>NC_140770.1:55777178-58612367 GCF_044657685.1 Stegodyphus dumicola | reverse complement strand
GATTCTTTTGCGGTAATACAAAGTCTGAAAGCTTTCAGTTTAATATTTGTTTTTCGTGTATCTGTGGGGTTGTAAATTCTTTAACTTCCAGTATATATCCAATCGAGACATTTTTATAAAAAAATTTAAATCCATTTCCTCCAAATTTCATGTCATGACTGATTTGTTTGAGTAAAAGTCAGGTTATTTGTAAAAGGCAAAGAAAAGGATGGTTACCTACCTGGCGCGAGGGAGGACTTTGCGGAGAACGATCTAAGGAAAATTGCCTCATATACGTTGAGATAAGGGAAACTGCAGAAGCCAACGATGCAGCCAGCACGTTGGCGAGGAATCAAACAGGCTAAAACTCTTAGCAATCTTAATGACAGAGCATATTGCTATGGGACACATATTTAAAATACTTCGTTTGAAAAGAAAGCAATATATTCTCATTTATTACTTCTAGTACGTTTTGACATGAAGGCCACAGAGAGAAAAAATCTAAAATAAAAAATAACATCCTTATTCGTGTTTTAATGATAATCTGGAGATTTTTTATGCGAAATGCCGACAAATCACTTACGAAGAACAAAAAGGAAGTGGCTGACGGTCACTTCGAATTGAGAGCACAGACAACAAGGGAGAATATGCCTAAGAAAAATTTCAATAATAGCTACAGCTGTCCTTAATTCAATGAGAAGTTATAGTTAAAAATAGAGCATATTGGTAAATCATAACTTAATATGGTGTGTAAACTAGTAAATTAATTTAAGAACACAAGAAAAAGTAATTTAGCAATAGCATTTAACTGCAAATAATCATTTTAATTTCAGGTTAACATATAATTTCATTTTCCTTTTACAGTTCTGAAATGTAGATGCAAAAAAAATTTTTAAATGTCTTTCTGTTTGCATTTCAGCTGTAGCGAAATTGATTGGACTAAAAACATCTTTCCTCTCTCTTATCGAAAGAGGCAATTTTTTTCGTCAAAAGCCAATGTTCAGTCAAGGAGATCGTCACTTAGTCAGTCATTTTTCAGTCAAAGTCCAATTTTTATTCAGTCACTGGTCAGGCAAGGAGATCTTTCCCTTCTCGGTCCCTATTCAGTGAATGTCCAATTTTTAGTCTGTCACTTGTCAGTCAATGAGATTGTCACTTAATCAGTCATTGCTAAGTCAATGTCCAATTTTTAGGCAGTCACTGGTCAGTCAATGAGATTTTTGTCATGGCAAACGAATTTTTGACGAATATGAATTGAAATTGTGTAAACTTATCTGAGATCTCGATAATCTGCTATAAGTCCTTTGTTTATTTTTAATTTTTTAAAGCAGAAATATTTTACTAAAGGTTTTCTTAGGTTTGTAATTTTGAAACGCTTGCTATGATTCGAAGAAAGGATTGGTGTCATGGCAAAGAAATTTTTGACGAATATGAATTGAAATTCTGTAAACTTATCTGAGATCTCGATAATATGCTATAAGTCCTTTATTTATTTTTAATTTTTTAAAGCAGAGATGTTTTAGTAATGGTTTTCTTAGGTTTGAAATTTTGAAACGCTTGCTATGTTTCGAAGAAGGATGTTGAGTGTATTCGTCATCAATATAGATAACAGGGACGGTACCAATGACGACATCAACATGGTGTTCTTGAGAATCTTGAATTGGTTTGAGTTCTATTCTGTCTATTTGATCCACTTTGCCATTCATTCCTGGTTCATTATTTGTGTTAAGGAGATTACCAGAATCGATGTCACTTTGTGCTCCAAGATCGTTATGCGATACAATGCATTCAGCATCCAATGATTTAAAACAGGCATTCAAACTGAATTCTTCTTGGTTCAAGATGGTTATACTGCTATTCGTGCCTATTTGATTACCTGGGTTATCAGGTTTTGGAAAATCAAAATCCTTTTCTGTTTCATGTTGGAGGTAATTAAATTGATTTGCATCGCTGATATTGTGCACATCATAAGGATTATTATCGAAATCTTTGGCAAAATGGTGGATGTGGTCAGTATCACTATCAATATGCAGATTAAGAAGATTATTATCAAAAGCTTCGTTATTAACTTCGAGGAGATCGGTGTCACTGTTTGTATCTACATCAAGGGTATCATCATTAAATTCATTAATATCATCATATGAATCAAGGAAATCTAAATTAAGTACCTTCTTTCCGGTGTTAAACTTGTGTTCATTACGGTTAATAGAGTTTTCATCATTATTTTTCCGAGTTTTCTCTTCTCTTCGAGGAAACAAAAGAAAGACAGTCGCAAAACAAATAAGTATGCCCAATAGGCTGTCGATAAAGGGTGTTGGTATAATAACGTAACACAATACCGTGAAGAAAAAAAACTCCATTTCTAAAAATGGTTCCAATTCGATTTCAGCATTAAAAATAGCAAGTTTAAGCAAATAAGCTCCACACGTAAGTTTTTAGCACCACTAGATTTGGTATCTCTAATGATAAAGGTTTATAAGCATTGTTAAAAATGTATACATTAACTTTGTTGTAATTCAACAAAAGCCTAAAACAATTTTTGGTAAATTCATTGTTTCGAACGCTATTAAAAGGATTCCTTGAATATATAACAATGAAAGATATTCTGATATGTAACTCATAATAGAAGGAAGATTCTATGTGTCTGTCTTTCGTTTGGGGTGAGTGTAAGCTAATAGACTCAGGCTGCTACATAGGTGCATCTAGACAAGAGCCAGTGCACCTCGAAACGTGGTTTCGAAAATTTGAATAAGTTTTCAAGTTTTATTTTTTTATTTTTGTTTTATTCTATTGTCTTTGATAAAATCGCATAAAATCGATAATTCTCTCTCATTACATCAGCAATAATGGCACGAGGCCATTGTTGCTGTTGTATCCCTGTTGCCATTCGGAAAAATGAGGGCGAAAATTAGCGTTTTAAGAATTTTTAATTAATATCTCTGATTTTTGCTATTTTTTTGGATAAAGGTGTAAGCGGCTTAAAAGTGGAAAACGAACCAACGCTAAACTACCGATGCCATACATATTCAAATAAATAATTCTTTTTTGAGGGGCTTCTTGCGGTACAAAACATAAACGTAATATTTATATATAACCAGAGATTATTATTATTAGAACGAAAATACGTGAATACTATGGAGAAAATATTTTTCAATAATAAACTTACTTTCAAAACATGTATTTTTCTTGGACCTATTATTTAAAAGCACAGAAATTATGTTTTCGTTACACTCTCATGAAAAGGGCTTCATTTACCTTTGGCTGGGTCAAAATGAATCTAAATATAAACACAACACAGAAATATATCAAAATATTTTTAATTCTTTACTATCTACCTCTTTAAGATAAAATCAACTGGTTAGCGTAAAGTTAACTTACGTTATATAATTAGCAAGAACAATACACCAAAATGAGTTTTGGTGATGGATGTGCATAGTGTATATAGTGTTTTTTCTACTTTACATTATTTATTTCTTATTATAATTCCTTAATTAGCGCTGGCAAATCGATATGGATCCTTTCGCCCTCTGGGGCAGCACTTTGATGTGTATTATGTGTTAACAATTTCGACAACTGGTCTGTGCAACTATGCTCCGCCCACTTCTGTTGTATGCCTCAACAACTACCCCTACGCTATTCCTTTAGCTTCAAGACACGGAAGAAGGAGGACGCTACAGCCTTAGCACCTACGAGAAGAACGTTACTACAGAAAGTTTTTATACTACAGCTGTGATAATTTGCTTTTACGAAAGTTATTTTTCAGATATTTTAAATCGCGATGTTACCCAAGTTACTGTTACATATTGCCACACTGGATGTGATCAGAACTTCAAGCGCACTGGTTTGTTCCAACATTTGGATTTATTTTTCACTTTTATGATACCCACTAAGGACAGATATAGATAGGTAAAGATTTCAGGGTCGTGTTCCTCTTAACCAGGCAACGACATTTCATACGACCATCATAACAGACATTCTGAACATGCAAAACCGAGTGAATAGACTATAACACTTCAATTCTCTACATTCCTCAATAATAAGATATATTAATTTGGAAAGGTGCTCAGTAGAATTCATGTCAGGGCTTTTAAGTAGCCAGTTCAAGACAGAGACGTCAGACGAATGCTCATCCAACCAACCAACCAGTAGCCAACATTAACCTGTGAGAGGCGCAGTTATCTTTCTGGGATACCCAGTTTTCGTGTGAATGACAGGGACATAAATGGATGTAGATGATAGCTCATCAACTCTACGTACAGAATCACATTGAGGGAGGTTGGAACAAGGACCAAAGATCCCAAACAAAACCAGAAGAAAGCATCCCAGACCATGATTAAGCTTCCACGGCCTTGTACAACTCCAATCTGCGATACCGGATTTATAACTTTATGATTCTCTCGCCATATTCTCAGCCTCCCATCAGTATCATTATTATTATACACCAGAGAACGGGGCCTCCGTTGCCCTGCAGTCTAGCAGACTGCCTTACACGGATTAAGACCTCTGCCTCCGGAAGCTGTCTACTACCCGCTTCCCCACAACCGGGGTTAATTAGACGGATCGAGACTCATCACTTCTACACATTTCAACTCCACTAGTGTCTATTCTCTATATTTTTCTGCCCAGGTAAGAACGGCAACTCGATGGCATGTATTTAGGAAAGGTACCCTCGTGTGTCTACGGCTTCCGAAGGCCATATGTTGAAGGGAGCGATACACGATCTTTTTACTGACTATACGACTTTCGCCTGCTTCAGCTAGGTGGTAATTTGAGCTTTTGTTTACTTCGTTGACAATGTACAATACGGCTAAGACGTCTCACTCGACGATTATTCTAAATTAATTGTGCTTTGCACTTTGCACCATCCCTAGTTCGTTTTCCCACCATGCGTGCATTCTCGGTACGCTCTTGGCACTGTCTAACGTTAAAAGGCTATCCCGCTGAGGATTTTGGAAATTGTATTTTCCATGCGACGAGTGACTACTATCTGCCCGATATTGAAGCTGTCTATGTCAGAAAGTTTACCTATACTGGTATGTGAAACCACTGATTATCAACAACCACAGTGCTAGCTATGTGCATTTAGCACAACTTCCTCACTTAAGCCCACATGCGGGGCAAGGCTACAATTCATACCTCTAAAACTACTGCTTTATGGTTTGAAAAAATGATATATGAAACCGGAATTAAAGCTGTACCCTATAGATGCATATCCTCGAAATCTCCTGATGTGTCTCCTATGGATTAATGTGCATTTGTACGTTTAAAACAAGCTCTTTATACGTGGCATCCCCAAACATTGGATGTACTGTGGAACATTTTGAAGGAGAAGTGGCATAAAATGAACCTTGATGTTTTCAGGAAAAGGCTTTTCTCATGGAAATCCTCATGTAATATTATGGTTCAACAAAATCACTCTCAGACGGAATATATTACAAAATGAGATTATAAGATTTGTTTATATATCTAAATCTTTGCAAAACCCTTAAAAAAATACCTGAACACCCCCTGTAGTCAGTGATTTGCGATTGCTACATTCAATTTTAAATTTCAGACTAAACGTTTGAGGATTATTCGTACTGTTTCCTTTATTCTCAATTTTATTAATAATCCTCATAAATATTTATTCAAATATATGAAAAGTTCATTTTGTAATTTATAAAATACGCTGTTTTTAAATATTTTTAACCCAGAGGGATATTAGCCCGAATTCCGTTCAAACGTCTATGTGTGCAAATAAAAAAAATGATTCTTTTGTGGTAATACAAAGTCTGAAAGCTTTCAGTTTAATATTTGTTTTTCGTGTATCTGTGGGGTTGTAAATTCTTTAACTTCCAGTATATATCCAATCGAGACATTTTTATAAAAAATTTAAATCCATTTCCTCCAAATTTCATGTCATGACTGATTTGTTTGAGTAAAAGTCAGGTTATTTGTAAAAGGCAAAGAAAAGGATGGTTACCTACCTGGCGCGAGGGAGGACTTTGCGGAGAACGATCTAAGGAAAATTGCCTCATATACGTTGAGATAAGGGAAACTGCAGAAGCCAACGATGCAGCCAGCACGTTGGCGAGGAATCAAACAGGCTAAAACTCTTAGCAATCTTAATGACAGAGCATATTGCTATGGGACACATATTTAAAATACTTCGTTTGAAAAGAAAGCAATATATTCTCATTTATTACTTCTAGTACGTTTTGACATGAAGGCCACAGAGAGAAAAAATCTAAAATAAAAAATAACATCCTTATTCGTGTTTTAATGATAATCTGGAGATTTTTTATGCGAAATGCCGACAAATCACTTACGAAGAACAAAAAGGAAGTGGCTGACGGTCACTTCGAATTGAGAGCACAGACAACAAGGGAGAATATGCCTAAGAAAAATTTCAATAATAGCTACAGCTGTCCTTAATTCAATGAGAAGTTATAGTTAAAAATAGAGCATATTGGTAAATCATAACTTAATATGGTGTGTAAACTAGTAAATTAATTTAAGAACACAAGAAAAAGTAATTTAGCAATAGCATTTAACTGCAAATAATCATTTTAATTTCAGGTTAACATATAATTTCATTTTCCTTTTACAGTTCTGAAATGTAGATGCAAAAAAAATTTTTAAATGACTTTCTGTTTGCATTTCAGCTGTAGCGAAATTGATTGGACTAAAAACATCTTTCCTCTCTCTTATCGAAAGAGGCAATTTTTTTCGTCAAAAGCCAATGTTCAGTCAAGGAGATCGTCACTTAGTCAGTCATTTTTCAGTCAAAGTCCAATTTTTATTCAGTCACTGGTCAGGCAAGGAGATCTTTCCCTTCTCGGTCCCTATTCAGTGAATGTCCAATTTTTAGTCTGTCACTTGTCAGTCAATGAGATTGTCACTTAATCAGTCATTGCTAAGTCAATGTCCAATTTTTAGGCAGTCACTGGTCAGTCAATGAGATTTTTGTCATGGCAAACGAATTTTTGACGAATATGAATTGAAATTGTGTAAACTTATCTGAGATCTCGATAATCTGCTATAAGTCCTTTGTTTATTTTTAATTTTTTAAAGCAGAAATATTTTACTAAAGGTTTTCTTAGGTTTGTAATTTTGAAACGCTTGCTATGATTCGAAGAAAGGATTGGTGTCATGGCAAAGAAATTTTTGACGAATATGAATTGAAATTCTGTAAACTTATCTGAGATCTCGATAATATGCTATAAGTCCTTTATTTATTTTTAATTTTTTAAAGCAGAGATGTTTTAGTAATGGTTTTCTTAGGTTTGAAATTTTGAAACGCTTGCTATGTTTCGAAGAAGGATGTTGAGTGTATTCGTCATCAATATAGATAACAGGGACGGTACCAATGACGACATCAACATGGTGTTCTTGAGAATCTTGAATTGGTTTGAGTTCTATTCTGTCTATTTGATCCACTTTGCCATTCATTCCTGGTTCATTATTTGTGTTAAGGAGATTACCAGAATCGATGTCACTTTGTGCTCCAAGATCGTTATGCGATACAATGCATTCAGCATCCAATGATTTAAAACAGGCATTCAAACTGAATTCTTCTTGGTTCAAGATGGTTATACTGCTATTCGTGCCTATTTGATTACCTGGGTTATCAGGTTTTGGAAAATCAAAATCCTTTTCTGTTTCATGTTGGAGGTAATTAAATTGATTTGCATCGCTGATATTGTGCACATCATAAGGATTATTATCGAAATCTTTGGCAAAATGGTGGATGTGGTCAGTATCACTATCAATATGCAGATTAAGAAGATTATTATCAAAAGCTTCGTTATTAACTTCGAGGAGATCGGTGTCACTGTTTGTATCTACATCAAGGGTATCATCATTAAATTCATTAATATCATCATATGAATCAAGGAAATCTAAATTAAGTACCTTCTTTCCGGTGTTAAACTTGTGTTCATTACGGTTAATAGAGTTTTCATCATTATTTTTCCGAGTTTTCTCTTCTCTTCGAGGAAACAAAAGAAAGACAGTCGCAAAACAAATAAGTATGCCCAATAGGCTGTCGATAAAGGGTGTTGGTATAATAACGTAACACAATACCGTGAAGAAAAAAAACTCCATTTCTAAAAATGGTTCCAATTCGATTTCAGCATTAAAAATAGCAAGTTTAAGCAAATAAGCTCCACACGTAAGTTTTTAGCACCACTAGATTTGGTATCTCTAATGATAAAGGTTTATAAGCATTGTTAAAAATGTATACATTAACTTTGTTGTAATTCAACAAAAGCCTAAAACAATTTTTGGTAAATTCATTGTTTCGAACGCTATTAAAAGGATTCCTTGAATATATAACAATGAAAGATATTCTGATATGTAACTCATAATAGAAGGAAGATTCTATGTGTCTGTCTTTCGTTTGGGGTGAGTGTAAGCTAATAGACTCAGGCTGCTACATAGGTGCATCTAGACAAGAGCCAGTGCACCTCGAAACGTGGTTTCGAAAATTTGAATAAGTTTTCAAGTTTTATTTTTTTATTTTTGTTTTATTCTATTGTCTTTGATAAAATCGCATAAAATCGATAATTCTCTCTCATTACATCAGCAATAATGGCACGAGGCCATTGTTGCTGTTGTATCCCTGTTGCCATTCGGAAAAATGAGGGCGAAAATTAGCGTTTTAAGAATTTTTAATTAATATCTCTGATTTTTGCTATTTTTTTGGATAAAGGTGTAAGCGGCTTAAAAGTGGAAAACGAACCAACGCTAAACTACCGATGCCATACATATTCAAATAAATAATTCTTTTTTGAGGGGCTTCTTGCGGTACAAAACATAAACGTAATATTTATATATAACCAGAGATTATTATTATTAGAACGAAAATACGTGAATACTATGGAGAAAATATTTTTCAATAATAAACTTACTTTCAAAACATGTATTTTTCTTGGACCTATTATTTAAAAGCACAGAAATTATGTTTTCGTTACACTCTCATGAAAAGGGCTTCATTTACCTTTGGCTGGGTCAAAATGAATCTAAATATAAACACAACACAGAAATATATCAAAATATTTTTAATTCTTTACTATCTACCTCTTTAAGATAAAATCAACTGGTTAGCGTAAAGTTAACTTACGTTATATAATTAGCAAGAACAATACACCAAAATGAGTTTTGGTGATGGATGTGCATAGTGTATATAGTGTTTTTTCTACTTTACATTATTTATTTCTTATTATAATTCCTTAATTAGCGCTGGCAAATCGATATGGATCCTTTCGCCCTCTGGGGCAGCACTTTGATGTGTATTATGTGTTAACAATTTCGACAACTGGTCTGTGCAACTATGCTCCGCCCACTTCTGTTGTATGCCTCAACAACTACCCCTACGCTATTCCTTTAGCTTCAAGACACGGAAGAAGGAGGACGCTACAGCCTTAGCACCTACGAGAAGAACGTTACTACAGAAAGTTTTTATACTACAGCTGTGATAATTTGCTTTTACGAAAGTTATTTTTCAGATATTTTAAATCGCGATGTTACCCAAGTTACTGTTACATATTGCCACACTGGATGTGATCAGAACTTCAAGCGCACTGGTTTGTTCCAACATTTGGATTTATTTTTCACTTTTATGATACCCACTAAGGACAGATATAGATAGGTAAAGATTTCAGGGTCGTGTTCCTCTTAACCAGGCAACGACATTTCATACGACCATCATAACAGACATTCTGAACATGCAAAACCGAGTGAATAGACTATAACACTTCAATTCTCTACATTCCTCAATAATAAGATATATTAATTTGGAAAGGTGCTCAGTAGAATTCATGTCAGGGCTTTTAAGTAGCCAGTTCAAGACAGAGACGTCAGACGAATGCTCATCCAACCAACCAACCAGTAGCCAACATTAACCTGTGAGAGGCGCAGTTATCTTTCTGGGATACCCAGTTTTCGTGTGAATGACAGGGACATAAATGGATGTAGATGATAGCTCATCAACTCTACGTACAGAATCACATTGAGGGAGGTTGGAACAAGGACCAAAGATCCCAAACAAAACCAGAAGAAAGCATCCCAGACCATGATTAAGCTTCCACGGCCTTGTACAACTCCAATCTGCGATACCGGATTTATAACTTTATGATTCTCTCGCCATATTCTCAGCCTCCCATCAGTATCATTATTATTATACACCAGAGAACGGGGCCTCCGTTGCCCTGCAGTCTAGCAGACTGCCTTACACGGATTAAGACCTCTGCCTCCGGAAGCTGTCTACTACCCGCTTCCCCACAACCGGGGTTAATTAGACGGATCGAGACTCATCACTTCTACACATTTCAACTCCACTAGTGTCTATTCTCTATATTTTTCTGCCCAGGTAAGAACGGCAACTCGATGGCATGTATTTAGGAAAGGTACCCTCGTGTGTCTACGGCTTCCGAAGGCCATATGTTGAAGGGAGCGATACACGATCTTTTTACTGACTATACGACTTTCGCCTGCTTCAGCTAGGTGGTAATTTGAGCTTTTGTTTACTTCGTTGACAATGTACAATACGGCTAAGACGTCTCACTCGACGATTATTCTAAATTAATTGTGCTTTGCACTTTGCACCATCCCTAGTTCGTTTTCCCACCATGCGTGCATTCTCGGTACGCTCTTGGCACTGTCTAACGTTAAAAGGCTATCCCGCTGAGGATTTTGGAAATTGTATTTTCCATGCGACGAGTGACTACTATCTGCCCGATATTGAAGCTGTCTATGTCAGAAAGTTTACCTATACTGGTATGTGAAACCACTGATTATCAACAACCACAGTGCTAGCTATGTGCATTTAGCACAACTTCCTCACTTAAGCCCACATGCGGGGCAAGGCTACAATTCATACCTCTAAAACTACTGCTTTATGGTTTGAAAAAATGATATATGAAACCGGAATTAAAGCTGTACCCTATAGATGCATATCCTCGAAATCTCCTGATGTGTCTCCTATGGATTAATGTGCATTTGTACGTTTAAAACAAGCTCTTTATACGTGGCATCCCCAAACATTGGATGTACTGTGGAACATTTTGAAGGAGAAGTGGCATAAAATGAACCTTGATGTTTTCAGGAAAAGGCTTTTCTCATGGAAATCCTCATGTAATATTATGGTTCAACAAAATCACTCTCAGACGGAATATATTACAAAATGAGATTATAAGATTTGTTTATATATCTAAATCTTTGCAAAACCCTTAAAAAAATACCTGAACACCCCCTGTAGTCAGTGATTTGCGATTGCTACATTCAATTTTAAATTTCAGACTAAACGTTTGAGGATTATTCGTACTGTTTCCTTTATTCTCAATTTTATTAATAATCCTCATAAATATTTATTCAAATATATGAAAAGTTCATTTTGTAATTTATAAAATACGCTGTTTTTAAATATTTTTAACCCAGAGGGATATTAGCCCGAATTCCGTTCAAACGTCTATGTGTGCAAATAAAAAAAATGATTCTTTTGCGGTAATACAAAGTCTGAAAGCTTTCAGTTTAATATTTGTTTTTCGTGTATCTGTGGGGTTGTAAATTCTTTAACTTCCAGTATATATCCAATCGAGACATTTTTATAAAAAATTTAAATCCATTTCCTCCAAATTTCATGTCATGACTGATTTGTTTGAGTAAAAGTCAGGTTATTTGTAAAAGGCAAAGAAAAGGATGGTTACCTACCTGGCGCGAGGGAGGACTTTGCGGAGAACGATCTAAGGAAAATTGCCTCATATACGTTGAGATAAGGGAAACTGCAGAAGCCAACGATGCAGCCAGCACGTTGGCGAGGAATCAAACAGGCTAAAACTCTTAGCAATCTTAATGACAGAGCATATTGCTATGGGACACATATTTAAAATACTTCGTTTGAAAAGAAAGCAATATATTCTCATTTATTACTTCTAGTACGTTTTGACATGAAGGCCACAGAGAGAAAAAATCTAAAATAAAAAATAACATCCTTATTCGTGTTTTAATGATAATCTGGAGATTTTTTATGCGAAATGCCGACAAATCACTTACGAAGAACAAAAAGGAAGTGGCTGACGGTCACTTCGAATTGAGAGCACAGACAACAAGGGAGAATATGCCTAAGAAAAATTTCAATAATAGCTACAGCTGTCCTTAATTCAATGAGAAGTTATAGTTAAAAATAGAGCATATTGGTAAATCATAACTTAATATGGTGTGTAAACTAGTAAATTAATTTAAGAACACAAGAAAAAGTAATTTAGCAATAGCATTTAACTGCAAATAATCATTTTAATTTCAGGTTAACATATAATTTCATTTTCCTTTTACAGTTCTGAAATGTAGCTGCAAAAAAAAATTTTAAATGACTTTCTGTTTGCATTTCAGCTATAGCGAAATTGATTGGACTAAAAACATCTTTCCTCTCTCTTATCGAAAGAGGCAATTTTTTTCGTCAAAAGCCAATGTTCAGTCAAGGAGATCGTCACTTAGTCAGTCATTTTTCAGTCAAAGTCCAATTTTTATTCAGTCACTGGTCAGGCAAGGAGATCTTTCCCTTCTCGGTCCCTATTCAGTGAATGTCCAATTTTTAGTCTGTCACTTGTCAGTCAATGAGATTGTCACTTAATCAGTCATTGCTAAGTCAATGTCCAATTTTTAGGCAGTCACTGGTCAGTCAATGAGATTTTTGTCATGGCAAACGAATTTTTGACGAATATGAATTGAAATTGTGTAAACTTATCTGAGATCTCGATAATCTGCTATAAGTCCTTTGTTTATTTTTAATTTTTTAAAGCAGAAATATTTTACTAAAGGTTTTCTTAGGTTTGTAATTTTGAAACGCTTGCTATGATTCGAAGAAAGGATTTGTGTCATGGCAAAGAAATTTTTGACGAATATGAATTGAAATTCTGTAAACTTATCTGAGATCTCGATAATATGCTATAAGTCCTTTATTTATTTTTAATTTTTTAAAGCAGAGATGTTTTAGTAATGGTTTTCTTAGGTTTGAAATTTTGAAACGCTTGCTATGTTTCGAAGAAGGATGTTGAGTGTATTCGTCATCAATATAGATAACAGGGACGGTACCAATGACGACATCAACATGGTGTTCTTGAGAATCTTGAATTGGTTTGAGTTCTATTCTGTCTATTTGATCCACTTTGCCATTCATTCCTGGTTCATTATTTGTGTTAAGGAGATTACCAGAATCGATGTCACTTTGTGCTCCAAGATCGTTATGCGATACAATGCATTCAGCATCCAATGATTTAAAACAGGCATTCAAACTGAATTCTTCTTGGTTCAAGATGGTTATACTGCTATTCGTGCCTATTTGATTACCTGGGTTATCAGGTTTTGGAAAATCAAAATCCTTCTCTGTTTCATGTTGGAGGTAATTAAATTGATTTGCATCGCTGATATTGTGCACATCATAAGGATTATTATCGAAATCTTTGGCAAAATGGTGGATGTGGTCAGTATCACTATCAATATGCAGATTAAGAAGATTATTATCAAAAGCTTCGTTATTAACTTCGAGGAGATCGGTGTCACTGTTTGTATCTACATCAAGGGTATCATCATTAAATTCATTAATATCATCATATGAATCAAGGAAATCTAAATTAAGTACCTTCTTTCCGGTGTTAAACTTGTGTTCATTACGGTTAATAGAGTTTTCATCATTATTTTTCCGAGTTTTCTCTTCTCTTCGAGGAAACAAAAGAAAGACAGTCGCAAAACAAATAAGTATGCCCAATAGGCTGTCGATAAAGGGTGTTGGTATAATAACGTAACACAATACCGTGAAGAAAAAAAACTCCATTTCTAAAAATGGTTCCAATTCGATTTCAGCATTAAAAATAGCAAGTTTAAGCAAATAAGCTCCACACGTAAGTTTTTAGCACCACTAGATTTGGTATCTCTAATGATAATGGTTTATAAGCATTGTTAAAAATGTATACATTAACTTTGTTGTAATTCAACAAAAGCCTAAAACAATTTTTGGTAAATTCATTGTTTCGAACGCTATTAAAAGGATTCCTTGAATATATAACAATGAAAGATATTCTGATATGTAACTCATAATAGAAGGAAGATTCTATGTGTCTGTCTTTCGTTTGGGGTGAGTGTAAGCTAATAGACCCAGGCTGCTACATAGGTGCATCTAGACAAGAGCCAGTGCACCTCGAAACGTGGTTTCGAAAATTTGAATAAGTTTTCAAGTTTTATTTTTTTATTTTTGTTTTATTCTATTGTCTTTGATAAAATCGCATAAAATCGATAATTCTCTCTCATTACATCAGCAATAATGGCACGAGGCCATTGTTGCTGTTGTATCCCTGTTGCCATTCGGAAAAATGAGCGCGAAAATTAGCGTTTTAAGAATTTTTAATTAATATCTCTGATTTTTGCTATTTTTTTGGATAAAGGTGTAAGCGGCTTAAAAGTGGAAAACGAACCAACGCTAAACTACCGATGCCATACATATTCAAATAAATAATTCTTTTTTGAGGGGCTTCTTGCGGTACAAAACATAAACGTAATATTTATATATAACCAGAGATTATTATTATTAGAACGAAAATACGTGAATACTATGGAGAAAATATTTTTCAATAATAAACTTACTTTCAAAACATGTATTTTTCTTGGACCTATTATTTAAAAGCACAGAAATTATGTTTTCGTTACACTCTCATGAAAAGGGCTTCATTTACCTTTGGCTGGGTCAAAATGAATCTAAATATAAACACAACACAGAAATATATCAAAATATTTTTAATTCTTTACTATCTACCTCTTTAAGATAAAATCAACTGGTTAGCGTAAAGTTAACTTACGTTATATAATTAGCAAGAACAATACACCAAAATGAGTTTTGGTGATGGATGTGCATAGTGTATATAGTGTTTTTTCTACTTTACATTATTTATTTCTTATTATAATTCCTTAATTAGCGCTGGCAAATCGATATGGATCCTTTCGCCCTCTGGGGCAGCACTTTGATGTGTATTATGTGTTAACAATTTCGACAACTGGTCTGTGCAACTATGCTCCGCCCACTTCTGTTGTATGCCTCAACAACTACCCCTACGCTATTCCTTTAGCTTCAAGACACGGAAGAAGGAGGACGCTACAGCCGTAGCACCTACGAGAAGAACGTTACTACAGAAAGTTTTTATACTACAGCTGTGATAATTTGCTTTTACGAAAGTTATTTTTCAGATATTTTAAATCGCGATGTTACCCAAGTTACTGTTACATATTGCCACACTGGATGTGATCAGAACTTCAAGCGCACTGGTTTGTTCCAACATTTGGATTTATTTTTCACTTTTATGATACCCACTAAGGACAGATATAGATAGGTAAAGATTTCAGGGTCGTGTTCCTCTTAACCAGGCAACGACATTTCATACGACCATCATAACAGACATTCTGAACATGCAAAACCGAGTGAATAGACTATAACACTTCAATTCTCTACATTCCTCAATAATAAGATATATTAATTTGGAAAGGTGCTCAGTAGAATTCATGTCAGGGCTTTTAAGTAGCCAGTTCAAGACAGAGACGTCAGACGAATGCTCATCCAACCAACCAACCAGTAGCCAACATTAACCTGTGAGAGGCGCAGTTATCTTTCTGGGATACCCAGTTTTCGTGTGAATGACAGGGACATAAATGGATGTAGATGATAGCTCATCAACTCTACGTACAGAATCACATTGAGGGAGGTTGGAACAAGGACCAAAGATCCCAAACAAAACCAGAAGAAAGCATCCCAGACCATGATTAAGCTTCCACGGCCTTGTACAACTCCAATCTGCGATACCGGATTTATAACTTTATGATTCTCTCGCCATATTCTCAGCCTCCCATCAGTATCATTATTATTATACACCAGAGAACGGGGCCTCCGTTGCCCTGCAGTCTAGCAGACTGCCTTACACGGATTAAGACCTCTGCCTCCGGAAGCTGTCTACTACCCGCTTCCCCACAACCGGGGTTAATTAGACGGATCGAGACTCATCACTTCTACACATTTCAACTCCACTAGTGTCTATTCTCTATATTTTTCTGCCCAGGTAAGAACGGCAACTCGATGGCATGTATTTAGGAAAGGTACCCTCGTGTGTCTACGGCTTCCGAAGGCCATATGTTGAAGGGAGCGATACACGATCTTTTTACTGACTATACGACTTTCGCCTGCTTCAGCTAGGTGGTAATTTGAGCTTTTGTTTACTTCGTGGACAATGTACAATACGGCTAAGACGTCTCACTCGACGATTATTCTAAATTAATTGTGCTTTGCACTTTGCACCATCCCTAGTTCGTTTTCCCACCATGCGTGCATTCTCGGTACGCTCTTGGCACTGTCTAACGTTAAAAGGCTATCCCGCTGAGGATTTTGGAAATTGTATTTTCCATGCGACGAGTGACTACTATCTGCCCGATATTGAAGCTGTCTATGTCAGAAAGTTTACCTATACTGGTATGTGAAACCACTGATTATCAACAACCACAGTGCTAGCTATGTGCATTTAGCACAACTTCCTCACTTAAGCCCACATGCGGGGCAAGGCTACAATTCATACCTCTAAAACTACTGCTTTATGGTTTGAAAAAATGATATATGAAACCGGAATTAAAGCTGTACCCTATAGATGCATATCCTCGAAATCTCCTGATGTGTCTCCTATGGATTAATGTGCATTTGTACGTTTAAAACAAGCTCTTTATACGTGGCATCCCCAAACATTGGATGTACTGTGGAACATTTTGAAGGAGAAGTGGCATAAAATGAACCTTGATGTTTTCAGGAAAAGGCTTTTCTCATGGAAATCCTCATGTAATATTATGGTTCAACAAAATCACTCTCAGACGGAATATATTACAAAATGAGATTATAAGATTTGTTTATATATCTAAATCTTTGCAAAACCCTTAAAAAAATACCTGAACACCCCCTGTAGTCAGTGATTTGCGATTGCTACATTCAATTTTAAATTTCAGACTAAACGTTTGAGGATTATTCGTACTGTTTCCTTTATTCTCAATTTTATTAATAATCCTCATAAATATTTATTCAAATATATGAAAAGTTCATTTTGTAATTTATAAAATACGCTGTTTTTAAATATTTTTAACCCAGAGGGATATTAGCCCGAATTCCGTTCAAACGTCTATGTGTGCAAATAAAAAAAATGATTCTTTTGCGGTAATACAAAGTCTGAAAGCTTTCAGTTTAATATTTGTTTTTCGTGTATCTGTGGGGTTGTAAATTCTTTAACTTCCAGTATATATCCAATCGAGACATTTTTATAAAAAATTTAAATCCATTTCCTCCAAATTTCATGTCATGACTGATTTGTTTGAGTAAAAGTCAGGTTATTTGTAAAAGGCAAAGAAAAGGATGGTTACCTACCTGGCGCGAGGGAGGACTTTGCGGAGAACGATCTAAGGAAAATTGCCTCATATACGTTGAGATAAGGGAAACTGCAGAAGCCAACGATGCAGCCAGCACGTTGGCGAGGAATCAAACAGGCTAAAACTCTTAGCAATCTTAATGACAGAGCATATTGCTATGGGACACATATTTAAAATACTTCGTTTGAAAAGAAAGCAATATATTCTCATTTATTACTTCTAGTACGTTTTGACATGAAGGCCACAGAGAGAAAAAATCTAAAATAAAAAATAACATCCTTATTCGTGTTTTAATGATAATCTGGAGATTTTTTATGCGAAATGCCGACAAATCACTTACGAAGAACAAAAAGGAAGTGGCTGACGGTCACTTCGAATTGAGAGCACAGACAACAAGGGAGAATATGCCTAAGAAAAATTTCAATAATAGCTACAGCTGTCCTTAATTCAATGAGAAGTTATAGTTAAAAATAGAGCATATTGGTAAATCATAACTTAATATGGTGTGTAAACTAGTAAATTAATTTAAGAACACAAGAAAAAGTAATTTAGCAATAGCATTTAACTGCAAATAATCATTTTAATTTCAGGTTAACATATAATTTCATTTTCCTTTTACAGTTCTGAAATGTAGATGCAAAAAAAAATTTTAAATGACTTTCTGTTTGCATTTCAGCTGTAGCGAAATTGATTGGACTAAAAACATCTTTCCTCTCTCTTATCGAAAGAGGCAATTTTTTTCGTCAAAAGCCAATGTTCAGTCAAGGAGATCGTCACTTAGTCAGTCATTTTTCAGTCAAAGTCCAATTTTTATTCAGTCACTGGTCAGGCAAGGAGATCTTTCCCTTCTCGGTCCCTATTCAGTGAATGTCCAATTTTTAGTCTGTCACTTGTCAGTCAATGAGATTGTCACTTAATCAGTCATTGCTAAGTCAATGTCCAATTTTTAGGCAGTCACTGGTCAGTCAATGAGATTTTTGTCATGGCAAACGAATTTTTGACGAATATGAATTGAAATTGTGTAAACTTATCTGAGATCTCGATAATCTGCTATAAGTCCTTTGTTTATTTTTAATTTTTTAAAGCAGAAATATTTTACTAAAGGTTTTCTTAGGTTTGTAATTTTGAAACGCTTGCTATGATTCGAAGAAAGGATTGGTGTCATGGCAAAGAAATTTTTGACGAATATGAATTGAAATTCTGTAAACTTATCTGAGATCTCGATAATATGCTATAAGTCCTTTATTTATTTTTAATTTTTTAAAGCAGAGATGTTTTAGTAATGGTTTTCTTAGGTTTGAAATTTTGAAACGCTTGCTATGTTTCGAAGAAGGATGTTGAGTGTATTCGTCATCAATATAGATAACAGGGACGGTACCAATGACGACATCAACATGGTGTTCTTGAGAATCTTGAATTGGTTTGAGTTCTATTCTGTCTATTTGATCCACTTTGCCATTCATTCCTGGTTCATTATTTGTGTTAAGGAGATTACCAGAATCGATGTCACTTTGTGCTCCAAGATCGTTATGCGATACAATGCATTCAGCATCCAATGATTTAAAACAGGCATTCAAACTGAATTCTTCTTGGTTCAAGATGGTTATACTACTATTCGTGCCTATTTGATTACCTGGGTTATCAGGTTTTGGAAAATCAAAATCCTTTTCTGTTTCATGTTGGAGGTAATTAAATTGATTTGCATCGCTGATATTGTGCACATCATAAGGATTATTATCGAAATCTTTGGCAAAATGGTGGATGTGGTCAGTATCACTATCAATATGCAGATTAAGAAGATTATTATCAAAAGCTTCGTTATTAACTTCGAGGAGATCGGTGTCACTGTTTGTATCTACATCAAGGGTATCATCATTAAATTCATTAATATCATCATATGAATCAAGGAAATCTAAATTAAGTACCTTCTTTCCGGTGTTAAACTTGTGTTCATTACGGTTAATAGAGTTTTCATCATTATTTTTCCGAGTTTTCTCTTCTCTTCGAGGAAACAAAAGAAAGACAGTCGCAAAACAAATAAGTATGCCCAATAGGCTGTCGATAAAGGGTGTTGGTATAATAACGTAACACAATACTGTGAAGAAAAAAAACTCCATTTCTAAAAATGGTTCCAATTCGATTTCAGCATTAAAAATAGCAAGTTTAAGCAAATAAGCTCCACACGTAAGTTTTTAGCACCACTAGATTTGGTATCTCTAATGATAATGGTTTATAAGCATTGTTAAAAATGTATACATTAACTTTGTTGTAATTCAACAAAAGCCTAAAACAATTTTTGGTAAATTCATTGTTTCGAACGCTATTAAAAGGATTCCTTGAATATATAACAATGAAAGATATTCTGATATGTAACTCATAATAGAAGGAAGATTCTATGTGTCTGTCTTTCGTTTGGGGTGAGTGTAAGCTAATAGACCCAGGCTGCTACATAGGTGCATCTAGACAAGAGCCAGTGCACCTCGAAACGTGGTTTCGAAAATTTGAATAAGTTTTCAAGTTTTATTTTTTTATTTTTGTTTTATTCTATTGTCTTTGATAAAATCGCATAAAATCGATAATTCTCTCTCATTACATCAGCAATAATGGCACGAGGCCATTGTTGCTGTTGTATCCCTGTTGCCATTCGGAAAAATGAGGGCGAAAATTAGCGTTTTAAGAATTTTTAATTAATATCTCTGATTTTTGCTATTTTTTTGGATAAAGGTGTAAGCGGCTTAAAAGTGGAAAACGAACCAACGCTAAACAACCGATGCCATACATATTCAAATAAATAATTCTTTTTTGAGGGGCTTCTTGTGGTACAAAACATAAACGTAATATTTATATATAACCAGAGATTATTATTATTAGAACGAAAATACGTGAATACTATGGAGAAAATATTTTTCAATAATAAACTTACTTTCAAAACATGTATTTTTCTTGGACCTATTATTTAAAAGCACAGAAATTATGTTTTCGTTACACTCTCATGAAAAGGGCTTCATTTACCTTTGGCTGGGTAAAAATGAATCTAAATATAAACACAACACAGAAATATATCAAAATATTTTTAATTCTTTACTATCTACCTCTTTAAGATAAAATCAACTGGTTAGCGTAAAGTTAACTTACGTTATATAATTAGCAAGAACAATACACCAAAATGAGTTTTGGTGATGGATGTGCATAGTGTATATAGTGTTTTTTCTACTTTACATTATTTATTTCTTATTATAATTCCTTAATTAGCGCTGGCAAATCGATATGGATCCTTTCGCCCTCTGGGGCAGCACTTTGATGTGTATTATGTGTTAACAATTTCGACAACTGGTCTGTGCAACTATGCTCCGCCCACTTCTGTTGTATGCCTCAACAACTACCCCTATGCTATTCCTTTAGCTTCAAGACACGGAAGAAGGAGGACGCTACAGCCGTAGCACCTACGAGAAGAACGTTACTACAGAAAGTTTTTATACTACAGCTGTGATAATTTGCTTTTACGAAAGTTATTTTTCAGATATTTTAAATCGCGATGTTACCCAAGTTACTGTTACATATTGCCACACTGGATGTGATCAGAACTTCAAGCGCACTGGTTTGTTCCAACATTTGGATTTATTTTTCACTTTTATGATACCCACTAAGGACAGATATAGATAGGTAAAGATTTCAGGGTCGTGTTCCTATTAACCAGACAACGACATTTCATACGACCATCATAACAGACATTCTGAACATGCAAAACCGAGTGAATAGACTATAACACTTCAATTCTCTACATTCCTCAATAATAAGATATATTAATTTGGAAAGGTGCTCAGTAGAATTCATGTCAGGGCTTTTAAGTAGCCAGTTCAAGACAGAGACGTCAGACGAATGCTCATCCCTCCAACCAACCAGTAGCCAACCTTAACCTGTGAGAGGCGCAGTTATCTTTCTGGGATACTCCGTTTCCGTGTTAATGACAGGGATATAAATGGATGTAGATGATAGCTCATCAACTCTACGTACAGAATCACATTGATGGAGGTTGAAACAAGTATCAAAGATCCCAAACACAACCAGAAGAAAGCATCCCAGACCATGATTAAGCTCCCACGGCCTTGTACAACTCCAATCTGCGATACCGGATTTATAACTTTATGATTCTCTCGTCATATTCTCAGCCTCCCATCGGTATTATTATTATTATTATACACCAGAGAACAGGGGCTCCGTTGCCTTGCAGTCTAGGAGACTGCCTTACACGGATTAAGGCCTCTGCCACCGGAAGCTGTCTACTACCCGCTCCCCACAACCGGGGTTAATGAGACGGATTGAGACTCATCACTCCTACACATTTCAAGTCCACTAGTGTCTATTCTCTATATTTTCCTGACCAGGTAAGAATGGCAACTCGATGGCATGTATTGTAACAGCTTTAATATTGTTATTAATCTCTCGTGCATTTGAAATAGATGAATAATAAATAATGTACAGATTACTGGCAATATTGAAATGCAGGCTCCAGAGCTGCATGCATTTTATCGCACGAAGCATGTAATTATTTTTTTTTAAATAAGTTTATAGAATATGTTTTCTCTTCTTGTTTGTATGTCGCCATTTTTTTTAGTGTTAAATAAAATTTATTGCTGTGTTCCGTCATTGGAGTTGCTTCATTTCGCCAAAGAAGTATCACAGTCATAATTGTTTTGGAGGCACCGACCGAGATCGAATAATTGTGCGTATATTTATTTTATTAGTTCATCATTGAACATAATATTAGTGATTACCTCCTGTTAATATTGAATTGCTTTATTTTATTAGTTCATCATTGAACGCAATATTAGTGATACGAGATTATTACTTCCTGTTAATTTTGAATTGCTTTATGTTATTAGTTCATCACTGGACGCAATATTAGCGATACCAGATTATAACTTTCTATTGATATTGAATTGCCTTATTTTTTTAGTTCATCACTGAACGTAACTTCCTGTTGATATTGAATTGTCTTACTTTATTAGTTCATCACTGAACATAATATTAGTGATATCAGGTTATTACTTCCTGTTAACACTGAACTATTTTATTAGTTTATCATTTGAACGTAAACTTAGTGATACCATTTTAATGCCGTCTCTAGTAGAGTTCAAAGGAAAAGAAAAATAGCTGAAGAGAAGATCTTGGAACCGATGAAGGAAGAAACTAAAACATCCAAAGATATCTTTGAAGAAGAAGTTAATTCACCGGAATTAAACTTGGAAGATTTTCACGAAAATTTGAAAAACGATAAAGAAATTAATATTGAGAATCATTTTGCAATGCAACGTTATCATCATCTTTCGGCTTGCGATTTAGTATCAAAGCCGCTACTAATATACGAAGAAAACAATTGTCGAAAACAAAATAAAATTGAATATTATCCGAAAGGCACAAATGAACTGAGCAAAGGCTTTGTTGTGAATTATAGCCGAGGAACTGATCCAACATGCACCGCCTGCGATCTAGGCCTGCACCGCATGCGATCTAGGCACTGCCAAAAAATTTACTAAGTTTTAAAAGAATTATTGTACTACTTGAAAGGAGTGCGCTGCTATCATCTACGCTATCAAGAAACTGCATTTTTATCTGGATGGTCAGCAAGAATTCTTGATTAAAACTGATCATAATCCTTTGGTCTGGCTACAATCCAACGCCAAATGTAACTCTAGATTGATGCGCTGGGCACTCTCATTACGACCTTATAATTTTAAGGTCATTCATCGCGAAGGATCTTTGCACAAGAACGTAGATGTTCTGAGTAGAATTAAGTAATGTAATAAGTCTTAGTGTATGTAACCACGTTCAGAATTTATTTTATTATTTAATGTATGCTCAACTGATGTATTTGAACGTTCTGCATTTTTTTTCTTTTTAAATGTGGTGTAAAAATATTTGTTTAAAACTTAAAATTTTCGGCCTGAAATTTAGAAACTTATGAGAGAAGTTACCTTTTCTCTTTAAGCAAATGAGCAAGCCGAGCTTATTAAACTGTCACATTTTACAGAACTTTTCCCTTCGGAAAAAGTCTCTCCGTTGGGGGAGAGGTTGTAACAGCTTTAATATCGTGATTAATCTCTCGTGCATTTGAAATAGATGAATAATAAATAATGTACAGATTACTGGCAATATTGAAATGCAGGCTCGAGAGCTGCGTGCATTTTCTCGCACGAAGCATGTAATTATTTTTTTAAAAATAAGTTTATAGAATATGTTTTGTCTTCTTGTTTGTATGGCGCCATTTTTTTTAGTGTTAAATAAAAGTTATTGCTGTGTTCCATCATTGGAGTTGCTTCATTTCGCCAAAGAAGTATCACAGTATTTAGGAAAGGTACCCTCGTGTGTCTACGGCTTCCGAAGGCCATATGTTGAAGGGAGCGATACACAATCTTTTTACTGACTGTACGACTTTCGCCTGCTTCAGCTAGGTGGTAATTTGAGTTATTATTTACTTCGTTGACCATGTACAATACGGCTGAGACGTCTCACTCGACGGTTATTCTAAGTTAATTGTGCTTTGCACTTTGCCCCATCGCTAGTTCGTTTTCCCATCATGCGTGCATTCTCGGAACGCTCTTGACACTGTCTAACGTTAAAATGCTATCCCGCTGAGGATTTTGGAAATTGTATTTTCCATGCGACGAGTGACTACTATCTGCCCGATATTGAAGCTGTCTATGTCAGAAAGTTTACCTATACTGGTATGTGAAACCACTGATTATCAACAACCACATTGCTAGCTTTATGTGCATTTAGCACAACTTCCTCACTTAAGCCCAGATGCGGGGCAGCGCTATTCAATTTGCAAAGCCATGGCTATCCTTAATTTAGTGGCACTTCATTGTAGTTGCAACTCATGAAGCTTGGACATACGTATAACG
This sequence comes from Stegodyphus dumicola, assembly GCF_044657685.1. Lineage (NCBI taxonomy): Eukaryota > Metazoa > Arthropoda > Arachnida > Araneae > Eresidae > Stegodyphus > Stegodyphus dumicola. Next base: position 58,588,065 of record NC_140770.1, on the reverse strand, counting down.
ATTGCAATAGAAAAGATTAATTTACTACCAAAAAAGAGGAGAAAAAGACACAGTATATTGGTTCAGAAAATCAAGGACAATTTTTCTAAAGGTTTTATTGTTCTTACTGGATTCTTTTATTACGAGAAACTTAAACCCCCATAACACAAAACATCCTAAGGATGTCCTATTTAAGTCGCAATATCCCGGGACATACTTAGGATGTCCTAAGGATGTTGATTCTCAGATGTCCTGAGGAGATCGTAATTTAACATCCTGAGGATGTCTTATTTAAGTCGATATCTCCCAGGATATGACAGGATGTCCTGAAGATGTTGATTCTCAGATGTCCTGAGGAGTTCATCAATTTCACATCCTGAGGACATTCATTCTGCATTGTCCGGAGGACTTTCGTTGTCAAACATTTTGAGGATATTTGTTCTCAAATTTACCAGTTTTAATTTTTTGACATTGCACATCTGCAACTTGCACATTATTTTATTTTTCATATGTATTTTACTAAGTTGTTTCTAAATGCTGTACATTAAAAATATTGATATGATTGATGATTTATTCTTGTTATTTTGTTATTAATTTTAACTGCTATTTTTTCTGACGTTTTTAAAAATTTATTTAGTCATGGAAAAGATTTTTTTCAGTGGATTAGCATTTTCTAGAATATTTGCAAAATTCTAAATAACATATTTTTTTATAAAAAATGTATAAATTACATGTATAATTACTTACAGATTACAAACCCTACTACAAATATAGGTAAAATTAGATATATATATATATTTAATTACGGAAAAGAATTTTTTTTTAAATTTGGGTATAGAGACATTAGGTATTTTTTTGGAAGCAGGAAACATGAAAAATTAGCAACTGCCTTCGCGGGGAATCGAAGGACGGACCTCTGGAATACCGGCCCAGTGTGCAGAACCACTACACCACGAAGACACGCTAGGTGTGGTGGTGGTGTATTTAATTATGGCAAAGCACACTAGGGCTATCTGCCTAAGGGAAGGGATGTCTTCGTGGAGGACTTTCTAAGGGAAATTGGCTCGTATACACGTTACACGTGGGAAAAACCACGAAAACACCCATGCGGCCAGCCCGTTCGCGGGATTCCAACCTCGGATCGCACTACCAGGGTTCAGCGACTTTACCGCTCGGCCGCTGGTGGGCCGAAGACACGCTAGGAAAGCGGGAGAAATACCTTATATTACTTCTCTTTTTAAAGGCCGACTTTTTTTTAACCGCCTTCGCCGTGAATCGAACCACGGACCTCTGAAATACCGGGCCAGCGTGCAGAACTATTACACCACGAAGGCACGCTAGGAAAGCGGGAGAAATACCTCATAAGGAAAATTTTTTTCCTCTAATTACAGGATAGAAAATGTTTTTCAATCGCGCGATCTGTTATTGATATTGAATTACAGTCGTGCGATAATTTCGCAGTAAAGATACATCTCTGATGACTATCCAGGATTCTAGAAACTTTGGTCTTATATAGAGATGGTCGTCTTATAGAAATAATGCTTAATATCAATATTTATTTATAATCTCAGAACTATTGGTCACTTTCAGAAGTGGTCGTTTGAGAGGCGATATTCTATATATTTATTTACTGATACTCTCAGATTCCAAAAGTTGTTTATATTCTCAGAAATATTGGACGGAAGGTGGTCGTCCCATACATACAAAATTTTACATTTCATTAAAAATGAATTCGGCATTACTTAACTATTTCCCTATTAATTAATTAATTAGATAAAGAAAAAATTAGGAAATAGTACTGTTTATTACGGAATAATGTAGGAAGTTCTACAGAACTATATTCTTTCGCGTCATTGCACATCGTATCCGGCAAACTACTAGTTCCTCGTATTCTTCCGCAAATCCGTAAACATCTGTCTGATTTGAAACGAAATCCAAAATGGCTGCGTCATGAGGTTAACTTGTATGGATATTTTTTGTTGAATGAAAGGTAAGTTCAGTTGCAATACTTGTATGTTTACTTTTTTTGCTTTTCGAATTTATGTTATTTATGTCATTTTGACAGTTAAATGTTTCACAGCTTTATGAATTGTTACCATTCTGTCGTGAATTACGTGTATCTCAATGGCTGGCTGTCTTTTCAAATATCTAATTTGCCCTGCTATCCAAATGTTTATGACTGAATTTTTTTTAGTCTAATGCATTCAGTTTCAAAATAATATGAGTGATCAGATTGCTTATTATTTTATTGCAGCAATAAATTTATGTTAAATAGTTTGAACAATTGTATAAAAATAAGAGTTTGCATTGTTTTGTCCAAAATATGTATGGTTGAAACATTATCTTAATCTAGTTTGTAATTCAAGTTTTTTTAGGGGTACTGTTCTGTTATTGGGACCAGAATCGCAAATGTATGAACCTGTGTTCGTAAATATGTGCATAGATGTGTATATGTAGACATACAAATATACAAGCATACATAAATACAATTCTGAACCCGGTCCTGATAACAGAACAGTACCTTTTTTTAATCTTTTTTGAATATTTTATAAAAGGATTAAGCATTTTTCAAACTGCATATCATTTTAAGATTCGACTTGCAGGAAGACAAAATATGGTCATTCAATCAAATGCTTATGATTGCTTTTAACATTTTCTCATAAATATTGTTTGCATTTTTATTGTGTTTTAGATACTTTAGTTATGTAAAGTGAACATGAGAATATTAGGAAAGCTGAAGAATATGAATAGCTACCATAATACATGTATTTTTTCATCGAGCCCATTGTTTTAGAAACTAATGCACCATTATTATATGCTGGCTTATTTTATAGTTATATGCAGTTTAATTTTATGTTCATGTTACTGTAGTATTGTCATTATAATAAAAGGATTGATAATTTTTGTTGAATCTTGCAAGTTGCCTAACATTCGGAATTATTACTACCGAATTTTACTGATAGGTTTTTTTCGAGTTGACATAATCTGTCTGATAAATAAAATAAACTGGTGTTTAAATTATATGCATTTATCTTAATGTTTCATTGAAAGTGAGATGGAAATACAAATGCTATCCAGAAAAGTGAATTCTTTTTGCCTGAAATAACAAACTGTACTAAATGATTAATGTTTATATCATTTTAGAAATGTCAATATTAAAGTTTCTCCCCCTTCTCTTCTTTGATTTTGAAATAATTTATAATAAAATAATATATGCATAAGTGTAATTAATGTAAAGTGTCATTCAATAATATAATTTATTTTTACTGATATATTTATATTTCTTATCTGGGTTTTCTTTTGGTGTTAGAAGGAGGAAAAGACTGTAATGTTTTAATTAAGGAAATAATTAAAACATTACAGTCTTTTAAATAACACAGTTACAGTCATGTTTATTGAAGCAATCAGTACTGTGTGATTGCCAGTGATTGAATAATGTTAAAATGCATTGTTCATAAGGAAATTTGCTTATCTTTGTGTTATAGATTTTATTTTGACACAAGCTGAAATTTGAATTATTGGAAGCACTTTGAAAACCCGAATTATTTCCTGAATCATTAATCAGGCCAATATATAACATACAAATTTTCATACAAAATTATTTCTTTGAGCATATTATAAAGAGCTCATTTAATTTTATTATTTGTACAAATTTTAGACAAAAGTATCATGTAACAGTTAAAGATTTATTGAAGCCTACTTGTTACTTGTGGTAACAAAGAAGTGTGAAAGATATTGCCACATTACTGAACATGACGATCATTGATGCTTAGTTTAGTAATTTAATAATATATTGAAAATGCTGGGAACTTTCAGAAGTAGACATTTCGGAAATAATGGGCTTGATAAGAAATTTACATGGTTTTATTATTTATTCTTTAGTTAAGAATGGATTTTAGATGTTCATGTGAAAGAATTCTGTTTAATTATATGTGAAAGAATTGTTAAAGTTTGTCATTTAAAAAAATGAATTAATAATATGCAATTATCTTTTTATTATACATATATTACTATATATTTCTAATGCGCTATGTAAATGTCAGTGCTAAACAATTGAGATACTATTGTCAGGGCAATCTTTTCTTATACATGAAAAATTCTGATACTTTATCATCTGCCCTCACAGCTTCAACTTATGCTAAAACAGCAAGAGTATGCACACAACAGCAAACTATGAATATGCATACCACACACATGTATTTACATGCTTTATATTTAATCTTTATTTCTGAATAGTGTTCCATTGAATGAAAAATATGTGAATATTGACCCAATGTATATATTTTTGTGTGTGTGCATCCTAAAATTTCTTGTTTCTTATAAAGTGCTTATTTGAATTACTACTTGTGAACAGAGCAGTAGATATGAACCATAAACTAACCATTTTGCCAATTTTCAAAGCTTTGCAGATAGTCAGAAAGCACCAAAATTTGTAATAATGTTAAGTTTAAATTATGTTCTATACTTTTGTGTTAATTTTTCTATTCTATTAATTCTATTACTGTGTTATCAAACTTTCTGCAGGAATTTCAACTGGTTAAGATGTTATTACCATGTGGAGAAGAATTTGGTTTTCAAGCTAGAAAAAATTGCAGCTGAAGGATTTTGTAGAAGGTCAGTCAAACTGGTTTTATTTAGTTAATTATAATTTAATTTTGGGTGAAGAATTCTCAAATTTATTTATCATAAGTGTATAAAGGTCTTCTAAATTAAATTCTGCTTGTTTTTGAAATTTTTCATGACATTCATTCTTTGATTATTATTATTATTATTTTTTTTAAATTTATTAACTTATATCCAGGCACATAATGTTGCATTTAATGCCATACCTTAAATATTGTAAAATGTTAAAATAATACATTTCACTTAAAAATGTGGTTGTGATAGTAAATTTTCTGTTACATTTAATCATATCTATAAACATTGGTATACATCATTTTTCAATAATCTGTATATTATTTTGTGCATTTCTTTTACATCCAAGATCTGGCATATGACTTGCTTTTCAAACTGATAACATGGTGTAATAATGTAATCTAATGGTTAAAGTTTACTATGGAACGGGCCAAATTTAATAAATTATTCTTTGATAGAAATTTATTCATGTGTTCAGTGTGTCTCATCTCTTTAAATTGCTAAAGTAAATTTTATGTACTTGCGTTTAGAAATTTTGACTGTATCAGAGTAATTTTGTTTCAGTTATTATAACATGCAAGGGAAAAAATTCATTCATAGCTCTCCATATTTAAAATTAATTAATTAAAGTCCTTAATAAAGAGGGACGTTTTGTTGTTTTTAATGTCGATAGAGTTTAATTCAGAAATATGCCACATTAAGGGTTACTTTTTAACCTAATTTAAAATTTTCATTACTTTAACATGTCCAATAATTGTTATTTTAACTCCGATATTGTAATAGTATCAAAATTCCTTACTTTTTGATAGGTAATCCAAATGTAAAACAAGAAAAGAAAAAATTAAAATCTAGAAGTATATTTATTTCATACCTCTAACAAATAAAAACAACACAAGCACTTTTTACTGTCTATCTGCATAGTGTGGCATGTCCCGTAAGACTGAGATTTGTATGGTCAAATCCATGTTTCAGTTAAAGGAAAATGAATGCACAGTCTTCTGATTTTCCCTTCGATTAAGGATTCTGTATATACTAGCATAAGAAATATATTAGTTAATGCAGTGTTATACATCAATATTTATAGACAATTATTGTGGCTGTGTTTATTATAATTTTGTTCACTGTAATGGCTGGAGTGCCTAAACCATCATGCTGTGTAAACAAAACTCAAATCTTCATCTCTGCATACTGCTCCACTAGTGTTTAAACCACTGAAATGGTGATTATGGTAGAACATCTTTGGTAAAAATTTACTCTACTGTAACCCTTGGCGAATCGTTTCTTTTTTTTAATATCAAGATCGTCACCTGAGAGGATCGGCACCAATTTCAAGGTGGCCGCTACACAAAACCAAACTAAGAAGTCAAAGACATACACAAACTCTGTGTCCATGTACACATCGACCTATTAAAACAGAGAACTGCACAAACTGGGCCTTAACTTTGTCCATGTACACATTGATCTATTTTCACTTTAAGAAAATCAGAAAGTTAAAAATATCATAGTTACCAGAAAAAATTCACCACTGTCTTAACACACAGACAACCAAAAATACACAGAGAGGAATAAGTTACCAAAAATACATATTTCCTAACATAAAAACAATAAACAACAAATCTTCTAACAAAAATTAACACACAGAGACAAAAAAATAAATGAAACTTCATTTTTTTAACATATCTTTTTTTTCACATGCATATGTTTAGGCTTCCCACCACCATCCTCCAGGTAAGCAAATCAATTAAATTTTTTGTCTCTTAGTCACCTCAGACATACTCAAACGATGGTACCCACACCAAAATAATAAATAGCATGTTCAAAATACAAGACCATACCACTTCCGTGCAACCAAACACAGCAATTGAAAAGAATGGTAAGAACCAAAAACCTGGGACCGTACAAAAGGTTTACTATTAAAAAAAGTAGCCCAAAACTAAATTTATCACAGCACGTTGGCAATATTTGCAGAAATAACTCCTTTTTATTGACAAAAAAAAAGTTTTTTTTTTTTTTTCCCCCCAAAGGCTACTTTCACCAACATTATCAACATTAGGGTTACCGAAAAACTTATTTGACGCAATGGGCTTCCACATTTCACAAACAACCAATACCACTTTGCAATTTTTTTTCAGTCAGAAACCAAGGTGTACCATACAGTAAAGATTAGCCACATCTTCATTTACTACTGTTACAAGTACTTCTTTGGTAAATTTCTGCGGTTAAATTCAAAAGTTTAAAATTGCATTAACATGATCAGATTCAGAATCATAGCTAGGGTTTTCAGCGCTCAGGGACAACTGAAGATTTTGCGCCCCCTACTGCTTGCCAAGGATGGAAACCATTTAATTCTAAAATGTTCTAACATCAGTTTGGCGCCCCTTGGATTCTGCACCCGGGGACAGATGCCCCCCTTGCCCTCCTCTAGCTACGCCCCTGATCAGATTTTATTTTCTGCACGTAGCTAACAATTACTTATGTGTTGTCAGATAAATGTTACCAGATGCAGTTAATTATTTTTTACTTGCCAATCTCATGAGACAAGTTTTTTTTGCTCCTGCAGGACTTTACTTTGTGTTGCAAAAGAAATTCATTCTCACTCTTTTTGGACTTGCCTACACATTAAATTTAAAATAGTTTTATGAATAGGTAAGATGTGATTATCATAATTTTGTTTCTCTCTTTATCTTGGCAACTTTATATGTTGATTCAGTATCCAGGTTACCTACCAGTGGCTGATTGATAAAACTGCTCATATGTCCAGCTGGTGGTTTGAGTTTATTTTCTGACATAAAAAATTTTAAAAGGCATCCCCCATGTTTATTTTACTATAATCGAAAAATCAAATAATTGCTACTCTGTTTATAGGTACTAAATGTTAAAATATTTTAAATGCTTCCTTTAATTTGCATTCTAATAGTCATTTGTTTAAATTTAATTATGAATTATATTCACATATAGTAATTGTGAGTGTTTTTTTTATTTTAGGTGCTGTGAAAGGCAATGACAGAGATCCAGTTTATCAAGAATTCTTATATACATAAGAATACATGGATATAAGATTGTTTTTCATGAATTCAAACAAAATGTGATAAATTGGATTAATAAAAATATTTTGAATTTTGAAAAGTGTTTTTCCTCTGTTAATCATAATATAGTGCCATAAATTTCTGAATGTATTTATCTTTCATCCAAATAAATAGCTTTACAAAAATTTGTCATATTAATAGATATTGCATAATTTAGCATTATTATAAATATTTATTATAGCATATTTAGCTGAACTACTTTTTTAGTCTCTTTCAGATGAAGTCACAAAGGTAAGTGGTTAGATATTTTTCTGTATTCCCCATTAAGTAATTTTATCTGGTAAATTACCATTACTTATATACTAAAGGTGAAAGAATAAGCTTTCCTTGAAGATACAAAAATTTGCAGATATTTCAAAAAAATTGGTATACGTAAAAAAGTTCTTAAATTGCCACATATGCGAAACCGAAAATGTTATATATGAAATAGTTCAGAAATATAAATATTTTCACTATTTTTTAACTATAATTCACTGCATTTGTTATATATAATCACAGTTTAAGGTAGCAGTGCTTTTCTCACTGGGATTTCTCATGTATTTTGATTCATAAATACACGTACATAAATCCACGTATTTTGATTTCTCTTTTGAGACCGAATAAAAAATGATCTAAACATTCTCGTTGACATTGAGAGTTGAATAGAAGCTCACCTCAAAATAAAATGAATTAATTAAATTTATGGAAAATTTTACATTGCATATATTGAGCAGAAAGAGTAAACTGAATATACTTAATGGAATTAATAATTGGTAGAGTTGATAGCAGAATAAAATGCCTTAATTGCATGGTAAACAGTAGATCTTTTGAAGTTTTTCTGTGTTGCGTAAAATGCAGATTTAAATTTTTGATATTGATTGTCATATAAATGGCAATTACTGTTTTATTTTGCTCTGAAATGAATAGTTAGTAATAAAATTCTGGATGAGACAACCTTTAACATGCGCTAGAATTTACAAAGTTTAATTTGGTGCTGATTTCAACGAGTAAATTTCATTTTACTGAATTTTGCGTAAAATAATACCTATGAACCATTGCAAATCATTTTCAGAACTTTTTTTTTTTAAATCTAAAAGGGCTATTAGTTTTGAAATGTGACTTCATATCGTCAGTCATAAACTTGTTTCGCTTTTCATTCAAGTCTTGCCATTTGGCAAAATTTAACATATTTACCTTTAAAATCTAATATATTATTGACTAACAAGCCAAGCTATTTAAAAGCATTACACACAGTTCTTAACAATGCTTTTTTTTAATTTTTAATCTGATTGATTTAAAATGCATCTAATTGAAAACATTTTAATATTTCTACATAATAACATATTTCTTCATTTTTCAAATATATAGAAGATATATAACTTTCTGGTGTCAGTATCTTATAAAATGTTTTGCTATTTCCACTGCCCCATCTGTATTGATAATCTATGCATTCATAAACTTTTAGCCTCTTTGAGTGACTGCTAAAATCTGAGGCCTTTCAGATTTTTTTTAATTGTGTGAGCAGAAAGATAGAATTTTAGAAGAGCTTCTTGAGTTACCTTTTGAATGATATAAAGAATTGTTAACATAATGTCAAATTTTTACAACTAAATATTAAATATATAAAAAAGCCTGCAGCATTCTCATGTTACGAAAACATATTTATTTATTCTGAGGCTAGGAATTGATTTAGTTAAATACAATTTATTCCTTTTAACAATTTCCCAACAGTGTCATCAAAACACTATACATTCCTTACATTTTTTAAAGAAAGATGATTCATTTATGTAAAGATTATTAAATGGGTAATTTTATTATTCGATTTTTAATACAAATTAACTGAAATTAGAAACTGATTTTGTAAAATTTAATTATAAATAATTCAATTTGGGGGCTATTGGACGTTTAAAAATGATCAAAAGATTTTTAATATCTTAAAAATAAAAGCAAAATTTTCAGTTTTAATATTTTGTATTAATAATTCATTTTAATTTCCTTGCTCAGTTTTAATATATTCACAAATTCAGAGTTAAAAACAAAATAAGTTGTATAAATATTTTCAACATTTCTGATTTTTCCATAGTAACCGTAGGAGAACGATTTGAGACTATCTGTGTAAAAAAAAGTAGGTTTTAGATCATCACACCTTCACATACTTTCACTGGAATTTTCCTCTGTATATATCCTGAGATGTGGCACTAAGCAGTTGAGAGTATGTATTTAAGAGGTTAAAGGGATATTGTAACTAGTGTTTCAAATCCTGATAACATCCCATACGCTGTCGGTGGGACGTAGATAGGATGTCCTAAGGATATACTGGAATGTGACATTAAGCGCTCAGGAGGATGAGTTTAGGAGGAAATTGGGATGTCCTGAGGATGTAGTAAGTAGGACTTTAAATCCTAATAACATCCCATATGCTGTCGATGGGACATAGATAGGATGTTTTTAGGATATAATGGGACGTGCTTAGGAGGTTTGTGGGATGTCCTGAGGATGTAAGTAGGAGTTCATATCCTAATAACATCCCGCACGCTGTCGATGGAACTTGGTTAGGATGTCCTGAGGATATCCCGGGATGTGACATTTAAGCACTCGGGAGGAGGTGTTTAGGAGGTTCGCAGGATATTCCGGGATGTCCTGAGGATGTGCGCATATCGCGCGAGCAACATCCTTGGGATATCCCAAGGATGTTTTAGTGCTATGTGGGAATAAGGAAAGTAGAAACAAATATCAAAATTAATTCGGATTACAATCAGAAAAAACTTTAAACACCTGTATTAAAAGACGAAATTTCATCTCTTTATCCAAAAGATCTTGAATGTATTAAGTTCCATCAGGTCAAGGCTACAATTCATACCTCTAAATCTACTGCTTTATGGTTTGAAAAAATGAGATATGAAACCGGAATGAAAGCTGTAACCTCTAGATGCATACCCTAGAAATCTCCTGATGTGCCTCCTATGGATTAATGTGCATTTGTACGTTTAAAACAAGCTCTTTATACGTGGCATCCCCAAACATTGGAAGGACTGTGGAACATTTTGAGGGAGAAGTGGCATAAAATCAACCTTGATGTTTTCATGAAAAGGCTTTTCTCTTGGAAATCAAGATGTAATATGATGGTTCAACAAAATGACTCTCAGACGGAATATATTACAAAATGAGATTATAAGATTTGTTTATATATCTAAATCTTTGCAAAACCCTTAAAAAAAATACCTGAACACCCCCGTACTCAGTGATTTGCGATTGCTACATTCAATTTTAAATTTCAGACTAAACGTTTGAGGATTATTCGTACTGTTTCCTTTATTCTCAATTTTATTAATAATCCTCATAAATATTTATTCAAATATATGAAAAGTTCATTTTGTAATTTATAAAATACGCTGTTTTTAAATATTTTTAACCCAGAGGGATATTAGCCCGAATTCTGTTCAAACGTCTATGTGTGCAAATAAAAAAAAAAAAAAAAAAATATTCCTTTGCGGTAATACAAAGCCTGAAAGCGTGCAGTTTAATATTTGTTTTTCGTGTATCTGTGGGGTTGTAAATTCTTTAACTTCCAGTATATATCCAATCGAGACATTTTTATAAAAAATTTAAATCCATTTCCTCCAAATTTCATGTCATGACTGATTTGTTTGAGTAAAAGTCAGGTTATTTGTAAAAGGCAAAGAAAAGGATGGTTACCTACCTGGCGCGAGGGAGGACTTTGCGGAGAACGATCTAAGGAAAATTGCCTCATATACGTTGAGATAAGGGAAACTGCAGAAGCCAACGATGCAGCCAGCACGTTGGCGAGGAATCAAACAGGCTAAAACTCTTAGCAATCTTAATGACAGAGCATATTGCTATGGGACACATATTTAAAATACTTCGTTTGAAAAGAAAGCAATATATTCTCATTTATTACTTCTAGTACGTTTTGACATGAAGGCCACAGAGAGAAAAAATCTAAAATAAAAAATAACTTCCTTATTCGTGTTTTAATGATAATCTGGAGATTTTTTATGCGAAATGCCGACAAATCACTTAAGAAGAACAAAAAGGAAGTGGCTGACGGTCACTTCGAATTGAGAGCACAGACAACAAGGCAAAATATGCCTAAGAAAAATTTCAACAATAGCTACAGCTTTCCTTAATTCAATGAGAAGTTATAGTTAAAAATAGAGCATATTGGTAAATCATAACTTAATATGGTGTGTAAACTAGTAAATTAATTTAAGAACACAAGAAAAAGTAATTTAGCAATAGCATTTAACTGCAAATAATTATTTTAATTTCTGGTTAACATATAATTTCATTTTTCTTTTATAGTTCTGAAATGTAGCTGCAAAAAAGAATTTTAAAATGACTTTCTGTTTGCATTTCAGCTGTAGCGAAATCGATTGGACTGAAAACATCCTTCCTCTTATCGAAAGAGGCAATTTTTTTCGTCAAAAGCCAATGTTCAGTCAAGGAGATCGTCACTTAGTCAGTCATTTTTCAGTAAGTTCAATTTTTATTCAGTCACTGGTCAGGCAAGGAGATCTTCCCTTTCTCGGTTCCTGTTCAGTGAATGTCCAATTTTTAGTCTGTCACTGGTCAGTCAATGAGATCGTCACTTAATCAGTCATTGCTAAGTCAATGTCCAATTTTTAGGCAGTCACTGGTCAGTCAATGAGATTGGTGTCATGGCAAACGAATTTTTGACGAATATAAATTGAAATTGTGTAAACTTATCTGAGATCTCTGTAATATGATTTAAGTCCTTTGTTTATTTTTAATTTTTTAAAGCAGAAATATTTTACTAATGGTTTTCTTAGGTTTGTAATTTTGAAACGCTTGCTATGATTCGAAGAAGGATGTTCAGCGTATTCGTCATCAATATAGATAACAGGGACGGTACCAACGACGACATCAACAGGGTGTTCTTCAGAATCTTGAATTGATTTGAGTTCTATTCTGTCTATTTGATCCACTTTGCCATTCATTCCTGGTTCATTATTTGTGTTAAGGAGATTACCAGAATCGATGTCAATTTGTGCTCCAAGATCGTTATGCGATACAATGCATTCAGCATCCAATAATTTAAAACAGGCATTCAAACTGAATTCTTCTTGGTTCAAGATGGTTATACTGCTATTCGTGCCTATTTGATTACCTGAGTTATCAGGGTTCGGAAAATCAAAATCCTTTTCTGTTTCATGTTGGAGGTAATTAAATTGGTTTTCATCGCTGATATTGTGCACATCATACGGATTATTATCGAAATCTTTGGCAAAATTGTGGATGTGGTCAGTATCACTATCAATATGCAAATTAAGAAGATTATTATCAAAAGCTTCGTTATTAACTTCGAGGAGATCGGTTTCACTGTTTATATCCACATCAAGGGAATCATCATTAAATTCATAAATATCATCATATGAATCAAGGAAATCTAAATTAAGTACCTTCTTTCCGGTGTTAAACTTGTGTTCATTACGGTAATAGAGTTTTCATCATTATTTTTCTGAGTTTTCTCTTCTCTTCGAGGAAACAAAAGAAAGACAGTCGCAAAACAAATAAGTATGCCCAATAGGCTATTGATAAAGGGTGTGTCTAATGATAAAGGTTTATAAGCATTGTTAAAAATGTATACATTAATTTGTTGTAATTCAACAAAAGCCTAAAACAATTATTGGTAAATTCATTGTTTCGAAGGCTATTAAAAGGATTCCTTGAATATGTAACAATGAAAGGTATTCTGATATATAACTCATAATAGAAGGAAGATTCTATGTGTCTGTCTTTCGTTTGGCGTGAGTGTAATCTAATAGACCCAGGCTGCTACATAGGTGCATCTAGACAAGAGCCAGTGCACCTCGAAACGTGGTTTCGAAAATTTGAATAAGTTTTCAAGTTTTATTTTTTTATTTTTGTTTTATTCATTTGTCTGATAAAATCGCATAAAATCGATAATTCTCTCTCATTACATCAGCAATAATGGCACGAGGCCATTGTTGCTGTTGTATCCCTGGTGCCATTCGGAAAAATGAGGGCGAAAATTAGCGTTTTAAGAATTTTTAATTAATATCTCTGATTTTTCTATTCTTTTGGATAAAGGTGTAAGCGGAAAAGTGGAAAACGAACCAACACTAAACTACCGATGCCATACATATTCAAATAAATAATTCTTTTTTGGGGGGCTTCTTGCGATACAAAACATAAACGTAATATTTATATGTAACCAGAGATTATTATTATTAGAACGAAAATACGTGAATACTATGGAGAAAATATTTTTCAATAAAAAAATTACTTTCAAAACATGTATTTTTCTTGGACCTATTATTTAAAAGCGCAGAAATTATGTTTTCGTTACACTCTCATGAAAAGACCTTCATCTACCTTTGACTGGGTCAAAATGAATCTAAATATAAACACAACACAGAAATATATCAAAATATTTTTAATTCTTTACTATCTACCTCTTTAAGATAAAATCAACTGGTTAGCGTAAAGTTAACTCACGTTATATAATTAGCAAGAACAATACACCAAAATGAGTTTTGGTGATGGATGTGCATAGTGTATATAGTGTTTTTTCAACTTTATATTATTTATTTCTTATTATAATTCCTTAATTAGTGCTGGCAAATCGATATGAATCCTTTTGCCCTCTGGGGCAGCACTTCGATGTGTATTATGTGTTAAAAATTTCGACAACTGGTCTGGGCAACTATGCTCCGCCCATTTCTGTTGCATGCCTCAACAACTACTCCTACGCTATTCCTTTAGCTTCAAGACACGGAAGACGGAGGACGCTACAGCCGTAGCACCTACGAGGAGAACGTTACGACAGAAAGTTTTTACACTACAGCTGTGCTAATTTGCTTTTACGATGCGAAAGTTATTTTTCAGATATTTTAAATCGCGATTTTACCCAACTTATGTTACATATTGCCACACTGGATGTGATTCAGAACTTCAAGTGCACAGGTTTTTTCCAACATTTTGATTTATTTTTCACTTTTATGATACCCACTACGGACACATATGGATAGGTAATGATTTCAGGGTCGTGTTCCTATTAAATAAGCGAAGCCCTATGACCTATATATCATTAGAGGTAAAGTATTTATCCGTAGGAAGGGATATAAATAATAAGATCCATCATATGCTTACATACGAAACGATCACAACAGACGACATTCTGACACCATACCAGACGAGGACATTTCATACGACCATCATAACAGACATTCTGAACATGCAAAACCGAGTGAATAGACTATAACACTTCAATTCTCTACATTCCTCAAGAATAATATATACTAATTTGGAAAGATGCTCAGTAGAATTCAAGGCAGGTCTTTTAAGTAGCCAATTCATGACAGAGACGTCAGACGAATGCTCATCCCTCCAACCAACCAGTAGCCAACCTTAACCTGTGAGAGGCGCAGTTATCTTTCTGGGATACTCCGTTTCCGTGTTAATGACAGGGATATAAATGGATGTAGATGATAGCTCATCAACTCTACGTACAGAATCACATTGATGGAGGTTGAAACAAGTATCAAAGATCCCAAACACAACCAGAAGAAAGCATCCCAGACCATGATTAAGCTTCCACGGCCTTGTACAACTCCAATCTGCGATACCGGATTTATAACTTTATGATTCTCTCGTCATATTCTCAGCCTCCCATCGGTATTATTATTATTATTATACACCAGAGAACAGGGGCTCCGTTGCCTTGCAGTCTAGGAGACTGCCTTACACGGATTAAGGCCTCTGCCACCGGAAGCTGTCTACTACCCGCTCCCCACAACCGGGGATAATGAGACGGATTGAGACTCATCACTCCTACACATTTCAAGTCCACTAGTGTCTATTCTCTATATTTTCCTGACCAGGTAAGAATGGCAACTCGATGGCATGCATTTAGAAAAGGTACCCTCGTGTGTCTACGGCTTCCGAAGCCCATATTGTGAAGGGAGCGATACACGATCTTTTTACTGACTGTACGACTGTCGCCTGCTTCAGCTAGGTGGTTATTTGAGCTAATGTTTACTTCGTTGACCATGTACAATACGGCTGAGACGTCTCACACCACGATTGTTCCCCGCTGAGGATTTTGGAAATTGTATTTTCCATGCGACGAGTGACTACTATCTGTCCGATATTGAAGCTATCTATGTCAGAAAGTTTACCTATACTGGTATGTGAAACCACTGATTATCATCAACCATAGTGCTAGCTGTATGTGCATTTACCACAACTTCCTCTCGTAAGCCCAGATGCGGCGCAGCGCTATTCAATTTGCATAGCCATGTCTATCCCTAATTTAGTGGCACTTCAGTGTAGTTAATACAAGAGAGGTTAAATTTGAATGAAAAACTAAATAGTTTATACTTCGCGGAATGGCAACCATCTGACCCTTGGGATATAAAAAATGCATTATTTAGAGGAGTGACAATACACTTCATTTAAACAGTGAGTTCTATTATTAAATAATTTTATTAAATTATTATACTTCTATTATTAACAGTGAGTTCTATTATTAGTTTCGTCTTCGCGTAATATTCACATCCACGTTTTGAAGCAGAAAAATTCGTCAAAAGTGTACATTGTCGTGTAACAGATTTCCCCGCATAATAGTCGCACCTAGACTCTCACAATGAAGAGTTGGCAAAACACGTGCGACTATTGCTCAAGTAAATACGGTATTTCTTTTAGGACGTCGAGTTTTTGATTCAATTTCAAGTGAATCTGCCTTAAATTTCTATGAAAGATTACGTTTCAGAACGTGATCAAAAAAATAATTTTCTTCGCATTTTACTGTATACTTCTGGTCAGACCCCCTCCCCCTCTTTTCAAGCATTTCTTTCCTCTCGAAAATTCGAAGAAGAATTTGTCTGGTTAAAAACGGAACGGTTTCGTAGGGCAGGATCTGAAAGTGGCTGCAACTCTCGCCTTTTGTACTTCAGTGTATTGCCTGTTCTCACGAGTTGGCTTCTTGTTGGGGTCAGGGATCGGACTGACCAGCTGCAATTTCCTCTTTACGCGGGGTTGAACACTTGTTTAAGGGTGTAGAGGCGAGAAAGAATTTCGGGAAAGTGGTTAAGTTAGTTAATTTGAATAGGTTACGTTAGGTTATTTGGTAAAGCAAATAAGACTATCCACCGAAGAGGAGGAATGCCTTCGTGAAGAATTTTTCTAAGGACAACTGGCTCTTATTCACGTTACCTAAACTAAGACGCATGAATCCCAGCAAAGCAGCTAGCACGTTTGCCTGCAACAGAATACAGTCTAGATAAAGGGTGCTTGAACGTTGGTACGAAAGGAAAGTGGAAATAGGTGGTACGGAAAAAGGAAAGTAGGTGGTACACAAAAAAGCAAAGTATTTTTAAATATTAAATTCAAAAATTAAAACCCCAACATCCTGATTGAGTTTTTTCTCCAACACTCGTAAATTTATGCGATCTGAGTTTTGTTCAAGAGGGGTGGTGGTAGTAGTACTTTGTAATGGTGGTACAAAAGGTTTTTCAATAGTTGTTTAGGTGGTACGCGTTAGTCGAAAGGTTGAGAACCGCTGGTCCAGATCGAGCTACACGTATTCAACCGTCTTAAAAACTCAGAGACTCGTAAATTTGAAAAATCTCAGTTATAAATATTTCAGACCCAAAAAACGTAAGAACGGAAATGAAATTAATAATTCTTAAGTGATTAAGTAGTTTCAGTGAAGGAACTAGGACTATCAAATGTTTTCTCGACGGAATTTGAACACAAGACTTTCTGGTTCCGATTTTTTTACCCGGACGTGCTTCTAGCTAAACTACGAAGGCTAAACACGAACAATTTTATTTGTTATGTGAAAATGCTATTTAATACAAGATTGAATATTTCAGTTGATTTATAAATGTGTCAGCTACGTATTTATTTTTATGATTTCATAAAAAGTTTGAATTGCTATTTAAAACTGTCCCCGAGTAATATTTACGATAATCTTATATAAATATTAATACAACATAAACATTTTCGCGAAAATATGCCATTCTGTGACGTGTTTTAGTTGTACTTTTGTATTGTGGCAAAGCGATCAAGCAAAAAAAAAAAAAAAAAAATGATTTCAGTTGCCATGGAAATCGCAGACGACTTCTTATTTTTAGTTTTCGGAATCTAACGGTTTCAGAGAATAGTGTTAAAAAGTGACTTGAGTGTTTTCTGAATGATAGTAAATAAAATGAATTTTTTTAAACTACAATCCACTGAAATTCTTGTAAAAAATGCCTATAATCAGGAACAAAAAGTTTTATTAGTGAAAGGGGCAATTTAAAAGGCTTTTAATTTCGTTTTGTATCGTATTTAATGCAAACATATAATGAGGTTATTTATACTCATGTCCATAAATTAAGGATAATTGAGAGTCACGCGGAAATCGAACTCTAAAATAAATATATCACCTGTAAAATCACTACACATATCTTCAGGAATCATATGCAAATTTCAGGAAGTAACCAGATGACACCGATGGTACGTCACAATGACGAGAGTGTAAGAGAGTGATATATAAGGAACACAGGCAAAGAAGTAAAATTGTTCGCAGGCGCTTTATAAGCATTTCTGTGCATTAACCGAATAGTTATGACGCAAAGGACGCATTTGGATGACTTTACGTGGTAGAATTATCGGCCGTCTGGAATGTGGGCGTACCCAACTGGAAGTATCAGACGAACTTGGAATTGCCCAGAGTGTCACCTCAGGCTTTGGCAACGATTCCAACATGATGGTAATGTGAGTAGACGTTACAGCACAGGTCGCCCCAGAGTTACAACGCCGAAAGAGGACCGGTATTTGGCAGTTACTCCCAAAAGAAATAGGCGGAGCACAGCCTCAGACCTGTCCCGGCAGCTGTCTTCAGCCACTGATACGACAATTTCAAGGCAGACCGTGAACAGACGCTTAGGGCAGATTGGTCTATATGCTCGTAGACCTGTCAGATGCGTTCCACTTACTGCAACTCATGTCGCCTGCGGTTAGCCTGGAGTAGAAAGCCTGCATTGTGGACAACGCAACAGTGGGCTTGTGTGATGTTTTCCGAAGAGTCCAGGTTTAGTTTGCAGTCTGATTCTCGCCGGACTTTCATATGGAGTGCTCCAGGTACTCGTTACCACCAAGAAACATCATTGAACGATACCGTTACGGTGGTGCAGGAGTGCTCGTTTGTGGTGGAATTATTCTGGGTTCCAGAACTGACCTGCATGTTCAAATTGGAACCATGACAAGCCAAATCTATCGGGACGTCATTCTGGAACAACATGTACGTTTGTTTCGGGGCGCCATGGGCGCACAATTTGTGTTTATAGATGACAACGGTCGTCCTCACCGTGCAAACATCGTAAGCGAATGCCTTCAATCGGAGGATATCGCCCGTATGGACTGGACAGCATTCTCACCGGACTTGAATTCAGTAGAGCACGTGTGGGACATGCTGGGCCGACGAATTGCTGCCCGTTAACCTCCTCCTGCATGTCTACCGGAACTTCGGAGAGCGTTGCTCTTTGAGTGGTGTAATATCCCCCAAGATCAGATCGATAATTTGACACTCAGCATGCCTAGGCGTTGTACGGACTGTATTGCATCGCCTGGGAGACATACAATGTATCAACAATCATACCAACCATGTAATACTGGTTTTTTGTAAATAATTTTTTTTTTTTTTTTTTTTTTTTAAATTTGCTCCAGGGAGAAAAAATTGCTAATTTTTTTTTTAATAATATCAAACATATAGCATCTTTTTTTTTGCTCTTTACCTTTTGTTTAATAGATAAGCTTTAAAATTAAGTCAAATTTGTTTTGCTTCTAACTCTTCCTTTGCCTGATTTTGCATTATCATTATTTTATGGACATGAGTGTAAAATAACATATACAGGGTGTATCAGTACAGCGGTGACAGATTTATATCGAATTTGTTTTTCTTTATTGTGATAATTAAAGTTTCCATTAACACGCGTAAAGAGTATATGACATTATTTAACAATTTAGGAAAATGAAATAAAAGCTGAATGTGAAATGAAAGCTGGGTATCATGTTCATTTGCTGGGAAAAAAAATTTCTCTTTTTTCTATTAGTGCTGAATATTTTTTAGAAAATAAGTTGTATGAGATACATAATTCTGTCAATAACGCAGTACTCCACCCGAATATGAAGTCAGTTGTGAAAAAGGTGTAATTAAGTAATGTGAATTGAGATTATTCCTTACTTTTCTTAATGCCAGAGCCATAAGTCTTTTAAAATAAGCAACATTAACATCATTTTTAACTCACATTTTCATTACTTCACATTACTTACATTTTTACAATCCTGTAGCAGCTAGCAACATTTTTTTTTTTACACAGAACAAGCGTTTTACATTTTACATAACTTTAGAATTTCCAGCCATTTTTTTTTTTTACAATAGATCGCACAGGTAGCAGCTAAACACTCAACTTACGCTCGGCGCGTATTCGAGAGGTCCGTGGTTCGATTCCCGGCGAGGGCATTTCGCATTTTTCAAGTCTCCAGCTTCCAAAAAAAAAAAAAAAAAAAAAAAAAACTAATGTCTCGGCAGTGGCCCCCGAACTCGCCAGACCACACTACGAAGGCATGCTAAGAAGGTGAATGAAATACCTTGTAGGGTAATATTGAATTCTGGAAGCACTATGCTCTATTTACGCCTACATTCTTCGCACTATATGTCTAAGCACATTTTCTAGATATAGATACCACCCGTGTTACATGTTATTCATGAATTTTTGGCATATAGTGTTTTTAAATATGTTTAGTGTCTTTCTTCTCTCTTCATTCCTGTTTCATAAACATATACTCCTAGATGTATTTCTACACATAAGTTTTTATTTTTACTTGTTTCATATACATATACGTCGCAGAAATAATCTTCAGACTCGTATTATTACACCTCAAAACAATTATTCGAGAGTATTTAAAGTGAAGTTAAGGAGTTTTTTCCGCCAAGAAAATTCTAAAACGCTGTATGGTTGGACAAGAAATTTCGTAGTAATAGAAATTCTGAAAAACTCGTGTTTTACTAAAATCCCATAGAAATTGCTGCAGCTTGTTAAAATATTTCAGTGGACTGCGTTTTGAAAGCACTTTACTTACTTTCCTTTAAAAAACACTCAGGACCTTTTTAACTCTATTTTCTCAAACCTGTTAGTATCCAAAATCTAAAAATAAAATGTCGTCTGCAATTTCCATGGTCTCTTAAACGGTTTCTGTTTCCTTGATCGCGTTGCCACAATGGCGCTTGTAAATTAATAACGGAACAATTGCATTACATTGAAGTTATCCAAAAATTATGTAAATTATGTAACCGATGTAAACACTGCTGTCAAATTCGTTTTATTGTCTATTGTCACATTTTGTGTGAATTTTTATTTACCAAACTCAACGATTCGAAAGCGAACAGTGCAAACACTGTACGAAAAAAAATACCTGTATCGGGTGTGGCAGTATCTCGAAAATCAACATGTAAAATCACGAAAAAAATCACTTAAAGCGTTTTACACTTCTTAAATTGCTCTCACAGTGTGTTTCTCGCATTCAGAAATAACAACGGTATCAAAGCCATCAAATTCTGAATAACGCAGTACTCCATCCGAATATGAACACCTGAAATCCCAAATCTGGAATCTATTAATATTTATGTTTTATTGTCTATTTCATATTTTGTAAAGATTTAACGAATTTTTGATTAACAAATTTAAAAGATTCCAAAGCGAGGATTGGTAACACTCTACGGAATAAAATATCTTTATTGGGCCGTGAATGTCTATCGAAAATTTAATTTGGAAAAATGTTAAATCAATTTTGTATTTTCCAAATAAATAATAAAAATAGTTAAACGTTACTTTTTACAAGCAAGTCCTTTCCGTGAAATTCATGTAGAATTGGGTATTTAGACAAAATTTTAATCCAAAGGGGCTTTGTCCCTGAAGGACTATTGTTTTCGTTTTGCGTTAAAGCCTTTAAAAGGCTGTATCTCTTTTCCAATCGTTGCCACCCAATACTCTCGCCCTGTATTATATCTGAAGAAATTAAATAACGAAAAATCTGCATAAATGTATGTATGTTTCTCGCATTGTGATAAAACAACGGAACCTAAAGCTATCAGAATTTGACTATCGTAATCTCCCATAGAATATGGGCATGTGGAAGCCCTAATTTGAATTTGAAATTTTCTTTATTACAGATTTCATACTTTGTAACACTTAGATGAATATTTGATTAAAAAACTCAACAATTTGAAAGCGAGATGTGGCAACGTTGTACAGAAAAAACCATTTTATCTCCAGCGCGCGAGACTGCGTATCGGAAATTAAGATACGCTCAAAAAATTATTTTCCGATATTGCTTATGAACTGAATTTTATGGTTTAAGTGCACGATATTCAATAAATAAAGGTAACACAAAAAATGTTAGAAAAACGCCCCTTCGTACGTAATTTAAAATCTGGAACCTCTCAGATGTTCTTAATTTCTTTAAATATAATACAGGGCGATAATATTTAGTGACAAGAGATTAGACCAACGCTGAAAATATTGACACTGTGTGTGACATACCAAAGTCAAGTGTGACGAAGACAAGTGTGACGTACCGAATTGAATGCATAAAGTAATTCAAATTAATGATATGGCATCTTTTAAGTATTTACTGTTTAAAGCTGTGATTATTATTCAGTTACTTATTAAAACATTCTCATATATTAAGTGCATTGCGAAGTAATTCGGCTGGTTTTGATATTGAGAAATTAAGTTCGATAGCCTGTTTTACAACTGGTAGTCTAATACATGCTGAATTTTTTACTACTAATATTTATGCTATAAAAAAGATAATGGTATAACTTGATTGTATAATTGTTGTGGACTCCTTAATCAAGGGGAAGTTCAAATAAGCAAAAATCGTGCATACGGTTTTATAAATATTTGCATCTGCGCATTATTTTCTTGCGAATAAACTATGAAAGATTTGAAAATTTGTGCGAAATGGGAGAAAGTGTAACGTTTCAGACCCCTATCCTCCACTCGGAAACCTTTCTTTACGGCTGCAGCCTTCCTCCCTCACAAACGATGCAAACACGTGGAAATTTGAAATGTTTATGACCAAACCTTCCCTTTTCCTCCCCATACCAGCTGAGAGGAGTGCAAAGTTTCATTGTGAAAATGGCCCATCCCTCGGCATCATTCTTTGTTTCTCATTATACATTTCCTCCCCCCCCCCATGGCTATAAACTTCCAGGGTAATAACAGGAGCAACACACTTTCTTTAAACAACTGAGTTCTATTATTAAATTTAAAAGGCAAATATTTTACGATTTGCTTAATATCTATACATTTCTTTTAAAGCGTTGAGTTTTCGATTAAATTTGAAGCATATCTGAAGTGACTTCTATGAACAGTTACATTTCAGAATGTTAAAAAAAATCATTTTCTTGGCATTTAATGCAGTCTTGCATTGTCGTGTTGCAGAATGACGCCTTTTCCGTTGACAATTGCCAAATATTTTTCGATTGAAGATTAGTCCACTAGATCCAGTTGTTCACAATAAAGGTCTACATTAACAGTTTTTCCAGGTTTCAGCTATTCAAAATGAACAATATCGCGAATACTCCATCAAACACATAGAAGCGCCTTTTCGGGATATAAACCCTTTGTAACCCCTATTAAAACTGCCTTTTGAGTTTTGGATTATCATATAGGACTTAGTTTTCAGTCTAAGACTATTTGTTTGACGCTTTAATCCAGAGGAGTCCAGCTTCCCTCTTCCACACTGGAAGAAGAAATATTTTGGATTGCTCAAATAATCCCTAATATCAGTAGCTACTCATAACCTCACAAATAAGCAAACCACATATTAGCATAGGTTTAATCGAAAATTCTCCGATTTCTTCTTCAGGTTTGAATGATGAAAGAAATTTTTTAAATTCTCCTATAAGAGATAACTTTACGGGGTTGATTGCATTTATTCAAATTTGCACGATGTGTACTATATATAAGAAGTCACATGTATAGAAAACTTAAGAAGTGAATCAGTGATTTACTTGCGTTATATGCCGAGGCGAAACTGCCTTACTCTAAGGCTGGGTTATGACAAAAATTAGCTTAAAAATATATTTAAATAATTTTAAAAACTTTATTAACTTATTGTTCTTTTAATGTAATGATAACAACATAGAATTAATTTGATATTTTATTTTACATTGTATACATAAAATTTAATTGACTATTTGTTTCTTTTTTGCAAGAAATAAAATTAATGTAATTTTCCCTTTAAATAAAAATTTTCCTTTTAAAATGTGAATATCTGGCTTGATTGAAGTGTTTGCAATTCTTAAGGAGTTCTCAAAATATTCGTCCTGTTCTCTGGTTCTGATTTCACTCTTAGTATGCTTTTTTATTGAAAATAGTTTTCTCAAATATACTAGCTTCCAAATAATGATGACGATAAATAACATATGATATGAGGCATATTTATTTCTCGTTAGGCATGATTTATAAAATTCCAGTCAAAGGACGTCATCAGTTTTCTCTGAGCTGAAAGTCACATCGCAATTATGTATATTCTGTTGAAAATTTGTTGGCAATATCCATATCGACTGTAAATAGAGTCGCAAATGTGCATAAAATTATCTTTTCCGAAAGTATTGAAATGTATTTTCATATTTTCGTGTCAAAACAAAGTATAATTCTGTCACTCTAACCTTCACAGTCGTTACAAGGAGAGACCTGTATCTTAATGAAACCACTCTATCCCTATTAGACAGAGTGCTGGCTATGGAAAACGAATTCAGTTCTATTTATCTGTTGTGAGTTGGGCATGTAAAGTGTTTCTTCCGCTTGTTCACCTCAAAAGCTTTTAGGGATGTAATTTCCGGAAATTGGCTTAGAGCGTAATTGACAATGATTCAGCAACTGATGTAAATTAATGGAATTTTAAAGAAATTCTGAAATGTTTCTCTGGGAATGCATTTTTAGGAATATGCGTAAAAGCTCATTCTTCAAGTGAAGCAAAGTTTGTAGTTACAGGATTCCATTTTTAGCCGCATCCAAATATGGATCCCATCATTTACTAAGATATTTCTTCGTTTCTAGGATGTTTCTATTTCATCACTTTTATGCGCTCAAGGAACACGAGAACAATATAGTGGTAAAGGCCGTCACCGGGTTTAAAAGAAAGAGCCCTTACGAAGCAACGATCCGGGATCCAAGATAAGGGAATGACGACATCGATAAGGATGGTTTTGAAAAGAAGAAAGTTTTGGTTCTTTACGGCAAGCTATGGTTTGGAATATACTTCCTCGAAAATCTTGAGTAGAATGAATAATTTTGATTGAAGTGAGCGAACCGTTACGGAAGGGGGATTTGCCCATTGTTGACGAAGAAAAATGATTTCCTTTTCAAAAAGATTTTCCATCGGCATTTAAAATTACATTTACAGTTTGAGATTACAATTATATGACAAAAATTATAATAAATTCGTTACTCACAAGTTTCCTTATATTTTCCTCACTTTTTTCTTTTTTAAATAACAAGGAAGTGGAAAGGTCAAAGGCTTTCCAATTTTCTTTTTAAATAAAACACTGCTTTGCCTATTTTAGGCAGAGCGGTGGCTTTTGAATTAATATACTTGTCATATATCTACTGATTATTATTGTGCTTAAATTGTTTCTTCACTTTGGTTTTCAACGCAAAAGCTTTGAAAACGTAATTCAGAAATGTGCTTTAGAGTGTGTATGATGATTTTCTTTTGGTGATTGATTATTTTCTGATTAAATCTTATACTTGTCTAAAAGAAGTGGCAGTAATTAAATAATAAAGCTATGGAGATTTTTCGTCAGAACTCGTTGGTATACAATTAAATAAAATGCTTGCACAAATAAATAAAAGTCTCCTTATTTTTACCATTTCGAAGTTTCATATACAGAAATTTTGGCTGAGACCTAATAATAATTTAGATTTTCTCTCTTAGTGTAATGTTTGTTGATACTTTTATAAATTTTGCTCCACGCAAATGTTTCCACAAAATTATTACAAAGCAACATTAAGCGTTCTCCCCTTACTCGTATTCACGTTCACTCGGCTCGAAAACTCAGTAATGGATTTGTCACCACAACGCCCACAGTTGGATAATCTACGGTTACTGGTAAGTAAAACCTAAACAGTAGAAACCCAGTAAAATCGCATATGTGTCAAAGTATCAGTTATCTCTCACTTGATCTGAGCTGGTAAAGCTCAACAGACCAACAATAAAGTGTTATATCCACATTGAATTTTCCCATTTTTAGCTGTTGTCTACTTTTCTCTTTCTATTCACTTTTTGAATATTTGATTTGGAGTGAAACTGTCCTTAAGATAGTAGATGCTTTGAAATTTATAATCCTTGATCCTTTGGTATTTAATTAGGAAAGTTCTCAACACAAGACACAATGTGGAAGTATTTTAGGTTACAGGGAATTAGTGTTATATGCGGCAGAATTACATCTGCGTCAAGGTATGAAACCAGCTTTTTAATCACTTTCAAAGTTTTTGTGTGGCCGTGGATTTTTGTTAAAATTCAAATAGTTTCAAAAATAAAACTTTCAAATTTATTTTGAGAGAGTGGGAAAAAACGTTGTCTTATCAAGCTACATAGACCTATGAAAGGACGAGCAACAATATTGCTGAACACTGGTACTTCGACCTGAGCCCGATTCCATGCACAGGGGCTGATTGTATGTCAGTTTTCATGATACGTCTTCTGTTTAAGGAATATACTAACTAGAGTCCTTTAAAAATCCTTCCAAAAAGGCGTTCTCCTTAGGCAGACAGCCAACGCGTGCTCTGATATAATCAAATAATACATATTCTATGCTACATAAATGTACTTACCTCTGAGTATATATATATTTCATATAAGATGAAAGATATAAGTTATAAGTTGACAGAATAAGATATAAATATCGTAAAGATATAAGTTGAAAGAATAGATAACCTCATTATTTGCAAGCATAGTGTATAATCTATACACTGTAAATAAAGTATTCATTTCAAGAGACTTTCTTCAGCTAAATATAATTAGGTATACATTTGTTTACTTGTATAATACACTGTTGACCAAACGTTAACACGAAATGCAAATTTTGAATTTAAAACTTGTACTTGAATTGTCATTGTTCGAAGTTCAACTGTCATTGCAGAAAGGAATACTGAAATATTATGTGATACTATCAACTCAACTGGATTATTCTTCACAAGTACAGAGCAATAGCATTGCGGGCAGAAATGCTTTTTTGATTTGAATAGAGAGTCAAATAATAGCGCATGTTAAAATTTTGCCTGACCGAAAAATACGTCATCTGACAGTCCAAAATAGAATAAAAGTATTGTTTTAAAGCTAAAAAATGTAAACTTAAAGTAAGTGTGTGTAGCATTTTAATAATTAAGCCAATGTTTTTTTTATAGTATAAGACCATGAATAAGAGGGCAAATCTGCCTCACTTTTCGTGATCATAGTAATTAGAAAGAAAGAGCGCAATCTCAAATCCGAAGGGAGTGTCACCCACACTTTTTTTGCGGTCGTCTATGGCCTTCGAAAAAACAGCGGTAGTTGCCGAAAAAAGATAATTCCACAGCAATATGAATAAATGTAACTCCTGAATATTTTTATACAAATAAATCTTTCATTCCAGAAATGATTGCATCATTAATTTCTAAATTATATATTCTCAGATTCATCACTGAACGCCGCCTGAGATAACCACTGACCTATCTTTGTTGTAAAAGTCTTACAGTGTTAATAATCATCCTAGCAGATGGGATTATTTCTTCCGTATAAAAATATAAACATTACATGGGCATACAAGGCCTGCGTATAAGCATAGATATGTTAATTACAGACATTTTCTTATACAAGTTACACGTGACAGTTAGATAAAATTATGACAGTTAAGTGCACATTTAAACATTATCTGAATTCATATTTACAATACCTTTACTGAGATATTCAAAGTAAACTTGTAATTCAGTTACACATTGACTGGATTTTTCTATGTCATTTTTAACTGCGAAATGGGTAATAATAAGCCTACATTACACTAGTTTTTTCTCTTACAGTCCTGTTACTATTCTACAGGATGAGCTGTTTTTCTAATAGTGATTTTCTCTTGTTGTAGTACTATCTGGCGTAAACTTGGTAGGGAGTTACGTGACTCAAATTTCTGGTGCCTTAGCTGATTTGCTTGAAAGTGTAGCAACTGCTATTAAAGTTGTAGTACCTATCGAGGAAGTACCCTTCTTATTGCACCTTTGTACCAGCGGCCGAGCGGTAAAGTCGATGAACACTGGTAGTTCGGTCCGAGGTTCGAATCCCGCGAACGGGCTGGCTGTATGGGCGTTTTCGTCATTTCCCCCATGTGTAAAGTGTATACGAGCCAGTTTCCCTTAGAAAGTCCTCTACGAAGTCATCCTTCCCCTGAGGCAGATAGCCCTAGTGTGCTTTGCCACAATTAAATAAACGAAACGAAACCAAATCTTTGTTATTGTTTGAATTACTTGGATATTACTGCAAGAGTCAACTACACTAATCTGCTGCTCCGTTATGTGAGAGTTATCAGGTTAATGTACTCCACTTTTATAAGGCTTCTTACCACGACTTTGATTTGCTATTGAAATTATTCTGGGAAAATACAATTCTCAAGGCGGGGGGGATTTCTTAGTGCCTTGCTGAGCGTAACCTGATCACTTTCTTTATCTTAGTGATCGCCTGCTTTTTGCCGCAGGTATTCTCCGCCCACTGCCAGTATTCACTCTTGGTATTTTTAAATGCAATTAATCAGTTGCGTAGTTAGTTGAAGAGGTAATGGTCTGCATCACTTACCGCACCACATTCCCACTATTCTGAGATTCGTTTGTCGGATCTCTTAAGATAATGTGAGAAGGGACCATGACCAGTGTAGAATTGAGTTTGTTTACGTATCTTTTAATTGAGCATGTAACATTCGGAAAAGTGTACGTGACTACTGGACAAACGATCGACATTTTGTTATGGGCTTTCGGAAATAATTTTGCTCATAGATTGGACTAATGTCTCCTGTACTGAGTTTTTCTGGGTCACTTACAAATCGCTTAATTTCTTCTTAAGAGTAACTTCAAAGATTAAATAATCTTTTGCCTAAAACATTTTTTTCGATTTGTAGATTCTAATCGATTTGTGTTGTAAGCAAATTATTTGATGCTTTCAGGCGTTCTTTAAACTTTGGCCTGTAACATGTTGCGTACCTAGATGATGCTGCATGAAGCAAAAATACTTGCAATATATCAACACGTATATGTCTAATCTACTTAGGAAAGGGAGTGCTAATGAATTTCTGCTTAGCATTGTTATGAAACAATGAAGGGTACTTCCTATGAAGAAAGATATTTAGTCAAATATTGGCAAAAGATGTTGCTTATTTTTCATATAATATATTTTAGGGCAATTTATTCAGCCAACTTTGAAGTGCAGACAAATCTGAAATTTAATGCTCGAAAAAAATCAAGGATACCTCGATTTTAATTCAATGCACACTTTTAATATATTTCGAACGAGAAATATCTTTTTCTGTCTCCTTTCTTCACAAAGCAAAAGCATTTGCCCCCGTTTTGATCATAAAGAGGAAACTGAAAGAAAATAAATAAAAGCAAGGAATTTGTTATCTAAAATGTTAGCATACATTCTTAATAAATCATAGGATATTTCCTTACTAATAAGAAATATGAAATGCACACATATCGATATATAATAATTCAGAATAGCATAAAATACACAAGTAAATAACTGGCTCCTGTTTAAAATTAAAAATTTATTGCTCGTTTTGCCAAATGATAAAACGAAATAAATGTTGAATTGAGTTAAGTCAACTAAAAATGTTGTTTATTTTTACAGTCTTTCTTTTTTCAATGCCTACGATACAAATGATTAACCATTTTCCAAAATATTCTTAAGTCATAAATATTTCTAGTAAATTTCTCAAATGAAGAATATAATAGTGCAAATGTTGACCACTGAAAAATTCGAATAAATAGACTAATCGTTCTAAAATAATATAACCAAGAAGTTTTTAATGCCTAATTTTTAGACCCAATTAATGCATCAACAATTAAATCAACATTATATTTTTCCAAATTTACCATATAATATAAGTATGTATTATTTGTTCAATGAGGTGTTAATCTAGAAAGGCTATTAGTCTCGAAACGGCAAATGCGTTGCATCACTTTACAAATTGTTGCCAATCGGCCTGTATTATATTTGATGCATTATATATAATGTTGAGTATGGATCAACATAGTATGTTTCTTAAATTGTCGAAAATAAAAGTTACCTAGAGCCATCTAATTTTGAATAATGTAGTCTTTCACCCTGACACAGGTATCTGGAAGCCCGAGTTCTGAATTTTGAATTTGTTTTATTATATATTTCGTATTTTGTAAAACTTTAACACATTTTTGATTAAAAAACTCAACGATTTCAAAACGAGTAATGCCAATACTCTGTGGAATAAAACATTTTTATCACCAGGATGCGAGTATCGTAAATTCTAAGGATATGCTGTTTGTAAATATTTTTAGCCCAAAGCGTCGTTAGCCCAAATGCTTTCGAAATGTGTATGTGCGTGTAAATGAAAAAAAAAAAATTCCCCTCTGGGCGTAATTTGAAATCTGTAAGCTTTCACATTGTATTGTTATTATTGTTATTATTATCATTATCATTATGATTATTATTATTTTGGTGTGCGCATAGGCATACCAAACAGAGTAATTATTGATACATCACGTGGTATATTACGTAGATGTTGGGACAGCAAGTCCCGCCCACTGTTTTATTAGTCTATTTCGAATAAGGTTCATGGATGATGTTATTAATATTCTTTATACTGTTATATACGAGATAACGCTTTAAAAATAACTGTCCAGAATTTAGATTTCCTTATTAGGTATAAATTTTGAATTTTACCTAATTAAAATGCACATAGAAGTTTAAAACAGACTTGTTTTATTATTCTACGTGCCGATTTGTATTTATTAGGAAAATAATCCAACGTGGTAGTACAAAACTATAATTAGTAGCTGAACATTTCGCGACCGAAACAGAAATTACCTAGTTCGAATTATAACACAACCAGGCACAAGAATGGAAACATTAAATTGCTTGCAGCGGGGAAACAAGCGCCTTGCATAAATTTCGGACAATTTATTTATATATAATATCCTACGAGATCTTCAGACTCGTACAGACTTAAAAACGTTGAGAAGGTTAAGTCCTTTTCTTATTCCTAAGAGTCCAAGACAATTGCGGCTTTCCGTCTGTTTACAGGCACTTCGAGCGATCATCTTTGCCCACTTTGTGATTCTTGAGTAGAAATGGATAGGTACCACCTTCTCCGGTGTGGGGCAATTCGTCGTCTTATAGAAGAGTCTAGATACTCGTAGGCAAGAACGATCTTTAGGCATTGACTTCGTTTTCTTTTTAAATTATAACGCAACCAGGCACAAGAATGGAAACATTAAATTGCTTACAACCGAGCAGCAAGCGCCTTGCGTATATTTCGAACAATTTATTTATATCTTAAATCGTACAAGATCTTAAGACTCGTACAACAAACGTTCAGAAGGTTTCTTATTCCTGATCATCCAAGACAGTTGTGGCTTTCGGTCTGTCTACGAGAGATGATTGCCTTGCCCGCTACATAGGCATTTCAAGCGATCATCTTTGCCCACTTTGTGATTCTTAGAAGAAATGGACAGGGACGACCTTCTCTGGTGTGAGGCAGTTCGTCGTCTTATAGGATGGGAAATACTCGTAGGCAAGAACGTCCTTTTAGGCAGTGACTTCATTTTTCTGGGTTGTTAGTTCTATTCTTTGTAACCTCTATTTATAAGATTTTAGTTCTTTGCAACATTTTGCCCCCCCTTACCAATAAAATCCTGATGAAACGTGTTTTCTGGTAAGACTTGGTATGGGTTATGGGTTATTCAATTATGGCAAAGCACACGAGGGCTAATTGCCTAAAGGGAGGGATGTTTTCGTGGAGGACTTTCTAAGAGAAACTGGCTCGCATACACGTTACACATGGGGAACCAGCCAGCCCGTTCGCTGGATTCGAACCTCGGACCGAACTACCAGTGTTCAGCGTCTTCACCGCTCGGCCGCTGTTGGGCCATAAGACTTAATATGTAATCGAGTGGTACTTTTGACTCCATAATTGTAAAGACGTCAGAATACGTTGGCACCAGTTTTTCATAAATAAAATAGTGTCTGATATGAGATTTTTATTTTTATTATATTTATTTTTTATTTATTTACTAATTTATTTCTTAGCTGTTCATGCAATTTTCCCAAATTCAGATCTGTAAATAATTATCTTGGCTATCGAAGCCATGGTGGAGTATATTGAAGTGGAAGACAGTATGATTGCACGATGCTTTGTTTTTTGGCGTCGCTTGCAATTTGATGAGGTCGCCCAAATCACAGATCTGTAAATAATTCCCTTTCATATCGAAGCCATGGTGGAGCATATTGAAATGGAAGCCAGTATGATTGGACGATGCGTTGTTTTTTGGCGTCGCTTGCAATTTGATGAGGTCGCCCAAATCACAGATCTGTAAATAATTCCCTTTGATATCGAAGCCATGGTGGAGCATATTGAAGTGGAAGCCAGTATGATTGGACGATGCGTTGTTTTTTGGCGTCGCTTGCAATTTGATGAGGTCGCCCAAATCACAGATCTGTAAATAATTCCCTTTGATATCGAAGCCACGGTGGAGCATATTGAAGTGGAAGCCAGTATGATTGGACGATGCGTTGTTTTTTGGCGTCGCTTGCAATTTGATGAGGTCGCCCAAATCACAGATCTGTAAATAATTCCCTTTGATATCGAAGCCATGGTGGAGCATATTGAAATGGAAGCCAGTATGATTGGAGGATGCGTTGTTTTTTGGCATCGCTTGCAATTCGATGAGGTCGCACTGCAATAAGTTTGAATGTCACTGATTTAAAACATTTTATACATACTAAATTCTAGTGCCCTCATTGAGTTTAAAATTTTCAGATTTTTTAAATTTTTATTTTTTTCTTTGAAATTATCAATATTTTTAAAAAACATTAAATGATGAGTAGCAAATGCTGAATTCTGTAAATGTTTAATTTTATTTTTAAGTAAGATTGACTTTCATAGACTAATATCGTCTTTGCTTGTGATTTGCATCGAAATGCATATGTATTATACAGATCACTGCAAATTAATAAGGAAGTTTTGAAGTATAGAAGATATTCTTCGAAAAATCGTTTTGGTTAAACACAGTCTGAAAATGCCAATTTCGTCAGTTTTCAGACGTACAAAAATAAATTTGCAAACAGATTAGAAAATTATTTTTAGAAGTTTTGAATCGAACATTTCTATAAAATCATTGTGCAAAACGGGCCCACCAGCGGCCGAGCGGTAAAGTCGCTGAACGCTGGTAGTTCGGTCCGAAGTTCGAATCCCGCGAACGGGCTGGCTGCATGGGCGTTTTCGTGGTTTTCCCCATGTGTAACGTGTATACGAGCCAGTTTCCCTTAGAAAGTCCTCCACAAAAGGCATCCCTCCCTTTAGGCAGATAGCCCTTGAGGCTTTGCCATAATCACTCACACACACACACACACATTGTGCAAAACGTAAGCGGAGAGATTACAAATGAACACCAAAATAGCCAAGGAAATATTAGAACAGGTATTAGTGCTATCACGAAGCGTACATGAAGCGTCACAGAAATATGAAGGCGCACCCCACACTTAACTCGCTGTGGTTGTGGTTCAAGGCTGGCCGTCAACATAAACGACGAGGTATTTGATATAAAATGCGTTTTCAATGCCCAGATAAACCAACCCCGAGTAAATGGATACAATTAAAAAATATATTTCAATACACTAGACAAACATAAATGGGAAAAATATACAGCCTCACATTTTCAATTGATACACGCATATCAAAATTGAAGAATTTCGGAAAAGGTACCAAAATTATTGTGTTTTTGCATCTCTTTTCACAGAAGGCATCCCTCCTCTTAGGCAGATAGCCCTCGAGGCTTTGCCATACTCTCACACACACACACACACACACCCATTATCGGAATATATGGTGGTAGGGCGTCCACGACGTGCGATAAAACGCCTTAAAGCTTGAAAAAATGATTCAGTTGTTAATGAGGTAACCAGTTCCATATGGATAGCACGATAAACCGCACACGTGAAGAGCACAATATATGATTTTCGTCCATCCTTTAAATGCAAGGGGTCCGGCAAGATCACAGCCTACGATTTCAAAAATGGTTATCATTTGGTAAAACGCCTGGGACTGTCTCTATTCTTTTAGCCTTAAATCTCTGACATGTTACACATTTTCTTATACAGTTCCTTATAGTTTTACGTGATTTTAAGATCCAGTATCTTTCTCTTAAATGCGACATCAATAATGTAGTACCTGCATGTAACAAATCTTTGTGTGCACTTAATATCAATAATTTGACGACTGGATGCTCAGAAGGTAATATGATGGGGAACTTAAAGCTGTTAGAGTCGTCGCGATAAGCAACATTAGACTTAGCTCTTATTATACCCTGACTATTGACAAATGGTCTGAGTCGTCTTAGCTTATTATCTGTTTCACCATTAAACGACTCTTTTTGTATTAATAACATTAAAGCTATTTCTCCCCTTTCTATTTCAGATACAGTCAAATCCTTAGAATGGTTGTTATTATTATTCTTACGTACATTATTATAAAATCTGAATATCCATGATAACATTCTTACAATTTTCTTAAATGATGAGAAATACTTATAGTACCATCCAATACAATTATCACTCTTTGCCAACGTAACAATAACTGTCTTATGTATTTCTGAATTAAGCAAATCCTCATCTGGTTCATCATTAGATTTAGGCCAATTTGCCTCATCTTCCCGTAACCAATCAGGTCCCTCCCACCATTTTCGTTCTATTAATTGATCTGCATAACAACCTCTAGAAAGTAGTTCAGCAGGATTGAGACTACCAGGGACAAGTCGCCATACAGTGGGGGAGGTCAAAGACGTGATTTCCTGTACACGATTAAAAACGAATGCTCCCCAAAGTTGATTTCGCCGTATCCAATTTAAAGCCGTCGAGGAGTCAGTCCAACAATGAATACGAACTTCATGTAGGCCAATATCATTACTAACTGAAGACAATAACCTAGATCCAATATTACAAGCAAGAAGTTCTAATCGAGGAATCGTAATAGGTTTTAAAGGCGCTACTCTCGCTCTTGCGTGTACCAAACTAACCTTTACCTTTTTGCCACTCTGTACTCTTAAAAAGACGCATGCACCATACGCACTTTTACTGCTGTCACAAAAGAGATATATACTCACAGCTTCATTAATAGATCTGAGACTTATCCATCTAGGTATTTGGATACTGGATAGCAAGTACAACTTTTTAAGCCAAAACCTAAACTTTTTGGTTAATTCATCGGGAAGAATATCGTCCCATTTAAGCCTTAAATTCCAAGTTTCCTGTAAAATTAGTTTTGGAATCAACATTACAGGAGCCGTATACCCTATAACGTCAAACACCTGATGAGCTACTGCTAAAACTAGTCTGTTAGTAACTGGGTCATTCAATTTTATATCTTGACTTATTTTGCAAGATAAGGTATCTGTAACTGTATGCCATACAAGGCCCAAAACAGACACATCTTCCGTGGAGGAATCTTCCTCTAGCACAACACTTCTTATATTGGATTTCCAGAATCTTAAATTAAAATGACCTGAAGCCATAATTATTTGTGATTCATTTACAAACTTTCTCATTTCTATTTCTGAATTCATACTAGCCACACAGTTATCTACGTAAAAGGATGTTATCAAAATCTCCGCTGTATGACTTAATCTTTCGGGAACTACACTCAAATGATATTGTATTGTAGCGGCCAATAAATACGGACTACACGTAATACCAAAAACTACCCTTCTATGCCGATACAGTTCTACTTGTTCTTGATTATCCCTACTGAACCACATAAATCTCAAAAAGTCTCTTTTTTTTTCCTTATAGATATTTGCAAGAACGCTTTTTCTATATCTGAAGTGACACCAACGTAATACTTGCGAAACCGATTAAGAATCGAAGGTATAATTTCAATTAAATTTGGTCCAGTAGACAAACAATCGTTCAATGATGGGTAACGCGGCGAATGAGAACTTAAGTTAAACACTGGTCTTATACTCGTGCTACTATTTTCTTTAACAACCGCTCTATGACGTATATAATGTACACTCTTATATTTATTCTTATCCGGTACTTTTTCAATTATCCCGAGTGCTAACCAGTTCTGGAAAACGTCTCCGTAAGCGTCAAAATTTCCCGTAGTCATTAATTTTCTTTTAGTACTTACAAGACATTTTTCTGCTACCACTTTGTTTTCGAGTAAAAGCGAGCTATCTGACACCCAGGCTAATGCTACTTCGTACCATCCCTCTGAATTTACTGGAAGAGTCTCTTCAAAATACTTTTGCGTATCCTCCTGTAACTGAGTTTTGGTTTTACTTACGGAAGGTTCACTAATACCCAAAACATCAAACTTACAGAGATTCCAGATGACCCTTCACTAACAGAGAAGAAATTAGGAGGGATGCAGTATTTATCGTAGTTGGCTCAATGCCAGTAAATTTACCCATAACAGTCCAGCCTAACTGCGTATGCATCGCGCTGACGCCGCACGTAAGGGGAACAATTTTTCCAGTTAGCAACTTACCAGCAAAATCCGCACCAATTAATAATTTTATCTCTTTATCTACCTTACATGTACCATTTTCTAAATCACTTAATTTGATACCATGTGACTTAAGTTCGCTTAACCACAAACCAGATGGGAGTTGTTTAATTTCAGAACAAATTTTGTTTTGAACAAGTACCTCTAATTTACACTTATATTTCCTATATATATTGCTTACTTCAATAACATAGTTTTTATATACATTTTCTGAAGTCTCACCACCACCAAAAAGAAATTGCTTAATTTTTGAGTCACCAATACACTTACAATTTAACCTTTGAGCAACATCATTACATAAATATGATTTCATAGAACCACTATCATAAATTGCTCGTACAAACATTTCTTTAGAACCATTCTGCATTTTTACAATTAAAGTTTGAAGATATACATCTGATACCTTAACATAGTTATTAAGAATGCCTGTTTTGTTTTCGTCATTCCCTAACTTTGTGACACTTTTTGTTTTGTTAGAAGGCAAATCAGGACACATAATCACAAAATGTCGATTTTTGCATAAGGTACACTATGTTTAGCTGTGCACTGATTTGCTCTATGATTTTTCATAAGGCACACAAAACAAACATTCTTTTTCTTAATGATATCTTTCTTACATTCTAAACTCATTAAAGATGCATCCTTACAACTTTCAGACAAATGGGATTTTTCACAAAAAATACAAGTATCAGACTTTTTATACTTTTGAAAATTTTCACTACACTTACTACTATTACTACTATTTGCATTAATTAGTTCACATGCAGTTGGAACAACAGGTTTTGTGTCAAAAACTTATTTTTCTTATTACTTACTTTATCAGAACCCAAAACATCACGGGTAAGTTTAACTCTAAATTCAGTTTCTACTTACCTTTTTAGAAAATCAATTAATGACTCTAAATCACTCTTACCTGTTGTTTCAGGAGACATACCTCGTTGTCTTTTCCAAATTTGTATTAAATCAGCAGGAAGTGCTGATTCCACTAAAGGAAATAAAACAACTGAAAATTTATCTTTAGTTAAACCGAGTGATTCCAATGCGCGTAGTTGAGTTTGCAACTTGTCATAAAGAGTTAATAAGTCTATCTTTTGTTTGTCATTGATTACCAGTTTTAATAGCTCTCTAACATAAATTTGAATTAAAACATTTTCATTTCCAAATCGTTCTTTGAGATACTCCACGGCCTTTTCGTAATTTTCTTCCATAGCAGGAAAACTCTCCACTATTGCTCTTGACGCAGTCTTAGGTTTCGTAGTTTGTAGTAGATAATGAAACTTGCCTCTCTTGTCGATGCGAGTAGCTTCATGTATTTTACTACACCTCGTCCAAAACGTCAACCACTTTCGGGAGTCTCCATCGAACTTCACGAGTTCGAGCTCTGGCAATTTCTGTTTTGCGGCCGTAAATTTTCCTGATGAAGAACCGCTATTCGTTGAACCAGTAGAAGTCTGTGAACACTTATCCTTTTTCCTGTTGGCTTTTACTTTCAACGTAGATAATTTATCGTAATATTCTTGAGCTGCACGAAATTCTCTTTCGTATTTTCTTCAGTACAGCCTTTTTTCTGTAGAAGTTCCGAAAAAGAGTCATCCGTATTTCGTAAAGTTTTATACTTCTCTGAAATTTGATCTAAATAAATTTCTAAATTGTCCAAATCCGGAGAATCTGATCGTATCAGTTCTTCTAACTTATTAGCTGTTTTCGTAAATACACTCCTAATTGCTTTCCGCTTCAGTTTTAGTGTTTCTAAATCATTCATGTTTGCACCTAGGAACTTCTCTTATTTTCGTAAATTATCAAGTGTCGAAATCGATAATGTCACCCTGTGACATCAATCCTGGCTGGCTCGCCAAATATGTTGCTTAACAAGTAAATCATAGGTTCGAAAATCTGAGCAGACACTTTTTAAAAACACCAACATTTATTTTCACGCTATTTCTAATTCTACAAAATCTTATATGCAACTAACTATCAAACAGAAAAGCAGACGTAGACGTAATGATGCATCTGGGCACGTGATCCTCGTGACAGACGAATTCTTTAGGGTTGCCACAGAAAGGCAATGTGTCGGCACAATATCCATAAACAAAACATCGGAATCTTCTTCCAGTTTCGAGCCGGGCACTATCCCGGCCAGAATGTATAAAAATAGTATGGCAAAGCTGAGGCTGTTTCTCTTGTAGTTCAATTGGAAATATTTATATAGTTCAAAAATAACTATATGGGACTTTTGCACTAAAGTTAAACTTTTACGTAGCTTACCAGTTGCACAGCCACTATCGAATGTTAGCCTTAAGATGCATTTGGCAGGAATTGTATTTCAGTGAGGCAATGCGAACACTCCACTAGCCGAGTTGTACTCCTACTTCTAAGCTCTGCCTCATTGAGTTTAAATTTGTATAACCTTCTAATCTGAGCCCAAATTGTGGCATGAACAAAGAAGGATAGAACACTTGAAAATACAGGAGTTAATGACTCTTACGAATAGTTTTCGCAAACTTCCTAAAGGTGAAATATTGTTTATGCTGGTCCGAAAGTTGAGATTTTTTTGCATTCATTTTTGAACACAAAGTTGCAATTGGAAACTAATGAATATTTTTAGATATTTAAAAACTTAAAACGTTCCATTTGGCTTTATTAAGACCTTAACCGATAAACTTAGAAAACAGAATTGAATAAATTTTTTATGAAATTAATCTAACGAGAAATTCAATCAGATACAGGTTGGTCACTCACGGTATACTCCGGAGAAATTTGCATCTGCATGACAAGAGTTATACCTTTCATTTGCAAAATGTTTAATTTTTATTCCCAAAATGGGAACAGATCCCTCTTCCGTAAGACTTCTTTCGCAAGCAAATGAAATAATCGTTCTACTTAAACACAGGTTCTTCGATAAAGTAACGGCTCGCACAATGTGTACTAAAAATGTAAGTGGGTAAAAGATTATGAAGTTCACTTAATAATTGAGCTTAATTGTAATTGTGGTTCATAATTAAGGTAATTATGAATCAGATCTAAGGTTCAGGGTTTGGAGTAGATAAACGCAGAAATATATTACCCCGTAAATTTTATTAATATAAGTTTTAAATTTATTCAAATAGGAAAATAACCTGCAGCATCGCATACAGCAGCAAATGTGTCTTGATCATGGCGGAGAGGCGCAAAACGTTCAGAAAGATGCAGGAAAACACAGGGTTTGCGCAAGGAACATTGCAGGCGATTGTGTATGGTGTTTTAAAGATCACAAATGTGCGTGCAAAGTGGGTGGACCTCGGACTACGCCATGCTTGACAAAATGAAGGACGCAATCAATGGCAAACATGTTGAATCTTCTGCCGAATTGCATGCACTTTTTCATATGTGGTGCGCCAACACCTCACAGATTGGTGTACCAAAGCTCCTTCGGTACCTCCCATCCAGATGGCAGAATTGTGTTGACATGGGAGGGGATTATTTCTAACTGATATACTATTAGTTTTTTTTAATAAATTGTATTCCGCTCTGCGGCAGCATTCGCGTCATTCATTTCTGTAAGACATAAGTATACTTGATTTACGTATCACCGATGACCTGACCTCCACATGAAAGCAATGAATTAGAAATAGGAATTAATTATTTGCTACATACCCACCGCTCTGTCTATTACAAGCAAAGCAGTTCCTTTTAAAAATTTCTCGAAAGTAAGGAAGACAATGTAAGGTTTCATGATTTTAAACTATATATAGAGCAGATGTAAACGAAAAAAAACTAGTGAGGAAGTAATTAATTACAATTTTTGATAATAAACAGTAAACATAATTTTGAAAATCCATAGTGTCATCGAATCGAAAATTGTTTCCATGACAGACGCATTTCATATAGAATTTTGATACTTTTTTATTAATTTGAAGGTCTAAATTCCAGAAGTAATTGGCAGTACAATCGTTGAACGCTGTACTCATTTCTTGAAAAATTAGTAAAGTGTTATGACAGGTTTGCTGTTACAGTTAGTCATCATCAGTGATAAATGCTGATGCCTGCTTGATGCATAATCACCCATTTTTTTTTTCCGTTTTAGATCCCGTTTGCCACCGGTCTGGCTATTATGATGTTATGAGCCCTTGCGGCAAATATATCATTGGGCAGGATACATCGCAAGATTACAGCGATTTCCAGGCAATACATGCGTGGAAGGATGAACAGCAATGGACGAGAATATCATGCATTTTTGTTCAGGAACAAAGTATTTAAGAGATTTCCTGCATGACTGAGACTCAGTGTATTACTAAAATATTATTCTCTACAATACTGAAATAATAATTGACTCGGCTTGTTAAAAAATTAATCTGCCTTTTGTTTTATGGTTTTCTTTTTAAACTTAATTTTTTAAACAACAAATCTGTAATCGATGTGCACATTTACTTAATGACGGAAGTTCCCACAAACCTCAATTATCTTCACACAAACTCTTGTAAAAGTAAAATATTATTAGGAAAATAAAATATTCTAACAACTGTTGCAGTGCCAAGTCTTATAAATAAATAATTCAATTTATGTTATTTGTATGTTACTATATGTACTATTTATTACTAAATTTTCAAGTATTAAATTACTTTCATTAATTTA
This sequence comes from Stegodyphus dumicola, assembly GCF_044657685.1. NCBI lineage: Eukaryota > Metazoa > Arthropoda > Arachnida > Araneae > Eresidae > Stegodyphus > Stegodyphus dumicola. Next base: position 58,546,932 of record NC_140770.1, on the reverse strand, counting down.
CATTTACTAAAAACATTCTGAAAAAGAACTTCTCCAAGTCTAGCGGCCGTCAAAGGCGGAATCAGAAACGAGCGCGATCGCATTTTCCAGAACGGAAAGGTGACTAACGCTCTTTCCAGCATGAAAGTTCCTGTAGGCAAGACTGACTTTTTCTGGAGGAAGTACGTGAGTGGGATGACTTATAAAGAAAGAACCCAAATTAAGTTTCAGACAATAACATACTTTCAGTTTCGGTTACTTAAATTTGAATATGAATGTGTGATGATTTAAATATCCAACAAACGTGATATTCGGAGATATAGCGGAATGCGCTTTCGCGAATGAGAGCACTTATGAACGCTAGCGCCTCATTTTCGATTCAGATAACTTGATTTTCTAAGTATAATGTGATATTCCTCTCTTCTCTTGGAACTGGGTTTTCTATTATATTGAATCTTAACTGGTAAACTTTACATCCTCTGCATATTTTCTATTATATTGAATCTTAACTGGTAAACTTTACATCCTCTGCATAAGCTCTTGTGATCTTCAGAGCAGAAAATGAATTTCGGAATTTCGGTTTTTCATCTTACAGGTATTAGAACGGTGATATTTTTTTCAGTATTTACAAAATCTCACTTCATTGTTGCAATTATTTTGGGCATGTCCATATTCCTGATAATTGCAGCACTGTATTGGACGCTTCCGGGACGTATATTGTTCTATCGGAAATGTTGAAACTGATCATGTTATTGAGTTTATAGATGGCTTCGCCTGCTGCATTACTTTTTAACTCAAGGAAATAATGGGGGTTCTTGATAAGCTGATCCTCTTTCTTATGGTGAATTGTTTGATAATCGGAAATTTCCTATTTTCTAAGTCTTGAAATATGACTTGTTCAGTCGCTGAGCTTAGGATATCTTTTAAGAAGACCTTAATAGTGGATTCTGAATTGAGTGAGAAGGTATTGAATTTAAGTCCTATTTTCTGGAAAATTTCATTAACAGTTTTATAATCTTCTAGTGTAGTAGTCTGGAGAAATATTTTCCAGTTTTCATATTCGCTTCATATTCATTTTTTACGTGTCTCTTTTAAAATTTTATCTATTGCAAGCCAATCCGCATTTTGGTCTGTAAAGACAACTGGGGAAATATTTTCCGAGTTGTTATTTTCGTTAACATCCATTTGGTCCATTTCGGAGAAGTTATGTTGGTTGAGAACTTCGAATTTGTTGCTTTGAGGGATTTCTGTAGGTGTAGATATCTGCGGCGGTGTTCAAGTTTTAGTGCTTAGAATTGAGCGCAGAAATGAGTTTTACCTAAGATGAGAGCATAAATCACGTGATAGTTTTCGTGCAATCGTAGGGAGCTATTGTTGAAGTCCGAGATATGTCATGTGGTAAGTGTAGCAACATAGATTTCATTTTAAATACTTGATTAAATATAATTCTGATTTTGCACTTTTTTCTTTCTGAAGAATAAATACGCAGTGTTAAAGCGGTGTGTGCCTGGGGAACCAGAATCGGGTCCCTTGATCCCTGAACCAGAATCCCTTGATCCGGGCCTGAATAGAGCTTATTTTATAGAACTTTATTTTTAGAACATTTTTTAATACAACAACTACTAAACTGCCACTCAATGTCAGAAGCTAGCTCCCCACAGAGAAATGCATGTAAAGGGCTATCTAAAAATAACTAAAAGAAGAGCTAAGAACTCCTGTTATCAATAACTGAAATACTTTTAAGAATTATATTCTGCTTATGATAGCGTGATCATGTTATAGAAGCATGTAAAAAAGATCCCATGGTAGCAGTTTTGCGAAACAGCAGATGATGGGGATAAAAGGCTCTTCACTTGGTATAGCCGGTCAATAAAATATGCTTTTCTAACATATTGTTACGGATTTTGTATTTAAATAGCTTATGTTAGTTGAATTGTAAATTAAATGGTTTTATTTCCCGCGCAGTGCAGCGCGTGGAGAATATTAAAAGAAAGCTAAGACGGAAAATTAAAAATACAACAACGCGTGTGTCATGCACATATTCGGCAAGGGGATGCTACCGACCAAGCCCGTCAGAAGAAAAGTTAAGCCAACGACTTATAGCTGAAAGGAGAGAGGAGAAAATCTGGCAACGAGAAGAAGAAGCGTGCTTGATGCGAGAAGGACGGCATGCTCGTGTGAAAAACACAGTTTATCTGAAAGGAGAGGGAAAAATATTTTGCAACGAGAAGAAGAAACGTGCTTGATGCGAGAAGGACGGCATGCTCGTGAGAAAAAATTTGAAATTAGTTTGGCTGTATTCCGAGAGTGGAGTTCTCCTTTTTTGTTAAGAACTGAGAGATGCTATGTATTACTTGTGCGTTTAATGTAAATGTGAATAAAAGCAATACTTTGTGAAAAGTTAATGTGTATTTACAAAATTAAAATATAGCTCATGTTATTGTTAAACCTGCATAAGTGTTCCAGTTTATTTCCTGCAAATAGAGTTGACTAATAACATTCATAAGTGGATGGAAATGAACCGACAAAGATGAATTGATCAAAGGATCGATTTATGACAGCGTCCATGTAACATTTAATAAATATCTCTTTTCGATTTCGAGAATATACTAGAAAATTCTCGCGTGCGATTTTAAAATCTTATAAAAGGAGGAAAACCTCTCAGTTCGTTGTATTTATTTAGTTTGTTGTTGTTTAGAAAACTGCTCTTGTTGACTGTAGTGAATTCGCGGATTAGCTTTCTCTAGCTATTTTGAATTAAGTTCTCTTGAACGTTTGAGTAGTTAAAAGATAACTACTGTGAGATATTGTAATAGTGCACGAATATTTTAGGAAATTTAAGCATTTTTGTTGTAATAATAATAAATTTTGTTGATTTTGCACCGGTCTTGTGCATTCATTTCGTAACGAACCCGTACGCACGCAACAATTTTTGGTGTCAGAAGTAAGATTTGAATGCCAGTAACAAGAGCGATGAAAGAACAGTTCAGGCAGTTGATATCAGCCTTTGCCTCGCTTAAGGGAGAAATGAAAGCTGGAAGAAGAAGAAAAGAAAGATAAGATGGAAGCTGGTCAGAAAAAGATAAAGAAATCTGTTAAAAAGAAGATGAAAGCAGTTCAAGAAAATAATGAAACAGGTCAAGAGCAATCGAAAAGAGAAATAACCTGCGTAATAGAAAATAAATTTGAGGCTATGGAAGACAGAATAGGAACTGTCGAAAATAATGTCGGACAAATTGAAGAAAGATTTCTTCGGTCAAAGATCAAATAAACGAGAGAGTATCGGCTGTGGAGCAACGAGTCGAAGGAGGAGTTTCGGCCGTCCAGCAACAAATCAAACAACAAATTGAGAAAAGGGTTTCTGCTGCAGTTGCCAAAGAAGTGTGTACTTTAAAGAAATTCGTAGCGACGGCAGGTAGCAATAGTGATGGTCTTAAATTCCTACCGATGCCTGCTGGTCCATCTCTGAAGCTATCCACATATGATGGAAAGACATCCTGGCAAGTATATAAGACCCAATTTTCTTGGTTGCGGATGCGAATGGATGGGATTTCCGAGTTAAGGCCTGTCATCTCGCCGCTTCTCTGAGAGCAGACGCAGCGGATATCCTGCAGACTCTTCCCGAAAACCAGAGATTAGACTTTGAAGCTCTATACGGCGCATTGGAGCTGCGCTTTGGGGAGAGGTTTTAAAAGACTATAGCATGCTTCAACTAAAATCCCGTCAGCCGAAACCCACCGAAACATTTTAGGAGCTCGCCACGGATGTTGAAAGGATGTCACATCACGCCTTTACGGAGTGCCCGATAGAAACTAGAGAAAGCCTGTCGCTGCAATATTTCATCGATGGCACCCGGGACTCTGAAATACAGAAAGCACTGCGAATGGCGGATGTTAAAGATTTGAAAAGCGCTTTAGTATACGCCATGAAATTTGAGGCAGCCCAGCAAGCCACCCGTCGAGACCGCCACCCAGTCGGAGCTGCTCAAGTCCAGGAGCCCGGGGATCAAGTCACTGCTCGTCTAGACGATTTAACTAGACAATTGAATGCCTTGATATTGGTGACAAGAAACCGAACATAAAATGCTGGAACTGCGGTGCCGAAGGGCACATACGACGAAACTGCAGAATACCCCAGATCACGGATGTTAAGACCGCTTCTAGCAAGCAGCAGGGAAACTAATAGTGACCATCTCGCGGGGCGGAGGTTGCCAGATAATGAAAAGCCCCAGTTTAAAGCGCTTCAAATTTCTGCAGTGAGAGGCGGCAGTAATGGATTTTTCGTAATAGGACATATTAATGGATTTCCCTGCAATATGACGATAGATACAGGAGCCAACGTTACCATCATCCGAAAAGATTTGGCTCAGCAACTGGAAAGCAAACATATCTGGACGCCGCTCTGCGTTACCCTCCAGACTGTGTCCGGTGACAAGTTCGACATCGACGGAAAAGTAAACGTTAGCATCACGTTTCGAAGTGTCGCTTACCATCACACGGCATATGTAGCAGAGATCACGGATTCTTGCATACTCGGATTGGACTTTCTAAGGAAATACAATTTTTCCTTAGACTTTAAAAATTACGAATTGCATTCTACATCTGAAGACATAGCCCTATTCGGAACTAATGATGGAGTGAAATCTATCCACAAAATTATAGCTCAAGATGATATCACAATACCCGCAAGAACCGAGTTTTTACTTCCTGGATCCATAGTCGAAAATAGAAATTTCCGCTACGGCATCATAGAATATCTCAATAACTGTAATAGCCCGAAAGGAGTACTAGTAGCGTCAACATTCGTCTACCTATCCAAAACGGTTATCTCGGTGAGAATCGCCAATGTAACTGAGATGGCGAGAGTTATTAAGAAAACTGAAGTGGTTGCAGCATGTGCTCCAGTAATCAGCGCTGAAAGAAAGAGTAACATTCCAGAATCCGTGTCCTCAGAGAGCATTACATCGGAGTTATTGCAGAATGCGCAATTAAACGATGAAGAGAGGAATGCTGCAGATCGCGTCATTAAAGATTTTCAAGTTGTTTTCTCCCGTTCGTCTTCCGACGTGGGTCGAACCAGTATGACACAACATAGAATCGATACCAGAGATCCTCCCCCGATCAGGCAACATCCAAGATGTCTACACTTTGCTAAACAGGAAGAGGCACGAACACTTTTAAAGGATATAGAAGAAGACAATGTCATTGAGCCTTAAGCAAGTCCATGGGCATCTCCCATCGTACTTGTCAGAAAGAAAGACGGCTTAACAAGATTCTTCGTTGACTATCGCTGGTTGAATGAGCTTACGAAGAAAGACAGTTAGCCTCTTCCTAGAAATGACAACATTCTGGACACACTTACTGGAAGCACGTATTTCTCAACACTTGATTTAAAGAGTGGGTATTGGCAGGTAGAAATAAATCCTGATGACCGAGAAAAGACAGCATTTACTAATGGACAAGGACATTGGCAGTTCAAGGTGATGCCGTTCGGACTCTGAAATGCGCCGTCTACATTCGAACATCTAATGGAGACTGTTTTGAAAGGTCTTTCCTACGAGGCCTGTCTGATATACCCGGATCATATCATCATCGTCGGAAGGAGTTTTAAAGAACATCTAGAAAATCTTAGAAAGGTGCTTGAGAAACTGAAAGAAGCCATTTTAAAGTTGTGTCCCGCTAAATGCAAATTATTCAGACAGGAAGTGACTTACCTCTGACATGTCATCTCGGCAGAAGGTGTGTGCACGGATTCTGAAAAGGTATCAGCGGTTAAATCCTGGAAACGTCCCAGAAATGTCCATCAGCTGAGAAGCGTCCTATGGCTTTGCACCTACTATAGTCTATTTGTCCCAAGAAATAGACGGCCAAGAATGTGTAGTAGCTTACTGGAGCAAGTGCATTTCTAAACCGGAGAGGAATTACTGTGTCACAAGGAAAGAGTTGCTCGCCATAGTTAAAGCCGTAGAACATTTCCATCACTATCTTAACGGCAGAAAATTCCTGCTCCGCACTGATCATGCACCATTGGCCTGGCTTTTAAATTTTAAGAATCCTGAGGGTCAAGTAGCCAGGTGGATACAGAGACTCCAATAATATGACATCACTATCCGTCATCATAGGGGATCATCACACGGAAACGCCGACGCCCTGTCTAGACTACCTTTCCCAGAAAGCTGCCGATATTGTTCAATGGATGGAGGGAAATACGAGCTGCTGAGTCCGGTAGCACGACAAATTACGACATCAACATCGGCTGATCCAGACCCGTGGAGTGAGGATGAAGTCAGGAAAGACCAGCTGGAAGACAGCGACATTAAACACATAATTGATTTAATGGAGTCATGAAACAGAAAACCTACCTGGCAGGCCATTTCTATCGGTAGTCCTACAACAAAACAATACTGAGCACTCTGGGATTCACTTAACATTCGAAACAATGTCTTATACCGGAAATTCGAATCGGATGATGGGAAGGACTTCCGATGGCAACTGATACTTCCAAGATCCCGGATTCCTGATGTCCTTAAAGAACTACATAACAGCCCTACAGGGGGTCACTTTGGAATAATGGAAGACCTTGCAGAGAGTTCGTGAGCGCTTTTACTGGAATAATGCAAAAGATGACGTGCAAAAGTGTTGCCGATCTTGCGATGCCTGTGCAGGTCGGAAAGGACCGAGGAAACGCAGCCGAGGCAAGCTACAGCGTTACAACGTAGGTGCGCCTTTTGCACGTATCGCCTTTGACATCTTAGAACCTCTGCCATGAACTGCTGATGGCAACAAATACATACTCGTTGTCATTGATTACTTCATCAAGTGGCCTGAAGCGTACCCTATTCGTTATCAAGAGGATGTCACAATAGCTGAGGTGATTTTACAGATCCGATCAGGGAAGAAATTTTACCTCGGCAGTAATCACAGAACTATGCAAACTACTCCGGATTGACAAAACCCAAACGACGCCATTACATCCCCAGTCGGAAGGCAGGTAGAGAGGTTTAATCGAACTATCTTTAATAACGTCTCATTAGTGGTTTCCAGAAGCCAACAGGACTGGGACAAGAAATTATCACTGTTTTTACTTACTTACCGCAGTGCTGTCAGTGAAACTACCGGCTATTCCTCATAACAGATGCTCATCGGTCGTGACCTTCGTTTGCCTTGTGATCTCTTGTTTGGTCGCCCTCCGGATGCTCCTTCATCGCCTGAGGAATATATTCAAGATCTCCAGGCCCGGTTTGAAGTGATGCACAATTTTGCGCGAGAGCGAGTCAACTTGGCGACGGAGAAGATAAAGACCCGATACGACAAAAGAGCTACTGGACATCAATTCCACAAAGGAGATAAGGTATGGTTGTGAAATCCGACTCGACGGAAGGGAATCTGTCCGAAATTACAGGCACCTTGGGATGATTCGTACACAGTCCTAAACAGGTTGAATGACGTCGTGGTTCGGATCCGTAAGTCTTCGAACTCAAAACCTAAAGTCGTTTATTACGACAGGTTAACTCATCACTATGGCCATAGTACGTAGTGTATATAATTGTAAATAGTGTTCTAAATAATATTAGGCCATGGTCCTTTTTGTTTCTAAATGTGTATTTAGTATTTGATTTGTATTTTGTATTTGATTTGTATTTTTGTATTTCATAGCATTTGATTTGTTTGATTGATTGAATTTATTGTTCATGTTTTTTTGTTATTGTAATGTAATGTTTATTATTGCATATATGCCTTAGTTGTAAGTTTGGCTTCCTGTCCAGGGATTGTACTGCCCTGGACGTGCAGTCCTTGGGAAGGGGGCAGTCTTACGGATTTGGTATTTAAATAGCTAATGTTAGCTGAACTCTAAATTAAATTGTTTTATTCCCCGTGCAGTGTAGCGCGTGATGAATACTAAAGGAAAGCTAAGCCGAAAAATTAAAAATACTAGAGCACGTGCATTTAACATTTAATAAATATCTCTTTTTGATTTCGCGAAAGTTCCAGAAAATTCTCGATTCAAAAATCTTATAAAAAGGGGAAAAACCTCTCACTTCGATGATTTTAGTTAGTTTGTTGTTGTTTTAAGAGTTTGTTAAGAAAACGACTCTTGTTGACTGTAGCGAATTCGCGGATTAGCTTTCTTTAGCTGCTTTGAATTAAATTCTCTTGAACGTTTGAGTAGTTAAAACATAACTACTGTGAGATATTGTAATACTGCGTGAATATCCGAGGAGATTTAAGCCTTTTTGTTGTGATAATAATAAATTTTGTTCATTTTTCATCGGACTTGTGCATTCATTTCGTAACGAACTCCTACTCACGCAACAGTATAAAAAGTTCTGTCAGAAATCCGAATTTATACTTGGAATAAGTGAATAATAATAATATCTAGTGGTTCTTAAATAGCGCTGTTTGATAAACCATTACATTCAGCATTTAGCCTTAAGTAAATTCCTGAACGAATTGTGACTCACTTTTATATCCAACTTGGTTCATTTTTTGAAAGACAAATGTCTGGATTACGATTTTTGAGTTTTGTTACAATTTCTAGCAATTATAAATTAACAGAATGTTCTTCACTGACATTATAAATCAAAGTTCCGAAATACATCGCAAGCACATTTAGCAAGCAACATCATTCTAAAGAATACGCAGCTACAGAAAATGCAAAACAATGAACTAATATTTTTCTACCCCACCGCTTTACCGTAAAAAGCAAAGCAGTTTTATTTAAGAAAATATTTCTGCATACTTTTCAATATAGATTTTCTCCACTTTTTTCCATCATTTATACACCGAAACAGAACGAAGAAACTAGTGGTAAGAAATTTCGCAATGCTTTATGTTATCTACGTATTAGCCTGCTTTTTGTTTCATTTTAAACTCCGTATTTTCTTTGCGAGTCAAAGCTTCTGTTAAAAAATTCAATTTTATAATTTTCATCCAAAGAAAAAATGCATGTATATATATATATATAGTAACTAATCTGCCCACTTTTGGGTTCACCAAACCGTGCATGTTTCCTTCTCTTTCGTTAAAAGCAAATTTTAAAGCTTTTTTAATTTTTGAATTTTCAAGATCTTTATTGTTTAAATAAATATTTCATATAAATAAAGGTTTTAGAAGTGTTTTTTTTTCACGAAATACATCAATCAAAATCAAGAATCATTCAATTACAAACAAAATGATTATTTTGTATTTGGAGATTAAAATACACTCATGTCCATAAATTAAGGATAATGCAAAATCAGGCAAAGGAAGAGTTAGAAGCAAAACAAATTTGACTTAATTGTAAAACTTATTTATTAAACAAAAGGTAAAGAGCAAAAAAAAAGATGCTATATGTTTGATATTATTAAAAAAATTAGCGACTTTTTCTCGCTGGAGCAAATTACGAAAAAAAAACCTATTTACAAAAAACCAATGTTACATAGTTGGTATGATTGTAAATACACTGTATGTCTCCCAGATGATGCAATACAGTCCGTACAACGCGTAGGTATGCTGAGTATCAAATTATCGAACTGATCTTGGGGGATATTACACCACTCAAAAAACAATGCTCTCCGAAGTTCCGGTAGACATGTAGGAGGAGGTTGACGGGCTGCAACTCGTCCATGTCCAAACCTGTCCTGCAACCAACCATGTCCCACATGTGCTCTACTGGATTCAAGTCCGGTGAGAATGCTGGCCAGTCCATACGTGATACCCTCCGATTGAAGGCATTCGCTTATGATGTTTGCACGGTGAGGACGGGCGTTGTCATCCATAAACACAAATTGTGCGCCCATGGCGCCCCGAAACAGACGTACATGTTGTTCCAGAATGACGTCCCGATAGATTTGGCTTGTCATGGTTCCAATTCGAACATGCAGGTCAGTCCTGGAACCCAGAATAATTCCACCACAAACGAGCACTCCTGCACCACCGTAACGGTATCGTTCAATGATGTTTCTTGGTGGTAACGAGTACCTGGAGCACTCCATATGAAAGTCCGGCGAGAATCAGACTGCAAGCTAAACCTGGACTCTTCGGAAAACATCACACAAGCCCACTGTTGCGGTGTCCACAATGCATGCTTTCTACTCCAGGCTAACCGCAGGCGACAGTGAATTGCAGTAAGTGGAACGCATCTGACAGGTCTACGAGCATATAGACTAATCTGCCCTAAGCGTCTGTACACGTCTGCCTTGAAATTGTCGTACCAGTGGCTGAAGAGAGCTGACGAGACAGGTCTGAGGCTGTGCTCCGCCTGTTTCTTTTGGCAGTAACTGCCAAATACCGGTCTTCACTCGGCGTTGTAACTCTGGGACGACCTGTGCTGTAACGTCTACTCACATTACCATCATCTTGGAATCGTTACCAAAGCCTGGAGATGACACTCTGGGAAATTCCAAGTTCGTCTGATACTCCCAGTTGGGTACGCCCACATTCCAGACGGCCGATAATTCTACCACGTAAAAAATCATCCAAATGCATCCTTTGTGTCATAACTCTTATGTTTTTGCACTGAAATGCTTATAAAGCGCCTGTGAACAATTTTACTTCTTTGCCTGTATTCTTATATATCACTCTCTTACACTCTCGTCATTGTGACGTACCATCAGTGTCATCTGGTGACTTCCTGAAATTTGCATATGATTCTTGAAGATGTGTGTAGTGATTTTACAGGTGATATATTTATTTTAGAGTTTGATTTCCGCGTGACTCCGAATTATCCTTAATTTATACACATGAGTGTAAATATCCGTATGAGTATCGAAGGCAGGTACATATAGCAACAGTTTAATCAATAAGACTTTAGATTTTTGTTTAAACCTAAATATTCGTTTTTAGTGACAATTCGAGAATTAAAAAAAAAAAAAATACTTAATTGTTTTTGGGTCACACATTTCTTTACCTCAGAGCACTTTTATGTAGCAGAGGCTTCGAGTAGACAGTGTCACGTCTAAGTTATGTGCCGCTAAATTCACAAAGATACATTTATAATCATATCACCTATCGGGACTAATTGACGTTTACTGAGAATTTTTGTAGCTTTGTACTTCGATTGGTTATTCCGGCTCTTTACAAATTGCTGAACATACGTGAAAACCCAGAAATAAAGCTTTTCAAGTCGAAATAGCCTTGTAAAAGTAATAGGGATATAGCCCTGAGCTTCGGTGATCAGCAAGCCATATGTGGGGTAACTGTAGAACAAAGCTTTACCGAAAGAATTAAATATATTATTTGAATGAAATTATATAAAGAGTACTTAATATTAGTTGAATTTGTTTCACAGTGTGAGCAACAAGTTTAATAAATGACAGACATTTTATTTTTTAGTAGATAAGGCAATAACTGGAGCCCTTGTTTTGTTACTGCATTTTGGAAAGGAACTGAATATATATCTAGCACACAAAAAATATAACTCTTTTCCATGCCTGCAAGCATATATAAGAACTTTCATAATTTCCCACATGCTCCATAATATGCATAGCAGCTTCCTTGAAAACGTTTTTTGGAATTTCTCCAAAGCAGGATCATAGAAAATGAATCAAATATCCAAATATATAATAGATTTAAAAGTATTCAATTGCTCGATACATAAAACATACGAAACAGACTCTATAACCAGATGCTTGTGTGCTACATTATCTTAATTTAAAAAGATCTCAATTTAATTTAAAGACAAACATTTTCCGCCAGTATAGTGTTTAGGCATTCTGACTGCCGTAACGATGGGCCCGAGTTCGAATCCCAGAGAAGGCATGATTGTAACAGCCCATCCCTTCAAAGGAGACAACGGTTCGGTCCCTTGTAGTGGCTGAAGACTAAAGGCTATTAAATAAAGCTCTCGGTCATTAAAAAAATACTCGTGTAACATTTAAATGTTAAGTACCGGTTGGTTTAGATTTTGAATAACCTGTACGGAACTCTAAGCCATTTAGGAATCCGCCCCATTTCTTCCGGAGCAAAATGTATTTTTAGAGGTGGAAGAAAAATATAAAGATCTTGAATGTGAAGTATTTATTGGATCGCTAGAAATTTCGGACACCCCATTCTTCACCCTGATAAATTTGTGGAAGGTAAGAAATTTAAATTTATTTTTATTGCATTAAATTGTACTTTTATTTCGACTTTAATCCCACTTCCGACTTTTCATAATCAATCTTCATCCTCCCAAGTAATAGTCACAAATGTGAAAGAAGTGGCTAATCACAGAAGTACTCCTTCGCTCCATAACGTGACGGATAGGACTTTTGTTTGCACAGCACGGTAAGAGCCTGTTAGCTGCATTCATAATTATCTGAGACTTTCATTTTTTTTGCTACAGAAGTATATGATTCTTTAAATACTGTTTTGTTCTAAGAATGATTCGGATATCTACGTATTCCATATTCCTCCTGAGTAAAGGAGAATTTTATCTTACTTCTGTTTTTTTTTGGGGGGGGGACTTGCCATATGAGCTAATAACTTTCCTGTACAATTTAAAGTGTTCCGTTTAACCTAAAATTCATATTTAATTTTAAGGATAAACTTCGCATTTCGATAAATTAACCATTCTTACAAGCAGATTTATGATTCCTTTAAAGCAAGTTTCTGCGACCTTTGCAAATTACGCTCTGTGCAAAAGCAACTGCGGTCGTCTTTTAATCTCCTACAAATAGCTTGGTTTAATTCTCTTCAAATTTAAACATTCAGGCAATGCATTCTGCGAAGAGATTAGTCCTTTATTTGGATAGTAAAAACTATTCAGACCATCACTTTATCTCCCTTATGATATAGGTTATGAACGTGTTATAGCTTATGAACGTTCTGCGACTGAAGAACTGCAGATGACTTTGAGGTGAGGCACGTGAAATTGAGGTTATAACTACTTCCGTAGTACGTACTATCCTTCCCACTTCCCGCAGTACGTACCTTTATGAACAGAATGTACTCTGAGATTGGAGGGTAAAAATGAAACGAAAGCGTCAAATATTTTGTTATTTCCACTGAAAGTGTGCAGATGCGAGAAATATTTTCTCAAATGGCAAAGGTCTGTTCGAAATGACCGTGTCGATTGAGATGTCGATTGAGTGAAATCAGAAGATTAAAGTAGCACATCTCAAGGTGAAATGCATGTAAGAAAAAAATGAAAGTTTCAAATTTGCATTTTATTTCGGTAGAAATTCTTGCTCCGGAACAGAACATGCAATGTTAACCTGGCTCTTAAATTTCAAGAATCCCGAATCTAACAGCCAGGTGGCCAAGTAGCCGTGTGGATGTGGAGAATCTAAGAATATGACATAAATATCCATCATCGGAAGGGATCATCACATGGAAAGCTCGATGCCTTGTGTAGAAGACCCTGCCCAGAAAACTGTCGATGTTTTTCGAGGATCGAAGCGAAATATGAGCTGCTTAATCCGGTTGTTCGTCAAGTAACGAATTTAACATCGCGTGACCGAGACCAATGGAGTGACGAAGAAGTCAAGAAAGACCAGCTGGAAGGAGGCGGCATTAAACTCCTAATCGATTTAGGTTAGGTTAGGTTAGGTTAGGTTATTTAATTACGTCAAAGCCTCGAGGGTTATCTGCCTAAGGGGAGGGATGCCTTCGTGGAGGACTTAAGGGAAACTGGCTCATATGCACGTTACACATGGGGAAAACCACGAAAACACCCATACAGCCAGCCCGTTCGCGAGATTCGAACCTCGGACCGAAATACCAGTTTTCAGCGACTTTACCGCTCGGCCGCTGGTGGGCCCTTAATCGATTTAATTGAATCTTTAAATATAATACCTACCCGGTAGCACATTTCTCTCTAAACCCTTTTCAAAAGTTTATGATTCAGAGTACCTATTTCTCATTTTTCAGTTTGTTTTTACCCTTTGAACAAAACAAAACAAAACAAAAAAAAAAAAAAAGGAAAGAAAGAAAGAAAGAAAAGAAATATGTGCAAAATAGAGGGGTATTTTAATGATTGTTAATGCCATATACCAACAGGAGGTCACCTCGAAATAACGAAAACTTTGTACATAAAAGTTCGAAACGATTCTACTGGAGTAATGCAAGAGCTGACGTGCAAAATTGGTGCCGATCATGCGATATGTGCGCAGGTCGGAGAGGACCAATGAAACGCAGCCGAGGAAAGCGGCAACGTTACAGTGTAGTAGCGCCTTTTGAACACATTGTCTCTGACATCCTGGGATCTCTGCCACGAACAGCTGATGACAACAAATGCATCACCTTTGTCATTGATTTCCTCTCCAAGTGGTGTGAAGCGTACCGAATTCCTGATACAAAGGCTTCCACTGTAGTTTCAAGTGACGACTGACTCTACTCTGTGATGCTGGGGAAAGTGGTACGACTATTTTTGTGGATTGTTCCAGAAATCTGAAGTTTTTCTTTTGATAACATAAACTTATATGTAGGACTATAAATGTATAGAGTGTAATTGTATGGACTATAAATGTCCGTTTCACTTTTCAAATTGTTGCCACCAAATATTATCGCCATGAATTATATTTAAGAAATTAAATAATGAAGGGCCTGCATGGATTTATGTATGTTCTCACATTGAAAAAACAACGGTACCTAGAGCCATCAAATTTTGAATAGCGTAGACTTTCCTCTGAATATGGGCACGTGGAAGCCCGGATTTAGAAATTGTTTTATTGTCAGTTTGACATTTTGTAAAACTTTAACGAATTTTAACTCAACAATTTCAGAGTGAGTAGCGTTGTAGGAAAAATAATATATTTATCTGCTGCTTACGAGAGTGTCTATCGGAATTTCTAAAAATCTGTCGCTTGCAAATATGTTTTTCCCAAAGGGACATTAGCCGAAATGCTCCCGAAACTTGTATGTGTGTGTAAATGAAGAAACCTCACGTTTACATTAATATAAAATCTGAAATCTTTCAGATTTTTTTTAAATTTAAACTTTATTTTTGTTTTAATTTGTTGATGCTCAAAATGTCAAGTGCAACAAAACATTAGGAAGTACTCATTATTTGTTTGAACTTTAATGTTTTAGGTTTTGAAGCGTCCATTTGAAGCATAAAACTATGAATAATTAATTTGCATTTTTATAGTTTTTAATTTTAAATGTTTTAAATACTTTCAGTATATTCTAAAATTTCAATTTACATTTTACTTCTTTCTAAAATTTAATAATCCTAATGTTTTATTTTCAAATTCCTTTTAAACACGTTTTGTAGGATACCATATTCTTTTATCTTCTGATTTTAAGTTTTAACTTATAAGAAGAAGTAATGAATTTAAATTCAAATATTATCCAATCTCCTACCTAATATGAATTAATTCAAAATTGATGACCACCAGTTTTTTCATCTTCTTCCATGGTATAAATACTGAAAATTTTTAGGAAATTTTCAGAACTTGGCTTTAAGGGCTCATTTTTAAACGAAACCGCGTTGTCTCTCTGAGGCTAAGTGGTGGTTATTAACATGCATTTAAGATCACTTTTTTCTTAGTAGTATGCGAAGGCATCTCTCCCATTAGGCAGATAGCCCTCGTGTGATTTGCCATATACACCACAACGCCACTTTCTTAGAAGACAAGCTGCCACTGTTGTTTGCCATTTGCATTCCCGATGCGTTTCGGACCTTTGTAATGCGAGTGAATAGAATTCAGTTAAGTTTAGAACTCTTACTCAGTTTGATCGGTTTGTAGGAGATAAAAGTTACTATAGTGGGCATTTTCAAATGGCATTGTTAAAAATGGAACTGAAGCCATGCACAGTCATAAAGAAGTTTTAGCACAGCACCCCGAAATAGTATTAGGAAAGGTGTCATAGTTAGTGACAGTTGTTGCATTTTCCTGTTTTAAAGATGAAGGTTTTTCAACGATGTTTTTAGCACAAATAAATTTAGGAACTTAATAATAAGTGGGTATTATTTTAAGGAGCTGGCTGCCGCATATTACCTATTTAAACTAGTCAAGCTTTTATAAACTGTGGGGTGAATATTGTACTCGTAAAAATGTGTGAATCAAATATTGCCTCTACAGAATTTCTTTATCCAACAACAAAATTAAGTTCAACCCGTCCAACCCCTGTTTGGAAATCCACCAATCGATCTACGCAATAAAGCTTTCACAGTTATTACAATGGAAACGCATTGCAGCTATTCCTAGATTATTTCGGAATGGATATTTTCTCTCATACCTATTCCCAAACAAATATTATATCCCATTCCCAAACGGGTATTTTATCTAATATCCATTTATTAAATTCAAGAACGCTTTCCACTTCAAATTCAGAAAGAAAGTCGGAAATAATAAAATAGAGTTTTTTCTCTTTATATCTCAAATGAAATCATTTCCATTATAGTGATGATTTAATAGGATTTCAGCGAACTCACATATTTTCGTATTTAGAATAAAGGGCTAAAGCGATGCACTATAATTACGATTTTTCGAATTAATAATCTTACTTCGTTCAGAATAAATATTTCCTAATTATGTAAAGCTACTATTAAAATTGATAAGATATTTTCTGGTTATAGAAAATTATATTTATGATCACGGTTCTCAAAGAAAAGCAAATATACGTTGATCAAATATTTCAAATTTCCCATGCTTTTGAAGAGAAACATCCAGCGGAATTAAAATTTCTGTTATACTACCACAAGGAGATGCAGAATGGGATCATTTTATAAAGGTGCCAAACAAGAGAATTACTACTTAAGTAAAAAATACTCCCTAAAGCACTAAAAGGAAATAAATTAGTACCTAATTAGGATTACTGCTTATAAGCAAATTTTAAAGTTTTTTAAAATTACTTAATTATTTTTGAATTTTCAAGTGCTTTATTGCTTAAGTAAACCTCTCACATGAATAAAAGTTTTGGAATTTTATTTATTTATTTTTTTTACACGAAATACACCATTCAAAATCAAGAATCCTTCAAATACAAAGAAAATGATAATTTTGTATTTGAAGTTGAAAATAAATATTCGTATGAATATCGAATGCAGATGAATGTATCAACAATTTAATCGATGCATATACGATTTTTAGATTTTTGCTTGAACGTAAAAATTAGTTCTCAGCTATTAGTTGAGAATAAAAAAAAATACTTAATTGTTTTAATATCACTCACTCCGTTACCTCAGATCGCTCGAAGGCAGCGTTTGTGTAGAAGAGGCTTCGCAAAACGTATTTGAGTAGAACAGTATCGTGTTCAATTTATGCGCCGATAGATTCACAAAGATGCTTTTATAATCAGGTCATCTATCGGGATCGATCGACATTTATTATGGAATTTTTAAAATTTCAAAGAAGGAATTAAATATATTATTAGTACTTCGCATGAGTTGAATCTCTTTTTACACTGTGATCAACAATTTAAACAAATGACATACATTTTATTTTTTAGTAAATAAGGTTAGAACTGTAGTCTATTGTTTTGTTACTACATTTCGGAAAAGAACTGAATATACACCGAATACATAAAACATATAACTCTTTTCTATGCCTCCAAGCGTTCCAAAAATTCCACCTGCGCCATAATATGCATAGCAACGTCCTTGGAAACGCTTTTTTTTAAATTTCTCCGACGCAAAATCTTAGATAATGAGTCAAATATTCAAATATATAACAGATCGGAATAATGGTCTATTGCTCGATACATAAAACATACAAAATAGATCGCATAACAAGATGATGGTGTGCTACGTACTGTGAACTCAGATGAAAATCTTAATTTAATTTAATGGCAAACATATTCCGCCGGTATAGCGGTTAGTGATTCTGACTGCCGTAACGATGAGCCCGATTTCGATTCTCGAAGAATGCATGATTCTAACTGCCCGTCCCTTCAAAAAAGGCAACGGATCCGTCCCTTGTAGTGGCACAAGGCTAATGGCTATTAAAAAAATCTCTCGGCCATTAAATAAATATTCGTGTAGAGTAAAACGGATATTAGATAAAATACCCGTTTGGGAATGTGATATAATATCCGTTTGGGAATAGGTATGTGAGAAAGTATCCATTCCGAAATAATTTACGAATAGCTGCAATGCGTTGACAATGGTTCTTTCCATTGTAATAACCGTGAAGGCTTTATTGCGTAGATGGAATGTTGGATTTCCAAACGGACGTCGCCGGGTTCAACATAATTTTATTGTTGAATAAAGAAATTCTGAAGAGGCAATATTTGATTCACTCATCTTTATGGGTGCAATATTCATCCCACAGTTAAGAAAAGCTTGACTACCCTAAAGGCAATAGGCGATATAAAGCAGCCAGCTCCTTAAAATAATAACCACTTTTATTAAGTTCCTAAATTTATTTGTGCTAAAAACATCGTTGAAAGACCTTCATCTTTGAAACAGGAAAATGCAACAACAGTCACTAATTATGAAACCTTTACTACTACTATTTCGGGGTGCACTTATAATTGTTCACCATCTGCCATTGGAAAAAAGAACTATTCTGGGATGCTGCGTTAAAACTTCTTTTTGACTGTGCATGGCTTCAATTCCGTGTTTGACAATGTCATTTGAAAATGCCCACTATAGTAGCTTTATCTTCTACAAACCGATCAAACTAAGTAAAAGTTTTAAAATTAACTGAATTGCATTCACTCGCATTACAAAGGTCCGAAACACATCGGGAAGACAAATGGCAAACAACAGTAGCAGCCCAGCTTATAAAACAGTGATCTTAAATGCATTTTAGCAACCACCGCTTTGAGTCTGATTAGCCAAGATCTCGGAAGTTCTATGTCTATGTCTTATCACTTAGTAAGAGGCAATCGACCATAATGGCCTTTACCAATATATTATACTTGACTTTTAAATGCTTGAGGAATCGAGTAAGTTGTATCCAATAATATGGAAGTACTTGTGCACATGTTGTGCTAGAACTCAGAGATTACTAGCGACGGAGGCTCCTGTGCTGCCGTTCGTAGAATAAGTGAACAAATGAGGAGTCTCGTTGCGCCATCTTTTAGTAGGGATGAAAAGCATTTTAGTTGACTGGATCTCTGATTGCGCCATCTCTTGCAGGATGTATTGTAAGGCATTTTTAAAATTTCACAAAAATTATTCTTCTGATAAGCAACAATTGGAAAGTGAAATGATGAAAAATACAATTTGCTGTACATTGAAACTTTTAACAAGCGTAAAAACTATTTACATACAAAGTCTATCTGTTTTGGCAGGAACAAAGTCCATAGCGCTTTGTAATTTGATAAGTAAATCTATAAGTAAAGAAAATGAAGTAAAATCTTGCTTAAATAAGAAGAAAACGAAAATATATACATTGCCACTGACTATTATAGTGAATAGTGCGGGGTGTCTTGTGGCGTTGTTCAATTGTGAAATCATAATTTCCTAGTTTTTTGATGATATTCTTAGGATGACTGTCACATTTCATAAAAAAGTTATGAGAAGCTTTTAGAATTTCAGAATCCTTGGGTTTAGTTTTTAAGTCATTGTGAAGAGTGTTGTTTCGTACGAACCAAGGCGCATTTGTAATTATTCGGATGGCCTTGTTTTAAATTCTTTGTATTTTTTCGCGATGCGTTCTAGCACTTGCAGCCCACGCTGGGGAAGCATACAGTAAAATTGGGCGTATAGCTTGTAGATAAATAACTCTTTTTGTAGAGAGACTAAGTTTAGAATTTCTCCTTATTGAGTGCATAGATACTGCCTATTGCTTGGTTTGTTTTTTTACAGATATTTTCGATATGGTTTTTGAAGGTTAGTTTTTGATCGAGATAAACGCCTAAATATTTAACACATTTTTCATTTGGGATGGAGATATTATTAATTGTGATATTGTTGAGATGTCTTTGGAAGGGTTCTTTTGGAAATATATTGTAGTGGATTTGCTGTCATTGATTTTAATTTTCCAAACGTTAAACCATGGGAAGATATAGCCCCAGAAGTTCTTAAAATTTTCAGAATTTATTAAATTCATTACTTCTTCGAAGCAAAGCTTATTTCCAAAAATTCGATTTCAAATTTTTCAACTAAACTAAAAATGCATATCTCGACTTAAATTTCTAAGAATAATTTTTTCAGTTTTGCGTTCACCAAACAGTACAAGCTTTTTTTTTCCACTTTCATTTCAAGTTCGTTAATAGTTCTTATGTCTTATAAGTTAAAACTTAAAATCTGAAAATAAAAGAAAGCGTGTTTAAAAGGAATTTAAAAATAAAAGTATTAGGATTATGAAATGTTAGAAAGAAGTAAAATGTAAGTTGAAATTTTAGAATATACTGAAGGTATTTCAAACATTTGAAATTAAAAACTATGAAAATGCAAATTAATTATTCATAGTTTTATGCTTCAAATCGACGCTTCAAGTGATATAACTTAAAACATTAAAGTTCAAACAAATAATGAGTACTTCCTAATGTTTTGTTGCACTTGACATTTTGAGCATCAACAAATTAAAACAAAAATAAAGTTTACATTTTTAAAAAATCTGAAAGATTTCAGATTTTATATTACGCTAAACGTGAGTTTTCTTCATTTACACACACATACAAGTTTCGGGAGCATTTCGGCTAATGTCCCTTTGGGAAAAACATATTTGCAAACGGCATATTTTTAGAAATTCCGATAGACACTCTCGTGAGCAGCAGATAAATATATTATTTTTCCTACAACGCTACTCACTCTGAAATTGTTGAGTTAAAATTCGTTAACGTTTTACAAAATGTCAAACTGACAATAAAACAATTTCTAAATCCGGGCTTCCACGTGCCCATATTCAGAGGAAAGTCTACGCTATTCAAAATTTGATGGTTCTAGATACCGTTGTTTTTTTCAGTGTGAGAACATACATAAATTCATGCAGGCCCTTCTTTATTTAACTTCTTCAAATATAATTCATGGCAATAATATTTGGTGGCAACAATTTGAAAAGTGAAACGGACATTTATAGTCCATACAATTACACTCTATACATTTATAGTCCTACGTATAAGTTTATGTTATCAAAAGAAGGACTTCAGATTTCTGGAACATTCCACAAAAATAGTCGTACCACTTTCCCCAGCATCACAGAGTAGAGTCAGTCGTCACTTGAAACTACGGTGGCAGCCTTTGTATCAGGAATTCGATACGCTTTAGACCACTTGGAGAGGAAATCAATGACAAAAGGGATGCATTTGTTGTCATCAGCTATTCGTGGCCTAGATCCCAGGATGTCAGAGACAATGTATTCAAAAGTCGCTGCTACATTGTAACGTTGCCGCTTTCCTCGGCTGCGTTTCATTTGTCCTCTCCGACCTGCGCAAACTTCGCAGGATCGGCACCAATTTTGCACATCAGCTCTTGCATTACTCCAGTAGAACCGTTTCGAACTTTTATGTACAAAGTTTTCGTTATTCCGAGGTGACCTCCTGTTGGACTGCTATGCAATTTTTTAAGCAAGTCCGCGATCCAGGATCTTGGAAGCACCAGCCGCATCGGTATGACTTCCCATCATCTAACTCACATTTCCGGTACAAAACACCATTTCGAATATGGAGTGAGTCCCCAAAACGCAATACTTTTTATTATATATATATATATTATTAGTATATGACATTAACAATCATTAAAAAAACCCTCTATTTTGCCCATATGTCTTTTCTTTCTTTCCGTTTTCTTGATTTGTTCAAAGGGTAAAAACCAACTGAAAAATGAGAAATAGGTACTCTGAATCACACATTTTTGAAAAGGGTTTTAGATAGAAATGTGCTGGCGGGTAGGTATTATATTTAAAGTTTCCATTAAATCGATTAGGAGTTTAATGCTGCCTCCTTCCAGCTGGTCTTTCTTGACTTATTCGTCCCTCCTATGGTCTCAGTCACGCGATGTTAAATTCGTAACTTGATGTACAACCGGATTAAGCAGCTCATATTTTGCTTCGATCCTCGAAAAACATCGACAGTTTTCTGGGCAGGGTCTTCTAGACAAGGCATCGAGCTTTCCATGTTATGATCCCTTCCGATGACGGATATTTATGTCATACTCTTAGATGCTCCACATCCACACGGCTACTTGGCCACCTGGCTATTAGATTCGGGATTCTTGAAATTTAAGAGCCAGCTCAACGATGCATGATCTGTTCCGAAGCAAGAATTTGTCCCGCAATAAAATACAAATTTGAAACTTTCCTTTTTTTTCCTTACATCCATTTCATTTTGAGATGTGCTCCTTTAATCTTCTGATTTCACTCAATCGACATCTTTAATGACAAATATGTTCTTAGAAAACCTAACAATAGACGAAAATCAGATTAAAAAGAGACAGACGAGAATCAGTCATCACCGCCGCTTGAATTTTCTAGCCTTAATTTAATTTATAAGTGAATTACAACCAACGCAAATCAATACATCAACTCGTAAAATAAGTTTCATTGTTATAAAAATGTAACGGGCGCGGTAAACGTGCAACACTTCTGAGAAGAAAATGCATTAATATTTTCCTTATACTAGAAAATTTCTCTTAAATTTGTTCTTGCAGATATTGGAAACAGTTTTCCTTAAATTTGTTCTGATAGATGTTATAGTTCCGTGGATTGGATCTAAAACACCACTCTTTACTCAAACGCAGTACAATATTCACGAAAAATCCACAGTCTAACATAGCGGTTTCTTCAAAAGCTACGCGGAGCATCCATCTCATGCACGATGAATGAGCTATAAAACATAAACGTCTCATAATGTTTTACCAGTTTCGTAATTTGTCAGAAATCCTACATGTCCTGCGACAGCTACCGCAAAAGAAAGCACCGGGGCCAGACGGAATAAACTATCGAATTGTTAAGATCGCAATACGGTCGCACGTCAACCTCTTCCGTACCCTTTTCAACAAACTGCTTTCCACTGGCACATTCCCCAGGTGCTTCAAAATTGGTCAAGTTATTCTTTTCCTCAAAAAGAATAAAGACCCAAAAAGAGCGGACTCCTATCGTCCAATATGCCTACTATCAGCGCTTGGTAAGACATTTGAAAAGTTACTCATGAACAGACTGCGACACCACCTGCATACTACCAAATACTTAAGTGGAAACCAATACGGATTTAGAGCAGGAAGATCAACAATCCACGCACTCATGGAAGTCAAGGAGAGCATTTTAGAGAACAAATTTACCGGCCACCACACAGCATTCATATCATTAGATCTAAAGAGTGCCTTTGACACTCTGTGGTGGCCGGCCATACAACATGCCCTGAGAGAGGCAAAATGTCCACGGAATATTTACCACACCCTGGAGAGTTACCTTTCAGAGCGAAAATTGATTCTACCGCATAACAGCGGTGTCATCCAGCAAGACCAAACCCAAGGATGTCCGCAAGGTTCCTGCGCAGGGCCGTTTCTATGGAACGTAACGTACAACATCATACTCACACAGCCGTGGCCGGAACACACAAAAATAATTGCATACGCGGACGATACAGCTCTAATTGTGAAAGGAAACACCAGGGAACAGCTGCAAGCAAATTCCCAGGAATCCTGCAACCTCTTCCAGGAGCGATGCACAGCAATAAAACTCCAAATAGCTGAAACAAAATCTCAAATACTGCTGATTCCTAAAAAAGGGGGCACACTCGCACGCCAACCAAGAATAACGCTCAACGGCCAAAGACTCCGCATTAAGCGAGAACTAAAGTACCTGGGCATAACTTTTGATGATAAACTAAATTGGATCCCTCACGTGCTGGAGCTTAGGAAACGAACAGCACAGATTGCCATCAAGCTCAAGTTGATGAATGGTTACAGATGGGGACTTAACCCCCATTTACTCAAGACCCTGTATATGACAGTCACTGAGAAAATAGTAACATATGGAGCTGCAATATGGGCCTCTCCGATGCAAGGACGCAAAATAAAATATCTACAGAGTATACAAAGGCCGTTTCTGCTCAACATTACTAAAGCTTTTAGAACATCTCCAACGAATGCACTCAATGTCCTGGCCGGATTGCCCCCTCTTTACATAAATGTGGAAAAAGAGGCAGCCTACCAATTGGTGAAGCAGCTTAGCCGCCCTGCGGTGTTTGGTGACCATACTTTTACGGCAGATAACCTAGAACGGGAGTCCAATCGCCTCCACACACACCCGTCGACGCAAGGCCAAGGCGTGCACATTAATATTAAGCAAAACACAAGAGCTACGGACAATGATATCGTATTCTACACAGATGGCTCAAAAACTGACGAGAATGTTGGCTGTGCATACATCGCATTTCGGCAACAGCAACCAATACGCCAATGGAAAGGACACTTGGAATCCAGAAACAGTGTTTTTCAAAGCGAAGCCGCAGCCATTTATCACGCAATAAACACTATTACCCAATATCGACATCAAAACAGTTTTATAATAACAGACAGTCTGTCAGCATTATATGCTATATTAAATCCTATGCACGGCTCCCCCATAATTGCAGCAATTCAAGAACAGCTCTCTTTTCACAAGACCTTAAAAATCAACCTAGAATGGACAAAAGCGCATATTGGCAACCTTGGGAATGAGGCCGCAGATCGGCTCGCAAAAGAAGCAGCCCAAAATAATGATGCAGAGACACTGCAAATTCCATGGCCCACCTCATATCTAAAAAAGAGCTTGAAACAGGTCGCTTTCACACTGTGGCAAGAGGCATGGAACAACGATGAGACAGGACGTCGTGCGTATGCGCATCTGCCAAAGGTTGATCCAGAACGTCTTATAGTAAATCCACAACTGGTCTACTATATTACCGGGCATGGCCCGTTCCCAGTCTACTTTGAAAGATTCGGCAAGACGACTACCTCCTTATGTTGCTGCGGTGAACTGGGAACGCCAGAATACTATGTCGAAAAATGCTCACTAACGGAGGATCTACACATCCCGTTCCCAGAGACAAACAGATTAGCCTTCAGCAGGTTCATAATTAAGCAGCGACATCTCAAACGCAGCATTACAAAAATTGTTGACAAGCTTATGGGCTTAGGAACAAACCTATGCCAAGTGTAAACCATTTAAGAGTACTTAGTGCATCATGCAACATTCCCATACCAGCTAAAGGGAGCTCACTGGCAGCATTATATAATTGTAACTGCACATATGAATGGCTCTAACTTATTATGTATGCAGCAGTAGTATACAAGTACTTTGTCTTCATAAAACGCAGTAATGGCAGCATATGTAATCACAGTCAGCAGCATCATATGTACACATGAAATACCAAATGTATGCTTTATGTACTCCTATATTCTGCCACCAATGCACTGTTATCTTCGTATTTTTGTAACGCCAGTCTGCAATTTCACTATACGTATTAAATTTGCAATGCGTATTTCCCCCCGGTATTTAATTCAATAATCATGTATATAACTCACTATCTCGTATCAGTATAATCTCACCCTCTCTATGTTTCAATATCACCGCACTATGCATCTCAAGTCTGTAATTTATATACGCCATTATTACACACTCCTATATCCTGTCACCAAGTGAACTGTTTTGTTTATGTATTCTTGTAGCGTCTGTCTGCATATCTTGCTACGTATTTAACATTATAATACGTATTTCTCTCCCATATTTAATTCAGTAATCCTGTATATAATTTATTATCTTATATCAGCATAATGTCACCCTTTCTATGTATCAATTACCTTACTATGTATTTCAAATTTGTAATTCATATATCCTCCTTGTATAACTCAGTAATCCGGTATCTAATTTAGCATCTTGCATCAGTATAAACTCACAAGGTACTTCATGTCACATTTTATTCAGTAACAGCATGTTTCATGTTTCAGTATGTTCAGTTTCCCATGTTTCTCTGTCTTTCAAATATCAGTATAACATAAGTATTAGTATCAGTATCTTATTTCAGTATATCCTCATTATGTTACCCTCGTGTTTCAGAATGCTCAGATACAATGTGCTTTACTATGTACCTCAAGCACCAGTATAACCTTTCTATACAATTCAATATTGACATATGTATATCTCTCCTGGATATAATTAAGTATTCCGTATATAACTTAGTACTTTGTAGCAGTACATTATGTATTTCACGTATTAGAATGTACAATTATAGTATGTTATATGTTTCAGTATGTTCAGCATTTCCTGTTCCAACATGTTTTTCAAGTCTCAGTACAATCTCACTATGCCTTCTATGTTTGTTATACAAATATCTCTCTTGTATATAATGCAGCAATCCTGTATATAATTCAGTATCTTATATCAGTATAATCTTACCATGCATTTCACGTTCCGGTATGCTCTGTTATAGTATGTTTTCTGTCTCAGTACGTACAGTATTTCATGTTTCATCAGGTATCTCGTGTAATTAGCGTAATCAGTAATATCTCACTATATATTTCATGTTTCAATATGCTCAGTCATAGTATGCTCATGTTCAGTATGTACAGTATTTAATGTTTCACCATGTATTTCAAGTCTCAGAAGTATCTGTATAACCTCATTATGTATATCATATCTTAGTATGTTCAGATACAGTAAGTGTCATAATTCAATATGTATAATACTTCCTGTTTCAATATGTATTTTGAGCATTAGCATAATCTTACTATGCATTACATGATTCTATACCATATTGTACTCCAATATATAATTTAGTAATCTGGTATATAATTCAGCAACTTGTGCATACTAATGTCTGATAATTCAGCCTGCAGCAGCAGTGATGACCCTTGTTTAGCCATGTCATTTTCTACAATATTTGTAAAATAATTTCCCAGTGGCCGCAAGGGTATAGCTGATGCAATGTGGCCTGCATCAGACGCTGGGTTTCAGTGGTCGGTGCGAGGCGTTTTTGTGGACTCAGTGACCTTGGCACGTTTCACTAGACACAGGTGGACGTGGCGCTATACCAATTAACCCTAATGGTAGAGGGATGGTGCCTACGTCCTCCGTCGCATGTCGCATGTCTTTAGCAACTAAGAGTTAACAAAACCATATTGTAGTGAATTAGCTCTTTTCTTTTTTCATTAATATGATTAAATGCGAGACAATTTCATTCCTAGTTTAATACGTACTAGTACGTACCTTTCAAAATAAATGTAGGTATAATTTATTACCAATCACCGCTAAAGCAAAAAAATCGTTAACTTATGATTTTTGATCTCGGTTGACATAACTCGTTGGTTGATTTTGCCAGTTCCAATAATTATAAGTAACAGAGTGCGTGTGGGTCAAAACCATGTGCCTCCACGTCAGAAAAATATGTAAGTAGAATGAGCAGAAATAGGAAAATTGCGTAATTGCGTAATGAGCAGAATACGTAATTGGTAATGATGATATACCCTAGAGGGAGCTACATTAGCTCGAGAAAGTTTAGGGATGGGAAAAATAAATTTTTGATTTGTTTGGAAGTTTTATAATTTAAAACTTTTTTGTACTTTTTAATTTTAAATTTTTTTGGTATTTTTTTAAAATTATATAACACATAAATATGACACTAAAGCAAAAAGATGAAAGGAAAAATTTTACAGATGAATAGGCTCATTGGCATATGGCACAAATCATAGTGAAGTAGAAGATTAAATTTTCGAAAAGAAATATCCAGACAGAAATTTATTTCTGCGGGCATGATGTGATTAAATAATGAACAGATTGATAGCAATGCAGAGGTGGCCACTTTTCAGCACTATTGGAGTAGGAGAAAGCAGTTATAACAGAGCAATTACATGGCAGTATGTCCTTTATGGGCCGGGCGCTGGAACTGAGACGAAAAATGCGTGTCTACGCCTTTTCAGCTGGAGGATAGATGCCGTATTCGCATCCCATGGTGGAGCGAGGTCTTTTCTACCAGCTGCGAATAGCAGGATCTTAGGCCGGTACCTGTTGAAGTGCACGGTTATCAATCAGTTCAATTTTTAGGAATACATTTACTACGTTTTTTAATAACAACGCCTATGAGTTTAATGTTAAGATCCGAATGAATCACATCAGTACTGACATAACAGGCTGCATTAAGGACAAAACGCAGGATCTTACTTTAGAAGCTTTGAAGGTTTTTCATGTGTGTTTTTGCAGCTGTACACCAGATGGTCCAATGATACAAAAATATTGGTCGAATGATGGAAGTATAGAGAAGAGCTTTATTTTTAATTGACAAAGCGCTCTTTCGGCCTAGAAGGGAGTAAAGTTGGGTTCTGACGGTCTTCCCTTTGTTGAGTGTATAATCAATATGAAGACACCATATTAATTTGGAATCCAGTATTACTCCTAGATATTTATATGATTTTGACCAGGGGACACAGTCATCGAAGAACTTTAAATTAATGTTAGGGTACGGGATTCGGGAGCGTGTGAATATCATGGCAGCACATTTAGCGACGTTAATTTTGATTTTCCAAGTAATGAGCCAGTGCTCAAGGCTATGGAGATAACTCTGAATATTGTGAACCAGAACATTCAAATGTTTGTGTTTTGTTAGAATGACCGTATCATCTGCATAGAGTGCTAGAGTAACACTGGGTGATTTTGAAATGTCGTTCATAAAGATGTTGAATATAGTCGGTCCAAATAGACTACCTTGAGCTACGCCACTTAGGATTTAACGGGGAGCAGAAATGATAGAATTAACTCGTACTGAGAAAGAACGATTAGTGAGATTCGAGTTAATTATGTGAATAAGTTGAGCTGGAATACCAAGTTGCATGCGCTTGATAATAATACCCGTATGCCAAGTCCTATCAAGTGCTTTGGCTATGTCAAGAAAAAGGGCGCCAATAAGCATTTTGCTACGAAAGCCTTCGTGAATGAACTCCACTGTCATCAGAAGCTTGTGCGTTGTGCAGTGTTTTGCTCGGAAACCAAATAGCTCGTCAATAAGGACGTTTTGGCTCCGGAGAAAATCATTCAGGCGTTTAAGTAGCACAAATTCGTAAATCTTTGATAACGAAGATAGGAAGCTGATAAAGCTATAATTTTGAGGATTTCAATGGCACTGGCCAGGTTTCGGATTAAGCACAATGAACACTTTGAGGAAATTAGCAATGCTCTAACATATAATTTATGAGCATTACTAAGAAAACTAGCTAGCTGGTGTTTAGGTATTTGATCATGCGATTAGAAATAGCTTCCAATCCGGACGCTTTCTTACTATTTAATTTAGCGATATATTCGCTAACTTCGTGCGTGGTCGTATATTGCATATCTCTCTGAAATGCAGAGCTTTGAAATCTTTCAACATCTAGTTGGAAGAAGTTTGGGGTATTAACAAAATTCCCTTCATTAAGTGGTGTGAATTGTGTTTGGAAACTGTCAGCCATTAACTCAGCTTTCTCCATGTCTGTATGAGCCACCACTGCGTCCTTACCTAAGGACGGAATGTCAGATTTGTGCTTGCGAAGTCTGGCAGATGCACGCCAAAAACTGTTATCTGTGGTCATTAGGGACTGAATGTGATTAGAGTATCGTGCTTGGTTTAACTGCTCACACGAAACCTTAATCTCATTTTATAGAGTACGAAGCTGTAATTTTTAAGTCAGGACATGTAATTCTTTATCAAAGCCTTCGTACTTTATTTTTTTCGCGAATTTTGTGTTGGATTTCAGCTGGAAGTTTATTAAAATTGGGGCGAAGAGTGGGTTTTGATATTTATTTAAAAGTTTCTGTTAGGGTAGAAGTTAACTGATCAAGAGCCTTGTCAATATTATCACTGGATTTAATTTCGAGGAAGGGAAAACTTTTACTGTTAAGTTTATATCGAAAATTGTCCCAATTTGTAGAGATGACTGCCGGAGAATTTTGATTAAAAGAAATACAGTTAAGGGCGATGAGTACGGGGTTGTGATCTGAGGATAAACAACTTTCCACAGCCACGTGATAGTCAAAAGGAATATTTCGAACAAGATCATAATCAATATAAGAAGTGCTCCCCGTACATCGTATCGTGTGGGTGAATCCGCGGTGTAATTTTAAATTGTGCCACTGAGCCCATTTTAGAAGGCCACGACCAGCGGTGTTGGAATTTTTACAACGCCAAGCCTGGTGGTGACAATTTAAATCACCAGCAATAATAATTTTGTTTGATAAATTCAGCAGTTAGTTAAAATCCTCCACCGGAAATTTGTTTCTTGTTCTGGATAAATGTGGAAGATAGGCAGAGATCAAAACTAAGGAGGGTGAATTTTGAATAAAAATTTCGATAATCGTCACCTCGAGTTTGCTCAGACTCAGTGCGTCAATTCTACGATGGGGAATATGGTTTTTAATAAAGAGACATGTACCACTATGATAAACAGCACGATGATCCGGTGCTTGTCTGTCATTTATATAAGTAAAATAATTTGCAAGCCTCAGAACTCTCCCTGGCTGGAGTCTGGTCTCTTGGACAAAGATAAAGTCAAAGCTCTTCTCTTCGACGTAATCACGAAATTCGTGATATTTACGCATAATGCCATTGGCATTCCAGGTACATAATTTTAAGTACTTTAAACCTTTCAAAGCACTGAATTTTAATATGAGGGGAAATAAGAAAATTGTAGAGCAACATAGCTCTCAAAAATATAGTATGCAGAGTCAGCACCAGAGAGAGCCGCTCGTAGCTGAGGCAAAGCATTTTTAAATGCTAAGAGTAATTTCTTCTGGTGAATGCAAGGCTGATTAGAGATTTGGATTATTGCCAAAAGGATTTCGGTGCAATTTTGAGTCTGATAAGCTCCTTGGGGGACCGAATAATTTGGAATAGGGGGAAAACAACCTGTTAAGTGCCCCTTAAGATATTGGAGTATGAGACTGCGGGACGAACTTTACTGTCACTATTAAAATTTGCAACCGGACGTGGGTTTGATTTAGGATTTTTGCTATTATTGGGGAAAGGACCAACGGACTGGATGGATTGAATCGTGGGTGTATTTAGGTTTTTGTTGGCTTTATTAAAGCGTGGACCAGAACGCCAGTTCGCGGCATGAGAACCTAGGCAGTTCGCGACATGAGAACCTAGGCAGTTCGCTCACTTCATCGTCTCGTCGAAAGGCTTGGTGCAATCTTTGGCTTGATGCAAACAAGCACATCGTGCACAGCATTGGGGTAAATTACAAACTTCAGAGCTGTGGAAAAAAACCCTGACATCTCCAGCACTGTGAAGGGGATTTTTGATAAATACAGGGGGAGGAGTTTTAACTTTAGGAGTTGCATTTGTTGCCGGTTGCGTAGAATTATTTTCAGGATTAGCTTTTGCATTTTCTAAGTCCTCAAATTTATTTGAGGTATTAGGAATTGGAACTGTAGGAAATTGAACAGCGGAAGATTTTTTTAGCAACAAGATGCTTAAGTGGGAGGGCAAATCCCTCCGAATCAGTAGCTCTAGGTCTTTCCTTATTAGCCACTTTCGGTTTAGAATTACTAGCAGGGCTAGGAGGTGGAGATGCTTGGGATTAGAAATAACATCAGTACTTTTATCGCTGAGTCCACTGCAACTTGCAATAAACTCACTTTCTCTTCTCTATTACGAATGAATCTATTACCAACCCTTACGCATGCAACACAATTTTTGTGGAGAACAAGGTTCAGCCATGTTCTATACAATAAAATATAGCGCTGATCCGTCGCGAACCAAGAGGGTTTTCCTTGGCTCCCAAGCAACCCGCCCTTGAGCACTGCTTAAGCTTCAAAAAGAAAGAAATGCAAAATTATTTTCAAAAAATAAGCCTTAAATTTTTAAAATATTCGTTTTCAGCTTCCTAAAAAATTCATGTGATTAGTCAAGACTATACGGAAAGACCATGATTTCAGGAAAATTCGCCGCGGAAAATTCTTCGAAGGATATGTGACAGTTTCAAGTTGTAACGATTTTATACCTTTACAGCTCTGAATCGTCTTCAACAGTGCTAATTCGACGCAAGTTAGAATAACATAAATGCCTTGGGGTTTTCATTTGCAGAGAACCCATTGGCGCTTCGGGAAAGAACCCGTTGGCGCCGCTGTATTTTTATTCGCCAAGTTCACCATCGACGCCAAGGATAATCGGAGTACGGTTATTAGATATTAAAACACACGGAAGGAAGCCGCGTAAACGTGGTATATTTAGTGAAAAAAATCAAAATATTTAAAGAATAAGTAACATAAATTCAAGTTAGCAGATAAAATAATATA
This sequence comes from Stegodyphus dumicola, assembly GCF_044657685.1. Taxonomy (NCBI): domain Eukaryota; kingdom Metazoa; phylum Arthropoda; class Arachnida; order Araneae; family Eresidae; genus Stegodyphus; species Stegodyphus dumicola. The sequence continues at coordinate 58,514,912 of NC_140770.1, read as the reverse complement.
TTAAGGAAGTGAAAAATCAAAACTAGCCGGTTAAACGTGAAAAAAATAGCAAAATTCAGATCTATCTTTGAATATCTTTGAATCAGTACTATAAAATTCCAAAATATTAATGTTTTTAACAGTGCAGTTTCTAAAGAAATTGTGAAAGTATAAAATCAAAAACCCAATTTTACGATTAATATCTTCATTGCATGATTTCAAAGTACTTCCAAAACTATGATTGAAAATCCATTATCATCACATAATTGAAATCAATATATATTTTCATTAAAAAAACTTAATTGCAACTACCTGATTACATAAAAGTTTTTTTTAGCAGTAAATTATATTGTGCTCGGGCGTATTTTTAAACATTTTATGTATATGTTCATGCATTGCATAAAAAAGCTAACATATTCAATCTAAATTTGGCACATTAATTTTTATTAAGACTTGCTTTCGTGCATGGAACTCATAACGAAAACAAAGGAACATATTGTTATGTTTTTCTTTTTCTGACACCAGTTATTACGTTATTTTCTTCCTTCACGTTCGTACGGGGTTCGTATGGATTTGGAGTGAATAATGACGACACTATTTGATGAAGTATCGAAACATACTTTATTAGCCAATATTGTCAGGACAGCTCCAAATCACGTTTTTACAGTCGTCGATGAACTACTATAAACACGCTGACACGATCAGCGACACAGCCTGCAGGTTATCAGGCTATCACGATGGAGACGGCTTCACAGCAAAGCACTAGAGTACAGCTCGCGACTCTGCTTTGTCGTTCTCGGAAACCACGTACTCTGGAGTTTCTCCACGCTACAAGTCGCGATGCTCCCGACTCTTCAGTTCAGTCGTTCCCGGAGCTCAACACGCTCTCTCGACAATGCACTAACCGCGATATACTACGAGACTCTTGTGGTACAGTCGACGCCCCACTCTTCCCTCGCTGCCCGGCTGTCAACTCGATCCACTCCGCAGGGACTGACTCGCTAGACGAGATACACACACGCTCCCTGGACCAGCAGAGTTTATATAGCTTTCGGCTTGTGTTCGAGAACATTCTGGGCTAAACCGGTAAGAATCGTACCAGAAGGTTCTCCAAGAGTCTATGGTATATCGCCAATTTTGTTGCCAAACGGGCGATTTATCGCCAAATATTCTGACTCTGCCTTCCCTCGCCGTTTTATGGCAACCCTAAAACAGCTTTGCGGGGAAGCCATCCCACCGCGCCTGTACATTTCGTAACATATTATTTCTTGTTCACTGCTTTGTAACTGATCAGCAGCCAAACAGTAAAGTGACTGAAGTCTGGTAGTTTGGTAGCAAGCTAAAGCGCAAGTTTTATGATGGTTTTCATGGTATTCCCAATATGTAATGTGGATTTAAACCAGTTGCCTTCAGAAAAACCTCCTTGAAGGCATCTTTTATCTTAAGCAGATATATCTCCCATTTTTTCCTTAATTTAAACAGATCAAACCCAACTGATGTATGTTGCTAAAAATTTTAAAGTCCACATTTAATAACATTACAAAAATTGCAAATATGGTCTAAGTTAGATCATTTTAAATGCAGATATTTATATTAATTACACTAGCTGCATATATTTATTATACGAATATTTTAAATGTATATTTTATCATTAATTATTATAATATATTTATGGACAACATTCCTTTTTTGATTGAACTGTTCAATTTATCTTTGATTTTAAATTCACTTTTAAACTTTCACACCATAATTTTATTAAAGTCTTCTGAAATTTAGTCACAACTTCACTCAATCAAACCTGATAGTGTAGTTCATAGATGCAACATAAACTATGCCAAATATCAGTCACTAAGGATACATTGATTAGGTTTTTCATCCCGTCTGTTTCGTTTATTTCATGCTTATGACTGCATAAGAAGACTTACGTGAAACAAATGTTGTGCCACAAGCAATGACCCGAGATGTTATTTCACATATAACTGAGAAGTACAGCACTAATTAGCACTGAAATTGTTAAAGAAAGTACCCTGGCTTTTAAAAGGCTTTATTGCATGTAATGTGAAATTAATTACTTTACGATTTTAAGAATAAGAAGGATTTTTGTGTTTATTTAATTCAATATGCAAAGCATGTGAGGGCTAGCTGAAAAAGGCATGCTTTTGTGAATATTTTCTAAGGTAAATAGGCTCATATGTACATCTCTTAATGGAAACCAATAAAATTCACAAATGTCACAAAATTCACAAAACGCATGCGAAAAAAAATAAATAAATAACCTGCACAGCCAGCTCGTTTATCAGTATCTGAGCCGAGATTGGACTACCAGTATCCAGTCTTAACTACTCGTAGGGCAATCTAAAGAAAATACTCGTAATATCATGTATTCAAAGGTTATCTATGTGTTGTATGGCAGGATTGCTTTCTCTACCGAGGTAGGGAATAAATAATCTATTCTTTTTTTAAATGTTTGGTAACGGTATTAATCATTACATGTACTTTCCGTAATTCATATAGAATACTAATATTTCTATTATAAGTGTCTTTTTTCATTTTTGAGTGTTTTGCTTGTTGATAACCTCAAATTGTATCTGGTAATTAGTATAATAGGTATAAATACAACAGACGTATATGATAGATCAGGGGTGGACAAACTTTATGTCAGTCAGAGCCACAATTGCATATTTACATCATTCTAAAAGAGGTGAAATAGGTTTCAGGCAGCAAGAAATATCCGATTCCAAACAATCATTCAATGACAGTCTTAGTTCAATACGAGCCATGGATCTGTAATAAATTAATGAATGCATGACTTTTAATTCATCCATTTTACATAAATAGGTTTTCATTGTTATTTTGTTTTTGTTTTTTCAATTTACTTGCAAACAGCTTAAAGCATTTTATGTTGAAACAACTGCCTGTCATTTTTCATAATATATTTGAAGGTACCAATAATCTTCAAAAGTACTGAAATTCTCTTCAGTAACTTTGTTAATAAAGGTAGAAAATTGTACATTTTATTATTTTTGAAGAGTCATTTGTACTTGGATTCATTACACAAGTAGTGGTTTGCTAATTTTGATGACTTTGGGGATCCATAAAACTATTCTGTCACTTTAGAATCAATATTTTTATTTCAATTCAATCATCTTATTGTGTGTCACACCTGAGATCTTCTCAAAGGTTATTCTTGGAAAAGCATTAACAATATGTTATCTAGTTAAAGTTTTAAGTCATAAGTATTGTTTTTTCATTATTTTAGATGACAATAGCCAATAATAAAAATAAAAATATTACTTAATTAATTATTTAAAATTCATATTTTGGCGGCCCACGAAATAAAAATATTTCAGGAGTTGGAAACCTCATAGTTCTGCGTGTTAACGCTACGTTAACAGCCGTGTTACCAATTATCATTGACCCCCTCCCGCGAACCAGCATTTGTCACCGAAAAACCTCCTCAATTATATGAAAATATTGCTCTTTATTGTTAAAAGTTCATAAAAATAGCGTGAAAATACGATAAAATAATAATAAATAAGTGAAGAATAATTTAAATCGGCAGTTAGCTAACAATGACGGTCATAATTCAACAAAATGAGCGTAAGAGGAATGGTTGCAATTTTTGAACAAGCGAATAGGTTGAATCCGCTGGGTTACCAAGTTTGAACTATTATCGCGAAAGTTGGCGATGTTTACATTTCCGGGTTCTTTGCGGAAGTGCTTCCATACCTTTATAGATTTCCTTATGTATAATGTAAATACAGTATAGTTTCCCTAGAAAGTCTTCCACAAAGGCGTTCCCTCCATCATGCAGATAAACTGCGTGTGCATCGGCGTACTCATTTAAACAAACAATAATATGCAAATATGAAATGTTAATTACAATGACATAAATTTTTAAGTATTTCTAAGATCATTTTCGACATGAATACAAACCCACGATTCAACAAAACCACTTTTTTGGACGGAAAAAATTTTGTTAAAAAAATGAGAAAATTAAACCCTTAAACTCTATCAAGAAGATAAAAAGAAAAGTGTGAAGCAGAGCATGGGCTGTCGAGGGAAATTTCGACATAACCTATAGATATCTTGAATGCTCTGATTTTACCTTATAAGAGGAAATAAATCAGAGGATCCTTTGGGATTATTCGTGAAAACAAACCAACGAAGAGAAACCTGCGAATGCTATAGCCAAATTCGTAAATCTAATGCATCAATGAGGGCAAGCTTTTCGCTTTCAGGATTTGTTAGTGCAGTGTACAGAAATATCGCACCCCAGATACTCCTTTAAATTTAAGATGAAGCGAATGATATACAACTTTTATTATTTTCCTTCCAGAAGAAACATTTATTTGTCTTTGTTTATAACTAGTTGTTTGCAGGGTTAGCTGCGCGAAATAGTAGCAGATACAGATTTCAGCGCTTCAGCTTGAAAATTAAAAGTCAATTGCCTTAAATCACTTATACTATTAATGAATAAGAGCACTTTAATCCCTTACACTTTGTCTGAAAACAACACACCGGCGCGTGGAAGATAAATATATTTTATTTCGGACAATAGTAACAGATTTCGTTTTAATCTTTGAGTTTATTGATTAAATTTGAAAAGCAAATATCCTAAGCTTTGCTGAGTGACTTCATGTTTCTTTGAAATCATTGATTTTTTTTTTTTTTAATTTGAAAACCAAATATCCTAAGCTTTACAAATTCAGAAGTCAAACAACAAAAATCAGCGTTATATTTTCAAATTTTCACAGGACTAGTTTCGATGGTTTTACCGAATCAAAATCCCCAGCTCCAAAAGCGCAAATGAACGAGATAGGATATAATGATTAGATAAGATAAGAAAGCCTAGACAGAAAAAAGCTGGTGGCGCTATCTGTTGATGAAACCAGAACTAAAACATAATTTCTTTAAAGGCCGAAGGCAAAGATGGATTTGAATTAGAATCGTTAACTAGAACAGAATTTTTTTTTTGAATGTGAAATGCCTCTCGAAAATCCAGTTCTTCAATGGAAGATTTTTTTGAAAAATTTTGGCAGCAGAAAAATTGAAAGTGTGATTTTCGGACCAACAATGTTGGGCAACGGAAGACTTCTGTTCTAACATATGCCTCATGTTTCTTAACGCGAAATTTTAAGTCTCTCTTAGTTTGGCCATTGTAAATTAAACCACACTGACAAGGAATCCTATAAATACCCCAGGAATTATATCCGGAAAGGGGTCCTTGAGTATGGAACTCGGAATCACACGTAACACATCCAACTTCAGTACTGCGGTTTACCGTAAACCTTTATTGGTTTGCCTTTAAACATACTTTAAATCATGTCATCGACTAAACAAAAGTTAGCTTCATTTTATTCCTATGTTTTCCGTGCTCTTCAAGTTTGCTCCTCCAAACTATCACTTGATGAAGAACTAAATTATTTAAATCCAATAGCTATTGATAGGAGCTTTTCAGCCAACATTATTAATCAAGCAGTTAAAAAATTCTCATCTCTACACACTAAAAGGCACACTCTTGTTTTAGGAGATTATAAAAATTCTGTTGTCATTCCCTTCTTTCCATCAATTAGCTATAAAGTTGCACATATTTTGCAGAAATTTAACTCGACGGGTCGATGGGTCATTTATTCTCCCATCAATAAAATTCCGAGTTCCTTACTCAAGGACCCCGTTCCGGATATGAATTCCTGGGGTATTTAGAGGATTCCTTGCCAGTGTGGTTTAATTTACATTGGTCAAACTAAGAGAGACTTAAAATTTCGCGTTAAGGAACATGAGGCATATGTTAGAAAAAAAGGAAACACAGAAGTCTTCTGTTTCACAACATTATTGGTCCGAAAATCACACTTTCAATTTTTCTGCTGCCAAAATTATTCAAAAAATCTTCCATAGGAAAACTGGATTTTCTAGAGGCATTTCACATTCAAAATAATCTTTCTGTTCTAGTTAACGATCCTAATGTCAATCCATCTTTGCTTTCGGTCTTTAAAGAAATTATGTTTGAGTTCTGGTTTCATCAACAGATGGCGCCAGTAGCTTATTTTCTGTCCAGGCTTTCTTATCTTATCTAATCATTATATCCTATATCGTTCATTTGTGCTTTTGCAGCTGAGGATGGTGGCTCGGTAAAACCATCGAAACTAGTCCTGTGAAAATTTGAAAATATAACGCTGATTTTTGTTTTTTGATTTCTGAATTAGTATTTGTTCGACGTGTTATTGTGTCTTAATCCTAAGCTTTGCCGAGCGGCAACACGTGTCTTTGAAATCGTTCAATTTTCTGATTACGTTTAAAAAATAAATAAACTATGAGTTGTCAAGCGTAAAAACTTCGCTTTTAGTAGTTGAATTTATTAACAAAAATTTCATACAATTCATACAAAACGTTAAATAAACGAAACGCGAATTCGAAAATCAAATTTCGGGCTTAGAGGTGAATATTTTCGGATGGAGGACTAAATGTTATCACAGTTTAGTGGCTTTAGATGTCGTCGTTTTTCCCCAATACATACATGTTGATTCATCGTTATCTAATAATAAAGACAAATCTGATACGAACACAAGCTTTAATGGTTTCGACCTATTTAAAGTTACATATTTTTACGAGTTCTGTGCACAGATAGAAGATTTTAGTGCAATTGTCTGTGAAACGTTATATTCCTCTTGGATAATGTAACATAAAAAAAAGTAAAAAGACAAGCTATGCCAGAAAAAGAAGAATACTGGAGCAAGATCAATTCAGAAAAAGCAAATGTTTATAAATAAAAATTTTGGTATCAGCCTATTATTTCACATAAGAAATATCGTCTGCTACTTTTAAATTGATTCTTTTTTCAAAATGCACATGTAAACAAGTTGTGGATTGAAAGATTTTTTGCGCTTTCGGAAAAGAAATATTGCTATTCCAGAGCTAAAAACATCGTATAAAAAAGTACTGAAATAGCAAATGCAATCTTAGAGTAAAATAAACATCATTATCAATAGGAAGGGAAAAAACCGTTAATGCGTCTGCATGGAAAGAAGACTCCAAACGAATACTTTTAAAGGATGCATATTATTTCTAACGCTTCTTGAAAATGTTAAATAAAAAAATTAAATCGCTGTTAACAAAAGGTACCCCCACGACGTAGGCATAAGTTGACAAGCATTTAAATACATGTGTTTCTGCAGTAACTAATATAATATACCAGAATTTGTTGAATAATAAACGGCCGATAGTAGTTTCATTAGTTTAACAAAAGAGTGATATATGAATGATTTTTGTATCAGTATTTGTATGCGATCTTTATTTGAATATCTGACGCAACATGAGAAAATGATACGATCTTTCGCGAATGCAGGTAAATATAACTTCCACGCATGCTCATTATAACGACTAAAAGCATCCTATATGAAAAGATATTATAGGGGTGGTCGATAAAGCGAAAGTTTAATTATCTGTAACGGGTTAACGGAATGCTCGAATTTTAGGTAAGATCCAAGATTGGAACATTCTAATTATTGCGTGTTTCAAATATTCGAATCGTTCGACGCATAAACTAAAAAAACTAATAATTTAAACTCTAATCATTTTAAATAAAGGACTGCTATTAACGCTCTTTCAGAGGCCTGCATCTTCAATACATGACTTCTGCGGTGCTGAGATTTAAACTTTCAACTTTTCTGGGCGGAATTGCGTTATCCATGATTAGGGCGTATATCGGTGTGGCCTTTTCTACTTTCATACTGCTAAGATTTAGGAAGATCGGGCAAAATGTTAAATTTAAGTTGTTTGTAAAATATATTTTATGTGAAAATGTATTGAAAAAGAAATTTCTAAATTTTCAATTTCTAATTTTATGAATTAATTATTGAATTTCGAGTTTATAGTTTTATAACTACTAATACATATTAAAATATTCCCTAATTGTCACCGCTTTTTATGTGAGAATAAAAGAGTGATGAAATTGCTAGAGGTCTCTAGAAAAGCTAGATTATGGCTAATTATAAAACAGGTGGTGGATAAAGTATGATTAACTTTTCAAGTTTAAGGTGGGTCAGGAATTGGTAAAGGCTCGTAAGAGTCGAGTACTTCTAATTACGAATCACGATTTGCTAGGATAGCTGTTATATAAAAAAAGATAATCGGCTTTAAGTAAAACGTTAGTGTCAAAGTTTCCGTTAAATTTTGGAAACGTGAAATATTTTGATATATCTGATTGATTATATTTCATGTTTAAGAAAGAAATTAAAATTAAGTCGAGTTCTGATTTTCTTTAATAGCAAAAATGAGTTCCAGGAGTCGTTAGCGGAAAGCATTCAGCATTTTTCAAGAGAAAAAAACGCAACTTTTTGAAAGGATTTTCATGCCTTTACATCTGGCGTTAATCAATTGGCGGCGAAGTTGAATGAGAAGTTTCGCTTTTTGATGTTTCTGTAATATATTCAAATACTCCGACTTTATACAAATCTAACTGTAAACAGAGAATAATTTAATATCCACACATAAACATGTACTAATAATCAGATAACATTGTTTAATTAAAATTAGTATTAATATGTATATGTCAGCTACTTTCTAGCTATCCAATTCTATGGACCACAAGTCGAAAGCATGATGCCGATAAATGGCAACAGATAGTACATGTAAATTAATGACAAGAAGCATAAAAGTAAACACTTCTTAAGATTTTTTTATAATTTTCGAACTTTTAAAAGTTAATCTCTCTTTGAGAATTGAAACTCTAACTTCACATTATTATTGATTTGTTATCATTCAGGTTTCAAATTCAGGTTTTGTTGTTATCTCAAGGTGTGATTTTTTATGTCAGATTATACGTTACAATGTTAATACGAATTTCAGGTTATGAGTCTTTTCGGTTTGAGTTGAGTGCAGGAATAATTCATATAATATTCCTAAACCTTGCGCAGTCAGATCAACACCATAAAATCTTCGACGATTTATTAGCCATGACTCTCGTTACAATGACTTAGCTCGTAAAAAATTAATTAATTAACCCGGGAGATTAATTAATTAAAAATACCTGAGAGATTTTAGGTATGAACGGTGGCTCAAAAGGTTTGTTAAGGTTTTATACGCTTTTGCTCAGCTCGCGGTCTACCAGTCTACTGTTACACTCGCTCCTAAAAACCCACTCTTTTGGTGATTTAACATAATTATTAAGCATTGTTTTATTCGCTCTTACTCCGTATACAATGCAGCAGCAAAATTTAGAAAAACTTTAAAAGCCGCATTGCGGTATACGTTCAGATATCCCGATCCAGCGTTAAATTTTGGCATGCATTTTTCTATTCTTTTTGATATTTTCTCAGTTTATCCTATCAGCTTTGCGTTTTCTTACTATGAATAATTTTATAAAACTTTTCTTTATGATTTTTATAATTAATATTTTGTGTTTTTACTTCATTTATGAAATATCACGTTCTTGTCACTTACGCCCTATAAAATTCGATTCAACAGTAAAATCAGAAAATATTTAATAATCGCATATCTTTAAGTATTTTTTCCGATAGACAGTCTCGCGCGCTGCAGTTAAAAATGTTTTTTTCCGTATAGTGTTGCCACTGCTAGCTTTGATATCCTTGAGTTTGTTAATCAAATATTCGTTGAAGTTTCACAAAATGTAAAACAGATAATAAAACTAATTCAAAATTCGGATTTCTAGGTGTCAATGTTCGGCTTGAGAACTACATTGTTGGAAATACGATGGATCTAAGTACCGCTGTTTTCTCAAAATGAGTGAAACATACATACGTTCATGCAGATCTTTATTATTTAATTTCTTTAAATATAATGCAGGGTGATAATATTTGGTGACATCAGTTTGAGATCCATGTGTTGGTATAAGCGGAGATTAGATTTTTCTTTAGTAGAATAAGCCAAATAATCGAATGCATTTCCTTACCTTTTACTTTTTTTTAATATATAATTTTTTTAATTAGCTCTTTTGCGAGGATTTAAAATTTAATCTTAGTTTACGATTTGCTATCATTGAGATCTCAGGTTATGCGTGTTCCTCTCATATTAAGAGTTATACGATGATAAGTTATTTCAGTATTTTTAGCTTCTGTTCATAGCGTGGAATCGTTGAGCTAATATTCTGACAACCCATATAATTTGAACAGAAATATAACATCTTGGACGACAACATTTCGTCACATTCTGCGCTCATTATAACGATTTCCCTTCTGGTACTAAAAAAAGGAGGAATTATAAAAATGCTCGCCATGACAATGTTTCACTTCATTAAGGATGAAATATTCTATTCATAAAATTCTTAATTCTTGAAAGTCTTGAAAATCAAATCATGTTGCATTTTTAAACATGTGTAGATTTGACTTTATTTTTAAATATTAAAAATTAGATATACATAAGATAATTCAAGGCATGAATATGTGAATTACTTAATTTAATACTTTGCCTCTTATTCAAAATTATCATTTATCATTGATTATTTACGTGCACGTTATAATTTTTAAACTACTGAAAATATTAAATGTTTTGATTTCACATTGCTGTTTGATTTTTTTAACTGATTCTGCAAAGTAACTTTGGTAAGAATTTGTAAGTAGACGGATACGTTCTAGACACGTCTAGACGTTCTGTATCTGTTCTAGACAATTTCTAGTTCTCTATTATTCAAATTAAAATGACACTTTCGGGATTAAGAAACTAATAAGAAAATGACGGGGAGTTTCTATGTTATATGCTGTAAATTATTTTTCGCTTCTTGTTTTCATTTACTGCTTTATGCTTTTTCCTCTTTTTTATGTGTTTTTGTTTCTTTTCTTGCCGAGATTTTTCAAGCTCTGTGTTTGAGCAGTTCCTATGTTCTGTTGACTGGTGCCTCTTTAAATTCACTGCTCCTAAAATTCTAAAATGTTGTGAAGTACTATATGTACATTGCCGGTTATACCTCAATTAAAATGCTTAATTTTATTATAGTTCAAATAATTTTGGAATTTTAATATTATTTAAAACTGTTTTGACATTAGTTTACGAAATGCACAGTTTTTTTTTTTTTAAATTTCTTTACTTTTTATTTTGCAGTTCAGCAAAATATAATTCAAAATCCTGATTACTTTGTATTTTCTCTTAATTGCGTTTCAAAAACGACAAAAGAAATAATCAGACTATTTAAAATTTTATTTATGATTTAATTATCTTTTATTTTCAGTACTGTGTACTTGCGTTTGTCATTTATTTATTTATGTATTTTCATTTTAGGTGGCCTGGCATCATTGGTTTATGAACACTCAAAAAGGACACTCTTAAATAGGTATTTTTAAAAAATAGGTATGCTCACTGCTTAAAGTTTTGCACTGTTACAGGCCTAGCGCAAATAGGCTTGTATCCACCAGTCTGTGCAGATTAAAGCATATTTTTTGAGAAAAAAACGTTTAAACTTAGACTACATTTTGTTGTTGTCATTGATTTGCATTGTCTTGAGTCCTGCTTGAAAGCTATGATCGCTCGTCCCGTTTTGCGAACTTGTCCGATTGGATTGTCTTGCTCGTTTTGGTACTTCTCTTCTTCCCCTTTTCTCCATTTTCTCATCTGAGGTTTTCTCCACGTCCGGATTTCTTTATATCAAGTGCCCTTGAGCTTTAATTCTGGAACCGGCAACGTTGGTCTTCGCAATAGCTCGGTCAGTTAAGTCTAAGTCTAACTAGATTTTGCTGTAATATTGTAAGTTTTGTGACTCACAATATCAACTGGAGAAATCGTGAATAAAATTCACTTAAGTAATTACAGGTTAACCGAATAGTTAGTACAAGAGTAAGCATACTAGTGCTAACAAGCCAAACTGCTTAGCGATCGTACTTGAGTGGAAATCGTTGTGTGTTACATACATCCGGGACCTGCTGTGAGAGGATCGGATAACAAGATAACAATAATTCATAAATGAGAACATAACATACAAATTACAAATTAATTCTGCATTTATTAGGTATTCTCACGTCAAAGGAGCTTGCATTAATTCACTTATTATACTTTCACTTTAAATTAATGAAATTTTATGGCACCACAAAAATATTCTCATGAATCATACCTATTTATCATTCAAGACAAAACTCTTAAGGAAATTATATTAAGAATAATACTCATTTTTTCTTTGCTTTTAAGCAAGTAGTTCAACAACTAGTCTAATAATAATTTCAAAATTAAAAATAATTTACATTCTCTATTAGAAGGAATTCTGAGTTCAAATTATTAAAAGGACTGCGGGAAAGAGACTAGTTTACAGCTCATTCGAAGTTTAAAGTTACTAAGTATTTATTGTCTTCTTCTATTTCATAAAGGAAATAAAAAGGTCTCATCTGTAATTGAGCCATTTTGAAGGGGAAGAGAACCTCTTCCTTAAAACCCTCCTCGCGACATCTGGCTAATCCACATCACAGGTACTCGATAACGGCACGGCGATAAATTCATACATCTCACGAGGAAAATCAGCTACGCCGTCCAGGTCAATTGAAGGATTTGAAGATTAAGTGAGCCATTTAGAACGGATTACCATAAGTAACATTCCTGGACCATTTCCGCAAGAAGATTATAAGTAGCTAAGAAGCTGGCAACAATGACATTTTTCGGGGATCAATTACGGAGTTCAGTTGCCTGCACTTGGGCACTTCCAATGATCGAAAAACGATAATACTGAGTTGAACTGAAGATTCCCACATTTTTGTTGAACAGTATACAGGTCATATCAGGACGCGAAATTATTGATTAATTCACAAAAAAAGCTGACGATAGCATATTAGCAGCTCCCTGCCTTTGCAGTTCACGGCAAGAAAAGGGCTAGTGCAACAAGAACGAACCGGACAAAAGGACAACGGTCCACAATTCACGGCAATAAAATAACTTTTTCTTGGTACGCGCAAGAGAACTACCTTCTACCCAGACAGTCAAGACTCCAGTCTTTTCCTTTCAGAAGAATTCGCTCAATAATTCTTTTTCTCGCAGTTTAGCGAAGCATGCGGCCTGGGAGCATAATTGCAGCATCCCGTCTGAAGCACTGCTAAAAGACGAACTACGTCTTTTTTTTTTCCATCACAAGAACTCCAAGTACAGTATTCCAAGTCAGTCAAAACGTAAGTAACAATGTAAGTAAGAATGCATCAAACTCGAATTTCCTTCGCTTTTCTTCACAAACACGGGCTTCCATAATTATTGCCTCCCCTTGGACTAAATTCAGTTTCTCAACCAGAACAACCAAAATACGTTCATCACACATGCGCACCCCTCTCTCAACTCGCCAGAAACCGGACATCCAGATCTCCAATCAAGACGACCTACCTCCAGAGTAGATGAAAAGGCAACCTCTGACCTTTTGTCAAGTAGATCCTGTCCTAAAGGTCAATTACAGAAAAAAAAATTGTTCTCGAACTTTCCATGGAACAAAACAACCCTGCGAAAGAATGATTTGGCAAAATTCGTCTCTTTTCTGGATTCCCTCTTTACAATGAACAGAAATCTTGGATAAATTTAAATAAGAGAAAATAAATAATATTCATGGAAGCATCTGTTTTTCCCCCAAAATTAAAGCATTTTCAAAACCGAATATTGACTTAATAAAACACTAAATTAATAATTCGGAAATAAAAATTAAGATTCTTCTTAAATAAGGAAAATAATTAACCTAATTCTAAATAAAACTATTATCTACACAACATTGCCTTTACTAATCTAGTGCCTTTACTGAGGAATGAACTTAGCAGAACACTCAATTTGTGTAAAAACTGTGAAATTCTATGCGTAAATGAATCCATCACGCCCACCTCAGTGGTACAAATCCTATTCGCTCGCCGCTTCACGTGACCTCAATTCTCTCAGTGACCCGTTTTAGAATGATTTGAATAAATTTTCTACTTTGAACAGACTTAAGACTCTGAAATCTGAACTAAATAATTTCGTATGTGACTCGCCTACTTGGCTTTGTCACGGACTGATAACACTTTTATGGACAGATGCACCTTCGAGCGAGGTGTATTTGCACCTTTAAATTTTCTAAAATATTGTGAGTGGCTTTACAGGCAAATTATGATTGAACTGGTCAAACTTCCACGTAATTGTACACCAGTTGTGAGATGACAAGATTAAGATTAAGACTATATTTTGTTACAATTTCCGCTAATTTTAAATGAATCGAATTAACGTCTCTCACGCGGTAAATCAAAGTTCCGAAACATATCGCGAAATCATTTGACAGCGAAACACATTCTAATGCCAGGTTTGGTACAAAGCAAACAATGATCTAATTTATGTTTCATAACCACCACTTTGCCTTCAAGTGGCAAAGCAGATTTGTTTCAACAAAATGATGTACTCGAGAACTTCGTTTGGTAGAGTAATTATTAAATATTTTTCATCACAAAAAGTTACGAAAAAAATGGTGATCATAAATTCTGATATGACTCATCTTAAGTAGTGTACCGTTGTCACATTTGTTTACAAAAACTCAGTTTCAACGAAAGCGATCTGGCGGATAGATTAGACACGATTCGAACGCTCTGAGGAGCATCGGACAAAAAAACTTCTGCCTTAAAAAAACAATTAATTTAATATAAGAGATAGCTGTCTTAAAATATTTAACACCTGTTTCTAAATAATGTATATTAATGCATCTTTCAATAAATCATTAAAGACAGGATGGCATCTTAATTAGAAAGAATCTCTTACTGGGAAGCAAACGTTTATCAGGTGCAAAAGTTTATTAGGCTCCAAAGATATTTCATATACCTTTTTGGTAATAGACGAACCTGATGCAAAGATTTACATGGCGCCAAAACAGGGACGATATTTTTCAAAAGTTTTAATAAATGGATATTAAATTTGAAAATTTTAATGGTTGTTCTTGAAGTATTCAGCGGAAGAATAATTTTGTTTTCTAAGTAAGAGATAAATATTTCTTTTTCCGAAGCGTATATTTTGTGTATGTATGTAAATCTAAGAAGATAATGGCAGAAGAAAAAGTAGATAAATTAAAAAAAAAGAAAAGAAGTATCTTAAGAACTGCCATTACAAAACTTTTAAGAAAATCGAAAAGGAATTAGACAAATCAGAAGTTAGTGCTAATGAGCTCGAAAAAATTGTTACATCTAAGCTCCGGACTATCAGCACCATTACATTTAAATTCTAGATTAATCCGAACGGAAAACGCAGTTAGAACTCTGAACCTGAACTTGAATGATTGTTTGAAGGAGAGCGCGTAATCTTTATATAAATGTAATCTAATAATTGTATATAAAAAAACTAAACTCAGTGGCGTAACAGCCCTAATGGGCGAAGACCTGCAGTGCCCAAAATCTGCTTTCTTGACTGTGGTCCCGGGGTTCGTAAGCATATGCCCCGAAGAAGTAGTTAGCTTGTCACAGGAACCCCAGTGTTAAACCCCAAGCGAACTTGGTACTCATTTTATGGAGCCAAGTGATGGAAATCAAGAGATGAAAGGCTGAGTCGACCTTGCCCAGCCCGGGAATCGAACCCCGGGCCTGTGGTGCTACCGCGCGCTCCGCTAGCCACTGCGATACCGGGCCTAATAATTGTATATAAAATGTATAAATATAATCTGTTTATATTATACAGAAGTGTCAGTTCTTCTGCAGAGTCTTTGAAGTTTAGATGTTTCATTAGAATGGAACGAGCTCGGCTCCCGGGTGAAAGAAAAGGTAAGAGATTTCTTTTTATCTTCTAGAATTCTATTTGAGGGATACAACATTTTTTGGCATACCTGTACGGGAATTCTGAGCTAAGAATAAGAATTTAAAATATACAATAAAAATTTAGAATACAATTATTGATTACATATTGATTTTTGAATTACTGAACTGTTAAGAACATGTCTGAGGACATCTTAAATAAGTTAAAAAATGTACAGCGCAGCTCTCCGAACATCAGTAAGGAAATCGCTTAAAAATTTGGAATAGCAGCTTTCGGAAATTGATTCGAAAGTTCATGATTTGGAAAAAAAATTTAGAAATATTAAAGATTAATTTCGAATACGGAATTAGAACCTTTTTTTAAAGTCGAAGAATTTGACGCTGAATTCCAAAAATCTGAAGACTATCGTCAAAAGGTCGTTAAATGCAATTTCCGTACCTCTAAAAGTTACTCAGTGGTGTGTGATTATGGCAAAGCCCCGAGGGCTATCTGCATAAGAGGAGGGATGCCTTCGTGGAGTACTTTCTTAGGGACTGGCTCGTATACACGTAACACATGGGGAAAACCACTAAAACGCCCATGCAGCCAGCCCGTTCGCGGGATTCGAACCTCGGACCGAACTACCAGTGTTCAGCGGCTTTACCGCTCGGCCGCTGGTGGGCCGTATCTCTAAAAGAATCGGTGAATTAAAACGCAAATCTACAAAAACGGTCCTAACCTCTGGGATGTTTGTGGCTTCTTCAGGTAAGTTTTCCACCCTTTCACCTGTGTCATATAACCGACCTCCTAACATGGTGAATACTTTCGGATGAAGCAACACATCCTCTGCCAGCGATTCTGCAACTGCACACAAAATCTCTTGATGTGTAACATTGGCACTTTCTCCTACAGTAATACTCAGCGGAATGCCTACCAAAGTGCATTTAACAGCTGGACCAAACATACCTTTCAAATATATACTCGATCCTTCCTTTAGTTGGAGGCTTTTGGTTAACTCTTTCTTAACCATCGTAATTTCTGTTCCTGAATCAACGAGGGCCTTCCCTATTGTTCCATTCACACTAACAGGAAACCTTTTCAACTCGCACATCTTATAGTCGTTTACATCCCCTGACTTCCTCAAAGGATTCACACGAGCTACCACAACTTTGTCCTCTAGGATATCATTATCCTGATCTTTCTTTACCCACTTTACCCTGGCTTTATCCTTTTCCTCATTTCTGTTATACTGCTTAGAACCTTTAATCTGAGGACAGTGCCTTTTAAAATGTGAAGCTGAACCACATACAAAACATGTTACACCTTTAACGTTCCCTGTGGTTTTCCCTATGGTTTCTGACGTATCCCGACTGCCTCGTCTTTCTCCAACCTTAGGTCTCTCACCTACTGCCTGATTTAAAATCTTAGTTTCACAAGCTTCCCTACGCACGTTGTAGGACTTAGCTTTAGCCGCAAAGAATATGTCACACTCCTTTCCAAGCTCTCTTGGCTTGAACCACGAGTCTCCCTGCCTTATACCTATGTGTACTGCAGTTTCCGTATCAAGGGTCTGGTAGATTTTGTCCGCTACCACCAAATTATTAAGACCTTCAAAGTCTGTCAGCCCCCTTGATTTCACATAATTTTCCCACATGGCAGTAACTCTAGTAGAAAACTGGCCAAAGGTCTCTTCTGAACTTCGTCTCGTTTTTCTGAAATTCTCCAGGCATACCTGAGGTGAATGTTTAAATTCTTTCAACACAATTTCCTTCATTTCCTCATAATTTCCTCATAATTCCCATACTTGTCCTCGCTTATCAATGTTAATGACTTTGCCGCTTTATCTACTAAAAGGTAAATCAAAATGTTGGCCTTATGCTCATCAGGGACAGGGTTCTTTCTAAACTGGAGAAGAAATTGTCCCAGCCATCTGCTTTACTTGGAACCTTTACTGTCAATAATCTGATTGTCCTCGTTAACTCTTCTACTGATCTTTCCTTCCCATTCTCCCCCCGTTCGGGTGTAGTACTCCTATTCGAGTAACGATCCTGGCAATCTACCTTATACTTTTCAATGGAAATCCGCTCCTCTGCCTCTAACTTTAGTTTATATTCCCTTTCCTGCCTTTCCTTCTCCTCTTTTGCCTCCCTATCTGTAATGATAACACTCAGAAAATCCTTTCCTACCTGCTCTTCATAGCTTTCATTAGCAAGACTCTTTTTCCTCAAGTCCAAAATCCTAAATGTAGGCAACACTTCAACACCAAACTCTTGTGCAAGGGCGACTAGATCAGCCTTTCTAGATTTGGCCAAAAATGACATTATGCGACTTTATGTTCAACTTATTTAAAATAACAGAAAATTAAAACTAAATTTCCTTACATAAAAACATTAAGTTAAATCCTTAACTGCTGTTGAATCATAAACACATGGTATCTGCATTAAATATGCACAACATCCAAATCCTCAATAAATAAAAAAAAACATGTATGTTTATATATAAGCATTTGAAAATTAATGCAATCATATCTCATAAATAAAACATAAGCCTTACTTAAATTAATGATCATTCACTCATATAATAAAAGATAAATGCACTTGCAAGGTAATTCAAGTCTCATATGATAATCACACTGATAATTTTTGTCTTATAAAATACTTGTTAAAGTGTACCTTTACATTAACAGCAAATTTTTCATAAACACAAAAACATAAATAAATCATTTAACGAGAGAACCTGGTAGAAAATAACTATTCCACTTAATAAACTTCGCAGCATTCGTAAGAAATTCACTTGAGCTTTTTCCCAGTCGACAAATATACATACGACCAGCTGCCATCACTGTCATAAATCGATCCTTTGATCAATTCATCTTTGTCGGTTCGTTTCCATCCACTTATGAATGTTATTCTATAACTCTATTTGCAGGAAATAAACTGGGACACTTATGCAGGTTTAACAATAACATGAGCTATATTTTAATTTTGAAAATACACATTAACTTTTCACAAATTATTGCTTTTATTCACATTTACATCAAATGCACAAGTAATACTTTGCATCTCTTAGTTCTTAACAAAAAAAAAAAAAAAAAAGATAAACTCCACTCTCGGAATACAGTCAAACTAATTTAAAATTTTTTCTCACGTGATTGCTGTACTTCTCGCATCAAGCACGCTTCTTCTTCTCATTGCCAGATTTTATCCTCTCTCCTTTCTGCTATAAGTCGTTGGCATAGCTGTTTTTCCGGCGGGCCTGGTCGGTTGCATGCCCTTACCGAGTCTGTGCATGACAATGCACAAAGAAGGAATTCCTTATGCTTGGTATAAGAGATGAAAAAATACATTTCGGTAAGACTTTTTACCCCGTTTTCTTTCAAGTGGTTTCTCTATAACGAGTTGATCAAATTTCTCAACATTTGCTATAGTGCTGTAGTCATGAACTACTTTTCTTCTTTCTTCTTTTATTTTTCATATCTTCTAACTTCTAATATTTCTGCAGTATCGACTAAGAAATGATGTAAATCTCCATTTCATCGTATCATTTTATAGCAGTCAATTTTCCACGTTCAAAGCGATAAAGGTCACCTTTCTTAGCTGTTTTTTTAAACCAGATGGCAATTCCTTCCTAATTGCACGTATTGTGGCGTACATGTCAGTGGAAATTTATTGCATCAGTACATCAACCAGCTATACAGAAGTATTATAATTGTCGGTGATCAGACAATATCCTTTGCCTAGCAGTGGTTTCATCAGTGACATAACCAATTTAACAGACATACCAAGATGTTCAAAATCACTATCAAGCTTTAATCCCTTTACTCTGTAAATAATAATGGAAAAAAATATCCAGCCTTTCTCTCTCGCATAACATAAATATCTTGATCCCAAAGAGAGATCATTTTATTGGCATGTATTGGATCCATCCCACGCTACCCTTACAAAGTATCAGACTTTCATCTACAAACACATCATGATCTGGAACGTATAGTAAAGTAATAATTTTTTTAAGATGTGGGAAAATTTTATAAAGTTTTGCATTAGGATATGTTAGCAGGTTCACATCGTCATTGTTCACAAAATGCAGATATTTTTTATTATCTGAAAGGAAACATATGTCATAACATTGCGGAAGAATAGTATTTCAACACACTCCGTTTTCGATCGAAACATCTCAAGAGTTGGCTTTTTTACAAAGTGTCGTAAAATTCGTTTTTATTCGTTGGAACCCCCATTTTTCTCTGCTTTTTGATTTTAGAGTATGGCTTTGACTGCATTGTTGTGCATATCTATTAGTTTCTGTGGTAATAAAGTGCAAACATTGTTATAAAAAAACAGCTCATAATATTCAGTTTCTTGTGTGAAATTCGAGGTATCAACTACTGTATCTAATTGTGTTGGCCGGACAGCAAAACCTTGGAGAGACAGAAGGAAGTTTATCTAAAAAAACGGCTTCCGATTTCTACAGGAAAAAATATCACTATCATCATCACTTTCCGTATGTTCGTCTGTAGAAATATCGTCATCCGATCCTGAAGGAGCTAAACTATATTTCTCAGCGACGTTTGAATCAGGTATTCAAAAAGAAAAATTTTTGGTATCAAATTAACATAAAAACAACCGAATCTCTTATAAGGTCCATGCTCCCAACACGTGTGTATTTAGCTGAGGAGCTGAAGAAGCCATGCCTTCCTGCGACTGAAATCGGTCAGAATACAACTTATGTATATATATGTATATATAATGTAACTTATTTAGGTTGGATCCTTCAATACTTCGGAAAATTAGTTCTTCGGGTTCCAAAATATTTCAAATTTCTTTTGAAATACTTCAGTCTGTGTTTAGCTGAGCAGCTGAACAAGCCGAAGCCTTCCCCCAAATGAAATCGATGAAGACGTAGGACCAATGGCGCCCTCTATTATGAAAATAGTGAATTACGTCTTAATTGAATATCCTAAAGTGCTTTTTAACTCAATTTTGTCTTTACGACTTAATAACACTAATTTTTCTATTGACCGAAGTCAGTTAGGGCAGCACAAATACTGAGCATAGTAGTTGCCCAAACTGTACTCCGGCGACACTGGCAAGGAGTTAAAAATCCTTGACATCATCTAATTGGTTCCATGTCATATGTCATGAAGAAATTTGAAATATTTTCAAATTTGAAGTGCTAAATTTCTGAAGCATTTGAGAGTTGAACCTGCATAAGCAGCGTTCATTTATTTAATATTTAATAAAGTTTAATAGTTAACAGACTTTCTTATAATGTTATCAGAGAAAAATTATAAAAATTGATAAGTAACAATCCCAGACTTTCTTATCACGTTATCAGATAAAAATTATAAAAATTGATAAGTAGCAATGAAGAGAACACCATTCATTTGGTTAGAAACAGAAACGAATTATTTGAGAGATTTCCACCACGACCAAGGAAAATTGATTCTGAGTGTTAAAAAATTGATCCGCATTTCGTAACAAGAATTTGGGCCTCAATTTAATTTTTTCAATCAACATTTGTGCAACAAGGGGACCCACATCAACCAAGGGGTAAAATTGCTGATTACTACGAGTTCGAACCAGCTCGAATCAAAAGAAGGAATCAGGCGGATCTTCGTGAAATTAAAAATCTAGACATTTTCCTGAGGAAACTATATTAATGAATAGCATATACACTTTATTATTTTAAGTATGTAGAAAGCATGTACGGTTATTTAAAACTTTAATTGATAAATCCTTCTTGTGCAGATTTTAAAAAGCTCCCCTGAATGAAACATAATTCAGCTTTTATAATCCTAAATCATTTTTTTAAATATTTTAAAATCTTGAAACTGCTAATTTCGTAATTTTGTTTTGTTGAAGTATGTGCATTTACGCTTAATATTGAGAATGCATCCTTAGAAAAAAAATTCTAGAGTTTATTTAAAATATCCTCTACTTTATATCACGCGCAGAACCATCGTCGCACGCATTCTAAAAAGACATCTAAACTAACTTTCACAAAGGTTTTGCGGAAAATAAAAACCAAAGAAATAATTTTAAGTACATACCAACGCAATAGATGTAAGATATTTTGCTGGAAAGCCACTGCTCTGCCTCAAAGAGGCAAAGCAGTTTCATTAAAAGCAAATATACATACTAGATGATGATTTGCACACATCTGTAATTTAAAATGACATATGGGGCAAGACTATATGAGAAAACTAGTGAGTAATCAATTGGTTATATTTTTTGTCATAGTTATAATCTCAAACTGAAAATGCATTTTAAAATTTCTATGCTAAGAACACAATAATTAATAAAGTCCGAAGTACTTGAGTGAACAACTTGTATAAGCTGCATTCATTTGTTTAAAAGCTAGTAAAAGGTTATTGCAGATTTTTCATGAAACGTTTTAAGAGATAAATGCTGGTATTGATCAAAAGCAATGAACAACAATTTAATACAATTTTAGAAAAAGAGGCTAAGTTTTTGTGAGATTTCCTACCTGACCGAGTCTCAGTTTTAATATTTTAATATTAATCACTACAAGTCTGACATAATTTAAGTGACTCAAATAGGCATGGAAAATTGATTCACACTGTGAAAACTTGATCTGCATTTTCTTAGAACGTTTCGTTTTTCCTTAAATTTCATTTTTTTAAACAACATGTCTATAATCAATGTACGAACCAATTTAATACTGGGAAAACACTGAAAGTTGAATCATCATTATACAAGCTAAAGAAAAATAAAATATAATTGTGAAAATAAAGTACACTAACAAGGACAATAGAATGATAAGTCATATAAGTAATCAAACCTGTGGTCTCATATCTTTATATCTTTGAATAAGGTATAAATTTTCAGACGAATTACTCATGTTCATTTTTAATGGTAATTAATGTAATGTGGAAGAGGACTCAAAACGATTAAAACTAATAACATTTCTACAAATGATTGTCATAATATTTAATATCATAATAATGCGAATTAACGGAACAAAAAATGTGTTGGCTGGTCGTGAAAATTTCACCAAGGGCCTCTAGATTAAACCACTAGCTTTTAGTCTTCGTGTTTCTTCGTCCTATGAAATGCTAATTTTTAAGAAAGTTTCAGCCTAATATGTTGTATGATCGGCTCGAAATCACATTCTATTTTTAACCTCAGATTGTAGAAAATGTAAGGGAGTCTAATTGCAAACCATATTCGCTTGAGTTGGGTAAACCATTTTACAAAAAAAAAAACCGTGTGAAACTGTGAACACACAACATAACGGGTTAAAATTCAAAATTTGGTTAAAATTCCATATTAGGGTGATATGGGTTTATGTTAAATTCTAACTGCCTCTAATTCTAATATTATCGTTAAATATGTTGAACTAGAGGATAATCTAACAAATAAAAGAACACTTTTGAGGGGAAAAATTTCCAAATTCTCTCCGAAGCAATTTGAAATGTCAGGAGAATTCCTAACGTTTCGCAAATTGAATATTTTTTAGCGGGTACCAAGTGAATTAACAAATTTCAGATATACTTTTACTTATTTTTTAATTCCCGTTAGACGTGCTGCCTAATGTTTCATATTTTAATGTATTTATAAGTTCTATTAATTAAATTTACGGGGATAATACATTTCAAAGTCTTTCTACTCCAGTCTGAACCTTAAATGTGATAAAACATTACCTTAACTTTGAATCACAGTAATTGAACTCTACTTACCTTAACTCTGATCAACCTTAAGAACTTTCTTTAAATTTTTAAGAAAATACTTACGAATTAAAACGTACTATTAGAACATAACATCTGTTTTTTTTTTAAAACTCATGGTACGGACGTTTTCAAGATTAAGACACGTCTTGCAGTGGCGGTATTCAACAAAATTTAATATTTTATTTCAAATGTTCAGTAATTCACGGCAGAGAAATAATCATTTTTATATCGCGGTGACAAACACTTAATAACTGCTTAACTTTATGTAATCAAAATATGTATTAACTTAGATTATAATCCCATGATATTTTACGTTAGACTGATCATGGACGAAATCAATGTCGTGCTCTTTATGATTGCATTGGTAAAAGTTGATTAGTACTTCTAAGCAAAATGACTTAAGATTCATCTCCTTATTTATACTCTGTGAACGAACATTTTGTAAATAGAAAAGACAATATCTGATTCATGAATGCATTGTCTGGGCATGCATTCCTTAATGATGGCAAGAGGGAGGAAATATACTTTCGCGAATTTTGCATATATGTAAACAATTTAAGTTAAATTATATGTGAAACAGTAGTATATTTTCTATAATTTAACAAACAATGCCTCAGGAGACGAAGCTTTGCAGAAAAATTAACCTCTTGAGACCCGAGAAGTAGTTCCTCGATATTTTTATCTTTTTTTTGTGTGTGTGTGTGTGCGCGTGCGCGTGTGTGCGCGCGCGCGTGTGTGTGTGTGTGTGTGTGTACTTAAAATAGAACTATTAAAAAGAAAAAAACACAAAAAGTACATTTTGAAAATTATTTTTATGTTAATTAAGTGGTACCCAAATGGGTATCTTGGAACTACATGCATATAATGTCATTATAATGATGTAAATAGTTATATCAATGTATATAGATTTTTTAACAGTTATTTTTTATCAAATTCAAAGAAGCAATTCCTGTTTTGTAAGCTACAAATCACATCTAATACATCTTCCTCTTGATTTACCTGGGCATCCTGGGAGGCGACATTTCATTTGATTTCCTCTTTTTACATGTTCAGGAAAGTGGACAATTTGGTCATACCGTACATCCTTCACGGGCAAAGGAACAATTTGTTGACTTTTGATACGTTGAGGTCTTCCCTGTATCGTTTCTTCAGAAACTTCTACTTTTATTAAGCTCTCAGATATTACAAGCTTGAAGTCTATTTTTTGGAGGAATTTCACATTGCTTACAATGACGAATATACATAATCCAGGCATTGCAAGTTGCCACATTCAAAAAACGGGCAAAGACACGCATTGTCCATTTTTTTTGTTCGTATAGATATCCGGTAATACTATGAGATTAGTCTGTCCATCATATCCCCCCCGGGGATCGACGTAGAGAATTCTGCGAAGCTACTGGCTAGGATCTATACCTAGGCAATCTCGGCCACGTGGGTATAAAATTTATGAACTTGATGGTTCTGAAGGCCCTGGGAAAGGTCACTCATTGACCAGCCTCGGAGTCTGGCATGTCCTGAGTGGTTGGATCCGTAGCTGGTTTTTTTTCCGGTTTGCTGGATAACGGCCTTCTGCGGCGGGCTCGCCCATGCGACTGGACAGGAGCAATTGATGACCAGTGCTGCCTTGTGCCCTATCCAGATGGTGTGCTGCTCCCCTGGAAGAGTAATAGTGGAGGTTGAACCTCCACGAAGTGCCCAAAGGGGGAGTGGACCTGTAGTGTGCGAGTGCACAGAGCAGGGAATGCCCAAATCTTGTTTGTTTGTCCATCATATCAACACCTCAATGTAAGTGTTATATGCCCTTACAATGGCAAAGCTTGTCTGACATCTACTCGTTGTCTTTGTTCTTTTGCCCACCTCTTACAGCCGCTTTCAGGTTTGATACCAAATGCACTTGACAAAAGAAGACATCCATTTTCTTCAGATGTTAGAATGCCTTCATTTTCCAGATGCTCATAATCAGTATCACTTTCTGGAATATTTCTCTATTAAAGTCTGGATAATCAATATCAGAAAGTTCCTCCATCACTTTGTTGTTTCAAAAGAATAAAAATCATTTTGTCTAACAATAATTATGTTTAAATTGTTTGCAATGATATGACAAAACTTTGCTTTGACATTTAAAAGCAGTTTTTTGCTTCCTGCAAGATATCTGATTAAATGAAACTGTAATCATTTATCTTATGCATCAAATGCGGAAGTCGTTTCCTTAAAATGCTGAAATTCGTTTATATGTTCTACAAAAATTTGTATTTAAAGCATAATTTGAAATTTATAAACAGCAGATTAGTAATTTGATATTTTATTTTATTTCGCATAAATCTTGATAAATGAACAAAGAGTAAGTTCTCTGTTATATGCCACAGCTGTATATAGGTTTCTTACAAAGACTTCAACACATTGGTTTTACTAAATGGGGATTAAGGAGTTGGCTTAGAGATTAGCGGGGAGGTGGTGTGTGGTGTATTTAATTATGGCAAAGCACACTAGGGCTATCTGCCTAAGAGGAGGGATGCCTTTCGTGGAGGACTTTCTAAGGGAAACTGGCTCGTATACACGCTACACATGGGGAAAACCACGAAAACACCCATGCAGCCAGCCCGTTCGCGGGATTCGAACCTCGGACCAAACTACCAGTGTTCAGCGACTTTACCGCTCGGCCGCTAATTAGCGGGGAGGAATTTCATTTATGCGTTTAAATAATTCGAACGTGCAAAGATGTCCTGTTATTAGGGAAGATCTATTTGGACAAATATCATATAAAAAGAGACTTGGATTTAGATTTCCCAAAAGCAAAGTATGAAAAAACATCTTTCTTTGTTTTCTTTTTTCTTTCTTTCTTTTTTTTTTTTTTTTTTTTTTTTTGAATAGTAGGAAGTTTTATTAAAAACAAAAATAAATAAATAATAAATAAAAATTCTGTTAGCTTTCAAGTTTTATATTACGCCCAAAGGGACGTTTCTTTCATGTACTCATAGAAGCATGTTTCGAGAGTATTTTAGCTGACGCCTCTTTGGGCTAAAATTACTAAAATCAGCATATTTTTTAGAATTTCCGATAGACCGACTCGCACGCTGAAGATAAAAATATTTTATTGCGTACAGTGTGTTGGCTCTATTTGCTTTGAAATCGTTGAGTTTCTGAATCAAAAATTCGTTAATTTTTAAAAAGTATGAAATAAGTAATAAATCAAATTAGAAATTCAAGGTTCCGCCTTCCGAGTGTCTATGTTCGGTTGGAGGAATTAAGTTAATCAAAATTAGATGGCTCTTTGTTAAATTGTTATCGTTACCTATTCACAATTCGAGAGAGCGAGAAACATACATACATTCATGCAGATTCTTCATTACTTAATTTCTTTAACTATAATACAGGGGGATAATATTTGGTGATGACAATTGGAAAAGTCATACAGCCCTTTATAGTGATTCGACGCAAAATGCCGTTTCGAGACTAATAGCTCTTGTTGGCCAACGCCCTTTTGGGCCAGTAAGCTTTAAATTTAGCTGACTCAGAATTTATGAAAGAAAACCAAACAATAATGAAACTATCATAAATAAAGAAAACTCAGACATTTATATTTATTATAGAGACTCTATATTTATTTAGCATCAGAAATGTATAGTTTGGTACCTGAAAGGAATTATTGCTGATTGCACTTTGCAATTTAAGTATATCGACGGCTAAATATTAAATCCTCAGAATGATATTTTCAAATAATTCTAAACTGTTTAACTAGTCATTAAATAAATTAATTTAAACTAAATACAAGCAAACTACGAAAACTTTCAACAATTTCTGAGAAACGTTTCCATGTGCGAAGGAATTTGAGATTAAATAATGACATACAAGTCTCCTTCTCTTATTTTTAAAATTTTTCTTTTAAATCATGAATTAAAAATAACCGTGTACATATTTATTTCTTATAACAACGATGTTTTTCGATTCAGGTAAATATTGTAACCTTGGAGAGAAATTTCTAGAAATGATTTACATCACGGATTGTAGATTCTTCTGCGTCATTCGGCGTAAGGGAAAAATCTCATCTAGTTGTCCCTTTAAGTTATTGCAGTTTTCAGGTGAAAATGTGCTTTAGCCCACTGCTTGGCGATTTTCGGTAGCGGCGATTTTTTGAAAATCGCCAGTAAACGTTGTATAAACAAAGTTGCGAAGGCGGAGCTATGTGACGTTCATAAATGGGTGGGACTAAAATTGTGACGTCACAATGTATTCTCTACAGATGTAGAAATAAGTATATT
Organism: Stegodyphus dumicola; assembly: GCF_044657685.1. Classification (NCBI taxonomy): domain Eukaryota; kingdom Metazoa; phylum Arthropoda; class Arachnida; order Araneae; family Eresidae; genus Stegodyphus; species Stegodyphus dumicola. Next base: position 58,487,342 of record NC_140770.1, on the reverse strand, counting down.
AAATTTTTTGTATTTCAAACTATTAAATACGGTAAGTGAATTGTAACAGTTATTAAAACTGTAAACAACGTCGCAGTCTCTCATTCAGGGTGAATATTTTTAAGCTTTAGTATTTATACAAATAAAAACAGATTTTTTTTTAAATTTTAATTTCATATTGCGGAACATTTTAACTTTATCATCTTTACAAAATTACCTTATTGCTACGTAACGACACTATCTCTTACATACTAGTAAGTAAGCAATCTTCATTATTTTCTAAAAATTTTTAAGCTTTATATTAATAAAAAAGGGGAAAATATTTATTATTGAATATCAACATCATACACAGCTTTCATTTCCATGTTTCTTAAATTCCTAAACCCCGTTCTATACTTTCGTATTAGAATTCTACACATTAATAAATTTAAAAAAATCTAATTTCTCACATTGAAATAAAATAAGAAAATATGTAAAATAAGCAATTTTAAAAAGAAAAAATATTTTCACTTACACTTTTCAGGAAAATAAAAAATCTTTTTGACAATGACGGCACGTTTCCCTTGCATTTCCAATAAAGTAATAAATTTACATGTACATTCACTCACCTCTCTCAGCATCACAGATAAATCCATAGCGATTGTTTATTTAACGAAATATATACAGAAATATGGCAAAAACACACAGATAAAACCACTCGATTGATAACTACCGCATAAGAACATTCAAAACGGCAAATGAATTAACTGCTCAAATTACGAAGTAAAAATTCCACAAGAAATCGTCTGCTTGGAAATTCTTTTTAACTGCAAGTATAGTTTTGAAAGCATAAATTATCGTCTGCTAATTGACAATTTGTCTTCGGACATTTGTGCTCTCTCCGAAGAAATTTATTCGTATCTAGTTATTAAAAAGCGCTGTGAAAGCCATGGCTTTTCGATATCTAAAGCTACGATAGGTAATATTGTCAACGATAGGAAAATAAAAAAAAGACAACAAGTATAATAAAATTAAAAAACAAAATAAAATCTGAAATTTAAGATTTTACATTACGCCCCAAAGGTGCATTTTTTTAACACTTTGCGTGTTACCTTTATTAATTAAATATCATGTTCTTCGCACTTAAACCGTAAAATTCAGTTCAACAGCGATATCACAAAATAATTTTAAAATAAGCATGTCTTTAGATTTTCCGATACACAGTCTCGCGCGCTGGAGATAAAAATGTTTTTATCTGTAGAGCATTGTCATTGCTTGCTTTGAAATTCCTCAGTATGTTAATCAAAAATTCGTTAAAGTATTACAAAATATGAAAACGATAATAAAACAAATTCCAAATTTCAAATTTGGGCTCCCAGATGCCCATATTCGCAGGAGGATGACATTATTCTAAATTTGATGTTTCTAGGTACCGTTGTTTTATCAAAATGAGGGAAACATACATACATTTATGAAGATTTTTAATCGTTTAATTCCTTTAAATATAATACAGGGCGATAATATTTGTTCGCCACAATTTTAAACATTGGCTACATTGGCTTTTCCCATGTACACATCGATCTATTTTCACTTAAAAAAATATCCCAGAATTGCACAAATTCGGCATCGCGCACAACCTCGGCATTGCGCACCACATTGGCTTTGCCCATGTGCACATCGATCTATTTTCACTTAAAAAAACATCCTAGAATTGCACAAACTCGGCATCGCGCACCACATTGGCTTTGCCCATGTGCACATCGATCTATTTTCACTTAAAAAAATCCCAGAATTGCACAAACTCGGCATCGCGCACAACCTCGGCATTGCGCACCACATTTGGCTTTGTCCATGTGCACATTGATCCATTTTCACTTAAAAAAACATCCTAGAATTGCACAAACTCGGTAATCGCGCACAACCTCGGCATTGCGCACCACTTTGGCTTTGCCCATGTGCACCAGGATCTATTTTCACTTAAAAAATTCCAGAATTGCACAAACTCGGGATCGCGCACAACCTCGGCATTGCGCACCACATTGGCTTTGCCCATGTGCACATCGATCTATTTTCACTTAAAAAAATCCCAGAATTGCACAAACTCGGCATTGCGCACATTGGCTTTGCCCATGTGCACATCGATCTATTTTCAGTTAAAAAAAATCTCAGAATTGCACAAACTCGGCATCGTGCACAACGTGGGCATTGCGCACTGCATTGGCTTTGCCCATGTACATATCGATTTATTTTCATTTAAAAAAACATCAGAGAATTGCCCAACGTTAGCTTTTCCAATCTTCTAGGATTGAGCCAAAAAGAAATACAAAATATTAAAATAAGCAACTTTAAAACGAACAATACAAGAAAAATATTTTCACGCATGATGACGCAATTTAGCACAACATACCTTGAAAAATCACAATCTTTACTTTTTTCCACGCATATCAAATCATCCTTTTTCAGACAAGATGTTTCCTAATTATATTTGAATACATAAATTGCAGTTTGAATTATAACATCATTTTAAGTAAATAAGCAGCAGCAGCATGGTTGAATTATAACGTCATCATAGCCTTTTGAGGCCGGGGCTTTGGTAGCAGTGAAAGCTACCAAAGAACGGGGAATCTTGAACCGAATGCTTTCTCCCCTATAAGAAATCACCTCCTATTTGCAACAAAGATTCTTGTGTGTAGTTTAATGGATTCTCAGAAGGGTGCATCTATGTCGCAAAAGGAAGACCTCTGAAAGAGATAAGTGGTTTAAACCCCCAGGGACGTCAAATTTGGCATCTCACTCCACTTTTCATCCTGGAATATGGGGGAAAAAGACATGGCCACTAAACTGGAAAATCCCGTATTTTCAAAGAGAGAACTCCATGGCCACTATAATGGCCATCCCGTCTTCAAAAGGTTAAGTAAGTAAGCAGCAGCAGCATGGTTTAAAAACGTCTTGCCAGCAGGAAAGCTATGCGGTAAAAAGGGAAAGTTTATAGTACTTTCATAGGAAGAAGGCTGGGAGTGGGAAAGTTTCAGTTCAGAGTTTTGGTTTAGAATTAATTTGATTGGACACGAGGTATCTGCATTAAAACGTTACGTAAGATAGAAAACTCTGGAACCTGTGAGAAGAGATGAATTTAGGGGCAGATTACCAAATTTAGAATGTTAATTTTGAGGTCGCCAATTATTTTTTTGAAACAGCTGTCATATTTTGTTATATCTCACATATCCCCCCCTTCAAAAGAAAGGTTGTGTGAGCAGAGTGGAAGAAAAAGCATTAGAGCAGCAAAATGTTAAAAGTTATAATTGTGAAAATACGAAACATATTTACTTTTTTTTAAAACAAAAAATTATTGCCATAAAACTTTGACCGATATTTTGACATTTCATTGAAAGTCATAAAATTTTGAATTGAATTATGAATCTTAGCACTGTATTATTTTTAAACAAACGCATATTTTAGAGTTCTGAGGTAAGAATGTCAATGAAATTTTGTAAAGTTCTTGATAGTTCCACAAGGTAAAAGTTCAAATTTTTTCACAAACTAAATGTTCAAATAGAATTCTTTCAAATTTTTGTTGATGAAAATATTTCTATTATAATACAAATTAAGATGCCGATTTTCATATTATTTAATTATGTTTTTCAAGGAAGGCATTTTAAAATATAAAAATTTTGTAAAACATCATTCATAAACACAATTACAAATTTTTCACTATTATTAAGACATTTAAAATTTACTTATTCTTTGCAAAACTTGAAGACTCCACAACTTTATCTAAATACTAGCATTTCCATCATATTGGTTTATCCAGTTGAGCAAACTCGTGTTTAATATTCTTCACCAGTGGCCAAAAGATTTGCCAAATTAGCAGTTACTGTAGAAATGGCCTCCGTTCCTTTTGTAGAGGCAACTGGCCTTTTTCGAACTGCTGTCATTCCATACGAATATTAAAAACACACTCCATTTTATGAAAAAATAAAAATACTTAGATTAAAAAAAATGTATTTTTTCATAAGGTGAGAGCTTTCAACGTTTATCACAAAAACATTAAAGAAATTCCTAGAATTTAAAATTTTCAAACAATAATTTCATTCTTAAAATACAGTAAAAATTTTAAAAAAATTTAAACAATAGTACAAAAATATTATTCGCATTAGAAACCTTCCCTAAGTAAAACATTTCTAATTTTTACCCAATTCAATAATTTCTTTTTCCCAATTCAGAAATACAAAACTACATTTTAAATAAATCATAATATTTTTGAACTATTAACATTGATCTTAAAATGATTAAAGCAAAATATTACCATCAATAAATCATAATACAATAACTTAAAAATGCAACTTTTTTTTCCTTTTCCGAAACGAAATAAACTCAATTTGGAACTTAATATCACTTCACGATTACATTTCATGACTTTTGATAATATTGCATTTTTTGAATATGAAAAATTAGCCGAATAAAGCACTGAACATGCAAGAGAGCACAAAATACTATTTGGCATTTCATATTTCACTTTGATGACCTTCAAAGCACTTTGGATGTTTAATTTTCTTTCTACTCTATGATCGGAGATGCATAAACATTGTGAATATTCGAAGCGAGCAAAGACGATTAACCATATTTCACTACGCTGGTGACACTGACCTTGATTCCGAACACTTTCAATTTTGAACTTACAGATACTTGATGATTTCAAAGCACTTGTAAAATATGCCGTTAAATCACACATCGGAAACAAATTTGATGATTCACTAGTGGTTTGAGGCAGCAGATGTCGAAATCCATTCGGGAAAACTTGCACCAGGTTAATCCTGTCCTGACTTTTTATATATGTATATATAAGATGCAATATATATATTTTTTAATTATTAATATTTAATGAAGGAGGAGCAAGCTTACGTTATTTCGTGAATTCAAAACTAGGCAAATTTATTGTTTGAGTTTTATTTTAAGATTTGCATTTTCAGTTTGGATAAAAAATTTGAAATCGAACTTTTAGAAACAAACTCTGATGCGAAGAACGAACTTCTCAAATGTAACACGTAATACGAAAAGTTGTTGACCACCAGTTTCTTCGTCATGTTTTGTGGTACATAATTCCCAGAAATTACTTCGGAAGTTAAACGTTCTCATTACTAAAGTCGAAAGTTTTTAAATAAAACTGCGATGTCTCTATGCAAAGCGGTGGTTATGAAACAAAGAACAGATCATTATCGTTAGGTTATCTTTAGAATGGTGGTCGCGATCTATTTTGGAGATTTGAATTGAAATGTGACTGACGACTCGTCACTTAAATTGAAATTGAAGGAAATTGCAACAAAATTCAAAATTCTAATCTAGAGTTCTTTTTAAAAAATATTCTTAAAACAGTACTGTTTTCATTTGACATACGATTAGCAATTGGAGAATTTTGGAAGTCCTTACAGAAACTGAAGCTAGCCTAGATGTGAAACACAGCTACGTTTCATTCAGGAATTAATTTAAACACTAAATGCAATGATTTATCAATCAAGCCTGTTTACATTTTTCCTAAACATAAATTGAAATTTCTAATTCTATATTTTCATCGCAGCCAAATTTCGGCATTTTACTTAAAAAATGCCAATCGTTATTGAAATGGTGATTATTAGGCCTAATCGTGTAAATCCTTTAGAAAATATTACAAGCAGCTCAGTTCTCCGCCAAATATATTGTAAATTAAATATTCAATAAAGAAAAATATAAGAATTTATAAAATAGTTTTTAAATATAATTTGTCTTTGAGCATAGGTACCGTAGTATCTTCATAATATTGCAATTCTTGAAGAGTTCAAAAGTGAACAGCTTTGCACCTTCCTTAGAAGCATTCCTAGTTCAGAAATAAGAATTTGTAATTATAATTATTGCAGCACAGAAAACAATAAGAGTCCATAGGCAATTTTAAAGCGCAGTATTGCGCTGAAACTTAAATATATTTATTGAACCTGTATCGTATCTATTTTTTTATTATACTGTGTTGGAGTAAATTCATTGTTTTTCATGTAATAAGCTCTTTTATTGGCATTGAGTGGTTGGTACTTTATGTACCAGCTGAGCAGCTTTCCATGCGTCTTCTCTATAAATTTTGTATTTTTAATTACATTATCATATTTACCTAAAATATTAGTATAAAAGAGTTTTAAGATTTTGTACCTAAGTTAATATTGGAATCTATTCCCAATTTTTAATTGTATTCGAATAGGGGTAGGGTCTCGCCTGCAGGTACCCTTGTGTCTAAGGCCATTAACCCGGAAATGAATTTCTTTACGACTTTAATAAAACGCAAGTTTTGAATATATGAATGTATTTGAATATATGAATATATGAATTGGAGTAGATATTTCTAACATTAGGCTTGAAGGTTTCTTTTCTAAATTCCAAATAAATCTGTGTCTGTAACTGTAGACCTGTAATTTAGAGATAGAAACTGGGTTTTTAAGACCAAGCTTTTTTCGCATACTCCATCATGGATTCGGTAAACAATGTCTTAGCAATATCAAATTAAACATACAATTCAACAAATTCAATGCAATTCAACAAATAAGAATATTTTGAAAAAATGTTGGTACAAACGGAAACAATATTTTGAAAATTTAATTAATACATAAGAAAAATTCGTAAAATTATTCTGAACCTTTCCTTGCAAATTTGGGCGAGTGGATACCACGGCAGGCTATGGTAGTTTGACCAGATTCAAATCCCAGTGAAGAGATATTTTGTTTATTCGCTTAAGTGGTTTTTCCAGCCAGTTAGGGAACGAGTTTCATTACAACGGCCTGCACGAAATGTCCAATTTATGCCACGGAAAGACAGCACAGTATAGTTATAATCGAATAATCCTATTTCTTAACTTTATTTACTGTTTTTGCGGGAAAATAAAGTCTTCTCTTTAAAAAAGTAACTTCGAATATTCTACAGCACTTAATAAACTAAAATAATACTTATTGAATCATGTTCTTTGATTCACAGCATTTTTTAAAAAATGAATTTAAACTGATTCAGCAGCATCCATGAAAAGTTGAATGCATCAAATCTGGAAGGACGAGAACGGCTCCGAAAATACGATTGATCCGCTTGCAATTTTGTAAATTTGAGAAAAACCCGTTTTTCAGCAAAATATCACTTCCTTGTCTGTATACAATCAGTACAGTAGCTTTGAACTGAAGAGAAATAGTACTACTCTCGGACCTTGCACAGTATCGTTTATAAATGCAATGGGATGTTACAAAATGCCCTTCGTACGTTCAGCAGTCCAATTTTCCGGGATGCATTTTTATCTGATACGAAGTACAATTTGATAACTAATTCCAGGCATTAAAGACTGAAATGATGTTATAAAATTATCCAGAAGATAGAAAGGATGAACATGTAATGGAAAGCATTTGAAGTCTGTCTTCCTCTCGCGTATGCAGCGACAATATTTTACATGTAATCTTTCTGAAAAAATAAACTTATTCAAACTAATTACTAATTATTTGTTTATTTTCTTCTTAACAGATTTTTTTGGGGTAATCACTTTCAAGAATGCTGTACACAGTGTACACAAATTTGGTAAGAAGTGACCCAAAGTCGCCAGAAACGGCAAACATTTGGTGAAATATTTTTCTAGTCCTTGTATAATTGTAACTGGCATTTTAATTGAATTACTCTAATTGATCCCTAAATGTATCTGTAATTTTATGTGACCCTCATATGTCTTCCAGTAATTTCGAGAAGTGTAAGGTAATAGAGATTTCTCTGCTGCCGAGGAAAATTTGTACTAGACCCGGGAGAGTATCAGTTTCTCAGTTGTTAGTTCAGAGCGACTTCGCAGCATTCGGATATGCGACAGAACATTGTCTTTTAGATTCGCTTTGCACTGCGTTGTGTTTGACATTTTTAGTAGCTTCGAGTGTAACTTCTGATCCTGCTCTGTGATCCTGAGAAGAGTCGCATGAGTGCTTTTGAAGAAAATTCTAGAAATGCAAAGTTTTCTTTTGGCGAATGACAAAATATCATGGTTCTATGTGAATTCAATCTACACTGATGTGCAAAACTTAAGCAACAGGTGTTCGTTTTGTTCTTCATTTAGTCTTGCTATCATTCTACTTGGCTTTTAACCTTTTATGGTATTTATAATTTTTTTGTTATTCAGCTTTCTGTTTGCCTAGAATGCACATGGATGGAGACTTAAAGTATTTTATATTGCAAACTGAGTTGTCATTGTTATCATAATTAAAGATTTGTGTTCCGATTATGGAGGAATTTACTGATAGTACTTTTCATTGTGTATTGGTTTCTGGTTTATTGAAGTGTGTAAAATAGCCTGTTAATGACATGTATATGTTTATGAAGTATTTTGTTATATGTATATGGTGTTGTTATTGGTTTTCTGCTTACTCTTTATTTAAGAAAAGTGTTATCTGTAAGAAAGCGAATAGTCTTTACTAAATGTAGGAGTCAAATTGGAAAGGCTAATGCAATATAATTAATACAAAATTAAGTTTTTTCTCGTGTTCTTAAATACAAACATAGCCATTAAAGACTTTCTTAGCCTTGCAGTTCTAAACAAAACTTTCGGTATTTTTTACTTGAAATTATATAGGTATATAAGGTATATAATTGAAGTTTACTGTGTGATAGTATGAACTTAAATTTTTAATTACTGAAATGTAAATTTTTTAAATATGAAATACTCAGTACATTTTATATGCATCTTTTAATACTTCAACTATATTTAAAAACTGAAAACATCTGAAGTGTGAATTTATTACACATTTTCTTTTTCTTGTTTAGGAGTTGTTCTCAAAACATTGGGTGACAAAGAATTCACTTTTACAAAATTCGAGCAGGATATTAAAGACAGCGAACTATAGAACTAATATGGCGAAGCTGAATGAAATCTATGTTGAATTTTATTATTGAAAAAAATTATGTTCTTCAGATTTAATGTTAGTTTTTATTGTTTAACAGTAATTGCAGTTTTCGAATACCTGTAAAATAAACCTAATTCTTAAACTAATTTCATGTGTATTTCTTTTGCAAGTATTACAGTTCACAATACTTCAAACAACTTGAAATTTCATACTTGTTAATTTATGTGGGATATGTTCATAATAATTTTATAATTTAAATAACTCAATGTCGTCATATGAGCGTAATCTAAAATGCACAGTATTTGACGAAAAATTAATAAAAAATTAGTCAACTTCTGATTGCTTTCTGTTATCCAGCCGCCTCCTTTTAAATCCTTTAATATCATAAAGCTATTTGATGAAAAAAAAATAATTGGTATGTCCATATCAACATGTACATTTATAATGATGTTATACAAAAAGTCACATGAGATAAATATTAAAAAATTCAATATTCCTAAACAAATTAACTTTTTAAAATTTTATCTGGTATATACGATAAAATAAAGAACATATTTAGGTAATTTTGAATTTGCATAATTTTACGAACGTATTTATGAAATTAACAGTTACATTGTAGAACTTCATTAAATCTATTTTATTCTAAGAGTCACGCTAATTCTCTTGGAAGGCATTCACAACCAAATGAAAAGCGAAACAACTTCCACACTCGGAATTCATTCAACGCCAGCAAATTTGGCGCCAGCTATTCCCCTAATGTAAGCAAAATTGCAGTTGTTCGAACTTTCCCTTGCTTATTTTGCGAAAGCGAAAATCATGCTTCGGAAAAATGCGTTATGTCTCCGGAAGAAAGGAAAAAGAGTTTAAGGGCTTCTAATCGGTGCTTTCTTTGTTTTGAAAGGAATTGTAGAATAAAAAATTGCCCTTCTCAATTAAAATGTTCAAAATGTAATTCTAAGTATCATAATATATTGTTGCATGAAGATAAGGAAAGGGTTGCTAAAGAAGAAATTAAGAATAATTCTAACGCCGTAACTGCAAAGATTTCTTCTAAATATTTTACTGCGAATCAAGAGGTTAAAGAATTAATAGATGACTTGCCAACCGTTAAACTTATATGTGATGGTAAATTAATTAATGCAATAGCAGATACAGGCACGCAGGTGACCGTTGTTAAGACCGACATTGTACCAGAAAAATACCGTACGCCACATGGAAGTGTTATCCTCACGTCAGCTTTCGGGCAAGCCTTAAAAGCTCCTCTCATTAACCTACCTTTAGTAATATATTCTGAAAATGATAAATTTATGTCACCTATTTTTATAACATGTGCAATGGTGGATAAGTTATGTAATGATTTACTCTTGTCGTTAAGTGCTCTTAATGAGTTAAGGGAAGATGATAAAAGAAAGTTTAATTTTGAATGTAAAAATGTAAACTTTGCTAATGATAGTTTCGGTGAAATGCCTTTTCATGAAACTGAAAATTTTGACGAAATACTTAACCATGATAGGGAAAACCTAATTAATGAAAAATGTAATGAAACTGTTAAGAAGATAATAGAATGTTGTGCTCTTGTATATGAAGATACAGGTAAGGATGATTCCAAAGGTAGCACGGGACACGATCAATGTGTTTCGGATTCAGAACTGTTTCGAGTGCAACAAATGAATGACCCATCTTTAAAAACATGCTGGCAAAATGTTAAGAACGGAAGTAATAACTTAATTGTTATTGACAACTTTTTGTATCATAAAGATAAAGTTCTAGGAGAAAGAGTTTACCAGTTAGTCGTACCCAAAGAAAGAAGAAAACAGATTTTGGACTTAGCTCATTCTAGCTCGTGGGGAAGTCACCTGCGAACCAAGAAGACAGCTGAACGTTTGAGATATTCGTTCTATTGGCCTGAAATCAAGAAAGATGTAAATGAATACTGCAGTGCTTGTACTTCTTGTCAACTTCAAGCGAAAAAGCGTCCCTTTGATGAAGTTCCGATTACGCCAGTAACACGTCCTAAAGAACCATTCCAGGTAATTAATGTGGATATCCTAGGACCTGTAGAGGTTACAAATATGTTCTGTATGCTGTTGATCAATGTACAAGGTGGCCCGAAGCGGTGCCATTGAAGAATTTGAATGGCAAAGCAACATGCGATGCATTGTTGCAAATCTTTTCACGCACAGGAATTCCTCAAATTGTTGCTTCAGATCAAGGAACTAATTTTACTGCTTCGTTGACTCAAGAGTTTTTGAAAAGGATCGGATCGTCCCCAAGGTTCTCGACTCCTTATCATCCAAGTTCAAATGGCCTGGTAGAAAGATTTAATGCTGTTTTAAAGGGAATGATACATCATACCTTTAGAGAACATTCGAATGATTGGGAGAAACATCTACCGTATTTACTTTGGGCTTACCGAGAAGTTCCTAATGCTGCGACTGGTGTTAGTCCGTTCCAAATGCTTTATGGAAGACGTCCTAATGGCCCGTTGTCTATTTTGAAATCGTCATGGACTAATGAAACTCCTGTTCCTCATGGACAGTTAAGTTCAGTTACCGATTATCTAAATGATTTGAAGACGAAATTGGAAAACGCTGCTGAATACGCAGGATTTACAGATGTTGGAAAGCAACAAGCTTATGCATTCTACCGTAACCGAAAGACTCGTCATAAAGAATTCAAGGAAAGTGACAGGGTTATAGTTTTAATCGCTGATAGCCAAAACAAAGTTTATGCCAGATGGACGGGACCTGCTACGATCATCAAAAAGCATACTGATTATAGTTACATAGTACAAATGCCTGACAATTCATCGAAGCACGTTCACGCAAACAAGATACGAGAGTTCAATACCGCTGTGAATAATTTCGATGTGATATATGATACAGATATTGATTTCGGCGAAGTTGAAAACGTTCCAAGAATTGTTCCACGGAAAGCAAAAGAACACTATTCTAATGAGGAATGTGATTTTACACACCTTGAACCGCATAAGAAGAAAGAACTTATGGAAAATTTAAGAAGGCATAAGAACCTAAGAACTGGTATTCCGAAAATCGCCAATGTGAGAGAACACAGCATCAAATTGAAACCTAGAAGTATGCCAAGAAAGCAAAAACCGTATCGAATACCTGAAGTTCTAAGAAATGAAGTTGATCGTCAAATAGATAAGCTATTACAGCTAAAGCTAATCGTTGAATCAAAAAGTAAATATGTGCATCCAGTAGTTTGTGTGTCAACAAAATGGAACGGTAACATTATGTGTAGACTAAAAGACTATTCTGAGGTTATTGATGACGTGATTTAAAATGACATGATTATATTCCCCAGTGAGTGAAGCATGACTGACGTTATGAACTATGAACTATAAGACATTTTGACTGTTTTTTTTGAGCTAAAATGCTAAATTTTTTTCCTAACGTTATGTAATAGGTTTAAAGATTTAGCCAGGGCTTGCTAAAGTATTATGTTTAATTTTAAATGATTTATTTGTATTGTCTCGTTTATATGATAACTGCTAATATGATTATGATTATGTGAAGGATTTAAGTTTGAAAAGTTAATTGAATGTTACATCTTTTTAAATGAATAGGATTACTGAATTTATGTTAAAGTAATTTTAATTTAAAATGGTAAGAATTGGTTAATTAAGTTCGAAAATTTCATGAATGTTATTTTATTTTGTTTCAAGAAATGTTTATATATGTGGATTTGACAGCTGAAAGACGCAATCAAATCTTTTCGAGGGGAGGTGTCATGACGTGATGACCACGCATGCGCAGTTTAGCCGAACGGCCTGCAACGCCTCTCTCTCATGAGACTTACTAGAGAAGAGTAGTTAGTAGCGAAGTAACGAAGGAAACATAATGTATGCCTGCAACGCCTCTCTCTTATGAGACCTACTAGAGAAGAATAGTTAGTAGCGAAGTAACGAAGGAAACGTAATGTATGTTAGCTTAGATGCAAAATACGAAGTTATACTAAACTCTTAAACGAAGGACCATATAATCCGATCCCTAAAGATCCTTCACCTTCGGACTTATCCAAAATAAAAACTGCGATCAAATCTTCGCAAATCATTTCAAGCAACTTAAAACATTCGCTTATCCCATCTGTTGCGAATTGTGCCAGATTATATGCTCTTCCCAAAATTCATAAAAGTGGTATTCCTTTCCGCCCTATTGTAACAAATTTAGGTACTGCCTCGTATCCATTAGCTAAATATTTAGTTTCTAGATTTTCCACTCTATTAGACAATAACATTTACACCATAAAAAATTCAATAGAGTTTGTAAAAAAGGTTAAAAACATTTCTCCTAGTAATTTACTCATGGTTTCTTTTGATGTAAAATCATTATTCACCAATGTCCCAGTGGAGGGTGCATTAAGATGTCTAGAAACCAGACTTCGCGAATTTCATTTCTCTTGCATCGAAATTGATGAGCTAATTTTTCTCACTCAACTCTGTTTGAAACAAACACATTTTGTTTTCCAAAATAAATATTACAAGCAAACTGAGGGATTAGCCATGGGAAGCCCCCTCAGTACCATCCTGGCTGATATCTACATGCATTATTATGAATCAAAATTGTTTGAAACTTTAAACTTCCCGGCATGGTTCCGCTACGTAGACGATACTTTTACCCTGTTTGAAGGTAATAAAGATGATTTAAATAAAGTTCTTTCAACAATGAATTCTATTGATCCTGCTATTCAGTTCACTTTTGAACCTGAGACTTGCAATTCTCTTCCGTTTCTCGATATTCTGGTCACACGTAACACATCCAACTTCAGTACTACAGTTTACCGTAAACCTTCATCGGTTTGCCTTCCACCACACTTTAAATCATGTCATCTGACTAAACAAAAGTTAGCTTCATTTTATTCCTATGTTTTCCGTGCTCTTCAAGTTTGCTCCTCCAAACTAGCCCTTGATGAAGAACTAAATTATTTAAAAGCAATAGCTATTGACAGGGGCTTTTCACCCAACATTATTAATCAAGCAGTTAAAAAATTGTCATCTCAACACACTAAAAGCCACACTCTTATTTTAGGAGATTATAAAAATTCTGTTGTCATTCCCTTCTTTCCATCAATTAGCTATAAAATTGCACATATTTTGCAGAAATTTAACTTTCGGGTTGTTTATTCTCCCATCAATAAAATTCCAACTTCTATACTCAAGGACCCCATTCCGGATATGAATTCCTGGGGTATTTATAGGATTCCTTGCCAGTGTGGTTTAATTTACATTGGTCAAACTAAGAGAGCCTTAAAATTTCGCGTCAAAGAACATGAGGCATATGTTAGAAAAAAGGAAACACAGAAGTCTTCTGTTGCTCAACATTGTTGGTCCGAAAATCACACTTTCAATTTTTCTGCTGCCAAAATTATTCAAAAAACATCTTCCATTGGAGAACTGGATTTTCTAGAGGCATTTCACATTCATAAAAATCTTTCTGTTCTAGTTAGCGATCCTAATTCCAATCCAAATTTGCCTTCGGCTTTTAGAGAAATTATGTTTTAGTTCTGGTTTCGCCAACAGATGGCGCCACTTGCTTATTCTTGTCCAGGCTTTCTTATCTTATCTAATTATTATTTCCTATCTTGTTCATTTGCGGTTTTGCAGCTGAAGATGATGGTTCGGTAAAACCATCGAAACTAGTCCTGTGAAAATTTTGTGAATATAACGCTGATTTTTGTTGTTTGACTTCTGAATTAGTATTTATTCGGCGTGTTATTGTGTCTTAATTATACTTGTGTGTTAATCGTTTGTACTTATTATTTTTATTTGTGTGTTAATAAAGTGTTGTGCCGTTAAAATGGCTGTTTTATGTAAGTCTACACAGTACGATACGTCTACGGTAGGAATTAAATACATATTTAGAATCTACACGCCCAAGAAAGAGAAGGATATGACACACTTATTTCCTCGAAAAAATTCCAGACAGAATTAAGCATGATTTAATTGGCAATAATAAATGAATGCATTATCTTTGTTGTTGCGAAGCTAAGTTTCTCTAGATTGGCAACAAATCCACTAGTCTCCTGTTTCAAATGTAAACATCAATGGTCGCCATTAAAAACAGGATTAGCGGCAATTAAACAACTTTAAAATTGCTGATAATTCTAAAAATATTGCACACAGATTTACTAAAGGCATAAAATCCTTAACCGGAAATAAAAAAGCAACATAATTCAATCATTTTTAAAGCAAAAAATGTACAATTTACAAACATATAAGAGTAAAGAAACTGAGATCACTGAGCCGGGTAACAGAGTGGATATACATATAAATATATTTATATACGTTTGGCGCTGCCGATTGCAACCAAAATACGAGGTGCACACCTACATGTTATAGCAGTCCTATATACAAAATTTCAACGTTCTGAGGCTACTCGTTTTTGAGTTATGCGAGATACGTACGTACGCACGTACGTACATACGTTCGTACAGACGCCACGAAAAATTCTCTTCAGAATTAATTTTAAAGCAGTTTTATAATTTTTTTGAAGGAAAAGAGTAT
The DNA here is from genome assembly GCF_044657685.1 of Stegodyphus dumicola. Lineage (NCBI taxonomy): Eukaryota > Metazoa > Arthropoda > Arachnida > Araneae > Eresidae > Stegodyphus > Stegodyphus dumicola. Next base: position 58,471,982 of record NC_140770.1, on the reverse strand, counting down.
TTTATTTTGTCCTTACGTACAGATATCGCGCAAAAACATCGTTAAATTGCATTCGATAGCGGTCAAAATTGATATTTTCGTTGAAATATGCTGCCTGAAACTTTTCGCGATTACAATACTTCCTTTTTACTTCGTACAAGGAAGTAAAAAGAATTTCTGTTTATTTTTTAATGATGATAGATCGAAAAGATAGAGGGCCCATATAAAAATGCATATTTTTATACATTTTTCACATGACCAAAATTCTTATTGTGTACCTTATTTGAATCCTAACCATGAATCTGCGACTATTCATTCCAAAGATAGTATTTAGTCGTGCAGTTTCTGGTGATTATTCTCTGATGAAATATACAAGGGTTAATTACCTCTCTTTTGTGTCTTTTCACCTTCAGGAATGTTAGCCGAAAGGGAAAATATTGTACTTAGAGCCGAAATTTCTTTACCCCATGCTGAAGCGGACACGAAGTAGGTTGCAAGTAAATAAACGCTTCCCATTTAGCATACCTCCTCACGTTATTCAAACGCTTTTCTTAAGTCTCATGTCCTTAATTGCTTAAATTTGACAAAATTAGCATATTAATTAATAGCACTAACATCTTCAAAACAGAATACTTGCCTTTTTCTCTGTTGATCCTATATTAAACGAAATTACTCAGAATATAATACAATTAAGACACAATAACACGCCGAATAAATACTAATTCAGAAGTCAAACAGCAAAAATCAGCTTTATATTTACAAAATTTTCACAGGACTAGTTTCGATGGTTTTACCGAACTACCATCCTCAGCTGCAAAACCGCAAATGAAAAAGATAGGAAATAATGATTAGATAAGATAAAAAAGCCTGGACAAGAATAAGCAAGTGGCGCCATCTGTTGGTGAAACCAGAACTAAAACATAATTTCTTTAAAGGCCGAAGGCAAATTTGCATTGGAATTAGGATCGTTAACTAAAACAGAAAGATTTTTATGAATGTGAAATGGCTCTAGAAAATCCAGTTCTCCAATGGAAGATGTTTTTTGAATAATTTTGGCAGCAGAAAAATTAAAAGTGTGATCGGACCAACAATGTTGAGCAACAGAAGACTTCTGCGTTTCCCTTTTCCAAGATGGCTCCACTTGCTTATTCTTGTCCAGGCTTTCTTATCTTATCATTTTGGAAATTTAAAATACAAGTATACTAGTAATAAAATATGCTAAAATGATTATTTTCGAATAGGAGAAGTGTAAGAGGTCGTCAAAATATTTTTATTTATAAAGGTCTCCACTAGAATACCCCTTGACAAAAGATGATTTAGACATTTAGATGTTAATTAATGAAAGAAAATATCATTCGAGACTGAATTTAGAAATGGACGAAGGGCGATTCTTACATTTAAATATTTATGTTTGCTGATTGATTGCAAATTGATAACAAATGGACTATATTTATAACCTAAGTTAAAGATTTTATACTTTGCGGAGTGGCAACTTTCCGAGATTTAATCTTTTGTCAAGGGGTATTCTAGTGGAGAGCACCTTTATTTATAAAGGTGCTCACCACTAGAATACCCCTTGACAAAAGATGATTTAGACATTTAGATGTTAATTAATGAAAGAAAATATCATTCGAGACTGAATTTAGAAATGGACGAAGGGCGATTCTTACATTTAAATATTTATGTTTGCTGATTGATTGCAAATTGATAACAAATGGACTATATTTATAACCTAAGTTAAAGATTTTATACTTTGCGGAGTGGCAACTTTCCGAGATTTAACAGCACGGTAGGGTAGGACACATAGAAGATAAACAATAAAATAGTTTTAAAAGAAAAATATGATCATAATACTCAAAGCATGAGTATTTTTGTAACTGCAACGTATTCCTCATGAAAAGGGAAAAATAAAATTCCGGAACAGCCGCCGCGCAACCAGCGGCACGTGATCCAGAAAACGTCGGACATGCCGCGCGATATTCACGGCATAAAGCGGAACCAGGAACTTCTTCATACCTTAAACGGCGTTTTTCGACATAGATTTATATTTCGCAAACGTAGTTTTCTCTTTGGATTATCGATTTCTCACTCTTCAAAGCCCTTATGGGACGTATGATTACCCAAGTCATGTTCTTTAATTACAAGGGTACTTGAAACTAATGCTATGACTTAACCTGACATGACTGCAGTTTTGGGTTCATGATTTCTCGCCACCAAGTCTAGCAGGATTTCTGGATTACTTCTATTGCTTATAGCTCGTCAGAATTTTCTTTCAGCTACCTTCGACCTTTTCGTTACCCCGATTTCTCTTCTCAAGAATAGTCACGTCTGTAATTATACATCGTTATTTGCCTGAGCGCTTAATTTCATTCAGTTTAAAGTTGCAACTCTGCGCAATTGCTTCGGCAATGCAGAGTATATCTATCTGTAGGTTTTAAACGAATATTTGGAAGCATGATGCAAAGCTGTAAAACAATTTTTATCAAATGCATTTCAATTTCTTTCGCAAAAGTAAGAAGATCGGCTAAACCCGATTTATTTATTTTATTTTTGTTTTAATAGTGCTATAGTTACTAGAATTGCTACCATTTCCGTTTATGCCAGTTGTTGCAGCTTGTGCATTGATATTTCACGTTATTTTTAGTTTCATTTAAGTTATCATCCATAGTACTATTATTTGAGGACTTTCTGCCTGCAACAGCGGGTACTCCCCGGGAGGAAATGCATTTGCTGATATTTACATAGTTATATTTCGGAATATAGTTATATTTCGGAGTTGGAGGTTTTTTTCGGGGATATTGTCGTTAAGTTTGTACTTTTCAGATCCACGATAGATAGGAAGCAGGATGCCCACCGAGGGAGTTCGCACAATTGGGTGCTCCAATTTACCTGGATAGGGAAGAGCATGAGATTTTGGCGTATAACACTTGAATAAGAGCCAAGTTACATTATATTTTCCTCTACGTAGACTTAAGTTGCCAATGAAATAAAATTCTGTGTTTTGTTAATTTGAATTCTGTTTTCAGGAAAAAATACTAAAATCAACAAATTACAGTTTATTTTTCAACTGAAGAAGCAGTTGGTTTACCCATATACTTGCGAAAATTCATCAATTAATATTTTGAAATTTCCTTACAAATTCCGCAAAATGTATATCAAATCATCAATTGTCGTCACACTTTGTAGATCAATAATCCGAAATATGTCACAAAAAACTTGAAAAAGTGCGTACGCTGTAGGAACCAATGAACTACAGCACCAAACTAGGCCCATCAGCGGCAAAAGTTGGTGAAGGCTGTTAATTGTCCTGAGTTCGAATCTAGGCAAACGGGTTTGCTTAATAGAAGTTTTCTTCGTGTGTAATGCGGATATGAGATAATTTCCCTTACAAGGTTTTCCTTAAAGATGTGATAACTTTAGGTAGATATCCCTTTCCCATTTTTCATTATGAAATAAATCGATGCAAATCAAACGAAAGGAAAATAATCGATACAAATTACAGAAGTACAATATATTCCAAAGCACAGTTTTGCTGTAAAGAAGGAAAACTGTTTTTATTTTCAAAACCTTCTTTATGTATATCATCATTCATTATCTTGGATTGTCGTTTCGGAAGGGCTGTAAAGCCGGTGAGAGCCATTACCACTACACTGCTGTCGTATTCCCTAGGGTCGTAAAAATGGGCTAATAAAGACAATAAATGGAATAATATCTTGAAGTAAAACGTGGGTCCATACTTGAGCCACGGCTATAAATGGCGTATGTTGTATGAGAAGAAACGTTAGTCGGGCTGAGGCTCCCACCCACTGTGACGAGAACTGTAGGATATGTCTAATACTGATCAGCTGCAGTTGCCACAATTTTCAGTGAAACCTACGCAATTATGTGATTTGCTTACTTCGGAGGTCACGAGTTGCCCTTTATATTAAAACTTATTTGTGTAGCCCAAAATATCTAATCTTTTTACACTGTCGCCAAGGGAACCTAAAAGGTAGGAATCATCTGCATTAAAGCAGAAAACAGAAAAGAGCCTCTATTGAGCCTCAGGAGTTTCCGTTCGTATTAGAAATTGTTCGTGTAGCTCATCCTTTTTCAGAGTGACCCAGAGAAGATGAAAGTTTGAACACTTCTGCATTAAATCATCGAATAGAAAACAGCTCTATGCTGCAGATATTGAATGCCTATATTCAAGGCAGTATTCGACCATGAGGAGTTTCTGTTTCTTGGATTATTAACCAGGATAAATATATATACTTAGTTTATTATTGAAGCGCGTAGAAAATTAAATGTTAGGTATAATTTGTTTATAGTGTGGGACCTACCAGCAGTCGAGGGATAAAATTGATTAACTTTGGCAGTTTGATACACGACGAATCACAGAAAGACATAGGAAGGATTTTCTTGAAGTTAAAAAATGTAAACAAAAAAAATTGCTGTCAAAGCTATATTGATACTTAACACGTTAAACGTGTAATGCGTTTTAATATTTGAAAGTTTAACAGAAAGCCTTTACCGTTATTTAAATACTTTAACTAACAAAAATTCCTTTTGGGGGCTTTAGAAAAGCGCTACTGAATGAAACTTAATTCAGATTCTTAAAGCTTAAATCCATACTTTTTAGCAAAACTTTAAAGTCTTCAAACTGCAAACTTTGCGTCACTTGAAGAAGGAGAATTTACGCATATTCTTCAGAATGCATCAGTTAGTAACGATTTCAGAGTTTCTTTAAGATTCCTTCAATTATTGAATCATCGTCACACACTCTCTGAATCAAGTTTCTCACTTACGATCTTGGGAGATTTTGGGGTGAAAAGCAAACCGAAGAAATAATTTAACGTAGAAAACTAAACAATATAAGTAATGGAACTAACATTTTTTCCATATCCAAGGCTCTACCTAAAGCCTACCTAAAGCCGGCAGGGTAGATTCATTTGAAGATGAAGAGATTGACCGAAGCCGAAGCTTCGCGCAATTTTAAATTACATAAGGTGTAAGAGTATGCGGAAAAACTAGTTTGTAACAAATTGTTTGGAATTTTTTTCATAATACGTATAATCTCAATCTCTGAATTAATTTCAACGTCTTAAATGTGACACATATTTCAGAAAAACGAACCAGAGAAGGAAAAGATTTTTGAGTGTTAAATTTTGTTCTTCATATCAATATAAAAGTCAGGAAAGGGTTATTTAGTAAAAAGAGAAAAATGCAATAACCAATATATTTTCTTCTTAGACATATCTGAGAAAGAATTATACATAGTATATTTGGTATAGGAAATGCAAAAATATTTTTGATAATACATTTTACCCGGTTTTCTTGCAAGTGAGTTGTCTGCTGACCAAGACTTCCCATAGTGCTGCAATCATGGACTACATTTGGCATTTTTTCTTTAGTCTTATCTTCTAACTCAAATATTTCTGGACACATAAAAAATTAATGGACTACAGACATCTGTTATTGGATTACAGAACATTTTAAAAAAATTTGAAGCTAAATATAATGTAAACCAATATTATTTAAGCAATATGATTTTGAATATTCATATTTCACAAATCTTTTACAGTATGATATATGCCAAAGCACAGTACCGCACAGAAGCGCATATCGCACTTTTTGCAATCAATTCCAGTCTGATGACTTATCCTCTTCTCTCTTTCATCGGTTTTACGATAGCATATAAAACACTGTCTGGCTGGCGTATATTTTTTTCCGTTGGTGAAATGTGCTGAAAGTTTCGACCTGTTTGCCGCAGAAAACTTACATTAGGCCGACCTGTAATTGAACGTTTGGCTTACTTTGTTCGACATTTTATTCCACAATTGCTATTTTGTATTTCATATTATATTTCGCATCTCCTGCTGAATTATACACAAAGAAGGAATTCCGTATGCTTGGTATAGGAAACAGAAAAATATTTTTTATAATACATTTTACCCGGTTTTCTTGCAAGTGAGTTGTCTGTAACATGCTGATCAAGACCTCCCATAGTTTTGTAATCATGGACTACATTTGGCTTCTTTTCATTAGTCTTATCTTCTAACTCAAATATTTCAGTACTATGGTCTGCGAAATCATGCAAATGTACTTTTCATAGTGCCATTTTATAGAAGTTACCTTCCTCAGATTTTTTTTAAAAAATCAGAATCAAAATCCTTTCTAATTGCAAGTAACTAAAAATGAAGTAACTAAACTAAAATTTGAAGATATTAGCAAACGATAGAAGTAGACTACAACTAGACTTCAGGACTCAGCGAGATCCCGTAACTTAAACCCCCTTCCAAGCTAGTTGCCGCAAATAAATGCAATTAAGAAACTTGAACTATCAAAAAGCAAACGTAACTATGGCAGAGGTCACGGTTAGAGCCTAACTCTCTTTTTCTCGTACCGAAACTCGGCTTTTAAATACTTTCTGCAAAGTAGAAAATTTGCATTCGTTCACGCGCACTACAACATTTACCTATTCTGGCACTGGCATTTAGGAGAATAGAAAAGTCTGAACTTAAACTTTAAATCGTTAGTTAAAATAAATATAAATCCCTACAACTTAAAAAAATAGATTATTTAATTACTTCAATAGAAAAAGCAGTTTTTCTGTTGATTTTGATTTTTGATTAGCTTCTCCTCGCGTACATCAGTCGCACGTGAAGGTTGTCTTAGCACGGCTCTCGGTTTTACCAAGTCAATTTGATTTTTCTTCTACGATCAGTTGTTAGCACATAAAAAGTTGCTCACAGGTCTTAAGTGACCATAGAGTAGTAAAAAGGCCTTAGTGCGATTTTACTGATTCTTTGCATCTATTTTTCCTTGATGACTGAACTGGTTTAAGGACTTGATCAACATGTCACTAGTCAAACTAATTTTCGCACGGTATGCGGAATTAACTTCCAAAGAGAAGGATTTACCTTTGACTGAGGATGAAAGAATTGATCTGGATTTTCTATTAAATCTTCTCCCTAACCTATCGGATAAAGTACGAGCAAGTCTGAACTCTGCACGTGGCTTAGGGCAAGTCTGTTCTAACCGGTTAGCGTCTAATGAAATTGGTTCCCATCATGCTGATGTCTCCCAACACGATATGCATTGGACTGCTGTTACCAAAAGAACGAAACGCACTCTGAGCGATACTGAATCGGACCCTCCTGATGTGCAAAACAAATTTGATGTTCTTGCGAACATAGCTGATGATGACTCCGCACTTACTGTCGAACAGTACAAGCACAGTACCAGACATGAAGGGGATGTTAGCTTGAAACGAAATCCCAAAACGAAGGCTCCCAAAAGTTTAAAAATCTCGCCTAGTCAGGACATAGGTAGTAAAATTACACAAACATTGAGTTCTGAGTTTGCGGTCAGCAGCCACAATAATGTGGCGCCATCTCGTGAAGGAATTGAGAAACAGGCTGCAGCGAGTAGGTCTGGAACCGAAAACGCAGCGCGACCACTCAGTTATCCAGATGAGGTCACGTGCCCGACTGGGCGAACTGACGCTCATATTCCCCAGGCTGGCGCAACTCAAATGAACACTATGGAGGAGAGACTTAGTGAAAATGCCACTAATGGTGAGGATAACAATAGTATGGACACGGACGCTAGTACGTCTAAACAAAATACAAGCTCAGATGAAAACATAAAAGCGGAATTTGTGAAAAAGTCACGGATACCACCCATAACTGTTAAAGTAGATTACCCTACTTGGAAAAACATAGCTAGGGCACTTAAACAGAGAAACATTGAGTTTAACTCTAATAAGAATAATAAAGGGATTAAAATTTTCATCAGAAACCCTGTACATTACAGGCAGACTGTTACTTATTTAAAAGACATGAAAGTGGAACATCACTCTTTCACGCTTCCTGAGGGTAAAGACATAAAAGTTGTGATAAGAGGTCTTTTAAGAGATCAGATACGGTAGAAATACAAGAGGAGTTAGAATATTTAGGATACAAAGTTGAATCAGTTAAGCAACTTACGCGCAGAAGAAAAGGGGAGGTTATTAAACTCCCGCTATTTTTAGTTACTCTGCCTAAGAAACCCAAATCCAAAGATATACACAACGAAACTCACTTATGTGACCTAGGATTTAAAGTCGAAAATTATAAAGGTAGATCGGGCACGCTACAATGCTATAGGTGCCAAGGATTTCATCATACGCAAACTGGCTGTAACTATGCACCCAAGTGCGTGAGATGCGGAGAGGGACATTTGTCCTTTGAATGCCCAAATAAAAACTCTGACTTGCCACCATGTTGTGCGAACTGTAAACAATCTCCCACCTCGAACTTTAGGGGTTGTGAGATGTTCCCTAAAAAGAAACAGGATAAGTCAAAAGTCTATACTAGTAGGGTTATAGAAAATAAATCATTTGCACAAGCCCTGTCTACTGGTTTGTATGCAGACACGATCAAGGTAGCAAAAATTGCTTCTGCACACCTGGCCGAGCTTGTATCGGTCTTTAAGAGCTCCGGCTTTCTTTTAACACAGCAAATAGGACAAAATGCACCTACTCATAAGGACAAAACTACCATAAATAAAGATCTTAATGGATAGGTACACCACACAAGGACATCCCATAAAATTAGCATTCTGGAATTCTCATGCCATTCAGAACAAGTTGACGGAATTTTTAAACTTCCTTAACAATCACAATATTGATATTGCCCTTGTAACAGAGACTTTTGCCACGCCATGCGTGCGTATAAATTTGCCTAATTTCCGCACATATAGGTGCGATCGTTTGAGTCACCGTGGTGGTGGGGGGCGCAATTTATGTGCGAAACTCGCTATAGTCCTGTTTGATTAGCCAAGATAGAAACGACGGACATGAGATGGTCGCAGTCTCAGTGTACTTACCGCAATATGGTAATTTAAATTTCAATTCATGTTATAATCCGCCCAGGAAACTACTGACGGAAAGTGTTCTTTCCAAACTTCTCCCTGACAATAATAAGTATATCCTAACGGGTGATCTCAACGCAAAGCACTCCGAGTGGGGTGCCGTAAAACTAACCAAAATGGTAAGGTCCTCTATGAATTTATAAATAATCACCCAGTTGCCTTGCATGTTACTGAGGAGTATACGTACAGACCACAGAACCCAAGAAATGTAGACCTTCTTGATATTCTTCTGACAAATACTTCAATCCCTATTTATACTGAAGTAAAGCACGAATTGAGCTCTGACCATATACCGGTCATTGCTTACCTAGGCCTACTAAAGAAGCAGAAAATGAAATTATCCGCAGGATTGACTGGAATAAGTTCCAGAAGTTTTTCAGTCAGAATCCGCCCATCTTTGATACTCTGAACTCGCGGAAAGATATAGATGATGCAGTTGATACCCTCACTGATTCAATCAATAATGCTACTGAAAATGCATCTAGACACGTAAGAAGAAATAATAACGCTGGCATTCTGCCACAGGAAATTAGAGAGATGATTAAGGACGGGAATAGGATGAGGAAAGCGTGGCACCTTACATGGAGCCCTCACGTTAAAAGAGATATGAACAAATTAAATAAATTAATTAAAAAGAAAATAGATGAGCATAAGAGAGATGTATGTGAGGAAAAAATTCAGAATCTTAGTCCGAATGATGGCACCCTCTGGACGTTCATGCGTAACTTGAAAAGGCAGCGTACATGCAATAAGCCGATTTATACTGAAAACTCTGTTGCTCTCAATAATAAAGACAAATCGACGGTCCTTGCGGACCATTTAGAAGAGCAGTTCAGACCTAACATGACGCCCATGGACATTAATTTTGTCAACGAGGCATGCTACTTTGTTAGGGATTGGCTTAATGCCCACACTGTTAAGAGGTACATGGCCACTGCTACCCCCAGTGAGATCAAAGAAATCACAAAGAAGCTTAAAGTAAAAAAGGCCCCTGGCATAGATGGTATTAATAATCACGCACTTAGAAATTTGCCCTGCAATGTTGTGACAAAATTCACGAGTATTATCAATGCGTGTCTTAGTCAATGCTATTTTCCCACAAAAATGGAAAATCGCAAAAGTTATTTTATTGCCTAAGCCCGGCAAGGATAACACTAAGCCCGATGGGTACAGGCCTATTAGCTTGCTTCCGGGACTAGGAAAGGTTTTGAGAGATTAATCTACAGCAGATTGAAAAACTATATTGAATTACTGCCTCCGGAACAATTTGGTTTCCGGAAAAAGCTTTCAACAACGAAGCAGCTGGTTCGGCTCATCGAGTTTTAAGCGGAAGCGCTTCACAAGAAACAAAACGTCGCGTTACTCATGCTAGACGTGGCGAAGGCATTCGACCGCGTCTGGCATGAGGGGCTTATTTATAAACTTATAAATCTCCCTATGGATAGAGAGCTGATTCAGCTAATTATGTCTTTTATCACTAATAGGAAATTCACTGTGGCTATTGGAAAGGACATCTCCAGTTTACGCACCATGAATGCAGGCGTCCCACAGGGGTCCATTTTAGGGCCCGTCCTGCATTTATTTTATGTTCATGACTTCCCTAGGGCTCACATTGGCAGAAAGTACTTTCTTGGGTGCTATGCGGACGATACGGCATTAGCCGTAAAGTCCGTAAACGCACACCATGCAATCAAGAAATTACAGGAGTTTCTACCGGTGGTAGAAAAGTGGTGTACGACTTGGGGAATTGCTATTAATGCCAGCAAGTCGCAATTATTATTGATAAGGAGGAAAAATACACAGTTGACTATTAATAGCAAGCTCTTCTTATTCTCTGAAGAGATTCCTAGAGTTAGTAAGGCGAAATATTTAGGAGTAATGCTAAATGAAAGATTAAAATGGGGAGATCATATAACAGAGGTCAGAAGAAAAATTTTCACTGTTGTAAATAGTCTCATCCCTATATTGGGTAATTATTCTAGCTTAGACCTCAGGAAAAAGAGGCTAGTTTATATCACAGCAATTAGGCCATTGATGACTTATGCGTCGCCGGCTTGGTGCACGGCTACCAAGGAGGATATAAAAAGACTTCAAATCATGCAAAACAAAGTCTTAAGGCTTATCACCCATGCTCACTATTTTACGAGCAATGCTACACTGCACTGTGACTTAAAACTGGACACTCCAGAAGAGCACCTGAATAATTTCAACAGGAAATTCTTCCCGAAAGCTCTGAACTGTGACCATATGAGAAATTTTGATATCTTTACCTACGAAATATTGAATGAGGACGCCAAACTGCGCCCACTTGCGGCTCACCTTATCAGGGACCCGAACTTTCCCACCTAGTGCCCACCTGTAAATAATGTACACAATGTGTTTATTAGCATTCTTAATTTTGTATCTTACTCATTTATTGTACTGTGTATTTCTTAAACTCAGTAGTTTTATTCACATTCTACACTGATTTTATGACTCCCACTTAGTCACGCGTTTACTGGGCCGGTTACTTGCTAGTGAGCTCTTGCGTTGCTGGTCTTCCTATTCTTTATTCGTCTTTCTCCTCCTTACTGCGGACATTATGTGAAGATAGTTCTATGTTATTGTGCCCATCCGGCATAAATTTGATTGAGCCAGATAAACTACTGATCTCAGTGGTATTCTGGCTATAAGTTATCAGTCAGTCAGTCAAGCAGTTTTTTTATTTACTTTTGACACAGTAAGTATGAAAACGCGCTTGAGCCTTTCATTTTGGAATCTAGGCAATTAAAACTGAATTTAAGTTATTTACTCTATTTCAAGTGGAAATGTACTCTATTTATGAAAATAAAAGTAATTACACCACTTAATTTTGTTGGAATAAATTTACAACTTTTGTTAAAATTAAAAAATAGAGGAAATATATAACTCCTCCTTTTACATTAAAAGAAATATTTGTCTGTCCTACAGTAAAAGGCAGCGCAATTATACGGAGCTTTAATATCTGTCTATTGACTCTCCAGGAATTAACTTTCTGCTATAAACAAATTTTCGAAGAAATTTATTTGTTTCTTTTAATGCGGTAAAGAACTGATGTTTGCCCCAATAAAAAGAATCACAGGAAGTTGTATTTTAACTTAAAGATTTGAAGCTCCAGATCTGATTATTTTTACAACTTATCATGTTAACACATTTTATTTTCAAAATTATAATTAATTTTTTAGCCTGTATAATGATGATTGAAATTTTAGCGTGCTTGCAGCATTAAATCGGTGAGAACATTGATTACAAACCCAAACGGGTCCGTGACAATTAGCCGACAACCACTTACCCGAAAATGCACTTAACCGTCACCAGTTAGCCTACAGGACATTTATCTGACACGGCCACTTAGCCGACAGGACAGGTCATTTAGTCGATAAGGCATTTAGCCGACAAGAACACTTAGCCGACAGGGCATTTAACCGACACGAACAGTTAGCCGACAGGACATTCAACCGACAAGGACACTTAGCAGACAGGACATTTAGCCGACACAGAGACACGTAATACACAGTATTACTTTAATTAACAGTTATAGATGTGTTTTTAGCACCATTGAATTTCGGTAAATAATACTCAAAATGCGTGCGTACAACCCTACTTTAGTTGTTTAGCGGGCGGGCTTAGAGTAAAAGAAAGTATAGCTGGAGTTGGACAGGGGAGTTGGATGTTAGCTCCTTTGTCAAATTAGGAAGAGTGAACATTCAGGTTTTGCTTCAATACTAACTAATAAAAAGACTTATAATATAATATTTTACTTCTAAATTATCATTACACGACATTATACATCAATAGATTTCTCTAAATTTAAACAAATAACGTTTTAAGCGAGAAGCGTGACACTTACTCATTAAAAATGGTGTTACAGAACCGCGAATTTAATTCAAACATATTTAATCCACAATATGAGACGAATTGCTTATTCTTAGCTTAAAAATAACGGAACAAAGCGTCGCCCTATTACAAAGTTTACTAACAACAGAACAACACGGAACAAAATGTGTTAATAGTCGGAACTTAATACATAAACTCTAGTCTATATACATGCAATCAAAATCTTTCTTTCCTATAATTTATATATATATAGTACACTGGTGTGCAAAACTTAAGCAACAGCAGGGGTTTTTGCCGTAACTCCACGAGAAATCAACTGAGAGACATGAAATGCAAAAATAAAGGAGAGTATTATGTACGTAAAGGATAACGAAAGCATCGGACCTGAAAAAAGGAATACAAAGCATACCGTATGGAATCAAACAAAAACAAGCTTTATTGAACGCATAGTATCGTGATTCATGATTGTCTATCTAAGAGGAAGAACAATAAGCAGATGTTCTTTAATATGGAATATGCCCTTCCCTCGCTGCAATGGTTGCTTCGCACCGTCTTCGCATACTCAGAACCAGCTAGTGCAACATTTCTTGCGGTAGCAGTGCCCATTCCTCAATCCTATTCGCTTGTTCGAAGGTTGCAACTATTCCTCTTACGTTCATTTTGTTGAATTATCACTGTCGTTGTGCGCATTTTCAGATTTATATTATTCTTCTCTTAATTATTATTATTTTTTTCCGATTTTCCACGTTATTTTTTCTGAATTTTTTAACAAGAAATAGAAAGAAATATTTTCGTATAATTAAAGAAGTTTTTTTAGATATATGCCGGTTCTCGGTTCGTCAGTTCGGGATGAAAGGAAGAAAATTTGGCAGGAGGGGTGAATGCTAATTTGTAACACGGAATGTGCATGTACTAAATCCTTCTTCACAGGATTTGCAAATTTTAAAAATATCAGTTGATGGATAAATTAGTATCTTTCACTTTTATAAGAAATGAGCGATTTGTAACAGATAGTAGACTGCTGCCCATATAATGCACTTACACGAGATGCACATTTAATTTTTGCAAAAATTCTGTGGACCACATAACCAGATATGTTATAAACTATTTATTCTGCACATAAACTTAAAGCATTTGGACGAAATATGTAATCGATTTCTTCAGGATTAATAGTTGTAGGTGACGAATTATCATTTAGAAAGCATATGTCACAATAACATGTGGATGGCAAAAAATTATTTTATTTAAAGCATTTTGGGGTTTGGGAGATAAAATAAAAGTAGCAAAAACTCTATCAAGGGTATCGAAAAACGTATACGACTTTAAAGGTACCGTAATGCATTCGTTCTTTAAGCATAACATTATTTGCTAAAATCTATATTTTTGTAGTTCCACAGCTTAGAATTTGGGTTTTCATCCGCAGAGAATCCGTTGGCGCTTCGGGAAAGAACCCGTTGGAGCTGTTGCATTTTTACTCGCCAAGGTCGCTGCTAATCGTAAACGTTATTTTTTCTGAATTTTTTAACAACGAATAGAAAGACATATTTTCGTATAATTAAAGAAGTTTTTTAGATATATGCCAGTTCTCGGTTCGTCAGTTCGGGATGAAAGGAAGAAAATGTGGCAGGAGGGGTGAATGCTAATTTGTAACACGGAATGTGCATGTGCATTTTAAATAATTAAGTAATGCTTTTATTTTTATTATTGGTTATTGTCATCTAAAATTATGAGAATAAATCAATTTTTATGGCGTAAAATTTTAACAAGATAATATATGTTGTTGTTTGTTAGAAAATCATTAACAATAACCTTTCAGAGGATGGCAGGTATGACATAAATAGATGATTAAATTGAAATAAAAAATATTATTGATTAACTAAAATGACAGAATAGTTTGATGCATCCCCATGGTCATCAAAATTAGCAAACCACTGATGGTGTACGGAATATATTGTTTTCTGTGCTAAGTCGAATTTAAGACAATTTTTTTTTCGTATATCAGGTTTAAACGGTTAATTTCAGTATATTAACACTAATTTATATTTTTAAATGAATTTTTATTTCCGTTATAAATGCTTATATATTGTCTTATGCTTAATAGATTCTTTTCTGTACTAACTTGAATTTAATACAAATTTATTTTCGTGTATTAAGTTTAACCGGTTAGTTTTACATCTGCATGATAATTATCTGTGAATTTTTACTACCATATGCTTAATATATTGTTTTGTCTGCTAACTTGAATTTACATACACTAAAAATCACGTTTACAAAATATCACGTTTACGATGAGCCGAGAGCTTGGCAAGTAAACAAACAACAACATATATTATCTTGTTAAAATTTTACGCCATAAAAATTGATTTATTCTCATAATTTTAGATGACAATAACCAATAATAAAAATAAAAGCATTACTTAATTATTTAAAATGCACACGCACATTCCATGTTATAAATTAGCATTCACGCCTTCTGCCATATTTTCTTCCTTTCATCCCGAACTGACGAACCGAGAACCGGCATTTATCTATAAAAACTTCTTTAATTATAAGAAAATATTTCTATCTATTCTTTGTTAAAAAAATCAGAAAAAATAACGTTTACGATTAGCAGCGGGCTTGGGGAGTAAAAATGCAACAGCGCCAACGTTCTTCGGATGAAATTCTTCGGATGAAAACCCAAATTCTAAGCTGTTGAACTACAAAAATATAGATTTTAGAAAACATGTTATGCTTAAAGAATGAAAAATACCTTACCTTTAAAATCGTATACGTCTTTCGATACCCTTGATAGAGTTTTCGCTACTTTTATTTTATATCTCAAACGCCAAAACGCTTTAAATAAAATAATTTTTTGTCATCCACATGTTATTGTGACATATGCTTTCTAAATGATAATTCGCCACCTACAACTATTAATCCTGAAGAACACGATTACATATTTCGTCCAAATGCTTTAAGTTTACGTGCAGAATAAATAGTTTATAACATATCTTGTTATGTGGTCCACAGAATTTCTGCAAAAATTAAATGTGCATCTCGTGTAAGTATATGAGCAGCAGTCTATTATCTGTTACAAATCGCTTATTTCTTATGAAAGTAAAATATACTAATTTATCCCTCAATTGATGTTTTTAAAATTTGCTAATCCTGTGAAGAAGGATTTAGGTATGGTTCCAACTTGAATGATGGAAAAATTATTAAGCAGAAACACAGCACATTAACAGTAAAAATACTGGTATTAGATAAACTGAAGGATAAAGCCTGTTCACATCTTTAAATCAACATTTGCTTGAAATTAACCCAGTGCAAAATTGACCACATTTTACATTTAATAAGAGCAATTACTAAACAATATTTGCAAATAAGATATGCTTATTTTTTCAAAAATATTGTAAATAATTCAGTATCTATGGGTCAGTTGTATACAAAACTTATCTTATTTCATGGTCAATAATTAATAGAGATGTAAAGGAAAACAAATAAAGTTCTATCTCTCTCTTTTTTTAAAATTTTATTTAGCAATATTGTTTAGCTGATGACTAAATCTAATACAAAATTATGAATGAAAAATCTTTGTTATTGAATGTATATACCTGAGTAGTAGTCCGCTATTTTTGAAAGTTTCAAGACATCAAAAAGTGTTATTAATAGGTATATCAATATACTTTGTATATTGTTACCTTCTGGATTACCTCACTGTTCCTACTTCACAGTAGGAAAATTTCAGGTACGTGAAATTAGGTCAATTTTACTTTTTAAAATGTTTTAAAAAAGAAGCTATTATGCTGAGTAAGGCAATTAAGATTGCGATCTGATGACAATGCAATGACTGTTTAAATGAGATATTGGATAGTTTTTATTAATTATATTCTCAGAGAATTATTAAACTGTTTAAAATCACTAAAAGATGTATTGAGTGATCTGGCAAAATTTATTTACTAGAAGATTTGAAATTGATGATGAAAATATCCTAAAACCTGTTTTAAGTCAAAAGTTTGAAACTTGATGGCTAAATGTAAATATAAAATTATTAAATGTTAAAATATTTGTAATTAGGCACATAGGTCAGATTACGTTTTTATTAAATATAGTAAGGCATGCAACGCATGCATCTGCCTAAAGGGAAAGATGCCATCGTGGAGGAATTTCGAAAAAAAACTGACCTTTGAGTTGGTATTAAAAACAATGCATGTAATTTTCCTTCAAATTATATTTATATACACATATATATATATATATATATTGTAAAAATTTCGGGTATATGCTAAATTACTGTAAATTACTTTACTCGAAAAATATAGTGAATGCACAGAAATTAAATATTTGCACATGCCGGAAATGAAAAATATGAAATATGTATGGGTATTTATGCAAATGCTTGTAAAAAGCATGTATTTGCCTACAAAATACGAAAGAACTGGAGGGACTTTATTAAATTATTTATAAATGTATTTGAAATGAACTATTTATTTATTCATAAACACATGTGAAAGGTACTGTGAAGAAATCTAATTATTAAATGTATCTAAATTTATAATGATTACAAATATTATCTAAATATATAATTACGTTAACACTGAATTGTAAACATAAATTGAAATCTTGTTGACAAATACGTTTTAAAACTATTTAAGCAAGAATTGTTCGTACTGAAAATCAATCTGTTAAAATGTATTGTAAAGCAACTTCTATGAGATGTGAGCTTCAGAAAGTAATAAAGAAGAAGACTTTTAAAATATGTATTGTTGAAATTTAGGACTAAAACATCTGATAAGTAATAATTAAAAGAATTATTTCACTTACATTTTATAATAACTTAGCTACAAGTTTTAAATAATATTTTAAAAAAATCCTTTTTTTTATTCCCTTTCAGAAATATTCAGAGAAAGTTAAGTGCTGTTTAACGTATTTCGCTATTAAAATAAACTGTGCTTTAATTTGAAATGGACCGAATAGAGCATTAAGGGGTATCAGAAACCCCTATATCAACAATGTTAAATTGTCCGTTTTCGATGTACCTTTTCTCAAAATCAGCTGTAGATACAAGCTTGAAATTTTTTCTGTAATTAAAGTATACCTATCTGATCATAGCGAAATGAGCTTTTGAAACATTTTGAATTTTAGAGTAAATTACAGGATGTTTTGTTAGGCACAGTAAAATTTAGCACTTTTCTCACACAAAAATTTTTTTTTTTCCGCTAAGCTCATTTTAGTAAATACTAGGGAACCTAATAAATAAGCCATAAAATGTTTAGATACCTGTGAGCAGTAGTTCCTGAGAAAAGGTACATCGAGTATAAAAAAATCACGTTTGGAGAAAAACGCGTTTTTATGTAAAAATATTCATTGATCAAAGCAATAGATGACAAATTAAAACTAGATTTTTTTACAGATTTAATAGAGATTAAGGAATGGTATTTTTAGAATGATAAAAGTGTAGAGAATTTGAAAATGCAAAAATCCGAAATCACAATTTTTTGAAGATTTTGGGGTTCCAACTTCCCTTAATTATAAACTGTCTTAGATATTTTTTTTAGTTTAAAAGATGCCTCGGAAGCTAAAACATCATGTCATATTTGAGAAAGTATTTTAGAAAGAAGCTCTATAAATAGAAAAGAAAAAAAATGAATAATTTTAATGTTTATGATACAATAAACTTTGACCTTAATTTTTCTTATCCTTAACCTAATAAAATAGAATAACTTTAACTTTTTTTCTAATGTAATTAATGAAAACGTGTGAAAATATTTCATTTAATTTGAATCATTCTGAGCAAACTGTTCAGTGAAATGTATTGCATTTAAATCCATTCGGAATGTCCTCTTGCTCTTAAAAATGTATTCTTTTCATATACTTTGGACTCTGAAATACAGTAGGAAAAGAAACTATATGCATTTATATGTATATTTTGCGATTAATTACAAAATGCTTACATACGATCGTGTCAGAAACGCATTGAACTTAATGGCAAATGACCCAATGTTTGGTCACCGCGAAGGGATCGCCAGTACTTCAAAACAGTGTATGGAGGAAACAGATTAGGGCCACTCCATTTGACTTCCTACCTCAATGGTAAATACAGAAAAAAAGTAGTTCCATTATAGCGAGGAGTAGGGCGAATCACTCTACTTCCTGACAGGGAAAGGAAATTTCATCTGTGGGAAGAGCGAAACGACTTTATACGAGAATGAATGAAGCATGATGTGTTGAGAAAGTAGTAATGAACTGTGAAAGTATTAGAAATCCGAAAGAATTGGGAAGAGCGAGACTCAATGTCGGCTTAATGTCTTGTCGGTTAACTGTCCCTGTCGGCAAAATGTCCTGTCCGGTAAGTGTCATTGTCGGCTAAATGGCCTGTCTGCTAACTTGTGTCGGTTAAGTGTCTCGTCGGCTAATTTTCCTCGACCGATTACAAATATGTTGTTTAAAAAAAATTCAGGAAAAAAAGTCTTACAAGAAAATAGAGATAAATTTTTTCCCTGTGTGAGTCAATTTTCAGTACCTATTTGTGTCACATCAGTTATGTCAGACCTGTGGAGATTAGTATTAAAATATTAAAACTGAAACAAATACTTCATCTCTCTTTCGAAGAAAATGAAGGATATTCTCCTTTATCACTTAGACTCTGTATATTTTCTGAGCTATTGCAAGATGCAACTTTGCTGGTTCATGAAGTGATGCCCGACATGACGTAATGAGCACTGGAGTTGGAGTGAATGTCGGAGGAGAAATCAGAGACAAGGGAAAGAAAAAGAAGTTTGGCTGTAAAAGGACCAAAAGCCAAAGAGTGAATCAGACAAGTACCTGAAAACCAGACGAGAGTTCGAAAGGAAAACCAGAAGTTATGCGATGATCAAGTACTACAAATACGAAAAACAGTCAAGATACTATGTACAAAAAAAAATATATAAGAATACATACTAAAACACGATATTATACGATAAAAAAGGAAATTATAAACGATAGAGTTACAAATGTAGAAATTCATTCCATTCGATTTCAAAATCAACAAAGTTAAAATCAAATATTTGAAAAGTATAGTCTACCACCGACAGAGGTGCTACGAAACAAAATTATGGTCGCCATCCATAACAGTGTGTTCAGCAAGAGATCTAATATTTCTGTTTTCGTGATGTATCTTGTAATTAAAAATTTATGCATATTTAACGAAGTCGCATTGTATGGCTTTAGTAAAGTATTTCTCATTGGTCCTTTTGATGTATTCAGAAGTGTTGTTTACCGTTTACTAACTATACTTTTTCAAAACCGTTTACTAACTTTTAAACAAATGAATGGAGCTTATACAGGCTGGGCTGTCAAATACTTCGGAAGCTCTGTTCTTAAAATTAAAAAATATACTTTATGTTTCTTAATGAAATGCGTCAGACATTGAAACAGGTTTTCATTCGATGACACCATCGATATGTAAAATTGTATTCACAGTTTTAGATTATAAATATTATAACCAATGTGTTACTCACTAGTTTTCTCATATACTCCTGTACTTCATGTATTTGAAAATTCCCAACGTAGCTGGCGTTTCTTCATTGAATCTGGCGGTTTGTTTTAATCAAACTGCTTTGACCCTTTCAGGCAAAGCGGTAGTTTTTTTAAATAAAAGATATGTTTCTTCTACCTATTGCTTTAATTTGTGCTTGAATTGTTTGTTCAGTTTCCTTTACACCGCAAAGGCTTTCAGGAATGTAATTCAGAAATCTGATTTAGAATGTGTGTGGCGATGTAAGATGAGTAATTGATTCAGATGCTTGATTATTTTCTGATTAGACCTTATTTACGTCTGCAACAAGTGCCAATAATTAAGTAATAAAAGATATGGAGATATTTCGTCAGAACTCATTGGTATACGAGTAAATAAAATGCTTGTACTAATGAATAAAATACTCCTTATAGTTACCATTTGGACTTTTCATATGCAAATATTTTGCTGAAATCTAATAATAATTTAGACTTGCTTTCTGAATGTAATTGTTTGTTGATACCTTTATAAACTTTGTCATACACAAATGTTTCCACAAAATAATTACAATACAACATTAAAAGAGCATAGTAAATAAAGGTAACACACAAAACGTTAAAAAATGCCCCTTTGGACGCCTCATTTTGTGAGAATTTTATAGATCATGCCTACTGAGAGATAAATATGCTTCCGTACATGGTCATGCATTGTTCACTGGCATCATTATATGAGAGTACATATATTGTGAAAACAGCACAATTTTTTTATCATAATATGTTGATAAATTCTGCCTTTTTTGCTTTAAAAATGACTGCGTTATATTGTCCTTACCTTATGGATAAGGTATTTATTCCTTTAAATAATCTGCATGCAATACTTGTAGAATTATCGACAATTTAAAAGTTGTATAATAGCGTCTAAGCCTAATTGTGGTGGGAATAGTTTTCTCTTTTTCTCGCTTCTTTTAATATCCGGTGAAGCTAAAAAGTCTTCCTCTCTAAGTGGAAATTTCTTCTGTCTCCATGTTGAAATCTCAGATCTGACCGCCTGGACAGGGTCAGTTACGATCAAAAAATTCTAAAAAGCTCAAGGACTTCAATCAGTAACGATATCCTCCAAAGAAATTTTTATCTACATCACAAGATTTACATCTTTAATTTGCTAAAAGAATGCTTAGCCTTTTATTCGTCAACAAATGGACAGATACGTCTTCTACTAGACTTCACTTGCAGGCAATCGAAGTAAACGTTCTACTTAGACTCGAATTCTTTAAAAAAGCAATGTGTCGCACAAAATGGACTTAAACATGTGTCTAAATATGTATAGAATTATGGTTTTCGTTTAACTATTCAACACAATTTTTGTTAATTTAGAAGTCCTCAGCAATCTATCCTCAGCTGCAAAAGCGCCATATTCGCGCTTTTGCAGCTGAGGATGATGGTTCGGTAAAAACCATCGAAACTAGTCCTGTGAAAATTTGAAAATATTACCTTGATTTTTGTTGTTTGACTTCTAATGTAATATTTGTTCGGCGTGTTATTGTATCTTAATCATCACAATTTTTGTTATCCAAAACTAAAGTAGAGGTTGAACAGAGTTAAGATAAGTAGAGTTTAATTTCTGTGCTAAGTTAAATAATGTTAGATCACATTTAAGGCTCAGACTGGAGTAAAAAGACATTGAAATATATGTACTTTCAAAATCATGGTAGAGCACGTCTATTTCATTATTAGATTCTTTGAACGTTAATCCAATAAATCCAACAACTTGTAAGAACAGTGCACTAAATTCACAGTCAGTCAACACTTAAGAATACTATTCACACACTTTCAACTTAGAGTTCGTTGCGTTCGCCCCACGTTGGGCGACACGTCTGTAGTATTTACTTTCAAAAACACGGTACAGCACCGTTTAAGCATAATTACTGCTTTATTTTACTAATATTAAATGAATGAAAAGTAAGATAATTAAAAGATAGTTAATTTGCAAGCAGTCTCACAATGATCGTGATTTCAACAGTCCACAGAATTGTTGTACGGCTACCTAACTTACAGTTTCCATAAATACATACAAAGGCACATCTTGCACAAACATCTTGATGTTTGGAGAGAATTTGGAAATTTTCTCCCTATAAAATTGTTCTTTTATTTGTTAGAATATCCTTTAGTTCAACTTATTTTAAAGATTATATTAGAACTATGGCCAGCTAGAATTTAAAATAAAGCCATATCACCCTGATATGGACATGGTCCAATAAGAGGTGCATACTCAAAAACAACTTTAATAACGAAAAATCAAAAGGAGGGCGTCCAAATTTGCGGACCAAAGCAAGTATAAATGAGACCTACGCGAAACGGAAGGGAAATAAATACCCATTCACGATGACGTACTTTGCAATTGCGCTCGGCATTTAAGGCTGGCCATTCACTTAAGAGACGGGCTCTTTGGCGATCCGAAATGGATTAAAAAATATGCATTCTGAATGGCTAGATAAAGGAAGTCCAAATAAACGCATGCAATTATTTACATATCAACACGTTTGACAAACGTAACTGTAAAAATGGGAAGAAATATGCAGCCTTTCGTTTGCATTTTTTACACGAAAATGAAAATAAATTTCAAGATTTATGGAAAAGATATAAGGTATTTCTCCCGCCTTCTTAGTATGCCTTCGTAGTGTAGTGGTCAACACGCTCGGCGCGCATTCGAGAGATCCTTGGTTCGAGTCCCGGCGAGGGCATTGCTAATGTTTCATCTCTCCTGGTTTAAAAAAGTACTTAATGACCCTACAGTGACGCCCGAAATAAAAAAGGTAGTGAATGATAATTCTCCACCACCAGGATTTCGTCCCCTAATCCCCACTCACCCTTTAAAATGGAAAATATATAAGGTATTTCTTCCTCATTCTTAGCATGCCTTCTTGGAGTAGTCGTCAGCATTCTCGGCGTGTATTCGAGAGGTCCGTGGTTCGAGTCCCGGCGGCATATTTCACAAGCGCACATCTGAGTAGCCACCGAGAAAGTGGCTTTTAGGATGGACTAATAGGTATCCATTGATATTTCTGTCATGTCACATCACCTTTCGCGCACTTTAAAGATTTAAGCAAGATGGTTGAATGTATTTTAGAACTCAATTTTCTGCACAAAATAATTAAAGCATCGGCGATTTTTTCTGAAAGTTTTCGTTAATTCTGAAAGTTTTCGTTTCTGAAAGTTTAGAAAGAAATACTATGTAACAAACATCTGAGCCCAAATTCTATCTTTACATAAAACTATGCATATGAGAAAGATATTTACCCCAATTTTATATATGTAAAAAGAAGTCAGCACTTTTTATTGCAGTCTATACGAAAAAGATGTTCTATAATAATTGCCAATGCAGAATCATTAAAGTGAACTTTACTAATTTGTATTCGTATACATTTAGTGTGTTAAATTTCCCATTTAATAGCTGCTCACTCTTAAAATGTACTGTCTGCACAAGAAACACTCATCAAACAGAATGAATTTATCTTATTCAATTCAGGTCTAGGAGCAATGCATTTGCTAGACCTTTCTGCAAGAGAACATTATTTCCGGTAGGTCTCTTTAACAAAATCAAATACTCTGATACAATCACTGTTACATGCAAAGAACCATGATCTTTAATTACAAGTTATAAACTTACAATTTTAGCAACAGGTAACTAACTCAAAGAGTGAAAACACAATGTACGAAAGTAAATTATGTTTTTGATTGAAAACGCTGCGAAAAAAATTAATTTAAAATAATTTCAATCTGATTAATTTTACTTTGAAAACGAAATGGCTCTGCAT
The DNA here is from genome assembly GCF_044657685.1 of Stegodyphus dumicola. Taxonomy (NCBI): domain Eukaryota; kingdom Metazoa; phylum Arthropoda; class Arachnida; order Araneae; family Eresidae; genus Stegodyphus; species Stegodyphus dumicola. The sequence continues at coordinate 58,447,959 of NC_140770.1, read as the reverse complement.
TCAAGTTTAAGAATCCGGAGGAAAGAAATTCTTCAGCAAAATATTACTTACTTTCACTCATGCAAAGTGCAGACAAGATGGTTGCGCAGTGAAGAAAAATTTATTTCCTGCAGACTTTTCACAGTTTCTTTTAGAAATAATATATTGCTATATATGGCTTTATTTGAAAAATCAATCCAAACATATAAAAGAGCTCCATGAATAATGATAAATAATTTCAAAAAAAGAACAAACTGTAGAATAATATATTCTAATGAATTCTTCTTGGTATTCGTGCGGCTGACATAATCTGACATTCACATTCCACTTTATGACATATTTAATCATTGATAAAAAGCATAAAAAGATTCATTTCAGTTTATATGGGCACTATGTTGCACCTTCTTTATTGCATCTTCTAGGTAATTTCCTATTTGAAGATGACATTCAAGGTAAAATCTTGTCCGACACCATTCTTTTGGACCAAGACGATAAAAAAAGGCCCAAGGACTTGCTGAACGTGCGATAACTTGGTTTTCTTTACCTGCCCTTTAACAGGTTTCTCATCGCTTCCTATTTACCAATCGGTAGATGTCTTGGCTGAGGATTGATTGTATTGGAGATGACTCCTGTATGCTGTATGAGATAATCTTTATACTGAGTCAAGTTGGTTCGACTTGCACAGGAAGATGAGCGGGAAGAAATATCTTGGAAATTCTTGAAGGACACTCTCTACAGCACTCTTCTCTTCAGTGCTAAATTATGCATTCTGGAATAACTTTGATATTAGGCTCTCCGAATACACAGAATTTGAAGGACTATTGGTTCTTTTAAAGCAGTTGAATTAAGTACATGCTAGAATTACTTCACCTTTTCTAATGACTTTCTCCTTATCACATACGTCAGAAAAATCACACCGGGATCACGTTCTTCGATAAGTACACTAGTGCTTAGGCTACTATTACTTCTTTTGGGCTGTTACAGTTTTTGGAAATTTCTATTTTCAGCTACGAACACAGGTAATAAAAATTATTTTTCTGCCGGTTCTGTGATATCGTCTTCAGCTATTATGTGGTGGGCCGATTAATTTTCTTCAACCTTTATTCTGAACAGAGTTATGGCCTCAATGGAAGAATGCGTTTCGTTATTTTTAAAGTACAAGAACAAATTTTACTTCCATTGAAAGTCTAATCCGATTATGCAAGTGTCTGTAATAGTTGCTACTTATGCCGCATAATTGAATGCATCTTTTCTAGACATAATATTGAGGTTTAACTTTCCATCAATATCGATTTTATCCCCACACACATTCTGAAGGCTAATGCAGGCTTTATATGAGTCCATATGAGTTTAACTTCCAACTGTTAAACTAAATCATTACGGATGGTGGTAACATCGGCTTCAGTATCAATGATCGTATTGCATAGACTAATTTCATGGCATACACTAAAGCCTTTTTAAAAAAGTTGATAGCTTCCATTCTCAGGGTTTCTATATCTCTGGGTCCCAGATGGCATCAATGACGTTCTGCAAGGACATTATTTCTAATGGGCAGTCAGAAAAGACGATATGATATAGCCTTTCAACATTCGTCGTGATCTCCTGCAGTGCTTTCCTGTGCCTCTGTTGACCAAATTTTAAATCTAGCCTGCTACCGACTTTTAAACACTTCTCGCCAAGCCAAACACGCTCCATAGAGCTTCAAAATGTAGCCCCTGGTTCTCAAAAGAAATCCCCGGTTCAAACCTAAATTCTGACATTAATAATTGTTGCTTCCGTACGAGTTCGTTATAGATTGAATGCACTTAGAACCATGATATCTTGACATTCGCCAAAGAAATACTTTGCACTTCTAGAATTTTCTACAAAAGCACTAATGCGACTCTTCTCAGGATCACAGAGCAGGATCAGTAGTTACACTCTAAACTACTAAAAACGTGAAACACAACGCAGTGCAAAGCGAATCTAAAAGACAATGTTCTGTCGCATACCTGAATACTGCGAAGTCGCTCTGAACTAACAACTGAGAAGCTGATACTCTCCCGGGCCTATACAGATTTTCCGCGGCAGCAGAGAAATCTCTATTACCTTATACTTCTCGAAATTACTCTAAGACATATGAGGGCCGGATAAAATTACAGATACATTTGGGGATCAATTAGAGTAATTCAATTAAAATGCCAGTTACAATTATACAGGGACTAGAAAAATATTTCATCCAATGTTTGCCATGTCTGGCGACTTCGGGTCATTTCTTACCAAATTTGTGTAAATTGTGCACAGCATTCTCGGAAATGATTACGAAAGAAAACTGCTAGGAAGAAACTAAACAAATAATTAGTAATTAGTTTGCATACGTTTATTTTCTTCAGAAAGCTTACGTGTAAAATATTGTCGCTGCATCCGCATGATGACGGCAGACTTCACATGCTTTCTCTATATCGGACCTTTTTTCAGTACGATGACATCCATTACATGTTCATCTTTTCTATCTTCTAGATAACTTTATATGACTATTTCAGTCTTTAATGTCTGAGTAGTAACCGGAGGTAACCGGGCGGCGGAAGTGACGTCACAGAAAAGGGGCGTGGCCTCCGCCATTTTGAATTTCTCCGGAAGTGACGACACCAGCGCCATCTTGTATCACGTGTTGGAATGACATCATTAAACTTTCGTTTTGATTCTGTGGCAACGATCTTTTCAAAGTTGTTTATTTTTTGTGGCAACGACACTATTTTTGATGTTTGTGGCAATGGTCGCTTAAACCACGTGACGTCAACTATTTTCCTTATTTACCAATTTTTTCCTTTATTATTTTAGTTAGTTAATCCTTTTTATTCATTATCTTTAATTATGTTTCATTATTTAATTATGAATCATCCTTTTTAATTATTTAATCCGTCATTATTTTTAATTAGTTTTAATTGACTCCATAATATTTTCATCCATTTTTAATGAATTTTAAAAATAACTCCACGGCTGAGATTTGAACTCGCTATCTCTGGGATGGGAGTCTAGCGCTTTAACGCTCGGCTAAGCCCTTCGTGTTATCAAACCTGTTATTTTTCCGTTTGGAGCGAAAATCACCATGACGTCACTAGGCTGGGGGAAACAAGCAAACGTCACCTCTTTCACGTTGCAGCCTGTCGAAACCGCTTCACGCTTTCTACATCCGCCGTGGCGAACGTATACAATTTTAACAACCAATCAGCATTCCGCTAACAATATCTATCTTATTTCAGCCAATCAGCGTATTGCTTTCTTATACATCGTCTATATATTCGCTCGCTTTGATGATTGCAATCATTTCTACTCTGATTCTTGCTGAGTGAACGTCATTTTGACTCTGCCATTTTTCCTGCGCCATTTCGTTTTCTTGTACACGATGTCTGCCAAGCGAGTTTATTCTGCATGTATAGTATATTTTTGCTTCTACTTTATTTTTAGATTACCATTTTTAAACACGTTCTTTATTCTACTTTTTTAATTGTTGGGTGTTATTTGAAGATCCTGATTGTCCTTTCCGTGATTCTGATGACGATGTAAGTTTTTACACGTATTTTCGTAGTGTACTTTTTTTTTTTTTTTCTGAATGTATTTTTCTACTTAATATTTTATTTTGAACGTATTCACTTTTCTTTTGCTAGTTGTTAGATGAAGTGGATCAAATTTTCATGGAAAATCCCCTGATTTTGCCCTTGTATTATCAAGTGGGTTTCGGATTTGAGGTAAATTTTCGTTTCGTTATGATTCGATTAGAATATTTTTTCTAGTACTAGAAATGAATGTATTTATTTTTATTTTATTTATTTTTAGACTTCTTCCTCGTCAACTCGTGGGCCTGTATACATGGCTGGTTCCAATGAACGTTCGGTGTGTATTTTTCTTTTATCATAATGTCTTTTTGAAAATGTTTGATTATTACCGAGAACTTAATTTTTATTTTTACTTTTCAGCTCGATGAGGCGATAGTGCTTACTGAAAAGTCTCGTCGACGCAGCCATAAATATCAAGCCGAGGAAATTACTTTCAGAGCCAGTGTGGACATCGAACGGTTGCCTCTGAATGTGCAAGGAGTCCCGATGGTTCGAATTCCTGACACCATCCGGGAGTTGTTCGAGCAGCTGATTCGCCGGACAACAGCTGATCTAAACCCATCAGACATCATCCGGTTCTGCATTCAAGCTGAAGGGTTGGATAAGCCTATCAGCACTTCCTTAATGGCAGTTTCGACTCTCACAGTGGAAAAGATTTTGGCTGCTGTCATGAAAGTGCTACAATCCAAAGACACAGGATTTGCAGTTGATGTGATCACCATCAGACGACCTGTGGGCGCCGGTGGTAATAGGAAAGTGATCAATATCTCCCTGGACAGACTGAGAAAACAGTCAATTTTGTCCATACCCTACGATGAGGAAGGATTGTGTTGCGCTAAAGCAATTGTGTATGCTTTGGCACATCTGAATGAGGACAAAGCTGCTGTTAAGGCCATGAAAGATCGTCGTCGACCAGCCCTCGTGAAGCGAGCAAGAGAGCTCCATATGGCTGCGAATGTTCCTTTAGGTTTGCGGAGACAGCCATATTTGAAGATCACCTGCACGTCCAAATTGCCGTCTTTTCTTCGGAAAACTTGAACAGAGTATGTCATTATTTTTATCTCAAGATATTTCTGTTTTTTAAATGTTCATACCTACAAATATTTTTTCTATATGTTTTCATATCGTAACTTGATTTTAGTTCTTTTATAATTTTTGGCTATATGATAAAAATTTATTTGGGTACATGAATACTTTAAAAAAAAATACTTTTAAAAAATATTAATGTTCAAAACTGAATGTATTCTTTTTCTAAATTGTTCGATTCTGGAATTTATTTTTAGAGAAAAGTTTAGAAGTTAAAAATATAACGTGAATCTTTATTTTTAAAATTACTTTAAATTGTTAGATTAACTTTATATTTTATGCATGTAAGCAAATCGTTTCCAAGTTAAAAAAAAAGATAACTTGAAATACTGAATACGTAGTAAATTTTCTAGATTGTGTTACATTTTTTAGATTATTTTTATGTATGAAATTTATTTAGATGCTAAAAACATAACTTGAAAAGTTTTTAGATTAATTTTACATTTAACATAAAATTTATATTTTATGCATGCTATTTCTTTAGACGTTAAAAATATGCCTTATAAAAATGGCTAGTGAATTTTTAGACTACTTTAACTTTTAAGATTATATTCTATGCATATTCACGCATAGAATCCATGAATGCATGCAGTTCCCTTCGATGTTAAAAAATATACCTTGTAAAAATTAATTAGGTTTTAGTTTACTTAAAATTGTTAGATTAATTTCTTATTTTATGTATGCAATTCGTTAAAACTTTCACTTTTAAAAATTTTTATTTTTAGAATACTTTAACTTTTTAGATTTTATTTACATGTATGCACAAAGGCAATTTGTTTCTATGTTAAAAATATAGCAAAAAGTGAACATTTACGCATATATTTCTGATCATTTAAATGTTAAAACTTTAACTTGTAAAACTGAATGCATGGCGAATTTTTTATTTTCGGTTAAATTTGTATTTTATGCATGCAATTCATTTCCATGTATAATAAACTTGGAAAAATTAAATGTGCAGGTAATTTTTAGATGTTAAAAATGGATTTATAAAAAATGAATTCACGATGTTTTTTTTTTTTTTTTTTTTTTTTTTTTTTTTTTTTTTTTTTTTTGTTTTACTTTAACATATATGCATGTAATTACTTTCGATGTTAAATGCATTAGGAATTTTTAGATCGCTTTATGTATGCAATTAAATGTTAAAAACTGGTTTTACTTTAATTTTTGGAATTCAAGAGAAAAATTTTTTGTCTATGTTTTAGGTGGTGTACAAAGGAAGAGAGAGGGCACAACGAATCAATTTGTGGCTTCACGATGGACATTATGATGTCATTAAGTCCCTGAAAGCGTTTTTTGGTAGCAACCATTATTGCACAGCATGTGAAAAGGCCTACCAAATGCCTGAAAGCCATAGATGTGCCAATGCGTGCCCTATATGCCTAAGGACTGATTGCTTTCCAGGCCAGCCCCAACGATGCCCTGACTGTGACCGTCTCTGCCGATCCGATGCCTGTTATGCAGCACACAAAGCCCTCACTGGAAACCAAGAGTTTTCACTTTGCGATAGGGTAAGTGCTTTGAAAATATATCTTAATGATCAAAGTTATTTATCATATAATTTTCTCAAAATTGTTATGTTAAAAAAATTATTGTCGTTACAGGTATACCAGTGCAGGGACTGCTGCCAAGTGATTGAACGCCGTAAGTGCCCTAAAGATCTGCATAAGTGCGGTACCACCAAATGTCCGTCTTGCGGCCAGTTTGTCGTGGCTGCTGAGCACCGTTGTTATTTGCGACTTGTTGCTCCGAAGAAGTCTGATAACAAGTTCATCTTTTTTGACTTTGAAACGGAGCAGTCTTCGGGGGAGCATCTCGTAAATTTCGCGGTGGCTCAGTATGCCGACGGCACTGAAAAGGTGTTTCCGGGTTACGAAGCATGCCAAGATTTCTGCGCCTGGCTGTTCACCCCCACAACACAAGGGCTTCACAGCCGTGGCACACAACATGAAAGGGTAAGTTAAAAATACCATAGTTTGCATGCTTTAATTATGACTATGCTTTCAATATTATTCATGATATTTTTTTTACTTACAGGTTCGATGGGCAGTTCGTGATGGCCTGGCTCTTGGAGCAAGGTACAGCGCCGGAGGTGATCCCTAACGGGTCTATGATCATGAGTGTAAGACACCCCAGTCTCAACATTCGGGTCATAGACTCGTTAAACTTTTTACCGATGGCGTTGGCCAAACTACCGGGATGCTTCGGTCTCACCGAATTAAAGAAAGGATACTTCCCTCATCTCTTTAACTCGAGGGAAAACCAGAGTTATGTCGGACCGCTGCCTGAAGCCCGGTACTACAGCCCGGATACCATGAGCACTTCAGCCCGACAAGCATTTCTGTCCTGGCATGAAGCACACAAGGGGGACGTGTTTAACTTTCAAGATGAGATGCTGGCCTATTGCAGGTATATTTTTTTTCTTCTTGTTTTATTTTTATTTTATTTTATTTTTTTTATATTTCGTATTTTTAACATTTTTTCTTTTAATAGATCGGACGTGGACATTCTTCGCCGTTGCTGCCTGGAGTTTCGAGCCCAGTTTTTGGATGTGGCGAATGTGGATCCATTCCAGTAAGTCATTTTCTCATTTTCTTATACAATAATAATCATATTTACAGTTCATTAAATCGTTCTTATTTTTGTCTTTTCAGATACGTGACCATTGCGTCAGCTTGTATGGCAACGTATCGGAGTGGCCACATTCAACCCGACACGATTGCCATGGTGCCTACACACGGCTACATCAACTCAACGAATTACAGCCCTGATTCGATCCGATGGTTGGACTTTGTTGCTGCTTCGGAAGGCCTACAGATTCAACATGCGTTGAACGGTTCCGGAGAGCACAGAGTCGCCGGAATCTCGGTAGACGGATTCTGCCAAGAAACACAAACCGTCTATCAGTTTCAGGTATGTAAAAAGTAAATTATATTTCTATATGATTCTTTTTAATGATTTTACACTTTTAATGTTTAATTTACATGTGGAACACTATTAATATATTTGTATTATTTTAGGGCTGTTTCTTCCACGGGTGTAGTTCGTGTTATGACGGTGATGTCATTCATCCACTAAAAGGAGTTTCCATGGCAACGTTAAGAGAAAAGACAGAAGAGACGATAAGAAAGCTTCGTACCCAGGGTTTCCACGTCATAGAAATGTGGGAGCATGAGTTTCAAAGAGAGAAGGAGGAAAATCCAGATCTCCAAGCTTTCCTGGAGCAACACCATCTGAGGGATCGACTCAATCCTCGCGAGTCTTTTTTGGAGGAAGGACCAATGCCCTCAAATTGTTCCACGAGGGAGACGCAAAATATGTGGATTTTACCTCACTCTATCCCTGGGTTCGTACTTTTTATTATTTCAAAAATGTTTACTTAAACTTTTCTAAATTTTCTGTATATTTTTATGATGTGTTTTTTCTGACTTTTTTTGTTTTCATTCACAGGTGAACAAGTATTGCGTCTACCCTGTGGGACATCCAACAATCATCACGGAAAGCTTTAGAGATGTGGAAGATTATTTTGGAATTATCCAATGCCGAGTGATTCCTCCACGGAATCTGTATCTTCCGGTACTGCCCTATCGGTGCCGGAAGAAGCTGATGTTCCCCCTGTGTCGGACTTGCGCCCTTCTTCAACTGCAGACTCCGTGTACCCACACAGACGACGAGCGAGCTCTTGTCGGAACGCGGGTAACGGAGGAAGTCAAACTGGCGAAAAAGAAAGGTTACCGCGTCACACATGTAAGTACTCAAAGATTATTTTAATCTTTATTTAGTTTCAGAGGTTACTTTTAAAAAATTTTTATAACTGACATTTATTTTTTATTTTCTAGATTTACGAAGTGTACCATTTCCAGGCATCGTCTACTTCTCTGTTCAGATCATACATTGATCTGTTTCTGAAGATCAAGCAGGAAAGTAGCGGATGGCCTTCGGAGTGTGTGACAGAAGAAGCCAGACTGAAGTACATTCGCCAGTATGAAGAAAGAGAGGGCGTCAAGTTGGACGCTGGAAAGATTTCCAAGAACCCTGGGCGTCGACAAGTCGCCAAGTTGGCCCTGAACAGTTTCTGGGGCAGGTAAGATGATTTCTTTTGTACTTAATTTTTATAAATATTTTTAATTCGTTGTGATTTATGATAGCTTTTTTTCACTCAGATGGGGTATGAACGTGAACAAAGCCCAACTGACCTATGTCCACACGGTGCCAGACTTCAATAAGATGTTGGCGGATTCTACTAAAAAAGTAAGTTTCCTTACCGATTTTATTCATCTGTAAACTCAAAGAGTTTCAAACTGTTAACTTATGACTATTTTGAACTGTTATCTCATGACTCTTCTATTTTTTAGATCAAAGATATCTTTCTTCCCATGCCTGAGGTGGCTGCCATTTCCTGGGAATCTGCGAAGGAGTTTGTGCCGCAGGATGCCTCTACCAACATTTTCCTAGCGACCTTCACAACAGCTTGGGCTCGTCTCAAGCTGTATAGTGAAATGGAGAAGTTGGGTAGAGATGTCCTGTACCACGACACAGACTCCATCATCTATGCCTCGAATGGCCGCAATGATCCCCCCTTGGGCAACTTCCTGGGTGAATTTACGGATGAACTGGAGGGTGATGTCATCAAAACCTTTGTCTCTGGTAAGGACCTTTAAAAAAATTTCTTTATTTTACATGTACCAAAAATATTGAAAGTTTTTCTATTATCTCTTTTTTTTCTCATGATGTTTTATTTTTTCAGGAGGACCGAAAAACTACGCATACCAGACGGCCACTTGGAAAACCTGCTGCAAAGTCCGAGGATTTTCATTGAATTTCCGGAATTCTCAGTTGCTGAATTTTGAAGCCATTAAAAGTCTGGTCTGCAGCCTCGACCGAAGTGAGATCATCTCTCTCCACAACCCCTCCAAAATCACCCGAGAAGCGAAGAGAAGAAAGGTAATGAATAAACCCGAGACAAAACTGTACAGAATTGTGTTGGATAAACGGGTAATTCAAAAAGACTTGAGCACATTGCCGTATGGTCATTAGTATATTGAAGAAGAACTTTTTATGTTTATGTTAGAACCTTATCTGAAAATGAAATTTTGTATGTAAATATATATATATGTGTGTGTGTGTGTGTGTGCAGAATCATGCATTTGTATGTGTATAAAAGAAAACTTATTTAGAAAAAAAAATAAACAGAAGTTTGAATGATAAAATTGTGTTTTTCTTATTTGAAAGGATTTCATGAAAGGTAAGTTTTTCCTAGAAAATAATCGTCATATTTTATTTTCAAAAATGATGTTAACTTAATTAGAAAGAAATACAACACCAATGATCAGCCATTACATTTATTCACGTATCATTACAATTTCAGCCATAGTTTGGAAGATGCGTTTCTTTTAGGTCTAGCATACATAGTTTTTACATTCATTAAATGTTTGTTTTTGACAAAGTCTTGAGGAAAGTTGTTAACATTCAGTACATTTTTAAACTGTTCAAAGGCAAAAGGTTTTTGAGTTTTATTTCTCAACAGAAAGTTTATCAACTGAACAATGTCAGAGCCAGAAAACACATGATCATCTAGAATGAGTTCTTTATTCTGTGTCCAGGAAATCTGATGCTCTTTTAGAAAATCTATTATTTTCTGTGCCGTTCTTTTCTGGTTCACAGGAACTGTTTGCATAATTTCTTTTTCTATATCTTTCTCAGAACGTTGTTCAGGCGGTTGTTCTTCGGAAGTGTTCACATGAGGAAATGTAACATACTTTTGCAGAACCTGGATGTACAATTTAGACTTTTCTTCATCGTCCATTTTCTTTTTTAAGATGTTTCGAATTTGTGTGTCTAAATCACTCAAATGTTCATCTTCAAATTGCTGCATACGATCCAGGGGTACCAGAGCAAATTTATTACTTTTAAATTTATTTCCATGGATAAGGGAGGATAAGACACTGACTGCTGCAGGAATCAGGAAAGATAGGAAACCGTCACCTTTTTGAACCAAAAGACGTCTTTTCTTAAAAAGAGGTACTTTTTTGTCCGCTAGTTTTCTTAAAGTTCTTTTAAAAGGGGCGAGTCGATTTTTGACCCGTTTGGTGATGGGTACGTTTCCTTTTAGAAGATTTAAAACACACTCACAAACTGATTTTATGAGATGATTCGGACACTTTTTCAGTACAGCTGCTTTTATTCGACTTTTTCCTAATAGTTTTAGATAATCCACATCCTTCAGATGAGACATGCTGATGACAAATGAACTCTTCTTCCTGCACACTTTCTTTTATATAGGTAGCAAATGCAGCCGCTTTGGTTAAAGCACAGCAATTAAATCCTTTTGCATGAATCGAACATGTTAAAGAACTTTTCTTTTTTAAATTCTCTATCTTAGGACAGTCTAGATTTATGATGTCTCTACCTAATAAATTTTCTAAAAATAATTTCTTTTCTAATCCTTTCACGTATATGACAGAATAAATAGATGACAAATATTGCAAAATAATACGAAGATGAGTATAAGGTAATACACCCTCACTCCAATTCATGTGATGACGATTTCTTCTGACCCAAGCAAAGCACTTTTGCTGAGATCGTGATAATGTTTTCCAAGGTTGAGGAGGTAAAATGACCAGCAACTGTGATATCCTTCATGCACAGAATACAAGGCTAATTCTTTAACAACGTAGCAATGAGGCATCCATTGAAAACCTTCGAAATCGATCACGATAGGAGAAGACATGTTAGCCATTCGACGTCTCAAACTGAAATGAACTATCGGGGCTGGTAGACATAGTATTTATCCCCAGGAAAGATGCCTGTACGAAGGCGAAGCGTTTCACTTGTTTCAGGTCGTAAATCAATCAACAAGTAGCTAAATGGAGTTGAAGTAGCATCCTGAAAAATTTCTTGAAAGGCCTTTACTTTTCCGGGGAACATTTGTCTAGCTAAATGCATAATTTGACTTTTATCTCTAGGATTTTTGTATAGGACAAGGTAATGGGAATTTAAATGAATATTTCTCATCTCCTTGCCTTAATGAAAAAGATTTTGTGTTATAAAAACGACTGAAAGGTTTCGGTGATGACTCCTTTTGTAAAACGTTTGCTTAAGCGAGTATCACTTGCTAATTCAGACATTAAATCGTCTATGATAATTAAAGCATTTTGAAGAGTCTGCAGGTTAGATGGTAATCCTTCTTCAAAATTTACGTTTTTCATGGAATTAAAAAGAGGTTGATAACTTCCGTAGCAATAAATAATATTGGTCGGCATGGGATGGAACATTTTATGATCTATCAATTTCTTCACAAAAAATGTTTTTCCCGAACCGGTAGGTCCGCTCAGAAGACAAGTAGAAGGATGTACGAACTTGGGCAGTTCCATTTTTGGAAATGACAGCATGTTAAGAAAACACTCACTTCTATACTTAATCGAAAATCCTTTTGCATAAGACATTTATTCATTTTGTTTAAATAAGTGTAGAAACAAGAAACACAAGAGACATTTTTACAAATTAAAACAACTTTATTTTTTAAAAATCATATTTACACCATATCTTTTTTTGACAAATTGAAATATTTGGAAATCATGATTCTTCCCATCTAAGGGTGATACAATGAGTTCCATACAGAGTCCTTGAGAGCGTTTAATAATGAAATAAATACAATAATGTCCACATACATTAGAAGTTAAACTCTGAAGCGAAATCTTGTTCCAGCAAACATGACGATATTTCTTGACAAAGGATGTGATATCTTTTCCATATACTTCAGGCGGGAGTCCATAAGAGTCGAAAAATTCCAGAGTCTGTTGATCTGCAAGGTAGACAGCTAGCCAATGAGTTCCTTTTTCATCATGTTTGTCCGTATTGAGCACCAGTGCACAGGGAAAACTTTGAATCGCAGGTATTTTATCACAAGGAAAAACACCCGCATAATATCTCGAAGAAATAAGATCTCGAGATAAGATTTGATGAATCAGTGATGAATTCATCAGTTTCCAAAATCGTACAGAATATTTCGAGCTTTATTGATTTCTATCAAATTTTCAAATTCAGCGTACACTAATAACGAAACAGTTTGTTGTAAGGGAGTCCCAAATTTTATTTCTAATCTTAAGTTGCTGTGTCGAACTAGATTTAAATGAGAGCCATCACAAAGGTCAGGTGACAGGTCGAAGCGAAATAAGGAATATCCTTTTGAAAATTCTGATCTTGAAAGGTAAAGTCCTCTGTCGTCTGCATTCATAAATAAATTCTGATAAGCTCGTATGAAATGATTTTTGTCAAAATTAGGCTGAAGAGGATTATGAAGTACCGGTTGACCGTCCACATAAACACCGATAAAGTTCATATTATAATGCTTGAATTCGAAAGGAGACTTTTTATAGTTTCCGTTAAAGGCATCATTGTCGACGCATGCCACCACAATACGATTAGGCATTTGACCTATGAAAATATTGTCTTGAATAAAACTCATATTTCCAGTGGGAATGGAATAGGCTTTGCAGAGCACTCTATTAATGGGATATTTGGCTGTTGATTTTTCTAGGCTTTTGGCATGTCCTAGCACAACACCAGGGCTAACTCTCACTTTTCTTACAAACAATGAAGCTTGTTTGAGTAAAACTTTAAATTCACCTTCGCCCAATAAACAAAATTCTGGTTTGCTGCGTATGAGTTTAATTTTCATATCCACCATATTCAGCAAAAGTCTTTCCTGATGAAACATATCCAAGTGCAATCGGCCAATCATATCGACCGAAGCACTCAGTTTAAACAATTCTGCTCGTTGGTTGAATCCTTCATTCGGCTGAGTGTCTTGAATATCAAAAACGTTCAGACGTCCTGCTGTATCTTTGAAAAACAATTCTGATGACAGTTGAGACGTTTTCGTATCAAAACCATGATTCAATAATTTTTCTATCATGGCTCTGTAAGGATACGTGTTATTACTGGTGGAAACGAGTCTTTCATTTAAGCTAATATCCACTTGAGAAAACATAGAATGTAAAAAGAGATTGACAGGTCCCACTTTACTTTCAGCCGTGATTGGCTTGCCATCATTTTTTAAAATTTTCACTTTGACGTAGAGTTGTGTCTGTGATAAGTCTAGGTAGTCGTCTCCGCTTCCAGAAACATTGAATTCAACAGGACTTCCTTCCGACACATTGGCTAATGGATGAAATTCAACCCACTGACCTTTTTCTATCACTGTTTGAGTGGGAGGTAACGAAAATAAATCCAGTTCGGATTTTGCGCATTCCGGAGAATCGTTTAACAGAAAAGCCATTACGAGTAAAAAATATCACGTCGTTGCACCTTCCTGGCTTTAGACGAAATGAAGTGTTTGGGGGTTTTGGGCTTCCTTTTAAACCTTCCGTGACCAATCATCTCGTCTGCTTTCTGAACTGCTTTCCTCGTTAATTTTTTGCCAGCTTCTTTAGATCTGGTTTTGAGGGAGACTTTAAAATTTTCTCCCGACAATACGTCGTTTGCAATTTGTGTTCCAGTCCGCAAAGCTTCTTTTCCGACTGTTTTGGCTCCACTCATCAAAAACGGCATAGCACTGCGAAACAGCTTTGCAAAAAATCCACCAATACCATAACCTTTCTGTAAAATGGTTCCTTGATAGTAAGGTAATCCATTTCCAGTTTGAGCTAAATAATAATCTTCAAATTTTTTCGTGCAACACGTATAAGGCACTCGCATATTTGATGCTTCTAATCTTGCATACACAATCCAAATGAAATCAATTTGCAGATGAAGGCTTCTTTTATAGAATTTGTCTCAGACGAAAATGCAACACAAGAAATACTTTGCCTCTTTCGAATGGTACTAAATCTCCAGAGTGAAGTCTTATGTCAATATGTATAGTCTGAAAATGTTGACGGATAACTGGCAAGTAAAAGGGCCGGGGGTAATGAGCGTTTATGATGTCTCCGTCATTTCCTTCTACGGTGACAATTTTTAACAACGGGGCTTGTACATCTCCCACAATTTGAGGTTCTACGAGATCGCAATACACATACATGACAGGAAAAGATACTTTGGGATCGGCTACAAAAGGACTTTGTTCCAATCCTTTGTAAACACCCGGCTCGAACCCTAGAAGCTCCGCTAATCCTTCGTGAAGAATGACTTTGCAGTTTTCGTCGGTCTTAATGGTCATTTTTTTCGTAACAGGATGGTAACTGAATTCAATCTTATTTTTATGAGAAGGTATTTTCATGGCTTTTAATAAATCTGGTATCGTTTCATAACATCCTGGAGGCACTCTTCGACCTTCCAATTTTCCATCACCCAAATCAAATCCAAATAAATTATTGTCTTTTCGGACGTTATACCATGTGTGAGGGTAAATAAAGTCCACAAGAGATAACTCCCACTGACTATTTAAATCCATCGGAGTAGGAAGCTGAGTAGTAAATTGTGATATTTTGTTGTCTGGAAAAAAACGCATGGAGCTGTCGCTGATCAGTGTGATAAAGAAAGACATGTTTCGTTCAAATGACAGATAAGCAGAATTTACGGGCCTTTTATACCCTTCTCACATCATCCACCCAAGCATTGAAGCTTTCGGGGTACCCCTGAAATTTCACAAAATATTCTATTTTCCCGCGACGTTTCCTCTTTTTTAAAACTTTTTCTACGGGATAATAACCAGAGTCCGAAACCTTTTGAAGTTCTTGTTTGTAAAAAGTTCCTTGTATAACTTCTCCTGCTAGATCTTTCAGTTTATAGACAACAGGAATCCGTCGAATAATTTTATAGATTGTAAAAATTTCTCGTGTCCAGTTTTGTTCGTATCCTTTCTCAAAGAGCATTTTTTCTCGGCTGATGCGTACCGTGTCTCCAATCTTTAAATCTGAAGAAATAGGGTTTTGTACTGGTTGCTGACTATATAGCGTTTTCCAAATTTTTTCTTGATTTTGTAATGTAACGGATACAGGTTCTGTCTTAATACTGCGATGCCATGTATGGTTATAACTGGATATCAATTTATCAATCACATCAATGTACTTTCGTGTATTCATTTCGGTAAAGTATTTCCACATTTTTGTTTTTAGAGTTCGATTAAATCGTTCTACGACAGAAGCTTTGGTTGTATTATGTGTCGTGAAAAAGCGAACGTTTCTCTTTTCCAAAAAATTTTGAACTTGTTTATTGGTAAACTCTTTCCCTGCATCTGTTTGTAATGATTCGGGTGTACGTTCCGAAAATATCTTTCCGAAAGCGGATTGGATGGACACGGATGTTTTATCTTTGAGAGGGATAGCCCAAGCGTATTTCGAAAGGATGTCTATACAGATCAGCAAATATTTATATCCATCATTAAAAGAGGCCAGGGATTGCATATCCACTAAATCAGATTGAAATTGCTCGTTTAAGCCTCCTACGATGACTCTGTTCCTGGGAAACTTGTGCCTCAAAGGCTTGTGCAAAGTATAAGAATCCTTGGTTTGCAACCATTTCTGGATGTCTTTTGTTTTTACGCGACCTTTTAAAGCACGATGCAAAGCAGCAACACCCCCGAAACTTGCGGGGACCTGTGGATCCCGATAGGTCTGAGACAGAGCTGCGTTCATTGCAACAGTTGTTATGATCTAAACGTACACTGATATTCATTTATATATATTTAACTAGAACAGATAAAAAATACCCTAGTTTCACCTATATAAAGATTTTAGAAAATAGGCCTAAAAAACAAGAGAGAGAAAATGAATGCTACTTAACATCTCAAAGGTTGAACAAGTAATGATATATATGTTTAAGAATAACCATATTTATATTCTATAAAAATCAATAGGTTTGTATTCAATAGGTATTTTTAAAATTTATGTAAGTAATCATTACAGATTAATTCTTTTAAATAAGGTCTGAACCTGGAGACAGTCATGAGATCGTTGTAAAATAAAATAACATTTATTGAGCATCCTAATTATTTTACAAATATTCATAGTATTCAATACCTAAGACACCATTGATAGTACAAAATGTGTTTCTTACTTCATCGAGTACATGGTTTAAACACACAGATTTTAAAAAGTCCTTGGTAATGTAGTGAGCAGGTTTCACTAACATTAAATAGGGTTCTTCACCCCAAATGTTTCCATAAAATTGCCTGGCGATGTCAACAGCATTGAATCTCAGAGCAATGGCATTTACAGTTTCTGTTTTATGAACGAGTTCTTCACAGTCTTTCAGCTGGGGATATTTCAGTTCGTCTTGTTGATTAAGAAGTTCTTCAAGTGACGTCTTTAGAATGGTTTGAAGTCGCGCTCTTCCCATAGAAATGTCAAAGGATTGGGGTAGATTTTCCTCTCTGACAGGTTCGTCGGATACGCTTTCGTAGGCTTCACAAAAGTTCATGTTTTGATAAACGAGGTTGGTGACAATATCGCTGATACGGCTAAAGTTGGACATCAGTTCTTCCCACTGCGTCGTTGTAATGCTGAGGCTACTTTTTTCATCTCCTGTCGAAGAGAGTTGCTTCAAAGTGAAGTGGGAATCTTTATATGTGACTACAAAGTTCTTGGGCAACTCCAGATTCAGTGTCAGCAGGTCTGGTTCCTCCACTGTCATGTTGGTTGCGAGAACATTCAAACACCATGGCTCAAAATTTACTCCTCGTCTTGTCGGATAGTAAGCTTTACCATATTTGGCATACTCTCAGATGTGCACAGTCACTTTTCCCTTGTAAATGCTGGGTCCCACAAAGACATTGTCTCCCATGTGAGTGAGCTCCTCTGGAATAGTGTCTTCAGTAAAAAGTCCTTTACGCTGAAAGAAAAAAAAATTGTCAGTCATTTGGTAGACAAAAAACATATACAAAAAATGAGGTAACATAAAAATATCAACTTTAACATATGAACCTTTTTTACAAATACGTACTTTTTTCTCGAAATGGCTTGTTTCTTCTGCTTTTCTTTTGGCACAAGAGCTATCTGATTCTCTTGGAACATCATGGCTCAACACTTTATCATTCAAAGGCATGGATTCTTTCTCCAATAGATTTTCCATCTGAAAAATAAAAGGCAAATTAAGCCCACATTGAACTTTCACAAATAAATTTTTAAAAGATTAACACTCTAAAAAATAGTATGTTTTCGAAAAGTAACTTACCTCTGCAGCGTTGTTGTTTCGTGGCTGTCCAGGATTCATGTTCAAAACGATGAAGAAACAAAAATCTGATGAAATTAACAATGATAGTCCAAGCAAAATATGTGCGTACACTCAAGGCGACAGCAGGAAAGAAATGCGGAACGTTACTCGGGATAGCCTTATATCGGGCAGGAACTCTTTATTTCATCTGAACGGTGATTGGTTAAGAAACGGTGAGGTCATATTTCAAAGAATCTGATTAATTCACAGAAAAGTATCCATACACCTCAGCGGAGGCATACAAAGGTGTGATACGGCAGACGCCATTTTGTAAAGCAACATGTCGCAACAAGAAATAGATGATGTCATTCCAAACACGTGGTTCAAGAGTTCGTTGCCACAAACATAAAAAATAGTGTCGTTGCCACAAAAAATAAACAACTTTGAAAAGATCGTTGCCACAGAATCAAAACGAAAGTTTAATGATGTCATTCCAACACGTGATACAAGATGGCGCTGGTGTCGTAACTTCCGGAGAAATTCAAAATGGTGGAGGCCACGCCCCTTTTCTGTGACGTCACTTCCGCCGCCCGGTTACCACTAAGGCTACTATAAAGGGGAGCTGAATCATCATCCATTTTGAATCTAACTTGTTGGTATTCGCTATTGGATTAGCACTGATTTCTTGACATATTTGTGGATCGATTCCGACCTAATTTTCAGAAAAATGGGTGGTTGTGCTGCACCAAATTGAATCAATCTAAAAATAACTTTAGGATGTTTCGTTTCCCTAGAAATGAAGAAAGACGAAGAAAATGGATAGTTAATTCTCGTCGAGATCAATGGATCCCGGGCCCAGGAGCGTATCTTTGTGAGGTAAGTTCAGCTTCGTATTTTTCCATAGAATGTTAGAAAAATTACTCTTCTTGGTACTTTAAAATATTTATTTTCATTTAACTGTCACTTATTGACGATCAACTGATTTTATAAGTACAAAATCAACTGCGGAATGTGTATGTGTTTGTGCAGTAAAATAACGTTGTTTCATGTTGTTTCTTTTGTTATCGTGAAAAGTTTATACCGTTTGTGAAATTTGTATCATACATTTCATGTAAACTTTGTGCTCAGTTAGAAATGTGATGTGCCTTTTTCTTTTCTTTAATTTTACTGTACGATTGGTGATTTAAAGTAGCATTCTATGTTTTGATTCTGATGTATTGTCGCCAAATCGGATAGTTGGCGCCAATGTTAAAAACTGGATGGTATGATCCAAATAATAAATGATTTTGTTTTTTCTTTATAGTAAGATAAATATATTCTGTATTTTTAGACATTTTTAAGAAGTTAAATATTAATTTAAATATTCGATGAATCGTTTTGATCCCATTATTATCCTTTATTGTAGTAGTAAATCTTAATGTTGTATTTTTAACTATAGGTACTTTAAATTTATTTTTAGTGTGTGAGCAGGAAATATGTTTTAAGTAGTTTTACAAACATGATTACTTTTTAAAAATTTTGTTCTATTTTTATAAAAAAAATTTTAATTTATCAGAAAATTACATTCTTAAATTAATATAATATATGTAACTGTAATTAAATACTAGTGCTTTTGATTTTAATGTTAAATTTCATGCATGCTTTTGTTAAATATGCAGGTACATTTTGAAGAAAATCAATTTGAATGCTCTAGGCAAGATGGGCGTAAAAAACTCAAGCCCAATGCTGTGCCAACTCTTTTCAATGTGCCTAATCCCCCACAACTGTTGACCCCACAGCGTCTAAAAGGCATTGGTTTACCAAAGCACCGTTCAGTTACATCCAATTTTTGTAATGTATGTGTTTTTTATTTTTATGGTTTTTCATAAAAAAATATGTTTTTATTACAAATGGACTAAATTGCTTTATAAAAGAATCAAAATATTGAAATTAAGGCATTATGTGATAAAGCTGTAATTACAGTCCCTAAGCTTAGATTAAAAAATTAAAATTTTGCTGTTGTTATATATATAATTAAGTATGTACTTTGTTATTATAATCATATATTGAAAATTAAGCATAAAACCTCAATTTGATGTAGTTTTTGGATAAAGTTTTTGTAGTTTTTCCAGGACGGTCATACATGGGTCTGGTTTCTTCAGATTTGCTCCTAAAAGAAAGAAACCGGTATCTGATTGCCTTCAAAGTCAAAAGAGTTTAAATCAAAATTTGTATTAAATTAAAGTTGCTTTTTTGCTTAATTTTAAATTCCAGATAAATAGAGAGAAATATGTATGGAGTAAGTAAAAGAAATAATATTGAAATTAATAACTTTAATCTTGAGTAATACAATAATATAGTTATAATACATTGTTTTAAATGTATATTTTAATGTCTTATATGTCTTGTCTGAATGTTGTTATTTTTTGTTTAAAGATTTACAAAACTTATTAGGATTATTTATATTATTTATTATTAAAATTACATTAAGTATATTTTATTTATCAGCATTTTCAGGAATCCTTACTTATATGTGTTTCATAATTTTTGCATCTTCAGGGTGGCTTGCTGCACAGTTTACCTTTATCAACTGAAGCGATTTCTCTTGCTGAACCATCTGTTGTAAGTTTTCATTTGAACAGTTATTAAATATTTAGTATTATAAACTTTTTCTAAAAAGTATTAACATTGTTTCTAAAATTTAAAAATATATTAACGTAATATTTACTTATGTTTAAGAAGTATGAATGCTATGAACAGTCCAATGTATTTATGCTTTTTTATAAGTCGAGTTACTTTTAAAATGGTAATGATTATTTGTATTTATTTTTATCCGATCAGAATTTATAATTTCTTTCACTTCCACATATTTCATATATTATAATTTCTTTTAGGTTCATTTGCCACAACCTTCAGCTTCATATTTTGGAGAAATAAATTTTGCTGCCGAAGTATCTGATGTAAATTGCCATTTTGCACTTCTAAAAAATTTTAATAGTTTTTTAACATCTATTCGTAAACTGTACTATGTTTTTTTAAATGTTTCCATCTTCATAATCATGCACTTTATTTCATTTCACCAGTGGTTGCAAATGTGTACATTGCAGTACATCTCAGGTGTGTTTGCAACAACATTTAGCATTACCTTCTGATTAAATAACAGCTGCTAGTAAAGAATCTATTCTATGTTTTCATTTGAGCAGCTATTAAATGTCATATGTTTTACATATATTAATGAATTTTTATACGATTTCTGAAATATGAAATTGTTTGTCTTATGGTTGCTAAACAGCTGTACTATATCTGGCTGTTGTGCTATGGAATTATTTTTGAATTTTGAGCGTTAACAATTTATTATCTATTTCTGAATTATAAAATGTTATGTAAAATAATTATTTCTTAAAATGAATGTAGTTTATATTATCTGTATTTCTAAATTTCTTATATATATATTTCAGGTTTGTTTGCAAGAACAAGCTTCAACTTCATCTTGTGATAAAATGCCATCTATTTGTGAAGGAGCTCATGTAAGTAGATAATTAGTGTATTATTAAATTGCTTGCTTATACAAAACGTTTCTATTAACTTTTGGGGGGGGTAAAAGGAATGTAATTAATTTCATCAGCATTTACAAATTCTTTGTGTACATTTCAGGTTTGTTTGCAAGAACAGCCTTTAGCCTCATTTTGCAATGAAATACCATCTATTTGTGAAGGCTCTGATGTAAGTTGATAACTAATGTATAATTAAATTGCTTCCTTATATACATTTAAAATGTTCTATAAAGTAATTTTTTGGTAAAAGGAATGTAATTAATTTCATTAATAGTTGCAAATTCTCTATGTAAATTTCAGTTTTGTTTGCAAAAACAACCTTTAGATTCATCTTGCAGCCAAATTGTAATTAATTTTAATTAATTTCATCAGCATTTGTGAAGGCTGTGATATAAGTTGATAATTTGTGTTATTAAATTGCTCATGATTATGGAGATAATCGATCCCCTGAAAAGCTGGAAATAAATTTTAAAAATCTATTTTTAAGTGAAATAAATTTTAAATATTAGAAAATAAAACAAAAATAATCTAGAAAATGCTGAAAACAATAGAGTCAAATTTAAAAACCCACCACAGTATAGGAAAAGAGACCTGGAAGTTGCATTTTTATTTTGTGGATTTATTATCTGTTTAAGTTTGGCATTTAATCCAAAGGGGCTGTGTCCCTGAAGGACTATTGTTTTCGTTTTGTATTGAAACACTATAAACGGCTGCATCACTTTTCAAATTGTTGCCACCAAATATTATCACCCTGTACTATATTTAAAGAAATTATATAGTGAAGAATCTGCATAAATGCATGTATGTTTTTTGCATTCTGATAAAACAACGGTACCTAGAGCCGTCAAATTTTGAATGACTTAATTCTACTGTGAATATGGACATCTGGAAGACCGAATTTGAAATTTGGAATTTGTTTTAATATATATTTTATATGTTGTAAAACTTTAACGAATTTTTGATTAACAAACTTGAGGATTTCAAAGCGAGCAATGGCAATGTTGTACAGAAAAGACACTTTTATCTCCAGCGTGTGAGACAATGAATCGGGAATTCTGAAGATATGTTCATTTTAAAATTATCTTGCAATATTGCTGTTGAACTGAATTTTATAGTTTAAGTGTGAAAAACTTGATATTTAATAAATAAAGGTAAAACACAAAATGTTAAAAAAAGCCCCTTTGGGTGTAATTTAAAATCTGAAAACTTTCAGATCTTTTTTGTTTGTTTGTTGTGTTTCCCCCCTTCTTTGATGATTATTCATATAGATTTTTTCTTTATTCCAGGATGTTCTTTTAAGGAATTTTATAAAACAGCAGACTGAATTGATCTCGCTTCTGCAATGCCAGAACAAAATATTACTGAAAGAACTTACAGCAACCAAAAAAAATGAAATTAATGTTTTAAAAAAATGGCATAGCACTGAAATTCAACTTCATGACCTTCAAGTACAGCATGAGGAATTGCTGAAAGGAGTGAAAACATTTCTTTCAGATGAACAAATAGCAATGTTGAAAATTCCTCGTAGAAGCATTGCAAAATGGTCTAACGAGGGAGTAATAAAAGGCCTCAAAGTTAGATTTGCCTTGGGCAAGCATGGTTATAATTACTTGCCCAGAATAGGTTTTCCTGTGCCTTCATACAGCACTTTAAATAAAAGACTTCAAGGTCTTGAAATGAATTTTGGAGTCATCAGTGACATGATTGAACTTTTGAAAATTAAAGGAGAAAAAATGAATGCTAGTGATAAAGACTGTATTTTATCATTGGATGAAATGGAGATTTCTGGCAATCCTGATTTTGATATTTCAAAACGTAAATTTATTGGTGAATGTACATTAGGAAATCAAAAGGGTGCAGGAAATCACTATTTAGTTATTTTACTAAGAGGTTTGAAGCTGAAATGGAAGCAAGTGGTTGCCCATGAGATAACTGGACAGGTAACAGGATGCCAGCTCAAACAACTTGTTGTCAATGTTATCGAAGCTGTCAATTCTGTTGGATTTAATGTTGTTGGTATTGTTAGCGATATGGCAGCAGTAAATAGAAGCCTGTGGAATTCTTTGGGAATATCTGTTTCTCGAAACCAAAGAAATAATTTCACTACTGAAATTAAGGGCAAAATTATTTATGTATTTGCAGATGTGCCACATCTTTTAAAAAATCTCTGGTCTGCAACTCTTAATCATAGTATAAAACTGCCCAGTTATGTTTGCAATAAAGAAAATTTGGTTACTTTGCATGTATCTGCAAGATTTATAAAAGATATCTGGATTACTGAAACAAACCAAAATTGTGGTTTGAGAACTATGCATCATCTCAGCAAAGAAGACCTCTTCCCCTCACATTTTGATAAAATGATGTTGCTTCTGCTGTGAAGTTTTTTTCAATTAAAACAGCTGTGGGATTGGAGAAGGCAGTAGCTTTAAAAGAGATAAGCCCTAATGCTCTTACAAC
This sequence comes from Stegodyphus dumicola, assembly GCF_044657685.1. Classification (NCBI taxonomy): domain Eukaryota; kingdom Metazoa; phylum Arthropoda; class Arachnida; order Araneae; family Eresidae; genus Stegodyphus; species Stegodyphus dumicola. The sequence goes on along the minus strand of NC_140770.1, from coordinate 58,424,219 downwards.
AGCATGGTGGATAAGATTTATATGTCAGTGGTTTCAAATGCTATCCTCTAGATGTAGAAAGAACTCAATTTCTGTGACAAATAAAAGCAAAAAAAAATGAGTTACTTTTTGAATTTATTAATGTTATACAGCTTATAGAAATTGGTAAAGGGTGGAAACCATTACATACTGGTTTGATTCTTTCTACTTTATCAGCCATACAGTTAGCAGAGGCATGTTTTCTGAATGATTTTCAGTTTATTTTGACGAGCAGATTGACACAAGATGCTCTAGAAAATGTATTTTCTCAGATACGCAGAAAAGCTGGTTTGAGGCCAAGTGCTTTGCAAGCTGTGAAAGCATTAAAGCTTATCTGTTTATCTCAGTTTATATCTGACATTAAGAACTCCAGTTATGCTACTGATTCAGATATTTACTTGTTAAACTATGCAAAAGATGAATTTGAATTTCTGAAGGAGAAAAAAGCTTTAGAGCCTGTTACCATACCAGAAGTTTCTGATGTATCTCTACAGAATCTCACCCTTAGTGAGGAAAATAACGTCTGTTATATTGCAGGAGCTGCAATAAATTCTGTTTTGAAAAATGCTTGTAATTCATGCTCACAGTTTCTCATAGTTTGTGAGCAAAATACTCCTTCCATTGATGAAAATAAGCAGTACATAATTAATTTTGCAAATTTAGGTGGGCTTAAATGTCCTTCTCCAGAAATTTTTAAATTGTGCCTTCTGTGTGAAAAAATAATTCAAAATTTTCGAGACGAAATAATGCATGGAAATGTAACTATGGATGTGGAATTTGTTAAAATGATTTGTAAGAAAGCAGGCGAGGTAAATATTCCCTCCTGTTGCAATATCAAAACAAAGATAATAAAATATTATTTGACTGCCCGTGGAATTGGTCTCAAGAAGCTTCTTCAAAATAAAAGGCAGCAGCGGCAAAGTTTTGCATCTCCTGCTTTTAAAAGGAAGAAAGAAAACTAGAATCTAATCAAGAGTTTAAGAAGTTTTTGCTGTTCAGTTCTGTCTGTAAAAAAGTAGAGTAGTTGTCACTGAAAAATTGCTGTTTGTCTCTTCGAATAATAATTAGGCCCACCAACAGCTGAATGGTTAAAGTTACTGAATGCTGGGAGTTCCATCTTCTGTTCTATTTCCGAACAGGCTGGCTGCATGGTTGGTTTTTTTGTGGTTTTTCCCCATGTGTAATGTGAATACAAGCCAGTTCTCCTTAGAAAGTCCTCTACAATAGAAGATTTCATAGTCAGCTAAATCGGATTTACTTTTGTATGACCTTAAATGAGGCATCAATTGTGAATCTGTTTTGGCATGTTATTAGGAATTTTAAATGAAACATTTATTGCTGTTGTGAAAGAATGATCAACTGATGTTTACCTTACTAATCAATGTCTTATAGTATTGTAATGGCTTGCAGGATTTTTCATAATGGGATGTTGCATATGTTTTACTCTTCTTTTTTACCAAATAAATAGAGTATGTTCCTAATCAGACATTTCTTCTTTTGTACCAGGGTTATATAATATGATGTGATAATTTGGATTTGTTTATAGAATATATAACAGTATTTTTTGACATTCTAATAGAACCAGTGTATTTTATTTATTTACTTATTGCTTTAAAACAGATTTTGAATCAAGGCTTACTTCCCACCCCCTTTGAGTATGCACATAAAACATGTTTAAGCTATATTTATAATATATCAATGAGATACAGTGGATGGACAAAAATATGGAAACACCTTGTGAAATGCATGTTTGAAAAGAAAGATTGATTTTAATGAAATATGTAGGTGGCGCTGGCGTTTTTGACTACTGACGCCACCTATACAACTTCGTAAATGTGCTAAACAGTTCAGTTGTTGTCGGAGTACTGTTATGTTAGGTTGTCATTGCATTATGTCAGAGTTAACAGACTTCGAACGTGGGCAAATTGTTGGAGCATGTATGGTAGGTGCTTCCGTAAGCAAGGTAGCCGAGGTGTTTAGTGTTTCAAGAGGTACTGTATCGAAGATTTATTCCGCATATTTCAAAAGAGGAAAAACATCATCTGCTAAATCACAGGGCGGACGAATGTGTGTCCTGAGTGATCGTGACAGACGATCATTAAGGGCAATTGTGACGAAAAATAAGAAGACCACAGCTGCAAAAGTTACTGCTGAAATGAATGTTGTGTTACCGAACCCTGTGAGTACCAAAACAATTAGAAGGGAGCTTCATAAACAGGGAATTGCTGGCCGTGCTGCAATTGAGAAGCCACTCATCAGTGATGCTAATGCCCGTAACAGGAAAAGGTGGTGTTTAAGTCGTAAAGCCTGGACTATAGAGCAGTGGGAGCGAGTAATATGGTCTGACGAGTCTTCTTTCACATTGTTTCCCACTTCTGGCCGAGTTTACGTCTGGAGAACGCCATCTCAAGCCTATAATACAGACTGTTTGTTGCCAAGAGTGAAACATGGCGGGTGTTCTGTTCTGGTTTGGGCAGCCATATCGTGGTTCTCTGCTAGCCCCATGATAACTGTGTCAGGGCACATGACTGCCAAGACTTATGTGAACATTTTGGCTGATCAAGTTCATCCCATGGTACAAACGTTGTTCCCCGATGGTGATGGTGTCTTCCAAGACGCCAAAGCCCCTGTTTACACAGCTCACATTGTCCAGGACTGGTTTTCTGAGCTCGAGGATGAGTTGTCCCATCTCCCCTGGCCACCACAGTCACCAGACCTGAATATTATTGAACCTTTGTGGTCTTAGATTAGCTCCTTTAATGGAAAAAGAACAAAATAAAAATGATATACCTTGAAAACAAGAATACTATCTGAATAGTGTTGGCTAAAATTTATTCAGATGGTTTTTTGCATTTATTCAAACATCTCCGCATATAAATGAGAATTAATTATATTATATTAGTTTTAAAAGTAAAACTAATATAATATCATTCTATATAAAGCTGTTTGATGTATAATGGAAAAACTTCAATTACTGCAGTATGTTTTAATAAAATTTGAATGTAATAGACTGAATTGCACTACATTAGACCAAAAAGCAAAACATTTTTATTTATTTATCTTTATTTTCACTATATGTGTTTGTCATATGTTTGTTACTGGAGGACTTTTTTTATAGATTTGAAGCTAAATAATATTTTTATGTTTTTACTTATGCAAATTAATTAATAAAAAGAACTGTGATTTAAGTATTGTCTTTGCTGTGATATAGATTGAATCTTATTATGTTATGGAATTATCATTTAAATATTCAGATACGTGTAATATTAAGAGCATATGTATGTAAGTATAATTTTTCCAAGTATAATAAAAAGTAACCATCAACAACAAATAAACTTATAAGTAAATAGTATCTGTAAATTCTGTATGTAAATGTATTATTTTTATTTATTTGTGTATTATTTTAATATTGTTTTTAGGTAAATAAAGAAAAAAAAAATATTTAATGGAATTTTTTACTCTATTAAATCTATGAATCCCACAGTCATCTGAGCATTGAAGTAATTTTTATAGCATTCTGCATTTCATTCTAAAAGCATTATAATTTAAAGGTGTATATCTTGAATCAGTATTTAAAATCATAAAGTGTTTAGCAGCTTTTTTTGGAAACACACACAAAATAACATTTTTAACAAATTTGCTACAGTAATAGACGTTTGATTCCATGTGAGCAAAATTCAAATAACATATTAAAAATAAAAAACAAAAATTAAAGATCAAAACTTATCCTGAATTAATGGAGGTTGAGGGATTTCCCTCAACCATATTAAGAATGTGGTTGAGGGAAAGCTCTTGTCAAAAAATACATTTTGAGATAAATAACATTATACGTGTATTTAAAAGAAAAATTGAAAATTCAATAAAGGAATTCAAAAAGAAAGTATTTTTAACTAAAAATACAAATTTGAAATATGATATGTGAAAATGTTTTAAAAACTTTTAAAATAACTTGAATCATACGAGAAATTTAGCAATTTAAAAAAAAAAAAAAAATACGAGAAAGAATCTGAACTGCAGACAAAAGAAGGGGGAAAAGACACACATCTTTATAGGAGTGCAGAAAAAAGATGAAATTCGGATTTTCTAGGATGTTAAATTTTAGCGGACAGCGCTAAAGAGCCAAAGTTGCCGCTCCACACCTAAATTGCAACCCTAAAGCTTAGATTCAAAATGGCTGACTAGTCAGCCTGTATCTCTAGTAGCTCTAGTTACTACTTGTCTGGAATTAGTTATCAAACTGTACTTCATATCAGCTGATAATGCATTCCGGAAAATTGGAGAACTGAACGCACGAAGGGTATTTTGTAACAAACCATTGCATTTATAAACGATATTGTACATTCTCCGAGAGTAGTATTTCCCTTCAGTGCAAAGCTACAGCACAGGTTGTATGCAGACAAGGAAGGAATATTTTACTGAAAAACGCCTTTTCTCAAATTTACAAAATTGCGAGCGGAGGATCAGTTGTATTTTCGGAAGCGTTCTCATCGTTCCAGATTTTTTTTATTCAACTTATCATTGATGCTGCTGAATCAGATTAAATTCGGTTTTTAATAAATGTTTTAAATAAAAGAACATGACTCATTTAGCTGCACATTTTTATTGTATTGTTTTAGCTTATTAAGTGCTGTGGAATATATGAAATTCCTTCTTGTAAGAGAAAATTCTATTTTTTTGGAAAGAAACAGTAAATAAAGTGAATAAATCGGGTTATTCGATTATAACTACACTGTGCTCTCTATCCGTGGCATAAATTGAGCATTTCGTGTCAGAAAGTATTTCGTGCAGACCGTTGTATTGAAACTGGTTTCCAAACTGGCTAGAAAAAAGACCTAAACGGATAAGCAAAATATCTGTTTACTGGGATTTGAATCTAGTCAAACTACCATAGCTTGCCGTGGTATCTGTTAGCCCAAATTTGCAAGGAAAAATTCAGAAGAATTGTACGAATTCTTCTTTTTTGTTAGTTGACTTTTCAAAATATTGTTTAAGTTTGGACCAGCAATTTTTTCAAAATATCCTTATTTGTTGAGTTGCAGAGGTATTGTATGTTTAATTTGATATTTTCAAGACATTGTCTACCGAATCCATGATGGAGTACGCGAAAAATATTTAGTCTTAAAAACCCAGTTTCTATCTATAAATTGCAGGTTTACATTAAAGAGACAGAATCATTTGTATAGTTTAAAAAAAACCCTTCAATCATAATGTTGAAAATATCTACTCCAATTCATAACGTTCATGTATTCAAAACTTGGGTTTTTTTAAAGTCGCAAAGGAGTTCATTTCCGGGGTGATGACGTTTGATACCAGGGTGTCTGGGCTCGAGACCCTACCCCTAATCGAATACAATTAAAAATTCAGAATATATTCCAATATTAGCTTAGATAAATAATCTTAAAACTTTTTATACTAATATTTTAGGTAAATATGATAATGTAATTAAAAGTACAAAATTTATAGAGAAGACCGTCTAACGTATGGAAAGCTGCTCAGCTGCTACATAAAGGTAAAGTACCAATCACTCAATGTTAATAAAAGAGGTTACATGAAAAAAATTACTACAATACAGTATAATAAAATAATAGATACGCTACAGATGCAATAAATATATTTAAGTTTCAGCCACAAAACTGCGAATCGTCTCTTATTGTTTTCTGTGTCGCAATAATTATAATTATAAATTCTTATTTCTAAATTAGGAATGCTCCTCATTTTGATACGAAAATAGTTGGACGGAAGACTGTAAAAGGTGCGAAGCTTATTACATTATTACGCTTCATGAATTGCAATATTATGCACATACTATGGTTCCCCTGCTCTCCACCAAATTATATTTATAAACTATTTTATTATTTCCTATATTTTTCTTTATTGAAATATTTAATTTATAATATATTTGGCTGAGAACAGAGTTCTGCGATGTTTGTAATGTGTTTCTAAAGCATTTACACGACTAGGCCCAGTAATCTCCATTCCAATAACGATTGGCAATTTTTAACTAAAATGCCGAAATTTGCCTGCGATGAAAATATAGAATTAGAAATTCCAATTTATATTTAGGAAAAATTTAAACAGGCTTGATTGATAAATTATTGTGTTTAATGTTTAAATTAATTCCTGAATAAAACGTAACTGTGTTTTATGTCTATGCTAAATTCAGTTTCTGTAAAGACATTCAAAATTTTCCACTTGCTAATCGTATGTCAAATAAAAACCCTGCTGATTTAAGCACATCGTTTTAAAAAGAACTCTAGATTAGAATTTTGAATTTTGTTGCAATTTTATTCAATTTAAGTGAAGTGTCGTCAGTCACATTACACATCCAAGCTCCCGAAATAAATAGCGACCACCATTCTAAGAATAACGTAGCCATAATAATTTATTTGTTTGTTTCATAACCACCGCTTTGCCTCAAGGAGACAACGCAGTTTCATTTAAAAACTCACGTAATAATTTTTTTAAATTTTTTTAACATACTTTTACGAAGTCGTTTTTCAGAATTATATAACACAAAACGGGACGAAAAAACTGGTGTTCAACAACTTTTCGTATTGAGTATTACATTTGATAATTCTTTGTATCAGAGTTTGTTTCGAAAAGTTCCATTTCAAATTTTTCATTCAAACTGAAAATGCATACCTTGAATTAAAACTCAAAGAATACATTTGCCCAGTTTTGAATTCAGGAAATAATGTAAGCTTTCTCGTCTTTCATTAAATATTAATAATTAAAATATATGTATTGCCTCTTATATATATATAGATCTGCATATGTATATGTGGGATGTTGTACTTAAGAGCTATAGCAACAATCTTATAGAAGGCAACGATAATAATATTTAGTAGCTTAATTACGAAACCACGCGAAAAAAACAGACGTAATTACTGTAAAGATAATGCGTAAAAATAAAAAGAAATAATAAAGGCAAGTCGGCCCATGCAATCATAAGAAACGGAATATCATCATAATAATCATTCAGTGTTCTTTCATTTTTCAAACTTCATCGCGGCTCATGTCTAGTGTCGCTGCTAGAAGTGGTCACGTGATCTTGCGTTTTCTCGCTGTTGAACGAGTTGCTATTGTTATAGGTAAAACGATTTATCCTTCTTTTTACCTATACGGAATGGCAACGCGCTCAATATATATACATTTATAATAGAAACTTCCATAAATAAAGATTGAGTGCTTGAGGAACGATTACTGGAGGAGTACAACCAATAAAAATTAGCCTTAATATTGTTAAATTTGCAGGACTAAGTTTCGAAGGTTCATTTGCACTTCTGCAGCTGAAGAGCAAGATTTCCGGTCTTTAAGTAAATGTCATTTAGACAAGCGACTGCATGCGTATTTACCTTAAATATTCTTAAGGCAAAATTTACTTTTGTGGGAGTTTGTGCCCTCTCAAACTTTTGTATTTCGAATCTCTTTTCCACAATGGCTCTTATCAAAGTAAACGAGATAGAAGGCTTGAAACTGTAACTTCTTACATTGCCTTAAATAACGTTAAATTATTTTTCTCTGCGTGTGTCCTCACAGAAGTTTCCATTTTTAATCATACTTCCACAAATTTTCTCAGCAAAAGAAACTTCTTCATGGAAGACTCAAAATTGTATCTGTTTCATTACCGTACGGCTGAAGGGCATTTAGGTAAGATGGCTGCAATGGTTGCTGGGTGAGTTTGGAAAGAAGCAGTGGCGTGTGGAAGATAAAAATATTTTATTTTGTGCAGCAGCGGCAAAATTTTCCTTTTAAACTGCCGAGTTTGTTGCGTAAATTTTTAAAATTCTACTTTCATTTTAAGTTGATGACAAAAACTAAAAATTAAACAAAGTTCCTTTAATTTTTCAAAAAGCATAAAATAAATTAAAAAAGACAATAAATTTAGAACTCGGGCTTCTAGATGCACATGTTTGAGTGGAGAAGTCAGTTCCGAATTTGGTGGCTTTAAAGGCCTTAATGTTTTGAAGCTCTTGGAACTATACATGCATATTCTCTATTTGTTTAACAACAGAGACTACTGGTTTGCGCGGCTACCCACCTAGAATATAAAATAAAAAGGAAATAGTTAATAGTTCTTCGAAGGTTAACGAAATAAGCTGCGAAATACATCTTTCCTCCTTGAAGAAAAAATTAATGTCTTGCTTTCCAAACAGCAAAATGTTACATTGTTTTTACACTTCAATACTTTTAACACATTTTTAACTGCGTAGGTTTAGATAATATTAACGTCTGCTTTTAGGGAATGCAAAATTGGCACATGTTGCAATTAGTCCTGCGATAGATGTTCGGAAAATGTTTTATTGAAGAAGCATTTATGTGTTTATGTATAACAATTTGAAGTCTAATACTTAATGTAAATTCTAGGAAGGTAAAGCGAACAAAAGCCGTCATGGTTGTATTTTTAGGAAAGTCTGGCTCGTGTTAACGTCAGACATCGGGCAAACAAACAAACAATAATATGCAAGCTTCAAAGTTGGAGTGATGTCAGTATTAGAGTTTAAAATAAGCAGACTGCTTCTGGAAATGAGTATCACATAATAACTATTTCTAGAATTTAGTAACGAAGGTGAAATACGAGCCTATTGTAGAAGTATTCTTCCCCCTTTTTCCTAATTGCAAGGGTGTTTTATGCTTAGTTTCTTTCAAGAAAAACCTAATACGATCTATCGAAAATCACCGCTATACGGATAAGAATTGTATACTTGTCATTTCAGATTAAAATGTGTTCTCAAAGTTGTGGTCCGATATTTGCTAGGTTTTCAAACTGGCCCTTTTTCCAATGCTCTCAAAGTCCTCTTGCAATGTGGTACCGCGACGAACTTCATCACAAAATCATATTTGTGTTATGATTCCAGATCGAAGAAGCTTTTCAGCTTGTTTCGCTGATTTTTTTTCCGATTAGCATGTCTTTCATTAGCATGTCTCGCAGAGTTCGAGAAGTTAAATTAGAGTATTCTAGGGAGGTAAAGTGCACAAGGGCTCCCATGGTTAAACTGACCACTCATCCCGATTTTGGCGGGACAGTCCCGCTTTTTAGAAAACATCTGCATTTCTTATTTCGGTAGCCGACAAAGCTCACCAACATATAAGCTCTGCTCAGTGCATGCAATCGCGGATCATCCTGCAACATTGCGCCGCTTGATCGCTCGCGCCGACTGAACGGAAAGGACAGCAAATTCGGCGCCGGGCTCAATGTGTTAAATTAGATTATTTCAGGAAGGTAAAGTGCGCAAGTACTGTCATGGTTGTATTTTAGGAGCGTTTGGCTCGTGTTAAAATTACACATCGGGCAAATAAACAATGAAGACATCCGTTATGCCGGGCTGCATATTCATCAATGCACATCAGCGTAGCTATTGAGGGAGGGATTTCGAAAATGGACCAATGAGATTCTATTGCTCTAGAGACGGTAAATCTTTGAAATCTAGCATATAAGCGTATGTTGTTTAGGTATTAATTTGTATTTATTTCGCAGTTATAAATGTATGGCATAATAGTAGAAATTCTCGTAGTGCTTTCGCTTTATGAGTTTATTTAATCGCTAACGTTTGAGTTTGGCAATTTTAAACTTCATTCATATTCAGAGGTAGATTTAGACTTGATAAGGCCCTAAGCTATTTTAGATTATGGAATCCTTTATAAGTCTATTTTACTATATTTGTACTATATTTTTATTTCTTTTGTGTGGGTGGACCCTAAGCTATAGCTTGCGTAGATTCTACGTAAATTATGCACTGTTGATATTCGGATTGATGTTCGCGGCATATTATCGCTCTTTATATCGATAAAATGACTCAAGCTACAATTAGCCTCGAATATAATGCATTTAATAATACCTGTGGTCTAAGATAACTCAAGTATATATATATATAAATTGATATGATTATATATAATGAATTTGGATTAATTGATATTTCTTCAGATACATATAATAATAATAATAATATGCAATGGCATAATTTTATTGTGAGCTTTTAAATTACTCTCAATAAATTTATGCATTTGTATTTAAAAACTCTAAAGCAATTTTTGCTTCAAATGTATAGAAATATAAGTTTTTACATCTGAACTGAATGTAGTAACTGAAACAAATTTTAAATAATAACTAAAGTTACCATTTTGCAGTCAATTACCCTTAAATACAAAATGTTACATAACTGTTATAGAACTTATAAATTTAAGAGCATACATTTACTTAACGATATGAAGAATGCTGACAAATGTAGTTCCTTGAAAACAGAAACCGATATTGATCAGTCGAAGTAATTACTGTGTGCTAATCGCGCTTTAAAGAGGAACTTGGAACTTGGAACATTTGTTTAGATTTCTTTCAAATTCTTTCAACCAGGTAGTGAAATCTTCACAATTGCTGCTATTTGATCTAATTTCGTAATGAAAATTTTCAGGAGAAATCGACTATGTTTGAATTATTATCTACAGGAAATTGCCTGGCAAAATGTTTTTAACCATCATGCTTAAAGCGCTTAAAGGTATTTGGCATGATAGAAGTATTACGGGAAGCCCATTGGTCCATCATAGAAGCCACTCCCTCGGTGGCTACACAGATGTGCACTTGCGAAATATGCATCCGGGTTTCGAATTCAGGTTGGTGGGTCTTTATCATTGGAGAATTGGTCGACACGCAGTAGCTGATGGGTATCTCTCTAAATTGGCAAAACGTAGAAAAAAACTTTAAAATCAGTACAATAAATAAACATTAAAATCAGTGCAACTTGTTTCAACTGTATAAAAAAGTTTAAAGTAAAACGTTTAAACTCACCAGTGTGCACTTTGGTGTAAAATATAATTTTCACTATCAGAGTAACTTCAGTGCTTTATCTATAAGCACATAAAACACTAAGGTAATTTATATTTACAGCATTAAATTATGTATGTGTAATATCAAACTCATCATTGTAAAACAGAGGCAATCGTATCAGTTTATCCTCAGGTTTTTAAACATATGTGCTGATAAACGCACTAGGATATTTTATGTCTATATATGACCACAGATTATACCAGAGTACTCCGTACGTATATTAGAGTATAATCAAGGTTAATGTTTAATTATTAGTGTAGAATATTTATGTAAAAGCCTCAGTGAGAAATAGAAAAATTTGTTTATTCTCAATAGCTGACCTATCCGTGCCTAATACGCACCAGGAGCCCACCAGCGGCCGAGCGGTAAAATCGCTGAACACTGGTAGTTCGGTCCGAATTTCGAATACCGCGAACGGGCTGGCTGCATGAGTGTTTTCGTGGTTTTCCCCATGTTCAACGTGTATACGAGCCAGTTCCCCTTAGAAAGTCCTCCACGAAGGCATCCCTCCCTTTAGGCAGATAGCCCTCGAGGCTTCGCCGTAATTAAGTAACCTAACCTAATACGTACCAGGGTAACTTATGCTTTTAAATGCGTATCAGGGAGGAATTTATATGTTTCAGGGTAAAATCCAAAAGAAATGTCTAAATAACAGTGTATTATGTCTAAATATCTGTGTAAATATAGCAGTGCAAAATAAGCAACTATCGGGTTTCGTCAATATAATAGCATTATTAATGTACAATATCAATGTAAGAGTATCTTGTATCTTATATGAAACTATTGTCTTATACCTTGTCCTGGTATAGCCGTTTACAGTAAAAAAATCCTATTAAACTTCGGATGCCGAGCTCCTGGGCTCCAGGGAAATCTTGTGTTGTACAGTTGCGAATTTCGGACGATACACGAACAGTACTCGTAAGTCGCCCGTGTGTCCGGACTCGCTCTTTCCTGTAACCTGTATAGTTAATATTGTAAATACATTACATAAATACTGTGTTGTACTGCTTTAATTTGCTGCGGGGAGGCGGGCATTAGTTTGTCAAAATCTCACGTAATATTAATTTAGGAAAAAACTGACTTCAACTATTTCGCAAAACATATTTCTTGAATTTTTCGAAAAACTAAGTTTGCTCTTGAGAAGAAGCTAGGGCATCAAACTCTAGCTAAATCCTCTTTTTTTCTAAACCCCGCCTACTAGGATGGATTTTAAATTGGAATAGGTTTTCAAAGGAAATATAATCCAATACGATGAATTATTATTACATGCCTAGCCACCGGTTTTTCCGCACCTTGTTGTGGTAAAAAATCTTGCAAATTGCCCTATGCGTATGCTAATTCTCTGTCCGTTATTTTTAATAATACTGCGTTGTCTGTTTGAGTCGAAGCGGTGGTTTTGGTACTCCTTGTAGATTAATATATGCTTTGCAGCTAGGTAACCGATGAATGATGTTCGTTGTCCAATGTGTTTGTGGTATATCTGGTTGTAACGAAAGTTTTCTGCTGAATAGAGGTCTTAATAAAGTTAGAAAGCAAAACGAGGAAGGGCTATCTTTAGTGCGGGTACAAATCACCATCCAAATCTAAGATTTTCTGCCAATATTTAAGTACTTTTTCAAAGATTTCGACTCAGAAACTGGTGGACGTGAGTTCAAGAACAGATCCACCACATTTCGCAGGTCCTCTGCAAAATGAAAGAGAGCATCAGCAAGATGTAGCCGCAGGTGGGAAAAAAGTTAAAATTCCGAAGGAACGATGTCGCGACTGCACGGTGGGTGCAGCAAAAGATCCCACTCGAGAACGTACGTAGTCCAGGCAGTGAATGCAGACACATATGAATTTGCATTATATTGACGCAGCATTACCTTTTTGCGTTGGATTTAGTTCGACGTTTTCCCTTGACAACAGCGTCAAAACGGACCAGCATCTCGCTACACCTTATTGTCAAGGGTTTTATCTTTTTTCAGATAATCTTTGTGAAGAGCAAAGCAAAACCCACCAAATACAAAACATGATCTTTTTGTTAGTGAAATTGCGCTTCGCGACGCTTCCGAAGGGGCCACCAGGAGCAGACCAATCTCCTCTTCCGCCTGTGTTGTTGAACCCACATTTCATCACAAGTGACGATCTGGTCCAGAAATTCGTCCTTGCACTGATATTCGAGCAGATTAGTGTAGTCTCGAATACATCTGTCTTTATCCGCTTGAGTCAGCTCATGCGGCACCCAGCGACTAAGCTTGTACTTCACGTTTATACAATGCAATAGGCGACTAATGGACATGGCAGCTAGGAAGCTGTGAAGAGATTGAATTTTCCATTAAGTTCTGATCAGATCCATCTGATCTTCTTCCATTAATTTAAAATAAGTTGCTTCCTGTTACGAAGATATAATTCAACCCACTCGTTCAATTATTTTGTTACCGAAACTTCTCTATGCTATTAAAATTTGTGCCCGTCTGCTTGTTTGTTTGTTTGTGGCATTTTCTCTTCCGGAACTGTGGAGAGTTGAATTTCTTGAGAGGTATCCAGAATTCCAAAATCTCGTGGGAAGCCCTTTTAAAAATTCTCCTCCCCGTACGTCCTCATTTTTCCAAGTGGCATGCCAGGGCCCGCTTTCAAATCGTAGAGTTTGTTAGGAAAAAATTTCTACAATATATGAAATTAAAATAGCATTGCCAAACCTTAAATATATTATTTCCAATTCCAATTCGTGGGAAGCTATTTCGATTTGTTCCATCTTCGTACGACTTTAATCAGCCGAGATATAAAGTAAACTCTATTTTCGCATTCATTTTCCCGAGTGGCAATAATTCGCGCTTTGGAGATAAAAATGCTTTATTTCGAAATGTGTTGCTATTACTCGTTTTCAAATCGTAGCGTTTGTTAATAAAAATTTGTCAGATTTATAAAACATGGAATAAAAGTAACATTGTCAAACTTTTACTATTATGTAAGATCATATTCTGACATTGAAGAGAGCACGCGATTGCACGCGACGTCACTCTGTGTCGAAAATTGTTCGTTAATGTCAACATTTTAAATAAATAACTGCTGTCGGCAACATTTTTTTTAAAGTTAGTATAACTGACACGATATATTAGTGTCACTTTAATTCTTTTATCAATATTGAGAACATTTTATATTACGTTAAATTTAAATCATGACGCCATAAATATTAACCTGAAGTGTCAAAAAATTTTGTTTCCGGTTTGGCAATAAAAAAAAAATATTTACTAATTGGTTGATGCTTGGAAAGAATGAAGTAACTTCTTTCATACTGAATAGATTCATACAGCTGTTTTTCCGATGCGCATAAAACTTGCAAATTTTGCTTTAGCTGTAGCACGCTCATCTGATGAGCTTGCCCGCTAATACGTTTATAAAAATCTGGTAACTTAAACCCTTTCGTAAAACGTTAGAAGGCTATCTCAACTGGAGAAGCTTTATTTTTGGACTTTTACATATGTCAGGACGCTAAGGGGATTCGTTCAGGAATCTGGAAAGAGCGGGAGTAATACATATACTGCTGCATGCCAGAATAACTATCCAAAGTATCCTAAGTAGCCATTTGATTACACAAATTCTAAAAGACGCGAATCTTTATAAGTACCACATGCCAGGTTATTTCAGTCGTTCCTTATATACACTCTTTTGCAAAAAAATCGAAGCACCAAGAAGGACTTTTGCGATCGTGACGAAATTCGGTATGCAAAAACATCTTGATCGAACATGCAAATGATCAAGGTTTCAAGGGTCCCACCAGCGGCCGAGCGGTGGTAGTCGCTGAACGCTGGTAGTTCGTTCCGAGGTTCGAATCCCGCAAACGGGCTGGCTGCATAACCGTTTTCGTGGTTTCCCCCATGTGTAACGTGTGTACGAGCCAGTTTCCATTAGAAAGTCCTCCAAGAAGGCATCCCTCCCCTTAGGCAGATAGTCCTCGAGGCTTTGCCATAATCACGCACACACACACACAAGGTTTCAAGGCAAATGAACAGGAATCGCGATCATAACGCGCATTTCGAGTGCGCTATTCGCAAAGTATAAAATATGCAACAGAAGATAAAAAATTATCTTTTTTTGTTGCTGCCAATGTAATTCCGCAAAGAAGGAACTAAAGGTGTCATTACGACGATATGGAAGACCTTACAGACAACTAAAGGACATGGAACGTGGTCGCATTGTAGATTTGCGAGAAGGTGGGTCGTCATACCGAGCAACAGGCCACCATCTGCAGCGTACAGACACTGCTGTGCAAAAATGTTGGCAGCAATGTTTGCTACAAGGAAATTGCCGCAGACAAAATGAAGCTCTGGAAGGCCAAGAAGAACAAATGTGAGGCAAGATAAGATGATTGTTCGCCAGGCCCAAACCTCCCCAACGGTATCATTGTCGAGTATTCAACGCACAACAGCCACGCCTATACCTCCCGTGGTACCGTCCAGCATCTCACGGCGCTTGTCTGAGGCGGGGTTACGCTCACAGATGCCTTTAATCATGGACCTTATAAGAAATAGACTAACCCGAACGGGTTTTCTCCCTCGTCCGAGGCGTTGGCGGCAGTCACATTGATAACATCCGGAGGAGTAGGGACGACTTGCAGAAATTTAACATTGGTTGCCTATTGCAGCGTGTATAATTGTCAAGAAAAAGCTGGTTGTAGCGCCTCATTTCAAAAATTACAATTTCTACATATTTTTATTTTTGAAATTGAGATTTTTTTTTTTTTTTTTACTGTTAATTTAATTTATTAGCCCAAAGCGACGGTAGCCTAGAAAGGCTGTTAGTCTCGAAGCGGCATTTTGCGCTGTTTTACTATAAATGCCCGTGTTTCCTTGCAAATTGTTTTTACCAAATATTATCGCCCGGTATTAAAGAAATTAAATAATGAAGAATCTGCATGAATACATGTATTTTCTCGCACTGTGACAAAAACGACAGTATCTAGAGCCATCGAAATTTGAATAATGTAATCCTCTACCCGAACTTGGGCATCTGGACGGCCGAATTTGGATTTTGTTTTAATATATTTTATATTTTGTAAAACTTTGACGAATTTTTGATTAACAAACTCAACGAGTTTAGAGCGAGCACTGTAAATAACAAATAACAGTTTTATGTCCAGTGCGGAAATTCTAAAGATATGCTGTTTTCAAATGTATGTGTTTTACGGGCGAAGAACATAATATTGAATAAATATAGGTAACACACAAAACTTTAAATAAAGGTTCCTTTTGGGCGTAATATAAAATCTGAGTGCTTCTAGATTTTATTTTATCCTTTTTCTTTAACTTCATTACGCTCAGAAAATTTTATGCTCCGAAATTTATGATTTATTAAAATAACTAGTCCACTTTAATGTTAATATAATTTAATGATCATATAATCAAATAAATATGATCGTTTCGTAATGTTATTATAGTTTGGAAAATCACTGCCTTAAAACGTTCATTAAATTTTTAAAAAAAAATTATCAGATCTTGTTTAATTTTACCGTATTTATTTCAAAGCATCGCGTACTGTCAATCTTATTTAATTTTACTTAACTTTTACGCAAAATTAAGTTCATAAATTTTGTGCTTAGAGTTTTTTCCGTTTTACCAAAGTAAAGATGTTTATACAAGAATTACGCGTGAAAAAAATGCGCGAAATGCAGTAAAAAGTGCTTTAATGAGATATATTAAATTCTATTTACAAAAACTGTGGTTTCTCATAATCTCATCACTATACAACGTATCGCATTTAATAATTAAAAAGAGTTATGTGATACAAACGCCATAAGTTTCGGTGTTAAAGTCAACCAGATCTTCCCAACTCTTTCTTGGCGACATGTCGGTGACGTGCGCTCCGCCTACTGGGTTAGTCTATCTCTTATCAAGTACATTTACCTTTGATACATTTGCCTTTGACCCCACATTATCTGCGGAGTCGTCTGGAGTGGTGTCGCAGCCGATCATGATGGCTGCCATCAGAATGGCATCGTATAGTGTACAGGGATGAATCCCGCTTCTGATTAACGGAGAGACTGAAAAGAACGGAAAAGTGTATAACAATAGTTAACGCCGCATCTTGAAATCAAACATGTACTGCTATTTTGCTTTTAAAATTTTTGTAATTTTCTGTTGAATTGCATATGGCGTAAATGCGAAGAAAATGATGTTTAATAATAAAGTTAAAATGACAAAAAAAAATTGGTTTAGTAGGAGTGAGCGAAACAGCAGACTGGTAAACTGCGAAATCTAACAGAGCGTAAAAAAACCATAACAAACTCTTTTGGACGATCGTTAAATTTTTAAAAACTCCAGATATTTTTTAATAAATTTTTAAATTTTCCTTGAATTTGGAGACAAGTTTATAACCGCAAAGTAGTTTTTTTTTTTTTTTTGTTTGCTGAAGAATCTGGAAATCCATTGAGCTTTATTCGATAATTGTAATATCATCAGTAATAACCTCATAATATCTCTAATTCTCTAGGGGATATTATGTATTGGAAGCGTGTTTCAGAAGAATGCATCTTTGTGTAATTGTTTTCATTTTTTGAAAATGCGAATTTTCGTTTCTAAGGATTATTTGAATTGGTATCTTCTCGTCTTTCAATAATCAATATATTTTTAAGATATTTCAACAGTCTTTATTATGTTATCCTGCAAACGATAAACGCGCTCTTCTTACGACACATGCAATTAACACACAGCATTTCATAAATGCATATTTTCATAACTGTAAAAACCTTGCTAATTCCTACAGAAAATAAAATCACATAGTATTTAAGCTACCATATTTAGATCTATTATAAAAAATACAACTGTATAAAATGCACTGTATATTACACATTTAATAGAATGACACGTTTCTTCCGAAGTGTTCTCAAGTACTTTGGAAAAAGTATTTATAGGACAGATATTTTTACTTTGATCAGCAATGCGCTTTTATACTTTATAATGAAATCAATACCTGGAAAACAAAGCCAGTAAAATGCCGTGCAATATCAGGTCAGTGTACATTTTAATTTCTCCAGGGTTAATTTATAGGATACACAGTCTCCCACGCTGGAGATAAAAATTTTATTTTTCGTACAGCTTTGCTATTACCCGCTTTGAAATCGTTGAGTTTGTTAATCAAAAATTCCTCAGAGTTTTACAAGATATGAAATACATAATAAAACAAATTCTAAATTCCAAATTTGGGCTTACGTATGTTCAAATTCGGGCGGAAACGTACGTTATTCAAAATTGGATGGCTCTGGGTACCGTTGATTTTTCACAGGGCGAGAAATATACATACATTCATGAAGATTCTTCATTATTTAATTTCTTTAAATATAATGTAGGACAATATACAAATTCTAGTATATTGCCACCAAATAATCTATTATTTGGTGGCAACGATTTGAAAAGTTAATCGACATTTATAGTGAATCAACGCAAAATGTCATAACGAAATTAATAGTCCTTCTGGGAAAATTGCCCCTTTGGACTAATAAAACTTGCGGTTGCTGATTATAGACACTTGTTACAGGAATTTGTATGGACTGTATTTTAAAAAGAATTCATTTTACATTCAATCTGAAAGCTTTCAGGTTTGGCATTACACCCAGAGGGGTGTTACTTTAACGTTTTGTGTGTTACCCTTATTTATTAAATACGGGTAACACACAAAACTATAAGAGAACGCTTTTAATCCTTTTGCACTTAAATCATAAAATTCAATTAAACAGCAATATCGTAAAATAATTTTAAAATGGCCAAAACTTTAGAATTTCCGATACAGACTCGCGCGCTGAAGATAATTCTTTCTTCGTACAGTGTTGCCATTGCTCGCTTTGAAATCGCTCAGTTTGTTAATCAAGTTAGTGTTACAAAATATGAAATCAGTAATAAAACAAACTTCAGATTTCAAATTGTGGCTTGCAGATGACCATATTCGGCAGACGATTACGTTATTCAAAACTGGATGGTTCTAGGCCAAACTGGATGTTAATTCAAAACTGGATGTTAATGCCAGAAACATATGTACTTTTGTGGAAATTCTTCATTATTTAATTTCTTTAACTATAACACAGGGCGATAATATTTGGTGACAATAATGTGAAAAGTAAACCAATATTTATATTGAACCAACGCAAAATGCCAAAACGAAATAGTCCTTCAGGGTAAATTGTCCCTTTTGAACTAAAAATAAAAAGTCGTCTGCAACTTTAACTTTCATGGCAACTTTAATCGTTTTCTTTTTCTTGATCGCGCTGCCAGAGTATAAAAGTACAACTAAAAGATGTCACAAACGGTATATTTTAACGAAAATGAGTTTGTCTTGCATGAATGAAGATTACGCATGTTAGTCTGTCAAATACTTCTTGAA
The DNA here is from genome assembly GCF_044657685.1 of Stegodyphus dumicola. Classification (NCBI taxonomy): domain Eukaryota; kingdom Metazoa; phylum Arthropoda; class Arachnida; order Araneae; family Eresidae; genus Stegodyphus; species Stegodyphus dumicola. The sequence continues at coordinate 58,405,024 of NC_140770.1, read as the reverse complement.
ATGTGTTCTTAAAATTTAAAAAAAAAAAAAAAAATTCCTTAATTAAATTCATATGACAAAGAAACAAGTTTCCAGCTGATAATGCCCCCAATATTTAATGTTACGTTCGCAGTTTGAGATTTAATTACTATGATATTAATTACATAACGAATTTGTTACTCACTAGTTTTCTCATATACTCACGCGCTTTATGTATTTTAAAATTACAGGCGACGCTAACGCATACGCAAAAATGTTTCTTTTTAATCAAACTGCTTTGCTTATTTCAGGCAGAGCGGTGGCTTTGGAATAAAGAATGTTTATTTTCTGTTTAGTGCTTTGTTTCCTGGTTAAATTGTTTCTTCAGTTTGCTGTTAACCGCAAAAGCATTCAGGAAGAGTATTCAGAAATCAGATTTTGAACGTGTGTGACGATGATTCAGAGATGATTCATTATTTTTTGACTAGAAAGTAAAATGTTCTGCAACAAGTGCCAATAATTAAATATTAAAGCAATGGATATTTTTAGGTAGAATTTTTGGTATACACGTAAATAAAATGCTCGCACAAATGAATAATATAATCTTCATAGTTACCATTTCGATGTTTCTTACACAAAAATTTTGGCAGTGACCTAATAATAATTTAGAGTTGCTCTCTAAGTGTAACATTTGTTGATACTCTTATAAACTTTACTCCGCACAAATTTTTCTTCAAATTGTTACATTTAAGCATTTCCCCGGCTTACTCATATTCCCTTTCACTCGGCTCGAGAACTCACTAAGGGACTTCGCACTACAACGCCCACAGTTGGATAATCTGAACTTACTGGCAAGTAATACCTAAACAGCAGAAACTCAGTATAATCACATATGTGTCAAAGTATCAGTTATCTCTCACTTCATGTGAGCTGTTAAAGCGCAAGAGACCAAAAATAAAGTGCTATATTCACATTGAATTTTTCCCATTTTTAGCTATTGTCTATCTCTTTTCTGTTCACTTTTTGAATATCGGATGTGGAATGAAACGATCTTTAAGATAGTAAGTGCTTCGAAATTTACAATCGTTGGTCCTTTGTTATTTAATTAGGAAAATTCTCAAAGACCCAGTATGGAAGCGTTTCAGGTTACAAGGAAGTACTGCCATATGCGGTAGAATTGCATCTGCATCAAAGTATGAAACTGGCTCTTTAATTGCCCTGTCAACGATTTCATGTGAACGTAGACTGCAGCTGCAATTCAACTAGTTGCAAAAGAATGAAACATCCAAATTTATTTTGAGATGGTATGAAAACAGTGTTGACGTATTATCAAGCTACATGGACCTATGAGCGGCCGAGCAATAATGTTGCTGAATATTGGTACTTCGACCTGAACTCGATTCTAAACAGACGGACTGACTGCATAGGCTTTTCGTGATATGTCCTCTGTTTAAGAAATAGACTAACTACTTTCCCTTGAAAACATAGCCGTAGTATATAATCCATGCTAATGGGTATACATTTGTCTTAAAGATATGAGTTCAAAGAATAGATAAACTCATTATAAAATATTATAATAGCCTTCAAGAATTCAAGTTATCCTGGTTCAAGAAACACTAATCCAAATCACACATATCATCATAAATGTAAATGAACATTACGAATCAGGTTTCTAAACGTCCAAGTTTATTCACGTCTAACACGCATTCAACTGGCACTGCCAGATCCAAGAACAAGAAGTATACATCATGAATGATTTACGCCCTCTTTGGCTATTAAAATATATTTTCACATAAAATTTCTTACACACTGGGCCCGGCTGAACAGTAATTCAGAACAATCAAGATTATCAGTGATACATGAACATTTTCAAGAATTATTTTCTAGTATCATTATGCATTTCAATACAAATTCAAGTTTTTGTAATCAAGAAATGTCACATAAACATCAAGAACGTGTAAAACTTACCATATATTTCAAGAATATTAAGTAAATTTTCTTTCATCAAAGATTATTGTTATAACAATCCTGTTCAAGCATCAGTAATTTAAATCAAGAATTTATATAACTCAAGGTAATATTAAACAAATAACATTTCAAAATTAACTAAAATACTAGAATTATTACAAGAAAGCTGTCTTTTTTTTCCCTTCAGAATTAAATTAAATTTTAAATACATTTATACATTTCTACAAACTTAAAATTTTCTAATATATACATTTCTTTAAATATTAAATATACAATACTTTAAATAGCAATTAAATAAAATAGATACAACATTAGTAGCATTAAGATTACATTTTCAATAAGAAATATACTAGCATACAATATTAATACTCTTAGCATTCTAACTTAACTAATAATTGTAAAGGTATCTTTATAATGCCTTTTTAATGAAAGATTTACGTCCTCTTTGGCGATTAAAATATATTTTTACATAAAATTTCTTACACTCATTACTTGCAGCCATAGTGTATAATCCATACACTGTACATAGTGTATAATTCATTCAAAAATGATTTTTGAGTCTTTTTTCATGTTAGTTTGATTACCATTTAAATCGAACATGAGTAAAGCCTCTGAAATTTAAATCTTATTCAAAGATTACGAATCTTTAAATAAGATTACAGTCAGAAGTATAAATCTTATTTAAAGATTTGAAGCTACAGATTGAATTATTTTTATAACTTATCATTATAGTTGTTGTTAGAGTATTTTGTTTTCACAATTATATGCTATTTTTTTAGCTTGTATAGTTATGATTCAAGTTTTAGTGGTTTTCCAGCATTAAAACGGTGCGCACATTGATTACAGACATGTTCTATAAAAGGTAAAATTTAAGGAAAACAGCCTTGTACGAAAATGCAGATCAATTTTTGCACAGTGTGTGTCAATTTTCCGCACCTATTTGAGTCGCGTCAATTATGTCAGACTTGTAGAGATTAACATTCAAATACTAAAACTGAGACTCGGTCGTTCAAAAAGTTTCACAATTACTTCGTCTCTCTTTCCAAGACCATGTATAATATTATGGTTCGTCATTGATCAATACCAAAATTTATCTCTGATAACTTTTCAAGAAATTCTGTGATAACACTTTACCATCTTTCAGACAAATGAATGAAGCTTATACAGGTTCAGCTGTCACAAACTTCGAAAATTGTGTTCTTAAAATTTTTTAAATATTTCATATATTTTAATGAAATGCGTCTGTCATTGAAGCAGGACTCCATTCGATGATGCCATCGATGCCTGAAATTATATTCACAGTTTATTATAAAAAAATTATAACCAATGTGTTACTCACTAGTTTTTTGTCATATACTCGTGCGCTTTAAACAGATTAAATGTTCAACTTCTGCACATTTCTCATATTTATTTAATTAAACTACTTTGTCTTTTCTTGGCAGAGCGGTGGCTTTGAAATAAAATATACTTCTCTTAGATCTTGTGTACTGTATTGTGTTTAAATTGTTTCTTGTGTTTGCTTTGCATCGTAAATGCTTTCAGGAAGATAATTCAGATAATAAGATTTAGAATGTGTGTGATGATGATTGATTGAGATGTTTGATTATTTTCTGGTTAGATCTTCTGTACGTTTGCAAGAAGTGTCAATAATTAGATAATAAAGCTATGCAGATTTTTCGTCAGAATTCGTTGGTATACAAGTAAAATGCTTGCACAAATGAATAAAATACTCCTCATATTACCATTTCGAATTGTCATATACAGAAATGTTGGCTAAAACCTGATAATAATTTAGATTTTCTCTCTTAGTGTAATGTTTCTTTATACTTTCATAAACGTTCTTCCATATAAATGTTTCCACAAAATTATTACGATAACTTCTTAAGCATTTCCTCCTTACTCGTATTCACGTTCACTTGTCTTGAGACCTCAGTATAGGACTTCTCACCACAACGCCTTGGATAATCTTAGGTTACTGGCAAGTACTACCTACAAGTACTATCTTAGCTGGTAAAGCGCAGCAGACCAACAATAAAGTGCTACTTTCACATTAAATTTTCCCATGTTTAGCTATTGTTTAGTTTACCTTTTCTCTTCGCTTTTTGAATATCTAATGTGAAGTGAAACGATCTTTATGATAGTAGGTGCTTCGAAATTTATAATCCATGATCCTTTGGTATTTCACTAGGAAAATTCTCAACGCAAGACTCAGTGTGGAAATATTTTAAGTTACAGGGAAGTGCTGCTATATGCGGTAGAAATGCATCTGCATCAAGGTGTGAAACCGGTTCTTTACTCGCTCTTTCAAAGTTTTCATGTGAACTTGGATTGCAGTTGAAATTCATCTAGTTGCAAGAGAATAAAACTTCCAAATTTATTTTGAAACTGTGAGAAAACAACGTTGATGCCTTACTAAGCTATATGGACCTTTGCGATGCCAAGGAATAGTGTTGCTGAACATTCGTACTTCGAGCTGAGTTCGATTCTAGACAGTCGGGCTGATTGCATGGGCGTTTTCAGGATATGTCCTCTTTTTAAGAAATATACTAACGAGTTTCCCTTGAAACCATAGCTATACTGTCTAATTAATGCCAATGGGTATATATTTGTCTTAAAGATATGAGTTTAAAGAATAGAAAACTCATTACTTGCAGCCATAATGTATAATCCATACACTGTAAATAAATTGTTCTGTTCAAGAGATTTTTTTTAGCTAAATATAATTAAGTATACATTTATTTCCTTGTGTGAATGCTGACCATACATGCATACCACTGCTGACGAAAATTTCACACGAAACAGAAATTCTGAACTTAAAACTTGCGTTTGAAATTCATTCGTCGAAAGTTCAACTGTCGTTGCAGAAAACAATACCGAAACACCATATGATATTTTTAGCTGAACTGAATTATTCTTCACATGTACAGAGCAATAGCATTCCGGGCAGAGATGCTTTCTTGGTTTGAAAAGATAAGTCAAATAATGGCGCATCCCGAAATGTTTCATGACAAGTGACAGGTTAGAGCGGATACGGACACATGGGCGGCTTACTAGTGCTATTCGCGTATCGTCCAATATTCCATTATAGATAAATACGTCATCTGGCATCCCAAAATAGGATGAAAGTATTGCTTTAAAGCTAAGAAATGCAAATTGAAAGAAAGTGTGTGCAGCGTTTTAACAGATAAAGCCAGTGCTCTTCTTATAATATAATATGTGATTATGAATAAGAGGTCAAATCACTTTACGGAGTCATAGATAATTAGAAAGGAAGAACGTAATCTCAAAAGCGTATCCAAAGAGAGCATCAGCCATACCGTTTCATTTGCGGTCTTGTATGACCTTCGAAAAATCGGTGATAATTGCCCAGGAAAGATAATTAACTCCACAATAATATAAATATATGTAAATCCGAAATCCTGTAGACACTAACACGGAAAGAGAGGGTTGCTTGAGGACTTTGAGGACTTGATCAGATAAACTGGTAAATGTAACTGTAACAGTCTGCTCTACTGGTAACTGCAACAGTCTGTGTATTGTCAAACCATTCAAACTGAAAGCAGACAGAAGCTGTGGGAGCAGCCACTGCAGAAAACGTATGTGTTCCATAATGCAACTTTTTATACAGTTTATGAAATTACTTTTACCATTGTCTCATGTTTCACTTACAGATAATTTTAATACAGATGTATTTGCTGATAAACGTTTTCTAATTTTATGGAATATACTTTTTTCTGGTCGACACTGAGGTCTTTTATCATTTTTACGAGCTCATCGTCTGACACCAACTCTTTTTGCATTCCGGAAATATTCCACTGCATTCTGTGTTTCAACAAGTAATAATTTCCAGAGGATTTTCTACACCGTTATCTTCAGTATCGTTGTATTGTTCATTCTCTGCTACTTTTTCTTCAATCATTTCGAAAGTTCCCTCTATATTTTTTAAGAATTCTGTTTATGTTTCTCGGTAATTAAGTTCATCTTTAATTGTATCTTTTAAAATGTTGAAAGCTTCTATATAAGTATTATAAGTTGGATTTGATATAAGAATATGAAAATAAATTTCAAGATCTTCGGAAAAGAAATCAAAATTTTTGTATTTTTTCGACTCTTATTACAGAAGACATAGATGATGCCAATAAATTATTGAATAGATTAGCTATCTGACATTCATGTAAGGAAGCAATTGATGACGGGTCTTGTTGGAATTTTATAAATCATGCCAACTGAGAGATAAATATGCCTCACTGAACAGTAATCTTTTACTCATTATCATCATTATTTGACAATACGTATATTAGTGAACAAATATTTTAAGAGTGAAGCATACTAAGAGTAAAATTAGAAGCATAACACCAAAAAAACTTCTCGAGAACACGCTGAGTATTGCAACCACTTCACTCGAACTAGATATTAATAAATTAATTTCGCAAATATAACTTAAGGTCGAATATGGTATTATTTTTATGATTTATTGTAAAGACAACCAAAATTTACAATGAAATTTTGTATATGACATATCATATAAAATGGCAAAATACTTCTCGGTTGCTGTCACTATAAATTAATAAGGTTTTCAAATTGCTTTAAATATATATACATAAACGTATATATATATATATGCTAATATATAGTATATACCTATAATTTACTATATATATAATAAAAAAGTTAAAAGAAAAGTCTAATACATATATAGTAAATTTTTGACGTATATAGTAAATATATAGTTACTATAGACTATGACATATATACACTGGTGTGCAAAAATTAAGGACGAAGTCGAAAAATTAGCATATCAGCTGAACGAAGAGGCAGAGCGGACAGAAAGACCAATCAGGAGATTAAGTAAGGTGATGTACGGTAGCACATGCGCAAATATGCAGGTAGACGTAATGGGGGAGTGTGTGAGTAGTATAAAGCATGTTGTCGGTGTAAGATCAGTATTCCTGGCAAAGAGATTGCACGCCGCATAGCAGTTAAAATCCCACCGAGTTGCTGCCTCAGCAAAATATGGCGAATAATCAATCTGTTAGACGACATCTGGATGCTTTTACCAGAGGTCGAATCATTGGGAAGTTGGAGGAAGGCCGCAGTGTGACAAGTGTAGCTGCAGAGATCGGAATTGCTCACAGCATCGTTTCACGACTTTGAAGACAATTTCAAACTACAGGAACAGCTATCCGGGGGTTTAGTAGTGGTCGTCCACGAGGAACCACATCCCCAGATGACCCCTATATTGCCTTACAGGCCAGAAGAAACAGGCGGCAGACAGCGGGAAAATCGCTAGACACACGACACAGGCGAGTGGACGACCGATATCGCGTTTTACCGTGGCCAGAAGACTGCACGGTGGTGGTCTGTTTGCACGACGCCCTGTACGGTGTGTACCTCTAACGCCTACCCATCGGAAAAGGCGTTCTCTGTGGTGCCGGGAAGACCGGAATTGGAGAGACAATGAATGGGGACGAGTACTCTTTACAGATGAGAGCAGATTCAGTCTGAGTAGCGATTCTCATTGCATACTCATCTGGAGAGAGCGGCGAAGCCGCAATCATCCCTCGAACATCATTGAAAGGGACAGGTATGGAGGTGGCGGTGTTCTCGTTTGGGGAAGCATCATGCTTGGTAGTCGTGCAGACCTTCACATCTTCGACGCAGGTTCAGTCAACGGGACCGTTTATTGTAACGAGATTTTTCTTCCATATGTGCGTCTTTTTAGAGGGGCTATGGGTCCGCAGTTCCTTTTCATGGACAACAATGCACCCTGTCATCGCACAGTAGCTGCCGAACAGCTCTTAGAGACACAATAACACGCCGAATAAATACTAATTCAGAAGTCAAAGAACAAAAATCAGCGTCATATTTACAAAATTTTCACAGGACTAGTTTCGATGGTTTTACAGAACCACCATCTTCAGCTGCAAACCCGCAAATGAACCAGATAGGAAATAATGATTAGATAAGATAAGAAAGCCTGGACAAGAATAAGCAAGTGGCGCCATCTGTTGGTGAAACCAGAACTAAAACATAATTTCTTTAAAGGCCGCAGGCAAATTTGGATTGGAATTACGATCGTTAACTAGAACAGAAAGATTTTTATGAATGTGAAATGCCTCTAGAAAATCCAGTTCTCCAATGGAAGATGTTTTTTGAATAATTTTGGCAGCAGAAAAACTGAAAGTGTGGTTTTCGGACCAACAATGTTGAGCAACAGAAGACTTCTGTGTTTTCTTTTTTCTAACATATGCCTCATGTTCCTTGACGCGAAATTTTAAGGCTCTCTTAGTTTGGAAATGTAAATTACAGATGAGAATGTAAATTCAGTTTTTCTGCTGCCAAAATTATTCAAAAAACATCTTCCATTGGAGAACTGGATTTTCTGGAGGCATTTCACATTCATAAAAATCTTTCTGTTCTAGTTAACGATCCTAATTCCAATCCAAATTTGCCTTCGGCCTTTAAAGAAATTATGTTTTAGTTCTGGTTTCACCAACAGATGGCGCCACTTGCTTATTCTTGTCCAGGCTTTCTTATCTTATCTAATCATTATTTCCTATCTGGTTCATTTGCGGTTTTGCAGCTGAAGATGGTGGTTCGGTAAAACCATCGAAACTAGTCCTGTGAAAATTTTATAAATATAACGCTGATTTTTGTTGTTTGACTTCTGAATTAGTATTTATTCGGCGTGTTATCGTGTCTTAATTATAGGAGCCCCAAACAGGCTTATTTTTTGCTTTCTTTTTTACACGTGGTGTGGCCGCCATTTTGTGATTGCGTGAGTTTCGGTAAGTACTTTTTTGCAATTTTCAAGTTATGTTTATATTTTGTATATTTGGATATTGTGCTTTGCTTGTCTGATTTCATGCATTTTGCTTACAAACGTTTTGTTTTCTATTAATTTCAGTGAGAGTTTTTTCTGCTGTTTTGTGTGTGCTTTATTATTGTTTAGTTAATTTAGTTTGATTTTCTGTATTGTTTATCATGCTTTCATCCGTTAATCGTTTCACTAAATTACGCCTGAAACGGCAAAAATTCCTGAATCATCTTGACTTTTTACTTAAGTGTAAATGTAAAAAATTTATCCCCAATTTTATTCAAATCAAATCTAATCAAAAACCTTCGAGTCGCGTTTCAAGAATTCTGTTAAATTGGAAGCTTGCCTTACTTCGGTCCGTCATAAGGGATACACGTCAACAATTGTCCAAAATTGAACGTGAACTCTATAAGCTTCATCTGGAACTCGCTAAATCATATCCAAAATTCACTGCCCTTGCACAAAAGTCTTGGTCTAGAACGGAGAATGCAGTTAACCGTCATAAAAACACCCTTGCAGTTAAATTCGAAAAACTTCTTTTACAATCTTCCAGTTCAAGTAGTTCAAAAAATCTTCCCATTATAAACATCAAGCCAATAATTAAGACAACAATAACACGCCGAATTAGTATCAAGCCAATAGTTAATATTTCTAATGTTAGTCTTTCTGAAGAACAAGACAGGGTTCTAAAATATAATTTTAACTTCTCACATTCCTGTAAACCCTCGATTCCAAAGGTTTTGGCTCCTATCGAAAAAGCTTTCAAGTTCAGTAAAGTTTCAGATTCACAGAAAGAAATGATTAGGCATCTTATCGCTCATAATGTGAAATTCAATAATAAACCTTTGAAACCAAATCTAACTGCGAGAGAAAGAACTATATTGCGTGAAATTCATTCTTACCCGGATATTATCATTTCAAAGGCCGACAAAGGTGGCCAGATAGTCGTCATGAATAGGAACACTTACATCGATGTTGTCGCTAAACTCTTAAACGAAGGACCATATAATCCGATCCCTAAACATCCTTCACCTTCGGACTTGTCAAAAATAAAAACTGCGATCAAATCTTCGCAAATCATTTCAGGCAACTTAAAATATTCACTTATCCCATCTGTTGCGAATTGTGCCAGATTATATGCTCTTCCCAAAATTCATAAAAGTGGTATTCCTTTCCGGCCTATTGTATCAAATTTAGGTACTGCCTCGTATCCATTAGCTAAATATTTAGTTTCTAGATTTTCAACTCTATTAGACAATAACATTTACACCATAAAAAATTCAATAGAGTTTGTAAAAAAAGTTTAAAATATTTCTCCTAGTAATTTACTCATGGTTTATTTTGATTTAAAATCATTATTCACCAATGTCCCAGTGGAGGGTGCATTAAGATGTCTAGAAACCAGACTTCGCGAATTTCATTTCTCTTGCATCGAAATTGATGAGCTAATTTCTCTCACTCAACTCTGTTTGAAACAAACACATTTTGTTTTCCAAAATAAGTATTACAAGCAAACTGAGGGATTAGCCATGGGAAGCCCCCTCAGTCCCATCCTGGCTGATATCTACATGCATTATTATGAATCAAAATTGTTTGAAACTTTAAACTTCCCGGCATGGTTCCGCTACGTAGACGATACTTTTACTCTGTTTGAAGGTAATAAAGATGATTTAAATAAAGTTCTGTCAACAGTGAATTCTATTGATCCTGCTATTCAGTTCACTTTTGAACTTTAGACTTGCAATTCTCTTCCGTTTCTCGACATTCTGGTCACACGTAACACATCCAACTTCAGTACTACGGTTTACCGTAAACCTTCATCGGTTTGCCTTCCACCACACTTTAAATCATATCATCCGACTAAACAAAAGTTAGCTTCATTTTATTCCTATGTTTTCCGTGCTCTTCAAGTTTGCTCCTCCAAACTAGCCCTTGATGAAGAACTAAATTATTTAAAAGCAATAGCTATTGACAGGGGCTTTCCACCCAACATTATTAATCAAGCAGTTAAAAAATTCTCATCTCCTACACTAAAAGGCACACTCTTGTTTTAGGAGATTATAAAAATTCTGTTGTCATTCCCTTCTTTCCATCAATTAGCTATAAAGTTGCACATATTTCGCAGAAAATTTAACTTTCGGGTTGTTTATTCTCCCATCAATAAAATTCCGAGTTCCATACTCAAGGACCCCATTCCGGATATGAATTTCTGGGGTATTTATAGGATAGGTATTATAGCCAGTGTGGTTTAATTTACATTGGCCAAACTAAGAGAGCCTTAAAATTTCGCGTCAAGGAACATGAGGCATATGTTAGCAAAAAGGAAACACAGAAGTCTTCTGTTGCTCAACATTGTTGGTCCGAAAACCACACTTTCAGTTTTTCTGCTGCCAAAATTATTCAAAAAACATCTTCCATTGGAGAACTGGATTTTCTAGAGGCATTTCACATTCATAAAAATCTTTCTGTTCTAGTTAACGATCCTAATTCCAATCCAAATTTGCCTGCGGCCTTTAAAGAAATTATGTTTTAGTTCTGGTTTCACCAACAGATGGCGCACTTGCTTATTCTTGTCCAGGCTTTCTTATCTTATCTAATCATTATTTCCTATCTGGTTCATTTGCGGTTTTGCAGCTGAAGATGGTGGTTCGGTAAAACCATCGAAACTAGTCCTGTGAAAATTTTGTAAATATGACGCTGATTTTTGTTCTTTGACTTCTGAATTAGTATTTATTTGGCGTGTTATTGTGTCTCTAAGAGCTGTTCGGCAGCTACTGTGCGATGACAGGGTGCATTGTTGTCCATGAAAAGGAACTGCGGACCCATAGCCCCTCTAAAAAGACGCACATATGGAAGAAAAATCTCGTTACAATAAACGGTCCCGTTGACTGAACCTGCGTCGAAGATGTGAAGGTCTGCACGACTACCAAGCATGATGCCTCCCCAAACGAGAACACCGCCACCTCCATACCTGTCCCTTTCAATGATGTTCGAGGGATGATTGCAAGGGTAATTATGTCATTACCCTTATTTGGGAGGTCAAGATATACCACTGGTATTAGAACTTATTTGTGTAGCCCAAAATATCTCATCTTCTTCCAGTATAGCTAAAAGGCTAGACTCCTCTGCACTGAAGCACATAACAGAACAGAGCCTCAATGCTAAGGCTGCAAAATGTCTGCATTCAAGGGAGATCCAAATACGAGAATTTTCTGTTTCTTTAATTATTTGTCATATTTAAGATGCTATTTGTGTATTATTGGAGCAAGCAGTAAAGTTATGTTAGGACCTTTTTGATTACCTTGGAAACTCCACCAGAAGTCGAGTGGCAAAATTGCTGAACACTGGTAGTTTGGTTCTTGGCGACCTACAAGAAGAGATAGGATGGATGTTCGTGAAGTTAATATAGATAATTTGTTGTCAAATTATATTAGTACTTAACAAGTTAGACTAACAAGAGAAAAAGATGTCAAGACATTTCAACATTTATCAGAAAGATTTTACTGTTATTTAAACACTTATACTGATCGAACTTTCCTGTGGCGCTTTACAAAAGCGCTCCTGAATAACACATAATTCAAGTTTTTAAAGCAAAAATTAATTTTTTTAAGTTTAAAAATTTTGAGACTGTAAATTTTTCCCCTTGAAGAATGCATTCCTAGATAAGGATTTCTGAATTAGGTTCCTGACCGCTTTTAGGGTGAATGGAAAACTGAAGAAAACAGTTTAAATGCAAACCCTAACATTGAAAATAATGAAAAAAGGCTTATTCCAAAGCCACAGAAATGCGTAAAATAGACAAAGCAGTTTGATTTGAAAAATTTAAGGAACAATTGGTAAAAATATTTAATTTGAAAATTTAAGTAGCTAATGATTATACAAAAAAAAAAAAAAAAAAAAAAATAGCAAATAACACATTGGTTATAACTTTTTTTTTTTTTCATAATACGTATAATCTCCTACTCTAAATATAATTTTAAAAATCTGTGGGATTATGGAATCGAAACTTGCTTCCATGTCAGATGTATCTCGTGAAGAAATTTGAATTTTTTTTAATTTGAAGACATAAATTTCGTAACTATTTTACTGTCTAACCTGTATAAGCTTCATTTCTTTAAAAATTAGTAAACATGTGATGCACACGTCATCTACACATCTCTTAACATTGTGAGTTCTTCACGTATCCACTTACGGTACATACAGGGATAGCATAAATGATTCACTCATTTTGAAAAGCCTGTATTTTCAAAAGTACTATGCGTACACACATGAAAAATATGTGAAACAAGTTAAGTTTTTTTTTCACTACTTCATAAAGTTTCCAGGATAAGTAGAATGTTGCTTCATCGCTGAATATTATCTTGGTGGCGAAATGTTCGTCCTCGAATGTTGACGCAAAAATCTAATCGACGCACGTAATCCTCCGGCTTTAATTATTGAAAGAGCTTCACATGGTGCGGCGTGAAATGCAACGGTTGACGTAAAATCTTCCACACAATGTTTTGTGGTATTTTGAACATCTGGTCATTTGATTGGACGAACATCTGGCTAACAATGCTACAAAATGTTTGGAATGAGCTCGATTATCGTTTGGACGTGTGTCGTGTCACCAAAGGGACACATACTGAATATTTGTAGAGGATATATAAACTTAGTGAGTTTGTGGTTCTTTCCATAGACCTTTTATGTGCGTACGTGAAATACTTTTGAAAATATAATCTTTTCAAAAACGAATGGCCCACCAGCGGTAAAGTCGATGAACACTGGTAGTTCGGTCCGAGGTTCGAATCCCGCGAACGGGCTGGCTGCATGGGCGTTTTCGTGGTTTCCCCCATGTGTAACGTGTATACGAGCCAGTTTCCTTAGAAAGTCCTCCACGAAGGCATTCCTCCTCTTAGCCCTCGAGTACTTTGCCGTAATATAATGAAACCAAACCAAACCGAAACGAATGAATCATTCATGCTAGTCCTGTATATTCTGAACATGATTTAAGTAAGTCCCTGATAACATTTCTGTGTAATAGCAAACCGAAAATGCGTTTAAATGCAAAACCAGACAAATAAAAACTAGACCGTCAATCCCGGAACGGCTGCTTCGCTGGGCGAGTTCAATTTACGCAGGTAAGAGAAATAGAAAGGAAAGGTTCGGGAATGGCTCGCAACGGGAAGAGTTTAGATCCGGAACGGCTTTCAGCGGGCACTAGAAATTTGCTCACTGGTTTATTTCTAAATCGTAAAAGGAGTTTCACTGCGTATTTTTATGCTGTGTGTTCTATTGAATATTTTGTTGAAGGACGGATTAGTTTTTATCAATTTATGAAACAAAAATAATATTTCGAAGAGAAATACCTATTTGAAATGTAAAATTGTATGCATTCTATGCTATTTAATTTTCTTAAAGCATAACGTTTTGGCGAAATTATATAATTTTGTTTATTATTATTATTTTATTATTACATGAAGTTACAATAACTGACTATAATGTTTTTATTTACTTGAGGTACTTAGAAAATTGTAACTGTAAATTTTTTATATTTATAATATTTGTCGCTAATATGATAACAACAAAACATTAATTATTTAACTTTTTTAATCTGGTACACGAAATAAATAATGTGTTTTAGTATGATATATTTTGATGGAGCTTTAAAAGGCTTATCTTTATACGTAAAGAGTATTGTATTTACTAGTGAAAGAACAATTTATTTGAATTCCATTTTGTATAAAGAACAAGTATTATTTTTTTCCAGATCTTACTTAAATTTAACGCATTTAATTTTTGAAATTAGGTAATCAAAATTAAAAAAGAGCAGACGATCAATAAAGATAAGAATAATAAACATTAATTCTTACTAACGGGAAACGCTAGCTGCACACATAAAGCATGAGCCGGAAATGATGTAGAGTCTTTCTTCCTACGTCATCGCTAATTTCAAGTATCATACCTACAAATCTTACACTCTTCCAGCAAAAAAAAGGAGCCGTTCCGGGTTTGAGCGCCTTTTTAAATAAAATAGATGACGAGGAAATTATTTTAAAGCCACCGCTACCCTTAAAAGAGGTGCAGTTTTATTAAAAATAGTAACAAACAACAGATTTCCGAATTCTTGAAATAATTTGCAATTTCAAAATACATATAGCCCAAAATTATACGAAAAAACTGGTAGGTAAAGAATAATTATAATTTTTTTTAAGTATTTTTTCAAACTGTATACATTACTTTAAAAAACCATGTCATTTGATTGAAGCCTGTTTCCATATCAAATACATTCCCTGAAGAAATTAAAAAGTTTTTGAAGTTTAAAGTACTAAATCTCTGAAGTATTTGACAGTCTAACTTGTATAAGCTCCACTCATTTACTTAAAAGTCAGTGAAGGTTTGTAACAGATTTTTTTTAAAGATTTTACAGATAAATCCTAATATTAATCGATAGCTATGAACAAAAATATTATGCATTTGTTTAAAAATAGAAACGAAGTATTTTTAAGACTTCCTGCGCGACAAAGATTCAATTTAAAAAAATTGTATTAATAACTACATGTGTGACATAATTTACGTGAATGAACTAGGTCTGGGAAAATTATTCTGATTGTAAAAAATTTCATCTGCTTTGTGCTACAAGATTTGTTCTAAACTTTATTTTTTTTTTTCAATCAGCTTGTGTGCAATCAATTTATGCAACAGTCTTCAATCAACACTGTACAAGATGAAATAAAATAAAACATAATCATGAAAATATATTATGCTAACAAGAATTTTAATACCAAATCCTGTAAATAATCAATTCTGTATATTCAAATCTTTGAATAAGATTTCTATTAGAGTTTTTAAATGTTTAGAGGGGTTAAATATGTTCGTTTTTAATGGTAATCAAACTAATATAAAACTGGACTGAAAACCATTAAAATCTTTGCCATAAAATTTAATATCATAATAATTAATTGAACAAAAAATATATTCGCTAGCCCCCGTTAAAATTGCTTCATCGACCTTTACGTTTAGACCGCAGGCTGATAGAATTAGTGTTTTCTTCGTAATATGAAATGCTAATTCGTAACTGAGTTTCAGTCTAATAGGTCACGGATCCTATAATGCTGTATCATCTACTCAGAAATCACATTCCTTTTGTTAACCTCAGCTATCGGAAACCACACGGGAAATTTGCAAACTTTTGTGCTCTTGAGTTGGGTAAAACTTATTAAAAAGTGAATTATATTTGAACCGTCAAACTGAGAGCTAACTTGCAAAATTAGCTTAACCCGTTGAAAACCAAAACCCTTGATAACTATTTAACTGTAAAAAAGAAAGTTTGATAAAGTCCAATTAGAAATTATTAGATTATGAAGTTCACTTAATTTCTGTGATTCAATGTTAGGATAAAGACTGATGAATGTTAAGTTTCAGACTTTGCAGAATAAAACTTTGAAATATATTATCAGCCTCAATTTAATAAACACATGTTTTAGATATCTATAAAGACAAAGTATCAGGCAGCATGCATGATGGAAATTAGAAAATTGTGAGAAATGTATCTCAATGTTGTAAATTTATTTCAGAACCGAGGAGAAAATAACTTGTATTAGCCAAATCTCATGAAATCTGCGAAATATCCCGAAACGTTTTCTCCATAAAACTGCTTCACATAAAATTTTTGAGATTAGCTCCGGGATACCTCTTACAATTGTCCTTCAGTCCAATATACTTCTAAGATATTCTTTTAGAGGGAGATGAACCCAGAAATTTAACTAAAGCTACGCGTTTGGTAAAACTTTTGAAAACGAGATTTAAAATCTCCCTAATAACATTTTATATTAAATTGTTTTTAATTACGCAGTCAATTCCATCAGTTTAAAGGCATATGTTTAGAAAAGGGTTAATACCCATATTATTTTCAACTAACTTTTTTTAACCGTTCTTTTAGAAAGTTTCTGCAGGCGAAGATGAAGTAAAATGAAATGGATGAAAGAGACATCAAAATACCTGCTTGAATTCGCGCTGCAACAAATTTCTAATTCAAGTAATCATTTTAAGAACGTAACTGTAACTGGAACAATATTTCGGTGCTTGTAGTATATTTGTCCGCAGTAGGTTCCATATCAAACGGAAATTTTTCTCTAGACTTTTTTTCTTTTATGTTCTGCAAAATTTGAAACGATGCTTACGTCATTAACATGCACTTTGCTAGCCTGGTTGTCGAATGCTTAATTCGAGGAGTGTGACCAAACCTGTCGGTCATACAGTGGTCTAATGACTAAGAACATCGTCGAAGGAGCCCCAGAAGGGTCGAATTACGCTAGCGATAAAGAGCGATTTCCGCTCCAGGTTTTGCGAAAGAACATCTCAAGGGATGTATCCAAAAGTCTCCCTATTACACCCTCTCTAGAATACCTTCGGCACGATAGTATTTACGCAAGCGGCCGATCGGTAAAGTTGCTGAACACTGGTATTTCTTCGATTACAAATTGCAAGAACTGCAAGTCTCAAGTTCTCTTCCGTTTCTCGACATTCTGGTCACACGTAACACATCCAACTGCAGTACTACGGTTTACCGTAAAGCTTCATCGGTTTGCCTCCACCACACTTCAAATCATGTCATCCGACTAAACCAAAGTTACCTTCATTTTATTCCTATGTTTTCCGTGCTCTTCAAGTTTGCTGCTCCAAACTATCCCTTCATGAAGAACTAAATTATTTAAAGGCAATAGCTATTGACAGGGGCTTTCCACCCAACATTATTAATCAGGCTTCAAAAAATTTTCATCTCAACACACCCAAAGGCACACTGTTGTTGTAGGAGAATATAAAAATTCTGTTGTCATTCCCTTCTTTGCATCATTAGCTATAAAGTTGCACGTATTTTGCATAAATTTAACTTTCGGGTCGTTATTCTCCCATCAATCAAATTCCGAGTTCCATACTCAAGGACCCCCTTCCGGATATGAATTCCTGGCGGATTTACAGGATTCCTTGCCAGTGTTGTTTAATTTACATTGGCCAAACTAAGAGAGCCTTAAAATTTCGCGTTAAGGAACATGAGGCATATGTTAGAAACACAGAAGTCTTCCGTTGCCCAACGTTGTTGGTCCGAAAATTACAGTTTCAATTGTTCTGCTACTAAAATTATTCAAAAAATAACTTCCATTGGTTAACTGGGTTTTCTAGAGGCATTTTGCATTCAAAAAATCTTTCTCTTCTAGTTAACGACCCTAATTCCAATCCATGCTTGCCTTCAGCCTTTAAAAATATGTTTTAGTTCTGGTTTCATCAACAGGTGGCACCAGTAGCTTATCTCCTGTCCAGGCTTTCTTATCTAATCATTATACCTTATCTCGTTCATTTGCGCTTTTGCAGCTGAGAATGATGATTCGGTAAAACCATCGAACCTATGAAAATTTTAAAATATAACGCTGATTTTTTATTATTTGACTTATAAATTAATAATAGAAGCTTTCTTCGTGAATAATCCGGATATGAGAAAATTTTCCTTAGAAGGTTTTCCTTAATGGCATGATAACTTTAGGCAGAATTCCCTCTCCCATTTTCCGTTATGAATTAAATCAATTCAGACCAAAAGAAAATAATCGAGAAGGCAACTCTAGGTAAGGATTACAGAATTTCTTTAAATTTCCGTCAGTTTTACATCACTCGTCACACACTCTCTGTATCGAATATTTGAACTTTCTTGAAAGTTTATGCGGCGAAAAGCAAACCGAAGAAACAGTTTAATGTGTTCAAAAATTAACAATAGAGATTAAAGAATTTTTTCTATATCCACCACTTTGCCTAAAACAGGCAATACAGTTTTAAATAACAGAAATTATGAATGTCATTCTTTGTCTCCACGAGAACTACGTTCGGCATTTCCTTACCTGCAGCGCTCCTAGAAGCACCAAAGTTCGATAGCCGGAACACAACCTGCGATTTCGCAGGTTAATCGCGGCAAATAAAGCAAGTTGGAGTTGGAAAATGTCATTCTATTTTGCCGTATTTTACTTATATACTCTTTTTCATTGTATTTGCATGTATTTTATTATTCTAATAAATTGTATTGTATCATCTTATTTGTCTAACTTTATTATGACATGTACCTATCATGAACAACAGAACAAGTCTGATTTTCACCCTGTCTTCGCCTCTCCTGGTCCTGGGCTTAGTCTGCGTGTTTCTCTGGACTTGTGATGTCATGCTGTCACCCCCTCTTCGCACTGCTGATGCCTCCTTTCAATCGTCATTGCTTACTACCGTCATGAGCCGGAAACATCGCGTAAAAGCAGCAATATGCCGGCAATATTGATGATGATGATGATAAATGTCATTCTACCTCGCGTTTAACGTTTTGTAATTTAAAATTATATAAGGTGTAAGACTATACGAAAAAACTAGGCTGTAACACATTGCTTGGAATTTAGGTATAATATCAATCTCTAAATTAATTTTAACCCTTTCAATCATTAAAGCTTCAAAGAAAAACCAGCTTCTTTGATGTAATTGCTGAAAGCCTACAATCAAGCGAGTACCTGAGTGTTTATGTTTCTTTGATTATTTGTCACAGTATATATGCAGCTTCGTGTATTATTTTAAGCTGAATTCTTCGAAATCTTAATCTTAACAAAATATTAAGCTGATTAAGCAACACACACTTAGTAGCTCTTTTACTTTATTTAAATAGTCATTCAATTTTATTCATAATTATTTTCTTTCGCTTCAAGAAATATTTTCAAGATATGCATTCATTAAAGAAAACAATCGTATTTTCTTAAAGTATTATACTATAATCATTTTCTCAAAATGTTCGTCGAAAGATAAATCAACAAGTACAATATTTTATTTTATGTAGAACAAAAAATTTAATAAGGAACAACAGCACTCAAAGGAAATAAAAATAATAAAAGATTTGACGTAAACACATCATAAATCATCGCTAGTCTAAACATTTCCGCGCGGGGGAAAACATCTGCTGCTGTATGTCAGAATCGAAAATGATAAATTCTAATGAACAACGTCCATGAATATATTCAAACTTTAACATCAAAACATGTATTCAGTGAAACAATATTATTCACAAATTAATTTACTATGCGCATTAACATTTTAAAATAACAAATTACAATTCAAGAAATAACGTTTGGTTAACAGAAAGCCGTTTGCTTTCGTTTAATACTCTTATGTAGTATCAATAAATGAGATTTCAGTAAAGAATTTACATTTGCTTTAAGAAGCAGCTTATAATAAATTATCAGTTTAAAAGAACTTTAAACTCAGATTAAACGATAATGTAAACGAAACTTATCTTTTCCGTTGAAATTGTCCAGTTGATGATTCGATGTGCTAGCAGCACGGTATGACAATTTTAATTCCAGAATTGGTTTCCAGAATATTTGACCAGTAGTCCACACCTGAAAAGAAACTGAGCCGATCTCCAGCAACTAAAAGTTAAATTCGGGAGTAAGAGCTTGTTAAAGCCAAACAGAAATTCTAAACATTTTGTTGCGCCATTTTGGATTCAAATTTAGTTGGGCGCCAATGTGATGTAGCCGTTCCTCAATAGACACTAATGCCGGCTAGCTTTAAAAGGATTTATTAACAGAGCACACAGAAACGGTTACAAACAAAAGAAATATATATAAAAACGAAACATAAACGAAATGGAACATCAAACATTGAGAATAACATAACATAGTAAGCTATCACCATGGCGGCTGGAGGTCGACTGACGTTTTTTCTTATCGCCACGAGATGGCTTTTAAATAAAATAGTTCGGTTACAGTTCATGAGTTCATGGCGTGAATAAAATAGTTCAATTACACTTAAATAAGTCTGCTACAACTTTAATTAATGAAAACGTCCTGTGGGGCTTCGGAAAAGCACTCCTGAATGAAACATCAATGAATGCGTCCTTATATAAAGATTTTAGAACTTCTTTAAATTCTGCGAATTTTACGTCAAGTGCACAGTCATCGAAACACACGCTTTCATTCAAGTTTCCGATATATTTCCTAAAGTGCTTTGCGGTGAACAACAGCGTAAAAAAATATAATAATAAAAATAACGGAACTTCAATTTATTCGAAAGGCACCGCTCTGTCTAAAATACGCAGAACAGTTTGACTTAAAAACTTCGACTTTAAAGACACGAGTCGAGTAAAACTTGTGAGTACCAATTTTTTTTTGCACTTGCTATCATAAATATTGTAATCTGAAACGCTAAATACTATTTAAAAAATCCATGGCACCATCGACTCGAAACTTGTAGTCAAGTCAGAAATGCAACTTTTTTTTTTTTTTTTTTTTGTTTTAGAACCTGAAGAACTAAATTTCAGAAATATTTGACAATCCAAACTATATAAGCTGCATTCATTTTTTAAAGGTAAGTAAAGGGTTATCACAGAGTTTCTTGCAACTTTATCACAGATAAATACTGGTATTGATCATCGGCAATGAACGAGAATATCAAGCATTTGTCAAGGAACAGAAATGAAGTACTTTCCTAAGACCAAAACTTCACGTGTCTCAACTGGGAATGGAAAATTGATTCTGAGCGTTTAAAGTTGATCTGCGTTTTGTTATAAGACATTTTTCTTGAATTTAATTTTTAATCATCTTGTCTGTAATCAAGGTTCGTGCTGATTTAATGCCGGAAAAACCCTGAAGCTTCAATCATCATTATACAAGTTGCAATAAATGTAAAAAATAATTATGAAAATAAAATTTTCTAATAACGAATGGATTCTAAGTCATATAAAGAAGCAAATCTCTATCTTCAAATCTTTCAATAAGGTTTATATCACAGCTTCTAGATTTTGGAGAGACGTTATTCATGTTCGTTTAATGTTCGTTAATCAAAATAATCTAAAACTGAGCACAAAGCCATTAATGCATTAAAATTTTTAGAAACCGTTGCCATAATAATTAATGTCAGAATCATTCTAATTAACTGAAGGGAAAATGTATTCGCTTTTCACGTAAGATTGCTACGATGACAACTTGCTTATAGAGTTAGTGGTTTTTCTTACTATGAAATGCTAATTATGAATCTAGATTCAATGTAATATAGCATGGACTCTACTATGTTGTATCATCAATATTTACTTTGTAGACTCAAATATAGCAAACAGTATTGGAACCTAATTTAAAATCTGCGCTCGCTTGAATTGGTTAAACGTTATTACAAAGCTGAACTATCTGTGAGATTATCTGTTAGATTTGTATATTAACCCAGCCTTAACAACTAACATTCAAAATTATCTAAACTTCTGAAACATTAGCGTCCTTAAAAATTATTTAACTGTAATTACAAGGCAAGTTTGGTGAAGGTCCAAATTGAAGTTTATTAAGCCTTTTATAACCGAAAATGCAACACAAATATAAAACGATGACTTGTCGTAATAAAGGTAGTGTGACAAGGATAAGGCTGATTTATCTTCTAGTTTTATTTAAATATTTATACACATAAAGTTGAATACAAATTTAAACACCTGATTGGGAAACCCTATACATAAACTCGTGTGTTTTTTTTAGCTTCCCAGTAACTCGTGTGTAGGCACTATCTAATTTTTTCTCTGAGTTGAATATAGCAGTAACTACCGTTTCTTGAGGCAGTGGCGGACACTTCACTAACTGAGCTAAATTAGATTTATGCCACATTGAATTTAATTTTATATGACTTACCTACATCAAAATGTAAGTGTTAGTGAAACATATATTTAGTTGTCGCAAACTAACTTCCTAAATGTGAAATTCTTTTATCCGCTTCCGAAACTCGAAATTATTTTAAAGTTTCCAACGCAAGGTTTCAGCTGGAAGTAAACTAGTGTTTTTGGTTATTAGAAAAGCTCAAGGACTTAAATCGGTCACGTTATGCTTCGAAGACGTTTTTATGTACACGACAAGATTTACGTTTTTAATTTGCGTAAAGAATGCTTAGCTTTTATTCGTCAACATATGAGCAGATCTGCCTTCTAACGTATTTCACTCGCAAGCAATCAAACTAAAATTTCTACTTAGAATCCAGTTCTTTGAAAACGAAATGGGTCGCGCAAAATGGACATAGACAAATGTCTAAGTATGTATAAAAGTATGGAATTCGTTTAACTATTCAACGCAGTTTTTGTTATCCAAAATTATAGGTTGATCAAAGTTAAGTAATATTTAATAGCTCTGATTCATTGTTAAGGTAATCTTTGGTCACATTTAAGGCTCAGACTGGAGTAGAAAGACTTTAAAATATATTATCCCCGCAAATTTAATTAATATAACTTATAAATATATTTTAAAAATGAATCATTACGCACCATGTGTATCGGAAATTAAAAAATCAGTTTATCTGAAATTTGTTAATTCCCTCGCTAACCGCTAAAAAATTAAATTCGCGAAACCTCCGGAATTCTACTGATATCTGCAACTGCTTTGGAGAGAATTTGAATTTTTTTTTCAATAACAACTGTTCTTTTATTTCTTACATTATCCTCTAGTTCAACATATTTTAAAGATTTATATTAGAAGTAGACGCAGCTAGAATTTAAAATAAAGCCAAATCAATCCGATGTGGACATGGTCCAATCAGAGCTGCATAGATTCCCGATGCAAAAGCAGCGTTAACAGCGAAGAATCAAAGCAAGGGCGTGAAATTGGCTAACCAAAAGAATTATGAAGAAGACCTAAGCGAAGCTAAAGGGAAATATTAATTTTCAAAATTACTCTTTGTCTCCATAGGGCAATGTGAGAATCATTGCCCTAATATAAAAGTTTTATGTGACATTTAATTGAAAATCTATTTTTTGTATGCTATAGAAGCCTTTTATCTTGTCACACATCCTAATTGTAATCTTAAGGTTTATCCTAAGTTTATAAGAGTTAATTTAAGTTAAAGATACTTTCCTGTCCTTCCTAATTTAAGCTTACAATTTCCTACCAGAATGCGTTTTTAGAATCGCGTTTAATGCAAATGAATGTTATTTAAATCGAAATTCTACTCACTTCGTTAGAAAGCCTCAGAGTTTCTGACTTGCAAGCGTTCGCTTTTTACTTACGTCTATCTCTCTAAGCTATTACTAAGCTCGGCCGTATTACAGGCCCTTTAGTACTTCGCCAGCTTATTAGGTATTTCGGGGCCAACTACATAGAATTTTGATAGTTTCGGCTATATCGTTTTAGTTAAGTTCTATTTCTGATTACTTTGAGTTTGAGCCCAAGTAGAGGCTTTGTTGTACGCTCTGAGAAAGGAGCCGACTGTACACTCCTATTTTGAAGAATAAAGGGTAATTAACCCTTCTTGAGTTCACGTCTCTTTTCATGAACTAAAGTGATTATTCGTTGCGCTGTTCCCGAGATTCCTACACATTTAGCTGTTAGACAGAAAAAAAAAAAAAAAAGAAAAGAAACGTCACATTATACTTAGAAAATCAAGTTATCTGAAACGAAGATGAGGCTCTAGCGTTCATAAGTGATCTCATTCGCGAAACATCATTCCGATATATCTCCGAATATCCGATTTGTTGCGTATTCAAATCATCACACATTCATATTCAAATTTAAGTAACCGAAACCGAAAGCATGTCTTTGTCTGGAACTTAATTTGGGTTCTTTGTTTTATAAGTCATTTCACTCACGTACTTCCTCCAGAAAAAGTCAGTCTTGCCTACAGGAACTTTCATGCTGGAAAGAGCGTTAGTCACCTTTCCGTTCTGGAAAATGCGATCGCGCTCGTTTCTGATTCCGCCTTTGACGGCCGCTAGACTTGGAGAAGTTCTTTTTCAGAATGTTTTTAGTAAATGTAAATTAATGAAAGTAATTTAATACTTAGAAATTTAGTAATAAATAGTACATATAGTAACATACAAATAACATAAATAGAATTATTTATTTATAAGACTTGGCACTGCAACAGTTGTTAGAATATTTTATTTTCCCAATATTATTTTACTTTTACAAATGTTGGTGTGATAATGATTGAGGTCTGTGGGAACTTCCGTCATTAAGTAAATGTACACATCGATTACAGATTTGTAGTTTAAAAAATTAAATTTACAAACAAAACCATAAAACTAAATGCAGATTAATTTTTTAACACACCGAGTCAATTATTATTTCAGTATTGTAGAGAATAATATTTTAGTAATACACTGAGTCTTTGTCATGCCGGAAATCTCGCAAATACTTTGTTTCTGAACAAAATGCATGGTATTCTCGTCCATTGCTGTTCATCCTTCCACGCATGTATTGCCTGAAAATCGCTGTAATCTTGCCCAATGATATATTTGTCGCCGCATAACATAATAATAGCCAGACCGGTGGCAAACGGGACTAAAATGGAAAAAAATGTGTGATTATGCATCAAGCAGCCATCAGCATTTATCGCTTATGATGAATAACTATAACAGCAAACCTGTTATAACACTTTACTAACTTTTAAAGAAATGAATACAGCGTTCAACGATTGCACTGCCAATGACTTCGGGAATTTAGACCTTCAAATTAATAAAAAAAGTATCAAAATTCTATATGAAATGTATCTGTCATGGAAACAATTTTCGATTCGATGACACTTTGGATTTTCAAAATTATGTTTACTGTTTATTGTTAAAAAAATGGTAATTGATTACTTGCCCACTAGTTTTTTCGTATACATCTGCGCTATGTGTAATTTAAAATCGGAGAAAATTTATACGCTAGCTAATAGTTATTTCTCCTTTTTTAAGAGAAACTGCTTTCCTTAGAATACAGCGGTGGTTATGTAGCAAGTAATTAATTCATATTTCTAATTCATTGCTTCCATGTGGAGATGATTGCTGATACTTAAATATACCTATGTCGTACAGGAATGAATGGCGCACATGCTGCCCCAGAGCGGAATGCAATTCATTAAAAAAAAGTAATAGTACATCAGTTAGAAAAAATCCCCGCTCATGTCAATACAATTCTGCCATCTGGCTGGGAGGTACCGAAGGAGCTTTGGTAAACCAATCTCTGAGGTGTTGGCGCACCACATATGGAGAAGTGCATGCAATTCGGCAAAAGATTCAACATGTTGGCCGTTGATTGCGTCCTTCATTTAGTCCAGCAAGGCGTAGTCCAAGGTCCACCCACTTTCCCCGCCAATTTGCCATCTTTAAATCACCATGCACAATCGCCTGCAATGTTCCTTGCGCAAGCCCTTTCTCTTCCTGCATCGTGCTGAACATTTTGCGCCTGTTTGACATGATCAAATCAGACACAGCTGCCACATTTGCTGCTGTATGCGATGCTGCAGGTTGTCCGAAGCTGGCCGTGATAATCCTCTTCCATCAGTGTTGCCCAAGTTCTCAATGACTACGGCGAAAGGGACGGGCTCTGACTTATACCTTTCCCTTGCAGCCAGCTCCATCTATGCATTCTGAGTAGCTCACGCCCCCTTGTGTCTATTTCACTTGTTTTCTCTTCGCATACGGCCCACCCGCAACCGAGCGGTAAAGTCGCTAAGGACTGGTAGTTCGGTCCGAAGTTCGAATTCCGCGAGTGCGCTGGCTGCATGGGTGTTTTCGTGGTTTTCCCCATGTGTAACGTGTATACGAGCCAGTTTCCCTTAGAAAGTCCTCCACTTAGGCAGATAGCCCTAGTGTGCTTTGCCATAATTAAAAACACCACACCACATCACTTAACAGTATTAATAATCATATAACAGTTAACTTATATTAATAATTATATAACGGAAAATAAGTTAACTGTTATATAATTATATTTCGTTCATATTATAGCTCATAATGCACAAAATTTATATCATTTAAAGAATAGAATTATATAATCGTTGCCACATGTTCTATTCAAATACTATAATAAAGCTAGAATGATGTATAAAAGAAATTAAGCAAACAAAACAAAAAAGAAACAGTTTTTCACAAACGATTGAGTATTTCTCACTGAATTAATTCAGTTCTCACTTCGCGAGAAGGCAAAAATACATAAAAACTCAAAATATCTATATTAAAAATTACGAAGTAAATCTCAAACACTTATTTCCTCGAAAACATTTAATTTAATGATTTAATTGGCAATAATAAATGAATGCGTTATCTTTGTTGTTGCGAAGCTAAGTTTCTCTAGATTGGCAACAAATCCACTAGTCTCCTGTTTCAAATGTAAACATCAATGGCCGCCATAAAAAAAGGCTTAGCGGCACTTAGACAACTTTAAAATTGTTGATAATTCTAAACATATTGCATACAGATTTACTAAAGGCATAAAAATCTTAACCGGAAGATAAAAACAACATAATATAATCATTTTTAAAGCAAAAAATGTACAATTTACAAACATATAAGAGTAAAGAAACTGAGATCACTGAGCCGGGTAACAGAGTGGATATATATGTACATATCTTTATATACGTTTGGTGCGGCCGATTGCAACCAAAATACGAGGTGCACATCTAAATGTTATAGCAGTCCTATATACAAAATTTCAAGGTTGTGAGGCTACTCGTTTTTGAGTTATGCGAGATATGTACGTACGTACATACGTTCGTATAGACGCCCCGAAAAATTCTCTTCAGAATTAATTTTAAAGCAGTTTTATAATGTTTTGGAGGAAGAATTTGAAATAAATATAAATACAAGTTGGACACTGGACAAAAACATCCATGCGAAATGTTACTTAATAAGTGGTAAATAAGATGAAGAAAGAAATACTATGTAATAAACATCTGAGCCCAAATTCTATCTTTACATAAAACTATGCATATGAGAAAGATATTTACCCCAATTTTATATATGTAAAAAGAAGTCAGCACTTTTTATTGCAATCTATACGAAAAAGATGTTCTATAATAATTGCCAATGCAGAATCATTAAAGTGAACTTTACTAATTTGTATTCGTATACATTTAGTGTGTTAAATTTCCCATTTAATAGCTGCTCACTCTTAAAATGTACTGTCTGCACAAGAAACACTCATCAAACAGAATGAATTTATCTTATTCAATTCAAATCTAGGAGCAATGCATTTGCTAGACCTTTCTGCAAGAGAACATTATTTCCGGTAGGTCTCTTTAACAAAATCAAATACTCTGATACAATCACTGTTACATGCAAAGAACCAAGATCTTTAATTACAAGTTATAAACTTACAATTTTAGCAACAGGTAACTAACTCAAAGAGTGAAAACACAATGTACGAAAGTAAATTATGTTTTTGATTGAAAACGCTGCGAAAAAAATTAATTTAAAATAATTTCAATCTGATTAATTTTACTTTGAAAACGAAATGGCTCTGCATTCAAGTTTAAGAATCCGGAGGAAAGAAATTCTTCAGCAAAATATTACTTACTTTCACTCATGCAAAGTGCGGACAAGATGGTTGCGCAGTGAAGAAAAATTTATTTCCTGCAGACTTTTCACAGTTTCTTTTAGAAATAATATATTGCTATATATGGATTTATTTGAAAAATCAATCCAAACATATAAAAGAGCTCCATGAATAATGATAAATAATTTCAAAAAAAGAACAAACTGTAGAATAATATATTCTAATGAATTCTTCTTGGTATTCGTGCGGCTGACATAATCTGACATTCACATTCCACTTTATGACATATTTAATCATTGATAAAAAGCATAAAAAGATTCATTTCAGTTTATATGGGCACTATGTTGCACCTTCTTTATTGCATCTTCTAGGTAATTTCCTATTTGAAGATGACATTCAAGGTAAAATCTTGTCCGACACCATTCTTTTGGACCAAGACGATAAAAAAGGCCCAAGGACTTGCTGAACGTGCGATAACTTGGTTTTCTTTACCTGCCCTTTAACAGGTTTCTCTCCGCTTCCTATTTACCAATCGGTAGATGTCTTGGCTGAGGATTGATTGTATTGGAGATGACTCCTGTATGCTGTATGAGATAATCTTTATACTGAGTCAAGTTGGTTCGACTTGCACAGGAAGATGAGCGGGAAGAAATATCTTGGAAATTCTTGAAGGACACTCTCTACAGCACTCTTCTCTTCAGTGCTAAATTATGCATTCTGGAATAACTTTGATATTAGGCTCTCCGAATACACAGAATTTGAAGGACTATTGGTTCTTTTAAAGCAGTTGAATTAAGTACATGCTAGAATTACTTCACCTTTTCTAATGACTTTCTCCTTATCACATACGTCAGAAAAATCACACCGGGATCACGTTCTTCGATAAGTACACTAGTGCTTAGGCTACTATTACTTCTTTTGGGCTGTTACAGTTTTTGGAAATTTCTATTTTCAGCTACGAACACAGGTAATAAAAATTATTTTTCTGCCGGTTCTGTGATATCGTCTTCAGCTATTATGTGGTGGGCCGATTAATTTTCTTCAACCTTTATTCTGAACAGAGTTATGGCCTCAATGGAAGAATGCGTTTCGTTATTTTTAAAGTACAAGAACAAATTTTACTTCCATTGAAAGTCTAATCCGATTATGCAAGTGTCTGTAATAGTTGCTACTTATGCCGCATAATTGAATGCATCTTTTCTAGACATAATATTGAGGTTTAACTTTCCATCAATATCGATTTTATCCCCACACACATTCTGAAGGCTAATGCAGGCTTTATATGAGTCCATATGAGTTTAACTTCCAACTGTTAAACTAAATCATTACGGATGGTGGTAACATCGGCTTCAGTATCAATGATCGTATTGCATAGACTAATTTCATGGCATACACTAAAGCCTTTTTAAAAAAGTTGATAGCTTCCATTCTCAGGGTTTCTATATCTCTGGGTCCCAGATGGCATCAATGACGTTCTGCAAGGACATTATTTCTAATGGGCAGTCAGAAAAGACGATATGATATAGCCTTTCAACATTCGTCGTGATCTCCTGCAGTGCTTTCCTGTGCCTCTGTTGACCAAATTTTAAATCTAGCCTGCTACCGACTTTTAAACACTTCTCGCCAAGCCAAACACGCTCCATAGAGCTTCAAAATGTAGCCCCTGGTTCTCAAAAGAAATCCCCGGTTCAAACCTAAATTCTGACATTAATAATTGTTGCTTCCGTACGAGTTCGTTATAGATTGAATGCACTCAGAACCATGATATCTTGACATTCGCCAAAGAAATACTTTGCACTTCTAGAATTTTCTACAAAAGCACTAATGCGACTCTTCTCAGGATCACAGAGCAGGATCAGTAGTTACACTCTAAACTACTAAAAACGTGAAACACAACGCAGTGCAAAGCGAATCTAACGTATGGAAAGCTGCTCAGCTGCTACACAAAGGTAAAGTACCAATCACTCAATGTTAATAAAAGAGGTTACATGAAAAAAATTACTACAATACAGTTATAATAAAATAATAGATACGCTACAGATGCAATAAATATATTTAAGTTTCAGCCACAAAACTGCGAATTAAAGTTGTCAATCGCCTCTTATTGTTTTCTTTGCAGCAATAATTATAATTATAAATTCTTATTTCTAAATTAGGAATGCTTCTCATTTTGATACGAAAATATTTGGATGGATGACTGTAAAAGGCGCGAAGCTTGTCACATTTTTACGCTTCATGAATTGGAATATTATGCACATACTATGGTTCCCCTGCTCTCCGCCAAATTATATTTATAAACTATTTTATTATTTCCTACATTTTTCTTTATTGAAATATTTAATTTATAATATGTTTGGCAGAGAACAGAGTTCTGCAACGTTTGTAATGTGTTTCTAAAGCATTCACACGACTAGGCCCAGTAATCTCCATTCCAATAACGATTGGCATTTTTTAACTAACATGCCGAAATTTGCCTGAGATGAAAATATAGAATTAGAAATTCCAATTTATATTTAGGAAAAATTTAAACAGGCTTGATTGATTAATTATTGTGTTTAATGTTTAAATTAATTCCTGAATAAAACATAACTGTGTTTTATGTCTAGGCTACGTTCAGTTTCTATGAAGACTTTCAAAATTTTCCACTTGCTAATCGTATGTCAAATAAAAACCCTGCTGATTTAAGCATATCGTTTTAAAAAGAACTCTAGATTAGAATTTTGAATTTTGTTGCAATTTTCTTCAATTTAAGTGAAGTGTTGTCAGCCACATTACACATCCAAGCTCCCGAAATAAATAGCGACCACCATTCTAAGAATAACGTAGCCATAATAGTTTATTTGTTTCATAACCACTGCTTTACCTAAAGGAGACAATGCAGTTTCGTTTAAAAACTTACTTAAAAGATTATTTTAAATTAGTTTCACAAAGTCGTTTTTCAGAATTATATACCACAAAACGGGACGAAAAAACTGGTGTTCAACAACTATTATTCAACAACTCGTATTGAGTATTACATTTGATAATTCTTTGTATCAGAGTTTGTTCCGAAAAGTTCCATTTAAAATTTTTCATTCAAACTGAAAATGCATACCTTGAATTAAACCTCAAAGAATAAATTTGCCCAGTTTTGAATTCAGGAAACAATGTAAGCTTTCTCGTCTTTCATTAAATAATAATAATTAAAATGTATACATTGCATCTTATATATATATAGATCTGCATATGTGTATGTGGGATGTTGTACTTAAGAGCTATAGCAACAATTTTACAGACGGAAATGATAGTAATATTTAGTAGCTTAATTATGAAACCACGCGAAAAAAACAGACGTAATTACTGTAAAGATAATGCGTAAAAATAAAAAGAAATAATAAAGGCA
Organism: Stegodyphus dumicola; assembly: GCF_044657685.1. NCBI lineage: Eukaryota > Metazoa > Arthropoda > Arachnida > Araneae > Eresidae > Stegodyphus > Stegodyphus dumicola. Next base: position 58,373,622 of record NC_140770.1, on the reverse strand, counting down.
AGTCGGCCCATGCAATCATAAGAAACGGAATATCATCATAAGATTCATTCAGTGTTCTTTCATTTTTCAAACTTCATCGTGGCTCATGTCTAGTGTCGCCGCTAGAAGTGGTCACATGATCTTGCGTTTTCTCGCTGTTGAACGAGTTGATATTGTTATAGGTAAAACGATTTATCCTTCATTTTACCTATACGAATGGCAACGCGCTCAATATACAGTGGATAGACAAAAATATGGAAACACCTTGTAAAATGCATGTTTGAAAAGAAAGATTGATTTTAATGAAATATGTAGGTGGCGCTGGCGTTTTTGACTCTGACCCCACCTACACAACTTCGTAAATGTGCTAAACAGTTCTGTTATTGTCGGAGTACTGATATGTGAGGTTGTCATTGCATTATGTCAGAGTTAACAGACTTCCAACGTGGGCAAATTGTTGCAGCACGTATGGTAGTTGCTTCCGTAAGCAAGGTAGCCGAGGTGTTTAGTGTTTCAAGAGGTACTGTATCTAAGATTTATTCCGCATATTTGAAAAGCGGAAAAACATCATCTGCTAAATCACAGCGCGGACGAAAGTGTGTTCTGAGTGATCGTGACAGACGATGATTAAGGGCAATTGTGACGAAAAATAAGAAGACCACAGCTGCAAAAGTTACTGCTGAAATGAATGTTGTGTTACCGAACCCTGTGAGTACCAAAACAATTAGAAGGGAGCTTCATAAACAGGGAATTGCTGGCCGTGCTGCAATTAAGAAGCCACTCATCAGTGATGCTAATGCCCGTAACAGGAAAAGATGGTGTTTAAGTCATAAAGCCTGGACTATAGAGCAGTGGAAGCGAGTAATATGGTCTGACGAGGCTCCTTTCACGTTGTTTCCCACTTCTGGCCGTGTTTCAAAATATTCTAAGCTCTATAAATCGACATCAATCACTTTTAAAATGTAACTTTTAATATGTACAATATTTACAGATCATAGATCAAACATGGTGGTTCAGTTGACAAATCTATATGCTTTCATAATCGAAAATCGAAATCAAATAGGTACCGAAGTGTTCCTAATCAAATAGTGTGCGAACCATCAGACATCCATCTATGGAGCTGCCGTTGGAGAGTCATGGAAATTCAGAAGGCACGTCGCGTCGCGTTAACACGCAACGCTAGCGCCATCTATCAATTAATCAAAATAATTTCCACACACTCCCCACCTGAACTCTGTCAAGAGTTCACATTAATCTAACAACAATCAAATTTATACCAATAAGTATTTTAACATATAATTATAAAACAATTAATAAGTATATTAAATGAATAGAAAATATATTCAAACTATAATCACTATACTAAATTCTAAAAAAGGTATGTTATCATCAAATATAATTTGACACTCAGTAAATTTAAACGATTCTTAATCTAATCATATGAAACTAAATTATCAAAATAAACAATTGCATAAAACATATTCAATCATATTCATATTATTAAACAATAAAAATTTTTTAAAGTTCTAAAGGATATAATAATTGAACTGGTCGTTTTATTATTATTCCATCAGCAGTTTTTAGTCCACAAGAACGAACTTTGTTGTCACGACCACGAAAAACGTTTATCACTCTACCACAATTCCACAAAAGTTTGCACTTATTGTTTCCTTCAATTAATACAAGATCATCAACTTTTAGATCATCATAAACGTTAGGATTTTTTAATTGATGAGCAGTTCGAAGATCCATCAAATATTGTTTTTTCCATTTAGTCCACAATTGCCTAACCAATAAGTCTTGATAAATCTTTCTTTTGGTCAGAGAGGACTTGGTAGAGCCATCTTTAACAATGGAATTAAAGTTGATAGGTAATGTAGAATCTTTGTTCCAAAAATAAAAAATTTGACTGGCTTCAGTGGCAACGGTTCCTTGTGGTCACTGTACACATATGTCAAAGGACGAGAATTCAAAACAACTTCCACTTGTGCTAAAATTGTTGACAATTCTTCAAACGTTAGTAAAGCTTTACCTAGAATTTTTCTTAAGCACTCTTTTACTGATTTTATTAATCTCTTATAGAATCCTCCCCACCAAGCCCCTCGTTCTATTATAAACTTCCAACTGATTCTTTCATTAGACAAAATATCTTGGAATTTCGCATTCGACAATAGTTTAGAGAAATGTTCGAGTTCCTTTTTTCCCTTTTGAAAAGTTTTTGCGTTGTCCGAATAAATTACTTGACAATTGCCTCTCCTAGATGGGAATCTTTTGAATGCCATCAAGAAAGAATCTGTAGAGAGATTCGGTACAAGTTCCAGATGTATGGCTCTAGTGATAGCGCATGTAAATAATGTTACATAGGCTTTTTGACTTCCTTCGATGTTTTTGACCTAAATCGGTCGAGCAAAATCGATGCCAGACACGTACAATGGTGGTGTCTCATTGATTCTATCTTCTGGAAGTTGAGAAGTGGTCTGGGTAGCAGACTTCAATGAATATCTTTTACAAATAAGACACTTGTTTATTATTTTCTTGATAAATTGACGTCCTTTTGGGATCCAAAAGCGACTTCGAATTTCAGCTAAGGTCGTTGCTACTCTTCCATGCATCATTTTAACATGTGCACTTTCTACTATCAAATTCGTTAGCCAGGCGTCTCTTGAATGAATTGCCGGATGTTTTTCATCATGTGACAAACTAGAATGTTCTAATCTTCCACCTGCTCTCAGCATCCCGTTCTGATCTAAAAATGGGTTAAAAAGATATAAGGATGATTTCTTTTCGACTTTATTCGCTTTCTTCAGAGACTCAATTTCTTTAGTATAAAAACGTTCTTGTTCAGATCGAATCTAATAATTTTCAGCATCTACTATTTCTTCAGTCCTTAATGGACCTGTCAAATGGTTTGTTTTCCTAATTTTGCCAATGAATCGCTTCATCCAACCAGTCATTCTCAACAATTTTCTTAAATTACTATATTTTGAGATGTCTATAAGCCTTTCTTCAACTGCTGTGCACAGAAATTCATAAATATCATTAATATTCTTGCGGTATTCTAATTCTTCTTCAGTGACAAGTTTCTCTTCATTCTGTCGAGGCCACAACTCAGACGACATTCTAAGCGATTCTGGTCCTTGAAACCAGATAGGATTGTTTTTCAAATCTGGAAGTTTAGCTCCTCTCGAAGTCAAATCAGCAGGATTACATTTACCGGGGCAATAATGCCAATTTTCTGGGGATGTCAAATTTTGTTTTTCCTGAATACGATTTTTAACGAAAAGCTTAAATTTTTTTGCACAGTCTTTTATCCAGAAAAGTGTGATTTTCGAATCAGTCCAGAAAAAACAAGAAAGTTGTAACTTCAAACCTTTAGTGATGCTAGTGCCTAATTTGGCTGACAAAAGAGCTCCCATTAGTTCCAACCTAGGTAAGGTGAGCGGTTTTAAAGGCGCTACTCTAGTCTTTGAAGCAACAAAAACCGTATATATTTGTTCATTGCTAGAAATTATACTTAGATACGCTACTGTACCATACGCCCTTTTGCTAGCGCCAGAAAAACAGTGCAGTTCAATCCTTTCCACATCACTATTACCGATTGCAGAAAAATAATATCGTGGAATACCGATTTCGTCCAAATTGGAAACTTCTTTGCACCATGTTTTCCATACAGAACATAAATTTTCTGGTAGTTCACCATCCCAATCTAAAGCAAGTGTCCAAATTTGCTGCAATAAAATTTTGACTCTAAGTACAAACGGTGATAATAGACCTATAGGATCAAAAATTCGTCCTATTGCTTGTAGGACAAAACGTTTAGTATTAACTTGTTTTGATAGAAATGTTATCAAATTTTTTACATCAAAGTAAATTATGTCACCTTGGTTGTCCCAAGCGACTCCTAACATTTTCAATGGAGGATTTTTAACTTCCGAAACATGAGGAGATTCCTCGGATTCAATGCCTTCTTTAATCCATAATTCGCGCAGTTTTTGAGAATTGGTGTGCCATTTATGTAGAATCATACTAGCATTTCTAAAAATGTTAACGCATTCTAAAGTGGTATTGAAAGCAAGTTCAACGTTTTGGTGTCCTCCAATGATGTTATCTACATAAATATGATCATTTAGAAATTCGCAAGTGGCAGGGTAGGTTTTCTCATATTGTTTCAAATGGTGTTTAATGGTTGCAGCCAGTAAAAATGGACTGCTATTTACGCCAAACAACACACGTGTGAACCGATAAGTTATAAAATTTTGTGGATCATCGAATGGGTTTTTAGTAAACAGAAAACGCGTTACATCTCTGTCTTTCTCATCTATTTCTATCTGAAGAAAAGCCTGCTTTATGTCACTTGTAAATGCTACAGGATGAAGCCTGAAGGCCAACAGAAGTTCAAGAATGTCAGGATACAAATTTAGACCAATATGCAAGCAGTCATTTAACGAGATTTCACCAGGTCCATGTGAAGACGCGTCGAACACGATACGTAGCTTACTAGTAGTTCGATCACTACTAATGATTTCTCTGTGAGGCAAATAAAATGTGATTTGAGATTCACTATCAACAGTGTCTGGAACTGGTTCAATGATGTTTTGTTGTAAATAATCTTGTAGAACTGTTTGGTACGAATAAAAGAGTTCAGGGTTATTCTGAAATCGCTTTACAAGTTTCTCAAATCGTTTCAGCGCAATCGCTTTATTGTAATGTAACTCATATTTTCTATCAGACTTCCATGGCAGCCTAACCTTGTAACGAGAATTTCTGTATAAAATTTCCGATTCGAATTTTTACATTATGGTATTGTCTAATGGGTCGGATAATTCATTTTCAGATTTTATACCTAAACTTTCAAGCTCCCAAAATTTCTTTATCTGATCAGATATTATATCTTCCTCAACTATGATATTAAAGGCTGTGGACGTGTGTGTTGTACCTTTAGTGTAACCTAGCAGAGACCAACCGAATAACGTTTCAGCAGCTACTAAATGTTTGTTTAAACGCTTAAGTTTCCCAGTTACTACATCATAATAATGATCAGCTCCTATCAAAAGAGTAATTTTTTCTTTGCAATCCCAAGAATCTGCGAGTTGTAAACCTTCTAACTGTTTGCCTAAAATGTGTCTATCAAGATTAGGAGGTGGTAAATCAGAACTTGAAATTTGTTCGGTCACGAGAGCTTCAATTTCGATTTTCAAATTCGGTGTTTCCTTGTTCTGTAATTTTATCTTAACAACGTCAAATGTTTTTCTAATGGGTGTTTTATTTCCAAACGTAAATACCGAAAGAGTCTCTGTTCGAAAAACAGGAAGCTTCAATTTATCCGCGATTTCTTTTCTTAGGAAGGAACGCAAACTGCCTGAATCCAGTAGAGCCCTAATTAAAACCGACTGCGTATTCGTTCGAAGTGTTACGCAACACGTTTGAAGTGAAATAGTTTTAATTTTGCTGGGTGAGAATGCTGAAAGAACATGCGAATCTTCTATACTTTTATTTTTTTCATTTAGTTCTTTCTCAGCGCGAAAGCATATTGAACTGTTATGTCGACCTTTGCACTTGGAGCAGACGAGATCGCTTCGACAGTGCTTTATGCGGTGGTTTAATTTCAGGCAAAGGTAACATCTGGCATGTTTACGTAATAAATTTCTCTTCTCATCAACTGTCAGTGACTCACAGTGTTCAGTAACATGTTTGGATGTATTACAAAACAGACAGCAAATAGTAGTTTTGTTTTCTTTAACCGGCGCCAGCAGCTGCTGAGTGGAATGGACGATACTCCCTTTCCCACCCTTCTCTTTATAAACACAGGAAGTGCTTTCTGATTTATGAGTGGAGAGCAGAAGATGGCTTCTCTCGCGACTTTCCAGTTCTGAACGAACAAACTGCAATAATTCGTCAACATTAAAAAAAGATGACGAATCCGTTTTACGATTGAATTCTAAGGTTATATCAGACGGCAGAGTTTTCATTATGGCTGGAATCAACATATAACTGTATTTATCCGGTGTGACTTCTAATGATTTCAAACTGCGTATTTGAGTTTCTATTGTGTCACAAAGTTTGCGAAGTTTTAAAGTGTCACTGGATTTGGTTACTGGGGTAAGATTCAGGAGTTTTTGCATGTGTGAGTTTATAATTATATCTTTCCTGCCAAACCTGTTTTTGAGTATTTCGACAACTTCATCGTAATTATGTTCCGAAATGCAAAAACCTTCTATCGCGTTGCCGCATAAGTACGATTTTAAATAATTAAATTTTTCGATCTTTGTTAAAGATTCATTATCATGGATTGCTACCTTGAAAGAGTTCCAAAAACTTGTCCACTGGGTATAATCTCCGTAGAATTTAGCGATGGTTAATTTTGGCCGACGCGTACATTTATTGCTTTCGATTTTAGAATTAGTTTCGTTAAGAATTTTCATTATCCGAATTTTTTACTTTATTTAATTCTTTCAATTTTTTATTTGCTCTGAATTGCCATATCTGAATTTTCTCTTCGTATTGGATACAAGATAGAATTTCTGTTTCAAACTCTTCCGCCTCTGATTTCAAGTCACGCTCTATCTGAGCATCTAATTCACTCAGAGTTTTCGATTTCGTGATTAATTGGTCTAAACTTTCTTCTAATGTATTTGTATCAATTTCTTCTTTATTCAACTCTGATTCGATTTTTTTTAGAATCTTGGACACGGTGGTCCTGATAACTTTGCGTTTCGATTTTCATTTAACAACAGACTCTTCCGCCTTAGTTACTCTACAAATTAGAAAATTTATTCTTACCTTTTTTGCCGACTTCGCACACTTGCAACGTGCTAAATCCAATTCTTGACGGCCTAATGCACCAGCTGTTTCAAAATATTCTAAGATCTATAAATCGACATCAATCACTTTTAAAATGAAACTTTTAATATGTACAATATTTACAGATCATAGATCAAAATATGGTGCAGTTGACAAACAAATCGTAATGCTTTCATAATCGAAAATCGAAATCAAATAGGAACCGAAGTGTTCCTAATCAAATAGTGTGCGAACCATCAGACATCCATCTATCGAGCTGCCGGTGGAGAGCAACGAGATAATATACTGGTAGAGAGCTTATTGCAACCTTCAACCGGTTCCAACATTAGTGTCACGTGACTGTTGTGCGAATTCCGAAAGTGCGGAAATACTTTACATTGCTTTCTATGGGACGAAAGATTGCTGCTCTGCTTGGTCACATAAAATTTAAGTAAAAATGGTTATTCGCTGCAGCGCCTATGGATGTAAAGAAAGTTTCGTGAAAGGAGGACCTGTAAGCTTTCATAGGTAAGTTAAAACTGCATGATTTATTATTTTATTTTCAGTATTTCTGTCGTTTTACTATCTCTGTTGAATTGGTTGGAAATTTTCAGCCATATTGTACAAGAAAATTGCCGCTGTATATAACATTTTCAGCATGTATTATTAGCATCAAAATGTATTAAATACTGTGACACTATTTACTGGATTCATCCTTTACAAATAATTGAATTTTATATGTTTTTTCCGTGTATTCCGTTGAAATAGAAAGCTGCGCCAATTGGCGTTAACTTTTTTTCGCCAAGTCGTACGCGTTTTGATTTCATAAACAATTACTGCTTGCGATAAAAAAAGAAAAATGCTGTTATTAGCATTAAATTATTGAGAAAAGATTGTGCGATATGTTTACTTTGTTAAAAAAAAAAAAGCTGAAGATCTTGATTCATGCAACATTGAACATAAACAGTTAAACAGCATTATTTTAAAAATCAGATTACTTTTATAGAGCTCAATGCTGTATCATTATTTTCTATAAAATCAATTAAAATAAAAATAATCTGGATTATAATTCTGTCTCATCTACGATGCTGTTAGAAATTTAATGTAATTGAAAAAATGTGATGTAAAAAACTTAACCATATTTTAAATAGTATTTAAAAAAAAAAGGAGAGTGAGAGAATTTTTAACTGTAATATCGTTTTGATCCTAATAATAAATACTGAGTTGAAGTTTGTTACCGTTTGATACATATTCAATATAAAATATTTGTTATAGTTAATAAGATGTATTCATCCCCCCATGACATACACATGAGTGTGGAAATCAGTAATTAAGATTGCATTATTTTGTTCCAGTAATATAATCTCAAGAAAAGAGAGTGCATTATTATGTTTCAGTAATATAATTTCCATTCCAATACAGAATCACGAAATAAGAATTCTTATGTAATAAAAGGCTAAAGGGGAAAATGCCATCCCCATATACAGACAATTATATTATTGTTTTGACTCTAATTGTAGGTATATTTACATTTCTTTCCAATGAAAAATTACTACACTTTTAAAATTTCATGATATTTTTCAGCATGTACTTAAAGAATTCTTAAATGATTCTGAAAAATTACCATTCTTCTGCAGTATACCTGTATGACCTGGAATACATATATGTGTGTAATTTAATACTTCATTTGCTACTTTAGTACAATTAAGTTTTTTTTTTTTTTTTTTTTTTTCATTTATAGTTTCCCTAAAGATTCTATATTGCATTATTGTATTTCATAAAGTTATTCATGTAGTATATAACAATAACTAGTTTCTATATTTTGGCCAAATTGTGTGTTTTTGTTTTAAAAAGCTCATTACTTATTCACATATCAAAAATAAGAAATTTGGAATATACTTGACTACCATTTTGAGTAGGTGATTTTTAGTACTTGTTCTTGATATACTTTAGAATAAATAATTTTAATAAATAAAATAAAGCATTAATCCACTTAAAATAAAAATATACTACTTTGTATGAACACCAAACTTTTAAAATATGAGCAGGACATGCTTTTCAATCGAAAAGCTTTATTTCTTCATCAGATGCAAGTTGGATCCTTTGCAGCTGGTTAAGAGCGAAAACTTTTTATTCAAAACGTGCGTTCTGCTCACGTTTAAAAGATTAGTGTTCATGATAAGTAGTATATTTTTGTTTTACTTAATTTTTGAGTGTTTATTTGTAATTAAGCCACTTACTTTATAGTAAATACTATATTTAAATGCACATTTTCATAATGTGTTTATTTAATTGGGATACAGGAATAAAATAGAATATGTATTGTCATGTTTGAATTTATAATTCAGAAAGAAAATTTTATTTTGAAAATGTACATTTTATAGCTGATCTGCAAAATATGAAATCTTACTAAATTTAATGTACAGTTAAGGCAGTAGCTTCCAAGTTTGCATGAAATTATTTTCTGGACATTGCTGAATTTATAAGCACTTTAATATGCAAGTAACTGAATAAAATGGGCATAATCAATTACTTAATAAAGATCTTTTTAAAAATAAAAAATTCTTTACTATCTTACATTTCCATAATGCAAGTACTATTGCTAACACCGAGAGGTCAAAAGTAAATGAAATTCTTCCAAAAACTATTTCTGACTTTAAATTAATTAAAATTATGTTTACTTAAATATATGAAAGTAAAATATTTTTCTTTAATATTATACTTTCATATATTTAAGTAAACATAATTTTAATTAATTAATTCAGTATAATTTATCTTTTTGTATCATAAACTATATTAAGTTTGGACAGTAATAGTTTATAGTTCCAGCTGAAAGTCAACAGTCTGTAAGTATATATTTCATCAATGGCATAAATACATGTAATACAATGTGATTTTCTTTGTCTCTTTAGGATGCAATGCATTAAAATTAAACGAGATTTTTTTACCTTCTCAAATATTATAACAGTAGTGCAATTAATTTTTTAACGTTATTCAAATTAAAGTTTCCATCTCATTTTTTATTATTTATTTTAGATTTTCTTCCTAAAATTATTTAACCTAAACATCTTAAACAATGGTGCAAATAATTTAAAGCGATTATTAAAAATATAGATAAAATATTCAGGAAAAAAGGGGTTAAGTTATATCTAAATATAATTGTAAAAAATCGAACAACCTAATTCGAGGTCGTTGTCTGCTGACTGCTAGGAGACGGAAATAAAAAGCACTACTTGCCATATCAAAAGCGGGCCAAACTGGCGATGAACAGTCTAAGCTATCACTCCCCAAGAGCGCCAAGAGCATTAGTCACGTGGTATATGTTGGAGACATCCTAGCAGACGAATTCTCTGTGGGTGAGCCGTCTACCTGTTATAAGAAGTCGTTGGTGGAGAGTCTATGGAAATTCAGAAGGCACGTTGCGTCGTGTTAACACGCAACGCAAGCGCCATCTATCAATTAATCAAAATAATTTCCACAGTGTCCATAACGGACTCTCTGCACTATTCGATGTTTAGATCTATTTTCATGATTTTGGTGTGATCCACCTCCCTAAGGCTTCCGTTGCCTCCAATCTCTGGAAGTTTTGTCACTAAAACACTGAAAAATTACTATAATTTTTTCATTAATTTTCACAAAGAAAGAAATCACTTTCAATCTCTCATGTATGGGGGATATTCCTTGGGGGACTGTATAGTAAATAAAGCAAAGACTTTTGCTACTTGGAGATAAACAACCAAATCAATAATAGCCCAATGATAGCCTATCCCCCCCAAAAAAATTGATTGAAAATGTCGCAACGATTCACAAACGACGGGTACATTATTTCTTGCCGAATCATCTCCAAATATACCTGGCATTGTTATGGAGATTGAGCTCGTGATAATTGATAATACGTTGTTGCTCAGGTAAGTTCCAATTAGGTTTGCGTGTTATGCTTTGTCAGGGAGATTAGAATGCAGGAAGGAAGTATTTCTAACATTCTTCACTACGTATAAATAAAATTTGTGTAGCAAATGGCGACCATGGTTGCAAAATCGAAACATGCCTATAAACCACTGAAATATACATTTTTCTATAACGCTGACTAAACAGGTCTTTGGATAATAACATACAACAGTTGTCAAAGAAATAAAGGCAATTGTTAATTATTTTCTAATGTACAATCAACAATAGATATATCCTAGAGCAAATAGGAAATATTGTTCAATTTCAAAGCTTGATGCCATCTCAGGGCTATTAACGAATTTTAAATGAAATTTATGCGTAGCTCACTAAAATATTTGTTGTAAAACATTTTATAGCTTCGAAATTTCACAACAAATTAATAAAAATAGAGAGCAAAATGATTCTTCTTACCTTCTATCCAGCGCAGCATTAAGCGAGATCATACTTAATTAACTTGTAATCCAAAATAGGTGTAGACGGAAATTGTAAGATCACAAAACACATTTTTTATTAATACATGAAAAAATAGATAAAAATTCGTTAGTATTTCAAATACATATTGAAAAAAAAAAAAAAAGGAGCTATATTATAGAGAGTGTCATATGACTGTCCTTTCCTGAAGGAGTGAGAAAAGTAAGTATAAAGAATAAGAGAGTTACACAGTTAACTCTTTTGCAGGGTTTCCAGTTCATACAGTTTATCGTGCTATTGGCGATAGTCCATCACTATATGCATACCAACAATATTCACCATTTACTTGACGTTTTCATCCAAATTTTTCATAGTTCAGCTGTAATAAACTAATAAAATTCATATTACTATTTTGGGATCACTAATCTTGCAAAAAAAAAAAAAAAAAAAAAAAAAAAAAAAGAAAAAAAAAGAAAAGAAATGATATTGCAAATTAAAAATATAACAAGTTATGAAATTTAATATAATTTGACGTTTTTTCATTACAAATTAATGAAGCTTGATAAATGACATTATCTTAATATCTTCATGTCAGATTTCATAAGTAGTTGAATACTTACAAAATGTTGCATTTCTCTGTTGGAAATACTCATTTGACTAATAATATATTCTTGTTAGACTTATACATATATGAATCTTCGGTATATATTTAGGAGAAATGCATTTTATAAAAGCATTGCTTATAACTTATATTATAAAATCATTACACTTTCAAAAACACAACTCATAACTTTAAAAGAAAGCAGTTAGGATACGAAGAATTATTGTAATGTTTTATACTTTTACAGTTCAAATACGTATTTTATTTTATTACTTATTTTCTCCGCCACGACACGACAGACGGTAGCCCCGTGTAAGACTTTTTAAGTGAAACTGTCTCGTACACGCGAGGGAAAACCACGCAGTTTGCCCTTTCGCCGGACGCTTACCGCTGACCAGAGTTCAGCGGCTTTTACCGGTCAGCCATCTGAATAATATGACGCAAAAAATTTTGCTGAATAAATACTGGATTCTTAGGTGGAACAGAAGTTCATGCCGATTAGTAGGTGGAGCTTAAAAATGAAACTAGGTGTGGCCTCATTTTCAACTTGAGAGGAATAGATTGGATTGGATTATTCAATTATGGCAAAGCACATGAGGGCTATCTGCCTGAAGGAAAGGATGCCTTCGTGGAGGACTTTCTAAGAGAAACTGGCTCGTATACACGTTACACATGGGAAAAACCACGAAAACGCCCATGCAGCCAGCCTGTTCGCGGGATTCGACACACGGACCGAACTACCAGTGTTCAGCAGTTACCGCTCGGCCGCTGGTGGGCTAATAGAGAGGAATGCAAATTTCTTTTTGTGAAATTTCAAGCTCTATTCTTAAGAAGTTCCTCTTGAAGACAGTTTCATTTCTATTTGAAATCATTGACCTTAATCGTAAATTATGAGCATTTTCCCTCACCATGGAAAACAGGGGTAATTAATTATACCGATCCTGAAACCGAAAAACCTACCTGCCACCGCCTACAGATTATCGTCGTAAGCCTGTGTTGATTCGCTATAAATGTCGGTTCACTTTTCAAATTGTTGACACCAAATATTAGAGTCCTGTATTATACTTAAAGAAATCTCTGCATATAAGAAAAGAAAGAGTCTGTCTTTCGTTCGCGCTGCGCATAAACTAATAGACCCACGGCTACGAAATTTGGTATATAGGTGCATCTAGACAAGAGTCAGTGCACCTCGAAGCGATTTCTTCGAAATTCGACTAAGAATGTTTTTTTATTCTATGTTTTGTGACGAAATCGCGTCATTTTGAGACATAATGGGCTATAGCAAAGCGAGATTTTACTCTACACATACCATTTTCACATCGTCATGAAACGTAGGCACTTAGCTATTTTACGAACTTAAAATAAATTTCGTGTTTCAATAAATCGATTAAATACGAATTTATTTAACAAAGGGAGCTTAACACCTTTTCAACGGGATATTTTCTAAAAAAGTTTATTTTTAAAAATGTACAGTTTATTTTTCTTTGATTTTTGGACACGTTAAACTTTCATCCTTGTGACTGCTTTTACAAAACGAATTTTGGAAAAATTATAATATTTTGTATTTTAAAAAAAATTTTAAATTAAGCTTCCGAGTACACTTCTCACATCTTTAAAAATGTGATTTTGGCAACAAATTTCCTTTCTTATTGTTGTTGATAGATTTTTGATGAAATCGCATCATTTTGAATAGTTTCATTCTTTTAGAAATATGGGTTTGGCACCAATTTTTCATCGTATTTCTTATGTCACTGTTTTTAAGAGATTGGCATATTTCATTGTCTTTTTTTATATATATATAATACATTTTTATTTATTTATTTATTTTATTTTTATTTATTTATTTTTATATAGAGTTGTTCTGCAGAGTAAAATTCTGCGCGGAATTTTTTGTTTTTTGAGTTGCTTTCATGTTATTTTTTGCTTATTTCACTGTTTGTAAGATATTGAAAAGTTTTGCATGATTTTTTTTTTCTTCAACGGAAAGTTGGTTAATTTTTTTATTAGGATAATTAATATTTGTATTAAAGAGATATAGCTTATTTCATTGTAATTTTTTTTTGTTAAAAATATAAGATAAAATATCATTAATTATACTTTGCTTTTCAGAATTTTTTTGTTTTTTGTATTCTTTTATGTTATTTATTGCTCATTTCACTGTTTTTAAGATATTGAAAAGTTTTGAGTGATTTTTTTAGTAAACAAAGCTTTTAACCTCCTTTATACCATTTGAATTCTTAAGATTTTGCAAAGGGAAGTTGGTTAATTTATTTATTAGGATAATTAATATTTGTATTAAGTACGAGTAGTGTGGGACATTACTTCCATTGGATAAAGTTTTGGAGGACATTTAATGTTTAAAGTGTTATTGAGATCTAAATTTTGTGTAAATATTTTTGCCTGGTGTACTGCTAATTTTAGTATAGAGAATTTTAATCCTATTGGGGGGGGGGAGATTCTTGGCATTATCAATCATCATTTCAATAGTAATTGACAGTTGTTAATTAAACTGCGGAAACTTGCCGGCACAGTATTCAGAGAAAGTTATATCCGAAATCCGAATTTGTATTTTAAAAAAAATGAATAATAGTAATATCTACTGGCATTTAAAAGGGCACTTTCATAAATCATTCTATTCAGCATTTTATTTTAAATTAATTCCTGAATAAATCGCGACACAGTTTTGCATCCAACTTACTTCATTTTTTTTTTTTTTTTTTTTTTTTTGAAAAAAAAAAAGGTCTATATTAAGACTTTTGAATTTTATTACAATTTCAAATTAACTGAGTTGTCTTAACGAACATTACAAATTGAAGTTTTGTAACATTCCGCGGCCACATTCCGCAGCCAACAACATTTTCTGCATAACCAAAGACAAACAACGATCTAACATTTTTCAAAAACCACCGCTTTGCCTGTACAAAGCAACGCAGTTTAATTTAAAAAGGCCAAGCTGAATATTTAAGAGGAATAAAGCACTTGTTTTCAAATTTTTATACAACAAATCGGGATAAAAAACTAGTGGTCAGCAATTTCTTAATGCTAACCAATTATCCATTAGACTGAATTATGTTTCTTTTTAGAATCCATTTTTCCTTCACGGATCAAAGCTTCTGTTCAAAGTAAGCTTACTTGTCTTTCGTTAAATATTAGTAATTAAAATCCGTATGCTGCAAATTATGTATGTAAATATAAATATATATATAAATTTCTAAATTGGAGGAAAAGAAGAAAAAACAACATAGTATTGCGAAAAAAAAAACGTATTAAATGGACTTTAACAATGCAAGATAACGAACTGTTAAATTTTAGAACGAATTCAAATGTAAATGAAATGTTAGAGTATTTTGAAATTTTTTATAATATATTTTAAACTGAAATGAGAAATAATTACTTGTATTTTAATGCAAATAACTAATTATATTCAAAATCGTTAAAACAACCTTGTATTTAGCGTAAGGATATTGAAACACTCGATTGATTTCGAGAGAAGCTAAAGGTCCCTCCTCATCAGGAGAAAGAAATACCTAGAAAAAAGAAAATAAAGGGGAAGGAGTCTCAGAAACACGCGGTCCTTATCAGCACAGCACGTGGTTACAACTGGATTTTTAATCAGAGTTGCACTAGCCGCCTACTTTTACTGAGCCAGGCTATCTGATCAAGCATAAAGGACAAGAAAAATTAGCGAAGTTAAAATAGGGAGCGAGGGGCAAATTCACCTTCACGCTCAAAATCTGAACTTCAAATAATGGAAAGCAACCACTGAACGGACTTTTATACCCTCTGGTAGTACCAAAAGCGAGGAGGTAACGCCATCTATCGGCAAAAATAACTGAATTAAGATAGTAGAATTTTAAAGGCATTAGGAAGGACTGGATTGGACTTCAAATCATTAACTAAACCTGATAAATCTTTGTGAATGTGAAAAGCCTCAAGAAAATCCAATTCACCTATGGAAGAAGCCTTTTGGATAATTTTTGCACACCCAAAGTCAAAATTATGGTTAAATGTCCAACTATGATACGCTATTGAAGACTTGTTAATTTCGCCTTTTCTGACATAAGATTCATGTTCCTTAATACGAAACTTGATACGAAACTTTAGTCTCTAAACTCATAAATGAAGGCCCATACTGCTCGATCCCTAAAGATCCTTCAACTTCGGACCTCACGAAAGTTAAAAGTGCTATTAAATCTTCCACATTCTGCCAACTCAGTTGAAGAAATAACTTATTCCACCTATTACTAAATGCGCTAGGCTTTATTCTCTTCCAAAAGTCCACAAAACCGGTATTCCTTTTCGACCAATTGTTTCCAACATAGGTACTGCTTCATATCCTTTGACCAAATATTTAGTTTTCAGATTTTCTCCTCTACTTGCTAACAATATTCACACTGTAAAAAATTCTGTTGAAGTCATTGATAAACTTTAAAATATTTCTCCACTTCGTTCCATTATGGTTTCATTTGATGTTAAATCACTGTTTACTAATGTTCCGGTCGAAGGAGCACTAAATTGTTTTGAAACTAGGTTTCGGGAATTTCACTTCACACATACTGAAATTAATGAGTTGGTTTCGCTTACTAAAGTTTCTCTAAGTCAAACCCACTTTGTTTTCCAAAATGCATATTTTCGTCAAGTTGAAGGATTGGCTATGGGTAATTCTTTCAGTCCGGTACTTGCTGACATTTATATGCACTATTTTGAGATTAAATTATTTGATAAACTATCTCTTCTTCTTTGGATTCGGTATGTTGACGACACTTTCGCACTTTTTGACGGTTATAAAGAGGATTTATCCGAGATTCTATCTATTATGAATTTAATTAATCCAGCCATCCAATTCACTCTTGAAATTGCATCCAACAATTCCCTCCTCTTCCTTGATATTCTTATAATCCGCAATGAAACTGATTTTAGCACCACTGTGTACCGTAAACCCTTTGCAGTTTGTTTTCCACCCCATGCCAAGTCATGCCACCCTGTTTAAGCAAAAAATGGCTTCTTTTTACTATTATGTCTTCCGAGCGCTTAAAGTTTGTTCCTCTGAATCTTTGCTTACCAATGAACTTAATTATTTGAGAGCAGTTGTGATTGACCGTGGATTTTCTCCCGTGATTATTGATAAAGCTGTTAAAAGATTTTCAGATTCCCATCAAAGAAGACATTCCACTGTTAGAAATAATACTAATGACCTTGTCGTGCTTCCATTTTATCCTTCTGTTAGCTGTAAAATTGCACGGATTATCCAACAATTCAATTTTCAAGTCGGTTTCACCCCTATTAATAAAATTCACCCTACGATTCTAAAAGATTTCGTTTCCGTCTTGAATTCTTGGGGAATTTATAGTATATCGTGTCAGTGTGGTTTATTATATATTGGCCAAACAAAAAGAGCGTTGAAGTTTCGTATCAAGGAACATGAATCTTATGTCAGAAAATGCGAAATTAACAAGTCTTCAATAGCGTATCAGAGTTGAACATTTAACCATAATTTTGACTTTGGGTGTGCAAAAATTATCCAAAAGGCTTCTTCCATAGGTGAATTGGATTTTCTTGAGGCTTTTCACATTCACAAAGATTTAGCAGGTTTAGTTAATGATTTGAAGTCCAATCCAGTCCTTCCTAATGCCTTTAAAATTCTACTATCTTTTTTCAGTTATTTTTGCCGATAGATGGCGTTACCTCCTCGCGTTTGGTACTACCAGAGGGTATAAAAA
Organism: Stegodyphus dumicola; assembly: GCF_044657685.1. NCBI lineage: Eukaryota > Metazoa > Arthropoda > Arachnida > Araneae > Eresidae > Stegodyphus > Stegodyphus dumicola. Next base: position 58,356,183 of record NC_140770.1, on the reverse strand, counting down.
TTCGTTCAGTGGTTGCTTTTCCATTATTTGAAGTTCAGATTTTGAGCGTGAAGGTGCATTTGCCCCTCGCTTCCTATTTTCACTGCTCTAATTTTTCTTGTCCTTTTGCTTGATCAGATAGCCTGGCTCAGTAAAAGTAGGCGGCCAGTGCAACTCTGATTAAAAATCCAGTTATAACCACGTGCAGTGCTGAGAAGGACTACGTGTTTCTGAGACACCTTCCCCTTTATTTTCTTCTTTCTAGGTATTTCTTACTTCTGATGAGGAGGGACCTTTAGCTGCCCTCGAAATCAATCGAGTGTTTCAATATCCTTACGCTAAATACAAGGTTGTTTTCACGATTTTGATTGTCACATTAGTGTGTTTCTCTTCTAGTCTATCTATTTATATTATTTCAAATTTACTCAAGGTGTAATAATTTGAAACTTTAAAAATTCGTACAAATAGGTTTTTTTTTTACCGCACATTTCGTTCCACTTGACTCTTTTAATGTCAACAAGTTCAAAAATAACTATAAACACTAAAATAAAAATATAATAACAATATATATATAGACAGAGATATAGAAATGGGTGATTAATAGATAAACACACATAACCAAAATGCAGGCATTAATCTAGAACAAATGTAAAAGTAAGTACAAGAACAACTAAACCACGCATATCGATGCAGACCTCTTAAATTTTAAGATTAAAATTCCGAATATCCAGAACTCAGCTAAAATGCTATCTGCCTCTAGCCACCGAAAAATTTTGGAATTTTAAAACCTCTTTCCCCTTTGGAAAACTAAGCAAATAAGAGACTTGGAAGACTTCCTAAAGGATATATCCCAAGCTTAGGCGTAGTAAAAGCGTCGTAAAACAGTAGAACACTTTTGAATAAGGTGGTGGTGAAAATCACCCATTTTCTGTAATGATAACTTCGTTCCTAAAGTAAACGATAAATATTTTTCTAACCTACCAGAACACGTACTTTATCTGAAATGCGAAAGACAACATTCTATGTATACCAAAATTAAAGTTTAATTCAGTGTTTCATATTTTAGACATGCTTTATATTAATGCATTTGAGTTTTTGCCTGATTTCAGAAAATATGTACTTACCTTTCGGATAACTGCTTTATGCAAGCCCGTGGCCGTCATTCGACCAGTAAAAAACATTTGTTAACAACACCAGTGAATTTCAGGATCTGAGAAGTGGGTGCTTTAAATAAAGCCTAGAAAATAGCTTTTTGTGGGGGGGGGGGTATGTAAATGTTAAATCAGTTAAGTTTTTTTTTTATTTGATGTAGTAGTTACGAAATAAAAGTCTCAAACACTGTAATCTCCTCTGCTGTGGTAACATCAAATAACATTAAATATGTTCTATAGCGCATTCAATATGTTTAATTCGGTAGTAGTAATTAACACATGTTCTCAAGAAAACACACCACTCAACAGAAATACGTTTTGTAACTAATTAATTACAAGGAAAATATTTACAACAATAGGTAAAACTTCCAAATTATATTTTATATAATATACATATGTGATTTCATTATGTTGATGTGTCTTCAATATTAAATTTATTATCTCCTCAGTATTATTGGCCAGAAATTGTTTAAAATGTTAGGAAATATTGTAAACATTCTGAAGTATGTCATTTTAATAAGAAAAATAAACAAACGAAATTTGGTCTAATGCAAGCTTTACCATATGTTAGTGAACCTTTTCAAATATTATCTATTGATACTGTTGGTGACCGAATATACAAACCCTTCGTTTATCGATAATAAGTCACATCTCTACATCTACCAAATCGTGAAACTATTTCTTTCCTCTTTAGCAAATTCAAATTCCACACGTAGAACATTTATATTTAGGAATTTGCTTTAAATAAATATTCATAAATAGTCATGTAGAGAAATAGCCATAGCTTCAGAATGACAAACCGACTTATAAGTATTAAGTTTAAATTTATTATTATCAAGCTCTGTCCCATTATACTCGTAACATATAAGATATGTGATAGCAATGGCGTCTCCCAGATCTGACCTTTCTGTATAAATGCCCATTTCCTCTATTTGTGGAGCATCCAAGTAATACGGAACAAAAATTCTTTCAGTACTGTGAGTCAAATTTAAAACTAATTTTTCAAAACCACACCTTGTTACCATAGAATCCCCATATAATTTAAAATCAATATTTGGTGTTCTTAAACCACATTTATCATAATAACCATTTATCTCATATCCGTATATACCACATTTATCATATCCGTTTTTGGCCGGATCTGTCCGGTATTTTGAGACTTTGTCTCTGCTTCAAGTCTTAATCTCTCTAATTCATACTGTTCGTTCCTTCTCCGCTCTTCTGCTTCTTCCTGTCTCCTACGTTCTTCTCTTTCCCCCCTCTCTTTCCGTTCTTCTATTATTGTGTCTAAGACTCCTTTGACGAAGACTTCATCATAATGTCTACTTTCAACAATTTTCTGTTTTAAATCAACTATTTTCAAATCTGCAATCACATGAACTCCCAGTTCAGCTGCGAGATTTTGCAAATCTTCCTTACGAGCTCTTCCTAAGTAAGACATTGTTTCTATGTTTAAAATTAACGAACACTGTGTTCATTATATTTCCTCAAAATATCTCAAAAATGAAATATTTAAATTATATGAAGTTCATTCTCTCTACCACATTAAATGTGATTAAAATAAGAATAATAACATAGAGCAATATATATATCTACCGTATGGACAACTAAAATGAATATTAAATATAATATCAAATACGGTAATAAAATAAGACAATTTATTATTAACAGGAAGTAATAATCTGGTATCACTAATATTGCGTTCAGTGATGAACTAATAAAATAAAGCAATTTTTTATGAACAGGAAGTAATAATCTGGTATCACTAATATTATGTTCAGTGATGAACTAATAAAATAAAAATACGCACGATTATTCGATCTTGTTGGTGCCTCCAAAATAATGATGACTGTAATACTTCTTTGGCGAAATGAAGCAACTCCAATGATGGAACACAGCAATAACTTTTAACACTCAAAAATGGCGATATACAAACAAGAAGATAAAACATATTCTATAAACTTATTTAAAAAAAATAATTACATGGTTCGTGCGAGAAAATGCATGCAGCTCTCGAGCCTGCATTTCAATATTGCCAGTAATCTGTACATTATTTATTATTCATCTATTTCCAATGCACGAGAGATTAATAACGATATTAAAGCTGTTACACTACCAACCGATTGCACTTCCTGTTGAGATGTATTATGTTTGATGACATGAATTTACGAGCAGAGCGAAAGATGACGGGTAGACTTATTAGAAACGTTTTATTAGAAAGAATTATTAGAAACGTTTTTGAAATATTTATCAAAAAAATACAAAAAATATATTCTTTATCTGAATATTATACTATAGACGAAAAATTAGAACCCTTTCGAGAAAGGTGTCATTTCAGACAATATATAAAAGTAAGCTCCCAAGATATGGAATAAACACTTTTGTGCGATTCTCAGACATTTTACGAATACAACCTAGAAATTTATGCAGCTAAGCAGCCTGTCGGACTATATAGACAATCAAAGGTGGCATTGGATGTTGTACAAAGACTTATTGCACCCAGAAGTAGCACTGAAAGAAATATAACTATGGACAATTGGTACATGAACATTTCTTTGGCCAATGAATTATCGAAAAATCACAAATTGATATGTTTTGGGACACTTCGAAAAGATAAAAGTAAAATTCCAGAAGAATTTCTGCCGAATAAAACAGGCTTCTGTACTCTTAGCGTTTTGGGTTTAGAGGTAAAGAATTAACTCTTACTTCGTATGTTCCAAAAAAGAGTAAATCGGTTCTTGTTCTATCATTCATGCATGAGGATAATCAAATCGATTCATTGTCTAAAGAGCAGATCAAGCTTGAAGTGATAACTTTTTGCAACTCTACAAAAGGTGATGTTTATACTGTTGATGAGTTATGTGGAACTTAGTCTGTTTCAAGAAAATGCTGCCTCTGGTCTCTAACGGTATTTCTCGGAATAATGAACATTGCAGGTATAAATGCTTTTATTATTTATCGATCAAGTAACGACCAAGTGAATATGAACCGAAGAGCGTTTCTCAAAGATTTAGCATTAGAGAACATGTCCTAAAAAAGGCTGCAGTTCTATTTCTATCTCTCTCGAAAAACTCAAAACTGGAGTAAAAACGTTGGCAGGAATAGAAGATGTAGCAGACATTCACCTTAAGAAATTGTTTGTAAAAATATGTTGTCACACTATGTGAGGATTGTTCAAAACGAGATTATTTGAATAATAAACTCAGGTAGGAGGGGGGCGGAAAACTTATGTGTTATTTATATTTTGTAATATTCGTATTTAGAATCTATTCTTTGATATGAATAATTGCATGGCATTATATTGAGTTTTAAGGAAAAAAGCTAGTAAGAATGCAGCCTTTTCATATTCCTATAGTGCTTTATCAAACCACTCTTTATAATAAACACTTACGTTTAAAAAATATGTACATATGAAAACTGATTTTTCTAATATAAGAAAGTAATTTTGCATAAATTTCGATTTTTATGGCGTACGTTAGGTAACTTGTATGGAAATGTTTGTATAACTTAGGATTATATTTTGATGCATCATACATATGTGCAAAACATATAAATGAACCCAAATATTATAAATTATAAAACATATGATTTCTTTGAAGATATTGAAAGAGATGTTATCCTTAAAACTAAGAAATTTAAAAATAAAAAAGAAATATTCAGTTTTTATGATAAGAAAGAAGAAGTATTATTTTCATCAGGTTTAAATAAATTTATAACTGTTGATGACTTAATTCTTCAAGTAAAAATCTTGTTGTTTAAGATGGTTGCATAACAAAAAAAAATCAAAATGATATTGAAGATATGTTTATTGGAGGAAGAAAGAAAAATACGTCTATTATTTACTTATCGCACAACTTTTATTTAACTGCTTTCACTATTAGGAAAAATTGTAATTAAAAAAGAAAAAAGAAAAAAGAAATCTTCAGTTTTTATGATAAGAAAGAAGAAGTGTTATTTTCATCAGGTTTAAATAAATTTACAACTGTTAATGATTTAATCCTTTAAGTAAAAATCTTGTTGTTTAAGATGATTGCGTAACAGAAAAAAATCAAAAAGATATTGAAGATATGTTTATTAGAGGAAAATACGTCTATTATTTACTTATCACACAACTTTTATTTAACTCCTTTCTCTATTAGGAAAAATTGTAATTATCTTACATTTTTAATACACAGTCTAAAAAAATTCAGCAAATAATAAGGGATGTTGACGGCTATATCTCAAAAGAAGAATTAAAAATTCCCTGATACTTTTTTAATGCTCGACTTAAAAAATCATAAAATAAGATACCGAAAGAATTTTGATCCTATATAAATTATGGAAAAATATTTAGAGAAAAATTAATCTATTTCTAGAAAATGTTATAAACAATTTAAAAGGATAAACATATTATATCGGGCATATTTGTTTTAAATGGCATCAGGTTTATCAGCATATACCTCTTACCGTTTTAAGTATAAGTGCAGGAATTCTTCAAATCATTCGAGAAAATAACAATATTCCACAATAGAAAAAAAGAATACAGACGATGTTATAAACAATTATAAAATTTACTGAAAGTTAAATCCAAAAAAATTCTTGATCTTGCATGGCGGGCAATAATCTCTATAAACCTTATGAAAATTTGGACGTCTTCCTTTCTGATCACAATCTGTAACGGATACACATTTTTTTTTTCCTGTTACATTTTTAAATGCCTGTTACTGATGAAAGATGTATGATATTTAAATTATTTACAATTACATGGATATAAATATATTCGTAAATCCAAACGAATTTTCATCATAATAAATGGATGTTAACTGGGGTGAAGTTTTTAAAAACACAGTCTTAAGTGAAGATTTAATTAGAAATTTTGAAAATGCAGTCGATTGGCAATTGATACATAGATATGAAAAATTATTACTTTTATTACCGAATATAAAGATAGAGTAGATTCGGAAAATATATCAGCTTATGAGAAATTAGGTGAACCATTTATGATTATGTGTGAAAATGAAATTAAATAGGATATAATATCTAGGTTTCAAAAATTATCTGTAAAATTTATTTTAGGTAATGAAGATAAAGAAAATTGGGATAACATATCAGAATATCAGACATTAAGTAATAATTTTATTTTGCAAAATTATGAAAAATTAAATAATAAATTAGTTTCTAGATACCAAAAACTATCAGAAAATACTATTGAAGAATTGAAAGATATAGTTGGTTGGAATGAAATCATGAAATATTAAAGTCTGAGTGAAAAGTTTTTAAATAAACATAAAGTTGATTTGTGTAAACCTGAATTATATAAGCAATTATCTAAAAATTTTATTAAAAGACATAGTGAGTGTTTTTTCTGAAATTTTTATATTTTTTGCCTCATTTGATTTTTTTTTTAATTTTAGACTTGAAAAAAAATGTAAAAAATACTTAATTTTTTTATTATTTTGATTGTTTTTGCTCCTTTTTATGTATTTCATGTCTATTTATATTAACATTAATGAAATTTCGCCTAGTTTTTTTTTTTTAAAAAGAGAAAATTGGAAATAATTGGAAATGCATGGAAATATGGAAAAACACCATGTTTTGTAAAAATGTTACATGTTTTATTTCAAAAATGGTTTATAATAGACAACCTAAGCCTTGAAACTATGGTGTCCCATAATATCACACATAGGATACTCATTTAGATTATAAATTTAATGATGAAAATGTGAAATTTCCATTTTTCTGTATAACAAGCGAAAACTGATTTCTAGAAAAAGATTTCTGAGTACATAGAGAAAGTATAATGACTTGTCTAACTAAGCGAGTTAGATAGAGAGACAGAATGATGACAGAGCAGAAAAATTGTATACATAGATTAAGCGCTTCTGTCTTTTCTCACAGTTTTATGATGTTGAATTCTAGAACAGATAAATGAATTTAACCATAAAATTGAAAGGGGAGAAGCCAGAGAAACAGACAGGTATACCTATTTGCTTGTAATATGCGTCATATAATTACAGAAGTTCTGACATGACTTCAGAGAACCATATTTTCAGGCAAATATGAAATGAAGTTTATTTACTAAATCTAGAAATAAATTTTGATGTCACTAGAGATGTTTAGATGTATGTGCCGTAAAACTAAGTACTACTAGATACTGTTTCATTCTTCGAATATCTAATTTCTCAGAAGCAATACTCACCGAAGCGCGTATAAGCTGCGTCAATTGAAAGATTTATCATATACTTCAAATCTTGGAAACAATGTTATATACCAGTGTTTGGGAGCCTTGGATTCGAATTCTTCTATGTAAATCATGAATACACTTTCAAAAATGATGACACCGCCACACACACACACTCATAAGAGAAAACGATGCTTAGTATTTGTAATATCGAAAGAAAATTCCACGTGACAGCATGCCTATCAAATATTGCAAACTGTAGAATTTCTTGCGAGAGGACAAAAATATTGTTTTTCGCAGGTATTCTAGACAACACTGTGAATTTAAGCTGTCTTGAAAGAATTAAGGAATAAAATTCATCTAAACATTTAACTAAAATAAAATTTAAAAATTCCTTGCAGTAAAATTTATTTTTGAGTCTACAAGTCTCGTAGACTCAAAAATCTGCTGTTTATCAATTATGTCGCCTAATTCTTTTGTTTATTTTTACATAGGTACCGAAGGACGGTGAGTAATTTTTCTTGACCTTTCAGCCTCATGTGCTCTGTTTCTCTTTAATCGCCCAATGCATATCTCTAAACACAAATATTCAAGTGATATATTTAGCACATGCTCAAGTATAGAGCTTAATTTAATTTAAAGGGAAACATTCTTGTGTAGAATTAAAAAGTTTATTATGGGATGTTTTAGACTACGAATTATCTAAGATTCTATTGGACGTCTGTACGAATTTCGAAGACATTTATTGATGAAGCCCATTTCCTTAGGAGTAAAGTCTCTTTGTAGAGGTAGAAGGGAAGAAAATGAAGAACTTGAATTGAAAGTATTTATTGGATCTTTAGTAATTTCTGCTTTCCCGGAATTCAGCCCCATAAACGGGAGTAATATACTACCTTACTTCAGTTATTGAAGGTTTAAGGCTTGTCGCCTTTCAGAATTGGTCGCTACACGAACCACTGCATTTTTAATTGGTAGGTAACTGATGGCTAATCCAGAACTAAAAAGGCAAATGTTTGCCAGTGGTAGTGATATGCAAGTTTGAAATACTTAGAGTGATTTGGATTGTGAATATCAATAACCACCGCTTTTCCATGCTCGAGTGACTCGAATGACGTTTCCGGTATTTTCTACCTGCCAAACTAATTTAAGCCACTGTACAGGCAATTGCATTATTTCTGCTAAGTGGCAGATATGCGATTTTATCTTTCTTTAGAAAGTCATTTAAAAGGTGATTACGCTTAGAAAACACGACCTCTTTGAATAAATCCCCATCCGAGAGCGGTTTACTATGTTTTGCCAGGCTCAGCGAAATTTGAATGCTATCCGTTGTTAGATGCTTTGTTTTGAAAAGATAATTGCAAAAGCCAATTTTCTGGTAACAATTCCTCAGTTTCTCTTCAATAAACACCTTCCGTTCAGCTTTATTAAGTTCGGCAACAATCTTGTAGTTGGTGTTAAAGCGCCGTCTGGAACTACACGTGCGACACACAACTCTTTTCCTGCATTAAATGCGTAATACTACGTTATTGTGTTCAATAATTCCAAATGATTCTGTCCAGTTCTCTTGAAATGATCTTCCGCTATCATTGTTTAATTTTGCTTATTTTGCTAGAGTCGTTTATGAGAGATCAGGACCTGGAGTATAGAAAAGTACAAAATTGAAAAATGAAACATTAAATATAAATGGATCATGTACTAAAAAGATGTAACATTATTAGCCAATTGTAAGGAATTGTAAGGAATTGGATTTTCACGACTGAACAATCTATAGCTGCAGATATAAAATACGAACAGGGAGCAGCAAATAGCCGCTTTTAGAGAATCAAGCTGGATGAGTTATTATGAAAACCGTATAATAACTCACGCTGTCTTTATCAATTAAGAGTCAATAAACAATATTGTCGTGAATTTGCTCTTTCATTTTTCTGTTATTATCTGCGAGACTATTTTCACTATTAAGGCACTCTAACATGCAACTTTCAAAACAAATGTACACATAATATATCAATAATCACCGCTAATGGAATAAAATTAGTACATAGATAATTTTTCATATGAAGCGAAATTTAGTTTTTTCTTGTTGTACCAATGATTATAAGTTACGGAGTGTCTATGGTTCAAAACCATGTACGTCCACATTAGAAAAATTGCATAATTGGTTATCATGATTCGCACTACAGGCAGCTACATTTAGCTCGAGAACGTTTAGAGACAGGAGTTTTTTAGAAATTTTATGATTTTAAACTTTTTTGTATTTTTTAATTTTATATATTGTTTTTAGTGTTTTTTTTTTAAGTTCTATAACACATAAATACGACACAAAAGCAAAGAGCGGAAAGGAAAGATTGTATAAATTAATAGGCTCATTGGCATATCGCACTAATCATAGCGAAGTAAAGATTAAATTTTCGTGACGAAATATCCAGGGCAGTTCAAGTTCAGTTATCTGATTTAGACAGCATTTAGCAGCCCACTGCTTTAACTGCCTGTCATGGTATTGCCCTAAGGCTTGGAAAAATGAGAATAAGGCGGTAACCGCCGCGCCTCTATAGGCGGAGCTAGAATAGTACATGAGTACACAATTAAATTTAGAATTTAGAAGTGCATCTGGGAAAACTGTTAGAGCTGGCAACAAAATATGAAAATATATTAAGTTATGTAGTAAACTAGTGATGAAAAATTATAATTAAATCACTAACACTTTGAATTTCATAATTTAAATCAAATGGCACTTGCCAGGCTGAATTGCAATAAGTTCTACCCAGTGGGTGTGGCTTGAAACGTCGCGTCGTAGGTCGGCGGAAGTTACGACAGGAGTCACCCTCCCGTAAACTGACCTCGGCCAATGCTTCTTGACAGTTCACACACCGGTGGAAAAAGAAAACAGTACTTGCAGGTAAGCACAGTCAAATAATAAAGTGAAAATGAAGAATTCACACAATACTTGTAAAGTATAGTAAATTAAATGTATACACAATGAAACAGCAAGAGAACACTTGATGAACCAACAACACAGTGGTTTTAGTCTTGTACTCTGTAGCTGTTATTCTCAAAACGCGAAGTGGTGAATTTCTCTATATACACCAAGGTTAGAATACATGGAGATGGCGTCTCTGCTGTCGCAATACGAGGAGAGTGAAGCCGGGGAAGCAAATAAGCCACGCCTCGTGAGGGCAAGAAAACGCTTCCCTTACTATGTGAAGTGAGGTTAAACGTCAGCTTGTTTGAAGTTTTGAGTGTGTTTTCTGATTTCTTATGTGAAGACGTGAGAGGGTTATAAGGTACTGAATGGTTACATTGAAATAATGTCTACATTTGGGATTTCATTTCCATATAAAAGAATGTTTTTTAACATGCATAAATAAGTAGAATAATTGAAATGTGCGTTTGAAAAGCCGTCAGGAAAGAGTTTGAGCATTTTCTCGGTGTGACGTGCGCGAAGAAACATCTATAATTCTCAGATTTTTCTTCAATTAATGGTTTGAGTATTATACTCGTAATTAATTGAGTTGTAAAAGCAAAACGGTAAGTAAACAAGGGAAGGGGGAGTGGTCAGCTCATCGTGGAAAAGAAAACGCGTTATTTTAAAGGTGTGATCATATTATATTACAAGTCATATTTTATGTATTTAATTTTATTTTCTAGTTCAAGTAAATATTTAATAACAGGATTTAATTTGGGGTGAAATTTGTGGGAGTTTTAAAAATAACAATGCAGAATTTAAATATTATTTTTTATCATTGTTCATGCAATTTAATATTTTTCAAAACGTAAGTAGTATTTCTAACATGGAAAATTGAGAATTATACTTGTATATATTTAGAATAACTAAAATATAATCAATTAATGGTTTGAGTATTTATTTATTTATTTTCACAATACCTTTATTATTACTTTACCTAGCATTCATTAATGAGAGCATGTAATTACATAATGCATTTCTCATTTAACTCATTTTAAGGGAATCAGTCCCTTTGTACATATATTTTTCCTCTGCATTTCAGAGTAATTCAATTTGTAAACTATGATTAGTTCATTTTATCTTTCAATTTTTGCTAGGAAGTTCAGTCTAGTTTTTACATTTATTTCATACATATTTAAGTCAAATGATATTTATTTCACATATGTATTAGGAATTTTAATAGCACTTTGCCTACTTTTACATTAAGATTTCACTGTTAAAGATTGACTGGTGCTGATTTGTTCAAAAATAAAAAACTAATCATAAGCACTTTTATTTTATTCAAAAAAAAATTATTTAACATGTAGAGTTCCATAAGAAAAAATCATGTATAAAAACTATAAAATATGCAAATACAAACATTATTCTGTATTATAAAATATACAAGACATGCAAGTTATAGAATATACAAGTTATGTAATATTTCTATCATTAAATAATCAGGTGTTGGTTGGTGTTGGTGTATTTAATTACGGCAAAGCACACTAGGGCTATCTGCCAAAGGGGAGGGATGCCTTTCAAGGAGGACTTTCTAAGGGAAACTGGCTCGTATACACGTTACACATGGAGAAAACCACGAAAACACCCATGCAGCCAGCCCGTTCGCAGGATTCGAACCTCGGACCGAACTACCAGTGTTCAGCGACTTTACCGCTCGGCCGCTGGTGGGCTCTAAATAATCAGGTTATCTCAGTTCATGAAAATTTTGTGTGCATGAAAAGTAATTTATTCAATAGTAAAATTCTAATTTACTATAAGCATTGCACAAATGATAGATATATGTAACTACTAGTTAGCTGATAACATAATATTATTTTATAAAAAATTACAGGATATAACTACAAAAGTTTTCAAGGAAGAAATATCTGTGTCATTAATGAAGCTACAATAATTTATAGAAATGATAAAGTGAATTGCATAGAAACTTCAAATTACATATATAAATAAAACAAATAAAAGTATGGTATATTACATCATAACTTCAATTAATGAGCAGTTCATTCAAGACATAACAAGCTCTGTTTGTGAAACAGAATGCAGACAAATTCCATCTGAATATAAAAACTGTAAATTACTCAAAGAAAATCTCAATGCAGTTGGTAATTTGCTTACTGCCCTTTAAACAATACCAGTTTTGTGAATTTCTGTCGTATTTTCTGTTTGTGTAGAAAAAGGGTGTTCTGTTTTGCTTCATAATGAAGCCGTATATTTATGTAATGCATAGCAATACACTTGACTAAATAGAATAGATGATTATGCTCGGGTTCAGTATCCAGAGCATGATTTTTTAAACTTTCAAAGATGTTTACATCAAGACATTTAATTAAAACATCTGTAATTATAGTTTCGACTTTAGAAGTATTAATTTCTGACAGAGGATACATATTCAAATATCTTCTGAAAAGTATCTCAGTCTCTTTACATATTTTAATGGTATCCCAAGAAGGAAATATAAGTCCTCCGCTAGATTTTATATCTATCAATTTCCAATTTTTTTCTGATGAATAAAGTGCTTCAATGCATTCAGAGCAGAAAATTGTTTGTTCTGTTTTCCGAACAATAAAACCCGCAATATATGCAATAGTTTCTTCTAAATATTCACTAGGCCGGAAATATAAAGAAAGACAGTAATCATGCTCAGCCAATATATTATCATTATGAATTGTTTCTTTATTTTCTAATATGAAATTTCTTCGGCTACTTTTATTTATGCCTTCTGTTGGATTTTTGTGTGAAGAACATACAAGGATTTTATAGTTTTCTATTGCCGAGCAATTTCCATTTTTATTAATTTCTAGTTCTTGATGAACAAGAATTTTTTTTAAAGCAGAAATGAATTGCCTGCAAGTTGGATTATTATTGCAGCCAAATTTTGATCTTATATACCCAAACAGAAGCTCTATGTTATCTTGATTAAATTTGTACAATGGTATATACTTCAGTTCTTTTTTCTTTACTAATTTTTCGAACACTCCCTTGCTACTTTCAATACAGATTAAAAATCCTAAAAAACCTGTTTTTCTGTTGCTAAGTACTAGAGGTGTTTTCTCTCTTCCAGAAAGGTTTTCAATGTAAAACTTTGCTTCGCTGAAGAATTGTAAAATTGTGGAATAATTTTCAGTGTACATTGCTTTTTTATAGGAAGCCTGGTGAATACTTCTGGAATTTAAAATATCGAATAGCTTATTAAATCATTTGATGAATCGTATTGTGCCTGATGCATCTTGAAAGCCATGAATTTCTTTTTCTAAACAAAACTGCAGAGCATCACCTACTGAATCACTAAAAAGTTGTGCAGCTAAATTTACTTTCATTGGTTGTTTTTTCCAAAATACATGGTGCCGTTTCAATTTATTTGCCAAATGAAGGCCCTCTTCTTCTTGTAATTTATTTAAATTAACTATGTGTTCCCACTGAATTATTTTATGTTCACAGTCAATTAGAACACCTTTGTCCCCAAAAGTATTTCTTACCAATTTTAAAGCATGGCAAGGATCCAGGAAGAAATATATGGGTTGCTGTGTTGTGGGATGGAGGAAGAAAGTTTTAAAATCGTCCAATTCAAAACTGCAGCCTAGATTTTTCATCATTGAGAAATTTGAAACGGCACCATCACATGTCAGACTAACAATATTAACATTTGCTTCACTTAACCATCTTAAGCAATTAAGAATAACTGATGCACGCTGCTCTCCACTTAATCCAGCTGTAAAAACGTAGCCTACTGGAAGCTTCCAGTTACTATTAATACAATTTACCAATAGTACAAAAACTTCTTTTGCAACAGACCTTTCGTCACCATCTAAATGTGTTCCAATATCAATATATCCAACATACTGTTCACCATTCCATTCTACATGTTGTCGAATTGCCACTTCGTCAACAATTAATGAACAGAATACTGGATACTGACTTGTTTAACTTTTTGCTTTCAAAGCTGCTAAAGCTTCTTTGCAGAATCCTGGTGATGCATCTAAACTTTCATACCATTTAGAAATGGTACGTGGATGTGGTAACCCAGTGTCAAATTGCTTTCTGACGTAACAGTATGCTTTGGGTGACAAGAAATTTAAAGTTAATGCAAAAGAACGAAGTTGGGGAGTATTTGTTATGTTTTTTCTTAAGACGTAAATTAATTTCTTTGGAAATTTCTGGAATGTTATTCAAAAGTTCATAGTACTCATCTATAATTAAATTTTTATTTTTCAATTCGAGTAGAATATTTTTATACGAAAGCAATCGCTTTTTTAAGCGTCGTTTTGTTTGTTCCAGCCCTTTAACTTGAATTTTTGCCTTCTTGAGTTGCAAAGAAGTTTTCGTCAGTTTTACTTTCAACGTTTTTTTTACAGGAGAATCTTCTGTATTCCTGCATGTTTCATCAGCTATGAATTCTCTAGTTTCTGAGTTGGCAGGAGCAGGTCTCTTAAATGGAACTTTCTTAGTCTGTGAAAAAAAAAAAAAAAAAAAAAAAAAATTAGCACTGAAATACTTACGTACATTAGAACAGCTTATTTAACATCTTATTGATCTAAATATATACAGTGAATCCTCTCTTGAGATAATTAATAATCACAGTGGAGGTGATGTTCTACATTTATGTTCTTATATTCGCAGAAGTAATGATTGCGCTAATCGCTATGACAAAGCGCTTAAAGCTAATGCCTTAACAATTTCTGTAATTTTAATATTTTTTTTATTTGTAACATACATTATTCCTTTTGCAGTATAAAGAGGGAAATCTACAAATATTAAGTATTAAAAAATATATATGTTCATTTGTCAGTTACACAGTAGGACATTGATTATTTGAATGCAGTTTTAAAAAATTTTTGGCCTCTCAAAAATTAAATTATTTTTAAAAATCTTTTTAAAAAGCAAGGTTTAATAACATAGAGTTTCACACTGATTTTAAAAAAATCTGAATCCATGCATTCAGAGAGAAATATATTAATGAAAATTAGTTGCTACAATAAATTAAAACATTTTGCTAAATACGAAGTTTTGGATTACCAATATATATCAGCCATTGAGGGACTCGTCACCAGAAATGCTTTTCAATGTTAGAGCGGGGAACTGATTTTACATCCAAGAGAATGGAGAAGACACATCTCAATTTTGAAGGAGAACACCCCGGGGAATGAATCAAAGAGTCTTCTTTTGTAAAATTAATGAATTATGATAATTTTATTTTAAAATGAAACATGAGGGAAAAACCTTTTGCAATAAAATATATTTTAAATGCATATTTTATCCACTAATTTAATCTCGTATTCTTTCGAAAAAGGTCTCTGAAGAGCACACTTCTAAGATAAAGAAAGAAGAGTAAACTTATTTTATAAAAAATTGAAAGGTAAAAGCAGTTTACTGGAATAGAGAACAAACATATACTATTGAAAGTGTTTAAAACTGAGGGGGGTGGGACAGTAATGGTGATGACAGATGAAGAATCAAAATTTATGTACAGAAACTGGGATATGGCATGACAATTTCAATGCAAACAAAATAATAAATCACAGCAACCTATAGATGTAAGAACTGTGTGTGTGTGATTATGGCAAAGCCTCGAGGGCTATCTGCCTAAGGAGAGGGATGTCTTCGTGGAGGACTTTCTAAGGGAAACTGGCTCGTACACACATTACACATGGGGAAAACCACGAAAACGCCCATGCAGCCAGCCCGTTTGTGGGATTCGAACCTCGGACTGAACCACCACTATTCAGCGACTTTACCGCTCGGCCGCTGGTGGGCACAGAGTCGTAGCTAGGGTTTTCAGCGCCCAAGGACAACTGAAAATTTCGCGCCCCCTACTGCTTGCCAAGGATGGAAAACATTTAATTCTAAAATGTCGTAACATCAGTTTGGTGCCCCTTGGATTCTGTGCCCGGGGATAGATGTCCCCCTTTGCCCCCCTCTAGCTACGCCCCTGGGTGGGCAACAGATGTAAGAATAAATAAGCTTGTAATCTTGAATAGCTATCAAACGAATATTATATGTCGACTTTAGTATTTAAAAGAAATTTTACAAACTTGTAACAGATTATTAATTCCTCCCTGCCCTCCAAATCTCGCAATGCACAAAGAAAGTAAAAATTAAAAATTCCTCAATGGTTTTATTTCTGAATTTGCAAGCAGATGTGAGAAACCGTAGCACTAGCCTTACCAGTGGTAGAGAGTTATTTAATTAGAAGAGGACTGTTCATAATATATCACTAAATCATATACAAACATTCTTTAATATTAATTTAGAATTTAAATAACAAAAATCAGTGATTTTGTTTGAATTCTAAATTAATACTTGATTGGTGTGTTTAAGTTAATTATGCTTTAATATTATTAAAAAATAAAACACATCCTTATATACCTTTTGAACTTTCTGCAAATAAGATGGAAATTCTTTAAAGATGCTCGGAACAACACCCTTTTTAAGCGTTATAAGGTGGCTAGCGTATCTTTTATTGAAATCCTCTTCTTTAAAATGTTCAGAACAGAGAAATGCATTTGCAGAAGGATTCCAATCTTTACGCCGTATTGCCTGAATCCATGCTTCTCTTAATGTTGGATCTTTAGGAATTCTGAAAAAGAAAAATCCATATGTTGAAGAAGTATAAAAATAAATGTTTTAAAACAATCTAAAATCCAATTTTTAGTATAGTACATGATAGATTAGTATAGTACATGATGCAATACAGAAATGGCATATAAAATTACCAAATAATTTTAGTGCATCAATAAATTAAAATTTTTGATTAATTAATGCAAAGCATACACAGCTATTTGCTTATGAGACAGATGCCTTTGTGGAAGGCCCTTTTTATGGTACGTGATTCATATTCATGCAGTATGTGAGATATTGAGTTTTAAATCTTGGCGTAAGTACAACAATTATCAATGAGCCAATGGTGAGCAATAGTAGCTTTAGGATGGGTGAAATATAGCCCCATGACAAAAAATCATTCGAACAGCAATCTTTGGTGAAACATTCTAAATACAGTAAAGCAAACCATGTTAGTGAGTATCATAAATTTAATCATGATCTAAAACCTGTAAGGGTGAAAAAATGTTCAACATTCTGAAAATTAAGATAGTCAAATTCTTAAAGATTGATTCTTTTGAAATATTGATAATTTTACAAAATGTTTAATGCTAACTTCTCACATAATTAAACATAATTTAAACTTATAATCTCACATAGTATATGAATATGAATCAGTTACTCTAAGAAGGCCTACAAACTACAAACGCATCTGTCTCCTAAGCAAATAGCAGTGTATGTGCATTAATTATTCAACAATTTTTAATTAACATTTCTGTCAGGATGGAGATGTACTAAAGGGAACCTGAAGAGAGTGGTTCTTTTATATGGTACATAAAAATATTTATGGTACACAAGTGCAAGAACCAGTTATAATTATTGTACTATACCCTCAGTTATTTTGGTCATATGCAGACAAAGTACTGTTTCCACTTAACTATGATTTATTTATAGGTTTCAAATAATAATTTCATATTATAAAATCATACAAACTATATTTTAAAGTTCTAGGAAAACCGATTTATTATGAAATGTAACAAGGTTACATTCTTTTTTGTTATTTATTTCAAAAATTGGATTTTTTTAAAATAAATAATTTAGAAATTATGAGCAAATTAACTATAACTCATATTTATATTTCGGTCATGTAAGGCAACTATAACCACATATCTTCCCCGCATTAAATTACTGGATTCTGTAAAAGTACTAATATATAAAAAAAGGTAAAAGTTAGAAGCATAAATTTATTACCAAATAACATGCTTTGAATTTTGTCAGAAAAATGCATATATAAATGCTTAATCATTACTAGCGGGAAGTTATAATGCTTCCATATATGACTGTTTGCATATAGTTGCAGAGAAAAACATAACATTCATTTTACAGTATAAAGGTAATTAAAGAGCATTGCTCATATCCTGATAATCATTAGAATTGATACAATTATCAGCACTTGCAGCCGTTTCCTTGGATATGTTTTAAACATGCATAGCAAATTTTTATCTAACTTTGAGCAAAGTATAATTAAATAAATGATAGTATATATGTTAAAAGAATATTTACCTGTGAAATCTAATACCTGATTCTGCTATTCTTCTATTTGTACAGCCGAAAGCAACGCAGGAATTTACCATTCTGGCAGGAATAAAAATTGCTTCTCGGAACAATATTGCAGCCGTCTACAAGATCATAGAAAATGTAGAAATAAAATGAAATGGCGGGAAAAAGTGAAGGAAAAAGCGCGCGAAGAATCCACGGTCTTTAATTTACGAAACTGGGTGTGGCTAGGTTCTGCCTCATTGGCTGAAGAGCTCGTCAATCTTTCTAAAGCCACGACTACTAAGGGCATGCTTTCCCTCCCTTTTTGGCTTCACTTGGACTGCGCGCAAGGCATCTCCATGTATTCTAACCTCCTTGATATACACAATATGTACACAGAAGCAGATACCTATGAGCTAAGCCATTACCCATTTGGGTGTCGTAAAGTCAATCATAAGTAGTAGAAAACAAACTGAACATAAAAAATATAAAAAGCTACCTAGGAGCAATGCCATTATCCATTAGGATGTCGCAATGTTCATCTGAGGTAGTTGAAAATAAAAAGAATTAAGTGAGCTTTAATCCAAAGTCCGATGCTGTGGAATATTATACAGTCTCATGTAATATAATTTTTTATATACACTATTTACAATTCACCACTTCACATTATGGAAGATGCTTCTGGGCCTTTTTGCAGCACATTCCAGGGTAGAATCATAATTAGCTCCCTTATATGGTCATATCATGAGTTAGCTATTTTTTGAAAGAAATTGTGGCTTGTAGTGAGTATCTCATGAGGAATGGGCCGGATCTTCAATTCTTTATGAATCTGTAAGTTTCTGACAAACCACGGCGCATTGATGATATCGCGTAGAATTTTATTTTGAAAAATTTGTAGTCTTCTTCTGTAGGTTTTATAAACGGTGGCCCAAACAAGGATAGCGTACAGAAGTATCGGGCGAATAAGCCAATGCCAATGATTTGAAAATTTCGGAGTGCCTATGGTTCAAAACCATTTACCTCCACATCAGAATTACTAAAAGTGAGCAGAAATAGGAAAAATTTGGCATAAGTGATTTACTTGATGCTCAATAGAGGGAGTCACAGGCTCGAGAAAGTTTAAGGATAGAAATGAGAAAATAAAAACTTAAGTATCATAATATTTTTTTATAAGTTTTTAGGTTTTTATAATTTTTTTGTATTTTATGTTTTATACTTTTTTGGTTTTTATACTTTTTTTATACACAATACAAACACTAAAGCAAAAAGCGGATAGGAAAGTGTTTACGATTAATAGGCTCATTGGCATGTGGCTTGAGTAGGATAGTGCAAATAATAAAAAGGGAACGCGATGAAAATATTCATAGGCAGATTTTAAAATCTGCGGGAGATGTGATTCTATGCGAACAGATTGATAACTTTGCTAGAAGATCTTGATTGCAGGTATTGATGATGATAAAGCAATTATATGGCAGCTCGCTGAAGAGCGAATAAGTGTAATATATATTTTCTTTTTAATTCTCACATTTAACTTGGATTTTCTGCCAATCAAGGGTTGAAGAGCAATTTTTGCGACAGTCGCTTTTCTGAGTGCATATTCGGAATGTTCTTTAAAGAGCAATTGTGAATCAAAATAGATACCTAAATATTTAGTGCTGTTAACCACAGGAACTTCTTGATTATTAATTTTAATGTTCACTTCAACTGGGGTGAATTTTCGATGTCGGCGAAAAAGTAGAATGTTGTTTTTAGAGGGATTAATGCTCAGTCTCCATGATTTAAGGTAATGCACAACGTGATTCACTGCAATTTCAAGCTTATCAACAGCAAGTTGTGGTTTCATTGATCTGGTCAATATCGCTGTATCATCAGCAAACTTAACTATTTTTGAATTAAGTGGGACGGGCATGTCATTTATATAAATGCAAAAAAGACTGGGTCTAAGAACACTTCCTTGTGGAATTCCGCTTTTGATATATTTCTTCGTAGAATAAGTGTTGTTAATTTTTACTTGAAAGGTACGGTTTCTCAGATAACTTTTTAGAAGTTTAATGAAGTTAATTGGCAGATGAGCAAGGTGTAGCTTGTAAATTAAACCATCATGCCACACCTTGTCAAATGCTTTTTCTAAATCCAAAAAACAACTTGCAATTGTATTCTTTTTAACGAATGAATCAGCGATATACTCTGTTACATTAAGCAGTTGATGAACAGTACTGTGTCCAGTTCTGAAGCCGAATTGTTCACTATTTATTATATTTTTATCTTGAAGGTGCTTTGTAAGTCTTCTTTGTATGACCCTTTCGAAAACATTGCGCAGCCCAGGAAGCAGACTAATTGGACGATATGAGTTAAGCTTTCTTGGATTTTTTCCCGGTTTAAGGAAAGTAACAATATTTGCATGTTTCCACTGCTGTGGAAAATAGTTTAACCTGAGACACGCATCTATGATATTAGTAGTTAGGACAATGTAGCTTTTAGGCAGAATTTTTAGAATTTTATTTGAAATCCCGTCGAAACCCGGAACAGCAAGACTTTTAGATTTTTGATGATGTCATAAATTTCATTAGGTGAGGTGGGATTAATATGCTCATTACCAATGCGGTCCGGGAGGTGAATATTAAAATTATAAATATCCTCTTCTATTTCCTCATAGTAATAATTGTTGTTAGTAAAAGTATTTTCCAGATGGGCAGCAAGAGCTTCTGCAATAGCTTTTTCAGAGTAGGCGATGCCATAATTAGTGTTAATAGGACCAATATTATAGTCTTGATTTTTACGGAGTGTTTTTGCAATTTTCCAGACAGTTCCTGGGTTAAAGTCCATGGAATCGAGGAGATCATCCCAAGAATTTTACCTATATTCAGAAAAAGCTTCTTGAATTTCACGGATTTTTCTATTTAATTGGTTTTTAATAGTAGGATCAGCCATTCTTCTCCATTGCTTGGCAGTCCTATTTTTGCCTTTAATTTTATCAATTAAGTAGTTAGTTGGGCTTCTAATATTCTTTAAAAGTAGCAGAATTGATAATAGCAGTGTTAATTCTTCTGTTGATTTTAGTGATTTGTTCTTCGATGTGTGAAATATCAGCTAAAACCGGATGTGCAGGTAGTGTTTCAAGGATTTCCTTAAATTTAGTCCAGTTAGTGATGCTTTTGAGAGGGAGTGACCTTTCATATCCATAAAATGTGAAATTGACTGGAAGGTGATCTGAACTCAGTTCATTATTGACTTTAAGATATGGAATTTGAAGAATATTTTTCGTAATGACAATGTCAAGAACATCAGCTGTACCTGTATGGTGGTAACGGGTAGGGTCAGTAGGGCCATAAATTCTGAGATCGTTATTTAGTGCAAAACTATAGAGTATGTTACCATTAGTGTTCCTGATTCTTGAGTTCCATGAATTATGTTTGGCATTAATGTCGCCGGCTATGACAACCGGAAAAGCGATGTTGCTAAAGCTGATGAGATAGTGACCACTGATTGTGTTCCTTGGTGAATTGTAGGCAGAGATAAAAACCACTGGTTCGTTGGTACGAGAGTGCGCGATGATAGATGTGTGTTCGATGCTGGTATTGCCGCTGAGGCTAAATGGAGTGGACTGAAGATAATTTTTAACAAGAATCAAAGTCCGGCCTCCTCTATTATGAGAGCGGTCAGAACGATAAGTTCTAAATCCTTGTATTTTAAATTTGTCACATGCTCTGAGATGAGTTTCGTTAGCGAGAAAAATATCAATATCATGACGATTAATGTAATTAAGTATCTCGGTATTTTTATTTTTTATACCATTTGCGTTAAAATATGCGACATTTAAACTACTCGAGGCAGTGATATGATAACTAGTAACATTAATATAAGGATTAGAATTCATAGTTCATATTGCTTAAGAGTTCAAATGCTTCAAATCCGATTTGGATTTTGTCAATTAGTGATTTTGCTGTCATAAATTTCTGGAAAAGTAATTTGCCTTGGTTGAATAAGTTTTTTAGCCATAATATGAATCCGGGGGCGGAGTTTTGTGCTTCTCCTGAACTTTCTGTTTTCCGATTGTTTTGACTTGTATTATTTTCGTTGTTATTATTTTCAACATTTTGGGTTTGATTTTGAGTAGGAAGCGGCGGAAAATTTTCTAAGTCCCTTGGAGGTGGGGGTGGGTTATTTCTTCTGGTATTACGATTTTCTTCTCTTGATTTCTGCTGGGCTATCTTCTCTTTTATATTATCAGGGTGCATTTCACACCCACGATAAGAACTTATATGCGGACCTCCGCAAAGGGCACAGGTACCTGGTAGATTTTTGTCTTTAGTACAAGTATACGTAGCATGATTTTGGCCGCATTTTAGGCAGCGCGTTTTAAGCTTGCAGTGCGTTTTACTATGACCGTACCTTTGACAGTTGTGACACTGTGTCGGACCTGGCGTAGTTTTGAAGCTAACAACTTTAATTCCTAAATCAAGGATATGTGTAATTTTATAAATATTTTTCCATTCAATGCTTATTTTTACTTTCACTAAAAAGGTGGGCATTTTGACAATTTTGCCATTAATTTTCTTGGTGAACTGCTTAACAGCTTTAACTGGGAGTCCTTTTTCAGTTAATTCTTCAAAGATGTCTTCTGTTTTAGTGTGTGCTGGGAGTTTTTTAACCACAGCGCGTATGGGTTTTTCAGTTGGCAGAGGAAATGTGTGATACGGAATAGTTTTATCATCTAAGAATTTAGTGATTAATCTGTAATCATCTGAACTTTTAACTTTGATGTGTATATCAGTGCCTTTAAAGTTGCATTCCATTTGGGAAGTTAGTTTTTTAATTTCACGCGGAGTTTTTTCCAATCGTTTACGTCCGAAATGATTATAGAAGGTATTCTATTAGCGGTTTTTCTGGGTTTAACGAATCCTTCGCTATCTTGAGAGTTCTGAGAACTGATGACTTGAACATCCATATAATCTTCGTTAGGGAGAGCGGAATATTTATTTTTAACAGATGTGGTTGAATGATTGCTATCTTCGCTAAGATTGCGTTTGTGGTTTTTTTGGGATAGATCCATTCCTCTTTCTGTTTATCAGCAGTAGCCTTCTGAATACTATCGGGAGGTATTATTATGCTTTGCATATTTTGAGAATCAGTTGGTTTACTAGTACTAGGCTTACTAATAGAAGATTCATTATCAATGGGAAAATTTTCATCAAGTTCATCAACATTTTTGAACATTTTCATGCCTAAGTTAAGGACTTCAGTGAGTTTACAAATTTCATCAAGAATATCAGGAGCAACAGTAACCTTTCCATTTAGAATTTGATTACGATGCGTATTTAAGTCAATCCATAACTTATACTTATCCTCCGGAGTGCCATTATCAATAATATCATGAATTAAATCCCTATTCGTAAGAAAATCTAAATCCATAACAAAAACCTAAACTTTACGAGATCCTTAACGTAACTCGAAGCAAGGCATTGTTCATCAAAATAAACCAATCTCTAAGAACAAAGCTTGAAAATGCTTACCAAGAATCCGGATGCGTGAAAGACAACCAGCTCGAGGCAGATCCAAACCAAAAAAGCATGATGTCAGTCGACATGTTCAAATTACAATTGAATTTTTATAATAATGAAGTTTATCTATTTAGAAAACAGGTGAGTAAAAATGTTAAATTCGATAAGTCTTTTCAAAATAATTTTGTATGTAAAAATGATATCAATGCTAAACAACCTAGAAAATATTTTTAAAATAGTGAAACTTTTGTATGTAAAAGTGATATTAGTACTAAAGAGTCTGGTAATTATTTTGAAAATATTGAAAGTTCTGACAGTAAATTACAAAAATTGTTGAACAGTTATAATCATATGTTTGCTAAAAGTAAATATGATATTAGTTGTATAAGGATTGAACCCTCCCCAGAGTTGTATTAACTTCTGAATTACCAATAGCCTATAGACCATATCGAACCTCTCCTAAAGATAATAGTTAAATTAAGAAGCAAATAGATGAGGTGTTAAATGCTGGTATAATTAAACATTCTTAAAGTCCTTATGCTGCTCCTGTAACTTTAGCTAATAAGCATGATGAACAGGGGAAAACTAGATTGTGTATTGACTACAGAAAGCCTAATCAAATTACAAAAACTGATTCCGAGCCCATTCCTAGAATTGATGCTGTATTAGATCAATTAACAAATGCAAAAATTTCTCTACATTCGATTTAGCATCAGGCTATTGGCATATAAAATTAAATGAAAAAGATAGTAAAAAATTAACATTTACTACAAATGTTGGACTTTATGAGTTTACTAGACTACCTTTAGGTTGGAAGAATTCTCCAGCTATTTTTTAAAGAGCCTTAGACAAATTTTAAACAAATATCACATTCAATTTGCTTTAAATTATTTTGATGATATTATAGTATTTCTCCAAATTTTGATGAACATTTAAACCATCTTAAAATAATATTTGATATATGTGAAAAAGAAAATATAAAATTAAAACCAACTAAATGTAATTTTGCTAAAGAAAAAATAAATTTTCTAGGATATGAAATTGAAGCAGGTAAATACCAGCCCAGTAATGCAAATATAGAGATTATTAAGAAATTGAAACCCCCTAAAAATGTCAAAGAGTTGCAAAGATTTTTAGGAAGTATTAATGTATATTATAAATTTATTCAAAATTATGCTAAAATTAAAGTTCCTCTAACAAATTTACTTAAGAAAGATACCCCCTATAAATGGACTGATGAAAGTCAAATAGCTTTACAAAAATTAAAAGATGCGTTAATTTCTTAGATATTTTAACTTTGTTTAATCCTAAATATCCTTGCCATGTATTTGTTGATGCCTCTAAAGAAGCTGTTTGTGCTGTTTTAAAACAAGAACATCCTGATGGTAATTTACATCCAATTGCTTTTCATTCTAGAAAATCAAGATCTTATGAACAAAAGTATGCAATTACTGAGCTGGACTGTTCATTATTATCGATGCAAGTGATATATTTTATTATTATTTACATGGTAATCATTTTACTGTAAATACTGACCATGCTAGTCTGGGGAAAAATATAAAACATCCTGCAGGTCGCTTAAGGAGTACAACAATAAAAGCTTCCAAACTCTCAAATTGCTTATTGTTTGTCAATTAGGAAACCGTGCTGCTTCAAGCATATTTAGTTCGAGAAATGTTCCAAAGAATATGAATTGTTATAGCTCGACCGCCTCTTCCGCGACCATAAGCGCAAACACGCATGCGCCATTCGGACAGAATTATTCTCAAAATAAGGTGGAAGGATGGGGACTTTCTTTCCTTCCAGCATAGCTCTTTCCGGAGAAGAGACATTTCATGTCGCAGCAAGTAATACCGCCCCTTTTGGACGAGTCTATGTGTTTTGACAGAATGCCAAACAGGGTTGCGCTTCAGACGGTTGAACTATAAGAAGGAAAACTTTGCAGCAGCAGGAGTAGCTCCCTTCGAACGAAAAGGATAAATTTCCTTTATGCGTGGCGGAGGAGGAAAATCTCGGCCAAGTTCCCTACATCACAAAGGGGGGAATTCTCGTTAACAGGTTACGTCGCCAAAACCCTGGGCGAATTTTCCCTCTTATTACTAGCCCACCAGCGGCCGAGCAGTAAAGACGCTGAACACTGGTATTTCGGTCCGAGGTTCGAATACCGCGAACGAGCTGGCTGCATGGGCGTTTTCGTGGTTTTCCCCATGTGTAACGTGTATACGAGCCAGTTTCCCTTAGAAAGTCCTCCACGAAAGGCATCCCTCCCCTTAGGCAGATAGCCCTAGTGCTTTGCCATAATTAAATACACCACACCACCCTCTTATTACTAGCGGCGTAAATGACAAACTGGTTTACACTACATCTATGAAGCCTTTCCTTCTTTACATAGACATTCTTTGGTTACACTTTCCGTCAGTTTTAAACTAATTGAATAGTCGTCACTCATGTTGCAAATTAAGGCTTCGAAACGTAACGCGAAAAGGTTTGGCAGCCAAACGTATTATAAAGACAACTAATTAAAGACAATTTGTTAGATACAAAGGAAATAACTAGCTAATCTATGTTCCAAAATCCACCACTTTGCTTCAAAGAAACAAAGTAATTTAATTTAAATTGATTCGTCTCTTCGAGTAGCGAATTCAACTGTAAGTGTCTAGTCTGGTTTGTGCAACTATAGCCGAAATGTCGCGCGTCTGCGCAACTTGTCCGGCCCTTGAAAAATAAGACCGAAGGGCACATGACGTTGCAGTTTCTTGACAAGTTTAGAGAGGTCAAAGGTGTTTACAGGGGGGCGACCATGCGTCGGAAGGCCGTAAAGGCGCGCACAATAAGAAAATCGCAGAGCAGGAGCAGTGAGGTCCGCGTGAAATGTTTGTGTTGTACTACAGCTTTTTTAGAAGTGATTTAACTTTTCTTTTTAAATACCACAAGAGCTTACGACAAAACTGGTGATCAGCAATTTCTTGGATTGTATTTTATTATAAAATTTGCTTTTTCGAATCGATACCTTTGTCAAATAATTAAACTTCATTTTTTATCCAAAATAAAAACGCATAACTTAAGAATAATTTTATCCGGTTTTTCAGACGCCAAACAGTGTAAGCTTGCTTTTCTTTCGTTATATATTAACAAATTAATTACATTTCTTACATACTATGTATTTTATATATATATATATACAAAATTAAAATTTAAGGCATTTTATTGTTGCAGCCTTCATGAATATGCTGGAATGTTGGTAGAATCGTACAATATTTTTCCCTTCGAATCCAAACTTTTTATCAGTACTGGTATTTTGTTGGTGATGGAAAACATTCAAATGTTCTTGGATACTTGGATACTTATGTGTTTTATACAGGCATTCTACTGCATTAGACACTACTTTCCTGTTCTATCGTGTTTGTCCACAATGGGCCTTGTGATAAATATTCCTTAGTGAAGCGCTCGAAACGCGAACGTGTATGTGAAAAATTTGAAACACTTTGTCTCAGTAAGAATTCAATGTCCAGAGAAATCATGAAGTAAACCGCAGGTGTGGCCCATCTGCCGGTCAGGGTATCTTGCAGTAGCTGTTGAACTGTATTTCCAGCAAGAAATCACTTCGAGGCGGAGCCAGAAGCGAGAGGAAGCCAAGGAAGTTAGAATACAGCGGAAACCAATTAGGAGTAGGAGGGCGGAGTTAGAATAAGTTGCTATATTAACCTCTTTATTATTATTATTATTATTATTATTATTATTAAGGTAGCTGATTATGAATATTCAATAAGTGGGCCACATACGCCCTTCTAAAATAGGCATCTTGTATTTTCTCGTAATTCAGTAAATCCGCGAAGTCTGCAGTTATGTTTTGCTCTGCTTTTCTGTTAAAGCTTTCGGGAAATTTTCCGTAACCGGCCCTTGGCTATTTTTTGGCCGCCATCTTGGATTTCAAAAACGCGCCAAGAGGCGCGTTTTTGAAATCCAAGATGGCGGCCAAAATTGTTTTCCCTGTCCGAGGGAAATCGGACAGGGAAAACAACTCTGACCTACCAAACCTGGAAAGAACAAGAAAAAACGAACTTACCGAATTTATGGTGCCATCCTGAAGGCTACTCATCGCTGTTCCTTCAGATATCTATCAGGATACCTGCAAATAATAAGAAAAACAAAATATAATATTTTTTTGCTGAGCACAAGTTTAAGAAATATTAAATGAAATTGTTTAAATTACATTAAATACAACTGCTTAGCAGAAATGCAAATTATAAAAAATATATATATATAATATTTTTTTGCTGGGCAAAAGTTTAAGAAATAATAAACGAAATTGCTTAAATTACATTAAATACAACTGCTTAATATTTTCAAATATGCGATTATAAAAAAAATATATATATAATATTTTTTTCCTGGGCAAAAGTTTAAGAAATAATAAACGAAATTGCTTAAATTACATTAAATACAACTACTTAATGTTTTCAAATATACGATTTGCAGAAATCAGCTTTACAAAATAGTTTCATGCTTTAAAACTAAAAGAAATATCTATCATAAAATTAATCAAGAAACCTACTCTTTTATAAATACATAAACTATTTTTATAAATCTAGAAATACTTAAAAACGCTTAAAACATACAGTAAAAGCAAAAAAAAATTCTCAGTATCGTAAGTAAGGGATAAGTTAAGTAATCGTTTTAAACTACGAATTTACTTTATTCTCGTTAGCATCCTCTGACAATATATGAAATTTAATTTAATTTATATCATAATATATATAAATAATAATATTAAATTGCATTAATAACAAATTAGCACTTACTTTGTACACGAGACATCCTTTCCGCGCGCGATCGATTTGGCGCCCAAAGTTACGGTTACTAGTTACGGTTGCAGTGAACGATGAACTCGGATCGTTAAGTTAATAATTTTGGCAAAATTTATTAAGAAGTTCTGCAAGTTCTTGTAAATAGAATTATTGAAATTAGAACTGCTATTTATTGCCAATAAACAAATATAAAATTGTTATATAGTATAATTTTTCTTATATTCCTACTCTTATGTTTATTCACAATCTACATTTGATTATATTTAAGGTCTTGTTTTTACAGTTCAGAATGTATAATTAATAATACTGCTTTCTAATTTGATTAAAATAAAATACAGTAAATTATTTCAAACAGAATGGTATAGGTTATTTCGCTGCAAACAATTATACTAAATATACTTATTTATGTACATTTGAGAATTTAGCGCCGAGCAGTTATTAATCATCCATGATGCTCTTCTGTCTGCCTATTTACAATTCTAAATTACATTTTTGGAAAGAAAAATTAAATTCAAGATTAAAAAAACTTTTTTTAAGGAAAATGTAACTTTTTTAAAAGCTTCATTTATTAGCTAGAATGATTCCAGTTTACTTATCTGTATTATCACAGTGAATCAAATATTATTACTGGCTTATCAAACATTAATAACAGTATAAATAGAGCTTTGGCCCGATTGAATAAACGTAAGAAGACCAGCTAACAAAACTTGTAGCCGCATAATAGGGTTTTAAAAACGATGTTTGAAATTTCAGCTAATTTCTGTAATGCATCCCCGTCATTAACTCCACATGGATTGCCAAATATTTACAAAGGCACCTTCAATTTCGTAGCTTAATAGTAGCTACTTTTGCAGTTATTCCAGCAAGCCCTAGATCAGAAACAACAGCCATTTAATGCACACATGTCTTTCCAGTGCAGGATTTACGTATAAGCTACACATATAAGCTACTATTATATATAGCTTAGGGCCCCCACTTTCTTCGCCCCCCTAAAATTAAAATATAGTATAACAGACTTATAAAGGGCCCTATATTTCAAACAGCCTAGAGCCTTATCAAGTCTAAATCTAGCTTTGTGTCTTCCTCAGAAAGGAATTCGTGCTAAATAATTCATGTGAATATGGGAGCTTCGACAGAGGTTCATCATGCCCCAACCCATTGCTTTACAAAATTTCACTTAATACTCACATGCATGAATGACGTAATGGGCTGGAGCCACTCGGGTTGGAATCATAAACAGTGGCTCAGAGTCATGGGATTATCTTCAGAAATCATGTGAAATCTCGCCTACAAAAATCTTACTCTCCCATCTTGGGTAGTAGTAGGTATAGGCTCAGTAAACAGTCATCCACTTACATATTAAAAATGGCGAAGCGGTGTCACGCAACATGGGACTGAGTAGCAGTGAGTTCATCTGAATCCACAGTCTGCGCTGAGATCTAGAAGACCTCTTTATAAGAAAGGAGGAAAACTGAACTTACATAAGTGCATCCTTATGTAAGTTCAATTTTTGTTTTCATTACTGACTAATTAATTAAGCAAAGGATCAAATAAATCTTCGGCACCTTTATGCAAATTCACTTTACTGGACTTTATCATCTATAAATACAGCTTCTAAATTCTAGATCACAAGGGCTCTGTTAAAAGAATCAAGCAAGCCAACTAGATATCTAGTTTGCCTTGAATCAAGATGGTTTGATAAGGAGTACATCATAACTGGGCCGTTCCTAGGCCATTAGATGCCCGAGTACATTCGAGATTGCCGCCCCCAAATTTAAAACAAAATGCTCAATGATTAATAAAATTTATATTTCATACTCACTAAGTACTTACATATGACACATTGTATAACAAGTACTGACATAATATGACAAGTATTTACAATGAATTTGAAATATTTAGGTATCGCGGAAGTCCGGCCGCCCCTGATTTTAGAAGCCCGCTTACTTTTACGCTCTCCACCTTCACTAGGAACGGCCCTGCATCATAAAGATACTTGCACACCTGTGCAAATCGTTGTTGTTTGATAATCCTTGTTACCTAAAGAAATTGTTAGAAATGCGCCTGCCTTGAAGACGAGCGTCCCTGATGAGTATCATTTTCTAACTTCAGAAAAGCACTCTTCATAAAAGTGCATACTTATGTAAGTTCAATTTTTGTTTTCATTACTGACTAGCAGTGGAGTAGCTAGGGTGGGGCAAGGGAGGACATCTATCCCCGGGCGCAGAATTCAGGGGGCGCGAAATTGATGTTACGAAATTTTAGAATGAAATGTTTTCCGTTCTTGACACAGAGAAAGGGGCGCAAAATCTTCGGTTGTCCCCGGGCGCCGAAAACCCTAGCTACGCCTCTTCTGACTAATTAATTAAGCGAAGGATCAAATAAATCTTCGGCACCTTTATGCAAATTCACTTCACTGGACTTTGTATAAATGTACCCTTTGAGAAATGTGTGACGAGCGTTTCCGTAGAAAGATCTTGTTTTTCACAAAAGTGCCGAAAATTAATTCCATCCACTGCATCATTAATTAATTAATCTGCAATGCAAATGAAAACCCCATTCGCATAAAGAGACCTGCCTTAAATTGTCCGTATCCTTACAGAGGTTGCATTTTTCAAAATTACAGATTGATTATTTGTAAGGTTCACATGCCTTTATGCCAAGGCACCCTTACAAAGAATTTTATTTTTTCGAACAGCGATCGATCTTTATAAAGGTGTATTCACCATTATATCTGGGTGCTATTATGAAGGTGTCTCTAAGAACCACCGCAAAAAAATACCATACATCGCAGATTATCATCGCAATAACTGGGCACATTGCAGATAAAATTAAAGAAAGGCAAGGTGAGCTGCATAATATCCATTGATTCTAGATACTCCTGTTGGAGCCACAATTGCATATATGTTTGTGCATTTTAATTTTGGTATAAGCATATACACAGCTTCCATAACATGCGATCTATCCTCCTATATACCAGGTGTTTCGGTTGATCTTTGCCATTTGACATTCTATATTCTTACCCTGAAGAGACCATGTTCATTGAAACAGGTTCTGATGCAAATGTGCAAACATTAATATTATGATACACATGTGGTTGGGCACCTTTTCCCATACATTCTTACAGTGGCTCCTCCATTGCCGTCAGCTGTTTGATACACGAAGTGAATGTCTGCAAACTCTGAATTCGTAAAACGGTATATACTCTGTGGTTGGAATCAGAAAGCTCTCCAAGTGCCTACCAGGAGCACTGGTACTAAATACAGATTTATCTGTTTTTCCATTTCTGGCCTTGTTGCTCCATATAAATAGGGTTTATTTCCTTTGATTTTTATTAAAGATGAGTCAGCCTGTATATACAGGGTGATTATAATTAAAGTTTAAGTTTCAAAACGCTATAAAAAAAGAACCACTTATGAAAATGACGTCAAATTTGAAAGGAATGTTATTGAAGAACGCGGAAAGCGTATGGCAGAAGAAAAAATTTAGTTTCAAAAGTTAGCAACAGATGGCGCTGCAAGCGGAAGAAGACGTAAATTAAAATGTTAGTTAAATTTCAGTGTTATAAAGCTGCCACGTACCAGGCTGTTCCTCATTTCGCGACTCAGGCATTCGCCATGGGTGTTTCACTGCAGGACCGCGCTCTGCTGGTAAAGCTGTATTACAAGAATGATGATTGTGCAAGAGTAGCTCTGCAAAAATTCAGGACACTGAAGGGTATAAAAGAAGGCGTTGGTCCAATGAGTGTCGTAGGTCTAAAGAAAATGATGCAAAAATTCGAAACGACAGGTACGAAACATCCTGCAATGCTATCCGTACAAAATTGGCCATGTGCAGGAGTTGCTTCCTTCTGACCTGACAGCTAGGGAGACGTTGGAAATTTTCCACGGCCATTCATTATCCACTTTCCATATGACCATATGACCATAAGCCCATTTCCATATGACAGGATACGTGAATACCCAGAATTGTCGAATATGGGCAACAGAAAATCCACTGGCAACGCACCCCGTACCACTTCATCCTGAAAAGGTCACGGTATGGTGTGGCTTTACGGCATTAGTCATCCTACAACCATATTTTTTCGAGCAGACGGGTGCTTCCGGTCCTGTTACCGCAATCGTCACTGGTCAGAGGTATGCGTCTCTTTTGCGCAACCACGTGATTCCAGCTCTGCAACAGCGTGGATGTGTGAATGAAATCATTTTTATGCAAGATGGCGCTCCTCCGCACATTGCATATCCCGTGAAGCAGCTGCTGAGGCGCCATTTCGGAAATGCTCGAATTATCAGCCGTCATTTCCCTACAGCCTGGCCGTCCCGATCGCCTGATCTTACTCCGTGTGATTTCTGGCTGTGGGGATATCTGAAGGATGTTGTGTTCCATGCTCCAATTGCAAATTTAGCGGAATTAAAGGCACGCATTTCGCAAAACATTCTGAACATCACCCCGGAAACACTGCGATCCGTTGTGGAACATGCTGTTTGTCGCTTTCAACTTGTTGCACACAACGGTGGACACCATATTGAACATGTTTTGCGACAGTTCCGAACTTCTTTGATGAATGGTTCTTATGCGGTATGCCGCCGCAAAACTCTTGAAACCAACCGATTTGTCCCTTCCGATGTGATATGTACAGTCATGCAAATAAAATTATTCAACAATTCTAATTTGTCAATGCGTTTTAATGTGTAACTTCCACCTTAGCCGTTGTTTTACGAAACATTTCTCGTTTCTCGTCGTGATTCTGCCGCTTACAGCGCCATCTGTTGCTAACTTTTGAAACTAAATTTTTTCTTCTGCCATACTCGTTCCGCCTTCTTCAATAACATTCCTTTCGAATTTCACATCATTTTCATCAGTGGTTCTTTTTTTATAGCGTTTTGAAACTTAAACTTTAATTATAATCACCCTGTATAACAGAAAGATGAATTGTATTTTGCGATGCATATGAGAGGTTATCTTTAAAGTGGGGGAACTTAACAAAGCAAGGTTATTCGTAATTATGTCATAACGAAAAAAAATTGTTTTTAATATTATATAATCCTAACTAATATTATAAATGCGAATGCGAGTTTGTTTGTGCGTTTGTTTATTACCCTTTCACTTTTTAATTACTTAACCGATCACCATGAAATTTTCAAGAAAGATGAGAAAAGGTTATAGGCTATATAATGTTATCAGTTGAAACTTAAACTATACAATAAGTTTTATAGTTAAAATGATTGCCGTTGTATAAACATTAAATGTTAAACGATATAAAAGTTTGTCTGCGCGCACAGGTGCTTGGCTTGTCTATAAAATGTTTGCGTGGCTTCACGCAAACATTTTATAGACAATAAATATTTAATAAACATTTTATTTATAACCTTTTCTAATATACAGGCGCATAGCTAGAGTTTCCAGCGCCTGGGGACAACTGAAGCATTTGCGCCCCATTCTATGTGCCAAAACTGGAAAACATTTCATTCAAAAATTTCGTAGCATCAATAAGGCGCCCCTTGGATGCTGGGCACAGAGACAGATAGCCTCACCCTAGCTACGCCACTGCTAATATATCAAAAATATTTCTTGAAAATTTCATGATGATCCGTTAAGTAATTAAGGCGTGAAAGCGTAACATTTATAAATTTTTCCTTGTTTAATTTTATTATTTGAAATCCTTCAGGATTTACGGGTTTCGGGTCATCTTTCACAAAAATTTTTCAGTCATTAAGAAAATATACGTAGCAGTTTTACTAGATTTCATGGCGATACACTCCACGTAAATACAAAATATCCGCGGTCTATAGGTATAGAAGAAGGGCAGTATTTACTGAAATTTTACGCAGAGTGTATTTTTAAAATTCACGCGAAGTTGAAACTTATTTAAGGACAGGTGACAGGTGACAGGTGACGGAGGACGGGGACGCCTGGTGTTTAACGGAGGTAAACAGGCATATGTCCCACGCCCTCCCCTATATAGATACAAGAACTCCCTGGGGTCCCACAAGGGCGCACCGGGAGTTACTGAGCTTTCATGAAAAAGTTTACATGGCCATACAAGGGCTATTCCAGTTTGACATTGGTTCTGTACAAATTCTTATGTTAATGGTTGACCTGGGTGTTCATAGGCCATAATGCATACATGAAACATAACATTACATACATGATATGACATGACATTAAACTTATACATAATACTTGCATGAATTAGTACATACATACTTACACTTCACATGACATTAGACTACACATACATAATGCATGACATTAATCTACACTTATTAGAGTTATAACCTGACTGTATACTACGTTAAGCTAATGGTATTGCGAACTTGCTAAGTTACTTTATAACTGGATTACTTATAGTTTACATTATTGCTATCTTATTTAAGGACATTAACGCGAGCGAAGCCGTGGGTAAAAGCTAGTAAAACTATAAAACATGAAGCCACATTAAATTAATTAACTGGAAAACAAGGGGCTCACCAGCGGCCGAGCGGTAACGTCGCTGAACATTGGTAGTTCGGTCCGAGGTTCGAATCCCGCGAACGGGCTGGCTGCATGGGTGTTTTCGTGGTTTTCCCCATGTGTGACGTGTATACGAGCCAGTTTCCCTTAAAAAGTCCTCCACGAAGGCATCCCTCCCTTAATGCAGATAGCCCTCGAGTGCTTTGCCGTAATTTAATAAGCCAAACGAAGTCTGAGAAAACTAATCATTATTAATAGGAAGAGTTATAGGTATTTTTTCCTCTTTAAAGCGGTCTTTAATGGTATAATCGGAAGCCCGCCCGCCTAGAAATCATGAGGTTAGGAGTTCGAAACTCGGCGAGGGCAACGTATATTTTCCCTGCCTATTGGCGCCTGAAGTAAAATGTGGTAGCCTATAATATGTCACTATCAGGATTTAGCAACTGATCCTTACCTTCCTTGTCGCCCTAGAAGTGGGGGAGAATGCAAGGAATTTTCTCCTTTATTACTGCAATGGAAAATTTGGCTAGGGTATTGCACCTTTTTCATATTCTGGCTAGGCAGAAGAGTACCAGGGGGAGCAGAACAGCCAGGCCACTGATTAAGAGGAGAGGCCTCCGAAGAACCTTAAGTTTTTAAGTATATATTAAAAAAAAATGAAGCTAAAATGTGGTCTGTATTGGGAGAATCAATCCCTAACTCATAATTGGCACTAAAGATATCTTTGGGACGGTGTATGTTTCAGTTGCTCCATGCTAGAGAAGCTTTTTGAAGTTGAAGTGGATTAAAAACTATCTTCGATCAACAAGGTGCCAAGATTTAATGGCTTGTCAGTCTTTTTGCATTGAACATACGGTAGCTAAACATGTTAATGAATTTTTGACAAAACTATAGACAAACTTTCGTAAGTCAAAATTCACTAAAAACAGTTATAGCTTTTTTTATTTTTAGAAAAGTTAACAATATTTTTTAAATCATCAAAAATAGCTGATTAATAAGCATTTTTAAATATAAATTTGTTTTCTAAATGTAATTTTTCCCCTTAATCTTAAGACTTGCTTTTCAAATCAATTCAAATA
The DNA here is from genome assembly GCF_044657685.1 of Stegodyphus dumicola. Lineage (NCBI taxonomy): Eukaryota > Metazoa > Arthropoda > Arachnida > Araneae > Eresidae > Stegodyphus > Stegodyphus dumicola. The sequence continues at coordinate 58,320,020 of NC_140770.1, read as the reverse complement.
TTTAATTTTAATTAAATAAATGTTAATTTTATATTTGTGTTGACATTTTGTATGGTGATCATTCCGATATAGGGTGACCAAGTGAGATTTCCATCCTGAGCATCGATAATTAAGTCTTGCACTGCAGATAGAATTTTGCATATTTGCCCTATTTCTTACTTTGACAAATGTAATGATTTTACAAAATTACATGTTCTATTTGTACAACTTTTCCATCCTTAGATCAGTCAATATACTAAGAATAAAACCTATTTCAAACATTCTGCGTGTGTGTATTTATGTTTTATTTAAGCTAATAGAAAATATTTAATAATGGAAATTTCCTTCATCCAGAGTCAGTTTACAATCCATAAAAGATAATAAGATTAATACCAGTAATAATGTATAAATAATGTAAATAATGAGTAAAATGCATAATATATTTTAATAAATGAAGCTGGAAATTGCAGATGTGTGAATCTTGAAATAAATACTGATAACCAAAAAAACAGAATAGAAATTTGTGCTTATTTGAAAAGTGAATAATACAGGCAAAGTTAAAATAAAAATAAACATTATCAATGAACAGTAACATTACTTATACTACATTAAGGGGAAGCAAATGTGTATATGTAAATGTGTGCATTAGTGGTATTTATGACTTTACACTGAAATTCTGATTCCCCCATGAGGGGGGGGATCAGAATTTTTTTAATAGGTAAAGAAGCTAATGGGATAAATGAAACTAAGGGAATTATTGTCCTCTATTAAAGACATATGTGTTATTTTGTTCCATTGGCTAATTCATTTTCACATTGGACTTGTAATTGAATTTTAAATTAAGAATGAATCTGTGTGCTTTTTCAGGGAAGGGAAGTTATGCTTTATAAAATTATAAGTATGCAATATTTACAATTAAACAGAAAATGAGAGGTGTATGAAAAAATTACAAGAAAAAAAGGGAATTTTAAATTTTTTGACAGGATGAAATTTAAAATGCTTATCAGTCATGGTTAATAAAACTTAGCTGAATATTAAATATATGTATCAAATTTATTGAGAATAAAAATTGAAGCTAACAGAATGATAATAATAAATTAAAAAATTTATTTACATGCATACAATTTTATGTTAAATATACAGAAAATTTTCATACGAGAATACAAGAATAAAGAATTGTTTTATTAAAGAGTCTTGAAATAACTGTAGCTTTTTCTTTCACTTTTAAATTCAATAACTCTTAAAATTATAGTGATATTTATAAAAGCATAATAAAAATAATTTGATTAAACATTCCTTTTACATATTAGGCCAACTAATATTACATATTACAGCTCATGAAATGTTTCTGGTATGGAAAAAAGGATCCTTCTAAAAAATTTTCTTTACATATATATAACTAAAAATGTATCAGTTCATTTTTTCTATAATTATGTTTTATGAAAATATTCTTAAACTATTGAAAAGAATGAAATTTCCTTCATTTTCAAATGATTATGAGATGGATTTTAATGTAATGCTGATAAAGAAGATATTTTTAACATTAAAACAGAAAAATCTAAAATAGCTAAAACATATACACCTTGGATAAAATTTGCGAGGAAAAAATTATAAATATTAATGAAAATAAAATTTTCATAGCACATAATTTTAGCATTTTAGTAAAAAATTATAAAAATTGCATCATTATACTTTACATACAGCCACTTTACTGAGATATTTATTTCAATATTAAATATATAATATTCATGTTTCATTTCCTATTTATCTATTTCACTATCTTCTAATTTGACAAATTTTGTCTCAAATCTCAGATAATGCATTAATTCTAGATTCAGCAGCAATTACTTTCACAAAACATATATGAAATTAACAAGATGCTATTAATTTTGCACGAAGGCTTTCCATATAAAATTAACTTCTCAGATTTTCTACATTTATATAGTTCTATATAAAAAGAGCATTTATTTTGGAACATAATGACCAATATGAAGTAATAATACATAATTTATAATTTTAATAGTCACAGCATACTGAGATATTACATTTGGCTCATTGTAGAACCATAGCCTGCATACCCAGCAATGCAATCATTACCATCCAATGATACAATCATTTTGCTTATCATATGATAAGCTTGCTTTAAATTGATTTCATTAAAGGGTACAATAGAATACCTGCCATAGCTTTTCAGTTTATTGCCATATAACTTTATCGCACTAAGCACAGCAACTGAAAAATTGGTCAAAAGATTTGTGGGTTAATTGTCTGATTTTCCGAGATTTAGGTATTAAGTTTTTATTTTGACTGACATTCCTCTTTGGAATGTCACTGGGTTTGCTTGATGCAGCCACTTGCCCTGAAGATGGTTAGCTTGGCTGTTCACAGCTTTAATGAAGCTTGCCGCAGGGTGGTGAATTCTACTGCATAACTAAGCAAATAGCTCCTTCACATTTACAAGTCTGCTGCTTCTGCACACCTAATCAGCTGGAAGGGATAAAAATTATAAACATAAATAATTACAAAATCGATTCACAATAAATTTTATATTTTAGTTAATTTATTTATTGAATAAAATAAATGTGAAAGTAATTAGAAAGCATAACATAACAATAGGGCGCTTCCTTCTTATGAAAAGAAGGAAAGGAGTTTAGGCAAAATTGCCCATTACTCTTCCGCCATTTGATCATTTAAGTTAAGAGATTTAAATGGTAACTCCCGTAAAAGGTAAATAATAAATATATAAGATCTCAAACTGACACCAAATCTATAGTATCAGCAAAAGATCCCATCTCTAAGTTCAAGGTGTCGGCTGGATCGTAAAAACTTCCCTATTGGATGGAAAACCGATTCAATCCCTCCCAAACCACCAAACGCAATTCTTGACCAAACAAGAGTGCGATGGAGAGTCAAATAAATAAATAAATAAGGAGGGCAGAGGTGCATTCTCAAGCCAAATGGCCAGGTAGTGTATAAAGATTTGATATCATTATATTCCAAAACACAGCTATGAGAGGGAAATCCCTGCATAGTTTCTTTTCAAAAAAAAAAAAAAAAAAAAAAAAGAACTCACAGGGCGTCTCAAAGCTTGTTTCTTGTGGTTCCATATTCACCTTACCTGTAGGTGTTTAGTATACATCTGAAACCCTATTATGCCAGAGAGCCCTTTGTATAAAAGGGCTTGATCAAAGGTAATATAGGGAAACCCAAGGAATTTGTTTCTAGGGACAGAGAACACCGGACATCGTCCCAAAAAGTGAAAAGATGTTTCCTCTTCTTCTCCACAAGCTGGGCAGAGAGGAGATTCAACAAGACCACATTTGTGGAGATGCTTAGCTAGATAAGCATGTCCAGTAACAATTTGAATTACCTGGCGTAAGTTAGTTCTACTGAGGTGTATGAGTTTACCTGAAAAGTTAAGTGTACTGAGCACCAATTTAGAATGAGCACAGTCTGGAAGTTTAGACCATATATCATCATGTTTGTTCTTTATCCAGCTTCTTACTTCTTTTTTAACCGTTTGATATGAAACTGGGTAAAATGGTTCTGGGCCAGACATGGGGAGTTGCGAAGCATCTTTAGCTACTTTATCAGCTAGTTCATTTCCAGCAAAATCACAATGACCTGGGACCCAGACTAAACTAATGATATTATGGGCCTGAGCCAGAGAATTGAGATCTTGAGTACAGTTCAAAACACAGTTTTGTAACTTGACACGATTAGCCAGGGCAAGGATGGCTGATTGGCTGTCAGAGAGAATATATATATACTTATTAACTGTATTTTTAGCTAAGAGCTCCTTGGCGACCATATTGATCGCCAGAACCTCGGCTTGGAAAACAGTTGTAAATTTACCAAGGTATAGATGAAATCTAATCTTCTTCAGATCCCTTGGTCCTTATAATAGCTCCAGCTCCAGTGAAGTTGGATTTTGATCCATCTGTGTAACATTCAATTGAGCCTGTTGGAATTAGATCAATTAGAGATTCTATCTCATTCCTTTTTGGTATATGAGTTGAAAATAGTTTATCTGGAACTATTGTTTTAGTAATTGCATCTTTGGGCATATAGATTATAGGGATCTCATTGCCCAAGTCCAGGCATATGTCAATGTGGCTTTTCAGGTGGCTTTTATGACCAAAACCTGTCCTTTGGCACCATGTGCCATTTTTATTCAATCTATACATGGCTTTAATTGCTTCTCCGCTCAAGAATAATTTCAAGGGTGGAATTTGCAGTAAAAATTCTAATGCAGCAGTAGGGGTACTATTTAAAGCCCCACTAATGCTTAGGCAAGCAAGTCTTTGCACCTTTTGTAAAATGTTTAAATACGAGCTTTTGTTAATAACATTAATCCAGACCACGCATCCGTAAGAAAGCATTGGCCGGACAATGGCAGTATAAATCCATAGAGTAGATTTTGGGTTAAGGCCCCATTGTTTACCGACGATTCGCCTACAAAGTACTAGAACATTTGTGGCAGTTTGTGCCTTTTCTTTTATATGGGTGATCCATGTAAGTTTACTATCCAGGTAACATCCTAGGTATTTAACGCATTCCTTACGCTTAATAATCTGGTGACCCAGATATAAATCTGCCAGTTTCCATTTCCTTCTCCACGTGAAAACTATGACCTCAGATTTTTCAGCAGAGAAAGAAAGGCCATTTGTATCACCCCAGTGTGAAACTTTATTTAAGATCTGCTGAACTTGATTATGTAGGGTTCCGATATCGAAACCCTGTAATAACACAATAAGGTCATCTGCATAAGCCTGTGACATGAATTAGAAAGCAGCACTGAATTAAAATATTAGTAATACTCATAGTGTAACAACGCTGATACTGCAAATGCTAAATTAAACGAGTATTGGGACTTTAAAGCATTAGAAATGAGTGAGTGTTGCATACAAAGGTTAGCATTTTGGATGCATAAATTCATGTCACACATAGAGAAAATTATGAAAACTTCCATGCAGCCAGTCTATTTGGCAGGATACACAAGTAATAAACATGTTTAATAATGAAACATAATAAAAAATATTAATAATTAATGAGGGAAAATTTATAGTTTTGTTCTTTTTATTTAAGTTAATATTTCTATTGTGAAAACTATCTAACTTAATACACTATTCACTTTCTCTTTGCCAGTACTAAACATTAATTCTGAATTATAATAAATTTTCTAACTGCTCTGTTATTCATTCACAATAGTAATGGCTTGAGTTAATTTCTTCTGCGTTTATTTCATTTATAACCTCCCAAAGTTTTCAACTACATTTTATCCTATAGTTCTAATCTGAGGTAATGTGCTGCAAATATCAAGTGTTAAACTGTCATAATAATAATACTATAGACAACTGAAGTTAACAAGCACATATTGTAAAGCTTCAATCATATGCAGAAGTGATTTATATGCAAGTACAGTCAAAAGTCGTTAATCCGGACTCGTCGGGACTTCGGCGATTCCGGATTATCGATTTTTCCGGATTATAGATCATCAGTTTAAATCTGGTAAGATGGCATGCAGAAATTACAAAATTAAAAATATGAAACCTTAATTTATGAAATAAAGAACAATTATGATCTAAAGGGTATCAAAATTTACAAAAAAAAAAGCTTAATATTTATTTGTTTACTTTATTAAACATTTATTTCAATGTAAGTTGCTTCGTTTCATGTGATAACACTTTCTCTTTAATTCTATTAAACAGACATAATTTCTCGTTTAGTTACAAAGTTCCGCTGTTCAAGTCCTATAATTGCTGTGTTGAGAATACCGACTAATTTGTCAATGGAAATGTTTTCGTTTTCAATAACCTCTGGGTCACTTTCTTCACTATCGAAAGCGAATTATAATGACGAGGAACTTGATTTAAATCATATCAAAGACGGAGTACATAGACATGAAATACTATACTTAGTAAGGAATTATAAGCCAAATAAAATAAAAACATCTGCCCTGAAGATAAGGATAGTGCTGACAGATCAACTTCCAATCCGCGGCGTGAAATTGATAAACAGATTTCGAATTTCAGAACATACTTTCGCTTTGTAGATATAAATTACATATTAGTAAATATATATCGGAAATTCTATTTGACATAATCGAAAGTTCAAGCTTACTTTTATGAAATTGTTCTAAAAGTCTGCAAAAAATAATAAGCAGGATCCAATTCAAAGATTAAGGAGCAACGCAATGTGCAACATTAACTGAATCAGATAATTTTAGCTTAGCTTATACCTCCGTTACGCATTAAACGCGCATGTGCACAAACATATTCGCAGCCGTAAAGGTCTTACGCGCACTCTTAAACGCCTGTGCGCATGCGTGAACGCAACGCATGAGCAGAAAGTTTGTAGCTTTGAGGTCCGGATTATAGATCATTCCGGATTATGGGTGTCCGAATTAACGACTTTTGACTGTATATCTTTATCATTTGGCCAATTTGAATTCAACAAAATAATCTAATTTTCATAACTTTCTCAATTTTTATTGTCTGCAGATAATCAAAACCATTTTTAAAGAGGGACTACTGCACATTATTGTTAAGAAATATATCACATTGACATTCTTCAGCTTTATTACTTTTTAACTTTAACAAATTAATATTTAAGTACTAAAAATTAAATATAACACAGTTATAGCTCTGAAGCTATGTGACAGATGCGACGAGCGAAAGCTCTGAAGTCAGATTCCAATCAGTCTGGGTCGTATTTATTTTGCATATAAAACAATACATGTGAATTCTAGTTAAATAGAACCAATGACTAAAAAGCACTTGTTTTAAAAAATACATAATAAAAATGTATTTTTCATATTACATATCAATACAAAATAGCATATTAAAATAAAGTCGTAGCTGCCCGGATGGTATAGTGATTAGGGAAGCCTGAGTACAATACTGAGGGACCCGGGTTCGAATAACGAACAAGGCATGGATGTAAATTATTTGTCCCTTCATAGGAGGTAAAGGTGGCCTGCCTATTAGGTACCTCCATAATAGATCACCATATCTGATTTTAGGAGTGGCCAATGCCGGCATAGGCAAGCATCCACCATTGGAAACAAAAAGTACATGTGCAAGAAATGGAGTTATTCTGATGCTAATGGTTTCATAAAATTAATTATTCTTTTCTGATAACTCGATTCATAATTATAATGTGGGGAAAAAAGAAGAAATATAGAATATCAAATCCCATTTACTTTCCTGAACCAAAGTATGAAAGTAACAGCACAGTGTATAAAAATGTTGAACAACTGCATCGTCTGTTAACACAGTTATAACTGAAGTACTGTTTTGAAGAAGGGTATGGAGTTTTATGGCAATTAGCATATACTTTGATGCTTCTTATTTCATTAAAGCTAATTCTTATATATAGGCATAGTAATGTTTTGTTCATCAGCATTTTATGAATTATTGACAATTTCAAAACAACAAGTATAAATATGCAAAATAAAATAAGGAGCTGTACGACTTAAAGCTCATATAAATTGGAATACCTTATGTTGGAGCATTGCTGAACTCATACTTAAAACAGAATAAAATGATAAATGAAATTCAAAACACTACTATATATGCACTGTATGTTACTTCCTTATTAAAGCAGACAGTCTGGATATATTTAAAAGTTACAAGTTACAAATTTGGTGATTCAATCAGCTTATTTTGTTATGGTGTCTTTATTAAACAATAATCAAATGTCACCTATGGATATTCTAATATATTTTAAGAACATTAGGCTTAAATAAAAAGTTAAACTTTACCTTTCTGGATTTTGGAAAGCCTAACAGATTTCAGTTCACAAAAGTCCCATTTATTGCTATTACAGGCCACACATCGAGCAAAAGCTTACATTGAAGGGCAGTTCAACCTGAAAAAAGAAATTAAATCACCATTTAAAATTTCATGATCAGGGTAACAATACAAAGGTTTAGCACTTGGCTTATAAATAATGCTGCTCTTTCAGAAAAATTTAATTGCCATGACAATAGATTTAGGTTGGTAACTTATTTCTGTAAAAAAATGTTATGCCCTTTCCAGGAAAAACATGAGCACACATATTTACCATATAACATATTCCTCGAAGTATAACACAATGGCTTCAAATCACATTAATTAGAAAGTTTGATTTCATTTCTACTTTAACCAGGTTGCCTTCATGGCCATATGACATACAATATATTCTTTAAAATAAAGACTAATGTAACAGATTCAAATAACAAATTTAAAAGTTTTGCCCCATAAGTGAAAACATAACTTTGTGAAATAAATCTTGCATCCAATTTAAGGCCATGAGAACTGATGTTTGACAAATACTAAAGAAAGTTTATTTATATTTTTGATGCATTAGACATGAACCTGATTTAATCAAAAAAAACTTTAATATGGGGGATAGGTTGGAATAGCTTTAACTTCTTTGATAAGCTGAAGCATGTTTAGAACAAAATGTTTTAATGACAAGTAAATTTCCATCATTTGCAAATCATTATATTATTAGAAAATACATTTTAATGAGATACTAACAACTATGACATTTTATGCAGAAAAAGAGTAAAAATTAAGCCAGTTATCATTTGGCTTTGTGGTGTCATCGAAGCTTTGCTTCTTCTCCCAGCATAAATTCTTTGGTGGTACACTACTATACTGTCAACAATATTGTTTTCATATTAGTTCCACAACAGTAAATTAACATGTTCCAGTTCAGAGTTTGAATGCATCTGAAATGTTTTGTGCACAGTTTGAATTTAAGAAAAATCTCTTTCTTTCAGACTTATATTTTCAGCTTAATATTCTAATGATTTACTTTTTTTGAAATCATATACTACAGCTATATCCATTTGACTTTGAAGGGAAGATTAATAATTTTTATCTTCTTATATCCTACCCATATATCTTTCTTTCTAAGTAGCTATGTGCAGAGTTAAAAAATGTATAGACATATAAAAATAATAAGGATAGCTTAATTATTTTTATTGAGAAAAATTAAATGTGCATAGCTATATATGTAAGAATACATAATTAAATTAGTCCAAATCATATTTAATGCATCTCCATATCTATTTTAATATTTTCATTTAATATGTATTTAAATGCACTAATCATTTTATCATTAGAATTCTAGTAAAAGTAAGAAAAAAGCTATAATAAATTAAATGCTGTTGTTGTTGGTATCATTTTAACTTTGCCCAGTTTGTCTTCATGGCAATAGCAATATTTATAACATATATAATATTTAAAAAAGGAACATTTTGTTATGTTAATAATAATAATTTGCTGCATTTTTTAACTCCCCAAACCCCATAAACGTTTTGCGAAAATATAAAAAACTTTATTTTCTTTTACCGTAATAATCCGTAATGTTCGTTGCGAAAATATAAAAAACTTTATTTTCTTTTACCGTAATGTTCGAAAAATAAACCCCATAAACGTTTTGCGAAAATATGAAATAATAATGATTTGCGACTTTCAAACTTTATTTTCTCTTACCGTAATGTTCGAAAAGTAAACAGAAAATTTCCCTTTTCCTCCTTCAGGAAAATTCCCTGTGTGGGTTGCAACAATTATCAGGGTTACCATATTCTGGCGCACGTACGCTCACTTCCGATATAAACAAATCCGCAATTTCGCCAAGTGCCGGTTATGGAAACATCCCCAAGCTTTCATTTAACTTATTGAGATGATCTTGAATGTATTCTATTTTCAGGTCGTGGTGGAGGTTCTTATGGACCTTATAAGAGATAAACAAATTTAGAGGGCGGGGCGCACGTCACCGACATGTCGGCAAGAAAGAGTAGGGACGATCTGGTTTACTTTAACAATGAAAACTATGGCATTTGTATCATCGCATAACTCTTTGTAATTATTAAATGTGATACGTTGTATAGTGATGAGAGTAGATAGAAAATGGGCGTTCTGCGGCAGGAGGAGCTGAGGAGCTGAGGGCGTGGTCAATGACATCACAGAGGGCGGGGCCAAAGGCAACGTCATCACACTAGGAGGCGTGGTTTCGAGTAGAGTTGAGGTGTTGGTAGACTGCTGGTTGAGTTGTAGACTTCCTGCTTTTCATTTAAAGTTAGTTTTTTTATATTGGCAACGGGAAATATTTTCTGCATCTTAATTTTGATGATATAGTGATGCTGCCCTCTCTTGACTAAAAAGTGAATTATATGTTTTAGAAATATATTTTTTAAGTCTGGTGTTAAAATTATTCAATGCGCGACTCTGAAAACAATGTAAAAGAAACAAATATAAAAAAGACTTTCCTTTAATGATAGTTCATCATGTCATGAAAATGAAATTACAAGATAATTTGTTTTTATTACTCAATTTTATTCTGATACTTTTATCCTTTCTAGTTTTAAATGAAACTTTAACTTATTTCTTAGGTTTTCTGTTCATAATAACATATTCATTTACTGTCATATTTTTTAATACTTAACACGTTTCTAATTTGTAATATTTATTTAATTTCCACATACTATTTTTTTTTCATACCTTTCATAAATTTCAGCATACCCTGATTTTTAACTTATATGTTATATTTCACAAACGTTCCCGCACATGCTGTTTATTTGTTACATTACTTAATTTTAGATGCAATTTAACACTTTTTTTAACGTTATAATGTTCAATATATTCTGAATTTTAACTTCATTTACTTTTTTTAAACCACTCTAGTATTCTATACACACTTTAACTTAGTGGTATGAAATTGTATTTAAAAAGAAACGTTTATTTTTCGTCATCTTAGTTCTTTTACTAAATTTTCTACAGAATTTCTAATTTCTTTCACGTGTTTAACAATATCTTCCTTACATTACCGAATATTTTTTAAAAAAACTTAAGTCTATAACTGCTAATTGCTTTTCTTACGTTCATGATTTCCCTTCTGTGTTTATATTTCTTAATTATAGCTTAACTTATTTATTATAATGTTTTTATTTCTGTCTCATCACTCGTAATTCCAACATTTTATCCCTTTTTATTCATTTTAACGATATGGATTGTTTTCATTTACTCCATATTCAAATATTTCCTTACAATTTTTATAATACTTGTTTTATTCCTCGATCATAATAGATCATCTACAGGTTTTACTCAGAAATTTCCATTCACAACTTTACAGTTTAATACCATTTATATCTAAATGTATTTCTTTCTCATATAGTTTTATGGTCTTCAAAGTTTCTAACATCATATTTAGTTTTAAATCCCGATTACCTTTAAGTGTGTTGATAATTTTCATTTCTAATTTTACAACCACGTTCAGTGTTTCATCCACACATACCAAAATATTTCTTACATTTTCTGATATTTAGTCTATGTCATATTTCAGTACTTCAAATGAATTTACACTGCTCACATTATTATTTTTTCATGTTTTAGAGACACTAACTATACTAATTTTACTATTTTTCCTGCACTAATTGCATCTATGTCAGCACTCATGCTAAACTAGCAATTGTTTTGCATCACATGCATAAAGAAATTCTTAAAACCAACTTTTTCAATATCGTACTCAAATTACTGTTTTCCAGATGGGAATTACCAGTATTCTTTGGTTTTACTCTGTTACATCTTTTTAAATTTTAACATCTTACTTTTAATTCTAACATACATCTTTTAAACAGTTTTTTCTTTTAATGATAGCCTTACCTTATTTGTTCAAATTAATTCTTTCATTCACCTTCTTTACTACCTTTCAGTACCTTCATAATTCACTATGCAAACGCGATGTCTTTCACTGACATTCTGTTTAATAATACCACAAGTTTCCTTAATTGACAAAAAGCGAATTATTTCTCATTTCAAAATAGAACTACTATATTTTTGCACAAACATTACCTTTATCCATTCAAGCCACCCCTTAACCTGTAACTGACGTAGCGATAGGAAAGGAGATTCTTATCATATGCTCTTTCGACATTTGAGGTTTCTAGAACTTCTTTGACAAGTATATCAATACCATCAGAAAATATACTTAACACTTTTACCCAGTTTAAAGGCAACATACTGTTATAAGAAGGGTTTTAGTTAAATTTATAACTCAAATAAACGCATTTTGCGCTAAATAGGCATAAACATTTAGATTCAGAATATTTCTTTTTAATCCGATGTAAGACTTGAATTTCATTCATGATACGGATTGTCTCTTGATTTTCTTTTTGTTTACCTTACACTAATAGAAAATTTTTATTTTACAAGTTCAGCTTTTAATGAAATAGAAATAAAAACTACGATACACCTGCTGTTTTTAAGAAAAGGAACTTTGATATATTTCTGGAAATGTAAATGCTTTTAGAGTTTTCTTTCAATAACGTTGATTTTCATTACTTTACTAACTTCAATAATTCTCTTATTAGCTAATATGAATGAAAGAAGATTGTCAAAAATGTGACACAGTATAATTCTTACGAACATATGTACCTTTACCAGCATACAGATATTACCGATTGAAATGAAGAAAGATACAGATATTTTACTCCAATCTACATTAAATTAAAAAAAAAATATTTAAACTTTCATACATTCCAAAGAATAAACGAAAACTCAATAGATATTGTTATGTTTGTATATATGAGATAAAAGTTTTATGAATGGTATCTAAAGTAATGCTTAGAACTTCATAAAAGCGAACATTCACTATGTTAATACACATATCATAAATTATTTACATACTTCAATGTAATATTAATCATTACATGTAATATATACATATGTATTTAAAGTTTAATTGTCTTACAACTGAATAATTAAATATTGAGAAAAAGAGGTTCCTTTCTTGCACTATTTAATTCACATGGAACAAATTTTCCCATCAACCACATTGAACCGCGTTTATTAAATTCGCCAAAGCTCTTTTATTTCTGCATTTTCACACTCACGACACATTTTAAATGAAACTATTGATTACCATTTCAAACACCGATATCATAACTCAGTGTAAAACTAAATCATAACTCATTTTTTCCCTACTAACTACAATTTTATATGTTCAAGAAGTACATCTAAGACATGATCATTTTCTATGTTCTAGCAAATCGATTCAATTGCGAACATACTATTAAGACTTGCGATTTTAGAAGACTTGCATGTATTAACGATGTCAACGTTTCTTCGTTTTTGTAAGATTCGCATCAAATCATGTCGCATTCGAATGTGGTGTAAGAGATCACTTTTTCTTTTAAACACTTGTAAACAATGGATGCAATTTATAAGAAGAGAAGTATCATGCTGTTTCAAAACATCATCATCAGCATATTTCTGTTTCTTTTGACACCGGCAACATTTAAAAAAAAAGTTTCGTGAGATATTCTTCAAATTCTGTTTTACTTGAAAAAATGTCCGAACTTTCAATACGATGTAAAGTTTCATATTGTTTTAAATTCTTATGCTCACTAAATATTTTTTATCACGATTTACTCTTAAAAGTAACTTTATAACTTTTCATATCCTTTTTACATGAAAAGAACTTGTGATTATTCACTACAAAATTCTAAGACGAGAAGCTTCGCGACTTTTCAAACTACAAACTTAAATTTCTTAGGACATACACTACATCTGATGTTTCTTTCATGAGATTTCAAATATCTCTTCAGATTACTCGTATTCAAGAAACCTTACAAATATATCACATAAGTTCAGCGAATAATCGCTTCATAAACTCTTAAATTTTCAACACGAGTGAATCACTTGAAGCATATACTGCACTGTAAACATACAATACTTAAAAAAATTGTTATAAAAAATAAAAATACATTCATTTCACCAAGAAGCTTTTCTATTTAAATACATTTATTTATTTCCAAAGAACAAGTTTCTGTATTATACATAAAATATACTTAGAATTTTCTTTCATTAGTTAATATCAAATTAACAACAATATCCATTTACTGATATTTGATATACATGTTTGCTTTAAAATTAAAACTAAAATTTCAATATATTTCTATTAAAAAAAACATAATGAAAAAAAAAATACTCATAACATCAACCAAAGACAGAAATTTAAATAGAATAGCTGTACTTATATTAGTGCATTTTTATAATCTTCATAACATTTCGATTCAAAAAACCTATTACAAAATAAATGAAACATTTTTTTCTGCCTTAAAGAATCTCTTATATTTTTAAAATTAATACATAAAAATATATCTTCACCAATATATTTAATTCTGTCCTCAACACTTATTATAATGCAATCATGTCTTGTTTGTGAAGGATGATTTACAATGCAACCTTCGCATTTATATAGCTTTTTTATCACTGAACTTAATTCAGTTTTGATAGAGTTTATGAGTTCTTTAAAAAGTTCATCATCATCACTTACCATATCCGAACAATTGTTTTTACATTTGATTTGCAACGGTAAAATAATTTCAAAAATACTTTTATATAAAGTATTAGATACATCAGGAATAATTTCTTTCAATTTTTTTAAAATATCACAGTTTACTTTTAGGTATGTAGGTTTTAGTTTAAAAGAATTTTCATCTTGTTTAAAAACTTATTGAAAAATACACTCACCTTCTTTGTTGAAAACTACCAACTCATTATTGCAAGTGATGCTGGCACTCATATAGATAAGATTAAATTTATATATTTTTGAGGAAAATTCTTGCCATGTTGCAGGAGTTATAACAACACCGCGTGTAGTAGGGTATAATATTTTATTTTGTTCCACACATTCACGTAGATGAATGTTCATTCTGTTTTCAAACTGATTTATGGACACAAAATATCCCCAACCAAGAGTCCACTGTGCAATCAACTTCGAACTTTCTTTTTTCTGTTCTCGATTATTCGGCATGAAGATATTTTCAGGAACAGACTTCATATAGTGGGCAAACCAGTCATCCTCTGGAAGTTCATCCTCATTATCTTCCAAGCGTCGTTTCTTAATTTTCGAAATTTTTATGTTTCGGAATGTGATACTAATTCCAGGATCTTTAACGTCAGGTTGAGAGGGTATTCCGTGCATCCAAAATTGATTCGTTGGGTGTTTCATTACAAGGAGAGTTCCATGAGTTAAGTCCACGCTTCGAGATGTGAAATTTCGCCTGGTAAATACCATTTGACGTTTCGCACCTAAACTGATGATAGGTATATCACTTTCAGGTTCGAGACAAGTTTCATTGTCTTTATGCGTTGAAAGTTTCGCCACTCCGTCAGGATAATAGTTCAATAAAGCAAAATTATATTTTTTGCCAGTTATCGTTTCAACATAATCTTTTACATTTAGAAGAGTTTGAGTCCATGGTTCTGCACAAATGCTCGTTCCAGAGAATTCGTAACTAAGTCCTTCATCACCAAAACCGAGTACTTTTCTTCGTGGAACATACTGAGTCCCATTAATTTCAAAACTAATATTTTTAAAATCATAATTTGATAGTTCATCTAGCAAAATATCAGCTTCATTTCGTGAATAAAATTCTTCGTATAATTCCATATTTAACTCTGTATCACATATATTCCTCATATTCGCTTTTGAATCTAACGACAATTCTGAATGATATAGAAATACGTAGCATTCTTAAATAGCAAAAATTATCTAAAACATACATTAACGAAATGATTTCATCAACACTTATCGTAATACATTCTTGTCATGTCTTGTTTGTGAAGCCAGTCTTTCCGGCGTCATATGTGTAAAAATAATCATGATAGGATAGTGGGAAAGAGTTATAGTGTCCTAATGTTGTTATTCTGAACCTCGATATTACATATATGCATAAGGAAAATCTTAAAAGCATCATCCACTTATCATGATAGAGTAATGGAAAATTTCTAAAACTCTGATAATCATACGCGAAAGAATGTATTATCTTAAGGTTGTTGTTGCTATTCCAAGTTTGACAATACATACAGAAGTGAAGGAAGACGCTTGATTAGCGCTGCACGTTATCATGATAACGTGAAGTCTACAGCCTATGCTGGTAAAGGTACATATGTTCGTAAGAATTATACTGTGTCACATTTTTGACAATCTTCTTTCATTCATATTAGCTAATAAGAGAATTATTGAAGTTAGTAAAGTAATGAAAATCAACGTTATTGAAAGAAAACTCTAAAAGCATTTACATTTCCAGAAATATATCAAAGTTCCTTTTCTTAAAAACAGCAGGTGTATCGTAGTTTTTATTTCTATTTCATTAAAAGCTGAACTTGTAAAATAAAAATTTTCTATTAGTGTAAGGTAAACAAAAAGAAAATCAAGAGACAATCCGTATCATGAATGAAATTCAAGTCTTACATCGGATTAAAAAGAAATATTCTGAATCTAAATGTTTATGCCTATTTAGCACAAAATGCGTTTATTTGAGTTATAAATTTAACTAAAACCATTCTTATAACAGTATGTTGCCTTTAAACTGGGTAAAAGTGTTAAGTATATTTTCTGATGGTATTGATATACTTGTCAAAGAAGTTCTAGAAACCTCAAATGTCGAAAGAGCATATGATAAGAATCTCCTTTCCTATCGCTACGTCAGTTACAGGTTAAGGGGTGGCTTGAATGGATAAAGGTAATGTTTGTGCAAAAATATAGTAGTTCTATTTTGAAATGAGAAATAATTCGCTTTTTGTCAATTAAGGAAACTTGTGGTATTATTAAACAGAATGTCAGTGAAAGACATCGCGTTTGCATAGTGAATTATGAAGGTACTGAAAGGTAGTAAAGAAGGTGAATGAAAGAATTAATTTGAACAAATAAGGTAAGGCTATCATTAAAAGAAAAAACTGTTTAAAAGATGTATGTTAGAATTAAAAGTAAGATGTTAAAATTTAAAAAGATGTAACAGAGTAAAACCAAAGAATACTGGTAATTCCCATCTGGAAAACAGTAATTTGAGTACGATATTGAAAAAGTTGGTTTTAAGAATTTCTTTATGCATGTGATGCAAAACAATTGCTAGTTTAGCATGAGTGCTGACATAGATGCAATTAGTGCAGGAAAAATAGTAAAATTAGTATAGTTAGTGTCTCTAAAACATGAAAAAATAATAATGTGAGCAGTGTAAATTCATTTGAAGTACTGAAATATGACATAGACTAAATATCAGAAAATGTAAGAAATATTTTGGTATGTGTGGATGAAACACTGAACGTGGTTGTAAAATTGGAAATGAAAATTATCAACACACTTAAAGGTAATCGGGATTTAAAACTAAATATGATGTTAGAAACTTTGAAGACCATAAAACTATATGAGAAAGAAATACATTTAGATATAAATGGTATTAAACTGTAAAGTTGTGAATGGAAATTTCTGAGTAAAACCTGTAGATGATCTATTATGATCGAGGAATAAAACAAGTATTATAAAAATTGTAAGGAAATATTTGAATATGGAGTAAATGAAAACAATCCATATCGTTAAAATGAATAAAAAGGGATAAAATGTTGGAATTACGAGTGATGAGACAGAAATAAAAACATTATAATAAATAAGTTAAGCTATAATTAAGAAATATAAACACAGAAGGGAAATCATGAACGTAAGAAAAGCAATTAGCAGTTATAGACTTAAGTTTTTTTAAAAAATATTCGGTAATGTAAGGAAGATATTGTTAAACACGTGAAAGAAATTAGAAATTCTGTAGAAAATTTAGTAAAAGAACTAAGATGACGAAAAATAAACGTTTCTTTTTAAATACAATTTCATACCACTAAGTTAAAGTGTGTATAGAATACTAGAGTGGTTTAAAAAAAGTAAATGAAGTTAAAATTCAGAATATATTGAACATTATAACGTTAAAAAAAGTGTTAAATTGCATCTAAAATTAAGTAATGTAACAAATAAACAGCATGTGCGGGAACGTTTGTGAAATATAACATATAAGTTAAAAATCAGGGTATGCTGAAATTTATGAAAGGTATGAAAAAAAAATAGTATGTGGAAATTAAATAAATATTACAAATTAGAAACGTGTTAAGTATTAAAAAATATGACAGTAAATGAATATGTTATTATGAACAGAAAACCTAAGAAATAAGTTAAAGTTTCATTTAAAACTAGAAAGGATAAAAGTATCAGAATAAAATTGAGTAATAAAAACAAATTATCTTGTAATTTCATTTTCATGACATGATGAACTATCATTAAAGGAAAGTCTTTTTTATATTTGTTTCTTTTACATTGTTTTCAGAGTCGCGCATTGAATAATTTTAACACCAGACTTAAAAAATATATTTCTAAAACATATAATTCACTTTTTAGTCAAGAGAGGGCAGCATCACTATATCATCAAAATTAAGATGCAGAAAATATTTCCCGTTGCCAATATAAAAAAACTAACTTTAAATGAAAAGCAGGAAGTCTACAACTCAACCAGCAGTCTACCAACACCTCAACTCTACTCGAAACCACGCCTCCTAGTGTGATGACGTTGCCTTTGGCCCCGCCCTCTGTGATGTCATTGACCACGCCCTCAGCTCCTCAGCTCCTCCTGCCGCAGAACGCCCATTTTCTATCTACTGATGAGATTATGAAAGCCACAGTTTTTTCCAAACAGGATTAATATGTCTCATTAAAGCACTTTTTACTGTATTTCGCGCATTTTTATCACGCGTAATTCTTGTAAAAACATCTTTACTTTGGTAAAACGGTAAAACTTTAAGCACAAAATTTATGAACTTTATTTTGCGTAAAAATAAACTAAAATTAAATAAGATTGATTGTACGTGATGCTTTGAGATAAAGAAGGTAAAATTAAACAAGATCTGATAATTTTTTTAAAATATTTAATGAACATTTCCAGCCAGTGATTTTCCAAACTATAATAACATTACAAAACGATCATATTTATTTCATTATATGATCATTAAATTATTAACATTAAAGTGGATTAGTTATTTTAATAATTCATAAATTTCGGAGCATAAAATTTTCTGAGCGTAACGAAGGGAAAGAAAAAAGATAAAATAAAATCTAGAAGTACTCAAATTTAATATTACGCCCAAAAGAAACATTTTTTTTAAAGTTTTGTGGGTTAATTTTATTTATTGAATATCATGTTCTTCGCCCATAAGCCACATACATTTGAAAACAGCATATCTTTAGAATTTCTGCACTGAGGATAAAACTGTTATTTTCCGTACAGTGCTCGCTTTGAACTCGTTGAGTTTGTTAATCAAACACTCGTTAAAGTTTTACAAAATATTAAATAGATCAAAACAAATTCGAAATTCGGCCGTCCAGATGCCCATGTTCGGGTGGAGGATTACATTATTCAAAATTTGATAGCTCTAGATACCATCGTTTTTGTCACAGTGCGAGAAACATACATGTATTCATGCAGATTCTTCATTATTTAATTTTTTTAATATAATACAGGGCGATAATATTTGGTAACAACAATTTGCAAGCAGACACGGACATTTATAGTGAAACAGCGCAAAATGCTGCTTCGAGCTAATAAATTAAATTAACAGTAAATAAAAAAATATTATGCAAAACTAAAAATAAATTAAAAAAATAATCACTATAAAATACAAGCAAAATTAATTATTACGGTTAAATACCATGTTAATATTAGAATTAAATGTATAAAAATTATTAAGGAGTCAAAAGTGTATATCATTATGATGTATTATGAAATATAATTGAAATAAAATTCCCTTATAGAAATTGTGCTATAATATTCATCTATAATTTTAAAAAAGCAGCACAATTTAGAATTTTAAACAAAACTTTCAAAAATTCGTTTTTAAATATTTTAGTATTTTTTACTTATTTACACCAATAAAAATTGCAAGAGAAAATTGTTTGTTTGAAATTTTCTATTAGTTCAGATTTAAAATGTTATTTTCTAAAAGAAGTAGTTACAAATTTATTTACAGCATAGGGAAAGTAAAAAAATATCCAGCCCTGAAAGCATGCAATAGCTTTATAATTATTTGGAACGCTAATTATGCTTGATAAATATGCTAATTTTTTAAAAATCAAACTCAGTTTCAAAAATAAAAATATGGAGAAATTCTAATTTGTAAAATGAGGCGCTACAACCAGGTTTTTCTACAGGCTGCAATAGGCAATCACTGTTAAATTTCTGCATGTCGTCCATACTCCTCCGGATGTGATCAATGTGACAGCCGGCAACGCCTCAGACGAGAGGGAAAACCCATTTGGGTTAGTCTATTTCTTATAAGGTCCATGTGTAAGACTTGGAGTTTCTTGACATCGTTCTTGGTTTCTTGACATCGTTTGCCCCCACGAGTGAAACATAGATAAGGATAGGTGTTATAATCGCTGTATAGAGTCTTTTCTTTCTTGCCAGATCCAGGCCTGAGTAGTCCGAGAGAAGAAAGTAAAGGTTTCGTATAAGTCCATATGCTTTGAATGGGGTAATTCTGATATGAGTGCTCCAGCTAAATGACCTATTGTTCAAGCAATATAAGTTCGTATAATTTGGTAACGAAGACAGGTCTGCTAGGCCTGTAATTTTGAGGGTTTTAATGCCATTCACCTGGTTTCAATTATGCAATATTAATTCACGTTTCTGATTTTTCTGAAAAATAATGATGTAGTTAATTAGCAATGAACATTATTATGGAAATAATAATCCTAATTGATAATGTGTTCCTAAAGTTTTTTAGCAGTTATCATTCTTATTGAAAAAGACAAATTTAGAGGGAATGTTTTTGATCATACATTGGAGGTAGAGTCCGGTCAAGGCGCATGTCTAGGATTGTGTTTAGTAATATAACAGGGGTGGCCAAAGTGCGGCTTGCGAGCCTGATACGGCTCTCATAGGCAATTTGTGCGGCTCATGCGTATAAAATATATATATGAAAATGGTAACTGAAACTATTCAGTGTCCAACAAGAAGTAATTAATTAGTTAAATTCTTTTTACAAAGTTATTAGGGATTTCGTTCTATTTAAAAACTCCTCCACTATTGTAATGCTGGAAATAGGAACTTGTGGCTTTTAAAAAATGTAGATGCGGCTCTCGAACATTCCTGAATTCAGACGTGAGGCTCTTTCTGAGATGAAGTTTGGCAACCCTGCAATATAATTTCTAATTTCAGAAAGAGGAGTTACTATTAGTCTCTCTATATTCTTGTTCTGGTGGTTTTCTGTTGATTTTGAGTTCGGTTATTTTGGTTTGGGTTGACAGCAGAAACGGAATTTGGCGTGGGTTTTCCGGCGGCTCCTTTCTGTCCTTATTTGATTTGATACTAAACGAAATATGATAAACTGGCATTTATCAAAATGAATGAAGCTTTTCATAAATTAAAAGTTGGTTAAAATTTCTATCATTTGCTAAATTTTAAGAGTAAGTTAAGGGTACTAAAAGCAATGATATACTTCGAGATCTCAAATAAATTAAATTAACAATACATAATTAAAAAATATATTAATTAGTAAAAGTTCGATTGTTCAAGATGACATAGTTATACTTTTATTTAGTGCGCCGGCTTTTACATGAGGTTTGCAGCAAATATTTACTTCATGTAATAAATGTGTTATCATGTAATAAAAAAAAAAATGAGAAATGAGAAAATTTCTAAACTAACCCGAAGGTAATTGTATCATAAGACGCTGCTTAACAGATAAAATAAAGACCAGAAGTACAGAATAGAAGTAAACAAATAGTAGCAATTATCATGATCTTTCTGTCCTAGATTTTTCAATAATGCCCTGTTATTTATAAAGGCAATTAATACAATTTTACTTCATTTCTTGCTGATAATATTTGACTGAGTCCAGCGGTATGTTTTCATGATCTCTTCTCAAAACTAAACTAAATATCTGTCTACAAGGAATTTCTTGTAAACAGATATTTAGTTTAGTTAGACTCAACGTTCATGAGAAATTAAGAGATTTTGAAAGGAACTTTTGTTTGTGTATTAGTTTTGTGAAATAAAGACATATTTCACCATTTTTCAACTTTAGAATACCTTAGAAGAAACTTATATTATTATTGGAGAAGAATTATGCAATGGCGTGCGTTCGCATCTCGAAACTCTGGGGTGACAATTTGAAACTTCTTTTCCGAAATGCAAATATATACTAATTTTTTCTTCTTAATTATTTCCATTCTGATTTTGAAAGTGAGGCTTATAGTTATCGAAAATCATTTTTATTATTATGGTAACAGTATTTGTTTAATTTTAATGCCATTCATTACATGAAATTTCACCGAACAAAATCATTTTGTGCTTCCGTTAAATTTCATTTCTCGATATTTTTGCTGTCTAGTTCTGACATACAGACAGTACAGACAGGCTAACAGCATTTATCCGCTTTCGCCTTAAAGAAGACAATCCAGCCAATTCTCAAGATGTCTGAGAATCAAAGAAGTATACATATTAGGAATGAGGTTATATTATTAATATTTATTATTTCGAGAATTGAATTACACATTCAGCCGAAATTGAGTTTGCATCTCGAAGAAATCCTGCGGCTTTCCAGCGATTAAATTTCCTTCTTTGCTTATATATTGCAAAATAAACACTGAAATATATCGAAAATAGTGCTACAACACCACCTACCGCAGCTATTACATCATTCTCCCACCATTTTGCCATTAAAAGAAAAATTAGAGCACATGGGCTTTATATCTTTTATCATTTATTTTTCCGCAGGCAAACTTTGACACAGCAGTTAAGATGCAATAGAACCTGAATCTGATATCTGGGTTGCATTGACTGCTACATTTTAAACCTTTCTTTATCGATAATATATTGATAAGGCCTATCCTCTCATTCTCAAGTATAGTCGCTTCCAAGCTGCAAGAATAAATTCCAGGGTTGTTGAAAGATATTCAGTTTGAATGAAATAATGCAACTAAAGCTATGAGAAATGAACGAAGCCTCCCCGAAAAAAAGCAAGATTTGTTTATATCAAAGTGAGTATAAAAATTACAAAAAATTTTGTCTTTCCTTCATTCTTAAATAATAGACTTAAACAGTGCTTATTATATCATAGTTTATAACACATGAATGATACTTGACAGTAATATTTCTAAAAGCTATCTTACTTATGAGCCGATAAATATCCATGCATCTAGCGTTCCCTCAACTTTATGCATGTCTTTTCAAAACTAAGTATTGATAAATGGCTTTGTAAGCAGCTGACAATATCATTGATTTCCCATTAAGGCTTCATGAGTTATAGGTTCTTCCAACAGGAACAATATGTGTTTACAGCTGGCAGTTTTCATAAAACAGTGCTGTACTATGCTGGATTCTTTTTAAATATATTTGCAGAATGCCTAAAGAAAAAGAGCAAGAATGAAGCAGAATGCCTGAAGAAAAAGAGAAGAAAAAATAAATTTTTGCGTAAAATTTAGTATTTGTACTTTTTTTTAATTAAAAACTTTTTAATCTTATGATATTTGATTCTTGCGATTTCAAAAATAAAATATTTGACTAAAATATGAATAACATTTTAAGAAACCAAATGTAGGATAAAATTGTGTAAAGCAATGGGCACAATGATAAAACTGTTTAAAGCAGTGTATGCAAGCCATCCTAAGTTAAAATGTCGGTTATACATCTCTCTTATTTATATATATATCGGTATTTTTCCGTTTCGCCGGCGCAAATCTCGCCAAGCAGACTTTATTAGCGACAACATACAGTGTACAAATAAAAAATATTAAAAAAATGTTAGTTCTAAGAATTCTTTTTTTGAAGGGATAAACATTTTAGTATCGCTTAAAATTTTATAAAAAGCCAATAAATAAAGACAATAAATTTGTAAAAAGACATTAATTTAAGAATTTAATTTGCTTTCCTGGTTCAACATCCTGATTCGCCGGTTCATATCACGTGACCCCAAGCGATTTCATCTCGCGTAAACTACTCTACAAAAATTTAATGCTCTCAGTAATTATCTACATTAATTCCAAGTTAAATCTTAATTTGGAACACAAGTTTAAATGCAAGCAATATTTCAATGCGTACGAATAGCTTACTCAGAAATTATGATCTGAGGCCTAAGGAGTTGCAAGAACAACAATGAGAATGAGAGAAATTCAAATTATAGAGAAGTAGAAATGTGATAACTTATTAGATGTTGCAATTATGTGTATTATTTTTGAAATATAGGTTTCTTTTAAAGAAATAATATTGTGATAGTAGTAGTTTATCCATGATTACTTTTCATTTGTTATATTCTTACTGTGACTGTATCCTTCGGAAATTAAATTATTCGCCTAATTTTTCCCTCTCAATTATCGGAATTGCATCCTAATTTACTTAATTACCGAAAATGGCCTTAGACATAAAACTGAACTATCTGATAAAAACTTTATGTAATTATATGCCAATATTGAAAGAAAAAATCAATCTGATAAAAAAAAGCTGCGACTTGTTTTGAAAATGAGACGTAAAAGGTTACCAGCAAGAATATTCCGTTTGGCATCGGTTGGACCATTACTGGCGACTTTATCGCTTGCTCCGGCAAAACGGAAAAGTACCTATATATCTTTTCTGAACGGAACATTGAAAGGAGTGTTAAGTGTGCTTTACTGCATTTTCTCTTTTAATATATGCAGTTTTCAAATGCATCGTAGTCTGAGTTACAAAGTATTCTTCCGAAAGAAACGTAATTCAAAAAAATAAAATCAAATTCTGGAAAATTTATATTTACAAATATATTTAAAATGCTCAGTTTGAATGAATAAATAGAAAATTTTAAAATAATTATCTGAAGATACAATGCAACACTAATAATTCAAATAAAAGTCTAAAAATTGAAAAATTACCTAAAATAGTAACTATGACTAAAAATATAGTATAAAGAAAACTCTTTAAAAAAATAAACGATACACCTTTAATTTAAACTACGCAGTTCGAATGAGTAAATAGAATTTTTTATAACAGTTATTCGAAAGAAACTATTCAACGTAAACAATAAAAATGAAATTCGAAAAAAAAAATTGCTTAAAATTAATAACAATTATTATTAAAATATAAGATAAAGAACATTATTTGAAAGAAGCAACAATTGAGTCTTTTTTCCTTTCACGCGCTATGTAAAAATGGAAATGAAAATAGGTTGCCACATATTAAGAAGTTCGCCAAGTGAACTAAATTTGGCGCAAACTGAATAAAAAGCGCCAACGTAAATTGTTAAATTTCTCCGTAAATTTAGCACCAAATTTTACAAAACTTAATAATGAAAATGAAAATCTTCCTTTCACACACTAGGTAATAACTACAAAGAGTTTTTGCGTATAAATCAGGTAAGGCCGAAGGCCGCTCACTTTTTGTTTACAGTTCAGTTGGGGTGCCGTAGCACCGCGTCCGCAGGCGAAATTGTAGAGGTGGCAAGTCATACAAGGAAGAGACTAGTAATTATTAAATTAATTCAACTAAAATTTTAATATTTAGGCATAATCTGAGTCGTAGAATCGAAATATGTAAAAAAAGTGGTATGTTATTTCAGAAAAAGTCCGATTTTGTGTTAAAATCCCTATCTTAGAATACTGCTATCATGGACCTTATAAGAAATAGACTAACCCAAACGGGTTTTCTCCCTCGTCTGAGGGGCCCACCAGCGGCCGAGCGGTAAAGTCGCTGAACACTGGTAGTTCGGTCCGAGGTTCGAATCCCGCGAACGGGCTGGTTGCATGGGCGTTTTCGTGGTTTTCCCCATGTGTAACGTGTATACGAGCCAGTTTCCCTTAGAAAGTCCTCCACGAAAGGCATCCCTCCCCTTAGGCAGATAGCCCTCGTATGCTTTGCCATAATTAAATACACCAAACCCTCGTCTGAGGCGGTGCCGGCTGTCACCTTCATCACATCCGGAGGAGTAGGGACGACTTGCAGAAATTTCACATTGGTTGCCCATTGCGGCATGTGTATGATTGTCAAGAAAAAGCTGGTTGTAGCGCCTCATTTCACAAATTAGAATTTCTACATATTTTTATTTTTGAAATTGAGACTGATTTCTAAAAATTTATTATATTTATCAAGCATAATTAACATTCCAAATAATTATAAAGGTCTTGCATGCTTTCAGGGCTGGATATTTTTTTTGATTTTCCGATGCTGTAAAGAAATTTGTAACTACTTCTTGTGGAAAATAATATTTTAAATCTGAACTAATAGAAAATTTCAAACAAGCAATTTTCTCTTGCAATTTTTATTGGTGTAAATAAGTAAAAAATACTAAAATATTTAGAAACGAATTTTTGAAAATTTTCTTTAAAATTGTGCTGCTTTTTTAAAATTATAGATGAGTATTAGAGCACAATTTCTATAAAGGAATTTTATTTCAATTATATTTCATAATACATATTTTTATTACATACATAGTGATACACAGTAATACAACATAGTAATAAACACTTTTTGGGCGCCAACATAAATTCTTGAATTTCTACGTAAATTTCGTCCGAATTTTACAAAATTTAATATTTAGCATAATTCGGTTCGTAGAATCGAAATATGTAAAAGAATTCGTATATTATTTCAGAAAAAGTCCTATTTTGTATCAAAATACCTATGTTAGATATGCTATATATGATCTATATAATATATAATATATATTATGCTATATATGAATCTAATATATATTCTAAGTCGCGCTTTCGAGACATGAAGAACGCAATTTGAATTTCGTGAATCGGCACAGTAGAACGGGAGAGATGGAACTGTCCCATTTTTTGTTTTGAGCAGTGTATCTTTGTTTTATCACAATGCGAGAAACATACATATATTTATGCACATTTTTCATTATTTAATTTTTTTAAATGTAACACATTGCGGTAATTATTGTGGCAACAGGTTGAAAAGTAATTCGTCGTTTGTATCGAATCGACGCAAAATCGCAAAACGAAAACAGTAGTCTTTCAGGAACAAAAACCCCTTTGGACTAATAATATTAGTAAATGTACTTTGTTTTATTTTACTTTCATTTCTGACATATACATCCTCATACATGTATAGGAATATTAAAATAATTTTGAAATCCTTCCTACTTGTTATCATAATAATTCAACAATAAAATCCATTTTTGTTTAAATCTAACTATATAAAAAAACATATTGATTGGAACATATAAGGCTGCATACGCAATATTTATATTTTTCAAAAAATGGAATTGCAAACAAAAATGAAAAAAGACGGCAAACATGTTTCTATTCTTTCATTTAGTCCGCCAATTAAAATAAACACAACTCTTATTTTTCAACACGATAGATACGTTCCTAAGAAAATCATGCCCCTCCCCTCAAATAAAGTGTAAAATATATGGGTATACTCCCAAATGCGCGAATCAAAATTTCTTCCCATGGTTGCCAACAGGATTACAATTTTACTTTTCGAAGCCAATTAAATAAAATAAAATAGGAGGAAAATAAAGAAATAGAATTACATATCACAATCACAAGAACAAGTAAAGAATATCTAACAAGCAGGCTAATTACTTGAACAACAGTAATAAATGCAAGAGCTAACAAGGAAAATAAAAGGTGTTAGTAAACATACATATTAGCATTACAAATATTAATTACAATATTACAGCAAAGAGTATTATAATAACATCATAAATTAAATAATTATAAAGCATACCAATTATATTTTTTATAAATTACATCAGTAATAATCATGATATCTAAACAAAACTGGAAAATTTAATACAGTTCGCTGACGAGCAAAAGATTATTCCGTATCAAAGCGTGTTAAAATGTGCTAGAAATATTTTTTGTTAATTAAAGTAATCATCCAAATGTTTTCAGAATTTAATAGTTAAATTAAAAGATAAAACAGCATGAAATCTATTATAACAACATTACTATGCATTTGAAACACTGACATATAAATTTTAAATAAATTTAAATTATTATGTTTGTAAAATGAAGATGTTTCTAAAATTTATCTAGAAGAAAAGAATTAGATAAACAGTACTGCAAATATAATCAATGAGGCCTCTCGATAAATAAAAACTTATTTTTTTAACCAAAAATTAAAAATTGAGATGCAAAAGTTTGTGTAATATACTTGAGAATATGTGAATATATAAATAACTAGAAGCGTATATTTAAATTAATAACAAACTAATTAACAGCAACATTAAGCTTAATTTCATTCAATTTAAAATAAATAGTCGATCAGGAGTTCCGCATAACTGAAGTTTTATTGCTATTTTAGGTAGATTGGAGTATAAAAAATAAAAGTTGCACTTGTGAAACAATTGAATTATGTACTGATAGTCAACAAGAATTAAAATACAGTGGTTAAAATGGCTACTTGTCAGAAGGTATGCATAGTTGCTATAGCTAGAGAAATTGAATAATTATAGTAAACTTATAAAGTTAAGTGCTACAGCTTGAAAAGAAAATTCTGGAATAAGCATATTAAATAAGTTGGAGAAATGATCTTCAATTTATTGATATCCATATAAACTCTATGCGTTTAGAGAAAGTTGCATATAATTTGCACCGAGGTATCAATCACATTAACAGAGTTAATTTCTTTACTTATTTTTCCTTATTAAAGGGATTTGTAAAGAGATATGTTAAGGTGAAACATTTTGCAGCATTTTTAAAGAATAAATTTTAAAAAGTATTTTTACTTCATGCATTGAAATTTTACAATACATTTTACCACAGTAAATAAGTACAAAAAAAGAAAGAGCTGGTTAATCTCTGGGATTAGAAACTCGGGTCGAACTACCGATGTTTAGTGACTTTTCCGCTTTATCATACGACCTTTTGAAATTAGGCTGAACAATATACTAAAGAAAATAGAAGATACAGCACACGTAAGAACAAAAGTGGGCTGAAATAGATATTTACATGTTTGATTAATGAGTTAAACATATCTGTATGCCATTATGAAACATTAGGAATGTAGCATAAAAGCATCAGTGAAGATTGCAATAGCAATCTAAATCATTGTAATCTAAACGTATCACATTTTCAATATCTTCTATTAATTTCAATACTGCTGAAAAAATTATAAATGAATTCTATTATATATCACATGAACTTTCAAATAATTAATTTTACAAATAATGCAGCTTGAAACTATACTGGAAAATAAACTGCATGTTGAGGATTAATTTTTACCAAGATGTTTCTAACATCTTCTGTTAACTAGAGTTATGATGCAAGAGCTTATAAAAATTATCATTTAAATATAAATTGGCAAAAATACAATAAAAAATATATAAATTCTTCATACATGAAAATTTGGATGCAATGCAACATTATGTGAAAAACGAATGGATTTAAAATGGAACTGAAAAATCCCAAGATATAAGTGAGTTCCAATTTTTTCTGTTAATTAAGAAAATTCTGCAGATGCTCATAATTTTTAATTTATTAATTAAACCTGTATTAGAAATTAAATATATGCCAAAGTACATGAAAGGGTTGAACTGGAAAACAAAATAAATGTTTAAAGGTTTCTAATATTAAAGTATGGAATTTGTAAGAAGCTTAAATAACTTTAAAATAACTTCAGTGATTAAAAATGGAAAGCTTAATAAGCATATATTGCAATAATATTAGTGTGAATTTAGAACCACTTAAGAAATCCAATTTTTAGATTTAATAAAGAGAATTTTTGGTTAATATTTGTATTATGGTAACTTGGCGATTTTTTGGCAGAAATTTGGCGACCAACCCTCTACAACAACCTACTAATTTTTGTTTTGACGCCATTTTGTTTTCACGAAGTAAAGGCATTTTTTTTTTTTTTTTTAACTCAACATTTTTTTACCAACAATCTGCTAGCCGAATTACGCTTATGCTAAGTGCTGAATCATGAAGAAGATTAGGTGCGAAATTGGAAGAAAGTGCAGAATCGCAAACTCCTTGCCGCGTTTTCAAGAACTGCACATACACGGTATCCATGTACACGTCGACCTATTTTCACTTTAAAAAAAATTCCAGAATTGCACAAAAATGGCATTGCGCACACTCTTGACTTTATTCATGTACACTGCTAAAGTCCTAGCTAGTAACCTTTATCGCCTTACCAAAATGTTGCCAAACTACCTGTTACCATATTCCAAAGATAAGCCGAATTTTTTAAAATTAAATTAGAACTGTTTACCTAAATTAGTAAATTTGAAAGTTAAAACCATTCTACTATCTAAGAAGATTTCTTAATATTTATCTAGACAAGAAAAAATATTTAAGGTGCGCTACAAATGCGACATTTGATAGGTTGATTATGTATCAGTTTTATGTATGTCATTAATCTATTAATATTATTATTCAAAACTGATACCTATATATATATATATATATATATATATATATATATATATGTAAGATAAAAATATATGAATCAAAATTATAGTTTAAACTAACGGTAAAACATTAATTCTTCCTCTCTATTCTAAACTCGTAATAACTTTTCTGCATTGCGTCATTTCTAGATCACTCTATGGCCTGCGCAGCTCTGATGACGTAATAAGTGGAAACTGGAACTGCCGAATAGCAAACCAAAACTTTTCTCTTCGCCGTGCTTCCATCCTTCATAACTACGCACTTCAGCTTTTGCTCTCTACTGTGCTAAGATGTAATTTCGCTGGCTTGCTTTCTATCTCAACAATATCAAAAATGTAAATCTTCTGTGGAAAGGCACGACTAGAGTGCCAAGTGACTGTGGCCACAAATATCAGTTGCAATAAAAATGGAATTGAAACTGCCTCGACTGCCAAGTTCTTTAGATATTACCAAGTTAGCATTACTAGCATACTACGCAATCAAAATCTTCTTCAATATGGGTCTAATCACGCATCTACAGTGTTCCGTCTTTTCCTTGGCTCTTATTATGTCATATATATATATATATATATATATATATCAGTATCTAAAATCTACAACA
This sequence comes from Stegodyphus dumicola, assembly GCF_044657685.1. Taxonomy (NCBI): domain Eukaryota; kingdom Metazoa; phylum Arthropoda; class Arachnida; order Araneae; family Eresidae; genus Stegodyphus; species Stegodyphus dumicola. The sequence continues at coordinate 58,289,242 of NC_140770.1, read as the reverse complement.
TGGAAAGTTTTTAATTCTTATAGAGAATAAAAAATACCTGGCTCCTTATTATTTTAAGCCAAATAAGACTTTTAAATGAGTGTAAAAGATATTCATTTTTACCTTAACGCACGCCAGATTTTAAATTAATATTTGTTTTGTATGCTCAGTTTTACAGTATGTGATAAAAAAAGTAGAGGCTCGTAGTCTCTATAAAATGCTCCACCAATGGCGATAAATGACTTTTTGTAGCAACCATATTCTTGAGAATTCAGTTTAGAAAGAAGGGACAGGAAAACTCTACTCAATTCGTGGATTAGATAAGAAGGTCTTCAATTAAATGTCGCGCAGTTCGTATCCTACTGTTAGTAACTAACTTGAACGAAATTTTATATTATAAACCTACGAAATCAGCATGTCAATTTATATTTGTAGAACAAGCACTTAAGAAATTACATGTTATGATGAATATTGCTAGAACATAAATTAAGAAAATGGAAACTATTATTGAATGCATTAAACTTTGCTGTATGTGCAAGAAAATAAATTAGTTTTATATTAAAACATTCCAATAAGACATAAAAAATCTGATATTTTTTATATAAAAAGACAAAGAAAGTGAGATAGTTTTATAACACATTTGTCAATTAATAAACCCAGATCTACGTGAAATGACACAGCAATAGAAGCCCTGATGTTAATTAAAAACATTACTCAACCTTCGGAAATAAAACATTAAATTACATTTAATTTTAATATCATTTTGCATTATATAACAAAATGACATCATAAATCAAGTCAGTGCTTCTCATGAATGAATGAAAAAAATATTGAACAATTTATCACACTAGAAGTAGTTACCCGTACCATGCAGGACGTATGAATTACGTGAGATCCTTAAAGATTAATGATAAATATTAAAACTGAATATATCCGCCTGCTTAATAGGAAATCTAACAAACGTTTTATTTCTCTATCTGAAGAGAGATATATTACAATAATTAACATTTACTAAAGTAATTATTTAGATTTGATAACTCTCGAATACCTCTATGAAAACCTTTAGCAATCTTGAAAAGAATCAGAAGGGAACTGACAAGTACTGCACACAGCAACAACTAGGACATGTATAAAAGAACGTCTATGTAAAGAAGGAAAGGCTCCATAGTCGTACTGTAAACCAGTTTGTCTTTTACGCCGCTAGAAAAAAAGAGGGAAAATTCGCCAAGGGATTTGGCGACGGAACCTGTTGACGAGAATTTCCCCTTCTTGATGTACCCGACCTGGCCGACATTTTCCTCCTCCGCTACGTGTACAGGAAATTGAGAAGCACAGGTCAAAATGAATAAGAAAATTAGGAAGTTTCACTTTCACTAGCTGTTGAACTTGCATTATCCATATCTCAGTTTGATGTCTGATTTTATATCATACATATACATTCTGTCAATATGGAGGGGGAAAAGTGTGACTCCATTGAGTCACACAGCTTTAAACTCTTGATAAAAGTGACCGTCGAACTTCGACGCTTTTTTGGCGACAGATATTTTACGCATGCGTAACTGTTTTCCTTTTCGTTCGGAGGGAGCCAGTTCTGTTGTTGCGGAGATTCCCTTCTTAACAATACATATTCTTTGAATGTATATTTTCAGCTTTACATCAAGTATTGTGCTTTCGGTTGTGCTGTTTATAGGATTTTGCATAACGGACATCGATTCGAAGACGGAATGTATGTTAAAACAAAATGATTCAATTTTCTACTTATTATGAAAAAAACTAGTATCTAATTCTTGTCTACCAGGTTCTTCTTGCATAAAACTCATATAAAAATTTCAATTACATATTCCCAAACACATGACTTTTTCTGTGTGCACGTCTCTTTTTTAAAGAAACTGCTTTGCTAAATTTAGGCAAAGAGGTCGCTTTACTGTATATTGCAATTCACCCATTTGTATGTTCTAGTGTTATAGCTCCGTGTTTTAACATGTTATCCACCGCAAAATGTTTTCGCAGTTTAATCGTAATTTTGAATTATTATATGTGTGACAAGAACAGACCATTTATTCTTTTCCCGACCGTTCGGACTTTTGAGGAAAGAATTTTCAAATTTTTTCTTCGATTCTCACACATTTGCTTTTAAAATCTTCCCTTAGGTATTTTTTCTTACTGACTGTTGCAAATATCCTTATCACTTCAGGCATTCTGCTATTAATACAACCTACTACATCGGTGTCCTTATAAACATCTTACATCTCGCAAGTAAGAATAATTTTGATATCAATTATTCAAAGTACAAGACCGTGATGTTGTATGTTAGATGTATTATGGACTACAACAGCATTATTTCCCTGAACGCTTTGAAACTTATGAAGCGTTTATGACGAAAATACTTCTGCAAATTCAGCTTTTGCTTTTTATGTCGCGGATGAAAGCTGCGTATGCATATATGACAAAATTCCACATTATTGATTTAAGGACTGCTCAGGAAATCTAAAATTACTAAAATTCATATGAAATAGGTTCCCGAAATTTCGAAGAAGGCATCTACCGTTAAACCAAAATGTGAATTAATTGGACAGCTTTTTAATAATGTGTACAGGATAGATGAGTAACCTATATTATAATTAACAGAAAATAATTAGCAAATTCCCACATTATTTTTATCATTTTTGCTTCGAGTGTAAGTTTATTTGTTTCTGTAATCTAAATCAGCAATAAATATAAAAACAATCAATAATAGGTCAACAATATCAGCAATAAATAGAAAAACACATATTAAAGCAAAAAGAATAAAAACTTCTTTATATTTTCCTAGGATTTCGAAAGCAGTCAACGAGCAACAGGATTTAATAGTCTTAGGATATTTTCGGGATTTTGGAATTTTTTAATGGATGAGAAAACAACATTTAAATACAGCAGGTTACGTATGATTATGTATCGCGCGCATGATCAAATTACGCGGATGAAAACAATTAAAATCATAAGCATTTTCTTATCATCTGCTGTTACTGTAATTACTAAATTAATTCCATTCATTTTGTCATTTCACTTGGAAATATGACATCTTTCTTATAATTTGTAACAGTAATTTTTAAATTGTTTCCTTAGAAACGTAGCTCAGCTTCAAATGGAAGAGAAAAACAGCAAAGTGTAATCTAAACAATTTTTCACGCTATGTAATGTAATAATGCGACAATGGAAAACGAAGCGTATAAAGAAGTAACTTGCTTCTACCGAAGTGCATTCCTATTTATAAATCTTTAAGCTTTCTTGCACTTATATTCGCAAATAAAAAATCGCCTTACCGGTATATTGGAAAAAAAATCCAAGAGCTTGGTTAACTGGAAATTTGTTTAAAGGTTAGTTTTTAAATTGTTATTCGCCAAACGTTGAACGCTATTTAACGCAGAAAAATTTTAGCTTTTCGTCAGAAAAAGAACTTAGTGGCATTTGCTAAATCATACAGAGGCGAAGGTTTTGTGAATATGGCTATTGAGTACGTTCAAGATTTATTAGTGGAAGAAGAGTTTGAGTAAGCGGATTGGACGGAAGTGACATCCGAAGCTTTAAATCAGATCGATTCTGAGGACTGATAAAAATTTCGCAGTTAATAATTCACTATTAAAAAAATAAAGAAAGGTCGAAGCTTAGCTGAAAATCTCGACTCATTTTTTTTTTAAATGCAGGCGCATCCACTAAAAAAGCCGAAAATTCCAAAAGGGAACACAAAACTGTCTAACTTCATACCGAGAAATTTAATGATCTAGTAAGAGACAGAAAGCAAAGTAAAATTACAAATTTTTTGAACAGGGAATAAGATGCAAGAAATTTAAATGAAGAAGTAAGTAAATCGATGTGGAAGTAAAATCGATAGCATTCCACCGAAAAATGGTTCTCTCTTGTTTATACTGCCCAGTGACGACGAAGAAATTTACTAAATGAAAGTTGCGTTAAATTGAAATAATATTTGCGTCGTTCATATATTTTTATTTTTTATAAAAATTTAATGTTGTATTTTCGCAGGTTCTCGACATTTTAATAATTTCAAAATTTACGTTTTGCAAAAATTCTGGATGTGATGATAAAGAATGAAAGTAATTTTCGAGCTCATGGTTAAAAAACATAAGAATCAATTGTCAAAATTTAAAACACACACCCAAAATAAGTTGCGGAAATACATACAACCCATAAATGGAGTCGGGATGATCTATGAGACTGACACAGAATTTGGAGAGGTGCAGCATGCGCCTATTCAAAGGTGTGGTGTAGTGGTGTGGTGTATTTAATTATGGCAAAGCACACTAGGGCTATCTGCCTAAGGGGAGGGATGCCTTTCGTGGAGGACTTTCTAAGGGAAACTGGCTCGTATACACGTTACACATGGGGAAAACCACGAAAACGCCCATGCAGCCAGCCCGTTCGCGGGATTCGAACCTCGGACCGAACTACCAGTGTTCAGCGACTTTACCGCTCTGCCGCTGGTGGGCCCTATTCAAAGAAACCCGGAAGTAGAAAAACTTTAAATAGGATTTGTGTTACAGATGAATGGAAACATTTAGATAGGTCACAAAGGGGTCAGTTGAGCAAATTGATCAAATATTTCCATGTAGTATTTGACGAGGAGATTAAATGTGCTAAGCTAGGATCCCACAGTATCAGGTTAAAAGCGGGAGTTGAAAGAAAGCAACCTCATGTTTATAAGGTACCAGAGGCGTTGAAACCACAGATGGAAAAACAAATTGCTGATATGTTACAAAGAGGTTTAATTGAAACTTCCACAGCAGAGATCGCTTACCCTACTGTGTGTAGCGAAACGGGATGGAAGCGTACGTTTATGTTGTGATTATCGAGGTCTTAATGCGGAAAGTCAGATAATCCCATTTCTTAAACAATTAAAAGGTGTACTCAGTACTTTACAGACATTGAACGTTACGGCGAATTTAGAGATATGCTCTTTCGGCAAGTCGGAGGTAAGGTTATCTAGGTCACATGTAGGGTCGGACAGACATGGCCCAGATCCGGAAAAATTGCAGGTCATTAAAATTTGAAGCCACCTAGAACCAAAAAGGCATTAAGATCAGTGTTGGGATTATATAATTACTATAGGGAGTATATTCCGAATTATGCAGAAATAGCTAGGCCATTAAGTGATCTTACGAAAAAATCTATACCTAATGATATACATCGGGGGTCTGAAGCCGAGAAGGCATTCAAAGAATTAAAGGTTGCATTGTGTGCGGCATCGTCTTTATATACGCCAGATATAAGGAAACCTTTTGATACCTTGGGGGTCTGAAGCCGAGAAGGCATTCAAAGAACTAAAGGATGCATTGTGTGCGGCATCGTCTTTATATACGCCGGATATAAGGAAACCTTTTGAAATTAGTACAGACGCCTCACTAATAGGTATTGAAGCGTGTTTACTGCAACGAGATGGATATGGGAAAGCTAGACCTATAGCGTTTGCTAGCCAAAAATTAACTAGTGCTCAGTCCAAATGGAGTACTATAGAAAGAGAAGCGTATGTAATTATTTCGGCATTAAACAAATTCGAAACTCGGAGATATGGAAACAAAATTTTATTGCATACAGACCATAACCCATTAATGTATTTGACTAAAGGGATACCCCGGAATGCTAGATTACAGAGATGGGCAATAGCTTTATCTAGATTATAAGTTACTGTATTGCATAAACCAGGAGCTAAAAACTCCGATGCAGACGCATTGTCTAGGATCCCTCATGAATGTATAAGTGACCAAAAAAGGGGAACTAAAATTGGAAAAAAAAAACGGAAGCTAATGTTTGGTATCATATAGTTTTTTTTGTGTGTGTGTTTGTTATTGTAACACCAGAAAAGATAATGTTCAATGCTAATATGTCAAAGAGTAAATGGATATTGTACCGTTCATTTATTTTTTTTTTTTTTTTTTTTTTTTTTTTTGGTATTATTGTGGTTACTCTAGAACAGGTAATATCACTACTAATATGTCATTATTGTTTTATTGTGTTATTATGGTAGCTCTAGTAAAAGAATTATTCATTACAGAAGTGTCAGAGAGTTATATTGATATTGCAGTGTTTTGTTTGTATTGCTATAGAAATTTGGACATGTGCAGTTTTTATGTTTATATGTGTTATGTTTTTTTTTTTTTTTTTTTTTTTTTTTTTTTTTGGTTGGTGTTTATAACTGTAGCATGACTGTTTTTTCTCTCTGGTTCTACTGTGTTTACTTGTGCTGTGCCTAGGGAAAGAGGGATTACCTGGTAAGGTTCCAAGTAATGACGGTTTTAAATTTTTCGACTAAGTCGGAAATATTTATAAACCAGAGGGAAGGTGTGAAGTTCTTTCCCCTAGCGGAAGACTTTTCCGAAACTTTTTCTCCTCAAGGCTGAAAGACAATTAAAGGAAGTGACGTAGCTAACTGGAAAAACCGGTCGATTCAGACTGCTGGGGTGACGAGGACACTTGAGAACTTTTGGAATCTACCGGCAAGCATGCCGTTTGAAAGGAGATAAATAAAACATGTTTTTGCGCTCTTTATATAGTATTTTTTTCTTATGGATAACAGTGATTTCGTTTTGTGGAATATTGTGTACCGTTATGTGTAATAAATTAGTGGATAAAGTTTTAAAGCTGATGAAGATTATTTTTCTGTTATGGTGAATGCACGAAAAGAACCCGCCTCGTGTCTGAACGGGCGCGAGCTGGGACAGAAATATTGACAATTCTTGGACAGATGGATGTGGTCCATCTGTGACCTTACCATCTAATGGCTAATGAATGAAGATTAATAAATATAAAACAATATCAGAATAATGACTGGGATTTTGTCACTGCATACGCCGGATGTATGCAGTGACAACTCTTAACTTAACAAGAAAACTCTTAACTTATTATCACTTTTCAACATTTCTTAAATTCTATTTAATTAGACCGTTTTTGCTGATGTCGCCAGATAATGCTGTTTATTCCCAGTAATGAATAACAGTGTCGCCAGAACACTCTCAAAATTCTCTTTAGGTGGCGCTGGCCACAAGCACGAGTTCCTTTGACGAAGACCTCAAAAATCTAGAAGACTCTGGGTGTTATAAGACCTCAAAACTTTAGAAGACAAGAGGCGGCGCTTGACATAATTTTGTTAATTTATAAGCCGCATAATTATGCTAATTTTAATTTCTCTTAGTTATAAGTTGGGCTTAGAAATAAGAGCTGATGGAGCAATAATTTGACCTTTTAATCTCTTTTCAAAACAAAAAACGTGGAAATTTAGTTTTTGCCTAAATTCAAGAATTTTTAAAAATAGAATGTTTGTAAAATGAGAGATTCTAAAGATTTATAGAAAGAGTACATCGAATATTGTCTTCTGCATTTACTCAGTGTTTGTTCAGAGAGTGTAAATTAGGAGATAAATCGTCAGGAGTCTCTTTTCCTAGAAGTAATAATCGATTTTTTGTCGTTACAATTATAAAGGAAACTCTGCTGATTTGGTCCATGATCAGACTAACCTGCAATATGAGGGGCTATAATCTAAACTAATACTTGATTTGATAATATAAATTTGCGCAGTTTGGAATTGTCTGCCACCGCGATATAAAACTACTTATTTCTCTACAGTGAACAAGCTCTAAAGCTTCGACACCAAATATTTAACATTCTTGCATGCCCAAATAAAGATCAGTTTTAATTATGCATAGATCTATATATTATTTTTGGCCACTACCTCCATTGGATAAAGGTTTGGATAATACTTAATGTATAAAGATAAATTTTGCGTAATTATTTATGGAAGCTTCTAACATTATTTGCAAGTTAGTCTCAAGAATTTGAATACTATCGAAGGTTCTTTGTATTATGCTATTATTCTTTCTTGTATCTATTTATATTATGCTATTATTCCTTTAAATAATGCCAATCGGTATAGAAATAACGATTGGCATTTTCAGGTGAAATGCCGAAATTTGTCTGTGAATATAGAACCCATTTCCATTAGAAACCCCAATTTATAACTGAAAAAATAAATAATAATCTCTACCGTTATTAAACAGGCTTGATTAAATCATTGCGTTTAGTGTTCAGCTTTAAATGAATTCGTCAATGAAACGTTAACAGGGTTTTATATCTAGCCTAAATTTAGTTTCTGAAAAGACCTCCAAAACTCTCCACTTGCTAATCGTATGTCAATTGAAAAACCGTGTTTGTTTGAGCATTACAAAGAACTAAAATGGAATAAAAAGAGCGACTTTGCGCATGGCATCATGAAAAACGGAATATCAATCATAATCCTTCCGTGTGATTTTCTTTATCAGACTTCATCGTGTCTTATGTCTCACGTCTCTGCGAGTAGTCACGTGATCTTGAATTTTTCTCGATGGTAATCGCGTTGCCATTCTTATAGCTAAAAAGCAGTATATCGCCACACGGCTATGCTACAGCACAAGACGTTCGCGGCTAGTTAAAGTAGACAGCTGATCTGAAAAGATAACAAAACAAGCAGAAAACGTTTTTTAAAAAATCAATGCCTTAGTGGTAAATGATCAGTTTTTTCTGCACCACCGTATCATGTGATGGATGGACATTCATGACATTCTAACTTTCAAACTTCGTAAAGATCACATGTGACAAATATATTTCAATTATTAATATTTAGTGAAAGAGAATCAGGCTTACACACCTCTGTGAATACAAAACTGGGCAAATTTGTTCAGATATGCATTTTAGTTTTGATAAAAAATTTGAAATCGAAATCTTCGAATTAAGCTTTGATTCGAAGAAGTAACATATTTCAAAATCAAATCAAATCCAATATAATACATAATATAAATTGTTGGCCACCAGTTATTTTGTCCTCTTTTGAAGTACAAAAAACTTGAAAAATTGAGGAAATAATGAGCATCTTGTCGTAGTGCCGATCGTTTTAAATAAAACTGTGTTGTCTCTTTGCTGCAAAGCGGTGGTTATGGAATATGTTTTAGATCACTGTCTTCTTTCTTGCTAGGTTCTCTTTGGTAAAATGTTGGCGGTATGTTTTGGAGCATTGGTTTGTAACGTGATTGACGACTATTCAGTTAAATTCACTGAAGAAAATTGTAACAAAATTCCAAAACCGTAATGTAGACTTTTCTCTAAAGAAATATGTTGAAACCAGCACTGTTCTTCAATCGACATACAATCAGCAGGTTGACAGTTCTTGAAGTCTTTACAGAAAATGAAGTTAGGGTAGATATAGCCGAGTTACATTTTATTCAAGAATTTATTCAAAGCTAAACACTACACGGAATGTTTTATCAATCAAGCCTGTTTACTAACAGTAGAGATTATTATTTATTCTTCCAGTTATTAATTGGGGTTTTAAATGGAAATTTCTATATTTACTCTTTTAAGGCAAATTTCGACCTTTAATTAATAAGTGCCAATCGTTATTGAGATAATAAATCTTCAATATGATTAATATCCTATAGACTACCTTGCAAATAAAGCTACAACCATGCATAAAAATTACGCAGAATTTACCCTTATATATTAAACATTCTCCCAATTCTTATCCAATGGATGTAATGTGAGGTGGTTAAAAATATTAAGTTTTGTTTCTGAAACCGTTCAATTTCGCGAAAAAAGACACAGCTCTTTTTTTAAATGAATCAAATGTTTAGTCATAATATTTAAATAACTTTGGTAAAAATGGATGTATATAAAATGAATTAAACAAATATTGCTCAGTTTACTTAATACTCTAAAATTAATATTACTATACATTTTTAGTAATGAGTTAAAAATAAATATAACTATAAAAAACCGGATCCACAAACTTAAATGAAAATTTCTGTATTTTCACGATTTCAATATTAATGAAAGAATATCCCAAGGAACACTAATTTATGTCCTCTAAATGCTAATTTAGCTTCTTTAATTTGTAATGATATGAACAATAATTTTCTTGAGTTATGGATGGTTTAAATATTTTTGACCTATATCATATTATGAGCAGTAATACATCAACTGTTTTCTTCAAATAAGAATTTGGGAATTAAAATCTACCTTTAGACCATAGCATTTGTTTTGTAAAGACACATGACATAGATATATACATAATTAAATTAGTAAGTCTTTCATATGGGCACCAGAGGGCCAACCAGTGGTCGAGCGGTAAACTCGCTGAACACTGGTAGCTCGGTCCGAGGTTCGAATCTCGCGAACGGGCTGGCTGCATGGGCGTTTTCGTGGGTTTCCCCATGTGTAACGTACATACGAACCAGTTTCCCTTAGAACGTCCTCCACGAAGGCATCCCTCCCCTTAGGCAGATAGACCTCGAGGCTTTGCCATAATCACACACACACATATGGGCACCCAAGAGGGTTAAATATTTGAATTCGAAGCTGTAGCTCTTGTTCATTACAGTGAAATAACTAGTTTTATTTCGCTGTGCCAATTAATTTCAAACTGCTTTAGCTTTGTATTATCAAATAAGTATTAATTTAGATTATAGCGCCGTGAGACTGTATCTTAGATTGATCGTGGATCAAATAAGCACCGTTCCTTTTATTATTGTAAAGACAAAATGTGTATTGATGCTTCTAGAAAAAAACGACTGTAGAAGATTCATTTCCTACTTTATACTTTGTCAACAATATTCGCTGTTATCTTTCTATATCTGGTTAGAATATATATTATTAGAAAAACTCTACAAAGAATATAGCTTGATATTTTACAAAAACTAAATTTGCACCCTTTTTATTTTTAAATAAACTTAAGATATCAAATTATTGTTGCACCTACTTTTATATCTAAGCCCTGCTCGATCGTGTTTATTCTGTAACATGTAAGAGGCAAAACATTTAGCATAATTCTGTAGCTTATAAATTTAAAAACTGATGGGAAGCAAGGTTCTCGTTAGAGGCTTGAGTTCTTCTAAGTGTGTTCTTGATATAAAGCTTCAGCCATGATCCCGTGGCTCGTGCCCTACGGCCACCTAAGGAGACGTTATGACGACACGCTTATCCATTACTGGGAATTGTTTAGCAATATTGCTATAAATGGCCTAATTAATGGAATTTAAGAAGAAATGTTGAAAAGTGATAATAAGTGAATGGGATATATCAGAAGTTTTCTACTGCAGTGGCAAAATCCCAGTCATTATTCTAGTATTCTAGATTCGACAGTTGTAGTGTGGTTTCAAGTCCAGCAACATATCGCAACCGGTAGTAAAAAAACTGGCAGAACGGTTGTTGAAATTGAAAACTTCGGCTGCTAGGTTAATGGTAATTCTAGAAATGTCGCTTAAGGACATAAACAATAGAACTTTGCACTGAACAAGAAATCATATCAGTCAGTAAAGATAATGTGTTATCCTCCCAAAAATCAAAGCACTTTAAACGAATTACATTGAAAGAATTTTTATTAAAAGAAACAAATTAATAGCTAGCCTTTTTTCGAATATCTTGTTCCACAGATATAAAAGGCTTCATTATTTCATTCACAATCCATTTTTTTTTTCTATTTTTTATTTTACAATGCTTACGTGTCATTTGTATAAATTTAAATTGATCATAAAATAATCCAAAAATTTCCGAAATTTGGAACTGCCGATGTCCCGGCGTTCCGGGTCTCGGATTTGGTTTTGCTTTGATTGCAAAAAAAATCACTTAATGGCTTACTTCTCAGCTCAATGGAAGTATGCTGTAAATGTTCCTTTTTAAAACATAAAAAAAATTCTAGGCTGCCGGTCAGTTATCACTTATCAATTTGCTTCCGTGCATTGGGAAAATACTGCAAAGAATTTTTCTTAAAAGACAATGAATTTCTAGTACATCACAATATTATAAATAACAATCAGTTCTGGTTCAGGCATAGTCACTCTACAACGTTACAAATTCTCAATATTATGGAGACTATTGCGAAGGCTTTCACTAAAAAACAATAGATAACAGCTTACTTTCTTGTCGTAGAGAAGGCCTTTGACCAAATATGGCATAAATGACTCTAATAAAAAATTTCCATCCTTAGGCTTCCTCCCAACCTGATTAAATTTAACGAATCATATTTGCAATGTCGAACATTCCAAATTCGTGTGGGAGACGCACTAATCAAGTAGAAAAATTATATGTGCTGGAGTTCCTCAAGGGCCTACTCTTTTTAACACCTATATAAAGGATTTGCGGGAATATATCATCAGCAAGATTGCAATGTATGCAACGACAAATTCTAATGACCAAATCAATTAATCCAAATCATGCAATAGAAAATTTACAACTTAGCCAGAAAATAATCTCTCTCAGGTGCCACTTATGGAAATTCAAATCGAGTGAAGTAAATTCACTATAATTTTATATAGAAGGTAAAAGAGAAACCACCCAGTTACAACCTTAATATGCAAATTAGCAACTAAATTCTCTCACATTTTGTAGAATTTTGTAACTTCTACAAAATACTTATGTGTAATCCTAGATAACTAGCTAATGTCCAAAGAGCAATTTAATTATGCCTTAAGGAAGGTTAACACGGCTTTTATGGCATCATACAGATTTTTTATGATGAAGATCAATGCTTAACCTCAACGTTAAAAGGACTCGCCACCTTAACAATGATTCGCCCATTTCTCTTTTATGCTATAACAGCTTAAGCCACCGCACCCATATCCTAGCGGAAGAAACTTTAATGTTTCAAGATATACTACTTAGAAATCTTACGAATTCATCCTGGTTTGTGCGCACGCAGATTATTCATAATGTTCTCGGCACTTTCCGAGATCACAATTACATCCTCGCATAGTGATTTCTTTGAAAGAATTGCAAACTCTCTTTATGTCCATATAACCTGTGTTGCGGAGTATGATCGTACCACTGAGCATCCGTTTAAAAGTCCTAGGACAATTCAGCACAATACTATATATTAATCGTTAATCTTTATATATTTGCATATATTTTTAAGTTGCACTATATTCTAGTACTTTCAGTGGAAGTGAAGTTTGTATAGAAGTGAAGTTTCAGTGGAAGTGAACTTTGTATTTGTGCTTTTTTACTTCCTTGTACGAAATAGAAAGGAAGTATTGTAATCGAAAAAAAAATCAGGCCTCATATTTAAACGGAAATATCCATATTGATTACTATCGAATGCAATTTAACGACGTTTTTGTGCGTGCGACAGAGTACGTAAGGACAGAGTAAAGGACACTTCTCCCCCCAAAAAAATTATAAAACAGATTTAAAAATAATTCTGAAGGGAATTTTTCGTGGCGCCTTTGCGTACGTACGTATCTCGTATAACTCAAAAACGAGTAGTCTCAGAACGTTGAAATTTTGTAGGACTGCTATAACATGTAGATGTGCACCTCGTTTTTTTGGTTGTAATCGGCCGCACTAAAAGTATATATATATATTATCCACTCTGTTACGCGGCTCAGTTTTTTATTCTCATATGTTTGTAAATTGTGCTTTAAATAAATTTACTTTGTGATAAAGAGCTAAATGTGGCTGATTTAAAGCAACCCCCATATCTTTGCGAAAGACCATGTCAAAGATGCATTTTAGTTTTAAGTCAATGGCATTTAAATTCTATTATTAAGAATTTTGTTTTAGAAGTCACTACTTCTAATTTATGTAGTCTGTTATTATTGATTTAACCTGTCTGTACTACATCAAAACAAAATATTAGAGACATGCAGATTTACAGATGTACTATATGAATGAGTGTCCAATTTCTGCTTTCAGCGGTTTAAGTATTTATAATATTAAAACATTAGCTAAACGAACATTGAATTAAATTCGACCAAAAAAATTTCGAGATCCGTTCGAACTTCGATCAAAACATGATAAGTTCCACAATACATTTAATGCTCCATAACCACCGCTTTGCCTACGAGAGGCAATGGAGTTTCATTTAAAACCAACAATATGTGGAAGAAGAAATTTCGGTTAAAAGCGTTACCAAATTTTAGTACCACAACACAAAAATAAAATAGTGGTGATCAGTAATATTGAGTTATTCATATTAAGTATTGCATTGTATTATTTTGATTTTAAAATCCACTACTTTTTTGAATGAAAGCTTGTTCCTATATATTCATTTTCAAGCTGAAATCACCCAAACTAGAAATGCGTATAGTGATTTAAAACTCAAAGAAAACGTTTACCCAGTTTTGTATTTACCGACCAATGTAAGCTTGCTTCACTCTCATTAAATATTAATAATTAAAATATATATCGTCCATCTCACATATGTAAAAGCTAAAATTTAAAGTTAGAAGAATAAAAGAAGGTTGAATCCTAGAAGAGCCGACACCCTTGGCGCGCCCACTTATATGGCGCGTATCGATGTGTACATGGGCAAAGGGAGTGTGCAATGCCACGTTTGTGCAATTCTGGGATGATTTTTAAGTGAAAATAGGTCGATGTGTACATGGATACCGAGTTTGTGCAATTTTTTGACTTGTTATTTTCAAGCTGGCGATTTTGAGAAACGCGCGAAGCGGTGGGTGATTCTGCACTCTCCCAGTTTGTCGCCATGGGTGTGGGCTCTCCTAGGATTTTATCTAAAAGAATATTGAGAGAGCGTGGCTTACTTTAAAGTGTAGGGGTTGGCTGCAGGCGCTAGTGTGTTGATAAAATTTCGAGTACGTAGTTCCCAAGCTTTACATGTAATACGTATTACAATGACAAACATAACATAGTATTATAGGGACGGAAGATTAATACATTTGAAGAATGGCGCTATAAGATTTGCGCTCTTTTGACGCTACGAGATATGCGTCTGTACATATGGTGGGGTACAAGGCTTAACTTATCCATTTTATTCTGGCGCGCGATTATAGCACCATCTAATTACTAACAGGAGAACATAGCCCCGATGAGCAATTGGTTCAACATAATATTAATATCAAAACCTTTTAATTTAGATTCAAACATGTAAAGCAAAATGTTCTTCAATGAAATCTTGTAGAATAACAAGCACATATACAATACATAGAAATTTAGATTCAGGTAACAATACTAAATTTAGCACAACAAATTACAAGTAAAGTGTACTCAAAATTCTTCAGAGTGCAAGACAAATATTAAAACCAAAACTGCCAAATTATAATATAACTGCCAAATTACCATACATCTAACATAGTTAAACCATACACTAAGTCTAAAACAAAATGCTGGATTAATAACAGTAAAGCAAAAAAAAGCCAGGTAGTTTTGAAATGCTTCCTCAAAAGAAAGTTTAGTCCGGTATCTTTTCAATTCACGGTCAGCGCCAACAAAACTGGTTTCTCTATCTGAAAAGGTTTTCTTGGGTTTTCCTGTGCGTCACACAAATCCTTTGAGAGACGTTATAAATGCCTCTGTTGTTAGATCGCTGATACTTCTAGATGGATAGCTTTTGTTGTGAAGCACATGTAAACGTAAAAGTAGCATTTATATGTCTTTCTCCTTTTCCATTTCAATTCTTAACCAAGAACTGAATTTGCAAAATCAAGTCCTGTGTTTGAGAATGCTCTATCCGGCACTACGCGAGAAGCTGGGAGATGGGCCCTTATCTGACTGGCGGCAGTAGTTCGTTTTTTAAAGCACTTTATACATTTCCAAATTATTTTTCTTACAATTTCACGGCCGTTAATTATCGAATATTTTTGTCGCAGAGCTGATACTGTTAATGTAGCTCCTCCCTGTGGGTTCAATTCGTGAAATTGTTTCACGAAGGTCAGTTCAGTAACCTTATAGTATTTATTGGAAAGAATGATTGGACACTTTTTCTGAAAGATTCGAATTGCTGAGTCTACTATCCACTCTGAGGATTTCTTCCGTATCAAGGACAGGATTTTATGCTAAGATTGAATTTTTCCCTGCCTTAAAAAGTTTAATTTCTTCTCTAAATTCGGAATTTTGTATAAATATAAAAATCAAATTGCTTGCCTTGGATTCCTAAAAACCCTTAATTTTTAAAAATGCACTTTTACTATTGTTTTAGAACCTTAATTACTCTTCAGTTACATGTTAGATTTTATTCTAGGATGAAAACTTACTAAGAAGATCAAGTTTCATTTTGATTATTGGATGCAACTCACACCACACTCTTTTGCTGCTCTTCAAGAGAAAGTTTCTTTACTTCAGGATCTGAAATAGCTTCAACTCTTTGATTACTGAAGTTATCTTGTCTTAGCTAAGGTGGACCGTAAAACCAAAACTCATTTCTATAAGATCTATCAAATTTGCACTTCGTAATACAACATCTGCAGGATTTTCAGTTCTTTGCAAAATTTCCATTTAAAAAGATCGATTAAACTGTGTATCTCTCTAACACGATTTCCTACGAAAGTATTCCAAATATTGGCAGAACCCTTTATCCAATACAGCATTATTTAAGATTCACTAAAGGAATAAATATTGCATTTCTTGATAAATATTGCATTCACCGTTTTCGGATCAGCTTTTCTTGCAGCAATAGGTCAGTCAGTTCCAAGCGAGAAAGTGTAAGTGGTATTTTGAAGATACGATATTGTACCATATCCTAAATAACGATCGGCGAAAACAATTAAGATGATGTCTCCTGCATTAATTGTTGAACCCCACAAGAATTATCTTCTAGGAATATTAATGTTAACAATAGACTGCAGATGTTGTATTAACAATACCGTCGATTTCAGAATACTATATCAACCCTTCCTCCTTAACTCATCAAATCCTTGGATATCCGATCAGAACCAAATTCTCATAATTCTTGTATCATAAACTTGACTACATTTACATATGCAGGATTTAGTCCAATTGGATCATTCATTATGGCTACAGTTTGCAAAATGAGATTTTGCTGTTATTGTTTGTTCATTTAGCGATTCCCTAAATTGTATTACATATAAATTTGAATTGTCTTGATCTGTATTCCCTACAACGTAGATCTGTACTTGATGTCTCCAAACCTAGAAAGTTTGACGGGTTTTTATTTAATATATTTTCCTCGACATCGGTTCCGTTCTTGATCCATAGTTCTCTTAAAATCCAGAATTGCATTTTATTTTAATAAGATGCATGTTTGCATCTCTCAGAATATTCACCGAAATGGTCCACAGCTAAAATACTTTATCATTATTTTCGGCCCCATGTAGAAGGTCGTCTACATACAGGAATTTATATTAATATTCCTACAACATCACTATGATCCTCTTTATATTTCTTTATATGATATTTAATTGTTGCAGCAAGCGTGAAAGCAACCAAATAAATTTAAAATTATTTTTCGAATCTTCATCAAACAAAATAGAAAGAAGAGCACATTTTATATCTGCTCCAAAAGCTAACTTGTTTAACCGGAATTTTAGAATGATATCTAATAAATTACTATACAAGCTGGATATTTGGATTAGACATTCGTTTAGAGACTTTGCACCCTTGTTTTTATCGAACAGTCATAGTCGATACGCACAGTAGTATTTGCCTTCTCAGTGCGAATGACAGGACTATGAGGTGCAATATATCCCTCTCAAGTTGGCAATTACAAGCATTAGTACATTTGTCAATTATTCCTATCTCATTGTTCATTAATTAATTTCTTGCATTAACTAAATAACCATTCATTATGTTTTCTGGCTTGAAAACGTCTGCTCAGCAATTAGGGAATTATTATTAAGCTCGAATTTTCTTTCATTAAATAATAACTTAACAATGTAGTATTTTCCATTCTCGTAACATAAGTTCTTAAACAGTTCAATAACCTGTAAATCTTACAGCGATAAGGAGTCGCTGTCTGTCATAAAAGTATACTCTAGACGCCAAAACGACTGAATGTAGAACAGAATTGCTGAATTAGTATCTACTTCTCTAAATAAAGTATAACAAGTATTAATATTTGAAACGTGTTGATATCATGAATATTTTTGTCCACAAGTCGTTTCTCCAAGAATGTCGGAATTAGGAATAATTCATCCGATATTTTTCTCTTTAAGCCTGTTTGCACAGACCAGAAATAATTCCTTCCGATTGAAACGCTTATTTTTCTCTCACTGGGATCATCTGCTAGCTACAATTGAAAAGTTTTTTTTTTTTTTTTTTTTCCCCCCACTGGGATCATCTGCTAGCTGCCGTCTTTACTTTCCCATAATTTCTAAAACAAAAGAAAGGAGACAGTTGACCTTGAATCATGCGATATTTTATCCGTTATGCAAAGATAAATATGGTATTTGACGGATAAGTTCTATATTTGAGAGTTATGTAATTGATGGAAAATTCTTTTTCTTTGTAATTGTCTACAAACGAATAAACTTTCAATTTTTCTATTCTTTCTAAAGGCAAATTCAATTTTTTTGCTAAATCTTTAGACCAATAGCTCCATCCTAAACCGGAATCAATTAACATTCGACAAATCGTTTTCGTTTGTTTATACTGAGCGATGACCGAACATGTTTGTAATAATGCGGATTTTTCATTCAATTGCGTCGTAGAGACTATAGTTTTGTTTTCATTCGCACTCGTTTTAGTTTTAGAATTATCAACTTCCGGGTTGTTTTCAGATAAACAATATAGTTTATTATGGGATGATTTCTTACAAATTTTACAAGCTTCTATGCACGTTCTACAGTAAACTATCCTATGTTTCTTAAGCGGGGTAATACAAATTGGATGTTTTTAATTAATTTAGTTTCTTCTCCCCAGTGTACTTCATACATTCAAGAGAATCATGTTCATTATAAATATTAGGAAAAACACAAAATTTCTTAACAGAATTATTAAATGTAGAATTTGATGATTTTTTAATAATTTTTGAACCCTTTTTTGGAATTAGCCCTTATATATTTATTACCTTTTGAGCTACTAATCAACATATTAACGTTTCTGCATTCAGTTTGGATTTTAATGAACTCTATAAATTCTCTCCTTTCAATATTTTTGTTAGATAATATATAAGATATTTTGTTAGATAATAAAACGGAAGAGCTAAATCTTCAGGTAAAATTTTAAGAAATATTGAGTTCAATAACTGGCCGTATGAACGACTAGTAACGTCCATACTACTCAAATTTCTTACACAAATTTGTAACTGATCATAGAGTGTTGTTAACTCAAAAACATCTGAAGAGCTTTTTAAGTTCTAATTGCAAGAGCATTTGCACACCTCTCTTCTAAACTTTTAATACTTATATCACACTTTTGTTCAGATAAACTTAAAACCCGATACACATTTATGCACAGAACCAGATAATAAACTTCTCAAATATGTAAACTTGTCGATTTTGAATAGACCAGGAATAAATTGCATTCTCATATGAACTAAAAAATTCGAGCCATTTACTGAGAACACCAGAAAATTTTTCTATGTTCAATTTAGGTAACTTTACTGCTTGCAACAACATTGTTATCGTTCAAATTACTACTAATAAATACCATTACTAGCTGCAAGTAGACTTCTTTCATCGACTTCACTATTACGTTTCTGTATTTTACCAGTAATCTTAGCTTTACACGTTATTATTTTTTCATCATACTCATCACATGCAAGTAGTTCTTTATCATATTCTTTTCATCAGTTATTAGAACATCGATCTTTGAGTCCAGGTTTAAGTTTCTCATGGTATTCGATTAAAAACTCATGTGATGAATATAAAACTCCTATATGCTCTTTTTTTTAATTCTGCCGATAATAGTTTCTCAAGTTTATTCAAAAGTGTATAACTCTACTACGCTCAATAGCAAGTTTATTTTTAGTTTTTCCTAGATCATCCGTCATGTTTTGTTTCAGAGTTCGATATCAAGAAATAAGTAATTCAAAACCTTATCGACCAAATTCTATCTGGCAAGGTCCTCACTGTTGTTCCTCCAGACAATGAATGGTCTAGATGTACCTTAAAGTTTCCCAGAGGTCTGGGGTTACATGGGGTTGATTATTTTCAAGGAGTTTAATTAGTAATGTTAACACGCAACATTTATTACGATGGTAAGCACAATACACAACACTATAGGGGCATACTGATGATATATATTCAAGAGTGGCGTTACAAGGTTTTTGCCCTTTCGAGGCTGCAAGATATGCGTCTTAACATGTTGAGTTACAAAAACTAACTGAAGCATTTTTGCGCGAACAATGTGATTTAATTTAAATTTTAAACCTTATATTTTGTTTGCTATGATATGAGCCATTGCGGAAATAAAATTCGAAATTCAAACGTTTTTGTGAGCACGCACAAACAGAAGGGTCCGTCACACTTAGCCGACAACCACTTAACCGACGGGACACTTAACCGACACCAGTTAGCCGACAGGACATTTAGCCGACAAGGAAACTTAGCCGACAGGTCATTTAGTCGACACGGACAGTTACCCGATAAGACATTTAGCCGACAAGGACACTTAGCCGACAGGACATTTAGCCGACACGGACGGTTAGCCGACAGGACATTTAGCCGACACGGACGGTTAGCCGACAGGACATTTAACCAACAAGGACACTTAGCCTACAGGACATTTAGCCGACACGGACAGTTAGCCGACAGGACATTTACACGACACGGACAGTTAGCCGACAGGACACTTAGCCGACAGGACATTTAGCCGACAGGACATTTAGCCGACACACAGAATTCGTTGTCAGGGCATTTAGTTACGAGATAGCTAACTCTCAAGATATTTAGTCAACAGGACACTAAGCCGACAGTGACGTATAGCTGACGCGTACCCAATAACTATTTAAATTTACAATCAATTACAAAATTTCTCGACTTCTCCATTAAGTTCAATATTTAAGTTATTTTTTTCACTTATCAGTGAAATTCAGTTATCGATTATTGAAGATCTCATACTCGTTTTCAATTATTGTGTTAATTTAGCATTGTTTGATATATATCGTGCTGTTTGGTGTATATTGGCCACATTGAAAAAGCGCTGAAATTTCTTGTCAAGGAATATGAATTAAATTTCGAAAGGAAAAAAGGAAATTTTTTAGCTAAGTACGGCGGTCACTTCAAATTCCCGTATTAAAATGTAATTCACAATTACATTTTAATATGGGATCTTCAAAAATTATCCGTAAAGCTTCTTCATTTTATCAACTTTTATATCATTAATATTTTTTCTTGTTTACTTAAGGATAATTATTTTCCAATCTCGCTCTGCAAATGCTTTTAAATTTCTAATACATTTACGTTTCGTTACTATTTTGCTCATCACATCCTGTTACATTCCTTCCCTTAAAAAATCGTTTGGCTAATGCCATTAACGGAATTCCCTTTCTTTGTCATGAAAAATCTGAATAATTCAATAAAAAATATTGTTATTCTTTAATTATACTTTTTATAGAAACATATGGCGGTGAGGGTTAGTTTAGCAAATATATTTTATTTTGTTATTAAAAACAATTTAAAAAAGTGAATTTTTAAGAGCAGCAAAGGTATAAATTATTTGTGACCTAGTTCATGCCACCATCCTTGAGATAAAAATTCTGTAACATTTTATTGACCAAGCTTCTCGCTTAAAATACTTACTTAGGTTAGGCTCTCGAGTTTATAGCCCTAAATTAGTGCATAATGTTTAATTTAAAAGTAAAATATTCTTTAAAGTTTTGTTTTATTCATAACTGAAGCTGCAGAAGGACATGGTAATGGGAAAATTTTTGGTGCCCATTTTCCTGAATGTATTAACAAAGTTCTAGCCTAAAAATTCAATTTTCATTGGAAGAGAATGGTTATATATTAAGGAAAACGGTCGCTCTATTTCTGTTAGCAGCTGCCGAGCGGTAAAGTCACTGAACACTGGCAGTTCGGCTCGAATTTGAATCCCGCGAACAGACACGCGGTTTTCGTGGATTTTCCCGTGTGTAACATGTATACGAGGCAGTTTCCTTAGAAAAGTCCTCCACGAAGGCATCCCTCCACTTAGGCAAATAGCCCTCTGGCTTTGCTGTAATTATATAAACCAAAGTTACTTCTGTTATGTGACCGCTAAACCAAAAACGAGAAAGAGAAGGAATGAAAGAGAAAAAAAAATTAAATGAATGAAAAATGAAATGAAAATTTATACATTTTTAACAGATATTGAGAAAAGTTATATTTTATAAGAAAAACATTAATATAACATTTTGCAAATTACAGATCGCGACTTTCAAAACATCAAATAATATTATCTATTTACAAGACAGATATAGTTAAATTCATAGTCGTTAGATGGCACTACATTACGGTGTCTTTTCACGATGTATTGCTTTGCTCCGCCCTACTTTGTGGTCCCTCCTTCTGAAGCTTCAGTTATGAATAAAACAAAACCTTAAAGAATATTTTACTTCTAAATTAAACATTATGTAGTAGTTTAGGGCAATAAACATTAACCTAAGTAAGTGTTTTAAGCGTGAGGCGTGATAAAAAAAATGTTACAATATTTTTATCTCAAGAATGGTGACATGAACTGCAAATTATAGTCACAAATAATTTATACCTTTGCTTGTCTTACAAAGTCACTTTTTTTTATTTGTTTCTGATAACAAAATAAAATATGAATTGCTAAACTAACTAACTAAACTAACCTTCACCACCATATGTTTCTATGTAAAATATACTTCAAGAATAACAATAATTTTTATTGAATTATTCAGATATTTCAGAATGGTCTACTCCTACTACGCTGAGGACAGCAGCCAGTTAAGTCTAGCCTACGATGCCTCTCGAGTAACTGCGCTTCGTAACACGAAATGAATGATCCCACCTCACTGCGGATTCTCGCACGATATTCCTACAACCAAAAGTTATGCCTAAACAGTATCTGCAAAATAACTATAATTGCTCCCTACGAATGTAATTGCTCATCACCTCCTATTTTGCTAAAATGGTATCTGAATGCTTCGCCTTCAAATCTCCTGAACTTAATGCTTGGACAGAAAAAGTTATGCTCAGTAATTTCACTTGCTATATACAGGGTAAGGCAATGCTTGGATACCTACATCTGCTACTGCGTCGCTTCATAGGACAGGGTAAGGAAATTTCATTAGTGGGAGGAGCCAAAAAATTTTGTAAGAGAAAGAATGTAACATGATGTGATGAGTTAAAATATTAATGAAACATAAAGATATTAGAAATTTGAAAGAGCGAGATTTGAAAATTATTATCAAGGAACAAGTAAACAAGGGAAATTATTAATCATGTGAAAGCGTTCAAAAGAACCCAGTTGATTAAATGAAGTAGGATTACGGATAATGTTTGAAGATCCCATATTAAATGCAATTAAGTGACCGTCGTACTTAGCTAAAAACATTCTTTTTTCCTTTCGAAATTTAATTCATATTCTCAGAAGAGAAATTTCAGCGCTTTTTCAATTTGGCTAATATACACCAAACAGCACGATGCATGTCAAACAATGCTAAATTAACAGCACATATGAGATCTTTAAGAATCGAAAACTGAATTTTACTGATAGTGAAAAAAATAACTTAAATATTGAACTTATGGAGAAGTCGAGAAATTTTGTAATCCATAGTAAGTTTGAATAATTATTGGGTAAGTGTCAGATAAACTTCGCTGTCGGCTTAGTGTTGACTAAATGCCTTGACAGTTAAGTATCCCTTAGCTAAATGTCCTGTCGGCTAACTGTCCGTGTCAGCTAAACGTCCTTTCGGCTAAACGTCCTTTCGGCTAAACGTCCTTTCGGCTAAGCGTCCTTGTCGGCTAACTGTCGTGTCGGCTAAATGTCCTGTCGGCTAAGTGTCCTTGTCGGCTAAGTGTCCGTGTCGGTTAAACGTTCTGTGGGCTAAATGACCTGTCGTTTAAGTGTCCGTGTCGGCTAAATGTCCTGTCGGCTAAGTGTCCTTGTCGGCTAAGTGTCCGTTTCGGTTAAACGTCCTGTCCCCTAAATGTCCTGTCGGCTAAGTGTCCGTGTCGGCTAAATGTCCTGTCGGCTAAGTGTCCATGTTGACTAAGTGTCCTTGTCGGCTAAATATCTTGTCGGCTAACTGGTGTCGGTTAAGTGTCCCGTCCACTAAGTGGTTGTCGGCTAAGTGTCCGCGACCGCAAACAGAAGACTAAATTTTGCCCCGAGATTTATATAAGGTAATTTGTCGTGATGTCATTTATCTAAATGATGATTATTTATATGCAAAAGAAGTTGTCCTGCACATGCAGAATTTCAAATGATTTTTCGCAAACTATTCCTCCCCAAATGTATGAATATTACGCTTGTTCCTCCAATAATCGCAATAATGCTCTCTCGAACCTTAAAAGTGTCCACCCGGCCGCTGAGATATCTCTAGCATTTTCGGTGCAGCGTGCTGGACTTTCTCACAAAATCCCAGTGAATTGATTACTTCTCTTGAAAACATGACCCTTTATCCTTTTGCCGTCTTTAAATAAACGTACATTTCAGATGCATGCTCCTAAAGTCTTGAATCCCAGCAGATTAAACAGTTATTCTATCTTCAGCACATTTCCCGTGCACACATTCATTATTGCGCATTTCATGAGGGAAAACTACCATTATTTTAAGCATCATTCAATGTTTGTAATGAAAATTAGCAAATGCTAATATTTTACTTTTCTATCGGTAGTTATAGTGATATAAAGAAGATAATATAAAGAGCATTTCACTGAGATATAATATGTCTCCGTCGTCCTTGCGTAACCTGGTACACGTTTAGAAAAGCTTTGCTACGGTTCGTATACGCACAATGCATTACAATTAACTAGAAACGGACTTTACGTACAGCCTTCGCCTCATTCAAATTGCTGTTATGTAGAAAATTTGTTAACACAGGCCTGGCTCAAACACCCAAGATTAGTAATCAGTTAGCTGATTGTTTTACATTTTACTTCATTTTAGATGGGTTATACTGATAATAAATGTGTCTTACTTCTAATTATCACATATATAAATGTTCTGATACTTATCTTTTTATTTTGTTTAAATGCCTTATTTCCAAGCTTCTAATTTTGTATGTGTGTGTAGCTTTTATATACACTGTAAGAAGTTTTATGTGGAAATATATTTTAATCGCCAAAGAGGACTAAATCTTTCATGATGTTATACTTCTTGTTCTTGGATCTGGCAGTGCCAGTTGAATGTGTGTTCGACTTGAATAAACTTGACAGTTTTGAAACCTGATTCGTAGTGTTCATTTACCCTGGTATTATGTGTGATTGAATTAGTGTTTTTTGAACCAGGATAACTTGAAAATCTTGACGGTTATTATAATATTTTATATTTTTGGCGCCCAACGTGGGGCACGAACAATTTTTTTTTTTTTGATTTAGAATGCGGTGTTCTTCGTGTTAGTGAAAATTCATTCCTTTGCATTGAATGTGGCAGGATTAACGTTCAGAATACTTTTGAATGTTCTTCACCAGGAAAGTGAGTTCCTAAATTTGGATTATACCATTTGAAACCTGCACCAGGTAAGAGAATAAAATTACTTTTGTTGTTATTATGGCAGACGATATTATTAAATTGAAATATACTAGAAAAGTCATGAGACAAGCTCTTTCTAAAATAATAAATGTACTAGAACCTGAAATTAAAAGAGACATTTGGGATAGGAATATGGTAGAAGAAAATGTGTTTTTACTTACTTCTGAACAGTCTGCGTTGAAAAAAATTAATGAGAAAATATTGAATTGTTTTAAAGGGGATGAGTCTGAAATTGAGAAAGAATGTAATACTGTGTTAGAGTATGATGAAAAAATGAGTTTATGTATTTTTAGGGCTAAAAAGAAACTTAATTTAAATTCTCAGATAGTGAGCATTGAAAGTGAATCGCCTGGTAAACATACTGCTGCCGTAAAGATCGAAAACAAAATTAACATTCGGTTACCTAAAATTTCAATTCCTAAATATTATGGTGATCCTAGTTTATTTTTGGAATTTTATAATTCTTTGAAAATGCTATTGGTAATAATAATGAGTTAACCAAGGTCGAGAAGTTAACCTACCTTAAATACTTACTCGAAGGATCTGCTTTAAGTGCACTATCCGGGTTTGCACTATCTAATGAAAATTATGATGCTTCTATAAGTTTAATTAAAGAAAGATTTGCACGAACAGATATGGTAATATCTTCGCACCTGAATAAACTCTTGAATCTTGAACCGGTTAGAAGTTCGTCTAGTGTGAAAGCACGAAGAACATTATACGATTCCTGTGAAATCAATATAAGAAGCTTAAATTCATTAGGTATTGTGTCGGAAGCTTACAGAACCCTTTTAGGACCTGTTATTTTAGAGCTTTTACCAGACGATATGAATCTGGAGTTTAATAGAAAAAGAAACTCTAAACTGCAATATAGCCTAACAGAACTTCTCGAATACATTAGATTGGAAGTTGAGAGTCGAGAAGCTTCTAATTTAATAATAAACTCAAAGAAAAGAGACATCAATTACCGTGTTAAGCGGAATAAAAATAATTGCTTAAAAGGGGCAAGTGTTCCTACTGCTTCGGCGTTAGCTACAGTGACTAAGCCGTATTGTTTCTATTGTAATCAAAATACACATGATGTAGGAAAATGAGAGAAAACAAATGAGCAAAAAAGAGCGATATTAAAATACCATGAACGTTGTTACAGATGTTTTCAGAAAGGCCATGTATCTTCCAGATGTAAAATGAAACTTCAACCTTGTCAGTCGTGTAATGGTTTAAATCATAATAAGCTATTTTGTAGAAATATTGTTCCTGAAGTGGAAGCAGTTTCAGATGTTAAACAGAAAGTAGTTACAGTATCAGATTCTAAGCAGAATGTAGTTGCATCCCTGTCGTTTAACTCTAAGACTGTTTCTGAAACTGGTGATATAGGTGTTTATATTTACAAACTTGCACTGTTTACGCTTCAGATACAGATAATACTAGAAGCCAAATAGTAAAAATCTTAATTGATGGTGGATCACAGAGGTCATTTATTAGATCTGATTTGGCTAAAGAACTAAAATTAAGGACTTTAAGGAAAGAAAGGTTATATATTTATTCAGTTGGGTATAGCCAAGGTAGGCTAATAGAGTAAAATGTTGTTCAAATTACCCTGAAAAGTATGTATTTCCCTAATCACTCAATCACTATTGAAGCTCTTGTTACAGATACAATTTCTGAAGCGATCATAAAAATTCCCTCCAAAAACATTTTAGAAATATTAAAATCAGAAAATCTAAAATTAGCCGATAATGGTGAAGCAGCTGAAATAAAAATATTGTTAGGATCCGATTCATGTTGGGAATTGCAAACAGGCGAAAAGAAAAGAGTAACTAATAAATTATTTGCGGTGTCTTCTATATTTGGTTGGTCCTTAGTTGGATCTTTTGTTGAATCCTGACGATAAATCAGTCATTGAGAAATTTGAAAAACAATTGCATTTTACTAATGGTAGATATGTAGCTCGTTTGTTATGGAAATCACATTATGCAAACTTGGGTAATAATTTAGAAAATGCCAAGCGACGTCTAGTATCTTTGGTTAATAAACTAAAAAGTGATGAATGGCTTAGGGCGAATTATCATAGCATAATAAAAGAACAGTTAAAAAATGAAATAATTGAAGACTGCGAAATTGAAAGTTGTGATAGTAGTAAAATGTATTACAGGCCACATTCTCCATTTGTAAGAAAACATGTATCAAAAACTAAAGTCCGTATCGTGTTTGACGCATCTTCGAAGTGTAATGGGGTATCTCTAAACAATTGTATGATGCCTGACCCAAATTTGAATCCTTCTGTTTTGGACTTGATATTGCGGTTCAGACAATACAAACATGCGTTCTCAGCAGCCATTGAAAAGGCCTTTCTCCAGATTGGAATCTCTGAAATTGATAGAGATGTATTACGGTTTTTATACTTTGATAATAATTACAATTTGAAACATTATAGAATGGTTCGCGTTCCTTTCGGTGTGTCATGTAGCCCTTTCATTCTGGCGTGCACTATAAAAAGCATATAAAGAAAATAGAGTTAGAAAATCCAGATATTTTTGAGATGTTGAACTGTTCGATCTAAGTAGCTGATGTTTTCTATCGTGCAGATTCTGTGAAACAGGCTTTTAAGTTACGTACTGGAGCCTATTGCGTGCTTAAAGATGCCGGAATGAATTTGCGTCAGTTTGATACAAATTCCGAGAAACTCAAAAAACTTTGGGATGATTGTGGAATAATTAAATCAGAGAATGAGCTAAATAGTTCTTTAAAAGTATTAGGGCTTAACTGGTGTACGAGTAAAGATGTAATTTCCTTGAACATAGACAACTTGTGCGAAACATTAAATAGTTGTAGAAAAACCGCAAAAAGAAATATATTAAAGGTGACTGCTAATATTTTCGATCCAGTAGGTTTCTTGGCGCCATTTGTATTACGTGCAAAATTGATAATGCAAAACCTTTGGCAGTTGGGTTTAGAATTTGACGATGAAGTTCCAACTGAATGTAAGCAGTTGTGGTCCGAGTGGAGCGGTGAAATTGAAAAGTTAAAGAAATTTGAAATTTCTCGAGAATATTTCGCCAGCAAATTGAATCAAAAAAAGGATATCGAACTTCATTTATTTTGTGATGCATCTATTAAAGCGTATGGTTCAGTTACATATTTTAGATCAGTTGAAGAAAGACAGGTAGCATTCATTATGGCAAAATCTAGAATTGCACCAATAAAACAAAAACTCACACTTCCAAGGTTAGAGTTGCTAGGAGCATTAACATCGGCAAGACTTGCTAAAAACTTAAAAGAGCTGTTTTCAATTCATGAGCAAAATATCTGTGGACTGACAGTATGATAGTGGTTCACTGGATTCATAGTGCTCCTGAACGATGTAAAAAATCGAGTATCTGAAATACAATCATTAACCTGCCCAAATAACTGGAGACATTGTAATGGAAAGTCCAATCCAGCGGACATTTTATCTCGAGGATGTTCACCCGAATATTTGTTGTCTTCAAGATTATGGCAGTCTGGGCCGGACTGGTTAGTTGAATCAGTGAGTGATTGGCCTAATAAATTTATTGTGACAACGGAGTTTTCTGATGCTGAATTAAAGCGAAAAAAGTGTATAAATGATACGACAATACTACCGTCTATTGCAGAAAAATCTAATTCTCTGTTGAATCTTGAAAATTATAGTAAATTAAGTACAGCTATTAGAGTAACTGCATGGATATTTAGGTTTATTCACAATCTGAAAAATAAAACTGACAAGAGAACCGGACCCTTGATAGCAGAAGAACGTTTTGCCGCAGAATTATATTTGATAAAAGAAGTTCAATATGAACATTTTTCTGATTAAATAATTAGTTTAAATTCTGGACAGTTGTTTTCAAAACACTCAAACATTTATGAACCAAATCCTTTTCTAAGTGAGGAAAGGGTTTTGTTAGTAGTAGGAAGACTACAAAAATCAACTTCATCAAGTTTTCATGAAAAACATCCTATAAGTATTCCTCCAAAAACTCATTTTACAGATCTTCTAGTACGTGATGCACATGAACGAGTTCTTCACACAGGTGTAGCTAGTACTCTCATGTTCCTCCGTGAAAAATACTGGATAATTAGATCCAGACAAAATGTGAAACGTGTTATAAGAAACTGTGTACTGTTTCAGCGTTATAATTCCTGACCGATGCGACAAGTCATAGCACCATTATCTCCGTCTAGAATGCTAAGATTATTAATATTGTGTGACAGTATATTTCCTTATTGAAATTGTAATCTTAATGCTATTTCAAGTATTGTATATTTAATATTTAAAGAAATGTATATATTAGAAAATTTTAAGGTTGTAGAAATGTATAAGTGTATTTAAAATTTTAATTTAATTTTGAAAAAAAGACAGGTTTCTTGTAATAATTCTAGTATTTTAGTTGAATTATGATAATCTTGATTTTGAAATCATTTGTTTAATATTGTCTTGAGTCATATAAATTCTTGATTTAAATTCCTGACGCTTGAGTAGGAATGTTATGAAAATAATCCTTGAGGAATAAAAATTTACTTGATATTCTTGAAACATATGGTAAGTTTTACATGTTCTTGATATTTATGTAACATTTCTTGATTACAAAAACTTGAATTTGTATTGAAATGCATAATGATTCTAGAAAATAATTCTTGAAAATGTTCGTGTATTACTGATAATCTTGATTGTTCTGAACTACAGTTCAGCCGGGCCCAGTGTGTAAGAAATTTTATGTGGAAATATATTTTAATCGCCAAGGAGGGCGTAAATCTTTCATGATGTTATACTTCTTGTTCTTGGATCTGGCAGTGCCAGTTGAATGTGTGTTAGACTTGAAGAAACTTGCCAGTTTTGAGACCTGATTCGTAGTGTTCATTTACCTTGTGTGATAGAATTAGTGTTATTTGAACCAGGATAACTTGAAAATCTTGACGGTTATTATAATATTTTATATACACTATTGCATCCAGACAACTTCGTTTATTTGCTTCAGCATTATCATTCCAGATATTTATTCACACTTTCTGATAGTAATATTTGATAAAGAATGATAAATTAAGTGGCTTTGAAACGGTGTGGGATCCACAAATGTAGGGAAAAAATTTCTTCTTAATTTGATTGCTACAAGGTGTATTATATAAAACACAGTGTCTAAGCTTAAACTAGTTATTACAAATATTTTGCTTGTAATGAATTAGTTAAAAAGTAATTTTGTCTTAGGAGTCATTTGTTTTCTTCCAAACATGCGCTAATTTCTACTACAGGATAAAGCAATTTGAAAGCCGTGTAATATCTATTTATTTGATGAGTTATTTGATGTCACTAAAAAGAAGGTCACTATACGCTTTGAAAGTTTTACTTCGTAACAACAGCACAAAATCAAACTCTTATAAACCCCGCATTTACACCCCTCTCTCATAAAAAGTGTTTTTCTAGGCTTCATTTCAAGGACTCACTTCTCAGATCCTCAAAAATCACTGGTACATTTACCCATTATTTTAATGGGTGAAGACGGCTCATTCCGGCAATGGGCTTCCAGGTATCCGAAAAGTAAGTAGTTATTTTGTAAAACCAGACATTTTTAAAATCTAAAATGCATAAATATCAAGCATACTTAAATTGTGAAAATGAGAGGTTATTTGAGACCTATTTGAGACTATTCTGGACAGGTTATTTGAGACCGGTCCAGAATTTATATCCACTAGAAGTCAAAGACAAATGGCAAAGTGCTTAAGAAGAACAATCCCAACGTAAATGACCAGTAGCTGTAGTTCAACTCCTTACGCGAATGCTCTAGTCAATGCTTCGAAACTTTTTATAGTCCACGGACCGGTAAAACTTACGGTGTATTGGTGTATTTAATTATAGCAAAGCACACTACTGCTATCTGCCTAAGGGAAGGGGTGCCTTTGTGGAGGACTTTCTAATGAAAACTTACTCGTATACACTTTATGCATGGGGAAAACCACGAACACACCCATGCAGCCAGCCCGTTCGCGGGATTCGAACCTCAGACCGAACTACCAGTGTTCAGCGACTTTGCCGCTCGGCCGCTGATGGGCCGCTGTAAAACTTACGAAAACATTTCGCGGACTGATGTTTTTTCCCCCACTTCCACCCCCAAAAAACTTTTCAAGGTATTCACGAATTACTAGATAAGTTAATTGTAATATTCATATTACCATTTGCCTACAATCATATTTAAACATAAAGGTAAGTAAATATTGTAATTATTACGTATCAGTATAATTATAAGTAAATAAACCTTTGAGAAATTCGCAACAATCACAATGCTCTGTTAAGTCACGTGACACGTCTCAATAAACTTATGTTATCGCTTTTCATCCCAGTCTGATTAGAACTCTCTTCTACTCTGCATGTCAAAACTGCTATTCACCAGCCAGCACCTACTCTAGTTTTAAATAGGACCCGATTATGCACATTTAATTCCTTATGACTTGAACTCATGTATGTCATTTACGATCTGTAACTTTCCAACTTTGCCAGAATTTCGCCTGCAGGCCCGGTGCTCTACGCACCACTTATTTATTAAACAACCGCGACCTGCCATTGGCACTATTTGAAAGTATGGTAAAAAAATCTGTAGTAGTTGGCACCATAATTGAAGTGACGATTCATAAATTCCTACACAATATTACAAATAGAAACTCTTGCATACAGAAACGGATCAGTGACGGTCACTGGACAAGCGAATGAGGATCTCTTATGTACCATACCTGAAGCGCCACTTGTTAACCTTTTCTCGTCCTCAGTTGGCAACAAATGCAGTAATCGAAATTCATAATAATGCTTTCGTTGGAAAGAACATCTCTACAAACAACACATTCAGGTTCTGGATTCTTCTGATTGTGGCCAAAGGACAAAAGCATATTTCAAATAGTCTGCGATATAGTAGTGTTTTACAAAGCTTTTTCTTTTCTTTTCTTTTTTTTGGCAGAGTGTAGACTATATACACCTTCATCTGTATCGGAAGGGGCGGACGACGTACTTGGTTTTGGAGAATCCTTTCTTTGCACGAAATTTAGTAACGTACCTTTCGTTTCCTTCTTGCTCATCCTGGTAATTGATTTTTAATCTGCCTAATGTTAAAGAAATAGAAGTTGTAGCACAGTATTGAATTCAGTGGTTTTTAAAAACTTACGCTGATGTATAATTTTCAGTTATCCAAGCGTGCAGAAGAATGTAAGCAAAATAAAAAGGGAAACTTAACCCAAGACGCATTAAACACTACGATAGATATTCAGCGTTCAAGTAATCAGCGATACTCACGGCAGACAGGGTCACACTAATTGGTGTACTAAGTGTACGACACGGGAATTTATGTAAAGTGATTTAGATACATAGTAGACAATTTTTTATATTTTTCATCATGGATCATATTATTATCTAAACTAGTAAAGTATTGCTATTGTAATGTAGGTGCTGTTGTACGAGGTTGTGCTTCAAAAATCACGATTTGGACGCCCCATGAAAAAGAGGCAACGAATGAAACTGTGACGCTGAAAATTGTTGAGCTCCATTTATAAATCATAATAATCAATAGAAGAGAATATCGTGAACGTTCTCCTACGAGTAACTTTAAAAATAATACTTTTTTGAGTTGTAGCAGCGTAGAATTTTGAGTGCATACTATATTTTGTAAAACGCTGTAATTGCGCTTGTCACTATAATTGCTTTATTAAATGGTTTCAAAAAATTAGATCCTTGTTGTGAATTCGGATTATTCCGAGATTTTAGCAAAGCTATTTTATCATTCATGGATTCGTTTACTAAAAAACAGAAAAGAAACATCAAGGCGAGTGCTCTCCGTTTCTTTATTGAACATTTTGGTAAAGCTAGATTTTCAAATACAAGCATATTGTGGGGAGGTATCTTTTTACTTTTTCTACTATTATTAACTGGAAGGCTATTTTACTCCTAGTTTAAAACACTTTAGAAATATCTTTAAAAAATAACCGAATAATATATCATTAGTCCCAGTTTACTAGGAAATTTTGAATAAGCTCTGGTAAGAGCGGGATATATTCCCGCTGAACACCAGAATACGCAACTAAAACATCAAGCTGAATAACGTCCAAGTAAACGACAGTTTACATCCAGGCAAAAGCACAAATTGCGTCTCGACTTGTCATATGTATGACAATGGGAGTATTGAATTGTACTTTACTGTGAACACTGTGATTCCTGAAAAAAGCGAAGTTCGCAAACATGCGAAGTGGATACAATTTACATATAATTTCTCCCGTGTAATTAATAAGATGCAGCTAAAAAAGCGCATTCTTCAAGCACGCGTAAAATTTTCTTCAAGCCTCTAGCTAGAATTCTTGCTCCTGCGAACACAATAATTTTCCAGACCACCCAGTAAGATTTGAGACACTTTGTCGGGAAAAGGTTAATTTAAGGATTCCCTTTTAACTTACATTAAACGTGTGGAAAATGAAAATGCGTTTACTGAAGAAACATTTTGGGGCGAACGGCAGACTGAAAAACACAGCTACGATTATAAGAGCTACATATAATATTCTCAATAAACACAACCTGAAATTGGTAAAACAGTTAATTAAAATATTTGTATCATATCCGTTACATTTACGTTTTGTGCCGGAAAAAAATAAATGATTTATAAGACATTTCCTAAAGAAGAAACTGGTAGATAAAATTTTGATAGTATTTTTTTTCTAAAACAAATATATTTGATCACTTTATTTTAAGACGCATTTTTCTTCGAATCAATGCCTGTTACCAAAAATACGACGAACAAATAGAAAACCCAAAAGAAAGGGCAAAACTTGATCTAAAACTGAAATTATAAATGTCAGTTTCTGCTGTGTGCAACACCTGTAAGCTATCTTCTCATTTATTACAACTTTTTTCAAGGTTATCAGACATATATTTTGGAGCTACCAACTATCAGTGATTATTTAATGAATGGTAATCATCGGAATATTACATATTTCTTCAGATAGAAAAGCAAAGTATTTGTAGGATTCTCTATTGTGCAGGCGGATAAGTTCTTCTTTAATATTTTCATATTTATCTAAATAACTTGGTTTCAATTTATCTGTCATCATATGGTACGGATAAATGGTTGTGATGTGATAAATCGCTCTGTACTTTGTTGATTCACATTTAATACTATTATTAAATTTAATTATTACTTAGTTCCCGAAGTTTATGCAGTTTTATGTCAGTTCACATCAGGACTCCCCCATTCCTGGATTATTCTATCTAGATCTAGTTTAATCAATTGACAAAGGGACGTATACTTTTTTTTTCCTACAAAAATATGTCATTTGTGATTTTTCGTCATTTATTAAACAGCGAGCTAAGCTTTAAAGCTAAGCCGTATTTTTGTTTAGAATGTTTCAGTACATTTCATTAAAGCTAAATTTGATCACATTTCATTGAGACTATATTTATTTTTTAACTTATACTGTCGGTCCCGTGGAACGACGCCAGGCAAACGAAAATTCCAGTGCCGGCCACACGGAAAGTTCACTGTCGGTCCCTAGAGACCGGCGCCGCGCTCAACTTGTTAAGAAAATTTCGGGCCG
Organism: Stegodyphus dumicola; assembly: GCF_044657685.1. Taxonomy (NCBI): domain Eukaryota; kingdom Metazoa; phylum Arthropoda; class Arachnida; order Araneae; family Eresidae; genus Stegodyphus; species Stegodyphus dumicola. The sequence continues at coordinate 58,254,334 of NC_140770.1, read as the reverse complement.
GTAAGTAAATATGTATTTAATTCAAATACATGAATTGGTATGTAATCTATATAGATGATTGATTGCATTTGAGTTCCATTTCGAATACTCAAAACTTAAACACAAAGAACTAGAGCCAGCAGATACATAAATCAGTTTATTGAACGCAATTTAACAGAATCGTTACAGGTGATGAGATGTGGGTAGCTCACTTCACCACAGAAAACAGCAACTCACGATTGATTGGCGTCACAGGGATCCACGCACCGGACAATCTTCAGTCAGTCTATGCACGGAAATTGATATACACGGTATTCTGGGATTGTAAAGGCATTCTGCTCATTGACGTATTGGCGAGTGGTGCTCCGGTGAAAGCTGATATTTATTGCGCTTTACTAGAGAACATCTGAAGAGCCATTCAGAACAAATGGTTTGGGATGCTCAGTGCTGGTGTTGTGGTGTTCTACGACAACATCTGACGCATACGGGGAATTCCACAAAATATATGTTGCAGACGTTTCGCTGGGAGATGTCTGACCATCCATCCTATGGCTCCGATCTTGCTGTCAAGTATTTCCACGTGTTATTGCACCTGAAGACGTTCTTGTCTGGGCACAGTTTCCTACAGGTGAAATGTTGCAGACAACTGTGACGGGCTGCCTTCCTTCCCAGGCGACACTCTAATGGAAATAGGTAACCGACGCTATGACAATTGGTATAGTTCCGATGTTTCTTATGCTGAGAAGTAGCAGAAATATAGCTGTATCTTTTGCAATAGGTTTTTCCAGGTAATAAGACTTTGTTTTTTATGGTTTACGGCAAAGTAATTTTTCGGACGACCCTCTTATTGTTTAAATAATCATTATCAAATGAATATACCTTCATCTAAATCAATATCTAACTCATTGAAATCATCATCTATATAAATTTCCTTCTAAATCCAATCAACTTCCTCTGCTAAATTTAAATAATCATCTAAGACATCTAACTAAGCATAACTACCCAAAACACACCTTCATGTTAAACCATCATATATATATTATCATTATCATCGTCATTGAAAATATCGCCAAATTAAGATAAATCATCATAGCTCAAATCAACTAAATAAAAAGCAGTATCATCTAAATCACCACCATCAACAACATGATTCTCATTTGATCATCGTATTCATCACCTCAACCGTCTAAATCACCATCAAAATTGTTATCTGAATAATCAAGAAAGAAATTATAAAATTATCACTAAATAATTCAAAACCATCATTTAAATAATCATCATCATCGAAATCATACCATCAGTTTAAACCGTCGTATATGTCATCATCACCATTATCATCGTCGTGATAGATAAATCATTATCCTCCAGATCGCCTAAATAGAAAGCAATATCAACCAAATCATCATCTTCTTCATCCTCATTTAATCTTCGTCTTCATTGTCTATCTCCTCTAAATTATTATATAAATCACTCTCACATCATGTATAAAATCGTCATCAGTCAAAACTATGTCACCATCAAATTCATCTAAATATTTATTATCACTTAATACACATCGTCATTTTAACCATCATGTATATCGCGTCACCATGATCATCGTAAGAATAAGATAAACCATCATCCCTTAAATCACATCAGTCATTCTAAACCATCCTATGTATCATATTCATCATCATCATTGAAGTCGTCATCAAAATAAAAGAACTTCTCCTAAATACAAAGCTTAATCACCTAAAGTTTTATTATCATCCTACTAAATTATTCATACTCTTCATCACTAAACCATATACTCACGATCACCTAAATAAAAAATCATCAGCAGTTAATCTAAATCCTAGTCCTTAAAATAACAGTTAAATTATTTAAATCATGATTTTTTAGTGTTTCGCTAGTGTGCCGTCAAAAAGAGCCAGTTTCATTCAGGTACAGACAGAAGGATATCACCGGAAGTTCACTATCGTTGGTACAGGTGTAGTAACCAACCGCCCTCAGGAGATGCCAGAGGCTTGGGTACGTAGCCGAAACCTATGCCATCTTAGATAACGTGACACTCGGAAGTGACGCAAGAGTTTGAATAACGTAATGTTTCAAAAAGTTTTGTTTTTGTGACAACGAAAATATTTTTTAAAGTTTCATTTCTTCCGGAAACGACGAATAGTTTTCTTTTTTTTTAGGCAACGGCCTCTTGAACCTCTTGAAATCTTGTTTGTAATGACATTAAAAATTTCCCTTTTATCATTAAATCTGTGTTTGTTTTTAATTGAGCATCTCATTATTTAATATTTGTTCATTTTGCATAATTTTAATATAATAATAATAAGCAAAATGCAAAATGTTAATCGTTAAAGAAAAATGCGACAAGAGATATAAAATTAAAAATTAAAAGACAAAGAATTAAATTTATATATCAAGTTTTACCAGAATAGAAAAAAAGAGAAAGGACTTTAAAGAATAGAATAGTTGAAGGGGTATTGAAAGCCCAAAACCTTTCATAAAATGAGGATTTCTGATATTTCCATTTTCAAATTCTTTAAAATTTTAGCTTTCTTAAAACACCATTCTTTAACCTCTAGGAAAATTAGAACTGTACAAAATCTAGATTTAAATTGTCATTGAGAATTTTTACATAAAATCGCTTTTTTCTCCGAACGTGATTTTTTTATACTCGATGTACCTGTTCTCAAGAACTACTGCTCACAGGTACCTGAAATTTTTATACCTTATTTACTACGTTTCCAAATATTTGCCGAAATGAGCTTTTTATTATAATCAGTGCTCAATTTTACTACGCGTAATAAAATATTCTGTAAAATACTCTAAAATTTAAAATGATTAAAAAGCTCGGTTCAGGATACTCAGCTAAGTATTGTGATGTTCCTTCCCTTAGCGAAAGACGTTTCCAGAACATTTTATACGCAAGCGGCGGAAGGCGGTTAATAGAAGGGAAGTAGTTACGCCGGAAAACAGAATGGAGGCAAGCTGGTGGGAAGAATTGAGACTTTTGCGAGACTTGTGACTTTTGCGGTTGGACCGGCAGTCATGCCGTGTGCAAAGAGATAACTTAAGCTAAATGTATAGTAGTGGTATTTGTTTTATTGTGTATTGTGTAATAAATTAGTGGCTAAAATTTCCAAGCTAATGGAGATTATTTTCCTATTATGGGGAGTGCATGAGAAATAGACGAACCCGCCTCGGAGTTGAAACGGCGCGAGGTGCAAATCGGCGCAGTCGATAGGATAAGATTGTGAAAAAGGAAACCACTAAATAGTGAAAATAATAACTAAATATCGTCGTAAAAAGTTACTGAAAGTTATAAAATGAAATTCGGTGATACTTCACGAATGGATCTACGATGTGAGAAGATTTTTATGACGAAAGAAAATGGCGAGTTTAAGGCCATGTGTGCGAATAAATTCATCAGATTTGTGAACGCGTGATGTGCTAAAAGGTTAACAGCCAGTGTGTAGTAAAATGTGATCATCAATGTTCATCATCCTAGTGAAATCGTTAAAAGTTAAATCAGTGGTAACGTGAATTACCGTGTTGTAATCATGTCAAGTTACGTGCCAGTGCAGTGTGCTCATGATTACAGTTTACAGCGTCAAGTTGTGCTCTTCGTTTAACATTTCCGCTATCGGGATCAGAGGTAAGTCCTTCTTAATTTATATATTAACCATATTAACTGAGAAAAATAAATTGGTTTTATGTCTGTTAATAATTAGAATGTCTGTTAATGCTTAGAAATCAGGCGTTACAGCCAATAGACACTGAGAAAGTATATTTTATATGCAAATGAGAAATTATGGTTCTTTTTTTATCAAGATATAGGAGATATTGCATGTTAAATGAAAGTTAAAATAGTTCGAAAATATGATATCAGAAGTGATTCTGAAGCATTTGATTGTTTACTCAGGTTACTAAGCAAGGTCGAACGGACTTGTTTGTTGTCTTGTTTTACCAAAATGTTTTAGTCACTGAAGTTAATAACTTGATTAAAAAATAATTAGTTTAACCATTTGAAACAATACATTTAATATGTGTGTCAATACAGGAATGCGTAAATGCGTTACGGCGCAATGCCGCAGTATTCAAAACATTTTATTTTCATTCTAATTTTATAGATTAGCATATTTCATTTTGTATTTATGTGTTTAACAATATATGGTTAAATATATGTTAAAAGTTTAATATGAGAATCTATTATTCATTATTGTGTTCCCTAATGATAGTGTATGCTAAGTGAATAATGGTAGTATTCAGTAGTAATGAAATATGTATGTTTGCCTGTGAAATCAAGTGTTATTATTGTATTGCATGTGTAAAGCTGTAAAACGGAAATATCACAGATTAATAAGGGTCTTAAAAGGAGAAATAGGGTGTCAGAAGAATCAAACGAAGTCATAAAAATCATGCAGACTTAAATAAAGTTAAAGGAAATGGAGCTACAGCTAGAAAAGAGTAAGTTGGAGGCAGATGCGGCTAAAAACCGGTTAAAAGAGATGGGATTTAGGGAAACACACTTAGAGAGAGAGCGAGATAGAAATTAAAGAAATAGAGCGTAGGAAAATAGATAAAGAAGGAAGCATATCGGAATCAGAGGAGGATGGGGTTTCAGATTCTAAGAGCAAGGGAAACGATTATTGAAACATTTGAAAATAATGAAAGGAGTTATGATTGACCCAATATCGAAAGCTGAGAAATGGCTGTTCTTTTTACATCATGCTGAAGTGATGTTTAATCTCTATAAAATTTCTGAAGAAGGGAAAATTATTTTGCAGAGTTTAAAAACATAAGTTAAATGTTTGATCGCGACTCTCGATGAAATGGATTTAAATAACGATATTATGATTAAAGACACAGTATTAAAAGAATTCCAGATTCCTCGGAAAAACCGATCGAGGCAGGCTGGTGGGGTGAATACGAGACTTGGTACTTTAGCGATTGGACCGGCAGCCATGCCGTGTGGAAAGAGATTACTTAAAACATATTTTGCACGCCTTATATTATGTATATAATTAAATGTATACTATACTAGCGATATTTGTTTTATTGTATATTGTGTACCGTTATGTGTAATAAATTAGAGGATAAAATTTCAAAGATAGAGATTATTTTCCTACTATGGCGAGTGCATAGACGAACCTGCCTCGTGGTTGAAAGGGCGTGAGGTGATAGATGTACTTTAATTACGTAAAAACCTTCAAGCCTGTAAGAACAGTAGATTTTCAGAAAAGGTAATCCAAAAATGGCCAATTTAACATTGTTGCTATAGGGTTTCCAACACCCCTTAATAAAAAGGAGTAAAATATTTTTAAAAATGGCATTTATGGAAATACGAAAAAGAAATATGTTTAGCTTATAAGAATATATAATATTTCTGTAAAATAAATAAAGTGAGCATTTAAAAGCAATTTTTTAAAATAAAAAACCAAAAGGAAATATTTATAGTTTTTAAAATCAGTATTACTTTTGTAAAATGAAAGAACTTAAAATCTTTTTAAAGTAAAAATAGCGAAAAGAAAAATTTAAATTAAAGTTTCACGTTATTAAAGTTAAATATTGAAGAGAAAAACATTTTTGACGCGAGAAAGGGAAAATAAAAGAATTTTAAAGTCAAAATTGCATTTACACAAGTTGCAACTTTGATAGAGATTCGCGTTCCTTTAAGCCTCGGGCGTCTTCCTATGACGGTCGGTTACTATTAAGCTTGTTATTGTAAACTGGCTATTCAAATTACAGTCGGTATGCGCAAAGGGGGCCTGAATCTTCATCCTGAAAAATAAACAAAATTATTGTTACACATCACATAAAAATATCAGTTAAAATGATAATTCAATTCTGAGTCACAAGCATGAGAATATTTGAGAAGGTTATATCGCATACGCAAATTACCAAAATGAAAGGTACTCGAAACGGATGACTGTGCACTGTCTGCAAAAGTTCAGACCGGATCTTGGTCGTTTGTGGTAGGCATTGACTTGCAAGTACAAATATGTTTTGAAAAACGTAAATGTTTGCGCTTTGGTACTTTTAAATTTAAAGTCATTTGTTTTGTAAAAATTACGAAGCCTAGCTCTTCATATTTTTTTCCGACACTCATAATTTTATGAGGAAAAAGTTTGCACTCGTTATGAAATAATTTTGAACATAAGTATCTCCGTCTGATTTCAATGGACATTACTCAATTGTTTTGTGATTTATTTCTTATAACCAAAAACGAAAGTTTCCGAAACAGAAGTCTAGATATTGGAGGAAAGAATAATTAGTCAGATTTCGTACTTTGTGCAATATTGACCGTTTAATATCGAAAAGACAAAACTTTGCATCATTTAAAACAGTTTATTAATTGAAGTATATCCACGGTTGCACAAATAAAGAGCGAGAGCATATTTTGTGGACAGAGAGTGTACTATTTGACGAAATGCATGTTCAGTAGAAAAGTGCTCAATGGCGTAAATGGATGAGATGGATTTTGTGGGAGTAAAATCTTGTTTCTGGTTAAATTTCAAAGTAGTAAATTATTTATTATGATTTAAAATGTAGAAAACTGATACTTTTATTTTCAGCTTTTTTGAAATGAACTCATTATGCAGCGTGCCAAAAAAAAAAATAAATAAATAAAAAGACTTCTCTCAAAATTTAATTTTTAACGTTCTATTTTGGAAACGAAAATACCAATTAACAATAGATAGAACTCTTCCTTGACTTTGTAAATTATTCTAGAAATCCTTGACTTCCTTTAGCTGGTAAAATCCTGAAATTTCTTACTAAATTTGGCATGGAATATGCCAGTAAATTTCAAACGTAAAAATGTGCGCCATTTGTTTTTACATAAAAATTTCTCATATAAATAATTCTTGGATTAGACTTTTTTGAAAAGTATCTTGACCCAAAACGTTTAAACTGTTTTCTTAAAACATTCGTTTGCTATTGAAAATTTTATAAATATAACTAGGCTGAGTTTTGAATAAATGAAATTACAACGCATAAGAACATTTTTAGAACATTTTGTATAAGAAAACGTGATCGCATATAAATCAAGTTCTTATATCGCTTAATTACAATGCATCAGGTCTTTAGTAAATAAAGAAAGCAATAATAAACACAGAAATACACATGATGGTTTGGCAATACCAAAAACATCATATCTCGCAACAGATCTTCTTGATTATTTCATACATTAGGAAACACGAGCAAATATGTCAATTGCGGAAACATTGCAGGTTGGCGCAGGAGAAATGATTATCGGGGAAAATATTTCTGCAAGGTAGGAGGTGATTTGTATTCATTTTGGATGTGGAAGAGAATGTTATTCTAGGATTTCGAGAAATAAGGAAATTAATTTGGATAAGAGTGCACTTTCGACCAAAGTGAATTTGCGGAATTAGGAGTCATGTTTCTTCTTTCTGTAGTGATTTGAAGCCGTGGTTCTGATGTGAACATCAAAGACTTAACGATATCACATTTGATTTTACTGAAGTGCAGTTCATCCAGTGCTTTTTTCAGCAGTAGTTATGGCTTTCGCCGAAGGAAACAAACACAATGCAAGTTTCAAATGCCAAGTCATTCAGTTTGCGAAAGAAAATGGAAATCATGCAGTTTGGTTTTCGGGAATGCTTCGTACATGAGTGGAATAAGCATGAAATTTTACAATGATTATTGCGCCAAAGAATAAATGTGTATTGCATAAAGAAATAATGAAATAGCTTACCGTCGGCGAAAGTGTTGGAAACTGCAATGTAGAAAATCAACATCCTCACTAGAATGGATTAATTGTAACAAGAAACAGCGTACGTTTCTTTGCCTCAAAAATAGAAAAAATGAGTGCAAATGGAAGTGAAAACTCTAAAGCAAACTGAGTTTGTGTATTCGATTTACTTCACGGAATAATTCAGTTCTCCGAGAAAAAGAGATAAAATTTTTTCAAAGGCTTCGGAAATATAGAGATAAAACTTTGCTGGGTTTTTAAAAATATGTAAACATTTATTTACTATCACGTGTTGCAAATATGGATGTCATTCCTGTAGTTTTGATATAGTAGGAGATAAAGAACCAATGATATGAAAGACAAATAACGGTTAACATAAAATCAATAGGCCAACGAGAAATCTCACCTCATCGTACTAATCTCCTGCTTAGCCGAACGTACGAAATTAAAAGCTCATCGATATCTTTAAAAGAAAGACTTTGCTGAAGTGCAGTTTCCCGAAAGTGTTTTCATCCGTATTCACGAGAAATGATCGGCGGAGAAAAATGTTGTGAAACTGTTAATAAGAAATATTTGGCAAAAGCTTCCTTTTGTCTCAGATAATCAAGAAAGTCCAATACTTTGGGACATGTTCAGCCTCCATCTAACGGATAACACAAATATGTTGTTGAAGGAGTGTTATACAGATATGACAGTTTATCCAGGCGGATTATTGCTATTAGTTCAGATATTAGACATATATGTCAATAAATCATCGATAGAATATTTTAAACGTTAGTGGAATACTCGAACAAACGTGAAGGTTAAAAAAAACAATTACAAATGGAGACCAAATGTCATGCCAGTCCATAAATAGCGTGTCAGTAAATAATAAAAGCACGGAATAAAATTAAACCCATTTAATATATGTGGTATATCTGACGGTCTAGATGAAACGGAAGATGATTATTTATCTGCGGATCAGAAAAAAAGTGATGGCGAAAATGAAACAGAATTCGATGATGTGCTTGAAGGTATAACTTAAGCCGAAAATATGAGGAATTTGGATCTATGGAAGTATGGATAAGATGTGAAAGTGAATATGAAACAGAATTTTTATAACGAAACTTTTTAAGTACATAAACTGTGTTATTTCTTTTAAATAAAAAGAATTTAATTACACGCATAAATCTAATTTTCGTATGCTCACTTTTTCCATATTTCCAAACATAACATTTTTATAGCTGGCGTACAGCGCGCACCCATAAATTTCCATCTTACATTTTGTTTTAAAAGTGCGTCTTATACGCCTGAATATACGGTAACAAACAGAGTTAAAACTTTAGTGATATGGATATTTATATGCTTGTTGAACCATTATATTCTGTTTTTTCCCTTCTATTAGTTTACAAATGTTTTCAAAATTTCGATGTTACATTTTTCGATCTTTGTGTTGAGAAAAGAGATAATGAATTCAAATTTTTATCTCGGAAAACAAAATTCTAAATCAGATTTCTAATGATGAAGTGAAATTTTCTATAGCTTTACTTTCCGGATTATTTAAAATTAAGAAAAAGAAGAGAGGAAAAAAAGAACTGATTTGGGTAACCAGAATATTTAGCCATTCAGTATCTATTGACGGGAATGTGTATAACTCTAATGAATAATGCAAAAATAAGATAAAATTACGTTTCGGTTTGTAGGCCTTACATTTCAAAATGGGTTTTATACATCTTAAAGCGCATAGCAAAAGATTACGCTCTCAACCGCTTTTTGAGTAATAACGTCAGAGAATAATTCTTACAGTTACAATGTTTTCAAATAATCCATTCCTTCAAAAGTAAAGTAATCTATTGTACTAAGATAAAGTGTTTTCGACGGCAGAAAATGAAACAGAACGACGAGATCCAGAGTATGATCCTGTAATGCTTTAACAAATCTTTCGCAGTCTTAAGTAATAAAGAAATGTGGTAGAATTTCATCTTACACTGTAGTAATGTAGTCAGATTATTTATATTATGTGACTATGTGTCTCTATGTCTCTATTTGATGTGTGGGAAAAAAACCTCTCCAACAAGTTTATATATACGATACCATTCAGATAAACGCAAAGAAAACCAACATTTCCATCTATTAATTTTTTTAAATTTTAATTATACCATTTTCTAGTTAGATAACCAATTTGTGAGCAAGAATTTGTATCGTAACAGTGAATCATATTGCTCTCAAATTCCAAATATAAAAAACTAAAGCTCACGAATCACAAACCGAGAGTTTCTATGAGATTCGTGAGGTGTGAAGTAATCTCTATTTTGAAAGAAATCGAAACTGATGTAAATTCGCTTTATAACATATTATGCAGTTTATTTATCTAATTATATTATGATTCTGATTTAATGTATACACACATTTTAAAAGTTTTTTCTTTCGCTCATTTCAATTTGTAATCTTGAATTTTTACTCTGGAAAAATCCTGAGTAGAGACGGAAACTGTGGTATGTCAAATTACATTTAAACAAGGTGAAAGCAAATTAAAAACTAATGTACATACTACAATAGCTTTTAATTTGTTTAGAATTACAATCTTAGTAATGCAACTCAAGCTGATTAACACATAATTAACAGCGGATAAACACTCTATTTCTTTGAATCTTGATATAAAGTTCTATAAATATCTGCAGTTGGATAAGACAGCTCAGTGTCAAACAAATTTTAAAAAGAATGATTATTTAGAATATCACTAGTAGGTGTATGAATGAAATATTTTATAAATTAATTTCATGAGTTCAATTATGAAATACGAGTATAAGCGCTGCAATATTTATTTGCATAATTTAAAGCCAGTAGCACAACATAAATTTATTGTTGAAAAATACTGTCATGTGTAAAGCTATTTGTTAAAAAAGTCAATAAACTGGGACTTTCCAGGTAAAACCGGAAGACCTCGCAGCCATGAAAGGCACTGTAAACATAGATCTGAACTACGAAAGAGTGTACTTAGTTGCTGTTAAAATAATGCTGATATCTTAAAGTTAGCATGACTAATTACTAGCTAACAATATAGCACTAGTTACACTTACCGAGCAAAATATTATCAAATGCTGTCCATATACTAAGAATACTATAAAGTTCTTGATAATAAAAATGATGTTGATAATAAATTTTGGTAAAATGAAGCAGGTATATGATTTATTTGTTCTATTTTTCTCTTCCGGGTCGTGCTTCGTTTGGTCATTAAATCAATCGTTCTACAGTCGTTATCGAGTTCTGGCTCTTTTCGCAGTTTATCCGGTTTCCTTTTCGGGTTTGACAGTTCTTTTCCGGTTCCAGCTTGCTTTTCAGATTAGGATTCTTTTCTGTTTTTGCTTCTTTTCCAGGTATTGCATCTTTTCTGACTCGTCTATATTTTCCAGTTCTGGCATCTTTTCCGGCTCTTGCTCCTTTTCCAGTTTTTGCATTTTTTCCAGTTTATTCTTCTTTTTCAGTTCTTTGTTTGTTGTTTTTTGCATTTTTCCAGTTTCTTCTTCTTTTTCAGTTCTTTGTTTTTTAGTTTTTGCACTTTTTCCAGTTTCTTCTGCCTTTTCAGTTCTTCTTTATTTTCTAGTTTTTGTATCTCTTCTCGTTTTTTCTTCTTTTTCAGTTCTTCTTTCTTTTCTAGTTTTTGAATCCATTCCAGTGTTTGCTTCTTTTCCAGTTCTTGCTTCTTTTCCAGTTTCTGTTGCTTTTCCAGTTTTTGTTTGTTTTTCAGTTCTTCCTTCTTTTCCAGTTTTTGCTTCTTTTTCTGCTCTTGTTTCATTTTCAGTTCTTGCTTCTTTTCCAGTTCTTGCTTCTTTTCCAGTTTTTGCTTCTTTTCCTGCTCTTGCTTCTTTTTCAGTTCTTTCTTCTTTTCAAATTCTTGTATCTTTTCCGGTTCTTGCTTCTTTTCTAGTTTTTGTATCTTTTCCAGCTTTTTCAGTTCTTGCTTCTTTTCTAGTTTTTGTGTCATTTCCAGTTTTCTCTTGTTTTTCAGTTCTTGCTTTTTTTCCAGTTTCTCCTTCTTTTCCTGTTCTTCCTTTTTATTCAGTTCTTGATTCTTTTCCATTTCTTGCATTTTTTCCGGTTCTCGCTTCTTTTCTAGTTCTTTCTCGTTTTCCAGTTTCTGCTCCTTTTCATGATCACAAGGAGGGTTTTCCAATCTACAAAATAATCAGTATATCTTTATTTCAGTAGTAAAAAAGTGAAAGTAATGCAACGACGATCACGTTTAACATGTACAACACTTCCATATTTAGATACTATATAACACTTTTGGGTCAGTTTCATAGGGAAAAATCTCCCCGTAGATTTATTGTCTGACAGAATGGTTTTCTACAAAGGGTGAATTTGTTGTTTTCGTTGTTCTGACCTAAAGCCAAGCAGAAAAGTTAAAGCATTTGGCGTGATTTGTATGCAATAAGCGACCTCCATGAATCTCACGTAGAGCGTAATAATTTGCAAAGTTTCAGTGCCTTTACTTTTTCTTACTTAGTTTTTACATAAGTTGAAATAATAATAATAGTAATAATAAACAGGTGGCTTAAAACAGAGGGAAACAATGGCGAAAATTGCAAAATAGGAGGAAAAATGAAACTGAAATGAAAAATGAAACAACTACAAACAAAGGATGGAAAAAGCATTTTAGAAGATATAAACGTAACGTTCTTTCTAAATCAGCAAAACCTGTATTTAAACGAGTATAAGTTTGAGAACTTTGGATTCATTTATTTTTTTTATCAATTACTATTTCTTACACATGCCGGATATTTTAAATTTCTTCAATTTTTGTATAATTTACTTACGTATTTTGTATTTTAACATTTTCTTATTATTATCCCAGTAGAGGTAACCTTACACATCATTAAATTATCTCCGAGTTTCCTCATTTAAGTCATCTTTCTCGCAGATCAATCTCTTTGCATCGCTGGCTGCACAGGTTTCAATTTTTCTCTTATTATTGCGAATTCGGAACATATTGCTGGTCTATTTCGTCTTCCAGCAGAGCAGCACTATGATTTTTGCCACCATTTGTTTTCAATTGAAAATTTTATTCTCATTCTTCAGTTGCATTCTTAAAGTTTTATTATTTGTACAAGAAGAAAGAAAGAAATCAAACAAAGCAAAACAAATTAGGAAAAGAAATATCTGTTGTCTCCTATATTTATTGTTCCCTGTAATTTCTTTTGCCTGTTCCATTAAATTTATTGAAGGAAAATTTGCGAAGTCTTTCAAAATGTATTTCCTAAATCCTAAGCGAATTAAGCCTTTCTGAGCGTTTCGGCTACACTTTAATGGCTTTTAAAATGTAATGTTTGAATATTGACAGCTGCCTATACTGAAATATTTTCTCCATAGTCCTCGAAAAAAGAATTAAAGTTCCAGGAGATTTTACAATGAAGGACACACATTTCTTATTTGAAGGGCAAGAGAAAAAAAAAGATATTTTCGGATGGGAATATGTAGCATTTTAAACACTATGTTTGTAAATTTCATGATATAGTAGCAACACTTGAGTCATAAGTAATTATGCACATATATGAGAGAGACGACGACGACGAAAAATGAAATGGCAAAACATGGCCGAAAACACTTTCCTGGCCGGTACAAACAACACAAAACACAAGAAAGAACGGACACAAGTTATGCTTAGCACAAGAGAAATTTAAAAATAGGAACAAAATTAGACAATTATGGAGCTGAAAGAAGGTGTTCGAAATTACGAGATGGAACCTGATGCAGGTATCACATCTCTCGCACATCGAACATAAGATGTTCTGGAAATTACCGTGCACCCCCAGGACTTTCCCAGCAGCTGCCACGATATGTGCCACAAGTTCCTGTGTGACTTCTAACAGGGGTTTCGTGCACTAATGTTTTGATGTACCCCGAGAGGAAGTGTAATGAAAGTGAGGTCTCGTGATCTTCCTGAACAATGCACTGGACTACCCCTGCCAAACTCATGTTTAGGATACTTTCCGAAGGAACTTTCGAATACTTTCTTTGATGACGATCCCCTGTTTTTGTTCTTATTTCTTAGTTTCCGCTGAGCTAAGAATAATAAACAAACAAATACCTTCACACTGTTCGTACCCTATTTTTCTTGTGTTGTCTCTCGTCACTATGGCGCCAGGAAAGCGTTTCCGACCATGCATTGCAATAAACGATTTTATATATATATATATATAATCGCATATATATATGTTACCGTGAAAGACCGAAATTGGAGAATGTCGATTTTCACCGGAGAATGTCAACATTCACCAAATACGTCGATGAAAGATCGAATATTGCATTACATTCTTGTACATTCGTACCCTCACCGGTATATGTCGACAATCACAGATATGCTCTGGTGTAGGTCAAAAAGAGAGGAGTATATGTACACGCTCTCATTGCAAAAGGAAGTGTTCCACAAATAAATGCAGTTGTAAAAGCAAGGGCTTCTTGGGCAATTGAAAGTGTCCTAATAGTTTAAGTTGCTGCAATAAATAAGATTTGAACCACGTAATTTAGTAAGTTTTTAACTTCTATTATTTTCCTTTCTCATTTTGAATGTACAGTGTGTTTCAAGTTTTTATATTCTTAAGTTCTTATTTTAAGTCTCAAGTGCGTTTTTTCGCGACCGAATTACGGAGAAGAAAATATAATATTCTTATGTGTTCAACATTCACCATTAGTAGATGGTGAATGTCGACATTTACCGGTATTTGGAAAAGTCTGAAATAAGAGTATTTGGAAAATATTTCGGACATACAACAAGCGACTATGTGAATGTTGACATTCACCGGTGAAAGCCGACATTCTCGTGATTTCGGTGTTTCACCGTAACATATATACGATAAACGTATATATATATATATGTATATGTGTGTGTGTGAAATAATGTTAGGAATTCTGATCGCACATATTGATCTATAATACAGAGCAAATTTGGCAGATGAATAAGATAAAATATTCAGACTCATTTCAATTCACATTTGCGGCTCCAATTCATTTGAAATTCCAAACTTACCTATTTCTAGAATATTTATATTTTTCATATTGTTGGAATAGGAAGAAAGTAGCACGACGCCGTGTCAGCGGTGACAGAGATAGAAAAAATGTGCATAGTTCTACAATATTGTGGTTTAGTAAGAGAAATATTTGATTCAGAAAATTTTATATTCCCACTTAGCTAAGTCATAATCTTTAACTGAAATCATATGATGGGGATATATATATATATACATAAACATATATTTTAATTAATTAATTTTTATTTTTTAATTTATTATTAATTCAAAATTATTTAATATTATATAATAAAAAAAATTGCAATGAAAATTTAGAATCTCGAAATTTTTATTATGTTTGATGAGTACATTCTCAAAACTCGAGCTAAATAATATTATAAATCTCTGTAAATCTAGATATATATAGTCTAACAGAAACAGGTGAAGAGAACAATTTATATTAGTTTTGTTCCGAATAGAGTATGGGATGGATTTCAGTGTTTCCTTAATTTGTTTTACATACATATATTTATGTATATTACTTATAAACATAATGTCCTTTTTGTCTTTGTTACTCTAATTATGTCAACTATTTGACACTTACTTCTCATTCCCAAATTTTGCAAAATGGCCCTTTTAACACGTGTATTTTGTATATTAGTTTTCTGTTTAGATATTTCATTAGTTAATGCAATAAAGTTTCCTCATAATCAAAAGGTATTACAATAAATTTGAATTCTTCACAATGTTATTTTCCAACTTAAACATTTATAATCTATTTTTGTAATGAAGGAATGAAAAAAACATTACGCATTATAAATCTGAAAACGTATTATTTTCCAGACCAGCGTTTTTGTCAAAAAATTATTAAATGTATAATTAAACTGGACCTGAAACATTATGTTTTGTTTTATTTTTTTTTTTCCGAAATGACTTACGTCTCCGACACGTATTGCAATCTTAAACATTGGGGATCCAATTCTTCTAGTAATTGTCCGCTGTAGTATATTTCTGCTTCTCCTTCTTCTTCTTCAAATATACGTCGATAATTATTTGCGCTGAAATATTTTTATTTTATTAAATATATATGTTCATATGTTTGAAGTCATTAATTTAATAAATGATTATTTATACGTTTTTGTCAAAAGTAGTAAGTTACAGTTTGCGAGCATTTTAACACATTGTCAAAGATTTTTAAAGGCGCTATATACCACGAAGAAAATATCTTTACTTATTCAAAATCTTCAAAAAAAAAAAAAAAAAAAAAAAAAAAAAAAAAAAAAAAAACAATAAATATGGAAATGAATATTCGTCTTATTAGCCTATATTCCATTATGACGATATACAGGTATAATAGGAAATGAAGCTGCTGTCACCAGCAGCTCAGGATGCCATATTAAAAGGTCTGCTTGACATCTATCATCTCAGATCACACCTTTCAATCAGGAAAAAATTTCCAAACACGTTTTAATAAAATAACAAACAGGATGGGACGAGGATTATACAAGAAGATTGCTTCAGGGTTACTTCCCGCAAGTATCCCTATAAAGAATATTTTTTTTTCTCCAATGGAAAGTTTCCATTTTATTTCCAGAGATTCTTAAGAAGGCATGTAAAATGCGAGCGCGAAAAACCTGCAAATCTAGCAAAACCTAAGCTTTATAAATGGCACTCTCCATTAATTTCCATTCTTAGAAAAAATAACTAGGATTTGCATCAAAAATTCCAGAGAAACTTTTTTCTACAATATGAAGTGTGTGTCTGCACCTCAACAATTTATGAAATATATTATTGAAAGTGAAGGAACTGCGATTATAAGTATCTAATCATATTACAAGAGTGAATAAGCAAGTATTTAAGAACAAATAAAATTTTTAAACTTTGGCTTCCGTTGACCAGGCTGATCAAATTTCCAGTCGAGCGCAATTAATCAATGTCGGGGCTCTCAACCTGATGGCTGCGTATGCTGAGCCGATGACTGATCAATCGTTTGCACAATTTCCGCACAGAATTAAAAATTGCCTTCCCACAGACTTCTTCACTTAACGGGCCATGCGTTCAAAACATAGATTTACACGTTAACACAAATGTATACAAAATTAGGGAAAACAAAAGAAGAATTAAACGCACAATATCTCTTCGGATCTTCCTATGTTCCTGATTATTACATCTGCTGAAAACAATTTAATACGTTTAAATGCAATTACATTTTACTGAAGTAATCTATTAATTGTTTCACAATTTTCTGCTGTTGACTTCAATAAATTTATGATGCTTGGTATTTCATTTGTTTCCAGCAACACCATGTCTCCTTTGCAAAGAAAATTAATATGAACTTTTGTAATTAAGAAATGATTTAGATGAAAAATTAAATTGGACTGAAGATAATTTCTCGGTTGTTTCCGTTAAGAGAAGTTGGTGCTTTCCTAATTCAAAAAAAAAAAAAAAAAAAAAAAAAAAAAAAAAAAAAAAAAATCTGCATATATATACATAACATACATGTAATTAATTTACACACTAAAAAAAGGATTCTTCACATGGTATCTTCAAATGGGTAGATACGATAGCTGAAAAACAAGTGTCGGACAAAAGCGGTGCTGCAAAGAGCGATTTGTTGTACTGATCTTTCCGTTTAAGTAATTATGTTATTCGATGCATGTAATTTTGTTGAAATTCGTGTTACAAATTGCTTTATTCTCTGATGTAAAAGAATTATCCCAAATTTTATTCAGAAGATTTAAATAACGGTTTCGATCACAATACGCAGCAGTTACTAGTAAAATATCTGGATCAGTGACTTTTTTGACGTCATTTAAAACGCTTAATTACAGGGCGTAGTACAATTCTCAAACCCCCAACCCCAGGAGTATAGCGATATACAATAGTGACGTGATCGAAGTTTCTTTGGAAATAATCGCTGTCATCGAATGACATGCATATTCTATTTAAGTAATCATAGTCATCAGCTTTTAATATTCGTTGCAAATAATCATTGTTATCGAATAATCATTGTAAAGAATCATTCTCATCGGATAATCATTGAAAATAATCTTTGTTATTACATAAAGAGGCATAGTAGCTGATGTATAAAGAATTGTGCTCAAATTCTAATCAAAAGATTCGAATATGTATTGCAATTTATCATATGATCATTATTTACAGCAATGATTCTTAAATGATTTCGTGCTACGGATCCTAATGACGCCGCGAAAAACTTGCGCAACAGTAACAAAAAGAATATTTAAAAATACAATAAAAGCTTGAAAGCTAGGGAAAATGTCTGAATTTAATTTCCTTTTATTTAAATGAAGCTTAATGTTTTTAAAGGAAATTGAATATTGTAAACAGAAATCAACAATATAAATATATGTGGGTTTTTGCCTCTTTGTTTTTTTTTCTGCGTAACATCATATCCTCCGGAACGGGGCGGGGGATTTGAGTTTAGAAGGAGGTACCCTCGGATTTCAAAAATTCTGGTTAAAATTTTCGACTATTGTTATCTTGCTACGACTATCAGTCGAGATATTATATAAAATTTCGGAAAGCGCTGGAGATCAAATTGCTTTATTCGGAAAAATGTTGGCCCTTCTCACTCTCAAATCGTAGAGTTTGTTTAAGAGAAATTTTTAAGTTAAAAAAATATGAAATAAATAGTATTGCCAAACTTGAAACTTATTTTTATTATTATTTACGGTTATATTCTAAAGTTGAAGAAAGCACGTGATTCCATATAACTTTCATTGTATGTCGAAAAGCTTTAGTTAATGTCAGTATTTTAAATGAATAGCTGTTTTTGGCAACTTTTGTGTTTCACCTTTAGATACGTGACACGATATGCTATGGCTACGTTAATTCTTTTACTGAGATTTTGAAAATTTGTTATATTAAAATAAATTTAAATCATAATCTCAAATGTATTACCTGAAGTGTCAAAGGTCTTTGTTTCCTGACTTGGCAAGAAAACGAATCGCTGGTTGCTTGGAAAGAATGAATACATTTTTTCATAATGAAATGTTTCTATGAATTTTATGCTATTCTAATTTTATTTATAAAAATTTAATTCCTTTTATTGTAAATTTCATTTCTGAGTAGAAGTTTAAACTTTTCTAGGTATTTAACGTATTTTAGATGCAATGTTACTTTACTACAGTTATATCATTTTTTTTTTTTTCAATTTACTAAAATGTCTGAACGCACGAAGACAGCACAAATGTTACAACGAGCTTCAGAAAAAATGAAGTAAAAAACACTAGGAGACTCAGCAGGCAAGTACAAGAAAACTTGCGTGCTTCAAAAATGAATGAAGATACAACTAGAAACTCAGCAGGCAAGCATAGTGACAAGAAAGGTTACGTATTCAAGAAACTGAAGAAGAAACGAATAGGAGTTCCAGCAGACAAGCAACAACTCAAGAAACTTCGCTTGCGCAAACTGTATCAGAAACTAGAAGAAGACCCAAAAGACATTCAGAAAACCAAGAACACTGCGTGCTCTTGAAAGCGAAGCAGAAGCGAAACGGATGCCCATTAAGCAAGTGGAACGTCAACAGAATATGCGCGATGAAGAGAAAAAGTTGCAAGTAAACGAAGGATACAGCACTCTCCGCATCATCGTCAGATTGGACAGGAAATACCAGAAGAGCTCAAGAACCTGCATAAACAACTCAAGACGCTGCAGATTACCGACAATTTCGGTTCGAAAAGGCAGAGCATATACGAGAAAACAAGCTTCGCATGAACGCATCACGACATACACGTAGTACTCTTCACAATGCAGGAAGTTTACTTTGAGCAACACACTGTATACATAGAGGTCTTAGACATATATAGTAACGATTTTGCTTAGGCAACAGCCCCCTAGTAAAATGTATGAAATTTATATTGACATCTCACAGTACCTGAACGAAATTTTTCTATTTACTTCTTCATTTACTATTTTCTTAAATTTTTTTATCAGTAATCCTGTCTATATATTATAGATATCAAAATCAGAAAAATTTAATTAATTATCTTTAAATGTATATAAGTGATGAATACTTCGCCCCTGTTCATACCGAAACAACACGATGTAATTGTAGGTAGTTAGAAAGTAAAATGTATTCAGCAGGCTGTACAGCAAGCGACATCTATAAATGGTGACGACACAAGAATATTATATAATGTTATATACTGGCAGAGTTTTAAAATAAGAACATGTACATCAGTGTTTTAAAAATACGAATTTTGCATCAAACTGCAAAACAAATATCTTAAAATCTGCCTTTCATGCATAAGAGTTCAGCATTCGGAAAACTGTATTTTCGCAGACGGTTTAGCAAAAATAACAAACATCATTGCCCTGAGAAATGCATAATCTTGGTATGAATACGAATTACGCCAAGACTGCCCATCAATGGTTGTTTTGAATAAGCCCTTAATGTATATATAAAACTCTTAAAAAACGTAAAGTGAGTGAATCTACTATCCGAGTGTGTCTTTATATCTTGAATATTTAAGAAATAAGAAATGCATTTATCTATTTGGATAAAGCTGACGCTATTGCCCGAATAACAACGTTTATTTAACACTTGATATAACCAACTTCATATATATCTTGAAATAAAACATAAATTTCCTAATCAGATACTACCAATTGCAGAAAAAATACAAAAATAATGAAATTTCTAATAACACTACAGGTAACATACCGAGGAATAAATTGCGCGGCAAAACTGATGCAATCTACAATATGTAAACAAAAAAATTTATGTACCGCTATAGAAATCCAATAGCATGAGAAATGAAAACTATGATGAGATTTATAATGAAAATTTTACCATAAAATATTAATATATGACATTAGTAAATATATACTTTTAATACTATTCATTGAAATATGCTGAAACTTTCATAACATTCATTACTTACAAACGCTTTCTCATCCATCGAAGCATAGCACAAGCCATTCTCAATTCAGTGCTGGTGCACGACAATAAAATAAGAATAAATCCAAATTTTTACAAGAAATCAATCGCTTTGACTCCTTTCTCAAAAAACGTATATCTACAAATGTAGTATTAATATATCACATCAATATAATTCGGGATCATAAAATCTCCAAACAACGCATTAACGCAAAAAATCGCATTAAGACAGAATGAAGAATTTTCACTCTTACAATGACTTTTACAACAATATAAAATAGAATCGAATTTCTAAACTAAGTGTACATTGTTACACCATATTTCATTCTTGGGGAATCTTTCATGGTTGTTCAGTAATTCTAACAGTTAACTGGTTTAAATAGAATTATGATTTCATATATATGCACAGACTTATATATGTATTATATTAATATGTATGTGTAGTAACATACATCATCTTATTATATGTAGGCGCATAATTCTAAATTAATTATACTAGTTAAATAATTTATATATTGATAGCAGCAGACTATTAAAATTATTTATTACTATCTGCTTGCTAACGATTATATAATTAAGTACACTGGTACCTCGACATACAAGTTTAATTCGTTTCGTAACCTTGCTCGTTTGTCAAATTGCTCGTATCTCAAAACAATTTTCCCCATTGAAATTAATTGAAATGCCATTAATCCGTTCCAGCTTCCAAAATACTACCTCAGTTGTTTTTGTTAAGTGTTTTTGAGTAAGAAAAATGTATTTTCTTATTCAAAAACAAGAAGAAACATTTATTTATAAATAACAAATACATATTCTATAAAAACATAATTAAAAGAAAAAGTGAAGTGCCTACGGAAGCGCTTAATTTTTGTCACTGGTCTTCGCTTTTTTCGTCATGGTCTGCTTATTTCCACCCGCAGATTGTTTAAAAAAAACTGTCCAAGGAGGTTTGTTTCTTCCTCCCTGTCAAGGTAATGAGTTAGGCAAGTTTCGTTGAACAGCTCCGATGCACGAATAGTTGCAACTTTTTCGCGGTGATTTTTATCCACGAACTTTGCAACTTTCTCCCCTATTCCCAAGATCTCTTTTATATCTCTTGTAAGGATAACCTCCTCCATCTGTGGGTCCTCTTCAGAACTAATTTTTTGTTGAACCACCGTATGCTGCTGCAAATACAGATCGTATAACTCCTCGGTTGTCAGCTCCTGAGACTGTTCCTCGACGAGTTCGTTCACATCTCTCTCATCCACCTCCAGACTCATGGATTTTCCCAGAGAAACAAGCTACCAGTGGCCGAGCGGTAAAGTCGCTGAACACTGGTAGTTCGTTCCGAGGTTCGAATCCCGCGAATGGGCTGGCTGCATGCACGTTTTCGTAGTTTTCCCCATGTGTAACATGTATACGAGCCAGTTTCCCTTAGAAAATCCTCCACGAAGGCATCCCTCCCCTTAGGCAGATAGCCCTAGTGTGTTTTGCCACAATTAAATACACCACCACACCACACCACACCTCTACCACTGACACTTTGGGTTCCAATCCTTCGAAGGCCCTTTCAGCTACAGCCTTAGGCCACAGCTTCTTCCATGCAGAGGTTAAGGTCCTCGTTGTAACACCCAGCCAAGCCTGAAAATAATTCTTAGGCATATTACGATGTTAAAGTGGTCTTTCCAGAACTCTCGAAAGGTAAGGTTTGTTTTCTCCGTCACATCAAAGCAGCACCGAAAAATGTGCTTGGTGTACAACTTCTTAAATTTAGAAATCACCTGCTGATCCATGGGCTGCAGGATAGGAGTGGTGTTGGGTGGTAGGTAAGGAACTTTTATAAACTTGAACTCTTCGAGTAAGTTATCTTCGAGATTTGGTGGGAGAGTAGGGGCATTGTCGAGGAAGAGAAGGGCTTGCATGGGTAGGTTGTTTTTCTATAGATATTTTTTAACCGAAGGGCAGAACACCAGGTTTATCCACACCACAAAGAAGTTCCTGGTGACCCACGCCTTCGAATTTGCCCTCCACATAACTGGAGTCTTTCTTTTAAAATATTATATGACTTAAAGCCTCTGGGATTTTCCGGATGGTATACTAGCAGAGGCTTGAATTTACAGTCGCCACTCGCATTGGCGCAAATTGCTAGATTTAATCTATCCTTCATGTGTTTGTGACCTGGCATTGTCTTCTCCTCTGCCGTTATGTAAGTTCTATTCGGCATCCTTTTCCAGAAAAGCCCTATCTCGTCACAGTGACTTGCTGGGGGGGGATGTATCCTTTGGCTACTATCAGTTCGGAAAATATTTTGATGTAATCCTCAGCTGCCTTCACATCCGAACTTGCTGCCTCACCATGCCTGACGACGGAGTGAATGCCGGTCCTTTTCCTAAAGTTGTCAAACCAGCTCCGACTGGCTTTAAACGAGTCTTCCGATTCCTCGTTTGTAGAAGTATGTGGTATCTCCTTTAGCAAATAGCCGTAAATCGCTCGTGCCTTCTCACATATGATGCTTTGTGTTAAGCTGCTTCTCTCTCACCCACACCATCAGTAGTTTCTCCATCTTTTCACGGAGAGAGGTTCGGAGCTTAGAAATTATTGTAACGCCCTTAGTTGGCGTTATACCCTTTATCAACTCCTTTTGTTTAAAGTGCACAATAATTCTATGTAATCAAATTCGACAATATCGGGTTTAAATTCTGTTCAGTTTAAAATTCCAAGTTTAGTAATAAAAAAATTTGACGGCAAAACACCCAAATGACAAAATTTTTGGGCTCAGTTTAAAACTACTATTCACGATAACGAATTGCTAAATGATGCAAAATAGTTTAATTACTTACAAACATATTTAACACGGGATGTCGAAACTTCCGTAGGAAGTCTACTATTGATTTAAGAAAATTATAAAAAGTCAGTTGAGTTATTAAAATCGCTGTTTCGTAGAAACTAATTACAGATTAATCCACGAAACACACTCTTAATATATGTAGCATATTTGGCACTTAAACCATAATGTTGAACACCTTGCTTTTTGAACAAACACTAAGCATACAATGATTATTTTCATTATGATGAAGAATCTTTATGAATTCTCCATTCAATTCCCCAGAAATTTAGCATCAGTGCTCTCTGTCAGCTTTTACGAAATTTCCTCCATGTGATAGACTGGCAGGGTTAACTAAGATGGAAGGAAGAGGCGGGGCAGGCTATTGTTCGCCTGCTGTTGTACAGCCTGAACCTCTGGGGTTGCATTATTATTATAAACATTTTCATTATTCAAAACATGATATGATTTACTACTTTAAATGGGCTTATGTATAGTATGAATTTTAAGCTATGTATCAGTTTAATGTAACGCCACAGAAGAATTAATATGTCTCCGGTCTGGGTAAGGTTGACTCAGCCCCTTTTCCCTTGAGTGGGTCCATAAAATGAGTATCAAATTTGCTTGGAGACTAAACACGGGAAATCCTGCGACAAGCTGACCTCTTGTCTGCGGCATAGTGTCATGCACTCCTGGGCCCA
Organism: Stegodyphus dumicola; assembly: GCF_044657685.1. NCBI lineage: Eukaryota > Metazoa > Arthropoda > Arachnida > Araneae > Eresidae > Stegodyphus > Stegodyphus dumicola. The sequence continues at coordinate 58,230,252 of NC_140770.1, read as the reverse complement.
CGGTCTAGAAAGCAGATATCATGGCAAAGCCGTCCTTAGCTCTCTGAGGGCTCCTGCTCCGCTGAGTTTAGTTTAGTTTTGTTTAGTATTAATATTGCAATTTTCAGCAGTACCACTTATACGTTTAGTCTTAAAAACATCATTTTTACGTTTAAAGTAGAGCAGTGCCTGTAGTGCAAGTTAAACTATACGTACCTCTAGTGTTCGTGGACATCCCAGTTTAATTCCAAGAGAAACGTAACTGTAGTCTCTATTTGTTTATCTCCATCGGCGACAGAACGTCTCTGTTCACGGGCTTTGCTGTAAATCTTAGCGCTTTCGATTTGTAAATCCACTTATTTTGTACGATTTATAATGTATGAGTATTATTTTGTATGATGTATAATGTATGAGTATTATTTTGTATGATGTATAATGTATGAGTATTATTTTGTATGATGTATAATGTATGAGTATTATATTCAGTTTCACCAGAAGTACTGACCACTCCATTAGCAGTCGAGTTGTTGGGATCAATATCCGTAGTGACGCTTTCGTCCGTACGGTTGTTTCGATCTCCATCAGGCGGGAACCCTTCGGCACCAGGACACATTTTGAGCAACCTTCTAACATGGAGGCTGTGGGCCAAACCTATGTTACATTAAACGCGACAGTTGCCTTACGCCAGAACTCAAACAGGATATCGTAAACATTCATACGAGAGTTTCTGAAAGGTAAAGCAACAAAACGAAAATCGTGTTTTCGCATTTGGAATTGATAATCCGGATCAACTGGTATACGTTAACTAAACCAGATTTTTAAAGATTAATACAAAACTATTAAAGATTAACGTTTGCCAATATACGATCGGGTATACGATCGGGTATACGATCGGGCAAGACATTTTGAAGTGAGCTTGCATAAAAGGAGCAATAATCCCTTTTGGGAAGGCAAGCGAACGGCAGTGAAAAACCAAATGAGGTTGGTCAAATCCCCCCGTAGATCTATTATATTTAGGCAGTGTTGAGTTGGCAGAGGCGCGAGCCTCGAGGACAGGGTCGTCTGACCTTGTCAGTGACCCCTGCAGTTCCTCGATTGTCCTCTCTCTGATCTTATCTTTACAGTCGTATTCGGATGTACTTAGCTTTCTTTTAACTGTTTGTTTCATTAAAATGTTTCTTAGTAATTAATTATAAATAATCTTAAAAATGGTTTTTAAAATTACTAATATTGTATCAAAAATTAGACAACATTCCAAATACGATCCAGTAACACGCTTGAGTTTGCCGCCCGCAAAAGTTGCCGCCCGGGTCACAGACCCCGGCTTGCCCCACTCTAGATCCGGGACTGATCCCAGCGCAGAAAGATACCCTTCAAGCCATTTACAGCGAGAAATTGAAAGGAAAAATCACCTCGCCACCGAAAGACTTAAACGATGCTATTAAATGGATTCAAGATGAAAACATTAACGCTTTCCTAACTTCGATCATCTCATGCATGGGTAAAATCAGAGCAGCAAAGAATCCAGCAGAAAAATTGCAAACAGGTTTTCAAGCAGCTTCCTTGTTACTTATTAATTTCGCTGAGTCTGAAGATTAGAAAAGATTTAGCCCTCTTTCTATGACGGACCAATAGGAAGGCAGGAAATTCAAGCAGCTATTTTCATACTTATTTTTTCAATTTTCCCCATTCTAGCGTTTTCAACCAGCACAGTTTGATGTCTGTTAGTCGAATTACCTCCTGAAGGTGTTGTACGCAATGCTCATCACATCGCGACATCGAGAATCCTATCTCTAGAATTCTCAGCCAACATTCCCTAACGTTATGGTAGGAAAGTCATGTCAACTAGCACAGTTTGATGTCTGTTAGTCGAATTACCTCCTGAAGGTGTTGCACGCAATGCTCATCACATCGCGATATCGAGAATCCTATTTTTAGAATTCTCAGCCAACATTCCCTAACGTTATGGTAGGAAAGGTCATGTCATTTCTACATGCTTTACACGCAGGATGTGGCTTTCAACCTAGGCGCCTCTTCTCCTTGTGCTTCGCACCTGAACCTTCTGTCGTCTACCGATGATTTGTATCGTTTTCGATGTTCGATTTGATCCCCCCGGCCGTTAAATGGCGCTGCGCAAGTCTTATCGCTGCAGTTATTATATAACTTAATTTCTTCATGAAGAATGAAAGTGCATGAATGTAATTATACTAGTATTTATACTTGTATTAAATAAATTTTTGTGTTAATAACAAGCGTAATCATTACTTGTCTTTGGTTTTTATACTCTAAAGAAAATCTAAGAAATGGTAGTGTAAATGGTTACCACACAAAGCTGATACACAGACTTCCGGAATTCCAGGAAACTGAGGATACGGGAAAAAGATATATTTGAAAAGACAGAAGGAGGTAAGTGAATGTTTTCTGTTTGATAATGAATACACTTGAGAGAAATATAAGCCAGCGTGCTAAGAACAGCTAGAACAAAATTTGTCTGTGGCAGACTGTAACAGTGTCGTATGACAATGTGTGATTTAGCTCTTAATTAGAATAATGAAGCCCCCAATCAACATTGCCTGTTACTACTTCCTAACTAGCCTATACAGGTATAATTACTGATGGTAATAGCTGCCCTTGGTCTGAGCTTGTGTTCCTGCAGGAGAATTACATCGGGATTGTACTCATTCACAAAAATACAAAATTCATTCATTTTATGGAATAAACCATTTGAGTCTGCTGTCACACTTTTAAGTTCAGAATTTATACTTTATTTTGATTAGATAGCCTGTAGATTTCTTCGAGTATCTGATGCACTACACATATTTTATCTAATTCATTTGGCACTCTTTCAAAGTATGCATTTAATTTTTAAAGAGTTAAATAATGCTGGCAATATTTAGGCCAACACAGAACACAGAACCGATATTAGCTTTACGAACGCAAGCGTATGTTTCAGTACGGAGAGAGATTATTTTCAAATTTCGATGAGCCAGTCAACAAGGGCACAATCCAAAGTATCGCATTTTGAAAAACATAGAGATAGTAATTTATCCACATATATAGCGTCGATCATCTTATTCAGGGATGCCAAAATATCAGTGACGTAGTATTTAGTACGAAATTCCTAATCAAAGTATATATCATATTCATGCGAAAAGCACGAGGCATCGGCCTACGTAATAGCCCTAGCGCAATTTACATACACACTAATCGAAGTATTCTCCAACGGGAGAATTTCACTATCTTTGGCCGAAATAATAGTCATGGTAATTTAAAAATATCCCAGCACTTAAACACAGCAAGACGATCACACAAAAACGCAAAAAGCATCTATGCACATCAAATACCCAGAGAACACTTTCCTCGTCATGGTTACGTGGAGATATAATCAGATATATAGCGATATGCGACATGAATTTTTGATCGCGCAATTGAAGAAAATCTCGAATCGAAACGGATTTTATGACTGTCTTAGCGGGCCACCAAAACATATTTGCGTTCCGCAATTTGCTCACTATTTACTTTGATTGAAAAAAACCTTCCGGTGGAGCTTTTGGAAAGCGCTCCTGAAATAAACATAATTCAGCTGTTGAAAGCATATATGAAATCTTTTTCCAAAAATATTAAAATCTTCATCAGGCTGTAAATGGAGCATTTGAATTACATTTTTAATAGCTTTCTCAGTGTGCAGCAAACTGAAGAAACAATTTAAGCACACAACCACAAAGCCCAATACATAAAACTACAATTTATTCAAAAGCCACCGCTCAACCTAAAATAAGCAAAGCAGTTTCATTTAAAACTTGGAGTCAACCAGCAACATTCGAACTACATTTTGCAATTTTAAAATTAAATGTACCGCTAGAATGTTCCAAAAAACTAGTGAGTAACAAACTGGTTAAAACGTGTTTCATAATAATTAAGAAAAGTAATTGTAAATATAATTTTAAAGAATAATTTTTAAACACATTGCATTGTAATATATAATTTTAAAAATCCGTGTTATCATCGAATCGAAACCTGTTTCTATGTCACGTGTAATTCATGAAGAAATTTAAAGAATTATTTTCCTAAGCATATAGTAATCCAATTTGTATAAGCTGCACGCATTTCTTTAAACTTTAGTAAAGGGTTATCACAGGTGTTTCTTAAACATCTATCAGAGATAAAGCTTAATATTGATCAATTACAGTGATTACCACTTAGAAACTGAAACGAAGTATTTCTGAGATTAATGGCACCACCATGGTCTGGATGTTAATAGTTTTATATATAATTTACGTACAACTAATTAATTTACTGATGTCATTTACGTTTTTAAACAGGGCACGGAAATATGTGTGGGAAAACAATCTGCACTTTGGTAATAGATATTTTTCCTTAAATTGATTTTTTTTAAACCAACACGTCAGTAGTCTATGTGTGCATTGATTTAACTCCGGAAGTCTCTGATTCTTCAAACATCAGAATACAAGCAGTAAAAAGTAAAACATAATTATGAAATTAAAATATTCCACAACACTTTTCATGCCAAGTTACGTAAATAACCAAATCCGTATCTTCAAATCTCTGAATTAGTTTAATATCACAGTTTGCAAATTTTCAGAGGCTTTACTCATGTTCGATTTTATTGATAATCAAAATAATCTAAAATTGAACTCAAAACCATAAAAATCAAAAACACTGTTAAAAATCTTTGCTATAATAAGTAGTATCATAGGAAGGCTAATTAACGGAACGGAAAATGTATTCGGTGGCTCTGTAAGATTGCTTGGACGCCTCTAGGCTTAAAACACTAACTTATAAGATTAGTTCTTTTTTTGCGCAAAATAAAATATTAATTTTTAACAGTATTTTCGTCTAATATATAGTGGACTCTACAATAATGTATTATCAACTCTGAAACCTCATTCTTTTCTTAATCCGACACAGTGTAAATCGCACGGGAATCTAATCTGCAAACAATGTTGGCTTGAGATAGTTAAACTTTCTTACAAAGCTGAGGTATCTCTGAACAATCAACCTAACAGCTAACATTCAAAATTACCTTAGACTCTTGAAGATCGTCTGCCATGAACAGTTATGTAACTGGAATCATAAAACAAGTTTGAAGAAAATACAAATAAAAGTTTATTAAGCCATTCGTTTGATTTATAACAGAAAATATAATACAAATCTGAAACAATTATTTGTTGTTATCAAAATAGCCGCATTTGTTACTACATTTAGATGTCTGATTCAGATTAAGCTCACGAAATTCATTGTGGCAAGGAGTCAAGTTTGCGACTTTTGTTAGCATACGGATACGGCGTGCTGAATACAGTTGCCGTGTGCATAGACCCGCTGCTTTGCACCTTAGCATGCGGGTAACAGTTCGATTTTGCTTAGTTCCGCCACCAAGTCTGAAGAAGAACAGCCTGAGGGTCTCCCGTCCTTCTTTCCCAGCCTTCAACCTCTCGAGAAAATATTTGGCTGGCCTCTTTTATACAGTACCCCATGCTTCAAATGCACTACTTATTTATAAACATTCACCGGGATTCGTACCCGTGCTCCTTGATACGGCAGTCAACGTCCTGACTATTGTTCCGCTTGGGTGACAGAGAAATAGGTTGTCTAAGATGAGTCTCTTTCCTCTTGTAGCGAAAATTTTAAGAAATATAAACACAAAGTTTAATTCAAAGTTAATCTTCTGATAAGCCTTAAGACAGTTAAAAACCTTACGCAGATTACCAGCAGCACATTCACTACCTGATTTTGGCGCTCAAATGGGTTTAGCAGGAAGAATCGTTTAGTGAGGTAATGGTGAACATTACAGTAGCCGAGCTAAATTCCCACTTAAAAGTAGTAATTATGCTCGGCTAGTGTAACTTTGCCGCATGGGCATTAAAATTGTATAATTTTCTGATGTGAGTGTAAATTTTGATGTGAGCAAAGAAGGACAGAACATCTCAAAATATATGTGTTAACAAAAGTTTTGAATAATTATTACAACTGGTGGAATTCTTTCATGCTCGTCCGATGCTCAAATATATTTTGCACTCATTTTTCAAACCGCATTGCATTTGGAAATCAATGAAAGTTATTTGATATATAAAAGCTTAAGGACTTCAATTAATCACGATATGCTTCGAAGAAATTTCAAGTAGAAAACTTTGAAATAAATTATATCCGTAAATTTAATTAATTCAAGTTTTAAATATGTGCAAACATAATGTGTAAAGGAACCTTTATGATAGACATTAAAATATAATTTGAAATATATCTGAAATTTCTTAACTTGTTTTGTAACCGAGGGGAAAAAATCTTATATTAGCGAAATCTCAGGATTTCTCTTGACATTTGAGATATACTCCGAAAGAATTCCTCCATAAATTAGCTTCAGAAAGAACTCTCAAGATTATTTCTGGATAAAACTGTTATCTCATCTTCTGCATTAAGATTTTTTTAGAGTGAGACGAAACTAGAACTTTAACTAAAGAAATGCGATTGCAAAAACTCTGTTGCATTAATAAAAAGATGCTGAAAATCTATCTAAGAAATCCTATATGAATATTTTCTTAATTTCGCAATCCATTTCCTCGGCTTAGTTGCAAGTGTTGAGCAAAGTGTGAATACTGAAAATATTTCTATCCAACTTTGTTTCTTAAACCTTTCTTTTAAAACATTTTCCAACTGATATGAAGTTAAATGAAATGGATGAAACAATGATCGAAATAGTTGCTTAAATTCGTCTTGTAATAAAATTGCTATTCAAGTAATCATTTTCAGAACATTCAATGTAACTGGAACATGTCGAACTTGTATTACACATGTTCTCAACAGATTCCATATGATATCTCAACAGGTATATTTCGCTAGATTTTTTTTCCTGTTTTGGAAAATTTCTAAGGATGTTCACTTCAGCAACCAAGAACTTTGTGACTAGAGCATTCGAGGGGTATGGATCAAACTATGTCTCATCAAGGATAACATTGTCGAATAAATCCCAAAAAGAGGGAATTTACGCTGGCCAATAGTGGGAAAGATCTGCTCCGTTTTTCCTGCAGATCTTCTCAGGCGTCGGATCTAGTGGTTCTCTCAGCCTTTTTTCTATTATCACACTTTCTAAAAGAATTCGATTGCAGTTCGCGCCCAACAGCGGCGGAACGGTAAAATCGCTTAGCACTGGTAGTTTTGACCTCGTTTCGATTCCAGGCGAACAGGCTGGACTCATGGGGGTTTCCGGAGTTTCCCCATGTGTAATTTAATACGAGACAGTTTATCTGAGAAAGTCCTCCACAAATGCATCCTTTCCCTTAGGCAGCCAGCGCAAGTGGGCTTTGCCATAATGAACTAAACCAAAATAAACGCTTGAAGTGCCTCCATGGATCACAGAAACTAAACACCTAACGGGCATCGATGCCTTCTTTAGGAATAGAGGGGCACGAATCCAGGGCTGTGGAGAAGGCTTTCCAATGTCCATGCCACAAAATGTCTCAACAGGAAATAATTTCTGTTGTTGTAGGCGAAATAAATTTATAGATTATAGCTGTATTTTCGTAATAATCAGGATGGTAGGGTGCTGTAATTAGCCTAATATCATGACCATTGTTTGAAATTATCCTTCAAAGTTTTGGACTGCTTTTGGTGCATACGATTCGGAGGTAGCACTGTTGAAATTGAAGCACCTTTTTAGAACATTCATAAAAATATATCACAAGACTGTGCAACTAAGATGAGGTCGTCAGAGTCAAGGTCCATGATGCTGACGTTTTCTGAAGTCAGTAACTTGACCACGGTAATGTAGTTCTTTGGCACTTTTGTAATATGATTTAAGCTGCAGATCATTCTTTCCCTGCTCTTACCAGTTTCGTAATAAAGTACCAAGTAGGGATATCACATACATAGGGTTTGCAGCAATGTTTCCCTATTAAATATGTATAGAAGAATAAACTAGGGTAAAAAGTTCAGTTAAAATTTTAATGATTTCTTTTATTCAGCAAATAATGTATATTCTAAACATGATCATGTAATGCTAAAACTGCAATTTATCAAAGCGTCCCAGTATAAAAATTCAACGAATTTTCAAGCATAAAGTTATTTTTCTGACTAATATATTTACATTTTTATCAAATCGCATATTTACATGTATATGAAATACAAAGTAGATAAGATGTAATAATAAACAAGTAAATAGAATAAGCTTCAAGAATAAAGTTTTTACTGCAATAATTGGTACGCAAATATAGAGCGTTGGTGACTAAACTACAAATTGTTGTAACGAAGAAAGGTCTTCAGTTCTAAAAATCTATAAATACTTCAAAATGGTATTGGTTCTGTTTCGGAATATTAGCAAAGGAACATTACTTAGAGCTCTGAAAAAATCACTGAATACGTTTGATGTATATAATTTGTACAGACACAAATTGTTAAACATGTTTTCCAAATAGTACAATGGTTGGTTTGTTTACACTTAAATGTCCATTACAATGAAATGTTTTCATGGCGTAATTGAAGGGTTGGATTTGAAACAGTAAGAATGTGGCATCCATAGCGTATTATCTGCAATCGCTCTGCTAATGTTAATGGCAAGCAACTTAAAAAGGGAATAAAACTGCGTACAGGACTTTTGACCCATTTCCCTTTGGCTGGAAAGAAACAAAACTTAAATAGTACTTAACGTAAAGGGTACTTAGCAATAATAATAAACGTAAAGGGTACTTAGCAATAATAATGATTTTGGTAATTACATGAAAATTAAACAGCTAAATATTCACTAAATCCCTCCAACTGTTTTAGTGTTTGGCTCTGAAAAGCACAAAGCTTTCAAAAATGGGAAGGATAGTGACATAATTCTAAAATACGGCAGGTACTTTTTACATGGAATCTTTTATTTTTCTCATAAACATCCTTCATTGTCTGGCCATATTTTAAGATGTACATACGAGTTAACATTTAAAAGTACCTATAAAAACATTCTTCGAAGTATTCATATGGTCTAACCAGTTGAGGGATTTTAATTGGTTCGATTTCTTTTAATATATGTTTCTTTTAATAACTGCATGAAATGAAAAAAATGTAGCGAAGCTACGAAGAAATTAAGGACTAGAAACGAAGGCTAATTTCCTTATAATCATTTAATGAATATTTAATAACTGTTTCAACTGCACTGGGTGATGAAAAAGCTTCTATCATTTTCATATCTTGGGGTAGATTGTTTAGAGTATGATATAAAGCAAGCTGGACATATGCTATAACTGTATTTGCTGATGAATCTTCTCAGTCAAATTCATATAATGCGCGTTTTCGTGGTTTTCCCCATGTGTAACGTGTATACGAGCCAGTCTTCCTTAGAACGTCCTCCACGAAGGCATCCATCCCCTTAGGCAGATAGGCCTCGAGGCTGTGCCATAATCACACACACACACACACACAAATTCATATATCTCGGAAGGTATATTAAAGCGTGAAATAAATGAAGTTGGATATATATCAAATTGGCAAGATATGACCGTTGCTGAAAGACACTTAATTTTTCTGCAATTTTTTATTACACCGGAAATAGTAATAATAATGCAATGTATCTCTGGACCCAAATCGGTGTTTTCAAATGGAAACTATCAGATTCTTGGAAAGAAGAAAGAACTTAAGTCAGTCATTGAATCAATAGTCATTTTTTTCTAAATCAAAAGAAACGTTTGATGATGCAAGTATAGATATGCCTTAAAACATGACGGTTATAAACCTGTTCACATATATGATTTTGTCGACAAGGAATTCGATAAATTAGATGATAATTGTAGAGCATTTATTCATTTTAATTAACCAGTTATTTTAAGGTTACGCATTTTTACTCTGAGTTCTCACTTACCTTTTCCCTCCCAGAATGTAAACTTTAGCACGTGCGTATTTAAATGATGTAGAAAAAGGTAGTATTTATTCAATTTCACTTGAAGCTTTATTCCACTACGTATTGGGATACTTGTTTGATGTTAAACGAATCGATGTACTTCGACGATTTCTTATGAGGAACTCCGAATGAAGAAGAAGCTTTCGCAAGAACTAAAGAAGCAAAAGCAAACTACATAATCAAACGAGCAGGAATGAAATCTCGAAAATGGAGAAATCATTCTGAAATCCTGTGGATTATTCTATAATGACTAGTAAATCACAGCATAGAGATAGTTCTTCAAATGTACTGGGAATGCTATGAGATACTCAAATGGACGTTTTTAAGTTTGAATTTAAAACTTATTAAACTTTGTTTAAAATTCTATAAACGTACAATAATAAGAAATACGGGAAGAATATTAGACCCAGTAGGTTTCTTTCTCCTTTTACTCTCAGACTGAAATTAATTTTCAAAGAATTGCGGGAACAAGGAATATATTGGGAGGAAGATTTACCTCAAGAACAAAAGCCAAACTGGAGCAGCTGAAGTAGATTTCATGAAAGAATTTTCATTTGCAAGGAAATGCTTTCGATGAATATGGAGATGATTCGAGATACGTTGGATTTACACATTTTCAATGCCAAGTCTAAAGCGAAGTCTAATTTCATTCATTGCCAAGTCTAAAGCTTATAGTGAAGCAGGCAAGGATATCTACACCAGTTTTATGATGACTAACACCACAGTTTTTCTCTGAAGAAACTCTTTAATTCTACCGAGATTAGAATTGATGAATGCAGTGATTGAAGGCGGAATTTATGATTACCTAGAACATGTATTCAAGGCGAATCATATTTTATTTGATCAGGCTCTTCCATTACATTGCAATGAATAAAAGGAAAGATTAGAGATTCAAAACCATTTGTGTCCAACAGGATAAATGAAATAAATAACTAAACCGATCCTCAAAATTGCAATTATTGTAAGAAAGCGGACAACCCAGTAGATGTACTCACGAATGGAAAAAAAAGTTTCAAAATTAATAAACGATGTTGATTTTTTGCAAGGTACTCCATGGCTAATTTTACCAGACTGTTGATTGCCTCAAAGTAATTTAAATGAGTTAATTCAGAAGACTGAAAATTGAAAAGGAAACTGCCGTAAAATTTTCATGTAATATCACGTCAGTAGTAAAACCATTTCTCGATGTTGAAATATGCAGTAAATTGTTAAGATTGCATCGAATTACAACATAGATAAAACTTTTGTACATGATACAAGAAAAATTGGGGACAAAAATGCGCCCGAGCAGGAGAAATACTGTCGAAAGCAAGAATGTGGTGAAAAGTAAACTGAAGAAACTATTTAAGCACAGAACCAAGCAGTCGAAAAAAAAAAAAAAAAAAAAAACTACAATTTATTTCAAACCCACCGATCTGCCTGAAAGAGGCAACGCAGTTTCATTTAAGAACATTCATTACTCAACGGCTTATGAGTGCACATTTTTGAAAATTTAAAAAATATATATATACCGCAAGAAAATATTCGAAAACACTGGTAAGTGACAAATTTGTTTGTATTCGCAATAATTATAATCTCTAAGTGGCATCATCGAATCGAAACATTTTTTTCGTTTCGCATGGGTTCCCTGAAGAAATTTTTAAATTTAATTTTCCTTAGTATTTAAATGTCCAAGTTGCATGCATTTATATAAACGTTAGTAAAGGGTTATCACAGATTTTGTTAAAAATCTATCACAGATAATTCCTAATATTCATCGACGGTAGTAAACGAGAATACCATAGATTTGTTTAGAAACGGAAACGAAATATTTGTGAGATTTATTGCACCACCAAGTTTTAGTTTTGTATTATTATTCTGTTTAAGTCTGATATAATTTACGTGAATCAACTGGGTACGTAAAATTGTGTCTGAAAACAATGATTTGCATTTTGTTACGAGATATTGTTTTCCTTAAAGTTATTTTTTTATATCAACATGTCTGTAGTCAATGTGTGCATTGATTTAATTCCGAAAATTCGCTGATTCTTAAGACCATCAGTATACACGCAGCGGTAGGGTACGAACTGCGCGAAATTTGATCGAAGATCTCATCCCCCCCTCTTATCTAATCCACTAACTGCGCGACGTTTTCCTGTCCCCTCATTCTAAGAACTTGAACTGCCAAGATGATTGGGTGCTACAAAAGTCATTTATGGCCATTAATGGGACATTTTATTGAGATTTCAAGCCCCTATTTTTGTTTATCAATATTGTAAAAATTGTGCATGTAAAACAAATATTAATTTAAAGTCTGGCGTGTGCTAAAGTAAAAATGAATTTCTTTTACACTCATTTTAAAGTTTTATGCTGCTTAAAAGAATGATGAGCCAGATCGTTTTTATTCTCTGTAAGAATTAAAAACTTTCAAAGTTGTAGATTTTAGTCGCTGATATACTATATATTGGTTTGGAATAATAAAATTGATAGATTAATGACATACACAAAACTGATACATAATCAATCTGTCAAATATCGGATTTGTAGCGCACCTTAAAGTTTCTTGTCTAGATAAATATTAACAAATCTTCTTAGATAGCAGAATAGTTTTAATTTTCAAATTTACCATTTTAGGTAAACAGTTCTAATTTAATTTAAACAATTCTCTTTATTAAATCTAAAAATTGGATTTATTAAGTGGTTCTAAATTCACACTAATATTATTGCAATATCTTGCCGTATTAAGCTTTTCTATTTTTAGTCATCGAAGGCCCACCAGCGGCTGAGCGGTAAAGTGAACACTGGTAGTTCGTTCCGAGGTTCTAATCCCGCGAACGGACTGGCTGCATCCCCATGTGTAACGTGTTTACGAGTTAGTTCCCTTAGAAAGTCCTCCACGAAGGCATTCCTCCCCTTAGGCAGATAGCCCTAGTTTGCTTTGTCAGAATTAAATAAACCAAACCAAACTAAACCTTAGTCATTTAAGTTATTTTAAGGTTATTTAACCTTCTTACAAATTCCATATTTTAATACTAGAAACGTTTAAATATTTATTCTGTTTTCCAGATACTCTACCTGATGTACTTTGGCATACATTTAATTTATAATACACATTTAATTAATAAATTGATAATTATGAGCGTCTGCAGAATTTTCATATTTAACAAAAAAAAAAAAAAAAAAAAAAAAAAAAAAATTCGAACTCCCTTATATTCATATCTAAGGATTTTCAGTTCCCTTTTTATCCATTCCTTTTTCACATATTGTTGCACTGTATTAAAGTTTTCATGTATGTAGAATTTACATATTTTGTATTATATTTATGCCAATTTATTTTTAAATGATAATTTTTGCAAATTCTTGCATCATAACTCTAGTTAACAGAATATATTTCTAACACCTTTTTAAAGCTTAATCTTCAGCATGCAGTTTATTTTCCAACCTAGTTCCAAAGTAAACAATTTTAAATTCCAAGATGTTGCGTTGTGTTAAACAAAACCCATTCTATGTTTAAGGTCCAGTGTAAAAGATAATTACAATAAATACAAACAGGTGAATAAAATCAACTTACGTTTATTTAAGGTAGGAAAATATTACGATTACAAAACATAAAAAGAGAGTCATGACCTCACTAAACATTACAATAAAACGTGGTGGCTGGTTCAATTAAAGAACTAATGTGAAAACAACAGAAAAGGATGACATACCCTTCTTTAACATATTAATGATCCTTCATATATTTGAGTTTGGTTAGAGTACTTAATAGCGAACGGCGAAGGAAAATATTATGATCTCAAGGAAAACTTGGGAGAGTATCTGAAATTAGAAAAAAAAGGGGTTAGGTTGATGCGATTCAGCAAGCTATTGGTTCGGAGGCCAGGCTTCCCTCCTATTACTGCTTCCAACCAGCGGGACACAGGTCTTCCCTCCACAGGCCATCATGACAGCGTAAATTTTAGGATTTTAGAAATATAGGTGTTGCAGCCTCTCTTCGGTGTTGGTTAATTTACGTTGCTACGTCTAAGATGAGGCTCACCTCCAAGCTGCTCGTCCAAGTTGACATCTTATAAGTTCTCGTGAAATTTCTTTTTTTTTTTTTTTTTCGTCTCTCTTCTGTGGTCTCCGTCACTGTCCCCGTCTCCCGAAAAAAGCCTCTCGAAAACACTGCGCAGCCGTTTTAGTAGCTGGCGCGTTTTTTGAAAACTTGGCGTAGATGGTGACTAGCAGGAAGCCAAAAAGGCAACCCACACTCTGGATCTTCACGGGAAAAGGGTTTCCCGACTACCAAAAGGAGCCGTTTCTCGCCATTCCATCCATTCCATCGTTCAACTTCCAAGACCACACCAATGTGTCATCACAACTGCAGGCGGAAACAAGGGGGAAGAAACTAGCCTCGCTCCAGGGTCCCAGTCGATAATGCAGATCTTCTGTCTCAACGTATATTTTCCCCCACCATAAGTTCGGAATGAATTTTACAGATAACTGAGTCCCTGATACCGGAAGTTTACCGAAAAATGTGTACTTTTTCCCATGATGCCTTTCGAAATCGCTGATGCAATGTAAGGTTACCAGAATAAATTTTAGAGCCAAGTGCATTGTTCAAAAGTAGCCAAGCTTTTGTTCAGTCTGTCTTTGTTCGTAGTCGTATTATTAATATTAGGTCGTTCGCGTCGTGAATACGAATCGGAAGTTTACCACAAAGTTGACCCTTTTAAAATAGAAAAATTAAAAGTTAAGATGTATAGAAAGGCCAATAGGTTCGTAGGCATAATTATTCCTATTATGTAAAAGAGCTGCTTTGAGGAAAACTGTGAGAGAAAAAAAATTTTAAATTGATGATGCTTAGTGAATTGAAACTAGTGCCATATTTATTCTCATTATTCAAAACTGCTTTAGGAAAGATTTTAAATGAAGTATGCTATAAAATTAAATATGTTATTAATCTGTTGCTTTAATAGTTCATTAATACTCTTAATTCAGTTTTGTTCATCAGGCTTTTGTAATATTTAAATTAAACTGTATATTTTTATTAAACCAAATAAATATATATTAATATCTTAAAACTGTTAAAAAATAAACTTAAAAAAGTTACAGTAACATTTTTTTTTAATATCATTTGTTAATTTGTTGTCCCAAGTAAAACTGAAAATGACTAAGAACTTTAAAATGTTCTGGTTATAAACCCATTTTATACCGTAAATCAAAATATTGTATTAAGAAAATACAAAATTTGAGAACAACCTTTAACAGAAAATTTAAATAAAACTCTACTTTTGAACATTGCTGTCTAAAAAAAAAATTTTTTTTTTGGGCTCCTGTGTCAGATTCCCAAAAAATTAATAGTTTTATTTAAAATCTCTGCCGATTTATGCATTGTCATAAGAGTTATCATAAAGTCATGCATACAGTCATGCATAATTTTGCATAACATCTGTATATATGCACAGAATAAACGACTTCTTTTCCAAAAGGAATTTTTTCAATGATTTCTGTACATACATATGTATTTATCTCACATAACTAAAAAAGATTAGCCGTAGAATGTTTATTGTATACGGGACTGCTATAGTTGTGCATCTCTCTTTTTATTGTAATTGCCAGAACCAAATGTGTATATATACACACACACACCTTTACCTAGCCTTAATTTTCACAATCATTGGCCCTAGTCTATACTCCCAATTATCATTGAAATGCTTTAAATGATGAAAATAGTTGTGTTTTATCAATGTAAAACTTTTTTTTTTAATTATTTTGACAAATAACGAAATCTATTTTAATGCGATCTCCAGCTTCCTTATGTCTGCAAAAATATCTGGGACATTTTTATACTCATTATAAAAAATGAAATTATGAGAAGTTTGACTCCCATGTGACAAAGACTGAGCAGTGTTTTAAATTTCAAAATCTGCAGTTTTTGTATAATTTAATAAGTAATGTGATGTGCACATCAGATTTTGCATATGTATTTTAGAATTTTATACTCTTTAATTTACATCTAGTAATAATGTATTAGATTGAATTAAATTTTATAATATATGTTTCTGGTGTTATTTTTATTTTAATGTTTGAATTTGTGTTGAGTCAGAATACATACGTGTGAGCATCTCAGTTAAAGGATGAAAATATGACTTTTTAAGTAAATTCAAAATAGTTTCATTCAAATAATTTTGAAACTGATAAAAAGCTTTCAGAGATTTGTAAAATAATAATAATTTGTAATTGTCTCCCGAATCCTTCTCTTGTAAACATTGTATGGTAAAAAAATCTGAAATGTATATATGAAATAGTATATATGATGTTTGAATATATTCAAATCAAATAGATATTTATTGAAATTGTTTTGTTCTAAAAAGTTTATGTTCATAATGTATATTTTAGCATCTATAATCAGAATTACCTAAATCAAACTTATGTTTGTTTGTCCCTTCATAATACTGATGGGCAACAAAAATAAGCTTGTTTTAGTACCTGACAGATTGAAGGAAAACCAGCACCTGTATATCTAAGTGGGTAGGTATTGCTGGGCCTTGCTAAGTACTAAGCTTCCACCAAAATGGAATTTTGAAGAAGAATGCTCTGAATGTGGTCAGAAAGTCTCCTACCACCAACCTCTCAAGGATTTCGCCTCACCTTCTGCTTTTAATGCTCCTTGCTAAACAACCATTACACACTTACATTACAACATCCATGCCTTCTTTGGAATTTGAACTTGAACCTTTTGGTATGGTAGGCAGCGTCATTAAGTACTATCCTGTCTGGGTGCTACAGCATAGTGTTGCTATAATGGAAGATGTCTTGTTCTGTGAAGACATGAAAACAATCACAAAAGAAAAAGATGCCTTTCTGCATGTGAAGGAATTCTTTGTGAAGTATGCTCTTTTGTCAATCAAAACAAAATTCAGAAATCGCTTGGATGCTCAAGCAGATATGAGAATTGCTATTAACAATAAAGTGCCACAATTTGAAAAAAAATATCCAATACAGAGGAATAGAAATAGTTATTAATTATTGTTTTGAAAAATTTATGCAAATATTAAATTTTGTAATATTTTTTTTAGTTCCATGTTTTATTTTTGTTTATTATTAAAATTTGATTACATAACTGTTTTCTTTTTCCTCACCCTCTTTAGAAACTTTGTTAGGGGCTGCAAGAATATAATTTTTTAGAACTGCTAGACATGGAAAAGTTTTGGAACCTGTGTCTTAGAAGATGATATTGTGAAGTTCAGTTTTGAACTAATAAAGAATACTGTATATGTACATATAAAAAAAATCTAATATCTATGTGAATATGTTTCAAACCTGTTTCTGAATATATATATATTTATTTATATTTACATAATACACTTAAAAAAAAGGGAAAATAACTAAAGTTTTCATTTAATAAACTAAATATACATGCAGGAGTAGTGTTTGACCTACTCCACTCTCATGGAGACATTACTCATGCAGGAGTAGTGTTTGAGCCCAATACTGGCATATGTATATATATATAGGAGTGAAATCATTAAGCAACTGGGAAACAAAATAATTTTGCCCTTTACAACATTAAATTTTTTCCATACATCTAAAGCATTCTTAGTTACATTGCTGTCATAAAATCTGGTCTAAATTTTTGTGAAATGTAAGTTAGTACATTGCTTATACCACTTGTCCATCAGAGTTCTTATGCAATCATTGGTTGCATGCATATATTGGAGTTTAAAAAATGATTTAAAAAAACATGTAACTTCAAGTTGCGTAAGTCAGGTATAACTCTACTTGATATGGGATTAAGACCAGGAAATTAGCTAGATGCTTTTAAACATGGACTGTTTATTGTATGACATTCTAACTCGATGAAAAGGAGATTATCATTTGCTTATATTATACATTATACATATCAATAAGTGTGGTGTTAACTTATTCTGAGTCTTTACATGCGGAAAGATCTTGAATATTCATAATAGTGCAACTTTATACCTGTTACTTGTGGTGTTTATGTTGCAGCAGTATAGGTAATTATTTCTTAGATTCGATACATAAAACCCGAAAAGACAGATTCCTGTGGTTTACACCTTTTGTTTGCTTTCTATCATCCACATCAGAGCACTTTTGGACTGACAGATTTCAAGTGTCCTTAATGTACTTAAGCATAACAGTAAAAAAATAGCTTATTTGAAGTTCGAATCTTGGCACAAGTGAGTCGGTTCTTCTGAACCATATTGATCAAGTTGCTGCATAGCAATGAATTATCTAGCATTAATATTTCAGAAAACACAAACAGTTCATTGTTTCTGGTAAAAAAAAGGGGATGCAATGTCACAAAATAAGCGAAATGTAATCACAGAAAAACGCAATGAAGTTCATTCACTATAACATAAATCAACAGTGCTATGTATTAAATCGATGAAGAATTAGCAATTTAAAAAAGACTGGAAGAAAAATAATAGATCGAATAAGAAGCAGACTATATTACTTAAAATGAATGACTCGTAAAATTTCTGGGCTGGCGTAAACATTCAGGAAATGTAGTGTTAGAAGAATTAATGTGCAATTTGAGAATACAGTCAATGCGTGGGAAGGTGCAGAAAGAACGTCTATGCATACAACGTTGAATATATAATCTTTGTTTGATCAGTTGACTTATGCGAAAACCGGTTCTTTGGAGAAATCAAACGAGAAACAGAGCTTCAAACGAAACATTTTCGTTTAAGTATAAAATTATCTCGCTAGCTAGGCGAGACGCAGTTTTCAACAAAACATGTTTCAGTTAGGAACACTTCAGTAGTACACTGTTGGCCATTAAAATAGCAACACTGTGAAGAAAAGCAAATACAAAAAAGATATTTATTGCAAAAAGATATGTATGGCATACGACGTGCAGTCTCCTCGCTGCCTCCAGACACATATACGGCCATCAGAATATCACACGCTGAACAGGGACATGTCTGAAAAGACAACATTGTGACATTCTTTTATCCAGCTTTGTCGTTTGGTGCACCAGAATCACTGTCTCTCTCTATGCTGCATTTTCAAGGGAAGCCAAAGTAGCAGTCATCGTGTTGGTAGTTCACTCCGCTGCAGGGCTTAAATTTTAAAATTATAAGTGCCGGAGCCCTATGGAAGACCGCCAGCAAAGAGCAATAAAAGTAAATAAATAAATTAAATGACTATTAAACTCATTAATAATTTAAAATTAAACAGTTAATTATAATCAAATTAATTAATAGCTATTTAATTAAAGTTTATAGATTTTATTCAATTAACAATTATTATATAATTCGTTATAATTTAATTGATAATTATTAGATAATTAATTATTATTTATTGAAATAATTAAAACTAAAATAATTGTAAAGCGACAAATTAAAATGTCATAAGCGATTTTTAATATAATTTTATTGCTAAAAATAAAATTTTCGAGTTAAAATTTCTACGGAAATTGTTATTCAGTTACATAAAAGAATTGCCGCAGCCTTCTTATTTAGGGCTCCGGTGCACTCCGGCTAGAATTGTAATTTATCTTGAAAACTGAGAAGTACCAGAGCTGGGCTCGGGTGCAATTTAAGCACTGCTCTGCTGCAAATGTCGAAGCACCATACGAGCGGATACTCGGCGTACTGCAAACATACCCATTTCCTAACTAATGGTTCGTTATGTGTTTGTGCGGTTTTTTTTCAAGGCTAACCTCACAATATGTCTGTCCTCTCGAGCGTTAGTCAGGAGACGGCGTTGAGATCCTGCATGCCGTTCAGTATGACCCTCAGCAACCCATTGATTATATATTCGCATGACAGTGATTGGATGTCGAGCAGTGCGACGGGCGATATCGCGGAACGATAATCCACACTCTCTATGGGAAACAATCCTGCCTCTACCATATTCCGACTCTTGCTGGTAAGAATTTCGTCTTAATATTTGAGGCATAACACGATATTCTGAGAAAACTCTGGCCGTACAAAGCGCGTTCCGAATGAGAAATCCACTATGCAACTTTTTTATGCAATACGTCAGATGTCTTTTCTCCCTCCTTGCATGCGCTTAAATTCTAATCCATTTGCATACCAAATCTCTTCTTCCTTTCACGTGCTTTTACAGTTCGTCGCATCATTCCTTCCTGGTGTTGCAATTTTAATGGCCAGCAGTGTAGGTGAGGACAAGCTCATTTCCCGAAAAAACAGTGTGCTTATATAAGCCTTCTCTTGTCTTACTTAAAACTGCCTGAACAAGATTTATTCAGTTAAGCATATCGACTAACGTGTCAACGTTCTATAACTTTGACTACTTATTTCACAGTTTTGTCTGCATTAGCTAATGAGAATGCATCCGAATACTCAATATAATCCAAATGAATAAATTCGACAGTGACTGCATTACCACTTTCATGGGAACGGACTGATCTTACTGATGCATCGTCTGACCTGAGAACCAGAATTCTGACAAGAGTGTAATACAGTTAGAACTGTATTGTTACTAAGTATTACAATAAGGCATTCAGAATCACCAAAAGGACAGACGCAGAGCTAGAATGGCAGTTTCTGGGAAGGATCGTGGGATAGCAAGAGTTACTGCAAATTAGTTGAAAGCTTCTACCATTCAGCATCACTTACCTACATACTCTAGACGTGTAGTTTTAAAAAACAGTGTTGTAAGGAAAGGTGGTTTGAATTTTCGGCGTCTGTTGCAATATCCATAACTCCTAGGCATGGAGAGCAGAACAGAACACTGGAGACGAGCTCCTGCCCTGGATTAACTTTCAGAAAAAATCCTCAGATCTGCAGGAGACCATTCAGGCGGACGTAACTCACGCGGTCTCCTACGGACTTTATATATATAACATTGGACGAAAGATAACGCTCAGTCAATAAAAGTTCCAGCTGGGTACCAGTCCTGTTTCAATGATCATATTTGATGTGTTGTTCCATCTACTAAGTGCACCAGAGGACCGAAGAGCCAATGACCCAATGAAAACGCCTCATATCTAATCATGTTGCGACCTACAGTCAATAGGCAGACAAGACAGTGCCATATGGTCCCTGCAGGTTCTAAATGGTGCCATATGGTCCCTGCAGGTCCTGAATGATGCCATATGGTCCTGAAACATTCTCTGAATGAACGTAGGTTCTAGTCCTGTAAAGACTGATTATACGTGGCCGAAACTGCTATGTATAGATCTTAGACAGTAGCTTCCCGATTTTCCGACGTAGATCCCCGGAGAGGGGGCATTGAGAGCAACGTTTATTCTGGTGTTGCGGCTGATAATTTTCGAATGTATCGGGTTAGAACTGGATCATGTTCTGCGATGAATTATGATTTTCGTTAGCTTGGGATTCATACGTGAAAGAAGATTGGCTTACCTTAATTCAGCATAGAAGTCCCAGTGAGCTGTGTACCCTTTGTCAACGTAAAACAACCATACCTCTGTATATACTGGCATTATTATCTAGGCAGCCAAATTCTATAATAACCAAATTTGTACTGATCTTTCGCAGCACTTTAAGAGCCCAATGATTTATGGACAAGATCCTGCCAACTTCTGTATTGCCAAAACTATGGCATTTGTCAGCGATCATCCCTGAGCAAGATAATAGCCAGCTGCATGCGGCCAACGCCTCCAAGGAATGTCTGTTTAATATTACAACGTCCCTTTTGCTTGCCAGATCTTCAGTTTTTTTCCCAAAAGTGATATGCATGAGGCGTGTTAGGACGACAGTTACAACCATTTGACAACGCGCATAAACCTGATCAACAATTAAAAACTCTTGTCATCAAGTTTCGAAATTATGTTTCAATTTTGTTTCTGAAAGTGCTTATAGGATTGAAACCAAAGAATTGAGTTGGCACTATTTATGTTCGGAAATATGCTCTTCAGCCAATATGAGATCAATTATGCACGGTGATTATCGTTCTCTTGAAAGTTAACATTAGCATCTGGTGGAATAGCATCAATGAAGGAGTGTACGCAGGGCCAATGGTAGGTTCTTTGCCCCACGGTGCAGTCTTTGCTGTCTTAACTTCTGCCGCCCAGTGCCTCCCTAAATTCTAAAAAATTTGTCTTCCCTAAGTGCTACCGCCCGGTACGGCTGCACAGGCTCCGAACCTGGTCCTGAGTGAATGTGATCGGCAGCGATATTGTGGTAAGCTGTAGTGCTAATAGCTGTTTTCTGAGAGCATAATTTCATTGCCGTCAGTGAATAGTTGTCTCTTTTACAGTTGTCTTTTTTTCAATCGTCAGGAGTTCACTTTTAGGGATCTTGGGCCATGTTTATCAGTCCCTCTCCGTGGGTCCTTCGTCGACGTAGGGAAGAGACGGCAATGCATGAGTTGGCTGCTCTACTTATGCGAGTTAATCGGACCTGACCTCGCCCACGCTGCTCACTTATTCTGCGCATACGTTGGGAGTGGAATATGGAGAAAATTAGCGGCCTTCACAGAACTATAAGCACCGTTCTGTTCAGTGCGCGCTCAGGCGCGGTAGGGATTCGTAACGATACTACCAAGGTCTGACTCGGGCTGAGTGATCGCTAAATAGTTTTTAGACACCCTTTGGTGTCACAGCATTCAATGCTGTATGGCTTATTGCCGGGTCGGAACTATTTTAATCTTTATGGCATGGTAGGCCGCCAGATTCGGGCAGAACAAAATATCGCAGATCTGTAGCGACAACTGATGAATGCTTGGCAGAATGTGTCGCAGGATGACATTAGGAACCTCTACCATTCCTTGCCTCGACGAATTAAAGCATGCACTGCCGCCAGAGGAGGTTCGACCAACTACTAACTTGAACACTCAATGGGTGATTGTGAGCCATGAACAGAAGCTTTGACCTTTTAATCAGTTTATTACCTGTGTATGAGTTATACATATATTCAATTTCATCAAAAACAACCACTTCCTTCATGGTGCTTGGATTTTTTGCAAAAGAGTGTAGTTTGTGTTCCGAAGTATGCTCTTCAATCAATTTGAGACCAATTATGCATGGTGACTAAGCGTAGACTCATAGGCTTCCATCGTATTTTCATTTCTGTATTCTCATTCCTCTTGCATGTTTCATGATGATCATATAATTTTTCTAAATGCACACAGCTGATGGTTAAAGTACTCTGCTTTTGGGCGTTAAAATTGCTACACTTCCATATATGGATACGTCCATCATGATGGCTGACGCAGAACCGAGTTTCATCATGATGTTGAAGCAGAACCTCTACAAAGAGAATGTGGTGGTACTCTTGTGTCCAATATCGTCGTTCGTCAATCTACTGGTACGTACGCCTGTCTCTGCTGCGTCATCAATTGAAAACCGCAATAACGGTCGCAGTCCTAACAGTTCGTGGTGCTGCAGACGTCATAGCGCGGTCTGTGCAGACACTCGTAGTCCTGAACATGAGGAGCCAAATTCCTGACTCAGGGCACGTGAAGTCATTGTACAATCCCGCAAAAGCCGAGACGAAATGGCTGTCCTCTAGGCGCTAGTGGACCGATAAACCCTCCAATCCTGGAGCAGTCGATTTCTGACAGGTGCTGGTAGGAGTTTTTCGTTTATAATAGTATGTAGGCGTAATACTCAAACGACCGATGTTCAGTTGTGATTTCTAAATGAAAATCGCGGTGTGACTTTACAATTATACACAATACAGATGTTATTCATACCTGCTTTGTGTGCATGCGCTAGAATACTCATCATTAACTATTTGCACATCCCACCATGTAGTACTTTAGGCAAATTTGACATTTGTTGCATGCCGCAGTCATGGTATAGCAAGTTTAGCAGCTAGCAGTATAATACCAATTTCAAGGAAGAAAGCAAAGTATGACAGTAGGGACTCAAATGGGTGGGAAATATAGTCCTCAAATATGTACTTTGTAGGTTATGTAATCATCAGATCCTGACTAAGGCAAGGGCATACGGGGCAGTTGCTCCAGGCCCCCACATCACAGAAGGGCCCTTAATCGACTAGAAAGTTTATTACTATAAAAATTTAAATATATCTAAAAAGTTCGCATGTTTGAAGCAGTAAAGCATAGGAGGGTCCCAAAAAAGTTTTTGGTAAAGTCCCCATTTAGGCTAAGTTGGGCACTGGCAATCATGCTTCTTATATCATTGCTTCTCATTTTAGTTTGACAACAGCTTGGATTTTTTTCTGAAGTCACATACGGCACATTATATAAGTATTAGGACCAAGCAAAGGAAACAGTGTGATTTAATTAATGCCAAGGTAATCAAGAGTTACATAGCACTAATAATTTATTATTAAAATTTAGAGGTACCAAAAGATATAGCATTGATCAAGAAACCAAGCTGCAGTGTTCTCATATGCTAGCATCCTTAAACCAAGAATTGTGTTCTTTCCTAATAAATAATGCTGTATGATACATGATATCTCTAAATATTTATTACAAATATTACTGTTATGTGTAAAAAATTTGAATATTGACAAAACACTGCCTCCGAAGAACTTAAATTACATACCACAGTAGATTTTGTTTCAATTAACTTAAAGCAAAGTGTGTAAGGAACATCTGCTAAGAGAACGGATGCTTTTCTGGACGATTTTTGAGATAGACTTGTATTCATGTTACAATATTTCATTTGCTTGTCAGGACGAAAAGGGGAAGTTCGTTTTTTACCGAAGACTTCTACATATTTGTTAACATTCCAGGTTTCAATTGATTAGAATCTCCCGAGAAGTTAGAACAACTTCTATGAATTTAGGATAAATAGGAAAAAGTAGGGGGAAAAATAAACTTACTCAAAATTCTGAATTTTGAGTAAATTGAAAATTTGATTGAAATTTTAATTACAGCACCCAAGGAAATTTGACTTATTAAGAAAAGTTAGTATCCACTTTGATAAAACTTTTAAGGTATTTCTCCGACTTTCTTGGCATGCCTTCATGATGTAATGGTCTACACACTGGGCGCGTATTCCAGAGGTCCGTTGTTGGATTCCCGGCGAGAGCATTGCTCATTTTTCATCTTTTCCGCTTCCAAAAAAATACATAATGTCTCTAAAGTGGCACTCAAACTAAAAGAGTGGTGGATGATGATTCTCCACACCCAGGATTTGGCGAGTGGGTCCCATAAAACCTCAGTCACCTTTTAAAAGGGGAAGTGTATAAGGTAATTCTCCCAGCTTCTTAGCATGCTTTCGTAGTGTAGTGGTAGTGGTCAGCACGCTGGGCGCGTATTCCAGAGGTCCGTGGTTCGATTCCCTGTGAAGGCGTCGCTAATTTTTAACTTCTACTGCATTAAAAAAAAAAGAAGAAGAAGAAGAAGAAGAAGAAGAAAGAAACAATATCTCTATAGTGCCGCCTGAACTAAAAATGATGGTTGATGACGATTCTCCACCACTAGAGTTTGGTGATTAATCAACAGTGCCCTTTAAAAGGGGGAGTATATAACATATTTCTCCCACCTTCTTAGCGTGCCTTCGTGGTGTATTGGTCTGCATGCTTGGCGGGTCTTCGAGAGGTCCGTGGTTCGATTCCCGGAGAGGGCATTGCTCATTTTTCATGTCTCTTGTTTTAAAATAACTTAATGCCTCTACAAACTCATCAGGGAAAGAGGAATTTAAATTATCACAAATTTTGAATTATCAAAGTTATGTTTGATTTATGAAGAAAAGTTAGTATACATTTTTAAAACAACTCATCAGGGAAAGAGATATCTAAATTTAAATTATCACAAATTTTGAATTAACAAAGTTCTATTGTCTTTTCTATTGGATATTAGAAATAGTATTAGTAAGTCTGAATACTATTATCAGAAGCTCTATGCTAACAGGAATAATTTTTTAATGCCATAACTTCATATCAGTGAAATCTCCCATCTGTTAGGTACAATTTTATCTTTATTTCCAACATTAGCAATGAGATTCATTACATTAAAAACAAGAATTTTTATTTTAAAAAAAGTTAAAAATTTCCATAATTTTTAAATATTAAATGAGAACTTTTTTTATGAGATCATGCATTGACAAATTATGTATGAATAAAAAATTCAGGATGTTTATTTCATTAACACATCATGATGCTAAGTTTTTTTTCCCCCTTGAGAAAGTAAATAAAAATTCCATATTAAACATTTCTGAAATGTGAAAAAAATGTAATAATATATACTACTGGATTAAAATTATAAATTTTTATTAAACATATTTCTGAAAATCTTTTAAGCATCATGCATATAGTTTATGTGAGAGAGCAGAAGCAAATAATGAGTAATGAAATAGCAATAACTAAATATCTACACAGTGAAATCTCTGCAAGAAGGGCATCCATGGCTCTTATCTTTCATGGAATCCATCATCTTATAGAGATATTTAAAAACGAATTCTGTGAAGTTCGATTTATGATCTCAGAAACATTACTCATTTTCAGGAAGTGGTTGCCCCAATGATTTCACTGTAACTGCTAAAAATGATCAATAATTATAAATAAGTAAGCAGTAAAATCAAAACTTCTGCCCATTTCACAAACCACTGCATTTAATAATTGTTATTGACAACTTATGTTAGCACACAGTGATGAAATAGCACATATACATATATAAATAGTAAACTATTACATAAGTTATATTAAATGTAATAAAATCTCCCTAAGATGACCATATATGATTCCTGATGATTTTTCAATTTCTGTTTCTTTTAATAGCTTTTAGATTGCTCAAACAAGAAAATAACTATTACTAATGCCCAATAATAAAGCTTTTTTATGTTCTCAGAATTACTATTAACTTTCAGAAGTTTCCAAAATTGTTTTACCAAAGATTTTGTACAATAATAAAATTTCATATGTGTTATATGTTAACTTTTGTTATACTTATTATAAGTAATGTACAGATCATAATTAAATTGCCAGATTAATTTTTCAAACTGCAGATTGGTATTTTTGCTTTCATTGAAAACATCAAAATGGATGTACGAGTAAAATTTGAATTTGTTTGGCAAAGTGAAATTCCAATAGTATGTGGATTTGTATGCAATCCACATACTATTGGAATTTCACTTTATGCAAACAAAAGCAAGCTCTTATGATATAAGTCCGTTGCATTTAAGAAATATATAACTTACAATCGTTACACAAAATACAATAAATATCAAACATCTTTAACATGACTCATCCTTGCCATTTTAGGTCAATACTATTTCTTACTGCTGGATAGAAATTTCTATTAAAATTTTACATGCTGGATATGAAGGTTTATATATTCAGGAAAAACATGACTATTGATTTGACCATTTGTCATTTTTTATGGAAATTTTTTTCTATGTAATTTTATTCCATAGTACTGGTTTGTTTTTAAAACACTAATTTATTCCTCTATTATAAATAAAATGACAAAATAATCATATTTATCACAATATGGTTTATTTTAAATCCTTTTTTTATTATTATTACTTATTTTTATTTTTCGCCTTTTAGGGGTTTCATTCTGTCCATCAGAATATATAAGTGAATAGTAAAAACTGATGTTGAGAGGATGAAGGATAATTGAATTTCTGTTAAATTATATTTAACAGTACATATCTAAAAAAATAGAAATTTAATACAGATCTCCACTTTGCAAAAGAACAGCACTGCTGTAAAATCTTTAATAAGACAAAATGGTAAAAAGTAATGAAGCAGCTAAGGTGAATTTATATAGAAAAACTAACCTTTATTAAAGGATATTATATAGAATACTTTTTTTTTTTTAAAGGACAGCCATTAAATAATCATTGGCATTTATTTCTGTATGGTTAGCTTCTGTGCTTATGTTTCAGAATATGATGCTAATGTCTGAAATGTTGACTCATACCTGATACTCTGAAGAAACTTATGGAAATGATTCACCGCGAAAATTTTATCCAAATGAAATCATGAATGTTTAGGAATACGCAGAGCTAAAATGTCTTACAACTAGTCCGAAGACAGTATGAGAATTATAATAATCTGCCTGGGGAAAATCTTAAAGCTGATAATGTAACCAAAGTCATAGGTAAGGTTTTCAGTGCCCAGCTGAAGTTTTCGCACCCCCTTTTGTTTGCTAAGAACGGAAAATATTTAATTTTAAAATTTAGTAATATTAGTTTGGCTCCCCTTGGGGGGGGCAAGGGACAGATGTCTACCCTCACTCCCCTCTAGCCATGCCCCAGGAGGTAACAATGAAAAGAATGTTACATGTGAACCACCATGCAAGGAGACCAATTGTCCTCATTTGGTAGACTCTGTCCTTCTTCAAGAAGTGTCCTCCTAACTGTCTTCCTTTTCAATATTTTACAACTAATCTGTTTATCTCTGTATTAGTTAAAGATGCTGCTTCGAAATGTTACACGTCAATGGTCATGTGATGGTGCAGTTCGAAGAAACATGATTATAAAATGCACAGACAACACATTCCGGGCATATCAATACATCACGCAGCCACACTTGTCATGCACCTCACACTTTTGCGCACTTTACTTTGTTTATTTTAATGTGTTTGTAATATTATAGTTCACATTTACATCTGATGCAAATACAAATTTCCTTTCACTGTATAATTATTATACTCTGAGTATAATAATTGTGACAATATACTTGCAGAAGACTTGAAAAATGCAGTATTTGTAACAGTTTTATCTGAGGCATCGAATCATAATGAAACAAAATTGTATCCAATAATAGTAAGATATTATAATGTTAACAATGGCACTCACATAAAAATTTTTAATTTAAAGTCTATTGAGGGCGAAGAAATTTTGGTGAACCATCTATACAGAGTAATAAATGAAAACAATTTGAAATATAAAGTTGTTGCACTAACAGCAGATAATACAAATACAAATTTTGGTGGGAAAAGATGCAAAAGGAGTAAATAATGTCTATGAAAAATTACCAGATTTACTCTAAAAGAAAACACTAGGTATAGGTTGTAATACACATATTTTGTCAAATGCAATAAACATGGTATCATCTGCCATGCCAATTGATGTAGAAGTAATAATAACAACAATTTATTTGTATTTTAGTCGTTTTACGGTTCGTGTGACTGCTTTAAAAAAATTTTGTAAAGACGCAAATGTCCTGCTTTGTTCGCTTTTTGTCCTCTTTTTCATTGTAAAAAGAAAAGGGTCACCTTCATTAAATCATTTTCTTATAATATAAATGTTGTCCTTTTTAAAAATCATATCAATTTCTTAAGAAATAAAACATAAAATAAAAGAAACAATCATATGATGAATACATAGATTATGTAGATAGAAGTACATGTATATTCGGTGTAAAAAAATGAGTCCATTGGAAACTGTAAAGGAGATGGCAGTGAAAACGTAAAGTGAGTTGTGAAATATCTGGTTGTGCAAGATATAGGAGACAGGTTGAAGACCACTTATTAATATCTAATTATTTGAATCTATAAGATCACTATGTCTATAATTTAGGTGCCCAAATGGGTCAAAAAGTTAAAAATTTTTTACACTTTGACTAATGTTTAGGATACTAGCTGTTAAAATTGATATCTGCAGATACTTCCTTAAAACTGTTGGTTTCCTTGTTTTTCCTGTTACATCATAATTGGTCCTACTTTTCAGCAGGCATTATATGAAATAAATGTTGCACCATAATTCTGCTTTCCAACTTTCTTCATAAAAGTGAAAGGATGTAAAAAAGAACAACTTTTTAAACAGAAACAGTAAATTTTACATAAGCTGCAATAATAAGTGTAGTTAAATATAGTAATAAGCAATAAAATCTATATCTAAAATTATCTAACATTCTTGCATTCAAAATTCTTTAGTTTTTAGTCATCTAAATTTTCTCAGTAATTTGCCGATTACGCCCTAATTTTTAAATAAAGATAAAACAATTGATATCTAAGACACTACTTAACAGTCTTACTTTTATTTTCAAAGAAAATATATCTATACTTTTTGCAAATATGCAGTTTTACGATTGCAAGGACAAATATTGTAGAAATCAATAAGAAATCTCTGCATTGATGAACTCACATAATTGTTCATTATATATAAAAACAAATTCTGTTAACATGAAAATATATATGTGGACAAGTTTTTTTACATACACAATTCTTTTGACCTAAATATTTATTTTTGATTGATTTCAAAGGTTGCAATCATAAATATTCCACATTCATTACATAATATATAAAAACAAATATTTGAGAAAATGAATAATAATTGCCTTCCTTAAATCTTTTAGGGAAATATGTTTTTAATACAATGTCAGGTTTCTTTTCATAATACAGTGGACATATTCAACAAAGAGTTAACAGAGCGTAATGTTCGGAAAAAACTTCCTTAGCAAAACAATCCATTATACAGTTTTTATAATATTTCAAAGCTTACTCCACTTGACAATAAAAATGTATCTCTCCATTAAATAGATAATAAAATATAACACAGATTTCAATCTGATTTCATAAATTTCATGCATTTTAAAAACTACTGCACACTCCAAATATTATATACATATATGCCAGAAATATATATTTCTATTTGTGTACGTACGAAGAAATAATGCATGAGTAAAATCACATATCTAATGCATTTTTTGAGCAGACTGATTAGTTTTAATGCACGCGTATATATAATGATAATCTTAAGTTCTTGCTACAAACTATACCACTAAAGAGAAGAGTCGTAAATATTTTATAAAAACTTCCCCAAACCCATTCACATGGCAATTACAACATACGTAAAAGTATGATAACAAAAAATAACCAGTACGGCGATAAATAGCCAATTACAATAACCCTTCATTCGTCAAAAGCACTCCTGTGTCGAGAGTATTTGCCCTGAGGCCGGTAAATATCCGGGTAAGCCTCCTTCGTCGGGTCTCAGATATCAGACAGATTCATAAGTATGCTGTAGAACATCACCCTGCTAGCCTGGTCCAGCAAAACAGGGTCCCTTTTTCGTGAAACCCAGATGGTAAAACTATCAAGCACTTTCGCCCCCCACACATGGTGGAACGCTTAGCAGAAAGGAATTTTGGGGTGCAGTACAACTGCTGATAAGAATTTCCGCTGAAGGAAAGAGGGCAAGGGGTGAAAATCTCTGAACTAAGTTAATACAAAATGACTTTGGTAAATTAAAAAAAAAATGAAGCTACTAATTACACATCATAATACATAATAAAAATGTCAGCACTGTAATAATTGTTACCTCAGCCACCAATTGAGACTAAACACAATTAATCCAAAAGAAATACAAATAGAATCAAATTATTTTTCTTCTACCGCCAGTCAGAAAGTATGTATTCGTTTAACGTTAAAAGAAAGAGGGATACCAATTAAATTACTCAAAGTTAAGGAAAAAAAAATTAACACACAAAGGTGTAACAACAAAGTTTTAAAATAAAATAAAAAAATTAAAGTTAAAAGTTAAACAACCTTAAGGGTCAAAACAACTAGAACAAAACAAAAAATCTAAGTCCCTAAACTCAAATTAAAATTAAACAACTTCAACTCAGAACTTTTAAAAGCAACCTAACCAAAACTTAAAGTTTACAAAAGTTACAATTTAAACTTACAACCAACTTTAAACAACAACAAAAAATTAGAACTTCAATTACAAATCAAAACTGAAATAAGCAAAACAACTTAAGCTTAAAAAAATATATATAACGTTTAATACATAACACACCTATGTAGCTGGAATCAGAAAAACAAGTTTGATTAAAATGCAAATAAAAGTTCATTAAGCTCTTCTTGTGGTTTATAACAGAAAATATAATACGAATCTGAAACAGCGATTTTTTTGCAATCAAAATAGTTGTTTTGGTTACTTATTTTGGTTGTTTGAATCAGATCAAGGCCCACGAAATTCATCCTGTTTAGGAGTCACGTTTACGCCTGTCGTTAGCATGCAGTTACATTACAGGTACTGAATACAGATACTTTGCGCATAGACCAGCTACCTCGGGAGTTAGCATTTTTCAGCTGCATACAAGTAGTAAAAGTTCGACTTTTCTCAGTTTCGCTGCCAATTTTGAAGAGGAACACTGTCGGGAGGCGTGTCCGAGGGTATCCCAGCCCTCTTTATCTAGCCGGTGTTTCTCGAGAGGATTTTCGGCTGGCCACATGTATAGAGTGCCCCATGAGTAGTACAAATAAAAAATGAGTAAATTTGTGAATGAGTAGTGCAAAGACACTACACATTTACAAAGTGCTTTTGCCTTCTCTGGAATTCCTACCCATGCCCTTCGATACGGCAGTCAGCGTCGCTTAGCGTACCCGTCCTCTTCGATACGACAGTCAGCGTTGCTTACCGCTGTCCAGTTTGGGTGTTGTAGAAATAGGATAGCCAAGATGAGTTTGTTTTCTCTTGTAGTTAAATTTTTAACAAAATATAAATAAAAAATTTATTTCATAGTTAAACATCTGATAGGTCTACATTACAGTTACATTCTTACATAGTTTACCAGTAGCACAGCCATTTTCTAATTTTGGCTCTAAAATCTAGGTCGACTGTGCAGTTAAACTCCTAAGTAGCTTACAAGTAACTTAACCACTATCCAATTTGAGTCCTCAAATGAATTTATCAGGGAAAACGTTCAGTGAGGTAATGGCGAACATTACACTAGCGGAGCTAAATTCCTACTTCTAAGCTCTACCACTTGGACATTAATTTTTTTAATTTTCTGTTTTATTTTGATTTTTGATTAATAATCGCATTTTTGATTAATGTTTTTGTTCTGACCTGCATACAAACTGATCTGCTCTGAATGCAAACTGATCTGCATTTTGTTACGATATTGTTTTCATTACCATTTTTTTATCAACATGTCTGGAATCAATGTGTGCACTGATTTCATTCCGGAAGTTTCCTGAAACTTCAAAGATGAATATATATGTTGGAATAAAAGTAACACCATATTATGAAAATAAAATATTCTAACAATGATTGTAATGAGAAGTCACATAAATAATCAAATCTGTATCTTGAAATCTTTGAGTAAAATTTATATCACAGTTTGCAGATTTTCAGATGCATTACTCATGTTAGTTTTTAATAATAATCAAAATAACATAAAATTGGATTTAAAACCATTAAAATCTTAAAATTCCTATAAATCCTTGTCATAATAATTACTGTCATAATAAGACTAATTAACTGAATGGAAAATGTTTTCGTTGGCCGCGTAAGATTGCTTCAACGGGCCAGATTACTGGCTTATAGGATTAGAGTGTTTTCGCATTATGAGATACTAAGTGTTAACAGAGTTTCGGTATAATAGATCATGGACGCACTTTACTATATTGTATCATCAGTTCGTAAATCACCTTAATTTTGTATACCCTTAAGAACTCTTTAATATAATCACAAGGCATGTTTTGTAAAAATTCAAATAAGAGTTGATTTAGCTATTCATGTTGGTTATAAGAGAAAATATAATACATATCTAAAACGATTAGATGTTGGATTGAAAATGGTTGTTTATGTTACTAACTTCGTTTGTCTAAATGAAAGCAAACACACGATATTCGTCATGGTAATGATTAAAGATTGCGTCTGTAGTAGGCAAGAAGCATGGGCGGCATACACGCGAAAGTATGACTTTACTTAATTATGCCCCCCCCCCAGTTATGAACGAGATGAGCCTAACGGAAGGGATCCGAGGTCCTACTAAAACTCTTCCCCTACCGACAACATCTCGCGAGGTCCTTTGGCTCGCCGCATGTTTAGGCTGCCCATTCTATGCTGCATATACATTTATAAACATTAATGCCTTCTCTGGGAAATTTTCAGAGGCGTTCGTTACTCATTTTTTTAATGTTAATCAAATTAATATAAAAGTGGGCTCAAAACTTTTAAAATATTAATATTTCTCTAAATTCTTGCTATAAAATTTAATGTCATATTAATGCTAATTAAGCGAAAATAAAACGCATTCCCTGGCGGTGTAAGATTGCTTCGGCGGCCGCTTGTTTCAGACCACTGGCCTATAGGATTAGTACATTTTTGTACTAATCCTATAGGAAACTAATCCTATATGAAATGCTAATTCTTAAAAGAGTTTCAGTCTAATAGATCATGGACTCTAATATGTTGTATCATCATCTCGGAAATCACATTCATTTTGTTAACCTGAGATAGTGCAAAACGCATGGGAAGCTAATTTGCTGTGTTTGCTTGAGTTGGTTAAACCTTGATACAAAGCTGACGCATTTCTGAACACTTAACCTAACGGCTAACAAGCAAAATTATCTTAACCTGTTGAATACTTAGTGCCCTTAATATCTACTTACGTGTAATCACTAAAGCAAGTTTTGGGAAAATCCAGGTAAATGTTGAATAAAAGCCCTTCTTGTGGTGTACAGCCGAAAATGAACGCCAATCTAAAACGCTAATTTGTTGTAATAAAAATAGTTGTTACTTTTATTACTAACTATCTTGGGAACTACTCTTATATGCGCCCTCAGATCGCCAAATGCGGCGACAAATTTCTCGCCAAACATTTTTGGCGAGAAACTCCGCACTGCCATATTACTATCTAAATTATACTTTAATATTTTTTGTCTACATTTCGAACTTTACTCCTAAAATGTCTCCAAAATCGCGGTTTTCACACATGCAAAAACCGCATTTTGAACACACAATTTAAACTAAAATCCGAAACAAAAACAAAAAAAATTAGACAGCAAAAACGTAAAGTTTCTAACCAAAAATATTTGACAAGAATACCATGTACACAGTGTTCTGTTTCAACTTTAAAAAAACATCTACGAATTGCACAATCTAGGCACTAAGCACTAATCAACAAAATAAACTAAAATAAATTTCAAACAGTTCCAAAAAAAAAAAAAACAATAACGGCAGAAATTTATACTAAAAAAATGAACATAATATTGTACAAAATAAGAACAAGAATAAAATAACATGCACTTACCATGAATGAATGCTTTTCGAACAGCAGAAATACCAATTTTATACCGCCTTTAACATGCCGCCATGTAATCACTATCGCATTTATATGATAGCCAGACACACCATCCAGAAAATTCATACTACGGTTCACAAATAAATATTCAAAACCTTCTTTCCTAAATCCTTGTAAGATTTCCAGCCATCCGAAAAAATAGTTGTACAAGGCTGAATCCATTCTTTAATCCATCATGCACAGCCGCTAAAACTAATCTTCCAGACCCTCTTGCAACCACGTCTCTCATTGCAACATAGGCCATTTTAAACCACTTCAAAAGAGTTTTCAACGTCAAAAGAATTGCCATACAACACGCAATCGCGCCAAAAACCAGCGCAGAACACATATTGCCACATTTGGTGATTTTAGGGCGCATATAAGAGTACAGCCCTATCTTGTTTGAATTAGATCAATCGAACGAAATTCATGGTGGCAAAAGGCCAAGTTGCGTTTGTCATTGGCGATATCCTTGGGAATCATACAGGTGAGTGCTAGACTATGCTAATTTCTGCCCCCCCAATTTTGAATAGCATCGCCATCACAATGGGAGGAGTCCGAGGGTCTCCCACCCCTCTTTCCATCCCACAACCTATCGTCAAGACATATGCTGCATATTTAGAGCTTGCTATATGTTTAGAGTGCCCCTCAAGTCGGAAGAAACGTCCTTGACCCAGACATTATACATTTACAATCATCGACCATTTCGCTGTAATTCCCACCTGGGCCTTCGATACGGCAGTCCGCATCGCTAACCACTGTCCCGGTTGAGTCGCATGAAAATATTATGAGAAATTTGAAACTGTTTTCCCGTTGTTTAAAGTTGAAATATTTAAAAATATAAATTTCATTTCAAGTTAATTATCTGATAGACCTACACTATAGTTAAACACTAACGTAGTTTAGCAGTAGCACAACCACTATGTGATTTTGGCCGCACTGAGTATTAATCTGCAGAACTTTCTGACCTGGGCAGAAAATGTGGCATGAGGAAAGAAGAATATATCATCTCAAAATGTCGGGGTTAGTGATGAATAGTTGTCACAAACTTTCTAAGTGTGAAACTCTTTCGTAATCGCCTGAAACTCAGTATTTCTTTCTTTCATTTTTGAACCCAAAGTTTCAGCTGGAAATGAATGAATGTTTTTCGTTTTTTAAATACAGGCATTCAGCAGATACAGCATATATAATCTTTTCTGTTTGATGCTTTAAGCAGAGAAGTTCAAGCATTTAGCCACCAAGGACCGCACTGGAAAAAGAAAATATATTTCGGGTTATAATTTTGAATACAAGTACAACGTTGTTAGCTCCGAAATAAGCAAAACAGATAATTACGTAAGTTTCTTTGAAAATTCTCCGGTCTGCTCAGGTTTAATGCTGAAAGAAATTTTTGAACTTCCCTCTAACAGAGAAATGTACGCATTTGACTGCGTTATTTCGAGCTTGCTTAATGTGTGCTTTATATTATACTACATCACAGATATAGAAAAAGTAAGTGAATCTCTCATTTACTTTAATCATTCAGCCAGCCGTCCCGAAATATTTATGATGCTGATGGCAAAAAAATAACTATTTCTTACAATACTCTAAATAACTATAACTTACATATTTAAGTAATTAAATATAAATATTAATTTATGATTTTTGAATTATTTTACCATTTTACTAGAGATTTTAAACATAAAATTTCTTTTTAAATTTTGGTTGTATTTGCAAAAAATCTTAAAATTAATAAAATTTATTTTCGTATTAAAAAGTAAGGCTACCTATTTCTTACCATTTTTACTGTTACGTTGGTCAAACGTGTTGAAATGCGGAATTTTATCCGTTTATTTGGGCTTGTTTTATCTGGCCATTCGAAATACATATTTTTTAATCTATTTCTGAGAGCCGAAGGGTCGTTTTTTTGAAAGCCAGCCATAAGTCCCGTTTTGTTAAAAGCCAACCATAAGTCCCGATCGTAATTTTAAAGTACGTCATCGGAGATGGGTTTTAGTATTTCTCTTTCGCTTCGCACTCTGTTCTTGGGTCTCATTCGCATTTGCTTTGGTCCGCCCATTGGGTGTCCTTGTTTTGATTCTTCGTTGTTAACGCTGTTTTTGAGTGGGTACCTATACACCTCTTGTAATATATTGGGGATGCACTCAGAGCCACGAAGTGACCTCTTGTTAAAAAAACGAGTGACCCCGACCTATACATCTCTTATTGCACCATTTCCATATAGAAGCTGTTGGAATGCGAAGGAGAAGGTAATATCGTAGACAGCACTGCGATAGGCCAGGGAAGAGCAGAGGTAACGTCGCTGCTTACTGGAAATCATCAAGAGAGGTTATTAAGGAAGATTTGATTAAATCTCTCTACCATGCTGTCTGACTGGGTATGTTAAGGTATCATTTGGATTTTCCCGATGCCGAGTACCTTGCAGAGTTCTTTAATTACAGTCGATGCAAAATGTCTTCCTTGAACGGAATATAGCTGCAGAGACACTCCGAATTTGGATATTTAATGCTGTATTTTTTACCTATGAAATAGTGATTGCCCCTTCATCAGGCATAAGATACGCTTCAGGCCATTTGGTGAAGTAGGTACTGAGAACGAGGATTGGCTGCAATCCGCAGTTCGTGGCTGAGGTCACAGGATGTCAAAGGTGATGCGTTCAAATTTGTAACGTTCCAGTTTCTCTCGGCTTCGTTTTTTCGGTACTATCCGACTGGCACAGGCATCGAATGATCAGCACCATTATGATCTATTATACTGAAGCTCTAGGAAATGCTAATTCCTAATTCTGTTAAGAGTTATCATGTTCATGTCTGCAGTAAAGAATTAGCTTTCCATAGTACGAAACAAACACGAAACCTAAGATTTTTTTGGTCTGAATCTAGAGACAATTGGACTGACCCTAAACGGCCAGCGAATACATTTTCCATTCTGTTAATTAGCATTATTTTGACATTCATTTTTATCCCACAAATTTAGAGATATTTCGACATTTTAATGGTTTTTATTCCAGTTTTACATTTCCATTAAAAATGAACATGAGTAACAGCTCTGAAAATTTACAAAGTGTGATACAAATCTTATTCAAAGATTTGAAGATACAAATTTTACTATTTATTCCATTACAGTCGTTATTCGAATATTTTATTTTCGTAATGTTGTTTCACTTTTGTTGGAACTTGTATAAAGATAATTGAAGTTTGAGGAACTTCTGGCTTTAAATCAATTCGCACATTGACTACAGATCTGTTGTTTATGAAATATAAATAAAAAAAATCTTCTATCGAAATTCAGATCAATGTTTTCACAGTCTGAATCAATTTTCCGTACCTAGCTGAGACACGTAAATTATGTCAGACTTAATTCTGTCATAATTTATATTCATTGTCTGTAACGTATATAAGATTAGTATTAGAATGTAAAAATTGAGTCTTAGTGGTGCGACAAATCTCACAAAACCTTCGTTTCTGTTTCTAAAATAATGTGGGATATTTTCAGAGTTAAATAATGTGTCGTACTAGCTTTATATCAGTATTAGCGTGCATCTTTGAAAACGTTTTGAGAACATCTGTGATAATCCTTAATTAGCATTTAAAAAAATGAATAAAATTTATACGGATTGGATTGTCAAATGCTTTGAAATTTTGTTTTTCAAATTAAAAACAAAAAATTCTTAATTTCTTCCTGAAATGCGTCAGACATGGGAGCGGGTTTCGAGTCGATGACACAATGGATTTTAAAATTATATTTACAAGTTTAGATTACATTATATTA
Source organism: Stegodyphus dumicola (assembly GCF_044657685.1). Lineage (NCBI taxonomy): Eukaryota > Metazoa > Arthropoda > Arachnida > Araneae > Eresidae > Stegodyphus > Stegodyphus dumicola. Next base: position 58,191,753 of record NC_140770.1, on the reverse strand, counting down.
TTTAAAATAATATTTAAAAACTTTGTTTACATTTATTGCGAAAGGAACCATAACCAATTCTTTACTTACCAGTTTTTTAGTAAACGTGAATGCTATATGTAGTTTATAATTTTTAACCACTTCAGCTTAAGAATGTCTGCCGTGTCTTTTCTTAAATAAAATCGCGTTGCCTATTGGCAAAGCGATGGCTATGAAATAAATTGTACTTTTTTGTTCTATTGTTTGGTTATTAGATGTCAAATTGACGGAAATTTCTAAAACTTTTTTCTAAGTATGCATTTCTAACATAGTGCGTAAATGCACATTCTTCAAGTGAAACAAAAACAGTTTGTAGATTTAAAAATGTTTCAAAAATAATTTATTTAGGCTTTGAAAAGCTGAATTATGTTTCCTTTAAGAGAGATTTTCAAAACCCCACACAGGAAGGGTCTATCAGTTAAAGTTTTAAATAATACTACAAGCTTTCTGATATCCATTCAGATGTTAAATCGTATGTGTTAAGCATGTGTATAGTTTTCTCTGGAAAATTTCTAGATTTTTTAATTTCAAGAATGTACATTTCATTCCTTTTTTATTCGACCTGGATAAATCTACAAGCGTTCACCAATTTTACGCCTCATCTGATTGTAGTTCCCCCACTATAAACGAAAAGGGCATGGAATTTTAATTTTCCACGCACTCCGATAACTCACGAATCTTCATATTTATTGTTGTATCATAAATTATAATACGACGTTTAGCTTAAGAGAGCTTCTCCTGACGCATGCGCCGTTCGCGTTTATCCGCGCGGTGATGATGACGTAACTGTTTATTACGTATGTATGTATATGTATACCATTCTTATTTTTTCGCCCTTTTTTTTCTGCTGTACGCAACTATGTTTAAGTTAATCTCTGTCATTAAAAATGTTCATTGATATTACAATCAATTTAGGCTCATTTATTTCTTCAATGGTTATGGGCCCAGGAACGTTTCAACTGTGCCTAATTAACAAAATACTTATTTTAAAATGAACATTTTGAATGTTTCGAGCATTGACCTCTTAAGCCTAATTCAATGCAAGAACTGTTACGTCTAATCAACGGTAAGAACTGATCAGCTTTCAGTTAAGCCTACTTTTATAGCGCTCAATCTTGGTTTTTGGTTGTGAGAGACTGTATTACATTATGTCGCATTTGACTACTATAGAAAAGCTCGGAAAAGATAATTTTGACAGTTGGAAATTACAAATAGAAGCAGTATTGATTAAAAACGACCATTGGGATTATGCAACCGTTAAAGCGCTAAAACCTGCTGAAGGAACCGAAGATGAAAAGAAATGGCTCCAAGCTGATCAAAAAGCTCGCGCAGATATAATTCTTGCTATTAATCCTAGTGAACTGTGTCATATAAAGCATTGTGTGACATCAAATGCTGTGTGGAATAAACTCAAATCAGTATATGAATCGAAAGGACCTGCGAAGAAGGCTACATTATTAAAACATCTTTTATTTAGAAAAATGGCGGAAAGCGAAACGATGTCTGAACATTTGAATAATTTCTTCGAAATAGTTGATAAGCTTAAAGAAATGGAAATTGACATAGCTGATGATCGATTCTTCTGCTCTATAGTATTCCAGAAAATTTTGAAAATTTTAGATGCGCCATCGAATCAAGAGATCAGTTACCTAGTCCCGAATCTTTGAAATTAAAAATGTTAGAAGAATGGGAAGCAAGAAAAGGGAAATTGTTTCAAGATTCACAAAATGCATACTATACTGATTATAAAAGAAGAAATCAAGAACAAAAGAAAAAGGAAAAATGTAAGGTAAATTCAAACAAAAATTTTCCAGCTGAAAGAAATAGCTGATAGAAAATATGCGCAATCAAATAAGGGAAATCAAGGTTCTATGATGGCTTCTAATTATGAAGAGCAGATTAGTTTAGCAGTAAACAATGCTTATCAGAAGACCTCCTCATGGTGCTTAGATAGTGGCTGTACATCTCACATGTGCAATGACAGAAGGTTATTTTCAGAATTTCACCCTCGAACGAATTCAACCATAAAGTTAGCAGTTGAAAAAACATAAAAAATTACAGGAATTGGAACTGTCCTTATAACAGCACCTAATGGAAATAAGACAATTAAACTTAACCTTAAAATGTGTTATGTGTTCCGGAATTAAAATGTAATTTGCTGTCAACATCTAAAGCTACTGCAAATAATCGTTCAGTGATTTTTACAGAACGACATGCTTGAATAATAGAACCAAATGGATCTATACTAGTGCAGGCTATTCGTCATGATGATCTTTATTATATACATCCAAGCACTGAAACAGCTGCAATAGCACAGGTAAGTGATTTTGTAAAGTGGCATCTTAAATTAGGTCATTTAAATGAGTCTGATTTGAAAAGACTTAAGTCTGATAACATGGTTAGAAATTTAAATTTTAATAACACTGAATCTCTAAAAGACTGCAAAGTCTGTATCCGAGGTAAACAAACTGCGCAACCTTTTCAAAAAGAATCAAAATTTCAAAGTGATGAATTACTGAACTTGATTCACTCAGATTTGTGTGGACCTATGAGAGTCCCATCCCGTGCTGGTTCGCGTTATTTTGTTACTTTCATAGACGACAAATCGCGTTATGTCGAAGTCAGTTTTCTTAAAACTAAAGATGAAGTGAAAAATGCATTCATTAAATACAAAGCTGCGGTCGAAAATCGTCTAGGAAAGAAAATAAAAATCCTTCGGACTGATAACGGTCTCGAATATCGCGGAGAAGAATTTAATAAATATATTCAAGAATGCGGGATTAAACGAAAATTCTCTCCACCAATGACTCCTCAACAGAATACGAGAGCTGAACCGCACTTTAACTGAAATGGCCAGATGTTTGTTACTACAAAGTGATCTTTCCCAATCCTTTTGGGCTGAAGCCTTGAACTGTGCTGTTTATATTCGTAATCGTTGCCCGAATCGAAGCCTGGGAGTAAACAAAACACCTTATGAGTTATTTTTTGGCATCAAGCCAACTGTATCTCACTTCAAAGTATTCGGACAGAAATGTTTTTTACTTAGTAAAAGGTCTAAAGGGAAATTCGATCCTCATTCAGAAGAACATATTTGTAGGATACTCAAATGAATCGAAAGCATACAGGCTGTGGAATAAAAATTCCAGAAAAATCGTTATAAGCCGAGATGTTAGATTCATTGATGAATTTGAAAACTCTACTAATTATGATAAAGATTTAGAAGTTTTATTTCTCGAAAATATTCCTGATAAAAAGAAGGAAGAACCTCTGAATTTTAAGCAAATATCGGCTGATGAAATAACAGAAGACCCCTAAAATATGGCAGAAGCATCTGCTGAATCATCTGATAATGAAGATTCTGATTCCGAAGCAATACCTGAAAGGCAGATTAAAAGGGGGCCAGGTCGTCCAAAGAAAGTCAAGACTGGAAAGCCAGGAAGACCAAAAAAGGAGTACCACAATATAAACATAGAAAAGGAAGAAGCACAAATTGCTGAAGAATATACAAATCCGACATTAGAAGAAGCATTAAATGGAAGTTATGCTGAAGAATGGCATAAGGCTATGCAAATTGAGTATGAAGCACTTGTTAAAAATGGTGCATGGAAATTAGTAAAGCGACTACAGAGCAAAAAGGTAATAGGATGTCGCTGGGTTCATAGAACGAAGTATAATGCATATGGAACAGTTCAAAAGAGAAAAGCTCGCTAGAGGATTTGCACAGGATCCTGGAATTGATTTTAATGAAACCTTTGCTCCAGTAGCCAGAGCAAGTTCTATAAGAACTGTGATTGCATAGAGTGCTGAACAAGATCTTATGTTATAACAATTTGATTTTGTTATGGCTTATGTTAACGGAGATTTAAAAGAAGAAATTTTCATGGAACAAGCTAAAGGTTTTGAAGACCAAAATAATCCTGATTATGTTTATGCTTTGCAAAAGTCTCTTTATGGTTTCAAACAAAGTGGACGACAGTTGTATGAAAAATTAGACAAAATCTCAAAAACTTTGGATTACTACCATTACAATCAGCTAAGTATGTATACAGGATGAAAACATCTCAAGGTGAGTTAATTCTAATTTTATATGTTGATGACTTAATAATAGCAACAACTAGCTGTGATGTATATGCTGAACTTAAAGGTTATCTTTCTAAAGAATTTCATGTTAAAGATTTAGGCAAACTTCATTATTGTCTTGGAATAGAATTTAATCAAGATGTAAATAATAATTCTATTAGTTTATCTCAGCAGAAATATGTTGATAATATTCTACGAAGGTTTAATATGCAAGATGCAAAACCAGTAGCAACTCCTTTAGATCCTAGTGTAAAGTTAAGTAAAGAAATGTGTCCTTCTGAAACCGAAAAGGAAGAAATGAACAATGCACCTTATCGCCGTCTAATTGGTTCGCTTATGTATCTTTCTGTGTTTACTAGGACGGATAATACATATGTTGTCAGTCACCTGAGCCAATTTAATAACAATTCTGGAAAACTACACTGGTTGGCTGCAAAGCGCGTTCTTCGATACTTAAAACGAACTAAAAATTATTGTTTAAAATTTCGAAAGACAGGAAAAGCACTTATTGGATATACCGATGACGACTGGGCGTCTGATGTTAATACTAGAAAATCGTATACAGGTTACCTATTCAAGCTAGCTGGAAATCCGATAACATGGGAATCACGAAAGCAACAAACTGTTGCATTATCAAGTACTGAAGCAGAGTACATCAGTCTTTCAGAAAGTGCCAAAGAAGCAGTTTATTTACGTCGTTTTCTTAAAGAATTAAATTTTACTGCTGATTATCCAACCATTATATATTGTGATAATCAAGGTGCACAGAAACTTATGAAAAATGCTGTTTATCACTGCCGCACTAAACACATAGATATTAGACATCATTTCATTCGTGAAATTTATGAAAGAAATGAAATAGACGTTAAATATGTGCCAACAGAGAAAATGCCTGCTGATGTACTGACAAAAACATTGACTGCTTCGAAACATTCTAAGTGCTGTAAATTAATTCGAATAACTGTAAATGATTAATGTTTATTTTTTTTCAGCCGCCAAACGTCGAAAGGGGGATTGTTTTATCATAAATTTTAATACGACGTTTAGCTTAAGAGAGCTTCTCCTGACGCACGCGCCGTTCGCTTTATCCGCGCGGTGAATGATGACGTAACTGTTTATTACGTATGTATGTATACGTATACCATTCTCACTTCTTCGCCTTTTTTCTCTGCTGTACGCAACTATGTTTAAGTTAATCATTAAAAATGTTCATTGATATTACAATCTATTTAGGCCCATTTATTTCTTCACAAACTCTATTGATGGAACACAGAAAAAAATTTATTTAACACTCAAAATGGCGACATACAAACCAGAAGTGAAAACGTATTCTAACACTTTAAAAAATAAAATAAATACTTTCTTCGTGCGAGAGCCACACATGGCTCTCGAGCTTGAGTTTCTAACATTGCCGTTACCATGCACCTTAAAGTTTATTTATTTAAAATTGCAAGATTTTAATAACAATATTTAAAGCTGTTGTAGTATCTGAAAATACATAAAGATGAGACAATACAGAGTAAGGAAAAAAAAACGAAAACATTTCGACTCATTATTTTTATATTATAAACATTCATTTTCCTTGCTTTGCCCGCGACGCTGTAATTTCGTTTGTTACTTATTTAAAATTTTCACATTAAAATTAGAAATTAAAGTTAAGGACCTAAACCTGCAGTAGTACATTACAATGCAAGGGAAAAAATTGAAATTTTCCCTGACGCGTGTGTCGGATTTCCGTAATTCTTATGGGGTCCAACAAAAGTTTTGTAAATATTACGGGGTCCTGGAAGTTGAGAAAAATCTCAGTGATAAAAAGGGGTCGCGACTGAAAAAATTTTAAGAAACCTTTGTTAGAGATATCCAGTAGCTGTTGTGTCGTATCGGGTCTTCATCTTCCTCCGTCGCCAAGCTGACTCGTTCTTGTGCAAAACTGTGAATCACGTCAAAACGGGCCTGGAGATCTTTGGTGCATTCCTCATCCGATAAAGGCACATCCGGAGGGCTACCAAACAAGAGATCAGGAGGTAGACTAATGTAACGACCGAAGAGTATCTGAGATGCGGAATAGTCGCTAGTCTCGCATTTCTTTCTCTTCAACCGTAGTATTCCCTAATTCCGTTTAAATATTCGTAGTTATACATATTTCGTCAGCTTTCTGAGAATGGTCTTTCAGACAAGGCATCTGCGTTTCCAGGTGAAGATCTTCTAATGATGGGTAATCATGTCCTCTGATACTGAAAGCAGTTTGTTGTTTTTGAAATCCAAGGAAAAATTGTTTTTCTTTGAAAAGTGCAATCAAACTATGCAAGGATCTGTAATATCTGCCATATTTGCCGTGTGATAATAGGAGGCATTTCCAAACGTGATGTTCACGTTTAACTTCCGATCTATGTGGATTTTATCACCAGACGCAGTGTGGAGGGTAACACAGCATGGCGTCCAAATGGGTTTATTTTTAAATTGTTGAGCTAAATCTCTCCGAATGACGGTAACATTAGCTCCTGTATCAATGATCATATTTCAAGGAGCTCCATCCATATGTCCATTGATGGATAGTTCATTACTGTTGCCAGAAATCTTGAGCGCTTTAAAACGTAAGATTTGCACTATCGTTGAAAAGCCGCTCCGCGATATGGTCATTGACCCGCTTTCATTTCTCTTTAAAAGCTTTCATCTCTCCTTTAAAGGATGCTTGGCAGCGTTCATCTTTTCTTGAAATGCAGCAAAAGCAGCCACGAGCTGTCTTAATTGTTTTTCTATCGCTTTTGTTATTGGCATTCAATCCCACTTCTGACACCAAAAAGTGTCGCTTGCATACAGGTTCGTAACAGATTGAATACAGAAGTCCATGTGTGTCAATGCATTTTGCAGAATCCTCACTTAACATTTGCACAAGTTAATAGCCATTTCCCTCGGATATCACGAATTGTGGTGCATGAAATCGTCACAAAACTCTTCTGTTTATCAGAAAATTGTCAGCCAGTTTTGTGCCCAAGAACCTGACACCGCAACAACAAATGAAACGCATGGCAGCAGCATTGACCTTTCTCTAGCGATACTACGATGACGGTAACAAGTTCCGCAACAAAATCGTTACAGGTGATGAGATGTGGAATGCTCACTTCACCACAGGAAATTAGAAACTGTCAATCAATTGGGGTCACAGGGGAACCCCGTGCCAGGACGAACTTCCAGCAGACACTATACACACGGAAAATGATGTTCACGGTATTCTGGGACAAGAAAGGCGTTCTGCTCATTAACTTCTTGGCGAGTGGTGCTACAGTCAAAATTCAGAACAAATGGTTTGGGGTGATCAGTGCTGGTGTTGTGTTGTACCCCGACAACATTTGACGCATACGGTGAATTCCATAGGTGTCTGATCCTCCATCCTATAGCTCCCATCTTGCTTTGAAGTTTTTCCACTTGTTCTTGCATTTGAAGACTTTCCGGTCCGGGCATCACTTTACCACAAGAGAAATGTTGCAGGCAACTATGACAGGCTGCCTTCCTTCCCTGGCGGCAGACTTCTATGAGACTGGACTGGATATACTTAACCGACGATATGACAATTGGTACAGTTCCGATGCTTGTTATGCTGAGAAGTAGCTGAAATATAGCTGTATCTTTGGCAGTAGGTCTTTAAAAGTCATAGTGCTTTGTTTTTCATGGTGTGCGGGAAATTGATTTTTCAGGTGACCCTAGTATTGTTTAAATAATCATTATCTAAATCAGAATCTAACCCATTGAAATCATCATCTAAATATAAATCTAAATATAAATCTAAATATAAAGTCTTCAAATAAAAAAAATCACCTAAATAAAAAGTACTATCACCTAAAGTTGTATTACCATCATACTCAATTAATCATATTCTTCATCACTATAACATATAATCATGATAACTTAAATAAAAAGTCATCAGCAGTTAGTGTAAATCCTCATCCTTAAAATAGCAGCTAAATTATTTAAATCATCATCATTTAAATCAAGATTTTTTGGGTGTTTCGCTAGTATAACATCAAAACGAGCCAGTTTCATTTAGGTACAGACATGTACAGTTAAAAGTGTTGGAGCTTCATTAAAGATTGCAGAGGTATAGCTCCCAATCACTAACCGAATAGAGCACGGAGGGAAGGCCACAAGAAGAATAAACCTGCTGATAGTTCTTTAAAGAGAGATTTAGAAGTTAGTTTTTAAGTGAGGAGGACAAAAAGGGAGAACGGTTAATAGAAGAAATGAAGAAAACTAGAAAAAGGGTCGTTAGAAGGTAGTAATAATATTGAGGAAATGAGGGAAACCTAATAAAACAAGTTTTACATCAAGCTTGTATAGAATACTAGCAGCTTCGCTGCCAGCCTTCGTCTGGCTTTTAAATGTACCGGAAAAATGGCTGAAAGAAACACCAAACGTTAAATTTAAAAACAGCGAACAGCGTAGAATTTTACTCTGTAGACCAACTTCATAAAAAAAAGTTATTACGTATAACAAAATTACAATGAAATAAGCAATATCCCTTAATACAAATATTAATTATCCTAATAAATAAATTAACCAACTTCCCTTTGCAAAATCTTAACTCAAATGGTATAAAGGAGGTTAAGAACTTTGTTTCCAAAAAAAAAAAATCACTCAAAACTTTTCAGTATCTTAAAATCAGTGAAATGAGCAACAAAGAACACAAAAGAATACAAAAAACAAACAAAAAAAAAATTCTGGAAAGCAAAGTATAATTAATGATATTTTATCTTATATTTTCAAGAGAAAAAAATTACAATGAAATAAGCTATACCCCTTAATGCAAATAAATATTATCCTAATAAAAAATTAACCAACTTTCCGTTGAAGAAAAAAAAATATGCAAAACATTTCAATATCTTATAAACAGTGAAATAAGCAAAAAATAATATAAAAACAACTCAAAAAACATAAAATTCCGCGCAGAATTTTACTCTACAGAACAACTTTATCAAAAAAAATCAATAAAAAGGTTATATATATATATATATATATATATATATATATAAATGACAATGCAATATGCCAATCTCTTAAAAAAGTGACATAAGAAATACGATGAAAAATTGTTGTCAAACCCCATATTTCTAAAAGAATGAAACTATTCAAAATGATGCGATTTCATCAAAAATCTATCAACAACAATAAGACAGGAAAATTGTTGCCAAAATCACATTTTTAAAGATGTGAGATGTGCGAAGTGTACTCGGAAGCGTCATTTAAAAATTTTTTTAAAGTACAAAATATTGTTTTCCAAAATTCCTTTTGTAAAAGCAGTCGCAAGAATGAAAGCTTAACGTGTCTAAAAATCAAAGAAAAATAAACTGTACATTTTTAAAAATAAATTTATTCGTATTTAAACAAGAAATTTATTAAAACAAGAAATTTATTTTAAGTTCGTAAAATATCTAAGTGCTTACGTTTCATGACGATTTGAAAATGGAGTATGTAGAGTAAAATCTCGCTTTCCTATAGCCCATTATGTCTCAAAATGACGCGATTTCGTCACAAAACATAAAATAAATAAAAAAAAAATAATAAAAAAAATTCGAATTCGAAAAAATCGGTTCGAGATGCACTGGCTCTTGTCTAGATACACCTATGTAGCAAATTTTGTAGCCGTGTGTCTATTAGCTTACGCGCAGCGCGAACGAAAGAAACACAGACAACACACAGACAGACTCTTTCTTTTATTACATGTAGAGATATCATACGGCAAATTTGGAATAATTCTTAAAATAGAAGAAAAAATATATGTAGAATAATACATCATGTATACAATAACACATAATATGCCATTATAACAAAATTTTGAATTTTCCAAATTTGGAATAAAATGCTAAAACATAGAATATATCATGACAAATACAAAATAATACTTAAAATATGGGGAATAAAATATAGCATAATACATAAAGTATATAATAGTACATAATATATCATATAATAAAATTATAATTTTGAATAAAGTGCTAAAATATAGGATAATACATGATGAATCATATAATAAAATTAATAAAATAGAAGTATAACATGTAGAAGAGAATAAAATTGTATTTAAAGTTCATGATTACAAATAGTTTTCAGTATACATTAGGCAGAGTTCATGAGTCATTAAAGTGTTCATGATTATAGAGATCATAAAAAGTTCCTCGTTTAAGATCATATATTTTACATGACTCATACAATATTCATAGCTCATTTTTGTCATGACACATCAAATCAATATCATGACTCACCTTTTCAGTTCTAGTTTACTCTCGCGACTCAATTTTTATATTTCATTCTGTTTATTATGGATTTTGCAAGCCTTTTTTTTATTACGATCAGTACAAATAAGTATTTGTGACAAAGATCGGTAATTATCTTAAATATCTACAAGGGTGAAAATTAAATATTTTGTTATATTTCGTCTGTTGTAGATGGGGTTACTCTGCATAGATTTAATCGAATAGTGTTAAGTTTTGGTGAATTTGTTTCACATTAGAATGAAGATGTTGAAGTTTGCTGATCGTTCTTTTGAATGATATATCAATATTTCTGGGTGCGCGAATATGAAAAGTTTTCTTGAGAGGACATGAGAAAAGATAGTGATCACTGTCTCCTTTCTAGAAGCATATACAGAAGTCAGTGTCTATTAAGTTCCTTTGATGAAAATAAACACGATATGGCCCATGGCCAGTAATATTACATGTTAAAAAGGATTTTGTACTCTTGGTGTCAGTATTGCAATAGGGGTAGAACTAGTAATTTCGTCGACCTGTAGATGCGTTATTCCATTGTTCTTGGCATATTTGGGTAATTTGTTCTTTTATGGGCAGTCGAAGATAAGATTTGGGAAATTTCGTATATAGAAAATTGCTTTCTTGATTAGGAACAGCTTCTTTGCAAGTTTGTCGAATGTTAAGTTACCGGCATTTCTACTATGGCCTCTTATCCATGATATATGAATTTTTAAATTATCTGTTTTTTTAGAGAGGTTATTGATGTCATAAGCAATAGAAGACTGATTTTCTGGGTTAGAGATAGCATAGATGGCAGATTGATGGTCAGTATTAATATTTGATTCTATAATTAAATACTTCAATTGAATTGTTTTTAAATTTAGTGTTTATTGCTCTTTTTATTTTTGTGTGTGATACAGCAGGAGATGTTTATTGTAAGGAGCAGGGAACATTTCGTAATCCTCTGTGATGTATATGGTTTTGTTATAAGTAATATTATGGCAAAGTTTATATATTGTAGAATAAATTGCTTCCTGAATGGATTCGACATGGAGTGGAATAGTTCCAGCTAAGATATTAAGAGCAGTACTGGAGGTAGTTCGAAAGCCTCTGGTAATATTAAGCGTAAATTGTCATTGTGTTGAGGTAAGAATTTTTTCTTTTCTTGTGGTTATAGGGAATGTCCAGATGGCAGAGCCGTAGATAATCATTTTGATTATTACTGTACGATATAGTAATTTGGTGATATGGCGATTTAAACCCCAGTTTGTGCCATGCACATGTCGAAGATTTTGACTTACAGAATGTGTACGAATTTTAAGTTCTTTGAGATATTCGATAAGATGTTGTTTTCCTCTTTTATAATTTCTTCGGTATTTGATTGATTTAGTATGCTTGATTTTTTTCGCCATTTATTTTAACAGAAAGTTGCTTAGTAAGATTTTATCCGGGTTTATGATTTGTCATGATTCTAGATTTGGAGGATTAAATTTCTTGCATTCTTGCGGGAATATGGCTATTATTTCTTGACAATTTCTTCGAAGGATTAAATGGGACCTTCCACTGATAACAAATGCGACATCATCGGCGAAAGCAGTAATTTTAGCAAAAGGAAGCCAGGCACTTTTTATAATTTTATTAAATGTAATATTCCATAATTCTGCGCTCATACATGCGCCTTGTGAACATCCACGAACTTGTTTTCTTCTGATTAAAGTATTATTATATAAAATGAGACTATGGCGATTATCAAGGAAATTATTAATAATTTGGTAGATATTATAAGGACATTCAATATTTCTAAGTGCTTCTTTAATTTAAGGCCGCCATAATGAATCAAAGGCTGATTTAAGATCTAAGCTGATTATTGCGGAGTGTAGGTTATTGATTTTATTAACATCGATTTGACTTAGGACTGCACTGGTTGCATGAATGGTAGATTTTTGCTGCCTAAATCCTTACTGATTTTCCTTGATGAATTTTTGATGGTGAAAATGGTATTCAAGTCTTCCTATAATACAACGTTCAAGAATTTCTCCAAGAGCTTGAAGAAGATTAATTGGCCGATAGGAATTAGGATTATCAGGAGCTTTTTTCTTTTTGAGGAAGAGTGTGATTTGTCCTGTTTTTAAGCAGTCTTGAAAATACCAAGTTGAAGACATTTATTGCAGATTAGATTTAGCTTACGATTAGTTTTATGTATAATTTGATAGCAGATTCTATCTGGTCCAGGAGCATTTTTGTTAATGAGTTTTTTAATAATTCGATTGAGTTCCATGGATGTAAATGTGTTATCATTTTCGTGGAAGTAGATTGAAACGAATTAATCTTTGTTCAGTTGAATCATCATATATGTTTTCTTTTGGTAGAATAACATTTAGGATGTTTTCTAAAGTGATCTTTGTAACATTTTTATTATTATTTCCCGTATTAGTGACTGTAAGTTGCGTTGGGTGGAAGATTTTGTTGGTTTCAATTTGTACAATGAGCCATACGTATCCTGGTTGTTTGAACAAAAGTTGCACCATGCTTAACGTTTTGCAGATCTTATTTGCTTTTTATATGAGGGTTTTCGTTTTTTGTATTTTTGAAGTAGGTTGAGTCGTTCTTCATCAGTTTGCGATGATTTGAGTTTTCTTCGTAATGCTCGTGTCTTGTGTGTTTCTTTGCGGAGTTCTTTCGTCAACAGTTGATTTTTATAATGGGAATTGATGATCTTTTGAAGAAGGTAGGTTCTTAGGCATCTTGAAACTTTCTGATAAGTTCCTTGGTAATATTATTAAGTTCTGTTTTGGTTGTACACAGAATAATAGAATTTAGAAAGTCATTTGAAATTGGATTGAACTTTTGTTGAAATTTCTTTTCTTTGTTATTATTGATTTTAAATCTTGTAACTGCAGTAAAGGACGTATATTCAGTTATATCAAAAGAGATTATTGTCATCAGATTCGGTGTTCATCTAGTATTGATCTGTTGTTAATTTTATTATCAAGATCTGTTGTAGAAATAGGAAGATCAGCCTAATCTTTATTGTGGATATTATCAAAGGTAGGTCGATCAGTAAAATGATTATGCAGAATGAGATTGTTTGCATTTAAAAATTCTTCAAGTATTTCTCCTCTGTGAGAGGTTTGTAAATACTATGGGAGTTAAAGTCTCCACTAATAACATGCGGACTATTATAATTGTTGTAAAATTTCATTTAGTATGGATAAGGTTTGATTTGGATTTTTTACGGATATATATAGATACTAGTAATAAGAAGCTGAGATGCATTAGTATTGATTGAAATTGTGATTATATCTCGAGTATTAATCATTATTGTAGAATTCCATTTATTGTTTGGAATGAATATGGCTGTACGAGGAGATAAAACACCAGTTGAAGCATGACGTTGAATAATTGTCCAGTTATTTGGAATTCTTCCTACTTTGCCAGTGATGCAATAAGGTTCTTGTGTTATAATAAAATCTGCCAGGTAATCTACTTGATACTGACTTAGTTGGTCGGTGGCGGTCTTTGCTCTTTGAAGATTTATTTTGAGAAAGCAGATGACAGCATTATTTTGATCATTTAGTTTAAATAAAGGTCTTAGCTCGGAAATATTATGTTTCTTGGGCTATAATTTGAATCAGTTCATCAGAGTTGAAATTTTTTGGAATATTATGAATTGTGCATTTTGGTATTCTGGCTTCAGGAAATTTTATGTTAACTATATCTTTTGCAACTGTTTTGGCAATGAGGTTATAGCTGATTTTTTTCTATATCTTCTGGATTATATCAGTGTATTGCAAGGCCCCCTTGAAGAAGGGTGTTTACTTTTTTGACGTTGATATTTAATGTTTGCAGTGGTATTATTTGCAGTGGTATATGATTTATTTGTTCTATTTTTCTTTTCCGGGTCTTGCTTCGTTTGGTCATTAAATCAATCGTTCTACAGTCGTTATCCAGTTCTGGCTCTTTTCGCAGTTCATCCGGTTTCCTTTTCGGGTTTGACAGTTCTTTTCCGGTTCCAGCTTGTTTTTCGGATTTGGATTCTTTTCCGTTTTTTGCTTCTTTTCCAGGTATTGCGTCTTTTCTGACTCGTCTATATTTTCCAGTTCTGGCATCTTTTCCGGCTCTTGCTTCGTTTCCTGTATTTGCATTTTATCCAGTTTCTTCTTCTTTTTCAGTTCTTCCTTGTTTTTTATTTTTTGCATTTTTTCCAGTTTCTTCTTCTTTTTCAGTTCTTTGTTTTTTAGTTTTTGCATTTTTTCCAGTTTCTTCTGAATTTTCAGTTCTTCTTTGTTTACTTGTTTTTGTATCTCTTCCAGTTCTTTCTCCATTTTTAGTTCTTCTTTCTTTTCTAGTTTTTGTATCTATTCCCTTTTTTTTTCTTTTTCAGTTCTTCTTTCTTTTCTAGTTTTTGAATCCATTCCAGAGTTTGCTTCTTTTTCAGTTCTTGCTTCTTTTCTAGTTTCTGTTGCTTTTCCAGTTTTTGTTTGTTTTTCAGTTCTTCCTTCTTTTCCAATTTTTGCTTCTTTTTCTGCTCTTGTTTCATTTTCAGTTCTTCCTTCTTTTCCAGTTTTTGCTTCTCTTTCTGCTCTTGTTTCATTTTCAGTTCTTGCTTCTTTTCAAGTTTTTGCTTCTTTTTCTGCTCTTGTTTCATTTTCAGTTCTTCCTTCTTTTCCAGTTTTTGCTTCATTTTCTGCTCTTGTTTCATTTTCAGTTCTTGCTTCTTTTCAAGTTTTTGCTTCTTTTCCTGCTCTTGCTCCTTTTTCAGTTCTTGCTTATTTTCCAATTCTTGTATCATTTCCGGTTCTTGCTTCTTTTCTCGTTTTTGTATCTTTTCCAACTTTTGCTTCTTTTCTCGTTTTTGTATCTTTTCCAACTTTTGCTTCTTTTTCAGTTTCTCCTTCTTTTCCTGTTCTTCCTTTTTATTCAGCTCTTGATTCTTTTTCTGCTCTTGCATCTTTTCCTGTTCTCGCTTCTTTTCTAGTTCTTTCTCGTTTTCCAGTTTTTGCTCCTTTTCATGATCACAAGGAGGGTTTTCCAATCTACAAAATAATCAGTATATCTTTATTTCAGTAGTAAAAGAGTGAAAATAATGCAACGAAGATCACGTTTAACATGTACAACACTTCCATATTTAGATACTATATAACACTTTTGGCTCAGTTTCACAGGGAAAAATCTAACCGTAGATTCATTGCCTGACAGAATGTTTTTCTACAAAGGGCGAATTTGTAGTTTTCGTTGTTAGGACCTAAAGCCAAGCAGAGAAATTAACTCTTTCGCATCGAAGTCGCCCGTAACGCCCGTTCATTCAGGCAACAGGAAACCGCCGCAACGCCTCGTTTATTTTCTACCTAGTTCTTTCCCCTCCACGTTAGTGTGTATGGCTCATTGGTTTCGCGAGTTGTTAAAAGACATGTCAATCATTCTTTTGAAGCAAATAAAGGAGAAATACGGAAAGCTATTGACGTTCGCAGGTGCAAACCGGCCCCAAGGTGAAACTGCACACAATGGATGAAACCGCAGGGGGAAAGGAAAACTATTCCAAGACAAATTCGTAAACACGGGCGTTTTCGATGTTTGTTGAAAACAGATTTGGTCGTCTCTCGATGCGAATGAGTTAAAGCACTTGGCATGATTTGTATGCAATAAGCGACCACTATGAATCTCATGTAGAGCGTAATAATTTGCAAAGTTTCAGCAAAGCATTTTAGAAGGTATACACGTAACGTTCTTTCTGAATCAGCAAAATCTGTATTTAAACGAGTATAAGTTTGAGAGCTTCGGAGTCATTTATTTTTTTGAATCAATTACTATTTCTTACGCATGCCAGATATTTTAAATTTCTTCAATTTTTGTATAATTTACTTACGTATTTTGTATTTTAACTTTTCTTATTATTATCCCAGTAGAGGTAATCTTACACCTCATTAAATTATCTCCGAGTTTCCTCATTTAAGTCATCTTCCTCTCAGATCAATCTCTTTGCATCGCTGGCTGCACAGGTTTAAAATTTTTTCTCGTTATTCCAAATTCGGAATATATTGCTGGTCTATTTTGTGGTACAGCAGAGCAGCACTAGGATTTTTGCCACCATTCGTTTTCAATTGAAAATTTTATTCTCATTGCATTTTTAAAATTTTAATTATTTATACAGGAAGAATGAAAGAAATCAAACAAAGGAAAACAAATTATGAAAAGATATATCTGTTTTCTCCTATATTTATTGTTCCCTGTAATTTCTTTTCCTGTTTCATTAAATTTATTGAAGGAAAATTTGGTAAGTCTTACAAAATGTATTTCCTAAATCCTAAGCGAATTAAGCCTTTCTGAGCGTTTCGGCTACACTTTAATGGCTTTTAAAATGTAATGTTTGAATATTGACAGCTACCTATACTGAAATATTTTCTCCATAGTCCTCGAAAAAAGAAGAATTAAAGTTCCAGGAGATTTTTCAATGAAGGACACACATTTCTTATTTGAAGGGCAAGAGAAAAAAAAAAAAAAAAAAAAAAAAAAAAAAAAAAAAGATATTTCCGGATGGGAATACGTAGCATTTTAAACAGTATGATTGTAAATTTCATGATATAGTAGCAACACTTGAGTCATAAGTAATTATGCACATATATGAGAGAGACGACGACGACGAAAAATGAAATGGCAAAACATGGCCGAAAACACTTTCCTGGCCGATACAAACAACAAAAAACACAAGAAAGAACGGACACCAGTTATGCTTAGCACAAGAGAAATTAAAAAGTAGGAACAAAATTAGACACTTATGGACCTCAAAGAAGGCCTTCGAAATTACGACATGCACCCAGATGCAGGTATCACATCTCTCGCACATCGAACATAAGATGTTCTGGAAAATACCGTGCACGCCCAGGACATTCCCAGCAGCTGCCACGATATGTGCCACAAGTTCCTGTTGGACTTCTAAGAGGGGTTTCGTGCACTAATGTGTTTACATACCCTAGAGGAAGTGATAATGCAAGTGAGGGCTCGTGATCTTGCTGAACAATGCACTGGACTACCCCTACGGAACTCATGTTTAGGATACTTTCCGAAGGAACTTTCGAATACTTTCTTTGATGAAGATCCAATGTTTTTGTTCTTGTTTCTTAGTTTCTGCGGCGCTAAGAATAATAAACAAATATCTTTACACTGTTCGTACCCTATTTTTCTTGTGTTGTCTCTCGACACTATGGCGCTAGGAAAGCGTTTCGGACAATGCATTGCAATAGACGATTATATATATATATATATATATATATATATATATATATACCATTAGTAGATGGTGAATGTCGACATTTACCGGTGTAAGTCAGAAATAAGAGTATTTGAAAATATTTCGGACATACAACAAGCGACTATGTGAATGTTGACTTTCATCGGTGAAAGTCGACATTCTCCAGGTTTCGGTGTTTCACCGTAACATATATACGATAAACGTATATATATATAGATATATATGTATATGTGTGTGTGTGTGAATTAATGTTAGGAATTCTGATCGCACATGTTGATCTATAATACAGAGCAAATTTGGCAGATGAATAAGATAAAATATTCAGATATATTTCAATTCACATTTGCGTGCCCAATTCATTTGAAATTCTAAACTTCCCTATTTCTAGAATATTTATATTTCTCATATTGTTGGAATAGGAAGAAAGTAGCACGACGCCGTGTCAGCGGTGACAGAGGTAGAAAAAATGTGCATAGTTCGACAATATTGTGGTTTAGTAAGAGAAATATTTGATTCAGAAAATTTTATATTCCCACTTAGCTAAGTCATAATCTTTAACTGAAATCATATGATGGGGATATATATATATACATAAACATATATTTTAATTAATTAATTTTTATTTTTTAATTTATTATTAATTCAAAATTATTTAATATTATATAATAAAAAAAATTGCAATGAAAATTTAGAATCTCGAAATTTTTATTATGTTTGATGAGTACATTCTCAAAACTCGAGCTAAATAATATTATAAATCTCTGTAAATCTAGATATATATAGTCTAACAGAAACAGGTGAAGAGAACAATTTATATTAGTTTTGTTCCGAATAGAGTATGGGATGGATTTCAGTGTTTCCTTAATTTGTTTTACATACATATATTTATGTATATTACTTATAAACATAATGTCCTTTTTGTCTTTGTTACTCTAATTATGTCAACTATTTGACACTTACTTCTCATTCCCAAATTTTGCAAACTGGCCCTTTAAACACGTGTATTTTGTATATTAGTTTTCTGTTTAGATATTTCATTAGTTAATGCAATAAAGTTTCCTCATAATCAAAAGGTATTACAATAAATTTGAATTCTTCACAATGTTATTTTCCAACTTAAACATTTATAATCTATTTTTGTAATGAAGGAATGAAAAAAACATTACGCATTATAAATCTGAAAACGTATTATTTTCCAGACCAGCGTTTTTGTCAAAAAATTATTAAATGTATAATTAAACTGGACCTGAAACATTATGTTTTGTTTTATTTTTTTTTTCCGAAATGACTTACGTCTCCGACACGTATTGCAATCTTAAACATTGGGGATCCAATTCTTCTAGTAATTGTCCGCTGTAGTATATTTCTGCTTCTCCTTCTTCTTCTTCAAATATACGTCGATAATTATTTGCGCTGAAATATTTTTATTTTATTAAATATATATGTTCATATGTTTGAAGTCATTAATTTAATAAATGATTATTTATACGTTTTTGTCAAAAGTAGTAAGTTACAGTTTGCGAGCATTTTAACACATTGTCAAAGATTTTTAAAGGCGCTATATACCACGAAGAAAATATCTTTACTTATTCAAAATCTTCAAAAAAAAAAAAAAAAAAAAAAAAAAAAAACAATAAATATGGAAATGAATATTCGTCTTATTAACCTATATTCCATTATGAGGATATACAGGTATAATAGGAAATGAAGCTGCTGTCACCAGCAGCTCAGGATGCCATATTAAAAGGTCTGCTTCACATCTATCATCTCAGATCACACCTTTCAATCAGGAAAAAATTTCCAAACACGTTTTAATAAAATAACAAACAGGATGGGACGAGGCATATACAAGAAGATTGCTTCAGGGTTACTTCCCGCAAGTATCCCTATAAAGAATATTTTTTTTCCTCCAATGGAAAGTTTCCATTTTATTTCCAGAGATTCTTAAGAAGGCATGTAAAATGCGAGCGCGAAAAACCTGCAAATCTAGCAAAACCTAAGCTTTATAAATGGCACTCTCCATTAATTTCCATTCTTAGAAAAAATAACTAGGATTTGCATCAAAAATTCCAGAGAAACTTTTTTCTACAATATGAAGTGTGTGTCTGCACCTCAACAATTTATGAAATATATTATTGAAAGTGAAGGAACTGCGATTATAAGTATCTAATCATATTACAAGAGTGAATAAGCAAGTATTTAAGAACAAATAAAATTTTTAAACTTTGGCTTCCGTTGACCAGGCTGATCAAATTTCCAGTCGAGCGCAATTAATCAATGTCGGGGCTCTCAACCTGATGGCTGCGTATGCTGAGCCGATGACTGATCAATCGTTTGCACAATTTCCGCACAGAATTAAAAATTGCCTTCCCACAGACTTCTTCACTTAACGGGCCATGCGTTCAAAACATAGATTTACACGTTAACACAAATGTATACAAAATTAGGGAAAACAAAAGAAGAATTAAACGCACAATATCTCTTCGGATCTTCCTATGTTCCTGATTATTACATCTGCTGAAAACAATTTAATACGTTTAAATGCAATTACATTTTACTGAAGTAATCTATTAATTGTTTCACAATTTTCTGCTGTTGACTTCAATAAATTTATGATGCTTGGTATTTCATTTGTTTCCAGCAACACCATGTCTCCTTTGCAAAGAAAATTAATATGAACTTTTGTAATTAAGAAATGATTTAGATGAAAAATTAAATTGGACTGAAGATAATTTCTCGGTTGTTTCCGTTAAGAGAAGTTGGTGCTTTCCTAATTCAAAAAAAAAAAAAAAAAAAAAAAAAAAATATCTGCATATATATACATAACATACATGTAATTAATTTACACACTAAAAAAAGGATTCTTCACATGGTATCTTCAAATGGGTAGATACGATAGCTGAAAAACAAGTGTCGGACAAAAGCGGTGCTGCAAAGAGCGATTTGTTGTACTGATCTTTCCGTTTAAGTAATTATGTTATTCGATGCATGTAATTTTGTTGAAATTCGTGTTACAAATTGCTTTATTCTCTGATGTAAAAGAATTATCCCAAATTTTATTCAGAAGATTTAAATAACGGTTTCGATCACAATACGCAGCAGTTACTAGTAAAATATCTGGATCAGTGACTTTTTTGACGTCATTTAAAACGCTTAATTACAGGGCGTAGTACAATTCTCAAACCCCCAACCCCAGGAGTATAGCGATATACAATAGTGACGTGATCGAAGTTTCTTTGGAAATAATCGCTGTCCTCGAATGACATGCATATTCTATTTAAGTAATCATAGTCATCAGCTTTTAATATTCGTTGCAAATAATCATTGTTATCGAATAATCATTGTAAAGAATCATTCTCATCGGATAATCATTGAAAATAATCTTTGTTATTACATAAAGAGGCATAGTAGCTGATGTATAAAGAATTGTGCTCAAATTCTAATCAAAAGATTCGAATATGTATTGCAATTTATCATATGATCATTATTTACAGCAATGATTCTTAAATGATTTCGTGCTACGGATCCTAATGACGCCGCGAAAAACTTGCGCAACAGTAACAAAAAGAATATTTAAAAATACAATAAAAGCTTGAAAGCTAGGGAAAATGTCTGAATTTAATTTCCTTTTATTTAAATGAAGCTTAATGTTTTTAAAGGAAATTGAATATTGTAAACAGAAATCAACAATATAAATATATGTGGGTTTTTGCCTCTGTTTTTTTTTCTGCGTAACATCATATCCTCCGGAACGGGGCGGGGGATTTGAGTTTAGGAGGAGGTACCCTCGGATTTCAAAAATTCTGGTTAAAATTTTCGACTATTGTTATCTTCCTACGACTATCAGTCGAGATATTATATAAAATTTCGGAAAGCGCTGGAGATCAAATTGCTTTATTCGGAAAAATGTTGGCCCTTCTCACTCTCAAATCGTAGAGTTTGTTTAAGAGAAATTTTTAAGTTAAAAAAATATGAAATAAATAGTATTGCCAAACTTGAAACTTATTTTTATTATTATTTACGGTTATATTCTAAAGTTGAAGAAAGCACGTGATTCCATATAACTTTCATTGTATGTCGAAAAGCTTTAGTTAATGTCAGTATTTTAAATGAATAGCTGTTTTTGGCAACTTTTGTGTTTCACCTTTAGATACGTGACACGATATGCTATGGCTACGTTAATTCTTTTACTGAGATTTTGAAAATTTGTTATATTAAAATAAATTTAAATCATAATCTCAAATGTATTACCTGAAGTGTCAAAGGTCTTTGTTTCCTGACTTGGCAAGAAAACGAATCGCTGGTTGCTTGGAAAGAATGAATACATTTTTTCATAATGAAATGTTTCTATGAATTTTATGCTATTCTAATTTTATTTATAAAAATTTAATTCCTTTTATTGTAAATTTCATTTCTGAGTAGAAGTTTAAACTTTTCTAGGTATTTAACGTATTTTAGATGCAATGTTACTTTACTACAGTTATATCATTTTTTTTTTTCAATTTACTAAAATGTCTGAACGCACGAAGACAGCACAAATGTTACAACGAGCTTCAGAAAAAATGAAGTAAAAAACACTAGGAGACTCAGCAGGCAAGTACAAGAAAACTTGCGTGCTTCAAAAATGAATGAAGATACAACTAGAAACTCAGAAGGCAAGCATAGTGACAAGAAAGGTTACGTATTCAAGAAACTGAAGAAGAAACGAATAGGAGTTCCAGCAGACAAGCAACAACTCAAGAAACTTCGCTTGCGCAAACTGTATCAGAAACTAGAAGAAGACACAAAAGACATTCAGAAAACCAAGAACACTGCGTGCTCTTGAAAGCGAAGCAGAAGCGAAACGGATGCCCATTAAGCAAGTGGAACGTCAACAGAATATGCGCGATGAAGAGAAAAAGTTGCAAGTAAACGAAGGATACAGCACTCTCCGCGTCATCGTCAGATTGGACAGGAAATACCAGAAGAGCTCAAGAACCTGCATAAACAACTCAAGACGCTGCAGATTACCGACAATTTCGGTTCGAAAAGGCAGAGCATATACGAGAAAACAAGCTTCGCATGAACGCATCACGACATACACGTAGTACTCTTCACAATGCAGGAAGTTTACTTTGAGCAACACACTGTATACATAGAGGTCTTAGACATATATAGTAACGATTTTGCTTAGGCAACAGCCCCCTAGTAAAATGTATGAAATTTATATTGACATCTCACAGTACCTGAACGAAATTTTTCTATTTACTTCTTCATTTACTATTTTCTTAAATTTTTTTATCAGTAATCCTGTCTATATATTATAGATATCAAAATCAGAAAAATTTAATTAATTATCTTTAAATGTATATAAGTGATGAATACTTCGCCCCTGTTCATACCGAAACAACACGATGTAATTGTAGGTAGTTAGAAAGTAAAATGTATTCAGCAGGCTGTACAGCAAGCGACATCTATAAATGGTGACGACACAAGAATATTATATAATGTTATATACTGGCAGAGTTTTAAAATAAGAACATGTACATCAGTGTTTTAAAAATACGAATTTTGCATCAAACTGCAAAACAAATATCTTAAAATCTGCCTTTCATGCATAAGAGTTCAGCATTCGGAAAACTGTATTTTCGCAGACGGTTTAGCAAAAATAACAAACATCATTGCCCTGAGAAACGCATAATCTTGGTATGAATACGAATTACGCCAAGACTGCCCATCAATGGTTGTTTTGAATAAGCCCTTAATGTATATATAAAACTCTTAAAAAACGTAAAGTGAGTGAATCTACTATCCGAGTGTGTCTTTATATCTTGAATATTTAAGAAATAAGAAATGCATTTATCTATTTGGATAAAGCTGACGCTATTGCCCGAATAACAACGTTTATTTAACACTTGATATAACCAACTTCATATATATCTTGAAATAAAACATAAATTTCCTAATCAGATACTACCAATTGCAGAAAAAATACAAAAATAATGAAATTTCTAATAACACTACAGGTAACGTACCGAGGAATAAATTGCGCGGCAAAACTGATGCAATCTACAATATGTAAACAAAAAAATTTATGTACCGCTATAGAAATCCAATAGCATGAGAAATGAAAACTATGATGAGATGTATAATGAAAATTTTACCATAAAATATTAATATATGACATTAGTAAATATATACTTTTAATACTATTCATTGAAATATGCTGAAACTTTCATAACATTCATTACTTACAAACGCTTTCTCATCCATCGAAGCATAGCACAAGCCATTCTCAATTCAGTGCTGGTGCACGACAATAAAATAAGGATAAATCCAAATTTTTACAAGAAATCAATCGCTTTGACTCCTTTCTCAAAAAACGTATATCTACAAATGTAGTATTAATATATCACATCAATATAATTCGGGATCATAAAATCTCCAAACAACGCATTAACGCAAAAAATCGCATTAAGACAGAATGAAGAATTTTCACTCTTACAATGACTTTTACAACAATATAAAATAGAATCGAATTTCTAAACTAAGTGTACATTGTTACACCATATTTCATTCTTGGGGAATCTTTCATGGTTGTTCAGTAATTCTAACAGTTAACTGGTTTAAATAGAATTATGATTTCATATATATGCACAGACTTATATATGTATTATATTAATACGTATGTGTAGTAACATACATCATCTTATTATATGTAGGCGCATAATTCTAAATTAATTATACTAGTTAAATAATTTATATATTGATAGCAGCAGAAAAATTATTTATTACTATCTGCTTGCTAACGATTATATAATTAAGTACCCTGGTACCTCGACATACAAGTTTAATTCGTTTCGTAACCTTGCTCGTTTGTCAAATTGCTCGTATCTCAAAACAATTTTCCCCATTGAAATTAATTGAAATGCCATTAATCCGTTCCAGCTTCCAAAATACTACCTCAGTTGTTTTTGTTAAGTGTTTTTGAGTAAGAAAAATGTATTTTCTTATTCAAAAACAAGAAGAAACATTTATTTATAAATAACAAATACATATTCTATAAAAACATAATTAAAAGAAAAAGTGAAGTGCCTACGGAAGCGCTTAATTTTTGTCACTGGTCTTCGCTTTTTTCGTCATGGTCTGCTTATTTCCACCCGCAGATTGTTTAAAAAAAACTGTCCAAGGAGGTTTGTTTCTTCCTCCCTGTCAAGGTAATGAGTTAGGCAAGTTTCGTTGAACAGCTCCGATGCACGAATAGTTGCAACTTTTTCGCGGTGATTTTTATCCACGAACTTTGCAACTTTCTCCCCTATTCCCAAGATCTCTTTTATATCTCTTGTAAGGATAACCTCCTCCATCTGTGGGTCCTCTTCAGAACTAATTTTTTGTTGAACCACCGTATGCTGCTGCAAATACAGATCGTATAACTCCTCGGTTGTCAGCTCCTGAGACTGTTCCTCGACGAGTTCGTTCACATCTCTCTCATCCACCTCCAGACTCATGGATTTTCCCAGAGAAACAAGCTACCAGTGGCCGAGCGGTAAAGTCGCTGAACACTGGTAGTTCGTTCCGAGGTTCGAATCCCGCGAATGGGCTGGCTGCATGCACGTTTTCGTAGTTTTCCCCATGTGTAACATGTATACGAGCCAGTTTCCCTTAGAAAATCCTCCACGAAGGCATCCCTCCCCTTAGGCAGATAGCCCTAGTGTGTTTTGCCACAATTAAATACACCACCACACCACACCACACCTCTACCACTGACACTTTGGGTTCCAATCCTTCGAAGGCCCTTTCAGCTACAGCCTTAGGCCACAGCTTCTTCCATGCAGAGGTTAAGGTCCTCGTTGTAACACCCAGCCAAGCCTGAAAATAATTCTTAGGCATATTACGATGTTAAAGTGGTCTTTCCAGAACTCTCGAAAGGTAAGGTTTGTTTTCTCCGTCACATCAAAGCAGCACCGAAAAATGTGCTTGGTGTACAACTTCTTAAATTTAGAAATCACCTGCTGATCCATGGGCTGCAGGATAGGAGTGGTGTTGGGTGGTAGGTAAGGAACTTTTATAAACTTGAACTCTTCGAGTAAGTTATCTTCGAGATTTGGTGGGAGAGTAGGGGCATTGTCGAGGAAGAGAAGGGCTTGCATGGGTAGGTTGTTTTTCTATAGATATTTTTTAACCGAAGGGCAGAACACCAGGTTTATCCACACCACAAAGAAGTTCCTGGTGACCCACGCCTTCGAATTTGCCCTCCACATAACTGGAGTCTTTCTTTTAAAATATTATATGACTTAAAGCCTCTGGGATTTTCCGGATGGTATACTAGCAGAGGCTTGAATTTACAGTCGCCACTCGCATTGGCGCAAATTGCTAGATTTAATCTATCCTTCATGTGTTTGTGACCTGGCATTGTCTTCTCCTCTGCCGTTATGTAAGTTCTATTCGGCATCCTTTTCCAGAAAAGCCCTATCTCGTCACAGTGACTTGCTGGGGGGGGATGTATCCTTTGGCTACTATCAGTTCGGAAAATATTTTGATGTAATCCTCAGCTGCCTTCACATCCGAACTTGCTGCCTCACCATGCCTGACGACGGAGTGAATGCCGGTCCTTTTCCTAAAGTTGTCAAACCAGCTCCGACTGGCTTTAAACGAGTCTTCCGATTCCTCGTTTGTAGAAGTATGTGGTATCTCCTTTAGCAAATAGCCGTAAATCGCTCGTGCCTTCTCACATATGATGCTTTGTGTTAAGCTGCTTCTCTCTCACCCACACCATCAGTAGTTTCTCCATCTTTTCACGGAGAGAGGTTCGGAGCTTAGAAATTATTGTAACGCCCTTAGTTGGCGTTATACCCTTTATCAACTCCTTTTGTTTAAAGTGCACAATAATTCTATGTAATCAAATTCGACAATATCGGGTTTAAATTCTGTTCAGTTTAAAATTCCAAGTTTAGTAATAAAAAAATTTGACGGCAAAACACCCAAATGACAAAATTTTTGGGCTCAGTTTAAAACTACTATTCACGATAACGAATTGCTAAATGATGCAAAATAGTTTAATTACTTACAAACATATTTAACACGGGATGTCGAAACTTCCGTAGGAAGTCTACTATTGATTTAAGAAAATTATAAAAAGTCAGTTGAGTTATTAAAATCGCTGTTTCGTAGAAACTAATTACAGATTAATCCACGAAACACACTCTTAATATATGTAGCATATTTGGCACTTAAACCATAATGTTGAACACCTTGCTTTTTGAACAAACACTAAGCATACAATGATTATTTTCATTATGATGAAGAATCTTTATGAATTCTCCATTCAATTCCCCAGAAATTTAGCATCAGTGCTCTCTGTCAGCTTTTACGAAATTTCCTCCATGTGATAGACTGGCAGGGTTAACTAAGATGGAAGGAAGAGGCGGGGCAGGCTATTGTTCGCCTGCTGTTGTACAGCCTGAACCTCTGGGGTTGCATTATTATTATAAACATTTTCATTATTCAAAACATGATATGATTTACTACTTTAAATGGGCTTATGTATAGTATGAATTTTAAGCTATGTATCAGTTTAATGTAACGCCACAGAAGAATTAATATGTCTCCGGTCTGGGTAAGGTTGACTCAGCCCTTTTTCCCTTGAGTGGGTCCATAAAAATGAGTATCAAATTTGCTTGGAGACTAAACACGGGAAATCCTGCGACAAGCTGACCTCTTGTCTGCGGCATAGTGTCATGCACTCCTGGGCCCACGGTCTAGAAAGCAGATATCATGGCAAAGCCGTCCTTAGCTCTCTGAGGGCTCCTGCTCCGCTGAGTTTAGTTTAGTTTTGTTTAGTATTAATATTGCAATTTTCAGCAGTACCACTTATACGTTTAGTCTTAAAAACATCATTTTTACGTTTAAAGTAGAGCAGTGCCTGTAGTGCAAGTTAAACTATACGTACCTCTAGTGTTCGTGGACATCCCAGTTTAATTCCAAGAGAAACGTAACTGTAGTCTCTATTTGTTTATCTCCATCGGCGACAGAACGTCTCTGTTCACGGGCTTTGCTGTAAATCTTAGCGCTTTCGATTTGTAAATCCACTTATTTTGTACGATTTATAATGTATGAGTATTATTTTGTATGTTGTATAATGTATGAGTATTATTTTGTATGATGTATAATGTATGAGTATTATTTTGTATGATGTATAATGTATGAGTATTATTTTGTATGATGTATAATGTATGAGTATTATATTCAGTTTCACCAGAAGTACTGACCACTCCATTAGCAGTCGAGTTGTTGGGATCAATATCCGTAGTGACGCTTTCGTCCGTACGGTTGTTTCGATCTCCATCAGGCGGGAACCCTTCGGCACCAGGACACATTTTGAGCAACCTTCTAACATGGAGGCTGTGGGCCAAACCTATGTTACATTAAACGCGACAGTTGCCTTACGCCAGAACTCAAACAGGATATCGTAAACATTCATACGAGAGTTTCTGAAAGGTAAAGCAACAAAACGAAAATCGTGTTTTCGCATTTGGAATTGATAATCCGGATCAACTGGTATACGTTAACTAAACCAGACTTTTAAAGATTAATACAAAACTATTAAAGATTAACGTTTGACAATATACGATCGGGTATACGATCGGGCAAGACATTTTGAAGTGAGCTTGCATAAAAGGAGCAATAATCCCTTTTGGGAAGGCAAGCGAACGGCAGTGAAAAACCAAATGAGGTTGGTCAAATCCCCCCGTAGATCTATTATATTTAGGCAGTGTTGAGTTGGCAGAGGCGCGAGCCTCGAGGACAGGGTCGTCTGACCTTGTCAGTGACCCCTGCAGTTCCTCGATTGTCCTCTCTCTGATCTTATCTTTACAGTCGTATTCGGATGTACTTAGCTTTCTTTTAACTGTTTGTTTCATTAAAATGTTTCTTAGTAATTAATTATAAATAATCTTAAAAATGGTTTTTAAAATTACTAATATTGTATCAAAAATTAGACAACATTCCAAATACGATCCAGTAACACGCTTGACGCTTGAGTTTGCCGCCCGCAAAAGTTGCCGCCCGGGTCACAGACCCCGGCTTGCCCCACTCTAGATCCGGGACTGATCCCAGCGCAGAAAGATCCCCTTCAAGCCATTTACAGCGAGAAATTGAAAGGAAAAATCACCCCGCCACCGAAAGACTTAAACGATGCTATTAAATGGATTCAAGATGAAAACATTAACGCTTTCCTAACTTCGATCATCTCATGCATGGGTAAAATCAGAGCAGCAAAGAATCCAGCAGAAAAATTGCAAACAGGTTTTCAAGCAGCTTCCTTGTTACTTATTAATTTCGCTGAATCTGAAGATTAGAAAAGATTTAGCCCTCTTTCTATGACGGACCAATAGGAAGGCAGGAAATTCAAGCAGCTATTTTCATACTTATTTTTTCAATTTTCCCCATTCTAGCGTTTTCAACCAGCACAGTTTGATGTCTGTTAGTCGAATTACCTCCTGAAGGTGTTGTACGCAATGCTCATCACATCGCGACATCGAGAATCCTATCTCTAGAATTCTCAGCCAACATTCCCTAACGTTATGGTAGGAAAGTCATGTCAACTAGCACAGTTTGATGTCTGTTAGTCGAATTACCTCCTGAAGGTGTTGCACGCAATGCTCATCACATCGCGATATCGAGAATCCTATTTTTAGAATTCTCAGCCAACATTCCCTAACGTTATGGTAGGAAAGGTCATGTCATTTCTACACGCTTTACACGCAGGATGTGGCTTTCAACCTAGGCGCCTCTTCTCCTTGTGCTTCGCACCTGAACCTTCTGTCGTCTACCGATGATTTGTATCGTTTTCGATGTTCGATTTGATCCCCCCGGCCGTTAAATGGCGCTGCGCAAGTCTTATCGCTGCAGTTATTATATAACTTAATTTCTTCATGAAGAATGAAAGTGCATGAATGTAATTATACTAGTATTTATACTTGTATTAAATAAATTTTTGTGTTAATAACAAGCGTAATCATTACTTGTCTTTGGTTTTTATACTCTAAAGAAAATCTAAGAAATGGTAGTGTAAATGGTTACCACACAAAGCTGATACACAGACTTCCGGAATTCCAGGAAACTGAGGATACGGGAAAAAGATATATTTGAAAAGACAGAAGGAGGTAAGTGAATGTTTTCTGTTTGATAATGAATACACTTGAGAGAAATATAAGCCAGCGTGCTAAGAACAGCTAGAACAAAATTTGTCTGTGGCAGACTGTAACAGTGTCGTATGACAATGTGTGATTTAGCTCTTAATTAGAATAATGAAGCCCCCAATCAACATTGCCTGTTACTACTTCCTAACTAGCCTATACAGGTATAATTACTGATGGTAATAGCTGCCCTTGGTCTGAGCTTGTGTTCCTGCAGGAGAATTACATCGGGATTGTACTCATTCACAAAAATACAAAATTCATTCATTTTATGGAATAAACCATTTGAGTCTGCTGTCACACTTTTAAGTTCAGAATTTATACTTTATTTTGATTAGATAGCCTGTAGATTTCTTCGAGTATCTGATGCACTACACATATTTTATCTAATTCATTTGGCACTCTTTCAAAGTATGCATTTAATTTTTAAAGAGTTAAATAATGCTGGCAATATTTAGGCCAGCACAGAACACAGAACCGATATTAGCTTTACGAACGCAAGCGTATGTTTCAGTACGGAGAGAGATTATTTTCAAATTTCGATGAGCCAGTCAACAAGGGCACAATCCAAAGTATCGCATTTTGAAAAACATAGAGATAGTAATTTATCCACATATATAGCGTCGATCATCTTATTCAGGGATGCCAAAATATCAGTGACGTAGTATTTAGTACGAAATTCCTAATCAAAGTATATATCATATTCATGCGAAAAGCACGAGGCATCGGCCTACGTAATAGCCCTAGCGCAATTTACATACACACTAATCGAAGTATTCTCCAACGGGAGAATTTCACTATCTTTGGCCGAAATAATAGTCATGGTAATTTAAAAATATCCCAGCACTTAAACACAGCAAGACGATCACACAAAAACGCAAAAAGCATCTATGCACATCAAATACCCAGAGAACACTTTCCTCGTCATGGTTACGTGGAGATATAATCAGATATATAGCGATATGCGACATGAATTTTTGATCGCGCAATTGAAGAAAATCTCGAATCGAAACGGATTTTATGACTGTCTTAGCGGGCCACCAAAACATATTTGCGTTCCGCAATTTGCTCACTATTTACTTTGATTGAAAAAAACCTTCCGGTGGAGCTTTTGGAAAGCGCTCCTGAAATAAACATAATTCAGCTGTTGAAAGCATATATGAAATCTTTTTCCAAAAATATTAAAATCTTCATCAGGCTGTAAATGGAGCATTTGAATTACATTTTTAATAGCTTTCTCAGTGTGCAGCAAACTGAAGAAACAATTTAAGCACACAACCACAAAGCCCAATACATAAAACTACAATTTATTCAAAAGCCACCGCTCAACCTAAAATAAGCAAAGCAGTTTCATTTAAAACTTGGAGTCAACCAGCAACATTCGAACTACATTTTGCAATTTTAAAATTAAATGTACCGCTAGAATGTTCCAAAAAACTAGTGAGTAACAAACTGGTTAAAACGTGTTTCATAATAATTAAGAAAAGTAATTGTAAATATAATTTTAAAGAATAATTTTTAAACACATTGCATTGTAATATATAATTTTAAAAATCCGTGTTATCATCGAATCGAAACCTGTTTCTATGTCACGTGTAATTCATGAAGAAATTTAAAGAATTATTTTCCTAAGCATATAGTAATCCAATTTGTATAAGCTGCACGCATTTCTTTAAACTTTAGTAAAGGGTTATCACAGGTGTTTCTTAAACATCTATCAGAGATAAAGCTTAATATTGATCAATTACAGTGATTACCACTTAGAAACTGAAACGAAGTATTTCTGAGATTAATGGCACCACCATGGTCTGGATGTTAATAGTTTTATATATAATTTACGTACAACTAATTAATTTACTGATGTCATTTACGTTTTTAAACAGGGCACGGAAATATGTGTGGGAAAACAATCTGCACTTTGGTAATAGATATTTTTCCTTAAATTGATTTTTTTTAAACCAACACGTCAGTAGTCTATGTGTGCATTGATTTAACTCCGGAAGTCTCTGATTCTTCAAACATCAGAATACAAGCAGTAAAAAGTAAAACATAATTATGAAATTAAAATATTCCACAACACTTTTCATGCCAAGTTACGTAAATAACCAAATCCGTATCTTCAAATCTCTGAATTAGTTTAATATCACAGTTTGCAAATTTTCAGAGGCTTTACTCATGTTCGATTTTATTGATAATCAAAATAATCTAAAATTGAACTCAAAACCATAAAAATCAAAAACACTGTTAAAAATCTTTGCTATAATAAGTAGTATCATAGGAAGGCTAATTAACGGAACGGAAAATGTATTCGGTGGCTCTGTAAGATTGCTTGGACGCCTCTAGGCTTAAAACACTAACTTATAAGATTAGTTCTTTTTTTGCGCAAAATAAAATATTAATTTTTAACAGTATTTTCGTCTAATATATAGTGGACTCTACAATAATGTATTATCAACTCTGAAACCTCATTCTTTTCTTAATCCGACACAGTGTAAATCGCACGGGAATCTAATCTGCAAACAATGTTGGCTTGAGATAGTTAAACTTTCTTACAAAGCTGAGGTATCTCTGAACAATCAACCTAACAGCTAACATTCAAAATTACCTTAGACTCTTGAAGATCGTCTGCCATGAACAGTTATGTAACTGGAATCATAAAACAAGTTTGAAGAAAATACAAATAAAAGTTTATTAAGCCATTCGTTTGATTTATAACAGAAAATATAATACAAATCTGAAACAATTATTTGTTGTTATCAAAATAGCCGCATTTGTTACTACATTTAGATGTCTGATTCAGATTAAGCTCACGAAATTCATTGTGGCAAGGAGTCAAGTTTGCGACTTTTGTTAGCATACGGATACGGCGTGCTGAATACAGTTGCCGTGTGCATAGACCCGCTGCTTTGCACCTTAGCATGCGGGTAACAGTTCGATTTTGCTTAGTTCCGCCACCAAGTCTGAAGAAGAACAGCCTGAGGGTCTCCCGTCCTTCTTTCCCAGCCTTCAACCTCTCGAGAAAATATTTGGCTGGCCTCTTTTATACAGTACCCCATGCTTCAAATGCACTACTTATTTATAAACATTCACCGGGATTCGTACCCGTGCTCCTTGATACGGCAGTCAACGTCCTGACTATTGTTCCGCTTGGGTGACAGAGAAATAGGTTGTCTAAGATGAGTCTCTTTCCTCTTGTAGCGAAAATTTTAAGAAATATAAACACAAAGTTTAATTCAAAGTTAATCTTCTGATAAGCCTTAAGACAGTTAAAAACCTTACGCAGATTACCAGCAGCACATTCACTACCTGATTTTGGCGCTCAAATGGGTTTAGCAGGAAGAATCGTTTAGTGAGGTAATGGTGAACATTACAGTAGCCGAGCTAAATTCCCACTTAAAAGTAGTAATTATGCTCGGCTAGTGTAACTTTGCCGCATGGGCATTAAAATTGTATAATTTTCTGATGTGAGTGTAAATTTTGATGTGAGCAAAGAAGGACAGAACATCTCAAAATATATGTGTTAACAAAAGTTTTGAATAATTATTACAACTGGTGGAATTCTTTCATGCTCGTCCGATGCTCAAATATATTTTGCACTCATTTTTCAAACCGCATTGCATTTGGAAATCAATGAAAGTTATTTGATATATAAAAGCTTAAGGACTTCAATTAATCACGATATGCTTCGAAGAAATTTCAAGTAGAAAACTTTGAAATAAATTATATCCGTAAATTTAATTAATTCAAGTTTTAAATATGTGCAAACATAATGTGTAAAGGAACCTTTATGATAGACATTAAAATATAATTTGAAATATATCTGAAATTTCTTAACTTGTTTTGTAACCGAGGGGAAAAAATCTTATATTAGCGAAATCTCAGGATTTCTCTTGACATTTGAGATATACTCCGAAAGAATTCCTCCATAAATTAGCTTCAGAAAGAACTCTCAAGATTATTTCTGGATAAAACTGTTATCTCATCTTCTGCATTAAGATTTTTTTAGAGTGAGACGAAACTAGAACTTTAACTAAAGAAATGCGATTGCAAAAACTCTGTTGCATTAATAAAAAGATGCTGAAAATCTATCTAAGAAATCCTATATGAATATTTTCTTAATTTCGCAATCCATTTCCTCGGCTTAGTTGCAAGTGTTGAGCAAAGTGTGAATACTGAAAATATTTCTATCCAACTTTGTTTCTTAAACCTTTCTTTTAAAACATTTTCCAACTGATATGAAGTTAAATGAAATGGATGAAACAATGATCGAAATAATTGCTTAAATTCGTCTTGTAATAAAATTGCTATTCAAGTAATCATTTTCAGAACATTCAATGTAACTGGAACAACATGTCGAACTTGTATTACACATGTTCTCAACAGATTCCATATGATATCTCAACAGGTATATTTCGCTAGATTTTTTTTCCTGTTTTGGAAAATTTCTAAGGATGTTCACTTCAGCAACCAAGAACTTTGTGACTAGAGCATTCGAGGGGTATGGATCAAACTATGTCTCATCAAGGATAACATTGTCGAATAAATCCCAAAAAGAGGGAATTTACGCTGGCCAATAGTGGGAAAGATCTGCTCCGTTTTTCCTGCAGATCTTCTCAGGCGTCGGATCTAGTGGTTCTCTCAGCCTTTTTTCTATTATCACACTTTCTAAAAGAATTCGATTGCAGTTCGCGCCCAACAGCGGCGGAACGGTAAAATCGCTTAGCACTGGTAGTTTTGACCTCGTTTCGATTCCAGGCGAACAGGCTGGACTCATGGGGGTTTCCGGAGTTTCCCCATGTGTAATTTAATACGAGACAGTTTATCTGAGAAAGTCCTCCACAAATGCATCCTTTCCCTTAGGCAGCCAGCGCAAGTGGGCTTTGCCATAATGAACTAAACCAAAATAAACGCTTGAAGTGCCTCCATGGATCACAGAAACTAAACACCTAACGGGCATCGATGCCTTCTTTAGGAATAGAGGGGCACGAATCCAGGGCTGTGGAGAAGGCTTTCCAATGTCCATGCCCCAAAATGTCTCAACAGGAAATAATTTCTGTTGTTGTAGGCGAAATAAATTTATAGATTATAGCTGTATTTTCGTAATAATCAGGATGGTAGGGTGCTGTAATTAGCCTAATATCATGACCATTGTTTGAAATTATCCTTCAAAGTTTTGGACTGCTTTTGGTGCATACGATTCGGAGGTAGCACTGTTGAAATTGAAGCACCTTTTTAGAACATTCATAAAAATATATCACAAGACTGTGCAACTAAGATGAGGTCGTCAGAGTCAAGGTCCATGATGCTGACGTTTTCTGAAGTCAGTAACTTGACCACGGTAATATAGTTCTTTGGCACTTTTGTAATATGATTTAAGCTGCAGATCATTCTTTCCCTGCTCTTACCAGTTTCGTAATAAAGTACCAAGTAGGGATATCACATACATAGGGTTTGCAGCAATGTTTCCCTATTAAATATGTATAGAAGAATAAACTAGGGTAAAAAGTTCAGTTAAAATTTTAATGATTTCTTTTATTCAGCAAATAATGTATATTCTAAACATGATCATGTAATGCTAAAACTGCAATTTATCAAAGCGTCCCAGTATAAAAATTCAACGAATTTTCAAGCATAAAGTTATTTTTCTGACTAATATATTTACATTTTTATCAAATCGCATATTTACATGTATATGAAATACAAAGTAGATAAGATGTAATAATAAACAAGTAAATAGAATAAGCTTCAAGAATAAAGTTTTTACTGCAATAATTGGTACGCAAATATAGAGCGTTGGTGACTAAACTACAAATTGTTGTAACGAAGAAAGGTCTTCAGTTCTAAAAATCTATAAATACTTCAAAATGGTATTGGTTCTGTTTCGGAATATTAGCAAAGGAACATTACTTAGAGCTCTGAAAAAATCACTGAATACGTTTGATGTATATAATTTGTGCAGACACAAATTGTTAAACATGTTTTCCAAATAGTACAATGGTTGGTTTGTTTACACTTAAATGTCCATTACGATGAAATGTTTTCATGGCGTAATTGAAGGGTTGGATTTGAAACAGTAAGAATGTGGCATCCATAGCGTATTATCTGCAATCGCTCTGCTAATGTTAATGGCAAGCAACTTAAAAAGGGAATAAAACTGCGTACAGGACTTTTGACCCATTTCCCTTTGGCTGGAAAGAAACAAAACTTAAATAGTACTTAACGTAAAGGGTACTTAGCAATAATAATAAACGTAAAGGGTACTTAGCAATAATAATGATTTTGGTAATTACATGAAAATTAAACAGCTAAATATTCACTAAATCCCTCCAACTGTTTTAGTGTTTGGCTCTGAAAAGCACCAAAGCTTTCAAAAATGGGAAGGATAGTGACATAATTCTAAAATACGGCAGGTACTTTTTACATGGAATCTTTCATTTTTCTCATAAACATCCTTCATTGTCTGGCCATATTTTAAGATGTACATACGAGTTAACATTTAAAAGTACCTATAAAAACATTCTTCGAAGTATTCATATGGTCTAACCAGTTGAGGGATTTTAATTGGTTCGATTTCTTTTAATATATGTTTCTTTTAATAACTGCATGAAATGAAAAAAATGTAGCGAAGCTACGAAGAAATTAAGGACTAGAAACGAAGGCTAATTTCCTTATAACCATTTAATGAATATTTAATAACTGTTTCAACTGCACTGGGTGATGAAAAAGCTTCTATCATTTTCATATCTTGGGGTAGATTGTTTAGAGTATGATATAAAGCAAGCTGGACATATGCTATAACTGTATTTGCTGATGAACCTTCTCAGTCAAATTCATATAATGCGCGTTTTCGTGGTTTTCCCCATGTGTAACGTGTATACGAGCCAGTCTTCCTTAGAACGTCCTCCACGAAGGCATCCATCCCCTTAGGCAGATAGGCTTCGAGGCTGTGCCATAATCACACACACACACACACACAAATTCATATATCTCGGAAGGTATATTAAAGCGTGAAATAAATGAAGTTGGATATATATCAAATTGGCAAGATATGACCGTTGCTGAAAGACACTTAATTTTTCTGCAATTTTTTATTACACCGGAAATAGTAATAATAATGCAATGTATCTCTGGACCCAAATCGGTGTTTTCAAATGGAAACTATCAGATTCTTGGAAAGAAGAAAGAACTTAAGTCAGTCATTGAATCAATAGTCATTTTTTTCTAAATCAAAAGAAACGTTTGATGATGCAAGTATAGATATGCCTTAAAACATGACGGTTATAAACCTGTTCACATATATGATTTTGTCGACAAGGAATTCGATAAATTAGATGATAATTGTAGAGCATTTATTCATTTTAATTAACCAGTTATTTTAAGGTTACGCATTTTTACTCTGAGTTCTCACTTACCTTTTCCCTCCCAGAATGTAAACTTTAGCACGTGCGTATTTAAATGATGTAGAAAAAGGTAGTATTTATTCAATTTCACTTGAAGCTTTATTCCACTACGTATTGGGATACTTGTTTGATGTTAAACGAATCGATGTACTTCGACGATTTCTTATGAGGAACTCCGAATGAAGAAGAAGCTTTCGCAAGAACTAAAGAAGCAAAAGCAAACTACATAATCAAACGAGCAGGAATGAAATCTCGAAAATGGAGAAATCATTCTGAAATCCTGTGGATTATTCTATAATGACTAGTAAATCACAGCATAGAGATAGTTCTTCAAATGTACTGGGAATGCTATGAGATACTCAAATGGACGTTTTTAAATTTGAATTTAAAACTTATTAAACTTTGTTTAAAATTCTATAAACGTACAATAATAAGAAATACGGGAAGAATATTAGACCCAGTAGGTTTCTTTCTCCTTTTACTCTCAGACTGAAATTAATTTTCAAAGAATTGCGGGAACAAGGAATATAATACTTCAAAATGGTATTGGTTCTGTTTCGGAATATTAGCAAAGGAACATTACTTAGAGCTCTGAAAAAATCACTGAATACGTTTGATGTATATAATTTGTGCAGACACAAATTGTTAAACATGTTTTCCAAATAGTACAATGGTTGGTTTGTTTACACTTAAATGTCCATTACGATGAAATGTTTTCATGGCGTAATTGAAGGGTTGGATTTGAAACAGTAAGAATGTGGCATCCATAGCGTATTATCTGCAATCGCTCTGCTAATGTTAATGGCAAGCAACTTAAAAAGGGAATAAAACTGCGTACAGGACTTTTGACCCATTTCCCTTTGGCTGGAAAGAAACAAAACTTAAATAGTACTTAACGTAAAGGGTACTTAGCAATAATAATAAACGTAAAGGGTACTTAGCAATAATAATAAACGTAAAGGGTACTTAGCAATAATAATGATTTTGGTAATTACATGAAAATTAAACAGCTAAATATTCACTAAATCCCTCCAACTGTTTTAGTGTTTGGCTCTGAAAAGCACCAAAGCTTTCAAAAATGGGAAGGATAGTGACATAATTCTAAAATACGGCAGGTACTTTTTACATGGAATCTTTCATTTTTCTCATAAACATCCTTCATTGTCTGGCCTTCATTGTCTGGAAGATTTACCTCAAGAACAAAAGCCAAACTGGAGCAGCTGAAGTAGATTTCATGAAAGAATTTTCATTTGCAAGGAAATGCTTTCGATGAATATGGAGATGATTCGAGATACGTTGGATTTACACATTTTCAATGCCAAGTCTAAAGCGAAGTCTAATTTCATTCATTGCCAAGTCTAAAGCTTATAGTGAAGCAGGCAAGGATATCTACACCAGTTTTATGATGACTAACACCACAGTTTTTCTCTGAAGAAACTCTTTAATTCTACCGAGATTAGAATTGATGAATGCAGTGATTGAAGGCGGAATTTATGATTACCTAGAACATGTATTCAAGGCGAATCATATTTTATTTGATCAGGCTCTTCCATTACATTGCAATGAATAAAAGGAAAGATTAGAGATTCAAAACCATTTGTGTCCAACAGGATAAATGAAATAAATAACTAAACCGATCCTCAAAATTGCAATTATTGTAAGAAAGCGGACAACCCAGTAGATGTACTCACGAATGGAAAAAAAAGTTTCAAAATTAATAAAAGATGTTGATTTTTTGCAAGGTACTCCATGGCTAATTTTACCAGACTGTTGATTGCCTCAAAGTAATTTAAATGAGTTAATTCAGAAGACTGAAAATTGAAAAGGAAACTGCCGTAAAATTTTCATGTAATATCACGTCAGTAGTAAAACCATTTCTCGATGTTGAAATATGCAGTAAATTGTTAAGATTGCATCGAATTACAACATAGATAAAACTTTTGTACATGATACAAGAAAAATTGGGGACAAAAATGCGCCCGAGCAGGAGAAATACTGTCGAAAGCAAGAATGTGGTGAAAAGTAAACTGAAGAAACTATTTAAGCACAGAACCAAGCAGTCGAAAAAAAAAAAAAAAAAAACTACAATTTATTTCAAACCCACCGATCTGCCTGTAAGAGGCAACGCAGTTTCATTTAAGAACATTCATTACTCAACGGCTTATGAGTGCACATTTTTGAAAATTTAAAAAATATATATATACCGCAAGAAAATATTCGAAAACACTGGTAAGTGACAAATTTGTTTGTATTCGCAATAATTATAATCTCTAAGTGGCATCATCGAATCGAAACATTTTTTTCGTTTCGCATGGGTTCCCTGAAGAAATTTTTAAATTTAATTTTCCTTAGTATTTAAATGTCCAAGTTGCATGCATTTATATAAACGTTAGTAAAGGGTTATCACAGATTTTCTTAAAAATCTATCACAGATAATTCCTAATATTCATCGACGGTAGTAAACGAGAATACCATAGATTTGTTTAGAAACGGAAACGAAATATTTGTGAGATTTATTGCACCACCAAGTTTTAGTTTTGTATTATTATTCTGTTTAAGTCTGATATAATTTACGTGAATCAACTGGGTACGTAAAATTGTGTCTGAAAACAATGATTTGCATTCTGTTACGAGATATTGTTTTCCTTAAAGTTATTTTTTTTATATCAACATGTCTGTAGTCAATGTGTGCATTGATTTAATTCCGAAAATTCGCTGATTCTTAAGACCATCAGTATACACGCAGCGGTAGGGTACGAACTGCGCGAAATTTGATCGAAGATCTCATCCCCCCCTCTTATCTAATCCACTAACTGCGCGACGTTTTCCTGTCCCCTCATTCTAAGAACTTGAACTGCCAAGATGATTGGGTGCTACAAAAGTCATTTATGGCCATTAATGGGACATTTTATTGAGATTTCAAGCCCCTATTTTTGTTTATCAATATTGTAAAAATTGTGCATGTAAAACAAATATTAATTTAAAGTCTGGCGTGTGCTAAAGTAAAAATGAATTTCTTTTACACTCATTTTAAAGTTTTATGCTGCTTAAAAGAATGATGAGCCAGATCGTTTTTATTCTCTGTAAGAATTAAAAACTTTCAAAGTTGTAGATTTTAGTCGCTGATATACTATATATTGGTTTGGAATAATAAAATTGATAGATTAATGACATACACAAAACTGATACATAATCAATCTGTCAAATATCGGATTTGTAGCGCACCTTAAAGTTTCTTATCTAGATAAATATTAACAAATCTTCTTAGATAGCAGAATAGTTTTAATTTTCAAATTTACCATTTTAGGTAAACAGTTCTAATTTAATTTAAACAATTCTCTTTATTAAATCTAAAAATTGGATTTATTAAGTGGTTCTAAATTCACACTAATATTATTGCAATATCTTGCCGTATTAAGCTTTTCTATTTTTAGTCATCGAAGGCCCACCAGCGGCTGAGCGGTAAAGTGAACACTGGTAGTTCGTTCCGAGGTTCTAATCCCGCGAACGGACTGGCTGCATCCCCATGTGTAACGTGTTTACGAGTTAGTTCCCTTAGAAAGTCCTCCACGAAGGCATTCCTCCCCTTAGGCAGATAGCCCTAGTTTGCTTTGTCAGAATTAAATAAACCAAACCAAACTAAACCTTAGTCATTTAAGTTATTTTAAGGTTATTTAACCTTCTTACAAATTCCATATTTTAATACTAGAAACGTTTAAATATTTATTCTGTTTTCCAGATACTCTACCTGATGTACTTTGGCATACATTTAATTTATAATACACATTTAATTAATAAATTGATAATTATGAGCGTCTGCAGAATTTTCATATTTAACAAAAAAAAAAAAAAAAAAAAAAAAAAAAAAAAAAAAATTCGAACTCCCTTATATTCATATCTAAGGATTTTCAGTTCCCTTTTTATCCATTCCTTTTTCACATATTGTTGCACTGTATTAAAGTTTTCATGTATGTAGAATTTACATATTTTGTATTATATTTATGCCAATTTATTTTTAAATGATAATTTTTGCAAATTCTTGCATCATAACTCTAGTTAACAGAATATATTTCTAACACCTTTTTAAAGCTTAATCTTCAGCATGCAGTTTATTTTCCAACCTAGTTCCAAAGTAAACAATTTTAAATTCCAAGATGTTGCGTTGTGTTAAACAAAACCCATTCTATGTTTAAGGTCCAGTGTAAAAGATAATTACAATAAATACAAACAGGTGAATAAAATCAACTTACGTTTATTTAAGGTAGGAAAATATTACGATTACAAAACATAAAAAGAGAGTCATGACCTCACTAAACATTACAATAAAACGTGGTGGCTGGTTCAATTAAAGAACTAATGTGAAAACAACAGAAAAGGATGACATACCCTTCTTTAACATATTAATGATCCTTCATATATTTGAGTTTGGTTAGAGTACTTAATAGCGAACGGCGAAGGAAAATATTATGATCTCAAGGAAAACTTGGGAGAGTATCTGAAATTAGAAAAAAAAGGGGTTAGGTTGATGCGATTCAGCAAGCTATTGGTTCGGAGGCCAGGCTTCCCTCCTATTACTGCTTCCAACCAGCGGGACACAGGTCTTCCCTCCACAGGCCATCATGACAGCGTAAATTTTAGGATTTTAGAAATATAGGTGTTGCAGCCTCTCTTCGGTGTTGGTTAATTTACGTTGCTACGTCTAAGATGAGGCTCACCTCCAAGCTGCTCGTCCAAGTTGACATCTTATAAGTTCTCGTGAAATTTCTTTTTTTTTTTTTTTTTTCGTCTCTCTTCTGTGGTCTCCGTCACTGTCCCCGTCTCCCGAAAAAAGCCTCTCGAAAACACTGCGCAGCCGTTTTAGTAGCTGGCGCGTTTTTTGAAAACTTGGCGTAGATGGTGACTAGCAGGAAGCCAAAAAGGCAACCCACACTCTGGATCTTCACGGGAAAAGGGTTTCCCGACTACCAAAAGGAGCCGTTTCTCGCCATTCCATCCATTCCATCGTTCAACTTCCAAGACCACACCAATGTGTCATCACAACTGCAGGCGGAAACAAGGGGGAAGAAACTAGCTTCGCTCCAGGGTCCCAGTCGATAATGCAGATCTTCTGTCTCAACGTATATTTTCCCCCACCATAAGTTCGGAATGAATTTTACAGATAACTGAGTCCCTGATACCGGAAGTTTACCGAAAAATGTGTACTTTTTCCCATGATGCCTTTCGAAATCGCTGATGCAATGTAAGGTTACCAGAATAAATTTTAGAGCCAAGTGCATTGTTCAAAAGTAGCCAAGCTTTTGTTCAGTCTGTCTTTGTTCGTAGTCGTATTATTAATATTAGGTCGTTCGCGTCGTGAATACGAATCGGAAGTTTACCACAAAGTTGACCCTTTTAAAATAGAAAAATTAAAAGTTAAGATGTATAGAAAGGCCAATAGGTTCGTAGGCATAATTATTCCTATTATGTAAAAGAGCTGCTTTGAGGAAAACTGTGAGAGAAAAAAAATTTTAAATTGATGATGCTTAGTGAATTGAAACTAGTGCCATATTTATTCTCATTATTCAAAACTGCTTTAGGAAAGATTTTAAATGAAGTATGCTATAAAATTAAATATGTTATTAATCTGTTGCTTTAATAGTTCATTAATACTCTTAATTCAGTTTTGTTCATCAGGCTTTTGTAATATTTAAATTAAACTGTATATTTTTATTAAACCAAATAAATATATATTAATATCTTAAAACTGTTAAAAAATAAATTTAAAAAAGTTACAATAACATTTTTTTTTAATATCATTTGTTAATTTGTTGTCCCAAGTAAAACTGAAAATGACTAAGAACTTTAAAATGTTCTGGTTATAAACCCATTTTATACCGTAAATCAAAATATTGTATTAAGAAAATACAAAATTTGAGAACAACCTTTAACAGAAAATTTAAATAAAACTCTACTTTTGAACATTGCTGTCTAAAAAAAAAATTTTTTTTTTTGGGCTCCTGTGTCAGATTCCCAAAAAATTAATAGTTTTATTTAAAATCTCTGCCGATTTATGCATTGTCATAAGAGTTATCATAAAGTCATGCATACAGTCATGCATAATTTTGCATAACATCTGTATATATGCACAGAATAAACGACTTCTTTTCCAAAAGGAATTTTTTCAATGATTTCTGTACATACATATGTATTTATCTCACATAACTAAAAAAGATTAGCCGTAGAATGTTTATTGTATACGGGACTGCTATAGTTGTGCATCTCTCTTTTTATTGTAATTGCCAGAACCAAATGTGTATATATACACACACACACCTTTACCTAGCCTTAATTTTCACAATCATTGGCCCTAGTCTATACTCCCAATTATCATTGAAATGCTTTAAATGATGAAAATAGTTGTGTTTTATCAATGTAAAACTTTTTTTTTTAATTATTTTGACAAATAACGAAATCTATTTTAATGCGATCTCCAGCTTCCTTATGTCTGCAAAAATATCTGGGACATTTTTATACTCATTATAAAAAATGAAATTATGAGAAGTTTGACTCCCATGTGACAAAGACTGAGCAGTGTTTTAAATTTCAAAATCTGCAGTTTTTGTATAATTTAATAAGTAATGTGATGTGCACATCAGATTTTGCATATGTATTTTAGAATTTTATACTCTTTAATTTACATCTAGTAATAATGTATTAGATTGAATTAAATTTTATAATATATGTTTCTGGTGTTATTTTTATTTTAATGTTTGAATTTGTGTTGAGTCAGAATACATACGTGTGAGCATCTCAGTTAAAGGATGAAAATATGACTTTTTAAGTAAATTCAAAATAGTTTCATTCAAATAATTTTGAAACTGATAAAAAGCTTTCAGAGATTTGTAAAATAATAATAATTTGTAATTGTCTCCCGAATCCTTCTCTTGTAAACATTGTATGGTAAAATAATCTGAAAATATTAGTATATATGATGTTTGAATATATTCAAATCAAATAGATATTTATTGAAATTGTTTTGTTCTAAAAAGTTTATGTTCATAATGTATATTTTAGCATCTATAATCAGAATTACCTAAATCAAACTTATGTTTGTTTGTCCCTTCATAATAACTGATGGGCAACAAAAATAAGCTTGTTTTAGTACCTGACAGATTGAAGGAAAACCAGCACCTGTATATCTAAGTGGGTAGGTATTGCTGGGCCTTGCTAAGTACTAAGCTTCCACCAAAATGGAATTTTGAAGAAGAATGCTCTGAATGTGGTCAGAAAGTCTCCTACCACCAACCTCTCAAGGATTTCGCCTCACCTTCTGCTTTTAATGCTCCTTGCTAAACAACCATTACACACTTACATTACAACATCCATGTCTTCTTTGGGATTTGAACTCGAACCTTTTGGTATGGTAGGCAGCGTCATTAAGTACTATCCTGT
Source organism: Stegodyphus dumicola (assembly GCF_044657685.1). Classification (NCBI taxonomy): domain Eukaryota; kingdom Metazoa; phylum Arthropoda; class Arachnida; order Araneae; family Eresidae; genus Stegodyphus; species Stegodyphus dumicola. The sequence goes on along the minus strand of NC_140770.1, from coordinate 58,147,157 downwards.
CTGGGTGCTACAGCATAGTGTTGCTATAATGGAAGATGTCTTGTTCTGTGAAGACATGAAAACAATCACAAAAGAAAAAGATGCCTTTCTGCATGTGAAGGAATTCTTTGTGAAGTATGCTCTTTTGTCAATCAAAACAAAATTCAGAAATCGCTTGGATGCTCAAGCAGATATGCGAATTGCTATTAACAATAAAGTGCCACAATTTGAAAAAAAATATCCAATACAGAGGAATAGAAATAGTTATTAGTTATTGTTTTGAAAAATTTATGCAAATATTAAATTTTGTAATATTTTTTTTAGTTCCATGTTTTATTTTTGTTTATTATTAAAATTTGATTACATAACTGTTTTCTTTTTCCTCACCCTCTTTAGAAACTTTGTTAGGGGCTGCAAGAATATAATTTTTTAGAACTGCTAGACATGGAAAAGTTTTGGAACCTGTGTCTTAGAAGATGATATTGTGAAGTTCAGTTTTGAACTAATAAAGAATACTGTATATGTACATATAAAAAAAATCTAATATCTATGTGAATATGTTTCAAACCTGTTTCTGAATATATATATATTTATTTATATTTACATAATACACTTAAAAAAAAGGGAAAATAACTAAAGTTTTCATTTAATAGTGTTTGAGCCCAATACTGGCATATGTATATATATATAGGAGTGAAATCATTAAGCAACTGGGAAACAAAATAATTTTGCCCTTTACAACATTAAATTTTTTCCATACATCTAAAGCATTCTTAGTTACATTGCTGTCATAAAATCTGGTCTAAATTTTTGTGAAATGTAAGTTAGTACATTGCTTATACCACTTGTCCATCAGAGTTCTTATGCAATCATTGGTTGCATGCATATATTGGAGTTTAAAAAATGATTTAAAAAAACATGTAACTTCAAGTTGCGTAAGTCAGGTATAACTCTACTTGATATGGGATTAAGACCAGGAAATTAGCTAGATGCTTTTAAACATGGACTGTTTATTGTATGACATTCTAACTCGATGAAAAGGAGATTATCATTTGCTTATATTATACATTATACATATCAATAAGTGTGGTGTTAACTTATTCTGAGTCTTTACATGCGGAAAGATCTTGAATATTCATAATAGTGCAACTTTATACCTGTTACTTGTGGTGTTTATGTTGCAGCAGTATAGGTAATTATTTCTTAGATTCGATACATAAAACCCGAAAAGACAGATTCCTGTGGTTTACACCTTTTGTTTGCTTTCTATCATCCACATCAGAGCACTTTTGGACTGACAGATTTCAAGTGTCCTTAATGTACTTAAGCATAACAGTAAAAAAATAGCTTATTTGAAGTTCGAATCTTGGCACAAGTGAGTCGGTTCTTCTGAACCATATTGATCAAGTTGCTGCATAGCAATGAATTATCTAGCATTAATATTTCAGAAAACACAAACAGTTCATTGTTTCTGGTAAAAAAAAGGGGATGCAATGTCACAAAATAAGCGAAATGTAATCACAGAAAAACGCAATGAAGTTCATTCACTATAACATAAATCAACAGTGCTATGTATTAAATCGATGAAGAATTAGCAATTTAAAAAAGACTGGAAGAAAAATAATAGATCGAATAAGAAGCAGACTATATTACTTAAAATGAATGACTCGTAAAATTTCTGGGCTGGCGTAAACATTCAGGAAATGTAGTGTTAGAAGAATTAATGTGCAATTTGAGAATACAGTCAATGCGTGGGAAGGTGCAGAAAGAACGTCTATGCATACAACGTTGAATATATAATCTTTGTTTGATCAGTTGACTTATGCGAAAACCGGTTCTTTGGAGAAATCAAACGAGAAACAGAGCTTCAAACGAAACATTTTCGTTTAAGTATAAAATTATCTCGCTAGCTAGGCGAGACGCAGTTTTCAACGAAACATGTTTCAGTTAGGAACACTTCAGTAGTACACTGTTGGCCATTAAAATAGCAACACTGTGAAGAAAAGCAAATACAAAAAAGATATTTATTGCAAAAAGATATGTATGGCATACGACGTGCAGTCTCCTCGCTGCCTCCAGACACATATACGGCCATCAGAATATCACACGCTGAACAGGGACATGTCTGAAAAGACAACATTGTGACATTCTTTTATCCAGCTTTGTCGTTTGGTGCACCAGAATCACTGTCTCTCTCTATGCTGCATTTTCAAGGGAAGCCAAAGTAGCAGTCATCGTGTTGGTAGTTCACTCCGCTGCAGGGCTTAAATTTTAAAATTATAAGTGCCGGAGCCCTATGGAAGACCGCCAGCAAAGAGCAATAAAAGTAAATAAATAAATTAAATGACTATTAAACTCATTAATAATTTAAAATTAAACAGTTAATTATAATCAAATTAATTAATAGCTATTTAATTAAAGTTTATAGATTTTATTCAATTAACAATTATTATATAATTCGTTATAATTTAATTGATAATTATTAGATAATTAATTATTATTTATTGAAATAATTAAAACTAAAATAATTGTAAAGCGACAAATTAAAATGTCATAAGCGATTTTTAATATAATTTTATTGCTAAAAATAAAATTTTCGAGTTAAAATTTCTACGGAAATTGTTATTCAGTTACATAAAAGAATTGCCGCAGCCTTCTTATTTAGGGCTCCGGTGCACTCCGGCTAGAATTGTAATTTATCTTGAAAACTGAGAAGTACCAGAGCTGGGCTCGGGTGCAATTTAAGCACTGCTCTGCTGCAAATGTCGAAGCACCATACGAGCGGATACTCGGCGTACTGCAAACATACCCATTTCCTAACTAATGGTTCGTTATGTGTTTGTGCGGTTTTTTTTCAAGGCTAACCTCACAATATGTCTGTCCTCTCGAGCGTTAGTCAGGAGACGGCGTTGAGATCCTGCATGCCGTTCAGTATGACCCTCAGCAACCCATTGATTATATATTCGCATGACAGTGATTGGATGTCGAGCAGTGCGACGGGCGATATCGCGGAACGATAATCCACACTCTCTATGGGAAACAATCCTGCCTCTACCATATTCCGACTCTTGCTGGTAAGAATTTCGTCTTAATATTTGAGGCATAACACGATATTCTGAGAAAACTCTGGCCGTACAAAGCGCGTTCCGAATGAGAAATCCACTATGCAACTTTTTTATGCAATACGTCAGATGTCTTTTCTCCCTCCTTGCATGCGCTTAAATTCTAATCCATTTGCATACCAAATCTCTTCTTCCTTTCACGTGCTTTTACAGTTCGTCGCATCATTCCTTCCTGGTGTTGCAATTTTAATGGCCAGCAGTGTAGGTGAGGACAAGCTCATTTCCCGAAAAAACAGTGTGCTTATATAAGCCTTCTCTTGTCTTACTTAAAACTGCCTGAACAAGATTTATTCAGTTAAGCATATCGACTAACGTGTCAACGTTCTATAACTTTGACTACTTATTTCACAGTTTTGTCTGCATTAGCTAATGAGAATGCATCCGAATACTCAATATAATCCAAATGAATAAATTCGACAGTGACTGCATTACCACTTTCATGGGAACGGACTGATCTTACTGATGCATCGTCTGACCTGAGAACCAGAATTCTGACAAGAGTGTAATACAGTTAGAACTGTATTGTTACTAAGTATTACAATAAGGCATTCAGAATCACCAAAAGGACAGACGCAGAGCTAGAATGGCAGTTTCTGGGAAGGATCGTGGGATAGCAAGAGTTACTGCAAATTAGTTGAAAGCTTCTACCATTCAGCATCACTTACCTACATACTCTAGACGTGTAGTTTTAAAAAACAGTGTTGTAAGGAAAGGTGGTTTGAATTTTCGGCGTCTGTTGCAATATCCATAACTCCTAGGCATGGAGAGCAGAACAGAACACTGGAGACGAGCTCCTGCCCTGGATTAACTTTCAGAAAAAATCCTCAGATCTGCAGGAGACCATTCAGGCGGACGTAACTCACGCGGTCTCCTACGGACTTTATATATATAACATTGGACGAAAGATAACGCTCAGTCAATAAAAGTTCCAGCTGGGTACCAGTCCTGTTTCAATGATCATATTTGATGTGTTGTTCCATCTACTAAGTGCACCAGAGGACCGAAGAGCCAATGACCCAATGAAAACGCCTCATATCTAATCATGTTGCGACCTACAGTCAATAGGCAGACAAGACAGTGCCATATGGTCCCTGCAGGTTCTAAATGGTGCCATATGGTCCCTGCAGGTCCTGAATGATGCCATATGGTCCTGAAACATTCTCTGAATGAACGTAGGTTCTAGTCCTGTAAAGACTGATTATACGTGGCCGAAACTGCTATGTATAGATCTTAGACAGTAGCTTCCCGATTTTCCGACGTAGATCCCCGGAGAGGGGGCATTGAGAGCAACGTTTATTCTGGTGTTGCGGCTGATAATTTTCGAATGTATCGGGTTAGAACTGGATCATGTTCTGCGATGAATTATGATTTTCGTTAGCTTGGGATTCATACGTGAAAGAAGATTGGCTTACCTTAATTCAGCATAGAAGTCCCAGTGAGCTGTGTACCCTTTGTCAACGTAAAACAACCATACCTCTGTATATACTGGCATTATTATCTAGGCAGCCAAATTCTATAATAACCAAATTTGTACTGATCTTTCGCAGCACTTTAAGAGCCCAATGATTTATGGACAAGATCCTGCCAACTTCTGTATTGCCAAAACTATGGCATTTGTCAGCGATCATCCCTGAGCAAGATAATAGCCAGCTGCATGCGGCCAACGCCTCCAAGGAATGTCTGTTTAATATTACAACGTCCCTTTTGCTTGCCAGATCTTCAGTTTTTTTCCCAAAAGTGATATGCATGAGGCGTGTTAGGACGACAGTTACAACCATTTGACAACGCGCATAAACCTGATCAACAATTAAAAACTCTTGTCATCAAGTTTCGAAATTATGTTTCAATTTTGTTTCTGAAAGTGCTTATAGGATTGAAACCAAAGAATTGAGTTGGCACTATTTATGTTCGGAAATATGCTCTTCAGCCAATATGAGATCAATTATGCACGGTGATTATCGTTCTCTTGAAAGTTAACATTAGCATCTGGTGGAATAGCATCAATGAAGGAGTGTACGCAGGGCCAATGGTAGGTTCTTTGCCCCACGGTGCAGTCTTTGCTGTCTTAACTTCTGCCGCCCAGTGCCTCCCTAAATTCTAAAAAATTTGTCTTCCCTAAGTGCTACCGCCCGGTACGGCTGCACAGGCTCCGAACCTGGTCCTGAGTGAATGTGATCGGCAGCGATATTGTGGTAAGCTGTAGTGCTAATAGCTGTTTTCTGAGAGCATAATTTCATTGCCGTCAGTGAATAGTTGTCTCTTTTACAGTTGTCTTTTTTTCAATCGTCAGGAGTTCACTTTTAGGGATCTTGGGCCATGTTTATCAGTCCCTCTCCGTGGGTCCTTCGTCGACGTAGGGAAGAGACGGCAATGCATGAGTTGGCTGCTCTACTTATGCGAGTTAATCGGACCTGACCTCGCCCACGCTGCTCACTTATTCTGCGCATACGTTGGGAGTGGAATATGGAGAAAATTAGCGGCCTTCACAGAACTATAAGCACCGTTCTGTTCAGTGCGCGCTCAGGCGCGGTAGGGATTCGTAACGATACTACCAAGGTCTGACTCGGGCTGAGTGATCGCTAAATAGTTTTTAGACACCCTTTGGTGTCACAGCATTCAATGCTGTATGGCTTATTGCCGGGTCGGAACTATTTTAATCTTTATGGCATGGTAGGCCGCCAGATTCGGGCAGAACAAAATATCGCAGATCTGTAGCGACAACTGATGAATGCTTGGCAGAATGTGTCGCAGGATGACATTAGGAACCTCTACCATTCCTTGCCTCGACGAATTAAAGCATGCACTGCCGCCAGAGGAGGTTCGACCAACTACTAACTTGAACACTCAATGGGTGATTGTGAGCCATGAACAGAAGCTTTGACCTTTTAATCAGTTTATTACCTGTGTATGAGTTATACATATATTCAATTTCATCAAAAACAACCACTTCCTTCATGGTGCTTGGATTTTTTGCAAAAGAGTGTAGTTTGTGTTCCGAAGTATGCTCTTCAATCAATTTGAGACCAATTATGCATGGTGACTAAGCGTAGACTCATAGGCTTCCATCGTATTTTCATTTCTGTATTCTCATTCCTCTTGCATGTTTCATGATGATCATATAATTTTTCTAAATGCACACAGCTGATGGTTAAAGTACTCTGCTTTTGGGCGTTAAAATTGCTACACTTCCATATATGGATACGTCCATCATGATGGCTGACGCAGAACCGAGTTTCATCATGATGTTGAAGCAGAACCTCTACAAAGAGGATGTGGTGGTACTCTTGTGTCCAATATCGTCGTTCGTCAATCTACTGGTACGTACGCCTGTCTCTGCTGCGTCATCAATTGAAAACCGCAATAACGGTCGCAGTCCTAACAGTTCGTGGTGCTGCAGACGTCATAGCGCGGTCTGTGCAGACACTCGTAGTCCTGAACATGAGGAGCCAAATTCCTGACTCAGGGCACGTGAAGTCATTGTACAATCCCGCAAAAGCCGAGACGAAATGGCTGTCCTCTAGGCGCTAGTGGACCGATAAACCCTCCAATCCTGGAGCAGTCGATTTCTGACAGGTGCTGGTAGGAGTTTTTCGTTTATAATAGTATGTAGGCGTAATACTCAAACGACCGATGTTCAGTTGTGATTTCTAAATGAAAATCGCGGTGTGACTTTACAATTATACACAATACAGATGTTATTCATACCTGCTTTGTGTGCATGCGCTAGAATACTCATCATTAACTATTTGCACATCCCACCATGTAGTACTTTAGGCAAATTTGACATTTGTTGCATGCCGCAGTCATGGTATAGCAAGTTTAGCAGCTAGCAGTATAATACCAATTTCAAGGAAGAAAGCAAAGTATGACAGTAGGGACTCAAATGGGTGGGAAATATAGTCCTCAAATATGTACTTTGTAGGTTATGTAATCATCAGATCCTGACTAAGGCAAGGGCATACGGGGCAGTTGCTCCAGGCCCCCACATCACAGAAGGGCCCTTAATCGACTAGAAAGTTTATTACTATAAAAATTTAAATATATCTAAAAAGTTCGCATGTTTGAAGCAGTAAAGCATAGGAGGGTCCCAAAAAAGTTTTTGGTAAAGTCCCCATTTAGGCTAAGTTGGGCACTGGCAATCATGCTTCTTATATCATTGCTTCTCATTTTAGTTTGACAACAGCTTGGATTTTTTTCTGAAGTCACATACGGCACATTATATAAGTATTAGGACCAAGCAAAGGAAACAGTGTGATTTAATTAATGCCAAGGTAATCAAGAGTTACATAGCACTAATAATTTATTATTAAAATTTAGAGGTACCAAAAGATATAGCATTGATCAAGAAACCAAGCTGCAGTGTTCTCATATGCTAGCATCCTTAAACCAAGAATTGTGTTCTTTCCTAATAAATAATGCTGTATGATACATGATATCTCTAAATATTTATTACAAATATTACTGTTATGTGTAAAAAATTTGAATATTGACAAAACACTGCCTCCGAAGAACTTAAATTACATACCACAGTAGATTTTGTTTCAATTAACTTAAAGCAAAGTGTGTAAGGAACATCTGCTAAGAGAACGGATGCTTTTCTGGACGATTTTTGAGATAGACTTGTATTCATGTTACAATATTTCATTTGCTTGTCAGGACGAAAAGGGGAAGTTCGTTTTTTACCGAAGACTTCTACATATTTGTTAACATTCCAGGTTTCAATTGATTAGAATCTCCCGAGAAGTTAGAACAACTTCTATGAATTTAGGATAAATAGGAAAAAGTAGGGGGAAAAATAAACTTACTCAAAATTCTGAATTTTGAGTAAATTGAAAATTTGATTGAAATTTTAATTACAGCACCCAAGGAAATTTGACTTATTAAGAAAAGTTAGTATCCACTTTGATAAAACTTTTAAGGTATTTCTCCGACTTTCTTGGCATGCCTTCATGATGTAATGGTCTACACACTGGGCGCGTATTCCAGAGGTCCGTTGTTGGATTCCCGGCGAGAGCATTGCTCATTTTTCATCTTTTCCGCTTCCAAAAAAATACATAATGTCTCTAAAGTGGCACTCAAACTAAAAGAGTGGTGGATGATGATTCTCCACACCCAGGATTTGGCGAGTGGGTCCCATAAAACCTCAGTCACCTTTTAAAAGGGGAAGTGTATAAGGTAATTCTCCCAGCTTCTTAGCATGCTTTCGTAGTGTAGTGGTAGTGGTCAGCACGCTGGGCGCGTATTCCAGAGGTCCGTGGTTCGATTCCCTGTGAAGGCGTCGCTAATTTTTAACTTCTACTGCATTAAAAAAAAGAAGAAGAAGAAGAAGAAGAAGAAGAAAGAAACAATATCTCTATAGTGCCGCCTGAACTAAAAATGATGGTTGATGACGATTCTCCACCACTAGAGTTTGGTGATTAATCAACAGTGCCCTTTAAAAGGGGGAGTATATAACATATTTCTCCCACCTTCTTAGCGTGCCTTCGTGGTGTATTGGTCTGCATGCTTGGCGGGTCTTCGAGAGGTCCGTGGTTCGATTCCCGGAGAGGGCATTGCTCATTTTTCATGTCTCTTGTTTTAAAATAACTTAATGCCTCTACAAACTCATCAGGGAAAGAGGAATTTAAATTATCACAAATTTTGAATTATCAAAGTTATGTTTGATTTATGAAGAAAAGTTAGTATACATTTTTAAAACAACTCATCAGGGAAAGAGATATCTAAATTTAAATTATCACAAATTTTGAATTAACAAAGTTCTATTGTCTTTTCAAACTATTGGATATTAGAAATAGTATTAGTAAGTCTGAATACTATTATCAGAAGCTCTATGCTAACAGGAATAATTTTTTAATGCCATAACTTCATATCAGTGAAATCTCCCATCTGTTAGGTACAATTTTATCTTTATTTCCAACATTAGCAATGAGATTCATTACATTAAAAACAAGAATTTTTATTTTAAAAAAAGTTAAAAATTTCCATAATTTTTAAATATTAAATGAGAACTTTTTTTATGAGATCATGCATTGACAAATTATGTATGAATAAAAAATTCAGGATGTTTATTTCATTAACACATCATGATGCTAAGTTTTTTTTCCCCCTTGAGAAAGTAAATAAAAATTCCATATTAAACATTTCTGAAATGTGAAAAAAATGTAATAATATATACTACTGGATTAAAATTATAAATTTTTATTAAACATATTTCTGAAAATCTTTTAAGCATCATGCATATAGTTTATGTGAGAGAGCAGAAGCAAATAATGAGTAATGAAATAGCAATAACTAAATATCTACACAGTGAAATCTCTGCAAGAAGGGCATCCATGGCTCTTATCTTTCATGGAATCCATCATCTTATAGAGATATTTAAAAACGAATTCTGTGAAGTTCGATTTATGATCTCAGAAACATTACTCATTTTCAGGAAGTGGTTGCCCCAATGATTTCACTGTAACTGCTAAAAATGATCAATAATTATAAATAAGTAAGCAGTAAAATCAAAACTTCTGCCCATTTCACAAACCACTGCATTTAATAATTGTTATTGACAACTTATGTTAGCACACAGTGATGAAATAGCACATATACATATATAAATAGTAAACTATTACATAAGTTATATTAAATGTAATAAAATCTCCCTAAGATGACCATATATGATTCCTGATGATTTTTCAATTTCTGTTTCTTTTAATAGCTTTTAGATTGCTCAAACAAGAAAATAACTATTACTAATGCCCAATAATAAAGCTTTTTTATGTTCTCAGAATTACTATTAACTTTCAGAAGTTTCCAAAATTGTTTTACCAAAGATTTTGTACAATAATAAAATTTCATATGTGTTATATGTTAACTTTTGTTATACTTATTATAAGTAATGTACAGATCATAATTAAATTGCCAGATTAATTTTTCAAACTGCAGATTGGTATTTTTGCTTTCATTGAAAACATCAAAATGGATGTACGAGTAAAATTTGAATTTGTTTGGCAAAGTGAAATTCCAATAGTATGTGGATTTGTATGCAATCCACATACTATTGGAATTTCACTTTATGCAAACAAAAGCAAGCTCTTATGATATAAGTCCGTTGCATTTAAGAAATATATAACTTACAATCGTTACACAAAATACAATAAATATCAAACATCTTTAACATGACTCATCCTTGCCATTTTAGGTCAATACTATTTCTTACTGCTGGATAGAAATTTCTATTAAAATTTTACATGCTGGATATGAAGGTTTATATATTCAGGAAAAACATGACTATTGATTTGACCATTTGTCATTTTTTATGGAAATTTTTTTCTATGTAATTTTATTCCATAGTACTGGTTTGTTTTTAAAACACTAATTTATTCCTCTATTATAAATAAAATGACAAAATAATCATATTTATCACAATATGGTTTATTTTAAATCCTTTTTTTATTATTATTACTTATTTTTATTTTTCGCCTTTTAGGGGTTTCATTCTGTCCATCAGAATATATAAGTGAATAGTAAAAACTGATGTTGAGAGGATGAAGGATAATTGAATTTCTGTTAAATTATATTTAACAGTACATATCTAAAAAAATAGAAATTTAATACAGATCTCCACTTTGCAAAAGAACAGCACTGCTGTAAAATCTTTAATAAGACAAAATGGTAAAAAGTAATGAAGCAGCTAAGGTGAATTTATATAGAAAAACTAACCTTTATTAAAGGATATTATATAGAATACTTTTTTTTTTAAAGGACAGCCATTAAATAATCATTGGCATTTATTTCTGTATGGTTAGCTTCTGTGCTTATGTTTCAGAATATGATGCTAATGTCTGAAATGTTGACTCATACCTGATACTCTGAAGAAACTTATGGAAATGATTCACCGCGAAAATTTTATCCAAATGAAATCATGAATGTTTAGGAATACGCAGAGCTAAAATGTCTTACAACTAGTCCGAAGACAGTATGAGAATTATAATAATCTGCCTGGGGAAAATCTTAAAGCTGATAATGTAACCAAAGTCATAGGTAAGGTTTTCAGTGCCCAGCTGAAGTTTTCGCACCCCCTTTTGTTTGCTAAGAACGGAAAATATTTAATTTTAAAATTTAGTAATATCAGTTTGGCTCCCCTTGGGGGGGGGCAAGGGACAGATGTCTACCCTCACTCCCCTCTAGCCATGCCCCAGGAGGTAACAATGAAAAGAATGTTACATGTGAACCACCATGCAAGGAGACCAATTGTCCTCATTTGGTAGACTCTGTCCTTCTTCAAGAAGTGTCCTCCTAACTGTCTTCCTTTTCAATATTTTACAACTAATCTGTTTATCTCTGTATTAGTTAAAGATGCTGCTTCGAAATGTTACACGTCAATGGTCATGTGATGGTGCAGTTCGAAGAAACATGATTATAAAATGCACAGACAACACATTCCGGGCATATCAATACATCACGCAGCCACACTTGTCATGCACCTCACACTTTTGCGCACTTTACTTTGTTTATTTTAATGTGTTTGTAATATTATAGTTCACATTTACATCTGATGCAAATACAAATTTCCTTTCACTGTATAATTATTATACTCTGAGTATAATAATTGTGACAATATACTTGCAGAAGACTTGAAAAATGCAGTATTTGTAACAGTTTTATCTGAGGCATCGAATCATAATGAAACAAAATTGTATCCAATAATAGTAAGATATTATAATGTTAACAATGGCACTCACATAAAAATTTTTAATTTAAAGTCTATTGAGGGCGAAGAAATTTTGGTGAACCATCTATACAGAGTAATAAATGAAAACAATTTGAAATATAAAGTTGTTGCACTAACAGCAGATAATACAAATACAAATTTTGGTGGGAAAAGATGCAAAAGGAGTAAATAATGTCTATGAAAAATTACCAGATTTACTCTAAAAGAAAACACTAGGCATAGGTTGTAATGCACATATTTTGTCAAATGCAATAAACATGGTATCATCTGCCATGCCAATTGATGTAGAAGTAATAATAACAACAATTTATTTGTATTTTAGTCGTTTTACGGTTCGTGTGACTGCTTTAAAAAAATTTTGTAAAGACGCAAATGTCCTGCTTTGTTCGCTTTTTGTCCTCTTTTTCATTGTAAAAAGAAAAGGGTCACCTTCATTAAATCATTTTCTTATAATATAAATGTTGTCGTTTTTAAAAATCATATCAATTTCTTAAGAAATAAAACATAAAATAAAAGAAACAATCATATGATGAATACATAGATTATGTAGATAGAAGTACATGTATATTCGGTGTACAAAAATGAGTCCATTGGAAACTGTAAAGGAGATGGCAGTGAAAACGTAAAGTGAGTTGTGAAATATCTGGTTGTGCAAGATATAGGAGACAGGTTGAAGACCACTTATTAATATCTAATTATTTGAATCTATAAGATCACTATGTCTATAATTTAGGTGCCCAAATGGGTCAAAAAGTTAAAAATTTTTTACACTTTGACTAATGTTTAGGATACTAGCTGTTAAAATTGATATCTGCAGATACTTCCTTAAAACTGTTGGTTTCCTTGTTTTTCCTGTTACATCATAATTGGTCCTACTTTTCAGCAGGCATTATATGAAATAAATGTTGCACCATAATTCTGCTTTCCAACTTTCTTCATAAAAGTGAAAGGATGTAAAAAAGAACAACTTTTTAAACAGAAACAGTAAATTTTACATAAGCTGCAATAATAAGTGTAGTTAAATATAGTAATAAGCAATAAAATCTATATCTAAAATTATCTAACATTCTTGCATTCAAAATTCTTTAGTTTTTAGTCATCTAAATTTTCTCAGTAATTTGCCGATTACGCCCTAATTTTTAAATAAAGATAAAACAACTGATATCTAAGACACTACTTAACAGTCTTACTTTTATTTTCAAAGAAAATATATCTATACTTTTTGCAAATATGCAGTTTTACGATTGCAAGGACAAATATTGTAGAAATCAATAAGAAATCTCTGCATTGATGAACTCACATAATTGTTCATTATATATAAAAACAAATTCTGTTAACATGAAAATATATATGTGGACAAGTTTTTTTACATACACAATTCTTTTGACCTAAATATTTATTTTTGATTGATTTCAAAGGTTGCAATCATAAATATTCCACATTCATTACATAATATATAAAAACAAATATTTGAGAAAATGAATAATAATTGCCTTCCTTAAATCTTTTAGGGAAATATGTTTTTAATACAATGTCAGGTTTCTTTTCATAATACAGTGGACATATTCAACAAAGAGTTAACAGAGCGTAATGTTCGGAAAAAACTTCCTTAGCAAAACAATCCATTATACAGTTTTTATAATATTTCAAAGATTACTCCACTTGACAATAAAAACGTATCTCTCCATTAAATAGATAATAAAATATAACACAGATTTCAATCTGATTTCATAAATTTCATGCATTTTAAAATCTACTGCACACTCCAAATATTATATACATATATGCCAGAAATATATATTTCTATTTGTGTATGTACGAAGAAATAATGCATGAGTAAAATCACATATCTAATGCATTTTTTGAGCAGACTGATTAGTTTTAATGCACGCGTATATATAATGATAATCTTAAGTTCTTGCTACAAACTATACCACTAAAGAGAAGAGTCGTAAATATTTTATAAAAACTTCCCCAAACCCATTCACATGGCAATTACAACATACGTAAAAGTATGATAACAAAAAATAACCAGTACGGCGATAAATAGCCAATTACAATAACCCTTCATTCGTCAAAAGCACTCCTGTGTCGAGAGTATTTGCCCTGAGGCCGGTAAATATCCGGGTAAGCCTCCTTCGTCGGGTCTCAGATATCAGACAGATTCATAAGTATGCTGTAGAACATCACCCTGCTAGTCTGGTCCAGCAAAACAGGGTCCCTTTTTCGTGAAACCCAGATGGTAAAACTATCAAGCACTTTCGCCCCCCACACATGGTGGAACGCTTAGCAGAAAGGAATTTTGGGGTGCAGTACAACTGCTGATAAGAATTTCCGCTGAAGGAAAGAGGGCAAGGGGTGAAAATCTCTGAACTAAGTTAATACAAAATGACTTTGGTAAATTAAAAAAAAAAAATGAAGCTACTAATTACACATTATAATACATAATAAAAATGTCAGCACTGTAATAATTGTTACCTCAGCCACCAATTGAGACTAAACACAATTAATCCAAAAGAAATACAAATAGAATCAAATTATTTTTCTTCTACCGCCAGTCAGAAAGTATGTATTCGTTTAACGTTAAAAGAAAGAGGGATACCAATTAAATTACTCAAAGTTAAGGAAAAAAAAATTAACACACAAAGGTGTAACAACAAAGTTTTAAAATAAAATAAAAAAATTAAAGTTAAAAGTTAAACAACCTTAAGGGTCAAAACAACTAGAACAAAACAAAAAATCTAAGTCCCTAAACTCAAATTAAAATTAAACAACTTCAACTCAGAACTTTTAAAAGCAACCTAACCAAAACTTAAAGTTTACAAAAGTTACAATTTAAACTTACAACCAACTTTAAACAACAACAAAAAATTAGAACTTCAATTACAAATCAAAACTGAAATAAGCAAAACAACTTAAGCTTAAAAAAATATATATAACGTTTAATACATAACACACCTATGTAGCTGGAATCAGAAAAACAAGTTTGATTAAAATGCAAATAAAAGTTCATTAAGCTCTTCTTGTGGTTTATAACAGAAAATATAATACGAATCTGAAACAGCGATTTTTTTGCAATCAAAATAGTTGTTTTGGTTACTTATTTTGGTTGTTTGAATCAGATTAAGGCCCACGAAATTCATCCTGTTTAGGAGTCACGTTTACGCCTGTCGTTAGCATGCAGTTACATTACAGGTACTGAATACAGATACTTTGCGCATAGACCAGCTACCTCGGGAGTTAGCATTTTTCAGCTGCATACAAGTAGTAAAAGTTCGACTTTTCTCAGTTTCGCTGCCAATTTTGAAGAGGAACACTGTCGGGAGGCGTGTCCGAGGGTATCCCAGCCCTCTTTATCTAGCCGGTGTTTCTCGAGAGGATTTTCGGCTGGCCACATGTATAGAGTGCCCCATGAGTAGTACAAATAAAAAATGAGTAAATTTGTGAATGAGTAGTGCAAAGACACTACACATTTACAAAGTGCTTTTGCCTTCTCTGGAATTCCTACCCGTGCCCTTCGATACGGCAGTCAGCGTCGCTTAGCGTACCCGTCCTGTTCGATACGACAGTCAGCGTTGCTTACCGCTGTCCAGTTTGGGTGTTGTAGAAATAGGATAGCCAAGATGAGTTTGTTTTCTCTTGTAGTTAAATTTTTAACAAAATATAAATAAAAAATTTATTTCATAGTTAAACATCTGATAGGTCTACATTACAGTTACATTCTTACATAGTTTACCAGTAGCACAGCCATTTTCTAATTTTGGTTCTAAAATCTAGGTCGACTGTGCAGTTAAACTCCTAAGTAGCTTACAAGTAACTTAACCACTATCCAATTTGAGTCCTCAAATGAATTTATCAGGGAAAACGTTCAGTGAGGTAATGGCGAACATTACACTAGCGGAGCTAAATTCCTACTTCTAAGCTCTACCACTTGGACATTAATTTTTTTAATTTTCTGTTTTATTTTGATTTTTGATTAATAATCGCATTTTTGATTAATGTTTTTGTTCTGACCTGCATACAAACTGATCTGCTCTGAATGCAAACTGATCTGCATTTTGTTACGATATTGTTTTCATTACCATTTTTTTATCAACATGTCTGGAATCAATGTGTGCACTGATTTCATTCCGGAAGTTTCCTGAAACTTCAAAGATGAATATATATGTTGGAATAAAAGTAACACCATATTATGAAAATAAAATATTCTAACAATGATTGTAATGAGAAGTCACATAAATAATCAAATCTGTATCTTGAAATCTTTGAGTAAAATTTATATCACAGTTTGCAGATTTTCAGATGCATTACTCATGTTAGTTTTTAATAATAATCAAAATAACATAAAATTGGATTTAAAACCATTAAAATCTTAAAATTCCTATAAATCCTTGTCATAATAAGACTAATTAACTGAATGGAAAATGTTTTCGTTGGCCGCGTAAGATTGCTTCAACGGGCCAGATTACTGGCTTATAGGATTAGAGTGTTTTCGCATTATGAGATACTAAGTGTTAACAGAGTTTCGGTATAATAGATCATGGACGCACTTTACTATATTGTATCATCAGTTCGTAAATCACCTTAATTTTGTATACCCTTAAGAACTCTTTAATATAATCACAAGGCATGTTTTGTAAAAATTCAAATAAGAGTTGATTTAGCTATTCATGTTGGTTATAAGAGAAAATATAATACATATCTAAAACGATTAGATGTTGGATTGAAAATGGTTGTTTATGTTACTAACTTCGTTTGTCTAAATGAAAGCAAATACACGATATTCGTCATGGTAATGATTAAAGATTGCGTCTGTAGTAGGCAAGAAGCATGGGCGGCATACACGCGAAAGTATGACTTTACTTAATTATGCCCCCCCCCCCAGTTATGAACGAGATGAGCCTAACGGAAGGGATCCGAGGTCCTACTAAAACTCTTCCCCTACCGACAACATCTCGCGAGGTCCTTTGGCTCGCCGCATGTTTAGGCTGCCCATTCTATGCTGCATATACATTTATAAACATTAATGCCTTCTCTGGGAAATTTTCAGAGGCGTTCGTTACTCATTTTTTTAATGTTAATCAAATTAATATAAAAGTGGGCTCAAAACTTTTAAAATATTAATATTTCTCTAAATTCTTGCTATAAAATTTAATGTCATATTAATGCTAATTAAGCGAAAATAAAACGCATTCCCTGGCGGTGTAAGATTGCTTCGGCGGCCGCTTGTTTCAGACCACTGGCCTATAGGATTAGTACATTTTTGTACTAATCCTATAGGAAACTAATCCTATATGAAATGCTAATTCTTAAAAGAGTTTCAGTCTAATAGATCATGGACTCTAATATGTTGTATCATCATCTCGGAAATCACATTCATTTTGTTAACCTGAGATAGTGCAAAACGCATGGGAAGCTAATTTGCTGTGTTTGCTTGAGTTGGTTAAACCTTGATACAAAGCTGACGCATTTCTGAACACTTAACCTAACGGCTAACAAGCAAAATTATCTTAACCTGTTGAATACTTAGTGCCCTTAATATCTACTTACGTGTAATCACTAAAGCAAGTTTTGGGAAAATCCAGGTAAATGTTGAATAAAAGCCCTTCTTGTGGTGTACAGCCGAAAATGAACGCCAATCTAAAACGCTAATTTGTTGTAATAAAAATAGTTGTTACTTTTATTACTAACTATCTTGGGAACTACTCTTATATGCGCCCTCAGATCGCCAAATGCGGCGACAAATTTCTCGCCAAACATTTTTGGCGAGAAACTCCGCACTGCCATATTACTATCTAAATTATACTTTAATATTTTTTGTCTACATTTCGAACTTTACTCCTAAAATGTCTCCAAAATCGCGGTTTTCACACATGCAAAAACCGCATTTTGAACACACAATTTAAACTAAAATCCGAAACAAAAACAAAAAAAATTAGACAGCAAAAACGTAAAGTTTCTAACCAAAAATATTTGACAAGAATACCATGTACACAGTGTTCTGTTTCAACTTTAAAAAAACATCTACGAATTGCACAATCTAGGCACTAAGCACTAATCAACAAAATAAACTAAAATAAATTTCAAACAGTTCCAAAAAAAAAAAAAAACAATAACGGCAGAAATTTATACTAAAAAAATGAACATAATATTGTACAAAATAAGAACAAGAATAAAATAACATGCACTTACCATGAATGAATGCTTTTCGAACAGCAGAAATACCAATTTTATACCGCCTTTAACATGCCGCCATGTAATCACTATCGCATTTATATGATAGCCAGACACACCATCCAGAAAATTCATACTACGGTTCACAAATAAATATTCAAAACCTTCTTTCCTAAATCCTTGTAAGATTTCCAGCCATCCGAAAAAATAGTTGTACAAGGCTGAATCCATTCTTTAATCCATCATGCACAGCCGCTAAAACTAATCTTCCAGACCCTCTTGCAACCACGTCTCTCATTGCAACATAGGCCATTTTAAACCACTTCAAAAGAGTTTTCAACGTCAAAAGAATTGCCATACAACACGCAATCGCGCCAAAAACCAGCGCAGAACACATATTGCCACATTTGGTGATTTTAGGGCGCATATAAGAGTACAGCCCTATCTTGTTTGAATTAGATCAATCGAACGAAATTCATGGTGGCAAAAGGCCAAGTTGCGTTTGTCATTGGCGATATCCTTGGGAATCATACAGGTGAGTGCTAGACTATGCTAATTTCTGCCCCCCCCAATTTTGAATAGCATCGCCATCACAATGGGAGGAGTCCGAGGGTCTCCCACCCCTCTTTCCATCCCACAACCTATCGTCAAGACATATGCTGCATATTTAGAGCTTGCTATATGTTTAGAGTGCCCCTCAAGTCGGAAGAAACGTCCTTGACCCAGACATTATACATTTACAATCATCGACCATTTCGCTGTAATTCCCACCTGGGCCTTCGATACGGCAGTCCGCATCGCTAACCACTGTCCCGGTTGAGTCGCATGAAAATATTATGAGAAATTTGAAACTGTTTTCCCGTTGTTTAAAGTTGAAATATTTAAAAATATAAATTTCATTTCAAGTTAATTATCTGATAGACCTACACTATAGTTAAACACTAACGTAGTTTAGCAGTAGCACAACCACTATGTGATTTTGGCCGCACTGAGTATTAATCTGCAGAACTTTCTGACCTGGGCAGAAAATGTGGCATGAGGAAAGAAGAATATATCATCTCAAAATGTCGGGGTTAGTGATGAATAGTTGTCACAAACTTTCTAAGTGTGAAACTCTTTCGTAATCGCCTGAAACTCAGTATTTCTTTCTTTCATTTTTGAACCCAAAGTTTCAGCTGGAAATGAATGAATGTTTTTCGTTTTTTAAATACAGGCATTCAGCAGATACAGCATATATAATCTTTTCTGTTTGATGCTTTAAGCAGAGAAGTTCAAGCATTTAGCCACCAAGGACCGCACTGGAAAAAGAAAATATATTTCGGGTTATAATTTTGAATACAAGTACAACGTTGTTAGCTCCGAAATAAGCAAAACAGATAATTACGTAAGTTTCTTTGAAAATTCTCCGGTCTGCTCAGGTTTAATGCTGAAAGAAATTTTTGAACTTCCCTCTAACAGAGAAATGTACGCATTTGACTGCGTTATTTCGAGCTTGCTTAATGTGTGCTTTATATTATACTACATCACAGATATAGAAAAAGTAAGTGAATCTCTCATTTACTTTAATCATTCAGCCAGCCGTCCCGAAATATTTATGATGCTGATGGCAAAAAAATAACTATTTCTTACAATACTCTAAATAACTATAACTTACATATTTAAGTAATTAAATATAAATATTAATTTATGATTTTTGAATTATTTTACCATTTTACTAGAGATTTTAAACATAAAATTTCTTTTTAAATTTTGGTTGTATTTGCAAAAAATCTTAAAATTAATAAAATTTATTTTCGTATTAAAAAGTAAGGCTACCTATTTCTTACCATTTTTACTGTTACGTTGGTCAAACGTGTTGAAATGCGGAATTTTATCCGTTTATTTGGGCTTGTTTTATCTGGCCATTCGAAATACATATTTTTTAATCTATTTCTGAGAGCCGAAGGGTCGTTTTTTTGAAAGCCAGCCATAAGTCCCGTTTTGTTAAAAGCCAACCATAAGTCCCGATCGTAATTTTAAAGTACGTCATCGGAGATGGGTTTTAGTATTTCTCTTTCGCTTCGCACTCTGTTCTTGGGTCTCATTCGCATTTGCTTTGGTCCGCCCATTGGGTGTCCTTGTTTTGATTCTTCGTTGTTAACGCTGTTTTTGAGTGGGTACCTATACACCTCTTGTAATATATTGGGGATGCACTCAGAGCCACGAAGTGACCTCTTGTTAAAAAAACGAGTGACCCCGACCTATACATCTCTTATTGCACCATTTCCATATAGAAGCTGTTGGAATGCGAAGGAGAAGGTAATATCGTAGACAGCACTGCGATAGGCCAGGGAAGAGCAGAGGTAACGTCGCTGCTTACTGGAAATCATCAAGAGAGGTTATTAAGGAAGATTTGATTAAATCTCTCTACCATGCTGTCTGACTGGGTATGTTAAGGTATCATTTGGATTTTCCCGATGCCGAGTACCTTGCAGAGTTCTTTAATTACAGTCGATGCAAAATGTCTTCCTTGAACGGAATATAGCTGCAGAGACACTCCGAATTTGGATATTTAATGCTGTATTTTTTACCTATGAAATAGTGATTGCCCCTTCATCAGGCATAAGATACGCTTCAGGCCATTTGGTGAAGTAGGTACTGAGAACGAGGATTGGCTGCAATCCGCAGTTCGTGGCTGAGGTCACAGGATGTCAAAGGTGATGCGTTCAAATTTGTAACGTTCCAGTTTCTCTCGGCTTCGTTTTTTCGGTACTATCCGACTGGCACAGGCATCGAATGATCAGCACCATTATGATCTATTATACTGAAGCTCTAGGAAATGCTAATTCCTAATTCTGTTAAGAGTTATCATGTTCATGTCTGCAGTAAAGAATTAGCTTTCCATAGTACGAAACAAACACGAAACCTAAGATTTTTTTGGTCTGAATCTAGAGACAATTGGACTGACCCTAAACGGCCAGCGAATACATTTTCCATTCAGTTAATTAGCATTATTTTGACATTCATTTTTATCCCACAAATTTAGAGATATTTCGACATTTTAATGGTTTTTATTCCAGTTTTACATTTCCATTAAAAATGAACATGAGTAACAGCTCTGAAAATTTACAAAGTGTGATACAAATCTTATTCAAAGATTTGAAGATACAGATTTTACTATTTATTCCATTACAGTCGTTATTCGAATATTTTATTTTCGTAATGTTGTTTCACTTTTGTTGGAACTTGTATAAAGATAATTGAAGTTTGAGGAACTTCTGGCTTTAAATCAATTCGCACATTGACTACAGATCTGTTGTTTATGAAATATAAATAAAAAAAATCTTCTATCGAAATTCATATCAATGTTTTCACAGTCTGAATCAATTTTCCGTACCTAGCTGAGACACGTAAATTATGTCAGACTTAATTCTGTCATAATTTATATTCATTGTCTGTAACGTATATAAGATTAGTATTAGAATGTAAAAATTGAGTCTTAGTGGTGCGACAAATCTCACAAAACCTTCGTTTCTGTTTCTAAAATAATGTGGGATATTTTCAGAGTTAAATAATGTGTCGTACTTGCTTTATATCAGTATTAGCGTGTATCTTTGAAAACGTTTTGAGAACATCTGTGATAATCCTTAATTAGCATTTAAAAAAATGAATAAAATTTATACGGATTGGATTGTCAAATGCTTTGAAATTTTGTTTTTCAAATTAAAAACAAAAAATTCTTAATTTCTTCCTGAAATGCGTCAGACATGGGAGCGGGTTTCGAGTCGATGACACAATGGATTTTAAAATTATATTTACAAGTTTAGATTACATTATATTATTTAAAATAATATTTAAAAACTTTGTTTACATTTATTGCGAAAGGAACCATAACCAATTCTTTACTTACCAGTTTTTTAGTAAACGTGAATGCTATATGTAGTTTATAATTTTTAACCACTTCAGCTTAAGAATGTCTGCCGTGTCTTTTCTTAAATAAAATCGCGTTGCCTATTGGCAAAGCGATGGCTATGAAATAAATTGTACTTTTTTGTTCTATTGTTTGGTTATTAGATGTCAAATTGACGGAAATTTCTAAAACTTTTTTCTAAGTATGCATTTCTAACATAGTGCGTAAATGCACATTTTTCAAGTGAAACAAAAACAGTTTGTAGATTTAAAAATGTTTCAAAAATAATTTATTTAGGCTTTGAAAAGCTGAATTATGTTTCCTTTAAGAGAGATTTTCAAAACCCCACACAGGAAGGGTCTATCAGTTAAAGTTTTAAATAATACTACAAGCTTTCTGATATCCATTCAGATGTTAAATCGTATGTGTTAAGCATGTGTATAGTTTTCTCTGGAAAATTTCTAGATTTTTTAATTTCAAGAATGTACATTTCATTCCTTTTTTATTCGACCTGGATAAATCTACAAGCGTTCACCAATTTTACGCCTCATCTGATTGTAGTTCCCCCACTATAAACGAAAAGGGCATGGAATTTTAATTTTCCACGCACTCCGATAACTCACGAATCTTCATATTTATTGTTGTATCATAAATTATAATACGACGTTTAGCTTAAGAGAGCTTCTCCTGACGCATGCGCCGTTCGCGTTTATCCGCGCGGTGATGATGACGTAACTGTTTATTACGTATGTATGTATATGTATACCATTCTTATTTTTTCGCCCTTTTTTTTCTGCTGTACGCAACTATGTTTAAGTTAATCTCTGTCATTAAAAATGTTCATTGATATTACAATCAATTTAGGCTCATTTATTTCTTCAATGGTTATGGGCCCAGGAACGTTTCAACTGTGCCTAATTAACAAAATACTTATTTTAAAATGAACATTTTGAATGTTTCGAGCATTGACCTCTTAAGCCTAATTCAATGCAAGAACTGTTACGTCTAATCAACGGTAAGAACTGATCAGCTTTCAGTTAAGCCTACTTTTATAGCGCTCAATCTTGGTTTTTGGTTGTGAGAGACTGTATTACATTATGTCGCATTTGACTACTATAGAAAAGCTCGGAAAAGATAATTTTGACAGTTGGAAATTACAAATAGAAGCAGTATTGATTAAAAACGACCATTGGGATTATGCAACCGTTAAAGCGCTAAAACCTGCTGAAGGAACCGAAGATGAAAAGAAATGGCTCCAAGCTGATCAAAAAGCTCGCGCAGATATAATTCTTGCTATTAATCCTAGTGAACTGTGTCATATAAAGCATTGTGTGACATCAAATGCTGTGTGGAATAAACTCAAATCAGTATATGAATCGAAAGGACCTGCGAAGAAGGCTACATTATTAAAACATCTTTTATTTAGAAAAATGGCGGAAAGCGAAACGATGTCTGAACATTTGAATAATTTCTTCGAAATAGTTGATAAGCTTAAAGAAATGGAAATTGACATAGCTGATGATCGATTCTTCTGCTCTATAGTATTCCAGAAAATTTTGAAAATTTTAGATGCGCCATCGAATCAAGAGATCAGTTACCTAGTCCCGAATCTTTGAAATTAAAAATGTTAGAAGAATGGGAAGCAAGAAAAGGGAAATTGTTTCAAGATTCACAAAATGCATACTATACTGATTATAAAAGAAGAAATCAAGAACAAAAGAAAAAGGAAAAATGTAAGGTAAATTCAAACAAAAATTTTCCAGCTGAAAGAAATAGCTGATAGAAAATATGCGCAATCAAATAAGGGAAATCAAGGTTCTATGATGGCTTCTAATTATGAAGAGCAGATTAGTTTAGCAGTAAACAATGCTTATCAGAAGACCTCCTCATGGTGCTTAGATAGTGGCTGTACATCTCACATCTGCAATGACAGAAGGTTATTTTCAGAATTTCACCCTCGAACGAATTCAACCATAAAGTTAGCAGTTGAAAAAACATAAAAAATTACAGGAATTGGAACTGTCCTTATAACAGCACCTAATGGAAATAAGACAATTAAACTTAACCTTAAAATGTGTTATGTGTTCCGGAATTAAAATGTAATTTGCTGTCAACATCTAAAGCTACTGCAAATAATCGTTCAGTGATTTTTACAGAACGACATGCTTGAATAATAGAACCAAATGGATCTATACTAGTGCAGGCTATTCGTCATGATGATCTTTATTATATACATCCAAGCACTGAAACAGCTGCAATAGCACAGGTAAGTGATTTTGTAAAGTGGCATCTTAAATTAGGTCATTTAAATGAGTCTGATTTGAAAAGACTTAAGTCTGATAACATGGTTAGAAATTTAAATTTTAATAACACTGAATCTCTAAAAGACTGCAAAGTCTGTATCCGAGGTAAACAAACTGCGCAACCTTTTCAAAAAGAATCAAAATTTCAAAGTGATGAATTACTGAACTTGATTCACTCAGATTTGTGTGGACCTATGAGAGTCCCATCCCGTGCTGGTTCGCGTTATTTTCTTACTTTCATAGACGACAAATCGCGTTATGTCGAAGTCAGTTTTCTTAAAACTAAAGATGAAGTGAAAAATGCATTCATTAAATACAAAGCTGCGGTCGAAAATCGTCTAGGAAAGAAAATAAAAATCCTTCGGACTGATAACGGTCTCGAATATCGCGGAGAAGAATTTAATAAATATATTCAAGAATGCGGGATTAAACGAAAATTCTCTCCACCAATGACTCCTCAACAGAATACGAGAGCTGAACCGCACTTTAACTGAAATGGCCAGATGTTTGTTACTACAAAGTGATCTTTCCCAATCCTTTTGGGCTGAAGCCTTGAACTGTGCTGTTTATATTCGTAATCGTTGCCCGAATCGAAGCCTGGGAGTAAACAAAACACCTTATGAGTTATTTTTTGGCATCAAGCCAACTGTATCTCACTTCAAAGTATTCGGACAGAAATGTTTTTTACTTAGTAAAAGGTCTAAAGGGAAATTCGATCCTCATTCAGAAGAACATATTTGTAGGATACTCAAATGAATCGAAAGCATACAGGCTGTGGAATAAAAATTCCAGAAAAATCGTTATAAGCCGAGATGTTAGATTCATTGATGAATTTGAAAACTCTACTAATTATGATAAAGATTTAGAAGTTTTATTTCTCGAAAATATTCCTGATAAAAAGAAGGAAGAACCTCTGAATTTTAAGCAAATATCGGCTGATGAAATAACAGAAGACCCCTAAAATATGGCAGAAGCATCTGCTGAATCATCTGATAATGAAGATTCTGATTCCGAAGCAATACCTGAAAGGCAGATTAAAAGGGGGCCAGGTCGTCCAAAGAAAGTCAAGACTGGAAAGCCAGGAAGACCAAAAAAGGAGTACCACAATATAAACATAGAAAAGGAAGAAGCACAAATTGCTGAAGAATATACAAATCCGACATTAGAAGAAGCATTAAATGGAAGTTATGCTGAAGAATGGCATAAGGCTATGCAAATTGAGTATGAAGCACTTGTTAAAAATGGTGCATGGAAATTAGTAAAGCGACTACAGAGCAAAAAGGTAATAGGATGTCGCTGGGTTCATAGAACGAAGTATAATGCATATGGAACAGTTCAAAAGAGAAAAGCTCGCTAGAGGATTTGCACAGGATCCTGGAATTGATTTTAATGAAACCTTTGCTCCAGTAGCCAGAGCAAGTTCTATAAGAACTGTGATTGCATAGAGTGCTGAACAAGATCTTATGTTATAACAATTTGATTTTGTTATGGCTTATGTTAACGGAGATTTAAAAGAAGAAATTTTCATGGAACAAGCTAAAGGTTTTGAAGACCAAAATAATCCTGATTATGTTTATGCTTTGCAAAAGTCTCTTTATGGTTTCAAACAAAGTGGACGACAGTTGTATGAAAAATTAGACAAAATCTCAAAAACTTTGGATTACTACCATTACAATCAGCTAAGTATGTATACAGGATGAAAACATCTCAAGGTGAGTTAATTCTAATTTTATATGTTGATGACTTAATAATAGCAACAACTAGCTGTGATGTATATGCTGAACTTAAAGGTTATCTTTCTAAAGAATTTCATGTTAAAGATTTAGGCAAACTTCATTATTGTCTTGGAATAGAATTTAATCAAGATGTAAATAATAATTCTATTAGTTTATCTCAGCAGAAATATGTTGATAATATTCTACGAAGGTTTAATATGCAAGATGCAAAACCAGTAGCAACTCCTTTAGATCCTAGTGTAAAGTTAAGTAAAGAAATGTGTCCTTCTGAAACCGAAAAGGAAGAAATGAACAATGCACCTTATCGCCGTCTAATTGGTTCGCTTATGTATCTTTCTGTGTTTACTAGGACGGATAATACATATGTTGTCAGTCACCTGAGCCAATTTAATAACAATTCTGGAAAACTACACTGGTTGGCTGCAAAGCGCGTTCTTCGATACTTAAAACGAACTAAAAATTATTGTTTAAAATTTCGAAAGACAAGAAAAGCACTTATTGGATATACCGATGACGACTGGGCGTCTGATGTTAATACTAGAAAATCGTATACAGGTTACCTATTCAAGCTAGCTGGAAATCCGATAACATGGGAATCACGAAAGCAACAAACTGTTGCATTATCAAGTACTGAAGCAGAGTACATCAGTCTTTCAGAAAGTGCCAAAGAAGCAGTTTATTTACGTCGTTTTCTTAAAGAATTAAATTTTACTGCTGATTATCCAACCATTATATATTGTGATAATCAAGGTGCACAGAAGCTTATGAAAAATGCTGTTTATCACTCCCGCACTAAACACATAGATATTAGACATCATTTCATTCGTGAAATTTATGAAAGAAATGAAATAGACGTTAAATATGTGCCAACAGAGAAAATGCCTGCTGATGTACTGACAAAAACATTGACTGCTTCGAAACATTCTAAGTGCTGTAAATTAATTCGAATAACTGTAAATGATTAATGTTTATTTTTTTTCAGCCGCCAAACGTCGAAAGGGGGATTGTTTTATCATAAATTTTAATACGACGTTTAGCTTAATAGAGCTTCTCCTGACGCACGCGCCGTTCGCGTTTATCCGCGCGGTGAATGATGACGTAACTGTTTATTACGTATGTATACCATTATATACATTATATATATTATAATGGTATATGTATACCATTCTCACTTCTTCGCCTTTTTTCTCTGCTGTACGCAACTATGTTTAAGTTAATCATTAAAAATGTTCATTGATATTACAGTCTATTTAGGCCCATTTATTTCTTCACAAACTCTATTGATGGAACACAGAAAAAAATTTATTTAACACTCAAAATGGCGACATACAAACCAGAAGGGAAAACGTATTCTAACACTTTAAAAAATAAAATAAATACTTTCTTCGTGCGAGAGCCACACATGGCTCTCGAGCTTGAGTTTCTAACATTGCCGTTACCATGCACCTTAAAGTTTATTTATTTAAAATTGCAAGATTTTAATAACAATATTTAAAGCTGTTATAGTATCTGAAAATACATAAAGATGAGACAATACAGAGAAAGGAAAAAAAAACGAAAACATTTCGACTCATTATTTTTATATTATAAACATTCATTTTCCTTGCTTTGCCCGCGACGCTGTAATTTCGTTTGTTACTTATTTAAAATTTTCACATTAAAATTAGAAATTAAAGTTAAGGACCTAAACCTGCAGTAGTACATTACAATGCAAGGGAAAAAATTGAAATTTTCGCTGACGCGTGTGTCGGATTTCCGTAATTCTTATGGGGTCCAACAAAAGTTTTGTAAATATTACGGGGTCCTGGAAGTTGAGAAAAATCTCAGTGATAAAAAGGGGTCGCGACTGAAAAAATTTTAAGAAACCTTTGTTAGAGATATCCAGTAGCTGTTGTGTCGTATCGGGTCTTCATCTTCCTCCGTCGCCAAGCTGACTCGTTCTTGTGCAAAACTGTGAATCACTTCAAAACGGGCCTGGAGATCTTTGGTGCATTCCTCATCCGATAAAGGCACATCCGGAGGGCTACCAAACAAGAGATCAGGAGGTAGACTAATGTAACGACCGAAGAGTATCTGAGATGCGGAATAGTCGCTAGTCTCGCATTTCTCTTCAACCGTAGTATTCCCTAATTCCGTTTAAATATTCGTAGTTATACATATTTCGTCAGCTTTCTGAGAATGGTCTTTCAGACAAGGCATCTGCGTTTCCAGGTGAAGATCTTCTAATGATGGGTAATCATGTCCTCTGATACTGAAAGCAGTTTGTTGTTTTTGAAATCCAAGGAAAAATTGTTTTTCTTTGAAAAGTGCAATCAAACTATGCAAGGATCTGTAATATCTGCCATATTTGCCGTGTGATAATAGGAGGCATTTCCAAACGTGATGTTCACGTTTAACTTCCGATCTATGTGGATTTTATCACCAGACGCAGTGTGGAGGGTAACACAGCATGGCGTCCAAATGGGTTTATTTTTAAATTGTTGAGCTAAATCTCTCCGAATGACGGTAACATTAGCTCCTGTATCAATGATCATATTTCAAGGAGCTCCATCCATATGTCCATTGATGGATAGTTCATTACTGTTGCCAGAAATCTTGAGCGCTTTAAAACGTAAGATTTGCACTATCTTTGAAAAGCCGCTCCGCGATATGGTCATTGACCCGCTTTCATTTCTCTTTAAAAGCTTTCATCTCTCCTTTAAAGGATGCTTGGCAGCGTTCATCTTTTCTTGAAATGCAGCAAAAGCAGCCACGAGCTGTCTTAATTGTTTTTCTATCGCTTTAGTTATTGGCATTCAATCCCACTTCTGACACCAAAAAGTGTCGCTTGCATACAGGTTCGTAACAGATTGAATACAGAAGTCCATGTGTGTCAATGCATTTTGCAGAATCCTCACTTAACATTTGCACAAGTTAATAGCCATTTCCCTCGGATATCACGAATTATGGTGCATGAAATCGTCACAAAACTCTTCTGTTTATCAGAAAATTGTCAGCCAGTTTTGTGCCCAAGAACCTGACACCGCAACAACAAATGAAACGCATGGCAGCAGCATTGACCTTTCTCTAGCGATACTACGATGACGGTAACAAGTTCCGCAACAAAATCGTTACAGGTGATGAGATGTGGAATGCTCACTTCACCACAGGAAATTAGAAACTGTCAATCAATTGGGGTCACAGGGGATCCCCGTGCCAGGACGAACTTCCAGCAGACACTATACACACGGAAAATGATGTTCACGGTATTCTGGGACAAGAAAGGCGTTCTGCTCATTAACTTCTTGGCGAGTGGTGCTACGGTCAAAATTCAGAACAAATGGTTTGGGGTGATCAGTGCTGGTGTTGTGTTGTACCCCGACAACATTTGACGCATACGGTGAATTCCATAGGTGTCTGATCCTCCATCCTATAGCTCCCATCTTGCTTTGAAGTTTTTCCACTTGTTCTTGCATTTGAAGACTTTCCGGTCCGGGCATCACTTTACCACAAGAGAAATGTTGCAGGCACCTATGACAGGCTGCCTTCCTTCCCTGGCGGCAGACTTCTATGAGACTGGACTGGATATACTTAACCGACGATATGACAATTGGTACAGTTCCGATGCTTGTTATGCTGAGAAGTAGCTGAAATATAGCTGTATCTTTGGCAGTAGGTCTTTAAAAGTCATAGTGCTTTGTTTTTCATGGTGTGCGGGAAATTGATTTTTCAGGTGACCCTAGTATTGTTTAAATAATCATTATCTAAATCAGAATCTAACCCATTGAAATCATCATCTAAATATAAATCTAAATATAAATCTAAATATAAAGTCTTCAAATAAAAAAAATCACCTAAATAAAAAGTACTATCACCTAAAGTTGTATTACCATCATACTCAATTAATCATATTCTTCATCACTATAACATATAATCATGATAACTTAAATAAAAAGTCATCAGCAGTTAGTGTAAATCCTCATCCTTAAAATAGCAGCTAAATTATTTAAATCATCATCATTTAAATCAAGATTTTTTGGGTGTTTCGCTAGTATAACATCAAAACGAGCCAGTTTCATTTAGGTACAGACATGTACAGTTAAAAGTGTTGGAGCTTCATTAAAGATTGCAGAGGTATAGCTCCCAATCACTAACCGAATAGAGCACGGAGGGAAGGCCACAAGAAGAATAAACCTGCTGATAGTTCTTTAAAGAGAGATTTAGAAGTTAGTTTTTAAGTGAGGAGGACAAAAAGGGAGAACGGTTAATAGAAGAAATGAAGAAAACTAGAAAAAGGGTCGTTAGAAGGTAGTAATAATATTGAGGAAATGAGGGAAACCTAATAAAACAAGTTTTACATCAAGCTTGTATAGAATACTAGCAGCTTCGCTGCCAGCCTTCGTCTGGCTTTTAAATGTACCGGAAAAATGGCTGAAAGAAACACCAAACGTTAAATTTAAAAACAGCGAACAGCGTAGAATTTTACTCTGTAGACCAACTTCATAAAAAAAAGTTATTACGTATAACAAAATTACAATGAAATAAGCAATATCCCTTAATACAAATATTAATTATCCTAATAAATAAATTAACCAACTTCCCTTTGCAAAATCTTAACTCAAATGGTATAAAGGAGGTTAAGAACTTTGTTTCCAAAAAAAAATCACTCAAAACTTTTCAGTATCTTAAAATCAGTGAAATGAGCAACAAAGAACACAAAAGAATACAAAAAACAAACAAAAAAAAAATTCTGGAAAGCAAAGTATAATTAATGATATTTTATCTTATATTTTCAAGAGAAAAAAATTACAATGAAATAAGCTATATCCCTTAATGCAAATAAATATTATCCTAATAAAATATTAACCAACTTTCCGTTGAAGAAAAAAAAATATGCAAAACATTTCAATATCTTATAAACAGTGAAATAAGCAAAAAATAATATAAAAACAACTCAAAAAACATAAAATTCCGCGCAGAATTTTACTCTACAGAACAACTTTATCAAAAAAAATCAATAAAAAGGTTATATATATATATAAATGACAATGCAATATGCCAATCTCTTAAAAAAGTGACATAAGAAATACGATGAAAAATTGTTGTCAAACCCCATATTTCTAAAAGAATGAAACTATTCAAAATGATGCGATTTCATCAAAAATCTATCAACAACAATAAGACAGGAAAATTGTTGCCAAAATCACATTTTTAAAGATGTGAGATGTGCGAAGTGTACTCGGAAGCGTCATTTAAAAATTTTTTTAAAGTACAAAATATTGTTTTCCAAAATTCCTTTTGTAAAAGCAGTCGCAAGAATGAAAGCTTAACGTGTCTAAAAATCAAAGAAAAATAAACTGTACATTTTTAAAAATAAATTTATTCCTATTTAAACAAGAAATTTATTAAAACAAGAAATTTATTTTAAGTTCGTAAAATATCTAAGTGCTTACGTTTCATGACGATTTGAAAATGGAGTATGTAGAGTAAAATCTCGCTTTCCTATAGCCCATTATGTCTCAAAATGACGCGATTTCGTCACAAAACATAAAATAAATATAAAAAAAAATAATAAAAAAAATTCGAATTCGAAAAAATTGGTTCGAGGTGCACTGGCTCTTGTCTAGATACACCTATGTAGCAAATTTTGTAGCCGTGTGTCTATTAGCTTACGCGCAGCGCGAACGAAAGAAACACAGACAGACTCTTTCGTTTATTACATGTAGAGATATCATATGGCAAATTTGGAATAATTCTTAAAATAGAAGAAAAAATATATGTAGAATAATACATCATGTATACAATAACACATAATATGCCATTATAACAAAATTTTGAATTTTCCAAATTTGGAATAAAATGCTAAAACATAGAATATATCATGACAAATACAAAATAATACTTAAAATATGGGGAATAAAATATAGCATAATACATAAAGTATATAATAGTACATAATATATCATATAATAAAATTATAATTTTGAATAAAGTGCTAAAATATAGGATAATACATTATGAATCATATAATAAAATTAATAAAATAGAAGTATAACATGTAGAAGAGAATAAAATTGTATTTAAAGTTCATGATTACAAATAGTTTTCAGTATACATTAGGCAGAGTTCATGAGTCATTAAAGTGTTCATGATTATAGAGATCATAAAAAGTTCCTCGTTTAAGATCATATATTTTACATGACTCATACAATATTCATAGCTCATTTTTGTCATGACACATCAAATCAATATCATGACTCACCTTTTCAGTTCTAGTTTACTCTCACGACTCAATTTTTATATTTCATTCTGTTTATTATGGATTTTGCAAGCCTTTTTTTTATTACGATCAGTACAAATAAGTATTTGTGACAAAGATCGGTAATTATCTTAAATATCTACAAGGGTGAAAATTAAATATTTTGTTATATTTCGTCTGTTGTAGATGGGGTTGCTCTGCATAGATTTAATCGAATAGTGTTAAGTTTTGGTGAATTTGTTTCACATTAGAATGAAGATGTTGAAGTTTGCTGATCGTTCTTTTGAATGATATATCAATATTTCTGGGTGCGCGAATATGAAAAGTTTTCTTGAGAGGACATGAGAAAAGATAGTGATCACTGTCTCCTTTCTAGAAGCATATACAGAAGTCAGTGTCTATTAAGTTCCTTTGATGAAAATAAACACGATATGGCCCATGGCCAGTAATATTACATGTTAAAAAGGATTTTGTACTCTTGGTGTCAGTATTGCAATAGGGGTAGAACTAGTAATTTCGTAGACCTGTAGATGCGTTATTCCATTGTTCTTGGCATATTTGGGTCATTTGTTCTTTTATGGGGAGTCGAAGATAAGATTTGGGAAATTTCGTATATAGAAAATTGCTTTCTTGATTAGGAACAGCTCCTTTGCAAGTTTGTCGAATGTTAAGTTACCGGCATTTCTACTATGGCCTCTTATCCATGATAAATGAATTTTTAAATTATCTGTTTTTTTAGAGAGTTTATTGATGTCATAAGCAATAGAAGACTGATTTTCTGGGTTAGAGATAGCATAGATGGCAGATTGATGATCAGTATTAATATTTGATTCTATAATTAAATACTTCAATTGAATTGTTTTTAAATTTAGTGTTTATTGCTCTTTTTATTTTTGTGTGTGATACAGCAGGAGATGTTTATTGTAAGGAGCAGGGAACATTTCGTAATCCTCTGTGATGTATATGGTTTTGTTATAAGTAATATTATGGCAAAGTTTATATATTGTAGAATAAATTGCTTCCTGAATGGATTCGACATGGAGTGGAATAGTTCCAGCTAAGATATTAAGAGCAGTACTGGAGGTAGTTCGAAAGCCTCTGGTAATATTAAGCGTAAATTGTCATTGTGTTGAGGTAAGAATTTTTTCTTTTCTTGTGGTTATAGGGAATGTCCAGATGGCAGAGCCGTAGATAATCATTTTGATTATTACTGTACGATATAGTAATTTGGTGATATGGCGATTTAAACCCCAGTTTGTGCCATGCACATGTCGAAGATTTTGACTTACCGAATGTGTACGAATTTTAAGTTCTTTGAGATATTCGATAAGATGTTGTTTTCCTCTTTTATAATTTCTTCGGTATTTGATTGATTTAGTATGCTTGATTTTTTTCGCCATTTATTTTAACAGAAAGTTGCTTAGTAAGATTTTATCCGGGTTTATGATTTGTCATGATTCTAGATTTGGAGGATTAAATTTCTTGCATTCTTGCTGGAATATGGCTATTATTTCTTGACAATTTCTTCGAAGGATTAAATGGGACCTTCCACTGATAACAAATGCGACATCATCGGCGAAAGCAGTAATTTTAGCAAAAGGAAGCCAGGCACTTTTTATAATTTTATTAAATGTAATATTCCATAATTCTGCGCTCATACATGCGCCTTGTGAACATCCACGAACTTGTTTTCTTCTGATTAAAGTATTATTATATAAAATGAGACTATGGCGATTATCAAGGAAATTATTAATAATTTGGTAGATATTATAAGGACATTCAATATTTCTAAGTGCTTCTTTAATTTAAGGCCGCCATAATGAATCAAAGGCTGATTTAAGATCTAAGCTGATTATTGCGGAGTGTAGGTTATTGATTTTATTAACATTGATTTGACTTAGGACTGCACTGGTTGCATGAATGGTAGATTTTTGCTGCCTAAATCCTTACTGATTTTCCTTGATGAATTTTTGATGGTGAAAATGGTATTCAAGTCTTCCTATAATACAACGTTCAAGAATTTCTCCAAGAGCTTGAAGAAGATTAATTGGCCGATAGGAATTAGGATTATCAGGAGCTTTTTTCTTTTTGAGGAAGAGTGTGATTTGTCCTGTTTTTAAGCAGTCTTGAAAATACCAAGTTGAAGACATTTATTGCAGATTAGATTTAGCTTACGATTAGTTTTATGTATAATTTGATAGCAGATTCTATCTGGTCCAGGAGCATTTTTGTTAATGAGTTTTTTAATAATTCGATTGAGTTCCATGGATGTAAATGTGTTATCATTTTCGTGGAAGTAGATTGAAACGAATTAATCTTTGTTCAGTTGAATCATCATATATGTTTTCTTTTGGTAGAATAACATTTAGGATGTTTTCTAAAGTGATCTTTGTAACATTTTTATTATTATTTCCCGTATTAGTGACTGTAAGTTGCGTTGGGTGGAAGATTTTGTTGGTTTCAATTTGTACAATGAGCCATACGTATCCTGGTTGTTTGAACAATAGTTGCACCATGCTTAACGTTTTGCAGATCTTATTTGCTTTTTATATGAGGGTTTTCGTTTTTTGTATTTTTGAAGTAGGTTGAGTCGTTCTTCATCAGTTTGCGATGATTTGAGTTTTCTTCGTAATGCTCGTGTCTTGTGTGTTTCTTTGCGGAGTTCTTTCGTCAACAGTTGATTTTTATAATGGGAATTGATGATCTTTTGAAGAAGGTAGGTTCTTAGGCATCTTGAAACTTTCTGATAAGTTCCTTGGTAATATTATTAAGTTCTGTTTTGGTTGTACACAGAATAATAGAATTTAGAAAGTCATTTGAAATTGGATTGAACTTTTGTTGAAATTTCTTTTCTTTGTTATTACTGATTTTAAATCTTGTAACTGCAGTAAAGGACGTATATTCAGTTATATCAAAAGAGATTATTGTTATCAGATTCGGTGTTCATCTAGTATTGATCTGTTGTTAATTTTATTATCAAGATCTGTTGTAGAAATAGGAAGATCAGCCTAATCTTTATTGTGGATATTATCAAAGGTAGGTCGATCAGTAAAATGATTATGCAGAATGAGATTGTTTGCATTTAAAAATTCTTCAAGTATTTCTCCTCTGTGAGAGGTTTGTAAGTATCCCCATTAAATACTATGGGAGTTAAAGTCTCCACTAATAACATGCGGACTATTATAATTGTTGTAAAATTTCATTTAGTATGGATAAGGTTTGATTTGGATTTTTTACGGATATATATAGATACTAGTAATAAGAAGCTGAGATGCATTAGTATTGATTGAAATTGTGATTATATCTCGAGTATTAATCATTATTGTAGAATTCCATTTATTGTTTGGAATGAATATGGCTGTACGAGGAGATAAAACACCAGTTGAAGCATGACGTTGAATAATTGTCCAGTTATTTGGAATTCTTCCTACTTTGCCAGTGATGCAATAAGGTTCTTGTGTTATAATAAAATCTGCCAGGTAATCTACTTGATACTGACTTAGTTGGTCGGTGGCGGTCTTTGCTCTTTGAAGATTTATTTTGAGAAAGCAGATGACAGCATTATTTTGATCATTTAGTTTAAATAAAGGTCTTAGCTCGGAAATATTATGTTTCTTGGGCTATAATTTGAATCAGTTCATCAGAGTTGAAATTTTTTGGAATATTATGAATTGTGCATTTTGGTATTCTGGCTTCAGGAAATTTTATGTTAACTATCTTTTGCAACTGTTTTGGCAATGAGGTTATAGCTGATTTTTTTTCTATATCTTCTATATCAGTGTATTACAAGGCCCCCTTGAAGAAGGGTGTTTACTTTTTTGACGTTGATATTTAATGTTTGCAGTGGTATTATTTGCAGTGGTATATGATTTATTTGTTCTATTTTTCTTTTCCGGGTCTTGCTTCGTTTGGTCATTAAATCAATCGTTCTACAGTCGTTATCCAGTTCTGGCTCTTTTCGCAGTTCATCCGGTTTCCTTTTCGGGTTTGACAGTTCTTTTCCGGTTCCAGCTTGTTTTTCGGATTTGGATTCTTTTCCGTTTTTTGCTTCTTTTCCAGGTATTGCGTCTTTTCTGACTCGTCTATATTTTCCAGTTCTGGCATCTTTTCCGGCTCTTGCTTCGTTTCCTGTATTTGCATTTTATCCAGTTTCTTCTTCTTTTTCAGTTCTTCCTTGTTTTTTATTTTTTGCATTTTTTCCAGTTTCTTCTTCTTTTTCAGTTCTTTGTTTTTTAGTTTTTGCATTTTTTCCAGTTTCTTCTGAATTTTCAGTTCTTCTTTGTTTACTTGTTTTTGTATCTCTTCCAGTTCTTTCTCCATTTTTAGTTCTTCTTTCTTTTCTAGTTTTTGTATCTCTTCCCTTTTTTTTTCTTTTTCAGTTCTTCTTTCTTTTCTAGTTTTTGAATCCATTCCAGAGTTTGCTTCTTTTTCAGTTCTTGCTTCTTTTCTAGTTTCTGTTGCTTTTCCAGTTTTTGTTTGTTTTTCAGTTCTTCCTTCTTTTCCAATTTTTGCTTCTTTTTCTGCTCTTGTTTCATTTTCAGTTCTTCCTTCTTTTCCAGTTTTTGCTTCTCTTTCTGCTCTTGTTTCATTTTCAGTTCTTGCTTCTTTTCAAGTTTTTGCTTCTTTTTCTGCTCTTGTTTCATTTTCAGTTCTTCCTTCTTTTCCAGTTTTTGCTTCATTTTCTGCTCTTGTTTCATTTTCAGTTCTTGCTTCTTTTCAAGTTTTTGCTTCTTTTCCTGCTCTTGCTCCTTTTTCAGTTCTTGCTTATTTTCCAATTCTTGTATCATTTCCGGTTCTTGCTTCTTTTCTCGTTTTTGTATCTTTTCCAACTTTTGCTTCTTTTTCAGTTTCTCCTTCTTTTCCTGTTCTTCCTTTTTATTCAGCTCTTGATTCTTTTTCTGCTCTTGCATCTTTTCCTGTTCTCGCTTCTTTTCTAGTTCTTTCTCGTTTTCCAGTTTTTGCTCCTTTTCATGATCACAAGGAGGGTTTTCCAATCTACAAAATAATCAGTATATCTTTATTTCAGTAGTAAAAGAGTGAAAATAATGCAACGAAGATCACGTTTAACATGTACAACACTTCCATATTTAGATACTATATAACACTTTTGGCTCAGTTTCACAGGGAAAAATCTAACCGTAGATTCATTGCCTGACAGAATGTTTTTCTACAAAGGGCGAATTTGTAGTTTTCGTTGTTAGGACCTAAAGCCAAGCAGAGAAATTAACTCTTTCGCATCGAAGTCGCCCGTAACGCCCGTTCATTCAGGCAACAGGAAACCGCCGCAACGCCTCGTTTATTTTCTACCTAGTTCTTTCCCCTCCACGTTAGTGTGTATGGCTCATTGGTTTCGCGAGTTGTTAAAAGACATGTCAATCATTCTTTTGAAGCAAATAAAGGAGAAATACGGAAAGCTATTGACGTTCGCAGGTGCAAACCGGCCCCAAGGTGAAACTGCACACAATGGATGAAACCGCAGGGGGAAAGGAAAACTATTCCAAGACAAATTCGTAAACACGGGCGTTTTCGATGTTTGTTGAAAACAGATTTGGTCGTCTCTCGATGCGAATGAGTTAAAGCACTTGGCATGATTTGTATGCAATAAGCGACCACTATGAATCTCATGTAGAGCGTAATAATTTGCAAAGTTTCAGCAAAGCATTTTAGAAGGTATACACGTAACGTTCTTTCTGAATCAGCAAAATCTGTATTTAAACGAGTATAAGTTTGAGAGCTTCGGAGTCATTTATTTTTTTGAATCAATTACTATTTCTTACGCATGCCAGATATTTTAAATTTCTTCAATTTTTGTATAATTTACTTACGTATTTTGTATTTTAACTTTTCTTATTATTATCCCAGTAGAGGTAATCTTACACCTCATTAAATTATCTCCGAGTTTCCTCATTTAAGTCATCTTCCTCTCAGATCAATCTCTTTGCATCGCTGGCTGCACAGGTTTAAAATTTTTTCTCGTTATTCCAAATTCGGAATATATTGCTGGTCTATTTTGTGGTACAGCAGAGCAGCACTAGGATTTTTGCCACCATTCGTTTTCAATTGAAAATTTTATTCTCATTGCATTTTTAAAATTTTAATTATTTATACAGGAAGAATGAAAGAAATCAAACAAAGGAAAACAAATTATGAAAAGATATATCTGTTTTCTCCTATATTTATTGTTCCCTGTAATTTCTTTTCCTGTTTCATTAAATTTATTGAAGGAAAATTTGGTAAGTCTTACAAAATGTATTTCCTAAATCCTAAGCGAATTAAGCCTTTCTGAGCGTTTCGGCTACACTTTAATGGCTTTTAAAATGTAATGTTTGAATATTGACAGCTACCTATACTGAAATATTTTCTCCATAGTCCTCGAAAAAAGAAGAATTAAAGTTCCAGGAGATTTTTCAATGAAGGACACACATTTCTTATTTGAAGGGCAAGAGAAAAAAAAAAAAAAAAAAAAAAAAAAAGATATTTCTGGATGGGAATACGTAGCATTTTAAACAGTGTGATTGTAAATTTCATGATATAGTAGCAACACTTGAGTCATAAGTAATTATGCACATATATGAGAGAGACGACGACGACGAAAAATGAAATGGCAAAACATGGCAGGAAACACTTTCCTGGCCGATACAAACAACAAAAAACACAAGAAAGAACGGACACCAGTTATGCTTAGCACAAGAGAAATTAAAAAGTAGGAACAAAATTAGACACTTATGGACCTCAAAGAAGGCCTTCGAAATTACGACATGCACCCAGATGCAGGTATCACATCTCTCGCACATCGAACATAAGATGTTCTGGAAAATACCGTGCACCCCCAGGACATTTCCAGCAGCTGCCACGATATGTGCCACAAGTTCCTGTTGGACTTCTAAGAGGGGTTTCGTGCACTAATGTGTTGACGTACCCTAGAGGAAGTGATAATGCAAGTGAGGGCTCGTGATCTTGCTGAACAATGCACTGGACTACCCCTACGGAACTCATGTTTAGGATACTTTCCGAAGGAACTTTCGAATACTTTCTTTGATGAAGATCCAATGTTTTTGTTCTTGTTTCTTAGTTTCTGCGGCGCTAAGAATAATAAACAAATATCTTTACACTGTTCGTACCCTATTTTTCTTGTGTTGTCTCTCGACACTATGGCGCTAGGAAAGCGTTTCGGACAATGCATTGCAATAGACGATTATATATATATATATATACCATTAGTAGATGGTGAATGTCGACATTTACCGGTGTAAGTCAGAAATAAGAGTATTTGAAAATATTTCGGACATACAACAAGCGACTATGTGAATGTTGACTTTCATCGGTGAAAGTCGACATTCTCCAGGTTTCGGTGTTTCACCGTAACATATATACGATAAACGTATATATATATATAGATATATATGTATATGTGTGTGTGTGTGAATTAATGTTAGGAATTCTGATCGCACATGTTGATCTATAATACAGAGCAAATTTGGCAGATGAATAAGATAAAATATTCAGATATATTTCAATTCACATTTGCGTGCCCAATTCATTTGAAATTCTAAACTTCCCTATTTCTAGAATATTTATATTTCTCATATTGTTGGAACAGGAAGAAAGTAGCACGACGCCGTGTCAGCGGTGACAGAGGTAGAAAAAATGTGCATAGTTCGACAATATTGTGGTTTAGTAAGAGAAATATTTGATTCAGAAAATTTTATATTCCCACTTAGCTAAGTCTTAATCCTTAACTGAAATCATATGATGGGGATATATATATCTACATAAATATATATTTTAATTAATTAATTTTTAGTTTTTAATTTGCTACTAATTCAAAATCATTTAATATTATATATTAAAAAAATAATTGGAATGAAAAGTTACAATCTCGAAATTTTTATTATGTTTGATGAGTACATTCTCAAAACTCGAGCTAAATAATATCATAAATCTCTGTAAATCTAGAAATATATAGTCTAACAAAAAGAGGTGGAGAGAACAATTTATATTAGATTTGTTCCGAATAGAGTATGGGATGGATTTCAGTGTTTACTTAATTTGTTTTACACATATATATATATATGCATATTATTTATAAATATAAAGTCCTTTTTGTCTTTGTTACTCTAATTATATCAACTATTTTGATATTTACTTTTCATTCACAAATTTTACAAGCTGGCCGTTTAAACACGTGTATTTTGTATATTAGCTTTCTGTTTAGATATTTCATTAGTTAATGCAATAAAGTTTCCTCATAATCAAAAGGTATTACAATAAATTTGAATTCTTCACAATGTGATTTTCCAACTTAAACATTTATAATCTATTTTTGTAATGAAGGAATGAAAAAAACATTACGCATTATAAATCTGAAAACGTATTATTTTCCAGACCAGCGTTTTTGTCAAAAAATTATTAAATGTATAATTAAACTGGACCTGAAACATTATGTTTTGTTTTATTTTTTTTTTCCGAAATGACTTACGTCTCCGACACGTATTGCAATCTTAAACATTGGGGATCCAATTCTTCAAGTAATTGTCCGCTGTAGTATATTTCTGCTTCTCCTTCTTCTTCTTCAAATATACGTCGATAATTATTTGCGCTGAAATATTTTTATTTTATTAAATATATATGTTCATACGTTTGAAGTCATTAATTTAATAAATGATTATTTATACGTTTTTTGTCAAAAGTAGTAAGTTATAGTTTGCGAGCATTTCTCCAATTAGATTGGAAACAAGTCATGGAAAGTTCCCATTTTATTTCCAGAGATTCTTAAGAAGCACGTAAAATGCGAGCGCGAAAAACCTGCAAATCTAGCAAAACCTAAGCTTTATAAATGGCACTCTTCCTTGCTTTCCCTTCTTAGAAAAATAACCAGGATTTGCATCAAAAATTCCAGAGAAACGTTTTTCTACAATATGAAGTGTGTGTCTGCATTTCAACAATTTATGAAATATATTATTGATAGTGAAGGAACTGTGATTATAAGTATCTAATCATATTACAAAAGTGAATAAGCATATATTTAAGAACAAGAAATTTTTAAAACGGTGGCTTCCGTTGACCATGCTGATCAAATTTCCAGTCGAGCGCAATTAATCAATGTTTGGGATCTCAACCTGATGGCTGTGTATTCTGAGCCGATGACTGATCAATCATTTAGACAATTTCCGCACAGGATTAAAAATTGCCTTCCTATAGACTTCTTCACATAACGGGGCCATGCGTTCAAAACACAGATTTACACGTTAACTGAAATGTATAAAAAATTAAAGAAAACAAAAGAAGTATTTAAACGCACAATATATCTTCGGATCTTCCTATGTTCCTGATTATTACATCTGCTGAAAACAATTTAATACGTTTAAATGCAATTACATTTCATTGAAGTGATCTATTAATTGTTTAACAGTTTTCTGCTGTTGACTTCAATAAATTTATGATGTTTGGTATTTCATTTGTTTCCAGCAACACCTAGTCTCCTTTGCAAAGAAAATTAATATTAACTTTTTTAATTCAGAAATGATTTAGATGAAAAATTAAATTGGACTGGAGATAATGTCTCGGTTGGTTTCGTTAAAAGAAGTTGGTGCTTTCCTAATTCAAAAAAAATATCTCCCTATATATACATAACATACATGTAATTAATTTACACACTAAAAAAAGTATTCTTCACATGGTATCTTCAAATGGGTAGATACGATAGCTGAAAAACAAGTGTCGGACAAAAGCGGAGCTGCAAAGAGCGATTTGTTGTACTGATACTTCAGTTTATATAATTCTTGTTATTCGATGCATGTAGTTTTGTTGAAATTCGTGTTAGAAATTGCTTTATTCTCTGATGTAAAAGGAGTTATCCCAAATTTTATTCAGAAGATTTAAATAACGGTTTCGATCACAATACGCGGCAGTTACTAGTAAAATATCTGGATCAGTGACTTTTTTGACGTCATTTAAAACGCTTAATTACAGGGCGTAGTACAATTCTCAAACCCCCAACCCCAGGAGTATAGCGATATACAATAGTGACGTGATCGAAGATTCTTTGGAAATAATCGCTGTCATCGAATGACATGCATATTCTATTTAAGTAATCATAGTCATCAGCTTTTAATATTCGATGCAAATAATCATTGTCATCGAATAATCATTGGAAATAAATTTGTCGTTAGATAAAGGGGCATAGTAGCTGATGTATAAAGAATTGTACTCAAATTCTCATCAAAACAATCGAATATGTATTGCAATTTATCATATGATCATTATTTACAGCAATGATTCTTAAATGTTTTCGACCTACGGCTCCTAATGACGCCGAGGAAAACTTGCGCAACTGTGACAAAAAGAATATTTAAAAATACAATAAAAGCTTGAAACCTAGGAAAAATGTCTGAATTTAATTTCCTTTTATTTAAATGAAGCTTAATGTTTTTAAAGGAAATTGAATATTGTAAACAGGAATCAACGATATAAATATCTGTGGATTTTTGCCTCT
This sequence comes from Stegodyphus dumicola, assembly GCF_044657685.1. Taxonomy (NCBI): domain Eukaryota; kingdom Metazoa; phylum Arthropoda; class Arachnida; order Araneae; family Eresidae; genus Stegodyphus; species Stegodyphus dumicola. Next base: position 58,104,499 of record NC_140770.1, on the reverse strand, counting down.
TCGTTTTTTTCTTCGTAACATGATATCTCCGGAACGGGGAATTTGAGTTTGGAAGGAAGTACCCTCGGATTTCAAAAATTCTTGGTAAAACCTTTCGACTACTGTTATCTTCCTACGACTATCACGCGAGATATTATATAAAATTTCGGAAAACGCTAATTTTTCGTATTTATTTTTCCAAGTGGCCGAAGTCTAGCGCACTGGACATCAAAATGCTTTACTTGGAAAAATGTTGGCTCTTCTCAGTTTCAAATCGTAGAGTTTGTTTAAGAGAAATTTTTAAGTTAAAACAAATATGAAATAAATAGTATTGCCAAACGTGAAACTTATTGCTATTATTATTTACGGTTATATTCTGAAGTTGAAGAAAGCACGTTATTCCATATAACGTCATTGTATGTCGAAAATCTTTCGTTAATGTCTGTATTTTAAATGAATAGCTGCTTTTGGCAACTTTTATGTTTCACCTTTAGATACGTGACACGATATGCTATCGCTACGTTAATTCCTTTATTGAGATTTTGAAAATTTGTTATATTGAAATAAATTTAAATCATAAAATCTAATATATTACCTGAAGTGTCAAAGGTCTTTGTTTCCTGAGTTGGCAAGAAAACTTTATTTACGAATCGCTGGTTGCTTGGAAGGAATAATAACATTTTCTTCATAATGAAATGTTTCTATGCATTTTATGCTATTCTAAATTTATTTATAAAAATTTAATTTCCTTTATTGTATACATACTTTCTGAGTAGAAGTTTAAACATCTGTAGGTATTTAACGTATCTTAGATGCAATGTTACTTTACTACAGTTACATAATTTTTTTTTTCAATTTACTAAAATGTCTGAACGCAAGAATAGAGCACAAATGGTACAGCGAGCTACAGAAAAATGAAGTAAGAAACAATAGGAGATTTTGCAGGCAAGTACAATAAAATTTGCGAGCTTCAAAAATGAATGAAGATACAACTAGAAACTCAGTAGGTAAGCATAGTGACAAGAAAGCTTAAGCATTCAAGAAACTGAAGAAGAAACGAATAGAAGTTCCAGCAGACAAGCAGCAACTCAAGAAACTTCGCGTGCTCAAACTGTATCAGAAACTAGTAGAAAACATTCAGAAAACCAAGAAACACTGCGTGCTCCGGAAAGGGAAGCCGAAGGGAAACGAAGGCCCATTAGACAAGTGGAACGTCAACAGACCGTGCGCAATGAAGAGAAGAAGTTGCAAGTAAACGAAGGATACAAGACTCTCCGCGTCATCGTCAGATTCGACACGAAATACCAGAACAGCTCAAGAACCTGTATAAACAACTCAAGACGCTGCAGATTACGGACAATTTTGGTTCGAAGAGGCAGAGCGTATACGAGAAAACAAGCTTCGCATGAACGCATTAAGATATACACGTAGTACTCTTCACAATGCAGGAAGTTTACTTTGAGCAACACACTGTATACATAGAACTCGTAGACATATATAGTAAAGATTTTGCTTTGGCAACAGCCCTCTTGTAAAATGTATGAATTTTATATTCGCATCTTACAATACCTGAACGAAATTTTTCTATTTACTTCTTCATTTTCTATTTTCTTAAATTTTTTATCAGTAATCCTGTCTATATATTATAGATATCAAAATCAGAAAAATTTAATTAATTATCTTTAAATGTATCTAAGTAATGAATACTTCGCCCCTGTTCATACCGAAACAGCACGATGTAATTGTAGATACCTAGAATGTAAAATGTATTCAGCAGGCTGTACAGCAAGCGACATCTATAAATGGTGATAACACAATAATGTTATATAATGTTATATACTGGCAGAGTTTTAAAATAAGAACATATATATCAGTGTTTTAAAAATACGAATTTTGCATCAAATTGCAAAACAAATATCTTATTTCTGTCTTTTCATGCATAAGAGTTCAGCACTCGGAAAATTATATTTTCGTAAATGGTTTAGCAAAAATAACGAAAATTATTGCCTTGATAAATGCATAAGCTTGGAATGAATCCGAATTACGCCAAAACTACCCGTCAATGGTTGTTTTGAACACGCCCTTAATGTATATATATAACCCTTAAAAAACGTAAATTCAGTGAATCTACTATCCGAATGTGTCTTTATATGTCGAGTATTTAAGAAATAAGAAATGCATTTAGCTATCTGGATTAAGCTAACGCTATTGCCTGAATAACAAAGTTTATTTAACATTTGATATAACCAACTACATATACATCTTGAAATAAAACATAAATTTCTTAATAAGATACTAAAAATTGCAGAAAAAATAGAAAAATAATGGAATTTCTAATAACACTACAAGTAACATACCGAGGAATAAATTGCGCGGTAAAACTGATGCAATCTACAATATATAAACCAAAATTTTATGTACCGCTATAGAAATGCAATAGAATGAGAAATGAAACTATCATGAGATTTATAATGAAACATTTACCATAAACTATTGATATATATTAGTAAATATATACTTTTAATACTATTCATTTAAATATGCTGAAACTTTCATAATATTCATTACTTACGAACGCTTTTTCATCCATCGAAGAAAAGCACAAGCCATTTTCAATTCAGTGCTGGTGCACGTCAATAAAATAAGGATAAATCCAAATTTTTACAAAAAATCAATCGCCTTGACTCGTTTCTCAGAAAACGTATGTCTACAAATGCAGTATTAATATATCACATCAATATAATTCGGGATCATAAAATCTCCAAACAACGCATTAAACGCAAAAAATCGCATTAAGGCAGAATGAAGAATTTTCACTCTTACAATGGTTTTTACAACAATATAAAATAGAATCTAATTTCTAAACTAATTGTTCATTGTTACACGATATTTCATTCTTGGGAAATCTTTCATGGTTGTTTAGTAATTCTAACTTGTTTAAATAGAATTATGATTTCATATATATGCACAGACTTATATATGTATATATTAATACGTATCTGTAGTAACAACATCATGTTATTATATGTAGGCGTATAATTCTAAATTAATTATACTAGTCAACATAATTTATATATTGATAGCATCAGACTTTTAAAATTATTTATTACTATCTGCTTGCTAACGATTATATAATTACGTACAGTAGTACCTCGACATACGAGTTTAATTCGTTTCGTAACCTTGCTCGTATGTCAAATTGCTCGTATCTCAAAGCAATTTTCCCCATTGAAATTAATCGAAATGCCATTAATCCGTTCCAGATCCCAAAACACGACCTCAGTTGTTTGTTAAATGTTTTTAAATAAGAATCAAAAACAAGAAGAAACATTTATTTATAAATAACAAATACATATTCTATAAAAACATAATTAAAAGAAAAAGTGAAGTGCCTACTTAAGAGCTTAATTTTTGTCACTGGTCTTCGCTTTTTTCGTCATGCTCTGCTCATTTCCACCCGCAGATCGTTTAAAAAAACTGTCCAAGGAGGTTTGTATTTTCCTCCCTGTCAAGGTATTGCGGAAATGAGTTAGGCAAGTTTCGTTGAACAACTCCGATGCACGACTAGTTGCAACTTTTTCGCGGTGATTTTTATCCAGGAACTCTACAACATTCTCCCACACTCCCAAGATCTGTTTTATATCTCTTGTAGGGATAACCTCCTCCATCTCTGGCTCCTCTTCAAAACTAATTTATCGTTAACCCAACGTATGCTGCTGCAAATACAGATCGTGTAACTCCTCGGTTGTCAGCTCCTGAGACTTTTGTTCGATGAGTTCGTTCACATCTCTCCCATCCACCTCCAGACTCATGGATTTTCCCAGAGAAACAAGCTCCTCTACCAATGACACTTTGGGTTCCAATCCTTCGAAGGCCCTTTCAGCTACAGTCTCAGGCCACAGCTTCTTCCATGCAGAGGTTAAGGTCCTCGTTGTAACACCCAGCCAGGCCTGATCAATAATTCTTAGGCATATCAGATCTTAAAGTGGCCTTTCCAGAACTCTCGAAGGGTAAGGTTTGTGTTCTCCGTCACCTCAAAGCAGCGGCAAAAAATGTGCTTGGTGTACAAATTCTTAAAATTAGAAATCACCTGCTGATCCATGGTCTGCAGGATAGGAGTGGTGTTGGGTGGTAGGTAGGGAAGTTTTATAAACTTGAACTCTTCGAGTAAATCATCTTCGAGATTTGGTGGCTGAGTAGGGGCATTGTCGAGGAAGAGATGGGCTTGCATGGGTAGGTCGTTTTTCTATGGGTATTTTTTAACAGAAGGGCCAAACACCAGGTTTATCCACTCCGCAAAGAATTTCCTGGTGACACACGCCTTCGGATTTGTCCTCCACATAACTGGCAGTTTTTCTTTTGAAATATTATATGACTTAAAGCCTCTGGGATTTTCCGAATGGTATACTAGCAGAGGCTTGATTTTACAGTCGCCAATCGCATTGGCGCAAATTGCTAGAGTTAATCTATCCTTCATGGGTTTGTGACCTGGCATCGTCTTCTCCTCTGCCGTTATGTAAGTTCTATTTGGCATCCTTTTCCAGAAAAGCCCTGTCTCGTCACTGTTGAAGATTTGCTGGTTGGATGTATCCTTTGGCTAGTATCATTTCGGAAAAAATTTTGATGTAAACCTCAGCTGCCTTCACATCCGAACTTGCTGCCTCACCATGCCTGACGACGGAGTGAATGCCGGTCCTTTTCCTTAAGATGTCAAACCAGCCCGACTGGCTTTAAACGAGTCTTCCGATTCCTCGTTTGTAGAAGTGTGTGGGATCGTCTTTAGCAAATAACCGTAAATCGCTCGTGCCTTCTCACATATGATGCTTTATGTTAAGGTTCCTCCTTGAAGCTGCTTCTCTCTCACCCACCCATCAGTAGTTTCTCCATCTATTCACGGAGAGAGGTCCGGAGCTTAGACATTATTGTATCGGCCTTAGATGGCGTTATACCCTTAATCAACTCCTTTTGTTTAAGCACAGTACATATCATTGATGTGCTATGCCCGTACATCGTCGCCAACTCAATTACTCGCACACCTTGCTCATGGTTTTCTATGATTTCACGCTTTAATTCAATAGATATCATCTTCTTCTTTGGACCAATGGTTATAAAAATAAATATGATAATGTTTTCTAAATGTACAAAAAGCAAAAAGCGCCAACCCAACTTATCAAAGATGCTTTCAAAACGAGGGAAACAAGCACGCAGACTGTGATCTTGTCTGAGGTGGGAGAAACTGTTAGACGCTCCATCTAAATATAAATAACCATCGTCTTCACTGCCGAAACCCTCTAAACTATTCTATAAATCACTATCATATCAGCTATAAAACGTCATTAGTCAAATCTATATCATCATCAAAATCATCTAAATGTTCCTCACCACACAAAACACATCATCATTTTAAACCATCGTATCACTATCACCATCGTCAGAATAAAATAAACCACCATCACACAAATCACATCATCATTCCATACTAATCAATCGAAACTATATATCATACACATCATCATCATTGAAGTCGTCAAATAAAAAACATCACCTGAATACAAAGTACTATCACCTAAAGTTTTATTACCATCATACTCAATTAATCACATTCTTCATCACTATAACATATAATCACGATAAGTTAAATAAAAAATCATCAGCAGTTAGTATAAATCCTCATCCTTAAAATACCAGCTAAATTATTTAAATCATCATCATTTAAATGAATATTTTTTTTTTTGGTGTTTCGCTAGTATAACATCAAAACGAGCCAGTTTCATTTAGGTACAGACATGTACAGGTAAAAGTGTTGGAGCTTCATTAAACATTGCACAGGTGTACCACCTAATCACTAACCGAATAGAGCACGGAGGGAAGGCCAGAAGAATAATAATCCTGCTTGTAGTTCTTTAAAGAGAGATTTAGAAGTTAGTTTTTAAGTGAGGAGGACAAAAACGGAAAACAGTTAATAGAAGAAATGAAGAAATCTGGAAAAGGGTCATTAGAAAGTAGTAATAATATTGTAGTGGGTAAATCAATTATTAGCCCACCGGATGAGACCAGATCTCGAAACATTGTGCTGTTGAGAAAGGAGGGAAATCTAATAAAACAATTTTTAATCTAATAAACAATTTTTAATCAAGCTTGTATAAAATACTAGCAGCTTCGCTGCCAGCCTTCGTCTGGTTTTTAAATGTACCGGGAAAATGGCTGAAAGAAACACCAAGCTTTAAACTTAAAAACAGCGTAGAATTTTACTCTGCAGAAAAACTTCATAAAAAAAAGTTATTACGTATAACAAAATTACCATGAAATAAGCAATATCCCTTAACACAAATATTAATGATCCTAATAAATAAATTAACCAACTTCCCTTTGCAAAATCATAACAGCTCAAATGGTATAAAGGAGGTTAAGAACTTTGTTTCCTAAAAAAATCACTCAAAACTTTTCAGTATCTTAAAAACAGTGAAATGAGCAACAAAGAACACAAAAGAATACAAAAAACAAAAAAATTCTGGAAAGCAAAGTATAATTAATGATATTTTATCTTATATTTTCAAGAGAAAAAAATTACAATGAAATAAGCTATATCCCTTGTAATGTTGCGCGCTTCCAACCTGCACGCAACAATAGTGGTGACTGCTAAGAACTGGAAAGTAGACAAAGTCTTGAGAAGGGTTTAAATCCCTTTTTATTCAACTTTAGAAATTACAAATGCGTGCTCTTGACGCTCACAAACTACGCCGACCCGGCGGTAAAATAAAAATAAGAAACTAAAAAAAGAATAATAACAAGTGACTAACTACGAAGCTCTCTAAACGTAACTAAACTCACCGCGTTCTAAGATACCGCTGATAATTCAGCAAACTTCTGAATATTATGTTGAAAAATTAACAATCTGCCGAGGCAAGCACACAGGCCGAAACGCGTGGTTCTTCAATTTCTAACTAGCCACCTCCACGCTCGTGAAGCAAGAAAGCACACCTTCGAACTCGTTTCCCTTCTATTTAACTCAGAAGATTACTTCCGCTGACAATTTGAATCCTTTGCGCGTTCTACTAAAATTTACATACTCTGGCATTGGCAATTCCAGGGGAAAGTAAGGATCGACAGGAAAGATAGTTTAAACTTAAAATAAATGTTAGTTAAAATAAATATAAACCCTACATTTGCCGCTGCCAGAATTTGGTAAACTTGGAAGCAGCTCCTAGAAACGACCTGTTGAAAAGTTTCCACAATTCTGATCTAAATTTTAAGAGACTCGTTTACATAAAAAAAAATCTGTTATCTCACAAAAGGTAGAATAAATTTCTGTAGATACTTATTTAATTCTCTCTTCTTACAGCAACCTTTCCTGGACTTCAGCAATCAATCTGTTCTCTTCCTTCCAGCATTTGGAAGGAATAAGTATCAGTATCTTTCTAAATACATTATAATTTACACTTTCTTGACACTGAATAAGTTTTTCTTTTTGAACGATTTATTTTCCTTAGTTACTGCTTAATTCACATTCAAGTATTCAAACATGAATTTAACTTTACCCTGGCTTTCCACCATGTATGGTGCCAAACGGGAATATTCGTGTTTTAGTATTGCAACACTTCCCCTAACCTCAATGATTTGTTAGAATTCAACGACCAAATAGACACACCTTACTCGACATTCTACAACTCGATGAGCTACTTTAACATTCTTAAAATTCAAGTGTAGGTGGAGCACCCTACAAAACACATTCATTCTAACTTCCCCCTCATTCATCTTTAGACATGCAGGCTTTCGCTCTAAAGCATGATTTTATCTACAGTTTAATACTTAAATTTGAATTCATTGCTTTTGAGCATTTACTTTTAGCATCTAAAATTTTATGCTTCTAGACTAAATTCTACTTTTACATAACTTTCAAGCATTTACGTATATTTACAAAATTCTAATACATATGATTTTTACAATTTACCATAAAATGAATAAGAGAAAAATAAATATTTACTTTACTCATTCTTCGCCAAGCTGGCGGCACTGAAACTGAAGTTCTTATTAATACAAGAATAAGTTATTTTCATCTTCGGCCAAATTTTGGGTTTAACATAACAGAATTAGTCTTTCGACCAACAGAAACTGCTTGTTCTTAGATTTTAAACTTAAAGAAAATAATACTTTTGCCTTAGCTAAATAAAGTAAAAGAAAACTAAATCTCAACCGAGACACATTGACTTCCGTCAAAACATAGAACTTTGTATTTACGCATAACATTTCAGAATAAAAGAAAAAAAAAATTATAGAAGATTTTAACTTATCTTTGAGTTTTCGATGATTGGAACTCCGACATACTCTTCTGGCAGAATTGCTCCCACGTTATAGATTTCATCGACGTCAGTCGTCTCCTTAGGGTCTTTCGAGTGTCGTCCACGTTGCTTTTTCTTTTTCGCCCTCTGCATGTTGGCCTCTTGGAGTGGTAGTCGTCGGGTTACTGTCTTTTCCGTTTTGCCCCTGGACGGCTGGTGTTGGCGTCCTTCGGTCTGGAATCATGCTTGGATTTCTTCTGTTGGTGGTGGTCTTTTCGTTCCTCCTGCTGTCTTTTCGTTCTCGAGAACGGCGGCCTTGTTTGCACCTGACTCTCTGGCCCTGGAAGCGTTCTTCTCGATATCAAATTTCTACTGCGATACGTTGTAAATGGTGTTTTCCTCTTTACCAAAGTTTCTTTACGCGGCGGCTTTTTTTTCTTGTATTTCTTAAATGCTGGAGTCTGACCGTTTTCATTTCTTCTTTTCGGTACCGTCGCATGACTTGTAGAAGGGCTAGGTTTCTCTTCAGTTCTCTGCTTCTTGGGTGGTGGAACGTGTGACGTTACTTCTGGACCTTCTACTTCTTTTACGCTTGAGTCCTGCAAGAAACTTTTAAGGATTTCAAAATCATTTTGATTATAATATTTTTTCACCTGGTCGGGATTTGCTTTACAGATTTCCCCTCTCTCGTTCTTAAGGTACAATACGACTCCCTTGATTTCCTGAATTACATAGGGGCCTTCAAATTTTAGAGCTAACTTTGCAGTAAAATTGTCTAGGGCACTTGATAAAGAAAATTTCCGCTTCAACACTTTATCTCCAACTTTAAAATCTGCTTCACGGCGTTTTCTATGATAGTATAACTTTTGTCTATTTCTTGCCGTATCCGAGCTTTTAACCGCCTGGTCAATAAGTGTTTGCACATCTTTCTGTTTAAATTCTTGCTCTCTTTGTTGCACAAAGAATAATTTATCTAATGGCGTAATTAACTTTCGTCCTAAAAATAATTCTGCTGGGGTTTTTCCCGTAGTATCGTGATTTGCCGTTCTTAAAGCATAAGCTAACTCATTTATGTAGCCATCCCAGCGCTTGTGATGTGTGCTAACTTCGAATTATTTTTACAATGTTTTTATTAACTCTTTCTGCTATGTTTGCCTGTGGTCTATACGGAACCATTTTGATATGGCGTATGCCAAGTCCAGTGCATATGTTTTCAAATATTTGGCTAACGAATTGTTTACCGTTATCGCTAATGACTTTTATTGGTGCACCGTATTTTAAAATGTATCTGTGTAAGAATGCATCTGCGACTGTTTTGGCTGAAGCGAGTTTATGTGGAACAATTTCTGTCCATTTTGAAAAATGATCTACAATTACTAAAAGAAAACGATTTTTATTTAACTCACTCTGGGGGAAAGGACCAAGAAGATCTATGCCTAAAATTTCATTCGGAAATGTAGCGCGAATGCTATTTAAGTACCCGGCCAGTCTGTAATTAATATAATTTACTAACTGACATTGATTGCAGGACCTGACATACGCAGTTACTATTTTGTATAATTGCGGGAAATATACCGCCTCGGGTACCCTTTTTAAAGTCTTTCTGACCCCTAAATGACCCGCTGTTTTCGCGTTGTGTAATTCCTTCAAAATGCTTAATCGAAGCGAGGCTGGGATGACTGGTTTCTACTCGAGATTTTCGTTTGTTTTTTTCGTATAAAATAATAAATTATCTATTATTTCATAGTTTTCTGCTCTATTTCTTATCTCATCGATATCTGTGTGTTCAAATCTTTCGGGGTCTTTCAAATACGCATAGATACTTCCAAATTCAGGATCAGCTTTTAATTCAGCAATAATTGTATCTCTAGAATCTAAAATTTTTGAAGTCAACACAGCGCATTTAAGTTCATTGCCTTCATCGTCCAGTTTTATACGAGAAAGTGCGTCAGCTACATTGTTTTCCTTAGCCGGTTTATATTTGATTATGAGATTTTAGTCTTGGAGTTTTAAAGCCCATCTTGTTAACCTGGGCGTTAGGTTTTTCCCCAAGTAAAGTCTACCAACAGCCGCATGATCCGAAAAGACTGTTACTGGCGCTTTGCCGAAATAAACTCGAAATTTGTGTACAGCCATTAATACGGCTAATGTTTCTCTCTCTGTAACTGTATAATTCCTTTGTGTATGATTCAACATTTTACTAAAAAATGCCAAAGGATGGCCATTTTGCATAAGAACCGCACCTACAACATAGTCCGACGCATCTGCTGTAATTTCCAGGTTTTCGTCCCCTTCCGGGAATTTCAAAATAGGGGCATTGATAAGCGCTTCTTTTAACCTTTCGAATGCGATATTTGCTTCTGCTGTCCACGTGAATTTACTTTTCTTTCTTTTAATTACTAACAAGGGTTCAACAATATTAGCAAAATCTTTTATGAATGACCGATAATAAGAACATAACCCAAGGAAAGAAGAAAGTTTCTTGGCGGTGTTGGGAGGTGGGACATTCTTGATTGGTTTTATTTTTGAATCTTGAGTTTCTATACAATTTTGCGAAATTTTATAACCCAGATATTTAAGTTGTTTAGTTGCGAACTTGCATTTTGAGGCGTTAATTGTAAGACCGGCTTTTTGAATAATTTAAAACTTCTTCTATTTCTTTAATATGTTGTTCCAACGTACTACTCGTTATAATTCTATCATCTAGATAGATTAAAGTCGATTTTCCTAAGACAGGCTTTAGAACAATGTCCATAGCTCTCTGGAATGTTGATGGGGCCCCACACAACCCAAAGGGCATGCGTAAAAATGTATAAGTGCCCGATTTTGTTATAAACGCGGTTTTATGTATGTATTCGGGTCTCATAGCTATTTGATAGTAGCCAGACGTTAAGTCCAAAGTATTCATGTATCTTGTAGATTTAATCTTTCTAATAATTTCCTCTATAACCGGCAAAGGGTAAACTGGGAATTTAGTAATACTATTAAGTTATCTGTAATCGATAGCAAACCTCCAAGCCCTTTTATCCGAAGGAGGAAACTCGTTCTTTTCCTCGTTTTTTTTTTTTTTTTACTGGACTCGCGTACTCACTATTTATGGGCGTTATTATTTTGTTCTTTAACATTTCCTGAACATGTTCTTCTATGATTTGCTCTTTTTGTTTATCATAGCGGTAAGGTTTAGTCCTACAGGGTTTGTCGCCAGTTAACTGTATCTCATGCGTAACTATTTGACAGCTACCAGGCCGTTCTGAAAACAAGTTTGTAAAAGTACTCACCACTTGCTGGATGGCTTGAGTTTCATGGTCATTCAAATGGCTAAGGTCAACTTGCGTTTGTTCCACTCGTTCCACCACCCTCTGATCCATCTCCAGCACGATAGAACTTTTCTGAAAATTCAGTTTGGCCTTCGCGGCTTTTAAAAACTCCATACCTAAAATAAGTGGACTTTGCAAATTTTTTACTACAAAAATTAATACTTTAAGTCTTTCGTTTTGAACTTGAATTTTTAAAGATAGTTTTTCAATAAATGACAAGTTTGTCATTGCGCTGCTATGATTTCTGTGTTTTTATTTTTAAATAATCGAAACCTATTAAAGTTCTTCTTAAGAAAAATATCACTCATAAAATTACCTTCTGCTCCTGTATCGATGAGGGATTCTACTGGTACATCGCCAACCAGGACTTGTATAATTGGTAACTGTGAGTTCTTTACGATGACCGCATTTAAGTGTCTTCTTGAGGGTTTTTTCAAAACTTCCGGGGTCTGGACCCTCGCTTTCACAGGCCCCTCTACTCGTTTAAAGCTTTCCTTTCAACTTCTGCCTTCTGGGTACGCGGACGGTTGTTTTCAAATTTCCTTTTTGGGCCTTGACCTTCGAGCTTCGATGAGTTAGCTTGATAGCTCTTTCCCCCATAAGAGCGGTTTGCATTTCTGGTCTGCTCATTTGAAGACTGCCTTCGGATACTTTGAAAATACGATGCCACTCTAGCTTTTTCCGCTATTCTGCGATTTTGGAACTTGACCGCTAATTCGAAGAGCTCCTGCAATGTGCTTGGGTTTCTAATTTCGAAGTAGTCTTGAACAGCAGGTTACAATCTTGGTAAGATTATTTCAATAATCTCCGCATCGGGTTTCTTCCCATATAGCATATCCGTCAGCTTAATTTTTCGCAGAATAAAGTCCGTCAACTCTTCTATATTCCGTTGATAAAAACTATACAGTTCGGCTTCTAGCCTTGCTCGATCTTTCACTATGGGGAAGGCCTTTAATAACGAATTTTTGAAATTTTCAAATGTATATGTCTGGCTTTCGAATTCCCCTAATAAAAATTTGCCTATATTCTTCCACCATAGCGCGGCCTGTCCTTTTAGAGCAGATGTGGCGATGACAACTTTTTGTCTTTCAGGCACAGGGTAGAACTGGAAGTGATTGTCGAGGCCTTCTAGAAATATCGCCACCGAATTTTTTCCGTCGGAAATTGACGTTTGGCTTGATTGACGCTCTCATCGTCTGGACCAGGTACCCAAATCCTTCCAATTGGCTTGCCATTTCTTGTTGTTGGCCAGCAACTTCCATCCAATTTTCGGCCATTTCAGTTCGACAAGTTTTCGGGCGCCAATGTAATGTTGCGCGCTTCCAACCTGCACGCAAAAATAGTGGTGATTGCTAAGAACTGGAAAGTAGACAAAGTCTTGAGAAGGGTTTAAATCCCTTTTTATTCAACTTTAGAAATTACAAATGCGTGCTCTTGACGCTCACAAAATACGCCGATCCGGCGGTAAAATAAAAATAAGAAACTAAAAAAAGAATAATAACAAGTGACTAACTACGAAGCTCTCTAAACGTAACTAAACTCACCGCGTTCTAAGATACCGCTGATAATTCAGCAAACTTCTGAATATTATGTTGAAAAATTAACAATCTGCCGAGGCAAGCACACAGGCCGAAACGCGTGGTTCTTCAATTTCTAACTAGCCACCTCCACGCTCGTGAAGCAAGAAAGCACACCTTCGAACTCGTTTCCCTTCTATTTAACTCAGAAGATTACTTCCGCTGACAATTTGAATCCTTTGCGCGTTCTACTAAAATTTACATACTCTGGCATTGGCAATTCCAGGGGAAAGTAAGGATCGACAGGAAAGATAGTTTAAACTTAAAATAAATGTTAGTTAAAATAAATATAAACCCTACATTTGCCGCTGCCAGAATTTGGTAAACTTGGAAGCAGCTCCTAGAAACGACCTGTTGAAAAGTTTCCACAATTCTGATCTAAATTTTAAGAGACTCGTTTACATAAAAAAAAGTCTGTTATCTCACAAAAGGTAGAATAAATTTCTGTAGATACTTATTTAATTCTCTCTTCTTACAGCAACCTTTCCTGGACTTCAGCAATCAATCTGTTCTCTTCCTTCCAGCATCTGGAAGGAATAAGTATCAGTATCTTTCTAAATACATTATAATTTACACTTTCTTGACACTGAATAAGTTTTTCTTTTTGAACGATTTATTTTCCTTAGTTACTGCTTAATTCACATTCAAGTATTCAAACATGAATTTAACTTTACCCTGGCTTTCCACCATGTATGGTGCCAAACGGGAATATTCGTGTTTTAGTATTGCAACACTTCCCCTAACCTCAATGATTTGTTAGAATTCAACGACCAAATAGACACACCTTACTCGACATTCTACAACTCGATGAGCTACTTTAACATTCTTAAAATTCAAGTGTAGGTGGAGAACCCTACAAAACACATTCATTCTAACTTCCCCCTCATTCATCTTTAGACATGCAGGCTTTCGCTCTAAAGCATGATTTTATCTACAGTTTAATACTTAAATTTGAATTCATTGCTTTTGAGCATTTACTTTTAGCATCTAAAATTTTATGCTTCTAGACTAAATTCTACTTTTACATAACTTTCAAGCATTTACGTATATTTACAAAATTCTGATACATATGATTTTTACAATTTACCATAAAATGAATAAGAGAAAAATAAATATTTACTTTACTCATTCTTCGCCAAGCTGGCGGCACTGAAACTGAAGTTCTTATTAATACAAGAATAAGTTATTTTCATCTTCGGCCAAATTTTGGGTTTAACATAACAGAATTAGTCTTTCGACCAACAGAAACTGCTTGTTCTTAGATTTTAAACTTAAAGAAAATAATACTTTTGCCTTAGCTAAATAAAGTAAAAGAAAACTAAATCTCAACCGAGACACATTGACTTCCGTCAAAACATAGAACTTTGTATTTACGCATAACATTTCGGAATAAAAGAAAAAAAAAATTATAGAAGATTTTAACTTATCTTTGAGTTTTCGATGATTGGAACTCCGACATACTCTTCTGGCAGAATTGCTCCCACGTTATAGATTTCATCGACGTCAGTCGTCTCCTTAGGGTCTTTCGAGTGTCGTCCACGTTGCTTTTTCTTTTTCGCCCTCTGCATGTTGGCCTCTTGGAGTGGTAGTCGTCGGGTTACTGTCTTAAAGCGATCCGGGTTCTTCAGATGTGAAAGTTCTGAGGTTATATATCTGATATTTTAGCAGTCGTGGATATGAATGAAGAAACTTCCCATCAAAGTCCGGGCATTTGCTGTTTTGGCTGAGTGGAATATATCAGAATGATGACGCAAATGGATTTAGCTTTTAATTGCACATCTTTATTCAGTTCAAATAGCAGATCATTTTCGTTTTAGATGAAATTCTCCAAATTACATATCAAATAGTGTTTTAAACTAAATAAGAGGCAAGTGGCTAGCGCATCAGAATCACTCGGAAAAGATCAGGAGTAATACGTGCCGACTGTTGCTAGTATTTACCAGAGAAATGTTGCAAATAATTCGTTAAGTTTGAACTTGAAAACAAAATGCACCACTTTACAGCACCACAAATACAGCTTTTTATTTCTTCTGCGAATAAAATGTTTCAGAAAGCGAAGTTATTATTTTTTGCCATACGGTACATTACCTTCATTGGATAAAGGTTTCAAAAATACTGGTTTTAAAAGAGATGCTGAGAAGTAAATTTTGTGTCATTATTTATGAGGGGAGGCCCACCAGTGGCCGAGCGGTAAAATCGCTGAACACTGGTAGTTCGGTCCGAGGTTCGAATCCCGCGAACGGGCTGGCTGCATGGGCGTTTTCGTGGTTTTCCCCATGTGTAACGTGTATACGAGCCAGTTTCCCTTAGAAAGTCTTCCACGAAGGCATCCCTTCCCTTAGGCAGATAGCCCTCGCGTCTTTGCCGTATTTTCAATACACCACCACCACCACCATTATTTATGGACGCTTCTAGCTTTATTTGCAGTGCTGATCTAGAGCGTTTGAATCTTGTTGATGATTCTTAGCATGCCGAAATTCACCTTCAAATTAAATACAGCAAATCCTGTTAGAAATCTCATTTTATATTTTCGGGAAATAAATAATAATGTCTACTGTTATTTAACTGGATTGAATAATAAATCGTTTCGTTTAACGTTATATCAATTTCAGAATAAAACATAACTCGGTATCTGTCCTAACTTCATTTTTCATTAAAGCTTCCAAACTCTCAAATTCCTTATTGTTTGTCAATTGAAAAACCGTGCTGCTTTAAGCTTACTTCTTTGGGAAACGTCTAGGTTATAGGTTTTTGTTAAAATTTCAGTCACTCTATTCCTAATCAAAAATCCGAAATATAGCAAAAGCACATTTGTAAGCTACAAGCAGTCTAAAGAACATATAGCTAGAAACCATGACAACCGCTTTGCTTCGAAAAGACAAAGCAATTTTATTTAAAGAAATGCTAAGTATATCATTTTGAACGTTAACGAAAATAATTTTCAAATTTTTATATCGCAAGGGGATACGAAAAAACTGGTGGTCAGTAATTTCTTGGACTATATCTGATTATAAAATTATTTTCTTCTTCGAATCTAACCTTATATCGAAAAATTCAATTTCACATTCTTCATCAAAAAAAAAAAAAAAAAAAAAAAAAAAACAGCATAACTTGATTTAAAAAGTACTTTTCCGCAGTTTTTCATCATCAAATAGTATAAGCAGGGTTCTCTTTCATTATATATTAATCAAGAAGGTTAGAACTCATGGAGATTCCCTGCACGCAGTCCAAGTGAAGCCAAAAAAGGAGGCCCTTTTTTTAGCTTTTCTAACCCACGACTACTAAAGATTAGAAAGATTAGGCTTAAAAAGATTGACGTGCTCTAACCACACCCAATTTTGTTCCCGGTAGTCGTAATGGATCGCAGATTCTTCACGTCCTCTTTCCTTTATTTTTCTCGCAATTTCATTTTATTTCTACATTATGTAATTACTATAATTTCTACTTTATGTAATCGCAATAATTTCTACATTATGCAATTGCATTCTGTAATTAATGAATGCTAGCATTAAAAGGATTGTGAACGTAGAACAGTAACTATGTACTCAAACTATAATTTGATTATAATTTACTTATTCTAAGTATATATAATTCTCAAATTTTTCATGTTATAAATATTACTTATGTTTCGAAAAAACATAATTTGAATAAACAATGATAGAAATATGTAAAATTTACATTGTTATTTTAAAACTCACACAACAAATGTGACTAAAAATCAAATCCAGTTATTATATATTTACTTGAGCACAAATTAAATTGTAGTTAAACACATAAAAGGTAAGACCTGTAATGTAATTATGATCAGACATTAAAGTAAACTGTTTTCTTTTCCATTGAGAGTTAGCCCCTCCCCTTGTTTACTTATCGTTTTGCCATCACATATAAGTTAATTACGAATATCAGTTTTATTATTATTATGAAAAGGTATATCTGAGAACTATATATGTTTATTCGTGTACTTTACACAAAGAAAATACTCAAACTCTTTCTTGAAGGCCATTGAAACACACATTTCGTTTATTCTACTTGTTTATGCACGTTCTAAAACATTCTTTTACATGGACATGAAGTCGGAAATGTAGACATTATTTCGCTGTAACAATGCTGTGCCTTTTAGGCCTTTCACATCTACACATACAAAATCCGAAAACACACTGAGAACTTGAAACCAGCTGGCGTTTTACCTTACTTCGCTTAGTGAGGTAACCCCTGGCTTCACTTTCTTCGTACTGCAATAGCAGAGACGCCACTCCATTTATTCTAACCTCATAATAATTTATTTATTAATAAATAAATTATGTTCCTTACATCTTAAGTTATATATGCGAAAGCCTCCATGAATATACTCCACAGTCCGTAGAAGCTGGTGAGTTGTACAGTATTTTTTAATTCGGAATCCAAATATTTCATCAGTATTGATATTTTTGGTTCCGGAGGAAAACATTCAAGTATTCAAGCTATATAAATTAATATACCTTTGATAACGAAGATAGAAGACCGCTAGGTGTGTAATTTTTAGCGTTCGAATGGCACTGGCCAGGTTTGGAATAGGTTTAATTAATTTAAGTTTCTGGCTTTCTGGAAAATAGCAATGTACTTAATAAGCAATTAAAATTTTTATGGAAATAATAATACAAATTTCTAATATGTACCTAAAGTTAATTAGCAGTTATCATTATTATGGGGGGAAACAAATTTAGAGGGAACGTTTTTGATCATACGACTGGAGGAAGAGTACAGTCAACATGCATTTTTAGGCTTGTGTTTAGCAATATAAGTGCTAACCTCAAAACCTGAAGTTACTAAATCCGGTTTCGAGACTGTTAGCAATAAGCTCAGCTTTCTCCGTGTCTGTGTGAGCTACCACTGCATCGATAGCAAAGAACGCAATCAGTGTTTTCTGTTTGTATAGCCAGGCAGAGTTACGTGAAAGACTGCTGTCGTTGGTCGTTAGAGACTTTAATTTAAGAGACTTAATTTAAGACATTGTTCTGAATATTGTGATTGCAAGAACTGATCACATGATATCTTGATCTCATTCTGGAAAGTAAGACGTTGAATATGAAAATTTGAATTTCTAGCTCCATTCCAAATCCTTCGTAATTTAGTCTTAGGTACAAATTATGTGATCAAATGTGGAATGAATATCTTTACTAGATATAATTTCATGGTTGGAATACTTTTATCGTTAAGTTTAAAACAAAAAGTGTCCCAATTATATAATTCATAATGTGGCTTATATTATATTTACAAACAGATTCTACTACAAAAACGCTGCATACAACTCCTCAAGAAATTGCTTGTATCATCAAAATTTAAATGTTAAAAAATCTAAAGTTTTTCTGAAATTACCAACAGGGCTATCAAAGAAGAAACAAGATATTTAACAAAACTACATCATAAATGCTTACATACGTTTGGCTTACTTTCCAGCTCAATGGAAGCATGCTGTGAATGTTACCTTTTTAAAACATGGAAAAGTTTCTGAGCTGCCAGCCAGTAATGACCTGTCAATTTACTTTCGTGCATTAGGAAAATACTCGAAAGTTTTTTTTTTTTTTTTTTTTCTTAAAAGACTGAATGAATTTCTAGTATATCACAATATTATTAATGACAATCAATTCTGCTTCAGGCATGGTCACTGTACAACGTTACAAATTCTCAGCGTTGTGGAGACTATTGCGCAGGCTTTCACTAAAAACAATATATAACAGCTTGCGTTCTTAACGTTGAGAAAGCCTTTGACGCAATATGACATAAGGGAGTCTTATGTAAACTTTCCATTTCCAGGCTTCCTCTAATGATTCCTTCTGATTACATTTCTTGAATCAAATTTGCATTCTCGAAAATTTCAAGTTTATGTGGGAGACGCACTATTATGTAGAAGGAGGAGCCTATTCTTGTTAACATCCACATCGATGATTTGCCGGAACCTATCAGCAGCAAGATTTGAATGTATGCCGACGACACATCTAACTAAATCATCATAGTGTCTAAATCAGTTAATTCCAATCATGCAATAGAAAATTAACATATTAGCCTAAATATAATCTCTCTCTGGTTCCACTTACGGAAATTCAAATTCAATACAATTAAATGCAGTATAATTATATTTAGAAGGTACAAGATAAATCACACAATTAACCTAAACATGCGAATTGGCAACCAAATGTTCCCAGTTGTAAATTCTACAAAATACCTGGGTGTAATCTTAGATAACCAGCTAACTTTCAGAGATATGTTAATTATGCCTTAAGCAAGGCTAATGACGCTTTTATGGCATAATAGAGCCTCTTGGGAAGAAGTTCAAAGCTTAACCTCAAAGTTAAAAGGATTATCGACCTTTCAATCATTCGCCCAGTTCTCTTTTATGCTATATCAGCTTTTGCTTAGGCACCTAAATCTTATCGGAAGAAACTTTAGGTTTTCAAAATAAACTAATTAGAAATCTTACGAATGAATCCTGTTTTCCGCTCAACCAGATTATTCATAATGCTGTCGACATTTTCCCAGCTCACGATTACATCCTCGTAAGTTCGTATAATTTCTTTGAAATAATTCCAAACTCAGTTTTATGTCCATGTAACCAATGCATCGGAGAACGATTCTACTACTGGGCATCCATTTGAACGTCCTAGGACAATTCCCCATAATGCTGTATATTAATAGCTAATGTTTACATATTTGTATATATTTTCAACTTGCACTATATTCTAGTACTTTTTTTCATTTTCATTCAATTGTGTTTTGTAACTCTGCGTTTTCTTTATTTTTAATACTACTCAAATTTTTGTGATAGAATATTCGTCACTGGATCCGTTCCCCCATTTGGGGAAATTTCGCCATATTAGCGACATAGTCGTTTACTCATTGTGAAATAGACTTGTACCTCTATTCTTATTTTTCCGGCACAGCATGGTTTCTCTCAGACGTTTCATGTTGCACTATGCAGAAGAATACAATAATTTCGCCTATAATTTCACCTATAATTTCACTAAAATTATCTATCTGCGTTCAAAATTTGTAACACTGCACCTTCACCAGGATTGCACGCTCTAAGCAGTAAGCAGTACAATCTAAACCACGAACGCAGACTTACAAGTAAGGCAAATCAGTGTAATATAGTAATTCCAATAAATAAAATAAAATAAATCCAATACTAAATACATAAAAAATGCATAAATTAACATATTTGTACACAAACTCTTTGTTCATGCGATGCGTGCGTGAGTGACCTTTACAAATAACTCAAATTTAACAAATGTGGACTGTGATATTACAATTATAATCACATGCAAGCCAAATTTCCAAGCTATGACTTACTCAGCCAATAACAACAAAAAGCTGCGCAAGCGTTACAGGGTTGCCCTATTGATAACAAGTGCCAGTTTTATGGTCTTGAATTCTAGAGGAGAAAAATGAATTTCACTGAAATTCTTTGAAACATAGAGTGAAAGAGGAAAGACAGAGAAACAGAGAGGAATAACTTGTTTACTTGTAAACTAAGTCACGTCATTAGAGAAGTTCTCACATCAATGCAAAGGACCATATTTTCATATGAAAATGGAAAAGAAGCTTATTTACTAAATATAGAAATAAACTTGGACGCCATTAGAGAGATTTAGAGGTATATGCCATGAGACCAATCATTGCTTTGTTCTTCAAATACCTAACTGTCCAGAATCAATTAAAACCTGTGTTAATTGAAAAATCTATTATATACTTCGTATCTTGGAAACAATGTCACCCAATAGTGTTTGAAAGTTTTGAATTTGAACCCTTCGCTCTAAATCATGATAGCGACACACTCAGAAGATAGACTGGCAGGGAAAGTTTGGAATATAGGGGGAAAAAAAAACTTCCGCGTAACGACCTGTCTCCGTGAGGTATCCCACTACGTACTATTCCTATCGAGAAAACAAAAAATATTTTTTTGCTATAAACTCAAGAGCTCGCTGAAGAATTTTAGGTGTCTGGAAATAAGTAATGAACAAAATTCATCCAAAAATTAAAATAAAGGGCAAAACTAATGTCTCATAGGTTAAAATTGGTAGTTGAACTGTTATGTTGACCAAATCTCTTATTCATTTTAATATATGTACCGTACAATGGTGAGTTAACTTTCTTCACTTTTCAGCATCATGGAATGTCTTGCACTCTGATTCTATATCCATGTAAACACCCAATGCGTATGTCTATGTAACCAATGCATGTCTATGTAACCAAAAAGACATTCAAGTGGTATATTTAGTACACGAGTAGAGATATTAATTTAATTTGAAGGAAAATGTACTCTTAAAAGCGAAAATATTTTATTTCGGGCAGCAATGGCGATGCTTGTCTTTTAAATTTCTGAGCTTGTTAGCTAAAATTCCATTAATAGAGGGGGGTAAAAGGGAAGAAAAGAAATATAAAATAAACTATTTGGAATTCGGACTTCTAGCTGCACATGTGCGAGTTAGGACTATGTGAGCTCAAAATTTGGTGGCCTCTGGGGCCTACATTTTGGGCTATTCAAAGAACAAACATACAGATTCTCCATTTTCTAACAACTGAGTATTCGTGACTATCCGCCTAAAAGTATGTGAAAAAAATACAAAATAGAAACATTTTCTATGTTACTATACATTCAAACATATTTCTAACGGCCTGAGGTTTAAAAAGGTTATAGTTAACAACTTACGGTACTTGCGTATAAGATACGTTTGTTTAAAATGCATATTGTTTAAAAATGGAGCGCAGATTATTGATGGCATATGTTGGGATTTTCGTATTTGTGAGGTGTGAAAAGTCGCGATATTGTCAAAAAATAAAGTACTGCCTCTTTCAAAAACTATTTCTGAGTGTAAAAGTACATTTAGATTACAAGTTTTAGGATGAAAATTTGATATAATTCTAAATTTCTTTACTGTTTTCGTTTTATGAAAGACTTTGAAATCTTCTTAATGTATGAGCGAATTGTAATATACTTTGTAAAACCTTTAAAATCAATATTATAATATTAATCTGTTCTTTTATTAATTCTTTCAAAAAAGAAATTTTGAAATTTGGACAGATTAAAACCTTTCTATTCAAAACTGGCCAACAGCGTACGTGATTTCTTATCTTATTTTAGCGATTTTGTGTGGTATATAAATTGCAATTTTCATTAATTTAAGAATATTATAATTGATTAAAATGTTTAATGGTACTTACATATTATTGCATCTCGCTTAGAATTTACCACATTTTCAGAATTGTGTAGAAATTACCAGATTTTCAGAATGCCCCCAAATCTGGCAACCATGCGCATAAACATTCTTCAAGCAAACGTACTTATCACTTCCCTTCGTTTAAGCGAAGTCGCCATTTTCGTATGTTTTATATATATATATATATATATATATATATTCCAAGATCTAACGTTTTAACTGAATTTAAAATATTCCTTGGAGAATTTGCCAGCAATAGAAGAAACTGCTGTAAAACGTTTGCATGGAATTCAAATTTTCAGTGCAAAATCACTAAAGGGAACTACGTGTTTGGTCGATAGCCAGTGCACAATGCCGAGGTTCCTCAATACTTTGATTCTTTTAAGTAAAAGCAGGCCGCTGTGTAAGATAGAACAGTTGTAAAATTAGAAAAATTAGATACGGATTTCGCTTTTATTTTTAATTATTCAACCTTATTTTGTAGTAAAAAATAATGTTTAAATTTTTGGAAGTTATTATTATTATTATTATTATTATTATTACTATATTATTACTATTATTGACAGAATTTTGGATTACAATAAAATACGAATATCCCTTAAGGCTGAGCGGATATTAATTTCGTTTTCAACGCCGTATTTGTGGGAAGCTGGGGTTTCCGCAATCGCTATAATAAAAAGCAAGTATAGAGCAAAAATCAGCATGGGAAACGAAATGACGGAGCACTGTCTAGTTCGATTTAACAGTTTGAGAAATTATGCAATGATTTGCAGGCTGATCTAGCACATAAGTTATTCATTTAATGTTAATAAACTTTAAAAAGACTAAATAATGAAGGCACAAGAGTTTTATTTATTTATTTTATCTCTTACTTACGATTACTTAGCTTAGGATGCCAGAGGAAAAAAATAATTGAGAAAACGCGCCAAGAATCGGAAAAGTGTGGAAACCATTGCTCTAAGTGTTTTATCTCAGTTTCAGTCATTCGGATCTTACAACTTGGTTTACATATTCTATATAAAAACTACTTCGAGCATCAATGACGATTGTAAGGATCAGGTATTTCACTCCATTTGTTTCGTTTATTTCGTGCCTGTGACGGTATTAGAAGACTTATCTGAAAAAAATGGCTAGGTGGAAATTTTATGCATTAGAATAAAAAATATGGGCAATAAAGGTTTTAATAACTGAATATCTCTATTGTAAAACAGATCAAATTAACCACGCCAATAGAAAAACGTTTGTATTTACGCTTGTGAAGTGCTCCGTGATGCGGGAAGCACCACTGTAATTTAGAAAATGCATAAAATTCTGCAAGTGCACCTAAATTGTTATTTTCCAGAGATTGACAATGTCAACATTTCTCAAAATTCTTGCAATTTCTTGCATATAAGAATTCGTCATCGAATGCAAAACTAAACAAATTTATTATACACAAGAAAAAGCAAGTCAATTTAAACTGAAATTCAGCCAGTTTGAAAAGAGCACAATGAATTTATTTTGAGATCCTCTACGATAGATATCATCAATCTAGTTTCAGAAAAGTTAAATCTGAAGACAATTCTAATGTATTATACTTTGTGTATTTATGTTAGATATGAGTTATACTTCTTAGATTTTAGAACAGTTTTCCTACTGCAGCAGGCTGGAGAAGAAATAAGTTTCAAACTCATCTTTTTGATGATATTAGTGATATATAAATGCACTGAGGTAATAAGAATGCCTCTTCAAAAGTTAAGTAGGAAGAATTTAGCCTCGGTACTCTTGTGTTATCGACACCGGTTCAGAAATGTGTGTATGTATGCATGCATACATGGATGTATGTGTGTTTATACGTGCGTGTATGCACATATATACATACACACATACATACACACATATATGCACATAGATGCAAACACAAGTGCATACATACATACACTCCTGAATCCGATCCCGATAACAGAACAGTACCTATATTTCTTTCTGATAGTGCTATCAACTGCGGTTTATCTCACCTATGTTATAGAAAGTATTATAAATTTGGTTACTGCGCAGTGATGACAAAATTACCGTCGACTACAGTCATAGTGAAAACAAATATCTGCAGAAAAAGTGTAAGACAGCAAAGAGCAAAGTTATTAGATGATGATACTGCATTAATTTATAATTTAATTAGATACTATTTCATGCAAATTTCTTTAATGTTATAAACAACATTTAATATATTTTTTTAATTTTAATTTATATTTGATTTATTAAGGCTCGGGTAATGTAATGTGAATGAATGCAATAACAATTTAAGAAAAAGCTAAAATTCTCAAAGATTTCAAGAAATTTAACTTTACGTTTTCAGCCCTAGAGAATCGTATTATTTTACACCTTGCTAGAAAGTTCTACACTGAAAGTTGAAATTTCATATCAAGATTGCTGAAAAATAATGAATAACCGCCAATGCATACGCAGACGAGGAAGCTAGAAATTTTGTTCGAGTCTAAACAATAGATCTGCGGTCATTGCGGCGGAAGCTTTACCATCAAAGAAAATATTTCTCGTATCCGCATACTTTCAGTGGAAATAACAAATAAATAAATAAATAAAAATAAAAATAAAAAAATGATGACTTCGTTTCATTTGTTTTTCTCCAAACTTGGAGTAGTTTCTGTCCACTCATGTATATACTGAGGTAAGTGGGAAAATATATATAATCTCCATACCACTATAAAGAGAAAAAACTCCATTTTATTATTTCCGAGATTCTTTCTGAATTTCAAGTGGAACCCGTTCTGGAATTTAATAAACGGATATGTGATAAAAAATTTGGGATTAGCTGTAATGTTTTGGCAATGTTTCTTTCCATTGTAATAACTGTGAAGGCTTTATTGCGTATATGAAATGATGGATTTCCAAGCAGATGTGGTCAAGTTCAACATAGTTTTATTGTCCGATAAAGGAATTCTGAAGACGCAATATTTGATTCACACACCCTTATGGGTGCCATGTTCATCCCACAGTTTATAAAAGCTTGACTACTTTTAAGACAATAAGCGACATACAGAAACCAACTACTTATAATAATACCCACTTTTAATAAGTTCCTAAATTTTTTTCATTGCTAAGGCATAGTTGTCATTCATCTTTAAAATAGGAAAATTCAACCCCGTCACAAATTAAGAAACCTTTTCTATTACTATTCCGGGCTGCTGCGTTAACACTTTTTTATGAATGAGCATGGATACAATTTCATGTTTATCAACGTCATTTGAAAACGCCCACTAATGCATGTAGGTATGGCGCGGTCCACCCTCCTCGCAAGAGCCCAATATAGTAGCTTTTTGTGCTACAATCCGATCAAACTCAGTAAAAGTTTTAAAATTAACTGAATTGTCTTTACTCGCATCACAAATCAAAGTTCCGAAACACATCGGGAACGCAAATGGCAAACAACAGCGGCAACCCAGCTACTAAGCAATCATTTTGTGTCTATGTCTTATCACTTAGTAAGAGGCAATCGACCATTAACAACCTTTACCAATATATGATACTTGACTTTTAAATGCTTGAAGAATCGAGTAAGTTGTATCCAATAATATGGAAGTACTTGTACACATGCTGTGCTAGAACTCAGAGATTACTAGCGACGAAGGCTCCTGAGTAGCCGTCCGTAGAATATGTAAACTTTGAACAAAAGAGGTGCTCGTGTGGCGCCATCTATTAGTAGTGCTCAAAAGCATTTTAGCTGACTGGGGCCCTGGTTGCGCCATCTCTTGCAGGATGTATTGTAAGGCATTTTTAAAATTTCATAAAAATTATTCTTTTGATAAGCAATAATTGGCAAGTAAAATGATGAAAAACACAATTTGCAGTACATTGAAACGTTTCACAAGAGTGAAAACTATTTACACACAAAGTCTACCTGCTTAGGCAGAAACAAAGTCCATAGTGCTTTGCAATTTGATAAGTAAATCTATAAGTAATGAAAATGAAGTAAAATCTTGGCTAACTAAGAAGAAAACGAAAATATATACATTACCACCGACTATTATGGTGAATAGTGCGGGGCCTCTTGTGGTGTTGTTCAATTGTGAAATCATAATTTCCTAGTTTTTTGATAATATTCTTAGGATGACTGTCACATTTCATAAAAAAGTTATGAGAAGCTTTTAGAATTTCAAAATCCGTGGGTTTAATTTTCAAATCATTGTGAACAGTGCTGTTTCGTATGAACCAAGGCGCATTTGTAATTATTCGGATGGCCTTGTTTTGAATTCTTTGTATTTTTTCGCGATGAGTTCTTGCAGTTGCAGCCCACGCTGGTGAAGCATACAGTAAAATCGGGCGGTTTAGCTTGTAGATAGATAACTCTTTTTGTAGCGAGTCTAAGTTTAGAATTTCTCCCTAAGAGTGCATAGATACTGCCTATTGCTTGGTTGGCATTTTTACAGATATTTTCGCTCAATGTTCAAGATTTTATGCCACGGCAGGAGATAAAAAAACTGGTTGTCAGCAAAATCGCAATAATTCTTACTTGGTGCTAGATTGGATTATATTTGAATTTAAATTCATTACTTCTCCGAAGCCAAGCTTGTTTCGAAAAATTCGAATTTAGATTTTTCAACTAAACCTGAAAATGCATATCTCGACTTAAAGAATAATTTTTTTCAGATTTGCATTCACGAAACATTACAAGCTTGTTTCTCTTTCATCAGATATTAATAGCTCTTACATCTTATAAGCTAAAATTTAAAATCAGATCATAAAAGAATACGGTATGCTAGAAAACGTGTTTAAAAGGAATTTAAAAATTAAACATTAGGACTGGTAAATTTTCGAAAGAAGTAAAATGTAAATTGAAATTTTAGATTATAATTACATTTTTTAAAACATTTGAAATTAAAAACTATGAAAATGCAAATTAATTATTCATACTTTAATTCTTAAAATCGACTCGTCAAGGAATAATAATTTAAAACATTAAAGTTCAAAGGAATACCTCCTAAAATTTCGTTTCGCTTGACATTTTAAGCACCAACAAATTATAACAAAAGTAGAAAAAAGTTTAAAAGATCTCAAAGCTTCCAGATTTTATATTACGCTAAATGTACGTTTTCTTCATTTACACACACATACAACTTTCGAGAGTACTTCGGCTAATGTCCCCTTGATCAAAAAATATTTACAAACAGCATATCTTTAGAAATTGAGGGGATAGAGAGTCTAGCAAGCTGGAGATAGAGGAAATCAGAAGATGTTAAATTTGTAAGTTGAAGTACCAGCTGGTATTTCGCTTCGATCCTGGAATAATATCGGTAGTTTTCTGAGTAGAATTTTCTAGAGAAGGAATCGGCGTTTTCATTTGATGATCCCTTCCCATGGCGGATATTTATGTCATGCTCTTGGATTTTTCACATCCACATGGCTACCTGGCTATTAGATTCGGGATTCTTGAAATTTAAGAGCCATGTCAACGATGCATGATCTGTTCCGGAGCAGAAATTTTCAGCCGCAGAGATAATGATGGAAATATTCTACGGCTTTAATTATGGCGAGCAAATCATTCCCGTTGACACGGTAATACCTCTCAGGTTTAGTCTGGCATTTATTCCAGTATTGTATGACACTTTCTTGACCATTTATTTCTTGGGAAATGTAGTTCCGATTCTATCGTTCCTCGCATCTGTGTGAAGAATAAATGATTTGTCGAGCTGATGATGCGTCAGGATTGTCACAGATAATGCTTTCTTTAGTTTGTCAAATGCATCCTCACTTTAATTTTTCCAGATAAATTTTTGCTTGCTTTCTGTTAGTTTCTGAAAGTTCCTTGCGATGGAGGAGATGTCCTTCACAAATCTCCTATATTACGTGCATATCCCCAGGAAAGTTCTCTGCCTAATGGGCATTTTTCGGGCGTCTCCAATCTTTAACTGCTGAAACGTTTTCTGGATCCATACTCATATCTTTGGCAGAGACGGCATTTCAAAGGTAATTCACTGCCTGTCTGAATAGTGTATATTTAGCGGAACGTAACTTTAGGGGTTTCTTTTTGTCGGTCATTAGGATGTATGCCTACTTGTCAATATCCACTCTTAAAGCCAAATAAATGTGACCAAAGCAATTAAAACGCAACGATACCTGTGTGTAACATTATTATGACCTGGATGGTTTTAGAAACCCGTCACTCAGGCACAATTCGTCGTAGGTTGATAGCTTTTCTGTGCTTATCCTTCTTCAAAGAACCTAATTTAACTTTGAGTACTATGCCTCACACTTTGAAATACCAGAAATAACGGTGCACTGCATTCTGAGGACATATCAGGATAATCAACGCAATCACTAATTTGCCATCGTGTTTATCGTTACAAAAGAATAAGGATTATTTAGAACTGAAGTTTCTCTCTTCGACTTCCGCTGTCCGCCGCGATTATTGTGCGTTCCGCTGGACGCGTTCTGTATGGCGAATGTATGTGACTCTGCGTGAGGTGATTTACATAGTTCGACAGAAAATAAGCCGACAATATGAAACACGACGAAAATTTTCCAGAACTGAATGAAAAACGAAAAACAGTCTCGGTTTACACCCACTACTACCTCGAAACGCGCCAAAAACTTGGCTTTACGAGAAAACTTGTTTAAGTAAGTTAAGTTCTTCGCTTTCAATTCGGATGAAAAATCATTAGTATATTAGTTTTATTCCTTTAGCGGTGAATATTGATATATTTGTTTGGAAGGCATGTCGACCAATTCTGAAAGGTGACAAGCAAAAATTTAACCTTACGCCTTCAGTGACTTGAAAGTCATACTGGTACCACCGGTTATTGTGGTTACAATATATTTGCAACTATTGATCTTTATTTTTTATTTTAAGCATTTTGCTACGTTGTATTGGTCATGTTTCCGAAGGCAAAAGAACCTCTCATTAGCTGAAGAGAAACAAAAGGTTTCAGTTCTTGAAATGTCGAGTTCAAGTTCCATATCAGCTATTTCCTCAGTGTTACGAAAGCCATACGAGACGGATTGATCTAGAAATGACGCAGTCTAGAAATTTATTACGAATTTCAGAATAGAGAGGGTAGTAAAAGTCCGAACTAGAAGTTTTCCCTGAGGATCTCTGAACATTCCGAAGATGGAGAGATTCGTCGCGTGCAGAAGTAAAGAAGTCTTAATGCTCCTCTCTCCACGTCCTAAAGCTCGTAAGCACTGACCCTGCCATCGCTAAATCTGCTTTGCATGTTAGCAACATTATTCAGTGCGGTATGTAAATGCATTAAACTACTTTCTTCGTTGATATTTAATTGCAGTAAAACGTTTCTTGCATGAGCAACATTAATCGGAAAATGCTTGGGAGCCATTGTTGGATCACATAGCTACAACTCCAATGAGATCAAACGTAAGAATGTGAAAGTTGGTCTGCCTAGACGAGCAAAGGGCATGCACAACTTCAAACTCAACAGCTCAGACAAATCCTGGAATGCAGGTTAGAACCTCACTTTTAGCGTGTTAGATCCCCATGAACGGAAAAAATAAAAATTGGAGCTTAGTGCAAAGTTTTCCGGGAAACCATATCACAATAAAATGTTCAGATTGCTAATTTTGGTTTTGCAGTAGAAGAAACTAGTCTTATTTACCCAAAATGCTTCGAAAATTATTCCTGTAAAAGAATTTTGGAATTTTCTTATAAATTCGCACACTTTACAGTAAATGGGGAATTGTCGGCAAGCAAATTTCTAATCTAAGATTGGAATCTAAGATTCTAATCTAAGATTCCTTCCCTGTTCTTACATGAAAGTCAAAATATTTCGATGTCGTTCTTGATAAAAACCTCTTGCATAACTGCCTTCATGCAAGGAACACTTATTTTAAAAATAAATTGCTAATTGCTAGAAAATTTTTAGTTGGATAAAAACAAATGTAAGCATTTATAATAAATTTGATGTGAATTATTTAGTAACAGATAAAAATCCATAAATTAATCAATTTATGTTTTTAATTAAAAAATAGAAAAGAAACTGACTATAATTCTAATTAATTAAGACGTTTAGTTATTAAAATAAAAACTGAACCACTAATCAGAGTGCTAAACACTTAAAAAAAAAAATAGATTTTAGTCTGATTTTTCCTTTTAATGAAATAAAATTATGACTATAATGACTTCTGAAATAATGAAGTTATATCAATTAAAACAAAAATTATAAAAAAAATTTAGAAGTCAATTTCTAGTTAGGTCAACAAAGAAAAAATTTTAAAACTAAATACAAAAACAATTTAGATTAAAAATTTTTGATATGTGAAAACATATTAAAAAAACCTCAAATCATCATATTAGCATCAAGTGTCATTCTTTACAAGTTTAAAAAATTGTATTTGAACTCGAGTGGATAAACTAGAGTATTTTATGAAAGATTGGAAATTTGAACAAGATATAGGGACAGTGTGAGCTAATAGTAGGATTTTAATAAAGGCAATTTTACAAGAAATAAAAGCATTTCAAAATATTTAACCTCATTTTACACTTTTAAAATACATTAAAAGTATTTTAATTAAAATTAATATATTTATATTCAAAATTCTTGGAAAGAAGATTTGGCTTGTCATCTCAATCGTTTTTCTATTTATTATTCTTAATCTTATTACGTTAAAAGCCTTTTTGAAAACAGTGAATTTTTAATATAATAGCTTTTTAATTCGT
Source organism: Stegodyphus dumicola (assembly GCF_044657685.1). Lineage (NCBI taxonomy): Eukaryota > Metazoa > Arthropoda > Arachnida > Araneae > Eresidae > Stegodyphus > Stegodyphus dumicola. The sequence continues at coordinate 58,073,488 of NC_140770.1, read as the reverse complement.
GATGACGAAATTTCTTAAAAGGAATTAAAACAAAATGTTGAATTATACTCCATGCGTACCAAATTAGTTGTTACGTTTAGGTCGAAAATTTTGTCCCAAATTAGTTGCTACATTTCAAGTCGGTGGAGTTATAAATAACTTTCTAAGCAGTTTAGTAAATTGACACCCGTAAAATTATATTAACAGTTATAACAGTTTAAAATCAGATACAGCCCATCTACATTAAACATCTAAAAGTTGTTATAAATAGAAAAAGCACTTATTATTGGAAACTTTAAATCTTATGTCTCAAGTAAGTCTTCAGCAAGGGAAAATCTTCAGCAAAGGGAAAAGAAAAAAACACAAGAAGTGTCTTTGTGTGTATGTATGTTTTACGAAAGCGAATATAAACTTTTTCCCTGGGTAAACATTGTTTGGTTCTTTAAACGAACAATCCAATACGGGCTAGTGTATCCGATTGTTTCGAGAAGAGCTGTTGAGTTGTCCCTGGAAAGGAAAGACGTCTATGTATATTCTTCGGAAAATTGTCGTTGCATTGAAAATTTTCTAAACGTTAGCGATGGAAAAATAAACGGAAAAATCGCATGTGAAAGAATTCTAACTTCCCTGTTCTTACATGAAAGTTATAAAATCGCCTATCTAGTATGTTGACGTTTTGAGTTGTAGACGAGAGTGCTGACACTTTAATTAGACGTTAGCAATGGAAAAATAAACGGGAAAATCGCATGTGCAAGAATTCTAGCTTCCCTCTTCTTGGATGAAAGTTAATAGAACCGCCTCACAAGCATACTGCCGTTTTGAGATGTAGACGGGAATGCTGTAATGCCACACTTTATATAACCACCGCTTCGCCTCTAAGAGACAACGCAGTTCGATTGATGAAAGACTAGATACGGCAACGTAATGTTAAGTCGTTAACATTAGATGAATTATTCCAACGTAAAAGTGTACGAGAAATCTGGTGAGCAATAAAAAAGTAGTAATTTTTCGTAGAGACTATAAGTTTCGTTTCGCGGATGAGTCGGTCTAACTACATATCACAGCTCTTTGTGTTGCCCTCTGCAGCTTAGCCGATGGCGTAAAATTGAAATTACAAGCGATAACCGCTTCGCCGACACAGCGTAATGCAAAGTTACGTTCGGTCTGGTAACCCAACATAGTGGAGAGGCGTGGCTTATAGGATGATTAGGCTTGGTGGAAGTAAGCACAGGAATTAATTGTAGTTTAAATAACAAGCTTGAAAGACGGTACGAGACAACTGACGAATGTTCGAATTCCAATAATGAAAGTAAACATGCTTTAATTCCGACTTTTACAAGTAGTCTGAAAGATTGAGAACCAAATGCGAGATAAATGTGATAGATGAAAACTACCAGTTTAAAAGGCAGCTGGTTCATAGTTGGAAACCCGTCAGGATCATGGACCTTATAAGAGATAGACTAACCCAGTGGGCAGGGCGCGCGTCACCGACATGTCGGCAAGAAACAGTAGGGACGATATAGTTTACTTTAACACTCAAACCTATGGCGTTTATATCACATAACGCTTTTTAATTATTAAATGTGATACGTTGTATAGTGATGAGATTATGAAAGCCACAGTTTTTTGCAAATAGGATTTAATATATCTCATTAAAGCACTTTTTACTGCATTTCGCGCATTTTTTTTGACGCGTAATTCTCGTACAAAGATCTTTACTTTGGTAAAACACTTAAAACTCTAAGCACCAAATTTATGAGCTTAATTTTGCTTAAAAATAAAGTAAAATTAAATGAGATTGATGGTACGCGATGCTTTGAAATAAATAAGGTAAAATTAAACAAGATCTGATCATTTTTTTTAAAATTTTAATGAGCATTTTCAGGCAGTGATTTTCAAACTATAACATTAAGAAACGATCATATTTATTTGATTATATGATCATTAAATTATTAACATTAAAGTGGATTATTTATTTTAGTAATTCATAAAATTCGGAGCATAAAATTTTCTGAGCGTAATGAAGGGAAAAAAAAGATAAAATAAAATCTAGAAGCACTCTTTTTTTAAAGTTTTGTGTGTTACCTATATTTTTTTAATATCATGTTCTTCGCCCGTAAACCACATACATTTGAAAACAGCATATCCGTACAGTGCTCTCCCTGAACTCGCTGAGTTTGTTAATCAAAAATTCGTTAAAATTTTACAAAATGTGAAATAGATTAAAAAAAAATTCGAAATTCGGCCGCCCAGATGCCTATGTTCGGGTGGAGAATTACATTATTCAAAATTCGAATGCTCTAGATACTGTCGTTTTTGTCACAGTGCGATAAACATACATGTATTCATGCATGGGCTAATAAATTAAATTAACAATAAATAAAAGAAATCTTCTGCAGAACTAAAAATAAATAAAAAAAAATAATCAGTATAAAATACAAACAAAATTAATTATTACGGTTAAATACAATTTTAATATTAGAATTAAATGTATAAAAATTATTAAGGAGTCAAAAGTGTTTATCACTATGATGTATTATGAAATATAATTGAAATAAAATTCCCTTATAGAAATTGTGCTATAATACTCATCTATAATTTTAAAAAAGGAGCACAATTTAGAATTTTAAACAAAACTTTCAAAAATTCGTTTTTAAATATTTTAATATTTTTTACTTATTTACACCAATAAAAAGCATAAAAATTGCAAGAGAAAACTGCTTGTTTGAAATTTTCTATTAGTTAGATTTAAAATATTATTTTCTAAAAGAAGTAGTTACAAATTTCCTTACAGCATAGGAAAAGCTAAAAAAAACATCCAGTCCTGAAAGCATGCAATAGCTTTATAATTATTTGGAATGTTAATTATGCTCGATAAATATGCTACATTTTTAAAAATCAATCTCAATTTCAAAAATAAAAACATGTAGAAATTCTAATTTGTGAAATGAGGCGCTACAACCATCTTTTTCTAGACAATTATACACGCTGCAATAGGCAATCAATGTAAATTTCTGGAAGTCGTCCCTACTCCTCTGGATGTGATGAAGGTGACAGCCGGCAACGCCTCAGATAAGGAAGAAAACCCATTTGGGTTAGTCTATTTCTTATAAGGTCCATAGTCAGGATACATAATCTAGAGTAGACACTGCCTTATGATAGTTAAACATTAAGGCATTAAGCTATACATTGAGGCAAAATTTTAATTATTAATTACAAGTGAAAATTAAGTATTTGTAATAAAATATCAAACGAGAGCATGTTGACGTAAATCCGGGCATAGGTTTAATAATTGAGAATTTCTTTTAAAGGAATGCCACTGATATAGAGTTGCTTCGATCGCATCGATTCGATTTATTGCGTCATCACGTAGTTTTGATTAACGTTAATTTGCAGTAGCAGTATTAAACCACTGTGAAATTAAAAAGAACAGTGACTGATTTTCTGTTTGTGAAACCCGATGGGAAAGAATGCAAATAAATGTTAATCTTCAGTGAAGTGTACGCGTCAGACAAGTGTTTTAGCCTTTTCTTACATAATAAAAACGTTGAAATAAAAAGTTCCAATAAAAACGTTGAAAAAAGAACGCAGAAAATTAAAAACTTGCATTGTCGACTGGTAAATAAAGTCATTCATGCATGATACCGCTTAGTATGAGAAATGAACACAAGTTTAAACTGATATGCAAACATTTTAACAATATCTTAATAAAACGGAAAAAATTAAAATATCTGTTTCACAGCCTAAGCGATAAAATGAATTTAATAACTATTAATCACCCCTTGTGACAAACCTTCATAATATATCATCTCTGAATGTTGTCTGAAATTTCTCAAGAGTATACGTATAATTCTAACATTTATTTTGCGAGGCCCCTCCCTAACTCCGCCGTGACTGTAAAAATATTTACTCGAGATTATAAAACCAATATTAATTCGGATATCAGACTTATATTTTATAAAACAGCATATAATTGAAAAATGTCCTCTCTCCACAAACACTTTCATGCGTATGAGTTTTCCTATATTTTAGAAATTAATTTTATCAGCTTAGCGGAAAAAGTTTTATTAGTGGTTTGTGACTCAGGACAGTTTAAATGATTAATTGTATTCTTACACTATTTAAACATTCTGCTTTGTACATAGTCCTGAACTTTACAAATTCTACTTTGTACAAATTGGATATATTACACACACTATTTGCCTTTGTTAATAAAATAATTTTACCATTTCAAATGTGAAAGTAGAAAGAATCTCGATTTTGATCCCAGAAATAAATTTTTTTTAAATTCTCGATGTCATGGTAATGTTTTTCGAAATACTGTGCATGCATATTTAGATTTTGAAAAATTCAAGCTATGGTGTTAATAAAAATGAATGAATTATATTGTATAACAGATTCTGTTCTGTTCTGTGAGGATACCGGCGGGAAGCTCGACGTATCCTGATCGATAAATTAATATCTCGTGGGCACATAACGCAGAACGGTAGTGCCCGTGGCATCTCAAAGTAGAAGAAAGGCAAGAGGGGGAGAAATGAACATAAAATCTGCAAGTGAGAATCCGAGATGACCAACAGAGAGGCATACCGGTGCAGTATCGTGGAGGAATACCCTACTAGAGAATCATATAACATAACTCTAATGTACGTGTATGTGCTAATAACGTGAAATAAAGCAAAACACACAAATACTTATACATAAATTCTTGCGAAGGGGGTAAGGGAAAATTTTACAAAACGCACAAATACAAAAATGCAGATATTTAAATAAAACAGATAATAATATACCGCAGAAAATAATACAAATTGTATGTAAAACATGCATAAAGAAAATAGAGAAAAATAAAATAAAATGTATACAGTAAACAATACGTACACTGGTAGCATTGATCAGAATAAAATTACGTGGTAAAGTTAGAGTACCGTACTCCGTAAAACATAATCCTTGGTGTTGAGGCTAGCAGCCAGAGGGCGAATATTTTTGTCTTCTAGAATCTGTTAATGTTAAACCTGAAGACTGCCTAGATGGACTTAACTGACAGCTTTATTAAAAAAACTTCTTTCGTACGGTTTAAATATTCTTCCACTTTCAAACCTTAAATCTTTGTGTAGAGTCTCATTACTGACATAAAAGTGGACGTCGAGTAATCTGAAGTTTTGCTATATCTTTCTGGGAGGCCGTCATCAGATCGGCGAGGTATATGAAAATTTGGGTCTAATTATTGCAGTATAAATAGGTATTTTCTTGTGTAAGTCCAAATTAGAAAAATTCCCAAGTAGTTGTATCAGACTATTTAAAACAGACACGGTTTGTGATGTGGTCCTTCCATGTCAACTTTTCATTAAAAGCAGTGCACAAATACAGCTACCGTAGCTTTGAAAAAAGCCAATGTAGCATTTTTTCACGACGGGAGCTTCTTCATTATATAAGTAAAGTTTCTTATAGGTTGGACTATACTTGCGAGTTTTTCTGATAATCAACAGCTCTTATTTTTGCATACTAATACCTGTTCTCGAAAGTGTACAACATTTCTCTAAACTAGGAATAATCTCCTGTAGTTTTTGTACCACATGATTCATCTACTAAGACTCGAAACTGCAAGAGCCGTGCTATCGGCGTAACAACCAAGAAAATAATTATAATCAAGATGAGCGGGACTGCAGCATAATACAAGTACAATATAGGACATAAAAAATCACCTCTGACCATCTTCAGTGCACGTCTGCTTCCTGTTCAAAGCATCTTTTCAATGCAAATATAAAATGTTCTCAGTGATAAAGGAACTCACAATTAGGGTTAATTCCCTAGAGAAGTAGAGCTTAAATAAGCCTGAAAATTAAACCTCATGCCGATGCTATCGAACGCTTTCGCTAAGTTTATCATGACTATGACAACACATTGTTTATTATGGAAGGCACCTCTAATAAATTCTGTCAGGCGCACCAACTGCTTCGTCATAGAGATTTTTTCTAAAGCCTAATTGCAGTGCGGGAAGTCTGTCAAAAAAGATCTATTCTGGCATGGATAATCTTTCCAAAGTTTTGCTCGCATCGAAAAGAGGGCTAATAGTACTCAGGTTTTGTGAGGTCTTCGTGACGGTTAGGCATCTTTTAACAGATTACGCAACGAGTGTGTAGCACCGGGGTGCCTGGGTCTTAGACTCTACCCCCAATCGAAAATATGCCACTTCGCATGCAATACAAAGTTATAACTTATAGTATTATATAAATATGCCCAGGATATCTTAAAGGTTTTTTTCCACATAATTATTTATAATGGCGTTAATAAATGACGTTAAGATGAATATTTGTAACAAGCGTACATGATTCGGTGATGAAAATGCCGTCCAGAAAAGCTGCAAACTCCGTCGAGCCAGTGGGAACAATAATAAATGAACATATGAAAATTGTCATGCAAACATTTGTAAATGCAAGACCCAGTAAGCATATTAAAAAATGTGATCATAATCATAGAATAAATTAAGTAAGGAGCTCAAGTTAAAAGTAAACAGTTACATACAATACAAAATCATACTATATACAAGGTAGCCATGGTGCAATTAAGCTTAATCAAGAGTGTAACTAAGAACGGCCATAGGCCTTTTGATATTACATTGATCATTTGCGTCGTAATCATAAATTTTAATTGCAGTGTTGTTATAAAACTCTATGTCTTTATAGAATTTCTTAGCAAGGCGATTGTAAAAGGTTCCAATGTGGTCAAATTTCAGTTCAGCATGCAAATCTGTAAATCCGAAGGTACCATGAAACATTAGTAATTTGTCTCAAAACCCCGTTTTGTGCAGTTTGCAATTTCTTCCTTAAGGATCTACTAGAAAAAGCCCAAACAGGGCAAGCATAACGCAATATTGGACGTAGAAGGGACTTGTTAAATGAGTAATTTGTTGTCTATAGAAAGAATGCTATTTCAAGCTGTTAACCCGCTGCTTTTAGCTACGCGAGGACGCGCGTCGGGCTCCGTAGGCCCGAAGCGTTATTTCTTAACGAAATAAAAATAAAATTGTTTGTGTAATCGAAGAAAAAATTTAAATAATAAAAAGTATATAAAATATAAAAATATACTTTGAATTTAATAATTCTAAAAAATTGTATTTTAAAACTTTTTTAAGATTGAAATTATTTATCATTAACAGAAAAAATCAGACTGATTTCTTTTTGTGCGCAAACGAAATTTAGCACTAATTTATGTAATATTAAATTTTTACAGAAATATTTTCAAAAAAAAAAAAAAAAAAAAAAAAAAAACTTACATTTCACATTTTTGTGCAAAAAATCGCGCTGTGTTTACCGCAAACATTTTTCTCTCCCTTAGCGCAGCAAATTTGTGGTTTTCGGTCCTTTACGCTAGGACATATATGGCACCTTTCCCTGGAACACTCCTGTTTTTTTTGGCGAGTGTCCTTCCCAATCTTCCCTATATCTGCAATTTAATTTTTCACTCAATTCGCGTGGAAATTTTGCTGCGAGCTTCTTTCTTGAATGTGATCCTTGAAAAGTTCTAATGCAAATTCTTTGATAAATAAACTTCGTTTCCTATATTGCACTACTGGCGTCTTCGAAGATAACAATAATATTCTAGCATTCATAGCTGCAATGTTGAACATACTGAAGAATACTGCCATTGGTCATCTGTTGCTAATTCTAGCAGTACTATAAATGGTTACTACATCTATAGCACCCTTTGCTAAATCATAAAAAGTCATAATTTCTTTTCTTTTATTTGCTTCTCCAGTCGAAACATCGATGGCTCTGTTATTATGCATGGTTGACAATAGAACAACGCATTTACTTTTGTTTGGTGTGTAGGAAACTAATGTCATATTGCTTTGAAATCCAAATAATGATGAATAAACTTCTCTTTTTCTGTCACAAGTAAAATATATTGGCAGTTCTTTTTTATTTTTTCTGATAGTTCCCACGAGCGTAATTTTCTTTTCAAGGTGATCCTTTGCCAAGGTATAACTGGTAAACCAGTTGTACACGATAAGGTTGCGCCCTGGATTCAAAATAGGCTCTCTAAACCTCTTGACTACTTTATCAAGACCATTTTCTAAGCTGCACGACCGTTTGGGTTGTGTTCCTGCATGAATTTCAAGATTTGAAGTACAAAATGTCCTTGCATCAAAAACAGCAAAAACTTTAATTCCATATTTTGCAGGTTTACTTGGAATGTATTGAAGAAAGGAGCATCTTCCTATAAAAGGTTCTAATTTTTCGTCAGTTGTAATGTATTCGCCAGCATTTTCAACGAACTTTTCAAAATCATTTCTTATCGGAGCCAGTTTATCCATTTCTCTTCTAGAAGGACGATCTCTTAGGTCATCAAATCCCAAACATCTCATTAGGATTAAAAAACGTTTATGAGACACTGTTCGATGAAAAATGTCAAGCCCTGTCCCGTCATTTACGGGACATTACGCCCAAACTTCGCAACGTCATTACGCCCAAACTTCGCAACATTTACGTGAGAAGCCTTGTATTTTAAAACAAAATCCTCCAAAATAAAAAAGACAGATAAATGATCTGATTTCTGTAATATTCTTGTGTCGAGCAGCTCTCTACCTTTCAAATTTGATGGCTATCTTTGCCAAGATATCAATTCACGGAAACAGAAATACTGAATACATTACTAGATTCATCGCTTGAATCTAATGTCTCTTCAGAATTCGATTGGTGATCACTAAACTGTTCTTCATCAATTATTTCTTCGTCTTCTTCATTAACTGAATCTTCATCAGTCAACATTCCGGCTAATAGTTTCTGTAATCTTTTCATTTCATCGTCATAAATCAAATAGCGTGACAATTTTGCAACTGCCTGACATCTTTCACATTTTTAAATGACAATGCTAGCGAGCGTCTCGGGCCTGGGAAGCCCGGCTACTCAGTTTCTGAGAAAAGATGGAGGGATAAATTCCGGAAATGATTGTGAATGACACGTACATGACCTTAAACTCAGCTACTAAGAAGTTCGATAAATTTCACCAAAGGGTGAAATTTTTGTATTATGTTTTTGTAACGACCGGGCCTGGTCGGACTTGCCTGTACCAGGAAATTGACACTCCGTAGAAATGTAGGTTTTTATTGAATTTCTCGTTTTTTGTTAACAGGATTGCCTGAATCTTTTCCACATTAACCTTAATTTTCCATCTGATGAGCCAAGTCTCTAATGCATGTATGTGGTTTTGTATCCGTTGTATAGCCGGCTTTGTGTAAGGATCGCAGTGTCATCAGCATACATTGCGAGTCTTGTGTTGTTCAGAGTGGGTATGTCGTTCACGTATATATTAAAAAGTAAAGGTCCGCGAAGACTTCCCTGGGGGACGCCTGCAAGGAAAAGCCTAGGTGTAGAGAGAGTTCCTGTGACACGAAAGACAAAGTGCCTACCTGTCAGGCAGGATTTAATTATGTGTTTAATGTACTCTTGGAGCCCCGAAGTGTGTAAATTGTAAATAAGAGCACCCAGCCAAACACGAAAAAACAGGTTTTACATCAGGCTTGTATAGAATACTAGCAGCTTCGCTGCCAGCCTTCGTCTGGCTTTTAAATGTACCGGAAAAATGGCTGAAAGAAACACCAAACGTTAAATTTAAAAGCAGCGTAGAATTTTACTCTGCAGAACAACTTCATAAAAAAAAGTTATTACGTATAACAAAATTACAATGAAATAAGCAATATCCCTTAATACAAATATTAATTATCCTAATAAATAAATTAACCAACTTCTCTTTGCAAAATCTTAAGAACTCAAATGGTATAAAGGAGGTTAAGAACTTTGTTTCCTAAAAAAATCACTCAGAACTTTTCAAAATCTTAAAAACAGTGAAATGAGCAATAAATAACACAAAAGAATACAAAAAAAAAATTCTGGAAAGCAAAGTATAATTAATGATATTTTATCTTATATTTTCAAGAGAAAAAAATTACAATGAAATAAGCTATATCCCTTAATGCAAATAATTATTAACCTAATAAAAAATTAACCAACTTTGCGTTTAAGAAAACAAAAATATGCAAAACTTTTCAGTATCTTACAAACAGTGAAATAAGCAAAAAATAACATGAAAACAACTCAAAAAACATAAAATTCCGCGCAGAATTTTACTCTACAGAACAACTTTATCAAAAAAAATCAATAAAAATGTATTATATATATATATGTGTGTGAAGAATTTCAATCATTTATGCTGTGTTTTCTTTTAACAGCACACAAACGAGAAGGATTAAATAGTGTACTCAACAGCCAAGTAAGAACATATTTTAAGAAATTATTATTTTTTTTTTTTGAAGAATCATAAATGTAGTCGTAGCTTAAATTATCATACGATAAGTTTAAGAAACAGGATCCATTTATTATTATTCAGGCGAAATAGCAGTTACAAAAATCAGATATGAGGAGTAAATAAAAAAGAATTACTAATATCTTTTTGTATGAATTTTACTGCATCGTAACATTTAACAAAAATCCCCGATATTCTTTTTGCGAGTCTTTTTATAGCCTCTGGAAAGGCGGAGCTTCCAAAAATGACGTCAGCCAATCCAGTTCGCTCTAAATATTTCGAGAACATTCTATAACTGTACGTGTAGAAAAGGCGAGAAAAACAACTTGACTACGGGGCTGTGGATTTAATTCCGCGTACTTTCAAATAAGAGCACGTCGCCATTAAAAATGAAAAGACATACAGTTAGAATTTTAAGTGTATTCTTGATTATGGAATTTTATTATTACATATATATAAATGACAATGAAATATGCCAATCTCTTAAAAACAGTGACATAAGAAATACGATGAAAACTTGTTGCCAAACCCATATTTCTAAAAGAATGAAACTATTCAAAATGATGCGATTTCATCAAAAATCTATCAACAACAAAAAGACAGGAAAATTGTTGCCAAAATCACATTTTTAAAGATGTGAGATGTGCGAAGTGTACTCGGAAGCTTCATTTAAAAATTTTTTTAAATGTACAAAATATTATCAGTTTTCCAAAATTCTTTTTGTAAAAGCAGTCGCAAGGATGAAAGTTTAACGTGTCCAAAAATCAAAGAAAAATAAACTGTACATTTTTAAAAATAAACGTTTTTAGAAAATATCCCGTTGAAAGGTGTTAAGGTCCCTTTGTTAAATAAATTCGTATTTAATCGATTTATTGAAACAAGAAATTTATTTTAAGTTCGTAAAATATCTAAGTGCTTACGTTTCATGACGATTTGAGAATGGAGTGTGTAGAGTAAAATCTCGCTTTCCTATAGCCCACTATGTCGCAAAATGACGCGATTTCGTCACAAAACATAAAATTAAAAAAAAATTCGAATTCGAATTTCGAAAAAATCGCTTCGAGGTGCACTGGCTCTTGTCTAGATACACCTATGTAGCAAATTTTGTAGCCGTGTGTCTATTAGCTTACGCGCAGCGCGAACGAAAGAAACACACACAATACACAGACAGACTCTTCCTTTTATTATATGTAGAGATATCATATGGCAAATTTGGAATAATTTTTAAAATAGAAGAAAAAATATATGTAGAATAATACATCAAGTATTCAATAATACATAATGTGCCATTATAACAAAATTTTAAATTTTTCAAATTTGGAATAAAATGCTAAAACAGAATATATCATGACAAATACAGAATAATACTTTAAATATGGGAAATATATGGTTTTGTTATAAGTAATATTATGGCGATGTTGATATATTGTAGAATAAATTGCTTCTTGAATGGATTCCACATGAGTAGAATAGTTCCAGCTAAGATATTAACAGCAATACTGGAGGTAGTTCCAAAGTTTCTGGTAATACGAGTATTATGCGTAAATTGTCGTTGTGTTGAGGTAAGAATTTTTTTCTTTTCTTGTGGTTATAGGGAATGTCCAGATGGCAGAGCCGTAGATAATCATTTTGGTTATTACTGTACGATATAGTAATTTGGTGATATGGCGATTTAAACCCCAGTTTGTGCCATGCACATGTTGAAGATTTTGACTTACAGAATGTGTACAAATTTTAAGTTCTTTGACATATTCGATAAGATGTTGTTTTCATGTATTATAATTTCCTAGATATTTGATTGATTTAGTATGTTTGATTTTTTCGCCATTTATTTTAACTGAAAGTTGCTTAGTACGATTTTATCCGGGTTTATGATTTGTCATGATTCTAGATTTGGAGGATGAAATTTCAAGTTTAATTTTCTTGCATTCTTGCTGGAATATGGCTATTACTTCTTGACAGTTTCTTCGAAGGATTAAATGGGACCTTCCACTGATAACAAATGCGACATCATCGGTGAAAGCAGTAATTTTAGCAAAAGGAAGCCAAGCACATTTTCTAATTTTATTAAATGTAATATTCCATAATTCTTCGCTCATACATGCGCCTTGTGAACATCCACGAACTTGTTTTCTTCCGATTAAAGTATTATTAAATAAAATGAGACTATGCCGATTATCAAGGAAATCATTGATAATTTGATAGATATTATAAGGATATTCAATATTTCTAAGTGCTTCTTTAATTGAGGGTCGACATAATGAATCAAAGGCTGACTTAAGATCTAAGCTGATTATTGCGGAGTGTAGGTTATTGATTTTATTAACATCGATTTGATTTAGGACTGCACTGGTTGCATGAATGGTAGATTTTTGCTGCCTAAATCCATACTGATTTTCCTTGATGAATTTTTGATCTTGAAATGGTATTCAAGTCTTCCTATAATACAACGTTCAAGAATTTCTCCAAGAGCTTGAAGAAGGTTAATTGGCCGATAGGAATTAGGATTATCAGGAGCTTTTTTTCTTTTTGAGGAAGAGTGTGATTTGTCCTGTTTTTAAGCAGTCTTAAAAAATACCAAGTAGGAGACATTTATTGCAGATGAGAATTAGCTTAGGATTAATTTTATGTATAATTTGATAGCAGATTCTGTCTGGCCAGGAGCATTTTTGTTATTGAGTTTTTTAATAAATAGATTGAGTTTCATGGCTGTAAATGTGTTATCATTTTCTTGGAAGTAGATTACAACGAATTAATCTTTGTTCAGTTAAATCATCATATATATTTTCTTTTGGTAGAATAACATCTAGAATGTTTTCTAAAGTGATCTTCGTAACATTTTTATCATTATTTCCCCTATTAGTGACTGTAAGTTGAGTTGGGTGGAAGATTTTGTTGGTTTCAATTTTGTACAATGAGCCATACGTATACTGGTTGTTTGAACAATAGTTGCACCATGCTTAAAGCTTTGCAGATATTATTTGCTTGTTATATGAGGCTTTTCGTTTTTTGTATTTTTGAAGTAGGTTGAGTCGTTCTTCATCAGTTTGCGATGATTTGAGTTTTCTTCGTAATGCTCTTGTTTTGTGTTTTACTTTGCGGAGTTCTTTCGTCACCAGTTGATTTTTATAATGGGTATTGATGATCTTTTGAGGAAGGTACGTTCGTAGGTACCTTGAAACTTTCTGATAAGTTCCTTGGTAATATTATTAAGTTCTGTTTTGTTTGTACACAGAATAATAGAATTTAGAAAGTCATTTGAAATTGGATTGAACTTTTGTTGAAATTTCTTTTCTTTGTTATTATTGATTTTAAATCTTGTAAGTGCATTAAAGGACGTATATTCAGTTATATCAAAAGAGATATATTTGTTATCAGATTCGGTATGTTCATCTAATATTGATCTGTTGTTAATTTTATTATCAAGATGTGTTGTAGAAATAAGAAGATCAGTCCAATAATTATTGTAGGTATTATGAAAGGTAGGTCGGTCAGTAAAATGATTATGTAGAATTAGATTGTTTGCATTTAAAAATTCTTCAAGTATTCCTCCTCTGTGATCAGTTTGTAAGTAACCCCATTAAGTACTTTGCGAGTTAAAGTCTCCACTAATAACATGCGGACTATTATTATTGTTGTAAGATTTCATTTAGTATGGATAAGGTTTGATTTGGATTTTTGACGGAGATATATAGATACTAGTAATAAGAAGCTGAGATGCATTAGTATTGATTGAAATTGTGATTATATCTCGAGTATTTATAATTATTGTAGAATTCCATTTATTGTTTGGAATGAATATGGCTGTACGAGGAGATAAAACAGCAGTTGAAACATGACGTTAAATAATTGCCCAGTTATTTGGACTTCTTCCTAATTTGCCAGTGATGCAATAATGTTCTTGTGTTATAATAAAATCTGCCAGATAATCTACTTGATACTGACATAGTTGGTCGGTGGCGGTCTTTGATCTTTGAAGATTTATTTTGAGAAAGCGGATGCCATTGTTATTCTTCTTATTGATGGAAAGGGTCTATAGATAGTCTGCAGGATCTTGCATTATTGTTGATAATATGTATTGGATTTTACTCGTCTAACTTCTGTTTGATATGTGGACCAGGAAATAGCTAAAGCTGGATGTTTACAGTCAAATTTTGTTTCATACTTTTCATTGTTAATCCAACAGTTTATGCAGTACGGAGTTTGGGAATAACAGCAAGAAACATGATATTTTCCGCCGCAGAATGAGCATTTTGGTTTGTTTGTCTTATGAGAGAAATCCTGACAGATTTGACATCTGCGTACACCGATAAACTCGGTTATTTTATTGGTGCGCCATCCAATATATATTTGTTTTTTACTCATAAAATTTTGGAAAGTTTGACCGTGACATTTTATGATCCATTTATGAGTATTATTTTGATCATTCAGTTTAAATAAAGGTCTTAGGTTGGAAATATTTGATTATGTTTCTTGGGCTATAATTTGAATCAGTTCATCTGAGTTGAAATTTTTTGGAATATTATGAATTGTGCATTTTGGTATTCTGGCTTCAGGAAATTTTATGTTAACTATATCTTTTGCAACTGTTTTGGCTGATTTTTTCTATACCTTCTGGGTTATGACAGTGTATTGCAAGGCTTCCTTGAAGAAGGGTGTTTATTTTTTTGACGTTGATATTTAATGCTTGCAGCGGTATATGATTTACTTGTTCTATTTTTCTTTTTCGGGTCTTGCTTCGTTTGGTCATTAAATCAATCGTTCTACAGTCGTTATCCAGTTCTGGCTCTTTTCGCAGTTCATCCGGTTTCCTTTTCGGGTTTGACAGTTCTTTTCCGGTTCCAGCTTGTTTTTCAGATTTGGATTCTTTTCCGTTTTTTGCTTCTTTTCCAGGTATTGCGTCTTTTCTAACTCGTCTATATTTTCCAGTTCTGGCATCTTTTCCGGCTCTTGCTTCTTTTTCATTTTTTGCATTTTTTCCAGTTTTCTCTTCATTTTCAGTTCTTCTTTGTTTTTTATTTTTTGCATTTTTTCAAGTTTCTTCTTCTTTTTCAGTTCTTTTTTTTTTTTAGTTTTTGCATTTTTTCCAGTTTCTTGTGCCTTTTAAGTTCTTCTTTGTTTGCTTGTTTTTGTATCTGTTCCAGTTGTTTCTCCATTTTCAGTTCTTCTTTCTTTTCTAGTTTTTGTATCTCTGCCAGTTTTTTCTTGTTTTTCAGTTCTTCTTTCTTTTCTAGTTTTTGAATCCATTCCAGTGTTTGCTTCTTTTTCAGTTCTTGCTTCTTTTCTAGTTTCTGTTGCTTTTCCAGATTTTGTTTGCTTTTCAGTTCTTCCTTCTTTTCCAGTTTTTGCTTCTTTTTCTGCTCTTGTTTCATTTTCAGTTGTTGCTTCTTTTCCAGTTTTTGCTTCTTTTCCAGTTTTTGCTTCTTTTTCTGCTCTTGTTTCATTTTCAGTTCTTGCTTCTTTTCCAGTTTTTGCTTCTTTTTCTGCTCTTGTTTCATTTTCAGTTCTTGCTTCTTTTCCAGCTTTTGCTTCGTTTCCTGCTCTTGCTTCTTTTCCAATTCTTGTATCTTTTCCGGTTCTTGCTTCTTTTTTAGTTTTTGTATCTTTTCCAACTTTTGCTTCTTTTTCAGTTCTTCCTCCTTTTCTAGTTTTTGTTTCAATTCCAGTTTTTCCTTGTTTTTCAGGTCTTGCTTCTTTTCCAGTTTCTCCTTCTTTTCCTGTTCTTCCTTTTTATTCAGTTCTTGTTTCTTTTCCAGTTCTTGCATCTTTTCCGGTTCTCGCTTCTTTTCTAGTTCTTTCTCGTTTTCCAGTTTTTGCTCCTTTTCATGATCACAAGGAGGGTTTTCCAATCTAGAAAAGAATAATAATATCTTTATTTCAGTAGTAAAAAAGTGAAACTAATGCAACTTTGATCACGTTTAACATGTACAACACTTTCATATTTAGATACTATATAACACTTTTGGCTCAGTTTCATAGGGAAAAATGTCCCCGTAGATTTATTGCCTGACAGAATGTTTTTTTCAAAGGACGAATTTGTTGTTTTCGTTAAAAAGACTTAAAGCCAAGCAGAGAAGTTAATGAATTTGGCGTGATTTGTATGCAATAAGCGACCACCATGAATCTCACGTAGAGCGTGATAATTTGCAAATTTTCAGTGCCTTACTTTTCTTTACTTAATTTTTACATAAGTTGTAATAATAATAATAGTAATAATAAACAGGTGGCTTAAAAACAGAAGGAAACAATGGCGAAAATTGCAAAATAGGAGAAAAAAATGAAACTGAAATTAAAAATGAAACAACTAGAAACAAAGGATGGAAAAGCATTTTAGAAGATATACAAGTAACGTTCTTTCTGAATCAGCAAAACCTGTATTTAAACGAGTATAAGTTTGAGAGCTTTAGATTCATTTAATTTTTGAATCAATTACTATTTCTTACGCATGCCAGATATTTTAAATTTCTTCAATTTTTATAATTTACTAACTTTATCTATAATTTACTTACGTATTTTGTATTTTAACCTTTTCTTATTATTATCCCAGTAGAGGTAACCTTACACATCATTAAATTATCTCCGAGTTTCCTCATTTAAGTCATCTTTCTCTCAGAACAATCTCTTTGCATCGCTGGCTGTACAAGTTTCAAATTTTCTCTCGTTATTCCAAATTCGGAACATATTGCTGGTCTATTTCGTCGTTCAGCAGAGCAGCACTAGGAGTTTTGCCGGCATTTGTTTTCAATTGAAAATTTTATTCTCATTCTTCAGTTGCATTCCTTAAGTTTTAATTATTTATACAGGAAGAAAAAAGAAATCAAACAAAGTAAAACAAATTAGGAAAAGAAATATCTGCTTTCTCCTATATTTATTGCTCCCTGTAATTTCTTTTGCATGTTCCATTAAATTTATTGAAGGAAAATTTGCTAAGTCTTTCAAAATGTATTTCCTAAATCCTTATGCAAATTAAGCCTTTCTGAGCGTTTCGGCTAATGGCCGAAATCACTTTAATGGCTTTCACAATGTAATGTTTGAATATTGACAGCTGCCTATGCTGAAATATTTTCTCCATTGTCCTCGAAAAAAGAAGAATTAAAGTTCCAGGAGATTTTACAATGAAGGACACACATTTCTTATTTGAAGGGCAAGAGGAAATAAAAAGATATTTTCGGATGGGAATATGTAGCATTGTAAACACCGTGTTTGTAAATTTCATCATATAGTAGCAACACTTGAGTCATAAGTAATTATGCACATATATGAGAAAGACGACATCGAGGAAAAATGAAATGGCAAAACAGGGCCGAAACCACTTTCCTGGCCGGTACAAACAACACAAAACACAAGAAAGAACGGACACCAATTATGCTTAGCATAAGAGAAATAAAAAAATAGGAACAAAATTAGACACTTATGGACCTCAAAAAAGGTGTTCGAAATTACGACCTGCACCCTATTGCAGGTATCACATCTCTCGCACATCGACCATAAGTTGTTCTGGAAAATACTGTGCATCCCCAGGACTTTCCCAGCAGCTGCCACGATATGTGCCACACGTTCTTGTTGGACTTCTAACAGGGGTTTCGTGCACTAATGTGTTGACGTACCCCGAGAGGAAGTGATAATGCAAGTGAGGTCTCGTGATCTTGCTGAACAATGCACTGGACTACCCCTACCAAACCCATATTTAGGATACTTTCCGAAGGAACTTTCGAATACTTTCTTTGATGACGATCCAATGTTTTTATTCTTATTTCTTAGTTTCCGCTGCGCTAAGAATAATAAAGAAATATCTTTACACTGTTCGTACCCTATTTTTCTTGTGTTGTCTCTCGTCGCTATGGCGCCAGGAAAGCGTTTCCGACCATGCATTGCAATAAACGATTATATATATATATATAACTTATTTCCTAAACAATATTGATTAATTCATTATATTATCTCCTAAGTTTAATTAAAGTAGAATTATTTTAAAAGAGTGAATCCATACTGGTAAGTTATATTTCGAAAGATGTTTTGAAGTAATTTGAAAGCAAAATGTTAATAATGTTTTAACGGGGACTAGAGTTAAATCATCATGAAGAATAAAATTTCAATTGTAAAAGGAAAATTAAAAACATGTAATTATTGTCATATATCATATATATATACATATATATAAAATCGTTATATATATATATATATATATGTATGTATGTTACCGTGAAAGACCGAAATTGGAGAATGTCGACTTTCACCGGAGAATGTCAACATTCACCAAATACGTCGGTGAAAGATCGAATATTGCATTACATTCTCGTACATTCGGACCCTCACCGGTGTATGTTCACACTCACGGATGTGCTCTGGTGTAGGTTGAAAAGAGAGGAGTATATGTACACGCTGTCATTGCAAAAGGAATTGTTCCACAAATAAATGCTGTTGTAAAAGCAAGGGCCTCTTGTGCAATTGAAAGTGTCATAAGAGTTTAAGTTGTTGCAATAAATAAGATTTGAATCACGTAATTTAGTAAGTTTTAAACTTCTATTATTTTCCTTTCTCGTTTTGAATGTACAGTGTGTTTTAAGTTCTTATAGTCTTAAGTTCTTAATTTAAGTGCGTTTTTTCGTGACCGAATTACGGAGAAAATATAATATTCTTATGTGTTCAACATTCACCATTAGTAGATGTTGTTCAACATTCACCATTAGTAAATGTTGACATTTACCGGTGTAAATCAGAAATTAGAGTGTTTGGAAAATATTTCGGACATACAACAAGCGACTATGTGAATGTTAATATTCACCGGAGAAAGTCGTCATTCTCCAGATTTCGGCGTTTCACCATAACATATATACGATAAACGTATATATATAGATATATATGTATATGTGTGTGTGTGTGAATTAATGTTAGGAATTCTGATCGCACATATTGATCTATAATACAGAGCAAATTTGGCAGATGAATAAAATAAAATATTCAGATTTATTTCAATTCACATTTGCGGCCCCAATTCATTTGAAATTCTAAACCTACCTATTTCTAGAATATTTATATTTCTCATATTGTTGGAATAGGAAGAAAGTAGCACGACGTCGTGTCAGCGGTGACAGAGATAGAAAAAATGTGCATAGTTCGACAATATTGTGGCTTAGTAAGAGAAATATTTGATTCAGGAAATTTTATATTCCCACTTAGCTAGGTCATCATCTTTATGTAAAAATCATGTGATGGGGATATATATATCTACATAAATATATTTTAATTAATTAATTTTTATTTTTTAATTTTCTATTAATTCAAAATTATTTAATATTATATATTAAAAAAAATAATTGCAATGAAAAGTTAGAATCTCGAAATTTTTATTATGTTTGATGAGTACATTCTCAAAACTCGAGCTAAATAATATCATAAATCTCTGTAAATCTAGAAATATATAGTCTAACAGAAACAGAGGAAGAGAACAATCTATATTAGATTTGTTCCTAATAGAGTATAGGATGGATTTCAGTGTTTACTTAATTTGTTTTACATACATATATATTATTAATTTATAAACATAAAGTCCTTTTTGTCTTTGTTACTCGAATTATATCAACTATTTGACATTGAACAACTAACTTCATAACAACTTCTCATTAACAAATTTTACAAACTGGCCGTTTAAACACGTGTATTTTGTATATTAGCTTTCTGTTTAGATATTTCATTAGTTAATGCAATAACGTTTCCTCATAATCAAAAAGTATTATAATAAATTTGAATTCTTCACAATGTGATTTTCCAACTTAAACATTTATAATCTATTTTTGTAATGAAGGAATGTTAAAAACATTAAGCATTATAAATCTTGAAACGTATTATTTTCCAGACCAGCGTTTTTGTCAAAAAATTATTAAATGTATAATTAAACTGGACCTGAAACATTATGTTTTGTTTTATTATTTTTTCCGAAATGACTTACGTTTCCGACACGTATTGCAATCTTAAACATTGGGGATCCAATTCTTCTAGTAATTGTCCGCTGTAGTATATTTCTGCTTCTTCTTCTTCTTCTTCAAATATACGTCGATAATTATTTGCGCTGAAATATTTGTATTTTATTAAATATATATGTTCATATGTTTGAATTAATTAATTTAATAAATGATTACTTATACGTTTTTTGTCAAAAGTAGTAAGTTATAGTTTGCGAGCATTTTTACAGATTGTCAAAGATTTTTAAACGCTCTAGGTTCCACGAAGAAAACATCTTTACTTATTCAAAATCTTTAAAACACAATAAATATGGAAATGAATATTCGTCTTATTAGCCTAAATTCCATTATGAGGATATACAGATATAATAGGAAATGAAGCTGCTGGCACCAGCAGCTCAGGATGCCATATTAAAAGGTCTGATTGACATCTATCATCTCAAATCAAACCTTGCAATGAGGAAAAAATTTCCAAACACGTTTTAATAAAATAACAAACAGGATGGGGCGAGGCAGATACAAAAAGATTGCTCGACGGTTACCTCCCGCAAGTATCCCTATAAAGAATAATTTTTTTTCTCCAATTAAATTGGAAACAAGTCATGGAAAGTTCCCATTTTATTTCCAGAGATTCTTAAGAAGCACGTAAAATGCGAGCGCGAAAAACCTGCAAATCTAGCAAAACCTAAGCTTTATAAATGGCACTCTTCCTTGCTTTCCCTTCTTAGAAAAATAACCAGGATTTGCATCAAAAATTCCAGAGAAACGTTTTTCTACAATATGAAGTGTGTGTCTGCATTTCAACAATTTATGAAATATATTATTGATAGTGAAGGAACTGTGATTATAAGTATCTAATCATATTACAAAAGTGAATAAGCATATATTTAAGAACAAGAAATTTTTAAAACGGTGGCTTCCGTTGACCATGCTGATCAAATTTCCAGTCGAGCGCAATTAATCAATGTTTGGGATCTTAACCTGATGGCTGCGTATGCTGAGTCGATGACTGATTATTCATTTGGACAATTTCCGCACAGGATTAAAAATTGCCTTCCTAGAGACTTCTATACTTAACGCGCCATGCGTTCAAAACACAGATTTACACGTTAACTGAAATGTATAAAAAATTAGCGAAAACAAAAGAAGTATTTAAAACGCACAATATCTCTTCGGATCTTCCTATGTTCCTGATTATTACATCTGCTGAAAACAATTTAATACATTTAAATGAAATTACATTTCATTGAAGTGATCTATTAATTGTTTAACAGTTTTCTGCTGTTGACTTCAATAAATTTATGATGTTTGGTATTTCATCTGTTTCCAGCAACACCTAGTCTCCTTTGCAAAGAAAATTAATATTAACTTTTGTAATTAAGAAATGATTTAGATGAAAAATTAAATTGGACTGGAGATAATGTCTCGATTGTTTCCGTTAAAAGAAGTTGGTGCTTTCCTAATTAAAAAAATATCTCCATATATATACATAACATACATGTAATTAATTTACACACTAAAAAAAAGTATTCTTCACATGGTATCTTCAAATGGGTAGATACGAGAGCTGAAAAACAAATGTCGGACAAAAGAGGAGCTGCAAAGAGCGATTTGTTGTACTGATACTTCCGTTTATATAATTCTTGTTATTCGATGCATATAGTTTTGTTGAAATTCGTGTTACAAATTGCTTTATTCTCTGATGTAAAATGAATTATCCCAAATTTTATTCAGAAGATTTAAATAACGGTTTCGATCACAATACACAGCAGTTACTAGTAAAATATCTGGATCAGTAACTTTTTGACGTCATTTAAAAAGCTTAATTACAGGGCTGTATTACAATTCCCAACCGTCCGAAACCCCAAAGGTATAGCGATATACAATATTGACATGATCGAAGATTCTTTGGAAATAATCGCTTTCATCGAATGACATGCATATTCTATTTAAGTAATCATAGTAATCAGCTTTTAATATTCGTTTCAAATAATCATTGTCATCGAATAATCATTGTAAAGAATCATTCTCATCGTGTAATCATTGAAAATAATCTTTGTCGTTACATAAAGGGGCATAGTAGCTGATGTATAAAGAATTGTACTCAAATTGTCATCAAAACAATCGAATATGTATTGCAATTTATCATATGATCATAATTTACAGCAAGGATTTTTAAATATTTTCGACCTACGGCTCCTAATGACGCCGAGGAAAACTTGCGCAACTGTGACATAAAGAATATTTAAAAATACAATAAAAGCTTGAAAGTTAATTAAAATGCCTGAAAAAATGTTAAAAAAAATGTCTGAATTTAATTTCCTTTGATTTAAATGAAGCTTAATGTATTTAAAGGAAGTTGAATATTGTAAACAGGAATCAACAATATAAATATCTGTGGATTTTTGCCTCTTTGTTTTTTTCTTCGTAACATCATATCTCCGGAACGGGGAATTTGAGTTTGGAAGGAGGTACCCTCGGATTTCAAAAATTCTTGGTAAAACTTTTCAACTATTGTTATCTTCCTACGACTATCACTCGAGATATTATATAAAATTTCGGAAAACGCTAAATTTTCGTATTTATTTTTCCAAGTGGCCTTAGTCTAGCGCACTGGACATGAAAATGCTTTACTTGGAAAAATGTTGGCCCTTCTCACTTTCAAATCGTAGAGTTTGTTTAACAGAAATTTTTAAATTAAATAAAATATGAAAGAAATAGTATTGCCAAACGTGAAACGTATTATATTATTATTATTTACGGTTATATTCTGAAGTTGAAGAAAGCACGTGATTCCATATAACGTCATTGTATGTCGAAAATCTTTCGTTAATGTCAGTATTTTAAATGAATAGCTGCTTTTGGCAATTTTATGTTTCACCTTTAGATACGTGACACGATATGCTATCGCTACGTTAATTCCTTTACTGAGAATTTGAAAATTTGTTATACTGAAATAAATTTAAATTATAACCTCCAATGTATTAGCTGAAGTGTCAAAGGTCTTTGTTTCCTGAGTTGGCAAGAAAAATTTATTTACGAATCGCTGGTTGCTTGGAAAGAATGAATACATTTTCTTCATAATGAAATGTTTCTATGCATTTTATGCTATTCTAAATTTATTTATAAAAATTTAATTTCTTTTATTGTATACTTACTTTCTGAGTAGAAGTTTAAATATCTATAGGTATTTAACGTATTTTAGATGCAATGTTACTTTACTACAGTTACATAATTTTTTTTTCAATTTACTAAAATGTCTGAACGCAAGAAGAGAGCACAAATGGTACAGCGAGCTACAGAAAAATGAAGTAAAAAACACTAGGAGACTCAGCAGGCAAGTACAATAAAACTTGCGAGCTTCAAAAATGAATGAAGATACAACTAGAAACTCAGCAGGCAAGGATAGTGACAAGAACGCTTACGCATTCAAGAAACTGAAGAAGAAACGAATAGGAGTTCCAGCAGACAAGCAGCAACTCAAGAAACTTCGCGTGCTCAAACTGTATCAGAAACTAGTAGAAGACACAAAAGACATTCAGAAAACCGAGAAACACTGCGTGCTCCGGAAAGGGAAGCAGAAGGGAAACGGAGGCCGATTAGGCAAGTGGAACGTCAACAGAGCATGCGCGATGAAGAGAAGAAGTTGCAAGTAAACGAAGGATACAAGACTGTGTGCGTCACCGTAAGATTCGACAGGAAATACCAGAACAGCTCAAGAACCTGCATAAACAACTCAAGAGGCTGCAGTTTACGAACAATTTCGGTTCGAAGAGGCAGAGCTTGTACGAGAAAACAAGCTTCGCATGAACGCATCAAGACATACACGTAGTACTCTTCACAATGCAGGAAGTTTACTTTGAGCAACACACTGTATACATAGAGCTCGTAGACATATATAGTAAAGATTTTGCTTTGGCTACAGCCCCCTAGTAAAATGTATGAAGTTTATATTGGCATCTCAGAATACCTGAACGAAATTTTTCTATTTATTTCTTCATTTACTATTTTCTTAAATTTTTTATCAGTAATCCTGTCTATATACTATATATATCAAAATCAGAAAAATTTAATTAATTATCTTTAAATGTATCTAAGTGATGAATACTTCGCCCCTGTTCATACCGAAACAACACGATGTAATTATAGATAGCTAGAAAGTAAAATGTAATCAGCAGGCTGTACAGCAAGCGACATGTATAAATGGTGATAACACAAGAATGGTATTTAATGTTATATACTGGCAGAGTTTTAAAATAAGAACATATACATCAGTGTTTTAAAATACGAATTTTGTATCAAATTGCAAAATTAATATCTTAAAATCTTGCTTTTCATGCATAAGAGTTCAGCTTTCGGAAAATTATATTTTCGTAAACGGTTTAGCAAAAATAACAAAAATTATTGCCTTGAGAAATGGATAATCTTGGTATGAATACGAATTACGCCAAGACTACCCGTCAATGGTTGTTTTGAATACGCCCTGAATGTATATATATAACCCTTAAAAAACGTAAAGTGAGTGAATCTACTATCCGAGTGTGTAATAGTATGATAATGCTATGTCCTATGTGTTGAAGTATGTTGTAAGAGTATGTTGCGCTATGTCCTAAACGTTGTTAGTGCTATGTCCTATGTTTACTGTATTCAGGTCCCCTGTGTCCAGAGAGGTAGTACATGGGGGCTATACCATTTTTGTCAATGGCGATGGCGTGGTGCCCCCAGTACTTGTTCCTGTCCTGTCCTGTCCTATCCGAGTGTGTCTTTATGACTTGAGTATTTAAGAAATAAGAAATGCATTTATCTATCTGGATAAAGCTAACGCTATTGCCCGAATAACAACGTTTACTTAACACTTGATATAACCAACTTCATATACATCTTGAAATAAAAACATAAATTTCCTAATCAGATTCTACCAATTGCAGAAAAAATACAGAAATAATGGAATTTCTAATAACACTACAAGTAACATACCGAGGAATAAATTGCGCGGCAAAACTGATGCAATCTACAATATGTAAACCAAAAAATTTAGGTTCCGCTATAGAAATGCAATAGAGTGAGAAATGAAACTATGATGAGATTTATAATGAAAAATTTACCATAAAGTATTAATATATGATATTAGTAAATATGTACTTTACTACTCATTTAAATATGCTGAAACTTTCATAATATTCATTACTTACAAACGCTTCTTCATCCATCGAAGCATAGCACAAGACATTCTCAATTCAGTGCTGGTGCACGTCAATAAAATAAGAATAAATCCAAATTTTTACAAGAAATCAATCGCTTTGACTCCTTTCTCAAAAAACGTATATCTACAAATGTAGTATTAATATATCACATCAATATAATTCGGGATCATAAAATCTCCAAACAACGCATTAACGCAAAAAATCGCATTAAGACAGAATGAAGAATTTTCACTCTTACAATGACTTTTACAACAATATAAAATAGAATCGAATTTCTAAACTAAGTGTACATTGTTACACCATATTTCATTCTTGGGGAATCTTTCATGGTTGTTCAGTAATTCTAACAGTTAACTGGTTTAAATAGAATTATGATTTCATATATATGCACAGACTTATATATGTATTATATTAATATGTATGTGTAGTAACATACATCATCTTATTATATGTAGGCGCATAATTCTAAATTAATTATACTAGTTAAATAATTTATATATTGATAGCAGCAGACTATTAAAATTATTTATTACTATCTGCTTGCTAACGATTATATAATTAAGTACACTGGTACCTCGACATACAAGTTTAATTCGTTTCGTAACCTTGCTCGTTTGTCAAATTGCTCGTATCTCAAAACAATTTTCCCCATTGAAATTAATTGAAATGCCATTAATCCGTTCCAGCTTCCAAAATACTACCTCAGTTGTTTTTGTTAAGTGTTTTTGAGTAAGAAAAATGTATTTTCTTATTCAAAAACAAGAAGAAACATTTATTTATAAATAACAAATACATATTCTATAAAAACATAGCTAAAAAAGAAAACTTGAAGTGCCTACGGAAGCGCTTAATTTTTGTCACTGGTCTTCGCTTTTTTCGTCATGCTCTGCTCATTTTTACCCGCAGATCGTTTAAAAAAACTGTCGAAGGAAGTTTGTTTCTTCCTCCGTGTCAAGGATGCACGACTAGTTGCAACCTTTTCGCGGTGATTTTTATCCACGCACTCTACAACTTTCTCCCACATTCCCAAGACCTAAGATCACGCTCTCTAGAAGAATTTCGGCTCGACAGCAGTTGTGTAACGTGTATATTAGCCAGATTGCCTTAGAATGTTCTCCACGAAGGCATCTTTCATCCTAGGCAGATAGCGCAAGTGTGCTTCGTTATAATCAACTAAATCAAACCAAACACCAGAATTGCCTGTATGGCACAGACAGACTAAACACTTGTCGAGCACCGAAGCTAGAATCCTAAGATTCGAGGACGAATACGAAGGTTGTGGAAACCGGCTTTCCTATCTCCATGCCAGAAAACCGCTAAGCGGAAAATATTTTCAAGTTTTTTGTAGTGAGTATGCGAAATAAAGCAGGATTACGATTATCGTAGGATTTACGTTATAATCATGACGGTAAAGTGATGTAATTATATTAAAATCATGACCAGTATATGAAATTATTCGTCAAAGTTTTGGACTGATTTTGGTATATATGGTTCGAAGGTAGCATTTATGACATTGAAGCATCCCTTTTTGAATATTTATATAAATATGTCACGAGACTGCTCAACTAAGGTGAGATCGTTATAGACAAGGTCGATTATGCTGACATTTTCTCAAGTCAGTAAATTGACCAAAGTATTATACTTTGGTACTTTAGTTTTACACTAATGTTTCTTTGGTCTTACCTGTTCCGTAATAGAGTTCCAGGTAGGGTGTGATATATGTAGGGATTATAGCGATGTTCAAAGTAAAAGGTATACAGGAAAGAAAAGTGAGAAAAAGAAAAATGTGCGTTAAGTTATAGTTGATTTCTTTCTTTCAGCAAATCATGTATATTCTAAACGCGATAGTCTAATACTATAACCAAAATTTATCAAAACATCGCGGCATAAAAATCCATAGCAACGAATTTTCAAGCATATTTTTTTTTTTTATAAACTGACTAACATATTTACAATTTTGTGAAGTAGCATATTTACATGTATACGAAATGAAAAATAGATATGAGGTAATAATAAAAAACTGAATAAAATATGCTCCCAAATAAAGACGTTAAGGCAATAATTGCTACACAAAGACAGAAAGTTGGTAACTAAACTGAGAACGTTTGCGGTGAAGACATTTATTAGTTCAAAAATCTATAAATATGTCAAAATAGAATAAATTCTATGTAGAAATGTTAGCAAAGATACATTACTGAGAGCTCTCAAAAAGCACTCCATACCATATGAAGTACACAATTTCTGCAAACACAAATTGTAAAACAAGTTTTCGAAACAGTACAGTGGTTGGCTTGTTTACACTTAGATATCCATTGCAATGAAATGTTTCCATGGCGTATTTGAAGGGCTCGATTTGCAATAGCAAGAACTTGGCATCCAGAACATATCCTCAGCAATCATTCCGCTAATGTGAATGGCAAGCAACTTAATAAGAGAATAAAACTGTGTGCATAACATTTTGCCCATTTCACTTTGGCTGCAAAGAAAGAAAATTTAAATTTTTACCTAACAGACCTAACGGTTTTTGTAATTGCATGACAACTAAATATTCACTAAAACTCGAAAACTGTTTTAATGTTTGGCTCTGAAACCGCCGTACTTTCCACAACGACATGGAAAAGACAGTGATCATTGTTAAAAAATACCGCTAGTACTTTTTGGCAGGTTCCTACATGTTTTACGTGTAAATACGGCTGGCTTTTACATGTATTTCTTTCTTCTAAACATTGGTCGTTGTCTGCCCATATTTTAAGATTACACGTTAATATAAAAAAGTATCGTTCAAAATATTCATTGACGTATGCGCTCGATTTTTTAATATATGTTGCAGACACTTTAAATTAATATCTGCATGAGTTGAAGAAATGTAGAAAGTAACGAACCAATTAAGGAAAAGAATCGAAAGATAACCTCTTTGTAGCCATTTACAGAAAGATTAATAACTTGTTTAATTGTACTGGTTGATGAAAAATCTTCCATCATTTTCATATTTTGATATATTGGCTTTAGAGCATGAAATAAAGCAAGCTCAACATATGATCTAAACGTATTTACTCATCAACAGTAGCAGTTAGATACTCACCTCTCGGAAGTTATATCAGAGCGTGAAATAAATGAAGCTGGATGTATGTTGTGTAATTTGAAGAAAAAGGCTAGAGGGCGCTGTTGCTCGCTTAGTTGTAAGAGAATAAAGTTTGTTCATGTTGAAGGCGGCGGCCTAAGAATACGCTCTGTATATAGTAATTAAAATATTGTCAAAAATGAAAAAGTGCTAAAATTAGTGAACTCACTGAAACCACCATCATCTGACGTTGGAGATGCATATAATTATTAGATGGTGCATCGGCCGGGAATTAAGGCTTTGTGAAGATTTTAGGTGTTCGATCCAAGTGTTTCGATTTCAATGGATATTTCATATTCAAGTGACAATGGAATTCCAAATAAAGGTAGGGAAATCTTAAATTAATTATTTAGTGATTATTTGTAGTACATTAGTAAGTATTTATTATTGCTGTCGTGGGTGTATTTAAATTAAATAAAATGGAAGAGAAGTTAGATAGATTGAAACGTAAACGTTCCACATTGAGATCGTCTGTTACTAGGTTAATTAAAGTGATTGAAGATAAATTAAAAATTGAAGGGGAGGAAAATTCGATTAAAGAATTACGAGAATTGTTTGAATTATTAATCGAAAAGAAAAATAATTTGAGAACGCTTGATGATGAAATACAAGAGTTAATTGATGTTAACTTAATTGAAGAAGATTGTAGTATAAGCGAAGAATACAATGACAAATGTATAATTGCTTGTAGTCAAATTAAGCAGTTTCTAGGTGCGGTTACCGCAGTACCGCCAGCGAGGAATCCCCTAAGTTCTGATTTAAACCATTCTAGTGGTAATGGAATTTTGCATGTAAGTTCCAGTTCTAGTGGGAGTAGTGCGCTGAAATTACCAAATTTAATGATTGATAAATTTTGGGGAGACCCCAAACAATGGAATGAATTTTGGAATAGTTTCGAAAATTCGATACATAAAAACGAAACGCTTTCAAAAATACAAAAATTTGTATACTTAAAAACATTCTTAACGGGACAAGCTTCGAATGTTGTGTCAGGCTTTGAGTTAACAGAAAGTAATTATGATAGTTGTGTAGCATTACTAAAGGACAGATATGGTCGAAAAGACCTGATCATTAATTCATTCATGAATAAAATTCTCAATTTAGAAGCCGTTAAAATTTCTGCTAACGTAAAGGCTTTACGTAAATTATATGACGAATTAGAAGTTTCGATTCGTAATTTGGAAACTTTAGAAGTAACTTCTGGCTCATATGGACATTTATTAATTCCAATATTATTAAAATTAATTCCGGACGATTTAGTTTTGGAATTTAATCGGCAAAGAGGATCGAAAGATAAAGTTGAAGTTTCGGAAATAACACAATTTATTAAAACGGAAATAGAATGCAGGGAAGCTTCAAATCTAGTATTAAGCGAAAGGAAAAATCCTGTGCCTCCGCGAGTCGATCAATCAAAATATGAAACTAGAAAATATGTAAAAAATACACCCACGGCTGCATTTAATACTGCAGTTAACCGAAAATGCATCTTTTGTGATAATTTGCACGAGTCATTTAAATGCGAAGTAAATGTTTCTGATAAATTAAAGAAACTAAGATCCGAAAACCGCTGCTTTTCTTGTTTTAAAAAATTCCATACATCAGAAAGGTGCAGAAATAAAACTAAATGTAATAAATGTGGCGGTATGTATCACAATGAATCGATTTGTACTAATAAATCCCTTGTAAACAAAAAGTCGGAACAAGGTTATTCCAAAAATGAAACTGAATCTCTGACTTTGAATTCTGAGGAAAGAAATAAAGTTCAAAACTTAAAATTGATTGCTTCTGTTCCTCAAGGTGATAATAATAATGACTGTAATGCCAAGGAGATATTATTACAGCTTATGCTTGTTCTAAGTATAAATCAAAATTAACTAGATTAATTCTTGATCAAGGCAGTCACAGATCCTTTATAACGAAAAAATTGGCCGACCATTTAAAACTTACTCCAATCCGTTATGAAAGACTTTCTGTTTATTCATTTGGTGCGACGAAGGCAATGAATCATTCCTATCCGGTTGTTGAAATCGAAATTCAGAATTGGAAACAAAATAATAAAATAAAAATTGAATGTTTGATCTCGGATGTTATTTCCTCGGCGTCCATCAGTGTGCCTAGTAAACAAATTGCAGACTTCATGGAGCATATGGGGTTGCAGATCGCCGATTGCGCAAGAAAAAATAACATAGATGTTGAGATATTAATTGGAGGGGATGAATTCTGGAATGTAGTTTATTCTGAAAGTATTAAAATATCTGAAGGGTTGTACGCAGTCAGTTCTGTGTTTGGTTGGGTTGCCGCAGGAATCGAGAAAAATAAAACAAACAAAAATTGTTCTGAAAATTTAGCGGTAATGACAAACACTGTTGTGTTGAAAGATTTAAAAGGTTTTTGGGAATTAGAACATATGGGAATTAATGATTCTGATGATTATTCCGATATTGACTGCGAAATAGTAGACCAGTTTGAAAGAAATTTGCAGTTTAAAAACGGAAGATATGAGGCAAAATTAATCTGGAAATACAGTCCGAATAATTTAGGAAATAATTTTGAGGTAGCTAAGAAACGATTCGCAAACCTTCACAATAAACTAAGTAAACCTCCGGAGATTTTTCGGGAATATAAAAATATAATTGAGAACCAGATATTAGAAGGAATTGTGGAGGAATGTCCAAATAATGATACAAATTTGGGATATTTTATGCCGCACCGAGCAGTGATACGACCTAGTGAAACTACTAAGGTAAGAATTGTGTATGATGCTAGCTCAAGGACAGAGGACAGGAATTCGTTAAATGACTGCCTTGAATCGGGACCTAATCTAAATCCAAATATACTAGACATTATGTTAAATTTTCGTAAGTTTAAGATAGCGTTTTGTGGAGACGTTGAAAAAGCCTTTTTGATGATAGGAATTGCTGAAGGTGATAGAAAATTTCTAAAATTTCTTTGGTTTAATGAAAATAATGACTCCTTTAAGATTATGCAAATGTGTCGCGTAGCTTTCGGTTTGACTATATCTCCTTTCATTTTGGCCGCCACTATAAAATATCACATTCGAAAATATAAAGATAAAATGCCGGACAGTTTCCAAATGTTAAATTCTTCTGTCTATGTCGATGACCTATATTTTGGAGCAGGAACGGTTGAAGATGCATATCGGTTATCTGTAGATGCGGTTAATATATTTAAGGATGCTGGGATGAATTTCAGAAAATTAAGAACTAATTCTAAAGCATTAAACGATTTATGGGTCTCAGATGGGATTAAGGAATCAGACAACAAATTAACTAGTGAATCGAGTTTCTTAGGCATGATTTGGAATTCCATTGAAGACGATATAAAGTTAAATTTAAAAAATTTAATTGACTTTTCTACTGGAAACGATTTTGCTACAAAAAGGAAACTTTTGCAAAGCATCGCCCAAATATACGATCCATTTGGATTTATTGCACCCTTTGTTATTCGGGCAAAAATCATTATGCAAGAAATCTGGTGTTCCGGTTCTGACTGGGATGAGGTCCTTCCTGCAGAGATTAAGGACAAATTCAACATTTGGCGGGAGGAACTTAATGATTTAACTGAAATATCGATACAGAGAAATTTCTTTGATGACGATCCAATGAATATAAGCCTTCACCTATTTTCGGACGCTAGTCCTAAAGCATATGGGGCCATCTCATATTTCAGATATTGTACGAGTGATTCTAAAATTAAAACTTCCTTTATCACGTCGAAATGCAGAGTTGCATCTTTAAGAGCAATCACGCTTCCTCGTTTAGAGTTAATGGGAGCACTCATGGCTGCTCGAATGTATAAATATTTGAAAAAATTGTTTGGTGATTTAATTGAGGATGTTTATTTTTGGAGTGATTCCGAAATCGCCATTACTTGGATTAAAGTTTCGCCAAATAATTGGAAACCATTTATCGCCAATCGTGTTACAGAAATACAGAGTATATGCAACAAAAAATTGTGGAACCATTGCGAAGGGAAACAAAATCCTTCCGATTTACTAACTCGAGGAATTAGTGCTCAGTCACTAATTAAGAATGATTTGTGGTGGCATGGGCCACACTGGTTACGTTTTCCTATTGAAAACTTTCCAAAACAAAAGAAATTAAAACCAAATTCAGAATCGTTGGAGTTAAGGAAAAGTATTATTCTGACTGTACCTGTAATTAACAATGAATCCCCAATTTTGCATATAGAAAAATTCAGTTCTTTAGGAAAATTACTTCGAATTACTGCCTATGTATTTAGATTTATTGGGAGGCTTCGGAAAAGGTCTACAGAGAATGGACCTTTAAGTGCTTTTGAGATTAAAGCAGCTGAACATTATTGGGTAAAAATTACGCAACGAGAATCGTATCAAGCGGAAATAATTAAGTTATCAAATAAAAAATCAATTCTCGATTCTTCCATCTACTCCCTTAATCCAAGGCTTGATGAGGAGGGAATTCTTCGGTTGAAAGGTCGCATTCAATTTGCAGACTGTCACGAGAATTTAAAACATCCTATTCTATTACCCTCAAAATGCAAGTTTACCGAGTTGATCATCATGGACTCGCATGAAAGGGTATTCCATGCTGGAGTTAATTCGACACTAACTCAGATCAGAGACAAATATTGGATCATTAAGGGAAGACAGCGTGTTAAGACTATCATCAGAAAATGTGTGATATGCAAACGATATAGTGCTCGTCCTGGGGTACAGGATATCGCTCCACTTCCTCCAGACAGAATCCAAGAGGCGCCTCCATTTGCTGTGACCGGGTTGGACTTCGCCGGTCCATTTTTTACGAAAGACAGGCAAGGTAAAGTTTACATGCTGTTGTTAACGTGTGCGGTCACTCGTGCCTTACATATAGAGATAGTAACTAATCTCAGCACTGAAAGTTTTTTGCTAGCTTTCCGAAGATTTTTAGCTCGCCGAGGACTGTGTACCACCGTGTACTCCGATAATGCCAAAACTTTTAAAAGAGCTGATAAAGAACTAAAACATATTTTTAAAACTTTGAGTGACTCATCTGTGAAAGAATTATTTTCTGCTAGAGGCATAAATTGGAAATTTATTATTGAGAAAGGTCCATGGTGGGGAGGGTTTTGGGAGCGTATGGTACGAACCATAAAATCCAGCTTGCGAAAAATTATTGGTCGATCATCCCTTACTGTGAAAGAGCTTGAAACAGTGCTCATTGAAATCGAGGCAATGATTAATTGTAGACCAATTACCTACGTGTTTACCGATCCCAATGAACCTTCTCCACTAACACCCTCTCATTTTCTGGTTGGTAGACGATTGCTATCTCTTCCTGCTGATAAAATAACATCAAATAATTTGACTGGATCAAGAAATTCAATTATTAAACGATATAAATACCATCAAGATATTTTAAATCATTTTTGGAAGCGTTGGAGATCAGAGTATCTTTTTAATCTGAGATCTGCCAATATTTGTCCTCCACACTCTAACGCATCTCAGTTTAAAATCAACGATATTGTCTTGATTCATGACGACAAACATCCCAGAAATCTTTGGACAATAGGTAAAATTTTGGAATTAATGCCAGGCAGAGATGGTAAAATAAGATCTTGCATAATTAAAACACCTACTGGTACCTTAAAAAGGCCTATACAATTGTTATATAATATGGAACTTAACTAATGTTTGTATTTTGTATTTTTAGGTTTGATTCTCCTGACCTTGCTGATAGGTATCATTTAATGTTTTGTAAAATTTTATGTGCTTATAATTATGTATGCATGTTCGTTATATTTAACCATTTCTCCAGGATTTATTGTCGAAATATTAATTGTATATTCTAGAATATATTATTGAAAGATGAACTCTCCACCGAGTTCAGGTGGGGAGTGTTGTGTAATTTGAAGAAAAAGGCTAGAGGGCGCTGTTGCTCGCTTAGTTGTAAGAGAATAAAGTTTGTTCATGTTGAAGGCGGCGGCCTAAGAATACGCTCTGTATATAGTAATTAAAATATTGTCAAAAATGAAAAAGTGTTAAAATTAGTGAACTCACTGAACCACCATCATCTGACGTTGGAGATGCATATAATTATTAGAGGGTATAAATTAGCAAGATATAATATCGTTGAAACAAACGTAATTTTCCGGGAAACGTTTATTACATCAG
This sequence comes from Stegodyphus dumicola, assembly GCF_044657685.1. Lineage (NCBI taxonomy): Eukaryota > Metazoa > Arthropoda > Arachnida > Araneae > Eresidae > Stegodyphus > Stegodyphus dumicola. Next base: position 58,038,772 of record NC_140770.1, on the reverse strand, counting down.
GTGGCATGGGCAATCCAATGTAAGTCTGAACCCATATGGTTGTTTGAAAATGGAAACTCTTTACTGTGAGTTCTCTCTTACCGCTTCCCTGCCAGAATGTAAACCTTAGCTCGTGCGTATTTAAATGAGGTAGAAAAAGGTAGTATTAAGGGAGGTTTCTAAGACTGGAACGTGTCCGTCTTTCTGAAGTACACATTACCAGTTGAAATTCTACGATAGCAGTTTGTCTTCATTATTTTATATTCTTGGCAATAGTACTTGTCTTCCTCGTATGTGATTCAGTGAACTTCGCGTTAAATTTTCTCTGCAGCCTTTGGGCTAGCTTAATATTTAGCTAATTTTTTTAATAGAAATACCTTACTTTTAAATTGCAAAAAAATATAAAAACATGCGTTTAAAAATCGCGATGCAGTGTTAACTGGTGGCATATATTTTTTTTTCATTTTTCTATTCAGTCGTTTTTCAGCTAATCACCTCAACGCTCAATTTTCTTACCAAGATGGATTTAAAAACTTATTTTGCCTTCTTAATATTAACACTCTGTGCGTTTACTTTATTTATTAAATATGATACTTTTTGACCCTTAAACCACCTAAAATTGGATTCAATAACAAATAACTGGATTTTCTCCCGTGGTTATTGATAAAGCCGTTAAGAAATTTTCAGATTCCCATCAAAGAAGACATTCCACTGTTAGAAATAATATTAATGACCTTGTCGTGCTTCCATTTTATCCTTCTGTTAGCTACAAAATTGCACGGATTCACCAGAAATTCAATTTTCAAGTCGGTTTCATCCCTATTAATAAAATTCGCCCTTCGATTCTAAAAGATTGCGTTTCTGTCTAGAATTCTTGGGGAATTTATAGTATATCGTGTCAGTGTGGTTTAAGATATATTGGCCAAACAAAAAGAGCGTTGAAGTTTCGTATCAAGGAACATGAATCTTATGTCAGAAAAGGCGAAATTAACAAGTCTTCAATAGCGTATCATAGTTGGACATTTTACCATAATTTTGACTTTGGGTCTGCAAAAATTATTCAAAAGGCTTCTTCCATAGGTGAATTTGATTTTCTTGAGGCTTTTCACATTCACAAAGATTTAGCAGGTTTAGTTAATGATTTGAAGTCCAATCCAGTCCTTCCTAATGCCTTTAAAATTCTACTATCTTAATTCAGTTATTTTTGCCGATAGATGGCGTTACCTCCTCGCGTTTGGTACTACCAGAGGGTATAAAAATTCGTTCAGTGGTTGCTTTCCATTATTTGAAGTTCAGATTTTGAGCGTGAAGGTGCATTTGCCCCTCCCTCCCTATTTTAACTTCGCTAATTTTTCTTGTTCTTTATGCTTGATCAGATAGCCTGGCTCAGTAAAAGTAGGCGGCCAGTGCAACTCTGATTAAAAATCCAGTTATAACCACGTGCAGTGCTGATAAGGACCACGTGTTTCAGAGACTCCTCCTTTATTTTCTTCTTTCTCCTGATGAGGAGGGACCTTTAGCTTTCTCGAAATCGATTGAGTGTTTCATTTTACTTACGCTAAATTCAAGGTTGTTTTTACGATTTTGATTGTCACATTAGCGTGTTTTTCTTCTAGTCTAAGATGACTTATCCGATGTGAAAACCGTTAACATTTAGCACAATCTACTGGCACTTAAAAATTCAAATAAATCGTTCCGTTTTCAGGTTACGTATACGCGACGCTGGGCTGTAAGAGAGTGGTCGGAGTTCTTCGCGTATACTCGACGTTGGGCATGTAATTGTGGAATCGTTGCGTTGCGTATACGGGATGCTGGTCCTGAACGGGTTAAGCGACGCCCCAATTCGTAAGCATGCTTCCACCAGCAATCTCACTGTCTAATGAATTTGTGATTTCAATGATCTTATCGCGGCCAGAAGCTCTCTCCTGGATACCCCAAATTTATTTTGCTTTCACTGCATTTTACATCCTCTAATGCCGGCTAGACACCTTTTGATCATAGCCTATACTGTTACCAACATTTCAACAGTTTAGTTGCCATAACCTGAACATTTGGGCATTAGGTGCACTTAACACAAACTTTATGCATCGGTCTCTACCCGCGAATGCGATGACGTCCCGCTCTATATGTGTATTCATTATTACCTGAATATACTGCTATAAATATTTATGTATTTTACACTCTTGTTATTTAATTTGATAGACCAAATTTATGTCTTAGCTGGTCTGTAATTATCTGCGGCCCCTAATCTACCACTTACTGTTGCTCTTCGGAGATCCACGCTCACGAACACATGAATATCAAGTGGCCTTCGGACCTAATATTTATGGAGCAGGAAAACTTCGTACCAACTGTGCGATTTCTCGTTCATAAAAGTGAAACCTGGAACTGATCTTTATCGTGTATACGAGTCAGTTTCCCTTAGAAAGTCCTCGACGAAGGCATCCCTCCCCTTAGGCAGACAGCCCTAGAAGCCTTAATCACATAATCTTTGTGACATGCTATCAGCAAAGTCCTTAAGGAATGGGACGTGGCTTCACAGAGTGCGAAAGCTGTAAAATCGCGTAGAAAAATGTGTCCTAAAATAAGTGCTACAGTTGTGGAAAGTAAAAATTGACAATGAAAACGGCACTTTAAGAAAAGTTCAATCGCAAATAAAACAATTTTAATTGATATTTAAGCAATTTCTTGCTCATGATATAGTTTCGGGATTACATGCCAAGTTGCGCGAAAGAAGAGTTTGACGACGAAATTTTTCTTTAGACAGATGGGTTATTTTGTACGAGTTGCCTCCATCTGACATCCTAATGTTTTCCTAAATGTAGCTAATAATTTGAGACGGAGAGACTGTTAAATTACTGATTATTGAAAAAATTAGTGCAAACCAGTTTTTTCGTGAACTTTTACGGTATAAATCTTTAGTTACTTTTGCTCATATATAACATCTAATGGCGTTACAGACATTTTTTTTTAATGAAACTGCATTGTCTTTTAGAGGCAAAGCGGTGGCTTTATAGTGAAAGATGTTACAAGTAGGAGATTTTACTGCATATTTATTAACTGAAACGTTGAAGCAAGTTACTTCCGAAATTTTGTCGGAAAAGGTAGTGCTGACAATTCTCCATTCAGTGTAATGTGTGGGAATTTATAAGAATACCTGAAAGTCGTGATCCAGAGAATATTTCAGAAACGTATGCGTAAACCATTGCGGTTTCTTCAACTAAGAAAATATGGCAATGTCAACATTAGCAGTTTTTCGCTAGGTCTCTTTTCCTTGGAAGACATTGCACTAACATCATTTTTTATTGATTCCATTTAAGGCGATCTAATAGGCTAATGAACACCTAACACAGTCAATCAATGGTTCTATCGATGGCGAAATGAAAGACACTAACTGCGATAACCGCTGATTAACTTTAGAGTCTCTTTCGACTAAGAGCGTTTTCTCCCTTGTTTGATGCATAAAAATTACATTGTGTAGATTTCAGATGACGGGATGGACATAAAGCTGAAAAAAATAATCTAAAAAGAGGGAGACTGGATTAATTGTGAAAGATTCCTTGGGAGATGTGTTGTATATGGCTTATGTCGCTATTTTTGACTTCCTCCTTAACAGTAGTTTACAAATGAAGCTGCTATAAAATTTCTTCAAGAGCGACTTATTGTTTCAAAATTCAGTATCTTGATGCAGTTTCTCATGTCAGAATTTAACAAAGCTGAATTTATTATACAAAATTTCAAGTGGCAGAGCGAACAGTAATTGCGTAAAAACTGATGTAATTTTGTTCCGTGAAGAAAATTGCGTACAGTAAACAAAGTAGTACTATCAAATTTTTCAGGTTTCTTCTTTCGTTATATTCAGTGCTACAGTTTTAAAACATTATTTTTAATCTTTCACATTTCAGACAAAGCAAATCAGTGAAATTCAGTAAATATCCATCGTGATATCCATTATGATCCACTGGAAAATATAGGAATAATACTTGTATAAACGGATGTAACTTCAGATGGAGATTGCTAGGACTGAATAAAAACTCGCAACAAATTGAACAGCAAAATTTTGTTTTCAGACATCTGCATATCTTCGCATTTCAGAAAATTCGAAACTCTAAAAATGCATGTGCGTCTGTAACAGTGTCACATTGTTTATATATGTACACATGCATAGATAGATTTAAAATATATGTTTTTAATACAGAAATTTTACTCTCTCGGAAATTAAAAAAAAATATTTAACTGTAAACTACGTTCATAAAACCTCGTACAACAAAGAAAGCATTTTGAACTATACGTTAAGCAATGTGATGGAAATAATTAAGTAGAAAAAATGATTTATTAACTCCTTTTAATTACAAAAATCGACATCTGGAACGCAAGAGCTTTCATGCGTGTGGTCACGGCAAGATAAAATTCGCAAATGATAAATGGCAACAGTAAGAAAATGTTAAAGAAAAACGATAACTTACAAAATATATAGGGATAAGCAACGTCTTGAAGATATTGAAAAGAAAAGACAGGGAGGACCATAAGTTTCAACGATGGGACAGGAGTTCTGTGGTGTTTGCTTTCTGGCTTTACGGTTTTTACATGACTAGTACTTCTTTCTTTTTATGATGGGATAACACATACCTTCAGTGCAAAGTAAGTTTTAAAGGAAAAGAATAAAATATTTAAGAAGCTAATAACGCTTGGAATTATGACATTCTGGTTAAACATACTAATTATTTATATTTTAATGCTACAAACAGACACATCGGAAGATAATTATTTAAAATTTTAAAATTGAGTAGTTAAATATTACTGAATACTGTAATGATCCATAACATCCTATATAAGTGTTCAACCAGCTTTCTATCTGCTTAAATAGTACAAACACTCCCTTCCAATTGTATCTACTTCCAAAATAGTATCTCCTAAGCTAAGAGAAAAGGATGCTGAACTTTTTGTATGAATATGATTCTCCTGAAACGATATCTCCTATGCTTTTCTTTCTTTTCGCCATCGACACAAGAGCTGGCCCACTGGGTTAGGCACTTTTCAGCCTGTTGGATTCCGCCGATGGAATTAAAAACAAATGATTAAATAAATAGAAATAAAGAGTTTAGTACTGTGTCTTCCTGCAATTGACGGTAAACGAGAAACATTAAAATAAGGTCCAGAAAATGGAAAGAAGGTGCATGATGGGGACTGCTGAGACTAAAGGGAACACGTTTCTCTATTATGGTACATTTTAAGCATACAGTTATACTAAGTATATGCTATATAATCAGGTACAGATGTAAAGATGAACAAATGCATTGCAAATTGTGGGATGCATTAAATGAGTTCTGGATTAATCGTAATATTAAATATGATTAAAAAGAAAACAAGGTAAAAAAAGACAAAAAAAAAGACATTAAGTAAATTAATATATGTACAGAGTGGACTGCTGACGGTACTGTGTCCGAGGAAAGAAGTCACTCCAGGCTGTCAGAAATGCTTTTAGCGTTGGCAGTATAGTCTCTAATGCACCTGAGCGCATAATTATTCTTAATTGTGTTCTTGAACCATGCCGGCGCATTGATTGCAATTGGTCTTTTTAATGTCAACTGTTCTTTTCGTAAGTAATGTTCGTTGGCTGTAGCAATGATCCAGAAATATCACACAAATGCACGTACTATATGACACACGAATTTCCACGCACTCATAGCATACATATTTAGTATTTAATTGTAGGTTTCGGTGAGATAACTATGACTGATAAATACTCATACGAGGTATGACACACAAAAGCGAGACTTACTGTGTAGCTTGAAAACAGAGTGGAGTTGGCAACAAATGTTTTAAAGACGTCGTGCCACACACCTCTTCTATCCATGCAACCAGTTTCGGGTTAATCGGAAAAGCCAATGGGCAGTACTTCGTCATTGAGTGAACACGTAAAACTATAGTGTGCTTGAAATATGACTAATGTAAACACCGAACAGGGAAGCAACATTAAGTTTCTTGGGGAACTTCAGAAATCAGTCACAGAGGAAACATCTCAAATGTTGACAGAGGGTCATGGGAATGTAACTTTGTCTCATGCCTGTTTGAATGGCATAAGCGGTTTTCAGGTAGAAGGGGCACTGTGGAAGATGATCATGATTGACGTCATGATTGAATGGGTTCTCAGTGGTCAGACTGTTAATGAATACTACTACATTCAAATACTAAAATGTCTCTGTGAAAAACTTAGAAACAAAAAGGCCACAACTTTTCCCCGTTAGTTGTGGCTTGATGGATGCCTGTTACACCAGTATAATGCCTTCCCTCACACGGCCCTATCTGTCAAGCAGTTCTAACCAGCAAAAACATTACCGTGATGGGGCATCCTCCTTATTTACTTGATTTGGCTCCACGCGACTTTTAGCATTTCCTTAAGTTAAATCTTACTTAAAGGGTTACCTTGTTCCAGAACTGTTACCAGCAATCGCAACACCGAATACAGAAGGTGAAGTACTTATAAGGCGGTGATGTGAGTAAGTTCAATGATTTATTGGATCCGTCTCGTTTTTTTTGTGTCACACCTTGCATATTCCAAAGATGCTTCGGTTTGTTTGATTATGGCAAAACACGTTGGGGTTATTTATCTAAAGGGGAAAATGACTATTAGGAGGTCTTTGTAAGGCAATCTACCTCTTAGTTACGTTCCATATCGGAAAAACCATGAAAATGGCCTTGCAGCCAACCCATCCCGGATTTTGGCGAATTTTTATTATTTCGATATATCTAATCACCTGCGATGGCTTAACAACTGGGATATTAATTGCGTGTGTTCTCTAAGAGGAATGTACATTGAGTAATTTCACAACTTGTTCTGTTTGAGGGTGAGATATGTTGTGAGTGGAAAATTCAGATGCGCAGTGATCAACTAGAGACTTATCTTTCTCGATTTTTTTCTATGGGATGCCTTTAGTGCCATTAAGAGGTGCAATATTTGTGTTGCGTTTTTATAGTTAGAAATTGCATTCCACACTGAACTATCATCTGTTGAAATTTATTCTAAGTATCTGGTCCAGTCAAGTTGAAGTTGTTTTTTGTTAAGGCTCCTGACCACATGATTCTTTTGTCTTGCGGACAACATGATACTTTCCAGGTTTTCTTAGCAGTGTTTTATTTTTAAATCAGTTCTCTTAGAGCAAACGTTTTATATCGTTTTTGTTCTGCAACCTCCTTGATGTTTTTGGTGTGTGCAGATTGTATAATGTATTCGTAAATTCTTTTGTAAAATCATTTAAATATTTTCTCATATGTATAAGCTGGAAATATATCAGGTGTTGTCCAGAGCTTTGGCATATAATGCCCAGTTCGTAATAAGGACTCTTGTGTTGTGATCTACGCCATTGCTGAATTATGATCCAAAGCAAATTTATTCATGCTCTCAGTCGGAGCGTTAATATTTTAAAAATAAACGAAATCAATAACTTCGGGTCTGGCAACGGTAAATTATTGTTGGTTTATTCGAAGCTGCACTTGAAATATTGGCCTACTAAGTAAGATCGTATATTTTCTACAATGATGTTCTACCATTCGCTGATGTACCCAATGTGGGCCCGACGGTTGTGATTCCAGAGAAAGATTTATAAATTGAATTGTTTTATACTAGGTATTATGATTTGTTAGCTTCGGCCGTTAGATGACACTCAGAGAGTCCTGTCTCTGGACTTTTCTCATAACTTAATTTCTACATGAAGACAAAGATGTTAAGCCTAACAATACTGTAGGTGCACCCCTAATGATTCTGGTTGTATGCATATAACATTATGTGTGTTAATAACGAACGGAATCATCGGATTTCATACTCGAAAGGAAATCTAACAAATGGTAATATAAATAGCTGCCGCAAAATGATGACTCACAAACATCGGGGATTCCCAGAAAAGAGAGTATAGGAAAAAAGAATTGCTTGATAAGAAAAAAAAAGAGGTAAGTGAAATTTTCCTGTTAGATAATGAATACACCTTAGAAGAATATATAGAAGAGTACGGCGCTAAGAGCAGCTACAACAGAATTTATTAACAGAACTAACTACGCCCTCGACCACTGAACTGATGTAAGAACTGTTTTTAGTATTAACAAGAGAAACAGCGAAATCAATTACAGTAAAATAAAGAAGAAGAAGTAGATATGTCAGACGTGAATAAATTCAAAAGGACAGAATTCAAATGTACTCAAAATTACAAAGAAAAGATTTTAATTTGCAAAACACGCATAAACAGACATCTCACTTGAAATTAGAGTGCAGAATAATTCTAGTTATTCTAACTAATTCAACCAACCATATTAGATTTTAATTCCGCTCAGAGAAACATTTTGCGTTTAGTAATTAAAACATTTTGCTGCGAAATACCCGAATTACAAAATATTTGGGCTTTGCTTAAAACGACTATTCACGATAACGAATCGCTAAATGACGCAGAAAGTTTTAATTATTTATTATTTAACAACTGATGCCAAAATTTCTGTAAGAGGTCTATTATTGATTTCAGAAGAGTATAACAAGGGAAATGAGATGCCAAAATCGCTCTCTAGAAAACATTTACAGCTAGACATCTGTACGTCTAGATTACACAATCTGACTCCACATTGTAGAGATCTCACAGGACTATATTTCTTGAAAAACGCGCCTCGGTTGAAGACGTACGAGAACATGTGGTGATGCGTTTCGAGGAGAGGAGAAAGCAGACAGACGTCGCCAGATTACGCGTACTCTGGACTTGATGTGGTGAGGTACGCGGTAAAACTCTTCCGTAAGTTTCGATTTAGAAATGCGGTAATGTTTACCCTACAAGCTTAAGTAACTTGTATTAAATAAATTCTAACTTGAATATGAAAAAGTTACATCTTATTTTATAAATTTTTATTTTATTCTGATATATATTTAGTAGTAGAAACTCCCTAAACAGATGTTCGAAAGCCATGACGACATTAACAAAAATTTACGACCCCTTTAGTATCGAAACACAAGCTTTTACCCACTCTTGGCATTAGTGTAAACGCATATGGGTACATTTCTCCCATTTTAATTAAAGGATTACCAAAAAATATAGCTTTTGAGTTGAACCGATTTTATGATGCCGAAAATAATAAAAGCAACAGACATAGGGAACTTTTTAAAGAAAGAAATTAATTTAAAAAAATGTACATTTCTTTTAACTGAACTGATGGATTGTGATAATATTTATTAAAAGAATAGGTAAATAAATTCGCACTAATAAACAAAATAAAGAAAGTTCCTATGAAAATAAAAAAAAAATGTGAAGAAAGTGTCAACTCTTACAGCCTTAAATAGGCCTTGCTGAGAATTGAATTTTTCTTCCTTGGATAAAATAACGGCTCATTGATTGAATGGTTATAATAAATTTAATTTAGCGCAGAATAAGGATATTCTTAGAAGAAATGGTAGATACTTTGAATATTTCTTTTGTTATAAAATGGTCCATGCTAAACAATTATGCGGAATTAATGTTGAATGTAATGTTTGGCATTAAAGACAGCAACACATAAAAGAAGTTGTATGAAAATGTTTATCCAGTTGTAAATTGTTCTTTATGTGAACAGGTAAATCTTGCTAATAACTGAATCACCACTGAAATCATTAATGCCGGAAAAGATAGAAGTTACAAATGACGAATAAATAGTTTTTCTACAAATATTTCTAGCCGTTGTTTTTCGCGCATGAATCAAAACGAAAGTTCGTTGTTTATTTGATTTAAAAAGTCCATGAATATGTGTTCTTATAAATTTATCAAAGAAATTAAATTTGAGTATAGTAAAGAAAAAATAAATTCACACACTTTTCTATAACAATACTGCAGTTAACGTTACAATATGTAGGGTTAAACTCCAGTTAATGCAACATCGAAAATCAAAGTAAATTTTTATCTTCTGAAGCATTATAGAATCACCAGACATCGAAGTTGCTTTAATGGAAATTCCTAGCGAGGAACGGAAAAAACATATAGAAGCTTTAAATAATAATTTATCTGACTATGAAAATGATGAGCGTAATAATCGTAAATTAGATATACTAATTGGTTCAGATTACTTTTGTGAAATAGTTTTCAGTGAAACACAACGCTTAGGTTTGTGAATGAATGTTGATAGGTATACTGATTGGATAGCAGTTTAAAGTTTAGTCATACATTCATCTTTATACTTCAAACTATCACGAATTGGAAATTTCAACGTTGTTCGTATGAAAAGTTTTGATAAGGATCAGTTAAATGCTTTTTGGATATTAGAAGTCCTATGTATACGTAATGACTCCTTCTGATGTCCACTTCTGATGAAGAAGCTCTTCGAAGCTTCGAATCAAGTTTGGCATTTAAAGAAGGCCGCTATGGATTACAACCTCGTCGGATATATGATTGTGGTAATTTTGAATATAATTACGATAATGCTAAGAAAAAATTTGTTTCGTCGGTTCGAAAATCTTACAAGGATCCATTCTTTTATGTTGACTATATATCTATAATATAAGAACTCTAGAAGTTGGGTATGGTATATTCAGTAACTGAAGAACACGTCAGAATCCGATGTGATTCGAAAGGATAAGAATAGAACGTAATTAAGGATTGTTTTCAATGCTTCTTCTAATCCACCTCATGCTCTCTCACCAAACGAATAGTTGCATCCTGGACCAAACTTAAACCCAGATTTCATAAAACTTCTACTCTAATTTCGAATTAACGTAGTTGCATTTATTCCTGATTTTGAGAAGCCAACTCTTCAAAAGAGACGGATCGTTGCATTGTACGTTTTCTGTGTGGAGACGCTTTAATAGATAATATTTCTGATGCTGAATCCAAAATTCTGGGAATTGCTAGAGTCCTGTTTTGTATTACTTCTAGTCTTTTTCTTTTAGCTGCTGTAATTAACTTTAACTGAAGGCTATATTTCAGCAAGTATCGGGATACTTGTTTTCTATTAAACGAATCGATGTATTTCGACGATTAGTTATCAGGAACTCCGAATGCAGAAGAAGCTTTCGCAAGAACTAAAGAAGCAAACTACATAATCAAACAAGGAGGAATGAAATTTCCAAAAAGGAGGAATAATTCTGAAAAACGTATGGGGTTCTTCTGACTTTGAAACTAGTATATTACACCATACAGGTAGTTTTTCATACGTACTGGGAATTTTTTTGGATACTGAAAAGAACGTTTTTAAATTTGATGTAAAAATTATTAAACTTTGTTTAAAATTCTATAAACGTACAACAATAAGAAATGCGGGAAGAATATTGGACCCAGTGAAAGGGTCTGAAGAAATCCTTTCTCCTTTTACTGTCAGACTGAACCTAATTATTCAAGAATTGTGGAAACGAGGAATTCATTAGCATGAAGATTTAACACAAGAACTAAAGAAAAACTAGAACAGCTACTATTCCGAATTACACCACCTGAAAGGCTTTTCATTTGCAATTAAATGCTCTCGATGAATATGGAGATAATTGGAGGTACATTGCCTTTATACTTATTTTCAGTTTCATGTCTAGAGCTTAAGCTGAAGAAGAGTATCTCAGATTTCAAGAAACAAAGAACATCTGCACTAGTTTTGTAATGACTAAAACCAGACTTTCTATTAAGTAACTCTTTAATTCTACCGAGATTAGAATTAATGAAGGCAATGATCGCAGGAGGTATTTATGATTACCTAGAAGATGTACTCAAGGTGAGGAATATATTATTTGATCAGGCTGTTCCATTACATTGCAATGGATAAAAGGAACGACTAGAGATTCAATACAATTTGTGTTCAACAGGATAACTGAAATAAAGAACTAAACCGATATTCAAAATTGCAATTATTGTAAGGAAACGGAAAACCCAGTAGATGAAAGGGAAAAACGTTTCAAAATTAATAAAATATATTAAGTGGTTGCAAGGCACTCCACGGCTGAATTTGCCAGACTAATGATGGCATCAAAGTACTTTAAGTAAAATTCAGAAGACTTAAAAACTGAAAGGAAAACAGACATGCAATTTTCTTGTAATATCTCGTCAGTAGTAGAACAATTTTTCAGTGTTTAAATATATAAAAAACTGTCAAGATTGTAGCGATTTACAGCCTGGATAAAACGCTTTATGCATGATACAATAAAAATTGAGGAGAAGAGAAAATGTGCCCGAGAAGCTTTAGAACTGTATGTAGCAAAGATGTGCTGAAGAGCTAACTGAAGAAAAAATTTAAGCACAGAACCAAGCAGTCGAATAAGTAAAAACTACACAATTTATTCCACAGCCACCGCTCTGCCTAAAAAAAAGCTATGCAGTTTCATTTAAAAATATAGACCCCAACAAAAAAAGCTGATATTTGTTTCCGCTAATTCGAAATGTACATACCGCAAGAAAATGCGAAAAAACTGGTAAGTGAAATATTCGTTATAATGTTTTCGCAATAATTATAAACTCAAACTGTAAATGTAAGTTTAAAAATTCTACTAGCGTATACATCCCAAAAGGGCAGCCTATGAGAGAGGCGATTCTATTATTTTCATCGGGGAGTAGGGAAGTTAGAATGGTTTTCTGAGGAACGCCAGCGGCAGTGCGCGATGTTTGCTTACATTAGGAAGTTCAGAAAATTGCAAAGGTGGATTGCCTTAGTTTCTGCGGTTACTTTCAGGGAAATATTAGGCAGTTTTTTCGGTTTGCTGATAGATGGCAAATAGATAATTTACCTTTATAAATCCGCGTTTATCTATTTAAACTTCAGAAGATTTAAGATGAAGTGAATATATTTAACACAACAGAACGCAAGCTTAAGACTTGTAAATCTTTTAAAAAACAATACATCGATAATTAAAAATATTATTTATAGTTCATTACTAAAAACTTTTTATAAATGCATAGTTATCATATAATTAACAATTCATCCATGCATTATCTCATTATTTATTATAATTAAAAGAGAAGATATTTTTTACAGTAATGTTTAAAAATTTGCTGTTGTCTTTTAAAAGATTTACAAGTCTTAAGATTGCGTTCTGTTGTGTTAAATATATTCGCTTCATCTTAAATCTTCTGAAGTTTAAACAGATAAAAGCGGATTATAAAGGTAAATTGTCTACTTGCCCTCTATCAGCAAACCGAAAAAACTGCCTAATATTTCCCTGTAAGTAACCGTAGAAACTAAGGCAATCCACTTTAGCAATTTTTTGAACTTCCAAATGTAAGCAAACATATAGTCAACTGCCGTTGCATTCCTCAGAAAACCATTCTAACTCCCCTACTCCCCGATGAAAATAATAGAATCGCCTCTCTCATAGGCTGCCGTTTTGGGATGTAGACGCTAGTAAAATTCTTAGATCGAATCGAAACATGTTTCCTCTTCACATGTGTTTCCTGAAGAAATTCGAAAAATTAATTTTCCTAAGTATTTAATAGTTCAACATGCATGCATTTATATAAAGGTTAGCGAAGGGTTATCACAGATTTGTTTAGAAATCTGTCAGATATAAGTAGTAATATTAATCAACGGTAGTGAACGAGAATACCATGCATTTGTTTAGAAACAAAACAAAAGTACGTGTAACACGTTTTGCGCGACGAAATCTCAATGTATAAGGTATTTCTCCGGCCTTCTTGGCATGCCTTCGTCGTGTGGTGGTCTGCAAGCTAGGCGCGCACTCCAGAGTTGCGTGGTTGGATTCCCGACGAAGACGTTGCGAATTTTTCATCTTTCGCGCTTCCAAAAAACCTAATGACTATACAAGTGGTGCCCGAACGAAAAGGTTGGTGGATGATGAATCTCCCCGCCAGCAATTTTGCGATTGGTTCTCCTAAAATTACCACTCGACCTTTCAAAGTCGGAGTATATGTCATTTCTCCCCGCCTTCTCAACGTGCATTCGGAGTGTGGTAGTCGGCACGCTGCGCGCGTATTCCAGAGCTCCACTGTTCGATTCACGGCGAAGGCGTAGCTTATTTTTCATCTCTTCTGCTTCCGAAATAAACCTAATGACACAACACATTTTAGTAATTTTATATTATTTTTATCTGCAAGTCTGACATAATTACGTGTCTCAACTGGATACGCAATAATGTGTGTGAAATTTGATTTGCATTTTGTTACTAGATATTTTTTCCTTGAATTTAATTTTTTTGTGTACATTGATTTAATTCCGAAAGTTCGATGATTCTTCAGACCATTAGTATACAATCAGCAGTGAAAGAAAAATGTTATTACAGAAATAAAATATTCTATAATGATTTTAATGCTGACTCATATAAATAATCAAATCCATGAATTCAAATCTCTGAATTAGTTTAATATCAGAGTTTGCAGATTTTTAGAGGCGTTACTCATTTTCAGTTTCACATGATAATCAAAATAATCGAAAATTGGACTCAAAAGCGGTAAAAATATTAAAATTGTTACAAATCCTTCGCATAATAATTAATATCATAATAATTCTAATTAACGGAAAATGTACTCGCTGGCTGCGGAAGATTGCTTGGACGGCCTCTAGGTTCAGACTACTACTTTATAGGATTAGCGTTTTTTACGAACAAAGAAATGTTAATTTTTAAGAGTGTTTTCGTCTAATAGATCAACGACTCTACTATGCTGTATTATCAGTTCGGAAAACACATTCCTTTTGTTAATCTGAGACGGCACAAATAGCATGAGCGTCTAATCTGCAATCGCTTGAGATGGCTAAACCTTATTACAAAGATGAACTATGCATAAAAACTGAACCTAACGGTTAACATTCAAAATTACCTTAATATATTGAAGAATTTTTGCCCTTAACAACTATGTAAATGGAATCAGAAAACAAGTTTGATGACAATACAAATAGAGTTCATTATGCTGTCTTATGATTTATAACAGAAAGAATAATACAAATCGGAAACTGTGATTTGTTGTAATCAAAATAGCTGCTTTTGTTACGAATTTTGGTTGTCGGAATCAGATCAAGCCTCGGAAATTCATTGAGGCAACCAGTCAATTTTGCGCCTGTCGTTAGCATACAATCACGTTATAGGTACTGTATATAGATATTTTTGTGCATAGAGCAGCTACCTCGGGCGTTAGCATACAGGTACATAGTGCAGCATACAAGCAACAGTTCGAATCTTCTCAGTTCCGCTGCCAATTGTGAAGGCAAACACCGGGGGGGAGGCGAGTTCCGAGGATCTTCCATCCCTCTTTCTCTACCTGCTACCTCTCGACAGGATTTTCTTCTGGCCACATATATAGAGTGCCCCTTGCTGCAAAGACACTATTCATTCACAACTAAACAACTCAAACTGCTTTACCTTCTCCGGAATTCGTACCCGTCCCCTTCAATACGGCAGTCAACGTCGTTTAGCACAGAACAGTTTGGGTGGCCTAGAAATAGGATGACAAAGTTAAGACTGTATTCTCTTGTAGTTAAATTTAAAAAAAAAAATATGAACAAAAATTTTAATTCATAGTTAAACATGTGATAGGTCTACATTAAAGTTAAAATCTTACGCAGCTTACAAGTACCACAGTCATTTTTTAATTTTGACCCTCAAATCTAGTTCTACATTGCAGATAAACTCTTAAGTAACTCACAAGAAGCTTAACCACTTTCTAATTTTAGTCCTGAAATGTATTTACCAGGAACAACCTTTTAGTGAGGTAATGGCGAATATTACAGTAGCGGAGCTAAATCCCGACTTTTAAGCTCTACCGCACGGACATTAAATTTTTATAATTTTCTGATGCGAGCGAAAATTGTGACATAAGCAAAGCAGGCTAGAATACCTCAAAATATAAGTGTCAGCTAAATTTATGAATAATTATCACAAATGTTTTGAATGGAAAATCCTTTAAGCTCGTGCGATGCTCGGGGATCTTTTGCACTCATTTTTGAACCTATGTTTGCAGCTGAAAAAGAATGAAAGTTTTTCGATATTTAAGTGATTCAAAGACTTAAATTAATCACAGTATGCTTGGAAGAAATTTGCAGTAGAAAGACCCATACCCTTAAATTTGTTTAAACATAAAGTACACAGCAAGACTGTAGAGTCTATGTTTTGTTTTCAGGAGCATTTAAAGTAGAGCCTACCTGAAAGCCAGCGTAGTGAATTCTTGCTAGGTCTTGAAGACCAGATACTACAGGAGGAGGTGTAAATAACCTTTTTATTTGAACTAACGTAACAAGATGCACGCATTTGGTGCTCGCAATTCACCGTCATTTGTGGCTAAAAATATAAATAGAAAGTAGACAATTAAAAAAAATCACATTAATTAGGTTGTGTAAACGACTGGCTTATATAGATCTTGTAAGAGAGAGATTAACCCAGTGGGCGGAGCGCGCGTCACCCACACGTCCGCAAGAAAGAGTAGGGACGATCTGGTTTACTTTAGCACTAAAACCTCTGGTGTTTGTATCACATAATCGTTTTAAATTATTAAATGTGATACTTTGTATAAGTGATGAGGTTATGAAAGTCACAGTTTTCTTAAATAAGATTTAATATATTTCTTTAAAGCACTTTTTACTGTATTTTGCGCATTATTTCCACGCGTAATTCTTGTATAAATATCTTTACTTTGGTAAAACAGTAAAAACTCTAAACACAAAATTTATGAACTGACGTTTGAGAGCAAATAAAGTAACATTAAATAAGATCTGATATATTTTTTTAAAAAATTTTTACGAGAATTTTCAAGCAGCAGTTTTTAAAATTATTATAACATTACAAGACGATCATTTATTTGATCATATGATCATTAAATATTAGAATAATAAGATGATTATTTTAATAATTCATAAAATTCGGAGCATAAATATTTCTCACTGGAATGAAAATAAATAAATAAATAAATAAAATCTGGAAGCACTCAGATTTTATGTTTACGTTCACAGGGACGTTTTTTAACTCTTTGTGTGTTACCTCGATTTATTGAATATGATGTTCTTCGCACGTAGCCACACATTCAGTTCAAATGCAGTATCACAAACTATCTGAAAACAGAATTTCCGTGCTGGAGATACAAATGTTATTTTCCGTACAGTGTTGCCATTGCTCCCTTTGAACTCGTTGAGTTTCTTAATCAAAAATTCGTTAAAGTTTTGCAAAATATGAAATTGATTAAAACAAATTCGAAATTCGGCTGTTCGGGTAGAGAATTACGTTATTCAAAATTTGATGGCTCTAGATACCGTCATGTTTTCTCAGTGCGAGAAACATACATGTATTCATGCAAATTATTCATTACTAAATTTCTTTGAATATAATACAAGGCGATAATATTTGGCGGCAACAATTTGCAAAGGGAAACGGACATTTATAATGCAACAGCGCAAAATGCCGTTTGGAAACTAAGAGCCTTTCTGGGCTACCGCCCCTTTAGCCTAATAAATTAAATTCGCAGTAAATAAAAAAATCTTATGCAGAACTACAATTAAATTAATAAAAAAATCACTATAAAATGTTAGCACAATCAGTTATTACAGTTCACAATTTTGAAATGAGAAGTAAATGTATAAAAATTATTAAGGTGTTAAAAGTGTTTATCACTAGGATGTATTGCGAAATATAATAGAAATAAAACTCCTTTATAAAAAATATGCTATAATATTCATCTATAATCTTAAAAAAGCAGCACGACTTAGAAGTTTAAGTAAAAACTTTCGAAAATGTTATTTTTAGGTATTTTAGCATTTTTAACTAGTTTACACTAATAAAAATTGTAAGAGAAAATCCTTTGTTTGAAATTTTCTATTAGTTCAGATTTAAAATATTATTTCTAAAATAAGCAGTTAAAAATTTCTTTACAGCATAGGAAAAGCTAAAAAATAGGTATTATCAGCTACAAGATATATATGAAAACGTTTCAGCAGGCATTGTTTTAGTTCTGTTTCAAAAGCAAAGCATTTTTATTAAGCTGAAATACATGGAAAGAAATCCAAAAAATTTTGTTGGAAAGCGTAATTCGGGGTATAACCCAAATAACAGGAAAACGCGGTTTGTTTCTGTCCCTTGCACCAACGAAATGTTTTTTTATCTTCGTTTTACCTAATGAGAATTTAGAAATATTTTATCACAATTTTTTTTGTCAGTACTTAAATATAGGCGACGCATTTTTCTAGGGATGAAACGCAAACATGTTGCAGATGAACATGGAAAATTTTAACATCCCTTCCCACTCAAGAAAAAAGAATTGGGGGCATTAACTTTATTATGAAGCATATTTCCTTGCACTTGCACCAAGTATAGTTCAGTAGCAATATTAAAAAATTAGAAAAGTAGTATAACAATATACACTTAGAGCTCCGGACACAGCGTTAAGTGCTGGAACACATTTCTCTCTCTTTATTACTTTTTTTTTCTTTTCGCAGTTCATCACCTAAATGTTCAGTTCTCTTACTAATATGCACTTACAAAACCTATTTTGTCTTTTTATATTAATATTATGTGCCTTTCATCATATTGGCGCTTAAGCCACCTAAAATTTGATTCAACAACAAAAATCACAAAATATTTAAAAACAGTATATCTTCAGAATTTCCGATAGACTATCTCGCGCGCGGGAGATAAAAATGCTTTAATCTGTACAGTGTTGACAATGCTCGCTTTGAAATCGTAGAGTTTGTTAATCAAAAATTTGTTAAAGTTTTACAAAATATCAAATAGATAATAAAACAAAATCCTAATTCCACCTTCCAGATGGTCATGTTCGGGTGCACGACTACGATGTTCAAAATTTGATGTCAAATTTAGGTGCCGTTGTTACTTCAGAATGCAAGAATCATACCATACAGTAATGCAGTTTCTTCATTATTTATTTTCTTTAAATATAAATAATATATTTATAATATTTGGTGGGAACAATCTGAAGAGTGATACAGACCATTTATGTGTTTCGATGAAAAGAGTCGTTTGGAGAAAAATATCTATCCCATTAGGGAGAAATATTGCTTTTGACATAATAAATGCAAAATGCGAAATAATACCCGAAAAAAACACTTGCAGGTAATTCAATCATAAAAAGAGGAATAGATGACACAAAATAAGTGTAATCACGAAGGAGGTGAGTAGGCTATGGGCGGGTTTTGGACTATTCTGACTTTCGTATTTGAGACGTTGAAATTCCTTTCTTAACTGTTTTCAACAATTGTTGTATGTAATATATAAAATCTGTAAAAGTAGAATTTCTAAAGAGCGCAAGAATACATTCAATCATTTAAACTCTATACTGGTATAGCTTTCAGAAAAGGAGTACTTTTAGGGCCTTGTTTGAAATTGATTTTATGTGATAATTAAAACATAATGAACGAATTTAATTTTCAATTGAAGATTCCTTACTCTTTTCAAGCTTTATCTAAAAAACTTCTTTGATACTTGCAAATTACCACACGTCTGTTTAAGACAACTGCCTGAATTTTTAAATTTGATCTATGTTTTCGTCAGCTTAATTTCGGAGTGACATAGAGCTACAGACAATTTTTTACCCAATTATGATGACAATTCTTCAGAAACAAGAATTGTTAATTAAGGCAAAGAATGCAAACACTATGCTCAAAGCTCGATGTTTTTGTTCAGAATATAAGGACAATTTGAAGTTAATTTCAATTATGGTATTCAAGACAATTAATTTTATCATAGACTTTTCAGAAATTTCTCCTTTTGTGGCTATAATCAATCACACATCATCATGAATTCCAACATACGAACTGTAGCCAAAATCAGAAGGTGATATGTATAAAAAAGCTGTATTGTTAAAGACAGTAAGTCAGTAACAGATCTTTTATAGTCCTTAGGGTTGTTTTTTTTTTTTTTTTTTTTTTTTTTTTATGGAAGCAATTTTTGATCCGTAAGGCCCATATCACACATCATTTGTCTCACACGAACTACTGTTTCGGACAATATTTCTGCTTGGGATTACTATTGAAAGACACACGTGCGCCTTTTTCCTTGCTCTCCAAAAAATTGCAAGTTGTTCTTTTTCAAACAGTGAGCTATCAGCTACGACTAACTAGTTTCCTCTGTGTTAACACGAAAGTGATCTATGGTTATTCGCTGTTGTGACAATACAGAAATATTGTTCCAAACAGTTGTTCGTCCGAAACAAACCGACGTGTTCTAGCAACCTAAGAGGCCTTAAATTAAACAGCCCACAGCCACACAACGCTGACTTCATTTCCTTTCGTATTTATTAGAATAAAACAAATTAAATTCACAACAGCAACGTAAAGAAATACAGCAATACTGGGAAAGGAATCTTCGGGCTGTTTACGATATGAACGCCCTATTTCCTGTGCTTTACAGAAAACTCCGTGAAAGCTCCTGGATTTGAGAAAATGTATGTAAGTTAAAATTAATTAAAATTTTCTATATAAGCATGTTTTTTTTTACTACAGCAGAAAACTTTAGGAAATAAATATATTAAGGTTATTGAATTACTTTATTTTTGGTATTTTGATATTTAACGCTCTCCTTGCAAAACACTATGCAGTAATTTTCGTCATCAAGCAGAAAGACCTAACGCCTGCAAAAGCAAGTTTGCTCTCAGTCGCACGTGGTGATTTCATCGTTGTGCTGCAAGCGTCCAGTGTTTGGTAATCATTGGTGTTGATTTTTCCGATAATAACCCTATGTGCTCTATCTGACTTCGAATCTAAAATTTTCTGAAGAACACAAAAACCTTGTCTAAAACTTAAAGGTTTATTTAACTGGAACTTCAACACTGATAAAAACTTAACATCACAAACAAAAACTTAACATCTTGGGTGGAAAAACTTCAAAGTGCTTTAAAGTAACAGCTATGCCGGCACGGTGAAGAACACTTTTCCCTAAAAGACAGAATCCATCTAGCCCTTTCGGCGTATATCTCCATCTCGCTGAATTCAGACATCCGCTCCTACATGTTTTGGACTTAAACGGCCACGCTGGAACTGGAATAGGACTGGATCAGGACCGGAACAGGACTGGAACAAGACGGGAACCGGAACAGGACTGGATCTGCAACAAGACGGGAACCGGAACAGGGCGGAAACCGGAATCTCTCATCCCCTGGCTTCTCCCCGGGCAGGTCTATTCTGGCTCGAACTAAAAGGAACTGCGGTGCCACTAAGGAAAGCACCTCCTTTTATTGCCGGCGGTTGCCGTTACTACAGGTGACTTATGCAAATATTTAACATCCTTCCACCTAAGGGGAAAAAAAAAAAGTGAACTTTCACATCAAAGTAAAACAATGCCAAAGAGCCTTAATATGCCAGTCTGTCGGGCGGAGTTACAGTTCTACCAGATCGTGTTACAGGCCTGACAGATTTATCATCTATGTTGAGTTTAAGTTCAGACAAAGAATCTTGTTTTTCGTTCTGCAGCTTCACGGGTACATCATTTTGCGCTACCTCTAAAGGATACAGAGTTCGAACTGCTCTAAGCAAGATTCCATTTCGGGTCTTTACTCTTGCAAGCCGATTTATTCCATCAGGTCCTGGAAGTAGTTCTATGACACGACCAAGCTGCCAAAAATGTCTTTTGTCACTACTACCGATCAAAACAATATCATCTAATTTAATAGTAACTTTCCTTTCAGCTCTTTTATGCGAAACCTTGAGAATTCCCAAATATTCTTTACGAAATCTATTTTTAAATGCTTCTCGTACAGTTTGAATATACTGAAATCTTCTTTGTAAATTACTTGATTTAATACCGTATTTTATATCCCGCAAACTACTAGTTCTAATTTCTTTTAAAAAGTCGGCAGGAGTTAAAGCTTTAAATTCAGGATCGGAAGGAATTACTGTCAACGGTCGGTCATTAAGAATCGCTTCACAGTCACACAGTATCGTGTACATTTCTTCATAATTTAAACAAGCATGTTTAAGAACTTTTTTAAGGACTTGCTTCATCATTCCGATCAGACGTTCCCACCAACCACCCCACCATGGAGCACCAGAGGGAATAAATTTCCATGTTATCCGCTCATTGGCTGCCTGCCGATTAATTTGTTCAAAATCTATTAATTTAAATGCATTTGAAGCTCCTACAAAATTAGTTCCATTATCACTGTACACAGTTGTGGGTTTACCTCTTCGTGACACGAACCGATGAAAAGCCTGAAGAAACACTTCTGTAGATAGAGAAGTCAGCAACTCCAAATGGACCGCTCTATAAACGGCGCATGTAAAAACACAAATCCATGCCTTTTCTTTGTTTCTCAACAATAAAGGACCACAAAGGTCTATACCCGTTACTTGAAATACTGCTGAATCATTTACTCGCTCTATTGGCGGTGGGGCTGATATGTGGTCAACAGGTGCAGCAGAATATCTCTTGCAAGTAATGCATTTACTCAAAACAGAACGCACCGTTCTTCTGCCAGATAACAACCAAAACCTTTCCCTTAAGGTATTCAGTATATATTGTACACCTGCATGTCCTTTCTTTTTATGTTCTTCCATAATTAAATTCCTAACTAATGGATGTTCTCCTGGTAATATTATAGGTGTTCTAAACTCTAACGTGTCATCTCTTCGAAACGCACCAGTTTTAATTCTTAGAATTCCCGCATCATAAAATTCTTAGAATTCCCGCATCATAAAATGGACTAAGAGTTCGTAAGCGTGCGTCTTCTATATCCTGAAACGATTCCGATTGAAACAAGCGAATAACAACCTTTTCTGCAAAATCAATTTCATCAACAGTGAGTTTACCTTTCCATTTTTTTCTTATTTCTGCAATTAAAGAAAAATCGTTGAATCCAACCAACAACTCTAACTGTTTTTCGATAGCTAGAAAATCGCTCACTCAAACTAAACCTTTCAGTAGACACTAGAGATGAAACCACTGCCTTTTTTTTCTCGCTGGCTATTTCCGCTTCATCAGTTAAAAATTCGGCACTCGGCCAATTTTCTTGCGATTTTAAAAGCCAGCTCGGACCCTCCCACCATTTTGACCGGGAGAGTTGGCGAACTGAAACACCCTCTACTTGGAAGATCTGCAGGGTTAAGGTGACCAGGTATATGCCTCCAATCCTCCACACGTGTCAAAAGCCTTATTTCCTGTACTCTATTTTCTACAAATGTCCCCCATTTTACTTTTGTTTCCCATGTACGCTGTAATAACATCTTAGGTAATATAAGGACTGGACATGTTATACCGATGGGATCAAATACTTTATGGGCTATTGCCAAAATACTTCTTTTCGTAACTTTCTCGAAACAAAGATTTTGTAAATTAGCAACATTTATTTGAAGAGTATCGCCTTGTCTTTCCCATAACAAACCTAATACATTCGCAATAGATTCTGTTTCTAAACTACAGTCGGTATATTCCCAACCCCGTAATTCAAATTTTCGTTCTGCCATAACATCTGAAGATACTTTCATGAAGCGCTGTAATTCATCTTCACTTCCGACACCTGTTACACAGTTATCAACATAGAAACTATTCATTAATTTAACAATAATGTTGGAAGAATATTTTACATCTGCATCATTTTTCTCCAAAATTGAATTTAAGTGATATTGAATAACAGCTCCAAGTAAAAATGGACTACTAGTTACACCAAATTCGACTCGACAATGACGAAAATGCTTCAAGCCATCTTCACCCTTTATCCAAAGAAATCGGAGGAAGTTTCTGTCACTAGAATTCAGGCCAATTTGTAGAAAGGCCTTACGAATATCAGAAATCACCCCTATTTTTTCTTGGCGAAATCTATTTAAGATTGTAGGAATAAATGAAATAAGGTTTAATCCCTTTTCAAGACAATCGTTGAGACTCGGAGAATCCTTTGCTTTAGACCAAGCGTCAAATACTGGCCGTAACTTCGTAGTACTATGTTCCTTAACAACATGTCTATGTGGCAAATAATGATGGGGTAAATCTAATTCATTTACGGGTACTTCCTCTATTATGCCCTCTTTGAGCCATTCTTGGAATATATTTTCATACTCTTGGCGAAGATTATCTATTTCAAGTTGCCTAATCGTACCGTGCAACCTTTTAAGCGATAACTCAAAATTATCCGACAGGGGAGGGTGCCCTTCCAACCAAGGCAAAGACACTACAAAGCGGTCATCTTCTATTTTTACAGTATCAAGAAAATGTTGCCTGGTAGCCTCATACAATTCCAATTTAGTCTTTTGTTCGGATGGGTCCGTAATACCAAGCGAGTCGAGGGCCCATAAATCAGAAATACAAGCCTCTTTATTCAACATTGAAGTAACTAAGAATGTTGAACCTTCACTATTCAACTCCCCGGTTTTTCCCATAACCGTCCATCCTAACTTTGTCTCAATAGCTAGAAGACCGTTTGAAATTTGTTTACGATTCCCCGTTAATAATCGTCCTGCAACATCGGCTCCTATTAAAATTTCTATGGGTCCTTCTAAACGATCTGTTAAACTTATTCCACAGTCAGCAAGCTCTTTAAGCAATATTCCTTGTCCAATAGAAGGTATACTATTACAAATAATAGGCTGACTTAACGCATCAAAATTACAACTGTACGAGCCAGACATATTAGATAAATGAATTTTGTAAACTTTATGTTCACACAAACTGGTCGTTGTACCGCCAAATAATGCGTGGCTAAGGTATTCCTTTACCGTATACCTATAACCCATATCTTGAGCTGCACTTTGCAGAATATACGACCTTTGAGAACCAGTATCAATTATAGCTCGAGCCGAACGAGATTTTTTATCTCCTGTAATTATTACTCTTATTGTTTGCAGCAAAACTTTATGAGACCTTGAAGAAATGTTGGCGAGTGTTTCAGCCTGATTTGGAGGCTGTTCCGTTGCCCTTGTCTCACTCATTTGTGAATGGCCCTTACATAGAAAAATATGATGCCTTTTGCCGCATGTAAAACAAACCGTTTTTAATCTACACCTCCTGACAGAATGTCCAGATTTCAGACACAGATAACAAGAGCGTGTCCTTTGGACCAAAACTTCTCTTTCTGACAACGATAAGTTACGCGCCTGAAAACATTCCGCAGAACCATGATTTATACCGGAACAAAATATGCAGCCTTTTCTAGCTTCATTTGAAGAAGTAAACAGTTCAGCTGCCGTAGGTTTTAAGCGAGGTTCTCTTATCTTTAAACCCGAATTCCCTTTCTTATTACCGTGAGCCTATCGATCGAAAACATTGAAAGATTTAGCTGCTAAAGAAATTCTTTCCTCACTTTCAACTTCACCGCGCAAGAAACATAAAAGGCGCTCAAGGTCAGATTCCCTTTCTCTTAACTGGGCGTTTTCGCCGGTTAAACTTTCTGATCCTTTACGCGAAAACCTAAGTCTCACCCAAGTTTTTAAGACTTCATTCGGCAATGCTGATTCTACCAATGGATATAATATCGCGCAATATTTGCCTCTATTTATTCCCAATATCTCCAAGGCTCTTAGATTAGATTCCAGTTCATCGTATAGTTTCCGCAAAGAGTGTGTACCTTGTTTTTGAATAACAAGGGTTAGCAAATCACGAATATAAATCTCCGTTAGTAATTCTTTGTTACCAAAACGCGTCTGCAATGCTTCGATTGCGCTCTTGTAACTATCGCCAGTTGGCGGAAAGCTTTTAACTATTTCCTCTGCAGGAGAATTCTTCTCCATAGCCTGTGCTAAATAAGCAAATTTATCATTATTATCTAATGTAGGATCTTTATCAATCTTTTAGAATTGCCCCCAAAATCCTAGCCATTTCTTCACGTTGCCGTCAAAGATAGGCAATTTAATCTTCGGATAATGTAACATTTTATTCTGAATAAAGGACGGATCAATTAAAGTTACATTCGGGGTTCCAGAAGTAAGATCTTTTACTTTACTTTCCAGAAGTCTCCACCTATCAAAATATAATTCAGATTCATCTATTTCCTTAATAAGTAAAGTCTCATCTGTAATTTCTTTAAACATTAATTCTCGTATTTTCATTTCAGTATCAAACAAAACTTTAGCTTTCTCGGCAATAACTTTTATTTTAATTAATTTTTCTTCCTGATTAAATTTAGTTTCTTCATTGTCAAATTCATTACAAGCTTTACTGAATAGTCTTCTATATTGAGTTCTTGCTAATTTTAAAGCTTCCATGATTCAAAAAATAAAAAAGTCGCTTACCTTGCAGACAATATCCTGTCGCTTGATGCCAAATGATGATTTTTCCGATAATAATCCTATGTGCTGTATCTGACTTCGAATCTAAAATTTTCTGAAGAACACAAAAACCTTGTCTAAAACTTAAAGGTTTATTTAACTGGAACTTCAACACTGATAAAAACTTACCATCACAAACAAAAACTTAACATCTTGGGTGGAAAAACTTCAAAGTGCTTTAAAGTAACAGCTATGCCGGCACGGTGAAGAACACTTTCCCCTAAAAGACAGAATCCATCTAGCCCTTTCGGCGTATATCTCCATCTCGCTGAATTCAGACATCCGCTCCTACATGTTTTGGACTTAAACGGCCACGCTGGAACTGGAATAGGACTGGATCAGGACCGGAACAGGACTGGAACAAGACGGGAACCGGAACAGGACTGGATCCGCAACAAGACGGGAACCGGAACAGGGCGGAAACCGGAATCTCTCATCCCCTGGCTTCTCCCCGGGCAGGTTTATTCTGGCTCGAACTAAAAGGAACTGCGGTGCCACTAAGGAAAGCACCTCCTTTTATTGCCGGCGGTTGCCGTTACTACTGGTGACTTATGCAAATATTTAACATTGGTATTCGACTTGAAATCCGTTTGATATTTTATTTTAATTGCTTTTATCTCTCTTTGATGCAGAATGGGAAAGCGGAAGGGAGAATGTGAAGAACTTTAAGACATGATTTATTGTGTTAAGAAGAAAAAAAATCAGAAAATATGGAAAATCTTCTTGTGAAAGCTATTTTAATATCCGCGGTCAAACGGCTAAAAAATGATCTTTAAAATATTAGACGAAAAGAAAATAAAAAAATGGTGACAAAGCAGAATATTGCTTGCTTAGGACTCAATGAAACGTGGAGACATGACAAGGGAGTCAGTATTGACATTGGAGAGAAAGACTCACCGTCTGAAGGTACTGCATTAGATTTGGTGGACGCTTTTAGGAATTAGAAGTTGGTTAGTGATGTTAGAGATTTTCAGAAAGTTAATTTTGAATTATGTAATACTGCTGTTGAAGAATAATGATGTTTAATGCCTTCTTTGCAAATGTTTACGTTAGGGATGATAAAAACTAAACCTAGTTATTTTTGAGAACACCTGCACTAGACCCCATTCACACCAATTCGTTCCCACAGGTGGTTAAGACTGCGACACCTGATATTTGCCCTCGCTTGAAATACTGGCAAGTAGGCTTGCTTCACGAGCATTTTCAGAGTTTTCCTTGGAATCGTTCTATGTGGCTGCCAGAAAACATTTGAATATATTGTTTATTTTTATTTAAATACAGTGATCTTGATTTTATGTTGCTTAATGTGCGGTTTACTAACAGTTTCTTTCGTTGTATTATATTTAAAAATTAATAGTTATTGTAACCGAATATATTATTGTAACTAACTAGTTTCCTCTGTGTTAATACCAAAGTGATCTATGGTTATTAGCTGTTGTGACAAGACAGAAACATTGTTCCAAACAGTTGTTCGTCCGAAACAAACCGATGTGTGCTAGCAACCTAAGAGACCTTAACTTAAACAGCCCACAGCCACACAACGCTGACTTCATTTACTTTCGTATTTATTAGAATAAAACAAATTAAATTCACAACAGCAACGTAAAGAAATACAGCAATACCGGGAAAGGAATCTTCAGGCTGTTTACGATATGAAAGCCCTATTCCCTGTGCTTTACAGAAAACTCCGTGAAAACTCCTGGATTTGAGAAAATGTATGTAAGTTAAAATTAAATATATTTTCTATATAAGCATGTTATTTTTACTACAGCAGGAAACTTTTGTAAGTAAATATATTAAATTTATTGAATTACTTTATTTTTGGAATTTTGACATTTAACACTCACCTTGCAAAACACTATGCAGTAATTTTCGTCATCAGGCAGAAAGACCTAACGTCTGCAAAAGCAAGTTTGCTCTTAATCGCACGTGGTGATTTCATCGTTGTGCTGCAAGCGTCCAGTGTTTGCTGATCATTGGTATTCGACTTGAAATCCGTTTGATATTTTATTTAAACTGCCTATATCTCTCTTTGATGCAGAATGGGAAAGCGGAAAAGAGAATGTGAAGAACTTTCAGACATGATTTACTGTGTTAAGAAGAAAAAATCAGAATATATGGAAAATCTTCTTGTGAAAGCCATTTTAACATCCGCGGTCAAACGGCTAAAAATGATCTTAAGAATATTAGACAAAAAGAAAAAAAAATGGTGACAATGTAGAATATTGCTTGCTTAGATCTCAATGAAACGTGGAGACATGACAAGGGAGTCAGTATTGACATTGGAGAGAAAGACACACCCTCTGAAGGCACTGCATTAGATTTGGTGGACGCTTTTAGGAATTTGAATTTGGTTAGTCATGTTAGAGATAGTAGTCTTTTTCAGAAAGTTAATTTTGGATTAGGTAATACTGCTGTCGAATAATAATGATGTTTAATGCCTTCTTTGCAAATGTTTAGGTTAGGGATGATAAAAACCTAACCCTAGTTATTTTTGAGAACCCCTGCACTAGTCCCTATTCATAGCAATTCATTCCCACAGGTGGTTAACACTGGGAACCCTGAAATTTGCCCTCGCTTGAAATACTGGCAAGTAGGCTTGCTTCACGGGCATTTTCAGAGTTTTCCTTAGAATTGTTCTATGTGGCTGCCAGAAAAAATTTCAATATATTGTTTATTTTTATTTAAATACAGTGATCTTGATTTTATGTTGCTTAATGTGCGGTTTACTAACAGTTTCTTTCGTTGTATTATATTTAAAAATTAATAGTTATTGTAACCGAATATAATCCATTTATTATAAGCGAAGTTACTAACCATGTTTTGAGCATATTAGCTATTTAAAGAGTAAATGAAATAATTTTGTTTTAAAACTATATATGATAATAATAATGTCAGAGAACCCCAATGGCATTTTTTTTCTGATAGTCTGTGTAACATACTGGTATAGCTTTCAGAAATGTAGTACTTTTAGGGCATTGCTTGAAATTGATTTTATGTGATAATTAAAACATAATGAACAAATTTTATTTTCAATTGAAGATTCCTTACTGTTTTAAAGCTTTATCTAAATAAACATCTTTGATACTTGCAAATTACCACACGTCTCCTTAAGACAACTGCCTGAATTTTTAAATTTGATCTATGTTTTCGTCAGCTTAATTTCTTAGTGACATAGAGCTACAGACAAGTTTTTACCCAATTATGATGACAATTCTTCAGAAACAAGAATTGTTAATTAAGGCAAAGTATGCAAACACTATGCTCAAAGCTCGATGTTTTTGTTCAGAATATAAGGACAATTTGCAGTTAATTTCAATTATGGTATTCAAAACAATTAATTTTATCATAGACTTTTCAGAAATTTCTCCTTTTGTGGCTATAATCAATCACACATCATCATGAATTCCAACATACGAACTGTAGCCGAAATCAGAAGGTGATATGTATAAAAAAACCTGTATTGTTAAAGAGAGTAAGTTAGTTTAACAGATATTTTATAGTGCTTAGTTTTTTTTTTTTTTTTTTTTTTTTTTTTTTTTTTTGAAGCAATTTTTGATCCGTAAGGCCCATATCACACATCATTTGTCTCACACGAACTACTGTTTCGGACAATATTTCTGCTTGGGATTACTATTGAAAGACACACGTGCGCCTTTTTCCTTGCTCTCCAAAAAATTGCAAGTTGTTCTTTTTCAAACAGTGAGCTATCAGCTACGACTAACTAGTTTCCTCTGTGTTAACACGAAAGTGATCTATGGTTATTCGCTGTTGTGACAATACAGAAATATTGTTCCAAACAGTTGTTCGTCCGAAACAAACCGACGTGTTCTAGCAACCTAAGAGGCCTTAAATTAAACAGCCCACAGCCACACAACGCTGACTTCATTTCCTTTCGTATTTATTAGAATAAAACAAATTAAATTCACAACAGCAACGTAAAGAAATACAGCAATACTGGGAAAGGAATCTTCGGGCTGTTTACGATATGAACGCCCTATTCCCTGTGCTTTACAGAAAACTCCGTGAAAACTCCTGGATTTGAGAAAATGTATGTATGTTAAAATTAAATAAAATTTTCTATATAAGCATGTTATTTTTACTACAGCAGGAAACTTTCGTAAATAAATATATTAAATTTATTGAATTACTTTATTTTTGGTATTTTGATATTTAACACTCTCGTTGCAAAACACTATGCAGTAATTTTCGTCATCAGGCAGAAAGACCTAACGCCTGCAAAAGCAAGTTTGCTCTCAGTCGCACGTGGTGATTTCATCGTTGTGCTGCAAGCGTCCAGTGTTTACTGATCATTGGTATTCGACTTTAAATCCGTTTGATATTTTATTTTAACTGCTTTTATGTCTCTTTGGTGCAGAATGGGAAAGCGGAAGAGAGAA
Source organism: Stegodyphus dumicola (assembly GCF_044657685.1). NCBI lineage: Eukaryota > Metazoa > Arthropoda > Arachnida > Araneae > Eresidae > Stegodyphus > Stegodyphus dumicola. Next base: position 58,008,278 of record NC_140770.1, on the reverse strand, counting down.
TGTGAAGAACTTTCAGACATGATTTACGTCTTAAGAAGAAAAAATCAGAAAATATGGCAAATCTTCTTGTGAAAGCCATTTTAACATCCGCGGTGAAACGGCTAAAAAATGATCTAAAGACTATTAGACAAAAAGAAAATAAAAAAATGGTGACAAAGCAGAATATTGCTTGCTTAGATATCAATGAAACGTGGAGACATGACAAGGGAGTCAGTATTGACATTGGAGAGAAAGACACACCCTCTGAAGGCACTGCATTAGATTTGGTGGACGCTTTTAGGAATTTGAATTTGGTTAGTGATGTTAGAGATAGTACTCTTTTTCAGAAAGTTAATTTTGGATTAGGTAATACTGCTATCGAATAATAATGATGTTTAATGCCTTCTTTGCAAATGTTTAGGTTAGGGATGATAAAACCTAACCCTAGTTATTTTTGAGAACACCTGCACTAGACCCCATTCATAGCAATTCATTCCCACAGGTAGTTAAGACTGCGAACCCTGAAATTTGCCCTCGCTTGAAATACTGGCAAGTAGGCTTGCTTCACGGGCATTTTCAGAGTTTTCCTTAGAATCGTTCTATGTGGCTGCCAGAAAACATTTGAATATAGTGTTTATTTTTATTTAAATACAGTGATCTTGATTTTATGTTGCTTAATGTGCGGTTTACTAACAGTTTCTTTCGTTGTATTATATTTAAAATTTAATAGTTATTGTAACCGAATATAATCCATTTATTATAAGCGAAGTTACTAACCATGTTTTGGGCATATTAGCTATTTAAAGAGTAAATGAAATAATTTTGTTTTAAAACTATATATGATAATAATAAAGTTAGAGAACCCCAATGGCATTTTTTTTCTGATAGTCTGTGTAACATACTGCTATAGCTTTCAGAAAAGGAGTACTTTTAGGGCATTGCTTGAAATTGATTTTATTTGATAATTAAAACATAATGAACAAATTTAATTTTCAATTGAAGATTCCTTACTGTTTTAAAGCTTTATCTAAATAAACATCTTTGATACTTGCAAATTACCACACTTCTCCTTAAGACAACTGCCTGAATTTTTAAATTTGATCTATGTTTTCGTCAGCTTAATTTCTTAGTGACATAGAGCTACAGACAAGTTTTTACCCAATTATGATGACAATTCTTCAGAAACAAGAATTGTTAATTAAGACAAAGTATGCAAACACTATGCTCAAAGCTCGATGTTTTTGTTCAGAATATAAGGACAATTTGCAGTTAATTTCAATTATGGTTTTCAAAACAATTAATTTTATCATAGACTTTTCAGAAATTTCTCCTTTTGTGGCTATAATCAATCACACATCATCATGAATTCCAACATACGAACTGTAGCGGAAATCAGAAGGTGATATGTATAAAAATCCTGTATTGTTAAAGAGAGTAAGTTAGTTTAACAGATATTTTATAGTGCTTAGGTTTTTTTTTTTTTTTTTTTTTTTGAAGCAATTTTTGATCCGTAAGGCCCATATTACACATCATTTGTCTCACACGAACTACTGTTTCGGACAATTTTTCTGCTTGGTTTACTATTGAAAGACACACGTGCGCTTTTTTCCTTCCTTTCCAAAAAAATTGCAAGTTGTTCTTTTCCAACCAGTGAGCTATCAGCTACGACTAACTAGTTTCCTCTGTGTTAACACCAAAGTGATCTATTGTTATTCGCTGTTGTGACAAGACAGAAACATTGTTCCAAGCAGTTGTACGTCGGAAACAAACCTACGTGTGCTAGCAACCTAAGAAACCTTAAATTAAACAGCCCACAGCCACACAACGCTGACTTAATTTCCTTTCGTATTTATTACAATAAAACAAATTAAATTCACAACAGCAACGTAAAGAAATACATCAATACCGGGAAAGGAATCTTTAGGCTGTTTACGATATGAATTCCCTATTCCCAGTGCTTTACAGAAAACTCCGTGAAAACTCCTGGATTTGAGAAAATGTATGTATGTTAAAATTAATTAAAATTTTCTATATAAGCATGTTATTTTTACTACAGCAGGAAACTTTTGTAAGTAAATATATTAAATTTATTGAATTACTTTATTTTTGGAATTTTAATATTTAACACTCACCTTGCAAAACACTATGCAGTAATTTTCGTCATCAGGCAGAAAGCCCTAACGTCTGCAAAAGCAAGTTTGCTCTTAGTCGCACGTGGTGATTTCATCGTTGTGCTGCAAGCGTCCAGTGTTTGCTGATCATTGGTATTCGACTTGAAACCGTTTGATATTTTATTTTAACTGGTTTTATCTCTCTTTGATGCAGAATGGGAAAGCGGAAGAGAGAATGTGAAGAACTTTCAGACATGATTTACTGTGTTAAGAAGAAAAAATAAGAAAATATGGAAAATCTTCTTGTGAAAGCCATTTTAACATCCGCGGTGAAACGGCTAAAAAATGATCTTAAGACTATTAGACAAAAAGAAAATAAAAAAAGGGTGACAAAGCAGAATATTGCTTGCTTAGATCTCAGTAAAACGTGGAGACATGACAAGGGAGTCAGTATTGACATTGGAGAGAAAGACTCATCCTCTTAAGGCACTGCGTTAGATTTGGTGGACGCTTTTAGGAATTTGAAGTTGGTTAGTGATGTTGGAGATAGTAGTCTTTTTCAGAAAGTTAATTTTGGATTAGGTAATACTGCTGTCGAATAATAATGATGTTTAATGCCTTCTTTGCAAATGTTTAGGTTAGGGATGATAAAAACCTAACCCTAGTTATTTTTGAGAACACTTGCACTAGTCCCAATTCATAGCAATTCATTCCCACAGGTGGTTAAGACTGCGAACCCTGAAATTTGCCCTCGCTTGAAATACTGGCAAGTAGGCTTGCTTCACGGGCATTTTCAGAGTTTTCCTTAGAATCGTTCTAAGTGGCTGCCAGAAAACATTCTTGTTTCTTTTCTGTTTTTTTTTATTTAAATACAGTGATTCTGTTTTTTTTTTATTTAAATACAGTGATCTTGATTTTATGTTGCTTAATGTGCGGTTTACTAACAGTTTCTTTTGTTGTATTATATTTAAAAATTAATAGTTATTGTAACCGAATATAATCCATTTATTATAAGCGAAGTTACGAACCATGTTTTGGGCATATTAGCTATTTAAAGAGCAAATGAAATAATTTTGTTTTAAAATTATATATGATAATAATAAAGTTAGAGAACCCCAATGGCATTTCTTTTCTGATTGTCTGTGTAACATACTGGTATAGCTTTCAGAAAAGGAGTACTTTTAGGGCATTGTTTGAAATTGATTTTATGTGATAATTTAAACATAATGAACAAATTTAATTTTCAATTGAAGATTCTTTACTCTTTTAAAGCTTTATCAAAGAAACTTCTTTGATACTAGCAAATTACCGCACGTGTCTTTAAGACAACTGCCTGAATTTTTAAATTTGATATATGTTTTCGTCAGTTTAATTTCTTAGTGACATAGAGCTACAGACAAGTTTTTACCCAATTATGATGACAATTCTTCAGAAACAAGAATTGTTAATTAAGGCAAAGTATGCAAACACTATGCTCAAAGCTCGATGTTTTTGTTCAGAATATAAAGACAATTTGCAGTTAATTTCAATTATGGTATTCAAAACAATTAATTTTATCATAGACTTTTCTGAAATTTCTCCATTTTTGGCTATAATTAATCGCACATCATCATGAGTTCCAACATACGAACTGTATCCAAAATCAGAAGGTGATATGTATAAAAAAGCTGTATTGCTAAAGACAGTAAGTTAGTTTAACAGATATTTTATAGTCCTTAGATTTTTTTTTTTTTTTTTTGGAAGCAATTTTTGATCCGTAAGGCCCATATCACACATCATTTGTCTCACACGAACTACTGTTTCGGACAATTTTTCTGCTTGGTTTACTATTGAAAGACACACGTGCGCCTTTTTCCTTCCTTTCCAAAAAAATTGCATGTTGTTCTTTTTCAACCAGTGAGCTATCAGCTACGACTAACTAGTTTCCTCTGTGTTAACACCAAAGTGATCTATGGTTATTCGCTGTTGTGACAAGACAGAAACATGGTTCCAAACAGTTATTCGACCGAAAAAACCGACGTGTGCTAGCAACCTAAGAGACCTTAAATTAAACAGCCCACAGCCACACAAGGCTGACTTCATTTCCTTTCGTATTTATTAGAATAAAACTAATTAAATTCACAACAACAACGTAAAGTAATACAGCAATACCGGGAAAGGAAACTTCGGGCTGTTTACGATAGGAACGACCTATTCCCTGTGCTTTACAGAAACCTCCGTGAAAACTCCTGGATTTGAGAAAATGTATGTAAGTTAAAATTAATTAAAATTTTCTATACAAGCATGTTATTTTTACTACAGCAGGAAACTTTCATAAATAAATATATTAAATTTATTGAATTACTTTATTTTTGGTATTTTCATATTTAACACTCTCCTCGCAAAACACTATGCAGTAATTTTCGTCATCAGGCAGAAAGACCTAACGCCTGCAAAAGCAAGTTTGCTCTCAGTCGCACGTGGTGATTTCATCGTTGTGCTGCAAGCGTCCAGTGTTTGCTGATCATTGGTATTCGACTTGAAATCCGTTTGATATTTTATTTTAACTGCTTTTATCTCCCTTTGATGCATAATGGGAAAGCGGAAGAGAGAATGTGAAGAACTTTCAGACATGATTTACTGTGTTAAGAAGAAAAAATCAGAAAATATTTAAAATCTTCTTGTGAGAGCCATTTTATTATCCGCGGTCAAACGGCTAAAAATGATCTTAAAAATATTAGACGAAAAGAAAATTAAAAAAATGGTGACAAAGCAGAATATTGCTTGCTTAGATCTCAATGAAACGTGGAGACATGACAAGGGAGTCAGTATTGACATTGTCTACATTCACACGTCAATAAATATTGCGCCTAATCTCTTGGGCATCCGGAAGTCATTACGGAACGCTTTTGAGACGTGGAAGAGTACTTTGGAAGTATCTAATACCGCGTAGCAGAATGTTCTTTTGCAGAGAAAATCGGAACAGATGAAACGATGAGTCGTTCTTTTGAAAATTTATCTAACGTTGACGGGTATTTTTTGAGAAAGGAAAACCGTTGCTTAAGTGTTTTCTGATAGCGAATTTTGTTCTGAAGAGAAAACAGCTGGAAATAAACGTCAAGTCCTTCGACTGAAATTACATGTGATAAAGTACCACCTCCAAGAACAAGCGTCGTTAAATTGTCTCGCTGAACAGGAAACCTATTTGAAACTCCAAATTATATCTGACATTAAAGGGGTATTTTTGAAAGGAAAGGATAATTTCTATAAAAATAATGCTTGGAACACAGTTAGAACCGATATTGAAACCAATGACTTTATTCAGATTTTTAATGAACAGTTTGGGCTGTATGATGCCAAGAATTGTGTACGTCAAGTTCAGTGTGAGGGAGAAGCAGTCCGTAGAACCGTTAAGTTCTTCGGACGAAATTAAGGAAAAACTAAAAAATAACAATCATATTTTCATATAAACCGAATACTTAAAATATATCTCGCATTAGCGATTTCACTGATTTACGTGAATATGCTATTATTAAAAAAGAAGTCTTCTTCAAGAAAAATTCGAAAAATTGCTTTCATAAAAATGAAAAATGGATAATTCAACGTAACGGTAGAAAAACCCTAAATGTAGTGCACGACCCACACAACCAAATTCTTTTGGAGTACACATGTCTACTTGTTTTATAATGTCAGAAAATACTGAATTCGACATTGTCTTTACAGGCAGAATATTAACAATAAGCTTTTCATATTCACGAAATACGAACTTCCACGAATATTAAAACACACATTATACATTCAAAAGACATCACAGGAGATCGGCAAATTGAAGACCATAAATTTGCATCTTACCAGACTGAAAAAATGTTTTCAAATTCTGAAACTGACACCGAAGCTGGTGTTGATAAATCATCAAGCATAAAAAAATGAATTGTACGTGAAGGTTACTTCTTTCGATCTACTGATTTCTGCGCGGAGCCATGAAGTAACACACAATAATAGTCAGTGATGAATCACCAATAAGTTCATATACGATACTAGTACAAGATAAATGAAGTTAATGCAAACATTAAAAAGAGAAAAACACTTTATGTAGGTATACTATCCAAATATACGCATGAAGTTTAAAGTAGTACAAAGAATTTGTATGGCTTAGCTCTGAATTATACCAGAAATATTTGCTTAGTCAGTATAACACAAATCACTTAAGGAAACAAATTCTAGGTCACATTGAAACACATTTTTCACGATGCACATTATAATTCACAAGCACATTTTTAAGAAGACGCAATTATTTTTCACACTATTTTGAAGGTATTCCGAAAATTACGAAGAATTAAGATATTAGATTTCATTAGTAAACGATATTCCTACTTCACAGCTCAGTATGAGCAGAGACATTGGAGATCCAAGCAGATTCCAGGAGGCATTATGGATGCCATTTTTCGTGGCTTTTGTTGTTGCTGCAGATAAAATGATGATAGCTGGGCTCGGTGATACTAACACTTTTATGTAATGCTAGCAATGATATATATTTCAACACACGTTAACTAATAACACATACACATCGGATGCAAGAATTTTTTACATGTATGTCCATTTTAGAAAAAGGCGTGGAAGTTGTAATACAGCTGTGCAGACTTCACAAGGCGGAAGCGAGGTAAACGCGTGGTTCATCGACGGCAGACAGGAACAGAGTGAGGGACCGTCGGAATTTTTCTCTACTGGTAAAGTGAGAGAAAGCTGATTACGCCCTCTTTTGTGTCAGTGGACAAAGAATATTAATAAAGAGTTCTCGACAAAGGTTACTGTGCTTGATTCACTGACTTCTGCTTGGAGCCATGAAGTAAGAGAAACACAGATGGGTGAAATTATTAACGATGATATTTCTTTACTAAGTTCATTTCGAAATATGAACGTAACTATTCGCGAATTTTAATCAAAAACAAAGAGTTTAGTATAGGAGTCAGAAAACGCTTGTAATGCTAGCACGAAAGCTTTGCGTATTGCTTGGTTCAGCGTAAAAGGAAAATAATTACGTTTCTGTTGTACTCTTTTAACATATTTTATTTATAATGACCAAATTTATAATTTTAAAGGAAGGGGACGGATAAACCGGAAACAGTCACCTTTCTGTCAAGTACCTCTAACAACTCTTTGGTACTTACGCATTAGCCGTAACCACCAAGAATTTAACTTCGCACTACTATAACTGTCACTACAGTTATACGGTCATATTTTAAACAGACCTAATGCTATCCTGAATATTTATAACATGTAATCTGTTTTTTATTGGATCTTCTGTATTGAATCTATAGTTACTGTTTATTGTATATTTATGCATATTCTTGCTTCTATTGCATCTTAAGTTACTGTTTATTGTATATTTATGCATATTCTTGCTTCTATTGCATCTTAATTCTTTACTAGCGCCACTAAAACGTTTCGTATTTCCTAATGTGTTAGCCCCCTTTATTTCAGGCTCTTGCACCTAGCATATATAATGTGCCGCGTGAAAAGGCGCAATTAGGTGCCTTAACATGGCCATTTAATTTAGATCCGTCTGGTAAAACAGTACAACCTTATATATCCGGGAAGCATATATACCAGTTCAATTTCTTTCATAAATTCGGGTGAGAATCTATTACATTATCTAGCTCAGTAAATTTAGCAGAGAAAGCATCAGCGAAGCAATTAACAGTACCATTGTCTGTATTTAATAGCATAATCTTAGCTTTATTATTATATTAAATATTATTAGCACGTTCTTTTCCACCCAAAATATAAATCGGTATATATCCACGCAAAATCTGAAGAGCCGCCTACGAAACAGATCTAAAACACATACTAATTCACCGTTGCGTGTGGGCCGCATTCAGAGGAACCTCAAGAAGAGAACGAAAAGAAGAGAATGAAAAAGAGTCTAGTTTCACACTCCACACTAGTCTAACTACAGTCCATGCACAGATGTACGTACTGGTACACAGATGTACCAGAACTGGTAGTCACATCACTGCTTTGGATGTTTCTGGTATCAATAATGTAACATTGCAAAACAATTTGTACAATTTTACACTCTGCAATTCTGGTTTTTCGCATTTATATTCGTTTGAAATCAGTGAAACTAAGGCCCGAAATAGCTACCTACCATCTACCAACTGTAAAATTTAAAATTCATACCTCGGAAGTAGAAGGTAAAGCTACTAGGAAAATAAGTAGTGAAGGATGATGGCTTTCTTCTCTTGTTGAGACACCAAAAATTGTATGCTCAAAGCTCGATGGTTTTGTCAGAATATAAGGACGATTTGCAGTTAATTTCAATTATGGTATTAAAAACAATTAATTTTATCATAGACTTTTCAGAAAATTGTCCTTTTGTGGTTATAATCAATCACACATCATCATGAATTTCAACATACGAACTGTAGCCAAAATCAGAAGGTGATATGTATAAAAAAGCTGTATTGCTAAAGAGAGTAAGTTAGTTTAACAGATATTTTATAGTCCTTAGATTTTTTTTTGGAAGCAATTGTTGATCCGTAAGGCCCATATCACACATCATTTGTCTCACACGAACTACTGTTTCGGACAATTTTTCTGCTTGGTTTACTAATGAAAGACACACGTGCGCCTTTTTCCGTCCTTTCCAAAAAAATTGCATGTTGTTCTTTTCAACCAGTGAGCTATCAGCTACGAGTAACTAGTTTCCTCTGTGTTAACACCAAAGTGATCTATGGTTATTCGCTGTTGTGACAAGACAGAAACATGGTTCCAAACAGTTGTTCGTCCGAAACCAACCGATGTGTGCTAGCAACCTAAGAAACCTTAAATTAAACAGCCCACAGCCACACAACGCTGACTTCATTTCCTTTCGTATTTATTAGAATAAAACAAATTAAATCCACAACAGCAACGTAAAGTAATACAGCAATACCGGGAAAGGAAACTTCGGGCTGTTTACGATAGGAACGACCTATTCCCTGTGCTTTACAGAAAACTCCGTGAAAACTCCTGGATTTGAGAAAATGTATGTAAGTTAAAATTAATTAAAATTTTCTATACAAGCATGTTATTTTTACTACAGCAGGAAACTTTCATAAATAAATATATTAAATTTATTGAATTACTTTATTTTTGGTATTTTGATATTTAACACTCTCCTTGCAAAACACTATGCAGTAATTTTCGTCATCAGGCAGAAAGACCTAACGCCTGCAAAAGCAAGTTTGCTCTCAGTCGCACGTGGTGATTTCATCGTTGTGCTGCAAGCGTCCAGTGTTTGCTGATCATTGGTATTCGATTTGAAATCCGTTTGATATTTTATTTTAACTGCTTTTATCTCCCTTTGATGCATAATGGGAAAGCGGAAGAGAGAATGTGAAGAACGTTCAGACATGATTTACTGTGTTAAGAAGAAAAAATCAGAAAATATGGAAAATCTTCTTGTGAGAGCCATTTTAACATCCGCGGTCAAACGGCTAAAAAATGATCTTAAGAATATTAGACGAAAAGAAAATAAAAAAATGGTGACAAAGCAGAATATTGCTTGCTTAGATCTCAATGAAACGTGGAGACATGACAAGGGAGTCAGTATTGACATTGGAGAGAAAGACTCATCCTCTTAAGGCACTGCGTTAGATTTGGTGGACGCTTTTAGGAATTTGAAGTTGGTTAGTGATGTTAGAGATAGTAGTGTTTTTCAAAAAGTTAATTTTGAATTAGGTAATACTGCTGTCGAAGTATAATGATGTTTACTACCTTCTTTGCAAATGTTTAGGTTAGGGATGATAAAACCTAACCCTAGTTATTTTTGAGAACACCTGCACTAGACCCCATTCATAGCAATTCATTCCCACAGGTGTTTAAGACTGCAAAACCTGAAATTTGCCCTCGCTTGAAATACTGGCAAGTGGGCTTGCTTCACGGGCATTTTCAGAGTTTTCCTTAGAATCGTTCTATGTGGCTGCCAGAAAACATTTGAATATATTGTTTATTTTTATTTAAATACAGTGATCTTGACTTTATGTTGCTTAATGTGCGGTTTCCTAACAGTTTCTTTCGTTGTATTTTATTTAAAAATTAATAGTTATTGTAACCGAATATAATCCATTTATTATAAGCGAAGTTACTAACCATGTTTTGGGCATATTAGCTATTTAAAGAGCAAATGAAATAATTTTGTTTTAAAACTATATATGATAATAATAAAGAACCCCAATGGCATTTCTTTTCTGATTGTCTGTGTAACATACTGGTATAGCTTTCAGAAAAGGAGTACATTTAGGGCATTGTTTGAAATTGATTTTATCTGATAATTAAAACATAATGAACAAATTTAATTTTCAATTGAAGATTCCTTATTCTTTTAAAGCTTTAACTAAAAAAACTTCTTTGATACTTGCAAATTACCACACGTCTGTTTAAGACAACTGCCTGAATTTTTAAATTTGATCTATGTTTTCGTCAGCTTAATTTCGGAGTGACATAGAGCTACAGACAATTTTTTACCCAATTATGATGAAAATTCTTCAGAAACAAGAATAGTTAATTAAGGCAAAGTATGCAAACACTATACTCAAAGCTCGATGTTTTTGTTCAGAATATAAGGACAATTTGCAGTTAATTTCAATTATGGTATTCAAAACAATTAATTTTATCATAGACTTTTCAGAAATTTCTCCTTTTGTGGCTATAATCAATCACACATCATCATGAATTCCAACATACGAACTGTATCCAAAATCAGAAGGTGATATGTATAAAAAAGCTGTATTGTTAAAGACAGTAAGTTAGTTTAACAGAGATATTATAGTCCTTAGGTTTTTTTTTTGGAAGCAATATTTGATCCATAAGGCCCATATTACACATCATTTTTCTCACACGAACTACTGTTTCGGACAAATTTCTGCTTGGTTTAGTATTGAAAGACACACGTGCGCCTTTTTCCTTCCTTTCCAAAAAAATTGCAAGTTGTTCTTTTTCAACCAGTGAGCTATCAGCTACGACTAACTAGTTTCCTCTGTGTTAACACCAAAGTGATCTATGGTTATTCGCTGTTGTGACAAGACAGATACATTGTTCCAAACAGTTGTTCGTCCGACAGAAACCGACGTATGCTAGCAACCTAAGAGACCTTAAATTGAACATCCCACAGCCACACAACGCTGACTTCATTTCCTTTCGTATTTATTAGAATAAAACAAATTAAATTCACAACAGCAAAGTAAAGAAATACAACCAGCACTGAATTGAGAATGGCTTGTGCTATGCTTCGATGGATGAAAAGCGAAAATTTGGCCGAAGATAAAAAATAACTTCGTATTCTTGTATTAATAACAACTTTAGTTTCAGTGCCTCCAGCTTTGCGAAGAATGAGTAAAGTAAAAATTTATTTTTCTCTTTCTCATTTTATGGTAAATTGTAAAAATCATATGTATTAGAATTTTGTAAATATACGTAAATGCTTGAAAGTTATGTAAAAGTAGAATTTATTCTAGAAGCATAAAATTTTAGATGCTAAAAGTAAATGCTCAAAAGCAATGAATTCAAATTAAATATTAAACTGTAGATAAAATCATGCTTTAGAGCGAAAGCCTGCATGTCTAAAGATAAATGAGGGGGAAGTTAGAATGAATGTGTTTTGTAGGGTTCTCCACCTACACTTGAATTTTAAGAATGTTAAAGTAGCTTATCGAGTTGTAGAATGTCGAGTAAGGTGTGTCTATTTGGTCGTTGAATTCTAACAAATCATTGTGGTTAGGAGAAGTGTTGCAATACTAAAACACGAATATTCCCGTTTGACACCACACATGGTGGAGAGCCAGGGTAAAGTTAAATTCATGTTTGAATACTTGAATGAATGTGAATTAAGCAGTAACTAAGGAAAATAAATCGTTCAAAAACAAAAACTTATTCAGTGTCAAGAAAGTGTAAATTATAATGTATTTAGAAAGATACTGATACTTATTCCTTCCAGATACTGGAAGGAAGAGAACAGATTGATTGCTGAAGTCCAGGAAAGGTTGCTGTAAGAAGAGAGAATTAAATAAGTATCTGCAGAAATTTGTTCTACCTTTTGTGAGATAACAGATTTTTTTTTTATGTCAACGAGGCTCTTAAAATTTAGATCAGAATTGTAGAAACTTTCCAACAGGTCGTTTCTAGGACCTGCTTCCAAGTTTGTCAAATTCTGGCAGCGGCAAATGTAGGGTTTATATTTATTTTAACTAACATTTAATTTAAGTTTAAACTATCTTTCCTGTTAAGCCTTACTTTCCCCTGGAATTGCCAATGCCAGAGTATGTAAATTTTAGTAGAACGCGCAAAGGATTCAAATTGTCAGCGGAAGTAATCTGAGTTAAATAGAAGGGAAACGAGTTCGAAAGTGTGTTTCTTGCTGCACGAGCGTGGAGGTGGCTAGTTAGAAATTGAAGAACCACGCGTTTAGGCCTGTGTGCTTGCCTCGGCAGATTGTTAATTTTTCAACGTAATATTCAGAAGTTTGCTGAATTATCAGCGGTATCTTAGAACGCGGTGAGATTAGTTACGTTTAGAGAACCTCGTAGTTAGTCACTTGTTATTATTCTTTTTTTAGTTTCTTATTTTTGTTTTACCGCCGGGTCGGCGTAGTTTGCGAGCGTCAAGAGCACGCATTTGTAATTTCTAAAGTTGAATAAAAAGGGATTTAAAACCTTCTCAAGAATTTGTCTACTTTCCAGTTCTTAGCAGTCACCACTATTGTTGCGTGCAGGTTGGAAGCGCGCAACATTACAAGGGATATAGCTTATTTCATTGTAATTTTTTTTTTCTTGAAAATATAAGATAAAATATCATTAATTATACTTTGCTTTCCAGAATTTTTTTGTTTTTTGTATTCTTTTGTGTTCTTTGTTGCTCATTTTACTGATTTTAAGATGCTGAAAAGTTTTGAGTGATTTTTTTTAGGAAACAAAGTTCTTAACCTCCTTTATACCATTTGAGTTCTTAAGATTTTGCAAAGGGAAGTTGGTTAATTTTTTTATTAGGATCATTAATATTTGTATTAAGGGATATTGCTTATTTCATGGTAATTTTTTTATACGTAATAACTTTTTTTTATGAAGTTGTTCTGCAGAGTAAAATTCTACGCTGTTTTTAAGTTTAAAGTTTCGTGTTTCTTTCAGCCATTTTCCCGGTACATTTAAAAGCCAGACGAAGTTTCGAGATCTGGTCTCATCCGGTGGGCTAATAATTGATTTACCCACTACAATATTATTACTACTTTCTAATGACCCTTTTTCTAGATTTCTTCATTTCTTCTATTAACCGTTTTCGCTTTTTGTCCTTTTCACTTAAAACCTAACTTCTAAATCTCTCTTTAAAGAACTACCAGCAGGATTATTCATCTTTTGGCCTTCCCTCCGTGCTGTATTCGGTTAGTTTTTGAGATGTATACCTGTGCAATCTTTAATGAAGCTCCAACACTTTTACCTGTACATGTCTGTACCTAAATGAAACTGGCTCGTTTTGATGTTATACTAGCGAATCACTAAAAAAAATCTTGATTTAAATGATGATGATTTAAATAATTTAGCTGGTATTTTAAGGATGAGGATTTATACTAACTGCTGATGATTTTTTATTTAAGTTATCGGGATTATATGTTATAGTGATGAAGAATGTGATTAAATGAGTATGATGGTAATAAAATTTTAGGTGATAGTACTTTGTATTCAGGTGATTTTATTATTTGACGACTTCAATGATGATGGTGTATATGATATATAGTTTCGATTGATTAGTATGGAATGATGATGTGATTTGTGTGATGATGGTTTATTTTATTCTGACGATGGTGATAGTGATACGATGGTTTAAAATGATGATGTTTTTTGCGTGGTGAGGAATATTTAGATGATTTTGATGATGATATAGATTTGGCTAATGACGATTTTATAGCTGATATGATAGTGATTTATAGAATAGTTTAGAGGGTTTCGGCAGTGAAGACGATGGTTATTTATATTTAGATGCAGCGTCTAACAGTTTCTCCCACCTCAGACAAGATCTCAGTCTGCGTGCTTGTTTCCCTCGTTTTGGAAGCATCTTTGATAAGCTGGGTTGGCGCTTTTGGCTTTTTGTACATTTAGAAAACATTATCATATTTATTTTTATAACCATGGGTCCAAAGAAGAAGATGATATCTATTGAATTAAAGTGTGAAATCATAGAAAACCATGAGCAAGGTGTGCGAGTAATTGACTTGGCGAGGATGTACGGGCGTAGCACATCAATGATATGTACTGTGCTTAAACAAAAGGAGTTGATAAAGGGTATAACGCCAACTAAGGGCGTTACAATAATTTCTAAGCTCCGAACCTCTCTCCGTGAAAAGATGGAGAAACTACTGATGGTGTGGGTGAGAGAGAAGCAGCTTAACACAAAGCATCATATGTGAGAAGGCACGAGCGATTTACGGCTATTTGCTAAAGGAGATACCACATACTTCTACAAACGAGGAATCGGAAGACTCGTTTAAAGCCAGTCGGAGCTGGTTTGACAACTTTAGGAAAAGGACCGGCATTCACTCCGTCGTCAGACATGGTGAGGCAGCAAGTTCGGATGTGAAGGCAGCTGAGGTGTACATCAAAATATTTTCCGAACTGATACTAGCCAAAGGATACATCCCCCAGCAAGTCTTTAACTGTGACGAGACAGTGCTTTTCTGGAAAAGGATGCGAATAGAACTTACATAACGGCAGAGGAGAAGACGATGCCAGGTCACAAACCCATGAAGGATAGATTAACTCTAGCTATTTGCGCCAATGAGATTGGCGACTGTAAAATCAAGTCTCTGCTAGTATAACATTCGGAAAATCCCAGAGTCTTTAAGTCATATAATATTTCAAAAGAAAATCTGCCAGTTATGTGGAGGACAAATCCGAAGGCGTGGATCACCAGGAAATTCTTTGTGGAGTGGATAAACCTGTTGTGTGGCCCTTCTGTTAAAAAATACCCACAGAAAAACAACCTACCCATGCAAGACCTTCTCTTCCTCGAAAATGCCCCTACTCACCCACCAAATCTCGAAGATGATTTACTTACTACTTTAAGAGTTCAAGTTTATAAAAGTTCCCTACCTACCACCCAACACCACTCCTATCCTGCAGACCATGGATCAGCAGGTGATTTCTAATTTTAAGAAATTGTACACCAAGCACATTTTTCGGCGCTGCTTTGAGGTGACGGAGAACACAAACCTTACCCTTTGAGAGTTCTGGAAAGGCCACTTTAAGATCGTCATATGCATAGGAATTATTGATCAGGTCTGGCTGGGTGTTACAACGAGGACCTTAACCTCTGCAGGGAAGCTGTGGCCTGAGGCTGTAGCTGAAAGCGCCATCAAAGGATTGGAACCCAAAGTGGCATTGGTAGAGGAGCTTGTTTCTCTGGGAAAATCCATGAGTCTGGAGGTGGATGGGAGAGATGTGAACGAACTCGTCGAACAACAGTCTCTTAGTTTTGAAGAGGAGCCAGAGGTGGAGGAGGTTATCCCTACAAGAGATATAAAACAGGTCTTGGGAATGTGGGAGAAAGTTGTAGAGTTCGTGGATAAAAATCACCGCGAAAAAGTTGCAA
Source organism: Stegodyphus dumicola (assembly GCF_044657685.1). Lineage (NCBI taxonomy): Eukaryota > Metazoa > Arthropoda > Arachnida > Araneae > Eresidae > Stegodyphus > Stegodyphus dumicola. Next base: position 57,992,592 of record NC_140770.1, on the reverse strand, counting down.
CTAGTCGTGCATCCTTGACACGGAGGAAGAGACAAACCTCCTTGGAAAGTTTTTTTAAACGATCTGCGGATGGAAATAAGCAGATCATGACGAAAAAAGTGAAGACCAGTGACAAAAATTAAGCTCTTCCGTAGGCATTTCACTTTTTCTTTTAATTATGTTTTTATAGAAAATGTATTTGTTATTTAAAAATAAATGTTTCTTCTTGTTTTTGATTCTTATTTAAAAACACTTAACAAACATTTGAGGTCGTGTTTTGGGATCTGGAACGGATTAATGGCATTTCGATTAATTTCAATGTGGAAAATTGCTTTGAGATACGAGCAATTTGACATACGAGCAAGGTTACGAAACGAATTAAACACGTATGTCGAGGTACCACTGTACGTAATTATATAATCGTTAGCAAGCAGATAGTAATAAATAATTTTAAAAGTCTGATGCTATCAATATATAAATTATGTTGACTAGTATAATTAATTTAGAATTATACGCCTACATATAATAAGATGATGTATGTTACTAAAGATACGCATTAATATATACATATATAAGTCTGTGCATATATATGAAATCATAATTCTATTTAAACAAGTTAACAGTTAGAATTACTGAACAACCATGAAAGATTCCACAAAAATGAAATATGGTGTAACAATGAACACTTAGTTTAGAAATTAGATTCTATTGTATATTGTTGTAAAAGCCATTGTAAGAGTGAAAATTCTTCATTCTGCCTTAATGCGATTATTTGCGTTTAATGCGTTGTTTGGAGATTTTATGATCCCGAATTATATTGATGTGATATATTAATACTGCATTTGTAGATATACGTTTTTTGAGAAAGGAGTCAAAGCGATTGATTTCTTGTAAAAATTTGGATTTATCCTTATTTTATTGTCGTGCACCAGCACTGAATTGAGAATGGCTTGTGCTATGCTTCGATGGATGAGAAAGCGTTTGTAAGTAATGAATGTTATGAAAGTTTCAGCATATTTCAATGAATAGTATTAAAAGTATATATTTACTAATGTCATATATTAATATTTTATGGTAAAATTTTCATTATAAATCTCATCATAGTTTTCATTTCTCATGCTATTGGATTTCTATAGCGGTACATAAATTTTTTTGTTTACATATTGTAGATTGCATCAGTTTTGCAGCGCAATTTATTCCTCGGTATGTTACTTGTAGTGTTATTAGAAATTCTATTATTTTTGTATTTTTTCTGCAATTGGTAGTATCTGATTAGGAAATTTATGTTTTATTTCAAGATGTATATGAAGTTGGTTATATCAAATGTTAAATAAACGTTGTTATTCAGGCAATAGCGTTAGCTTTATCCAGATAGATAAATGCATTTCTTCTTTCTTAAATACTCAAGATATAAAGACACACTCGGATAGTAGATTCACTGACTTTACGTTTTTTAAGGGTTATATATATTCATTAAGGGCGTGTTCAAAACAACCATTGACTTGTAGTCTTGGCGTAATTCGGATTCATACCAAACTTATCCATTTCTCAGGGCAATGATTTTCGTTATTTTTGCTAAACAATTTACGAAAATATAATTTTCCGAATGCTGAACTCTTATGCATGAAAAGACAGAAATTAAGATATTTGTTTTGCAATTTGATGCAAAATTCGTATTTTTAAAACACTGATGTATATGTTCTTATTTTAAAACTCTGCCAGTATATAACATTATATAACATTATTGTGTTATCACCATTTTTAGATGTCGCTTGCTGCACAGCCTGCTCAATCCATTTTACTTTCTAGCTATCTACCATTACATCCTGTTGTTTCGGTATGAACAGGGGCGAAGTATTCATTACTTAGATACATTTTAAGATAATTAATTAAATTTTTCTGATTTCGATATCTATAATATATAGACAGGATTACTGATAAAAAATTTAAGACAATAGTAAATGAAGAAGTAAATACAAAAATTTCGTTCAGGTATTGTGAGATGCTAATATAAACTTCATACATTTTACTAGAGGGCTGTTGCCAAAGCAAAATCTATACTATATATGTCTACGAGCTCTATGTATACAGTGTGTTGCTCAAAGTAAACTTCCTGCATTGTGAAGAGTACTACGTGTATGTCTTGATGCGTTCATGCGAAGCTTGTTTATGACGCTCTGCCTCTTATACGCTCTGCCTCTTCGAACCAAAATTGTCCGTAAACTGCAGCGTCTTGAGTTGTTTATACAGGTTCTTGAGCTGTTCTGGTATTTCCTGTCGAATCTGACGATGACTCGGAGAGTCTTGTAACCTTCGTTTACTTGCTACTTCTTCTATTCATCGCGCATGGTCTGTTGACGTTCCACTTGTCTAATGGGCCTTCGTTTCCCTTCGGCTTCCCTTTCCGGAGCACGCAGTGTTTCTTGGTTTTCTGAATGTTTTCTACTAGTTTCTGATACAGTTTGAGCACGCGAAGTTTCTTGAGTTGCTGCTTGTCTGCTGGAACTTCTATTCGTTTCTTCTTCAGTTTCTTGAATGCTTAAGCTTTCTTGTCACTAGGCTTACCTACTGAGTTTCTAGTTGTATCTTCATTCATTTTTGAAGCTCGCAAATTTTATTGTACTTGCCTGCTGAGTCTCCTAGTGTTTTTTAATTCATTTTTCTGTAGCTCGCTGTACCATTTGTGCTCTCTTCTTGCGTTCAGACATTTTAGTAAATTGAAAAAAAAAATTATGTAACTGTAGTAAAGTAACATTGCATCTAAAATACGTTAAATACCTATAGATATTTAAACTTCTACTCAGAAAGTAAGTATACAATAAAGGAAATTAAATTTTTATAAATAAATTTAGAATAGCATAAAATGCATAGAAACATTTCATTATGAAGAAAATGTATTCATTCTTTCCAAGCAACCAGCGATTCGTAAATAAATTTTTCTTGCCAACTCAGGAAATAAAGACCTTTGACACTTCAGGTAACACATTGGAGGTTATGATTTAAATTTATTTCATTATAACAAATTTTCAAAATCTCAATAAAGGAATTAATGTAGCGATAGCATATCGTGTCACGTATCCAAAGGTGAAACATATAAGTTGCCAAAAGCAGCTATTCATTTAAAATACTGATTAACGAAAGATTTTCGACATACAATGACGTTATATGGAATCACGTGCTTTCTTCAAATTCAGAATATAACCGTAAATAATAATAACAATAGGTTTCACGTTTGGCAATACTATTTATTTCATATTTTTTTAACTTAAAAATATCTCTTAAACAAACTCTACGATTTGAAAGTGAGAAGGGCCAAGATTTTTCCAAGTAAAGCATTTTGATGTCCAGTGCGCTAGACTTCGGCCACTTGGAAAAATAAATACGAAAAATTAGCGTTTTCCGAAATTTTATATAATATCTCGAGTGATAGTCGTAGAAAGATAACAATAGTCGGAAAGTTTTACGAAGAATTTTTGAAATCCGAGGGTACCTCCTTCCAAACTCAAACTCCCCGTTCCGGAGATATGATGTTACGAAGAAAAAAACAAGGAGACAAAAATCCACAGATATTTATATTGTTGATTCCTGTTTACAATATTCAATTTCCTTTAAAAACATTAAGCTTCATTTAAATAAAAGAAAATTAAATTCAGGCATTTTTATTAACTTTCAAGCTTTTATTGTATTTTTAAATATTGTTTTTGTCAAAGTTGCGCAAGTTTTCCTCGGCGTCATTAGGAGCCCTAGGTCGAAAACATTTAAGAATCATTGCTGTAAATTATGATCATATGATAAATTGCAATACATATTCGATTGTTTTGATGAGAATTTGAGTACAATTCTTTATACATCAGCTACTATGCCCCTTTATGTAACGACAAAGATTATTTTCAATGATTACACGATGAGAATGATTCTTTACAATGATTATTCGATGACAATGATTATTTGAAACGAATATTAAAAGCTGATAACTATGATTACTTAAATAGAATATGCATGTCATTCGATGAAAGCGATTATTTCCAAAGAATCTTCGATCATGTCAATATTGTATATCGCTATACCCCTGGGGTTTCGGACGGTTGGGAATTGTAATACGGCCCTGTAATTAAGCTTTTTAAATGACGTCAAAAAGTTACTGATCCAGATATTTTACTAGTAACTGCTGTGTATTGTGATCGAAACCGTTATTTAAATCTTCTGAATAAAATTTGGGATAATTCATTTTACATCAGAGAATAAAGCAATTTGTAACACGAATTTCAACAAAACTACATGCATCGAATAAGAAGAATTATATAAACGGAAGTATCAGTACAACAAATCGCTCTTTGCAGCTCCGCTTTTGTCCGACACTTGTTTTTCAGCTATCGTATCTACCCATTTGAAGATACCATGTGAAGAATACTTTTTCTAAGTGTACATATATGTTATGTATATATATGGAGATATTTTTTGAATTAGGAAAGCACCAACTTCTTTTAACGAAAACAACCGAGACATTATCTCCAGTCCAATTTAATTTTTCATCTAAATCATTTCTTAATTACAAAAGTTAATATTAATTTTCTTTGCAAAGGAGACTAGGTGTTGCTGGAAACAAATGAAATACCAAACATCATAAATTTATTGAAGTCAACAGCAGAAAACTGTTAAACAATTAATAGATCACTTCAAGGAAATGTAATTGCATTTAAACGTATTAACTTGCTTTCAGCAGATGTAATAATCAGGAACATAGGAAGATCCGAAGAGATATTGTGCGTTTAAATATTTCTTTTGCTTTCGCTAATTTTTTATACATTTCAGTTAACGTGTAAATCTGTGTTTTGAACGCATGGCCCGTTAAGTGAAGAAGTCTGTAGGAAGGCAATTTTTAATCCTGTGCGGAAATTGTCCAAATGATTGATCAGTCATCGACTCAGCATACGCAGCCATCAGGTTGAGATCCCAAACATTGATTAATTGCGCTCGACTGGAAATTTGATCAGCATGGTCAACGGAAGCCACCGTTTAAAAATTTTCTTGCTCTTAAATATATGCTTATTCACTTTTGTAACATGATTAAATACTTATAATCACAGTTCTTTCACTTTCAATAATATATTTCATAAATTGTTGAAGTGCAGACACACACTGAATATTGTAGAAAAACGTTTCTCTGGAATTTTTGATGCAAATCCTGGTTATTTTTTCTAAGAAGGGAAAGTAAGGAAGAGTACCATTTATAAAGCTTAGATTTTGCTAGATTTGCAGGTTTTTCGCGCTCGCATTTTACGTGCTTCTTAAGAATCTCTGGAAATAAAATGGGAAATTTCCATGACTTGTTGCCAATCTAATTGGAGAAAAATTTTATTCTTTATAGGGATACTTGCGTGAGGTAACAGTCGAGCAATCTTCTTGTATCTGCCTCGTCCCATGCTGTTTGTTATTTTATTAAAACGTGTTTGGAAATTTTTTCCCTCATTGCAAGGTTTGATTTGAGATGATAGATGTGAATCAGACCTTTTAATATGGCATCTTGAGCTACTGGTGCCAGCAACTTTATTTCCTATTATACCTGTATATCCTCATAATGGAATTTAGGCTAATAAGACGAATATTCATTTCCATATTTATTGTTTTTTAAAGAGTTTGAATAAGTAAAGATATTTTATAACATAGAGCATTTAGAAATCCTTGACAATCTGTAAAAATGCTCGCAAACTGTAACTTACTACTTTTGACAAAAAACGTATAAGTAATAATTTATTAAATTAATTAATTCAAACATATGAACATATATATTTAATGAAATAAAAATATTTCAGCGCAAATAATTATCGACGTGTATTTGAAGAAGAAGAAGGAGAAGCAGAATTATACTACAGCGGACAATTACTAGAAGAATTGGATCCCCAGTGTTTAAGATTGCAATACGTGTCGGAGACGTAAGTCTTTGCGGAAAAAAAAATAAAACAAAACATAATGTTTCAGGTCCAGTTTAATTATACATTTAATAATTTTTTGACAAAAACGCTGGTCTGGAAAATAATACGTTTTCAGATTTATAATGCGTAATGTTTTTTTCATTCCTTCATTACAAAAATAGATTATAAATGTTTAAGTTGGAAAATAACATTGTGAAGAATTCAAATTTATTGTAATACCTTTTGATTATGAGGAAACTTTATTGCATTAACTAATGAAATATGTAAACAGAAAGCTAATATAAAATATACACGTGTTTATACGGCCAGTTTGTAAAATTTGTGAATGAGAAGTAAATAAATAGTTGATATAATTAGAGTAACAAAGACAAAAATGACTTTATATTTATAAATAATATGCATATATATATATATATATATATATATGAAACAAATTAAGTAAACACTGAAATCCATCCCATACTCTATTCGGAACAAATCTAATATAAATTGTTCTCTTCACCTCTTTCTGTTAGACTATATATTTCTAGATTTACAGAGATTTATGATATTATTTACCTCGAGTTTTGAGAATGTACTCATCAAACATAATAAAAATTTCGAGATTCTAACTTTTCATTGCAATTATTTTATTTAATATATAATATTAAATGATTTTGAATAATAGCAAATTAAAAAATACAAATTAATTAATTAAAATATATGTTTATGTATATATATATATCCCCATCATATGATTTCAGTTAAAGATTATGACTTAGCTAAGTGGGAATATAAAATTTTCTGAATCAAATATTTCTCTTACTAAACCACAATATTGTCGAACTATGCACATTTTTTCTATCTCTGTCACCGCTGACACGGCGTCGTGCTACTTTCTTCCTATTCCAACAATATGAGAAATATAAATATTCTAGAAATAGGTAAGTTTAGAATTTCAAATGAACTGGGGCCGCAAATGTGAATTGAAATAAATCTGAATATTTTATCTTATTTATCTGCCAAATTTGCTCTGTATTATAGATCAACATGTGCGATCAGAATTCCTAACATTCACACACACACACATATACATATATATCTATATATACATATATATATACGTTTATCGTATATACGTTACGGTGAAACACCGATATCTGGAGAATGTCGACTTTCACCGGTGAATGTCAACATTCACGTAGTCGCTTGTTGTATGTCCGAAATATTTTCAAATACTCTTATTTCTGACTTACACCGGTAAATGTCGACATTCACCATCTACTAATGGTATATATATATATACATATAATGGTTTATTGCAATGCATTGTCGGAAACGCTTTCCTGGCGCCATAGTGACGAGAGCAACGCAAGAAAAATAGGGTACGAACAGTATAAAGATATTTGTTTGTTATTCTTAGCGAGGCGGAAACAAATAAGAACAAAAACATTGGATCGTCATCAAAAAAAGTATTCGAAAGTTCCTTCGGGATGTATCCTAAACATGGGTTTGGTAGGGGTAGTCCAGTGCATTGTTCAGCAAGATCACGAGCCCTCACTTGCATTATCACTTCCTCTAGGGTACGTCAAAACATTAGTGCACGAAACCCCCGTTAGAACTCCAACAGGAACTTGTGGCATATATCGTGGTAGCTGCTGGGAAAGTCCTGGGGGTGCACTGTATTTTCCAGAACATCTTATGTTCGATGTGCGAAAGATGTGATACCTGCATCACGGTGCAGGTCGTAATTTCGAAGACATTCTTTGAGGTCCATAAGTGTCTAATTTTGTTCCTATTTTTTAATTTCTCTTGTGCTAAGCATAACTGGTGTCCGTTCTTTCTTGTGTTTTGTGTTGTTTGTACCGGCCAGGAAAGTGTTTTCAGCCACGTTTTGCCATTTCATTTTTCGTCGTCGTCGTCTCTCTTATTTATGTGCATAATTACTTATGACTCAAGTGCTGCTACTATATCATGAAATTTACAAACATAGTGTTTAAAATGCTACATATTCCCATCCGAAAATATCTTTTTTTTTTCTTTCCCTTCAAATAAGAAATGTGTGTCCTTCATTGTAAAATCTCCTTTAATTTTAATTCTTCTTTTTTCGAGGACTATGGAGAAAATATTTCAGTATAGGCAGCTGTCAATATTCAAACATTACATTTTAAAAGCCATTAAAGTGTAGCCGAAACGCTCAGAAAGGCTTAATTCGCTTAGGATTTAGGAAATATATTTTGTAAGACTTAGCAAATTTTCTTTCAATACATTTAATGGAACAGGCAAAAGAAATTACAGGGAACAATAAATATAGGACAAAACAGATATTTCTTTTCGTATTTTGTTTTGCTTTGTTTGATTTCTTTCATTCTTCCTGTATAAATAATTAAAACTTTAAGAATGCAACTGAAAAATGAGAATCAAATTTTGAATTGAAAGCGAATGGTGGCAAAAATCCTAGTGCTGCTCTGCTGTACCACGAAATAGACCAGCAATATATTCCGAATTTGGAATAACGAGAAAAAATTTGAAACCTTTGCAGCCAGCGATGCAAAGAGATTGATCTGAGAGGAAGATGATTTAAATGAGGAAACTCGGAGATAATTTAAAGAGGTGTAAGGTTATCTCTATTGGGATAATAATACGAAAAGGTTAAAATACAAAATACGTAAATAAATTATACAAAAATTGAAGAAATTTAATATATCTGGCATGCGTAAGAAATAGTAATTGATTCAAAAATGTAAACGAATCCAAAGCTCTCAAACGTATACTCGTTTAAATACAGATTTTGCTGATTCAGAAAGTAGGTTACGTGTATATCTTCTAAAATGCTTTTTCCATCCTTTGTTTGTAGTTGTTTCATTTTTCATTTCAGTTTCATTTTTTCCTCCTATTTTGCAATTTTCGCCATTCTTTCCCTCTGTTTTTAAGCCACCTGTTTATTAGTACTATTATTTATATTAAAACTTATGTAAAAATTAAGTAAGGAAAAGTAAGGCACTAAAACTTTGCAACTTATTACGCTCTACGTGAGATTCATGGTGGTCGCTTATTGCATACAAATCATGTCAAATGCTTTAACTCTTTCGCATCGAGAGACGACCAAATCTGTTTTCAACAAACATCGAAAACGCCCATGTTTACGATTTTGTCTTGGAATAGTTTTCCTTTCCCCCTGCGTTTTCATCCATTGTGTGCAGTTTCCCCTTAGGGCCGGTTTGCACCTGCGAACGTCAATAGCTTTCCGTTTTTCTCCTTTATTTGTTTCAAAAGAATGATTGACATGTCTTTTAACAACTCGCGAAACCCATGAGACATACACACTAACGTGGAGGGGAAAGAACTAGGTAGAAAATAAACGAGGCGTTGCGGCGGTTTGCTGTTGCCTGAATGAACGGGCGTTACGGGCGACTTCGATGCGAAAGATTTAATTTCTCTGCTTGGCTTTAGGTCCTAACAACGAAAACTACAAATTCGCCCTTTGTAGAAAAACATTCTGTCAGGCAATGAATCTACGGTTAGATTTTTCCCTATGAAACTGAGCCAAAAGTGTTATATAGTATCTAAATATGAAAGTATTGTACATGTTAAACGTGATCTTCGTTGCATTACTTTCACTTTTTTACTACTGAAATAAAGATATACTGATTATTTTGTAGATTGGAAAACCCTCCTTGTGATCATGAAAAGGAGCAAAAACTGGAAAACGAGAAAGAACTAGAAAAGAAGCGAGAACAGGAACAGATGCAAGAGCTGAAAAAGAATCAAGAGCTGAATAAAAAAAAAGAACAGGAAAAGAAGGAGAAACTGGAAAAGAAGCAAGAACTGAAAAATAAGGAAAAACTGGAATTGACACAAAAACGAGAAAAGAAGCAAGAACTGAAAAAGAAGCAAAAGCTGGAAAAGATACAAAAACGAGAAAAGAAGCAAGAACCGGAAATGATACAAGAATTGGAAAACATACAAGAATTGGAAAATAAGCAAGAACTGAAAAAGAAGCAAGAGCAAGAAAAGAAGAAAAAAATTGAAAAGAAGCAAGAACTGAAAATGAAACAAGAGCAGAAAATGAAGCAAAAACTGGAAAAGAAGGAAGAACTGAAAAACAAACAAAAACTGGAAAAGCAACAGAAACTAGAAAAGAAGCAAGAACTGAAAAAGAAGCAAACTCTGGAATGGATTCAAAAACAAGAAAAGAAAGAAGAACTAAAAATGGAGAAACAACTGGAAGAGATACAAAAACAAGTAAACAAAGAAGAATTGAAAAGGCAGAAGAAACTGGAAAAAATGCAAAAACTAAAAAACAAAGAAGAACTGAAAGAGAAGAAGAAACTGGAAAAAAGGCAAAAAATAAAAAACAAAGAAGAACTGAAAAAGAAGAAGAAACTGGAAAAAATGCAAATACAGGAAACGAAGCAAGAGCCGGAAAAGATGCCAGAACTGGAAAATATAGACGAGTCAGAAAAGACGCAATACCTGGAAAAGAAGCAAAAAACGGAAAAGAATCCAACTCTGAAAAACAAGCTGGAACCGGAAAAGAACTGTCAAACTCGAGAAAGAAACCAGATGAACTGCGAAAAGAGCCAGAACTGGATAACGACTGTAGAACGATTGATTTAATGACCAAAAGAAGCAAGATCCGGAACAGAAAAATAGAACAAATAAATCATATACCACTGCAAATAATACCACTGCAAACATTAAATATCAACGTCAAAAAAGTAAACACCCTTCTTCAAGGGGGCCTTGCAATACACTGTCATAATCCAGAAGATATAGAAAAAAAATCAGCTATAAACTCTTTGCCAAAACAGTTGCAAAAGATATAGTTAACATAAAATTTCCTGCAGCCAGAATACCAAAATGCACAATTCATTATATTCCAAAAAATTTCAACTCTGATGAACTGATTCAAATTATCGCCAAAGAAACATAATTTTTCCGAGCTAAGACCTTTATTTAAACTGAATGATCAAAATAATAAATGGATCATAAAATGTCACGGTAAAACTTTCCAAAATTTTATGAGTAAAAAACAAATATATATTGGATGGCGCACCAATAAAATAACCGAGTTTATCGGTGTACGCAGATGTCAAATCTGCCAGGATTTCTCCCATAAGACAAACAAACCAAAATGCTCATTCTTCATCGGAAATTGTCATGTTTCTTGCGTTCTTCCCAAACTCTGTACTGCATAAACTGCTGGATTAACAATGAAAAGTATGAAGCAAACTTTGACTGTAAACATCCAGCTTTAGCTATTTCCTGGTCCACATATCAAACAGAAGTTAGACGAGTAAAATCCAATACATATTATCAACAGTAATACAAGATCCTTCAGACTATCTATAGACCATTTCCATCAATAAAAAGAATAATAATGTCATCCGCTTTCTCAAAATAAATCTTCAAAGATCAAAGACCGCCACCGACCAACTATGTCAGTATCAAGTAGATTATCTGGCAGATTTTATTATAACACAAGAATCTTATTGCACCACTGGCAAAGTAGGAAGAATTCCAAATAACAAGACAATTATTCAACGTCATGCTTCAACCTGTGTTTTATCTCCTCGAACAGCCATATTCATTCCAAACAATAAATGGAATTCTACAATAATGATTAATACTCGAGATATAATCACAATTTCAATCAATACTAATGCATCTCAGCTTCTTATTACTAGTATCTATATATATCCGTCAAATATCCAAATCAAACCTTATCCATACTAAATGAAGTCTTACAACAATAATAATAGTCCGCATGTGATTAGTGGAGACTTTAACTCCCATAGTACTTAATGGGGATACTTACAAACCGATCACAGAGGAGAAATACTTGAAGAATTTTTAAATGCAAACAATCTCATTCTACATACTCATTTTACTGACCGACCTACCTTTGATAATACCTACAATAAAGATTGGACTGATCTTCTTATTTCTACAACACATCTTGATAATAAAATTAACAGCAGATCAATACTAGATGAACACTGAATCTGATAACAATAATCTCTTTTGATATAACTGAATATACGTCCTTTACTGCACTTACAAGATTTAAAATCAATAATAACAAAGAAAAGAAATTTCAACAAAAGTTCAATCCAATTTCAAATGACTTTCTAAATTCTATTATTCTGTGTACAACAAAAACAGAACTTAATAATATTACCAAGGAACTTATCAGAAAGTTTCAAGATACCTAATAAAGTACCTTCTTCAAAAGATCATCAATTCCCATTATAAAAAATCAACTGGTGACGAAAGAACTCCGCAAAGAAACACACAAAACACGAGCATTAGGAACAAAACTCAAATCATCGCAAACTGATGAAGAACGACTCAACCTACTTCAAAAATACAAAAAACGAAAAGCCTCATATAAAAAGCAAATAATATCTGCAAAACGTTAAGCATGGTGCAACTATTGTTCAAACAACCAGGATACGTATGGCTCATTGTACAAAATTGAAACCAACAAAATCTTCCACCCAACGCAACTTACAGTCACTAATACGGGAAATAATGATAAAACTGTTACAAATATCACTTTAGAAAACATCCTAGATGTTATTTTACCAAAAGAAAGCATATATGATGATTCAACTGAAAAAAGATTAATTCGTTTTAATCTACTTCCACGAAAATGATATCCCATTTACATACATGGAACTCAATCGAATTATTAATAAACTCAATAACAAAAATGCTCCTGGACCAGATAGAATCTGCATTCAAATTATACATAAAACTAATCGTAAGCTAATTCTAATCTGCAATAAATGTCTTCAACTTTGTATTTTTCAAGACTGCTTAAAAACAGGACAAATCACACTCTTCCTCAAAAAGAAAAAATATCCTGTTAATCCTAATTCCTATCGGCCAAATAACCTTCTTCAAGCTCTTGGAGAAATTACTGAACGTTGTATTATAGGAAGACTTGAATACCATTTTCACCATCAAAAATTCATCAAGAAAAATCAGTATGGATTTAGGCAGCAAAAATCTACCATTCATGCAACCAGTGCAGTCGTAATCAAATCGATGTTAATAAAATCAATAACCTACACTCCGCAATAATCATCTTAGATCTTAAATCAGCCTTTGATTCATTATGGCGGCCTTCAATTAAAGAAGCACTTAGAAATACTGAATGTAATTATAATATCGATCAAATAATCAATAATTTCCTTGATAATCGCCATAATCTCATTTTATATAATAATACTTTAATCAGAAGAAAACAAGTTCGTGGATGTTGACAAGGCGCATGTATGAGCGAAGAATTATGGAATATTACATTTAATAAAATTATAAAAAGTGCCTGGCTTCCTTTTGCTAAAATTACTGCTTTCGCCTATGATGTCGCATTTGTTATCAGTGGAAGGTCCCATTTAATCCTTCGAAGAAATTGTCAAGAAATAATAGCCATATTCCAGCAAGAATGCGAGAAAATTAAACTTGAAATTTCATCCTCCAAATCTAGAATCAACTAAGCAACTTTCTGTTAAAATAAATGGCGAAAAAAATCAAGCATACTAATTCAATCAAATACCTAGGAAATTATAATACACGAAAACAACATCTTATCGAATATCTCAAAGAACTTAAAATTCGTACACATTCTATAAGTCAAAATCTTCGACATGTGCATGGCACAAACTGGGGTTTAAATCGCCATATCACCAAATTACTATATCGTACAGTAATAACCAAAATGATTACCTACGGCTCTGCCATCTGGACATTCCCTATAACCAAAAGAAAAAAAATATTCTTACCTCAACACAACGACAATTTACACTTAATATTACCAGAGGCTTTCGAAATACCTCCAGTACTACTCTTAATATCTTAGCTGGAACTATTCCACTCCATGTCGAATCCATTCAGGAAGCAATTTATTCTACAATATATCAACTTCGACATAATATTACTTATAACAAAACCATATACATCACAGATGATTACGAAATGTGCCCTGCTCCTTACAATAGACATCTCCTGCTGTATCACACACAAAAATAAAAACAGCAATAAACACTAAAACTAAAAACAATTCAATTGAAGTATTTAATTATAGAATCAAATATTAATACAGATCGTCAATCCACCATCTATGCTATCTCTAACCAAGAAAATCAGACTTCTATTGCTTATGACATCAATAACCTCTCTAAAAAACAGAAAATTTAAAAATTCATATATCATGGATAAGAGGCCATAGTAGAAATGCCGGTAACTTAACATTCGACAAACTTGCAAAGAAGCTGTTCCTAATCAAGAAAGCAATTTTCTATATACGAAATTTCTCAAATCTTATCTTCGACTCTCCATAAAAGAACAAATTACCCAAATATGCCAAGAACAATGGAATAACGCATCTACAGGTCGACGAAATTACTAGTTCTAGCCCTATTGCAATACTGACACCAAGAGTACAAAATCCTTTTTAACATGTAATATTACTGGCCATGGGCCATATCGTGTTTATTTTCATCAAAGAAACTTAATAGACACAGACTTCTGTATATGCTGCTAGAAAGGAGACAGTGATCATTAACTTTTCTCATCTCCTCTCAAGAAAACCTTTCATATTCGCGCACCCAGAAATATTGATATATCATTCAAAAGAACGATCAGCAAACTTCAACATCTTCATTCTAATATGAAACAAATTCACCAAAACCTAACACAATTGGATTAAATCTATGCAGAGTAACCCCATCCACAACAGACGAAATATAAAAAAATATTTAATTTTCACCTTTGTAGAATTTTAAGATAATTATCGATCTTTGTCACAAATACTTATTTGTACTGATCGTAATAAAAAAAGCCTTGCAAAATCCATAATAAACAGAATGAAATATAAAAATTGAGTCGTCAGAGTAAACTAGAACTGAAAAGGTGAGTCATGATATTGATTTGCTGTGTCATGACAAAAATGAGCTATGAATATTGTACGAGTCATGTAAAATATATGAACTTAAACGAGAAACTTTTTATGATCTCTGTAATCATGAACACTTTAGTGACTTATGAACTCTGCCTAATGAATACTGGAAACTATTTGTGATCATGAACTCTAAAATACAATTTTATTCTCTTCTATATTTTATACTTCTATTTTATTAATTTTATTATATGATATATCATACATTATCCTATATTTTAGCACTTTATTCAAATTTATAATTTTATCATATGATATATTATGTACTATTCTATACTTTATGTATTAAGCTATATTTTATTTCCCATATTTTAAGTATTATTCAGTATATGTCATGTTATATTCTGTTTTAGCTTTTTATTCCAAATTTGGAAAATTCAAAATTTTGTTATAATGGCACATTATGTGTTATTGTATACTTGATGTACGAGGGCCATCCAGGAAGTAGATTACGTTTCCGTCTGTGTCCGCTAGGGGCGGGGCTAGCGCGGCCATCTTGGGGTCAGAGCGTTGCGCAGCTCAGTCTGCATCTAGCCGTGCTAGTGAGAGGTTCGTGCTGTGCTCCGTTCAGATACTGTGACGGTTTGAAATGTCTGCGTTAATTGAAAATCCCGCGAGCTGCGAGGTGCGCTCAGTAATAAGGTTTCTGACTGCAAAAAACTGTAAACCGATAGAAATCTATCGGCAGCTTCGTGAAGTGTATGGGGACAACATTATCACTGAAGGTGGAGTGCGTCAGTGGGTCATAAGATTTCAAAATGGCCGAACCAATGTTCACGACGAAGATCGAAGTGGGAGACCCAGCATAGTGACCGCCGAACTTCTCGAAAAAGTCGATGCTAAAGTCCGTGAAAATCGAAATTTCACAATAACGGAACTTTCTTTGAGTTTTCCACAAATTTCGCGAAGTTTGTTGCACGAAATCATCAGCGAAAAGCTTGGTTACCACAAGTTTTGTGCAAGATGGATTCCAAAAATCTTGACAGAGGACCACAAAAATCAGCGAATGGCTGCAGCGTTGAACTTTTTGGACGCTTACCATGAGGATGGTGACTCTTTACTCGATCGCATCGTTACTGGTGACGAAACATGGGTGAAACATGTGAACTGTGAAACGAAATTGCAATCAATGCAGTGGGGGCACACAAGTTCTCCCCAAAAACCCGAGAAATGCATGCAAACAATGTCGGCAAGGAAGATGATGGCGACTGTTTTTTGGGACAGAAAAGGTGTAATTTTGGTGGACTTCCTGGAAAGAGGCACTACAATAAACTCTCAAAGGTATTGAACTCTCCAAAAACTCAGAAGAGCAATTCAAAGCAAGCGCAGAGGAATGTTGAGCTCTAAGATCTTGTTGATTCACGACAACGCCCGGCCCCACACGGCAAATGTCACTCGTAAAGTTCTTGAATCTTTTAAGTGGGAGTTGTTTCCTCATCCGCCGTACAGTCCCGACCTGGCACCGAGCGACTTCCACCTATTCCCAGCAATGAAGAAGTGGCTGGCTATGCAGCGTTTTGATAACGACACACAGCTGCAAGAAGAGGTAACGAAGTGGTTGAAGGCGCAGGCGGCCGAATTTTTCGACGAAGGAATTTCCAAGCTCGTACATCGCTACGATAAATGCCTTAATTTGTATGGTGACTATGTAGAAAAGTAGTATTTGAGTGTGGCTTTCATCTGTATATAATAAAATTTGTTTCCTATACTTTGTTTATTTTCTTATTCCAAAACGTAATCTACTTTCTGGATAGCCCTCGTATTATTCTACATATATTTTTCTTCCATTTTAAGAATTATTCCAAATTTGCCATATGATATCTCTACATATAATGAAAGAAAGAGTCTGTCTGTGTGTTGTGTGTGCTTCTTTCGTTCGCGCTGCGCGTAAGCTAATAGACACAGGGCTACAAAATTTGCTACATAGGTGTATCTAGACAAGGGCCAGTGCACCTCGAAGCGATTTTTTCGAAATTCAAATTCGAATTTTTTTTTTATTTCATGTTTTGTGACGAAATCGCGTCATTTTGAGACATAATGGGCTATGGGAAAGCGAGATTTTACTCTACACACTCCGTTTTCAAATCGTCATGAAACGTAAGCACTTAGATATTTTACGAACTTAAAATAAATTTCTTGTTTCAATAAATCGATTAAATACTAGTTTATTTAACAAATGGAGCTTAACACATTTTCAACGGGATATTTTCTAAAAAAGTTTATTTTTAAAAATGTACAGATTATTTTTCTTTGATTTTTGGACACGTTAAACTTTCATCTTTGCGACTGCTTTTACAAAAAGAATTTTGGAAAACTGATAATATTTTGTACTTTTAAAAATATTTTTAAATGAAGCTTCCGAGTACACTTCGCACATCTCACATTTTTAAAAATGTGATTTTATCAACAATTTTCCTGTCTTATTGTTTTTGATATATTTTTGATGAAATCGCATCATTTTGAATAGTTTCATTCTTTTAGAAATAAGGGTTTGGCAACAATCTGAGTTTGAGAGGAGAGAATTAGATACGCTTTTACAGGCTTTTATGCCTTGGGTTGACAACATAATTTTCAATATTTTTATACAAGAAAAAAAGAATTAAGTGTGAGTTGATCGTCTGAAGAAACCGGCTGAACTGTAAGGAATTCACAGGTAACGAGTCTAGAAATTTTACAGTTAGAAGACTGTCTAGATAAGTCTTTGCGAATCACATACTAATTAACACCCTATGAGGGTTTAAGTTTTAGGATAAGGAGTTTTAGGCTGTTCCGGCTGCAGCCTCGCGCCTGTGCCTGCTGGGGTACTACTACTGGCAATATTTACGTCTATAATTATCAAGGTTTTTTTCACTAGGATTAGGCTTGTCACTAATATTATTCAATGCAGCATTATTATCAGTACCAAAAATGACAAATGTTTTCAATAGTAATAGCTTTATCATGTACATCAAGATTAGCAAATCTGTTTTGAAACGTTAATTGCGACTTACGTTTAACTAATTCCGTACCTCTCGCTGTTTTAGTCGGCTGTAAATGCAAAAAGTGCAGAGATATTCACACGTGAAACATTCAGAGATCACTTTCTGCTACAGGGTTATGCGAAGTAACTAACTTTGAGGAAATATGTAGTGAAATGGAATATATATCTTTGTTCGTGCACTTGAAGGAAATCTCGAATCAGAGCAAGATATACTAACATTCTTAGGCAGGCAAAAATAAATAAATAAATAAATAAATAAAAAATTAAAAAAATAAATAAATACTTTACTAATTACCCGCTAAATACTTTAACTGATAAGACCTTCCGTGAGAGCTCTTGTAAATCCCTGCTCCATTAAATGTTATTCAGCTTTTAAAGGCACAAATCAGTTCTTTTTCAAAAATATAAAAATGTTCACCAATCTGTAAATGAAACTCGTGATTTACGTTTCGAAGGGTGAAAAAATATTTTAATCACTATAAAAGAACAAAAAAAAAATGTATTCCAAAGTCACCGCTCTGCCTATAATAAGCAATACAGTCTCACTAAATATATTGCAACAACATCTGGTTTCATATTGTGTAACTAAATTTTAAAATTTTTATGTACCGCAATATTGTACGAAAAAACTATCGAGTAACAAGTTGGTTATAAATTTTTACCTAATAATTACACTCATGTCCATAAATTAAGGATAATGCAAAATCAGGCAAAGGAAGAGTTAGAAGCAAAACAAATTTGACTTATTTGTAAAGCTTATTTATTAAACAAAAGGTAAAGAGCAAAAAAGATGCTATATGTTTGATATTATTAAACAAATTAGCGATTTTTTCTCCATGGAGCAAATTACAAAAAAAATCCTATTTACAAAAAACCAATATTACATGGTTGGTATGATTGTTAATACATTGTATGTCTCCCAGATGGTGCAATACAGTCCGTACAACGCCTAGGCATGCTGAGTATCAAATTATCGATCTGATCTTGGGGGATATTAGACCACCCCAAAAGCAATGCTCTCCGAAGTTCCGCTAGACATGTAGGAGGAGGTTGACGGGCTGCAACTCGTCGGCCAAGCATGTCCCATACGTGCTCTACTGGATTCAAGTCCGTAAGAATGCTGGTCAGTCCATACGAGTGATATCATCCGATTGAAGACATTCGCTTACGATGTTTGCACAGAGAGAACGGGCGTTATCATCCATACACACAAATTGTACGCCTATGGCGCCCCGAAACAAACGTACATGTTGTTTCAGAATGAAGTCCCGATAGATTTGGCTTTTCGTGGTTCCAATTTGAACATGCAGGTCAGTTCTGGAATTCAGAATAATTCCACCCAAAACGAGCACTCCTGCACCACCGTAACGGTGTCGTTCAATGATGTTTTCTTGGTGGTAACGGGTACCTGGAGCTCTCCATATGAAAGTCCGGCGCTAACCAGACTGCAAGCTAAAGCTGGACTCGTCGGAAAACATCACACATACTCACTGTTGCGGTGTCCACAATGCATGCTCTCTTTTCCAGGCTAACCGCAGGTGACAGTGAGGCCTTGAAATTGTCGTACCAGTGGCTGAAGAGAGCTGACGAGACAGATCTGAGGCTGTGCTCCGGCTGTCTCTTTTGGCAGTAACTGCCAAATACCGGTCCTCATTCGGCGTTGTAACTCTGGGGCGACCTGTGCTGTAACGTCTACTCACATTACCATCATCTAGGAATATTTGCCAAATCCTGGAGATGACACTCTGGGCAACTCCAAGTTCGTATGATACTTCCAGTTGGGTACGCCCACATTCCAGACGGCCGATAATTCTACCATGTAAAAAATCATCCAAATGTGTCCTTTTTGTCATAACTATTCGGTTATTTCTCTAAAATGCTTATAAAGCGCCTGCGAACAATTTTACTTCTTTGCCTGTGTTCCTTATATATCACTCTCTTACACTCTTGTCATTGTGACGTACCATCGGTGTCATCTGGTTACTTCCTGAAATTTGCATATGATTCTTGAAGATATGTGTAGTGATTTTACAGGTGATATACTTATTTTAGAGTTCGATTTACGCGTGACTCCGAATTATCCTTAATTTATGGACATGAGTGTAATTTGGAACGACGTATAGATTCTTTTAGGAAAACACATTATTGTAAACCAATTTTCACCTGAAATTATACGGTATATTAATCTAGCTACTTTTGCGAAATGCAATTAAGGGGTAGTATGTTTCAGGGTTTTCTTTAACGAAACTGCTTTGCATCTTAGAGGCAAAGCGGTGGTTTTATAATAAAAGATGCGACAGCTGGGAAATTTTTCTGCGTGTTTATTAACTGTATATGTTGCAGCAACATAGTTCCGTAATATTCTTGGAAAATGTAGTGCTGACAATTCTCTATTCAGTATGGAAAATTGCTAAATCTCTAAGTAATAGCAGACCGAATCAAACTCATGTAATTCATCACATGGGAATATCCTATCAATCTGAGGACGGAGATTGCTAATATAATGGCTAATTAATTATAAAAAATGTTTCAACCTCACCCCCCTGAGAATAACTCCCAAGAAGAAGTTATTTTTACCATTAACAGTATTAACAATTATCCTATAACAAATTTTATTCCCTTTACTTCACCAAGAGAAGTAAGAGAAATTATTCACAAACTCAAGCCAAGGAAAGCCAAAGACTATGATCATATTAGCAATAAAGCACTTAAAGCCCTTCCTAGACGTTGTATTACTAACATAGTCAATATTTTCAATGCCTGCATCCGAAATAATTATTTCTCTCAGCAATGGAAACATTCAATAATTGTCAATATCTTAAAACCAAAGAAAGATCCTAAACTCGTCACTTTCTACAGACCTATCAGTCTTTTACCTTCATTAGAAAAAGTATTTGAGAAAATCCTCTGCTCAAGGCTCACTACCATCTCGAAAGACTCAATTTAATAGATGATCTGCAATTCGGCTTCCGCAGTGGACACTGCACGACTCATCAAATTCTCAATTTGGTGGAATTTGTTTCGCAAGCCTTTACTAAGAAAAACGGGGTGGCTGCATGCTATCTCGACTTCGAAAAGGCCTTTGATAGAGTGTGGCATGCAGGCCTCCTGCATAAATTGAATAATTTTATGCTTCCAAACAGTTTCGTAAAACTCATTAGTTCCTATGTGAAAACCAGGACTTTTCAAGTTCGCTGCGGTGACGCCTTATCTGTCAGAAAAACAATTCATAGCGGAGTCCCGCAAGGGTCTGTTCTTTCCCCCGGCTCTATAATGTTATATCAATGATTTCCATCACCCATTCAATTCGATAATACTCAAATACGCTGACGACACTGTAGTACTGACTGAATCCAGAAGTCTCCAGGTCGCTCTAAGTAATTTACAAATGCATCTCAATATGATCAATCACTGGTGCAAGACTTGGAAAATTAAGCTCAACGCCTCTAAATGTTGTATTGTGCTCTATCGGAGACACAAAACAAGATTAAGAGTCAATACTGATATCTACTTAGATAGAACTCTAATCCTCTAATCCCTGTAGCTAATTCTTATAAATATTTAGTTGTTTACATAGGTAAGTCTCTCAACTTCAAAGATCATATTTCTTATTTCTTAAACAAAGCAAATGCAGCCTACATGGCAATTTATCACATTATCGGCAAAAAAATCAAAGCTCAGTCTAAAAGTAAAGAAAATACTTTACATACCTCTAATTCGACCGATCATGCTATATGCAGTGCCGGCCTGGGCAATCGCCAATAAAACTGAGCTCAAAAAACTGGATATACTTCAAAATAAAATTCTACGTAGCATTGTGAATGCACCTCGGTACGTGAGAAACTCTATAATTCATAACGACCTGGATATTCCATCTGTGCACAACTTTATACTCATGACAGCTCACAACTTCTTCGAGAAGATGAAGCATAGTCAGTATAACGCAATTAAACAAATGTTGGATTGTGATCCAACCATTCAATACACTGTCAAACGCCCAAGGACAATTCATCACAATTCGTCATGGTGGTAATTTGTAAATTTTAATTTTAAAATTTACTTGAACTCTGAAATTGGACTCTATCCTATTATTTATGTTGCATCTTATACTTCTGTTAATCAAGAAACTTTTTTTATTCAAGATGTTTATGTTACTATTTCATTTTTAAAATTATTATGTATGAATGTTTACTTTATGGTATGATTCTACGAACTTTTGAACCTTTTGCGGCCTACCTAGCTACTGCATACTTCCGAAAGACTTTGAACTCTTATGCCATTCACTGCTTCAAACTGTCTTCGCGCCATTTTCATGATGTCTCACTACTGCTTATCCTGCACTCTTACTAGCTGCATCGCACTCACCATCTGCATTTGCCATACAACTCACTGCATCTGTCTGCATGCTTCAGTTTAATGCCATTGCTGATCACTGCACAATTTGTATGATGAACGCCTACTTTCGTAAGTATTAAGATATGCCTGCTAACGCAGCTAAATTTTCTTCGCCCACGGGTGTTGATACCATTTATTTGTACCATTTATTTGAAAATATCTTTGCCTAGTGCACTTTAATGGGATCAAGACTTTTATTCCGTTCGGGAGAAACGTCACCTTTCTGATAATTAGGAACAAAATGGGAAACAAATACAAAAAATAAATAAATATTTTTGCAGAGAACTCATAAAAAAAAAGAAAAAGGTGACGCGAAAAAGAACTGTAATATCAGACAGGTGAGTAGGCAATGGGCGGTGTCAAGAATCTTAGCCCTTTCATGTTTGAAACGTTTAAATTCCTTTATAAGCAAAGAGAATCGTTGTGTGTAATATATCCAATCTAGGATAGCAGGATTTGTAAACAGTGCAAGAATACAACGAATCATTTAAACTCAGTAGTTCCAAACGTCTCGTAAAATTTTTCCATTAAGCTAAGTATAAAATTAATTTCGGAAATATATGAGAAACGTTTTTGCATGAAAGTGATTCTGGAAGGGACATTTGTCAGTTATATACGAGTATTTCGTAAATTGTAAGTCGGATATCCGAATTAATATTGTTTTGGTAATCCGGAATAAATATTTTTGATTGTCACTGCGCCTTGCAAAAACTTAACATGTTTCAGAGATGATATTTAAGAGAGTTTGCTACCAAGGAGTAATTAATATTTTATTAAATGATTCTGTTAAATATTTTGTCTACTATGAAATCGATATTTAATTTTTTCCTTTTATACGGAAATATTTATATTAAAATTTATATTGTTAATTTTGCATATCAATTTTAATTTGTTTTCATTTCTCATACTAAACAGTACCATGAATGAATGAGTTTATTTACTCGTCGACAACGCAAGCTTTTAATTTTATACTTTCTTTTTTAAACTTTTTCATGGGAAATTATATTATTCATTCAAAGTTTTTGAAAAAATGTTTGATAATGTCTGGAATGTAGGAGAATGCTAAACACTACTCTGCCTCCGATAAGATTAGTATTTAACTTGTTTCGTATCGAATTCGACAAACAGAAGAATCAGTCATTTTTCTTTTTGGTTTCAGCCCACCAGCGGCCGAGCGGTAAAGTCGCTGATCACTGGTAGTTCGGTCCGAGGTTGGAATCCCGCGAACGGGCTGGCTGCATGGGTGTTTTCGTAGTTTTCCCCATGTGTTACGTGTATACGAGCCATGTTCCCTTAGAAAGTCCTACACGAAGGCATCCCTTCCCTTAGGCAGATAGCCCTTGAGGTTTTGCCATAATTAAATAACCTATCCTAACCATCTTTTTGGTTTCATGGTGACATAGTACTCCCATTTCACTTCAACTTAACTGTATCAAAAACTAGATAATGACGGAATATATCAATGTGATCGAAGCCAATCCACATCAGCAGTATTTCTGTACATGAAATTATCAATAGTATAAATACTAATAAACCAGATTTTATGCCGCTATTTACATCAACACGCACTACGTTTGATATTTTATTATAAATATTGAATTTTCTCTTGCATTTAATAATTAAAAATCTTACCTTAGTATATATTTTTGCAGTTTTATTGAGTTTATTTTCGTGATTGTACATTTTTATGATTATTATACTGGAACTCACCCAAAACCCAATACGGTAGTTTCGGTAAAGTGGTCATCAACAGCTGTATGTTGGCAGCCAGACGACGCGAAGCCAGAGACTGCAACAGTGGGAATTTCTGGAACCACGCATTCATAGGAAGACGCATACGCAAACAAATCTTGAACTCTTTAAGAAAACAAATGTTGCCCGTTTATTGCATACCAGGTTTCTCCTGCACTTATATGGTATAAAAGTTTGTCGGCCTTTTGGGAAACTCAAGTGTTTCTGAAAAATTTAACATTAATTTTTTTAATGAAACTGCATTGTCTGTTAAATGCAGAGCGGTGGCTTTAAAATGTTTGATGTTCCTGCTACATTTTTCTGAATGCTTTTTGATTTTTTATGTTGCAGCAACATAATTCCGAACTCGGATTGGAAAATTGAGTGCCGCAATTTTTCATTTAGTATAATACGTGCGAATTTATTCTTATCTAGAGAGATTTTTTCACAAAAATCCAGACCTGTTTCATGAACTAAAATAAGTTTACCAGTTTGAATATTTTATTGCGAAAAGTTTGTTTCCGGAAAACATTGCACTAACCTCCTGTTTTTAATTATTCCATTCACACGGATCTAACAGGCCAAGGAGCACCTGACCCAGTGAACCTACTGTTATGTTAATGGCGAAACGAAAGCAGGAATACCACTTAGAGCTATAACTGCTGCTTATTTTTGAAGTCTCACTCCGCCATTTCGACTTCGCTCTTGTTTTTTCTTGGTTATTGATGCAGAAAATCTACAGATTAGAGGCGATGATATGAACATAAAAATGAATAAAACTCTGTAAAAGAGGGAGACTGAATTAATAATGAAAGACTCCTGGGGACAAGCGTTGCATATATCCGTCCATATATTTGACATCCGCGTTCACAGTGAGTTTGCAGACGAAACTATTATTAAATATCCTGAAGAATGCTTTACTGTTTCCCAATTCCGGATCCCGGTGCAGTTATTCATCACAGACTTTGACAAAGATGAGAGCTTAAATTTAGATACAAAATTTCAAGTGGCAGAGCCATTAGTAGAAGACAGTAGCCGGATAAAATTGATGTAATTTTACTCCAAGAAAGAAATTTCTTACAAAGTGAACATTACATTTTTCAGTTTCCTCCTGTCGATTACATCAAATCCGGATGATTTTAAAGTATGGTTTTTATTCTTTTTCATTTCAATTAAAACAAATCGTGAATATCTGTTAATATCCATTGTTTTTCTAGTAAAAGCTGCGTACCAGCGGCCGAGCGGTAAAGTCGCTGAACACTGGTAGCTCGGTCCGAGGTTCGAATCCCGCGAACGGGCTGGCTGCATGGGTTTTTTCGTGGTTTTCCCCATGTGTAACATGTATATGAGCCAGTTTCCCTTAGAAAATCCTCCACGAAGGCTATCTGCCTAAGGGGCCGGGCAGATAGCCCTCGAGGCTTTACCGTAATTAAATAACCTAACCTAATCTAGTTAAAGCTAATAAGAAAAGTTATCTTCACTTGCAGTGATGAATAGGAAAAAACTGACAGAAGCAAACATTTAGAAATAAAATAGTTGAGGTTATTCAGTAGTATACACGGCAAATACGCCTACGAACGAATGTAACTACGACTGCGTCGGACAGATAATCGAAAATGAAAACTCGTAAACAAATTTCGACACGAAATTTAGTTTCTTGGCATCTGCATAGATTTGCATTGCAGAAAATTTCAAACTGTAAAAATAAATGTGCATCTGTATACATGCAAACTGCACCTTCTTTATATACCTATATATTAATTTATTTTGAATATAAATCTTTAATGTAAAAATAATGCTATCCTACAGATCTAAAAAAAAAAACATTCTAAATATAAATTAGGTTAAGAAAACCTTGTGCATCTAATAAAGCATTTTGAGCTGGGTATTAAGAAATTTGATGTTAACCATTATCTAGATAAAAAAAAAATATTGATTAGTCCAATAGGGCTTTGTCCCTGAAAGACTATTGTTTTCGTTTTGAGATTTTGCGTTTGATGGCTACAAATGGTGAATCTCTTATCAAACTGTTGCTACCAAGGGTCGCGCTTTACATTTGAAGAAATTAAGTAATGAAAAATCTGCATAAATGTATGTATATTTCTCGCATTGTGATGAAACAACGGTACATAGAGCCATCGAATTTTGAATAACGTAATCCTCCTATGAATATGGGCCTGTGCAAGACCGAATTTGAAATTGTTTTATGGTCGATTTCCTATTTTGTAAAAGTTTAACGATTTTTTGATTAAAAAACTCAAGGATTTCAAAACGGGCACTGGCAACGTTGTACGCAAAAAACACTTTTATCTAAAGCGCGTTGAATCTCTGTATTCGAATTTCTAAAGATATGCTTCTTTTAAAACTATTTTGCGATATTGCTGTTGAACTGAATTTTATGGTTTAAGTGCGAAGAATGTGATATTTAATCAATAAATGTAACACACGAAATGTTAAAAAAAAACGCCTCTTTGGACGTAATTTAAAATCTGAAACCTTTCGATTTATATATATATATTTAATTACCAAAATCTACAAATGTAGCAAACGGGTTTGAAGCGTGTGGTTAGGGCAAGATAAAATTCACAAAATGATTAATGGCAACAGCAAGAAAAAGTTTTAGAAAGTTTAAGAACGTAAAATGATTTAAATTTTACTTGCATAAAGATCATTTTACTAAAATCGTTTTACTTTGATTAATGAATTCGATAATAACGACTAAAATTACGGCATTCTAGTTACGCAGTCTAATTATTCATGTTTTAATGCTTCAGATACACACATCAGGTGTAATTATATAAAACATTAAAATTGAACAATAAAGTTTTGCTAAACACTATACTGGTTCACAAATTCCTATACAGGATTTCAGAGGGCTATTGCACTTCCTATCTGCTTCAATTGTACAAACACCACCTTCTGAAAGTATCTTCTTTCAAAATGATATCTCCTAAGCTAAGAGCTTATCGATGGTTGTAGCAAAGATCCTAAAACTTCACACGAATACAGGTACGATACGACACGCGAGTTTCCACGCCGTCACAGCACACATATTTAGTCTTTAATTGTACTATTAAATATCTTCAAGGGTCCTTTATAGTATCAGAATTTAGTATCTCAATATAGTTACTCATTTCGGAATTTAACAAAGCTGAATTTATTATACAAAAATTGAAGTGGCAGAGCCAACAGTAATTGTGTAAAATTGATGTAATTTTGTTCCAGGAAGAAAATTGCGTACAGTAAACAAAGAAGTACTATCAAAATTTTCAGGTTTCTTCTTTGGTATATGCGGTGCTACAGTTTTAAAACATTATTTTTAATCTTTCACATTTCAGACAAAACTATCAGTGAAACTTAGTAAATATCCATTGTGATATCCATTGTAATCCACTGGAAAATATAGGAATAATACTTGTGTAAACGAATGTAACTTCAGATAGAGATTGCAAGGACGTAATAAAAGCTTGCAATAAATTGAACAGCAAAATTTCGTTTTCGGATATCTGCATATGTTTGCATGTCTGAAAATTAGAAACTCTAAAAATGCATGTGCGTCTGTAACAGTGTCACTTTTTTTTCATATGTACACATACATACATAGATAGATAGATATAAAATATATGTTTTTAATACAGAAATTTTACTCTCTTGGAAATTAAAAAAAAAATATTTAACTTCAAATTACGTTCATGAAACCCCGTGCAACAAATAAAGGATTTTGAACTATATGTTAAGCAATTTGATGGAAATAATTAAGCAGAAAAAAGGATTAATTAACTTCTTTTTAATAACGAAAATCGGCATCTGGAATCCAAGAGCTTTCATGCGTGTCGTCACGGCAAGATAAAATAATAAATGGCAGCAGTAGGAAAATGTTGAAGAAAAACGATTTTTCGAAAAACAATAGCTTACAAAATATATAAGGATAAGCGTTTTAAGATTTTGAAAAGAACAGACAGGGATCATAAGTTTCAAAGATGGGACAGGAGTTCTGTGATGTTTGCCTTCTGGCTTTACGGTTATTACATGACTACTAATTCTTTCTTTTTATGATAGGATGACACATACATTCACCGCAAAGTAAGTTTTGAACGAGAAGAATAAACAATTTAAGAAGCTAATAACGCTTGGAATTACGGCATTCTGGTTAAGCATTCTAATTGTTCATATTTAAATGCTACAAATACACACATGGGGGGGATAATTATTTAAAATTTTAAAATTGAACATTAAATGTTACTGAAGCCTATACAGATTCATAACATCCTATATAAGTGTTCAGCCAGCTTTCTATCTGCTTAGATAGTACAAACACTCCCATCGACTTTCGCCATCGTCGGAAGAGCTAGCCCACTGGGTTAGGCCCTTTTCAGCCTGTTGGATTCCGCCGATGGAATTAAAAACAAATGCATAAATAAATAGAAATAAAGAGCTTAGTACTGTGTCTTCCTGCAAATGTAACGGTAAACGAGAAATATTGAAATAAGGACCAGAACATGGAAAGAAGGGGCATGGTGGGGACTGCTGAGGTTAAGGGGAACACTTTTCTCTATTATGGTAGATTTTTAGCATACAGTTATATTAAAGATATGCTATATAATCAGGTGCAGATGTAATGATGAACAAATGCATTACAAATTGGGGGATACATTAAATAATTTCTGGATTAATCGTAATATTAAATATAATTAAAAAGAAAACAAGGTAAAAACGACAAAAAAGACATTAAATAAATTAATATACGTACAGAGCGGACAGCTGACGGTACTGTGTCCAAGGAAAGAAATCACTCCAGGCTGTCAGAAATGCTTTTAGCATTGCTAGTACAGTCTCTAATGCACCTGAGCGCATAATTATTCTTAATTGCTTTCTTGAACTATGCCGGCATATTGATTGCAATTAGTCTTCTTAATGTCAGCTGGTCTTTTTAAAGTAATGTTCGTCGGTTGAGGCAATGACCCAGAAACATCACGCAAATACAGATACGATATGACACACAAATTTCCACGCCCTTATAGCATACACATTCAGTATTTAATTGAAGGTTACCGAGAGATAACTATGACTGATGAATACTCATACGAGGTGTGACACAAAAAAAGCGAGACTAACTGTGCAGCTTGAAAACAGAATGGAGTTCGCAACAACTGTTTTAAAGATGTCGTGTCAAACGCCTCTTCTATCCATGCAGCCAGTTTCGACTTAATGGGAAAAGCCAATGGGGAGTACTTCGTCATTGAGTGAACGTAAATTTATATTCTGCCGGAAAATTGTCTAATGTAACCACCGAACAGCGAATCAACATTAAGTTTCTTGTGAAACTTCAGAAATCAGCCACAGAGTAAACATCTCAAATGTTAACCGAGGCTTATGGGAATGTAACTTTGTCTCATGCATGTTTGAATGGCATAAGCGGTTTTCAGGTAGAAGGGACCCTCTGGAAAATGATCATGATTGATGCCATGATTGAATGGGTTCTCAGTGGTCAGACTCTTAATCAATACTACTACATTGAAGTTCTAAAAAGTCTTAGTGAAAAAATTAGGAACAAAAATCCACAGTTGTGCCTTGATAGATGCCTGTTACACCAGTATAATGCCTTCCCTCGGCGCTATCGGTCAAGTAGTTTCTGACCAGCAAAACCATTACCGTGATGGGGCATCCTCCTTATTCACCTGATTTGGCTCCACGCGATTTTTGGCATTTCCTAAAGGGTTACCTCATTCCAGAACTGTTACCAGCAATGGCGACACCGAATGCAGAAGGCGAACTACTTATAAGGTAGTGATGTCAGTAAGTACAATGATTTATTGGACCAGTCTCGTTTTTTTTTGTGTCACACCTTGCATATTCCAAAGATGCTTCGGTTTGTTTGATTATGGCAAACCACATGTGGTTATTTATCTAAGGGGAAATATGACTATTTGGAGGTTTTTGTAAGACAAACTGGCTCTTAGTTACGTTCCATATCGCAAAAACGATGAAAATGGACTTGCAGCTAACCCATCCCGGATTTTTGCGAATTTTTATTATTTCGATATATCTAATCACCTGCGACAGCTTAATAACTGGGACGTTATTGGTGTGTGTTCTTGAAGAAAAATGTGTAATGAGTAATTACACAACTTGTTCTGTTTGAGGGTGAGATGTGTTGTGAGCGGAAAATTCAGATGCGCAGTGAAGACTAGTGTCACTAGAGACTCATCTTCTTCAATTTCTTTCTATGGGATGTCTTTAGTGCCATTAAGAGGTGGAATATTTGTGTTGCTTTTTTATACTTAGAAATTGCATTCCACACAGAACCTGAAACCTTAATCCGTTGAAAGTGATTCTAAGTATCTGGTCCAGTCAAGTTGAAATTGTTTTTTGTTAATGGTCCTGACCACACTGACTGTGTTCATGAGTCTTTCGTCTTGCGGACAACATGATATTTTCCAGGTTTTCTTAGCAGGGTTTTATTTTTAAATCAGTTCTGTTAGAGCAGAAGTTTATATCGTTAACCTCCTTTATGTTTTTGGTGTGTGCAGATTGTATACTGTATTCGTAAATTCTTTCGTCAAATCGTCTAAATCATTTCTCATATGTATAAGCTGGAAATATATCAGGTGTTGTGTAGAGCTTTGGCATATAATGCCCACTTCGTAATAAAAACTCTTGTGTTATGTAGTGATATACGCCATTGCCAAATTATGATCCAAAGCAAGTTTATTCATGCTCTCAGTATAAGTCGGAGCATTAATATTTTTGAAAGGAAAAAAAAAAAAGAAATCAATAACTTCGGGTCTTGCAACGGTAAATTATTGTTGCTTTATTCGGAGCTGCACTTGAAACATTGGCCCACTAAGTAAGATCTTATATTTTCTACAATGATGTTCTACCATTCGCTGATGTACCCCAAGTTGGGCCTGACGGTTGTGATTAAAGAGAAAGATTTGTAAATTGAATTATTTTATACTAGCTATTATGATTTGTTTGCTTCGGCCGTTAGATGACACTCAGAAAGTCCTGTCTCTGGACTTTACTCATAACTTAATTTCTATATGAAGACGAAGATGTTTAAGCCTAGCAATACTGTAGGTGCACCCCTAATGATTCTGGTTGTATGCATATAACATTATGTGTGCTAATAACGACCGGAATCATCGGATTTCATACTCGAAAAGAAATTGACGAATGGTAATATGCCGCAAATGGTGACTCACAAACATCCGGGAATTCCGGAAAAGAGAGTATAGGAAAAAAGAATTGCTTGATAAGAAAAAAGAGGTAAGTGAAATTTTCCTGTTAGATCGTAAATACACCTTAAAAGAATATATAGAAGAGCACGGCGCTAAGAGCAGCTAAAACTAAATTTATTAACAGTACTAAATCTTACGCACTCGACCACTGAACTCATGGAAAAACTGTTTTTAGTATTAACAAGAGAAACAGCGAAATTAGTTACAGAGAAAATCAAGAAATAGAAGTAGATATGTCAGACGTGAATAAACTATAAAAGACATAACATGTACTCAAAATTACAAAGAAAAGATTTTAATTTGCAAAACACGCATAAACAGATATCTCACTTGAAATTAGAGTGGAGGATAATAATTCTAGATATTCTAATTCAACCTTATTAGATTTTAATTCTGCTCAGATAAAAATTTCGAGTTTAAAATATTTGGGCTTGGCTTAAAACTACTATTCACGATAACGAATCGCTAAATGCCGCAGAAAGTATTAAATACCGTATTTGACGGCATATAAGACGCACCCTTATTTAGAAGGCCACACACAAGGAAGAAAAGTTTGAATAGTCCGCGCGAGAGCGCGGTACCACAATAACTTAAAATCTGGTTTCTCTTAGTTCTCACGTTTCGTAAACGCCAAATAAACAATCATTGAATGCAATTACCAAACATATTTTTATTAACGAAAATTAACAAACGGCAATCTATTTTGAACATGATATGTAAATTTCAATAATGAATAAATGAATGAACGGCAAGCAATCAAACATAATACAAAATAAAGCAGAAACAACAAAAAAACACAGATTCAAGGAAAACGTTGCCTATCATGAAATTAGACTTTAATCAATTTCAAAACCATAAAAATCCTTTTCACTATCATCATCATCTAAAACGAGAATATTGCCATCACTACTGTTTACGTTATCGCTAATGTCATCTTCTTCGAATAATGCGTCGTCTTCTGTTCTGTCAAGAGCATTATTGATTCCGCACATCTTAAAGGACTTAAAAAGTACTTCAGCCTTTACGTCCTCCCAAGATCTCTTTACCCACTCGCACACTTGTGAAATAGAAGGCCGTTTCATTCTACCTGAGGGTATGAGGGCGTGATGTGGCTCTCCCATCTACTTGTTCCATCGTTCTCGCACTTTTTCCTTAAATGGCTTATTCACCGATACATCTAAAGGCTGCAATTGGCTAGTCAATCCACCAGGAATGACAGCTATCTGGGTTTTTAATTATCTCGCATTATTCTTTATGATTTCAGTTCTATGGGCGCTAAACTGATCCAAAACCAAAAGAGAGTGTTTTCTTAAGATTCCACCAGGTCGCCTCGCCCATACGTCCTGTAACCACAGTTTCATTCCAGCTTTGTCCCTCCAGCCTTTCGGATGAACATGAACAATTACACCCGTTGGAAGTTTTTTTTTCGGAGGAGTTTTTCTTTTGAATATGAAAAACGGCGGTAGTTTTGTGCCATCAGCACAACCTGTTAGAACTACCGTATATCGGGTTTTTCATGACCTGTGGTTTTTATGGTTATTAATTTAGACCCTTTAATACTCACAGTCTTGTTGGATAGTTCATCAAATGTGAGTGGAATTTCATCCATATTTCCTATTTGAACGAGCTCAAAAGAAGTTTTCTTGCGTTCATTTATAACAAACCTATGAAATGCTAGTATTTTTTCTTCATAATCTGCTGGCATTTTCTGTGCTTGTGCATTCAGTTGTTTTTGTGCTCATTGATAAGCCTTGTCTTTTCATGAACCTGTAGCACCAGCCCTCAGGCCCTGAAAAGTTCTGATTCCCATATTTTTCTGCAAATCCTTTGGACTCATTGATTATCATTTTACACATCAAACACTTATCCCAGATTTCCTCTTATCTATCACCCACATTTTTACGGCATTTTCAAGTTTAGGCCAAGATGGAGCTGGACATCGAAGGTTATGTTTTTGTTTTTTAGCAGTCTTCAGTTGATCTTCCTGTAACCACAGTTTAACGCCAAGTACGTATCATTTTTTTTGGTAGGTGGTGGACCGAAATGCCTTGCTGCTGCTCTATTTCCATGCACTTTGGCGTAGTTTAACACTCCTAGTTTATATTGAATTGTATAGCTTAAATCTCTTGTTTCCTGTACTCATATTTTCCAGGGTATTCTTTTAAAACAAATAGTTTTAAGCACCGATACCGACACGTTTATACAGAGTTTATACAGCCGACACGTGTGTCGGCTGAGTCAAAGAAAGTCTATGTAAAGAAGGAAAGGCTTCATAGACGTAATGTGACCGTCGAACCTGTTGGAACTTCCCCATCAGCTTCGGACTTTGGTGCTTTTTGGCGACAGATATTTCACGCATGCGCAAAATAATTATGGCAGATGTAGAAAAAGTTATGTGTGTCTAGACCTTTATCCGGGCAATGAATGCATTGGTTGCAGGCGGAATTTATGATTACCAAGAAGATGTACTCAAGGTTAGGAATATTTTATTTGATCAGGCTCTTCCATTACATGGTAATGGATAAAAGGAAAGATTGGAGATTGAAAACCATTTGTGTCCAACAGGATAACTTAAATAAAGAACTAAACCGATCCTCTAAATTGCAATTATTGTAAGGAAACGGACAACCCAGTAGATGTACTCACGAAAGGGAAAAGAAAAATTTCAAAATTAATGAAAGATGTTAAGTCGTTGCAAAGCGCTCCACGGTTAAATTTACCAAACTAACGATATTCTCAAAGTGATTTAAGTGAAGTAAATTCAGAAGACTTAAAAACTGAAAAGAAAACTGACGTGCAATTTTCTTGTAATATCTCGTCAGTAGTAGACCCATTTTTCAGTGTTGAAATATATGAAGAATTTTCAAGATTGTATCGAATTCAGCCTAGATTAAACGATATGTAGGATACAATAAAAATTGGGGAGACGAAAAAATATACCCGAGCTGCTTTACAAGTCCAAGAAACAGAAATGGGGTGAAGAGTTAACTGAACAAAAAATTTAAGCACAGAAATAAACATTTGAAAAAATATAAACCACACACAATTTTTTCAAAGCCACCGCTCTGTCTAAAAAAGGCAGTGCAGTTCCATTTAAAACATTAGACGCTATCTGAAAAACCAACTTTTCTTACTGCTAATTTAAAATGTATATATCGCAAGAGTATACGAAAAAACTAGTAAGTGAAGTCATCGTAATAAGTTTTTCGCAACAATTATAATCTCAAACTGTAAATGTAATTTTAAAAATCCTTAGCACCATCGAATCGAAACTTGTTTCCTCTTCACATGTGTTTCCTGAAGAAATTTGAAAAATTAATTTTCCTAAGTATTTAATAGTTCAAGGTGCATGCATTTAAATAAAGGTTAGCCAAGGGTTATCAAAGATTTGTTTAGAAATCTGTCAGATATAAATCGTAAGTTTATCAACGGTAGTGAACGAGAACACCATGCATTTGTTTAGAAACAAAACAAAAGTATTTGCAACATTTTTTGCACGACCAAATTTCAATTTATAAAGTGTTCCTCCCGCCTTCTTGGCATGCCTTCGTTGTGTGGTGGTCTGCATGCTAGGCGCGTATTGGATTCCCGGCGAAGGCGTTGCTAATTTTTCATCTTTCGCACTTCCAAAAACTTAATGACTCTGCATTTGGCGCCCGAAATAAAAGTGTGGTATATGATTATTCTCCCCGCCCACAATTTCGTGATTAGGTCTCTTAAAAACACCACTCGACCTTTAAAAGTCAGAGTATATAAGGTATATAAGGTATTTCTCCTCGCATTCTCGGCATGCCTTTAGGGTGTGGGGGTCGGCAGGCTAGGCGCTTATTCCAGTGGTCCGCGGTTCGATTCTTATTTTTTTTCGCTCCTGCTTCCGAAGTAAACCTAATGACACTACACATTTTAATACTTTTATGTTATTATTCTCTACGAGTCTGATATAATTTACGTCCCTCAACTGGGTGCGCAATAATGTGCGTGAAAACATTCATTTGCATTTTGTTACTAGATATTTTTTTCTTGAATTTAATTTCTTTTCATCAACTTGTCTGTAGTCAGTTTGTGCATTGATTTAATTCCGAAAGTTCGATGATTCTTCAGACCATTAGTATACAAGCAGCGGTGAAAGGAAAACGTAATTATGGAAATAAAATTTTCTACAATGATTTTAATGCCATGTCACATAAATAATCAAATCCATAATTTCAAATCTCTGAATTAGTTTAATATCACAGTTTGCAGATTTTTAGAGGCGTTACTGATGATTACTTTAATGATAATGAAAATAATCTAAAATTGGACTCAACTGAAATCATTTTTGGATTAAAATACTAAAATTGTTATAAATCGTTGCCATAATTATTAGTATCATAATAATGCTAATTGACTGAACGGAAAATGCATTCGTTGGCTGCTCAAGATCGATTGGACGGCCAATAGGTTCAGGCTACTAGTTTATAGGATTAGTGTTTTTTGCGAACAAAGAAATAATATTAATTTTTAAGAGAGTTTTCGTCTAATAGATCACGGACTCCACTATACTGTATTATCAGTTCGGTATGGTATGGTATTATTCAATTATGGCAAAGCACACGAGGGCTATCTGCCTAAAGGGAGGGATGCCTTCGTGGAGGACTTTCTAAGGGAAACTGGCTCGTATACACGTTACACATGGGGAAAACCACGAAAACGCCCATGCAGCCAGCCCGTTCGCGGGATTCGAACTTCGGACCGAACTACCAGTGTTCAGCGTCTGTACCGCTCGGCCGCTGGTGGGCTATTATCAGTTCGGAAACCACGTTTATATTGTTAATCTGACACAGCGCAAGTAGCATGAGTACTTAATCTGTAAACTATGTCGACTTGTGATGTTACGCATCAGGTTGTTAGAACGATGAACTATAAGTGAACACTGAACCTAACGGTTAACACTCAAAATTACCTTAACATATTGAAGAATTTTAGCCCTCAACAACTATGTAAATGGAATCAGAAAACAAGTTTGATGAAAATACAAATAAAAGTTCATTATGCTGTTCTTATTGTTTGTAACAGAAAGTATAATACAAATCTGAGACTGTGTTTTGTTGTAATCAAAATAGCTGCTTTTGTTGCTTATTTTGGTTGTCCGAATTGGATCAAGTCCACGAAATTCATTGTGGCAACGAGTCAAGTTTGCGCCTGTCCTTAGCATACAGTCACATCACAGGTACTGAATACAAATACAGCATACAGTTACCTTTGGGCACCATACAAGTAATAAATGTTCCACCTTTCTTAGTTTCGCTGCCAATTTGGAAGGCCAACACCGTCGGGAGGCGTGTCAGAGGGTATCCCAGCCCTCTTTATTTAGCTGCTGTGTCTCGAGAGGATTTTCGGCTGACACATATAAGGATTGCCAAATGAGTAGTGCAAAGACACTACACATTCACAAAGTTTTTTTTCCTTCACCTGGATTCGTACCGGTCCCCTCCGATACGGCAGTTAGCCTCGCTAACCGCTGTCCAGTTCGGGTATCGTAGAAATAGGATGGCCAAGATGATTCTGTTTTCTTACGTAGTTAAATTTCTACGATCCAGGTTTACACTGCAGTTAAACACTTATTAGCTTACAAGAAGCTTAACCGCTATCTAATTTTAGTTCTGAAATGAATTTAGCAGGAACAACCTTTTAGTGAGGTACTGGTGAACATTATTCTTGCCGATCTAAGTTCTACATTTAATCACGCTTGACCCATACTGCAAAGGCACTACTCATTTACAAACATCTGTGCCTTCACCGGGATTCGCACACGTGCCCTTCGATGCGGCAGTTAGCGTCGCTGATCGTAATCCCGTTTGAGTGGCAGAGAGAGAGAGGATGACCAAGATGATTCTTTATCTCTCGTAATTAAACTTAGAAAATTTATAAACACAAAGTTTAATTCAAAGTTAAACATCTGATAAGTCTTAATGCAGTTAAGCTCTTTCGAAGTTTACGAGTAGCACAGGCGTTATTTAATTTTAGTCTATTCTGAATGGAAAATTCTCTAATGCTTGTTCGATGCTCAGTGATCTTGCACTGATTTTTGAACCCTAGATTGCAGATGGAAATGAATGAAAGAATTTCGATATTTAAAAAATTCAAAGACTTAAATGAATCACAATATGCTTCCTTCATATAAAATTATCAGTATTATAGATAACAGTAAATTAGATTTTGTGCCGATGTTTGCATCAATATTTGCAGGTTTGATATTTTATTATAGACATTTATTTTCTCTTGTAATTAATAATTAAAATTTTACCTTAATATATATTTTACAGTTGTATTGCTTTTATTTCTGCGATTGCACATTTTATAATTAATATACTGTAGCCCACCGCAAAACATATAGGGAAAAGTTTTATAAGTAATATATATAAGTAAATATAAGTAAAGTTTTCATCAAGACCCACATGTTGATACTCAACTATGCAAACCAGAGACAGAAACAGAAATAATTTCTGGAAACAGGCCATCCATACGAAAAGCATTATAATACTCTCTCTGTCCCAAAGTACACTCATGTCCATAAATTAAGGATGATTCGGAGTCACGCGGAAATGGAACTCTAAAATAAATATATCACCTGTAAAATCATTACACACATCTTCAAGAATCATATGCAAATTTCAGGAAGTAAACAGATGACACCGATGGTACGTCACAATGACGAGAGTGCAAGACTGTAATATATAAGCAATACAGACAAAGAAGTAAAATTGTTCGCAGGCGCTTTATAAGCATTTCAGTGCAATAACCGAATAGTTATGACACAAATGACGCATTTGGATGATTTTTTACGTGGTAGAATTATCGGCCGTCTGGAATGTGGGCGTACCCAATTGGAAATATAAGACGAACTTGGAACTGCCCAGAGTGTCAGCTCCAGGCTTTGGTAACGATTCCAGGATGATGGTAATGTGAGTAGACGTTACAGCACAGGTCGCCCCAGAGTTACAACGCCGGATAAGGACCGGTATTTGGCAGTTACTGCCAAAAGAAACAGGCGGAGCACAGCCTCAGACCTGTCTCGTCAACTCTCTTCAGCCACTGGTACGACAATTTCAAGGCAGACCGTGTACAGACGCTTAGGGTAGATTGGTCTGTATGCTCGTAGACCTCTCAGATGTGAACGCATCTGACAGGGGTCTACTTACTGCAACTCACTGTCGCCTGAGGTTAGCCTGGAGTAGAGAGCATACATTGTGGACACCGCTATAGTGGGCTTGTTTGATGTTTTCCGACGAGTCCAGGTTTAGCTTGCAGTCTGATTCTCGCCGGACGTTCATATGGAGAGCTCCAGATAACCGTTACCACCAAGAAAATATCACTGAACAACACCGTTACGGTGGTGCAGGAGTGCTCGTTTGGGGTGGAATTATTGTGGGTTCCAGAACTGACCTGCATGTTTAAATTGGAACCATGACAAGCCAAATCTATCGGGACTTCATTCTGGAACAACATGTACGTTTGTTTCGGGGCGCCATGGGCGCACAATTTGTGTTTATGGATGACAACGCCCGTCCTCACTGTGCAAACATCGTAAGCGAATGCTTCAATCGGAGGATATTACCCGTATGGACTGGCCAGCATTCTTACGGACTTGAATCTAGTAGAGCACGTGTGGGACATGCTTGGCCGACGAGGTGCAGCCCGTCAATCACCTCCTACATGTCTACCGGAACTTTGGAGAGCATTGCGTTTTCAGTGGTGTAATATCCCCCAAGATCAGATCAATAATTTGATACTCAGCATGCCTAGGCGTTGTATGGACTGTATTGCATCGTCTGGGAGACATACAATGTATTAACAATCATACCAACCGTGTAATATCGGTATTTTGTAAAGAGGTTTTTTGTAATTTGCTCCAGGGAGGAAAATCGCTTAATTTTTTAATAATATCAAACATATAGCATCTTTTTTTGCTCTTTACCTTTTGTTTAATAAATAAGCTTTACAAATAAGTCGAATTTGTTTTGCTTCTAACTCTTCCTTTGCCTGATTTTTCATTATCCTTAATTTAATGACATGAGTGTAGGTGCTACATTTGAACACTTTTGTACTGACTATTGATCTTGATTATGATGTCCTTTGAGCATTTTAAAGAAATTTCAAGGTTCTACGTAATCAATCAACAACATTTACTTATCAAGCATTACCTCCTTAAATCAGTACCAAATTAGTTTAGGAATGCATGCTTCAGACACACTTGAGCCCCGCCCCATTTGGTACGGACTCTTCTACCAGCAATCGCAGTATCTAATGAATTTGTGAATTGAGTGATCTCATCGCGCCCAAAAGCTGATTCCTGCGTACTCCAAATTTATTTTGCTTTCACCGCAATTTACGTTCCCTAATGTTCTCTAGGCATTTTTTGGTCATACTGTTACGAACACTTTAAGAGGTTAGTTACCATATCCTGAACATTTGGACTTTAGGAGCACTTAACTCAAGTTATAGGCATCGTTCTGTACCTGCGAATGCGAAGACATCTTAATCTATAAAAGTTTATTCATTATTACCTGTATATGTTTATGTATTTTACACCCTGGTTATTTAATTTGATAGAAGAAATTTATTTCTTACCTGGCCAATAATGATCTGGGGCCCCCGTTCTACCCCTCACTGCTGCTCTTCGGAGATCCACGCTCACTAACACATGACTGTCAAGTGATCTTCGGACCTAATTTTTATGGAGTCGGAAAACATTGTGCAAACTGCGCGATATTTCTTTATAAAATGAAACTTGGAATTGATCTTTATCGTGCATACGAACCAGTTTCCCTTTTGAAAGTCCTCGACGAAGGCATCCCTCCCCTTAGGCAGACATCCCTCGAGGCTTTACCTTAATCACATAAACATAATCTTTGTGACACGCTAGCAGTAGAGTCGTTACGAAATGGAGCATAGCTTAACAGCGCGCTGTAAATTCGCGTCGGAAAATTTGTCCTAAAATAAGTGATGCAGTTGTGGAAAGTAGAAATTGAGAATCAAAATGCCAAGTTAAGATAATTTTAATTGGAAATAAAACAATTTTGATTGATATTTAAGAAATTTCTTGCTCATGATGTAGTTCCGGGATTACCCAAGTTTCGCGGAAAAAGAGTTGGACGACGAAGTTTTTTTTTAGAGAGATGGGTTATTTTGTACGAGTTACCTCCATCTGATATCATAATGTTTTCTTAAATGTAGCTACTAATTTGAGACGGCGAGACTATTAAATTACTGTTTATAGAAAAACAAATTATTGCGTACCAGTTTTGTCGTCAACTCGCATGGTATAAAAATTTAACTACTTTTGTCAAGAAACCAATATTGAGCTGCAAGAAAGTATTGTTTAATCAAACTGCATGGCCTATTAGAGGTAAAGCGGTGGTTTTTCTGCGTTATAATTAACTGTTTATTTTGCAGGGACATACTTCCGGCTTTTTGTTAGAATATTTATTGCCAACAATTATCCATTCAATGTGAAGTGTGCCGATTCATAGGGATACTCAAAAAGCCTGATCTAGAAAAATATTTCACAAACGTATACATAGTCGAGAGGGGTCTTCAACTAAGAAAAAATACAACGTCCAAAAATTAGCAGTGTTTCGCAAAACCTTATTTGCCTGGAAGACGTTGAACTAAGATCTAACTTTTATTGATTCCATTGACGGGGATGTAATAGACTAAAGAACACCTAACTCAGTGAACCAACGATTCTGTCAATGGCGCAATGAAAGATTATAACTGCTGATTGATTTTAATGTCTTCATTTCGATTAAGAGCTTTTTCTCCCTTGCTTATTGATGCAAAAATATTACACTGTATAGATTTGAGATGATGGGATGAACATAAAGCTGAAAAAATTATCTAAAGGATGGAAACTGGATTAATTGTCAAAGATTCCTTGGGAGATGTGTTGTATATGGAGTATGTCGGTTTTTTGACTTCCTCGTTAACAGCTGTTTACAACTGAAACTACAATTAATTTTCTTCAAGAGTGCTTTATTGTTTCAAAATTGAGTATCTCGATGCAGTTACTCATTTCAAACTTTATCAGAGCTGATTTTATTATACAAAATTTCAAGTGGCAGAGGGAGCGGTAATTGTGTATAAAATTGATGTAATTTTGTAATTAATTGCTTAAAGTAAACAAAGTAGTACTATTACATTCCTCAGGTTCCTCCTTTCGTTATATCCAATGCAATGTTTTAAAACATTACTTTAAATAATTCCCTTTTCAGTCAAAATTATCAGTGAAATTCAGTTAATATCCATTGTGTGTGTATTTAATTATGGCAAAGCACACTAGGGCTATCTGCCTAAGGGGAGGGATGCCTTCGTGGAGGACTTCTAAGGGAAACTGGCTCGTATACACGTTACACATGGGGAAAACCACGAAAAGACCCATGAAGCCAGCCCGTTCGCGGGAATCGAACCTCGGACCGAACTACCAGTGTTCAGCGACTTTACCGCTCGGCCGCTGGTGGGCCTAATATCCATTGTGATCGTGAGTAAAGCAAACAAGGAAAGCTATCTTCAGTATGGATGCAGTGGTGAATAGGGCAAATTTGACAGAAGGAAATATTTAGAAATAAAATAGTTCGAAATAAGATTATTCTGAAAAATATAGGAGTAATACTCCATGAACAAATGTAACTTCAGATGGAGATTGCAAGGACGTAATAAAAAGTCGCAGCAAATTGAACGGCAAAATTTAGTTTTTAAGCATCTGCATATCTTTGGCATTTCCGAAAATTGGAAACTCTAAAAATTCATGTGCTTTTGTATGTAACAGTTCCTCCCCCCAGGGCTCAGGCGATCGTCTGGGAAGTACTGGTTAGGATCTGTATCTAGGCAGTCTCAACCACGGGGGTATAAAATCAGACTACACAGAAGGTCTAAGGGCTCTTGGGACAGAGTAAGGCTCGGCAGGGACCGTAC
Organism: Stegodyphus dumicola; assembly: GCF_044657685.1. Classification (NCBI taxonomy): domain Eukaryota; kingdom Metazoa; phylum Arthropoda; class Arachnida; order Araneae; family Eresidae; genus Stegodyphus; species Stegodyphus dumicola. Next base: position 57,950,433 of record NC_140770.1, on the reverse strand, counting down.
TGGTACTGCCTTGTCTGCCCTTGCTCTGTGGGGTCGTCACATTGTAGATTGATTTTTGTGTGGGGCGGTGCAAATCTGAGAGGCCAAGTAGGCAGGACAGAGCTGCCTCGCAATACGAGTTGTATGTAACAGCGTCACCTCCTTTATATACTATGTACACATAGATAGACAGATTTAAAATATACATTTTTAATACAGAAACTTTACTGTACTGGAAATTAAAAAAAAAAATATTTTAACTCTAAATTACGTTAAGAAAACCTCATGCAACTAATAAAGCATTTTGAACTATATGTTAAGAATATAAACCTAATGACACAACGAATTTTAATACTTGTATATTATTATTCTCTACAAATCTGATACAATTTACGTGTCTCAACTGAGTACGCAAAAATGTGTGTGAAAACATTTATTTGCATTTTGTTACTACATAATTTTTCCTTCAATTTAATTTTTTTATATTTACATGTCTGTAGTCAATGTCTTTAATCAATCAAACACATTAAAATCATAACGACACTATAGACCACACTTGTGATACACGCTTTTAAAACAATTTGAGGTGAACAGCAAACTGAAACACAATTCAGGCACAGAACCAAGCAGACGAATAAAAAAAGTACAATTTATTTCAAATCCACCGCTTCGCCTAAAACAAGTAGCGCAGATTCATTTAAGAACTTTCACTAGGTTTTACAGCATTTTAAAAATTATATACGTCAAAATTATACAAAAAAAAGGGTAATAAATTGTTTTAACTTTTTCAGAATAATTGTAATCTTAAATTGTAAATATGCCTTTAAAAATCCATTGCTTTATCAAAGAGAAACCTCTTTCCATGCCAGATATATTTCATGGAGAAATATGAAATCTGAAGAACTAATTTTCCTAAGTATTTGGTATTTCAATCTGTATGAGCTTCATGCATTTTTTTGGCAAAGTGATATCACAGATTTTGTTTGTTGAAAAAGCTATCAGAGATTTATCCTAATATTCATCGACAGTAGTGAACGAGAATACCATACATTTGTTGAGAAATAGAAAAAAGAAGTTGCTTGATTAATTGCACGACCAAGTCTAAATTTTAATAGTTTTATATTATTATTGTCTGCACATCTGATATAATTTACGTGTCTCAAATAGGTACGTAAAATTAAGTATGAAAACACTGAGCTGCATTTTCTTACTACATATGCTTTCATTCAATTTAATTTTCTTTAACCAACATGTCTGTAGTCAATGTGTGCATTGATTTAATTCCTGAGGTTTCCTACCTCTTCAAACCTCAATATACAGGCAGCAGTAAAAGTAAAATACAATTATAAAATAAAATATTCTATAACTATTTTAGTGTCAAGTCGTATAAATAATCAAATACATAACTTCAAATCAATTAATTTGTTTAATATCACAGTTTTCAGATTTCCAGAGGCGTTACTCATTTTCGGTTTTAATGACAATCAAAATAATGTAAAATTGGACTAAAAACAATTTGATTTCTAAAACTGTTTCATATCCTTTCCATAATATTTAGTATCATAATAAGGCTAATTACCTGAATGGAAAATGCATTTGTTGGCTGCATAAGTTTGCTTGAATGAATGGAAAATGCATTTGTTGGCTGCATAAGATTGATATCTCTAGGTTCAGACCACTACCTTATAGAATTAGTATTTTTTGCGCACAATAAAATATTATTCTTAACATAGTCTAATTTATCATGACTTTACTATGCTATATTATCAGCTCAGAAACCACATTCACTTTGTTAATCTGTCACAGGTGCAAACCGCACGGGAACCTAATCTGCAAATTATGTTCGCTTCAAATTAATAAACCTTCTCAGTATACTAAACTATCTGTGAAAACTTAACCTAACGGCTAGCATTCAAAATTATCTTAACCCGTTGAAGAATTTGTCCTTAACAGTTATGTAATTGGAATGACAAAACAGATTTGATAAAAATAGAAATAAGTTCATTAAGCTGTTCATCAGGTTTATAACAGAAACAATAATTTTTTGCAACCAAAATATTTTTTTGTTTTTGTTTTTGTTTTGTTTTGTTTTGTTTCTAATTTTGGTTGTCTGATTCAGATTAAGCGTACAAAATTCACTGTGGCCAGGAGTCAAATTAGCGTCTGTTTTTAGCATACAGCTACAGTATAGGTGCTGAATACAGGTACCTTAAGCATATATCAGCTAGATTGGGCTGATAAGTTACAAGAAACAGTTCGACTTTGCTTCAGTTCCGACGCCAATATTGAAGGATGATCCGGGGGATGTGTCCAAGGGTCTACCATCTTTCCTTCCTTACCTAAACCTCTCTAAATTTCTTTCGTCTGTCCGCATATACAGAGTGACCCCTGCTGCAGACACTACTCATTTCCAAACATATATGCTTTCACTGTCCCCTTCATTACGGCAGTCAGTCCCCTTCATTACGGCAGTACCCGTCCCTTTCATTACGGCAGTCAACGTCGTTTACCAGTGCCCCGTTTATAGATATAGGTTGACCATGTTGAGTCTGTTTTCTCTTGTAAATAAATTTTAAAATATTATAAACACAAATTTTAATTCAAAGTTAAACATCTCATAAGTCTACCTTATAGTTGAACTTTTATGTAGCTTACCAGTAACACAACCACTTCCTAATTTTGGCACCCAAATCCTGGTCTACATTACAGGTGAAAACTTACGTAGCTTACAAGTACTTAACCACTATCTAATCAGTCCTCAAATGGATTTACGAGGAACAATCTTTTAGTGAAGTAATGGCGATCTGTAGACTAGTAATAGGTAAATTCCTACTTTTAAGCTTTCCCGCAAGGACATTTAGTTTATATAACTCTCTGGGCTGAGCGAAAATTGTGACATGAACAAAGAAGGATAGAACAGCTAAAAATATAAGTGTTAGTGAAATTTATGAATGCTTATAACAAATGTTCTAACAGATAAAAAACTACAATAAATAAAAAACTACAATTCGTTACAATGTCACCGTTTTGCCTAAAATAGACAACACAATTTCATTTAAAAAAAAACAGAGCATTTATAATGTATTACGTAAGCGCAATCTTAATATTATATGTATCGCAAGAGTGTATGAAAAAACTAGAAAGTAAAAAATTGGTTACAATTTTTTCATAATAAATATAATCCTAAGTTGCAAATATAATTTAAAAAATCTGTAGCATCATCGAATCGAAATCTGTTTCCAATATCACATGTATTTCATGAAGAAATTTTGAGAACTAATTTTCCTAAATATGAAATGGTCCAATATGTATAAGCTCCATGCATTTGATAAAACGCTAGTAAAGTGTTAACATATATTTTCTTAAAATGCTATCAGAGATAAATAATAATATTCATCGACAGTAGTGAACGAGAATACCATTCATTTATTTAGAAGCAGAAACAAAGTATTTCTGAGATTTATTGCACTACCAAGTCTCAAAGTTAATATTTTTATATTATTATTCTCTACATGTCTGATATAATTTATTTGTCTCAACTGGTAACAGAAAATTATGTGTGAAAACATTCATCTGCATTCTGTTACTAGATTTGTTTTCTTTAAATTTAAATCTTTTATATCAACATATCTGTAGTCAATGTGCGCATTCATTGATTTAATTCGAGAATTTCCCTAATTCTTCCGAACATCAATATACAAGGCTCCAAGATTGCTTGGAGGTCCTCTAGGGTTCAAACCACTAGCTTATAAGATCTCAGTTTTTTGCGCACAATGAATTATTAATTTTTAACAGAATTTTAGTCTAATAGATTATGGACTCTTCTTTGCTGTATTATCAGCTCAGACACTATATTCATTTATTTAATCTGACACAGCGCAACTAGCACGGGAACCTAATCTGTAAAACTATGTACGCTTGAGATGGGTAAACCTTGTTAGAAAGCTAAACTAACTGTGAAACCTCAATGTGTGAAAACTCAGTGTAACGTCTAACATTCAAAATTACCTTCACCAGTTGAAGAATTTTTGTCCTTAACAGTTATGCAACTGGAATCACAAAACAAGTTTGAAGAAAATTTAAATAAAAGTTACTTAAGCCATTCTTGTGGTATATAGCAGAAAATATAATACAAAATCTAAAACAATAATTTGTTGTCATCAAAATAGTTTTTTTGGTTACTAATTTTAGTTGTCTGGATTAGATGAAGCTCACGAAATTCACTAAGGCAAGGAGTGAAATTTTCGCCTGTTATTAGCATTTAGGTACATTATAGGTACTGAATACAAGTATCCTGCGCATAGACCAGTTAACTAGGGCATTAGCGCACAGGTACCTTGGACAGCATACAAGCAACATTTCGACTTATTTCGTTCTGCCGCTAATTTTTAAGAACAGCCCGGAGTGACTTGTCAGAGGGTCTCCCACCCCCTCTCTCACTACCTCTAACCTCTCGAGAGAATGTTCGGCTGGCCTCGTGAATAAATCGCCCCATGCTGCAAAGACACTACTAATTTACAATCCCGCTTCTTCCGGAAATCGAACACGTGCCCTTCGATACAGCAATCAGCATCCCTTACCACTGTCCAGTTTGGGTGGGATAGAAATAGGATGAACAAATGAGTCTGTTTTCTATTATAATTAAATTAAAAATATTATAAACTCAATTTTGATTCAAAGGTAAACGTCCGAAAATACACACTCCAGTTAAACTCTTTTGTAGCTTACGAGTAATGTAGACCCTATATAATTTTGGCACTCTAAATCAGGTTTACACTGCAGTTAAACTCTTAAGAAGCTTACAAGTAGCTTAACACTACCTAATTTTAGTTCTCAAATGGATTTAGGAGGAACAACCTTTTATTGGGTTAATGGCGAACATTACACTAGCCGAGCTATATTCCTACTTTAAAATTTTGCCTCAAGGACATTAAATTTTTTTAACTACCTGATGCGAGCAACAATTCTGACATGAGCAAAGAAGGATAGAACGCCTCAAAATATACGTGTTATTGAAATTTATGAATAATTATTAGAAACGCTCTAAGTGGAAAATTGTTTTTTTCTCGCCTTATGCTCAGAGATCTTTTGCACCCATTTTCAAACGCAAGGGTCCAGCTGGAAATCAATGAACGTTTTTCGATATTTAATTCAAATTAATTCCGATATGCAGTTTTGTCTGAGTTAGAAGATTTATGTTAAACATTTCACTGCATTTCGAATTAAAATTCTCCTAGTTTATGTTAAAGTTTATTAAAACGTTACATTTATTCTTGAGAAAACGGATTTTGGATACATGGTCTTTTCCCTATTTCAAGAAAGATTTCGATTGTGGTATCATCATCTAATACATATGCTAAACGTTTTAACAGGCATATTTTTATTTCTCTTTCAAGCGTAAAACATTTTTGTCGGACTGAAATACGGGTAATGAAAAGAGAAAACTATTAATAGGAAGCGTAATTCTTCGTATTACATTCTTCTAATATAATTCAACAGGAAAATTAAAAAAAAAATTAACAGTTGCTTAGCACTGTAGTTTTAGAACTGTCGATGCAGCGCTAAGTAATAATTTTCTCATTCAATAATAGAAAAACAAATTATCGCACACCAACTTTGTCCTCAACTTATCCGGTATACGAAAATAGGTACTTTTGATATAACACAACGTTAGGCGGATAATTTCGACATTTTTTTAATGAAAATGCATTACCCAATAGAAACAAAGCGGTGGTTTTGTAATGAAACATATCATAGATGGGGGATTTCTCTGCATATTTACTAATTACTTACGCTGTAGCAATATACTTCTGACCTTTTGTTGAAAGTTTTAGTGTGGACAATTCTCCATTCAGTGTAAAGTGTGCGAATTCATAAGAATACTTGAAATATCTGACCTAGAGAAATATTTCACAAACGCAATGAATAAACCAGAGCGGTTTCATCAATAAAGAAAAAATAGCAATGTCAACATTTTAGCAGTTTTTCGCAAAGTCTCTTTTGCCTGGAAGACATTGCACTAAGATTTAATTTCTGTTGACTAAACTGACGGTGATCTAATAGGCTAATGAACACCTAACCCATTGAACCAACGGACCTATCGATGGCGAAATGAAAGACACCAACTGCTAATAACTGCTGATTAATTTTAAAGTCTCCATTTCGACTAAGAGCTTCTTCTCACTTGTTTATTAATGCAAAGTGTGGAATTAGCAGTGCACTAGGGGGAAATGAGGATGACTATGTGTTTTAGGAAAGTGGCAAATCTAGTTACAGTGACAACCTAAGTAAAAATAAATATGATTTTAGCAGCAGTGATGACGAATTTCTGGGATTCTAAGAAACGCTGATGTATTTGCTAATTCTTTAATGCAACAGTTCCGTTTTCGTTGTATAAAGTGTTATCATTAAAATAGGTACTTAATCCTTTTCTGTCTAAGTATTTTTCCGAAGTTTTAACCTGATAAATCACTGCGCGTCTCACAGACCAGGAAATTGAGGTATTGTATAAATCGCCCTTCATTTCGTATCAGTGCCGACGATTTCGATGAAAAAAGGGTACCTTTTTAAAAACGAACTTCTTAACGAAGAAAAGCCGTTTTATATGCAGCATAAGGTCTAAAAATATCGTCAAATTAAACAGTAATCTTGACTTTTTTTAGTCTTGACTTAAATGCTTTTGTATGCATTTCTTGAAATGATTAATAAATGTAAATTTGTAATTTAAAAAAAAATGTATAATATTTTATTTAGTTTCATGCTGGTTATCTGTATCATTGCCTTGTTTCTGGTATAGACGCCCCCCCCCTCCCAGAAAAAAAGCGTTGTGCTCCTCGATAGCAAAAATTTCTCGATTTTCCATTACTTAGCTAGTGGAATTTCCTAGTTCCCCCCCCCCAATGAAATTACAGCTCTGCGACAACAACTGAGTGAAATATTTGCAGCTATCTACACAGAATTAAATGTTTATTTAAAAATAAAATATTTCCTAATTTTTATATCCCCTTTCTAGTTTATATAAAATTTCAAATTTTAACGATATCAGTTAATGAAATACTTGCAAGTAATATAATGGTTCTGCGAAATATATTCTTGATTCCAAACCCTTACTGCTAGGCATCAGCCCATCGCTCTTAGAATACATTATTAGTCCAGAAGGATTATTAATTTCATTTTGGCATTTTGCGTAGAAAACTATAAACGGTGAATCACTTTTCAAATTGTTGCCACCTAATATTTTCGCCCTGTATTATATTTAAAGAAATTAAATAATGAAGAGTCTGCATGAATGTATGTATGTTTCTCGCTTGTGATAAAAGGACGGTACCTAGAGCCATCAAAATTTGAATAACGTAATCTTCTATAGAATATCGGCATCTGAAAGCTCGGAGTTGTTTAATGAATTTTTGATTAACAAACTCAGCGATTTCAAAGCGAGCAATGGCAACACTGTACGAAAGGAAAACATTTTTATCTCCAGCGCGCGATATATATTCCTGATATACTAATACTGAATGAGACCTAAGAACACTTTTCTTTTAAAATATATCTCCCCTTATGATCCTTGACACAGTCGTTTACTTTCCCCTTCCGTAATTAACGTCAGTATCTTGCTCTTGACCGCATTTGCAAAGCCACCGTTACAAACACACCCTTCGATAAGTAACTTTGAGAATGATATCTGCAAAGCTAAGATAAAGAATGTTCAAATTTTAGTCCTGTTCGATGTTTTTAGGAATGATCCGAAAACATCACACGAATACACATACCCTATGATATACGAAATACCACGCCCACATAGCATACATATTTCGTCTTTAATTATAGAGACGGAGAGATAAACGTCATTGATAAATACTCATATAAATTCTAACGATGGTTCGGTTTGTTTGATTAGATGGAAGCAAGCTGTGGTTAACTATCTATGGGGAACTGACTCTTAGTCACATTACATATCTGGAAAACAATGAAAATGCACTTGCAGCCAGCCCGTTCGCGCAGAAGGGATCTAGCGCTCTGGGCTGCATGTATTGTCTGTTGGAAGTGAAGCGAACGTTTGGTGACATAGCTAGGAACATTTTTCTGCAAGCATATTAATTCTGATATCTCACATGAAATTAAGCTGCATGATAATTTCGTGCATTCCAACTCGAAAATATCGGGTTCGAATTCTGCTCAGAATAAACTTTCCCGTTTAGTAATCGGAAAATTTAATGGGCAAACACCCGAACAACAAAATTTCGGTGATCCGTGTTTAAAGCTCTATTAGCGCTCATGAATCGATCAATGATGCAGAAAAGTTTAATTACTTAAAAACATATTTGTAAGGTGATTCCGAAACTTCCGTGGGAGTTCTATTATTGATTTCAGAAAACTATAACAAGGGAATTGAGTTATTAATTCTCGTTTGGGTAGAAAAGAATGAGACATACATCTGTATGTCTAGATTACACAGTCTGACTTCATGCAGATATTCGAAAAACAAAATATCATTACCAAACATTTTCGACCACATTAGTATCGAAATAGAAGCTTTAGCCAGTCTCGGCATTGATTTAAACACTACTTTTCCCCATTTCAATTGGGGAATTACCAACTGATATAACATTAGAATTTAACCGATTGCATGATCACGAAGAAAATAAAAGCAACAGACCTGTGAACTTTTTAAAGAAAGTGTGTGACGGAATAATTATTTTTAAGTCACCACTGCGATTCTAAAGCTAATATTTTATTTATATATTATTTTTTTTCTTACTGTGGGGATAAGCACTATTACGTCTTCCAATCTTTCTACCGTAACGTTCGTTCCTGGAACAGGAGTGAGTGTAACGCCATAAATGCATTGGGCTGTTATAATAGCGTGAAGAGAAATGAATGTAACGGCATCTAATTACGTTGCATCAGCTGAGGATTCATAACAGGTGTACTCATAAAAGAACCTCAATCTAGAAAATGTACATTTCTTTAAACTGAATTGATGGATTGCGATACTATTTGTTTAAAAATATAGATAAATATATTCGCACTAATCAGCAAAATAAAGCGAAGTTCGTATTACACACACACACAAAATAATAATAATAATAATAATAATAATAATAATAATAAAAATCTGAAGAAAGTGTCAACGATTGCAGCTTTAAATACGCTTGTTCAAAATTCATGCATTTTTAATGATAAAGCAACTACTGATCTAGAAATTCACAGAATTCGCAGAGAAATGCAGGAAGGTAGAATCTCCCCAAGAAAAATTTAGTTTGCTCTGGAAATACTAGGAGAAATGATACAAATGGGACTTGTAATTCAGTCGCATCCGGAATGAATGCTAATGTTTCTTTATTTTTTAGTGCTCTAAGGCTTTATCAAATGGCCCGACCTTATGGACTTCTTCTCTCATGCATCCTTTCAAGATTTGGATTTTCTCAAAGCTGGTGATGTCTGGGCAAAGAATATGTATTGTTAAGAAGGAAAACGTCTTCGCAACAGTAGTAGCTCCATCTCAACGTAGAGGAAAACAGCTGCTCATGCGCGAAATATCTACCGCCAAAGCTCGAAGCCGGCGTCTAGGTTTGAAGGTCATTTTATAAACTTTATAGGAAAAGATGTCTTTTCGCACAAGTTAATTAATTAATGGATTAGTTATTTTGATTAAAAAAGTACGAAAATCCGAGTTTAAATTATCGCGAAAAGTCAAAGAAGAAACGTTTTCTCGAAGAACGTTTTTTCTAACACCGTGTTCTTCAATTTCCTGTACACATCGCGGAGAGGGAAATTCTCGCCGGGCAGGTTGCGTCGCCAAATCTCTTGGCGACTTTCCCTTCGCTTTCTGGCATCGTAATAGCAAACTGGTTTCCATTTTGCGTGTATGGAATCTTTCCCTTGTTTACCTAGACTTTCTTTGGTCTGGGTTAATCTCCTACTGCCATGTTTCTTCTTACAAAATAACACCTCTTTAACTTTCTAGCGTCATGGGCCTTGATGGCTTAATTTGTAACTGAGCTAGAAACATTGAGCGATATCTCGGGAATATCTGTTGGGATCGGAATGGGTTATAAATTAACGGGTCGTTTATAACATGATTGTAATAAATTTAATGTAGCTTAAAAAAAGGATATTTTTAAAAGAAATGATAGGTACTATACATGTTTCTTGTGATATAAAAAACACCGAGCTAAATAATTACGCATATTTAAGGTTGAATTTAAATACATGCCATAGAAAACAACACAGAAAGGTGTTATATGAAAAATTTTATTGATTTTATTATTATTTTTCTTTATGTGAACAGGTGGATCCCGTTAATAATTCTGAAACAGTATTGACATCAGTTTTGTCGGAAAAAGAATTATAAATTGTAAACAAATTGTTTTTAATACAAATACTTTGGATACTTTTCTTGGCATAGGAATCAAAATGAAAGTTCGTTGTTTATTTGATTGAGACAAAAAAACATTTATTCATGGACATTAATCGAAGAAATAAAATTTGCCTATCGCAAAGAAAAAATAAATTTATGCAATTTTGATAACAAGATGTAGCCTTAAATTCCAGTTACGTAATACAGAAAACCAAAGTAAATGTTATGCTGTTGAAGCATTATAGAATCACCAGAAATTTTGGATGTTCTAAAAGAAATCCCTAGCAAGTTACTGACTCAACGGATCCAATCTTTAAATATTAAATTATCTTACTATGAAAAGGGTGAATGGAATAATCGTAAAATTCACTAACTAATTGGAAAAGGTTTTTTTAGGGAAATAGATCCCATAAAACACATCGCTTAAGTTTGTCGATAAATGTTAATAGGTTCACTGATGGGATCGTAGTTCAAAGTCCACATTCATTTTTAAAACTCAAACACATTCATTTTCAAAACTTAAACGATCATGAATTAGTTTTCAACGTTGATCTTATAAAACGTTTTGATGAGGATCAGTTAATGTTGTCTCATTTAAAAGCTTTTGGGGTATTAGAATTCCTAGGTATACATAATGACTCCGTCCCCTGATGTTCTCTTCTGATGAAAATTTCTTCGAAGTTTCGAATCAAGTTTAACTTTTAAAGGAGGTCTCTGTGGAGCATAACTTCCTCGGAAATATGATTGTGATAATATTTAATATAATTACAATAATTCTAAGAAAAAAATGTTTTTCCGTGTTCGTAAATCTTACAAGGATCCGTCCTTTCACGCCGACTATAAATTATTAATATAAGAATTGGGTATTGTAGAGTCAGCAACTGAACAAAATGATACACGTCGGAATCCGATGTTATTCGAAAAGATAATAATACAATGAAATTAAGGGTAGTTTTCAATGCTTCTTTGCATTCTCTTCATGTTCTAACAGTAAACGAATATTTGCGTTCTGTATCAAAATTTCAAAGCATATTTCTTACACGTAAATGCCATCCGAATGGCATTTACTGTTGGTATTGAGAAGGCATCTTCTCAGATTAGTCTTGTGGTGGCATTTTGGTATTGTATATTTTCTGTGTGCAGACGATTTACCAGATAAATTATCTGATACTGAATCCAAAATTCTATGGATGACTAGAGTCCTGTTTTGTATTACATCCAATCTTTTTCTCTTAGCTGCTGCAATTAAATTCTACTTGAAGCTCTGGTGTGTTGGTGTATTGAGAATACGGCAAAGCACACTAGGGCTATCTGCCTAAGCGGAGGGATGCCTTTCGTGGAGGACTTTCTAAGGGAAATTGGCTCGTATACACGTTACACATGGGGAAAACCACGAAAACGCCCATGCAGCCAGTCCGTTCGCGGGATTCGAACCTCGGACCGAACTACCAGTGTTCAGCGATTTCACCGCTCGGCCGCTGGTGGGCCTACTTGAAGCTCTATTTCACTACGTATAGGGGCACTTCTTTCATGTTTGACGAAACAATGATCTTCGACGATTTCTTATCAGGAACTCCGAATGAAGAAGAAGCTTTCACAAGAACTAAAGAAGCAAACTCCATAATCAAACGAGCAGGAATGAAATTTGGAAAATGAAGAAATAATTCTGGAAACCTGTGGGCTTAATTCTGACTTTCAAAGTAGTACATCACACTAAACAGATAGCTCTTCAAATGCACTGGTAATGTTGTGGGATAATAAAAAGAATAACTTATTTAATACTTTAAGATACATGCATTTATATAAAATTTAGTAAAGATATATCACAGATTAGCTTAACATTCTATTAGAGATAAATCATAATATTTATCGACGGTAGTGAACGAGAATACCTTGCATTTGTTTAGAAACAGAAACGAAGTATTTGCGAGATTTATTGCACGACCAAGTCTTTATATTAATAGTTTTATATTATTATTCTCTACAAGTCTAATATAATTTAAGTGGGTACGCAAAATTGTGTGTGAAATCATTGATCCGCATTTTGTTCCTAGATATTTGTTCCCTAATTTTATTTTTTTAATCAACATATCTGTAGTCAATGTGTGCGTTTATTTCATGACGGAAGTTCCCTGATTCTTCCAACATCAGTATAGAGACAGCAGTAAAAGTGAAACGTAAATACGAAAATGAAATATTCTACAACGATTTCAATGCGAAGTCATATAAATAATCAAGTGCATAACTTCAAATCTCTGAATTAGAAGCTTTTACTTTGAACAGCAAATTGAAGAACACAGAAACTAGGAAAAGAATAAATAAAAAACTGCTGAATTTTATTTCATAGCCACCGCTCTGCCTAAAATAGGCAACGTAGTTTGATTTAAAAATATTACATCCGAATGCCAGGAGGATATATTGTTTTCGCAATTTTTAAATATATATACAGCAAGAGTATACGAAAAAACTAGTAAGTAACAAATTCATTACAGCTTTTTTCGTAACAATTATAATCTCATGCTATAAATATAAGTTAAAAAAAATCCATGGCATCATAGATTCGAAACATGTTTCCATTTTACATATATTTCAAGAAGAAATTTTACTACGTATTTAATAGTCTAAGCTGCATACATTTGTTAAACGTTAGTAAATGGTTATTACAGAACTTCTTACAAAGCTATCAGAGGTAAATCCCAGCAGTGAACGAGAGAGTTTGCAGATTTTTCAGAGGCGATGCTCATGTTCGGTTTTAGTGATAATCAAAATAATCTAAAATTGGATTAAAAACCATTAAAATCCTAAACGTGTTGCAGTTCCCTGCCATAATAATTAGTATCGTAATAGTGGTACTTAACGGAAACTACATTCGGTGGCTGTAAATGATTGCTTAAACGGCCTCCAAGTTCACACCACTAGCTTATAGGATTAACGTTCTTTTGCGCAGAATGAAATATAAATTTTTAACAGATATTTAATCTAACAGATTATGGAAGCTACTATGTTGTGCTATCAGCTCGGAAACTACATTCATTTTGACAATCTGACAAAGTGCAAACTGCACGCGAACCTAATCCGCAAACTATGTTCGCCTTAGACAGGTAAACATTGTTACACAGCTGCAATACACCGTAAAAAATTTCAGTTAAGTGTCAAACCATTTAATGATTCAAAGTAAGAGGTAGCACCTAAACATGTGTCACTTGATCCGAGGATCTCTCACATTTCTATCCGTACCTCCAACGTCTCGAGAGGACTTACGGCTGGCCGCATATATAGAGTGCCACATGCTGCAAAGACACTACTCATTTCAAATTTCTATGCCTTTTGCTGAATTCGTACCGGTGCCCTTCCATACGGAAGTCAGCGTTGCTTACCACTGTCCGGTTTGGGTGGCATAGAAATAGGATGACGAAGATGAGTCTGTTTACTGTTGTAGTTAAATTTAAAAAATATAAACAAAAATTTTAATTCATTGTTTAACATTTGATAGGTCTACAGTACAGTTAAACTCTGACACAACTTACCAGTAGCACAGCCACTTTCTAATTTACGCCCTCAAATAAATGCAGGGCTACACTGCAGTTAAACCTTTCCGGCACGATGCCTTTTAAAGTCGGAGTTTTGATAAAAAAAAAGTATGCACTCTAATTAGGCCTTCAGGAGTACACAAGTAAAATTTTGTGAAGATAGCACTTATCATTTTAATTCTGCGGGTGTGCCCAACGTGGCACACTGATTGTGTGTGTGTGATTATGGCAAAGCCACGAGCGCTATCTGCCTAAGGGGAGGGATGCCTTCGTGGAGGACTTTCTAAGGGAAACTGGCTCGTATACACGTTACACATGGGGAAAACCACGAAAACGCCCATGTAGCCATCCCGTTCGCGGGATTCGAACCTCGGACCGAACTACCAGTGTTCAGCGACTTTACCGCTCGGCCGCTGGTGGGCGGCACACTGATTGACTAGAGCTTCGAAAAGAGTGCTGAAACGAGCATTGTTGTCAACGAGCTCATCGAAGAAATGTGGAGAAACAAACAAAAAAAAACAGACTCTCGGTTGTCCTAGATTGTCGGTGAGCCCCGTCTGGTCACACCTAGGGTCCGCCGTTTGATTTTAGGCAAGATTTCAAGGTAAAGATTTAAAACTAATATAGAGTATAGATATTAGCATACAGATAAAAAATAACATAGAAATTTCTTTTCAAACAATATCTTTTATAACTAAAAAAATCTGGAAGATTTCTTTGAAAATTGAGGGTCTTAAAAAACTAAAAAATGGCTAAAATATATGGACTGGTTTGTGTTGAGCTGCCATCTACTATAAATAAAGATGGTTCAGAGTAACCTATAGTAACCTATAAATCCATTTTCATTCAATATTTCTGTGCGTACAGAAGGAAATTTTCAGGTGTGTCCAGACCGGACACACTGTGCCGCAAAGGGTTAAACTCTTACGAAGCTTACAAGTAGCTTAGCCACTATCTAGTTTCACTCCTCAAATGGATTTAGCTAGAACAAGCTTTTAGTGACGTAATGGCTAACATTACTCTAGCAGAGCTAAATTCCTACTTTTAAGTTTTGCCTGAAGGACGTTAAATTTTCATAACGTTTTGATGCGAGAGAAAATTGTGACACGATGAAAGAAGGATAGAACATTTCAAAATATAAGTTTTAGTAAATTTTATGAATAATTACCACAAATGTTCTAAACGGAAAATTCTTTTATGCTCGTCCCCTACTCAGAGGAAGGCACTTATCTATGAGACGCACCTAAAACATTGTCATCGCTTTAAAATCCACCGTTAGAATATTTATAGAACTGATCGGGCTCACAATAGAGACGGGGATACTGCCATCCTTATTAAATCACACATTAAATTTTATATCGGTTCGAGGTTCGAATCCTGAGAACGGGCTGGCTGCATGGGTGTTTTCGTGGTTTTCCCCATGTGTAACGTATATACGAGCCAGTTTCTCTTAGAAAGTCCTCCACGAAGGCATTCATCCTCTTAGGCGGATAGCGCTAGTGTGCTTTGCCATAATTAAATACACACACTAAATTTTATAAATATAATATGCAAACGAACAGTAATGTTGAAATTACTTCGGCTATTATTTATAATGGACTGAACGAAGAATTCCTCTTAGTTTCACTCTATAATTCTCTCTCGAAACTTATTACAGATAAAGACTTAGATATTATTACATCAACGCAATTCCCAACAATTATTGCGGGCGATTTTAATGCCATGGACCCCGATTGGCACTCGAGAAAGCGCAACATCAGCAGAAATGTTTTCAATCACTTTGTTCTGAGAAACGATTTCTACTTCTTATACCAGAATTCACTCCAATGGAAACCGTGAAATACTTGATATTGCGCTTCTTAAAAATAATTGCCTTATTGCTCAGGTAATAGTATGCTTTAAACTTTTGCACTTCTCAATAATCACCTTCGGGTGTTGAGATTTTGAAACATCATCTCTACTTACAACCGCAACTGGCCACAGACATCAGTCTATCTACAAGTCAAGACACCATGTAGTAGATGCTTGTCCCAATCTAAGTTCAAAGTTCAAAGAGAAAGGCACTCCGTAATATGAAATCATTGGCATTCGAGCTGAATTTTTGTGCATTCATTTTTGAATCCAAGATTGCAGCTGGAAAAGATTCGATATTAAAAAATACGAAGCACTTAAATTAATCACGATAGGCTTCGGAGAAATGTGGAGTAGGAAAACTTTGAAATATATTATACACTAAAATTTAATTAATTTACGTTTTTAATATGTTTAAACATAAAGACACATGCATTAAAGAAAATAAAAAATAATAAGCAATATATCTGAAATTTGTTAATTTGTTTTGTAACCGTGGGAAAATATCTTTTATTCGTAACATTTGAGATATACTCCGAACGAAATTCACCATAAAATTGCTTAGGAGAGAATATTCAAGATTATTTCTCGATAAAACTAGTGTCTCGTCTGATACATTACCCTCTAGTTCAAGATATTTTACCGATTTTTTTAGAGTAAAACGAAGCTAAAATTTGACTAAAAGATTAGAAAAATGTTGTTGCATCGTTCAAACCGAGATTGATAATCTACCTTATAAATCCTATACAAAAGTATTATTAATTTGGCAATGAATTTCCTCGGCTTTACCGCAAATGTTTAGAAAAGCGTGAATACCCAAAATATTTCTACATGACTTTTTTATGACTTTTAAATGGACCAAACAAAAATGTCGCGCAAACCGTCTCCAGCTTGGCGAGCTAAAAACGAGGAACCCTTTCTCTCAATGTTATTAGTGTTGCCTTCTATTCTTCAAAGCTTCGCTTCTTTAGATTTTCATTTTACATTTTACAAAAAAATATAACGATTTCACACATAATTGCGCTGAAATCAACTATCAGTGCACAAATGCGTAACTGTATACAGTCGCATATTTTCTTCTCCACCTTACCTCCCACCAGTAGTTTCAGTACAGAAGTTAGAAATTTATGATTAACGGTACCAATGTAAAATATGAGGCAAATAGCGAATAAATAATTCGTAAATAATGAAGTATTATTACTACAAATTCGTAAATAGAGAAGTATTATTACTACAAATTCGTAAATAGCGTAGTATTATTAGAAAATGGTGTCCGAAAAATAATGCAATTTTTGTAATTGTTTAACTTTCCTGTACAATTTTAGCAATAAAAGTAGTTTGAATTACATTGGCTTACATATCATTTTCAAGCTCTAATTTCTCTCTTTATTTCAATAATAATCATTTTGTTCCAAAATTAATTTTAAAAATATTTACTAGGTATTTTGTTTTAGATGTCAAAACGGGAGTTTCGGTAACTTTACTTTCATGAGTACGAGCTAGGCTGCAGCGCAGCAAAAATTGATCGAAATGTCAACGAAGAATGCGGCGAGAAAGTGTTACTGAATCTACTGTTCAAATGTTACTGAATTTACTGTTCGCCTTGGAGTATTTGAAGATGAAGAGGGTGGTGGACGCTCTTCAGCTGTTCATGACGACGATTTGAAGATTTTAGTTAAAGCACACTCGTACACAACTGTTCGGGAGCTTGTGGTGGAGCTTAGTGTTAGCAAAACTACGATTTCTAATCACTTGAATCTCATAAGAAAGACAAAGAAGCTCTATAAGTGGTTGCGACAGAAAATTGTGGAGTGAAAATATAAAAACAAAGTAGCCGCTTTGAAATGTCGTCTTCTCAGCCACAAAAACGACAATTTTCTTCATCAAATTGTTACGTGCCATGAAACGTGGATGCTTTATAACAACCGGCGACGTTCGGCTCAAAACACTTTCCAAAGCCAGATTTGCCGCAAATGAAAATAATGATCACTGTTTCGTAGTCTGCGGCCAGTCTCATCCACTACAGCTTCCTAAATCCGGCAAAGCAATTACGGCAGAAATGTTACTGTCAGCAAATCGACGAAATGCACCAAAAATTGTAACGCGTGTGCCCGGCATTGGTCAATAGAAAGGGACAGTTCTTCTATACGACAATGCTCGGCCGCACGTCGCCCAATTGATCCTACAGAAATTGAGTGAATTAGGATACGACACTCTCCCTCATTACCTATATTCGTGTGACATATCATCTTCATGCGAAGAGCATGAGGCATCGGTCTACGAAGTACGCTTAGCGCCATTTTCACATACACCATTCGAAGTATTTCCCAACTGGAGAAATTCTCTATCTCTGGCCGAAATAATTCTCATGTTAATCCAAAAACTTCGCAGCTCTTAAACACAGCAAACGATTACTGACAAAAATGCAAAAAGGGCATGCATAAATAAAAAAGTGCACAGACATACACATGTGAAACATCCAGAGATCACTTTCTTCTACAGGAAGTAACTATATTTGAGCATATATATATATAGCGAAACGCAACATGAAACTTCGATCACGCACGTGAAGGAAATTTCGAATTAAAGCAGATTTTCTGACCGTCTTAGTGGGCCACAAAAAATCTTCGCGTTCCCCTATTTGCCCACTAAATATTTTAACTGATAAAACTTTCCGGTGGAGCTCTTATAAACCGTTTCTGAATTAAACACAATTCAGCTTTTGAAAGTATAAACCAATTCTTCTTCCAAAAATGTTAAAATCTTCACCACGCTGTTAATAAAACTTGTGAATTACCCTTTTAAAACATTTTGAGGTGAACAGCAAAATAAAATACAATTTACGCACGGAACCAAGCAGACGAATAAACAATATATAGTCATTCCAAAGCCACCGCTCTGCCTAAACCAGGCAACGCAGTTTCATTTAAAATAGCGAAGAAACGTTATGAAACTTATCGTGATTTTTCTCAATTTTAAATTATATGTATCGCAAAATTATTCGAAAAAACTAATAAGTATGAAATTGATTATACATTTTTTATAATATATATAATTTCAAATTGAAAATATACTTTAAAAAATCCATGGCATTGTCGAATCGAAACCTGTTTCCATGTCACATATATTTCATGAAGAAATTTGAAGAACTAATTTTTCTATGTGTTTAATGGTCCAGTCTGTGTTGTGTAGCGAATTTAATTTAATTTAATTAAGTGATTCATAAAAATCAAAATTTTAATTTGTAATTATTCAAAATTTGAGCTACACGAGTTTGGTTATATTCTTTTTTGTCTTATTAATTCTAGTGTAATATATTTTGGCTTTCCGAGTTTACGCGAACTGCGTCTTCAATCTTGTACACGCAAACAATGGATTTAGGTGAACTTTTCACGTAATAAACTCAGTTTTTCATGTCAAAAATTAATTTGATTTCTTAGTATTTAATATCATTAGTTGCAGAAAAATTAGCTCTTTAATTGTCATAACTTTCGTTTTTCTAACTTTAATTGCATTTCAGTTATGAGCTTTAATTAGTAGATTTTTTCGGTTGTGCATTCTGATTTCTGTTATGGAGGAAGAAATGCCCTTTTCCGGTGGAAAAGTCACTTTTTGCGAGTGTTGTTGAAATTCCAGATTTCCCTTTCCTCAAGGCGTGGTTATTTTGGCGAGGGTTTGGCGACATAGAATTTCCGTTGAGGTTTTAAAGTGGTGGATTTGGCGAGTTTGCTAACATGAGGGAATGCTGTTGTTGCAACTATTTGAACTTTTGGCGAAGAGTGGGTTGTGCCAACTTGGCAGTCCAGCGTCCTCCCTTTTAACGGGTTGTTTTGGGGGACGAGCACACTTTTTGACACGTCTTCTGCTTTTTGAATTGCTTTCTGATGCTGTACGTGACGGCAGCTGATTCTGCCGAGGAAATGAAATCTCTTCACGACAGAGATACGGGCCTCGTGCCTCTGCGCCTTGAGCGCGGGCCCTGGTTTACGGGCATCAATGTCTCCACCTAATTCTTCGTTGCATCAGTTTTTTTTTTTGGTGTGTGCGTTTGTGTATTTACATTTATGTTCTCAAGAAATATAGTGCAGAAAATTGTCTTCTAGAAAGATGCCTCTACCTAGTTTTCTACCATAGAAATGCTTCATTAGCCTCTTGCTTACTCCGAAAATAGCACGTTTTAATTTGGTTGGTCAACACCCCCTGCTTCTATGACCTTAGGGGACGGATTCGCCTTTTCCACCGACAGATTCCTGACCTGAAATTTTTCCTCCTTGCTGACTACTGGTATCTCCAAGTCCTGGACTGTATTTCAACCATCCTACAATATGGGAACCTCCTTGTTCCTCCTGTATCAAATAGAAAACCTCCTCGGCTCCCGTGATAACTCCATATAATCGACGAACACCTTTCCTGCAACTTGCTGCCGGCTTTACTCCTGAGTTTCAAGGGACAATTTTTTTTTTCATATGGTTTGATTTTGCCTGCTACTCAGCACCTGCTTGCCTGTGGTCCAGATAAGTTTTTTTTCATTTTTTTATGTTTTCTTTCCCGGTTAGTTAAATGATTGAATTAATTTGATTTGTTGAGCATTAAATTTTTTTGTAGTTGACAAATCATTTTTGTCAACTACAAAAAAATTTAATGCTCAACAAATCTATAGAAATCATTTTTGTGTGTCGATTAAGTAAAGTATTAGATTGACTAAGGAATTATAACCTTATTTAAATTATTGTAACGTAGTTTAACTGTAAAAGAATAATAAGTTCTTCATGAAATTATGTAATTCAACTTTTGGAGTTGATGTTTGGTGAGGATTGATTTGTAATATCATTGTTTGAGTCTCTCTGCTACTCTCAGGGCTTAACTTTGTTGGTAGGATCGTAATAGCGTAAATACTTAACATTTATCCGGTTAAACTATACGTTTTATAAAAAAAAGGAAAATAGAAAATTATTATGTGCAATAACTAAAGTTATCCATTTTTTTAAATTGATGGTATTGAGTGCAATAGTATGCAATATATTGTAGTATTGATTATTCTGTGTGAAGTGTTTTTTTTTTTTTTTTTTTTTTTTGAACGTGTAACTTGTTAATTTTTTTTTCTTCTCCCCGGGGAGGGTACTGTTCTTAAATTTATAGTATAATTTTTTTGGTATGTTTTACCAGTTTTTGCAATATTAAATTTAATAGTAACTACAAGGATGTTATACATAAAAAGAAAAAGTAATTACTCAGAAATGTTGGATGTGTAAAAACAATAGTACAACTTTTGTTGAATATATTTAGATTTTTTTTAACTAATGGATATATCCGTCATTTGCTTTAATAGTTAAATAAATAAGTTTTTTTAGATCATTCAATGGTTAAATTTATTTTGTGTGTTCATGATTTTTACCACTCTCTACTCCAATTGATTTAAGGGTTAATCCGGAAGAAACACAACGCAAAAATTTTCAACTTTATTGTTACTAGTATTTTCTGTGGTAAGAGTATTTTAGTGTTATGGTCAATTAGTAGGGTACCTTTTGGTAGCTTTGGAAAATTTAAAGGTAAATTCAAAAACGCCATAACATCTGTATAAACTGCATGCATTTGTTTTAATAAAGTGTTAACACAAATTTTTTCAGAAAGCTATCAGAGATTAATATTAATATTGATCGACAGCATTAAACGAGAGTCCCATGCATTTGTTTAGAAAGAGAAACGATGTATTTGTGAGAGTTATTGCACGACCGAGTATCAGTTTTAATAGTTTTTTATTATTATCCTCCACAAGACTGATACAGTTCACGTGTTTTGATTAGGTTCGGAAGTGAGTGTGACATAATTGATCTGCATTTTATTAGTAGATATGCTTTCCTTAAATTTAATACTTTTTAGCCGAGATGTCTGTAGTCAATGTGTGCGTTGTCTTAAATTCTGAAGTTTTTGATATTTCAAACATCAGTATAAAAGCCTCAAAATATACAAGCATCACCAATCATCAGTATACAAGTAAGTAAAACGCAGTTATGAATATGAAATTTTCTGCAACGATTTTAACGTCAAGTCATGTAAATTATTTTAACGTTAAGTCATGTAACTTCAAAGCTCTTAATTTGCTTAATATTACAGTTTTTCGATTTCCAGACACGTTACATATTTTCGGTTTTAATGATAATCAAAATAACCTAAATTTCGACTCAAAACCATTTGATACCTGAAAAATTGTCTAAAGGTGAAATTATCGTATTAATCTAAAATTGAACTCAAAACAGTTAAAATCCTAAAATTTTTAGAAATCGTTGCCATAATAATTAGTATAGTAATAATGCTTAATTGACTGAATGGAAAATGTATTCTCTGGCTGCGTAAGATTGCTTGGATGGCCTTTATGTTCAGACCACTAGTTTATAGGATTGGTGCTCTTTGAGAACAATGAAATTATTATTTTATGAAAGTTTTAGTCTAATAGATCATGAACGTTAGTATGCTGTATTATCAGTTCGGAAATCACATCCATTTTGTCAATTTGACACAGCGCAAATAGCAGGACAACCTAATTTCCAAACTATGTTCGCTTGAGATGGGTAAACCTTTTTACAAAGAATGATTACATTCTCTTCAAGAGTATCATTTCAAAAACAGAATATAATTTCCCCTCCCTGTTTTCAGTTCAAAAACATTAGCACTGAAACAGAAAAAATAAGCTAATAAGAACAGTATTTCATCTTTGAAAAAATGCGCGGAATAAATATTTTTAAATAAGCATAGAGTTAATATATGTACATATAAATCTTTTTCATGCATGCCCTTTCTACTGATTTATAAGATTTCTATCTAATATTTCACTGCATTTGTACACAAAATTCTCCTAATTTATGATATATTTTATTAAGACGTTACATATATAGATTAATTTTAAGAGGAAACGGGTTTCGATGCATGTTTCTTCCACTATTTCAGCTAAATTTTCCATCTTGGTATCATCAGTTGATAGATAGAGTAAAACGTTTTGCATGCATTTTGTTTACTTCTTTTCAAACGTGCAGCATTTTCGTTGAGATGAAATACAGGGAAAGAACATCGAAAAATTTGAAAGTGTATCTCAATGTATAATCAAAAGAAGAAAAATCCCGGTTTGTTTCTATGCACTGTAGCAGCGAAATTTTTTTATCGTCGTTCTACCTAATAAGCATTTAGAAATACTTTAGCATGTATTATCTTTCAGTGCTTCAATGGCGACGCATTTTTGTACGGATGAAACGCAAACATGCTGCAATTGAAAATGGAATTTTTTTTTTATTTTAGAAATGGTGGGCTACATACATATATATGTAATAGATTATGTAGTAGAACACAGGCGGTTAAATCCGTAATGAACAGCCAGAATTTTGATGAAGAATGCTGGAACGCCGAGTCACTATGAGAAAGAAATTTTGTAATCATATTTAATTCAACTTTTCTTTCAGGAAAAATGTTTCGGCCACAATCAAGTTGGCACATTAGTTGTGCTATTCCAAGAGGTTTACATTTTTTTTACCTTTGCAGCAAGAAGGAAGCAGCAGACAGACAGCTAAAGCTAAAGCGTTGAAAGCAAGGGCGTTAAGTTCATAGTGAAATCTTAATTCAGATTGAGTTCGTTTTCGGTCTCAATGTATTTTGATTGGATAGTTTGTACGTCTATAAAATTATTATTGGCTGGTTGAGTTTTAGTTCAGCTTACATCATCAGAATTATGTAAGAGTCATATGACATAGATTTTTCTCGAAATGACGCAGTGCTAATAGAAGTAGCTATTTCTAGAATACAGAAGGGAATTAATTTTCGCTGTTAATTTAATCTTTTACATATTCCTTATTTTTTCTTACATATTCCCTCCCACCTTCAAAAGAAAGGTTGGGACAACATGGTGTAGAAAACGCAATAGATAGAAAGTGCCAAAGCATTAGCACAGGAAAGGAAATAATTTGAAAAATACAAGTCCTGAATTTTGAGCAATATAATTATTTCCATAATTGCGAAATATAAACTTTGATAAGACTTTAGAACCCTTTAAAAATTTTCAGTCCAAAAGTTTTTGTGTTTTACAGTCCCTACAATTAGATTCCCCCCCCCCCCCCCAGAGAATGCTTTGCAAAGCTTTGAACACAGTTGTAAAAATTTTGCACACACATTAATTATTTAGAATAATCACAAAAAGTTTCAAAATTTTCAAAATATTTAACATCATAAATTTTATAAAGTATTACTAAAGTTATAATTTTTACTGTTGTTCAATTTCTAAGTTTCTTATTTTACACAAACCTAGTAGACCCCACAGCTTTCTCTAATTCAAATATTTCCATCTGTTGGGAAATCTCTTAAAACTGACTCATGCAATATCATGAGTGTTTAAGTGTTGCTTTGGCAGTTGCTTATAACGGTCTCCGTTTTTGTTTTAAGGCAACTGTCCTTTTTGAACTGCACTACATTCCATTTATAAAAAATTAACCACACTCCATTTATTTATAAAAAATATTTACATGAAAAGATTATAAGGCGGGAGCCTACAAAGTTAATATCTTCTGATATGAGGAGGGTAAAAGAACAAACAAAAGAAGTAAATGAAGGGCCTCTGTTTTGAACCAGCACTCATCATTCTCTTTCCTTACATTCAATTATTTTCTTTTTAATATTTTTATTTCCATCATAATTTTGCTCAATATTTTAAACATTACATATTTTCTAAATTATATTAAATTTTTTTAAATTATATTAAATTATTTCTAAATTATATGTATCAGTTTTTCAAAATTAACTCATTCATTTTTCAAATTTAGCTCGTTTTTAAAATAATTCAAAATTCTTAAAATTCAAATTTTTAAATAGTAATATCGCTTCTAATTTTTACTACAGTAATTTTAATAACCTTCCCTAAATATGATAATTATAAATCCTTAAATTCGTTACTTAATTATGTAAAACAATTAGGAAAACTAAATTTTTAGTATCATAAAACTTGAACATTTTTCATAAAATTGGTACTAAAATTTTAAAATCTAATATGAACAACATTAGATACATAAATTTCAACGCAGTACTCAATTAAAAATCTCTTACTTCATAGTAATGAAAAACGTTTACCATAAATCATTTTCAAAATAATATTTAATCTAACTAATTATTTAAAGCTAACGAAACATTTAAACATACTCTATTCTCAGAAAATATCAAATAAAATGTGCCAACAAAATTAATAAATGACAAACCAGTAAATGAAAATTTCAGAATATTTGTGTTTTCATTCTCTGAACAATATGTACTATGTTTTTATTTTAAGACAATAAAATTAAATTGCAGGAATTTGCATTAAACCTTTTCATACAAAATTTAAATTATCTGAAGCAGCATTAGGTTTGTTTCACTGAAAACGGTTATTTAACACACACTAATCAAAAAAAAAAAAAAAAAAAAAAATGAAATTTTTCAGATTTTAAATTACGTCCAAAGGGGCGTTTTTTAACGTTTTGAGTGTTACCTTTATTTATTAAATATCATGTTCTTTCCACTTAAACCATAAAATTCAGTTCAAGAGCAATATCGCAAAATAATGTTAAATTAAGCATATCTTTAGAATTTCCGATATACACAGTCTCGCGAGCTGGAGATAAAAGTATTTTTTTTCTATATAACGTTGCCATTTCTCGCTTTTAAAGCATTGAGTTTGTAAATGAAAAATTCGTTAAAGTTTTACAAAATATGAAATCTATAATAGAACAAATTCCAAATTTGGGATTTCAGATGCCCATATTCGCAGTAGGATTTCGTCATTCAAAATTCGATGGCTCTATGTACCATTGTTTTATCAAAATGCGAGAAATAGACAATCATTTATGCAGATTTTTCGTTATTTAATTTCTTCAAATATAATGCAGGACTCTAACATTTTGTGGCAACAGTTTGAAAAGTGAACCGACGTTTATGAGTCCGACGCAAAATGCGAAAACGAAAGCAATAGTCCTTCGGGACTGAAATCCCTTTGGACTAAAAAAAAAAAAAAAAAAAAAAAAATTAATTGGATAAACATAAGACCGTATAGGAATCAGAAATGGATTAAAAGGATTTCCCACAGTTCAACACGCGCGAAGTACACGACACTTCATGACCTCTGTATAGTTTCGATGCAGATCGGAAGTATCTCGCATATGGCATTTCAAAACACTTTTCATAAACACAGACTGATGGCTGGAGTATTTAATCATTTTGTCGTTGGCTGAAATATACTCCTATTGGGCTTAAAGCACTGATTGCTTATATACTCCTATTGGGCTTAAAGCACTCATTGCTACAAAGCACTTAAATCACTCATGATCACGCAATATATATATGGTTTTGTTTTTGTAGACGCTGGCAGAACGCGAGCGAGAGATTATCAACGCAGAAATTAAAAATAGTCATGACACAAACTTGCATCAGAATTCGTTTCATTAGGTATGCAGAAATAAGTAATGGAAGTGGCACAGGTCCAATTCTTATGGACTTTGCTGTAATACATTATGTAGTAGAACACAGGCGGTTGAATCCGTAATGAACAGCCAGAAGTTTCATGTAGAATGCTGAAACGCCAATTCACTATGAGTAAGAAATTTGGCAGTCAGGGTATATTTAATTCAACTTTTATTTCAGCAAACATGTTACGGCCACAATCAAGTTGGCACATTTAATTGTGCGTATTTCAAGAGGTTTATATTTTTGACAAATTTTCAGCAAGAAGTAAGCAGAAGACAAACAGCAGCCCAGCTAGGCCAAAGCGTTGAAAGCACGTGCATCATGTTCAGAGTGAAATCTTAATTCAGATTAAGTTAGTTTTGGTTTTCAGAGCATTTTGATTGGATAGTTAATACGTCTGTAAAATTATTATAGGCTGCTTGAGATCTAGGTTCATTTACATCGTCATAATTATGTATGATATATGAATTACGTATGAGTCATATGACGCAGATTTTTGTTCAAATGATGCAGTGCTAATAGAGGTAACTATTTTTAGAATACAGACGGGAATTCATTTTCGCTGCTAATTTAATCTTTTACATATTCTTTATTTTTCTTACATATATATTAGTGGGTGGAAAAGAAGTTTTAACGGTCACTCGCTCAGCTCGCGTTTCACCAGTCCACAGTTAGAGTCATTCCTACTAACCCATTTTATGTTTCTTTTAACTTCATTACAAAGCGTAATTTTCCTCGCACTTACGCCAAGTTTAATACAGTATCAATGTTACAAAAGTTATAAAAGCAGTATAACAATACACATTTAGAGCTCCTGATGCAGCGTTAAGTGTTGGCATACATTTCCCTCTCTCTCTCTCTCTCTAATTTTTTTTTTTTTTTTTTTTTTTTTTTTTTGTCTTTTCTCAGTTTATCACCTCAGTATTTTCTTGCTGAGATGAACGTACAAAACATATTTTGTCTTTTTGTTATTAATATTTTGTGCGTTTACTTTATGTATTAAATATACTATTCTTGGTGCTTAAGTTACCTAAAATTCGATACAACTACAAAATCACAAAATATTTAAAAACAGTATATCTTTAGAATATAGGCAGCCTCGCGCGTTTGAGATAATAATGTGTTTTCGTACAGAGTGGACACTGCTCGCTTTGAAATCGTTGAGTTTGTTAATCAAAAATGTGTTAAAGGTTTACAAAATATGAAATAGACAATAAAAGAAAGTATAAAAATAAGTGTAATCGCGGAGGAGGGGAGTAGGCTATGGGCGCGGTTGAAAATATTCTGACTTTCATATTTGAAACGCTGAAATTCCTTTAATAATTGTTATTAGCAATTGTTGAATGTAATATATCCAATCTTTAAACGCAGAATTTGTAAACAGTGCAAGCATACATTGAATCATGATTGATAGAGGTTTTGGATGTCCTCCTGGGGGATATCGCGCCAAATTCTGTTGAATTGGCGCGTTAGATCGTCACCATCCCGAGCTGTTTGGAGGGCCCTGCCTATAATGCTCCAAACGTTCTCAATACGAAAGAGATCCGGCGACCTTGCTGGCCAAAGTAATGTTCTGCAAGCACTAGGGCAAGCAGTAGAAACATGTGCAATGTAGGGGCGGGCATTATCTTGCTGAAATGTAAGCTCAGAGTGGCGTGACATGAAGGGCAACACAACGGACTTTGAACTTCGTCGGCCTGCCGCTGTGCTGTATGGTTGCGACGGATGACAACTAAAGGTTATTTAATTATGGCATAGCACACTAGGGCTATCTGCCTAAGGGGAAGGGATGCCTTCCTGCAGGACTTTCTAAGGGAAACTGGCTCGTATACACGTTACACATGGGGAAAACCACGAAAACGCCCATACAGCCAGCCCGTTCGCGGGATTCGAACCTCGGACCGAACTACCAGTGTTCAGCGGCTTTACCGCTCTGCCGCTGGTGGGCCCGACAACTAAAGGTATCCTACTATGAAATGAAATGGCACCCCAGACCATCACTCCTGGTTGTCGGCCTGTCTGCCGCAAGACAGTCAGGTTGGTATCACACTGCTGTCCGGGGCGTCTCCTGACTTACCTTCGCTGGTCATCGGGGCTCAATTCAAAGTGAGACTCATCACGGAAGACTATTCTACCCCAGTCAGTGACAATTCAGTGCGAATGAGCCCGACACCACGGCAAACGGGTTTGACGTCGTACAGAGATCAATGGTCGTACAGAGATCGACGCAAGGAGCGCCGTGACCTCAGCCCTCTTTCTGTGAGCCCTCTATGAATGGTCCTTGCGGTCACTGAAGCACAAGTTGCACGTAAAATCGATGATAATAATAATAATAATCTGGGGCTGTGAATGCTGCTCTGACGATTGCTCGGTCTTCACGTTCTGTCGTTTCTCTAGGCCTACCGCTTCCCTCTTGACGCTGTGTGCGACCATGGTTCACTCATTCCTGTCAACATCGTCTAAAAGCGGCATTGCTCCTGCTCAAATGTCAAGCTATTTGCCGATCACACACACCGGCTTCTTTAAGCCCAACCTCACGACCTGTCTCAAATTCTGACATCTGCGCATATCTTTTGCGCACCTGTATGCGAGGCATAGTTACGGGTTACCAGAGTACACGGAATGAAATTCGTGAAGAATTTTTATGACCTGGAATCGTAATTTCTCCTCTTAAATATCCTGGCAGTTGGTGCAGATCAGATGCACTGTAGCGACAACCGTTTATTCATTGGCAACCAAAATGTAAAATATTGCATTTTTCGTCGAAACCTGTATGCATATCAATTTGCATACAGGTTGGTATCACACTGCTGTCCGGGGCGTCTCCTGACTTACCTTCGCTGGTCATCGGGGCTCAATTCAAAGTGAGACTCATCACGGAAGACTATTCTACTCCAGTCAGTGACAATTCAGTGCGAATGAGCCCGACACCACGGCAAACGGGTTTGACGTCGTACAGAGATCAATGGTAGTCGATACTCTTTTCGATGCGTCGTTTTTTTAAGAGTGTATATAGCTGTTTTAATACATATCTTTGTACTTCTATTGCTTTTATTTCTCTGATTGCACATTTTTATTATTATTATACTGGAGCTTACCCCAAAGCCAATGGGGTGCTTTAAGTAAATTGTTCATCAATAGTTATATGTTGATACCCAGAAACGCAGAGCGGGAGACGTCAACACAGGGAACTTCTGGAAAGAATCATTCATACGAACACGCATTGGTTTTTAATATAAATCTTCTGTCTTTAAAAATCTTAATTCCCATTTATTGTCTACCAGTTTTCTTGTATACTTATAATTTCTTAATGTTTAATTAGTTTTAACATGACTTGTGTTTAATTATTAAGTTGTACTCTTGTTTTTTAAATGAAACTGCTTTGTCTTTTAAGAGCAAAGCGGTTGTTTTACAGTTTTTAATGTAACACGTTTATAATGTTTAATGTAGGATATTTTTCTTATTGCTAGAATGTTTTCGAACCTAGTTTGGAAATTTGAATGCTTTCAATTTTGCATTTGGTGTAAAGTGTGCGATTTTAAAAGAAAATTCCAAATTCTTATCTAGGAAAATTTTTGACAAAAATACATATAAACCAGACCAGTTTCTTCAACTAAAAATAATATTAGCAATTTCAAAATTTTATTGGAAATCTTTTTTTCCCGGAAGACATTGCACTAAGCTCCAGATTTTATTTATTCCAATCACGGGAATCTGAAAGGCTAATGAACACATAATCCAGTGGACCAGCTGTTCTCCCAATGGCGAAAAGAAAGCAGAAAAGCCACTAACAGCTATAAATCCTGCGTAATTTTGAAGTCTCACTCCGTCATTTCAACTCCGTGCTTGTTCTTCCTTGCTTATTGATGCAGAAAAGTTAAACTCTGAACTTAAAATTAAAATTTAAAAAAAAAATGAGGTAATGGGATGAACATACAGAATCAAATTATCTAAAAGAAGGAGAATGGATTAGTTATGAAAAATTCCCTGGGACAAAGTGATGCATATGTCCTATATCCACATGTTTCACTTCCTCTTAAACAGTGAATTTGCAGATTAAACTATTATTAAATTTCCTGAAGTATACTTCACTGTTTCCCAATTCAGGATCCCAGTGCAATTATTCAATGCAAAAATTAACAAAGCTGAGATATTAATTTTTTATACAAAATTTCAAGTGGCAGAGTGAGCATAAACTGCATATAAAATTGATGAAATTTTATTCATAAAATTTCTTACAAAGTGAACAAAGTTGTACTATTACATTTTTCAATTTCCTGCCCTTATGCAAAATGTTGCGTATTTAAAGCATTATTTTTATTCTTTCAATTAAAACTATCAGTTAAATTCAGTTCCTATCTATTATGATCTTGGATAAACAAATAAGAAATCTTAGTCAAATAGGTTTAGTCTATAGTGAAGATATAGGAAATTATATCTTTAGTGAAGATATAGGAAATTATATCTTCACTATAGACTAAACCTATTTGATTTATTTAGTGAAGATATAGGAAATTATATCTTCACTATAGACGCAGTGGTGAATAGAAAAAATTGTCAGAAGCAAAGATTTAGAAATGAAATATTTAGAAATCCGATTTTTCTGAAAAATGCAGGGATGAATTATGCTATGAAGGAATGCAATTTCAATGACTGGGTGGGAATTTCAATGACAGTTAATTGTAAATAATCACTCGTAACAAAAGTCGACGACAAACTAGTTTTTAGGCATCTGTATAGCTTTGCATTTCAGAAACTTTGAAACTGTAAAAATGCATGTGCATCTGTATACCTACATGAGTCACTTTCTCTCTCGATCTATATATATGTGTGTGTGTGTGTGTATTTAAAGTATAAATTTTTAACTAAAAAATGATGCTATCCTATGAATCTAAAAAACATTTTAACTACAAATTAGGTTAAGAAAACCTTGCGCAATTAATAAAGTAATTAATAAAGCAATCTAATAGGATCCTTAATAGCTGTGTTACCAAAGAAAACACGATCCTGCAACTTCAACTTTAAAACAGTGTGAGAGATATTGCATAGACTCAGTTTAATTGAAGGAAAAAGATTTGCTCCACAAAATAACACAGACTTATTTTTGCGAAAGAGCAGAATACTTTGAATATAAAATACTTATTTTGAAGCAAGCGAAACGTGACATACCACAATAAGATAGTTTAGTAACGAAGTAATTGTACTTTCTTTGTACTGACTTTAACCTTCACAGTAACCCTTTGGTGATAAATCGAAATCGAGGTTAATGCGTCTATTTTGAGAACAGTGGGAAGAGATTTAGATTAGACTGGCAACACGAAATAAATGTGAAGAATCATCTTGCTTCTTGCTTTCAGCTGCAGAGCTTCTTATTAGTTTCATTGAATAAGGTGTCGACACACTATTTTTTGATGATAAGAATTTCTTTAATTTTCAGTTTTTTTTTTTTTTGGGGGGGGGACAGATTTTGACAGATTTTTGTTTATCTTTCAGAAAAACTAATAAGATAAAGAGAATATCATAAATGACTTTATAAAGAAAATGTAAAATCGTTGCCTCATCAAACAGATTTCCATACATTCGGGCGCATAATGGGCACCAGTGTAAAACGCGCACCTGTAATTTCAAATTACATTTTTGTAGTTTTTAGGCATATTCGCATACCTTTCCTTTACGAAGAAGCCTGAAAGCTGCATGCGCAATGCTCTATCTTTTGAAGTCATTCATTTGAAGATTTATACGAGGCTTTCGAACAATGGCTTACTGAATTGACAATGCGATAAGGAGAACAAAATGTGTGTGTATGTGGGGGAGAAATGCTTGAGGGATTAAATAATTCTACAAAGAGGGTGCGTTGTATTCAATACAGCTGTGCACAACAATGTTATTCTAGGGTTTCAAAAAAAAAAGGAGGTTATTATTTGACGTAAGTATGCACTTCTGACCCTAATTCATGGAATTAAGAGTTAGATATACAACTCTTTCTGTAGTCATTTAAAGCCACAATTAGGAAGTGAACAGCGAAGGAAAGGAACGAGAAAGAAAGGAAAAAGAGGCCAAGTGAGTCAGGCCAATATAGGAATATTGTGTGAGTGGATAATAAAAAGCATGGAATGAAATTAATCAGATATAATTCTAAACTCATGAAAAAAGTGTAGTATATCTAACAATCTAGATGGAATGGAATATGATTATTTATTTATAGAATCAGAATAGCCGTGATGGTGAAAATGAAACAGAATTCGATGATGAGGCGGAAGATATAACGGAAAACGAATATGGTGAACTTTTCATGTTATCGGATAAGGAAATTTTTAAAGTTCATAAGGAACGTCCTTTCTCTTAAACAAACGGCATTTAGGTACGCGTCCAAATATAATTTTTGTATACTCATCTTTTCCTTATTTTTAAAGCAATCATTTTTGTATCCGACTTATACGCTTACCCGTAAATTTCGATCTTATATTTTGCATTAAAAGTGCGAGTTATAAGCCGGAATACCGTTATTTATGTTTTAAATTTTGCCTGATAACGATCAAACGATCAGAAATCTAGTAAATGCAGTTTGATCTCCTCTATTGCTGCTCTGAACCAAGGAGCTATCAGGGCACTTACTCTGATACCATCGGTGCACTGGTGGGACCATTCAAACAGCCTTATTCATGGATGGGGTAAGGGGCAGCTTCTATGGTCAGAAACCTGGAGCACCGGCGGCAGAAGATTGATTCAGCTCCGGCGCCTACAGACTTTAGCTGGACAGTAGCCTTCACGCCTTCGGTGGCCCTACCAGGAGAATACACTCCCGATGTATTTCGCCCACTCTGTCCAGTCTTGGAGGTAGGAAGTTAGATGGAGTGGCCCTAAACCGGTTTCCCCATACCCTGCTTTGAAGCACTTTCGATCCCTTCATTGGTGACCAAAACATTAGGTAATTTACCATTGAGTTCAGTGGGTTTTGACACGATCGGATGTAAATATTTTATAATTACGTCTTAAATATACATATTGTTACGAAATGTACAGGCGCGGTGAGATAGCTTCCCGGCAAAGCAGTTTTAGAGTTGCCATAACATGGCAAGGGAAGGCAGGGTTACCATATTTATCGAGAAATCGCCCATTTCGCGACATTTGGTGACAAAATTGGCGATATACCGTGGACGAAGGGAGAAACTTCTGGAACGAATTCTTACCGGTTTAGCCCAGAATATTCTCGAACACAAGCCGAAAGCTATATAAACCTTCTGGTCCGCAGTCAGTTAGTGTGTCTCAGAGTGTGTGTGTCTTTCATCGAGAGTGTGTCTCGTCTAGCGAGTCAGTTCCTGCGGAGTCGATCGACTTGACAGCCGGGCAGCGAGTGCCTAATGGGTCGTCGAGTGCGTCAAGAGAGTCTTTTAGTGCATCGCGAGTTAGTGCATCGTCGAGAGGTCGTGTTGAGTTCCGGGAATGAATGAACCGAAGAGTCGAGAGCTGTGCTCGTGTGTCGTCGAGCGTATCGCGAGTTGTAGCGTGGAGAGTCTCGAGAGTACGTGGGGTTTCGAGAATGACCAAGAAGAGTCGGGAGCTGTACTCCGGAAAGCAGAGTCGGGTGCTTTGCAGGAAGCTGTCTCCACCGTTACTGCCTGACAGTGTGAAGGCTGTGAAGCTGATTGTTCCAGAGTGTTTGTAGTAGATATTCGACGACTGTAAAAGTGTTTTGGAGCTGTCCTGATTAATATTGATAAATAAAGTGTGATTCGATATTTCATCGACTGTCGTCGTTATTCACTTCAAATGTACGAACCCCGTACGAACGTGAAAGAAGAAAATAACTTAACAACTGGTGTCATAAGGGAGAAAAGAACGCAACAATATAAATGCACATATTTTCTTTTTTACTAAATTTCAGAGTACTAAGTATTTGAAAAGAATACATTTTTAAATAACATTTCATTCTGAATGGAATTAAATGCTATACATTTCGCAGAACCGTTTGCTCAGAACGATTTAATTTGACTGAAATATTTTCACAAGTTTTTATTAATTACATTAAAAAAATTAAGGTAATGCTATTCTATACGGTTAAGGATTACAAAAAACAAGACCAAAGTTTATTGAATTACTGAAATTAATATTACGCATTATTTCTTTTCTATTTATAGCTTCTTCCTAAAATACTTTCTCAAATATGACATGATTTTTAGCTTCTGAGGCATCTTTTAAATCGAAAAATCGAAGTAAATTTATAATCAGTGCTCTATTTGGTCCATTTCAATTTAGAGAACTTTTTATTTTAATAGTGAAATGCGTTAAATAGTACTTAACTTTCTCTGAATATTTCTGTAAGGTAATAAAAAAGGATTAAATGGAATCTTTTAAAAATATTATTGAAAACTTGTAACTGAGTTATTATAAAATGTAAGGGGAATAATTCTTTTAAGTACACTTATCAGATTTTTGTACCCTAAATTTCAACAATACATATTCTAAAACTCTTCATTATTACTATAACTATGCATCTCATAGAATTTGCTTTACAATACCTTTTAACAGATTGCTTTCCAGTACGAACAGTTCTTGCTTAAATAGTTTTATAACATTTGTGAACAGGATTTCACTTTATGTCTACAATTGAATGTTAATGTTATTATATATTTAGATAATATTTATAATCATTATAAATTTAGATACATTTAATATTAGATTTCTTCACAGTAGCTTTCACAGCTGTTTATGAAGGAATAAATCCTTCAATTCAAATACATTTATAAATAATTTAATAAATATTTACATTATTTTGTTAAAGGCAGATACATACTTTTTGCAAGCATATGCATAAATACCCTTACATATTTCATATCACATCCAGTTAGCCATTCTTTGTCTATGAATGAGACCTGCGTACGTTAAGAAAAGAGCAGAACCGTTGAATTTGCGAGAAAAAAAAGACTTGCGTTGGAAACATTTAATAATCTGGAATCAATAATATGACCATTCAATGATCGAACGTCTTTTGGCAGAATACACAAATGTTTTCACCTCCGTCGATTAGCCTATTTTTAAATTCTTAATAAGCTGTCTTGATGATGCGGCACGTTCACATGTTCACATCATCTTGACCGCACATGGTACTTCCGCCGAATTCGCAAATGAAAGTCTTCTGTTCCACACATTTCTGTAAAACTGTACATAATTTTACGCAAATATGTGGTTACGGATCAAGGAAAAGTTAAAATATTGGCATATCTGTGTGTATATTTATGAATTTTGACGAGGATTGCAGCATTTGATTGTAATTTTATTTTTTAATTAACCCAAGTAAGTAAAACGTGTAATCCCAAAGTGATTATTTTTAAGTTATATAAAAATTAAATAATTATTTTAAAACGAGCAGCGATAAAGTCTCTCCTCTAAAAATTTTTAAAAAGTACATATCGCAATATTATGTAGTAGACAAAAAATTTATTTTATTTAAAATATTTTGGTGTTTGAAATATAAAATAAAAGTAGCGAATACTCTATCAAGGGTATCGAAAGACGTATACAATTTTAAAGGTACCGCAAGGTATTTTTCATTCTTTAAGCATAACATTTTTGCTAAAAGCATATTTTTGTAGTTTTTGTAGTTTCAACAGCTTAAAATTTTATAAAACAAATTCATAATCAAAATCGCTGTTGTTGGGTATCGAAAAATAACCAAGATGTGATTTTTGCGTAAATGTCACTAAACTATACAAATTGCTATTATCCATCACACAATAAATGCTTCTTTTATGCGTAAATGTCCCAATTTTCGATTTCGTCTTCGACAGATGAATTTAACGCTCGGGAGGTATTGATGAAAGTTGCAACATCAGTGACAGAAGATAACTGCCAATATCTTTCTTAAATTAATACAAGCAGGACAGGTAATAAGCTTTATGCAGAAAATGATGAAGAAACTGCAGAATTTTCTATAAATACTGAGAGGAGAGATGCCTTGCAAATATTAATATCAGTAGTCCCGTATCGGTCAGATAATTTTCAGGAACATTATGAATTCAACCAGTTAATAAATTAACTTTAGCATAGCATTTGCAAACAGTTAACTCTCAGTGACCTTTTCCTAGTATTAAAAATATTGTTAAAATATTGCGGAAGTAAGTATTTGATGCTTCTAGTTACATTTATATTAAATTAGTTAAATCCCATTGACATCTTAAATTTTTCTCAATGCTTGATATTATCATCTAGTGAATGTTATCAATATTGTCATGGGCAAACATGATCACAGTAAGAAACGTCTGCTGTACATAACTTCAAAGAAGTTTCTTTATTTAATTTCTGTGGCATTTATCATAAATATATCATTCAGGTCCTTTTTACTTCCTTGTATGAAGTAAAGGAAGTATCGCGTAAAATTTCGTGATTAATTAATTCCAAAACATATTGCAAATTAAATTAAAATAAGCATTTAAAATAGAGTCAGAAGAGATTTTTCTCACAAAGTGCATTTTTTTTCTTTAAAAATGATAGAATTATGTTGTCCTTATATTCCGGTTAGGGTTTTTATACCTTTAGCTATTCTGTATGTAATAATTATAGACTTATCAGTAATTTTAATGTATAATTGGCGGCGGTTTATTTATATTACAATCTCTTAGAAGTATAGTCAATTGTCATTTGGTGCATCAAATTTGGTGTCTTTTCGCAAGTAGGACAAAAGTTAGCTTTAAATTTTGTGCACCGAAATTATATCTCTCACTGCACGAGCCAAATTTCTTCTTTTGACGTAGAAAATCTGATACTAATTGGAAAAAAACAACTTTTTTTACTGTATCTAACTGTATTGTGTTTTTTTTTTTTTCTGTATTTTACAATTTTTAATGAAGGTGCTTTGATTTTTTATGCATTTTTGAATTGCCACGAAGTAAGAACTGAATTGACTGAATGAGATTTATATCTCTAATGAAATTCGAGAAAATATGTTTAAATAAAGTGCAGCAAAAAATGTGCATCATTTAATAGACCATGCATGGAAGTCATATGGTGTCTACATCAGAATTTTAAAAATTTATGCAGTCTAAACTTGCATCAGATTCAGAAAAAAATGCAATCACATATAGAACATAAAATCAGAACTATATTTCAGCGGTTTCTGCTGTAAAAAACTAATTTCAAGTTAGTTGATTTATTTCCATTTAACTTTGCGAAAACGTATTCATTTGTTTACTCAGAATGGATTGAGTATTACTAATGCAGTACCTAAGGGTACTAGAAGAATTCTTGATGCTTCTTGAATATCTCGGAGAAAGTCAACTAATTTAAATTAGGCTCGGATAAACTACATTTTGTATATTTCTATAGAACGAATAGCAGATAGAAAATGCAGCATGGTTCAACTGTTATTAATTGATACAGAACGTTTTCAATAATTTTAGCAAAATGTCGTATATTATGTCATTTACTTTGTCTCCTCTAGAATCATTCTTCATCATGGTCTTCATCCGGAGCCTCATCTTAACAGTCACACTCTTCCTGGCTTGTTGGTTTACATTGCCACCCACGACAAATGCAGGACACCACGGAAATCAAAACAATGGTCTAGAGACACTTCTAACAGCAGGTGTTCTTGCCAAGGTTCTTCAGAAAAAAGGAGGTGGTGGTGGACACCATCACAAGCAGCAACCGATCATTATCCCGATTCCCATCCATGTGCATAAAGAAGAGCATAAGAAAGAACATCATCATGGATCCCATTCAATGCCTCACTTCCAACATATGATGCCTATGCCTTACGGTCAACCAATGATGCCTTATGGACACCCTATGCAATCTATGATGCCCTACGGGCAACCTATGCCTCTTTATGGTCCTCAGTCATACGATTCGACTAATGTAGTTGAAACGTATTCTATATAAGCTAAAACGTATCCTAATTTATTTTCTGAAACCAATTTTTACAGTCCATTAACTGTACTTCAACTAGACAATTTACAGACCTGCAAGTTTCAATAATTTAATTTCTAAAACTAGTTCACAACTGGTGAGTATCTGGTGCATTTTCCCTCTTTTGAAACTATTGATTTAAGAAATCTGGAAAAAAGGAGAAGAAACTTGAAGATGAGTAAATTATAGCACAAAACATGATGGCAGGATATTTATTCATTGCAATTCCTTTATATTTACAGTATAGTTTTGCACAGTACAAACCAGCAAGCACAATTCGTTTAGACTACGTTGCAGATACATGTAAGCGAATGTTTTACTACAACTGGGTTTAAATAATGTAACATATTCTATATAAGCTGAAACATATCCTAATTTATTTTCTGGAATCATTAAAGAAAGTACAAAACGGAAGCTATATATAAAATGAGAAAGAGACTTTATTTTCCAACGCAATTTTAACTCTCTTCTAATCTTATTATCTTTAGGTTGTGCCGCCATCTAGCGACAAATTCTGAAGTTAAAAATTCTTTCATAAATACTAATAAAATATTGCAACAATTTGTAACACTATTTAAACAATTTGCAAAAAACTGAACAACAGGTTTCTCAATTTAAACAATATTTTTATAGGTTAAAATCAAAAAACTAATTTTTTAACTTTAACGTGCTGAAAATTTTATGGTAAATTGTTCACGCGGCACATTCCTTTCTTTAATTAGATCTATGTTTATAATAAAATCGATACTAGCAAATGAAATGTCATATAAATATTCCAAATTAAAACACACGTTATAGAATGTTAATCAACAGTACATATAGCATACGAATATTAACTGCGAAACAATGCTTCTTTCATTACAGTTCAAATTGCTTAAGTTCTTAATTTTCAGTGCTCATTCTTAGTTGAATTCCGAAATTTCTGAATTTTGGATGAGGAAAACCACATGTTATAAAAACAATGTCTGTAACTGTAAATGCTTTCCTTAGTTTCCTTACCTCCTTATCATACTTTTGAATTTGCGCAGAAATTAGCATTTATAAATAATTTATATTTCATGATAATGCAATGAATTTTATCCTGTAAAATAAATTTTGTGATGGATCAAGAAATGGAATTTAGATGCCCAGTATCTGTAAAAAGGTTCCATATGTTTTGACTGTATATTGAAAGATAAATTTTAAAAAATGTAAGAA
This sequence comes from Stegodyphus dumicola, assembly GCF_044657685.1. NCBI lineage: Eukaryota > Metazoa > Arthropoda > Arachnida > Araneae > Eresidae > Stegodyphus > Stegodyphus dumicola. Next base: position 57,911,142 of record NC_140770.1, on the reverse strand, counting down.
GCAGTGTTCGAGGAAAACTTGGTTCGTCTGGAAATGTGTGTTATACTGAGATAATGTTTTATAGAAATTCTTCAAATGTATCAAAAATGTTCCTTCATTTGCAGTTTTTGAGAATGTATATATTCTAAAGAGCATGTATATATAGATATATATTTGTATAGATATAGATGTAGATATAGAATATATTGTAAATAAATATATTATTTTTACTATCTCGTCACTGTTTTAGTTTTCATAGTGTATTATCGATGTTTTTAAAAGTATATTTACTAAATACCATTCTTTTACAGGCTTACTTTCTCTTAGAGTATATACTATATATATATAGTCGAACCTGCCTTTAGCTGATACTCATAGAACCAAGATTCAAAGATTCAAAAACTATGTAGTATTGTCGAGTATCCGCTAAATGGGAATGACCGAAACAGAGATTCGACTATATTTGAAAAATAATATGAGTTCAGAATTTTCAGAATTATTCTTTACAGTATAAAAGTGCTGTAATAATAAAAACTATAGGTTCATAATTATTTCAAAAGCATTTGAAGGAAAATTAGCACTGATACAACAGATGGAAGTAAAAAACTAAGGCAAAATATGCACGTTTTTAATGGGAATCTTCAATTTTTTTCTCAATGACCGTAGTAGATATTAACGAAAATAATAATATAAATAATATTTAAATACATTCATGTGGCTGTTTCAGATTTTAAATTACGTCCAAACGGGCGTTTTTTAACATTTTGTGTGTTGCCTTTCTTTATTAAATATCATGTTCTTCGCACTTAAACCTAAGATCCAGTTCAACAGCGGTATCGCAAAATAGTTTTAAAATGAGCATATCTCATGCAGAGAATCACGCGCGGGAGATAAAAATGTTTTTTCTGCACAACGTTGCCATTGCTCTCTTTGAAATCCTTGAGTTCGTTAATCAAAAGTTCGTTAAAGTTTTACAAAATAGAAAATTGATAATAAAACAAATTCCAAATTTTAAATTTGGTCTTCCAGATGCCCATATTCGTAGGAGGATTACTTCATTCAAAATTCGATGGTTCTATGTAGCGTTATTTTATCACAATGCGAGAAATATACATACATTTATGCAGATTTTTCATTATTTAATTTCTTCAAATATAATGCAGGTCTCTAACATTTGGTGGCAACAGTTTGAAAAGTGAACCGACATTTATAGAATTCCAACGCAAAATGCCAAAACGAAAGTTAGTCCTTCGGGATTCAAATATTTTTGGACTAATAATAATCTTCAATTTTATCGGGTTAGAAATAAGAACAAAGCTATTATCTGACACAAATTTCTTCACATATTCACACATTCAGTCCATCTTAAGAAAATATTCCTGCGCTCTGTCATAAGATTGCTTCATCCATTCAAGGCGGACTGCACGCCTTGTGTACAATGCATTTCTGGGCCAAATTCAATGATATTGAATTTCAATTATCAATTAATATGGAAAATGCAGCAGTCGGGATAAGACTGGTTTAAAATAAAAATTTCTTAGAAGTGTGTAAACATAAAACTTGATAATGGTTTCAAGTTACTCCCTAAAATGAGTGACCCAAAGCCAAGAGCATTAGGAATGCAGAAAATGATCAATGATAGGGAAAGTAATGATTTATTGCCTGCAGGTAATTAGGAGGAAAAAGAAATGCTGTTATTATAGTGATAGTGATTCAAAATATTGTTGCGTGCGTACGGGTTCGTTATGAAATGAATGCACAAGTCCGATGAAAAATGAACAAAAATTTATTATTATCACAACAAAAATGCTTAAATTTTCTCAAATTATCATGCAGTATTACAATATCTCACAGTAGTTATCTTTTAACTACTCAAATATCCAATAGAACGTAATTCAAAACAGCTAAAGAACGCTAATCCGCGAATTCGCTACAATCAACAAGAGCAGTTTTCTAAGCAACAACAAACTAAGCAACTGCTGCAAACTGAGATGTTTTCCTCCTTTTATAACATTTTAAAATCACGCGCTAGAATTTTCCAGTACTTTCTCGAAATGAGAAAAGAGTTATTTATTTATTTAACGCACGCGCTCTTATATTTTTAATTTTCCAGCTTAGCTTCCTTCTTTTAATATTCGTCACGCGCTGCACTGCGCGGGAAATAAAACCAATTAATTTATAATTGAACTAACATTAGCTTTTTTTTTAAAAATACCAAATTCGTAACACTGCCCCCTTCCCAAGGACTGCACGTCCCGGGCAGTACAATCCCTGGACAGGAAGCTAAACTTACAACTGTGGCATAAATGCATTAATAAGCATTACATTACAATAATAAACAACATGAATAATAAATGCAATAACTAACTTAAACAAATCAAATACTATCAAATACTAAATACAAAACAAATCAAATACTATCAAATACTAAATACAAAACAAATCAAATACACATTTAAAAACAAAAAAGGACCATGGTCTGATACTATTTACAATTATTTACATTACGTGCTATGGCCATAGTAATGAGCTAACCTGTCGTAATGAACGACTTTAGGTTTAGAGTTCGAAGACTTACGAATCCGAACCACGACGTCATTCAGTCTTTTTAGGACTGTATACGGGCCATCCCAAGGTGACTGTAATTTAGGACTCAGTCCTTTTCGTTGAATTGGGTTCCACAACCACACCTTGTCTCCTTTGTTGGATCTCTGTCTAGTAGCTCTTGTGTCGCATCTGGTCTTCATTTTCTCCGTCGCCAAGTTGACTCGCTTTCGTGCAGAACGGTGCATCCCCTCAAACCGGGCCTGGGCATCTTGGATGTGTTCCTCAGGCGATGAAGGCGCATCCGTAGGGCGACTAAACAGGCGGTCACAAGGCAGACGAAGGTCTCGACCGAAGAGCTTCTGGGATGGAGAATAGCTGGTAGTCTTGAGTTTCTTTTCGACCCTGGTATGATTTCGGCAACTTCCCGAGCTCGATCTTTCGGACAAGGCGTCGACATTTCCAGGCGAGGATCCCTTTTGAGGATGGATAGTCATGCCATCAGATGCTGAAAGCAGCTTATTGTTTTTGAAATCTAAGGAAAAATTGTACTTCCTTAAAAAGTCCAATCCGAGTATGCATGGATCTGTAATATCCGCCACATATGCCGTGTGATGGTAGGCGGCACTTCCAAACGTGATGTTTACGTTTAACTTCCCAGTTATGTCGATCTTGTCACCAGACGCAGTCTGAAGGGTAACACAGGATGGCGTCCAAATAAGTTTATCTTTAAACTGTTCAGCTAAATCTTTCCTAATGATGGTAATATTAGCTCCTGTGTCAATGATCATATTGCAAGGAACTCCATCGATATTCCCATTGATGGACAGTCCGTTATTGTTGCCACTCACTATAGAGATCTTAAGCGCTTTAAAACAGGGTTTTTCATTATCTGGCAACCTCCGTTCCTTGATATGGTCATTAATTTGTTTCCTGCGCCGTTGTTCAGAAATTGTCTCAATTTTCGTACCCTGGGGTGTTCTGCAATTCTTTCGTACGTGGCCTTCAGCTCCACAGTTCCAGCACTTTGGTTTCTTGTCAGTCCTTTTCCTTCCCGTGGCATTTAATTGTCTGTTTAAATCGTATGCCTTATTTTCCGTGCTCTGGGGAGTTCTGCAGTTCCTTCGTAGGTGGCCTTCAACACCGCAATTCCAGCACTTTAGGGTCGGTTTTGTTTCACCACTATTCCGTCTTAAAGCACTCACTGGTCTTGTCAACTCATCCGTTTCATTATTCGTGCCCTGGGGTGTTCTGCAATGCCGTCGTAGGTGACCTTCAGAACCACATCTCCAACATCTTACAGCCACTTTCTTCTCACTGCTACTCCGTATCAAAGCATCGACTTGTCTGGATAAATCATCTAAACGAGCTATCAATTGGTCCCCTGGGTGGTGGACTCGCACAGCTCTGACTGGGTAGCGGTCTCGACGAGTGGCTTGCTGGGCTGCCTCAAATTTCATGGCGTACACTAGAGCACTTTTTAAATCTTTTACATCCGCCATTCGTAGAGCTTTCTGTATTTCAGTATCTCGGATGCCGTCGATAAAGTATTGCAAGGACAGGATTTCCCTTGTTTCTGTCGGGCATTCCGAAAAGGCGAGATGGGACAGCCTTTCAACATCCGCGGCGAGCTCCTGAAGTGTTTCGGTAGGCTTCTGTTGACGAGATTTTAATTGGAGCCTGCTGTAGTCTTTTAAACACTTCTCCCCAAAGCGCAACTCCAAGGCGCCGGACAGAGCTTCGAAATCTAACCTTTGATTTTCGGAAAGCGTCTGCAGGATATCCGCTGCGTCTGCTCTCAGAGAAGCGGCGAGATGACAGGCCTTAGCTTGGGAATCCCACCCATTCGCATCCGCAACGATAGAAAATTGTGTCCTATACACCTGCCAGGAGGTCTTCCCATCATATGTAGATAGTTTCAGAACGGAACGAGCAGGCATCGATAAAAATTTGAAACCTTCAGAATTGTTTCCTACCGTCGCTATGCACTTCTTTAGGCTGTCAACTTCTTTGGCGACGGCAGCAGAAACCCTATCATCAATTTGTTGTTCGACGGCAGAAACTCTCTCTTCTATATGTCCAACTTTAGTTTCAACCGCGTCTATTCTGCCTTCCATAGCCTCAAATTTATTTTCTATTACGCAGGTAATTTCTCTTTTCATTTCGTCCTGACCTGCTTTCATCTCATTTTTAAGAGATTTCATCTCTTCCTTAACGGATTCCTGGCCCAATTTCATTTCTTCTTTGAGGGATTCCTCGCCCAATTTCATTTCTTCTTTAAAAGATGTTTGGCCAGCTTCCATCTTTTCTTGGAAAGCAGCAAAAGCAGTAATGAGCTGTCTCAATTGTTCTTCCATCCCTCTTGTTATTGGCATTCAAACCCCACTCCTGACACCAAAAATTGTTGCGTGCGTACGGGTTCGTTATGAAATGAATGCACAAGTCCGATGAAAAATGAACAAAAATTTATTATTATCACAACAAAAATGCTTAAATTTTCTCAAATTATCATGCAGTATTACAATATCTCACAGTAGTTATCTTTTAACTACTCAAATATCCAATAGAACGTAATTCAAAACAGCTAAAGAACGCTAATCCGCGAATTCGCTACAATCAACAAGAGCAGTTTTCTAAGCAACAACAAACTAAGCAACTGCTGCAAACTGAGATGTTTTCCTCCTTTTATAACATTTTAAAATCACGCGCTAGAATTTTCCAGTACTTTCTCGAAATGAGAAAAGAGTTATTTATTTATTTAACGCACGCGCTCTTGTATTTTTAATTTTCCAGCTTAGCTTCCTTCTTTTAATATTCGTCACGCGCTGCACTGCGCGGGAAATAAAACCAATTAATTTATAATTGAACTAACATTAGCTTTTTTTTTAAAAATACCAAATTCGTAACGATATGAAAAAGATAGGTATATGAATATAAAACTGTTAGATGATACATTTGAAGAGAATCTTCAGGAAACTGATTCGGGAGATTATAATGAAAGTGAAATCTAAAATCTTGATACTAAAGTTAGTGAAGATACAAAGAGATGGACTAATTACGATGATCTAAAAGTATTCCGTTGGAAGGCAACTTTGGTCTCTAAAAGGTACCTAAAACTTCCCATCAATACGATGTTTTTAAACTCAATGCGACGTTTTTGAAATCGTAGGTTTCTTAAACATTAATTTGTAGATTACATTCTTTTCTTCATTACTGAACCTTCAAATAACGATATCAGGTCATTCTGACTATTTTTTGAATAAATTTTATTCCATTTTAAAAATGTCTTTTTATTTTGCATTGGGTACATGCTGTTCAGACATCTTATATCAGAAAATGAGTTACGAAGCGACTGATTTCTATCGCAAACATTTTTTTATTAAAATGATCAAAGTAAAGTAAAAATTTCGACTTCTAGGGATAGTCTCAAAAAAAAAAAAAAAAAAAAAAAAAAAAAAAAACTTCGTCTAGAATGTGTAAAATCTACAAAACGAAATGCAAAATAATTTCTAAAAGGCACGATGTAAATCACAAACAGCAGACATGCATTAATTACAATTAAACATAAAGTACAACAATATTTTATAATCATACAAAACTGGTATCATATTATATGTATACAATAGAAAATGCGAGTGTCATACATAAAGGGTTACATTTCAAATTTGAATATTGGTAGCTTGACTCCTTTGAGAGGAAGGAGAGTTGTTGAGAAAAAGACGACATTTCATACAGAGAGTGTTTACGCATTTTTAAAACAATTTCGACAAATAATTAAAAAAGTAAATATTTTGCAATAAAAACTTCTGGCAACAGCTTGTTATTTAAAATAAGAAATATCGTTTGCTACTTTTAAGGTGATCTACTACAGTAGCATTACAATACTAAAAGTTTGTTTACACTTAGAATCGCTAATTAAGAAACAATGTTGAGTGACATTTGACAGAAATATAAACCAATAGGTTAGTTTTGGAATAAAATTTACTTAAATATCTTTATTCTTCTTTCAAAATGTTGTGCGTAAATATTCTGTGGATTGAAGGATATGTTTTTGCGCTTTCTGAAGAGAAATATTCCTATTCCATTATTTAAAAATGTTGTCAAATGCATGGTATTAATTTTTAAGTGCTAAATACACAACATTATTAATCGGAAAGGGGAAAACTGTCAGTTATTACTTAAACATGAAACGGAGACTCCAAACGAATACCCGAAAAAGGTAGGTACTGTTTCTAATGTTTCTAAAGTTAAATCATTTAACAAGAGAATACTCCCCCGACGCATAAATGAATTAAAAAGACTTTATTTGTAGCAACAATAAATTAAATAATAAACCAAGATTTACAATTTGAGAAAGCTAAAAATTATAATATTCGCCAACTTTAGCCGCGATACATGGTTCCAAGCAGAACAGTTTTTAGAAATTATATGAAGATTTTTTAGCAGGAGATAAAGGGAAATGTATCGTGATCTTTGATGAAACACGTATATCCCTAAATAACTGCAACAAAAAGGTTTCTTTATTATCGAAAACGAGTACAAACCTTGTTCCGTCAATGCGAAGAAAATAAGTGATTCATGATAGTAAGCTGTAATGAAAACCCACATACGGCATGCATATGGAAAATTCAAGGTATACTTGCAGCAAGCTATATACAGGCCATCTACATGTGTGCCATTTATATGGAGACCATTTATGTGATGCAATTTCCCAAAAAAATAAGCTTGTGTTTGAGAGCTAATAAACAGCCCGTTTGGACGCACTTATGGAAACTTTCGCGTATTTTCCTCAGTATATATATATTATGTACTTGCAATATGCACATGCTTCATAAGGAAGGACATTAAGATTTGAAGAGAAAATCCAATACGAATTATGATGTATTAGAAGCACAAAAGCAACACCAAGGTAGAAAGCTTGACGAAGATTTTAATTAAGCAATAAAAATATAAACATACAAATATTTAAATTTTTATTCTGTGCAGTTTAAGGTGAAAGCATTAAATGCTTTTTAAGTTATCACAATATTCCTAGACATGCGTCACTAAAATAAAATCATGTTGCGGCTAAAAAGAAAGAATTTTAAATGAAAACTAGATGGCAAGCCTGCCAGATGAAAGGGCTTTTCAAGCAAGAACTAATTCGTAAATAAATTTTTTGTTGCCAAATTAGCGTTTTCAGAGTTTTTAATATTTCGCAGCAACCCGCAGCAATCAGTAATTAATATCTCGCGCAGCCCGCAACAACCAATGAGTAAATAAAATTTTTTTTATACCAATATAGCGTTTTCAGCGTTTTTAATTAATATCTCGCTGATTAAAGTTGTACGACGATTAGAGTGGTTGAAATGGCTTCCCATGAATTTTTGGTATCCGAAGATCGAAACTCAATCCCCGTCGTTCCAGAGGAGTTGATGCTACAAGCAAAGAAACAGACGCGTACAGATTTTTGTTAGTATAGATTGTCAAATAACTATTTAACTGAAATGAATTCAGATATTTCTGCGGCACAGTTTCTATTTCTCCTTAAAATTCTAGTAATCTGTAAAGTCATTAGGATATTTTCATGCTGGAGTCATGAAAAAGGATCAATGGCCTGGTCGGGACTCGAACTTGGAACTCTTCGAATACGAGCCGAGTGTGGTACCTTTACACCACATAGGCATGTAGAAAGGAGGAAGCAAATACCGTATATACTCCCCCTTTCTAAGGGACGACTAGCAACTAGGAGACCCAATGACCAAATCCTGGTGATGAAGAATCATCTGCTACCTTTTTATAGTTCAGGCGACACTTTAGAATTATTAAGGTTTTTTGAAGCAGGAGATGTGAAAAATGAACACTGTTCTCGCCGAGACTCGAAACTGGACCTCTCGAATATGCGCCAATTATTAGGCTACCGTTACACCACGCAGGCAAACAGAAAGGCGGGAGAAAACACCTTATAAGAGTCGCAGGCTTTGTCTAGTAGTTACTTCGCAATTCCCCCCCGGGGGTCGACGTAGAGAACTCTGCGAAGCTACCGGCTAGGATCTGTACCTAGGCAGTCTCGGCCACGGGGGTATAAAATTTATGAACTTGGTGGTTCTGGAGGCTCTGGGAAAGGTCACTTATTGGCCGGCCTCGGAGTCTGGCATGTCCTAGCGCGGCGTGGTGCTAGTAACCCGGGGGTTATCCCCCGGGGTCGCTGGGTAATGTCCCGCTGCGACGGGCTCGCCCGAGCGACTGGCAGGAGCACTTTGACGACCGGTGCTGCCTGGTGTCATTTCCAGGTGGTGCGCGGCTCTACTGGAGGGTAATAGTGGAGGTTGAACCAAAGAATCTCTAAGGAGAAGAAGTAAAGGTTTCCCGGGGCAAATGTGGCCCCGTCAGACCGAAGAGACACATTATGTATATCCCTGAAGCTTACTTTAAAGGGGCAAACCATTCCAAAGTTATCCACCCTCCGTAACTCACTGCGCATGTGCGAAATAACATCACGAGGCAACAAAGCAGCATCAAAGAATGCAGCATTCCGTCGGCCATGTTAGCAATCTTTTACCACGTTGTTCGAAAACGTTCTTTGTTGTTGTAGTCAGAGGTACTTGGTTTTAGCTATGTGAAATTCTTTTAAAGACTTTTTAAATGTAATGCTATAAATGAAATGGTTTTGACTATTGGGTGAAAACTTTGCTCTTGGTTTTCACAATGGTCATTCCAAATAATTGTCTAAACGTTTTCATGGTAATTTGTTTTTAAAGTTGTTGTCGAATAATTATAATGTATTTCAGTGTTTTCAATTTATTTAGGGGTGCCTTTAATTGTCTTTAAATATTTTTTTCTGTTTCAGTTAGTTATTGCAAATTTTGCTTTTAAAATTTCACTGTAAAATTTTAACTATGGATCCATAAAAATTTATTACGTTTTGTATGGCATGTGTTCCCGCCCCCCTTTTTAAGTTTACAGAAGAAAAGAATTAAGTAATTTATTTCATTTAAATTTTGTCTTCGTACGGCTCGCTGTTTAAATTGAAAGTAAAAATTGGACAGGATTTCTATAATTCGCCCCAAAATTCCAACTAACATCCTTTTGCTCATAAAAATCCAGAAATGTATGAAAATAAAACATTTTGAGTTATTTCAAAGTAAAAAATTTACTATCTCCTCGAACTGCGCTGTTTAAATTTCACCCTGCGCTGGTGTTTCACTGCATAGCCGTGGCTCTTCGGTACAGCGGCGCAGAGGCGAAACAGGTTTACATTGCGTCTATGGAAGCTTTCATTCTTCTCCTTAGAGATTCTTTGGTTGAACCTCCACGACGTGCCCAAAGGTAGAGTCGACCTGTAGTGAGTTATCAATTCTACTCGGAACAGGGAAGCCAAGACGCTATAGTTACTTCACAATCTTTGAACCTTATAAGTAAGATTTGTTTCATACAAGCAAAGAAACCGAAATAAATAAAATCGCATATGAATCATACAGTGTAGTAACGAAGTACATGATGTTGGCATCCTTCTAGTTTAAAAAAAAAATAAGGTAGAAAATTCTGATGGAAATTATTATTTTTAGCTTTGGTATCAGTAAAAAAACCATCGAATTTTTTTATTTTGAAATTTATCTAAAATCACCTTTCCTGCACTAATTTTTGCAACTTTATTTTCGACGAAACTTAGTGAAGAAATACAGTAAAGCAACAGCAGTTAAATTCTGTAATTAAGAATTCTTAACAGAAATTTACTTTGACGTTTCATTCTTAAGATTTGATTAACACATGCATTACACTAGATGTCAAAAACTTTGGAAAAAAAAAACTTAATAAATAAAAAAAGAGATGAATACTGAATTCGAAATTCCTTTTAGGAGGAAAAGAATGTTACGTATAATAATAAAATTAAGAAAATTAAATTTTGGGTATTAGAAAATATATTTACATGGACTTGTATATTACAGATTCGTATATTATCACAGGTAATTTTAATATTCGGAATTCTGTTGATATATATGTTACGGTGAAACACCGAAATCTGGAGAATGTCGACTTTCACCGGTGAATGTCAACATTCACATAGTCGCTTGGTGTATGTCCGAAATATTTTCCAAATACTGTTATTTCTGACTTACACTGGTAAATGTCGACATTCACCATGTACTAATGGTGAATGTTGAACATATAAGAATACCATATTTTCTTGTCCATAATTCAGTCGCGAAAAAAAGCACTTGAGACTTAAAATAAGAACATGATTACTTAAAACACACAGTACATACAAAATGAAAAAGGAATATAATTGAAGTTATAAACTTACCAAATTATGTGATTCAAATCTTATTTATTGAAACAACTTAAACTATTATGACACTTTGAATTGCACAAGAGGCCTTTGCTTTTACAAATGCATTTATTTGTGGAACACTTGCTTTTGCAATGACAGCATATACTCCTCTTTTTTCGACCTATACCAGAGCATATCTGTGATTGTCGACATACACCGGTGAGGTTCCGAAAGTACAAGAATGTAATGCAATATTCGATCTTTCACCGACGTATTTGGTGAATGTTGACATTCTCCGGTGAAACTCGACATTCTCCAATTTCGGTCTTTCACTATAACATATACACTAACTCGGAAACAAATTAGACATCAAGGAAAAAATTTAAGTAATCGGAAAGAAAATACTATTCTAAGAAAATCTACAAAAAATGTACCCTGAAAAATAAAATAGTAATTTGTCTAGGAATAAAATTACTAAGAGGAGTGCAAAATATTCTGTATAATATTTTATATAAAATTGCACATAATACATTATGTAAAATTCCTATGAGCATATTTTGGTCTGATCCTAGTATACGGTACATACGGGATTTGACGACGTTTCGCAACTGATGATACATCGGAGGGTTCAAACGCGTCATTTTGGTGTTAGGACAATGTTTAAAATCGCGCCAAGGCCGTACCGTATACTAGGATTTTATCCTGTATTTTTTACACCTTCAGTACAACAAATGTTTCATTTCTTATCAATCACTGGTTTGTATTTGGATAACAACAGTGAATTAATATGAACTTAAATTGGAGCTTCAGGTGAAAAAATAAATACAACTGTCGCAAGTATGATCAATAGTATGATCCATAATATGATCTGATGAGTATATGGATCAAAATTTTGATGACTGCAAAAGTTTTTATGGCCAGCTAATTATGGAATTTGTAAAAAGTTGTGAAGAAAAATGGATACAGTAACAAATATACAAAAGAACATTTATTTAAGCATCGTCATAAAACATTTCATCTCAATCCAATACCCAAAAGTAAAACCGGTTCCTTGAATTAAAATCTTCAGAACAAAACTTTGTTTCACTAGCCACTAAATCACAAAAACAAAAACAGTGTGTTTTTGAAAGCGCACGCGTCTTGTTCACATGTTAACAATACAACTTTTTAGTTATTTCAGAAGAAAAACATTTCATTCCCCAAACTTCCTCAAATAATAGAATAAACTTTCAACATACCAGGCACATTAGCAATAATCTAAAGAGAATTCTTAGTAATGATCGGAAGGAAAAGGTAGAATCACTGAATTAATCGCAAAATCTTTACTAATGAAAATAATTTTTTAAAGATTTTTAATAGTTTTTAATTTTTTTTTAAACAGTGAACTAAACTAAAGTGAATTTTTCGATGCCATTAACATAAAAGTTCATACTAGTGATACATACAAAAAACTTCCTAATAATAATGCATATTCATTAGAAATTCTTTTTAACTCCCCCCTCCTACATTTGCTGTATTTTGTTAACGTCTTTTTTTAACCTTTTCAGTCATAGGTACTTTTCCCTGTAAATTTTTTTTTCTGTTGTGGATATTTTCTAAAATTTGTCTCGGTGGGAGAAAAAAATATTATGATAAGTGTATTTAAACAGACGTGGATGTTTTAAAAGCTTAAAAAGTGCACGTTTTCAATGTTCGAATAGCTTTTTTATATTAATGTTAGAAGTCAAAATTTGTGTCCGAGAAAAATACATTTTAAAATGCTGATCATGTTTTTATCCTGGTTGAACTTTTGCTATTATTCCGTACTGTTCTATTATCGGGACCAGATTAATAAATGTATGAATGTATGCGGATGTATATAAATGTATGTGCAATATATATGTATTACACATACACATTATGCATGCATACATGAACACATCCATCCATCCATACATGCATACATTTCTGGATCCGTTCCTGATAACAGAACAATACCATTATTCTAATGCCTTATAAAATAATTTATGAACTCAACTGACAATGCATCATGAGATATAATAATTTCTTTTAGAACATAATTCCGACTTCAGATCATAGATGGCAGCACTACCCGAAAATTAAGAATGCCAGTAAAATTAACCTTAGTATACTGTTTTCATTAAGCAATGTTTAATATTGTATTTCTTGGCAAAAAGTGAAGAACAAGATAAGAATTTACTTTAAAAAAATTAATTTTATATTTTATTAAACGCAGAAAAGTTTTATTACAATTTTAAATTTTATTTTTGTTTAATTTACGTGCAGATAGTTACTTTTTTATTTTGATTGCAGAAGGTTTCCGCCGTTAAAACTAAAAAGTACCTTTTTGAAATTATGAAAGTTTTTAAAAAAATATGATTTTATACGACTTACGTAATATACTAAAATATATTCTATTAATATTTTCAATAATGCGTACTTTAATTTATATCAGTTAGATATATCTTTAAAAAACATAGATCTATATTTTTAACAAGTACTTCTCTTACCTTTAAATCGTTCAGCATAATGACAAAACTGTAGTTTCGTTAAGTCTGAAATACAAGTTAGTTAATTATCTTGTCTTCTACCGAATGGCAATTTTCTGAAAACAGCGAGGCATGGACGATAAGTTAAAAATGTTGCGTTCCGAGCAGTGTCTGTACTTTCCTGGACGAAAAAACATTCACAGTAGTGTAACGAAACGTAAAACAACATTCCAAGTATTTTGGAATGACTTAAAATTAAGGACGTTTTTAACATTAATTTTTTTAATGTAAGGAAACAACTATTTAATTACCTTAACTTTTGATTTCATTTCCAACAAATGAATCCTACAAAGTTCAACTAAAATTTACAAAAAAAAAAAAAAGAAAAAAAAATTCATGGTTCCTTTTTATTGCAGTGTTTTAAAAAAATAAACGCAGTTTATAATCAATTGGCTATTAAAGCAATCTCTTCGCTCTTGAAACTATCTCAGCAGTTCATGTAATGTCTTGACATTAAAAATCTATTTCAGATATTGTATTTTAACTAAATGAGCCATACAATTAACATTTAGTTTCTAATTGAACTTTTTATGTTATTTTATGATTGGAAAATACGTTAGCTTAAAAGAAATTGATTCATTTAATTAACTCATTTGATTTTGCGATTTTTTTTCATAAATTGATATCCGCAAATGTCATCACATCATTAAGTGCATAGAAAGCTACCAAATGCTGTTTTCATACACCAGACCAGCTTTCTCAACCGCGGAAAGGATTCTTCCCCCAGAAGAGCATTTCTGAAATTCAGGGAAGAAAGGAATCGGTCAGCCTTTTATTTACCTGTGCATTCAGTCTTAGTACGTGAATATAAAAAACTATGTTTATTAAAGTTTTGGTATTTATCAATATTTTCTGCAATTTTTGTTGTTTAACACAAAATAATCTAAATGAATTAAACATAATCTAAATTAAAATAAATGAGTAGGGATTTTTGGATAGAATGTTGGTTGATCACTAGCAAAGGTGAAGATGAGCATGGGGGCAAAAAGGTTGAGAACCTTATTGCCTCATGCATATCTGGTGAATCCAGCTAAATTTGCTATCACTCATTTTATAGACAGCCTGAATGTATTCACTTTTTTAAAGAATTTTTCGTTGGAAGGATCCTCTAGTTGCCCGCCAGATTCATAAGTTTCCGTGTCTGGCTTTGAAATTTCTAAGACAACCATAACTTGCGCTAAATGCTAAGTATTCGTTAAATTTTTCATTAAACATGAGAACATTTTCCAGCAATAATCCTTCAGAAATCAGTTTTCAAAGTTCTCAATGAAACAGTAACTGTAAAATTCCTATAATTAATGGGTAATTCAACTTTTCATTTTATTTTTCTTTAATTATTTTTTTCAATGAATGTCATTTCAGTGTCAAGAAGAGAAGCATATTTAAAACACATTGTGAGTTTTTTTTTTTTTTTTTTTTTTTTTTTTTTACATCTGAAATCATTGACTTTTTTTATTCCATTTTTCAAACTTAGTTTTCTGATTTCATTATTTTTCAGGTTGATGACGATATCAATTTTAGCCTTCATCATCTTGTGAGCAGAATTTAATAAGTAAAAATATTACATTTTATATTCAAGAATCAAAATCTCAGTCATACATTAAGTAAATAACTGATTGTAGATGCACAGCATATTGCGAAAGGAAAATTGTTGCATCTTATTAAAGCAATTTCAGCTTTCATCTTCATCACCATGTGAGCATAATTTGCTAAGTAAAAAGACTTTTCTGAAGAACAAAAATGCCAATAACACTTACACACTAAGTAAGCAACTGATTGCAGGTGATCCTCATACTGCGAAAGTAAATTCGTTGCATTGTAATTTTTTGCGTCATATTGCAAAATTAATTTTGCTCTTCATCTCTATCATGATGTGAGCATAATTTACTATGTAAAATTATTACACTTTATACTCATGGCTTTATATAAAGAATGAAAATCCCAAACATGCATTAATTAGGTGACCGACTGCGGATGCACTGCATATCAGATTTTAAATTATTCCCAAAAAGATGTTGTGTGTTTTTTTTTCCCCATATTTACACATACATACAGGTTTTGAGAGTATTTGGACTAACGTCCCTTTAGGTTAAAAATATTTTAAAACGGCACATCTTAAGAATTTCCAATACATAGTCTCGCGCGCTTGAGATAAAAATACTTTTGCCACTGCTCATTTTGAAACCGTTGACTTCGTTAATCAAAAATTCATTAAAGAATGAAAATATAAAATGGACAATAAAACAGGTTGGAGGACTACGTTATTCAAAATTTGATGGCTCTGGTACCGATGTTTTTCATAATGCGAGAAACCAACATACATTCATGCACGTTCTTCATCATTTAATTTCTTTAAATATAATACAGAGCGATAATATGTGGCAACAACAGTTCGAAAAGTGATACAACGCTTTTAGCGATTTGAAGCAATTAGCCATTTCGAGACTGATTGCCCTTCTGGGTTAACGCCTCTTTGGGTTAAAAAAAAAAGATATTTTAATAATAAAAGTTTATTTTTCGAATCCACAAGAACACTAACTCCAAATTACTATATGCAGTTTTACTACTATTAACCCTTATAAGATTCATATTCGTCAAATGATACATTGTAGCTGTTAGTGAATTAAATGAGATGAATATGCATGATATTGTTACGAATTTGGTATTTAAAAAGCTAATGTTAGTTCAATTATAAATTAAATGGTTTTATTTCCCGCGCAGCGCAGCGCGTGACGAATATTAAAAGAAACCTAAGTCGGAAAATTGAAAATACAAGAGCGCGTGCATTTAAAATTTAATAAATATCTTTTTTTGATTTCGAGAAAGTACTAGAAAATTCTCGCGCGCGATTTTAAAATCTTATAAAAGAAGGGAAACCTCTCAGTTCGTAGTAGTTACTTAGCTTGTTGTTGTTTAGAAAACTGCTCTTGTTGACTGTAGCGAATTCGCGGATTAGCTTTCTTTAGCTGTTTTGAATTAAGTTCTCTTGAACGTTTGAGTAGTTAGAAGATAACTACTGTGATAAATTGTGATACTGCGCGATTATTTGATTACATTTAATCATATTTGTTGTGATAATAATAAATTTTTTGTTCATTTTTCATCGGACTTGTGCATTCATTTCGTAACGAACCCGTACGCACGCAACAATATGCTTACTTGCTTGAAATACTATTTTGTACTGTAAGCGAATGAACACATTAAGCACGTTAACCTAAACTAAAATAATATAAAATTTCTCAGAATAAAGTAAAGGAATTAACAGCAGATTTTGCAAAACTAAGTAGGCCTCTAAAAACAAGTGGTCAAGATTCTTACATTTCCAGATAACTCGATCTTTGACAACTGGAATGTGCATACTGTATACTCCATCAAAAAATTGCTGAAGAAATTTAGTAACTATTTAAAAAACTAAAATTTGCACTATCCTGTATACGAAATACAAATGAAAAAAAATTTTTGCAAACAAATGAATTCCCAGTTAAATTATTGCCTAATTATCGATTTCACTACTATAAAGACTTTAGGAATATTACTAATCTTCATGATGTTTTAGACGTGTTATGAAAATTTTGTTATTATATGTGAAAAGAAAATTTATATGCTATTTCATGCAAGTTTTTCTTGCATGAAAAAGCGCATGAATTAGTAAGTTCAATGATGCAAGTTATTCTTACATGCAAGAATGCAAGTAGTATGCAAGTTAGTCTTGCATGAAACAGCAAGATGAGCTTTCGAAATCCAAATAAAATCATCATAAATAATAAATATTCTTTCTATAAATTAGCAACGCTTCTTTAATATGCATATAAGAATGCACATAATTCTTCTCTACATTTATAAACATAATTTTATCTGCTTAAAGTAACATGCTTAAACATCGAAGAATGATACTGCTATTTCGATATATATCGATATCGATATCGAAGCAGGATATTTCGATATATTCGATCCATTAAATAATATGTTTATAAGATAAATTTTAGCCAACTTTTCAAGCATTTCTACTGTTTAAAACTAGGAAGTGTTTGAAAGCCGTTTACGACGGTAGTACGATGCGAAGTAAAGACTTTTTTTAATCTTTTCTTTATCATTTTATACGGTATTTCTCTCGCTTTCCTAGCGTGGCTTCGTGGTGTAATGGTTCTTCACGATGGGCCGGTATTCCAGAGGTCCGTGGTTCGATTCGCGACGAAGGCGGTTGCTAATTTTTGCAACTATCCTGCTTCCAAAAAAATACCTAATGTCTCTACAATGGCTCCCGAACTAAAAGCGTTGTGGATGATGACTCTCCACACCCAGGATTTGGCGATTGGGTCCTCTAAAAACCCCAGTCGCCCTTTAAAAGGAGGAGTATATAAGGTATTTCTCCCGTCTTCCTAGCGTGCCTTCGTGGTGTAGTGGTTCTGCACGTTGGGCCGGTATTCCAGAGGTTCTTGGTTCGATTCCCGGCGAAGGCGTTTGCTAATTTTTCAATTCTCCTGATTCCAAAAAAAATACCTAATGTCTCTACAATTTAATTAACAGGGGTTTAGCATACATAATTGTACAGAATCTAATTACTCTGGATGTTAATTTCTGCATCCGATAAGATAGTCAATCGAATTATCATTGAATCTCATAATTTTAAGTAAAAGACGTCCAGCTCAGAAGAAGGTTTAAAATAAATTCTTTTACTGAATCATCAGCTTGACTGTTCACGCTCTGTGTAATTGCGGGAAACAATCTCAGCACCTTGCGGGGTTAAAATTGTATTTCAAATATTAAATTTACAAGATAATACGCGCGAATAAACTTCGTGTTAGATCCTCACCTCTCTCAAGCAATTAAGGCTAGCAAGGTTAGCAAAGCCAAATCAAGTAATTCAGTTACTGGAAGAAGTAACAGTGAAATCAGAGATAGCTGCTAAAAGTTCTCTTTCTCGAGCTCCACAACTCCGTATTTAATCCTCTCACCGTTTTGGATGTAAAATTCATTGAACAGCAATATCACAAAATAATTTTAAATTGAGCATATCTTTAGAATTTCCGATACACAGTCTCGCGCGCTGGAGATAAAAATGTTTTTTTCTGTACAACATTGCCATTGCTGGCTTTGAAATCTTCAAGTTTGTTAATCAAAAATTCGTTAAATTTTTACAAAATATGAAATCGTGTAAAAAACAAATTCCCAATTTCAAATTTGGGCTTCCAGATGCCCATATTCACAGAAGCATAACGTCATTCAAAACTAGATGGCTGTAGGTACCGTTGTTTTATCACAATACGAGAAACATACATACATTTTTGCAGATACTTCATTATTTAATTTCCTCAAATATAATACAGGGCGATAGTATTTGGTGGCAACGATCTGAAAAATGATAGGCCGTTTATAGGATTCCGACACAAAATGGCGAAACGAAAACAATAGTCCTTCAGGGACAAAACCCCTTTGGACTAATAATTAGTTAACAAAAAAAATTCCCATAAATTTACATTAAATATTGCAGTTAAATAATATGTTAAACAATGCCCTATATAGCATGTTATTAATATGTAACAGAATGTTAAATTCTCTCATTACCTAAATATATAAGCAAGAAAGTCTGTGTGTTTGTTCGCTAATAACTCAATCAGTACTGCAGCTATCGTCACCAAACTTTCTACACCTCTTTTCTGGGTCCTGGAAAAAGTCGAAGTTTCCTTTTTTGAAAAAAAAAAATAAAAAATAAAAAATAAATAAAAATAAAAATAAAAAAGTATCTAAAATCAGAGATATTAATTAAAACGCTAATTTTAGTCCTCATATTTCCGAGTAGCAACAGTGCTGATATGAGCAACAATAGCAACAGTGATATATCAGCAGCAATGGCTGCGTCCAGAGCCAGATTTAGACTTGCTAAGCCCTAAGCTATTTGAGATATCTTGCCCTTTATAAGTGTGTTATCGTAAATTTTAAAACTACACTGGTGTGCAAACATTAAGGACGAGACGGATTTTTCAATATAACTTTGTACAAAAGCTTTCCAAATCAACACATTTAATACCGTAAGATCCCCAATACGTAAGGACATGAGTAATGTAAGTAACACTTACTAAAAGAGAAATCAGAGGGATAAAAAGAAGCTTTATTGAAAAAGTAGCATGGAGCGCAATGCGAATGAAGGCCGAAACATCCTTGTGATGGGTGTCCAGCAAGAAACATCCGGTCTTTAACAGGGGATATGATCTCCCCTGACTGCCAGGCAGGTTTCACAGCGTCTGCCCATGCTGAGAATGAGGGTGTCAATGAGTTGTTGAGGGATTGCTGCCCATTCGTCTTGCAACGCCAATCGAAGCTCCGGAATCGTTACTGGTGGTAAGGTACGAGCTTGCCAAGCGTCTGCCTAGAAAACCCCATACATGCTCGATGGGATTGTGATCCGGAGATCGTGCCAGCCAATCCATACGTTCAATATCCTCACTCTCTAAGAGCTGTTCGGCAGCTACTGTGCGATGACATGGTGCATTATCGTCCATGAAAAGGAAGTGCGGACCCATAGCGCCTCTAAAAAGACGCACATATGGAAGAAGAATCTCTTTACAATAGCGGGTCCCGTTGACTGAACCTGCGTCGAAGATGTGAAGGTCTGTACGACTACCAAGCATGATGCCTCTCCAAACGAGAACACCGCCACCTCCATACCTGTCCCTTTCAGTGATGTTCGAGGGATGATTGCGGCTTCCCCGCTCTCTCCAGATGAGTATGCGATCAGAATCGCTACTCAGACTGAATCTGCTCTCATCTGTAAAGAGTACTCGTCCCCATTCATTGTCTCTCCAATTCCGGTGTTCCCGGCACCACAGAGAACGCCTTCTCCGATGGGCAGGCGTTAGAGGTACACACCGTACAGGGCGTCGTGCAAACAGACCACCACCGTGCAGTCTTCTGGCCACGGTAAAACGCGATATCGGTCGTCCAGTCGCCTGTGTCTTGTGTCTAGCGATTTCTACCGCTGTCTGCCGCCTGTTTCTTCTGGCCTGTAAGGCAATATACCGATCATCTGCGGGTGTGGTTCCTCGTGGACGACCACTACTAAACCCCCGGATAGCTGTTCCTGTAGTTTGAAATTGTCTCCAAAGTCGTGAAACGATGCTGTGAGCAATTCCGAACTCTGAAGCCACACTTGTCACACCGCGGCCTTCCTCCAACTTCCCAATGATTCGACCTCGGGTAAAATCATCCAGATGTCGTCTAACAGATTGATTATTCGCCATTTCTCGCTAAGGCAGCAACTCGGTGTGATTTTAACTGCTATACGGCGTGCAATTTCTTTGCCAGAAATACTGATCTTACACCGACAACATGCTTTATACTACTCAGACACTCCCCCAAATAGTCTACCTGCATATCTGCGCATGTGCTACCGTACATCACCTTACTTAATCTCCTGATTGGTCTTTCTGTCCGCTCTGCCTCTTCGTTTAGCTGATATGCAAATTTTTCGACTTCGTCCTTAATTTTTGCACACCGGTGTATTTATACTATAATTTAATTTGGGGGAACTAAGCTCTAGCTTGTGTTGCTTATAGGTAAATCTGGCCCTGGCTGCATCCCATTGCTCCTGATATAAAGAGAGAGAGAATTAGCTTATTTTTATATCGAAATTTTTATGTGGGTTCGAAATCACTCAAAATAATTCATTTTGTTCAAAATAATGATGTGTTTGTTTTTATTTTTGTTGACCGAAATGGCAATTCCATATGTCATATGGGTATAAATATATATATATATATATATATATCATATGATTCTATAATTACGTAGTCAGTTGTGGTACATGTATTGAATATTACTTTCTTTGGCATTTTTATGCATACAATGACGTATCATATTCCTTATAACGTGTAATATGATACTATACGAATTTTTAAATGATGTCATGAGTAAAAAATACATTACTCTCAAATTAACTCATCTCGCATCGGGTACTTTCGCTAGTAGAGCTATGTACGCAAATCTGGTTATAGTACATTTTAATAAATACCTAAATCCTTTGATTGCACAGTTTTTGTCGTATATTGGTTTAGTTATTTATATGCTTGATTTTTTATTTAGGTTAATAGTTTTAGGGAGGTTTGGATATAACAGAATTTGTCGTTTCATCTTTTCCATGAAATATTTATCTCTTACCTAGGATTTAATTTGTGAAAACAGCTCAGCTAGAACCAGAAATATGGGCAAAAAGGCTTCCTAGAAGACTTAGCCGTGATTTTTCGCCAAGTTTGCGTCAAACATGAAGTCAAGTTTCCATCAAGCAAGCGGCCCACCAGCGACCGAGCGGTAAAGTCGCTGAACACTGGTAGTTCGGTCCGAGGTTCGAATCCCGCGAACGGGCTGGCTGCATGAGCGTTTTCTGGTTTTCCCCATGTGTAACGTGTATATGAGCCAGTTTCCCTTACAAAGTCCTCTACGAAGGCATCCCTCCCCTTAGGCAGATAGCCCTCGAGGCTTTGCCATAATCATACACACACCATGAAGCAAGCATCATTCTGAAGCAAAATTCAAGCCTTTTTTAACAAGTTCGCGAAAAAAAATCAAGTTGGCGTCCTATTTGAAAATTTTTCGCCAGTTTGGCAACTCTGGGAAAATTTATTTTTGAAAGATTAGAACCGACTTTTCTCGAATTTTCCAGAAACCTGTGCAACACCACTATATAAATATGGTTTCGAGACGAAAGAGGAATTAGTTGTTAATCAGTTCTGAGTATTTGCGCTTCAAACTGAATTAAATTTTAAAGTTTACTCTGTAAATGACATCGGAAATTTTAAATATTTCTTGTGCGGTAAGGAGGAAATGCCTATTATAAGATTTCTCTTTGAGCTATTTATGTTGCTGTGTGCTATCATTATTTCTTATAAACTGTCATTTATTTCCTGCTTATCTGAAGTGATTGTTTTAAGAGACATCCATAGTAATAAAGAAAGTTCTTTATTAGTTATGATGTTCTTATTTGAGGTACCGGGAAATACGCTATGTGAAAAAAAGGGCTAAAAAAGGGGAAAAGACCGAGAACAATTGTATAGTAGATTACAGTACCGAAATAGCGGTACCAGAACACTAGGACCGAAATAGTATGGTCCGTTTAAAAATTACTAACCAAATATGTTTGTTAAGACACAATAACACGCCGAATAAATACTAATTCAGAAGTCAAACAACAAAAATCAGCGTTAATTTACAAAATTTTCACAGGACTAGTTTCGATGGTTTTACCGAACCATCATCTTCAGCTGCAAAACCGCAAATGAACAAGATAGGAAATAATGTTTAGATAAGATAAGAAAGCCTGGACAAGAATAAGCAAGTGGCGCCATCTGTTGGCGAAACCAGAACTAAAACATAATTTCTCTAAAAGCCGAAGGCAAATTTGGATTGGAATTAGGATCGTTAACTAGAACAGAAAGATTTTTATGAATGTGAAATGCCTCTAGAAAATCCAGTTCTCCAATGGAACATCTTCCATTGGACACTAATAACATTCACTGTAAGCAAAGCAATGTAATTATACACCAAGACACTGTAACACTGTAACTTAAATTTAAAAAAAAAAAAAAAAAATTATTTCTGAGGTCACTGAAACAAAATCGCCTGGATTCAAACCCAAGTCAAACTACCAGTATTCAGTGACTTCACCGCTTGCCCAGTGGTGGTCTATGTTTAGCATAGCCTCCTAAAGGCTTGAACTTGCAGATTTGGAAACAGGATGGATATAACGAGATATTTGACAGGATTTGAATCTAGGTTTCACTCTCGGAGCTCAGTGGCCTCGATCGACAACTGGTGAATGTTCTGATGCTCAATAAAATGTGTTTGGTTTAGATTTGTTTGCTTCATTTGAAGAGGAATGCTTTCGTGAAGAAGTCGCTAAGGTAAACTGGCCAATCATCTAGCCAGCCTATTCATCTGCAATCAAAACCCACTTCGAACTATCAGCGTTCAGCGTCTTGAACCACATCTAGTGCTCCACATCTAGTGGACTAAGCACACATCTAGTGGACCGCTCCACATCTAGTGGACTAAGCAAAATGTGGGAATGCAGTCGGCTTCTGAACTCCATTAAATACATCGTTGATTAAGTAAGTATAATCTTTCTCTGCTACAGATGTTCGTGTGCTAGCCTTTTTTGGAGTAGATATTTTTTCCAAGTGATATGCGATTTAATATTGCATTTATTGGAAATCATAAACGGAATCTGATTATTATGCCTAAAATATTATTTAGAACATTGTGCTATGGTAGTAACACTAAATTCGTTAAAAGCAATTCCGTGAAAGGTAGTCGTAAACCTGTTTGGTCATCTACTAAACCCATACAGCTTTTAACCTTCACTCTTTAATTTCGAAATGCCCATGAATCTTCACTTTTTTACATAAAGTAAAGAGGATATCAACATAGTAATTTCATTTGAGAGAGTGAATTCCTTAAATTGAAAATAAATACAACAGGCGAAACGTAAAGCCATCAAATAAGGTCAAAATAGGTTTGGTTTGGTTTAGTTTATTTGATTACGACAAAGCACACTAGAGCTATCTGCCTAAGTGGAGAGATGCCTTCGTGAAGGACTTTCTAAGGGAAACTGGCTCGTATACGTTACACATGGGGAAATAAGGTCAAAATAAAGAATAGAAATTGTTCAAATGACGGAGAAATGTCGCCATGTAAGAAATTAAGTCGACAAATACCTTACTTTAAGTCAGCCATTATAAAAGACCTGCTTTCCAAGCTTTAAGAAGATTAATTATACTAACTAATCAGTTTAATGTATCCGAATTGTAGAAGAACTTGCTTTTTTGACGAAAAACTTTCTTTAATATATTTCGAGATTTAGATCCTTATGAATATTGAGAGATTTTGCTCAAAGTAGTGATAACTTTCTTTCAAATCTGTTCAATTATTTTTCTCATGGGGATTAGTAAAAGGCCTAATGATCTGAGTCCAAAGGGATAAAGCCAACTTATTAGAGCACTTATGATCACTATCCAAAAATTAGTCACCGGAATGCTTCTGTAAAGTTAGATATTTCTCAACCATTCGTATGACAGCTTTTAAAAAATTGTGAAGATATTATTTGCAGATCAAATTAAAATCGAAATGGAAGTAATGAAGTAAATGCATATCAAGTAAGTTCATAATGCTGAGAAAATTGTAAAAGTTTGGTTTACAAATTTTCGTGAAAAATATGTGGAAGTCAACTGTCCACTGATGTGGAAGAAAGCTTACGAATTAGCTCTGAAAGGTAAGAGTAAGATAAGATTAAGGATATAACATCGGTCAAACAATTTCCAGAATCATTGTGAACAGTTCATACATGAACCTCTTCGCAACATCTGAAGACACTCTTTTTACTAACATACTTTTTCATTTTTAAAATGCCCTGAAACTGTTTATTATATTTATACTAAATTAGTTTAATTCCGTAGATATTTCTAGAACTTTTTATCCTCAATGGTTAATGCTTATTGTTCAGCTAAGTCCCAGACAAAAGTAAACACATTAAGCGGCGTTTACTGAACTAATTTTACTTTCTTTAATCATAAACTTTAAAAAGGATTTAAGTACAAATGATAAAAGGTTTGATGATAAGCACAAATGATATAGGTTTCCAATTTTGATAGCTATGTGTGTTGAACCTTGAGAACTGGTAAGCGAATAATCGCTTTAGCTCAGGAAATAGAAAAGTAAACTCAAGAAGGGTTAATAACCCTTTATTGCTTAAAATAAGCATTAACAGATGACCCTTTTCTCAGGGCGTACAGAAAAGCCTCCACTTGGCCTTGAACTCAAGAGTACTAAGAAAATCAAACTTAACTAATGCTTAACTTAAAAGATATAGCCGAAGCTATCAGAATTCTACAGGAGATGGCCCCTAAATACTAACTAAACGGCGAAACTATCAAGGGCCTGAAATACGGCCGAGTGTAGCAATAGCTTAGAGAGATTGTAGCCAAAAGGAAAACGCGAGCTAGGCAGAATCTCTGGCTCTCTAACGAAGTCAGTGGAACTTCGACTTAAGTACCGCTCTTACTTTATTTCCATTAACTGCGTTTCTAAAAACACACTCTGGCAGGAAATTTGTAAGCTGAAATTAGAAGGGACAGGCAAGTAGCTTTAACTAAAAATAACTGTTAAAAACTTACGATAAACCTTACAATGTAAATACTTTGTTATTTTTGAACTGTCACGTTCATCCATTGTTTCCAGCATCAGCTCTGCAGAGGTATCAGAAATCAAGAACACACTTATATCTCATACATTTCAGTCTGTCTTGGATTTCCTAACATGACGGTGAATCTTTCTGAATGACTCGAACTCAATATTGTACCTTTTAGCTACCCGCTCTCTCAGTTACTCAGTCGAAGATCTTTTGATTAGTTACTAGACTAGAGACCCTTTGATTAATTTCGGAGAACAAGGCTGGAGCTCCATATTCATCTACAACATCGTCACAGGAATCTGAATAAGGTTGGAAGAAAGAACCGTACAATATCTCTTTATCCAATGTCTAAGCCTTTATTTACCCACTGAAAAAGAATCTAGACCAGAGGTTCCCAACGGGGTCTATATTAATCCCTAGGAGGCCGATGACATATTAAAAGGGGATCAATGATGATCAAGCAGTCGATTGGAGGTCGATAGCCGAATATGCACCGGAGTTAACAGACATAATTAAGGTACCATTAATTACAATAAATTTAATAATAAAATTCATAATTAATTGCTTATTTGATATAAAGCTCTGTGTTAGAGCACGGACGAAATCAGACACAATTAATATAATGGAAAATATACATTCTTTAATATAATTTTAAAATCAATAATATTTTTAAATATAGGAATTTTTTCGGGCAATATGAGCAATATGAAACATAAAAAACACAAGAAAACACAATAAAATGGTATCAGGAACGGAAAAATAGAATGGAAAAAGAAAAACACGTCAGATGTTTTTCAAAGAGCTTATTTAAAAATTAAATTAAGCAATATTATGCTAAATATTAAATAAATTGTATTAATACATCAAACACGACAATCGCATTTACTAAAATCAAAATTTTGTGCAATTTGAATTTCTGATTTTTTTATGAAAGCTTCTTTATATTTTCAAAATTAATAATAATAATTATGCAAGTATAATTGAACATAAATCTAACAAACCATTTTTTCAAAAATTATGCTTATGTTCTTAATCTAAGTGTTATCCTGAAGTTATTTTATATGCAATTATTTGTATTATGATTATGCTGGATAATATTAAATGTTGGGGAAAAATGAAAGAAAATTGTTATTGAGTGGATGACGAAAACCATGTCTACGTTCTTTGTCAGAAAAGTTCCAGGACAATTATTTTTATTTCTGAATGTGCTGCACTAAAAAGGAACAAATGTTGGTTTTGTATTACCTGGTATGCATTCTTACTTGACATGACCTTGGCCATGTTTCCGCGCAAATTTACTAGGAGGCAGGGTTGTGCTTAGCAACACACTGTTCGATTGTTTTCGCATTCGTTAAGATGACACAATGGATGCTGATTGTAAACAAAGAGTGAACAATAAGTTATGCGTTAAGCTCGGGAGAGAACACTTAGTGAAACATAGAACATTGCTAAGCAAGCATATGCAGGCGAGGCACGTTCAAGGAGTCGCGTTTTCAAGTGGTTTCGTGAAGGCAGAGATTCAATGCAAGACGATCCCAGAGCTAGTCACCCGTCTATAGCAGATACTGAAGCAAACAGGGAGAGTATAAGACAGTTACTGCAAGAAGATCGTCGTGTAACTGTGCATATGATATCAGAAGAACTGATATCATATGCACAGTTAACTGAATTTGAACAGCAGAGAAGAACTGAATTTGAATCGTGATGTGTGGCATAAGATTTTACGCGAAGATTTAAGGAAAAGGAAACTTAATGCATGAATCGTCCTTTACTAACAGATGAACAGAAAGAGGAAAGAAGAAGAATTTCTGCTAAACTATTGGATATAATCGGACGTGATCCCACATTTGTGTCAAAAATTATTGTGATTTTTTCTTATTTTCGTTAGTGAAAAAATCACAGGTGACTGAAAGGAAAGATTCAACAATATTACTGCAGACATCCAAATGAGCTTGCAAGCATCGCAGTTGAAGGTTTCCCCTCTTGCTCCCAAGACCTACAGAAATGTTGGCAGCTGTGAATAGTAGCTAAGGGGGCTGACTATTTTGATAGCCCAAGGATCATTACATGGTAAATGCAATATTCTATTTGTTACGACCTTTGTCCTGGAACGTTTCTGACAAAGGATGTATAAGAGGGCTAAATGCAAGGAAAGGCTTTGAAACAAGCTCAAGAGGTTGTTCTAATCAAAAACTGGTCCTAACGCAGTGTTAGTATAGTAATTCATTTTTATACCATATACTTTCTTACCTTTTGTTAGACCGCATTTTATTTTTTATATAATTTTTTGCAGAATTATTGTCTAAAATTAAATTATGTGTAGTTGAATTCTCGAATTTATTTTCAGTTAGAATTGATCAATTAAACTGTACTGTAATTTAAATAATCTAAACTTCATTTAGGGTGTGATTATTTTTCGTTGTGTTTCATTTTAATTCTTAAAACAGTGGAAATGTTTAATTCACCTTAAAAATTGGAGGCATAGATTAATCGTTTATAAAGAAAAAATATGTAATGTGTGCTTGATGTTCTAGAGTCATTAGGATTTTTTAGAGGCAGAAACGATGAAAAATAGCAAACGCCTTCGCCGGAAATCGGACCTCGGACCTCTGGAATACCGGCCCAGTGTGCTACCGTTACACCACGAAGGCACGCTAGGGAAGTGGGAGAAATACCTTATATACGAGTACTTTCCTTTTTAAAGGCGACTGGGTTTTAGGGGACCTAGTCGCCAAATCCTGGGTGGGGAGAATCATCATCTACAACCTTTTTAGTTCGGGCGCCACTTGTAGACTCATTAGGATTTTTTTAGAGGCAGAAAAGATGAAAAATAGCCAACGCCTTTGCCAGGAATCGAACCACGAACCTCTGGAATACCGGCCCAACGTACTACCGTTACACCGCGAAGGCACGCTAGGGAAGTGGGAGAAATACCTTATAATGTGACCACATGGCTTCCTTGTACCGCACATTAAATGATATACATTTTTTGTTGCACATTATTTTAACTTATTTCCGCGCTTTTAATTAAAGATACATTTCTCATTCAATCAATTTAGTTCTCAATTCGCGGCAAGACTAAAACATACAAAAAAACAATACAAAACAACGTACATAAAAACTCAAAACATCTTCATTAACAATTGTAAAATACAGAAAAACCTAAAACACCAACTACAGAAGGGGGAAAAATTACAATTAAAATTAAAGTTTCTACGGAAAAACAGGATATCTGGCCAACGGGCAGGAAGACAAAATTTCGATGCACAAAACTGAACGTTTATTTCTGGTCCCACTCTTCAAAAAGACACTGAGGTTAGTGCAGAAACTGACTTCATTCACTGTCCTACTAAGAGTTTCAGCCGCCTCGTTAGTCCTAGCTTACTTAATTGATAATTCTACAACAATTGCATAGGGTAGTCATAAAAATTTTAATAATTAAAGTCATAAAAATTTTAACGGGAACATAATAACACAGAATTTAATCACTTTTAAAGCAAAAAATGCACAATATTTCAACATATAAGACTAAAACACTGAGCTCACAGGACCAGATAGCCGAGCAGGAATATAAATTATTATTATTATTATCATTATTATAAGGGCATAGCGCCGATTCTCCTAGTCGATACAAGCCGACCGTATGATCAAAAAATGGGACTGGCCAGAAAAAAAAAAAAAACAAATAAAAGAAAAAGCATATAAAGTTCAAAATCTGAGTCTCAATGTCGAATTCCGATTCTATCTTTGTTCGTATTTATAATCTTCATTATTGTTTCAGCAAAATCCTTCAAATTTGAAAAGTTCCTTTTAAAATATTCCTTAAAATTCAATATTTCCCTCTTGCACTTGGAGTAAGCATACATTCATCGACGAAGTGTCTGGCGTCCCCAAAATTATCCCAAATTAAGCATTCATCTTTATTCTGCAGATGGAACACAGTAAAATAAGCCGTAAAATGCCCATGATTACTCAGTATCTGATTTATATCAACATTATTTATAATATTCATCTTCTTGTTTAAATATATATATATATAATTTATTTCCTAAACCGTATTGATTAATTGATTATATTATCTCCTAAGTTTAATTAAAGTAGAATTATTTTAAAAGTGTGCATCCATACTGGTAAGTTATATTTTGAAAGATGTTTTGAAGTAATTTGAAAGCAAAATGTTAATAATGTTTTAACGGGGACTGGAGTTAAATCATCACGATGAATAATATTACAATTGTAAAAGTAAAAATTAAAACATGTAATTATTGTCATTGATCGGAAATTAGTTGACTTTTCAAGGGGAACAAACCAACTCCCGTTCAATGATCAATAATTGATAGAAATACGTAAATATGAAAGTGTTTCGTCTTTACTCGAGTTATAAATTAAAGCCAAACCGGCAATTCTAGTCAGGCCAAATATTTCCGCGAATAGTTGTTACTCAAAGAACTGATTCTCATGAAGCATTTTAGTCAATTCAATTTGGAGTAAAAATCAATTACTGTAGAGAAATCTTGTAAAACTCGAGTAATCGTCCCCGACACTATCATCTTTATGTATTTGAGTACTATATTATTTGTAGAAATTAAACATTGGAAATTGTCATTATGAAATCGAAATCAAAGTAAAGTTGAAATAAACATAGAAGATTATAAAAAAGATAAATAATGCAAACTTTGCAAAAACAAATCAAAGAGAACATAAAAATAATATAAAAATAATATAAAAATAAAATAGAAAATAATATAAATAAGATCAGTGAATGTACATGAAGATATAAAGGCCAGAAAGGTATTAAGTAACTTACATTCTTTCTAGTGGGGGAGTTGGCAGTGTGTTCTCTTCGTGTCTGACTCAGAAGTGTAGGGTGTCCGAAAATTCTTAGCGGCAGTAGGGGCTTTGAATTATATCAGTCGGCAAGACTTGGGTGAAGAAATTTATGGTAGTGGGTGGGACTTGGAATTCTTGAGGAATGTATTTTGTGGAGTTCTTATCTGAGAGAGACCGTCTGTTAAGATTTTTTTAAAAATACTAGTGAATGGAAATTAATTAATTTCTGGCTAATTGTCGTGTCGCAATGATTAAGAATTTAAGAAAGGAAAAAGGCATTTTCGCTATCCAAGAGCTAGTAGACAGTCTAAAGGCAGGAAATAGGCCCATTTTTTTAGTAACAGTATAGTAACAGTATATGTCTGAAGACAATTAGCTTTTTACAATATATACAATTAAGTAATTGCACTATATACAAATCTTTCAACTGACAGTCATCCAACTTATACCGCCTTCTCAGGTTTAGGAATAAATTATCATATCCCTATCAGTTAAATGATTTAGAGTGAGTATTTAACGCCTGCTCTTTTAAGGCAATGGTTGATAAATTGAAAGGGAATTAGATTATTTTTGAGAATTTTGATAAGGATCAAAATTTCGCGTTGTAAATCTATTGTATCTGTGCATATAGTTTTAATTCGTTGTATTTGATTAATTATAGTATTGTTAATTACTTTTTTGGATATGTTGGAGTTCCAATTTATTAATTTGTTAGTATTGAAATTGAAGTTTCTTGTTTTGTCAAAAAGTAAAATTTTTTTGTAGTTAATGATTTGAAGATCTAGAAAGTCTATGCTATTTTGTGAATTATTAGTTTTATTAAGTTTAAGACAATTCGGATAAATGTCGGAGTTTTCAATTTTACCAAAATTATTAATTGTAATAAGGTCATCAATAAATCTGTAGGTGTGTTTGTAGTAATTTAACTCTTGTGGTTGTAGATTTTTTTGGAAGTTAAATTCTTTGACAAATAAAAAGATATTACAGATCGAGGTGCTGGAATGTAAGCCCATTGGCAATCCTCTGACTTGTTTAAAAAGTTGATTTTGAAACTTGATGTAGTTATGAAAAAGTGTGCATTTTAGGTAGGTTTTCCATTTGTCAAGAGTCATGATATTGAGTATATTAGGGAAAAGTTTTGGTAGATCAAGTAGACTGGTATAGATTTCTTCTAGAGGAAGTGAGGTATATAAGTTTTCAAAATCATAGCAGTTAATGTTTTGGATGTTAATGGTATGAATGGTATTAATGACAGGAGTGTTATTATGAATGATCCAGCAATAGTTATGATTAGTGTTACAATCATTGAAAATAAATTTACAGATTTTATTAAGTTGAATTGAAAAATAATAGTCTATATTTTTCTTGTAATTATTAGTTCCATTAGCTATAAATCTAAATTTTAATGGTGTTTTATGGAATTTGGGAATCGCATAAAGATTAGTAAATCTGTTGTAGTTTGCATTGAAAGTAATATTGAGTTTCTTATGAAAAGTTTTAATCCTGTTTATTATAGATGTTTCTGTAAGGTTGGCTGATTGATAAGTAGTTGCGTTGAGAAGTTCCATATGAATAATCTCAGTGTAGAATTGTTTTCATATAATGCTAAAGTTATTAGTTGCTTTATCTATTTTTGTAATAGTAAAAAGCTGTTTTAATTTACTAATATCAGATGTAAGTTGCGACCAGTTCAGTGTACTTTTAAATTTGAGGTGACTGATTTCTGTGGATATGCGTTGAAGAATTTTAGCTTTCCATTTTAAGAAGGTATCTATGGGAAAATTCAGTTGATAGCTTGCTTTAACTATAAATTCGTTGATGTTGTTTTCGAAAGTCTTGTAACAGTAATTTGTAGTCATGTTTCTGACTGGTCTAAATTTTGTACCATAACTCATTAGTGTTTTTAGTTGATGGTTTTGTATGATATTCAGGTTGCCAGTAATTATGTGCTGGTGATGAGAATCTACGTAATTGCTATAAATTGGTGTCTTACAATGTCATTCTGCAGTTTCATCTATTTCATGGTGGTTAGTAAGCAAGTTGCTTAAGGTCCTTTGATATTTAAATGCAATCATTGGTATAGTGTCAACTGCGGGGAAGTAATCTTTACAATCTCTGATGATTCTTGAGAAATGAATATTGTCAAACTGCGGATGCAGAAAATTGACTTTAAAATAAATTTTGCGTTGAGTGAGACTATTAGAGAGTCTGAAAAGACTAAAATCAAGAATCATGTCTTTAATGATTTGTATGTCGTCGTAGCTTTCTTGAATGAATTTTTTTAGTTTGATAAGGAATTTATTAGTACAGGAGTGTAACCAGTTGAGAAGTTTCTTGGGAAAACAGTCTGAGTTAATAAAACATTTCAATTGTTTTTTCAATGCAAGTGTATCCAAAGTGGATAAAAATCTCGCATTATTTTTTATTTTGCTTCCTCTTTTTCCTCTCTGCGTTTTGATGCTGTAGAGTTTAAATTGGCTGAAAATTGACTTCTTAGAAGTATCTCTATGACTATGTATATAAGTGTTAAGTCCATATGGATAAAGTGAACGTTGTTTTAGTATATAGAGAGATTCCTGAAAAATTCGTGTTTTGTGATTGGGTATTATATCTAGTATCTGAAGTTGAATAGAGTTGAAGTCATGATGTTTAAAGTGTTCTAATTCTGCTGTATTAAGTTGTGATGGTGTACTTATTTTAATGTTATTTTTTTGTGCGTTGAATTTTTTAATTTGAGCTCTATGGTTATTGATTCGAAAGTTAAGATTGTTTTTAGTCTGTCCTATATATTTAATATGTCAAGTACCGCATGTAATCATGTAAATACAGTTAAATGTTTTTCATAGAAATTGTTTTATGGGTTTACCTGTAGCAGGCATGGCGTTAAATTTTCAAGTTTGTCATCTAGTGGAATGACATTTAGTGATTTCAATATGAGTTAAACTAGCAAGATATAAAAGTAAGGAGGCTGCTAACCTTCAATACAGTAAAGTTTTTGTATAAGAACTTTAAAACTTAAAAAGGTTGGAGATAATATATAAAGTGGGTACATTAGGTAAGAGATAAATAGCGCTAATAGCTGCTATTTAGCATATCAAATGTTGTATGAACTTAAATCCATTTAGTGCGAATAGAAGTTATTATTACTTGCGCAATTGCTGCAAAGTTAGTTAATAATAATTTATTTCCTAAACCGTATTGATTAATTGATTATATTATCTCCTAAGTTTAATTAAAGTAGAATTATTTTAAAAGTGTGCATCCATACTGGTAAGTTATATTTTGAATGATGTTTTGAAGTAATTTGAAAGCAAAATGTTAATAATGTTTTAACGGGGACTGGAGTTAAATCATCACGAAGAATAATATTACAATTGTAAAAGTAAAAATTAAAACATGTAATTATTGTCATTGATCGGAAATTAGTTGACTTTTCAAGGGGAACAAACCAACTCCCGTTCAATGATCAATAATTGATAGAAATACGTAAATATGAAAGTGTTTCGTCTTTACTCGAGTTATAAATTAAAGCCAAACCGGCAATTCTAGTCAGGCCAAATATTTCCGCGAATAGTTGTTACTCAAAGAACTGATTCTCATGAAGCATTTTAGTCAATTCAATTTGGAGTAAAAATCAATTACTGTAGAGAAATCTTGTAAAACTCGAGTAATCGTCCCCGACACTATCATCTTTATGTATTTGAGTACTATATTATTTGTAGAAATTAAACATTGGAAATTGTCATTATGAAATCGAAATCAGAGTAAAGTTGAAATAAACATAGAAGATTATAAAAAAGATAAATAATGCAAACTTTGCAAAAACAAATCAAAGAGAACATAAAAATAATATAAAAATAATATAAAAATAAAATAGAAAATAATATAAATAAGATCAGTGAATGTACATGAAGATATAAAGGCCAGAAAGGTATTAAGTAACTTACATTCTTTCTAGTGGGGGAGTTGGCAGTGTGTTCTCTTCGTGTCTGACTCAGAAGTGTAGGGTGTCCGAAAATTCTTAGCGGCAGTAGGGGCTTTGAATTATATCAGTCGGCAAGACTTGGGTGAAGAAATTTATGGTAGTGGGTGGGACTTGGAATTCTTGAGGGATGTATTTTGTGGAGTTCTTATCTGAGACAGACCGTCTGTTAAGATTTTTTTAAAAATACTAGTGAATGGAAATTAACTAATTTCTGGCTAATTGTCGTGTCGCAATGATTAAGAATTTAAGAAAGGAAAAAGGCATTTTCGCTATCGAAGAGCTAGTAGACAGTCTAAAGGCAGGAAATAGGCCCATTTTTTTAGTAACAGTATAGTAACAATATATGTCTGAAGACAATTAGCTTTTTACAATATATGCAATTGAGTAATTGCACTATATACAAATCTTTCAACTGACAGTCATCCAACTTATACCGCCTTCTCAGGTTTAGGAATAAATTATCATATCCCTATCAGTTAAATGATTTAGAGTGAGTATTTAACGCCTGCTCTTTTAAGGCAATGGTTGATAAATTGAAAGGGAATTAGATTATTTTTGAGAATTTTGATAAGGATCAAAATTTCGCGTTGTAAATCTATTGTATCTGTGCATATAGTTTTAATTCGTTGTATTTGATTAATTATAGTATTGTTAATTACTTTTTTGGATATGTTGGAGTTCCAATTTATTAATTTGTTAGTATTGAAATTGAAGTTTCTTGTTTTGTCAAAAAGTAAAATTTTTTTGTAGTTAATGATTTGAAGATCTAGAAAGTCTATGCTATTTTGTAAATTATTAGTTTTATTAAGTTTAAGACCATTCGGATAAATGTCGGAGTTTTCAATTTTACCAAAATTATTAATTGTAATAAGGTCATCAATAAATCTGTAGGTGTGTTTGTAGTAATTTAACTCTTGTGGTTGTAGATTTTTTTGGAAGTTAAATTCTTTGACAAATAAAAAGATATTACAGATCGAGGTGCTGGAATGTAAGCCCATTGGCAATCCTCTGACTTGTTTAAAAAGTTGATTTTGAAATTTGATGTAGTTATGAAAAAGTGTGCATTTTAGGTAGGTTTTCCATTTGTCAAGAGTCATGATATTGAGTATATTAGGGAAAAGTTTTGGTAGATCAAGTAGACTGGTATAGATTTCTTCTAGAGGAAGTGAGGTATATAAGTTTTCAAAATCATAGCAGTTAATGTTTTGGATGTTAATGGTATGAATGGTATTAATGACAGGAGTGTTATTATGAATGATCCAGCAATAGTTATGATTAGTGTTACAATCATTGAAAATAAATTTACAGATTTTATTAAGTTGAATTGAAAAATAATAGTCTATATTTTTTTTGTAATTATTAGTTCCATTAGCTATAAATCTAAATTTTAATGGTGTTTTATGGAATTTGGAAATCGCATAAAGATTAGTAAATCTGTTGTAGTTTGCAGTGAAAGTAATATTGAGTTTCTTATGAAAAGTTTTAATCCTGTTTATTATAGATGTTTCTGTAAGGTTGGCTGATTGATAAGTAGTTGCGTTGAGAAGTTCTTTATGAATAATCTCAGTGTAGAATTGTTTTCATATAATGCTAAAGTTATTAGTTGCTTTATCTATTTTTGTAATAGTAAAAAGCTGTTTTAATTTACTAATATCAGATGTAAGTTGCGACCAGTTCAGTGTACTTTTAAATTTGAGGTGACTGATTTCTGTGGATATGCGTTGAAGAATTTTAGCTTTCCATTTTAAGAAGGTATCTATGGGAAAATTCAGTTGATAGCTTGCTTTAACTATAAATTCGTTGATGTTGTTTTCGAAAGTCTTGTAACAGTAATTTGTAGTCATGTTTCTGACTGGTCTAAATTTTGTACCATAACTCATTAGTGTTTTTAGTTGATGGTTTTGTATGATATTCAGGTTGCCAGTAATTATGTGCTGGTGATGAGAATCTACGTAATTGCTATAAATTGGTGTCTTACAATGTCATTCTGCAGTTTCATCTATTTCATGGTGGTTAGTAAGCAAGTTGCTTAAGGTCCTTTGATATTTAAATGCAATCATTGGTATAGTGTCAACTGCGGGGAAGTAATCTTTACAATCTCTGATGATTCTTGAGAAATGAATATTGTCAAACTGCGGATGCAGAAAATTGACTTTAAAATAAATTTTGCGTTGAGTGAGACTATTAGAGAGTCTGAAAAGACTAAAATCAAGAATCATGTCTTTAATGATTTGTATGTCGTCGTAGCTTTCTTGAATGAATTTTTTTAGTTTGATAAGGAATTTATTAGTACAGGAGTGTAACCAGTTGAGAAGTTTCTTGGGAAAACAGTCTGAGTCAAAAAAACATTTCAATTGTTTTTTCAATGCAAGTGTATCCAAAGTGGATAAAAATCTCGCATTATTTTTTATTTTGCTTCCTCTTTTTCCTCTCTGCGTTTTGATGCTGTAGAGTTTAAATTGGCTGAAAATAGACTTCTTAGAAGTATCTCTATGACTATGCATATAAGTGTTAAGTCCATATGGATAAAGTGAACGTTGTTTTAGTATATAGAGAGATTCCTGAAAAATTCGTGTTTTGTGATTGGGTATTATATCTAGTATCTGAAGTTGAATAGAGTTGAAGTCATGGTGTTTAAAGTGTTCTAATTCTGCTGTATTAAGTTGTGATGGTGTACTTATTTTAATGTTATTTTTTTGTGCGTTGAATTTTTTGATTTGAGCTCTATGGTTATTGATTCGAAAGTTAAGATTGTTTTTAGTCTGTCCTATATATTTAATATGTCAAGTACCGCATGTAATCATGTAAATACAGTTAAATGTTTTTCATAGAAATTGTTTTTTGGGTTTACCTGTAGCAGGCATAGCGTTAAATTTTCAAGTTTGTCATCTAGTGGAATGACATTTAGTGATTTCAATATGAGTTAAACTAGCAAGATATAAAAGTAAGGAGGCTGCTAACCTTCAATACAGTAAAGTTTTTGTATAAGAACTTTAAAACTTAAAAAGGTTGGAGATAATATATAAAGTGGGTACATTAGGTAAGAGATAAATAGCGCTAATAGCTGCTATTTAGCATATCAAATGTTGTATGAACTTAAATCCATTTAGTGCGAATAGAAGTTATTATTACTTGCGCAATTGCTGCAAAGTTAGTTAATAATAATTTATTTCCTAAACCGTATTGATTAATTGATTATATTATCTCCTAAGTTTAATTAAAGTAGAATTATTTTAAAAGTGTGCATCCATACTGGTAAGTTATATTTTGAAAGATGTTTTGAAGTAATTTGAAAGCAAAATGTTAATAATGTTTTAACGGGGACTGGAGTTAAATCATCACGATGAATAATATTACAATTGTAAAAGTAAAAATTAAAACATGTAATTATTGTCATTGATCGGAAATTAGTTGACTTCAAGGGGAACAAACCAACTCCCGTTCAATGATCAATAATTGATAGAAATACGTAAATATGAAAGTGTTTCGTCTTTACTCGAGTTATAAATTAAAGCCAAACCGGCAATTCTAGTCAGGCCAAATATTTCCGCGAATAGTTGTTACTCAAAGAACTGATTCTCATGAAGCATTTTAGTCAATTCAATTTGGAGTAAAAATCAATTACTGTAGAGAAATCTTGTAAAACTCGAGTAATCGTCCCCGACACTATCATCTTTATGTATTTGAGTACTATATTATTTGTAGAAATTAAACATTGGAAATTGTCATTATGAAATCGAAATCAAAGTAAAGTTGAAATAAACATAGAAGATTATAAAAAAGATAAATAATGCAAACTTTGCAAAAACAAATCAAAGAGAACATAAAAATAATATAAAAATAATATAAAAATAAAATAGAAAATAATATAAATAAGATCAGTGAATGTACATGAAGATATAAAGGCCAGAAAGGTATTAAGTAACTTACATTCTTTCTAGTGGGGGAGTTGGCAGTGTGTTCTCTTCGTGTCTGACTCAGAAGTGTAGGGTGTCCGAAAATTCTTAGCGGCAGTAGGGGCTTTGAATTATATCAGTCGGCAAGACTTGCGTGAAGAAATTTATGGTAGTGGGTGGGACTTGGAATTCTTGAGGGATGTATTTTGTGGAGTTCTTATCTGAGAGAAACCGTCTGTTAAGATTTTTTTAAAAATACTAGTGAATGGAAATTAATTAATTTCTGGCTAATTGTCGTGTCGCAATGATTAAGAATTTAAGAAAGGAAAAAGGCATTTTCGCTATCCAAGATCTAGTAGACAGTCTAAAGGCAGGAAATAGGCCCATTTTTTAGTAACAGTATAGTAACAGTATATGTCTGAAGACAATTAGCTTTTTACAATATATACAATTGAGTAATTACACTATATACAAATCTTTCAACTGACAGTCATCCAACTTATACCGCCTTCTCAGGTTTAGGAATAAATTATCATATCCCTATCAGTTAAATGATTTAGAGTGAGTATTTAACGCCTGCTCTTTTAAGGCAATGGTTGATAAATTGAAAGGGAATTAGATTATTTTTGAGAATTTTGATAAGGATCAAAATTTCGCGTTGTAAATCTATTGTATCTGTGCATATAGTTTTAATTCGTTGTATTTGATTAATTATAGTATTGTTAATTACTTTTTTGGATATGTTGGAGTTCCAATTTATTAATTTGTTAGTATTGAAATTGAAGTTTCTTGTTTTGTCAAAAAGTAAAATTTTTTTGTAGTTAATGATTTGAAGATCTAGAAAGTCTATGCTATTTTGTAAATTATTAGTTTTATTAAGTTTAAGACCATTCGGATAAATGTCGGAGTTTTCAATTTTACCAAAATTATTAATTGTAATAAGGTCATCAATAAATCTGTAGGTGTGTTTGTAGTAATTTAACTCTTGTGGTTGTAGATTTTTTTGGAAGTTAAATTCTTTGACAAATAAAAAGATATTACAGATCGAGGTGCTGGAATGTAAGCCCATTGGCAATCCTCTGACTTGTTTAAAAAGTTGATTTTGAAACTTGATGTAGTTATGAAAAAGTGTGCATTTTAGGTAGGTTTTCCATTTGTCAAGAGTCATGATATTGAGTATATTAGGGAAAAGTTTTGGTAGATCAAGTAGACTGGTATAGATTTCTTCTAGAGGAAGTGAGGTATATAAGTTTTCAAAATCATAGCAGTTAATGTTTTGGATGTGTAATGGTATGAATGGTATTAATGACAGGGGTTTTATTATGAATGATCCAGCAATAGTTATGATTAGTGTTACAATCATTGAAAATAAATTTACAGATTTTATTAAGTTGACTTGAAAAATAATAGTCTATATTTTTCTTGTAATTATTACTTCCATTATCTATAAATCTAAATTTTAATGGTGTTTTATGGAATTTGGGAATCGCATAAAGATTAGTAAATCTGTTGTAGTTTGCATTGAAAGTAATATTGAGTTTCTTATGAAAAGTTTTAATCCTGTTTATTATAGATGTTTCTGTAAGGTTGGCTGATTGATAAGTAGTTGCGTTGAGAAGGTCTTTATGAATAATCTCAGTGTAGAATTGTTTTCATATAATGCTAAAGTTATTAGTTGCTTTATCTATTTTTGTAATTGTAAAAAGCTGTTTTAATTTACTAATATCAGATGTAAGTTGCGACCAGTTCAGTGTACTTTTAAATTTGAGGTGACTGATTTCTGTGGATATGCGTTGAAGAATTTTAGCTTTCCATTTTAAGAAGGTATCTATGGGAAAATTCAGTTGATAGCTTGCTTTAACTATAAATTCGTTGATGTTGTTTTCGAAAGTCTTGTAACTCATTAGTGTTTTTAGTTGATGGTTTTGTATGATATTCAGGTTGCCAGTAATTATGTGCTGGTGATGAGAATCTACGTAATCGCTGTAAATTGGTGTCTTACAATGTCATTCTGCAGTTTCATCTATTTCATGGTGGTTAGTAAGCAAGTTGCTTAAGGTCCTTTGATATTTAAATGCAATCATTGGTATAGTGTCAACTGCGGGGAAGTAATCTTTACAATCTCTGATGATTCTTGAGAAATGAATATTGTCAAACTGCGGATGCAGAAAATTGACTTTAAAATAAATTTTGCGTTGAGTGAGACTATTAGAGAGTCTGAAAAGACTAAAATCAAGAATCATGTCTTTAATGATTTGTATGTCGTCGTAGCTTTCTTGAATGAATTTTTTTAGTTTGATAAGGAATTTATTAGTACAGGAGTGTAACCAGTTGAGAAGTTTCTTGGGAAAACAGTCTGAGTCAAAAAAACATTTCAATTGTTTTTTCAATGCAAGTGTATCCAAAGTGGATAAAAATCTCGCATTATTTTTTATTATTTACATCAAAGATTTAAATGCTGCATTTGTTTTAAACAATCAAAACATTTATTTCAGATATACCTCACAGTAAAATTTTATATTCACTTTTTCATTCTTTTAAGAAATAGAAATAGAAATAGAAATTGTTAAGAATATTTCTAAATATATGACAAAAAAAAAAAAAAACTATTTTTCCCTGCTTTTGACTCTTATTACTGACGCTATTATTTTCCCTGATAATATATTATTTTTGTAGATAAGAAAATTATTAGTACCTCTGAGTATCGTGCCGAAGGACCGGGTTATAATTCCGGAGAAAGTATGGATCCCGGAGAAAGTATGGATCCCGGAGAAAGTATGGATTCCGAAGAAAGTATGGATCAGGAGAAGTAATCCCGGAGAAAGTCCTGTCTGTCCCTTCGTAGGAGGTAACTGTGGCCCACCTATTATATGCCTCTATAACAAATTAACCACTGCTTCCGATCTTAGTAATGGCAGACTTCAATAAAGGACAGAGCACGCCATTAGAAAAAAAAATCTCATTGTCATGGAATTTCCTTAAATTTAAATACATATTAAATACTTTCAAAATTCATACTTTTGTGTTTAATTACACTTTAATTTGCTAGTGCGGTGGCACTAGGAAACAAGTGGTTAAGACCTCTGAATTCTGGTAGTGCACTCGTTTGTGGAGCAAATCCAGAAGAATGAGCTGGATGTATGGTTGGTTTTTGTCTATTTCCTCATTTGGATTCCCAACACAGAACATTTTGAAAGATATTTGTAAGGATCAGCAAACATCCAATCAAAATTCATAAAAGATATTTGATAAATTCTAACGCTATTAAGCTGTTACTTAGTGCAAGTTTACACTAATTAGTAGCAGAGCAATTAATTAAGTCTAAATTTAAAGGAAAAGCTCAATATTCTCCACTGTAGTATATATATATATATAATTTAAACAGAAATTGTAAAGCTAACAAGTAATGAGACGTAAGACCTATTTGGTCTTAAAAATTTTATTTAAAAGTTTCTAAAAAGTTACGCAGTTTTCTTTTTTCAGTTTTTTCCATATATTTTTTTTATAAAAACATTTCTTCTTTGTTAATAATTTTGTAATACAGCGTTGAACTATTTTGTGGAGCTACAGCTCCTGGTAACTTTTTAGCAAGATCGCTGCAATGTTTCTACCTATTATTTTATATATATATATATATATATATATATATATATATATATATATATATAAAGATATATATATATATATATATATATAGGTCTTTTATCGTTTGTTCTTTCTACTTTACTTTAAATTATATACATATTGTAAAACTTATTTCTGAATTGTGTTTGCAAGTCAATTAAAAAAAACAAATTTTGCATTCAGGAAAGTACTAAATAAAAATAAAGACAAAGTTTAATGGGCTTTGCAACTTTATAACAACGAGAACATTTAATTTGTAGTTTTGACGATAGTTTTACGACAAAGGCCAAAATACGTTCTACTAGACTGAAATTTGGAGAGCATAACTTTTAGCGTAGTATGTGGAATCTCGGTTTCTCATACACAGTTTTCAGCGTGATCAAACACAACACGAAGTGTTTGCAACACTGAATCAACAAACATCAAATCCACACACTAACAAAATCATTTCAAAATTACCATCGGAAATATATGGCTATATCAAGAAGATAAACAACAAAAGGGCTTTGAAATCAATCTTATGATTAAGATATTCGTCCTAAAGACGGTTAATTGATTTTACCAAAATCATCAGTAGCATCTTGGAGCATTAATATTATCACAATCTATAAAAAATGCTTTTGTCTCACTTATATCAAGCCTAATAAGCCAACAACCTCTTCGACAAAATAGAAGCCGATCAGTTCGCTATCCTTTATGAGTAAAATGGCTGAAGCTGTGGTTCTAGAGAGAATGAACTCATTCAGTGAAAGCAACAACATACTCATACCTTACTAAGTTGGATTTAGTTCCAACTGAATGCCGCGATTATCGTGTGAAAAAACACGACGTGTTCCGGCTCTCTGATCTAATGTCGATGCGACACATGACGATGGAAGCTCCGAACTGATGAGCCCTGGCGGACCGTAGAGGCGAAGGTGGGCAGGGGGTACGACCATTGTCACGTGATAAGCAGCGCTTCTGTTGCATTTCATTTGCTTGGTCCGTCAGGCTTGCAGGCTGGTATGCACTGTCACGTTGTAAGGATATTAAGTTTTATTAACTTTTATTTTATTTTAAATCTTTACTATCACTTCTTATTTTACTTCCGGCCAGAATTATAAGCGTTAACGTATTTATTCAAAATTTGTCTGGCGAACGCCAAGTACTTAAGTCGTGGCTTTTTGCCAAGCGAGAGAGAGGAAGGATAGTCGAAGCAGGCCGCTTGCCTTAGAAGTTTTACTCGGTTGCTGGTTGCCTTCCAGGCCAGAGGTTTAATCCTCTTGA
The DNA here is from genome assembly GCF_044657685.1 of Stegodyphus dumicola. Classification (NCBI taxonomy): domain Eukaryota; kingdom Metazoa; phylum Arthropoda; class Arachnida; order Araneae; family Eresidae; genus Stegodyphus; species Stegodyphus dumicola. The sequence goes on along the minus strand of NC_140770.1, from coordinate 57,868,040 downwards.
TAATTTTAAACGTATTGTAGTGTTCACAGTTCTCTGTACTACATACGGCTTCCTGTTAATATAAGGCCAATCTTCCACGTTTATTATTCCAAATTTAAGTTAGAGTTTAGTTATATTTTTATATTCTTACGTTCAGACCACAAGTAGTTGGTCTCTGTATTCCGAAGTACGGAAATTATTGTAAAGAGTGAAAAATAAAGGGTTTTGTATACCCTTCTTGTGTATCTTGTCTACTTCCCACAGTTATTGAACATAGCTTTAGTAAGCTCCCTGTTCCGAGTCAGGTCCTTGCATGTTCCCAAAGAAAGTAAGGCGAAACATTGAACCTGATAGTGGCGCCCAACGAAGAAGAATAACCATGGCCGAGTTTCAAGAAGAACCCGTGCTGCCTGCAGAAGCGGCTCAGAATCCAGAAATGCCAGCTGCCGCCCTGGAAGGATTTGGTTACATCGTCCAGACCATGCGCGCTTCGATGAAACCAGAAGCAACATTTAATGGAAACTCACCGGTAACCAGTTTTTTGGAAAAATTGGATGACCACTTCATGCTCTACCCCGTGCACGAGTTTCAAAAAGTTACCTTAGCTACCAGCGCTTTGAGGGGCCAAGCGCTTAACTGGTTCAAATGTATAGGCAGAAGTCTCTTGGGTCAAGCAGGAAGTCCCACCTATACTTACGATAATTTCAAGACTGCCCTAGTAAAAGCTTTCCCTGTCGTAAGGGATCGTGCGAAATTAGAAACGGAACTTTCAGCATATATCAGCAAAGAATCGAAAATCTCTCAAGCTTTATTTTAAGAAAAATTCACGTCTTCAAACTCTTGTATGGAAACCGTCCGGATCCTGAGATAATTCAAGTGATTTTGCCGAGGTTACTGCCCCAAGTGCAAGACTTTATTGAATTAAGAAATCCGACTACACTGGAAAAGTTATTTGAGCTAGCAATCCAGTTTGAAAGTAGAAGAACGGCGGACATTGAAAGAAGACGCCAATATCAACAACGAAACCAATTTGGTGCGCCAAGACCACAGCAAAGTCAAGCACACGGCTACGGAAGCAAAGCGAATCAGTGGGCAAGGAAACCCGAGCATTCAAAAACAGCCGGCGAACGTCGACAGTTCAATAGCAATCCAGGAAAAAAATCTCAAGGCCAGTGGAAAATGAAGGAAAGCATGGAAATGAAAAATGATTTAAACTAAAACGGATTACTGCTGACGGGAGGGTGCGGAAATCCGAAGGCCAAGAAAACCCCTCTTCCTTCAAGTTAAATACAGTAATGGTGAAAAATTTGACTCTTCCGAAGATTGAAGTGTTGGTGAATAATTTCCCAGCCACTGCACTCTTGCATACAGGCGCGCAGTGTAACTGTGTGGCAGAAGATTTTTTAGGAAGTATTTTCGTAAATATCGCATATATAATTCGGATAATACGACAGTGTTAGCTGCGCAAGGAGAAAGATGTAAGTGCATAGGTAAATTACCGCTATACATCCGTATCAAGGACGAACAAGTAAAGGTTATGTTTTTCATAGTAAAGAATCTGCAAGCACATATTATCCTAGGAATAGATTTTCTTTCAGAGGCACAAGCAACGCTGGATTTTAATGAAGCGTCCCTTAAGCTGACGATGAAACCAGTTCGAAAAGAAAAGGCTGAACCGCCGATGTTAAACCTTGACCACCTGCCTAATGAAGAGCAAGGAATAATCCGACAAGTGGTAAGTGAATTTGCTTCGTTAATCAGTGATATTCCAGGATTTACTCAGGTTACTAACCATAGTATTGACACCGGAGATTCAATGCCAGTTCGCCACAAAGCATACCGGTATGATAAGAATAAGGAAAAATTATAGAATGGCATATCACCGATATGCTACGTAAAAAGATCATAAGGCCCATCTCAAGTAGTTATGCTAGCCCGGTGGTTTTATGTAAGAAAAATAATGACTATCCATTGACACATCCTAAAAGGTGGCGATTCGCGATTCACTACCGTAAATTAAACTCCATAACTAAATATTCGGTATATCCGTTACCTATTATTGAAGAAATTCTAAGGAACATAACATCGACCAAATATATGACGACTTTAGACTTAACGACTGGTTATTTTCAAATAGGAGTTAGGCCTGGGGACGTGCCTAAGACTGCTTTTATAACCAAGTCTGGCACTTATGCATTTCTGAGTATGCCGTTTGGCCTTTCAGGGGCACCGGCAACATTTCAGCGATGTATGGACATTGTGTTAAGGCCTGTTCTTGGAAAGTCCACATTTATCTATTTAGACAATATCATTATTACTAGTGATAATCTCGACCAACATGTACAGGATTTAAGACAGGTGTTTTCTTTATTAAATGAGGCCGGTCTAAAAGTTAATGTCGAAAAGTGCAAATTTGCAGACCCTGAATTAAAATATTTAGGTTACAAAATATCTCAGAAAGGAATCGAGACAGACGAATCAAAAATAATTGCTGTACAAAAGTATCCGACTCCAAAGACGGCGAAGAAGCTCTCTTCTTTCTAGGACTTTGTTCATATTATAGGTCCTTTATAAAAGATTTTGCAGCTATTGCTGAACCATTGTTATAATTAAAAAGGAAAAAGGCAAGATTCTCGTGGACGCCGAAGCCAATAGTGCGTTCGAAAAATTAAAGCAAGCATTAACGCAAGCCCCTGTGTTGAAATTTCCTGAAAAGGATGAGAATTTAGAAATTTCAGCGGATGCTTCGGATTATGCGGTAGGAGCGGTACTTTCACAAAATCAGCAGCCCGTGGCATTTTTTAGCCGAACTTTAAATCAAACACAAAGAATCTATTCCGCGACCGAGAGAGAGGCACTTGCAGTTCTGTTAGCAGTGCAAACGTTCCGTGTCTGTTTTGGAAAGGTGCCAATAACAGTGTACTCTGATCATGCGGCGGTAACTAGATTGTACTCAGGGAAAAACTTATCCCCAAGGTTAATAAGATGGGCACTCAAGCTACAAGAATATAATCTGGTAATCAAGCATACCCCCGGAAAGGAAAATATCGTAGCAGATGCCCTATCCAGAATTAAAATAGATGAAGAAGGTAATACTGTAAAGGTAGCAATGCTCACAGCACGTACAATAAATTCCCGAGAAACTGTAATAACCGAACTGGGTAGGGATCCTGAGTTTGGAAGCATTTATGAGTATTTAAAGGATCCTGAAAATTTTAGCCACCGAGATATTGTGGCGATAAGAAATAGGGCGGCCCATTACGAACTAATAGATGGTCTATTATTTTATACAAAGACTACAAATTCCAACAACGAATTTCGACCTGTTATCCCAGCTAGTCTTAGATTAAATATCCTGCAGGAGTTACACGACAGCCCTTTAGCTTCTCATGCTGGTATTCGAAAAGCTATCCAACGCGTACGCGAGGCAGTCTATTTTCCTGAACTGCAAAAGTTAACAAGGGCGTATGTCCAGTCCTGCCCAACATGTCAAGCAGTTAATTATATTAATTTCCGCCCGGCCGGGTTTCTAAATAGTATTAAATCCGAATTTCCAAATGAAATAATTGGCATCGATTTATTGGGCCCTTTCCCAAAAAGTCAGTTAAATAAAAGTCGCTATCTCCTTGTTATGGTTGATCATTTTAGTAAATGGATCGAAATTGTTCCCTTAAAACGAGCCTCCGCGAAATTAGTTACTGATTCTATTTTAAATAAATATATTTTAAAATACGGGGCGCCCCTAAAAGTGATATCGGATAATGGTCCTCAATTTGTAAGTAATATATTTGAAGACATGTGCAAAAAACTGGGCATACGTCATTTAAAAATGGTCCCGTATCGGCCGCAATCAAATATAGCGGAACGGGTCAATAGAAATATAGTGAAAATTATCCGTAGTTATGTTAAAAATTTTCATAAAAGCTGGGATAACTATGTCAATGAATTTGCTTTCGCCCTTAGGACCGCAAAACATGATACAACGGGCAAAACTCCTGCTGAGTTATTTCTAGGCAGAAAGATTATAACACCGTTAGATAAATTATTTTATGTGCAACAAAGAGCCCCAGAATTTAAAATGGGTGATATAGAAAAACTAATAAAAGAAGCAAAAAAGAATACGGAAGTAGCACAAAGAAAACAGAACCTCTATTATGATTTGAAACGACGGGGAGTAACTTATAAAGTACGGGATGAAGTTTTAAAAATTAAGCATTCACTTTCTTCAGCACCAGAAGATAAAACTGCCAAATTTTTTCCACGATTTGAAGGACCATATGTTATAGAAAAAATAACTCACGCTGTAGTAGTGTTAAAAGCCAGAAATGGTGAAACCTGTTCCGCAAACATTGATCATATCAAGCCCTACTTCGATCGTAATAAAATACAAATTTTCAAAGATCTTTTGCAGGATCCGGCACGGCAGACACGGCAGGCACAAGCTCCAAAGGTGGAACAACGTCAAGCACAAGGACAAGCCATTAGGGGGCAGGAGCAATTGAAAAGAAAGTTTCCCCGCGGGAAAATTGAAGGTAACAAGAAAAAGAAGCCGTTCCACCGTCCAGAAAAGAGAGCTCACGAACACCCCCAGAATGAAGAAGGGAGAAGTACGACGAAGGCAAAGAAAGCCAGGAGAAATAACGGCAACTATAACCCGGCTCCCAAACGGAAGATCGACTCATCGGACAGGACTCTCCGCAGCAAATGTCGCCGAACTGCGGAAGGGCCACTAGCGGCGGAAGAAGAGATACAAGGAAAATTTGAACGGCCAGCAACGAGGTCCAAGCAGGAACGAGAAAGAAGTGTCCCGGTTCCACCAAGACCAGCTGCCATCAAACGGCCAAGACCACAGGCAGAGGCGAAAAAGAAGGTATTCAAGGGTGACCGAACTGGAGGAAAAAGAAAGCTTCTAGAGGAAGGAACTGAAGGGCGAGCCCGCACAAGAAGGAGGATAAATCAAACCAGAATCTTCGCTACCTTCCAGGACTGGGCTCAGAAAAGAATGTCCGAATATCACAAAGATAAATAAAATTTTATGTTACTTTGCAAACTTAAGTTAATCTTTCATTCTTACTGCAAGTGGCAGATTTCAAGAAGTTTTACCTCATGTGAGGTCTACCTTTATCGGCAAAAAGGTGAGAAATGAGTTGTTACCGATTTTGGTATTATGTTTTTCAATTACTCGCGCTTAAAACTAAAGTTTATGTATAATAGGAATGTGTAAATACTTAAATATTGTAAAAGTTATTGTATAAATTTTATTTAAAACATTCTGGCAAGAAAGAAGATTTAGTCTGAAAGACTTTTTGAAATGTAGTATTTCAATGTAGAAGAATTGGCACTTGCTTGGAAAAGATTAGAAGTTAAGAATGTACTACTAATGTATGTTTTAAAATGCGTAAAATTAACGGCATGTTAATATGTTCTTATATACAATGTGAACTGTTATTTTAAATGTTAAGAAATACTGTGATATGGTAAAAGTGAAAATAATGTAAAAAAAAAAATATTCGTGTGACTGTAAAAAGACCAAATTATGGTGAATATGTGTTAAAGATTGAATGAATGTAGTTAGGCTCTCTGACGCTACACTTCAGAGTTAGCCACTTTCAGAATAGTACCTCAGGGTTTAGAGTTGAAGATAGGGTGTGTTACGAGGTCTTGTCATGTTGAATTTTAACACGTTAGTGTTTTGATTGTAGGAGGCAGTGTTGAACACGTATACATAAACACAGTCGTGTTTGGTGTTCTTTTACAACACATGTCAGAGAGCACCTGGAGAGATAATTAAAATAGTCATGAATGAAATAAGAATGTTAAGAGAAATATAAATATGCATGTTACTTGCCATTTCATTTTGTAACATTTCATTAAACTAGTTTTCCTTCCAGATCTCTGGAAGGAACCAGATTTGAATAAAAGCTCCTGTTTAGATGCAGTATAGATGAAAAATTGGGTGTCCATGGAGCTGCTATTGTAAAAACATTTTTTTTTTTTAATTTCTAGTTTCTAGTGAGAAATGTTTGCAAAAGATTGGCCTCGCGTTAGATTCTAGAGCTAAAAGTTTTCAACAAGGTCGTTTTAGACCTCAGTTTCAAACTAATTAACTCTGGCGGGAAGTATGTAAGGATCTTAAGTTTTACTAACGTTTATTTTATTTTAAATCTTTACTACCACTTCTTATTTTCTACTTCCGGCCAGAATTAAAAGCGTTAACTTATTTATGCAAAATTTGTCTGGCGAACGCCAAGTACTTAAGTTGTGGCTTTTTGCCAAGCGAGAGAGAGGAAGGAGTTAGTCGAAGCAGGCCGCTTGCCTTAGAAGTTTTACTCGGTTGCTGGTTGCCTTCCAGGCCAGAGGTTTAATCCTCTTGATAATTTTAAACGTATTGTAGTGTTCACAGTTCTCTGTACTACATACGGCTTCCTGTTAATATAAGGCCAATCTTCCACGTTTATTATTCCAAATTTAAGTTAGAGTTTAGTTATATTTTTATATTCTTACGTTCAGACCACAAGTAGTTGGTCTCTGTATTCCGAAGTACGGAAATTATTGTAAAGAGTGAAAAATAAAGGGTTTTGTATACCCTTCTTGTGTATCTTGTCTACTTCCCACAGTTATTGAACATAGCTTTAGTAAGCTCCCTGTTCCGAGTCAGGTCCTTGCATGTTCCCAAAGAAAGTAAGGCGGGACATTGAACCTGATAACGTGATTAGGAGAAGTCATCTGATAGGATCTTGAGTTGCTAAAGCAAAATACATGAAAATTTAAACTAAGATAAAGTTAAGCTTTGTACAATATTTACATTATTAACAAAAATTTTCTGAAGTTTCTGAAAAAGGCCTACAGTAAACCTATCATGTGTATCAGCAAATACAGTATCCATATGAGGTGCGAAAGTTCTGGTTCAGCATATGGGGGGGGGAAGCTTCAAAGAGTCGAAGGTAGCTAGCTGTCTTGGTTAAGTAACTCATAATGAAACGTACCGAAATAGTTCAAACTTTCACAGTTCCTGGATTTAGAAAAGAACCGCTCGTTAGTCTTTCTCAGGAATCTGTATTCCGAGAATCTGGACTGCACAATTGGTAGCTTACATATATCCTTGTCTGTTGCAGTCCCCCAGGCAGGAGATGTGTATGTTTGGATGCGTCGGACAGTAGAGGTATAAATCAATTTCTTCTTAGCCAGTTTAATCTGGATTGTCTGCCAATGACTGGATGTGCGTAGTTCATGACGTAGAGTGCGTCATCCATCAAAGGAATCTGTTCTTGCATTTTACTAATCGCATGATTAATGATGGCCAATTTGACATCCAAAGCTGTGTCGTCAGCGTAACACGCTAGCATGTATGCACTGTTTGGAAGCTTGGGTAAGTCTGCAACCTAATCTAAATACAAAACTGGACCAACTGGTAGATCGAATCTCCGGACACTCAACATTTATATAGAGTGGTATAAGTGATTTTGGAAGGCTTCCAACGAGAGAAATGCATTGTTGGTTTTTTTTCTGAAAATAGTTGGGTGGCGTTATTTACAAATTATTCATACTGGGTTTCCCAGAGGCATTACGTGAGAAACTCAGTATGGATCGAACAAGCAGCGGAATCGGACGCTTTTCCCTCTTCGCTCCAGTCTATCTGTGTCTTCCCGATCGTACGGCTCCTACAATTCTTTCTGCTCTCCGCTTCTTCCTCGCTAACCAACTCTTGGGTCCAGTGCCGAAGTGCTACTGTTGCCGAAGTCTACTGTTGTTCAACTTCGCAAACTATGCCTCTGCTGAAGGCGCCATAGGTAGTCCCGTCTTATGTTCGGATCTACGGTATTTTTGAAAATATTTATGATATAAGATTTGTTGCTTTCAATGCTTGCGTAGCTGTTACATGATTCAAATTACACCATGTCTGTAAAGAGGTGAAAAAACGTAGTGCTCGTAGTTAATGAGTCATCGAATTTAAGTAGTATTCCAAACATGATTTTGCTCATCCAAACAGGATGTGAACTACGTTGGAAATATTTCAAAGCGGACGTATACCGAGGCGCGATAGTAAGTTTTAGATTTATCACCTACATATACTTACACTGTGACAAATGGCATACATTTTTTTTCCTTACTTTTATTGCCCAAAATTTTCATACACATTATTTCATATTGAATTTGCCATATTTTTACACTTTCTGAATTTCTTATGCATCTATTTTACTGATTTGTTATTTGGGTAACGTTAGAGAAAATTGTGAAACGTGCCGCAAAAAGAATTGCTTACGTGAAAATTTAATGTTATATTCTTGTCCTATGCATGCATTTTGCATTAATTAAATCTTTATATGAATAAAATGCATTTATATATATGTGATAATTGAGTAAATGATAAGTAGGTATTTAAAGAGTTACAAAAGCACGAAATGTTGCAAGAACGTAAGAGAGAAATTATGAATGCCAGCTGAACTTTCATGTGCGCTGACGTATATGCAGTGTTCGCGAGTGTCGTTTTAATAAATAACGACTTCATATCACATCATTAAATATTTATTATGCATACGGAATGTCCACAGATATTGAAACAGTTACAGAAACAAGCAAATGCTTTTACTACTTCAGATAGTAGTGATGTTAAGTTTATTCTCCGGAGTGAGAAACTTGAAAAATCTATTACTCACTGGCCAGTATTAGAACCATGGATCTTGCTGTTTGCTAATAGACCTGCTACAAGTTACACCACAAAAGCACACATGAGAGGTATGCGATAATTTCTTATATTCCCCTTTATACAGAAAACGACTTCGATGAGGCATGAAACTTTCTTAAAGAAATGCATGTTGTGATAAATTATTGTTCACTACATTTTTTTCAGACGGCATTGTATGTGTGTGTGTATACATATATATGTATTAAATTACATAAATAAATTTACTACTACAAATTGGTAATTTCTAAAAATAGATGGAAAATATAAACGAAAATAAAAATAACATTAAAACATTTTCCCAGAAGTAAATAAGTTACATTTTCAAAATTGTTTATGATAAGTTGTTTCTTTTTCTATTCAACTTAAATTATTATTGTGAAAACTTATTGGTTTTATTTTTATTTTCGTTTTATTTTTTTATATATTTTAATGCTTAGCACTTTTTACTTTAGTCTGTGGAAGTAGTAGACTTATGTATAAAATTTATGATTTAACTGAATGTACTTTATCACTTGATTATACTATTTACGAATGTTCTAAAAATTTGTTGCCTTTTTCAAATACACTTTTCATTCATATATATATATATATATATATATATTGTAAGAAAGGCAAATCTTTTTCTATTTTTCTTAATTAGTATTTCATACATATTGTGTTTATACATTTTGAATTACAATTGGATCTTTGCTTTGCGTTTATACTATTTTGCAAGGGAACCGAAGTTTCTCTTTACCTCATAGGCTATGGCTTGTAGAATTTACTTTTTAATTACATATATATATATATATATATATATATGTAACAACAGCACAAATTTTGAACGCATTGAATGTAAGAACACTGTGAGGAAGATGCGCAGAAATGCTGATTGAATAGATACTTGATGCTAAGAGCATCCATCCATTTTCAAGAAGAAACAGTCGAGGCGAATTGAATTCCGTATTTATTTAAATTCACATTTTGGTGGCCACAATTCACTTGGCACTCCAATCGTTCCCACTTCCAAAACATTCACAATTTTAATACTATACCGGTAGAAGTTAACATAGATGACTACAGCAAAGAGTCTTTACAGGATGAAAGCTTAAGCGAAGTGAGAGTGCTGCAGTACTTCAGAGGAAGAAGGGAGGAAGTCAAGTTTCAGTTCGAGTTGGTTTTGGTTTACAATTATTTTGATGGGGCAAGCGATATCTGCAGTAAGCGTTACGTAAGATCGCATGATTAATTTGAATGACGTAGTTTAGACTTACAGCACTATTATGACAAAGAGATAAAGTTCCCAAATGAAATAAAAAATAAAAGAAGTTACAGTGAATTAAATTTAGAAGTTCGCTTTCATATTTTTTTATCTTACAAACACATAGATATAGATATATACAAAACAGGGTTGGCCAAACTTCATGTCAGTAAGAGCCGCATCTAGATTTTCTAAAAGCCACAAGTTCATATTTTTATCATTACAGAAGTAGTGGAGGAGGTTTTAAATAGAAAGAAATCCATGATAACTTTGTAAAAAGAGTCTAAACTAATTAATTACTTCCTTTTGGACATTGAATAGTTTTAGCTTACCATATTTCATATACATGAGCCGCAAAAATTGCCTGCAAGAGGTATTAAATTATATCAGGCTCGCGAACCGCAGTTTGGTCACCCTTGATATATAAGATAGATAGATATAGATGTAGATATAGATATATAATTTGCAAAGAAATATAAAAAGAAAAACCTTAAAATTTTAAGAATTTCAGAATTTATACAAAAAGAAAAATTCTGTGCTAAAACTGTTGAGATTAAAGATTACTAGGAGATAATCTAATCTTTTATATATATATAAAAGATATTCGCTATAATCGATAACAGCAATAAGTAAATAACAACTGATAGGTTTTCCTCCGGCTTTTTAAAGCTTTTTTAATCATGCACGATAACATTCTAGTAATTTCCCGAGGTTTCTGGAAAAGCAAACGCCTACAATTAAGAGATATCTATTTATTAAATGTTAAATGCGCGTGCTCCCGTATTTTTAATTTTTTGGTATAGCTTTCTCTTAAAACTCGTCACGTGATGCATTACACGGGGAAATAAAACAATTTTAATTATAATTCTACTAAAAATAGCAAATTAAATACAAAATCTGCAACAATATATATATATATAATACATGTCATATATGTATGTATATGTATAAGTGAGCGAGAAACATGAAAAATATAAATTATGGCATGGTTTTTCTTCAGAGATTCGATTCAAGAATGCTTCAGTTTGCTAGATGGATTGCTACCACTTACACCGTAAGAACCTACGTGGGTACACGATAATTTCGTATGAGCTTATAAAAGTAATGTCATTGCAAACAGGAAAAGAGAGCCCAGAACACAACAATAACATTGCTTAAGAGTAAAATTATAACATGCAATATTTATTTAAAATATTCTTCAGAGATCTGGCCATGATCTATATTTTCTTTGCCTGAAAACAAATTGAAAAATATCAGTTTGAAATGATTTTCTTTCGAAGTAAAAACTGAATATGTATTTGATATTTACGAAAACGTGGCAGCAAAAATTTGTAACCTAAAGGCAATAATGTGCTTTTTTTTTTTTTTTTTTTTTTCCATTGTCAAATGTTAAATGGGTTAGATTTCGAAGATAATCTCATAACAAAATGGGCAATAAACTCGTAAATGCTCACGTAGAAGAGTCTGAAACTCATTCATAAAAGTCCAACATAATGGCATGATAATAGATCTATCATTTTTGCTAAATGAGTGAAATATTCCCCTACGCTGTCGGTTGCTTTTTCTTAAGAAAAGAGGACGTACCTTTGCTTCGAGTGTGGCCGTAAGTCAAACCCTAAGCTAAAGTATCCATCAACGGCAAGTGTTTAAACAGGATTATAATACCGTCAGCTCAAGCTCAACCTACCAATTCTTCGTAGTAAAGTGAGGGTTGAAATATCTAAAGTGTTTTGCTGCGCGACAGTTAATGGGAAGATAATCTGTTAACAACGTGCGACGAGAAACTTTCCTCAACTGGTTTACGGAATACCGCTTCAACGACAAGGATAATATGAAAGCAGACAACTCTTTCTCTGAAATTGCAATTGTTTTAGCGAAAGAAATAGAAATTCACGTTTTCTCTGCGGAATTAGACCATCCTTTCCTTTTGCAGTTCTTCCAAAACGCATTCCCAAATCTTCAGTTTAGAATATTTTTCCTGTTTTTCTTGCAGTCAGAACAAGCATAGCTTACTTAGCATTTCAACATTTTTAGATCTTTTCTCGTTACATTGCTACATCATTTGTTATTCAAGTCTCGCACTTTAGAAAGTAAAGAATCTTTCATTTCGTATCCTCTTAATTATGATCACAACAAATGGTCATAGGTGCTATCCAAAGTTTTAATTTACCTTTCATGTTAAAAGATGCATTTTCTAATCAAGCCACATGAAACCAATATATGTACTTCTTAGTAATTTAATTTAAACTCTTATTTTATATTTAATAGTCATCCAGACGTGAAAGTGGTTAGTGAATCTGACTGCCCCACTGAAAGGCCCATGTTCGAATCCCGGAGAAGGCGTGGTTGTAGTACGTTCGTCCTTTCATAACAGGCAAGTGACAGGTGACAGGGGACGGAGGACGGGGACGCCTGGTGTTTAACAGAGGTAAACAGGTATATGTCCAGCGCTCTCCCCTATCTACCGGGAGTTTATTGAGATCTTAAAAGAATTATTACATTGTCATACAAGGGCAGATGAGAGATACATTGGCTATTTATGTTGTATTACAGATTTTAGGTTTGCAAGGTATACATTATATAACATACTAGTTACACATTAAAAATCTGAAATGTTTCAGATTTTAAATTACGTCCAAAGGGGCGTTTTTTAACATTTTGTGTGTTACCTTTCTTTATTAAATATCATGTTTCTCGCACTTAAACCATAAGATCCAGTGCAACAGCAATATCGCAAAATAGTTTTAAAACGAGCATCTTTAGAATTTCCGATACAGAGACTCACGCGCTGGAGATAAAAATCTTTTTTCTGCACAACGTTGCCATTGCTCGCTTTGAAATCCTTGAGTTTGTTAATCAAAAATTCGTCAAAGTTTTAAAAAATAGGAAATCGATCATAAAAACAAATTTCAAATTTCAAATTTCATCTTCCACATGCTCATATTCGTTGGAAGATTACGTTATTCAAAATTCGATGACTCCATGTACCGTTATTTTATGACAATGTGAGAAATATACATACATTTACGCAGATTTTCATTATTTAATTTCTTCAAATATAATGCAGGACTCTAACATTTTATGGCAACAGTTTGAAAAGTGAACCGACATTTATCCGTCCGACGCAAAATGCCAAAACGAAAGTAATAGCCCTTCGGGACTCAAGTCCCTTTGGACTAAAAATAAAAAATAAATAAACATTAACATAACACATACATGACACATAAACACTATTAATAAAGGAGGTACATGCGCTTAGCAGAAGGAAGATACACATAGCTGGCACATTAAGCACACATGTGTGTATAGTTTAGTACTTATGCTGAGGATCAATTTTGAATATTCATTGGATATACCAGGTGATCAAAAAGTCAGTATAAATTTGAAAACTTAATAAATCACGGAATAATGTAGATAGAGAGGTAAAAATTGACACACATACTTAGAATGACATGGAGTTTTATTAGAAAAGCAATAATTAGAAAATCAATAATCTGATCAGAAAAGCAATAATTAGCATAACAAATTAAGACAAAGCAAAGATGATGTTCTTTACAGGAAATGCTCAATATGTTCACCATCATTCCTCAACAATAGCTGTAGTCGAGGAATAATGTTGTGAACAGCACTGTAAAGCATGTCCGGAGTTATGGTGAGGCATTGGCGTCGGATGTTGTCTTTCAGCATTCCTAGAGATATCGGTCGATCACGATACACTTGTGACTTCAGGTAACCCCAAAGCCAATAATCGCACGGACTGAGGTCTGGGGACCTGGGAGGCCAACCATGACGAAAGTGGCGGCTGAGCACACGATCATCACCAAACGACGCGCGCAAGAGATGTTTCACGCGTCTAGCAATATGGGGTGGAGCGCCATCCTGCATAAAAACCGTATGTTCCAGCAAGTGTTCATCAGCCAGGCTGGGGACGATGCGATTCTGTAACATATCAGCGTACCTCTCACCTGTCACGGTAGCAGTTACAAAACCAGAATCACGCATTTCCTCGAAGAAAAAAGGCCTGATAAAAACGTTTTTTGGTTCTAATAAAACCCCATGTCATTCTAAGTATGTGTGTCAATTTTTACCTCTCTATCTACATTATTCCGTGATTTATTAAGTTTTCAAATTTATACTGACTTTTTGATCACCCTGTACATAATTGCAAATACACTTAATGTAGATATGTTACTCATAATACTGAATACACTGATAATACTGCTTACGACTACTATATACAGAATAAACTTGGGATTACTATGCACAGGATACATAATGCCAAGTACATTTAATGTAGCTATGTTACTCATGATACTGAATACATTGATAATACTACTTACACCCGCTGCAGATACCTGACTCATATTACATTGCTATGCATTTAACAATATATGTTGCAGATACAGTTCATTTTCGATATGCTCGAGATTGCTATGTACACGCTTGAGACTACTGTATAAACAATACATGCAGAATACCATATACAGAATAATAGACTTAAGATTTCTATATAAAGGAAACATAATGCTAAGTACACTTATTATAAATATGTTACTTATAATACTAGATACATTAAAGAGACTGCTTACACACGCTGCAGATACCTGACTTCATAAAAGGCAATGGTGCCTCACCTGTTAGGTTCATCAATAGCAAATCGTTAAATGTTTCCGGCTTTAGAAGTGGCCATCGCCTATAATGGCTATTGCCAGCCACTGGAAATTTTTTTAAAAATATATTTAATAATATTTCCAAGTGATGTATTTTATAATACAGCTTATCGAGGTTTAACGCTTTATTACTACTTTTATTGGTGGTTTATCACTAGTCGAGGTTTATTACTGTCAGAAAATTGCGTGTTCAAATCACGTCCGGGTCACCAGTGTTTGGGTTTAGGGGAGAAGCAGAAGACAAATTTATAAAAAAATAAACTTTATTAATCATAGCTAACATAACAATTCTTCGACAAAAAGCAGACTGGCTGTTTTTTCTTGCATACTCCGCAATATCTTTTGTAATACAAAAAACAAAATTGCAACTAAATTCTACAAAAGGAAAACTTCTCACATTGTTTTCATGGCAAAACTTCAACCTTATAAGGCGCTTTATATATACGTGGTGTAAATCGATAGCATGTCCACCTAGAAATTTGGAAATCCGGTGTTCGAGTTCTGGCAATGGCATTGCACATTTTGCATGTGTTTTGCTTCAGTAAAGACTAGTAATTCTACAATTGGTGCCCTAACTATGACAGGTAAGGTACGATAATTACGATAATTCATCACGACTTGGGCTTAGTGACTGGTCCTTCATGTCTCCTGCTTCAAAGGAAAAAAACCTAATGATTTTACACGTTGAACTTTTATGAATATTTGCCTCGTTATCGCAATTGACGAAACATGTTTGTTACTGCATAGATTACGCAACATAATACAGAATAACCATTCGAGCACTACCTAACAACGTGTATTATATATTAGAAATATCTTTAGCACAAGTATAATATTCGAAATATCTTTAGAACAATCCTTTCAAAACCTTTAGGCCTTAAATTGATCACGCTACTTTATATTAAACTTGAATTTATCATGATTTTGCATTACAACATTTCTCCATGGGTCAAAATCTAAACGTCTGTAGCTTATCTTCTTTGCCGCCTCGCTCATATCCAGTTCTCAGTGTGCTGTAACTGTGTAAAACGTAAGATCAATGATAGTTTAATCAGTGTATTATTAGTCCAAAGACTCTGAAGGAATATTCTTTTCGTTTTGCGTTGAATCACTATAACTCTCCGTTTCACTTTTCAAACTGTTGCCACCAAATGTTAGAGTCGAGCATTATATTTGAAGAAATTAAACAATGACAAATCTGTATAAATGTATGTCTATTTTTCGCATTGTGATAAAACAACGGTACATAAAGCCATCGAATTTTGAATGACGTCATCCTCCTACGAATCTGGGCATGTGGAAGACCAAATTTGAAATTTGGAATTTATTTTATGATCGATTTCATATTTTCTAAAACTTTAACGAATTTTTAAGTAACAAACTCAACGATTTAAAAGCGAGCGATGGCAACACTCTACGGTGGGGTTAGGGAACCTTTTTATATCCAGCGGGCGCGGAACTGTGTTTCAGAAATTCTAAAGATAGGCTCATTTTAAAATTATTTTGCGACATTCCTAGTGAACTAAATTTTATGGCTTAGGTGCAAAGAACATGATATTTAATAAATAAAGGTAACACAAAAAACGTTAAAAAACGCCCCTTTGGACATGATTTAAAATCTGAAAACTTATAAGGTATTTCTTCCACTTTCCTAGCGTCCTTCGTGGTGTATACGAGCCAGTTCCCCTTAGCAAGTCCTCCACGAAGATATCCCTCCCTTTAGACAGATAGCCCTCGAGTGCTTTGTCATAATTAAATAATCCAATCCATCCCATATTTGATTTGTAACTTCTACTAGAGTTGACGGTAAGAATTGAAGTGTAAATAAATAATATCGAGTGCAATCTTGATTAATATCAAATTAGAAATATTTGCATAAAAATACTTGCATTCAGACAGAAAGGTTTTTGAAATATTTGCAATTACTTTATAAGAAGGATTTAAATGACCGTACTAATTATTATATTACTGATGATTAGAATTCAGTTCTTGACAATTACATTCTAAATTAGAATTTTAAGGATATAATGAAAATACGCTACGCATAAAAATACATTTTGGGATAAAATATTAGTTGATTTTTTATGTTTAAAAACTTCTTAAATTCATTTAATAAACATCGCACCCTCGTTGTTAATTGAATGCAGAATGTTGTGTGTTGTTTATATAATTATTCTTACTTTTAAGTAGCTGCAGATCATTTTTACATAACCTTTGAACTTCCATTAATTCGGTCTCTAGAGGGTTGTATGTTTATATCATAATTTGACTTTTATAAAAATAATTATTCTAAATCTTATGTTTCTATAAAAATAAACTGTGCTTTAAAAATATGGATAATAGTATCAGGCGCTCTTTCAGCCACTTCATAAGCAACAGCTTGTTTAGAAATAAATTATGCAGTTAACGTCATAAAATATTTTCATAAAATTCAAATAAACATCAAACGAAAGTTCTCAGTTTTAGACAATTCGATTTAAACGAAGTTAAAGTAAAGCAGCAGACGATAAAACGCCGAAGATAAAAATTTACGTATACAAATATTTATTTTTAAAAAGAGAAGAAAGAGAGAAATTAAAAAAAATAGTTAAAAATTTGAATAATATCATCTATAATTAAAAAATACCTTATCACATAGTATAAATAAATATTTATTACGCATCATTGAGGGGAAAAAATTTGTATAATTAATTCTCCGTAAAATTTTATTTGAAATTTAAGATTAAAAATAGCTGTGACAATTTACTGTAACAAAAATCCATAAACCACATTTGGCGTTATTATCGCCCAAAAAAGAGATGCCAAATTTCAAAACGCAAAAATATGTAAATTTGTGTATATCTTAGAAAATTTTGAATAAAAAAGTCTAATGTTTTGCAGGTATGCTTAGAAATACACCTACTTTAAGATGATGGTAAAAATTTTGTAGGTTATAATTCAAAATGTTTTTCGAAAAATTTATAAAAATTATTTAAAAATAGAAATTTAAAAAGTAAAACACAAAAATGGGTAAATTTTATTTGGAATGAACCTAAATTTCGAAATGTTAAAGGAAAAATCAGAAACGTTTAATAAAAAAATCTGATGTGTACACCACATGATTTCCTTGTACGGAATATTAAATTATACGCATTTTTCTTGCATTTCCTTTAACCTTATTGGATTGAATTAAATCTACTTCGCCGACACCGCATAAACTACAATAGAATAAATGCATTCTTTAAAAGTCACTAGATTCACTTAACAGTATTACATTTCGTTCATATTATAACTCATAATGCACAAAATTTATATCATTTAAAGAATAGAATTATCTAATCGTTGCCACATGTTCTATTCAAATGCCATAATAAAGCTAGAATGATGTATAAAAGAAATTAAGCAAACAAAACAAAAAGGAAACAGTTTTTCACAGACGATTGAGAATTTCTCATTCAATTAATTCAGTTCTCACTTCGCAAGAAGGCAAAAATACATAAAATCTCAAAATATCTATATTAAAAATTACGAAGTAAATCTTAAAAACTTATTTCCTCGAAAAAATTCCAGAAAGGATTAAGCATGATTTAATTGGCAATAATAAATGGAGGCGTTATCTTTGTTGTTGCAAAGTTAATTTCTCTAGATTGGCAACAAATCCCTACTTTGCTGTTTCAAATGTAAACAATCAATGGCCGCTATGAAAATAAAGACTTAGCGGCATTTAAACAACTTTAAAATTGTTGATAATTCAAAAAATATTCCTAACAGATTTACTAAAGGCATAAAACCCTTAACCTGAAGATAAAAACAACATAATTCAATCATTTTTAAAGCAAAAAATTTACAATTTACAAGCATATAAGAGTAAAGAAACTGAGATCACTGAGCCGAGTAATAGAGTGTATATATATATATACATATATTTATATACTTCTGGTGGGGCCGATTGCAACCAAAATACGAGGTGCACATCTACATGTTATAGCAGTCCTATATACAAAATTTCAACGTTCTTGAGGCTACTCGTTTTTGAGTTATGCGAGATACGTACGTACGTACATACGTTCGTACAGACGCCACGAAAAATTCTCTTCAGAATTAATTTTAAAGCACTTTTATAATTTTTTTTTTGAGGAAGCTAGTCTTTTATTCTGTTCTTACGTACAGATATCACGCAAAAACATCATTAAATTGCATTCGATAGCGGTCAAAATGGATATTTTCGTTGAAATATGCTGCCAGAATCTTTTCGCGATTACAATACTTCCTTTTTACTTCGTACAAGGAAGTAAAAAAGATATTAATAAATATTTGCCAAATTCAATTAACATTGAGGAGCGAGAATTTTGAGAGCTAATATTTTAAAAACTACTCGTACGATTTATACAAAACTTGGCATTCTGGCATAATTTGAGTTGTAGAATCGAAATATGGAAAAAAATTCGTATGTTATTTCAGAAAAAGGTCGATTTTGTGTCAAAATACCTATGTTTGAATAGTGCTATATATAAATCTAATATATATCCTAAGTCGTGCTTTCTAGACATGAAAAACGCAGTTTGAATTTTGTCAATCGGCCCAGTAGAACGGGAGATACAGCATTGTCCCTTTTTTTTTTTTTTTTTTTTTTTTTTTTTTGAGCAGTGTACTTCAGTTTTCATATCGTGTTCAAAGATCTTAAAAAACTGAAGTGTAAAATGTATGTATTTATACGAAATTATAAACAAATCATAAGTTTAGGTAACTTTTCTGATGCTTGTAGATTAAGTTACGATAATTGCTATGGAGACAGTCAAGAAGAGTTTGATTACATATTTTTTTTCGAAAATGTTATCTTATTCACAGAGTATGTGTTCTAGAAAACTGCGACAAGTTTCTTTATTGGCATATAGTTACAAGAAATATTATTTGTATGAATCAAAAAGAAAAAGAATACTTTTATTTTAAAAACTTTATGTTATTATATTATGGTTCTAAAGTAATAAAATCGTATCAGAATAAAAAAAATAATTTTTAAAATTTAAAAATTAATAAATTACTTTTGTAAAAATTCTTTCGACATATCAAATGTAACACAAATTTAAGAGTGTTGTATACTAGTAAATCACAAAAATCATTTAGTAAAATTAAAAGAGAAAAATTTGACCTCGAATTGATACAGTTCATATTTTAACCAATCACTTAAGGCGAATTGATAGACTGCAAAAATCCCAAATTTTGAAATTAAATATCTCAGTCACTTTTTATCATATGATAGCGAATTATTTTTTATTTTATTTTTCATAATGAATATAAACTTCTGTATCTTTTAATATAGGAGAGTATAAAATGTTAGATTTTGTAATTTTTTATTGATTTTTGAAATTTAGAAAGCCTCAATTTGAATTTTTGCATCATTTAAAAGATTCTTGTAGGTGGAAATAATGTCCAGAACAAGAAAATGAGAAAATAAGGCTGCATAAGAATTTCTATGGACACGCTATTCTTGCTTTGATTACTCCTTATTCTAAAATAAGGAGTAATCAAAGCAAGCTTTGGTTATATTTAACTCCAACTAAAAAATTTTATGATATGTCTATGGAACAGTTTTCGCTTTGATATTTGATTTTAATAAATTTCACGGAAAATTTCAGTTATATTGAAAATTCGTGCAAAATTATATGAGCGTTAAAATTCCATCTAGAATGCTAAATGCATTAATGATTATAGAATTTTCTCCTTCACTGCGTGAATATGTGGTACAATGAGTAGCACGTATAGCTGAAAATTGAGAGGTTCGGATAAGAATCACTTTGAGAGCACTGCTGAATTTTTGTACTTTATGTTCTTAAATAAATCGAATGACTTTATAAAAGCATCCAGACTAAAATATGGCCCATGATATTTCTTCAACACCAGGATTTACGGACTAGGTTCACTCTTCCCAAATCGTCGTTTAAGTGGTGGAGAATGTAAGGAATTTTTTTTCTTCCTTACCGCGTGCCGATGGGAAGAAAGTCCCATTGGTATTCGAGAGGTTTAGAGAAGCAACTCCGGCTAGGATATTGCTGATCACCTAGCTAATTCTTCGCTTGGCTTTTGTTCTAAAATATATTAATTACTCTAAGCGTGAAATTCCGCGTAGCCGAGCTGTGTACGGAAGTTCAAAGTATTATTTAGAGTCCAAATTCACAAGCAAATAGCACTTCATTACTTTATTTTTAAAACTCGTTTTCTACGTTTGCCATTTCCTTGCTCTTCTTCTTGTATAAAACTATTCAAAGTGACGTAATGGCAAGAACGAGGCTTTTTTTTTTAAAGTCAATGTAATCATCTCGAGACACAGCAATTTTTTTTTTCCTTGCAATTTTATTTCGTGTTTTTATGGCGCTTCTTCCGTCGTAAATTAGGAAACGAAACAAAAAAAACTTCCTACACCATTAGGGTGACTTGTTTAACGTTAGATTCCATTTATTGTTCATTCAAACAAAACCTACAAAAGCGGAAAAGAAAGCATAACAAATGGAAGTGTTTAAATTAGGAAACTAGGCATGGTTAGCGAAACATTTTGATATGTGTATAATGCAATAAACAAGTATCGAACGTTAGGTAAGTATCCTTACTTAAATTAAAATAGATTTTTCTGAAGTTTCCCGTTTATAATTCACGCAGTGTAAAGACTGCATTCTGACCTGTGAATGGAAATCGGGAGACTTTCTCTTTTTATGTGTAAGTGCTATTGAACTGTCAAGTCTTATTATCTTAAACCCTTCTTTTCTTAAGGCGTAATATATCATTATAAACCTTTTGTAATCCTGAAGTGTAAAAGCAAGAATATAAAACTTAAAAATATAATGTAAGTAATAAAATGTAGTAATTCTTTTTATAATATAATTTTTATAATATTTTAAAAATATAATGTAGTAATTCTTTTTCATTCAATTTTTCTGTGCGTACAGAAGGAAATTTTTAGCTGTGTCCAGAGCGGACACACTGTGACGCAAAGGGTTAAAGGTAGGGTACGAACTGCGCGAAATTTGATCGAAGATCCCTCCCTCCCTCTTATCTAATCCACAAACTGCGCGACGTTTTCCTGTCCCCTCTTTCTAAGAACTTGAATTCCCAAGAAGATGCGTGCTACAAAACGTCATTTATCGCCATTAATAAGCCTCTATTTTCGTTTATCAATATTGTAAAAAGTGTACGTACAAAACAAAAACGAATTTAAAATCTGGCGTGTGCTAAAGTAAAACTGAATTTTAAAGTCATTTTAAAGTTTTATTATGCTTAAAAGAATAATGAGCCAGATATTTTTTATTCTCTATAAGAATTAAAAACTTTCCAAGTTGTAGATTTTAGCTGCTGATATATATATATATATATATATATATATATCAGTTTTTAATAAAATTGATAGATTTAATGACATACATAAAACGGATACATGATCAATCTATGAAATATCGGATTTGTACCGCTACTTAAATAAGTTTTCTTGTCTAGATAAATATTAAAAAATCTTCTTAGATAGCAGAATGGTTTTAACTTTCAAATTTACCATTTTAGGTAAACAGTTCTAATTTAATAACAAAATTTCTCTTTATTAAATTTAAAATTGGGTTTCTTAAGTGGTTCTAAATTCATACTAATATTGCAATACATCCCATATTAAACTTTCCATTTTTAGTCATTGAAGTTATTTTAAGGTTATTTAACTTTCTTACAAATATCATATTTTAATGCTAGAAACTTTTAAATATTTATTCTGTTCTCCAGTTACTCTACCTGATGTAATTTGGCCTACATTTAATTTCTAATACACATTTAAATAATAACTTGATAATTTGAGCATCTGCAGAATTTTCATAATTAACAAAAAAAAATCGAACTCCCTTATATCAATATCTTGCGATTTTCAGCTCCCTTTTAATCCATTCCTTTTTCACATATTGTTGCACTGTATTCAAGTTTTCATGTACGTAGAATTTATTTATATATTTTGTATTTTATTTATGCCAATTTATATTTAAATGATAATTTTTACAAATTCTTGCATCATAATTCTACTTAACAGAAGATGTTTTTAGCACCCTGGTAAAGCTTAATCTTCAGCATGCAGCTTATTTTCTAACCTAGTTTCAGGCTGAATTATTTGTAAAATTAATTATTTGAAATTATTTGTTAATAAAGATGGTCGTTAAATCACGCTAATAATATTTCTAATTGTTCTAATTTATAATGCAACGAGTTCGTGTGATTTATAATATAATTCATTTATAATTTTTTTCAGCAGTATTGAAATTAATAGCAGATACTGATAATGTTATACATTTAGATTACAATGATTTAGATTGCCATTGCCTTCTTCACTGATGCTTTTATGCTAGATTCCTAATATTTCATATGGCATACACATCAATAAATTTAACTCATTCACCAAACATGTAAATCTCTAATTCAGCCCACTTTTGTTCTCATCTGTGCTGTATCTTCTATTTTCTTTAATAGATTGTTCAGCCTAATTTCAAAAGGTCTTAAAGCGGAAAAGTCACTAAACATTAGTAGTTCGACCCGTGTTTCTAATCCCAGAAATCTCCCAGCTCTTTCTTTTTTTTGTACTTATTTACTGTGTAAAAATGTATCATAAAAATTTCAGTTTATGAAGTAAAAATACTTTTTTAATTTATTCTTTAAAAATATTACAAAAATTTTCACCTTGGCATATATTTTTACAAATCCCTCTAATACGAAAAAATAAGGAAAGAATTAACTCGTTTTCGGTGATTGATTCCTCGGTAACTTTTTCCAAAAGCATAGATTTTATATGGATATCAATAAATTAAGGATTATTTCTCCATCTAATTTTCTTAACATGTTTATTCCAGAATTTTCTTTTCACACCGCAGCGCTTAACTTTTATGAGTTTTCTGTAATCGTTCAATTTCTCTAGCCATGGCAACTTTGCATACCTTCTGACAAGTAGTTTTATTTTTAACCACTGTATCTTAATTCCTGTTGACTATCAGTACATTATTCACTTGTCTCCCAAGTACAAACATTTATTTAATACGCAAATCTACGCAATATAGCAATAAAACTTCAGTTATGCGGAGCTCCTGATCGATTGCTTGTTTTAGATTGAATGAAATTAAGCTTAATGTTACTGCTAATTAACTTGTTATTAATTTGATTATACATTTCTAATTAATTATATGTTCAGATATTTCCAAGTATATTACACAAACTTTTGCATCTCAATTTTTAATTTTGGGTTAAAAAATAAAATTTTATTAATGGAGAGGCCTGATTGCCTCTCAATATTAATTTGCAGTACTGTTTATCTAATTCTTTTCTTCTAGATAAATTTTAGGAAAAAATTCTTAGCATAATAATTTCAATTTATTTACAATTTATACGTCAGTGTTCCAAACGCATAGTAATGGTGTTATAATAGATTTAATGATAAGAGATTAAATTTAGCTGTTAATTTCTGCAAACATTTACATGATTACTTTAATAAACAAAAATATTTTTTACATTTAATTAAATATTTTATAATTAATTTATCACTTTGATATGGAATAATGTTTTGCACGCCAGTGAACTCAATTAAATTTTCCAGTCTAGTTCAGACATCTTAACTATTATTGATGTAATTTATAAAAAATATAGTTGGTATGCTTTATAATTATTTAATTTATGATATTATTATAATAAATGAAAGATGTTTGTAATGCTAATATGTATGTTTGCCAATACCTTTTATTTTCTTTGTTAGCTCTCGTATTTATTACTGTTATTCAAGTAATTAGTCTGCTTGTTAGATATTTTTTACTTGTTCTTGTGATATGTAATTCTATTTCTTTATTTTCATTTTCCCCTTCGAAAAGTTAAATTGTAACCCTGTAGGCAACAGGGGGAAGAAATTTTGATTCGCACAGTTGGACTATAGCAGGACCCGGGGGGATTTTCATTTGCGCAGTTGGAGTACACCCAGATTAAGTATAGCCAACTAGTAGCCCTTGAGCCTGAGATTCTTTTTTAACCCAAAGGGAAAATTTGCCCATAAGGGTTATTAATTTCGTTTTGGCATTTTGCGTTGTTCGCTATAAATGTCGGTTCACTTTTCAAATTTTTGCCACCAAATATTAGAGTTAGCATTATATTTAAAAAAATTAAATAATGAATAATCTGTTTGAATGTACGTATGGTTCTCGAAATGTGAAAACATAACGGTACCTTGAGACACCAAATTTTGATTAAAGTAGTCCTCCACTCGAATTTAGGCAACTGGAAGCCCAAATTTCGAATCTGGTATTTATTACCTATTTCATATTTTGTAAGACTTTAACGAATTAAAAAAAAAACCCTCAACGATTTCAAAGCGAGCAGCAGCAACACTGTACGAAAAAGAAAACATTTTTATCTTCAGCGCGCGAGACTGTGTATCGGAAATTCTAAAGATACGCTCTTTTTAAATTAATTTGGGATATTGTGTTGAAGTTAATTTTATAGTTTAAGTGCGAAGAAAATGATATTTGATAAATAAAGGTAACACACAAAGCGTTAAAATTACCCTTTGGGAGTAATATAGAATCTGAAAGCTTTCCGTTTTCTTGCGGTGGGAGAGGGAACAAAATTTATTACCAGTTGGCACATCTTCTCTATCCTAGAAAGCCGATTTAAGTTGTGCAGTGACGAGTCACATACAGTGTACAGTAAATATTTAGGAACACGTAATAAAAATAAACAACTATTTTTTTGTATTTAAAGGTTCTTGAGGTATCAGTTTTAAATAACCTTAATACGCAATCGTTCAGGTACAGCAGAACTGAGAACAAAGGCAAAATTTTACAAAGAAATTCAGAATGCTATTGGGTATACATTTTTCAGAAAAAAAATATTGTATTTAATAATCCAAGTTCGTGTGAAATTGCTAATATTCATTTAGAGAAGGAACTCACCAAAATTAGTTCTGAGTGTTGTTGTTAATAGTGAAGTTATGAACATAATTTTAAGGTGGTTGAGAGTTTAATTGTGCCAACATTCAAAAAATCCCCGATCAGTTATAATAATTATTTTCAGTTTAGTTGCGGACCACTAACTGCCAATAACTAATTTCATGTTATTCTTATTAGTCCAAAGGGATTTGAATCCCGAAGGACTATTAGTTTCGTTTTGGCATTTTGCGTCGGACTCATAAATGTCGGTTCACTTTTCAAACTGTTGCCACAAAATGTTAGAGTCCTGCATTATATTTGAAGAAATTAAATAATGAAAAATCTGCATAAATGTATGTATATTTCTCGTATTGTGATAAAACAACGGTACATGGAGTCATCGAATTTTGAATAACGTAATCCTCCAACGAATATGAGCATGTGGAAGATGAAATTTGAAATTTGAAATTTGTTTTTATGATCGATTTCCTATTTTTTAAAACTTTGACGAATTTTTGATTAACAAACTCAAGGATTTCAAAGCGAGCAATGGCAACGTTGTGCAGAAAAAAGATTTTTATCTCCAGCGCGTGAGTCTCTGTATCGGAAATTCTAAAGATGCTCGTTTTAAAACTATTTTGCGATATTGCTGTTGCACTGGATCTTATGGTTTAAGTGCGAGGAACATGATATTTAATAAAGAAAGGTAACACACAAAATGTTAAAAAACGCCCCTTTGGACGTAATTTAAAATCTCAAACATTTCAGATTTTTTATTATTATTATTATTATTTGTTGTTGTTGTTATCATTATTTAAGCCGCATCATCATTATTCTTGTTATTAATCATTATTAATTTTTGTGGCTCTCCTGGTATGTATGAGTTTAGTGCTATGAAAACGTGAAATTACTCTTCTTGTTTAAAGTTTTCAATTAAATTCATTTATCGTCTGCAGGCTAAAAGCATAGCACTTGCAAAATAATGAATATCTCAAATTTGCTAAGAAGTGGAAGCTCAATCTTTAAAACTGCTTTTTAGAAGTGTTATTGTATTATTCTTTGCAACTGAGTTTTGAAAATGGGGTATTTCAGTATGTTAAAGAATACAGAGATCGGTGAGAAGTTTAATGGGAAGGTTATATATCAACTTGGTAACTATAATAAATTTTTTCATTTATTTATAAGTGCATTTTTCAACTGGAGTTACTATGGATTTTAGACAGCACTAAAATGTCTTGGAAGAACGATGTGCTTATACTTTTTACAAACTGCAGATTTCAGAACTCACTGAAAATATCAACAATATCATTGAAGACTGAAACTGGGAAAAGTATTACATTGCTTCAACATAAAATTAAGTCTTAAAACTGACGTATAAAATTATTTTGCAAAATGTGTTATTAAGTTTTAAATTCCTTATATGTATAAACCTATATTTTCTTTTTTTAGATTTATTTATTTTTTTTTGGTATTTCTAAAACTATTTATAGTAATAATTTGAAATACTATTGTTAGCAACATGACATAATCCGTGTTTATTACTGTTTTCTTTAATATTAAGAGAAATAAAGTTATGTGGATCGAGAAATTAACGCACATTTCTAAACTGGCATTTCTATGCGTACTAGTTGCCATCTTACATCCATGATCATGTATGATGTAATTAAATTAGTATCTTCTCTGATTTTAAATTCTTTAGTGTTTTACAAAATTATTTACATAGTTTAAGAATTAAGGGAAATTATTTAAAATTTCTGTTGCATCCACTCCTGCTAAACCCTTTTTTTTTTTTTTTTTTTTTTTTGTCTTTTTAGATTTATTAAGCACCATTTTCTACGTACTTGCATCATATACAATTCAAATTAAAAAAATAAAATTTGAAAAACAGCTTGATTTCAGAATTCTCAAAGAAGCGTTAACTGTTGGCATATATGTTTCTATTTTGTTAAATCTTCTCTCAGTTAATCATACTAATGTACAGTTTTCTTGGTAAAATGGTTTGTAAAACTTTCTTTTTTTTTTCCCTTTTTATTATTAATGTTTTGCTTATTAAATTTATTAATTATATATCATGTTCTTTGTACTTATGCTACATAAAATTCATTTGAATAGCAAAATCAGAGAATATTTAAAAACAGGATATCTTTAGAATTTCCGATAGACAGTCATGCTCTGGAAACAACAATGTTTTAATCCGTACGGTGCTGCCAATGCTCTCTTTAAAATCGTTAAGTTTGTTAAAATTTCACTAAAGTTTTACAAAAAAATAAGATATAAAATTTGAAATTCTAAATTTTGGCTTCCAGGTGTACATGTTCGGGTGGAGGACTACGTTGTTCAAAATTGGATGGCTCTCTGTACCGTTCTTTTTTAACAGTGCGAGAAACATACACGCATTCGTCCAAATCATTTATTACTTAATTTCTTTAAATGTAACACAATGTGACAATATTTCGTTGCAGCAATTTGAAAATGATTCAGATATTTAAAGTGGTAATCCTGCCAATTTCCGTTTCGAAATTAATACCTATTCGGGCCACCGAATTTTGAGCTGGAAAAAAGTTTAAAATAAAAAAGGCAACCTTAGCTTTATTATTATCTAATTTTGAATTTGATTTAAACATGTTTCGCTTTCATACTATGTCCATGCATTCATAGATATAGGAAAAATGTATTTCGGTATGATCATGCGTATGACGGCAAACTCGGCAGCATTCATTCTTTACATCAGCTGGCATCACATATATGAATGAATATATAAACAACAAGTTAAATAATTCTTACATATATGAATAACATCGCATATATGAACAACAATTTAAATTATACTTCTCACGTGGTTTTTGTATTCTTGAATACAAAGTACGTCACAACGTTCCTTGAAATATCACGATAAACATGCATAAAAGTTCGTTATCACGTTCATAAAAATACGAGTTCAGACTAGAGATCGACAAAACCGTTTTTATGGGATGTGATCAGAATCAGTTTTTCACTGAAATAAATCAGTTCCTTTTCATAACTCACCGCTCACAAATGATAAATTTGACGAAAAAAATCATCTGAAACGAGAAGGAAATCAAGATTAGTTAACAAGGACGGTGTGAACAGCGGTAAGAATCAAACGCTTAGTGTGATCAGGAACTGTTAGCCAGGAATGAGCTAAACGCGAAAAGAGTCGAACGAGCAGTGGGATCGGAAGAAGCGACTCAATGCAACGCTAACCCCCAGAGCTGATTTCCTTCAACTGTAGTTTTGAGATTTTCTAAAATCTTCCTCCTACAAAGAACTGAATATAAAATTCTAGAATAAAAAATAAATCATTTGGGAAAGGATAAAAATTATCCTCAGTTTTAGCATGAGAAACGTAACAATTCTTTCTTCTTTAAAATAGAGAAAACAATACTTCCTGGGACAATTCCAACAAAAGCTTTGCTCTTTTTTGACTAATCGAGAGTTTCCTGGCTCAGTAAAGGTGATCAGTTCGTGAACAAATAGCACATCTCAATTTATGGCACGCGCTCAGTGTAAAAGAGCTACCATTCCTTTTTCTGGAATCAACTGTTCATTCACTTAATAAAAGAATCGGTTCTTTGAATCAGTTCTGGAACAGATCACCTATTTCTCGTTCAAGCCATTACATACTTTTCTTTCGCTTTCAACCTTAGCGTTTTTTTCACTGCCAATAAAATCAGACTGTTCAAACACTTTGAAGATAGATAGCAAGAATTTTGCATATACATAAATGATAGGTAATTTAGATACAAATTTCCTCCAAATTAAAGAATTTTACTAAGGCTGAAAGTCTTAAAAGTCATGAATAAGGAATGTGTTTTGCATTCGTATGAAATGAAGTAGTTTCAAAATTGTATTCATTTTCCCATACTTTGCTGTTTGCAAAAGCATTTGTTTAGCTCTGAATTTTTCTTCTATCGTCTCTTAGCCATTTTTGTTTTAGTTATCAGCAATATTCTAGAAAGTGCGGGATTTTGGATTCTTCATGAATAGAATAGAATTATCACAAAGTATTTAAGATTCAAAGATTGTAATTTATAATAAAATTAGTAATAAACTCTTATGCTATTATATATACATATACATTTAATCATTAAAATTTCTGCATCATTAGATTGAATTTTTCTTGTTAATTACCGTAAACAAATATCAACATCCCTACCATATCATAAAAATCAGTTTAGTAAAAATTTGGTGCAGGATGCACAATTTAGGGCCATTTTATATGAAACTAAAAATGATTTTACAAAATTGACCAAATGCTGTATTTTATAAAACTCGTTATCCATTGTTATTATTATTATTTGGCGTTTTAATATCTAACACATAACACACACTAAAATAGATTTATTTTTAATAGTCAAGTTAGACCTTTTTCGAATATTCAATACTTGGTTCTTTCAAGCTTCAGCTTCAGCCATCTAGTCCCTTTATCAATCTATCCCCCAATCAACTTTATTTTTCTAAATAGTTGGTTTAATTAGCTCTCAGCAACATTTATCTTCCCGTGCAATAGGATTTCCGTCGTTAAGCGAGTCAATGGGCGTTAGAGAAAGTGGTCTTTAATTTTGCTTCTAATATGCATTAATGTCTTGAACCTGATGTATTTATCTACTAAATGCAGTATGCTGTTGCCAACACCAGGAAGATTAATCAGCAGATCTGTTAATCTACCGTAAAAGAAACACGAAAAAATTTGTAATCCTTTTGCTAAGTATATCCTATCGGGTAAGTAAAGCAGGTAATGGGAAAGATGAATGGGTTTTGTCTATTTCCTGATGTGCGGGCGTAAGTTCTCTACAGATTATTTGAAAACGGGTCTCTTTATTATTACTTTTATTTACAGTAAACGTTTGGAGAATGCGGACTTGCGGAACGTAAATTTGCGTTTGCGCGTTATCTTAATTGCCTCCATTTACTTTGTCGAAACCGAGAATTTTAATTATATGTGGTATAATGAGATACATTCCGCAAGAGAAGAAGAGGAAGAATGACCTTGCTTGTTTGCATTAGCTGTACATAAGTCATGTGATCTCTGAGGTCATCTGCTTTGTTTGTTTATAAAAGGTATACATAAGTCACGTGATCAATGAGGTCATCGGAATGTATCTCATTGAAATTATTGTTATAATAAAAAGTGTAATATCTCGCAATAATATTGTGGTAAAACTGGAATTATAAGTAATTCTTGTATGCGGTTTGGCCTCTCTTGGTAAACACTGGGGGAAGGTCTTTGACCTGACTGCGTTCTTCATGTAGGTGACCAATTAGAAGTCTGGTCGCCATTGACTTGTGTGCTTAAACCTTTGTACACTTTTATTCCCCTGGGTGGGCCGGGGGTTATGCCTTGTTGGACCGCCTCTGGAGGAGGTGGCACACTTAACCGTGTAAGGGCTTGAAAAGGGTGCATGTCTTGGAGCCTCCTCTCTGGTGTAATATATGTGGTATCCTGAAGAGTAATGGCGTGTCGCAATATAGTGTTCTTTAACGACTGTTTTGAAAATTCATTCATCAAAGAAGGTCACATATTACTTATAACAGCAAAATCTTAGCTTTAAAATTCCCCTAATTCTCGATAATGTTCCAGGCCATTGTCCTACTGTAGTTCCGACAACACTGCATCCAAATGTGGTGGTTTTATTTTGTTGAATACCACTTCATTATGCAATACACCAAACAGACCAAAAAATCATAAAAATACATTATCTCAGGTCTGTTTACATCTCTGCAAATAAATGACTTGATGAAAAAAAGCACAAAAGCGCGACGTTTTGGAAGTAATTCAACATAAAACATTGCTTATAAATGATTAAACTTGCATGAGAGCAAGTGAATTAATCAACGATGAATGACTTCTGGCATCAGTTCTGTCCAGAAGTTGTTAACGGATGTTTTAAAGGATGTTTATTGTTTTAAAGGATTTTCATCGATTAAAAAGGAAACCAAGGAAATCGTGCATATTGTAAAAGCAATAGGTAGAGAAAGAGTTTTAGACATAGAAGTTGGTTAAAATTAAAGAAATAATCGAGAATGACTATCATGAAATGATAAACGCAGAACTAGTTTCTGTTAGGGCACCAGCCGACTATATGAAAGGTGTGATAGTGAAAAAGATAAAAAAAACCTTTGATGTACTAGAAGTAAAACGAATTATCCAAACCAAAACGCACGAACTGTCTGATTAGGAAGAAAGGGATATTTTAAGTTAGCTATTTAAAAGCTATTACTTCTTTATAAGAGCCTTATAAGATTTGTGTTCTGACTTGGAAGCTTAGGCGCTGACTTTACTGTGACGACGAAGCTTTGGGATATTTGAGAGAAGGATATTATGTTGCATACTTTGTGGAGTCCATGAATAGCTCGTGAAGAAGTAGATCGATATTTATTTAGAACTATAACAAGGTTTATAGACAACTTGATGTATTAAAATTCTTTAAACTACAGAGATTTAAATGGATTGGTCATCTGACCAGAATGCATGAAGATCATTGTTGTAAGAAAATCTTTCTGGCAATGCCCATGAGAGCCAGACCTCGAAGAATGCTCCCAATGAGATGGATCGATTATGTTTAAAATGACCTAAGAATTCTAAAGATCAAAAACTGGAAAACAACTGCCAAAACGAGAGATGCCTGGAGAACACTTCTTGAGAAGGCCCATCCTGGGCTTTCAAGTTAATGAAGTATTGAAAAACGTTGCACTTCTTACTGCAAAATGGTTACTTAATTGCTTCAGACATTGTCCCAAGCAAAATTCATCATCTATTAAAAATAATTGTTTCATAGGCCTACTTACTAAGCAGAAATAGAAATTCTTTCAATTAAAATTTGTTTCATTTGGACATTTTATTAACATAGCGCAATGTATCAGTTACATAGTCCCCGTGTTTGGCAAGAACTTTCTGTATTTTCTTATCATCAAATTCAAGTTTTGGAAAAAATTTTATTACTCAGTTTCATTTCCAAATGACGACGTACGTTAATTATATAGTATTAAGAATATAAATGACGCCCGTGTTCAATTTCAAAATATGCTATATTATATTTATGAATGGCCAAATCTCTCTAAGCTTGAGTTTAACTCTCCAAAATCGAAAAATCTGAAGCTATATAAAAATGAATATCATCTCATAATTTTGATTTAACTCTCGGAATTGAGCCTATTGAAAAAGGTGCAGTGATAAAATAATTAGGAATTATTGTGGATGACAAACTACAATGGAAACAGCATAGTTCTTATACTATATCCAAGAAAAGTGAAAAACTTTACTGCGAATTTCAGAAAATTCTTATGGGAATAACACTGATGCTCTCAATTGATTTACAACTAAGGCATTGTACAACTCATTTCCAGTGCCTCAAGAGTTTGGGAAATTCTTTCAGGAAGAAAATAAACTGTAAACTTCTTATAAGAGTATATTTCAGAGGAAAGTTCTCCTTCGCATTCGGATTTACTGGACTTCAGTTATGAGGCAGCGTTCGTCACTTCTGGTCGCCCAACTATCAATTTAATAATTTTAAAAGATGTTGTAGAGACATTAGGATTTTTTGGGAAGCAGAAGACTTGACTAATGAACTACGCCTTCGCAGGGAATCAAACCACGGACCTCTGAAATACGCGCCCAGAATGCAAACCACCACACCACGAAGGTACGCTAAAAAGGCGGGAGAAATATGTACCTTATAATGTTAGAGACAGACTTTCAAGAACAGTCCATGCATTGGATGGGATACATCGTTTTTCGACATTTTTCTCACACTTGAAAATTGTAACAGTGGTTATATATCATAATGATGTTTAAAAATATAGAGTTTCACTGATAGTTTGTTTCGCTGATAGTAGTAAATTATTAGAAGGAAAGTTTGGCCATGCCTTTTTTATCTATGAAGTTGGAAATGGAATGTAACTGTCCAACATAGAATCCCATAAGAATATTCTGCGTTTCAGGGTGAACTTCTGAGTTTGAATCTCCCCGTTAAAAGGATATAAAACTCTTATCATAAGAATGAGACATTAAACTATCTTATTCTACAGATTCCTTTCTGACTTTTTTCTGTCTTCTTGCTATCAATAGGAAACCGGGAGGTGGAAATTCACTCCATATTATGAGAATTCGAACAAAATGCAGACATCCATTTTACTTATGCTTGAGACCACAGTGGTATTCTCAGTAAAGGAAGGACTGGAAAATTAGCTAAGATGGTAATATTGATTTAATGATGAATGTTGCCAGGTGTTATTGGAAGCCTATTGCTTGGGATAAAACTATGACTGACTGGTATGCTGAATACCTTGCTTCTTCGAAGGTCCAGTGGCCAAAGATAAATACGGCTGTCGTTCTTGGGGATATGTTCTTGCCAAGAAGGTTAACAAAAGAAATTTAAGAAAGATTCAACGGAGAATTCTTCTTCGTATTATTAGTGGTTATAGAACCTTAAGCTATGAGGCTACTTTTGTTCTTGCAGGAGTTCCGCCTATTGATTTTGAAATTGCATATAAGAATAATATTTTTGAGTCATTGGCAACTCATGCTTCGGAAGACTGTATTAATGGAATTGTCCCCTTCACTGATCTTCCTCATCCCGCTTCTTTAGAACCCATAAATTTCTGCGATTATAAAGAGACTGCTGAAATAAGTTTTCATATGGTTTTCTTTACAGATGGCAGCAAGATGAACAACAAGGTTGGCCTTGCATTTGTTCTTTTTGAA
Source organism: Stegodyphus dumicola (assembly GCF_044657685.1). Classification (NCBI taxonomy): domain Eukaryota; kingdom Metazoa; phylum Arthropoda; class Arachnida; order Araneae; family Eresidae; genus Stegodyphus; species Stegodyphus dumicola. Next base: position 57,833,839 of record NC_140770.1, on the reverse strand, counting down.
GGCCATTCCAAGATTTGTTTTCTTAGACGCCGTATACGGAATGAATGTACAGTTTTTCAAGCAGAACTTCTGTGCATTTATCTTGCCGTCAAATGGATCCAGGATCATGGGACAACATCCTCAAAGTACCTTATTTGTTCTGATTCTCTTTCTTCTCTTCAACTTTTGAACAGTATTACCAGCTGCGATAAATTAGTTATCGAAACCCTAGTAACTGTTAGTTGACTTAGAATTAGAGGTATTGATATCTGCTTTGCTTATGTGCGTGCTCATCATGGTTTCTACGGAAATGAAAGAGCTGATTTCTTAGCTAAAGATGCCTTAAATTTACCCATTGATATCAACATTAGCACTCCAAAGAGTTATTGGAAGTCCTTTCATTATAAAAAGCTTTCAGCTATGTGGAATGAGGAATACATTTCATCTTGTAACGCTGAAGTCACCAAAAAGTTCCTTCCTTCTATTTACCATAGACTGAATTCCGAGTCTTTCCTCTCGTTAAATTTTAAAGTGTCTCAGTTTTTATCTGGTCACGGTAAATTTGCAAGTTATCTGTTTCGTTTTACTCTACGATCAATTTATGTGAATGTTCAAAAAGAGTTTCTCAGGATGTGGAACATTTGATTTTCTCGTGCCCTATATTTGATGGCCCTAGATTATGCTTACAGAACGATTTGAAAATGTTCGGAGTGACTTGGCCAGTGAACTTATCTGTTTTCGTGAAGTCCAGACTGCTGTTCTCTGCTTTTGTTCGCTTTATTTATGCATGTAATTTTTAATGTTTATTTATACATGTAACCTTTAATGTTCTAGTTAACTTACTTCTGTAAGCTCCGTGTTGTACATATGTGGTGCACGGGGTGTCTGTATGTTCTCAAAGGAAAAAAAAAAGATAAACTCCCAACGAATTAAATAACGTTTTAAGTGTTAGAACATTCAACCGGATTATGAACTAACGCAGATTTTAACTGGTCGTGGGAATTTTAGAAATTACTTATTTCGTTTTAATATCCTGACCAGTGGACTTTGTGCTTGCGATGACGTTGCAGAAGATTTAGAGCATACCGTATTGCACTGCAGGCTATATGAGAGCGCCAGAACCACATTTAAGGTCAGTTTAGGGCATCTCTCCATTTAAAGGTCTCCTGTTTTCTTTGACCTTTTCAGGAGTTCTGAAGCTTTTTCTGTCTTCCACAACTATCTTCTATTTATATTATATCCTAACTTATTTGTCTTATATCCTATTTATATCAACTATATCCTAATTTATTCGTCTTATATCTTACCTATATCTACTATCTTATATCCTAACTTACCTATCTTATATTTGTTGTTTATAATTTTAGTATTATTATTTTTATATATTATTGTATCATTTTTAATGTGTCATTGTAATATTATCATTATGTATACTTACGTTATGTATTAATGCATTATATTATTGTTGTATGATATCTCCTTTATATCAGTGTTCTTTTTACTTCCTTGTACGAAGTAAAAAGGAAGTATTGCAATCGCGAAACGTTTCAGGCAGCATATTTCAACGAAAATATTCATTTTGACCGCTATCGAATGCAATTTAACGATGTTTTTGCGTGATATCTATACGTAAGGACAGAATAAAATACTCTTTTCCTTCAAAAAAATTATAAAACTGCTTTAAAATTAATTCTGAAGAGAATTTTTCGTGGCGCCTGTACGAACGTATGTATGTACGTACTGCGTGCGTACGTACGTATCTCGCATAACTCAAAAACGAGTATCCTCAGAACGTTGAAATTTTGTATATAGGAAATTTTGTATATAGGACTGCTATAACATGTAGATGTGCACCTCGTATTTTGGTTGCAATCGGCCGCACCAAACGTATATAAATATATTTATATATATATCCACTCTGTTACCCGGCTCAGTGATCTGAGTTTCTTTACTCTTATATGTTTGTAAATTGTATATTTTTTGCTTTAAAAATGGTTGTATTATGTAGTTTTTATCTTCCGGTTAAGGTTTTTAGGTGTTTAGTAAATCTGTGTACAATATTTTTAGAATTATCAACAATTTTAAAGTTGTCTAAATGCTGCTAAACCTTTTTTTTATGGCGGCCATTGATGTTTACATTTGAGACAGGAGACTAGTGGATTTGTTGCCAATCTAGAGAAACTTAGCTTCGCAACAACAAAGATAACGGATTCATTTATTATTGCGAATTAAATTATGCTTAATTCTTTCTGGAATTTTTTCGAGGAAATAAGTGTTAAAGATTTACTTCGTAATTTTTAATATAAATATTTTGAGTTTTTATGTATTTTTGCCTTCTCGCGAAGTGAGAACTGAATTAATTAAATGAGAAATACTCAATCGTCTGTGAAAAACTGTTTCTTTTTTGTTTTGTTTGCTTAATTTATTTTATACATCATTCTAGCTTCATTATAGTATTTGAATAGAACATGTGGCAACGATTAGATAATTCTATTCTGTAAATGATATACATATTGTGCATTATGAGTTATAATATGAACGAAATATATAAGTTAACTGTTATATAATTATTAATACTGTTAAGTGAATCTAGCGCCAGAGTGTCGCTATGGTAAACAAATACTAGAGTGAATTTTAAAAATGCATTTATTCTATTGTGGTTTATGCGCTGTCGGTGAAGTAGATTTAATTCAATCCAATATGTGTAAATGAAATGCAAGAAAAAATGCGTATAATTTAATATTTCGTACAAGGAAGTCATGTGGTGTACACATCAGAATTTTTTATCATGATTACTCTATTATTATTATTTTTATTTATTTTCCTTTCAGTGGCAATATTATCGCAGTTTTATTATTTATAGTATATCTTAATATTCTTATTATTGTAAACGTTGTATTCTTATTAAAGTAATGTAAATAGCCGGTGTTGCCAACATTTGTACGATGCTGAGTCTGTAGTTCTCTGATGCATTTTCAAAGCGAAAACCGATCGCTGTGTACTTGAGAAGGACAGCATAAGCAAAATGTGGAAAGATTTGGTAAAGATTTTAAGAATTATACTGGATCACGTGTCCTTATTTAATAATTAAAATTTGTGTTTTAAATTATTCAAGCACGCTTTCTTCATATGATGATAATGTCTACCAACTTACGAAGCTAAATATCGATAGTTCGAGAAGCTCTAAAAAAAATTGGCGAAACCCACCAACTTGCGCCGGATAAGTAACATTTACTTTTTTATCTGTAAAAACTCGCAAAATTGTACCATTCAATATTTTCATGTGGTTCTCCTATTTTTCAGTTAAATTCATTTAGGTATGCAAATACATCAGCAAGATGATGTTTTTATCAACTAGTATTTGTTTTGCTACTCTGTATTAAGAACTAAGCTCAAAAATGCTTTTATTTCTTCTTTCAGCCATGAACTCTGGACAAGACTCTTTTACCCGATAGCTAGCGAATTCAGTATGGAACAACAACGATTGACACTGTAATTCTATTGCATCCCTTAAAATTGAAAAAAGACGCGTTTGAAATAGGCTAATTTTGGTCATATTCACCATTTTTATAACATCAATAGATGTGGACTTAAATTCAAGAGATAAACTATTAACTATGAAAGTTTCTCTGTGAGTAAGCTGAGTATAATTTGAAGACCAGGTTTTTTTCCTACCAGACTTCGCACACCGAGGCTTTGACCTCTTATGTCATTGCAATGGCGTCATCAGTACGCAATTTTTCCACGAAACGTACGTACGTAATTTTTCTGTAATTCATTACGTACGTATGTATTCTTCCATGAGATTACGTTTGTAGTAAAATTTTCATTGATCACTTCCAGCCAACCCCCTTCAGTACTGACCCCCCATGATATGGATTTTATGGATAAATCTTTTGCGGCACATTAATTTGGGAAATATTGCCGTATGTGATTGCGCATCTCATAGCGTAATATATAGCGCCGCTTAGTAATCACGTTTGCCCACGGCTTTTTTTATAATATTAAACGAATAATAACATTAAATATAAAAACAAAATATCCTTCAAACTGCAAAGGAATTTTTCTAATTTAAAATAAAAATATCAAGTAAAATATGAATAGGTAGTAAATTTTAATCAAGATTCTATCGATTTGGAGGGCAAACAGGTACAGGTTCTCTTCATCAAGAGCAAAGAAATCTGCAACGAAAATAAAGCCATGGTTGTATTTATACCCAAAAGGAGTAAAGCGAACGAGAAGGTAGTGCCATCTTTCGGCAGAAATAGAAATAAAAACAAAAAAAAAATTAATTAAAAATTGAAAATTCACAAATGATTTTTTTTAACTCTATTAAATTAATTTTTGTTACTATTCCGGTTGACAGATGGCGTTACTTTTCATTTGCTTTACTTCTTCAGCGTGAGTGCAACAGTGATTTTCCCTTCGTTACAGATTTCTTTGCTCCTGATGAAAAAGGACCTTTATCTGTTTGCGTTCGAAATCGATAGAGACCTGAGTAAAACTCACGCAAAACTCAAGGCTGCCTTTGTATAATGTTATGTTTTACTTGGCGTGTTTCTTATATCTCTATATATGGATATGTATTTTCACAGTATTTTCATTAAGAAAATGCAAATGTTTGTTTATAAACTGTTTGTTCATAACATCTTAACATCTTCATCATCATAAACTTTTGTTCATAGTATCGCTGATGCAAAATTTCATTAATGAACGGTTCATAGCAGTTTTGGAAATTACATGACCGATGTTGTAGGCCTAATCTGTAATATGTGGACGCAATTTTCACTGGAAGAGAATATGCCAATGTAAAATTTAAAATGAAGCTAAAATGCAATCCCATTTTCCCGTAGATGTTTTCAGCGAATTTTTTTTTTTTTTTTTTCTGAGAAAAAGGAAAAAAATCTGCAGATTTTTTTCTGTTTCTGAAGAAGAAAAACATATGTCTGATCCCCCTCGAAATCGACAGAGTTTTAATAATATGCATCAAATTAAAGGTCTTTGTTTATCTAATTTGAAATGGCCGATTGAATTCGAAACCAAGCTGTTTAGTAACTTAACACCTCACTTTGTAACATGTCTCTCTCACTTAACAATTTTATAATCTCTTTAAACCTTATTTGGCTACTAATTTAGTTAAAAAAATACATTGTTAAATAATTGGATCATATTAACCGAATTGTTGATCGCAATAAAAGATGCATTTTTCATGTTTCCATATACAAACGGGCGACACTTCGGAAATTCGATAACAATATCCGAATGATAACATTAACTGCAATCACATTAAGCGGCGTCTGATGTGTAACAATGCGACTTGAATTTTCCTGGTCTTTTCCGAACCTAATGCAACTCGATTTTCCTTTGAAAGACCTCTCCCGGCTAGCATATTTCACAAGCGCACATCTGCGTAGCCACTGAGGGAGGGGTTTCGAAAATGAACCAATGAGCTTCTATTGCTCTTGTGTCGCTAAATCTTTGTGCATGTGAGGGTATGTTGTTTACGTTTTAATTTGCATTCGTTTCGGAATTATAAATGTATTGCGTAATAGTAGAAAATCTCGTTGTGCTTTCATTTTATGAGTTTAATAAATTTCTGACATTTCACGTTCGCGATTTTTATCAAGCATTAATATTTGGATTGATGTTCACGGCATATTATCGCTCTTTACATCGAAAAAAACGACTCAAGCTACAATTAGCCTCGAATATTATGCATTTACTAACACCAGTGGATTAAGGGAATTCAAGTGTATATTTTTTTTTAATTCAGCTGAGAAGGACTGGAAGCGTTACAATGAATCTAGTGTTTTCTTATTTCAATGCTTGGATTCTTTTGATTTTGAAGAGGCAAGATTCATAATACATATTGTGTATAACCTGATTCGCTGTTAACATTAGAACTTATATGTGAATAAACTGAATATATTCGTTGTGATTAAGATAAATTCATTCTATTTGATGAGTATTTCTTGTGTAGACAATATATTTAAGAGTAAGCAGTTATTAAATGTGAAATTTAACACAGTGTATACGAACGCAAATTAGTAAAGTTCACTTTGAATAAAATTCTGCACTGGCTACTATTATAGAACATCTTTTTCATATAGATTACAATAAAGAGTGCTGACTTCTATTTACATATATAATTGGTGTAAATATTTTTGTCATATGCATAGTTTTATATAAAGATAGCATTGGGGTTCAGATGTTTATCACATATTTCTTTAATCATCTTATTTACCATTTCTTAAGTAGTATTTCACATGGATATTTTTGCGGAGTGTCCAACATATGTTTGTATGTATTTCAAATTCTTTCAACCAGATAGTGAAATCTTCACAATTGCTTATATTTGATCTAACTTCGCAATGAAAATTTCCAGAAGAAATCAACTATACTTTAATTATTTTGTACAGAAAATCGAGTTGGAAAATATTTTCAACCATCTTGCTTAAATCTTAAAGCACGCGAAAGGTCATGTGACATGGCAGAAATATTACTGGATGCCCATTGGTCGATCCTAGAAGCCACTCCCTCGGTGGCTACACAGATGTGCACTTGTGAAATATGCTCCCGGTTACTATAAGTAGATAGCTTTCATACGCCGTAATTTATTGCCTTTCTTACCCACAACGTACGCGTAAATTAAAAAAAAAATCTAAAACAGCTATTCTTTAGACATAAAAATGTATTTTATTTCGGGAACAACTAGTGACATTTTCGGAAGTCCATTTTTTTCACCATCTGTAAAAAAATTAAATACGTAACTGAAGCAAGGCAGAACTAAATCTATAAGAAGTTTACTTTTAATACTTACCATTATTTCATATATTAGCTTTCTATATAGCAATTCCTGCGTTTTTCGCAAGGGAAATGAAGCGGTACAAATGACGAAAGGTAACGCCCATCTTGTCTAATATCGCAAAATAGTCAAATAAATGCGTGCATTTTGTCTAAATCCCGTAATATGCTTTTCCTGATATTACTGTAGCTGAGAATCGAAATAATGTTTTAGTTTTAGAGTAAATTATTGTAGTTATTGCTCTTAATACTACATAAGACTGCATAATTATTATTTGTATTGGCATGTTTAGTACATCGAACTGAGAATGACGTTTCAGAACGATTGTTGAGAGCTATTTTGGTACCTGCATTTTGCTGTGTGTGGTAATAATGAGGACTTTACTAACATTAGGATTTCCTGTATTTCATAAGCAGATTTTCAAACCAACTTTATACTCATTTTTGCCAAAAAGAGCTAATATTCTATATACATTTGGTTTCGATTTGTATTACAATTAACGCCAAATTTCTTAATCAGTTTTAAGGGGGCTCATACACCTTAGACCCCTTAACACCCTTCGAATATTTGACTGTTGCAAGAATTGGGATATTTTATTTATTTTAAAATCAATTACTTCCAACTTTTTACAGCTGACTACATAATATAGCTGCTTTCTGAAATAGTGATCAGAAAGTTTGTGTTGCCACAAATATTTTTTGTAATTTAATCCGCTTTGTGACAAAACCTTTCGTCACGTTTCCGCATTGCGCGCACGATATTTTAAAAATGGCTAATGGTACATACTTGAAATTTGATGGAATTCTTTATACTGATGAATAACTGAACCTAAAATCTGATGAATATTTTAATATTAAAAAAACTTATGGACGAAAACATTACAGATTTTTTAATAAACTACATTTTATAAACTCGACTCCGAACAAAATAAAAATTTAACATGAAAATCTTAGAATTTTTTGGTTCACAGTAGTTTCCAAATGTTATAAAAGCTATATATTAAATATGGAATTAAATTATGCAACAGAATGTTTTAAACTGTGCGCGCAAGGTCGAAACATGACGAAAACTGTTGTCAAAAAGCGGATTAAATTATAAAAATATTTGTGGCAACACAAACTTTCTGATCACTATTTCAGAAAACAGCTACATTATGTAGTCATCTCTAAAATGTTGGAAGTAATTGCTTTTAAAATAAATAAGTTATCCCAATTCGTGCAACAGTCACATATTCGAAAATCTTATGGGGTTTAAGGTGTACGAGTCCCCTTAATCTTTTTAATCTTACATAGATAATTCAACTTTATGCTATTTCATCATTGAGAACATTAAAATCTTAGTTTTATTTCTTATGTGCATTTCTATTCGGTTTCAAAATAATAATTAATATAGTTAGGACAATAATTCAAGATGATAATTATTAATTAGGACTATAATTCAAGATTATAATTAGTACAATTAGGGTAATAATTCAAAATAATAATTAATATAATTAATATAATTAAGCAAATAATTTTAATTTCGTGAAATAAAATAATTTCCGTTTGTGAGAAATTTTACGTCAAATTTTGAAAATTAAAATTCTTCAAATTTTGTTCTTATTCAAAATGTTTTATTATAAAAGATACAGGTTATAGAAGTTCTGAACGAATAATTGCTAATAGTTAAATATGAATAAGTACAAAATGTATTCTACATATTTTGGTACATCTAGTAATTTGAAAAAACCTAGAAATAAAATTGCACATGAAACACTATTACACTGCGTATAGAGTAATTATACATATCTAAAACGCATTACTAAAGATTTTTAGTATGCTTTTACTATAAACTTCTTACTATGTTAATAAAATATTAATGTTAATAAAAACATGTGTACTAGTACAGTTAAATACCGTTAAGATATTAGTACTGCTACATATTACCAAATAAAGAGAGCTAAAAATAAACGTGCGAAGATTTTTAGAAAATGAGTTATACGCTTGAATCATTTCTCATGATGATATTGAAGAGTATATAACGTCTCTTAGACATGAGTAGCTTAAACCAGACCCAGGAGATTGTGGTGAGAGGAATTATCCTCAGATCTTAGTTACGGAAGAGCTCGTAAGAAGGGTGTAAAGAACCCTTTATTTACTCAATAGAAGTTTACAGATAGCCCCTTCTTCCACAAAAGCCAGCACTTCTGGCTTAACTCAAACAGGTAACAAGTAACTTAAAATTAAATATTGTAAGTTTAGCCATATGCTCACAGTATAATATAATGCACAGGAAGGCTCTGACTCGTAAAATTCGGCGTAACTAAGGTTAATATCAAGAAGCACTCAACACCACAAAAATCTAATCGCTAGCAACTAAAGATAGCAACGTGGCCTTTAAGAAAGCAAAACACCCTTTAAAAATTACCTTACGAAAACCCTTCTCTTAAATACGACTCATTTCCACCTCATTTGAATACAAGCCTGCTAATTCTGGCAAGAAATCGTAGATGAAAATGTGGATCAAAGGAAAGTTGCTTAAAAATAAAAATTAACTGCGAGATGAGTTAAGTGAATCTCCACAAGCCATTGAAATATCATTAAAGTTTTAAGAAATTTAATCATTAAACTATAAGCAAGAAATGGTGACCCACCAGCAGAAGCGCGGTGAATTCGCTGAACACTGGTAATTCTGACCTGGGCTCTATTCCATGCGAACAGTCTGGTTGCATGAGCGTTTGCGTGGTTTTCCCCATGTGTAATTTGTATACGAGCGATTTTCCCTTAGAAAGTCCTTCACGAAAGCGGCCCTTCTCTTAGTCATACAGCTTTAGTGTGCTTTGCCATAATCAACAAACTAAACCAACAAGCAGGAAATTAGAGATAACCCATAATGAAGACAAGGTTTCCAATACTGGAAAATAATAAAAAATGGCGCAATCTGTTGCAACAGCGTATAAACAGTAAGGGAACAAAATTAAAGAATGTGAATAATGTTTTGTCGAAATATGCAATGCTGTAAAGCCATTCACAATTCCAACCGTGGTCCAATGTTTTTATCTATAAAGAACAACAATTTATTCAAAAACAAAAGAAAGACCTTAACCTTGTAGAGTTCCTCACTTTGGAATTCTAAAAATTAATGTTGGAAGTGAAGAATCTAAGAACTGATAAGCGAATAATCGTTTTAGTTCGGTGACAAGAAACAACAAGATAGAAGAGTAACTAACCCTTTATTATTCCAATAAGATTTAACAAAACTCCGCCTGGGAGTGTACAAGCAAAGCCCGCACTTGGACTTGAACTTAAAAGACTAAGAATTAAACTAAAACTAAGATTAACTAAAGAAGTATAGAAGCTATCAAGGTTCAAAACGAGTTGGCCCCCTAACTTATTTGACTACGAAGCTTAGCAAGGGCTTGAGTAGGGCAGAGCGTAATAACAGCTTTGAGAGAGAGAGTGGCCAAAAAGGCAGACGCGCGTAAATCAGAAACTCTGATTCTCTCTGCCTCCCTGAGTAACTTCGTGGTTTAAATACCGCTCCTTCTCATTAAATATTCAGCAAGATTCCAAAACTACGTTCTGGTCGGAAGTAGTAAGTTGAAGTTAAGAATTTGACAGGAAAGGAATCTTAACTTAAAATTTAACTGTTAATAAAATTAACATAATCCTTACAACCTTGTTCTTAGATTAATATGTTAAATAAGAAATTTCCTTTTCACTGCTCATTCAGTATGTTGTTATAGATAAGAGCAAATGTAAAAACTGTAACTCTTAAATTGAATATTTTAAATTCTCTTCATATTGTTTTGAAATTTTAATAAGAAGTTCAACTCTATCAAAAGATCAAAAGTTTGGAAACAAAATTAAATAAAGTTAAAATAAGACATGTTATTAAAATTTCAAGTAAGTAATCGATGATTATTATTGATCTTGATCATTAATAAAACAGTAGTGTTCTGGTCATCTCAATTAATTCAGTGTCAGGCATACTGAATTATTTCCAGCCTCACAGTGGCTTCTAAATTCATAGATGCTGAGCAAATGGTCTGCAAACTCAAAGCAGTTAAATAAGTGAGAAAATTTATTCATATGCATAAGCTGATTCAAAAGCCGAAAGAAAAGAAAATCTAAATTTCTTATTTTTTAATTATGGATAACCATAGTTAATTAGGGATAATCCTGTAGTTAAAACATTCCATCAAATGCGTAAATGTAAAAACGTTTATCCCTCCAAGCATTTTCATCACTGTAGAGAACAATAATTTAGAATTTTTAAAGTCATGTTTAGACTTTAATGTATTTATTCGAACTGCAATGCATAAAAATTTTTATATTAATCTTTCCAAGGTACTATATTGTTACCAAAATAATAAATTTCATAATAATAATATTCCCTCAAAATAGTATTATTAAATTCATAGCCGTATTGTCGAGTCATTAGGTTATTTTGATGAAGAACTATGGAAAAAATGAGCAATGCCCTCGCCGGGACTCGAACCTGGAGCTGCGGAATACGCGCCGAGTGTGCTAACCGTTACATCACGAAGGCATGCAGAAAGGAGGAAGAAAATACCTTATATTACAATCAAAATAAATAAATAAATAAAAAATCTGAAAGTTTAAATTACGTCCAAAGAGGCTTTTATTTAACATTTTGTGTACTACCTTTATTTATTAAATATCATGTTCTTTGCACTTAAACCGTAAAATTCAGTTCAACAGTAATGTCGCAAAAAAATTTTAAAATGTGCCTATCTTTAGAATTTCTGATACACACTTCCGCGCCTGGAGATAAAATGGTTCCCTCCCCCCTCCGTAGAGTGTTGCCATTGCTCGGTTTTAAATCGTTGAGTTTGTTAATCAAAAATTCATTTTACAAAATATGAAATCGATCATAAAACAAATTCCAAATTTCAAATTTGGGCTTTCAAATGCTCATATTCCCAGTAAGATTACGTCATTCAAAACTGGATGACTCTTGGCACCGTTGTTTTATCACAGTGCGAGAAAAATACATACATTTATGCAGATTCTTCATTATTTAATTTCTTCAGATATAATGCAGGGCGATAGTATTTGGTGGCAACAATTTGAAAAATTATCGCCGTTTATACATTCCGACGCAAAACGAAAACAATAGACCTTCAGGGACAAAGCCCTTTTGGACTAATAAATAAAAACTTTTAAAGGTAACAGGTAGACAATTTTGTTTTAAATTTTTCATTTTCCTATTATAAAGTCATTAAATGAGTTCAGAACTCTTTTTATCTTAAGAATGCAAATAAAATAATAAAAATCTTATATTAGTAACATTAATAATTCTTTAAAACGGTGGCACTGACAAGGAAATTTGTTTAATAGGTTTTTCCTTGAAATATCTGATACATTGCATTGTCATAGCACCTCAAGCAAATATTATGTATTTTACTACCACATAAAAAATATCAACCACTCACTGTCATGCTGTCGCATTTCTAGAAGATTAGCCTATATCTTTAAGTGCCGCCAAACGATGCCTTTTTCGTTAATCGGGTGCAACAATTCGAAATTAATTTTTTTGAAATTTTTACTAAACGCATACATCCACGATTTAGAAATGTAACAGCAATAAGTCTAAAGCACTTAATGAAGATAAATGGGTTTTCGGTAGAAGCCAAACAAATTCTTCAAGAAATTGCATAAATTCCAATGACATTAATAAATACTTTAAATGAATTATTTTTATAAAACATTAACGAAAAGATCCAACAAAATATTTGCCCTACTTTTTCTTTTAAACAGTCAGATAAATCATATATCACTGCTTTACTGGTTAATTTGAAAAATTAACAGCTTGTGGGGTTCCTACTGTAAATAGAAGCTTGTGTACTAAACAACAAGAAGCAGACCGTACTAAACTGCTAGCGAGTTATCTCTTAGTTTTAAGGAAATCACAAATACTTTATAACGTTGCGTGCCTCCAACTTGCACGCAACCAAGAGGTGACTGTGAAAACTTGTATAAAAGATAGAGCCTTGTGAAGGGTTTAAGTCCCTTTTATTCAACGTAATAAAATTACAACTGCGTGCTCTTGACGCTCACAGACTGTGCCAACTTGGCAGTCAAAATAAAAATAATAACCTGAAAAGAAAGTAAAGACAAGATTCTAACTACGAGGCTCTCTAAAATAACTAACTCACCGCGTTTTACAATACCGCTGATAATTCAGCAGACTTGAAGCTCACTGGAACGATTACCACTACTTCCCGCCAAGCACATAGGCCGCAACGCGGGGTTCTTCAATTCTCGCTAACTACCTCCGCGCTCGCTAAGTAAGAATATCACACCGAACTCGTTTCCTTCTATTTAAATCAGAATACTTCCGCTGATAATTTGAATCCTTGCGCGTTCTACTAAAATTTACATATTCTGGCATTGGCAGTTCCAGGGGAAAGTAAGGCTTGACAGGAAAGATAGTTTAAACTTAAAATAAATGTTAGTTAAAATACATATAAACCCTACATTTGCCGCTGCCAGAATTTGAAAAACTTGGAAGCAGGTCCTACAAACGACCTGTTGTAAGTTTCTCTAATTCTGAACTAATTGGCGAGAACCTCGTTCACACAAAAAAAATATCTTATGTAACCATTTGTATACTAAAATTTGTTGATCGTTACAAAGCTTTCTTCTTACAGCAACTTTTCCTGGACTTCATCAATCAATCTTGGTCTTTCCTTCCTGCATCTGGAAGGAATAAGTATCAGTATCTTTCTACATACATTATAATTTACACTTTCTTGACACAATAAATTTTTGTTTTTAAACGACTCGTTTTTCTTAGTTATTGCTTACTTCACATTCATTCAATTTTTCAAGCATTAATTTAACTTTACCCTGGCTCTCCACCGTGTGTGGTGTCAAACGGGAATATTCGTGTTTTAGTCTTACAACACTTCCCCTAACCACCATGATTTGTTAGAATTCAATGACCAAATAGACACACCTTACTCGACATTCTACCACTCAATGAGCTACTTTAATAGTCTTAACAATTCAAATGTAGGTGGAGAACCCTACAAAACACATTCATTCTAACTTCCCCCTCATTCATCTTTAAACATGCAGGCTTTCGCTCTAAAGCATGACTTTACAGTTTAATACTTAAATTTTGACTTCATTGCTTTTAAGCATTCACTTTTAGCATCTACAATTTTATGCTTCTAGACTAAATTCTACTTTTATATAACATTCAAGTATTTACGTACATTTACAAAATTTTAATACATATGATTTTTACAATTTACCATAAAATGAATAAGAGAAAATATATTTTTACTTTACTCATTCTTCGCCAAGCTGGCGGCACTGAAAGTAAAATTCTTATTAATACAAGAATGCGAAGTTATTTTTATCTTCGGCCAAATTTTGGCTTTAACATAACAGCATTAGTCTTTCGACCAACAGAAAATGCTTGATTTTAGCTTTTACACTTAAAGAAAATAATACTTTTGCCTTAGCTAAATAAAGTAAAAGAAAACTAAGTCTCAACCGAGACATATTGACTTTCGTCAAAACATAGAACTTCGTACTTATGCATAACATTTCGGAACAAAAGAGAAAAAAAAATTATAGAAGGTTTTAACTTATCTTTGAGTTTTCGATGCTTGAAACTCCGTCATTCGTTTTTGGCAGAATTGGTCCCAAGTTAGAGGTTTCATGGATGTTAATCTTCTCCTTACTGCCCTCCGAGTGTCGTCCTCCTGACTTTTTCTTTTGCGTCCTCTACATGCTGGCCTCTGGACGGAGTAATCGTCTGGTTGTTTGCACTTCCGTTTCTCCCTGAGACGGCTGGTCTTGACGTCCTCCGGTCTGGAGTCCTTCTTGAATTTCTTCTGTTCCTCGTATTTTTGTGCCTCCTGTTGGCGTTTCAGTTTCCGGAACGGCGGCCTTGATGGCATCTGACTCTGTGGCCGTGTGCGCGTTCTCCTTGATGTGTAATTTCTCCTGCTATCCTTTGTAGGTGGTGTTTTTCTCTTTACCACGGTTTCTTTACCCGGTGCATCTGTATTTTTGTTTTTCTTAAACGCCGGAGTTTGAAAATTATTTTTTCTTTTTGATACCGACGTCCGGGTTGTGGAAGTGCTAGGTCTCTCTTCAGTTCTCTGTTTCTTGGGTTGTGGAATAGTTGTTGTAGTCTCTGATTCTTCTACTTCGTTTAGACTTGAGTCCTGGAAGAAACTTTTAAGGATTTCAAAATCATTTGGATTATAGTGTTTTTTCACCTGGTCCGGACTTGCTTTACAGATTTCCCCTCTCTCGTTCTTAAGATATAAGACTACTCCTTTGATTTCCTGAATTACATAGGGGCCTTCAAACTTTGGAGCTAGCTTTGCCATAAAATTGTCTGGGGCACTTGATAAAGAGAATTTCCGCTTCAATACTTTATCCCCAACTTTAAAATCTGCTTCACGGCGTTTTCTATCGTAATATAGTTTCTGCCTATTTCTTGCCGTATCCGAGGTTTTAAGTGCCTGATCAATTAGCTTTTGCACATCTTTTTGTTTAAACTCCTGCTCTCTTTGTTGCACAAAGAATAATTTATCTAAAGGCGTAATTAATTTTCGGCCTAAGAATAATTCTGCTGGAGTTTATCCCGTAGTATCATGATGTGCCGTTCTTAAAGCATAAGCTAATTCATTTATGTAGCCATCCCAGTGCTTGTGATGTGTGCTCACGTAACTGCGAATTATTTTTACTATCTTTTTATTAACTCTTTCTGCTATGTTAGCCTGTGGTCTATACGGAACCATTTTGATATGGCGTATGCCAAGTCCATTGCATATGTTTTCAAATATTTGACTAATGAATTGTTTTCCGTTATCCCTAATGACTTTTATCGGTGCACCGTATTTTAAAATGTATCTGTGTAAGAATGCATCTGCGACTGTTTTGGCTGACGCGCGTTTAAGTGGAACAATTTCTATCCATTTTGAAAAATGATCTACTATTACTAAAAGAAAACGATTTTTATTTAACTCGCTCTGGGGGAAGGGACCAAGAAGATCTATGCCTAAAATTTCATTCGGAAATGTAGCGCGAATGCTATTTAAGTACCCGGCCGGGCTGTAATTAATATCATTTATTAACTGACATTGATTGCAGGACCTGACATACGCCGTTACTATTTTGTATAATTGCGGGAAATATACCGCCTCGCGTACCCTTTTTATAGTCTTTCTGACCCCTAGGTGGCCCGCTGTTTTTTCTTCGTGCAACTCCTTCAAAATGCTTAATCGAAGCGAGGCTGGGATGACTGGCTTATACTCAAAATTTTCGTTTGTTGTTTTCGTATAGAATAATAAATTATCTATTATTTCATAGTTTTTTGCTCTATTTCTTATCGCATCGATATCTGTATGCTCAAAGCTTTCGGGGTCTTTCAAATAAGCATAGATATTTCCAAATTCAGGATCAGCTTTCAGTTCAGTAATAACCGTATCTCTAGAATCTAAACTTTTTGAAGTCAACACAGCGCATTTAAGTTCATTTCCTTCATCGTCCAGTTTTATACGAGAAAGTGCGTCAACTACATTGTTTTCCTTACCCGGTTTATATTTTATTGTGATATTATATTCTTGGAGTTTTAAAGCCCATCTTATTAACCTGGGCGTTAGGTTTTTTCCCGAGTAAAGTCTACCAACAGCCGCATGATCCGAAAAGACTGTTACTGGCGATTTGCCGAAATAAACTCGAAATTTGTGTACAGCCATTAATACGGCTAATGTTTCTCTTTCTGTAGCTGTATAATTCCTTTGTGTCTGATTCAATGTTTTACTAAAAAATGCCAGCGGATGGTTATTTTGCATAAGAACCGCACCCACCGCATAGTCTGACGCATCTGCTGCAATTTCCAGGTTTTCGTCCCACTCCGGGAATTTTAAAACAGGGGCATTAATAAGCGCTTCTTTTAATCTTTCAAAAGCTGTGTTAGCTTCCGCTGTCCACGTAAATTTACTCTTTTTTCTTTTGATTACTAAGAGTGGTTCAACAATATTAGCGAAATCTTTTATGAAAGATCGATAGTAAGAACATAATCCAAGGAACGAAGAAAGTTTCTTGGCGGTGTTGGGCGGTGGGAAATTCTTAATAGCTTTTATTTTTGAATCTTGCGTTTCTATACCCTTTTGCGAAATTTTATAACCGAGATATTTAAGTTCTTTAGTTGCGAACTTGCATTTTGAGGCGTTAATTGTAAGACCGGCCTCTTTTAATAATTTAAAAACTTGTTCGAGGTCATTAATGTGTTGTTCCAACGTACTACTCGTTATAATTATATCATCTAGATAAATTAAAGTTGATTTTCCTAGGACAGGCTTTAGAACAATGTCCATAGCTCTCTGAAATGTTGATGGGGCCCCACACAACCCGAATGGCATGCGTAAAAATGCATAAGTGCCCGATTTTGTTATAAACGCGGTTTTATGTATATGTTCGGGTCTCATAGCTATTTGATAGTAGCCAGACGTTATGTCCAAAGTAGACATATATCTTGTCGATTTGATCTGTCTAATGATCTCGTCTATAACCGGCAAAGGGTAAACTGGAAATTTAGTAATAATATTTAGTTTTCTGTAATCGATAGCAAACCTCCAAGCCCTTTTATCCGAAGGAGGAAACTCGTTCTTTTTCCTACATAGTACGACTGGACTCGCGTACTCACTATTTATGGGCGTTATTATTTTATTCTTTAACATCTCCTGAATATGTTCTTAGATGATTAGGTCTTTTTGTTTATCATAACGATACGGTTTAGTCCTACAAGGTTTTTCGGTATTTAATTGAATCTTGTGAGTTACTATCTGGCTGTTTCCTGGTTTTTCTGAAAACAAATGAGAAAAATTACTCACCACTTGCTGTATTGCTTTACTTTCATGGTCATTCAGATGGCTAAGGTCCACTTCAGGTGTCTCCACAGGTTCCACCACCTTCTGGTCCATCTCCAACACCACGGAACTATCTTGAAAATTTAATTTGGCCCTCGCGGCCCTTAAAAAGTCCATACCTAAAATAAGAGAGTGTTGTAGGTCTTTCACCACAAAAATTAATACTTTGAGATTTTCCTCTTTTACCTGTAAGTTTAATGATAATTTCCCGATGCAGTGACATGTTTTCCCTTGCGCCGCTATAATTTCCGTATTTTTGGTTTTAAATAGTCGTATCCTATAAAAATTCTTTTTGAAGAACTTTTCACTCATAAAATTTCCTTCTGCTCCTGTATCGATGAGGGCTTCTACTGGTACATCGCCAACCAGGACTTGTATAATTGGTAGCTGTGAGTTTTTTACGATGACCGTGTTTAAATGTCTATTTGAGGGTTTTTTTTAAACTTCCGGTGTCTGGACCCTTCCTTTCACAGGCCCCTCTATTCGTTTAAAGCTTTCCTTTCAATCTGTGTCTTCTGGGTACGCGGATGCTTATTTTCAAATTTTCTTTTTGGGCCTTGACCTTCGAGTTTCGATGCGTTAGCTTGATAGTTCTTTCTCCCATATGAGCGATTTCCATTTCTGGTTTCCTCCTTCCTTCGGATTTGTTGAGAATTTGTTTCCCCTCTCGCTTTTTCCGCTATTCTGCGATTTTGAAACTTCACCGCCAATTCGAAAAGTTCCTTCAATGAGCTTGGGTCTCTAATTTCAAAGTAGTCTTGGACAGCGGGTAACAATCTTGGTAATATTATTTCAATAATCTCCGCATCAGGTTTTTTTCCATACAGCATATCCGTTAGCTTGATTTTTCGTAAAATAAAGTCCGTCAATTCTGCTGTATCCCGTTGGTAGAAACTATATAGTTCGGCTTCCAGCCGTGCGCGATCTTTCACTATGGGGAAGGCCTTTACTAACGATTTTTTGAAATTGTCAAATATATATGTCGGGCTTCCAAATTCACCTAGTAGAAATTTTCCTATGTTTTTCCACCATAGCGCGGCCTGTCCTCTTAGTGCTGATGTGGCGATGGCAACTTTTTGTCTTTCAGGCACAGGGTAGAGCTGAAAGTGGTTTTCTAGACCTTCTAAAAATACGGACACCGAATTTTTTCCGTCGAAATAGACGTTTGGCCTGATTGACGCTCTCAAAATCTGGACCAGGTATCCAAATCCTTCTAACTGACTTGTCATTTCTTGGTGTTGTCCAGCGGCTTCCGTCCAGTTTTCGGCCATTTCAGTTCGATAATTGTTCGGGCGCCAATGTAACGTTGCGTGCCTCCAACTTGCACGCAACCAAGAGGTGACTGTGAAAACTTGTATAAAAGATAGAGCCTTGTTAAGGGTTTCAGTCCCTTTTTATTCAACGTAATAAAATTACAACTGCGTGCTCTTGACGCTCACAGACTGTGGCAACTTGGCAGTCAAAATAAAAATAATAACCTGAAAAGAAAGTAAAGACAAGATTCTAACTACGAGGCTCTCTAAAATAACTAACTCACCGCGTTTTACAATACCGCTGATAATTCAGCAGACTTGAAGCTCACTGGAACGATTACCACTACTTCCCGCCAAGCACATAGGCCGCAACGCGGGGTCCTTCAATTCTCGCTAACTACCTCCGCGCTCGCTAAGTAAGAATATCACACCGAACTCGTTTCCTTCTATTTAAATCAGAATACTTCCGCTGATAATTTGAATCCTTGCGCGTTCTACTAAAATTTACATATTCTGGCATTGGCAGTTCCAGGGGAAAGTAAGGCTTGACAGGAAAGATAGTTTAAACTTAAAATAAATGTTAGTTAAAATAAATATAAACCCTACAACTTAAGAAAGTTCAAATAATCTTTTTATATAAGCTTAACTTGAATAGAAGAGACACAGCTTGGGCTACAATAAACTTTCGCAACCTTGGTATTAAAATTAATATAGGTTAAGTTAGGTATAAGTGCAGGAGCCACCTATTACAGAGGCTGTTGACACATTTTTTAGACGATGTATATTCTATTCACAAAACTAAATTACATGAAATTCTTGTGTTTTAAATGTTCTATTTGACATTTCTTATTCTGAACTATCTTTCGATACCGCAATTTCCAGGATAATAATGCCTTTTGAAGTGGCAGAAGAGGTATTCTATCCCATTCCTCCCAAATAGCTTTCCAGAGTTCTGTTAGGGTTTGGGGTCAACGTTTGGATAATGCAGTTTTTAAAAGTCAGAAAGCACCAAAATCCATAGGTGACACATTAGGAGATTTAGTAGGGATATCAGTGAAGGGTATGGCCTCGATACCAGTTTTTTGTTCCATTTCTTTTAGGAAATTTACAGTGGATTTTGATGTGTGACTGCTAGCTTTGTCCTGATGGAGTCTCACAGATGGATGGCACTGTGGGTAAAGCGATGGTATTTCATTCAGAAAAATTAGCGATAAAATATGTTCCTGATAGTATTTGGAGTTAATCTTGACATTAGGTTGCACTGTCTTTATTTTTAACTTGCCATCATAAGAAAAACCAGCAACAATCATGAATACCTTAGAAAAACTTTCTTTCGATTCTTTGAATCATGTACTTAAATTTTTTCTCCCCTTTTATGATAATAAATGGCTCTTTTTTTGTTACAATCATTTAAATACACCCATGCTTCATCTATTGTGACAATTGTTTTCCATTTTTCTTTGAATAAGTGTTTCTCATATAGAATTCTGCAGCGTGTCCTGCGTTGAGCGATATGCTTTGGAAGAATACGATGCACATTGCGTTTTTTTGCTTTCTTTAGATTTAAATCAGCATTTGTCATTTTGTTTACAGTGGACACAGAGCATTTTAATGATTTTGCAATGTCGTTTGAGTAGGGGATTTTCTTTTAATATTAAACAACGTGCCTTTGCAAGAGTCGAAGATGTGCGTTTTTTCGTTGGATACTTGTTTGGAATTTGTGTCCCACTTGAGGCTCCAATTTGACGTTTTGTTTCCTTTCTTGTTGATGATATTACCTATCGACGCTTTAGATATCACAAAACCATGACTCTCACATCGTTTTTGGATATCGGAGTATGCATATTTCTCTTCGGAAAGAGCGTAAATGTAGCCTTCGAACCACTGCTTTGTTAAATTCGTTATTTTGAAAAAAAAAAAAAAAAAAAAAAAAAAAAAAAACCTTCAAGCCACAGACGATATTTTTTTACTTTTAAAAACATAGTACAATTGCAATTACTTCTTTTGCAGCAAACGATATTTTATTACAGCTTACCAAAATCGTCTAAAAATGTACTAACAGCCTCTGTATTTACCTTGAATAAGAAGGTAAAGGCATCTTACTATCTATCCATATTAATATCGCCTTCTTGGGTCCCACTGTGCCGTTCTTTTGCCGAGGTGCTACTGATATTTGCTGCAATTGACTTCACAAAATCTGCCACCGTTACGGTGTCATCAGTTGTCCCGTTTTATGTTCGGACTTGGGCAATTTGGGCAACAAATGCATAGAGTATACATTAAATATTGTATACACGTAATAATTATAACAGGAATACACTGTTGCTTAAGTAATATATTAGCTTGCTTGGACTCTTGGGGCACTGCATTTAACTGTGTCGAAATTATTGTATTTTCATCATATCTGGCTATTCTAAGCTTTGCCCCTTGCACTATTTTTGAGTGTTCTATGTCCTGCTCCATGTTGCTAGTGGCGCTTATCGCTTTCCTGTTGAGTTAGTTGCACAGGGAAATATTGCAGCTGTGTTTAATTGCTTTGTTTCGCTGTTACTGAAACACTTTTCTGGCGGTTATTTTGCTTTGTATAGCTCTTGATTTCTGGCAGCTAGAAAGTCAATAATCGTTGCAATTTTATTCCTTAAATGCTTATTTTTGAGTAAATATTTTAGGAATGGGAATAAACCCTCTTTTGAATTTGGATCCTTTAGATAAGTGACTGTGTTAATAGGCAGAAAAAAAGATAATGTTCGGAGTAGCCACGTTTTCAGCAAATATATCTTTCTTCTCTTAAATTAGCATAACAGAAGATTAAAATTTTAGCATAAGTTAAAGTTAATCATAGTCGAAGACTAGACAGAAAATAGACTAATTTAGCTGGCTCAAAATGTTAACGACCAGTATTTTAAAACATCGGCTAGCAAAGACGCTAAAGCTGGAATATAACTTTCGGTAGAGCTGGCGTACAGAAAAACCTAAACATTCAGAATCTTCAATTTATATACCACATAAAAACCTAATTTTCATTCTTGTGAGGACTACCAAAACAATTACTGTAGAGTCTTAAATCATAATAATTGGTTAATTAAAATAAAATGCGTTACCAAATTTATTAATTTAAATTTACATACCATCTCTAAACTCTAATTTTGGAATGGTTATACGTTTATTGAATGAAGTTATAATGATTTTAGCAAAACATTAACAATTTAGATTTCTAAACAAATAAATTTAGATATCATAATGCAAGTTTGTCAGTTTTTTAGATTAGACTTTCTATCAAACTACCTTTCAAATTGTTAGTTCATTTACAGGCAAGTCAATAGAGGAATATTTTGAAAAATGAAATAAAAGTATTTTGATAAAAAATAATGCTTTAGAATTGCAACTTTATGAAAAAGCTACAAGATTATATATATTAAAAATAAACTATTTCCATCCAATCTAATGTATAACATAAGTTTTAATATGCCTGTGTTATTGCAATTGAAATACTTGTTATTACCTTTAATAAAAATGTTGTGTAGGGGGAAATAAGTGCAATAATTAAATACCTCATTGATAAAATAAATATTTAATAATGCCAAAATTCAATCACAAATTCAAATAAAGTTATGTAGAAGGTTTTAATGTGTAATAATCTCGTGCAAAAATTTGATGAACGTGCAAAATTTTTAATCTTGCTTCCTAATGAACATTTTGACAATTATGTACAAATACAGTTGCAGTTAATTAGCCCAAGGTTCTATTTAAATATTTCTATTTACAATTCATTAACTATATTTGTCGTGGACAGAAAACATATTCTTTAAATAGGCACATATCCTAGCTACAATATTTTTCATACTTTTACATTTTCCTAAGTAGGACAATAACAAAACATACACATGCAACTTGTCCTAAACTTGTCCTTAATTTCCGCATAAATGTTCATACTTTAAATACAAGTTCCTAAGTACCAAATTACATATTAAATTCACAATAATCAATTAGTTTTACATAATCATTACTGCTTGCAAGGAGGAGGTGAAGCATACGTACACATAGTAGACTACAGGAATCTAGAAGCTAAAAAAGATTTAGCAGTGAAGGTTGACTTTCCGAGAGTCAGACCAACAAACTGAATTCATGAAACCTGTCCTCAATAAAGTCACTTTTTTATAGCACTTAGCACAGCTCGATATTGTTCGTAAAGTAGAACCATTTATTTCATCACTCTAGATATAAATTCCGAACAGGCTCCTTATAACACGTCGGAAATAAGGAACACAAAGCCAGGATAATTTCTCGTTGATGTCAATAAAAACAATCGAGCTCTCATAGTTATGGTTATAGAGACACTATCTTAAAATTTCGAGTAGCAAAATACATTTTTACCATTTTATTGTGATTGGCAAAATTGAGAATTACGAATGGCAGTAGAATCGCCCGAAAGTCTCCAGTTTAAGAATATTGGCAGAGAAGAGGATGACCAAAAAAAAAAAAAAAAAAACAGATGGCCGAAAAGTAGTTCTTATTGCCAAGATTAAAACGCTTTAAATAGCTGCCTTTCCAGGCTATCATATGCTGCAAGTAGGATTTAGTGGACATCTCTGACTTCAACAGCACTGCAGAAGAAATCAGCCGAAGCCTACGGTAAATGGTTTCTTTTAGGACAAACTTCTCGCCTTCGTCACTTTAGATTCCAAATATCCCAGTGGCCAGAAATCCATTGATGAGAAATCGGAAGACTGTGGTTTCTTGTATTAAACTATGGGCTGAAACTTATGAAATAGTTCAAGCTTATGAGGACTATTTTCTTAAGTGAACGAACGTCTTCACCGGGAGTATTCTAAGGCCTGCTTTGTAGCATTTATGTTACTCTGGGATAAAACCAGGGAAACACTTACGTAACCAGTCCATTCGTTATGGTTTACGCCTGGATTGAAATACTTGGATTGAATCGGTGAAATAGTGGTGGACACCTGAAAGCAAAATGGAGGAAGATAATTCTGTCACCAAAGCGTTGTTGTAAAAGTCAACATATTTGGCATACGTCAGGCAAGTTCTTCATCTTGTAGCCACGCAGAAAACATTTTTCTACTGAAACTTAGAATTCGTCTGTATTGCTAGGATATGAGCAGCTGTGACGATACGTGTCCGAAAATCGTTTAGAATCATATCTTCGAAACCACAGGACTTAAGAATGATGATAATTTCTGCGCAGGAACCAAGGGGCTTAATACACTTATTTGGGGTTCCTAGAAATTTACAGGACACTAAAATTTCACCACGAGAATTTCACAGATAACATTTACGCGTTATAACTGTGAAGTTCTGCTCCAGTGGTGATGGAGAATGCCACGAAGGATAGATATGTTACCGTGAAAGACCAAAATTGGAGAATGTCGACTTTCACCGGAGAATGTCAACATTCACCAAATATATCAGTGAAAGATCGAATATTTCTTTACATTCTTGTACATTCGGACCCCCACCGGTGTATGCCGACAATCACAGATATGCTCTGGTGTAGGTCGAAAAGAGAGGAGTATATGTACACGCTGCCATTCCAAAAGGAAGTGTTCCACAAATAAATGCTGTTGTAAAAGCAAGGGCCTCTTGTGCAATTCAAAGTGTCATAATAGTTTAAGTTGTTGCAATAAATAAGATTTGAATCACATAATTTGGTAAGTTTATAACTTCTATTATTTTCCTTTCTCATTTTGAATGTACTGTGTGTTTTAAGTTCTTATGTTCTTAAGTTCTTATTCTGAGTCTGAAGTGCGTTTTTTCGCGAATGAATTACGGAGAAGGAAATATAATATTCTTATATGTTCAACATTCATGTGACATGGTGAATGTCGACATTCACCGGTGTAAGTCAGAAATAAGAGTATTTGGAAAATATTTCGGTCATACACCAAGCGACTATGTGAATGTTGACATTCACCGGTAAAAGTCGACATTCTCCAGATTTCGGTGTTTCACCGTAACAGATATATAGTTCGTTCACCCTCTTTTTTTACCACTACACAAGAGAACTTTCAACTCGGCAGTATTTTATGCAACACCAGTCGCACAGACACTATACACTTATACAGATCCATGTCACATCCGGGATTCGAATCCAGGACCCAGCCAGTGTCGCTAATTATTATGCCGATCATGGCTGGTCCCAAGAAGGTAAAGGTAGGAACTTTCGTTTTCTTAATTTACCCGGTTTCCGATTACACAGTTTAAGTTTTGACTTCACAGTTGCAATTGATGAAAATTAATAGAATTAGTACTCTCACTCGTCTGCTTATCGTAGGAGTTTAACGGTGAGTTTCTTTTTTCGTTAATGGTTCTTATTTTACTTACTGCTATTTTTTTAGTGTTTTTTGGGCAGCAGATATCCTAGTTTTTGCTAATTTTGATTTTTCCGTTTCCCTATCGTTCTGCAGTGCGCAGATTGCGCGCTGTTATTCGGAATTTAAGAAAGTTCACTATTGTAATAATAATCGTCGATTACAGTAAACGATTTTAGATTCGATTGCAACTATTGATATCGAATTCGTGCTTTGAACATTCTGCCAATATCCAGATAATTTCTATTCGCTAAACTGTGGGGTCGATGAACAAGCAAAACAAACATTTTAACTGCGGAATTGAACAAAAAACTGCGCAAACTATAAGTCACAGCTACCTGGATAACTGCCAAAGGCTAAAATAGTTAAGATAAATATCCACAAATAGTAAACATAATCGCTTTATGGATCAAAAAATTTTGTATTCCAAAAAGTAAAAATATATTTCAGAAAGGACGAATTTTGCTTCTTTGACAGTCAAGCGTGAAAATGAAATTCGTCAGCCGTGAAACAGACTAAAGTTAACACCAGTCTTCTCAGAGTTATTTAACACGCATTAAAATAAAGACGTTTGCTATGAACATTGGAAATCTGTCACTCGCAAACATACAAGATAGCATCAAAAGAACGTAATCCAGCCTAACGTATGCCTGCGTGTCGAGTATTTCATGCAGCTGTATTTACTTTTTTCATTTGTTTTCACTGGTTGCAATCATTTATCCGCAAATACGTGTACTATTTGTGTGATGGTTTAAAAAATTTTTAAAAATAATACAAAAAAGAAGAGTTAATCGTGCGCGTAACGTTATGGTTAAATTAATAAGGATGGGACACAGGTATCTTCAAATCCGCCGAATTTGGAAATGATCCAAGATTCGAAAATTCGAATTTTCGCTTTTTATTATGCAGTAAAATCCTTGTAACCACTATCCAGTTAGTTTAATTCATTTCAAAATAACGATACTTTTAAAGTTATAGGTTTCAATTCGAAACTTTATGCTTATGAGAGAAAAATATATAGTATGAGCTAAATATGGGAAGTCTTAAATGTAGAAAACATTTGTGTTACGTTTCTGCCGCCCAACGTAACAAGCTTTAGCCGACCCATAAATTATACAGAACGTAAAGTTCAACTATCGGTGCCTTTTTATGCGCCCAAGTGGGAGCTTTGAAGGTAGTTCCCGTGAATTTCATAAGAAATTTACTTTCAAATATGCCCCATTTACTTTGTATCATATCTGAAAAGACATTGTAGAGCCATTAGGTCAATTGGAAAAGCCGCAGAGATGAAAAATGGACAATCGCCTTTACCGGAAATCGAACCACGGACCTCTGGAACACTGGCCCAGCGTGCAGAACCACTAC
Organism: Stegodyphus dumicola; assembly: GCF_044657685.1. Classification (NCBI taxonomy): domain Eukaryota; kingdom Metazoa; phylum Arthropoda; class Arachnida; order Araneae; family Eresidae; genus Stegodyphus; species Stegodyphus dumicola. The sequence goes on along the minus strand of NC_140770.1, from coordinate 57,807,208 downwards.
ACCACGAAGGCACGCTAGGAAGGCGGGAGAAATACCTTATATACTCCCCCTTTTAAAGGGCGACTGGGGTTTTTTTAGGGAACCCAGCCACCAAATCCTGGGTGTGGAGAGTTATCATCCGCAACCCTTTTAGTTCGGGCGCAACTGTAGGGACATAAGGAATATTTTGGGAGAAAGAGATTGAAAAATTAGCAACGCCTTCACCGGGAATCGAACCACGGACCTCTGAAATACCTGCTCAGTGTGCTCATCACTACACTACGAAGGCACACTGGAAGACCTTATTATATAAAGAACATCACTTTACATCACTGCTTGTGTAAATTGCAACATATGATCATTTTCAAAGATGACAACTAGAGAGATGAAGGCTCTCTTGATTTTAAAACTCAATCGGCGCCCACTTCAAATATCTTGGATTTAGCTACTGAGAATATTAGGATTGGATTGGATTATTTATGGCAAAGCACACGAGGGCTATCTGCCTAAAGGGAGGGATGCCTTCGTGGAGGACTTTCTAAGGGGAACTGGCTCGTATACACATGGGAAAAACCATGAAAACGCCCATGCAGCCAGCCCGTTCGCGGGATTCGAACCTCGGACCGAATTACCAGTGTTCAGCATCTTTACCGCTGGGCCGCTGGTGGGCTCTGAGAATATTAGTGCTAGATAAGAGGAGGTGCAGGCTTGTATGAAGAAGATATGTTTTAGAGACGGGAGGAGGCAGGCTCGTTTGGAGATGATTAGTATTATCGAAAAGAGGTGCAGGATTATTTAGAGAAGAATAGGTTTAAAGAATATGCGGTGCAAGCTTGTTTGTAGAAGATTAGTGCTTGAGAAGATGAGATGCATGCTTATTTGTAGAAGATTATTGTTGAAAAAGAGGAGGTGCAGGCTGAGATTAATATAAACAATTTTTCCAGTATATTCCTTCAAGATGACGACGAAATAATCGAGGACGTACTAGGAAAGTTGTTCTAAAAATGTATTATCAATTATCCGGAAAAATATCTTATCCGGGATCCTTGAGGTTCCTTTGCTACCGGTAAAGAAAAATTCTATTGAATTACGAAACCTAATAAAAGAAATCAGTACGCATATAAAAATCAAAATTTGAAAAGACTGATTTTATGAAAATCTTACAGAGACATTCATCGAGAGAATTAGGCGATTTTTACAATTTCACTGGTTATCGCTTCTCGGCCTTCGTGGCTAAGATCCAAGTGTATAGTTTCACTGGTACCTGGACAGCCACCATCATCTCGCGTCTCTGACTGCCAGACTACAAGTGTATGCTTTTACGAACTTTTAACATAAGTAGCATTTTGGATTTTCTGAATAGAATTCAGGTTTCCACATTAACATTCATCTATCCTACTGCTGAAATTACCCTCTTTCCTTTGATTTAATAAAAATTTAGTTAATTATAAAAATATGGAATGTTATTAGCCCAAAGGCAGTTTTGCCTCGATTCTCTTTTTAAACTTTTGCCACCAAATATTATATTTAAAGAAACTAAATAACGAAGCATCTGCATGAATGCATGTATGTTTCTCGCATTGTGAAAAAACAACGGTACCTAGAGCCATCAAATTTTGAATACGTAGTCTTCCAACCGAACATAGGTATTTGGAAGCCCGAATTTTGAATTTCGAATTTTTTTTATTATCTGTTTCAAATTTTGTAAAACTTTAATGAACTTTTGATTGAAAAACTCAACAATTTCAAAGAGAGTAATGACAACACTGTACGAAAAATAAAATATTTTTTTCTTCAGAGCACAAGACTGGGTATCGGAAATTCTAAAGATATGCTCTTTTTAAATTATTTTGTGATATGGCTCTTAAATTGAATTTAATGTGTTATAAGTGCGAAGGAAATATTCAATAAATAAAGGTTAACATACAAAAACATTAGAAAAAGTCCTTTGGGGTGTAATGTAAAATCTGCATTCAGATTTTTGTTTTTGATTTTTTTTTTCAAATAACATTGAGAAAATTAGCATCAAGACCCAGAACATTTAACTCTGCACTCCATTTATCAAATTTCATTTGTAAATTTTTAATAAACGTAGATGGATATTTTAAAAGCACTATTCTTAATTTTTATTAAATGTCAACTTCAAATTTTAGTTTGCTTAAACTCTTTTAATATCAGTGAAAGTTTTTCTTTTTTTCTTATTACTGCTAATCGAGAATCTTTCAGTATTCGTTGATTTCAGAGTTGATCGAACTGCAATTCTGAATTAAAGTACATAGAAAAAGGAATGAGTCATAATTAAGTTCAATCAAATACTATACCATAATTGTGAGTAAGAATATTTACTGAAGAAGGATAGTAGTATTACAAAAAAAAAATCCGCAATATTACTTACAAACTTACTATTACATTTTACATAATAATATAATAAAATTACGTTAAAACATTTAGCATAAATATAATAAAACGCAAGCTAGCAAAGCTGAACCATCAATAACTGATTGTAATGAAACTCCCATTCTCTATATTAGTAACTGAATACAATAAATCTCATAAATACATCATCCGCAATTGACTCTTTTTTATCACTTTAATAGAAGTAATACGCATTGAAGCCGAGGATCCACTACCGACCGAACAATAAGCCTCTGAATACTGGTAGTTAGACTCAAATGTCAGTGAACGGGCTGGCTGCATAGGAACTTTCCTGATTTCACCAAGTGAATATGATAGAACTTCCTATACTCCTTCAAGAAGGCATCCCTCCTCTTGGGCAGATACCCTTCTAGTGCTTTGCTGCTATTTAAGTAATTTAGTATAACCTAATCTTTATGCTAAACCTGTAAGTAAGCATTTGATTTTTATTAGCGTTTATAAATACTAATAAAAATTTATAAATACCTTTTAAAACCTCCAAACTGTTTCATGGAATACATTCTTTAATTACCTTTTTCACCATTTCCTTTCAGAACATTCCCCTCTTTGTTGATAACTTCATAGTTCGGCACGATTATCTTAAAAGCTGTCCCTTTATTCCTCCAAGATTTCTTTTTGTAGCAGATCTCATTATTTTTAATCATATTTTGTACAAAATGCGAACTGTTCTGTTTAAAACAAAATGATGTATATTCGAAGCTAATTAATTGTGAAGCCAAGAGAGAGATTGGATTCGATTATTCAGTTATGGCAAAGCACACGAAGGCTGTCTGCCTAAAGGGAGAGATGCCTTCGTGCAGGACTTCCTAAGGGAAACTGGCTCGTATACACATTACACATGGGGAAAACCACGAAAATGCCCATGCAGCCAGCCCGTTCGCAGGATTCGAACATCGGACCGAACTACCAATTTTCAGCGTCTTTACCGCTCCGCCAAAAGAGAGATAACGCTGATAATTCATGTAATTTAGTTATCAATGGAATAAATTATAACGTAGGCAGCCAAGCTAAAGATATTTGATAAGAAGGCTTAGAGAGGTCCACCAGAACAGTGGTCGCTGAACAGTGGTAGTTCGGTCAGAGGTTCGAATCCCGCGAACGGGCTGCTGCATGGGTGTTTTCGTTGTGTTCCTCATGTGTAACGTGTATACGAGCCAGTTTCCCTTAGAAAGTCCTCCACGAAGGCATCCCTCCCCTTAGGCAGATAGCCCTAGTGTGCTTACTATAATTAAATACACACACACAAGAAGACTTCGAACCAACCACCCCAAAACCAGTTTATACTACAGTAGCTCGTGCATTTATTCTGTAAACTTATTAGTGGAAAAACACGGTATTTTTTAGTGCGAAAATGAATGATATTACTAAAACTGTTCAAAAAACATTATATTCAGATCATAGTATTTCACTTTGTTTGTAAACAAATCCAAATGAAGCCTAAAATGAGGTCAGATATTTCATATCTGTTAAGATACAGGTATTATTAGAATAAACCAACAAATCCGTCTCATTTAAAAGACTTTTAGATCAAACTAATAGATAGGCGCGTGCGTACACATAAGCAAGCAAAATGCTTAAGTAGCATCTTAATTTTTTTTATTGAATTGCCTTTCAGAACTGCTTGTATATTTTCCGAGAGCAGAACTATGCACGTTAATTATTCTTCTAATTATTTTCCATGAGTATTTTAATAGTTTGAAAATCGTATTCCTATTTCCTTCCATTCAGAATGAAATTCTGTGTTAAAATATATTAGAAAAAGAAACAGGTCAACGCATGTAAGATTACTTCATTTCTGTTCAGTCTGTAAGTCCATTGATCTCTCGTAAATAGCAATCGCTAGAAGCATTTTATAGAACGTCCACCTGAAGCTCAGGGTTTTTTTTTAGAATGTGTTTATTCCGATAGTTTTTCTCACTTGTGATGAAAGATTCAACTCTTTAATTTGAATCCCATAAGCGGTTGTGCAAATTCAACAGTCAATGACTGACGAAGGCGCTCCATCAACGCCTTCTTCGCTTGACAGAGAACAGAACATTTCCTAAGGGCATCAGATTTCTTGCGACGCATAAAGATGGAAGCTTTGAGGGATACATAGAACTGTGAAATGAGGCTTAAATGGAGGTATAAACAAGACATTTTAGGATTTTCGAAGAATTCTAAGTATGATTTGTATCGTTTATAAATTTATGCTCAAAGTTTTCCGCTTTCGCGGCTCAATCTTACTGAAAGTTATAATAATCTGCTGTTGTGTATGAAAGCAAAAGACAGTTTTAGAATTCTGATTTTCTTAATTTGCTTCACAAATATAATTATATATCATTACAAAAAATCTTTTTTCTCCTTTCCTGAAAAAATCTTTTCTTAAGCCCACAAAATGAAGCTAATTTTAGTATGAAAGAGAATGAACTTCGAATATAGATAGAAATGGAGCATTGTTTCTAATACGTAAATTTAATTTAAATGGTGGATAGAAAAGTGTAGAGTATTTTACTTGCAATTAGTTTTATGTTTACTGATTATCAATGAAATTTTTCAATAGAGTGTCATCTTGTTATAGTATGTCCTTAATCCTTCCTAGATCCTCGGACATATACCAAATGATCTCTCCCAGTCTGTACATATAAAAAAGAATGTCTGTTTGCATGTTTGTTCGTGATACAAACAAACACACAAACAGATTCTGACACTACTATAGCGATCTTCACCAAACTTTCTACAATTCTTTTATGGGTCTCGAAAAAGACCGACGTCAACTTTAAAACAAATCATAGATATTAATTAAAAACTCTGAAAGCGTTAATTTTCGCCCGCATTTTTCCGATTGGCAACAGTTTTGCACTTTGGAGAAAAATCTGCTTTATTTCGAGAAGTGCTGTCACTGCTCGCTTTCAAATCGTAGAGTTTGTAAATAAAGAATTTGCAAGTTTTACAATGAAATAAAAATAACATTGCCTAACGTTAAATGCATTATTTTGGACATTAAAACTTCATGTGAAGCCATTTCGACCGTTCCCATCTTCGTACGACTTTAATCAACCGAGATTTCCATTAAAAATTCTAAAAACGCTAATTTTCGCACTCATTTTTTCCGACTGGCAACAGTCTCGCGCGTTGGAGATAAAAATGCTTTATTTCGAAAAGTGTTGCTATTCGTGGCTTTCAAATCGTAGAGTCTGTTAATCAAAAATTTGTAAGTTTTACGAAATCTATATATATATATGTTACGGTGAAACACACCGAAATCCGGAGAATGTCGACTTTCACCGGTGAATGTCAACAATCACCTAGTCGCTTGGTGTATGTCCGAAATATTTTCCAAATACTCTTATTTCTGACTTACACCGGTCAATGTCGACATTCACCATGTATTAATGGTGAATGTTCAACATATAAAAATATTATATTTTCTTCTTCGTAATTCAGTTGCGAAAAAACGCACTTACAAGTTAAAATAAGAACTTAAAACCCACGATACATTTAAAATGAGAAAGGAAAATAATAGAAGTTAAAAACTTACTTAATTATACAGTACGTTCGAAATGAGAAAATAAAATAATAGTAATAAAAAACTTAATTATGTGATTCAAATCTTATTTATTGCAACAATTTAAACTATTATGATACTTTATGATCTCTCTTTTGGACCCACACCAGAACATATCTGTGACTGTCGACATACACCGGTGAGTGTCCGGATGTACAAGAATGTAATGCAATATTCGATCTTTCACCGACGTATTTGGTGAATGCTGACATTCTCCGGTGAAAATAGACATTCTCCAATTTCGGTCTTTCACGGTAGTATATGTTAAGAAGAATGTCTGTTTGTGTGTTTGTTTGTTCGCGTTATTGATTTCTGATCAATTATGATGCATTTTTTGCCCCCTTTAATGGAATAAAATTAAGTATAGGTGAAATTATAGATGGTACTTGAGCTTCTACGACCTTTGATTAGAAAGACAAAAATCATTAAAAACTTCGTGGCAAAGTTGCTGATATAATGTGAGAGAATTAGTTGATTTTTCTATCGAAATCTTTTAAATAGGTTCCATATCGCATCAGACTGAAAAATGTACACCAAAATGAATCGTATTTTTTGTGTCGTTATTAGAGAAGGATTACAGCGGTATCCTTCTCTTTGTACATTACTCTCAATGTAACTTAACTGGCATCGGGTACTTCCCCAATAAGTAATAAGGAGAACTAATTAACTCTTTTCGGCACGCTACCTTTTAAAGTCGGAGTTTTGATTAAAAAAGAGGTAGGCAGTCTAATTAGGCCTAGAGGAGTGCACAAGTAAAATTTTGTGAAGATAGCTCTTATCTTTTTAATTCTGTAGGTGTGCTGAAAGTGGCACACTGATTGAAAAGAGCTTCAAAAAGAGTGCTGAAACGAGCATTGTTGTCAATGAACTGACCGATGAGATACGGAGAAACACAGAATACAGACTCTCAGTTGTCCTAGCTTATCCGTGAGCCCGGTCTGGACACACCTAGGGTTCACCGTTTGATTTTAGGCAAGATTTCAAGGTAAAACCTTAAAACTAATATAGACTAAGGAGATTAGAATACATCTAAAAAAATAACATAGAAATTTTTTTTCAAACAATTGCTTTAATACCATAAAAAATCTGGAAGATTTCTTTGAAAAATGAGGATCTTAAAAAACTAAACATGGCTAAAATATATGGACTGATTTCTGTTGAGCTGCCATCTACTATAAGTAAAGAAGATTCAGAGTAACATATAGTAACCTATAAATCCTTTTTTATTTAATTTTTCTGTGCGTACAGAAGGAAATTTTTAGGAGTGTCCAAACCGGACACACTGTGCCACAAAGGGTTAATCATTTCTTATTTAAAATCCTATTGTTATTATTACATACCACTTTTAATACTAAAGTACAAATGAAATGGTTGAAATATATACTGCATATAAAGGAAACACTGCTCCTGATACTGTACATAAACGCTTTTCTGTTATCCGGACCAAAAGCAAATTGCGTCCGGAATATATGTTTTAATATGTTCTTAACATCACTGATCTTTAATAATCTGTTTCAGCCTCTTCACACCGTTAACCTATTCAATACTGTCTTTGTTGTTAACGATCGCGCCGGCTCACCGTATACAATAGCCAAGTGCTTTTTGTGTTTGTACAGAAATTATTATGTTCGCAAAGAAATGCTTCATTTGCATATTCTAATAAAATATCTCTTAAGACCAGGAGTAGTGATAAAGATTCTATTGATTATTTAGCAAACCTCAAAAACAGCCACAACTTTTGTGTATTTATTAAATATTTAACATATACAATCAAGAATCTGTAAACTTGCAAATTCCATTTGCGATTTGTGAATCGTATTTCCTAGTGGCGAAAAACATTTGACTTGACTGAATGTCTAAAAGATGAGATTGATGGTATCTGACTTTTGGTGCATTTAATAATTTATTGGGTCAGTCCACAAATTTTTGGCGCATTTTTTGGTAATTTTTTAAATAACATAAAAAACACAATTTAACATTTTAATCAATTATATATTTTCCTCTATTATCTACAATATCTCGCCATATTACAGGCAGCATTTTTATTCCATTGCTGAAGAGAAAAAATAGAATGAAAGATGTAAAGTGATATGAAAGTCTGTGGTTTTTATGCAAAAAAAATCTTGAAAGTTCATTGTGGACATCCTGTTCAGAATTTAATTTTTTTCCCAGTAAAAAATTTTGTAAGGCACGAAATAAATGAAAATCACTCGGGGATACACCTGGGGAGTAAGCAGGATGTGGCAAAAGTTTCGAATTAAATTCACTAATTTTTTGCAGCGTTGTTCGAGTCGTATGCGGTCTAGCGTTATCATGATGAAACAACACTTTCTTGATATTCACCAATCGTGGGCGTTTTTTGATCCATTCTGGGTTTAGACGGCAAAGTTGTTCACTATAAACTTCTGAATGAATCGTTTGATTAGGTTCTAACAGTTCAAAACGTCCTGAACGGGGTTCATCGTCAATGCTGCTTTTTGCAGCTTTAAATTTTTTAAACCATTTCTGGGAATCCTTACACTAAGAGTGTGTTCACTATTAATTTTTATCGCTGCAAACCTGGCAGATTCACCTCACGAAAATAAAACATGTAGCACAGCACGTTTGTACTGATTATCTATATTCATCTTCTATGGGTATTAAAATGCGTTCGATATTTACGAAAGTTGGTGATGAACTGAATAATATGTTAGTCAAACGATGACAAGTTTCAACAGGTTCAAAATTGTATTGTTTTAGTTATAACGTTGCGCGCCTCCAACTTGCACGCAACCAAGAGGTGACTGTGAAAACTTGTATAAAAGATAGAGCCTTGTGAAGGGTTTAAGTCCCTTTTATTCAACATAATAAATTACAATTGCGTGCTCTTGACGCTCACAGACTGTGCCAACTTGGCAGTCAAATAAAAATAATAACCTGAAAAGAAAGTAAAGACAAGATTCTAACTACGAGGCTCTCTAAAATAACTAACTCACCGCGTTTTACAATACCGCTGCTAATTCAGCAGACTTGAAGCTCACTGGAACGATTACCACTACTTCCCGCCAAGCACATAGGCCGCAACGCGGGGTTCTTCAATTCTCGCTAACTATCTCCGCGCTCGTGCAGTAAGAATATCACACCGAACTCGTTTCCTTCTATTTAAATCAGAATACTTCCGCTGATAATTTGAATCCTTGCGCGTTCTACTAAAATTTACATATTCTGGCATTGGCAGTTCCAGGGGAAAGTAAGGCTTGACAGGAAAAATAGTTTAAACTTAAAATAAATGTTAGCTAAAATAAATATAAACCCTACATTTGCCGCTGCAAGAATTTGGAAAACTTGGAAGCAGGTCCTACAAACGACCTGTTGTAAGTTTCTCTAATTCTGAACTAACTGGCGAGAACCTCGTTTACACAAAAAAATCTTATGTAACAATTATATACTAAAATTCTGTTGCTCGTTATAACTTTCTTCTTACAGCAACTTTTCCTGGACTTCATCAATCAATCTTGGTCTTTCCTTCCAGCATCTGGAAGGAATAAGTATCAGTATCTTTCTAAATACATTATAATTACACTTTCTTGACACAATAAATTTTTGTTTTTAAACGATTCGTTTTTCTTAGTTATTGCTTACTTCACATTCATTCAATTTTTCAAGCATGAATTTAACTTTACCCTGGCTCTCCACCGTGTGTGGTGTCAAACGGGAATATTCGTGTTTTAGTCTTACAACACTTCCCCTAACCACCATGATTTGTTAGAATTCAACGACCAAATAGACACACCTTACTCGACATTCTACAACTCAATGAGCTACTTTAATAGTCTTAAAAATTCAAATGTAGGTGGAGAACCCTACAAAACACATTCATTCTAACTTCCCCCTCATTCATCTTTAAACATGCAGGCTTTCGCTCTAAAGCATGACTTTACAGTTTAATACTTAAATTTTGACTTCATTGCTTTTAAGCATTCACTTTTAGCATCTACAATTTTATGCTTCTAGACTAAATTCTACTTTTATATAACATTCAAGTATTTACGTACATTTACAAAATTTTAATACATATGATTTTTACAATTTACCATAAAATGAATAAGAGAAAATATATTTTTACTTTACTCATTCTTCGCCAAGCTGGCGGCACTGAAAGTAAAATTCTTATTAATACAAGAATGCGAAGTTATTTTTATCTTCGGCCAAATTTTGGCTTTAACATAACAGCATTAGTCTTTCGACCAACAGAAAATGCTTGATTTTAGCTTTTACACTTAAAGAAAATAATACTTTTGCCTTAGCTAAATAAAGTAAAAGAAAACTAAGTCTCAACCGAGACATATTGACTTTCGTCAAAACATAGAACTTCGTACTTATGCATAACATTTCGGAACAAAAGAGAAAAAAAAAATATAGAAGGTTTTAACTTATCTTTGAGTTTTCGATGCTTGAAACTCCGTCATTCGTTTTTGGCAGAATTGGTCCCAAGTTAGAGGTTTCATGGATGTTAATCTTCTCCTTACTGCCCTCCGAGTGTCGTCCTCCTGACTTTTTCTTTTGCGTCCTCTACATGCTGGCCTCTGGACGGAGTAATCGTCTGGTTGTTTGCACTTCCGTTTCTCCCTGAGACGGCTGGTCTTGACGTCCTCCGGTCTGGAGTCCTTCTTGAATTTCTTCTGTTCCTCGTATTTTTGTGCCTCCTGTTGGCGTTTCAGTTTCCGGAACGGCGGCCTTGCTGGCACCTGACTCTGTGGCCGTGTACGCGTTTTCCTTGATGTGTAATTTCTCCTGCTATCCTTTGTAGGCGGTGTTTTTCTCTTTACCACGGTTTCTTTACCCGGTGCATCTGTATTTTTGTTTTTCTTAAACGCCGGAGTTTGAAAATTATTTTTTCTTTTTGATACCGACGTCCGGGTTGTAGAAGTGCTAGGTCTCTCTTCAGTTTTCTGTTTCTTGGGTGGTGGAATAGTTGTTGTAGTCTCTGAACCTTCGTTTAGACTTAAGTCCTGCAAGAAACTTTTAAGGATTTCAAAATCATTTGGATTATAGTATTTTTTCACCTGGTCGGGACTTGCTTTACAGATTTCCCCTCTCTCGTTCTTAAGATATAAGACTACTCCTTTGATTTCCTGAATTACATAGGGGGGCCTTCAAACTTTGGAGCTAGCTTTGCCATAAAATTGTCTGGGGCACTTGATAAAGAAAATTTCCGCTTCAATACTTTATCCCCAACTTTAAAATCTGCTTCACGGCGTTTTCTATCGTAATATAGTTTCTGCCTATTTCTTGCCGTATCCGAGGTTTTAAGCGCCTGATCAATGAGCTTTTGCACATCTTTTTGTTTAAACTCCTGCTCTCTTTGTTGCACAAAGAATAATTTATCTAAAGGCGTAATTAACTTTCTGCCTAAAAATAATTCTGCTGGAGTTTTTCCCGTAGTATCATGATGTGCCGTTCTTAAAGCATAAGCTAATTCATTTATGTAGCCATCCCAGCGCTTGTGATGTGTGCTCACGTAACTGCTAATTATTTTTACTATGTTTTTATTAACTCTTTCTGCTATGTTAGCCTGTGGTCTATACGGAACCATTTTGATATGGCGTATGCCAAGTCCATTGCATATGTTTTCAAATATTTGACTAATGAATTGTTTTCCGTTATCGCTAATGACTTTTATCGGTGCACCGTATTTTAAAATGTATCTGTGTAAGAATGCACCTGCGACTGTTTTGGCTGACGCGCGTTTAAGTGGAACAATTTCTATCCATTTTGAAAAATGATCTACTATTACTAAAAGAAAACGATTTTTATTTAACTCGCTCTGGGGGAAGGGACCAAGGAGATCTATGCCTAAAATTTCATTCGGAAATGTAGCGCGAATGCTATTTAAGTACCCGGCCGGGCTGTAATTAATATCATTTATTAACTGACATTGATTGCAGGACCTGACATACGCCGTTACTATTTTGTATAATTGCGGGAAATATACCGCCTCGCGTACCCTTTTTATAGTCTTTCTGACCCCGAGGTGACCCGCTGTTTTTTCTTCGTGCAACTCCTTCAAAATGCTTAATCGAAGCGAAGCTGGGATGACTGGCTTATACTCAAGATTTTCGTTTGTTGTTTTCGTATAGAATAATAAACTATGTATTATTTCATAGTTTTTTGCTCTATTTCTTATCGCATCGATATCTGTATGCTCAAAGCTTTCGGGGTCTTTCAAATAAGCATAGATATTTCCAAATTCAGGATCAGCTTTCAGTTCAGTAATAACCGTATCTCTAGAATCTAAACTTTTTGAAGTCAACACAGCGCATTTAAGTTCATTTCCTTCATCGTCCAGTTTTATACGAGAAAGTGCGTCAGCTACATTGTTTTCCTTACCCGGTTTATATTTTATTGTGATATTATATTCTTGGAGTTTTAAAGCCCATCTTATTAACCTGGGCGTTAGGTTTTTTCCCGAGTAAAGTCTACCAACAGCCGCATGATCCGAAAAGACTGTTACTGGCGATTTGCCGAAATAAACTCGAAATTTGTGTACAGCCATTAATACGGCTAATGTTTCTCTTTCTGTAGCTGTATAATTCCTTTGTGTCTGATTCAATGTTTTACTAAAAAATGCCAGCGGATGGTTATTTTGCATAAGAACCGCACCCACCGCATAGTCTGACGCATCTGCTGCAATTTCCAGGTTTTCGTCCCACTCCGGGAATTTTAAAACAGGGGCATTAATAAGCGCTTCTTTTAATCTTTCAAAAGCTGTGTTAGCTTCCGCTGTCCACGTAAATTTAGCCCTTTTTCTTTTGATTACTAAGAGTGGTTCAACAATATTAGTGAAATCTTTTATGAAAGATCGATAGTAAGAACATAACCCAAGGAACGAAGAAAGTTTCTTGGCGGTGTTGGGCGGTGGGAAATTCTTAATAGCTTTTATTTTTGAATCTTGCGTTTCTATACCCTTTTGCGAAATTTTATAACCGAGATATTTAAGTTCTTTAGTTGCGAACTTGCATTTTGAGGCGTTAATTGTAAGACCGGCCTCTTTTAATAATTTAAAAACTTGTTCGAGGTCATTAATGTGTTGTTCCAACGTACTACTCGTTATAATTATATCATCTAGATAAATTAAAGTTGATTTTCCTAGGACAGGCTTTAGAACAATGTCCATAGCTCTCTGGAATGTTGATGGGGCCCCACACAACCCGAAGGGCATGCGTAAAAATGCATAAGTGCCCGATTTTGTTATAAACGCGGTTTTATGTATATGTTCGGGTCTCATAGTTTGATAGTAGCCAGACGTTAAGTCCAAAGTAGACATATATCTTGTCGATTTGATCTGTCTAATGATCTCGTCTATAACCAGCAAAGGGTAAACTGGAAATTTAGTAATAATATTTAGTTTTCTGTAATCGATAGCAAACCTCCAAGCCCTTTTATCCGAAGGAGGAAACTCGTTCTTTTTCCTACATAGTACGACTGGACTCGCGTACTCACTATTTATGGGCGTTATTATTTTATTCTTTAACATCTCCTGAATATGTTCTTCGATGATTAGGTCTTTTTGGTTATCATAACGATACGGTTTAGTCCTACAAGGTTTTTCGGCATTTTATTGAATCTTGTGAGTTACTATCTGGCAGTTTCCTGGTTTTTCTGAAAACAAATGAGAAAAATTACTCACCACTTACTGTATTGCTTTACTTTCATGGTCATTCAGATGGCTAAGGTCCACTTCAGGTGTCTCCACAGGTTCCACCACCTTCTGGTCCATCTCCAACACCACGGAACTATCTTGAAAATTTAATTTGGCCCTCGCGGCCCTTAAAAAGTCCATACCTAAAATAAGAGAGTGTTGTAGGTCTTTCACCACAAAAATTAATACTTTGAGATTTTCCTCTTTTACCTGTAAGTTTAATGATAATTTCCCGATACAGTGACATGTTTTTCCTTGCGCTGCTATAATTTCCGTATTTTTGGTTTTAAATAGTCGTATCCTATAAAAATTCTTTTTGAAGAAATTTTCACTCATAAAATTTCCTTCTGCTCCTGTATCGATGAGGGCTTCTACTGGTACATCGCCAACCAGGACTTGTATAATTGGTAGCTGTGAGGTTTTTACGATGACCGTGTTTAAATGTCTATTTGAGGGTTTTTTTAAAACTTCCGGGGTCTGGACCCTTCCTTTCACAGGCCCCTCTATTCGTTTAAAGCTTTCCTTTCAATCTGTGTCTTCTGGGTACGCGGATGTTTATTTTCAAATTTTCTTTTTGGGCCTTGACCTTCGAGTTTCGATGCGTTAGCTTGATAGTTCTTTCCCCCATAAGAGCGATTTCCATTTCTGGTTTCCTCCTTCCTTCTGGTACTTTGAGAATATGTTTCCCCTCTCGTTTTTTCCGCTATTCTGCGATTTTGAAACTTCACCGCCAATTCGAAAACTTCCTGCAATGTGGTTGGGTTTCTAATTTCAAAGTAGTCTTGAACAGCGGGTAACAATCTTGGTAATATTATTTCAATAATCTCCGCATCGGGTTTCTTTCCATACAGCATATCCTTTAGCTTGATTTTTCGTAGAATAAAGTCCGTCAATTCTGCTGTATCCCGTTGGTAGAAACTATATAGTTCGGCTTCCAGCCGTGCGCGATCTTTCGCTATGGGGAAGGCCTTTACTAACGATTTTTTGAAATTTTCAAATGTATATGTCTGGCTTGCAAATTCCTCTAATAAAAATTTACCTATATTTTTCCACCATAGCGCGGCCTGTCCTCTTAGTGCTGATGTGGCGATGGCAACTTTTTGTCTTTCAGGCACAGGGTAGAGCTGAAAGTGGTTTTCTAGACCTTCGAGAAATACCGACACCGAATTTTTTCCGTCGAAATAGACGTTTGGCTTGATTGACGCTCTCAAAGTCTGGACCAGGTATCCAAATCCTTCTAACTGACTTGTCATTTCTTGGTGTTGTCCAGCGGCTTCCGTCCAATTTTCGTCCATTTCAGTTCGATAATTGTTCGGGCGCCAATATAACGTTGCGCGCCTCCAATTTGCACGCAACCAAGAGGTGACTGTGAAAACTTGTATAAAAGATAGAGCCTTGTGAAGGGTTTAAGTCCCTTTTTATTCAACGTAATAAATTACAATTGCCTGCTCTTGACGCTCACAGACTGTGCCAACTTGGCAGTCAAATAAAAATAATAACCTGAAAAGAAAGTAAAGACAAGATTCTAACTACGAGGCTCTCTAAAATAACTAACTCACCGCGTTTTACAATACCGCTGCTAATTCAGCAGACTTGAAGCTCACTGGAACGATTACCACTACTTCCCGCCAAGCACATAGGCCGCAACGCGGGGTTCTTCAATTCTCGCTAACTACCTCCGCGCTCGTGCAGTAAGAATATCACACCGAACTCGTTTCCTTCTATTTAAATCAGAATACTTCCGCTGATAATTTGAATCCTTGCGCGTTCTACTAAAATTTACATATTCTGGCATTGGCAGTTCCAGGGGAAAGTAAGGCTTGACAGGAAAGATAGTTTAAACTTAAAATAAATGTTAGTTAAAATAAATATAAACCCTACATAGTAAATGCGTCATAGTGAATTCCATGCATACTCTTAATGCGCACGAACTTATTGACTGACCCGATAAAATGCAACATTATAGGGGCTATTGAGTAGTTTTGTGTTTAAAGTTATGACAGCGTATAAGATTCTTGGTAAAACACCGTGCATAAAATACAACTGCGAGATAAAACGAAATTTAATGAATTGATTTCTGATCTTAATATGCATCTACAAAATCCACTTTCAGCTCATACAATATGAAGGTAAATGTACAAGCAAAGTATATCCTATTGAGCTGAATACTGAGCTACTGAGCTGAAATCTTCCCATTTAAAAAATAAATGCGAAGTGAGACTATGGTGATGCTAGTAACATAAGAAGCGAAATGCTAATTAGTGATAAGGCCGGTATCACACATCCATTTATTTTTTTAGACGAGCAGCTATTTCAGTCAATTTTTGCACCTGCTTTACCATTCAAAGAAAGACGCACGCGCGACTTTTCCCTTCCTTTTGCAAAAAATTGTAAGTTATTCGTTTCATCGAATCCCTCTCTTCAGCATGGAATCCCTCCTGCCATCAACCCTCATTTATATTGGAGAAACATTTTCCTCTATACATGGTAACCCTAAAATAATCTGCTGTCATCGGCTATTTCATATCGTGTGACAAAACAAAAAAATTGTTCTAAGAATTTGTATAAGGTATTTTCTCCCTCCTTCCAGCATGCCTTCGTGGTGTAATGGTAGCACACTCGGCGCATATTCGAGGGGTCCAGGTTTGAGTCCTGGCGAGTGCACTGCACATTTTTCACATCTCTTGCTTCAAAATAACCTAAATGACTCTGCAGTTATTCTTTCTAAATGTTCTGAACGTGTGATACGATCTTAACATATCTAGTTTCCTGAAGAATCATCCTTCACACTGTTTGCCCCCTTGGAGGGTTTATATGCAGAGAACACCAGCAGCAGCTCATGATTCAGATATAAACATTTCGTGGTAAAACATGGTTCTGGTCCAACCCAATTTAGATCAGTCACATCGTAGTTTTTTGGAGGCAAATTATCATCTTATAAAGAAACGTGAATACTGAAGACTATAAGTACCTTTTCAGTGACTAGGCCAATTCATTGTAGCAAACATTTTTTCCTGAAGCTAATATCATTTTTCAAGATGATGGTGATTCACCAAAATCAAATTGCTCAATTATGGCTTGAAAAAAAAAAAAAAAGGCATTTACACATCTAAACATTTTTTCTAGAGAGTTAACATATTTTCCCTGGCCTGCACCATTGCAACAGTACCACTGCAGCCTCGGTTGGAAAAAGAACGAGACCATCTGGGAAGTAGATGAGTTTTTGAAGAAGATTGAGAAGACCATAAAATACCACCTATTGCCGCAATTCAGAACTTGTCTGCTTCCATTCGAAAAACAATTCAAGCAGTTTATGGCTGCAAAATCTTCTGCGTCATATCTGGCGTACAATTCTTTGTTTTGAAGTGTTTTCTTTAGTTTAAATATAAAGAAATATTATTCAACGCTGAAATATTGTTCAATATATTTCCATATAACTCATACTCTTCCTTTCCGAATTCATTGCAAATTCGAATTTTTTGTAATCATTCAATGATTCAGATGAAACTCAGAAACTAGTAAATGACTGATCTTATTATTTTGTTAAATCAGTCATATACAAAAACTAAAATCTTTAAGGGATATAACATTATCTACTGAAGAATTTAGGTACTTTTGGAAAATTTATGAACTGTTTATAGCAGATTAAAATTAAGAATAAAAATGGTAAAGTATTGTAGAAGCGATGACAAAATTAAGTAAGAAACTTGCAGAATCATTAGGTTATTTTTAAAGCGGGAAACGTGAAAAATGTGCAATATCCTCGCCGAGACTCGAACCTGGACCTTTCGAATACGCGCCGAGTGTGCTTCCATTACACCACGAAGGCATGCTGAAAGGACGGAGAAAATACTTTACATACTCCCCCTTTTAAATGGAGACTGGGGATTAGGGGATTCGATCGCCAAATCCTGATGGTGACGAATTATTGTTCACCACCTTTTAGTTCCGACGCCTCTGTAGAGACATTAGTTTGTTTTTTGATACGGAACACATGAAAACTGACCCCTCGTGATAAATGCCCTCTCCAAGACTTGAACATGGACCTCTCGAATACGCTCCGAATGTGCTACTGTTAGACCACGAAGGCATGTTGGAAGGAGGGAAAAAATACCTTATAAACTCTATAACAAAGAATTGAATGCGGATGTTGCGTGCGTTGATTTATAAACAGAAATGATCACAGTTGAGAATATATTTTTCGGAACAGTTGAAATAAATTTTAAAATTGATGGAAAAAATAAAAAACATTGATTTTGTTGAATTAATAACTAAAAGTTTGTTAATTATACAATCTAGCTTAAAACATTACAGTTGTGATCAGAATTAAAGTCATTTTAAGGGATTAGGGGCATAATAATTAGTTCTGGGACTAACATTAAAATGACCAGCTATATTTATTTTATATTTACTACTGAAAACTTGAAGAAATGCCTAACATCTATTTACAAATAATTTAAAACTAGAGGATGTTTAACATAGAAAGCGGTTTTTGCTGTGAATAAGAACTGATGAAGGAATAAAACATTACTACTATGAACTTGAAAAAAAAAAAAAAAAAAAAAAAAAAAAAGAAATGATTTAGTCTACTGGAAAATCGGATCTAATGCTTGAATGGATTTAATGCTAGAATGATCAAACGGCATTATGAAAAGGAAGAAATGGAAAGTTAAAGGTCTATGATGCTCAAAGGAATTACTAAGTGAATAAAATGGAAAGTTATAATTCCCCTAATAATACTTCGTTTTATACACTACCAACTCATATTTAAAAAATACAAAAATATATCTTTACCATCTACTTCATTAGCAGGCAATTACAAAAAAAAAAAATATTTTTAGAACTAAAAACATATCTATGAAGGCAAAATTCATTCTTGTTTCAACTAATCTCGCTTGTCTGATATCAGAACAAACGCAAGGGCTTTGGGCACCACACAGATAACAGTACAACTTTGTTCAGTTCCGTCTCCAGTATTGAAGGAGAGCACCTCAAGCGACGGGTCCGAGGGTCTCCTACCTTTCATCCCCTACCACTACCTCCTAGAGAAGACTTTCGACTCGCAGCATGTTTACTTGAGTGCCTCCATGTTGCTCAGACACTATACGTTTAAAAACATCCATGTCTTCTCCGGAATTTGAAACCGAGCCTTTCGGTATAGCAATCAGTATCACTAACGACTATCCCATTTGGGCGGTAATTTTGTGACTGCAATAAACGAACCCTGTAATGAAAAACTTTGTTGAAACCTATACAAAATACTTAACTTTCATATTAAAGTAGTATAATGATTAAAAGCGTAAAGAAATGAGGCATTTGAAAAAAACACGCTTATTAATACCAGTTTCATATTTCTCATTTGTGGATTTAGGTTATGGAAGGCATTCTACGGCTACCTGCTTAAAGTGAGGGATGCCTTTGTGAAAGCTTTTAAGGGGACCCATACACCTTAAACCCCCTCATGATCTTCAAATATGTGACTGTTGCAGGAATTGAAATATTTTATTTATTTTAAAAGCAATTACTTCCAACTTTTTACAGCTGACTGCATAATATAGCTGCTTTGGAAACTAGTAACCAGAAAGTTTATGTTGCCACAAATATTTTTGTAATTTAATCCTCTTTGTGACAAAATATTTCGCCATGTTTCCATCTTGCGCGCATGATATTTTAAAAATGGTTAATGGTACATACTTGAAATTTGATGGAATTCTTTATATGGGCACTATTTTCTAACTGAACCAACAATCTGATGAATATTTTAGTACTAAAAAATTTTATGGACGGAAACATTACACATTTTTTTAATAAAATACATTTTATAAACTCAACTCTAAATAAAATAAAAATTTAACATGAAAGTTTTAGAATTTTAGGTTCACTGTAGTTTTCAAATGTTATAAAAGCTATATATTAAATATGGAATTAAATTATGAAACAGAATGTTTTAAACTGTGCTCGCAAGTTGGAAACATGACGAAGAATGTTGTCACAAAGCGGATAAAATTATAAAAATATTTGTGGCAACACAAACTTTCTGATGACTATTTCAGAAAGCAGCTATATTATGTAGTCAGCTGTAAAAAGTTGGGAGTAATTGCTTTTAAAATAAATAAGTTATCCCAATTCTTGCGACAGTCACCTATTCGAACATCTTATGGGTTTTAAGGTGTATGAGTCCCCTTAAATTGGTACAGACTCGTATTCACATCGCACATTGGAAAACAACGACAACTCCCATGCAAGCAGGCCCGTTCGCAGGAATCGAATTGCCAGCCTCAGCGATTTTACCTTTTGCCAGCTAACAGACTTTTGCTTCTAAGAATAAAATCGTAAATTATTAGTGTTTGCACTAATAAATTAAATCGGTATAGATGTGAAACTGTAGTGACCGAACTTGAATATACAGTATTTGTTTTCTAAGAGAACTAAAAGTTTACATTCGAATTGTTTAGCTGATGTACAAGGATGAAAAATATGATAAAAAATTAGAAGTTGAAATATAAAAAAATCTATGATGCAGATTGGAGATAATTAAATTAGACAGTGACAGCAATGTTATCGAACTAGATTTTGACTCTGAAAAATATCCAAGACACTGAAAGCAGAAAAATCAAAAGCAATACCGAAGAAAGCACTAGAAAAACAGGAGAAAATTTCTGTAATTTGCTTCGAAGAAGTAGGATTTAATTAGAAATTACTTCTGCAGGTAATGTTTTCAAGAAAGTATGACAGCGGAAGTATAACTTTTGAGTTTTAAAGGAATGATTCATTACGCTAAATCTGCAGACGACAAATACTATAATACCAGTATTTTTAACGAAGATACAAAAGTATCATAAACTTCCTGATATTTTTAACGCTATCAAAGTGAAAATGATTATTAGAGTGAGGAAGAACACATAGAAATATCTCTAATGCATTACAGGAAGCTATGTAATACAAGCTTATCATATTTTGATATCCAGGAAATCTCTAAAGTTACCGAAAAACAAGGCACTCAGTTTTAAGATAAAAGTCCTTTTAGGAAATGTCAACGTACATTCAATAATGGAAAATATTCTAAGAATAAATATCTGTCAATAATTGTCGTAACTTAAAGAAAACTTTTAAGAGCAAAAAAATAAGTATAAGCTTTTGCTTGTATGTCAAACAATTTTCAGAACTTCAGAGGAAAGCATATTTATTAAATTTTTTTTATTTAATTTCTTAATAAATCAATAATCATAAATATGAGAAACTAGCCATTTAATATATATGAGCGATAATAAAACGGAATGTTTACATAATATATCTTATTATCCATTTCCACAGCATTACGTTAGAGTATTGCTCTGCCATCTGGTATCTGACACATATACGAAGCTTTATAACTATGTTTTCAAAGCTATGTTTTAATAAACTATGTTTAAAAAAAAATTAGATACACTTTTATAGTGGAAATAAAATTAGTCACTATAATGATTTTTAGCTACTAATTGGTCGAAAAAAAAATAAAGTTTAGGTTGATTTTTGGTTGAATTTTAGGTTGGAATATTTGCTATTTTAAGTTTAGGTTGATTTTAGGTTGATTTTAGGTTGAATTTTAGGTTGGAATATTTGCTATTTTAAGTTTAGGTTGATTTTAGGTTGATTTTAGGTTGAATTTTAGGTTGGAATATTTGCTGTTTATGCAGAGATTCCTGTAGCTGTTGCACACAATAAGAATTTTTGTTAAAATACAATCTATGAAATCAAAGGACAGTTGACAATCAATAAAATACTCAGTGTCAATTGTAAGCAATGTGATCAATGCTGATTTGATTCTTAACCCTTTAACAGTCAAGTTATTTTGATGATTTGGGTACACAAATTGTCAAATTTTTTTATTGCAAAAACCAAATGTTTAGTACAAAATAAAATATACTTAAGTAGTTAAAAATTGATATTTTGACGTACATGGGTAAAATTTTTAAAGTTTTGTAGCCACTGCATGTTTTCTTTGAGGCAGCTGTCACTCAACATGGCAGTTGCAAAGTTCGCTTCTAGTGGAGCATTATTTTCTAAAAATAAAAAAAAAATTAACTACTTTCTAAAACATAAATAAATATAAGTGAATACCTATTAGTAGTTCAGTAATTCAGTCTTATGTGGTACAACTGGAAACACTTTTCCAAGCACAAACCAACTCCACAATCACTACACCAGAATCGTGATTCCTTCTTTATCTTTTCCCCATTTTTATCCTTTTTCGAACAACACACTTTGCACTGTCTTGTAGGCTCACGTTTCGCAGGAATAGGAGGAAAATGGGATATAAAATGTCGTTCAGTAAGACGGGCAGGGTTATCTATTGTAGGTGGTCTGCCAACATTCTTTTGTCCAGAAGCTGCATCATCATATTTATGTAAAAGCTCTTCTACAACTTGGATTCGAAATTCTAAAAATGTAATACGTTTCCCAACTACATTTTTATAGAGCAAATATGAGTTCCAGAGTACCTTGTCTAGTAAATGTAAAAATATCTTTTTATAGTATTTTATCTGACGTTTTCGGATTGTTGGATGAAAGGATATTTCCTGATCACAGCCATCTACATCACCCATAGTTAGACCGTAATTAGAAACAATCTTCGGCTTGAGTATATCTCCATTTTTTATTTTTGAGGCTGACCATGGAAGTATCATGAATACTGCTCATCAAACACACATCCTTCATCTTCGGTTGAAGAATCTAAATCATCTATATAACGTTTCAAAGAACTGGACGCTATTTTACAACAAAAAGATCCCCTGCACCTTGAACCAAATAACCTCTAACCTTTGAAATCTTTAGTAAAGTGCTGTCATCTATTGAACTGAGCACACATTAACTTTTCCCGAGATACAGTCGGGTTTGACAAAGAGATGAAGCCGAAATAAACGTCTGCCGATATATATTCGGGTATAACAATACGATGTACTCAAAAAAAAAAAAAAATTACCCCGAGTAATACTTGGGCGTGACATTTTCGAACACTAGTGCTGTGCCCGAGATTATCTCGGGCATGACAGTTAAAAGGTTAAAAGGCCGATAAAACGTAACGTGCATCTTCTTTCTCCACGACATATCGTCGAAAGCAGAACGCGCTGCAGAATTCTGTATGAGAAATAATTATTCGGACAAAAATTAAAACTGTGTTCTCAATAGATGAATCTTGAGTATATGTAAATAGCGGCAATAAAACAAGATCCATTTATTATCCCCAAAGTAAAGAAGAAATCTTAGAATATGGTTCAAGAAATTCAAAGAAAGCTTTTCAAAGAGGTTTATGATTGTTACTGGTTTTTGATATAATGACAAATAAAAAATGAAGAAAGTGCAGAAAACTGTTAAAGTGAATTACACATATTATCAGTGACTTATTTTATATCCAGTTTTTAAATATGAAATAACTTATCTTTACCCACAGTGCCATCAATTAGTAGAACTGAGAGGATTTTCCAAACGTCTTCCTAGAATTTGAACAGATTTTAAGAGGACTGTGATAAAATGCCTCTTCCGCTACTAAAAAAAGTTTTATTGTTTTGAAAATTACGGTGTAGAACGATAATGAAGAATAACACAAAACTGTTAGGTAAAATATTTCTATAAATACAATGAAAGTCGTCTAAAACTTTGTGCGAACAGCCTAATCGTTGCTGTTTTTCAATAGCTAGTGTTCCTTAAAATCACTAATTTAAAGGTGCTTGAATTTGAGGTACAATATTAGCAGAGTGTCCTTATAATTCTTAATTTTGTAGTTTTTGGCCATTACCTATGCTCATTTAGTACTTTAATAAACTGATTAGTAAATAAACATGAAATAAAGTATCACTTTTAAATATGCTACTTTTGAAACGTAGGGCTTAAATACATGAATTTAATTCAAAGCTCTTAAACATTAATCATTTTCCTTAAAGATTCATTCTAGGAAAGGATCAGAAATCTCCATAAGAGTTTCAGATTTCAATTAATTGTTAATTAAATATCAACAACAAAAATTTAAACAGTAGCCCGAAGAAACGGTATTTTTACTGTTTCACTGAAACGAATGATTTTATTATTTGAATAAGTTTTAAACTTTTGTTATTTCATTAAAATTCAATCAGATAGACACTGGAAATAAATTAAACAGCTTGATGGGATGGGAAGAGAAGAAAAGTTCTATTTTTGAAATCTTCATTTTCATCTTATTTAGTATCAATGGCATTTTTGTAATAATTTTGGTTACACTTATGAAAAGAAAATTGTTTTTAATTCCTTGTAATAGCGAAACATTTCGGGTATCATAATTCACCTTAAGTATCCGTTTTGACCGTTTCTAAGTCCATTTGGATTTTTTTTGCGTGAATATATACCTATATATACATGTATACCGAAGTGAGTATATACATATATATATTTATATATACACTTCGGTTCGTGAATATATACATATACATGTATACATAAACACCATTCCCCCTTGCACGTTTGATGAATATATTCATGTTTTTTTTAATGCAAAATTAAAAATAATAATAATAATTTTGGACAAAAAGAGGAAATTAACTTTTAATCCTCCCTCTCGATTCCTATAATTATATTTGGGAAAGTTTTATACTCGTTATGAAAAAATAAATTATGAGAAAATTGGCTTCCATGTAACAAAGTTGAACGAGGTGTTTAATTTTAAAACTTATGATTTTTGATGTCATTTTCAACTCGCGTTGAAGGATAGGTTAATTAAGTTAAAATAGTTCGAAGGAATACGTTTCAATGAAGTGCAGCAAAAAATGTATGCAATTTAATAAAAGGTCATGTGGTGTCCAAATCAGATTTCTGTTTCCCTGTAATGAAGGTAAGATAGAAAATGGCTTAACAATATATTTATTTCTTTCTTTTTCTTACCACTTGCGAAATTTTAACAAAACAAACAACATTGTTTATATTAATTTAAAAGGACTTCAACATTATCCTGAACTGTTCCTTTGAATAGAAAATCGAAGTCTTGTGATTTTTGTAACTTTTAAGTTGAGAAAACCAAATATTTGTCTACGCAAATCTTGCATTTTATATTAAATAAAATAAGAATAAAATTTCAAAAATAAAAATTAAAATCTGAAAGGTTTCTTTCAAATTTTAACGGTCGCCCGAAAGGTTTTTCTAAGGTTTGCTTTTTACGCTCTTGCTAAGTTCACAACCTGCCAGTCTTCTCTTACACTCACTCCAACTAGCCCCCTTTTTGTTGTCTTTTTAGCTTTATTACTAAGCATCGTTTTCTTCCCACTTTCACATAAGTTCAACAACAAAATCATCAGAGTTTTTAAAACCTGCACGGCATCATATGTTTAGAATTCCCAATAGACTGTTAAGTGTTGGCATATATTTTTATATCATTCCAGTCTTTCCTCAGTTCCTCGTATCAGTACTGTTTTCCTAGGAAGATTTTGCCTTTCTATTTTTCACTTTTTATGTGTCAACTTTTATTTATTAAATATTACGTTCTTTCCACTTACGCTACAGGAAACTGAACTCAACAGCAACATCACAAAATATTTAAAGGCAGTATATCTTTAGAATTCCGGTTTGAGAGATTAGATAACTACAGACTTTGTTTTTTCGAACAGCGTAGCTACCGCTCGCTTTCTAATCTAAAAAAATAAGGCAAATTCGAAATTCAAAATTCGGTACCTTCATTTTTTTACAATGCGAAGAACGTGCACTACTCAAAAAAAAAAAAAAAAAAAAAAAAAAAAAAAAAAAAAAAAAAATGGACAGTTTTATATCTCCCGTGCGACTGGTCCGACTGACGAAATTCAACTTACGTTTTTCATCTCTCGAAAACCCAACTCAGGATATGTATTATATTTATTATATTTATCCATAGCATTGTTCTAATACAGGTATTTTGACATAAAATAGGACTTTATCTGAAATAATACACCAATTTCTTTCCATATTTCATTCTATGAATCAAATTACGCCAAACTACCGAGTTTGATAAAAATCGCACAAGTAGTTTTTAAAAAATTAGTTCTCAAAATTTTAGCTCAATGTTAATTGAGTTTGGTATATATTTCTTAATCTCTATTTTTAATTAAACTTATTTGATTCTTATTTTCATATTTCGAAATTCAGGTTCATTCCAAAAAAAAAAAATCACCGATTTTTTATGATTTATTTTTTTAAATTTGTATTTTTAAATAAATTTTATAAATTTTTCAAAAATAATTTTGAATTATAACCTATAAATGTTTTACCATCATCTTAAAAAAGGCGTATTTGTAAGCATACATGCAAACAATTACAGTTTTTTATTCAAAATTCCGAAGATATACGTGAATTTTGGCGCGTTTTGAAATTTGGCATATCTGTTGAAAGCGATAAAACATCAAATGGGATTTAGACACTTTGCTAAAATTCTTTGAATGTGACTCTTTTTCCGCTCACGCACAATGTAAAAAGGTAACCGTTTTTTCTGCTCCGGCATAATGAAGGGAAAGGAAAATTGGTTGCCGTATTTTAAGACGTTCGTCATTTGCGCAGTGTATGTACATATGTGTATGCAGATTCTTCAACATTTCATTTCTTAAAAAATAATACACTGGGATAATATTTGGTGGCAACAATCTGAAAAGTGATACACCTTTTATCCGACGGAAAATCCCGTTTCAAGACTAATCATTCCTTTTGGAATAACAATAGATTTCAGATTTATATCTAGCCCTATGCCCGATTAAAAAACATAGACGAGTGGAAGGAAATTTAGTATCTGAAGATTCCTAATTTGAACTCATCCTTTCTCCTCCTTTTAATGCAAATTTTATTTCCCAAAATATCTTTTATTATGCCTGGGGTTAATTTATAATAATAGAAGTTTTCCACGCTTTCTTGCTGCCACAGAAAGTGTTTCTCAGGAAAATTGTTTTAAGATAAAAGATTTAGTGATGTGCTTTTAAGGCATTTGTTATTTTGTTTTTGTGTCAGGGAAAGGAAACGAACGCGTTAATCTTGACTTTCGGTAAATTTGCTCGCGGTTACGATTTAGCAGACGATCGATTAAGATCAATGTCATCAGAGAAACACGCCTACTTTTGCCACTGTTTCGATCCAGCGGTTAAGATTCGCTGGAAAGTGTTCTGAAAGCGTGTTCGTCCTAGTTGTCTAAAA
This sequence comes from Stegodyphus dumicola, assembly GCF_044657685.1. NCBI lineage: Eukaryota > Metazoa > Arthropoda > Arachnida > Araneae > Eresidae > Stegodyphus > Stegodyphus dumicola. Next base: position 57,780,413 of record NC_140770.1, on the reverse strand, counting down.
TGCGAAGGTGTCAACGGATTGTGTCATGAGGAAAATAAAAATGGCAACACAGAAAAGAAATAATCGGTTACGAGTTCGGCCAATACTCCAAGATTTCTGAATTGTGTTATTAATAATTGCGGAAAATGATGAAATTTTCTAAAAGAATAAATTATTAATTTATAGAACTTATTCCTAAAATTAAATTATTAACTTAAATTAGAAAGGGCGGAAAAGGAAAACATGTGTGTGCCGTGGGAGCACTCATCTAATTGATGTTTTCATTTACAGAGTGTTAAGTGTTGTCAAATTTCTTTTATATTCGCTATGTTTATTCACAAAATTTATACGAATTGTTCGCACACAAAACGGAAAAACACTAACACAGCATGTGAAAACATTAGAAAGTAACAAAATGTTTAATTTAATTATTTTTTCTTTTGAATTTGAGGATGTCAACGATTTATAAATTAAATGGAATCCTAAGTTTTAATACTTTTATTTCTGAAAGGAGGTTAAATGTTATTTTTATATACATAAAATTGTTGATTTTAATAAATTTAAATAGATTCTAAAAATGCAAGCAATAGGATATTAATAGCCTTGTTATTATCATCTAATTTTATGATTTGCATTCTGCAGACTGTTTTATAGTGGCTTTAAGATAGTATGAGAGGAATGAGCTTTAAGGCATTAGTTGCCTAATCTATTTATTAATAGTTGTTATTGAATTATTTTTGCCCAAAGGAGCGTTAGGGCTATTAGTCTCAAAACACGATTTTGTTCAAATTGTTGCCACCAAATGTTATCGCTCTGTTTTATTTTAAATGAAATTTAATAAAGAATGTTTCTAGCATTGTAAAAAAACGACGGTACCTACAGCCATCAAATTTTGCATAACGTAGTCTTCCACCCGAACATGGACACTTGGAAGTCCTAATTTTGAATTTCGAATTTGTTTTATTATCTATTTCACATTTTGTAAAATCCAATGAATTCTTTATTAACAAACTCGACGATTCAAAGCGAGCAGTGGCAACATTGTACAGAAATAAAAATAGCGCGCGAGACTGTCTATCGGGAATTCTAAAGATATGCTGTTTTTAAATATATAAATATATGCTGCTTTTTATTTTTGTGATATTGCTCTTGAATTGTATTTTATGTGGTTTAAATGGGAAGAACATGATATTTAATAAATAAAAGTAACACACAGAACGCTAAAAAATTATCCCTTTGGGCGTAATATAAATTCTGAAAGCTTTCCAATTTTTTTATTAGGAAACATTTTTTTATTATTTATTATTTTAATAAACCGTCATTTATTAAAAACGATACGATTCATTAGGAAATCAGAATATTACTAGCGTTAAAATATTTGGTTAGCTCTGTTAGATTTGTTTAGAGCTTGATTCTGATTGGGAAACTGAAATTTAAATAATATAATTTTTTTTTACATACTCTAAATAAATCTTTTCGAAACTTTCTTCGAGCTACTTTCAGCAAAATCTAAACATTCACACAAAAATTATTCTATAACGAACATTTAACAAGGTTATTTTCCGGTTTTTCGAAGCAAATTATATAGATGTAAAGCTTCATAAATTATTTACTATACTGCTAATAACAGGCAATCATCCATATACTCATTTTTGAATACTATATGATGTCCATATTTATGTCCAGGAAAATTTATCCATCGTATCTGATTTATGCGCATATATAATAGTAGAAATCCGTGAAGCATGTATACGTAAAATCAAATATTTTTCTTAATCATTTTGTATTTCATTCGTTATTAATTGTATTTATTTAATTACTTCTTTCAGTTATTGACATTTTTCGCTTAAAGGTGGTAGAAAATACCTCATAACTCTTTCAGTTTTACTTTCAATGTTCCAAACAATAATAGTGTTTATACTGTAGAGTCTTTAGGATTTTTTTGGGGGGGGAGCAGGAGATATGAAAAATGAGCAACGCCTTCGCCTGGATTCGAACCACGGACCTCTGGAAGACAACTACACCACGAAGGCAAGCTAAGAAGGGGGAAGAAATGCCTTGTAATACAAGGTATAAACTCCTGTACAAATTTATTTTTATCATTTTTTCAAATTTATTGTTAATTTCCAGTGGTAAAATAGACAGCATTCATCTCAGATAATTTACAAATTCAAATAATTCCCAGGAATAGTACTGCGTTTATTTAACAAAATTGCAGAAGAATTTGCATAAGAAGGAATTTTATCTGCATTCATAGTACTCGCAAATTCTAGCATACTAAAATAATCAGGCGTTTCGCATATTTTGTTGGATATACATTCTCACAATACAGCTAACTGATTTCACATTTGTCGCTACACATTCTATTACGAAATTTAATTTATCAGTTTTATCTGTTTGTGACATAACAAACTCATCAAGGTCTCTAAATGAAAGTTCTTTTTTCGTGAAGAAATATATACAGTTTAACCATCGAGTTAAAATTTTATTAATTTTGTTGCCGCTTATTTATTTTTATAAGGTTTTTTTGACGAAAGATTTCTTTAAGCTCACATGTGAAATTATTCTAATGTTAAAAACCGAAGTTTAATTTCTAAAATTAGAGAAACTTGAGGTCTGAGAAAGGCCATCAGGAAAAGAAGTAAATAAAATAACAGCTAAAACAATAAAAAAATAAATAAAATATTCGAAAGGGTTCAAATTTTAACGACTGCCCAAAAATGTTTGTTGAAGTTTTTGTACACTCCTGTTGAGCTTGCAGTCTACTAGTACTCACGCCTGTTAACTTTTTTTTTATTATTTTTAGCTTTATTATTAAGCATAAGTTTCTTCGAACTTACGCCATATGCAATTTAACAGCAAAATTTAAAAAAAAATTAAGAATAGCACGTGCTTAGAATTCACGATGAAGTGTTAAGTGTTGGAATATATTTTTCTCAGTTTATCATACCAATATACACCTTTCTTAGTAAGATGGTTTACAAAACCTTTTTTTGCTTTTTATTAATAACGCTTTATGTATTATATTTATTAATTAAATATAATGTTCTATGCACTTATGCTACATCAAATTCAGTTGAATAGCAAAACCGCAAAATATTTAAAAACAACAAATCTTAGAATTTCCGACATACTGGCTCGTGCCCTGGAGATACAAATGTTTCATTCCGTTACAGTATTAATCAAAACTTCGTTAAACTTTTACAAAATAGGAAATATAAAATTCGAAATTCAAGATTTCGCCATCCAGATGCACATGTTCGGGTGGAGGACAACGCTATTCAAAATGTCATAGCTCTAGGTACGTTCGATTTTTCACAGTGCAAGGAACATACGTACATATATGTAGATTCTTCATTATTTAATTTCTTTAAAGATAATACAGGGTGATAATATTTGGTGACAACAATTTGAAAAGTGATCCGCCGTTTATAATGCACGAAGCAAAATTACATTTCAGGACTACTAGGCCATTCGGACTAACGCCATTTTGGACTAATAATGAATAGTTAAAATTATATAATGAGTTAAAACCGCGAAGGGAATTAGTAAAATTTATAATGAGTAAGTAAATAATAAATAAAAATTTAACAAGAATGAGAAAATTAATTACAAATTTTAAAAAATTAAAAATAAAAATATCTGAAAGGTTTCAGATTTTAAATTATGTCCAAAATGGCGCTTTTTTAATGTTTTGTGTGTTACTTTTATGTAATAAATATCATGTTCTACGTACTCAAACCATAAAATTCAGTTCAACAGTAATATCGCAAATTAATTTTAAAATGAGCGTATCTTTAGAATTTCTGATACAGAGTCTAGCGCGCTGGAGATAAAAATGTTTTCTTTTTCGTACAGTGTTGCCATTGCTCACTTTGAAATCGTTTAGTTTTTTTTAGTTAAAAATTCATTTAAGTGTTACAAAATATGAAATCGATAATGAAACAAATTTCAAATTCAAATATGGCTTTCACATGCCTATATTCTATGGAAGATTACGTTATTCAAATTTTGATGGGACTAGGTACCGTTGATTTATCACAGTGCGAGAAATATACATACATTCATTCATGCAGATTCTTTATTATTTAATTTCTTTAACTCTAAATTGCGTTAATACTTTTATATGATGGCAACGATTTGAAAAGTGATGCAGCCTTTTTAAAGTTTTCGACGCAAAATGCGAAACCGAAATTAATAGTCCCTCAGGGCAAATTACCTCTTTGGACAAAAAAATAATAAACATTACGTAATAGAACGAAGGAAAACTGAGTAAATTAACAGAAACAATATGCTACAAAAAGGATAAAAGAAGATAAGTCTTCTGATTTGTACTCTTTAACAAAATTTCACCTTTATATTGGTTTCTCTTCCATTTGAAGCCATTTTGACGAGATGATTGCAGTCCATAAAAGCTTCTCTTTCTGATGCGATCTCAGTTTGATAAGAAGTACTTTTTTAAACTGCTGAAGACTTCTCCTTTTGCTCTTCTTCTCTTTAAAACTAGAGGCATTTGTTCAGCATTCAGTACAAATATCAGTTTTGCTATCTGCAAATAAAATATTGCGTTTACAGATTCCGATTCAGTTGCACAAAATAGTCTCGGAATTTTATTTTAGTTGGAGTTTCGAAGCTCTTTGGCTGGATCAAATCAAGCAGTGTTTCTAATAAGATATTCTATATCATAAAATAATTAATAATGCACTGAAATTTCTGAAAAAAAATTTAGCGAAGATTTTTATATTTTAGTGACATTAAAGATGTGAAATTAATTAGTGCTTACCAATGCATTTTCTTTAAATTATTATCTTTGTGTGAGCATAAAGCTGTCATCAGATCACTTGGCGTATCTTAGGTTACACAGAATTATTCTTGAGCTCTTTTGCCGTAGATGTGATCAAGTTAAAATGGCGGGAATGATAGAAAAATAGCAAAAACAGGACCCTGATGTGCCCATAAAAGGCGCTGCTCTAAATGATGCGAAACTTAAAGCAGCATTATCGCTGCTTTAATTTTTACCTGGTATAATTTATTTTGATTGTTCGTAAATAGTGTGCTGCAGACTATTATGCATTTCATTTGTTCTCGTATACTTTTAATTTACAATAAGGTAAACTGTGTAGATTCGCAGTGTATGAAGTTCAGCGGCGTATCTAAATTATTTACAAAAGATGTGTTCATTAAAAGTCAGAAAATAGTTATAAATATCACTGAATTTATCAGGCACTGTAACGCAATTAGTTAAAAATGTATAAATTATAAATTGTTTTTCTTTTTGAAATTTTATCATGCAATTTTTCATTCTCCGATGGCATTTTATTTACAAAAGAATTCAATTTATCTCTAATAAACATTAAAAGTGGTGACCACCAATTCCAATGCCTAAACAGAAGACTTCATTAATGGCATTTTCTGTAGTAATCATAGATATATGACCAAAGGCCTCTGGTCATACTGCCTTTGGCCACCTAAACGCTATAGTGATTAATGCCGCTGATTTGCAGTACCAATGGGGCCGAGTAATCCCGGAGAAGGCTTGAATCTTTGTAAGCGTATAATGCCTGTGCGCTAAAGGGGCACACTAAATCACGGAGACCGAAAGTTCTCTCAAGAGGCTGGGGTCAACGAAAGAAAGGTGAGAGATCCCCGGACTGCCACCACCACAGGCGTCGGGACTATGCCAGTACCACCAGTGGTGAACTTCCAGCGTCCCGTCACTTTTACTTGTACACTGTTACCACCAAATATTATCGTCGTGTATTATATTTGAAGAAATGAAATAAATAAGAATGTGCATAAATATAGGTATGTTTCTAGCATTGCGATAAGACAACGGTACCTAGAGCCATCCAGTTTTGAACGACGTAATCCTATTGCGAATATGGGCATCTGGAAGGCCAAATTTAAAATCTGGAATTTGTTTTATAATCGATTTCGTATTTTGTAAAAATTTAAAGAATTTTCGATTAACAAACTCAAGGATTTCAAAGCGAGCAATGGCAACGTTGTACAGAAAAAAAATTTTTATCTCGAGCGCGTGAGACTCTGTATCGGAAATTCTAAAGATATGATCAGTTTAAAATTATTTTGCGATATTGCTCTCGAACTGAATTTTATGGTTTAAGTGTGAGGAGCGTGATATTTAATAAATAAAGGTAACGCACAAAATTTTAAAAAAATGCCCCTTTGGACGCAATTTAAAATCTGAAACCTTTCAAATTTATTGATTTATTTATTTATATTTATTTTATACTTATATTTATCCATCCTGGGGAATTTTATACTTCCAGAAGGGAATAAGATAAGCTTTCATTTAGCTGTTAAGTATTTAGCTTTAGTGTAAGAGTGGCTATAAGAAACTACTATTGGTATTTATCTACATTTTGTTGCTTAATTTTTAAAACACGTTAAAAATAATCTAAGTGAATGTGTACATATATTTTTTTCAAGTTTTGGAAGGAGACGGAGGATGAATGACCTTCTAACAATAGGAGAAAGGGTGCACGGAGCAAAATACGTTGAGAATGACCGGCGTAAACAAAGTTAAAAGAACACCATTCAAAACGTAATGCACCATGTAAAACGTAAAAACTTTTAAACTCAAAACGAACGGCATTTCAGATGAATGCACTGCGGTAAAGTAATTTTAAAGACTCCTAGTAAAATGAGATGAATATTAAAGAACTTATAACAATTACGATAAGTATACTAGATTTCTCCTTATCGATCGCTGACTCAGCATGCAATGCTTCTCTAATCCTCAAGTCAGCACCTAAGTAGCTGTAAAGAAAAGCTTGCGAGACGGAAAAACTCGAAAAAGACAATGAAGATAACTTTTAAGCCTCTAATAATTTTTAACTTGTAAAACTGATCAGCATCTCCGTGCATCTATAGTTGTTAATAAATAGGATTTTAGCCTCATAAAACGGTACACTAGAACTGCTTTTCAGGTCAGTTGCAGTTGGAACAGTTAAAGCTTTTAAAATTAATTTCAACTTTAACACATTGTCTGTCATATTAGAAAATTAAAGTCGTTATCCCTGGAGCAATGATGTTTTGTTACAAAAACAGAATAAAAAAATGAAGAACAATAGTTTTTTAAAAATTGCTATTTATATAAAAAATACAAATAGCAATTTTTAAAAATTGCTATTTATATTTTTGCATTTATATAAAATATTGCATTTATATAAAAATTACTATTGTTTTATGCATTGTCTGCTATGAAGTCTGTATTTGCTTCTATTGAAGAAAATCTTGCTTTGCTATGCTATAATGTTCTAAAAATCTCATGTGGACACCATATAACTTCATTGTACGGTCTAGTAAATCATTCACATTTTTTGCTGCACGTTATCTAAACTTATTTCCTGCAGTTTTTCTAACTTAACCAACCGATTCCACAAAAATGAAGTAAAAAATTGTAAATTTTGAAATTAAACATAACGATAAATTTTTCTTGTACGGGAGTCAAACTTCTTATAATTTTATTTTTTGTATCCTATTAGGTATTTTTGTAATTGTCCCAAACATAAGTATAGAATTAAGACACAATAACACGCCGAACAAATACTAATTCAGAAGTCAAACAACAAAAATCAGCGTTATATTCTCAAAATTTTCACAGGACTAGTTTCGATGGCTTTACCAAACCACCATCCTCAGCTGCAAAACCGCAAAAAAAAAATTTTTGCGTTTTTTGCAGCTGAGGATGGTGAAAATTTTGAGAATATAACGCTGATTTTTGTTTTTGACTTCTGAATTAGTATAAGTATAAAAACACGAAAAACTGCATTAAAAATTAGATTTCGTGATGTGTCGAATATTTTTAAATTGGCACTGCTAAAAGATGAATATTTTCTTAATTTAAAACTCTTCTTTAATTGAACGTATTTTACTACGACTACCAACTGTGAAAAGAAAGCTTGGGAAAGGGGGTAATTATATATATATATATATATATATATATATATATAAAGACAAACATTTAAAAAAAAAAAAAAAAAAAAAACAAGATATAAACATGCCTAGTAGTTTCGCGCATTAAGCTGTTGAAAAATTATCAGTAAAAACATAAAGTGAGAAATTTAGAATTAATTTTTGAGAACCAAAATTTAAAATTCATAATTAATAAATTTCAAATAATCCTATAAATGCGATAAAGAATTTTAAAAATGTTAAAAACCAAAACATTTCAAACAAGAAATACCCTAATCCAAAAAATTATAAATTTAAAGCAAAACGAACATAATAGATGAGGAATTCAATCAACCTCAATGCCACTTCATCAGGAGGAGGAGCATTGAAATCAACTGAAATCTCTCCTCCACAAAAATCCTTGCTTTTCTGTGTCCAGAATTAGCCGATGAACTATTTCAATGTATTTTAATTATGATACTTCACCCAAAAATTCTACCCCTCGCCAAAGTAAGGGGGAAAATATTGCTTGTTTTGGGGAGGTTTTAGAATGCTTCGAAAAGAAAAAAAAAGAGAAAAATGTAATAAGTAAATTCTAAATAGAATCTTGTACCTTAAATAAAAAGAATTCTATTTAAAGAATTGAAAACGTAAGTCAAATAATAAAATACTACAGTGAAAAATTTCAATCAAAATTTTACCTTTAAACAAATAGGATATAATCCAAAGAATTTAAAACGTAAGTCAAATTATAAATCTTTAGTGAAAAAAATTATTTAAAACTCACAAGAAGTAATTAAAACCTTCGAGCACTTTCATTAGAACACAATCGAAACTATGAAGTGTAGTAAAGCATAGGTTTGCCATTTTGGCTTCATTGGCGAAACTAAAATACCTCGGAGAGAAAGAAATCGCTCTAAAGGCTAAAATTCTGACCAAAATTATGGAATTTGAAACAAAAGAAAACCTTTCATACTTTTAAAAAGTATTACAGGGTGTAGATTACTCCAGATTTCTTTAAAGGATTATTAATGAATTTTAAAGGAATTTCATTATCTTTGAAAATTTTGGTGAGAATTAGAATTTCTTCTTTTTATGTTTCCATTTTGCTAATTTGGTTAATAATAGTATTTGCAATAACTTTTTCAGATATGTTGGAGTTCCAATTTATGAGTTTATTAGTAGAAAATTTGGAATCTTTTCTTTTATCAAAAAGGTTTAGTTTCTGTTAGATTATATATACATAGATAAACTATTTCTGTTTAGTTTTCATTGGTCTTATTTTAGACAGTTTGGGTAGATGTTGCTGTTTCCGATGAGATTATAATTGTTAAAAGTAATAATATCCTCAAAATAACCCTAAGTGTGTTTAAATTTACTGAAATCGTTATCAAAAAGTCTCTTTAGGAATTTGAATTATTTAGAAAATAGAAATAAGTTACAAATATGAGTGGAATATGAATTTCCCATTGGAATTTCTTGTGTTTGCAGGTAAAGGAAGTTTGAATGTTTAATCTAGTTACTGTATAGCGAAAACTGTAGAAATTTTTCCCATTTTTGTAAATCCAGAATATTAAGTATTTCAGAGAAAAATTCTGTCATTTCTAAAATACTTTCGTAGATTTTTTTTGAGTGGCAGAGACGCGTAGAAATTTTCAATTCAAATCATAGCAAGTAATAAATTTGAAGATTTATAACGTCTTCAGTGATTTTCAAGTTTTCGTAAATAATCCAGCAAGTTTCTGTCGGCTTTAACTTGTTCAAAAACTATATTACAAATAGTTTTAAGTAGTTGGTAAAAATATTATCAAAATTCTTCTTGAAGTTTCTGGTATTATTGGCTATAAATGTAAATTTTACAGGATTTTTATGAAATTTTGGTAAGGCATAAAGATTACCAAATCTGTTATCTGTAGTAAAGAGAGAAATTCCCCATTTTTTGCGAAAAGCAAAAATTTTGTTAAAAACAATTCTTTATTTATTTCTGCAGATACTATAGGTAGAAGAACTTTTCATGAAAGTAGAATTTTTCATGAAATACTGAAATTATTGTTTGCTTTATCAATTTTGGTTATGGTAAAATGTTTTTTTTAATTGTGAAAACTTCAGACGTAAATTTTTCCAGTTTTTAATACCTTTAAATCCTTGATTTTTTTTAAATTTTCCTTTTGCTTTGAGTAATAATCTCATTCTTCCCTTCTTTAAATATATGTGAAAGTAAACTTAATTGAGAACTTACTTTCAAGATGAAATTATCAATATCTGTAGAAATACTTTCTATGCAATGTAATTTATTGATGAATTTAATAAGTCTTGTTTCGCGATTACAGTACTTAGCCTTTACTTCGTACAGCCCACCAGCGGCCGAGCGGTAAAGACGCTGAACACTGGTAGTTCGGTCCGAGGTTCGAATCCCGCGAACGGGCTGGCTGCATGGGCGTTTTCGTGGTTTTCCCCATGTGTAACGTGTATACGAGCCTGTTTCCCTTAGAAAGTCCTCCACGAAAGGCATCCCTCCCCTTAGGCAGATAGCCCTAGTGTGCTTTGCCATAATTAAATACACCACACCACACCACACCACCTTTACTTCGTACAAGGAAGCAAGAAGGTGAAGAAAAAAAAATGCGTGTGTGGTGGGTGCTCTTAGGTGATCAATGTTTACGTTTGCAAGTAATATTTTCGAAAGTAAAAGAAATGAAAAACAGTCTGAGAGACCATTTAGATGTCAAAATAAATTGAAAACAAGGGTTGAACATTGGACAGGAAAAGGTACGTTGGTTGGTTATTTTAATTAAAAGCAAATACGAACAAACTTACACTATACTCTGCTTTTACTCGTCCCAAAGGTCTAGGGCAGGTTCTGGCAACCTTTTTTGGCTGCGCCTCGAAATCGACTAAAATATGTATATTAAGAAGACATTTCGGGTCAGTGGTACTTTCATATTAACAGTTTTTCTTGGTGAATAATAAGATAAATTTTACTGAGAGAATTATTACAAAGTGCTTTAAACTTAATACATAAAAATTTAATAATTTATTTTAAATTATCAGGACTTGTATTTCTCTTGATTTGCTCTGGAAACATGAATGGTCCTGAATAGGAACTGGCAGCTTACTCAAGCTATGTTCAGGAAGGTGTGAAATAGACAACACAAGCAGGAAGGGTATACGAAACCCTTTATTTTCTATCTTTTACAGGTATTTCCGAAACTTCGGAATACAGAGACCAAACAGGAAACGGAATACAGACCGGAATACAGACATTTGTGGTCTGAACGTAAGAATATAAAAGCTACTAACTAAAACTCTAACTAAAAACTAACTTTGAATTAGTATACAAATGCCTAGCACTAAGATTGGCCTTTATTTAAAGAAAGGTAAGTATGTAGTACGCCGAGCTGCTTAAACTGCAATACGTTTGCAAATAACAAGAGGACTAAACCTCTGGCCTTAAAGGCAACGAGTAACAGAGTGAAAACTCGTAAAACTACAGTGGCAAGCGGCTTGCTTCCTATAACCCCTTCCTCTTTCTCTCTTGGCAAAAAGCCACAACTTAAGTACTTGGCGCTAGCAAGACAATTTGCATAAACAGGTTAAAGCATTTAATTCTGGCCGGAAGTAGAAAATAAGAAGTGATAGTACAGTTTTAAAATAAAATAAACGTTAGTAAAACTTAGGATCCTTACAAAATAATTTATGAACTAATAATTAAAGTGCACTTTAAACTTAAAACATAAAAATTTTATAATTAATTTTTAAATAATGCAATAAAATTTTATAATTAATATTTATAAATAATTGATCAACAATTAATTAACATTAATTGATCAACAATTAATGCCAATTTAAATAATTACAATAATTGATCAACAATAATTGATCAACAATTAATTAAAACATAAAAATTAAAATTAACATTATAAATATTATAATAAAAGGAAACATAACTTAATGAACTTTATCCTTCCATTCGATATCAATAACCTCCATGTTGCTGAACTTGAGCCGTCAGTTCAGTAAAGTCTGGCTTATAGTTAATCGTCTTAAGTCGAATACTTAATTTTCACTAGTTAAGCTGTTCCTGATCTTATTTTAAAAAAATTTGGTGCGTGAAAATATTTGCTCTTATTTATAAATTGAGTCGAATGTGGAAAAAATGAAAAAGGTCAGCATTTTGAAATTACGGATTAAGTATCGGCCTTGCCAAACTTAGCGATTTCTCCTTGAAATTATGCTTTGATTTTTTATTTTTTAAATGCATGTTCGTTGCTGCATCTGTGTAATAAACAAAAATATTATTGCTGTTATTTATTTTCGGTTTATATTGTTGAGTATTAAGTGCTTGTTTCACATTTAGGTTTAATTATTTATTTGATATATTATACTTTATTTTTTGAACTCATGAACTCATGAGAGTCACTTGAAGTTATGAAATAGGTCACTCGGTGACTCGCGAGGTTGTCGAGGCCTGGTCTAGGGTATTGATTTGTGTTGAGACAAATCTTACTTACTTTAATTTAAAGTTATTCCCGAAAGTTAGTAACTAGGCTACGAAAATCACTTGAACGTGCGTACGTACATACGTTCGTACAGACGCCACGAAAAATTCTCTTTAGAATTCATTTTAAAGCAGTTTTATAATTTTTTTGGAGGAAAAGAGTGTTTTATTCTGTCCTTACATACAGATATCACGGAAATACATCGTTAAATTGCATTTGAAAGAGGTCAAAATGGAATATTTTCGTTGAAATATGCTGCCTGAAACTTTTCGCGATTACAATGCTTCCTTTTTCTTCGTACAAGGAAGTAAAAATACAAAAATTACTAAAAAATTATGCCGATTAAGCTTTCTTAGTTTTCATAGAGAATTTCCCAAGCAGTGCAAAATTTAAGAATAAGTAATGGCAACTTAGAACCTTTCTCCTATTTATTTTAATTTTTTTTTCGATTCAGAAATAAAAATATATGTTTATAAGTAAATAATTATATAAACTTCTTTATTTCTTACTACAGCTGAACTTAATGACGTCTCTATTCTGATAAAGTGTGCAACCTTGAGGACAGATAATTAGAAATATTCTTCATCACGTATTATAGGTGCTCACATGTCAATCCGGTTCTTTTGAAAAAAAAAAGAGGTTTACATATAAATACATCTCCAAACAAAGCGATGACACTTTGTGAGAAAATTCGTAACTGAATGAATTTAATTTTTGTCAGAAGTACAAATAAAAGTTGATTAAATCTATATCTTTAAATCGATGAATAAGATTTATAACACACTGTATATAAATTAGCGTAATTTTTAGATTTTCTGGTGCATTATTGATAATCATTTTAATGGTAATGTAAATAATCTAAATTCAGATTTAAAACAACTATAATCTTGAAACCTTTGTAACACCGTATTTCCACCAATTACATAATTGAAATGTATTCACTGACAGCATAAAATTGCTTTGTGCCGCCAGTTTGAAATCACTGCGCTTGAAGAATTTTGAAGCTCTTTCTGGCTCCCATCTTCCTTAGAACAAAATATAGGTGCAAATATAATGCTTCAAAAATAACAATGTTTACGTGTATTAACTTAATATTATTTTGCTACACGAGTGAACAAATAGAAGTGGCTACAAGCATTATTTCATTTAATATACATCACACACATTCACTTCTATTTACAACTGTACTCAAAATATAAGAGTAAAACTTATAAGAACATTTCAGCATTGGGACTGAGACATTTTTCGAATATGCGGAATCTAATTTTTATATGGTCCTGATTAGAATAAATAAAGTGAGAAATGTAACACGTATTTGAAATAAATAAATAAAAGGTTTACGTTTAACACTTTGCATGTTACCTTTATCTACTAAAAATCATGTTTTTCGCACTTAAGCAATAAAATTCAATTTAACAGCAATATTACAAAATATTTAAAAAGAGGATATCTTCAGAATTTCCGATACACAGTCTTGTGCGATAGAGATAAAAATATTTTTTTTTTCGTACAGTGTTGCCATTGCTCGCTTTGAAATCGTTGAGTTTGTTGATCAAAAATTCGTTAAAGTGCTACAAAATATGAAATAGATAATAAAACAAATTCGAGACTCCAAATCCAGGGTTCCAGATGCCCATATTCGAGTGGAGGACTTCGTTATTCAAAATTTGATGTCTCTAGGTATCGTTATTTTTTTACAAAGCGAGAAACATACGTAGTTTCTTCATTATTTAATTTCTTTAAATATAATACAGGGTTCTAATATTTGGTGGCAACAATTTGAAATGTGAAACGCCGTTTCATATTGGACGACGCAAAATGCCAAAGCGAAATTAATCGCCATTCTTGCCTATTGCCACTTTCGGCTAAAAAAATTATAATGTTTGAGACTTTACGTATTTGAGGTTCTATTCATATTTCGTTATCTGCACACAATTATGAGTCTTTATGGTTTGTAATCAGATTAAAATTTTATGGACATCCTTCATACGTACAGTTTAATCCAGATACTATGGAATACTTCAGTAAAGAGGAAAGCATTGAAGAATTTTATTATATATATGTAATAATAAAATTCCATAATCAAGAATACATTTAAAATTCTAACTGTATGTTCTATTCATTTTTAATGGCAACGTTCTCTTATTTGAAAGTACGTAGAATTAAATTCACAGCCCCGTAGTCATGTTCTTTTTCCCGCCTTTTCTACACGTACAGTTATAGAATGTTCTGGAAATATTTAAAGCGAACTGGATTGGCTGACGAGGCTGACGTCATTTCTTGGAAGCTCCGCCTTTTCAGAGGCTATAAAAGGACTCGCAAAGGAATATCGGAGGCTTTTTCTTAAATGTCACAATGCAGTAAACCCTTCATACAAAATGTTATTAGTAGTTCTTTTTTATTTACTCCGGATATCTGAATTTTGTAACTGCTATTTCTCCTGAATAATAATAAATGGATCCTGTTTTTTTTTTTTTTAAACTTATCGTCTGATAATTTAAGCTACGACTAAAGCCGGTACATCACATATATATATATTGTATTATACTGCATATTAATTCCGTTATATATGCTGTTTTAGGGCTAATGAAATTTGAAGTTTTTAAAATTTTAAAAATACTTGCATTAACTTAACTTTCCCTTCCTCTATTCTACATAGTTTTCCCTCTGAGGGTTAGTTTATTTGTAAATTGAATTCCTTTGATTATTTTTATTCAGTATATTTAATTTATATTTACATTTTTGTAATAACGTTCAATGAATTTTATGTTCCCTTACATTTATTATTTGAAACGTATTTTGGGCAGATTCTTCGTTAAGTTACCTAGACGTGGCAGGTCTTCTCATATCTAAGAGTCACTGACAACATATGATTGCATCTTACTTCTGTTATTTACCTTTCAGCTTATTATAACCTTATCTAGTCCTGAAGTACTCGCACTTTCAAAATCCACACCTTTTGTTCACCCCCTTCTTATTTTTTCGATGTACCTTTTAAGAATTGCCGTCAACAATCCTTCATGTGATGTGCGCCTCTGGGGATTTGCAGACGTGTATGGCTCAGTTAACGTCAGATATTTTTAAGATAATATTACATGGATTCTTATTGCAGTGCAAGTTTCTTTTAAAGAAATAATTGTATGATAGTTACCATAAGCATAATCACGATTACTTATCATTTACTACGATCTTACTGTAGCCGATTTCTTCAGAAATTAAATTACCCCTCGATTTTCGGAAGATAAAATTATGTAAAAAACGGAGGAAAAAAAGTATATATTAATATGATAAAATGATTATTAAAATCTATTTTTTTCAAAATTGTTTCTCAAAATATTGTTACTCGTATTTATGAATCGTAATATCTTAGTTTTTTTCACTGATAGATCGCATGTTATGTTGACCAAAAAATAAACGAATTTATTTGTTCTCACTCATACAGTCAATCTCACTTTTCAAGCTATTTACTCATTTTAATCTCACTTTCCAAAATCTCAGTCACGCAGTATGGTTCTATTTATAGTAGTTGTGCTAATACACTACTTACATGTATGTGACAAGGCATTCATTCACCAAAATCGCTTCATAGAAGGAAACGGATCAGCATTTAGAGATTATGAATAGGAAATAAGTAGAAAAAGGTCAAATTCCGTGAGTCGATGTTCGTTCAGAGGATGAAGAATTATCTCTCACTTAAATTATTTTTTATTTTTAAAATTAAATGGATTTAACAGTAAGGAGCTAGAAAATAAAATATGTTAATCGACACTATTTAGTACGCATTTTAACAAAAACAATTACCAGATTTCAGAAAGAAAAAAGCGCAGTTGAACGAGGAAATGAGAAACCACATGAGATTGCTGATGCCACAGTCATAATGTAGGACTAGAAAAAAAATTGAATATAGAATGCCGGGTTTTCAGTATAAAGAATATGTATTTGTTGAGAGATAAGGAATAATTTTTTGAGTTTTTCCTTAGCTATTCACATTCGCTATTGCGAAAACAAGGGGATTATTTTATTGTTATCAATAGCGTAATAAATTTCTAAAAATGCATTTCTGTTTTAAGAACAACTGTTTACTAAAATCAAAAATGATACCAGCAGTTTTAAAAATAAAGTTTATACGTCTCGAAAGAAATGACGTAACTTTTTTCAATTGGAATATTACCATTACATTAAGCTTTGAGAATAATATTAATGAAGTGTTAATTAGAACCTGACTAATGATACAAAGACATAAAACTGAACACTAGTTCAGTTACCAAAAATATGTTGACTGATGTAAGGCAGCAGAAAGAATAATTATGCGCTTTAATTATTATTAAATATTAACACAAGCACAAAATATCTTCGTTTGTCGTGTTACTCTTACAATATTACGTACGCTGGATTGGACTGGATTATTTAATTATGACAAAGCACACGAGGGCTATCTGCCTAAAGGGAGGGATGCCTTCGTGGAGGACTTTCTAAGGAAAACTGGCTCGTATACACGTTACACATGGGGAAAACCATGAAAACACCCATGCCATTAAACTTGTTTTAAAATTACCTTTTTTATTTTGTTTGGTTTCAAACTGTCTTAGCAATACTAAATGCTAAATCCTCAATTAAGCATTTCACTCATTTTAAAAATGCAAAATTCTAAAGTCGCTAAACTATCAATATTCATCCATAACCACTAAAACATTAATGATGAAAAATAATAACTAAAATATTAATTAGAATTTTCAGTACCCGTAACATAATGATCAACGTATTTATGTGTGCCAACATATTCCGCGTTATGAATGCCCCACAGAAAATAAAACTAAAATGTTTTCTTGAATATTTCAACTGCATTAGTGAAGAAAAGAAGAAAACCCGTAGACAGATTTAATTTTGTATAGGTTTGGCTTGAAAGTAATTTCTGTCTTTTTAGTATAAAATAAAACTTAAGAGAGTAAGGTTTCAAAGTAATTCCGTTTTCTATTCAGATTTCATAAAAATGTGAATTTCCTGCTGGTATGAATGATTTCTCTGAACTACCCGATTAAAATTTCGAAATATTTTGACGAATCATGTAAACATTGTACCCGCGTAATTTTAAAATCGATAATATGACTTCTGTTATATCAGAAGTTTAGCCCCAGTCCTCTTTGATTCTGACATAATTTTCCAACTATATGTAATTCCTTTATATCTCATACTTGTAAATAACTATATATATTAAAAGCAACCTTTATTAAATATACAAAAGGTAAACAGAATTATTAAACTAAATAAATTTAATACGATATAAGATAAAATACAGTCATGTAAAGAAAAATATGTCTTGAGGACGAAACGTTCCAACGGCGAAATGTTAACGGTGAAATGGCAACGGCGAAAAGTCCTAGACCCGCTCAATATTCCGCAATCCCAACAAAATGACAGTATGATCTTTTTTCATCATGCTTGGATCATGCTCTTTTCTTATTAATGCTGTTGAAGATTATCCATTTTTCATGCCCAGTCATAATTTGTTTGAAAAAAAAAAAACGCCAGAAAGACGTTTGAAAAAAGATTACGTTGCGCAATTATATAAAATTAAATTATAATAACTTATTTTTGTATCATCTATCTTCATAAATTTATTCCACTTCTAAATGAAAATAAAATTTTAATTACATACTTATTTAGTTTCTTTAAACCTCAGTTTTATAGTAGACTTTAAAACTGATTTTCATGTACTGATTTCAGTGATTTTCATGTACTGATAACTGCCTTTTAGAAACCTTTTGTTTCAAAAGCTTAAGTTACTACTTACGAATGTTTAACTATTTCAAAAGGAATTGTTACTTAGTTTTCAAATAAACATTTTTTCAACTTTAACAATTCCATCCAAAAATTTAACTTTGAAATCCACATTTCTTTAATTTTTCTGCTTTTATTTACTTAATGAATACTTGAAATTTTAAATGAGTGTATTTATCATATTTCCTCAACTATTTCCACTCTTCCTTTTAATGTATTTTATTTTCCGGAAATAAAGAGGGAAAAATTCTGTGCGTAATTTAATTTCCAAAGAGCGGGGTTACAGTAAGAACGTAACAAAAAGGAAAAGTAGCTATGGATAAACTACAGGTAACTACCATAACATTACTTCTTTAAATGAAACCTACATTCCAATAAGAATACATGATAATATTGACATTACAATATCTGATGGATAATGAGCTGATATCTGATGGTAACTGAGGCAGACATTTTTCACTAGACTCAATTACCTTATAAAAACCCCAGGGGCACCTCACATGAATGAATATTGGTTGAACTTTACAAGAGGGACATCGGAGGAACGAAAGAGAAGGGGGCGAACAAAATATCTGGATTTCGAAAGGTCGAATAAATCATCAGTAAATAAGCTACAATGAGCTGAAACATAAATAATAGAAGTAAGGTGAAATCATATGTTTTGAGATACACAAACTGACGCGTATTCGGGAGGTCCGAAGCTCGAATCCCGAAGTGGGTACTGCACATTTTTCACCTCCCCAGCAACAACAAAACTAATGACTCTATAAATAATATAACGGGGAAAGTGGAATGGATTAAACGCTAATACAAAAATGCTAATACAAATTAAATATACTGAATAAAAATACAAAATAATCAAGGGAATACAATTTACTAATAAATTAGGCCTCCCAAGGCAAAGCTATGCACAGCAGGAAAAGGGCAAAATTATGCAAATATTAAAAAAATTTTCAGATAGTAGTGGGGGAAAAATACACATGGAAATGAGATATTTGAATAATGAAAACAGAATTCCGAATTGACGACGTTTCATTCATCTCTGTAAAAAATATTTTAATATCTTTAAAAGATATATTTTGAAAATAAATAAATTTTGTATTGTTTTAAAGTAGGAAAAAGTATTGATTAATTTTATATTCATTTAATATCGGTTGCTGAGTGATATAATAAAATTTTAATGACTTAGCATACATTGAAATACAAGCCTGTTTTGGTAGTACGAACCCAGATTATAATGGCCAGTCTAAATATAGTTTCAATACACGACGTATGTTATCAGGTTAGAGCTGTCATTAGCTTGAAGTACACCTTGCACCAATAAAAAAAAAAAATTCTATGAACTTTCAGATTTTATACTACACCCAAAGGGATAATTTGCACAGAAGGGCTATTAATTTCCTTTGGCATTTTGCGTTGATTCACTATAAAGGGCGAACCAGTTTTTAAACTGTTGCCACCAAATTAGAGCCTGCATTGTATTTAAAGGAAATAAATTATAGAAACATTAGGATTTTTTTTTTTTTTTGAGCAAGAGAGATGAAAAATTAGCAATTGCCTTCCCCGAGAATCGAATCATGGACCTCTGGAATACCAGTCCAGTGTGCAGTCCACCACACCACGAAGGCACGCCAAGAAGGTGGGAGAAATACCTTATAAAATAATGAAGAATCTGTAAAAATGTATGTATGCTTGTCACATACATACATTTTTACAATAGTACCTAGAGCATATTTATACATACATAAAACAATAGTACCTAGAGCCATCAAATTTTGAATAACATACGTGTCCACCCGAATATGGGCATCTGGAAGCCCAAATTTGGAATATGGTATTTGTTTTATTATATGTTTCATATTTTGTAAAGCATTTATGACTTTTTGATTAAGAAAATCAACGATTTTAAAGCGAGCAATGGCAACACTGTACGGTAAAAAATTATGTTTTATATTTTGTAAAGCATTTATGAGTTTTTAATTAAGAAAATCAACGATTTCAAAGCGAGCAATGGTAACACTGTACGGTAAAAAAAAAATATGTTTTATATTTTGTAAAGCATTTGTGAGTTTTTGATTAAGAAAATCAACGATTTCAAAGCGAGAAATGGCAACACTGTACGGGGGAAAAATAATTATCTCTAGCGCACTAGCCTACGTATTGGAAATTCTAAAGATATGCTCTTTTAAGTATTTTATAATAATATAAAATAAATAAATAAAATAAATAGCTGTTGAATTGAATTTTATAGTTTAAGTGCGAAGAATATGATATTTAATAAATTAAGGTAAGACACAAAACGTTCAAAATAAGACCCCTTTGGGGATAATATAAAATCAGAAAGGTTGCAGATTTTTTTTTTTTTAATGTCATGTTCTTTGCTCTTAAACACATCAAATTCAATTCAACAACTTTTTTTTTTCCAATGGCAGATTGTGAACAATTACAAATGCAACCCAGTCCATTAATCTATACAAAGCCGGATGTGGTGGTCTCTTTATCATGGAGGCATCTAATAGGTGGGCCACCATCGCCTTTCCTACGAAAAGGCGGATAGTTACAACATGCCTTCTCCGAGATTCGAACCCAGGCCCTTCGGCATCGCAGTCAGCTGACCTGACCACTATATCGACTGGACGGCTCAATTCAACAACTATATCACAAAATATTTAAAAACACCATATCTTTAGATTTTCCGACAAACAGTCTCGCGAGCTATAGATTATTTATTTATTTATTTGTTTTCTGTACAGTTTTGCCATTGCTTGTTTTGAAATCGTTGAGTTTGGTAATCAAAAATTCGTTTTAAAGTTTTATAGATTGGGAAATAGATAATAAAACAAATTCGAAATTAAAAATCCGGGCCTCCAGATGCCCACATTCGTGTGGAGGATTACATTATTCAAAATCTGATGGCTGTAAGTACCGTCGTTTAATAACAATGCCAGAAACATACCTACATTCTTGCACTTTCATCTTTATTTAATTTCTTTTAAAATAATACAGGACGATAGTTTTTGTAGCAAAAATTTGAAAAGTTATTTATCCTTTTACAGTGATTCAAAGCTAAATCTCGTTTCGAGACTAATAGCCCTTCTCAGCTAACGCTCTTTCGGGCTAAAAAAGTTGAACGTTTTATATCAAATTTATATATACATTGTTTTAACATAGGTATTTCGACATAAAATTGGTCTTTATCTGAAATGATGCACCTATGTTCCCCTCTTCAATTCTACGAGTCAAATTATGCTGAAATATTAAATTTTGTCACATTTGGTGAGAAAATTACCGAGAAATTAAGAAATTTATCTTGGCGCATTTTTTTTCAGCTTGTGACAAGAATAATTCACGTGGCCAAATTCTTAATTTGTGGTAACTAATTTTTCTTTTCCTTTCAATGTGCACGAGAGGAACAAAAGGTGCATCGTTCATTCTTTCAAACAATTTTAACTAAGTGCATAAACCGTATTTGGCGTTATTATCGATTATAACAAATATGTCAAATTTCAATACGCGCCAGCATATAAATTCATGTATATAATCGAAAATTTTGAATAAAAAATTTCAATGTTTTGCAGGTATGCCTAAAAGTGCATCTACTTTAAAATGACGCTAAATTTTATACTTCATAATTCAAAAATTTTTTCGAAAATTTTATACAAATTCTAAAAACAAATCAGAAAACAGCGGCGGATTTTATTTAAATCGAACCTATATTTCGAATCGTGAAAAAAAGAATCAGGGAAATTTAATAGCAAAAGAGATATATTGATAAATATGCACCAAATTCAGTTAACAATGAGGAGCTAAAATTTTGAGAGCTAAATTTTTTAAAAATTACTCTTTTGAATTTTACAAAACTTAGCCATTGGCATAATTTGAGCCTTACAGTCGAAGTATCGAAAACATTAGTATGTCATTAATTTTAGAAAATGTGCCATTTTTTGCCAAAGCACCCATGTCAGAACTATGCTATATATAAGTTTAATATATATCTTAAGTCGTGCGTTCGAGACAGGATATATATAATTTTAATATATATCCTAAGTCGTGCGTTCGAGACAGGATATATATAATTTTAATATATACCCTAAGTCGTGCTTTCGAGACAGGATATATATAATTTTAATATATATCCTAAGTCGTGCTTTCGAGACAGGATATATATAATTTTAATATATATCCTAAGTCGTGCTTTCGAGACAGGATATATATAATTTTAATATTTATCCTAAGTTGTGCTTTCGAGACAGGATATATATAATTTTAATATATATCCTAGGTCGTGCTTTCGAGACAAGAAAAATGCAAGCTTAATTTCGTTAATCGCCCCAGCAGAATGGCAGATACAGAATCCCGTTTTTTTTTTTTTTTTTTTTTTTTTTTTTTTTTTTTCAGTGCAAGGGATGCAATTAAGTCTCAACTAAAAATACTTCATCGAGCATTAAAACCTTATTTATTTTTGTTAAATTGTTTTAGTGGATTAGTAAATTACTTCATCTCACTAATACTTTCGTATTTGATAGAGATTACTTCATTTAATTGTAATTGTTGTAGATAAGAACCATGAAAATGAAACCGATAAATTAGGAAGCATTTTCAAGCAATTTCCTTTAAAAATATTCAAAATAGCAATTACTGAGATTATTTCGCGGAAACATATCTGCATAAGATACGTTTCGGACGTAGAACATTACACATAATCTTCTAGTTCCTTTACAACTCACATTTTAATCCCGTAAACGTATGTTTTAGCACTGTAATAGAGCTTAAAATGTCAAATTCGTATTGTTGTAAAGCAAAAGGAAATTTAAGATCACGTAATCTAATAAAAACCATTTCCTTTGTATCAATCTGATATGTCGAGGAACCATTATAGTTATATACTCAAGTATCATTCATATCGATAATAAGTCTCCTTTGTATCGATAATAGCCGTTTGAGCAGAGCAGCCATCAGCATTGCCTGAGTTCAACAGAGCATGGAGAGGAAATCTATTTGACGAATTTCACTTTCGATCTCCAGAAAAGCCTGATTCCGGGAAACGGCAGAATGCAGGAAAAAAAGGCAAAATAAATAAAAGAAAGAAAAAGTCAAGCATCAAAAATTGGGCCCGATTAACCGATAATAAGGTTTGCGAACGCTCGAGTGATTGGAAGAGGAAAAAAATGCGTTGGAGGAACTGTGGGTTTAAAGGCGTTGTATATAGACACAAAGCACTAACTTTCTTCTCTTCATTCCACGGAATTCACTACCAAGTGAGTATTTAAATTTATTGGTCTCACTGCTCACTTCACAATCACTTGGGAATATTTTTCAGCTTTGAAATCGTAAGTTAGTTTGTTTGGATAGTAAAAGCGATCTATTTCGATGATGTTTCTCCTTCAGAAAAATCTAAACGATTTCGTTTAATTGAATCCTAAAACTTCAAATTTTAAGCCATTTTTAAAATATGAGTACAAAATTTCTTAGAGAAACTCAGTAACTTTTTATAATGTAAATTTTAAACGAATTTTTAAAATCACTTGGGAATAAATAAAAAGTAATTCTATTCAATTTTAAATTTAAATAAATTATATATTAATAAAAAGTAATTCTATTCAATTTTTAAATTTATTGTATTAATAAAAAGTAATTCTATTCAATTTTTAAATTTATTGTATTAATAAAAAGTAATTCTATTCAATTTTAAATTTAAATAAATTATATATTAATAAAAAGTAATTCTATTCAATTTTTAAATTTATTGTATTAATAAAAAGTAATTCTATTCAATTTTTAAATTTATTGTATTAATAAAAAGTAATTCCATTCAATTTTTAAATTTATTGTATTAATAAAAAGTAATTCTATTCAATTTTAAAAGAATTTTTGAAATTGAGTAGAATTACTTTTTATCTTTCAAAGCGGAATATTTTCTATTAGCTAATTCTTGATTTTATTTAAACTATAATTTTAGAATGAATAGATATTAACAATAACTTATTGTTAGAGCTGCAGGAAATATATGTCGCTTGCCAATACAATTGAACGCTGAAAATGCTCTTTCTCAGATTTATAATTGAATAAATTATCTCTGTTTCTCTCATTTTTAGCTAATTTAAAAATTATTTTATCCAAATTTTGATTTAAATATTAGTTTTTAGAGAGTAATTTTAAATAATAATATCATATATATTCTTTGCATTAGATTCATATATGCTTGAACTTTTCTCCCACTCGTTTTCAATTTAAGAGAAATTTGTTTTTAAACTAGTTTAACTAGTATTATTGAAATTAATATGTCTTTTTGAAATCTTTCTGCAAATTTAGTATTATACGTATCTCTCCATTCTGCGTAAAAATCATTGCGTATCATTGCGTAAAAATATCTACAATTAATATACAGCAAAAAAATATATTATAATACATTAACTACTAAAAATTAGAACGTTGTGAAGTTGTATGAAAATACATCAACAACGTCATAAAACTCATTACGGTTCATTATTTATTATGATGATTTTAAAATGACATCATAAAATCAAAGCACATATTAATTCGTTATTTAATGTAATATGTAAAATAAATCTTGTGCTTTAACTTCCTTTGCAAACTTTATTGATTCCCATTTAGATTTCTTATGATGCATTATATTTATTGCTTTTTGACATTTTTATTGATTGGAAAACATTTTAAAAGCATAATTGCTGCTAGTTTTACATTTTTTTTTAAATTATACTACACTAGATTTCAGTTCTGCCAATATTTTTTAACGGTGATAAAGAAAGGAATACTATAGAATATTTGCTTATTTTCACTTTTTAGCTTGAAATGGAATAGCGTTCGCAACACGTTTTCAGATTTCTATTTTACATGATTTATTTTTCTATATATATATTAAATTGCATTTCACTTTGCAGATAATAGTTTTCTATTTTTAAAATTGGCAAACTTAATTTTTAAAATTGAGAGAATTATTTTCAATATTCTTTAATCAATAAGATTTAATAAATCTGCACTCAAAGAAAGCATGATTTACTTAAAATATTTTTGGACAAAAATTATAATTTTTAACAGAACTCTACTCGTGTCCTAATTTTATACTAGCTTTCATCGTTATATTTTATTAAGAATTATTTGTGCAATACTCTGTAATTATTTCAAATTTAGAATATAATCGAAGATTATAAATATAGAAAAATAGAAAATTTAAATAATTTAATTTGGAAATACAAGCCAAAATTTTATCCGAAATTTTTTCCCACTCAGTTTAAAATATTAAACTTTAAAATGTTTGTATTTTTCCTACAAATTAATGTTACAATTATCTTATATTATATTATAAGTAAATTTACATATTTCTAGATCAAATAGAAATTATTTTATTATATCTATGAACGAGAAATAAAAAATAATGTTCTTTCATTTCATTTTCAAGTAAGTAAAATCAAATCCAGTTCAAATTTTTCATATCATCAGTGTCAAAAATTAGATACCTAAATTTTAATAAAAACTTAATTAGCAACTTTCTCAAATTTGGATTAGGATTTCTTCATAGCACTTCGACAAACGGCTGACTTTAAATTTTTTAATAAACTTTATTTACTGTCGTTTATTTATATTTCTAAGCAATTTCATTTATTATTAGTGCCAGCGCACTATTGTATTCCCTCGCGTACGTTTCCTCTAGCATATTTTTGCATAATTTTCATACATAATTTGTGCAGTATTCGTGTAATTTTCCCCTTCCTCAATGCAATCAGCAAAACTAGCTCCCTTAAAATTTAAAATAGATACCTGCATGTAGGAACTGGTTTTTGTCTTCCCTCTCAAACTACCTGCGAAGGTCACTTCCAACCTTTCCCTTCCAACTGTTGAACTTTATACCAGCCTAATACAAGAACCGGCCCATAACAATGAAGCAAACACGAACTGGCATTAAGTTTGCGATTTCGTGGAGTCGACTGCATATTTGTCTTCTCAAAATATTTACGGATGATTTGAGCCGTAAGGAATAGTAGGAAACCAGTAAGAACAGGCGATTTTCAAAATGCGGTAGAGAACAAATGAAAATATTATCTTATTAGAAGTATTCGTACGGGAATGTATGTTATTTTTAAAGAAATAATATAGTCAACTGTAGTTTATCTATGGCTACTTTTCTTTTCCTATGTTCTTACTGCAACCCGCCCTTCGAAATTAAAATCGCATAACTTTCTCTGTCAATTTCGGACGTTCTCTTTTTTACTAATTAAAAATTAGTAAAAGTAAGTATTAGTAAGAGTTTACGATATTTCGCTTCATAAGTATATTTAAAGGAGATTTAATTACATATTATTTTATAAATTGGAGACAGTTGTATTGGGACATTTAAATAGTAAAACTGTTTAAAATTTAGGAAACATAATAGTGGAAAATAGGTTTTATAAAAAATGTATATATTGCTCTTATCTTATATCTGAGCAGATTAAGGGAATTCTATTCTTAACATAAATCTTTGTGCAATTTGCTGAACAACAAAACCTGTTGGGTGAAGCAAGAAAAATATGCTCGAGTATATCTGTTTCTGGTTATGAATGGTTTAAGGAATGAAAAGTCAAATAATCGTTAAAGATCTAAAAATCGTCTTGTTGTGCAGAATCTAAGAATAATAAGAAGAATAAGTTGTAAGACTCTAAGAATGTTACTCGATTCTTTCTGGAATAATGGAATAATTTATTATTCAGCACCTAAATTTATTGACATATGTATATTTATATATATATGTCTGCATTTTAAGAAGGAAGAATTTAATGAAAGCTAAATATATAATTCTTTTTAATTCGTTTGTTTGCATACTCAGTTCTCCAAATTTACGTTACAAAGCTATAACATTCATGTTTATTTAGAAAATAGGAATTTTATCTAAAAATAATACTCAAAGCTTAGTTCTCGTTAAGAGATATTAGAGGATGGAGGAAGAGGAACAGTAACGTACTTTAGGAGGAGCAGTAACTGTTGTAGTATGTTCTGTTACCGATAGATGGCAGCACTACCAAATATTTGAATTGGCTCATATAAGTGATTTATTTTCGGAGAATCAGAAAAAATAATTGTTTTTTTTTTAATTTTCACTAATAATTTGCGTTGCTTTAAAACCCATTGACAGTTTTCAAACTCCTTTTCAGACAAAAAATTGTTAAATTAGTTTGTTTAAGTAATTTATATCAGTATTTTTTGAACGGATAGGATACGTTACGTATGGTATAGTTTCATGAAAATGCTTCCCTAACTCTTGTAGCAGAATTTTTTAGCCATAAATATCAGACGGGAAACATTATTTGGAATAATTTCTGAAGCATTTTTATTTCATTGGATACTGAAGTAAGTATATATCAATTTCTGACATTTGTTAAACTTCCTGTGATTCCTCCTTCGCAAATCTACTTCTTTTTTCACCAAATATATAGCTTCGTTGCATTTGAAAGATGTAAATTTTGTCATATCTGCAAGTGACATCTATTTAATTTCTATCTCTGATTCTTGTGTGGAAATGATGGAAGTTTAGGAGCGTGAAATCGTTGAATCTCCAATCCCAGGCTTGCACTCAAATATCGGCGTGCTAATCCTTATATTATATAAGCATGCGGTAGCGATGACTTTAGCTCATTACATTGTTTTCTATCTACTCGACTGATAGACAGCGGACGAATTTCAATCTACCAGTTTTAATCTACTAAAGAATTTCTGTCTGCATAATTTCTGTTAAGCTCTGGATATGAAGAGGAAAGGTATTTTGAATGAGGAGATTCGTAAAAATGTTAAAACTGCCTGGAATCGAACTTGAAGGATTCAAATTGAGGGGTTCAATGTTCCATCTCAGTTTTTAAAAAAATTAATATTTTATGTTTGTCCGAATGAAATCCAAGTTATTTTTCTGAACGGATCAATTTTCATTATTTTTTAATTTTTTATGAGAATTTTTCAAACAAATGATTAAATGATGAACTTTTTAAGATTTAATTTACAAAGATCGAATTAAATTAAAAAGTCAGCAATTAAAGTTTAAATTTTATGAACAGTTTTCCTTTGGTGATAATTATCTTTCAATGTGGTCTTAAAGACAAGTTATAATTACAGTGCTAACAGGAAGCTAACATAACCCCTCAGTAGTCGCCCAGTGGTTGTGAACGTTGAACAGTGATAGTTCGCAAGAAGATGCTAGTTCTAGCAAACGAGCTGGTTTTGTCAATGTTTTCGTGGTTTTGATCGACATATAATATAAACACAAACCAGTTTTAAATAAAATGTCCTCTATTCAAGTGTCCTCCTCCACAGGCAGATAATCTCTGTATGCTTTGCCATACTCAAATAAACACATAAAGGTAACAAAATTCTGCCACTACAGTTAACGTTTTTATACGTAAAATAATTCATACAAAACTTCAGAAGCATACATAATTAAAATAATCTTCGACAAATTTTATCTCTTTTTTTTTTTTTTTTTTTTAATATCAATGTTGTCAGAGAAGTCTAACTTCAGTCTTTAAAAATCATATGAATGCTAAAAAAACTGCATTACTAAAAGCTACATTTTTTATCACTCTAATAAAACATAGTATCATTGCAGATGTGAGTGCTAATACGATTTATTTTAGATCATATATAAAACAATACTGCCAATTTACATCTAGACTGCCAATTAAGGTTTTGAGAGTTCTTTATTTTACAAAAAAAAAAAAAAAAAAATATTCCTCCCTGTAAATAGAGACATTTGCTTTGCCTTAACTGTTTGATAGTAATATCATTCAATTTACTTTATAAATAATCTCCATAACTGGATTGTAAAAAGTACGATTAGTAATGCTTCACTAAGGCGGGTATATAAAAAACACATTATACAAACGAAAAGTTAATACACATTCTAACCACTTCTGAAAAACATCATTTGCAAATATGGGGCAACTATAAGTCTCTTGAATGTAATTGCTGCTTTAAATTCAAATGGTCCATCACGTTCTGACGATAGATTTAAATCGAAACATGTTACCAGAAAAAACTTCGGCGATAAATAATTTTAACATGTATGGGGAATGATATCAGGAAATTATTCATAGACCGAATCACTCGATATAACAAAGTGTTTCATGTACTATTTCTTAGTTCTACAGTTTCATACATTCTCTATATGCATATTGATATTGAAAATAAGCACGTTTTTATAACCGGAGTGAATATGAAATTTTACCTTATTTAAAAATATAAATTTCAAATCCTAAATTACCAAATTTATTGTTATTAGATACTTTTATATGCAGCCCAGCAGCGGCCGAGCGGAAAATTCGCTGAACACTGGTAGTTCGGTCCGAGGTTCGAATCCCGCGAACGGGCTGGCTGCATGGGCGTTTTCGCGATTTTCCCCATACGTAACGTGTATACGATCCAGTTTTCCTTAGAATGTCCTCTACGAAGGCACCCATCCCCTCAGGCAGATAGCCCTCGAGGCTTTGCCATAATCACACACTTTTATATGCAATTTGTAAACGCCTCTTATGGCGGGCACTCGCCTATGCAGCATCGTCCACTCTTAAAGCCAGAAGTGGTGGCTATTTCATTGTGGAAGGACCACCGTTGCTTCTTATGAAGGTACGAACAGTTATAACAATGCCTCCTCGAGCCCGAATGCCGCAATATACTGATTTTCTGATAAATAATGAGTGGAAAAATAATAATACCAGTAAGAAAATTTTTCAAGTTCATAGGTTTACCGAGATAATTTGCAGCAATTCTGTGTAATAATGAAGATTGAAAAATTAATATTTGCTTGCCATAATATAGCGTTGTTTGCTGTTTTTACGAAGCTTACTTGTCTGACAACAGTCAGCACAGGCCCATGATATTCCTCGTGACAAGGAATTCAACGCTCCTGTAGTTGGCAAGAACCTTGAGCATCATGCAGCTGGTAGCTCAACTTTAGCTCAGTTCCGCCTCCAATTTGGAGATAGAGCACACCATTTGAAATTTGAACCACTAACCTCTCGAGAGGACTTTTGGCTCACCGCTTATTTAGAGTACCCTCTTGCCACGCAATACTATCATCGATACCTTTTCGATTCGAATTTGGGCCCTTCGGTATAGGATAGTACTCACTAACTACTATTATGGCTCGGCGGATAGTACTGTTTCAATTTTTTAAGCAAGAGATTTTTTTTTAAATTAAGAATGAAAGAATAATTTTTCAAAAGCAATTATTATGCAAAATATTTAAGAGGAAACCTATAGCAAAAAGATTATACCAGACCTGCAAAGGCAGAAATTTAATCAAGGAATTTTTTCTCAATATATCAAATTATGACTTGTTTTCTAAATTCCTTCCTTTTCTTTTGTTTTTTGCAAGTGTTGTACTCCACAATCAGTAACTTAATTTAAAAACATTTTCTTATTAATCTATACACATATCTATATTCCAGCTATGGAGAAAATGCAGTATAGCAACTTTAGAGCTTGAGGCTATCCTTGAGGCATTTTCAAAATATTATCGTTTTTCTTTTTCAATATAACCTTCGCTTGTTCTTTAGTGTAATAAATTGGCTGATAGAAAAGTCCTCTTCTTTATACATCCTTCATAAAGATATTTCTTTTTATAAAAAAGCCAATAAGGATAGTTTGGTTGAACTCCTTATAAATCAATATATAAAGAAAGGCAAGTGAAATTAATTTTATTGAATTCGCTCCTATATGAAAGCTAAGTATCCATTTTCTATGTTTATTCAAAGAAAATAACTCTACAAATTGCGAATTTATCCTTCATTTAGTGTTTACTCATGCATAAAATAGATTTTCAAAATTGCTTTCGAGGCAATGTCAACGGCTTGAAATATCATTTCATTGCCTGTGCAAAACTTTCCTGATCTAAATAACTGGTACATTCTTACAGATATTAGGATAAGAAATTTCCATTAAAGATTTCTATTACTTAAATTAAAAATCATCTTGATCTAGTAGAAAACAAAAATTGCCCTTAGATAGCTACAAAATTTATTCAAAAATAGCGAATAGTAAAGTTGTTTCTCTGGAAATATATCTACCAAGTCTAACGATGATTCTGCATAATTGCTGAAACTATTAAAAAACCCAAAAATCACTCATTGCTTTTAATAACATAAACGCAAATGTAGCAGTCAGTTCTACTTTAAATTCCCATGTATTTCCCAGAAAATATGTCACATGTATATCCTAAGCAGTCCACTTCTAGTTCGGAGGCTCAGCACTTAAATAACTACATTGAAACTGGGAAATAGAATAACATATGACTCCATTGTA
Organism: Stegodyphus dumicola; assembly: GCF_044657685.1. Taxonomy (NCBI): domain Eukaryota; kingdom Metazoa; phylum Arthropoda; class Arachnida; order Araneae; family Eresidae; genus Stegodyphus; species Stegodyphus dumicola. The sequence goes on along the minus strand of NC_140770.1, from coordinate 57,748,956 downwards.
AGATAAATAGTAATAATAATAATAATATTTAGTCGCTATATGTTAGCTTCCTCAACTTTCTAGCCAACCATTATCGACTACACAGGATTTCTTCCTTCAACAAAAATCATTTCAGCAAACAATCATTGTTCATCTTAAATTTTTGGTTGGGCAAACTGCACAGGGCACTATCATATATTACAAAAATGTAATGCAGAAGCCCCTGGTTAGTACTAAATGCGTAACAGTTCTTGCAAGATTAGAACTATGTTTTTTAAGAAATTTAATCAAGTGCATTTTGATTACCTTTATGCCCAGTAGACAACATTATACATTAGAATCCTAAATATATTCTCATTTTGAAATATTCTTTCAAAAATCAACCTTTCTCTAAGCTTTTACAAAACGGCATAATGGCTGACCTGAAGGAAAGCTAAGCAATAGATTTTGTGTCAATCATACAGGACATAAACAGTATAGTTCGCACAAGTTTTCTCTTACTGGTTGATGTCATGGGTATATACGAGTAGAATTCATATAGCATTACTGACAGTGTGAAAGTCATTATATAGTAGCATTCACGGGGGCTTCTTCAGATGTTGTTTATATTATTCATACGTCTAGCTCGTCTTCAGGCAATGCTCACTTATGATGATTCTACATTCAACTTCTGTTATTAAGCTGTTCTTTTGCAGATGAAACCCAGTCTGCAATTTAAAAATTTCATAATGAAATTCCTTAGTCACTGTATGTTCTTTTTTGTGACAATTGCATTAATACAGAGAAACTCACTGAAAAGCAAAGGTTTTAAATATTTAACTGAGCTATAAAGTTGCACATATTTTGCAGAAATTTAACTTTCGGGTTGTTTTTTCTCCCATCAATAAAATTCCAACTTCTATATTCAAGGACCCCATTCCGGATATGAATTCCTGGGGTATTTATAGGATTCCTTGCCAGTGTGGTTTAATTTACATTGGCCAAACTAAGAGAGCCTTAAAATTTCGCGTCAAAGAACAAAACGAAAAGAAAAAAGGAAACACAGAGGTCTTCTGTTGCTCAACATTGTTGGTCCGAAAATCACACTTTCAATTTTTCTGCTGCCAAAATTATTCAAAAAACATCTTCCATTGGAGAACTGGATTTTCTAGAGGCATTTCACATTCATAAAAATCTTTCTGTTCTAGTTAACGATCTAATTCCAATCCAAATTTGCCTTCGGCTTTTAGAGAAATTATGTTTTAGTTCTGGTTTCGCCAACAGATGGCGCCACTTGCTTATTCTTGTCCAGGCTTTCTTATCTTATCTAATCATTATTTCCTATCTTGTTCATTTGCGGTTTTGCAGCTGAAGATGATGGTTCGGTAAAACCATCGAAACTAGTCCTGTGAAAATTTTGTAGGTATAACGCTGATTTTTGTTTTTTGACTTCTGAATTAGTATTTAACTGAGTTTGGATCACCCTATTAATGAATGCAAAAGGAAAAATTATTAGAGAAACAACAGAACGAACACGATGCCAATGTATAAAATTTGGTACTTTTCCTGTTATCGGGACCACATTCAGATATCATACATCTTTAGAATTTGTAATCTAATTGCCAATTTTGAAAAGGCATTCTTTCACTTTTTAAAAAAGTAAAATTTATAACGATTTTAAAAGTAAATACTGGCGAATTCATATGAACCAGTCTCTTGGACCAACGGACCAAGGCGTAGGCTTCCGGAGTACCTTTGCTGAAAACAGCCATTACCTCCACAACTTCATTAAGAAAAACTGAATAATTAAAAGATGAGTATGGCTAAGTAAAAGGAACGAGAACCTTTAAGGGTTTAAAGACAGAGACAGGAGAACGAGAAGGAGTCCACAGAAAGCGACGAAAAAATTCTTTCAACTCCTAATTTCGACTAGGTAGGGGTCAAAGGCTTTCCGCCTCAGCAATTGAGGAGAGAAAGAGGTGATTGTTGAGGCGATGAAAATTTGCAAGGGGACAAAAATATGTCAACAGTGGTTACCCTCCCAAGTACTGTCCGCGCCCGATGCTGCTTGACTTCGGCCCAAGGCCCAAGGCGATATTTTCCGGAGTACCTTTGCAACTTAATGCAATTACCTCCACAACTTCGTTAAGAAAACTGAAGTAATTAAGAAAGAGCATTGGCTAAAGGGAAGAGATCGAAACCATTAAGGGTTTACTGTGAAAGAAATGGATAAGAAGTCCACGCTGGGGACGAGAAATTCTTTCTGCTTTCAACTTGTTATCCAAGATTGAAAGAGAGAGAGGTGATGAGTTTGACTTCGGTGATCGGGCGAGAACCGGTACTTTCAGCATGGTATGGACATTGAAAAATTTAAGGGGAAAAATAACGTTAACAAATAAAATTCGATCAAAGGGCCGCTACATCTTTAGAATTTCTAATCTCGTTGCAAATTTTGAAAAGGCATTCTTTCACTTTCTAAAAAAGTAAAATTTATAAAGATTTTAAAAGTAAATACTGGCGAATTCATATGAACCAGTCTCTCGGTGAGTGTGGAATATTTGAAATTTATAGTGGCGCTCAAAGCAAGCCCAAATGTTAACCGTTCTTGCTTGTTCAGAACGTCTTCTGATGGCAGCGAGGAAGACCGCTGACAGAATTTGAATGCCAACAGGCAGGTTATTTTGGCATATAAAATTGTTTATATGTATGTTCGTAGGATATAATTTGAAGATTGTACATATTAATGCATACATAATAAAGGACTATAAACACCATGAATAACTCCACTTTTGAACCCCGAGATTACTAATTCATCAGCGAGTTTCACAAAGCATTTAGCGACATCCCAATAACAGAATAGTACCTAAAATTCTAATCAATAGTATAATGATTGTGTCGCCCAGACAGAAAAGTGGTTAGTGACACTTATTGCCGTTACGAAGTGCTCAGATTCTAGTCTCAGCAAAGACATGGATGAAAATTGTCTGTCCGTTCACAGAAAACAATGTGTACACCTATTAGGTGCCTCCATAATAAAGTAAACACCGTTCCTGGCCTTAGTAGTGGCGAACGTCTATAACGGCTAGTGCTCACATCTAGAAATTAAAAAATAATAATAATAAAATGGTTGTATGCAAATTCAAGGTTATATTGTGATTTAATAATTAATGAATTAGTCATTTAATTCCGACTCAACCCACAGACGTTTCAGAAGAAAACTTTCGATGGTTTCAAGAACCTTCTTTTCAGGAAAAACGAATTAAATTATTTGTTTCCTTTGTTTTTAGGATTGAACCATGAAGTCTTGTTGGGCTGTACTTCTTCTCCTGGTCATTTTGCAGAATTTGGCCTTGAGTGCACTTGGCGGTCATCACCACCATGGAAACTCGAATCTTGCCCACATCCTAGCTGCAGGTCTCATCGTCCAATTACTGGCAAGTGCTGGCAAGCATAAACATCATCACCACCATGGCCATCATCACGAGCACGAAGCTAGACATAATGAAATTGGTTATGGTCACGAAGAGGCTCTTCCCTATCACGGCCAAGAATGGAATAATCCATCTGATGGCGGTTTGCAGACACAACCCTCTTTCGCTACTGGTTCTTGGGCAAGAACTCCATTGGACCTTGCTTATGCTCGCTCGCGTTTTGAAGAACCTTTGCTTGAATCTTACAATGTCCCATACTTTTATCCACCCCCTTCAGGAATGTGGAGGCTGCATTAATCATCGACATGCTCTTTAAACTCCTGATTTTATTTGCCGTAATAAATGGCAACATAGTACAATTTCAGGCATGAATCGAATATGCAACGTTTGAGGTAATCTTGAAACTGTCCAGAAGCTTTTGCTGATAAAAACATCTTTTACTCTTTTCCCGTTCATCTTTCCTTACTTTTCACATAACTGTGCTTCTTCTGTTTTGATAATAATTTGTGCATAAATGTTTGTTTTCTGGCAATAGTGCTAAGAAACTGTGTTTAGCACTTTCTAAATTTTGCTTTAGATTTGCATATGATTTTTATTATTTTGTGATACTAAGTTCTTCTCCTTTTAATTATAGTTGTTTATCTAATTTTTAATATGTGTTTACTTCTTATTTAGAATTTACTTTTGACACTTAAAGAATTGGAAACTCTCTTTAAGTTTCTAGTTTTTATATCTTTGTAATATTTTTTCTCTTGTTTTTGCATTCAGTAATATCCCTTGTTTTATTACTTTATTGAATTTTTATGCATTCCGTGAATTTTTTTTTTTTTAATTCACTGAAAGTTAACCGAATTAGTCATCTCGGTATCTTAAACGATCTTGAGCCATAGAATACATCATGTAATATTTACTCAAACATTAAAGTATAGTTGTTCCCGCATTGATATGTAATGAAAGCACATAAAATCTGCTCTTGACGCATTGCGCATGCCCAGAGATCAGTGGCGTACTCGTACTCTTAAAAAAATAACAGTTTGCAAAGTTGTAATGAGTTAAGTGACAGTATTTCTGGGTTTTATATGCAATGAATCAAGAGTTTTCATTTATCCAAATAAATATACATTTAACATCAACAATACTTTACTGTTTGCATAAATAAATTTATTCAATTTAATACCACTTTGAGAGTGGATCGAATATTTGTAAAATAAATCTTTGTATGTAAAAAGCCAAATTATAGATTTTATATATATTTTGTAAATATGTAAATGAATTGTATAATAAAAATAGTTTTTTTTTTATAAAAAATGAGATTTTTTTAACATTTTCTGTTGATATATTTTGATGTTGAAACTAAAATGAAGTAATTCCGATTTTCGTAAAGGAAAAACAAAGTGTTTATCAAAATGAGATTACATGAGTTACTATAATATGGCATCCTTTGCGAGAGTGCTAAATTTAATTTAATTAAATGTAGTTTTGCGAAATTTCAGAACAATGGCTTTTGGGAAGGGTAGTTATTTCAAAAGATTTTGTAACAGTCAGTACACCAAATACGAGAGAAGTTTTTAACTCCACTCAGGTACAAACTTAAACTGAGTAATAATTTTATAAAACTACGTTCTACCGAATCCGCTTGCGTGCAATAGAAGGCAAAAAACTTCGTGTAGCGTCTCATTAATAGATGGCGAATGTTGCTAGCTAATAAAGTATAACGGCAGCACTGAATCAAATCTTAAATATAAACAAAATATTTTAATATTTTGTTTACATTTAAGATTGTAAGAATTTCCGAAAATAATCGGTTATGGTTATAATGTTTAAAATCAGATGTTAAATATAAACAAAGATTAAGAATTTTCAAAAATAATCGATTAAGGTTATAATGATTTACATCAGATGTTAAATATCAAGAAAATATTAAGAGTTTCCAAAAATAAATCGGTTACGGTTATGATGATTAAAATCAGATGTTAAATATAAAGAATTTCAAAAATAATTATCGATTAGGAAAAATTTAGTTAAAACTGAGTAGAATTACAGTCGTTTAATAAACATCTGATGCTTAATAAATAGAGAAAACCTTGCTTAATAAATTTCAAACAAAAAATTTTAAAATAAAATATAAAAAAGTTAATCTAAAGGCTATTTCTATTAGCTAGCTCCTCGACGACAACACTCAAAAACTGCAGTTGCTCTTAATACCTTGCGATATAATTATTGGTTATAAAGATATAAAGAGTAACTGCAGTTTTGAGTGTTGTGGTCAAGAAGTCAAATTTCATACTTTTTAGTGCCAATCAAGCTAATAGAAATAGGCTTTAGATTAAAAATTTCTTTTATATTTTATTAACTACTTTTGCCTCCCAAAAGCTGAGGGGAAAATTATGCACTTGATTAAACGCGTTTACAGCATTACAAATGAGAATTAGTTACAGATAAACTACTAATAACTTTCACAACATTATTTTCTTAAATGAAACCTACATTCCAATAACAATATATAGTTACATAAACATTAAAGTATCTGACAGATATCGAGCCGATATCTTAAGGTTAACTCGGACCCCGTCTGAGTTATCTTGTAAAGCCTCAGAGACATCTCACGTGAATGAGTCTTGATCTCTCTCACCAAGAGAGATATTGGACAAACAAAGGATGAGGGGGAAACTAAAAGACTCAGATTTTGAAATATCAGGCGCATCACCCCTCCATAAGACGGCAATGAGCTAGAATGTAAATAACAGAAGTAAGGTGAAATCACATGTTAGGAAAGTTCCTTAATGAGATACATTCCGCATGAGAAGAAGAGAAAGAATGACCTTGCTTGTTTGCATTAGTTGTACATAAGTCAAGTGATCTCTGAGGTCATCTGCATTGTTTGTTTATAAAGGTAAACATAAGTCACGTGATCAATGAGGTCATCGGAATGTATCTCATTGTTAAAACATTTGCCGTGTTCGTGTAGCTTAAAGAAGAAGAAATTGCACAAAATTGGCTTCGAATAATAAATGCAAGGGAAAATAAAATGGATGATTTGCTAATGTAAAAGTGCAGATACTAAATGAATATACTGCAACGTATTTTGCAGTATTTAACAAAATAACAGATGATCTTCTTAGTAAAACATAAATTTTAGTTTTAGTTTAAGAAGATACATAATTTGAATACAATCTTTTAGTTAAAAAATTTTCATATATCTACTAGATGGTAAAACTTTCAGAATGTAATTTTAAAACAATTTTTTACGTTACTGAGCAACGGTTACATGATACAAATATGGCGTTGCCACTCCAATAATAAATATAGTTATTTGTTAAATAATAAAATATTGCAATACTCAATAAAAGTGAAACTAATAAAAGGTTATTTTCAAAACCTAAAAAACGCATGTTAATAATTTTATTGTCATGCGATGATATGTAGTTGCTTTATTTTTTACCATGATATTTTCAATGACGATGTTTTTAAACTTTGAAAAGCTTTGTTTTTGAAAAGTTTTCGATTTGAACAATAAACTAGTCCTCAGAAGGAAAAACTATGTACAGTAGAGGAAGAGGAAAATTATGAGAATATTTTCAAAATTTTCAGAACTTAACTCTAAAATGTTAGGAGGAAAATACGTAAGCAAATCCGGTAAATATTGTAAGTTGTAAAAAAATAAATATAAACTAACATTTGGAAAATAAGCATAATATCAGAATAATTTGTAACGCTCCTGAAAATGATGTAATATTATAAATCCACAACCAGAGTTTAATTCAAGTGATGAAATGAACACATAATTCATTTCATCAAATTCACTAATTGTTATGTTAATTGTTTTCGTCACTTCTTTCAGTCAGTTTCACAGAACGTAAATCCTGCGGGATCTAAATAGCAAGCGAAGCTATAAGTTAAATAAAAAAGAGTTTAGTGTAAAACTACTATTAATGGTATTTTTCCTCGTGAGCCGCTGATTTGAAGCTTAGGCTGCATTCAGTAAGTATTTTCTGGCTATTGCTGGTGTTTATGTTCAGAGGTCCGGTTTAATTTAGAGACGGGTTGATAAATATTGAATTTACAATTTGTATTGCACATATTTAAGGGGACTCATACACCTTAAAACCCATAAGACCTTCGAATAGATGACTGTTGCAAGAATTGGAATAACTTATTTATTTTAAAAGCAATTACTTTTACAGCTGACTACATAATATAGCTAGCTGCTTTCATAAATAGTAATCAGAAAGTTTGTGTTGCCACAAATATTTTTATAATTTAATCTGCTTTTTGACAACATTTTTCGTCCTGTTTCCACCTTTCGCGCACAGTTTAAAACCTTCTGTTTCATAATTTAATTCCAAATTTAATATATAGCTTTTATAACATTTGAAGAGTACTGTGAACCTAAAATTCTAAAAATTTCATGTTAAATTTTTATTTTATTTTGAGTTGATATAATAAAATGTATTTTATTAAAACATTTTGTAATGTTTTCGTCCATAAAATTTTTCAATATTAAAATATTCATCAGATTTTTGGTTCAGTTAGAAAATAGTGCCCATATAAAGAATTCCATCCAATTTCAAGGATGTACCATTAGCCATTTTTAAAATATCATGCGCGCAAGGTGGAAACGTGGCGAAATATTTTGTCACAAAGAGGATTAAATTACAAATATATTTATGGCTACACAAACTTTCTGGTTACTAGTTTCCAAAGCATCTATATTATGTAGTCAGCTGTAAAAGGTTGGAAGTAACGGCTTTTAAAATAAATAAAATATCCAAATTCTTGCAACAGTCGCATATTCGAGGATCATAAGGGGTTTAAGGTGTAAGTTTTTGTATTCCAAGAACACGCACGGAAAAGTATGTGAATTTGTTAAATTTTTAATTGTATACTAACAAGTTGTAGTGTACATAAACTTTCAGTTTGTTTTTATTTTTATTTATTTATATTTATATTTCTCAGGCGCTGCAGTGCAAGGATGATAACATGGCTGTAGCGAGAATGTCGAACACATTGGTAGTGCAGAAGATTTTTCAAGCGTCTAATAACTTAAAGGTTCAATTAGGTAACACGTTCATAACACAGAATGCTATGCAAGACCATAATAAGTTGAGAGTCAGTCAGGTAACACGTTTATAGTACAGAAGGTTATATAAACGTGTAAAGCTGACACTCAGTCATGTAACACGTTTATAGTACAGGAGATTATGCAAGCATACTATAATACGTTGAGTCCAAATAACACGTTTATGGTACAGAAAGCTAAGTAAGCATGTAGAAAGTTGAGACTTTATACAGTACAGAAGATTATATAATTTTTAAATAAGTTGAGGTTCAGTTATTTAATACGTTTGCAGTACAGGAGGTTACTCAAGCGTATAATAAACTCACAGTCAAGCAAGTAGCACGTTTGACTTGCTCCAAAAATAGCACGGACGAAAACGCCACGGAAAAAGCAACGCAAGGCGAAAATGTCATCGTACGAAATATCGTAGGAGAAAACAAACCAAGGGAAAAAACATCGCAGTTCTAAAACTACAAAACAGAGTCATCGGGAAAAAAAACGCGGTTCAAAAACTTTTCAAAGTTTAAAAACATCGTCATTGAAAACATCATGGTAAAAAATAAAGCAACTACATATCATCGCATGACGATAACATTATTAACATGCGGTTTTTAGGTTTTGAAAATAGTAAATGCATATTTGTGTAATGATTTATGAGGAGGAATGAAGCTCTAGAAGTATGAGATCATAAGTAAAGAGATTTATTTAAACCTTTAATCTGACCCTGTATTTATTTTCAGACATTCGCTTCATTCCTTTTAAGAGATTTTGCAGTATTTAACGTTCACCAGATTTGGTTATGTGGTTTCAGCCTCACTTTTAGTTCAGTAAAAAATAATTCATTTATTGTACATGTTTACTTATCTGTGGATACGTTAAACCAAACACGTAATTCCTTTCGAGAGAGGAACAGAAATTGCAGTCAATCAAGTGGAGTTATAGTCCATCCCCTCCCCCCCCCAACAAAGATTTGAGATATCGGGAGGAACACTTTGCTCGAATTCGCCATCGAAAACCAGATGATCGCTTTATCGTATAAATGCCACTTAAATCTGTGTTTCTAAAAACATAACTTTGGGCAGTTTCAAAGAGCTTGCGTCAAAATGCTTATATACGGTTTTGAGACTATGAAAGCATACACAACGATGAAAGTGTTTTATACTGAGTTCATGCAAGAACATGAAAGTTTGCATCATATGGTTGAGTCTAAAAGGGAAGCTAGTTCAAAGGCGGTTTATTATCAACCTCATCACGGGGCTACAGACCTGACAAGGATACCATATGTCTGCACGTGATCTTAACGCTAGTGCAAAAACTAATAACGGTCAGTTCTTCAATAGCATTCTTTTAAAGGGAGGTGTAATACTAAAAGTCCATTTTTCTATCATGCTTAGATTTAGAAACATCTTTATCCCTTTAATTGTAACATAGAAAAACTGTTTCTACAAATTGAAACTGACAAGTCTTAAGTCGATTTTCAAAGATTTCTTTGAAAAAAATCCACTTACAGAACCTTCTGCAAAGGCCTGCGCTTTTCAAACCGCTGGGTATGCAACAGCATGTGCTCCGTTCTCAGCTCAGGGGACAGTTCATCAAATAGTTTTCAATGTAGGAAAAGACTTTTCTCTAGCTTCGTTCGCATTTTTAATCGAGTTCTACATGGACAATGTCCTGTCAGAGACTTCAGACGTTATTCAAGTAAAGAGTTTTCAGAGATAGTTGACCCAGTTGCTTCAACGGCGTGGAATTGAACTGTACAAATGGCTCGGTAATAACACTGAGTTAAATTAAGGGAATTCTAGAAAACATCCTTTTTAGCATTCAGCAAAGAAATGATTGTGAAAGCCCTAAGAATGTAGTGGAATACATATAGTGATTCTTTCTCCTTCAAAGAGTCTACTGAACCTGACTGCAGATAGACCAAACAAGCAGTGCTATCCGACATAGCTTGCAATTACTTTCCCTTGAGTTTGGTTGGACCAGCCATTACCAAAAAGTTTATAGGCACTTCAAAGTTATTGGCACGAATCACTTCCCGGGCAATATCATTAGAAAGGCACAACTTTGCCTCAGCATTTCCCATAATCGTAAATCTACGTATTCCGAGATTTGTGTTAAGCAAATTTTTATAGAAAAAACGTTACTCACGGATTTGCTGACGGCTCGAAGGCTGTGTATGGAGCTGCGGTTTGTCTTCAAGTTATTTCAAAGGAAAGCCTGCAACCAGATATCTTTCGTGTATAAAGTCGTAGGTTGCTCCAAGCGAGACAATGGCAATTCCCAGAATGGAGTTGTCAACATGCTTACTTATTTCCCAACTGGTTATTAGGACTCTGTTATCACTGAAATTAAGATTTGACCTTATTTATCCATAGTCAGGCTTCACTACCTTTCTTGCGTAGATTAATATGTCTCGCCATCGACTTAAGATATTTGTAAGCAACTAGATTTCAAGGATTCAGCAGCGGGCGGAAAATTTCAAATTGGATCATATATCCTCAGAGAGTAAACCAGCAAACACAATCTCACGTGGGTTGGGTGTTATAACTGGATGCGGTGGCATGGTCTACAACAGATTTTACAATAACAGATATAAATAAGCCTAAGTTAGGCATGAGAAGTCCTGCAGACGATCTTTATCTAAAGGAATTGCGACCTCTTTTGCCCCTGTATTGGTAAACGTTTTCTCTTCGAAAATTTTCTCCCTTCAAACAGCGAAACCTGTAATGTCAAAAGGCAGTTGAGATTTCTTAATCTCTCTTTAGATAAAAGCGGTGCTATCTGTATTGGAGGACGTTTGAGTTAGTCAGATCTGTGCTACAATCGGAAATATCGTATAGTTTTTCCAGCTGAGCACAAACTAACGAAACGTATCATGGAATATTATCATAAAATGTTATTTTATGTGGGATTATGTGGGCTATTCTTAGCAGTGTACGTTCAACACTTTTCCCTATGGGCGGTAGAAATTAGGTAAGGTAGATAGTTCACGATAGTATGCAGTGCTGTCTACTAAGCCCCACTGCTGCGTTGCAACTAATGGGTGGCCTTTCTGACGAAAGTGTAATTCAGTGTTTTACCTTAGAGAATATCAGAATAGACTCTTGTGAGATCTTTTCTGTGGAGTATAGTGGTAAAAATAGGTGTCTTCCAAAAAACATATATTGTAGGTTTCGTTTGTGTGTCTACGAAAGCTGACGTACTTTGAGTGGTGTCTAATCTAAAAATCGAAGTTTTAATGCAACTTTGAAATAGATTTTGCATGACGAGTAAAATGTTCCGTAATTTTAACAGATAATGCATCCAATTTCATAACGCAGAATTCTGCTCACGAGGAACTAAAGTGTTTGCAGAATCTTGTAAGTATCTAATAAGAATCCGATGACAAATTATCAGGTTTTTTTGGCTTCTGAAGAAGTACTGGGTAAGTTTTTTTTGTACAGAGCTCCACACTTCGGAAGGCTTTAGAAAGCTGGTGTTAAATCTTTTAAACATAACCTAAAAGAGACAGTTGCTGAAGAACAGATATTGCCCAATAAGTGTGAAAAACATGGCACCTTGATTATATTAACCACTTGCAACGAAAAGCTAATTATAATTTTTCTGAAGATAATGTTTTTCTTGATGCTCTTGCAGTGTCGAAGAAAGCTTATTTACCTCCCTGAAAATGGTCTTTCTATCGAACGGAAGAAAGTTGGTCCTGATGGTAAAATTCATGTGATGATCGTAAGAACGTCAACTGGTACCGTTGAAAGATGCATTTCAAAACTTTGAATATTGACTGTCCAGTATGACATTGTTGTATTATGTAATATTCAATTTATTATAACAATTTGTTAACTCTAATATATACAAATATTTTCATATGTTTGTTATACTTTATGGAACTTGTTTGTCTTACATGTTTATTTTGTCTTTCAAAATTGGTAACGGGGCAGTATCAACTGTGAGGATATAACAGTCACATACGTTTCATTATTATTCCAGTAGTTTCAATTGTTGTCTGTTTTGTAGCTTAAATTCTTATAAAATAAATTAGTTCTTAGTTTTCTCACTATTAGCACCAATTTATTCGTCTTAATTTATAACAGCTTGACCGTCGAAGCGAGTCAAAAACACTTGTTCCTGAAGCGAGCGATTTTATGTCAAGACAACAAATTACAAATAAAAAAAGGAAACACAGAAGTCTTCTGTTGCCCAACACTGTTGGTCCGAAAATCACACTTTCAATTTTTCTGCTGCCAAAATTATTCAAAAAACATCTTCTATTGGAGAACTGGATTTTCTAGAGGCATTTCCCATTCAAAAAAAAATCTTTCTGTTCTAGTTAACTATGCTAATTCGAATCCATCTTTGCCTTCGGCCTTTAAAGAAATTATGTTTTAGTTCTGGTTTCATCAACAGATGGCGCCACTAGCTTATTTTCTGTCCAGACTTTCTTATCTTATCTAATCATTATATCCTATCTCGTTCATTTGCGCTTTTGCAGCTGAGGATGGTGATTCGATAAAACCATCGAAACTAGTCCTGTGAAAATTTGAAAATATAAAGCTGATTTTTGTTGTTTGACTTCTGAATTAGTATTTGTTCGGCGTGTTATTGTGTCTTAACAAATCACATATTTACAAAACCATACTACATCCCATGCTGAGTTACGTTTACCCTGCTTGGGTATACTCTTGCAAAACCAACTGGAAGAAGTTTGAGGCTAAGCAGAATTACATCATAAGACAAGTCACTTGCGCCTCTGGTTTGTTAGGAATAATGTAACCATGAAGAACTAGGCATAGCACAATTTTGTGCCTTTTTCAATTACCTGGCACAAAACTTTCATTTGAATCATAAGAACTGTAAGAATAACATCATTCCTATCTACTATAATTATTATTACAATTCTCGTAATTACATGAAGCGACCAATGACCATATTAAGTAATAATTAGTAAATAACTCTTTGTTTCTCTGTATTTTGTTTCTTGCATCATACAAATTTTGTATCATTTGCACCATTTATTGTTACTTCTGTATTTAATGCATGTGGATGTTGCCTAAAATTGTTTCACTTGCTTGTATAAACTCTATGTGCTCTGATTTGAACATAAAAAGCTTTTAGCAGTAACCTCATGTTACAAAGTATTAAACTATAGGCTATCACTACCTGTTACGTTCTTATGCATGTGTCGATCCACTTATATATCGTTTAATCCTCGAGTAACTGTTTACCATCAAACATTATCTGGATTATCAAAAATTATTTGGATTATCTTAATAATCAACGATTTTTGAATGAGATTAGACTTCACGTCTGAGCCCTCATGTGCTAATACAAGTTCTCCTAGTAAAATAGCGATTTTAACGGTTATTTCGTGAGCGACGAGCGTAGCGCCCCTCCCCCCCCCCCCCAGAGTGCAGGTTACCAATTGATATATTTAGATCGCCTCAGGACTGCTATATTTCCTGCTTTACATCGCTAAAAGGTACAATCATGAAACGATTGTATCGACTCTGTAAACAATGGCTACCACGGATAACACAGTCGACATCTTTGATAGTAAAGACTGGGGTCAGCAACCACTTTTACCTCTCACCAAACTGTATAGATGGTCAAGAGAGGTAATATTTTCGTTCGAAAAGTTCGACAGTGAGATTTCAGTGAATAAGCATGAATTAGGATCCCCACAACACGTTTTTTCGATTTTTTAGAATGATATCTCTCTGTGTATATGTGTGTTACGATGTTTTCGTCCATGATAACTCTTCTATCAAACTTCCAAAAATTTCTAGCTTCCATATTTAAGCTATCTTCGCTCATGTTGTAGGGTTTATATTTATTTTAACTAACATTTATTTTAAGTTTAAACTATCTTTCCTGTCAAGCCTTACTTTCCCCTGGAACTGCCAATGCCAGAGTATGTAAATTTTAGTAGAACGCGCAAGGATTCAAATTATCAGCGGAAGTATTCTGAGTTAAATAGAAAGGAAACGAGTTCGAGGTGTGCTGTTCTTACTTCACGAGCGCGGAGGTAGTTAGACAGAAATTGAAGAACCCCGCGTTTCGGCCTGTGTGCTTGCCTCGGAGAATTGTTAATCGTTCAACGTGATATTCAAAGTTTGCTGAATTAGCAGCGGTATTGTAAAACGCGGTGAGGTTAGTTACTTTTAGAGAGCCTCGTAGTTAGAGTCTTGTTATTATTTCTTTTCAGGTTCTTATTTTTATTTTACCGCCGGGTCGGCGTAGTTTGTGAGCGTCAAGAGCACGCAATTGTAATTTCTTAAGTTGAATAAAAAGGGACTTAAACCCTTAGCAAGACTCTGTCTATTTTCCAGTTTCAACAGTCACCTCTTGGTTGCGTGCAGGTTGGAGGCGCGCAACTCTACAATGTAAAAAGTTGATTAGATTTTCGGATAAAATTGAATAACCGGAAGTGATACTTAAAACACAGAAGTTTTTAATCGACATCCGGAAGTGGTTCAGTACGTTGAAGCTCATAACAGTTTTTAATCAAAAACATGTTACAAAATTTTCATTTTTAGTATTTAAGATTTTTTGTCAGTGAGAATAACATATTAGACTTTGGCTAAAACTGATGAACCGTAAGTGATATGCTACTCAAAGCTCTGAAAAAAATGCATTATTATATAGTCCAGAACTTGTCGAAAATTGTTGAAACATTAGATAAAAATAAAGAGCATTTTGTAACGATCGCGGGGCTATACGTACAGAGCAAAATTAATTTAAATTTATGAGTACAACAGAAATAATATAGAAGAAAATTCAATAATGGTATTCATTCCAATATTTATTTTAAATATACTATAAACACTTATTTTTTTAGTTAAAATCCAGTTAAATCGTATTATATTATGGTGGAAAATAAAGTGCAATTTTAAATGAAGGAAATAAAGAATCAAGCATTTGAGGGTATAAATTTAGAAAAACCAATTTATACACATGGCCAATAACGCCTCATCAAAGATTTCGTATTACGGACCTTTCTGTTTGTTGGAACAACAGTTACGTTTCCTTTACAAACGAGCAACATTCAGTGATACTTTACTTAAAGATCTTTGCTATTTTAAAACATCGAAATGGTGGGAGGTCATGTACTGGCCACATCATATTTATTTTATTTTATTAGTCCAAAAAGGAATGTACTCCCGAATGGGATATTAGTTTCGAAATGACATTTTGCGTTGAATCGCTAAAAAAAGGCTTACCACTTTTCAAATTGTTGCTGCTAAATATTATCGTCCTTATTATTTTCAACGAAATTAAATAATACAGAAAATGTGCATGAATGTATGCATGTTTTCGCATTATGAAAAACAATGGTTTCTACAGCCATCAAATTCTGAATAACGTAGTCCTCTACTCGAACATTCGCACCTGAAAGCCATAATTTTGAATTTCGAATTTGTT
The DNA here is from genome assembly GCF_044657685.1 of Stegodyphus dumicola. Lineage (NCBI taxonomy): Eukaryota > Metazoa > Arthropoda > Arachnida > Araneae > Eresidae > Stegodyphus > Stegodyphus dumicola. The sequence goes on along the minus strand of NC_140770.1, from coordinate 57,733,089 downwards.
TTATTATCTATTTCATATTTTGGAAAATTTTAACGAATTTTTGATTAACAAACTCAAAGATTTCAAAGTGAGCTGTAACAACACTGTACGGAATAAAGCATTTTTATCTCCAGCAAGCGATATTGTCTATCGAAAATTCTAAATCTATATTGTTTTTAAATATTATAAAATTCAATCTAATTTTCTGTGGCGTAAGCGTCAAGAGCGGGATATTAAACAGATAAATTAAACGCCCAAAATGTTTGTAATAAAAAGACCAAAAAAAAAAAAAAAAAAGTTTTGCAAAGCCATCTTAGCAAGAAAACCGCTATTTGTATGATGAACGGAAAATCGACTGTATGCCGACACATAACACTGCATCGGTAATTTAAAACGTATACTGCTATGCTGCTTTTAAAATTTTCGTTCATTTGCTATTAAACTGTGTATGGTGGAAGTGCGAAGAAAATGATGCTTAATGATAAAGCTAAAAATGAAAAAAAAAGGGGGGTGAGGCGGGGAGGGTCGTCAGTAGAAGTGCATGCAAAAGCAGACAATTAGACTATAGACTCAGCAAGAGCGTTAAAAATCCGTGCACTAAACTGTGCTTGCTCACCACACTTTTATGCACAAAATCACTGAAATACAGTTATTTCACAAAAGTATTCGAACGCTTACATTATTTTTCTTTGTTGATTATTGTATATTTTACTTATACAAAATATAAATACTTATACAAAATATAAATTTATTTCTGTTGAACAGAAATAAATAAAAATTTATATTTTGCTAAATTGTGTTCTGAAACTTTTTGGAAATTGTATTATGCAGTCTGGTTCATCAGGTAATCTCTTAACGATGGTGCTACCATCTATATGTTGATGATAGCAACAATTTCTGACGGGTTTTGAGAAATTCCTGTGACGCAGGTGATGCCAAGTCAGAAGACTCAAATAAAACAAAGAAAACTATCGCCTTATATTAGGTCTGACTGTATAAATCATTAGTCACAAACTAGCCGCCCAAGGGCCGCATTTGGCTTTCGAAGCAGTTTCACATGAGACAGTTTTGCCATTGTTTATTCTGAAGGTTTTCCCACTTGGAAAGTTTCTTAAATGGTTTATTTTTAGTTTCATTAAGTTATTTAATAGGTAAATCAATATTTTAGAATAATTTGAAATAAATGTCAGTCTGTAAATCTAGTATTTAATTGTCAGTGCTTTTGAATTACAAAATGTAATCATTAGAAATTTATTGCAGATACCAACATTTAGATTTTAGACAGACAGAAAATAAGCATAAATTTGGCTTTTTTTTAAATCATTATTATTACTGTTTGATAAATGTTTAGTAAGTAAAGTTTAAAACTCAGTTAAAAGTAACCTTTTAAATTTATTAAGCATTTCGGACTGTCAGGTGCTTTCATATCCTTCCTCAATGCCATTTGAATTCGAGACAACTGGAATAAATAATTTAGCTTCAACCAGTTTGGGTCACGTGATTGCTCAATGTAAATATGGAGCTCTTATTATTTAAAAAAAAATGCTATGACTCTTTCTTGTTGTCTCCCAGCTCATAATTTCCTGCCTAGAGCCCTTGGTTTCAAGACATTTCTGAAATATTTTTTAATTGCCCAAAATAATGTTCTACTCTTAGAAATAAAACAAGCGGACGTTAGGGAGATTCAGAGGAATATTGTGCCAAAGGTCATACCTGTTTGCTGATTGTTACAGGACTTACTGAAGAACACGAATGAAATTTGAGGTCGTAGGTTGGATTGCAATTTAATTCTATCCACTTCTTACCAGTAAGGAATATTAGGAGTTTATTTATCATGTATTTTTTAAATGACAGGAAAACAAAGAAGCAGTACCAAGAACTTTCACTTTTATACAATACGAAAAGTATCTAATATTAAAAAACTACTTTACATCTAAAAGTTTCAACATACATAAAGATATAATAATGCAAAAAAGGCTCCTGCCAGGATTTTAAGCGTTAATATCGTTAGAAAACTTTTCAAAAAATCCAGCATTAAGGCTAAAATATATTAAAAAACAATGAATCTTCTTCAACAAATTTTTCCTGTAGACAACGACCTGTTGATATAGTAACCACATCTGGGATACAAATAAAGACAGATACTGGTAATTATAATAACATTTTCTAAGACGACCACTTTTTGACTCAATCGACACAGTTATACAGTATGATGATCGCCAAAGTGTCTGATTTGATTACTAGACTGTACAATTTTATGTTCTTCATAAGCGAAAGAGTTGCACTGCAGTTCTTATTTCAACAGCAAAATTATATTTTTGAGACTGAATAGTTGATCATTGATTTAGTGTAATTCGCAATTTTGAGAGACATACTTGTGTGAGAAAAGCACACAAGTATTACTACTTCAGGGACGTGCGATTTGTCACATAGGATACCTCTGGATTATGAAATAAATTTCTTTAAACAATTTCACGTTCTTCTATACTGGTTGAAATAAATTTTACCCTCTTTCTTCACTGTATTCCCCACTTTTTTTTTAAGTAAAAATATATCAATGGGTTTCTAAATATGACTTTTTGACTGTATTTCAAGTACATCCAAAATTTACTCATATTCAAAATCTGAGTTATTTTATTACTTATAAGGCGTCTACGTCTACTATTAAATCACTTAATAATAAATTAAATAATTTAAATACAAAATTAACATTTTTAAAATTATAATACGAACATTCACATCCGTAACTTAAGCAAACTCTTGATTTTCTAATGATTAATCATCCTATTTTCATCTATTCCGAAAAGATACTTTTGAACTTTTTATTTTTTTCCAAAATCCCCATTTTGAAGCACATTAATTAATGCAGTACATCTATTTTTAAAATTTCATTCCTAATATCTAGCACTAGATGGCAGCACTAACCATTCTTCATCAAAAATTTCTGCCTAAAAGTATTGATAAAAACACTACGTGTTTTTGAAAGAGAACATAGAAATTTTTAAAAGCACAAAAGAAGTAATAATTTTACTATCTCCATTTATTTATAATTTTTGAGTAATTAATAATTCAAAATGCATTATTAAAGTTCCTAACATACTTTTGATTTTTTGCGACTGAGTAAAATAGATTTATTAAATCTGAACTCAAAACTTTTTTTACTTGTTTCATATTTTTATCATATTCATATTACATATCTATATCTATATATATATATATATATGCTCATATATCGCATTTTTATCTTTTAATATACTCTTAAAATATCATCCACTCCACATACGCGGAATTCTGTTATGCAAACATTTTTTTTTTCCTTTTTAAAAATATTTCCAGAATTGAAGGACCATCTTGCATACGAGGCCATCTTTCATTCGAATTTAAATGGTTACTAGGGATGCAATAAAGGAAGAAGGTTAATAGGCAGAAAATGAACCCACAATACATTGCTAAGTAAAATACTGCAATTACATGCTACCTTTTACGTCTGAGGTATACAGATGAAACACAAACGGTTCGAAAACTGACACAGAAATTTAATTCTATTTGAACAAAAGAAATGTTAATTAAATTATTGCTTAGATGTTTTATATTGAACTTTTTTCTACTAAACGCATGAATACTTTCATTTTCGAAGCTTAATTGCATATTATCAAATATTAATTTAATTCTGATGAAAAACTAACTGCACTACTATTTATCTTTGAAAATACATAGTTTTTTCATTTAAAATTAGCATTAAAAATTTAATTTGACCCATTTTTATAACCTTAATTTAAATGTTTTCAATGATCAAATATCGCTATTTTTAATTATAGAATAATGAAAATAGTGAAAATAAGTGATGGATTTTAACTTCAAAAAACGGCAATTTCTAAATTTTGATCTAAGAATCTAAGATGAGCAGAGAAATTTTAGTTTCAGACTCTGAGAAGTGGTTAGTTTACCTTGTGTTTATCACGACCACCTATTTAAAATTGAAAACGAAACATAAATTAATGGTTTTTTTTTTCATAATTTGGTTACTTAATTTGATTTATTTGAAGCATGAGAAAGTTTTAAGCAAATTTTAGAACAGCAAAACAGCATTAACGTTTACTAATTAAAAATAGCGATATTTGATCATTGAAAACATTTAAATTAAGGTTATAAAAATGGGTCAAATTAAATTTTTAATGCTAATTTTAAAGAAAAAACTATGTATTTTCAAAGATAAATAGTAGTGCAGTTAGTTTTTCATCAGAATTAAATTAATATTTGATAATATGCAATTAAGCTTCGAAAATGAAAGTATTCATGCGTTTAGTAGAAAAAAGTAATATGCAGTATTTCAAATGGCAGCTGCATAACCTTCAGTTTCATTTCAAATTGAAATTTTAAGATTTTTCTAAATTTTAAAACATTTATATCTTTATGACATAAAATGATTAGAAAATTATGTATTTAAATTATTAATCTTACGTTGCATGGAATATATAATACTTATAAATATTATCCGAATTTATACACTCAAAATTTGAAGACTAATGTTTTGAATCCAGATTTTTATGCAGTTTCTTTAATATTTATTTTTTCATTCAACCTAAAAAACCTCTATTATTTGTACAATATTTAGTCTTTTGTTAACAAAAATTTTTAATGGTGGTTTGTCAGCGATTTATAAGAAAGCGTTGTATTTCGCTACACAATTTTATATCCTAGGAAAATTTAGATGTAGTCAATTTTATTAACCTTTTTAATAAATGATTATTATTCATTTATAGTTCCGCGGTTTCGAGAAGTTATAAAAGATGGCGCTACTATCGCAGTGCTTCAGAAACAGACATTTACCTTCAATCGTTACTGGTTAAAATAATGAGACCATCTACTATTTGACAATGGTTTGAAGAATAATGAAATGACAGAGCGATGATCTCATTTATAAACTAGTAAGCCCGCGATTCTCTGATGTATCGAATACGAAAGGCATGAAATTCTGTGATGAATCCAGTGGTGTAGCGAGTATAACTGGCGCCCGAGGCAGAATACCTATTTTTGGTAACTTTTTGGCGCTCCCCCCCCCCAAAAAAAAAGTACCTTACAGTAATATAATGTATAGAATATATTCGCAATAAGAAAATAGTGCAAAGAATAATAAAATGCTGAACCTGCAATAAAATACTTTAAAATATATTATGAATAGTCACCACCTAACTACACTAGCATTGGATTCGGAAATGTATCTGTGTCGGCGGAAAAATCAGACATAGATGATCTAGGATTAGTTAAAAAAGTTTTACTTATTTTCTAAATTTTTATAATTGTTTTTAAAAAAGTACAATTGTTAAAAAAAAAAAAAAATCTGACATTTTTCAGATTTTAAATTACGTCCAAAGGGGCGTTTTTTTAACGTTTTGAGTGTTACCTTTATTTATTAAATATCATGTTCTTTACACTTAAACCATAAAATTCAGTTCAAGAGCAATATCGCAAAATAATGTTAAATTAAGCATATCTTTAGAGTTTCCGATATACACAGTCTCGCGAGCTGGAGATAAAAGTATTTTTTTTCTATATAACGTTGCCATTTCTCGCTTTTAAAGCATTGAGTTTGTAAATCAAAAATTCGTTAAAGTTTTACAAAATATAAAATCTATAATACAATAAATTCCAAATTTGGGATTTCAGATGCCCATATTCGCAGTAGGATTTCGTCATTCAAAATTCGATGGCTCTATGTACCATTGTTTTATCCCAATGCGAGAAATAGACAATCATTTATGCAGATTTTTCATTATTTAATTTCTTCAAATATAATGCAGGACTCTAACATTTTGTGGCAACAGTTTGAAAAGTGAACCGACGTTTATGAGTCCGACGCAAAATGCCAAAACGAAAGCAATAGTCCTTCGGGACTGAAATCCCTTTGGACTAACAATTAAAAGTTTAATATATATTATAGATAAGTAGATATATTTATTAATAATAACATAATACAAGTATTATAATACATTAATACAATTAATTACTATGTATACGCGTTTCTTACCTTGGATGAAACAAATTTATCAATTACTTCATCAAAGTCGATCCTTCCAAATTTTTCTCTTTCCGCACTTAATAATGCTAGATGATTTAGGGGATCTTGTCCCATCGTTTGCAAATATGTCAAAATTTATTTTAATTTGTTGAATGAACGTTCACAGCTAGCATTTGACAATGAGTATTTGAAGGATGACTATTACGTTTGAAAAAACGTTTTCTTTATAGATCTGTAATGGAGTTTTATGTTCCGTTTCTTTTCTACTTCGGAGTAACATCTTGCAGTCACATTCACTGTTCAAAACAATTAGGGGATATTGTGGGTTCGGTATGAAATAACCATATAATCGACAACCTTTTTAACAAAAGGAAATAGAGATAATAAAGGAAAATTATAAAGTTTACAAAGTTGGGAATATGCAAATTTAGTCCGTGACGTCGAAAACTATGAGTTTTAGATAAGGAGTAAAAAGCGACTTGCAACATTCCTTTTATAGTTAGGAGATTAAAAACAATTGACACGCGTTAAATGCTTCGTAGCAATGAATATGCGATTTCTCAATAAGATGACTTAGTTGAATCGGTAGCCAGGAAGGCCATCAGTCGTTTACAGGAGATTCAAACGCAATCCATTGTAGCGAAAGCGTTAGGAGTTCCTCAGTCATTTCCAGACTATGGAATCGGTTTCTGAAAACTGGATATGATTGAAAAATTCGGGACAAGGTCCTGTTATCGTTTTAAAATAAAAAATTGGGAGCTATACGTGCATTTCGTTGTAAAAAATAAAAATATATCTCTATTTTTGAGAAATAAAGTGGTCAGAAAGAACGTTTTGTACGCGGAGATATTTGATTGATGTACTGCAAACATTTTATTGCACATTTTATCAGATAAACAAGAAAATAAATAATTAATTATATTACAATAATTATTAACTTTAAATATATTTTTCAATAATCGATCAAAATAAAAACTGAAATTTTCCGGATAATCTTGTTTGGAGACAATTTGGCGCTCCTTTGCGAGCGGCGCCCGGGGCATCATACACCCCCTTGCCCCCTCCCCCGCTACGCCACTGGATGAATCTGATTAATCGAATTAGCCAGATCGTGAACTTCGCTACAGTACGGATTACATGGGAATGAGAATGGAAGAATTAAAATACGGACAGGAAAAAAAAAAAAATTTAAAGAAATGATTTTAAAAGGAAAAAATATTAAGGAATGATTAATGAAAATTATTTATTAAGATTAAAAGGATGTAATTTTAAAAACAATGTTGGAAAATCTCACCTTTGTTAGCTTTCCCAAATGTAAGATACCTTTGCATGGTATTTTACATTTTTCTCAACAAACCTTATCCTTCAATGATCCTCAAAAAAGTTCATACTCTCTTGTTAATTCATACATAAAATATCTGTTTGGAATGCCTTGCTTTCCCAAACTTTTACGCTTGTTTGAAAACTCCCACCTTAAATTTTCCCTTAAAATCTTCTGATACTTAATTACTGCATCACTAAAAGCAGGTTTAGAGCAAGCCATAACTAAGTGCAAAAATCTTATCTCCAAAACAATATTCTCCATAATATCTGAGCGTTAAACAAACGCCGAAAATAGTGTTATGAATTTTCCATTCAGATAGTTAACTTTAGCAGAATTATAAGTAAAACTGCTGTATTTGTCTGTGTAATGTAGCGCGAGACAAATTTTAAGAGAAAGCTATGTCGGAAAAGTAAGAATACAGGGGCATGTGCATTTAACTTTGAATAAATGGATACCTCGGTAATCTGTATTGAAATTAAATAAATGTAATTGACCACTATGTTAGCTGTAACCGTAATTCCATCCTCTTTGTAAATCAGAAATTTACTGATGTTTACATTGCGTGTGCCGAATAGTATGGGTTACCACATGCTAGTAAATCAGTGTGGGTTGCACATCATATCATTTATCGCCATTCTTGGCGATATTTTTTGGTTAAAATTCTGTGGGGGGCTATACTAAAGCTGTTTTAAAAACTGCTTCTTATACATTTGCCAAGAAGTCTTCCCATCATATGTGAATAACTTCAAGTGTAATGGCAAACCGCACATTGAGTTGATCAATGTTAAACGAATTTCGCTTACTGCGCATGCCCAGCGTACAATTTGGCGCAATTTTAAAAGAAGATAAATGCAGTATATGGTTGATATTGTGTTATCTGCGCGTAAACACTTCGGGGTTTCAGAATTTTTCAGGTTGTAAGTTGCTACATTACTTAAAGTGCAAATATCGATTGTAAACTACGCAAATTTTAATTTTCATCTAAGAAGTATTACAAAAAAGGATATGTTACAAGACATATTAGCTGAATGTTTATTGATTATACTTCTGAGGAATGAAAGCAATTGAATATTAACCATACTTTCCATTCGTATATACTTTCACAAATTGAGGAATAATTCTACTAGTTTAAACTACTGAATTAAAGTCAAATAACTGATATTAAATGTAATGTTCATGAACAAAATAAACCAAAATGAAATGAAACTGAAGCACATGCAATAAGCACACAACAAATTTCCGTAGTATTGCAATTGTAAAAACAGTAAAACCAGCATGACTAGCTTCTGTTTCTCCCCCCCCCTTAGTCGCCAGTATTTCCTCCCACACCAACGGTACACCATTGAGCATGCGCACTAAGCGAAATTCGTTAGCACTGATCAACTCAATGTGCGGTTTGCCATTACGCATAACTTCAGGAGGGAATGAGCAGGCATGGGTAAAAATTTAGAACCATCAAAATTGCTCCCTGTCGTCGCTGCGAATTTCTTTAGGGACTTCTTTAGCGAGTGCAGAAACCCTGTCATTCATCAATTTGTTGTTCCGCGGCAGAAACTCTCTCTTCTATATGTTCTTTTACAGAAGAAACTCTTTCTCCTATTTCTTCTTTTACCGCAGAGACTCTTTCTACCTATTTCTTCTTTTACCGCAGAAACGCTATCTTCAATTTGATCTTTTACAGAAGAAACCCGTTTTTCAATTTGTCCGACCTTATTTTCGACAGCGTCTATTCTGTCTTCCATAGCCTCGAATTTATTTTCTATTACGTAGGTAATTTCTCTTTTCATTTCTTCTTGATCTGCTTCAATCTTTTCTTGTCCAGATTTCTAACAGAATCGTTCATCTTTTCTTTAAATGCAGCAAATACTGCCATGAATTTGCCTTAACTGTTCTTCCATCGCCTTATAATTGGCATTCGAAATCTCACTTCTGACACCAAAAGTGTCACGTACGTACGGGTTCGTAATAAATTGAATGCATAATTTCGATGAAAATTGAATAAAATTTATTATTATCACAGCAAATAAATAAAATGCTTAACTTTAATTAGAGATATCCCAGTATCTCACGGTAGTTATCTTTTAAACTACACAAAATGTTCAGCAGAACTTAATTCAAAACAGAGAAAGCTAATCCGATTTCACCGCGAATTCGCTACAGTAAAACAACAACAGTTTTCTAAACAACTCATAAAAAAACTGAATTCAGATGTTTTTCTCCAGCTTTTATATTTTTAAAAGCACGAGAAACTTCTTTTATTTCGTCGATTTTTTTGGATCTTAAAAGAGTACAATTACGAGATATCTATTATTAAAATGTTAGATGCGCGTGCACCTGTATTTAATTTTTCCTGCGTAGCTTTCTCTTCAAATAAGTTTCGTGCAGTGCACGCGAATATAAAACAATTTTAATAACAATTTTATTAAAAATAGCAAAGTAAATAAATAAAAAATCTGTAACAGTATTTTATATAAAAACTTAAAAGATATGTAAATGCAAACTTAAAACAGATCATTAAAATATATCTTGAAAAATCCATTTTCACGAGTAAGCTGATCATGAGTCAAATGAAAAGCAGTCTAAGATGAACCTACTTCAGCATGACCATAAAAAAATGTCATATGTGTAAGGATTCAAACCACTTAAAAATTAGATCAAAGACCTAATCGTTGAATTTATTTGGAATGTGTATATTTGGAATTTATTAGAGTAATTACTACGCCTTATAAATCGCCTCCAACTATACATGCGAGCTCGTCGCCATTCAAAGTGCTCTAGAGATTTATCTCTCTAAAGAAGACCAGAGTTACAAGGGCATCATCATCTTCTTTTACTGCAGATCAGCATTGCAAGCGATCCAGAAGGGCAAATGTCAACTCAGTTATCAGATCATTGAGCTCACAAACAAAATCATTGCTGTCCAGAGATCCTGCATCTTACAATGGATACCGGCTCATGTAAATAGTTTTGGTAATGAGAAGGCCGATGACCTTGCAAAGGCATCCCGTGATTCTCCTCGGCCATCTAACTGCCTAACCCTCGTTGATGCCAATGCAGTTGCCAGCCAAAGACTAATCGGTCAAGTTAAAGGAAACTTCATCCCGGAATTGAACTATGACAGAGCCATATCGACTATCATAACTAGACTTAGGACAAATCACTTAAAAGGAATGAGGATTTCTGCAGACGGACAGCGTAGTTACACCAACATTTCTCCTCATCGCCCAGATGACATCCCACTGTCTCGCCTTCACATCTTCAGCTGCCCAGCAATCCAGGCCAAACTGTTTAGCATCGGCATTGAAGACCCAGTGGACCTACTTTATACTGATAGAGCTGCCGAGGTTGCAAAAGCTGTCTTTGACAGCTTCGTAGCTATATAATTGCACATTGCCATAGACACGACATCATCATCACTACGCCTTATGCCTCCTGTAAGAACGAAAACTTTTTATAAGCACGTATCAGAATTCGACCGTGGTCGAATCTTGGCCTATCAAGATTTCGGTTTATTGTTCCGTGACACTATTGCTCGCGCTAGCCGGGTTTTTTTGACTATTAGACAATATGGAAATGATGGATCTGGGAAGGCCCTATTCAACTTCATAGAGGAATCTCAGTTGCCCAGGCTACTAACGCCAAAGAGGAAAGATATATTGTCCTTTCGGCCTTGAGGAATCGTACAGTCCTCGTCACATACAAGTAACATACAAGGCACAAGTTAGATACAAGAGCCAGTCAGGAATTTGGCTTTTGTGCATAACGACAAATATCTTCAAGACAAATGTCCTCAAGACGAATCTGCAGCACCATGGACTGTCGCTCGCGACTAATTTATGCCGCCTAATTTGGCGAGAAATCGGCCACAATCGCCAAAGTTGGCGACCATATGACGACATTTTGGTCCGATGCATGTATAACTGTAACTGATAATGAGATTGAATAAATGTAACACTAACCCTATCATTAAACCCTACATTAGTAACATAATTAATAACCCTAACATTAATCCCTACATGTCACAGTAACCCTATTCGTCTCACATTATGTCTTTCAGTAATTTCGAGAAGAGGAAGGTTTTAGAGATTTCTCGGTGGCCGGGGTAAAACAATATAAAGACCGGAGAGAGCATCAGTTTCATATTAGTTCAGAGTCGGCTCCGGAGTATTGAGATATCTCCGTGTGAGCTGCGCTGTCTAAATGCGCTTTGCACTGCGTTGTGTTTAACGTTCTTAGTGGTTTGAAATGTAACAACTGAGAGTGGTCTGTGCTACTAGAAGTTAGAAGAAGAAGAAGGGTTGAAGAAGGGGCTTTAGAAGGGTTGTACGAGTATTTTTATGGTAAGTTCCGGAAATGTAAAGTGTCCCTTTCGGCAAAATAAATTTTATCAAGCTATCATCGGTTTTGTATGCATTCAATCTATTACGAACCTGTATGCATATTTTTATGGTGGGACAATAAAGCAGTCTTAGAATGAAGGGTATTTTGAATAAAATTCTGTCGATTTAAAACAGCGATCAGAACATAAATTTTCCTTCTTCAAAACTTTCTTACAAACCCCACATTTTTCATTTTTGGGGAAAAAAATCGGGGGGGGGCTTTTGCTGCGGAAGAAGAGGTCATACTGTCACCGACACGCCTGGCCACAGCTGACTGCTCTTGAGAGAACGATAAAATTTTATTTAAAGTCCCCGTCAGTCTAAGTTTGCTTTTTTATCTAATTTTAAATTATTCATTGACGCGTTTCTTTTCCAGTTCGAAATCTTTCCAACCCGGACTCCATGTTTGCTGACCCGGACTTACTGAGCCCAGTATTTACAAATTTAAACAACTGATTATTTCTTGAAAATGGAAACTCGATTTCTTCACTGCTTTCGTATCATTCTTGTAATAAGAATCAGAATTTCGTATCATTCTAGTAATAAGAATACATTTGAAATCGTTCATTAAATGACCTCAAAGTGGGAACGAGTTTACATTTAGAGGAAAAGTTTATAAACAGGTAATACATTTTCATTGCTTGAGAACTGGCTGCTTTTTTCAAGAGGACCGTTTCATTTGAGTTAAATATTTGCTGAGACTGGTAAATATCCAAATAGATCAAAAGTGTTTTTGGTAATTCTTCAGCAATGATACGGGCACTTGATTGATTATCTCCTTGTTAGTTTTATTTGCACGAGCTTCGAATCCGTTTTAAAACTAGAAAATGTAATTGTAGGGGAAATCTCAAAATAGTTACTTTGTATTCATGTTTATTTCATTATGATGTGTTCAATTACTCGGTTATTTGAATATGGCATAGTCATGAGGATCGCCCGCCTAAGAGGAGGGAAGCCTTCGCAGAGGACGTTCCGTAGGAAGCTGCCTCATATTCACGCCACACATGAAAAAACTAGCCTGAGATCCAACCCAAACTAGACCGAACTACCAGTGTTCAGCGATCTTAACATTCGGCGCTGATGGGGCTGCTCAAAAATCGAAGCCATTTTTCCTTTATTACTATTCACGCATTTTTATTGGTAGCTTTTATTGACAGGCACAGTTCCTATGAAGTAAGTTTTGTAAGCTTTTGTTCTTAATAACTTTGTTACTGCTGCTGTTGTAGTTAATCTTACTTGTCTGACTTAATCAGAACAAACTCATGAATTTTATCGTGGCAGGGAATGCAAGATTACGTCTGTCAATGGTAAGAACGTTGAGTACCATGAAGGTAACAGTACGACTTTGCCCAGCCTTCCCCCCCCCCCCAAATTTTTGAATGATAACACCGAGGAAGGACCTGTCTGAGACTCTCCTACCCTTCTTTCCCTACAACCAAACTACTCGAAATTACTTTCGGCTTCAGTATATTTTGATTGCCGGCATGCCGCATACAGTCACTATACATTTACAAATGGTCATGTCTTTTTTCGGGATTTGATACAGGGCCCTTTCAGTACGGCAGCAATCGTCAGTAACTACTTGTCTGGCAGGCGTTTTAACTTTATTGTTTGTTGGTGGTAGTATCGACTGCCGATTTCTTTATGCAGTGTCAATAAAAGAAATAGCCTATTTATGCTTTTTCACTTTATTTTCAGGGTAGATTTGTCCAATTATTAAAATTTATGTTTTCCCTTCCAAAATATGTTTACATATATGAAATTTCACCTACAGAAGACTTTCGATGTTTATCGAATGATTATTATAATATAATGTAACAATAATTATATTATTATGTCATTCTGCAGTTCAATAATTTGTGAATATGTAATTTTTATTAACATGAAAGCCTCGTATTAAAAAAAAATCTTAGTTTTTTTTTAAATGTCACATGTCGATTTACCACGTTCAAGTTATAAGGTATTTTCTCCCTTCTTTCTGCATGCCTTCGTGGTGTACCGGTAGCACACCCGACGTGTATTCGAGAGGTCCAGTTTCGAGTTTCAGGGAGGGCATTGCACATTTTTCACATCTCTTTAAAATAACCTAATGACTCTACAGAGGAGCCCTAAGTAAAAGGTGGTGCGGGATGATTCTTCATCTCCAGGATTTAGCGAATGGGTTTCTCATCCCCAGTCGCCCTTTAAAGGGAGAGGATATAAGGTATTTTCTCCCTCTTTTCTGCATGCCTTCGTGGTGTAACGGTAAGCACACTCGACGCGTATTTGAGAGGTTAAGGTTCGAGTCCCGGCGAGGTCATTGCGCATCTTTCATGTTTGCTGCTTTAGTAAAATTTAATGCCTTTACAAAGTTTATTAACAGCTATAACCTGTAACAGGTAGTGATATAAATTTTGTGGTGTTGTAGTGTTATTATGTTAATCAACCAGTTATTGTGATTTTGATCTTTACTATAACTTCTTCCTTACGTATTCCTCACCAGAATGCAATTTCAGCTGACAGTTTTCTTTGAAGGAGAGAGTTTATGGCACTTGCGGTGGGCTATTAGGTATCGCCAGCTCTATTTAAAAGTGATATTCCAACTTTGGCATTCTAGTTAGCCAATGCCTTAAGCTCACGCGCTGGTAAAATAAGTGAACTAACTTGTTTAATATCCTATTGAATGTGTAGCCTTAGACCATGTTACGTGAATTTTTAACTCTTTGTTATAGCTTAATTTACGTGGCCACACGTAGAGATTCATTTGTAGCATAAGTTCTGCCATTATGTTCAGTTTTTGGCTAAAATAGAAAAAATTATTTTATATGTTCTGCTGTATTTGTTAGTTGCTGAGAGTAGCTATAATTCGCTATTAGTCTGGCAGGAACTAAATAATAGTAATAGTAGTACTCTAGTATTCTTCAGTAGGATCTGTAGGCCTTTAAACTTTTATAAATTAACCAGTTAATTATAATGTCAGTCTTCTCCCTTCCGTTTCCTAAGAGAGAGCGTGTTTGTGGTCTGCGTAGTCACACTACATTTAGCTCCTGCCAGCTTTGATAGGTTGAAATTATTCGGCTTTGCATTATTGCTGCCGATATTTGAATTCGATACGCCTATAGAGTTACTGAGCCAGCTTCTTATATATTTGTCTGTAGAATACTGCAGAACTCTGTTCGAGAGGACTTTAGTCTCCCAAAGATCTCTGTGGGCAGATGTCTTGTCCTATTGCTCAATACAAGGATGCTTTTGGCCCTCTCGAGTACTGCAAAATCCTCTCTAGCCTACTATTCCACATTTAAACTGAAATTGATTGTTCCTTTAGTTGCATCACCATCAGCTGTGGTAGATTTTGTTAAAACAAGAATGTTCATTTGGTCTAAGTTTTGTTCAAGTAAAAAGGGTTATTTAAACATTTATCTGTCTCTGTAGCTATTTTCAAACATATCGTTCGCTTTTACAAAACCAAGGAAAACCCCATATATACGTATATAGATAGATAAATAGATAGATAGAAAATATAAAAATTTGAGGATCCGAAAATCGTCATGTCACAGACGAGTTGAAGTAGGATAACCCGAAAGTATATCTGTAATGTAGGATGCTGCGTGAGAAGATTTTAGAATAATTTTTCTTCCATAAAAAACAGCTGGTATTTATACATTGATTCATTATATTTCACCGCAGTTGGAGAACGTCAACCAGAGATTACTTTAAGCAACATGGAGAGCCATTACAATGTACATTGTAAGTTTGCAATTTTCTTCAAGGAACATTTCCGAACAGATGAATCTGGAAGGATGGACTCATTCCATGGCAACCACGTTCGCCTTAAATAACCCTCTGGACTTTTCTCTGCAGGACTCTGTTAAAAATCCTGTTTACATTGTAGAAAGTATCACTGCCTTGTACATGTTAAATACATTGTCGAATGTATCAAACATTGCAGATCTGAAGACCAGAATCAGCGATATCGCTGTTAGCATTCATCAAGCCATATTATATCCTACATAAGAAGAATTGGAAGATCGGCTTGCAATTTGCAAGCAACCAATAGTGTGCGTAGTCGAGTTTGTGTAACTTGTCACAAAATTTTAAAACCTTGCTTCTGAAAATTTGACTGGTACCAAAAGTACAAGTTGTTTCAATTCAAACAACAAGATATTATAATATAGTGACTTGTTGAAAAATTTCAGAAAGTATTGCAGTATGCTGGTCCTTTATAAATAGTGACACAAGCTTTAATTTTCGTCTTATAGACTTGCATTTCGGTTGGATCGTTCGGAGACCTTTGTTCTACCAGACTAATAATATATAAGCGTTTTGACTCTTGTTGGCATAGATTGCTGCTGTCTATGTTGCGTATTTTACTGAAAAGAGATGTTGTGTATGAATCCAGTGCTTCCGCTATTCTAGACATATTTTCTTTCTTCGCAGAGTAAGCAGTCTTTGGGTGATCCACTAGTGGTTTTTGACATTATTTCTGGAAAGTTTGATTATGTCTGCAATGGATGAGTTTGAAATGCAGTAAGTGAAATACTTATCGCATGGCCTGCTGGCTTTCGTGATTATACAGTTGGCTTGCAAGGTAGTCAGTGTCAGATCTGGCCAACACTTGCAGTTGCGGTTCCACCTCTATTTGCTGTGTTCTGTTCTGTGCGTTGACATAGATGTAATATTCAAGCTCTTGTCCTTTTATAGAAGTGCAGGTGTAGCCTCACTTGGTGCTTGGTGCATTATAATCTCCTGCAAACAGCTTGTGAGGGAGTTTGTGTATGCCATTTTACATCTTATATCTGCGCGATCTATGGTAGGAGGGCCATGGATGGAGATTATAACCATCTGCAGATTTCGTAATTCCAGTAGAACTGCAACGGAGTCTCTTGCGGTCTTGATAACAATAGGTGTATATTTTGTAGATTGCAAGAGAATAAGGGGACGCTTGGTGTTTCGGCTGATGAGTCAGTTGACTGCTGAAAGATAGTACATTTCATTGGTAAGCCTCAAGCTTTACTATCTCTGTGATGGAAAAGCTTGAAAAGTTCTTGAACCATAATGACATCTGTCTCCTAAAACAGTGAACATCTTTATCCTAAAACAGTGAAAATTTTATTAATCGCTGCCAGCTCTATTTGGAGGCTGATCAGAAGGCATCAGATATTGTCTGTGTTTGCAACTGAGAGGTTTTTCGTACATTGTGCGGCTTTGTTGCCTCATAATGTAATGTAATAGGGCGGGCATTCTATACAGTATGCCGCGTGATCGGTGATGAGGTTACCCCTTGTGCAGAAGATGATGTCACAGCAATTTGATGCATCTTTGACATTGAGATCGGCGTTTTTGTATTCTGCGAGCAGTAGCAGCAGTAAATTCTGATTTTGCAATCCTGCGGTATATGGCTAAGTACCAAGCACCTGAAGCAGGATTGGCTCCGAAATATTCAGTGATTTTATATGCGTGCCATCCAACGAAAAGGCTCTTGCTTCACATGAGTGACCGGAATGCTTATGAAAAGTGTTCGATGACCCATTTGACATTGTGGCTCCAAGGTGGTAAGCGACGGAACACTGTGGGATAGATGAGGTTGAATTATGTGGCTAGAATGCGCTCTGATTGTTCTTTCTGTATCGTAGCTGCTGCATTATGTAATACCCACATCGGCTTTCGTTGGAGTGGCATTTAAGTATTCACAAATTACGCAACTTGACTTTTAGGGAATTTCCTAAACGTACAAGGTCTTCTTTTGAATGGCACTCAAGTGCAGCACCTCCGATCTGAGTTAGACGAACTGTTGATATTTTGATCTCGATGTTCTTCAATGGTGTGACTTATGACATTCTTGTTGTGGTAATCTTTCGTTTGGTCTAATTTGGAATATATCAACAGGATTGGCTTTAGATTTGTGATATCCTTGGAATAAGTTTTTCTGGTATTGTAGTCTTGCTTTTGTTGGTAGTCAGGAAAATTCCCCAGTTGTTGTATCTGTATTTGTTTGTACGCAGATTAGGAAAGGCAAGTATCATCAGCTCGTTTAGTACTTGCAAGAGTTCTTACTGCCTGTGTGGGACGAGAAAGCAACCGTTGCGTTTCCTCTTGGATATTTTTACAGCTTTTTGTTATGGATCAGGTAATTTTGATTCGTACATTTAGAGAGGACTGTCGAGGTTTTTGGGAAGTTGTAGGCACCCTTGTCGTTAGGTCTTCTTAATATGTTATTTCCTGTTGTTGGAGTTAGATAATATTGATGTATGTTAAGTAATTTCGAAAATTTTCTTATATCGGTTCACTTATAATAGTGGTGAATACTAAAGCTATGTTCAAAATTGTGGGAAGTAGACAGGATACACAAGAAGGGTATACAAAACCCTTTATTTTTCTCTATTTACAATAATACATTTCTCTATTTACAATAATACAGATAACTGAGAACACTACAATACGTTTAAAGTTATCAAGAGGATTAAACCTCTGGCCTGAAAGGCAACCAGCAACTGAGTAAACTTCTAAGGTAAGCGGCCTGCTTCGACTAACTGCTTCCTCTCTCTCGCTTGGCAAAAAGCCACAACTTAAATACTTGGCGTTTGCCAGATAAACTTTGCATAAATACATTAACGCTTATAATTCTGGCCGGAAGTAGAAAATAAGAAGTGATAGTAAAGATTTAAAATAAAATAAACGTTAGTAAAACTTAAGATCCTTACAAAATTTTTTTTATTGCGGTACCTAGCTGTTTTCAGACTTTCACCACTATAAAGGCTGGAATCGGTGGTCATTTTATTATGGATGCACTTAATAGGCGACCACCGTTACCTCCTATGAAGAGGCAGACAATTTACATTCATGCCTTCTCCGCAACTCGAAACTGGGCTTTTTGGTATCGCAGTAGGCTCCCCTAACCTCTATAATCATCTGGGTGGCAGATATCGAATGCAAAAAATCATGAACTACAAGCACAATATTTTAAAAAGTGCTTCAGTTAGAAAACATTTATATGCAGGATTCCGAAATGCATATGTAACAAGCTTTCGTTTATCACAACGTAGGAGTTGTGTAAATATTTCTCTGAGATTAGAAAATCTAATTTTCTAAACATTTCTCGAAAGCCATATTTGAAAGACATCAGAAAATACCTCCTACCATTTTAAAAGTAAAAAAAAAAAAGATAATAATAAAATCCAACAAAAAGTGCATGCGTGCCTAACATCACTAAAATTGTATTTTCATTAATGTAATGAAATAATACATTTATGCGATTGAAAGTTACGAGAAACGGAGATCGTCTTTCTAGTTTTTGGAAAGTGTATTAGTTTCCTAGAGTTGGTTGTCTCAGATGAATTGGAAGCATTATACTAATCCAAAGTTAAATGCAATTTCTGAAATATCCATTTCTCGATGTTTGTCTTTTAGTTTCATACAGACATATATTTAAAGCAATTAATCTGATTTCATCTGGAATTCTAAAAGTGCTCCATTTTACTAAGCTAACTGAACGTACTTCCCAAAGTAATAAGAAAATAGAATTCTTTCGTATTACAATTCCCTCAATAATACAGCTCTTTAACGGATATACATATTGGCAATATATTTAAATATAAATTATACCATTTCTGAGGCATTTCTTTTGATGAATGGGAGATTATACGAACATGCAGGAACCATAAAAGATGCTTCAAGAACAGTGCACCCCTATAACCTCTCTTGAGCAGTTGGTCATAAGCTCACAGTATCCTATTAAGGTTTCGTTTATGTGATTAAGGCAAAACCTCGAGGTCTATCTGCCTAAAAGGAGGGATGCCTTCATGGAGGGCATTCTAAGGGAAAATAGCTCGAAAACACGTTACACAGGCAGAAAACGACGAAAGCTCCCATGCAGCCACCTCGAACGGCACTACTAGTGTTCAGCGACTTAACCGCTTTGTTACTGGTGGATCCTGTATTCTGATAAGAAATAAAACAAATAAAGAAAGGGTTTTTAGACTTAGAAAAGGACATTATTTTTAAAATAAAACATTTTCTTAGAATAATAACCGGTTACATTTTACATTTACATACGGGGATCAATTGCAGTATGAATTACAGTTTATACCGGTACAAGTAAACATATGGAGGACACCAGCAATGTACCGTGGGTCAACTGGTAATGCCTTCCCATTGATATATTTACAAGCTATATATGAGTTTACGAGGGGTTTTTTTTTTTCAACCTCCGATGGGCTATAAAGAAAAGATGGGTGAATATACAAAAAAGATTTTATTACCAAAAGTAATGTACAATACAGGTTATTTCTCTACATAATAACCTTGACGATTGAAGCATTTGTCATATCTGTGAACAAGCTTTGCAATACCTTCTTCATAAAATGTCCCCGTCAATGGTTGGAAGTGAGTTGTGACGGTTTCTTTCAGCTCCACGTCATTTTGGAAGAGCTTCCCGTCAAGCCACTGCTTCAGGGCGTTAGGACGGGACTATATGGTGGATGCTCGAAAATGTCCCATTGAAATTGCTGAAGGAGCCGTTCGGTTACACGAGCGCTGTGAGGACGGGCATTATCGTGGATCAAAACAATTCCAGAAGTTAGCATTGCTCTTCGTTTGTTTTGAATAGCTCTCCGTAAGCGTCGCAAAGTTTCGCAATATGAATCTGCATTAATTGTTGTTCCAGGCTGCATAAACTCCACAAGCAACACACCTTTTTGGTCCCAAAAAAACAGTTGCCATAACCTTACGGTTGTTAAAGGTTCGTTTGAATTTTGTGGGTCTCTTTGGAGAATTTGTGTGCATCCATAGTTGTGATTGTCGTTTCGTTTCGGGCGTGTCATATTGAACCCATGTCTCATCACCTGTCACAAGGGATTTCAAAAACTCTTCTCCGTCAGTATCGTAACGGTCAATAAATTCAAACGCTGCGACCATTCGGCGAGTTTTGTGGTCGTCAGTCAACATCTGTGGGACCCAGCGAGCGCAAACTTTTCTGTAGCGCAACTGTTCAGTAACGATAGAGTACAGGGAAGATCTTGAAACTTCAGGAAATTTCATCGATAATTCACTTATGGTGAACCTTTTGCTTAACTGCTTGGTCAACTCGTTGAACAATGTCGTCTGTAGCGACAGACTTGCGTCCTTGAGCCCCTTCATCATGCAAACTAGTTCGGCCATCTTTAAACTTTCGACACCATTCACGAACAACGCCATCACTCATAAAGCTGTTTCCATACACTCGACTCGTTCTTCGATGAATTTACGCTGCACTGTTCCCTTCTGCCTGCAAGAAACGAATAACAGCTCGCAATTCACACTTGGCGGGAGAATCAATAGCGACAGCCATGTTTACCTGACTGCAACTCAACAGAAAATGGCGTGTTGGATACGCCAGTGACAGAGCTTGTGGAGGGAGAGATGCGCAGTCGCCTACTACGCACAACAACCACCTGCCGGATACCTGGCCATCATACTGTGCGATCGGAGGTTGAAAAAAAAAATAACCTACGTACAAATAAAAGTTTAAGGAAATGAGCGACTGAAGCTTTCCAAAGGATCTAAAGTTACTTATTATGGTAAATGGAGCAATCCAGTATTAATAAAAAAATAATGATACATACAGTTTACAGGGACCGGACAAAAATTTCGCCAAATGTTTGCCAACTTTGGCGCATTTTATGATTTCTCATTAAAGACATTAACTTCAATGTTAAATAGACTTGCCTCTGAAATCTTATTTTACCAGTAGAGCTTGTCTCTTACGACTTTTCATGTTGCATTATACAAAAGATATTCCAATTTCACATATAATTTCGCTAAAGTTACTTACGAATTTATACAAAATTTATACAAATTCGTAACAATGTTCATATTCCCATACCTTACCAGACTTAAAATTCCTTACCTGGTGTTTATTTTCGCAATCGTTGACTGAATGCTTATAGTTGTAGAATGCTTATAGTTGAATGCTTATAGTTGTAGAAGGGTTTTAATGAGAAGAATATTCATAGCTTTCGTCTTATTCACAAATCATCAGATTTCAAAGAAAAATTAACTTTTGACAAATAACCAAATCTAATTTTTAATGCTGTTCCCAGGTTCCTATACTTAGTATTTTTGAAAACGTTTTATAACCTTTATGAAAAATAAAATTATAAAACGTTCGATTCTCGTACGAAAAAAAATTGACCGGGATACTTTATTTCAAAATTCGCAATTTTTGATGTCATTTTCAACTTGAAGGGAGGGACATGTTAATCATGTTAGAATAGTTTGATGTGATGTTTAAATAAAATGCAGGAAAAAATGTGTATAATTTAGTAACAGCCCGCACAAAGCAGAAATTTGGTGTCCACAACATATTTATTATTATTGTTATCATAGAGATTATCAAGAGATTCAGAGGCGAAGCAATTTTTTTTAAGAGTGGAATGTACAATTAAAACTTTTATTCTATATTTAAAAATAATTTTTTTTTTTTTTTTTTTTTTTTTTTTTTAATTTTTGAAAATAAAACTTACTAGGCTTATCTTTATGTTTTAGTTCTGGTTTCACCAACAGATGGCGCCACTTGCTTATTCTCGTCCAGGCTTTCTTATCTTATCTAATCATTTTTTCCTATCTTGTTCATTTGCGGTTTTGCAGCTGAGGATGGTGGTTCGGTAAAACCATCGAAACTAGTCCTGTGGAAATTTTGTAAATATAACGCTGATTTTTGTTGTTTGTCTTCTGAATTAGGCTTATCTTACTTTTCTTCACTACATTCGCCTTCTTTTAAGAGTTAAAAAATATCTTAAAGAAAGAACAGAATAAACAATAACATATTGATTTTAATACAAAGTTAGATTTATTTTTTTTCTGTGGGCTGACGTAATAATCGAATTAATTTGCATTTATTCGAAAATCTGTTCTAGAATTGTTCTGAACGACATGGCGATTATAGAGAAGTTAACAGCTGAGACAACAATGTTGGATACGAGTTCAACATTTTAGCAAGGTTTGGCGATTTCCACAAGAACACATTTTTCAAGGGGGCTAATAACTATAGCAGAGTAGTTTAGTTTAGAAGGGAAATCAAGTAGTGCAATATAGTATTGCACCAATCGAAAGAACGCATGCTATGCTTTAACATGCAGACACAGTTTTTCCACGATTCCGGTTGAGGGAGTAAGTGCCCCATTTAACCCATAGTAATGTATATTATCTCTCATCTTATCTGAGGGTCGTATGGATATCTCTGCTATAGTGCACTTTGAGTAATATTCTGTGTAATAAAAGAATGCAATGATAGATTGGTTCAATCCTTCTTCGGCGAATACCAAATCAGCAAGTGCCTGGCCGTTGGAGGGATAGATAGACTCCTTAAACTGGGTGAAGAACACTGTCTGAGAGGTCCTAGAGTCCTTAAAAGAAGAAAAGAAGCATTTATTCACTGAGCTGCTTAATGTAGGTGAACAAATATGCTGGAACTTTAAGAAAATGGAGGATCTTAATGCTAAGTTCAGCTTAAGCATTAGAAAATGGTTTGGTAATATGTCCTAAAATGACAAAACCATTAAACATGTAGTTTTAAAAGTAAATAAAAATTCTATTGAAGCAAGTATGAAATAAAAACATATGTAAGGAATGTTTAAAAACGTTTCATATAAAATTTCGGACTTAATACCTTAAATTGTTAACTAAGCTTTGAATTTATTTATCAAAAATGTTGTCTTTAAACGATTGAACTTATTTGCTTAAAATACCATTATTACGCAGTTCTTTTCTCATTCATCAGACAATTTCAAACATAAAGGAACTCTTTGTTTTGATTCAGTGGAGGATGTAGAAAATAATAATACAGGAGCAATGACATTTTGATGAATTATATGAGAATAAATTGTGGATTTGAGGCATTTAGTTATTTAACTATTTGTTTGCTTAGCTATTTAAAACTGAACAGATTACACGGCAAACTATTAGCTTTGACTAGTTTTCTTTAGTTAGGATTAGTTCTGATTAGTTTTGATTGATTAGTCAAAGAGAAGGATTTAAGCCAAACGGGAAAAGTCCTTTAATAAGCATCAGACAACTTTTATCTTCCACAATTTAAAACCTCTGAATCTGAAAATTGTTGCCATCTTAAAGAAAAACATTCTTTATGAAAAAAAAAATACTGATGTGTACACCACATGACTTCCTTGTACGGAATAGTACATTATCCGCGTTTTTTCTTGCTTTTCATTTAAGCTTATTAGCTTGAATTAAATCTACTTCGTCGATAGCGTATAAACCAAAATAGAATAAATGCACTCTTTAAAATGTACTATATTTGCTTGCCATAGCGACACTCTGGCACTAGGTTCACTTAACAGCGTTACGTCTCATTCATTTTACAACTCAGAATGCACAAAATTTATATCATATGAAGAATTATCTAATCGTTGCCATATGTTCTATTCGAATACTATAATAAATCTAAAACGATGTATAAAAGAAATAAAAAAACAGTTTTTCATAGACGATTCAGTATTCCTCATTCAATTAATTCTAGTTCTCACTTCGCCACAAGGCAAAAACACATAAAAACGTAAAATATCTATATTAAAAATTACGAAGTAAATCGTAAACACTTATTTCCTCAAATAAACTCCATAATGGATTAAGCATGGTTTAATTCGCCATAATAAAAGAAGGCGTTAACTGTGTTGTTACGAAGCTTTGGTTCTTTACATTAGCAACAAATCACTATTCTATTAAGTTTGATATGTAACCAAATACGGCTGATATAGTAAACGAAAATTAGGTTTGGCAGCACTTAAAATCTTTTAAATTGTTGATAATTCTACAAATATTGCATGCGGATTTACTAAAGGTATACAAACCTTAAAAGGAAGATAAGAACAACATAATTCCATCACTTTTGAAGCAAAAAATGCAAAATTTTCAAACATATAAGAATAAAGAAACTGAGATCAATGAGCCGAGTAACAGAGTGGATATATATATATATATACTTATGTTTATATACTTTTAGTGCTGCCGATTGCAACCAAAATAGGAGATGCACACCTACAGGTTATAGCAGTCCTCTATACAAAATTTTAATGTTTTGAGGTTACTCGTTTTTGAGTTATGCGAGATACATACATACGTACGTACGAACGCATAGGGGGAAAGAGTCCTTTATTCTGTTCTTACGTGCAGATGTCACGCGAAAACATCTTTTAGATTGCATTCGATAGCGGTCAAAATGGAAATTTTCGTTGAAATATGATACTCGATATATTTCGCGATTACAATACTTCCTTTTTACTTGGTATAGGGAAGTAATAAAATGTTGTCTCATATATGACCAAATACCATAGCAAAATTTCCTTTATGAAATAACACCAAATAAATACATCATTTATTTAGTTAACACTAAGCGTTATTCCAAAATAATTTAGCCATTTTCAGTTAATGTCGTGTAATAGAAGCAAATACATGCCCTGAAATGTGATTCATGCCGGTCTTGACACATGAGACGTTAAAGTAAATGTTTGAATTTTGGTCTTTATAGAATGTTTCTTACAGTAATTAATCTAAAATAGTTAAGATATTTAAGCATCCTGTATAAATAACGTAGTTACTATTAGAACATTATTATTAAACAACTGTGCTTAAGCGTATGGGAATACAAGGTATTTTCCTCAATATATAACATAAAAACCGAACAGTATCTCTTAGAAATATTAAAAATGTCAATTCCCTCCCCCGAAAAAAAGAAGAAATTTTATTCACAGAATACGATAGATAACATGTTCTAGAAAGTAGTGATGACAAATCTTAGTTTTCCACTCAATTGACTCAAAGCATTATATGCATAAATTAAAAGTTAAAAATATTTCTTCTATAATGAATAATCTGTATGATTATTAGAATACGATTCTGAAGTGACAAAACTGCATGAGAATAGAATATCAGCAATATATTTTTATCATTGGAAAACTTATAAATTGCTTACATCAAAATTCTTTCGGGATACTATACGTAATAAAATTATAAATTAAATGATACTATACATTAGTAAATCACAAAATATCACAATGGCATTAAAAAGAAAATAAATCTTCTTCGAAATATTCTTATTAGCCCAAAGGGTGTTAGCAAAGAAGGGCTACTAATTTCGTTTAGGCATTATTCGTTGATTCTCAATAAATGTCTGTTCATTTTTCAAAGTGTTGCCACTAAATAGCAGAGCACTGTATTATATTTAAAGAAATTAAATAATGAAGAATCAGCAAATGGCAATACTGTAAGAAAAAAAAATTATGTCCAGCGCCCCGAGGCTGTGTGTCGAAAATCCTAAAGATATACTCATTTTAATATTATTTTGCAATATTGCTATTAAACTGAATTTTATGGTTTAAGTGCGAAGAACATGATATTTAACAAATAAAAATAACACACAAAACATTTACAAAAACGCCCCTTTGGACGTTTATATATTTGTAATAATAAAATTCCATAGTCAAGAATACACTTAAAATTCTAACTGTATGTTCTTTCAATTTTTAATGGCGACGTTCTCTTATTTGAAAGTACGTGGAATTAAATCCACAGCCCCGTAGTCAAGTTGTTTTTCCCGCCTTTTCTACACGTACAGTTATAGAATGTTCTCGACATATTTAAAGCGAACTGGATTGGCTGACGAGGCTGACGTCATTTCTTGGAAGCTCCGCCTTTCCAGAGGCTATAAAAGGACTCGCAAAAGGAATATCGGGGCTTTTTCTTAAATGTCACGATGCAGTAAACTTCATACAAAAAGTTATTAGTAATTCTTTTTATTTACTCCGGATATCTGATATTTGTAACTGCTATTTCTACTGAATAATAATAAATGGATCCTGTTTTTTAAACTTATCGTCTGATAATTTAAGCTACGACTAAAGCTGAGACATCACATATATATATTTAAAATGTTTAATACATCTTTCAAAGAAGGCTAAAAAGATGTTGAAAATCCCAATTTTTAAATATTTCAAGCAATTTTTACCGTATGGGTTTCATCTTATTTGTGCTTTATTTTTTGAATGAATATGAATTTTTATTTAACTTATTAGAACAGAGGATCGTACTTTTAGTACAATCGTACTTGTTTCTTACCTTGTTCACTGCCTTTTCCGTTTTCTAATTACAATTAATAATATTAACAGAAATTTTACAATTAGAAATACTAAAGTATGAAATCTTGCCTCATTTAAAACATTTTTGTAACTAGAAGTGTACGTTTCCAACAAATATTTTCGCAAATAAAGGCCGCATAAATACTTTTATGAAAGTGATGGATACTGAATCACCACAAATTCATCATTTTTAAACTTCTGAAATATTAAATACTTAACTGCTTTAAAAACAATCATATTAAAAATTAAGATTTTAATTCTTTGTAATTTATTTAAAAATTTTTACTATCACTTAATAAGGTCACTGTCCTATTCGTTCTTAAATTCACGACACATATATTCGCTCAGCCCCAAAGAATACGCAAATACAAAAACATGCAAAAGAGGATTTAAAGTTAAACTAGATTAATTACAACTTAGCTTAGTGAAGTGAAAAACATTATGCTACCTGGGAAAAATATGTAACACTACGCCATATATGTTGGAGGTCGCAGAGTTTCCCATTTGCTTCTTAGAAAATAATCAGGTATAATATCATTTGGGTAGTGTTAATAAGCAATTTACAGTAATTGGTTGAAAGCAATGGTTAGATGTATTGTTTGAGAGTTTTTTTTTTCTTTTTTTTTTTCTGTTGTTGTTGCAATTATATTACTTTAACACAGGTGATTTTATTGCTAACCTTATTAACGAGAAGTTAATCGACCTTTTGATTTAATTGGAACCCAACACAAGTAGACAAACTTTGGCTGAATTTTAAATCTGTATTTTTCAGCGATTTAATTAAAATAAAATTCGCTGATTATCAATAAGTAATTCTGCATGATCTATCATTAGGCGTGCGTACGTCGAAAGAATAGTTTATAAACAGAAATCAAAATCATAAATTGGTACTTATGTATTATCCTGTCGACTGTGAAACTGCCGCCATGCAGAGCGATTTAGTGTCAGTTATGGTAAGCGTGATGTAACAACACTCTCCTAACATCTGCACTTTCAAAAGTCAAACAACAAAAATCAGTGTTATATTTTCAAATTTTTACAGGACTAGTTTCGATGGTTTTACCGAACCACCATCTTCAGCTGCAAAAGCGCAAATGAGCGAGATAGGATATAATGATCAGATAAGATAAGAAAGCCTGGACAGAAAATAAACTAGTGGCGCCATCTGTTGATGAAACCAGAACTAAAACATAATTTCTTTAAAGGCCGAAGGCAAAGATGGATTGGAATTAGGATCGTTAACTAGAACATAATTTTCTTATTTTTTTCCCACTAGCTTATTTTCTACCCAGGCTTTCTTATCTTATCTGATCATTATATCCTATCTCGCACATTTGCGCTTTTGCAGCTGATGATGGTGGTTTGGTAAAACCATCGAAACTAGTACTGTGAAAATTTGAAAATATAACGCTGATTTTTGTTGTTTGACTGTTGAATTAATATTTGTTCGGAGTGTTATTGTGCTTAATCTGCACTTTCGCTTGATGTAACCCCGAATGATTCTTGATAAGCCCTGAAGTTTTGTTTTTCATGAACAAGGATATCAATTAACTGTTACTGCTGTACTCATTTTTGTTTTTCATTTTCAAATAAGAAAAATAATTATTAAAATTTCAGATCTGCCTTCTGCAGTGCTTATGTTCAATGCTATGGGATCTTACCATAAAAAAGTGTGCATTAATAAACACGATATGGTTACTAAATATGGCCGACAAGGGAAGTTTACATTCATAACGTTCTGAACACACCTTCTGATTAAATCAGAAGACCTCAGAAAATAGTAGAACTCGAGGAAAGCCTTTTTACGAAGCGCAAAAACGAAACAGGTCGACTACACCGATTGTTTATTAATCAAAGGGGGATCACTTTTTCAGAATTCCACAGGAATGATTAGTGAAACTTTAGTAGGATTTGCGCCAAATCGGTAACGCTACGGTAGCCAACTTTCATGTATAATTAAATATGGCTCTACGGTAGCTAACTTTTCATGGTCGACGGGATAATACGCAAGTGCCATTAACATCTTAGAATACTTTTTAATGTACTTGTATGTCATTTCCTGCAAGCACATGTAAAAATGGAAATTAATTTTATAATAATAATAAAAAAATCTGAAATGTTTCAGATTTTAAATTACGTCCAAAGGGGCATTTTGTAAATGTTTTATGTGTTAGCTTTATTTATTAAATTTCAGTTCAACAGCAATATCGCAAAATAGTTTTAAAATGAGCATATCTTTAGAATTTCCGATAAAGAGACTTTAGCCTTGGAGATAAAAATGTTTTTTCTGTACAACGTTGCCAAGGCTCGCTTTGAAATCCTTGAGTTTGTTACTCAAAAATTCGTTAAAGTTTTACAAAATATGCAATAGATAATAAAGCAAATTCAAATTTTAAATTTGGTCTTCCACATGCCCATATTCGTAGGAGGATTACGTCATTCAAAATTCGATGGTTCTATGTACCGTTGTTTTATTACAATACGATATATATATTTATGCAGATTTTTCAGCATTTAATTTCTTCAAACATAATACATTACTCTAACATTTGGTGGCAACAGTGTGAAAAGTGAAACGGACATTTATAGTGATTCAACGCAAAATCGCGAAACGAAAACATTAGTTCTTCAGGGACAAAGCCCCTTTGGACTAAAAAAAAAAAAAAAAAATGTGAAAGATTTCAGATTTTAAATTACGTTCAAAGGGGCGGTTTTGTTTAACGTTTTTTTATGTTACCTTTATTTATTAAATGTTTATTTATTATATATGTTTTCATGTTCTACGTGCTCATGTACTCTCGTTCTACGTACTACGTATGTTTTATAAATGTTTATTTATTAAATGTACTCAAACTTTAAAATTTAGTTCAACAGCAATATCACAAATTAATTTTAAAACGAGCATATCTTTAGAATTTCCGATAAAGAGTCTCGCGCGCTGGAGATAATTTTTTTTTTTTTTTTACAGTGTTGCCATTGCTCGCTTTGAAATCGTTGAGATTTTTAATCAAAAATTCGTTGAAGTGCTACAAAATATGAAATCGATAATAAAACAAATTTCAAATTCAAATTAGGGCTTCCACATGCCCATATTCTGTGGAAGATTACGTTATTCAAATTTTGATCGTTCTAGGTACCGTTATTTTATCACATACAAACATACAATGCGAGAAACATACAAACAGTTATGCAGATTCTTCGTTATTTAATTTCTTTAAATATAAGACAGGGTGATAATATATGGTGAAAGAAGATACAGCCTTTTACAGTTTTCAACGCAGAATGATAAAATGAAATTAATAGTCCTACAGGGAAATTGCCCCTTTGGACTAATAAGAGTTAACTTTTATAAAAATTGCCTGAAATTAATTTTGCATTGCAAATTACAATGAGGTTAGGTTATATCGATATAGAAAAGGCACAAGAACTATCTGCTTTAGTAGAGAGATGCCTTGGTGGAGGATATTCTGAGAGAAACTGGCTTGTGTTCACGTTACACATTTCGAAAGCACGAATCCGTTCACCTGGAATCGCACCCGAACGAAGTCGAAATGCAAATATGCAATGTATCAAAAACCCTGTACGTAAATCCGTATAAAATTTGTCACCTCTTGCAAAGCAAAAGCATCATTGCAGCTAAAAAGGTCCTTTTATGTACAGTTTGAAACGTGATACGAACATTTATAGTGATTCAACGCAAAATCGCAAAACGAAAACAATAATCCTTCAGGGACTTTTGTTTTCGTTTTCCCCTTTGGACTAAAAAGGAAGTTTGAGACCATATTTTCTGAACGAAGACTTTTTTTTCCCAAGTAACATAAACCATTACGTGAGTTTTGATATTTAGATATCTGAATTTTAGGATCTCTACTGTTTTACTTTTTGTAGAGTTTACATATTTGAAATTTTATAATGCTCTACTATAACTTTTCAAATGTGCATAGGCCCACCAGCGGCCGAGCGGTAAATTCGCTGAACACTGGTAGTTCGGTCCGAGGTTCGAATATCGCGAACGGGCTCGCTGCATGGGGGTTTTCGTGGTAATGTGTATACGAGCCACTTTCCCTTAGAAAGCCCTCCACGAAGGCATCCCTCTAGGCAGATATCCCTAGTGTGCTTTGTCGTAATTAAACAAAACCAAACCAATCAAATGTTCATAAAAATAAAATATTGAAATTTAGTTTTCGCAAAATATTTGCATACTGTGAGCAAGAAATTTAAATATAATATTAAAAAAAAATCTGAAAACTTTCGTTTCTTATATTATGCCCAAAGGAGCGTTTTTTTAACGTTTTGTGTGTTACTTTATTTATTAAATATTCTTCGCACCTAAACTATAAATTTCAATTCAAAAGCAATATCTCAAGATAATTTTAAAAGAGGATACTTTTATAATTTCCGATGCACAGTTTCGCACGCTGGAGATATTTTATTTATTTATTTTGGTGTTTTTTTTTAATTATTATTATTATTATTCCCCGTACAGTGTTGCCATTGCTCGCTTTGAAATCGTTGAGTTTGTTAATCAAAAATTCGTTAAAGCTTTAAAAAATATGAAATAGATAATAAAACAAATTCCAAATATGGGCTTCCAGATGCCCATATTCGGGTGGAGGACTACGTTATTCAAAATTTGATGCCTCTGGGTACCGTTGTTTTTTCACAGCACGAGAAACATACATACGTTTATGCAGATTCTTCATTATTAATTTCTTTAAATACAATGCAGGGATCTAATATTTGATGGCAACAATATGAAAAATAAAACGCCGTTTATAGTGAACCAACGCAAAATGCTAAAACGAAATTAACAGCCCTTCTGGGAAGATTGCCCCTTTGAGTTAAAAATTATTACAAAAACCCTTAGTTTTATTTTATGTATTTATTTAACTCTTAATATAATTTCCTACAGCAATCAATGATTTTTCAAAGGCATTTTTTACATGTGTAAAAGTAAAATGGCTTTACAATCATTTACTTTTACAAATGAGCTTCATGTATTAGGCTTTATGTAGATCTATTTTTAGAGAAAGAAGTTATCCTTTGACTTGTTTCGTAGTCACTTCGCACAGATTAAAGCACAAAACACAGCAATTTAACCTAACTGGAGGTATTTGTTAACATCTATATATAGCTTCAGAGGGAATTCTTTAGACAGCCAGCTTGTTCTTTTATCCTTTTACTGCTTAGAAATAACAAACAACTTTCATTCACAATAATACAAACAATGGAATAATAAAGGACAGAATAACTTAAACATTTCTCACGCTATATTTTGGAAACTGAAGTTCATGGTGCATGTACACCTCAGAGAGACTTATAATAATTGCGTGAGTATTCTTCGTTAGAAAACAACTTCTTCTTTATGGAAAAATGGCATACTGCCACGCGATGAAAAAAACTGGGTTAAAAATTCAAACAGAATCTGACTATCCGGTGACAAAAATGCAGCAGTTGCTACGAACATGTCATCTTTTCTCCCCCTCCATTTTCTTAGGTATATTACGTTATACATAAAAC
This sequence comes from Stegodyphus dumicola, assembly GCF_044657685.1. Lineage (NCBI taxonomy): Eukaryota > Metazoa > Arthropoda > Arachnida > Araneae > Eresidae > Stegodyphus > Stegodyphus dumicola. Next base: position 57,700,764 of record NC_140770.1, on the reverse strand, counting down.
CTATTAAACAATAAGTTATCTACTAATCATAAATCATTCCACAGCACAATCATTGCAGTGTTTACATCAAAAAGGAACTGAATATTGCCCCTCTCGTTTTGCAGATAAGGGCAATTACCAATAAGCTATAAGTTCATTGACTTCTTTTAAAAAATTCTTCATCTTCTTAATAGAATCGGTATTTATAGAAAATAGATTCTAATGTTTCGGTAGACGCAAGATTGCATGACAAACTGAAGACTGATAATTGGAAATGTTCAACTTTAGCTTAACCCTGGTTTTAATTGAAGGGTTTGGTGCATCGTGAGCAGAAAATTGAGCGTTTATTTTCAATAAAAAGGAAGTATTGTAATCGCGAAAAATTTCAGGCATCATATTTCAACGCAAATATCATTTTCAGCGCTATTGAATGCAATTTAACGATGTTTTTGCTTGACATCTGTTCGTAAGGACAGCATAAAGGACTCTTTTCCCTCAAAAAATTGTAAAACTAATTTAAAATGAATTCTGAAGAGAAATTTTCGTAGCGTCTGTGCGTGCGTACGTACGCATGTATATATCTCGCATAACTCAAAAACGAGTAGCCTCAGAACGTTGAAATTCTGTATATAGGACTGTTATAACATGTAGATGTGCATCTCCTATTTTGGTTGCAATCGGCCGCACCAAAAAGTATATAAATATATGTATATATATATATCCACTCTGTTACTCGGTTCAGTGATCTCAGGTTCTTTATTCTTATATGTTTGTAAATTACGCATTTTTTATTTTAAAAATGATTGAATTATGCTGTTCTTATCTTCAGGCTAAGGTTTTTATGCCTTTGGTAAATATGTATGCAATATTTTTAGAATTATCAATAATTTAAAAGTTGTTTAAGTGCAGCTAAGCCTAATAATTTTTGCCATGTCGGCCATTGCTTGTTTACATTTGAAACATCAGAATAGTAGCTTTGTTGCCAATCTAGAGAAAGTAATCTGCGCAATAACAAAAACAACGCCTTCTTTTATTACTGGGAATTAAATCATGATTAATCGCTTCTGGAATTTATTCGAGCAAATAAGTGTTTAAGATTTACTTCATAATTTTCAATGCAGTCATTTGGGTTTTTATGTATTTTTGCCTTCGCGTTTCTGTTGTTGTGCTTTGCTCAATTTCTTTTTATACGTCGTTTTAGATTTATTATAGTATTTGAATAGAACATAAGGCAACGATTAGATAATTCTTAAGATGATATAAATTTTGTGCATTCTGAGTTAAAAAATTATTGAAATGTAGCGCTATTAAGTGAACCTAGGGCCAGAGTGTCACTATGGTAAGCAAATATAGTGAATTTTAAAGAGTGCATTTATTCTATTGTGGTTTATGCGCTATCGGCGAAGTAGATTTAATTCGATCAAATAAGTTTAAATGAAATGCAATAAAAAATGATTATAATTTAATATTCCGTACACGGAAGTCATGTAGTGCATATATCAGATTTTTTAATACATGGCATTCTTTCTTTAAAATGAACATATATAACCGTGTTCTGAACCTATATAATAATGTATAAACATGAATTTGTATAATCACAGTTCTCCTTTTAAAGTTCTTAGATGACCCAGATTCTCCATACGACACAAATAAATGTTATCTTCTTTTTTATTTATATATTATTAAAATTTATTATTACTCTAAAGGGGCAATTTGCCCAGAAGGATTATTAATTTCGTTTTGGCATTTTAAATCGATTCACTATAAACGTTGTTTCATTTTTGAAATTGTTGCCACCAATTATTATCGCCCTGTATTATATTTAAAGAAAGTAAATAATGAAGAAACTGCATAAATGTATGTATGTTTCTCGCATTGTGATAAAACAACGGTGCCTAGAGTCATAAAATTTTGAATAACCTAATCTTCCACCGAATATGGGCATTACTAATAGAAACTATCAGAGTAAAAAAAATTAAAAATTAAAAAAAAATTTAAAAATGTCTATTGAAAACACAAAGGAAAGGAAGAAAATTGGGATAACGACAGTGACAGTAGATGATTTTGAGGGGGGGTGAAGGGAATTTTTTATTCATAAGAGTAGTTTAATTGCACGTAATCCAGAAAATATAAACATTATTCAGTGAAAAACAAAAGTCTCTAACCAGCTTTGGTTTTAACCCATTTTGAACCCAATGGCATTTTTTGAGTTCCTTTCCAAATATTGTTCTTTAATTTCATTTTGAAAGACTAGTAAATTTATTTTTTAAACAATTGTGTGAGATGATAGCCTAATCCCTGCAATTTACTGAGCAGATATGTTAGGTAATTTTCATTTTTTAAACAGGAAGGGAGCTTTCGTGGCTCTAATACTGAAAGAATTAGTGTTAAATACCATTAAACTGCACATAATAAAATTATTATTTCCCAAAAAACAATAAAATAATCACACAAGAGGGAAAAAAAGTCCCCAAAATGATACCCTTCTTCAATGAAACAAAGCTTCCGAATAAAATCTTTCTTTTAGACAAATGCAAATATCATTTTAAAAATACTCTATTATTCTTTATAACCAACTATTTTGCAAATATTTTGAAGTAATTTCTTTAGTAAACCTGTCTAGCTGTACCAATAATTTACGTATAAATGTATGAAATTTTCGAATGACTTACGAAAGTGACTTCTATATTATTAGCTTCAGGGAATGCTAACTATTGTTAGTAATAATTTATGAAACCATAATTTAATCCACGCTTATTTTGTATCACGTTTCATCTATTGTGCATTTTTGCATTTTTCATTTTTTACCACATATTTTTCAAGGAAAATGAAAACAAGTGATAGCTAACGTCCATGCGTTAAAAATATTTGACACTATAATTTAAAAATTTTGAAATCATATTATTTTGCATACTCAAGGATAAAAGATTTTCATGATTAGGAAAAAAAAAAAAAAAAAAAGCCTAAAAGATTCTCACGATTAGAAAAAAAAAGGTACTTAGGTATTAGCGCAACCACCTTGGCTCAGTTTAGCGCTTTTTTACAAAAGAAAAATGTTATTCAGTGAACTTTCGAATTGCAATAAATGTATATGTTACTGTGAAAGACCGAAACTGGTGAATGTCGACTTTCACCGGAGAATGTCAACATTCACCAAATACGTCTGTGAAAGATCGAATATTGCATTACACTCTTGTACATTCGGACCCTCACCGGTGTATGTCGACAATCACAGATATGCTCTTTTGTAGGTCGAAAAGAGAGGAGTCGAAAATTCAAACTGCCATAATAGTTTAAGTTGTTGCAATAAATAAGATTTGAATCACATAATTTATTAAGTTTTTTATTAGTATTATTTTATTTTCTCATTTAGAACGTACTGTATAATTTAGTAAATTTTTAATTTCTATTATTTTCCTTTCTTATTTTGAATGTACTATGTGTTTTAAGTTCTTATGTTCTTAAGTTCTTATTTTAAGTCTCAAGTGCGTTTTTTCGCGAATGAATTACAGAGAAAAAATATAATATTCTTATATGTTCAACATTCACCATTAGTACATGGTGAATGTCGACACTGACCGGTGTAAGTCAGAAATAAGAGTATTTGGAAAATATTTCGGACATACACCAAGGACTACGTGAATGTTGACATTCACAGGTGAGAGTCAACATTCTCCAGATTTCGGTGTTTCACCGGAACATATACACACATTTTTAGTTTTGGAAAGGAAGGGGGGAGGAATGAACATTGTCAATGATAAAAGAGGGCATGGGGTGAAAAAGGTTGAGAACTATTGCCTTAGAAAGGTGATATTCAGTACAATTTTTACTTATATTCTTAAAAATTCAGTTGGCTTTTAGACCTAATGCAGCATGAAATTTCATTTGTATTAATGATAAATGGAATCGAAATTATCTAAATTAAAAATAAAAATATATTTTGAGTTTTTTTTTATCAAAACATTAGCTCAATGCTGTTCTAGACTTTCTTGACACTTTTTTTCAAAGTTTTTTAAAACTTTCAATAATAAGCTTAGCTTTATTAAATTTTTTTGGAGTTTTAAAATGTAGTTAGATTTAATTACTATAAGTACTCTTGATCTTTACAAATATTTATAAAATGTTTTTACCTGGTTTCCTTATAATTATATATTTTTTATTAATATTAAACATTTAAATTCACTTTGAACTAATATAAATTACAATTCAATTATTCTGTGAATACTCATAACGTAAACCAGGAAACAAAAAATGCTTTTAAAATTAATGAGCATATTGTCTCAAGAAGCGATAAAACGGTAAAATCTTTTTTCTTGTAGCTCAGCGCAATAAATCATTTTTTGTACCTCTTCTAGATTTCTAAACTCATTTAATATAATAAAGTTATAAATCATTTAATATTATAAAGTCATATCATCAAGAGCTTCAAAAACGTATCGAATGACGGGATGTCAGCATTTATTATAAATGTTTTCAAGATACTGCGGAAGAGCTTAAATAGTTGTAAATAAATTCTGTGATTTTAATATCCCTCACAATTTTCTTTATAGCTGAATAAGCTCTATCTTAGAATCCTCCTCAAATGGTATCTTAAAGTAATTTCACATTTTGAAAGTGATATTTGCAGTATTCACCCATATTTAAATATTGATTTTAATTTGCAAACCGCGTTTTGCGCCATTTTGTTGTTAGTATAGATTTTATTGATCTGTTTAAATTATTTCTTCGAATAACTTATATGAAATGGTAAGAATTTAAGATTTCCGAAAACCACAGTAAATGTTTTATCATAGTAATGAAGTAACTAAAGTTTGTGATGAAACTTTTTGTTTCAGAACATTTAATTCCATTCCCCATACTGAATAAATGCGTGAAAATAATAGAAACATTCAGCAACAATCTCTTAATCTTTATCTTTATAAAAACGTAAATAATAATCTTACTTTTATTAGCCTAAAGAGGCGTTAGCCAAAAAAGCTATTAGTTTCGAAATAGCATTTTAAGTTGAATCATATTTTAAACTGTTACCACCAATTATTATTGCCCTGCATTATATTTAAGAAAACTAAATAATAAAGAATCTGCATGAATGTATGTATGTTTCTAGCAATGTAAAAAAAGAACTGTACCTAGAGCCCTGCTGTTCTGAATAACGGACTCTTGCACCCGAATACGGGTACCAGGAATCCCGAATTTAAAATCTGGAATTTTTTTAATTCTTTATTTCATATTTTGCAAAATTTTATCGAATTTTTGATTGACAAACTCAAAGATTCCAAGGAGAGCAATGGCAACACTACAGTGGCTATTTAAACATTTTTCAGACGACTTTGCTTTGCAGTAAAAAAAATGTCGACTGCCTGGAAATTTTAATTTAAACTGCACGTATATTTTTGAAAGTAAAATTATTGTCTGATTCGTGACAGTATTGTTTTCATGCAAAATGGAACTTTTAAGAAAACTATGGGTGGATGGTTATGCTTGTGCTCGTTCTGAAGAAAATTATTCCTATCCAGTTACTAAAAATGATTTAAAAGCCATGGTGTTTTGATATCTAAACCTAAGATATATAATATTCTCAAAAAGAAGAGAAAACATGTTTACGTTTCGCTTCAAATGGGAAATTTGTTTCAAATACATATTCAAGATAAAAACGGAATGTTTCGAATGTTGCAAAGGTAAGAACTTTAAAAGAAAATCCGTCAAGTCAAAGGACAGTTGCAAAATAATTAAATTACTCAGTTTTAACTGTAAATAAAATTATTATTAGTCCAAAGGGTCTTTGTCCCGGAACAACTATTGTTTTCGTTTTGCGTTGGTTCACTATGAATGTCCGTTTCACTTTTCAAACTATTGCCACCAAATGGTAGAGTCCTGCATTATATTTAAAGAAATTAAATAATAAAAAAATCTTCATAAATGTATGTACAGGGTGATCAGCGAATAAGCCCTGATTTCAAAATTAAATATCTCTACAACAAAAATCGCTAGAATTATGCGGTAAACTGTACATTTATTAGCAAAACTGTAAAAATGGTGTATAAAAGTTTAGAAAATTTAGTTACGAAAATCGTTAACAGATGGCTTTCTGCACTGAAAACTCTCTGAAAGGAATCCAAAAAAATTAATTAAAAAAATAAAGTGAAGCAGCCTTTGCAATCAAAATACAATTTTTTTTCAAAATGTTCACCATTCGAAACAATGAGGTGGCGTAAACGAACAACGAAATTTGAAATCACGTCTTGCAATGTCTCGACGGAAATGGAATCACATGCAACACAAATCAACGATTCAAGCTCATCTAGAGTAGCAGGATTGTTTCGATAAACAGCGTCTTTCAATGCGCCTCACAGAAAGAAGTCACAAGGACTCAGATCGGAAGAATATGGAGGCAAAGCTATTTCCTGTGTCAGTAAATTGAGGATAATCTAACGCAATACCCAAAGTATTCATGAAGAAAGTGAATAATTTATTTGTTCGATGTGGTCGAGCCCCATCTTGCAGGAACCAGTCGATACCTGGTCGATCCTCCAGCGCTAGTTGAGTGCTGACAAATTGTTCCAAAATTGCAACGTAACGTTCAGTAGTTATCGTTTTTCGTACAAAAAAGGGTCCGATAATGTCTCTGGCGCATACCGCGGCCCATGCCATAACTTTAGGCGAATGCAGTGTTTTTTCTTCATACAAATGAGGATTTTCGGTACCCTAAAATCTCCTGTTTTGTTTATTAACGATTCCATTCAAATGAAAATGTGCCTCATCTGTGAACCAGATGCAGCTCACATTAAATCTGCCGTTGCCGATCATTGTTAGAATCTGATTCTTAAAGTCAACCCTTTGTTGGATCAGCTTTCATAGGTATGACCTGATGACTTTGGATTTTGTATGGAAACAGCCGTAGGATATTTTTAAATATTTTTTGTGTGCTCTTGTCTTCAAACCTGTGGTGCAATACGTCGGATGCTTTTCCTAGGATTTTGCTGAACAAATCCAGAAACTTTGGCTGCATTTTCAGGGGTGACTAGCATTTGCTTAGTCCTTGCTTTCACGCTGCCAGTCCATTCGAATTTCGCGGACAGCATGCGAATGGTCTTCGCATCGGGTCCAACTGGAACATTGAATCGGTTTCGAAAACTGCGACGTGTTGCCGTAGGTCTGTGTTCTAATCGGTGAAATTAAAGAACCAAAATACACGTTGTTCAATGGAATACGTTATTTCACTTTCTACGCTAGCCTCTTTTCACTAGCCAACAGTTGCACTGCTTACTTTCGACTTCGAAGCACATTTTAAAGGCTATTGATAGCTCATTGCGATTAGAGCGCCATCTGTTAACGATTTCCATAACTAAATTTTATAAACTTTTATACACCATTTTTACAGTTTTGCTAATAAACGTACAGTTTACCGCATAATTCTATCGGTCTTTGTTGTAGAGATATTTAATTTTGAAATCGGGGCTTATTCACTGATCACCCTGTATGTTTCTCGCATTGTGATAAAACAACGGTTCCTAGAGCTATCTAATTCTGAATGACGTAATCCTTCACCCGAATATGGGCATCTGGAAGCGCTAACTTGGAATTTTTGCTTGCATTTTTGTATTACCATTGCATTCATTTTATTTTTTCCTGCATGTATTATCTGAAACGTGTTTTGTGCAGATTCTTCGCTAAGCTAGCTGGACGTGGCTGGTGTTCTCACACTTAAGTAACTTTACAAACATGTGTTTTACCTTATTGCTAATTTTTACATTCCAAAGCATTGTAGCCTTATTTACTACTGATGGGTTCGTTTTTTTATGTTCGCTCCTATTCTCCTTCATTTTTCTGATATTTCACTTGGGAACTATTGTGATTTTCCCTGGATCACAAGGTATCCCTGGGTGATTCATGGGAGGTATCGCTGGGTCACAAGGTAATTGAGCCAGACAAGACGCGCAAGGCTGGCGATACCGTCAGATACCGGTTCAATATCCATCAGATATTGTTCTGTTAATTATTACTATGCATTTCTGTTGAAATGTAGGTTTCTTTTAAAGAGATAATATTGCCATATTTACCAGTAGTTTATCCATGACTGCTTTAACGTTTATTATGTCCTTGCCATAATCGCATTCTTCCGAAATTAAAATTACTTGCCTAATTTTCCCCCCTCATGATTTTGAACGATAAAATTAGTTAAAAACGAAGAGAAAATACATTAATCCATATAATTTCTTTTTATGAATTTTTTAAAGATAAGATTTTTGCAAGGAAACCTGCAACGTAGAGCAACTAAAGGGGGAATAGGAATATTCGCCGCAGTCGGGGTTTCACCATTACCATTTCCTTGTCCTGCCATTTCGCTTTTTTTTTTTTTTTTCTTGTTCGCCGTCAGGACAATTCGCCGTTAAGACATAATATTTTTCTTTGCATGCCTATATTATATCTTTATAAGCCTTTATGATATCTATTTTATTTTCCTATTGTATACCTCTGGCTGTATTAGATTTCAAACAAATACACACAGCATTTGCAATTAAACATATCTAGAATTTTTAAATAGTACTTAAATAACATCTTCATTAAAGATATGCGGCATTAAGTTAAATGAGTAAATAAAAGCATTCTTAAGATGAAGTATAATATAATTAAAAATGATATATAATAATTAAATAAAGCATAATATTAAAATTAAACGTAATATAATGTACATTAATAACAAAAAGAAATTATTTTGAGATTTCAGAAATATATTTTTAGATGTATTTTTAAGATAATATTTAGGAGTTATTGTCTTTGCATAGTTAAACAAACTGAATCTCGTTTTTGATTCTGTATTAAAACTTCATTACTTGCAGGCATTTTCTCAAGCAAATATTTGCTCTAGAACCAAAGTTGGTAAAATATCTTCCTAAATTTTTAAGTTTGTTTAACAAATTTAAAGAAACTATTTAAAGAATGAGATGGTCTGTTAACATTTCCTTCTAAGCAAAGTCTTCGTATTTAAACCTTCTGAATAATATATAAAATGCTTTTGTATGCAATTTTATGCAAATATATCGTTACGCACGACATCACAGTTAACTTATTATTATAGCTATCTATATATTTATTAATTTTAAAAGAGTAATGTGTTAACAAAATTCCAAAGAAATTCCATTTTTTATAAAGATTCTGTAAAAATGGGAATTTACTGCTTGCATATGAAATTTACTGAACTGGCTTATTGAAATTTCAAGAAATATTGACTAATCGGGCAAACAATGTATCTGCATTGTTTAAGGAACGATAATGTAACAAATTTAGCCCATAATTATGAAATGTGGTAATTTTGTTCAACCTGGAAAAATTTTCTAACTAACTTTTGTTCAATTTGATACTGGAATGTATAATTTCTCTATATCACATATTTATAAATGAGTAATTATTTATAGTATAAGCAACTTAACTATGCATTTTTTTCTATACTTGACTGCGAAATGGCTCGCGGCAAATCAGCTGCCGACAGAATACCCTGTCAGCGAAAGAGCGATGGCGAAACTGCGACAGCAAAACTGTGACGACGGAGAGTTCTAGACTGATGCTTTCTTCGTGCAACTGTGCAGTGCAGTTTCGGAAGACTTGCGCCAGATGATTCTGACCAACGCGAAGATTTGATTTCCAGAAGCTGTAGAACAAAATGGTTGAAACGTTAAACACATTCTGCGGTAAAATCATTTTCTATTTCACATTCTGCAGTAATATGTATTCACTTCGCAACATTTCGAAGGAAAAAATGTGTAGTAAATAAAACAAAGGATGTAACATTTAGATCTCCACTCTGTGTTTTGTAACAAAATGTTTCATACGTAAAATATAGTGTTATATTTATACTTTCTAGATTAACAGATTCCAGTGAAACATACCAAGTTACTTACTTAAGAAATTAATCTTTTCCTTCTTGTTTTTTAATATTATATATTTCGCGCTCCCAGAGTTTGCTGCTCAGAACTTTTGCTTGCTAATGAACTCAATTACTTGAAATCAGTTGCCATTGACCAAGAATTTTTCTCCCGTGATCATTGATAAAACCTTTAAAAATTTTTCATCCTGCCAATCAAAAGCATTCCGCTGTTAAAAATATCATTATAATAACCTTGTCGTGCTTCCATTTACAAGTCATTTTCTCTCCTTTCAATAAAATCCGTGGTTCGATTCTTAAAGATTCCATTTCTGACTGGGGAATTCTTGGGGAATTTATAGTGTTACGAAATGCCTAGCTACGGTGAGAGAGCTTCCCCGCAAAGCGGGTTTAGGGTTGCCAGAAAGAGGCAAAGAAAATAAGGATTGCCAGATTTGGCGCGACATCGCGCATTTGGCGAGAAATTTGGCAATATGCCATAGACGGAGCGAGAACATTCTAGAACGAATTCTTACCCTTTTCTCGCGGAATGTTCTCGAAGGCAGGTCTATAAACTCTGCCCTTACAAGGAGTAGCAGTGTATCTTAAGAGAGTGTCTTGCATCAAGGAACACGAATCTCATGTCCGAAAAGGCAAAATTAACAAGTCTTTGACAGCTAATCATAGTTACAATTTAATCCTAGTTTTGACTTTGGGTCTACAAAAATTATCCAAATTGCTTCTTTCATTGGATTTTCTTGAAGAATTTAGTATTCACGAAGGTTTATCATGTTTAGTTAGTAACTTTAATTCCACTCTAGTCCTAACGCTTTTAAAATTTATTAAATTCCCAATTTTTGTTTCTATTTCTGCCGACAGATGGCGCAAACTTCATATTTGCTTTAGTCTTTTCGGGTATAAGTACAACCATGGCTTTCCCCTTATTGCATATTTCTTTGCTCCTGATGAAGAAGGACCTGTACCAGATTACCCTCGAAACTGATGAGTCTTGAATAAATCTATGCCATACCCAAAACTGTTGCTTTTCCTAATATTAACTGTTTGTTTGTTTAATTGAGAATAGTACCTGACATCTACTTACGTAAACGTACCTTAAAAGAGAACTTTATTCAGATTTACAACAATTACATTAATCTTCGGTTGAAAGTGAAATATTTTACTTCAACTATTTCAATAAAGAATAATGAAAGAGCTTTCTTTCCGAAAGATATCTTTGATGTCTTCTAACAGAGTTTATAAATAAATTACGTGGCAACAATGCATTTCGCAAAGATATTTATTTAAGTCTCATTATAATGCCAATGCAGCTTGAAAACTTAATTAAACTGTTGCAGTTAACATCCAAACAATTCTTGCAGTTTTCCCACACAAATTTTCCCCAAACTTATGAATAGGTATTTCTTAGAAAGCCTTTCATTGCTCGTCTAATTAAATTATATCAACCTGAGTTGTTCACATGAAAGCATAGCTCTGATTTCATCCCGACTTAATTATCTGCCAGAAAACATCAGGGTAATTCCATATTATGTCATCAGCACACTGCCTTTCATGGAACACGTTCAAGAAATCTCTTCGCCTTTCTTGAGCGCTGACGTTTGTTTGTGAATAAAACTTTGAAGCAAGAAATTCGGTATTCAAAGAGAAGCATAAGTTAAACTGAGTACTACATAATTAAGTAGAGATCCATCAAATTGCAAGATTTAAAACGTATCAGACGTAATATTTGTATCATTCAATTTTTACACAAACACATTGTGTCTGTTGTAATTATATTTAAAAGGTTCTTCATTTCTGACTGAAGAAAAGATTCATTTCTATTCTTTGTATGGAGCCTGAAAGGTGAATTAATTACTGTTATTGTTGTGACTAAACAATAACAACAATTAATGACATCAAAACATCTGACTTGTCTGACATCAAAACAAACCCATGAAATTCACCGCGGCAAGGAATACAAGATTACGCCTGTCATTGGCAAGAGCCTTGTTTACCATGTAAGGTAACAGGGCCCAATTTTGAGGGAGATCACACTTGGGGGGGGGCGGTGTCCGAGGGTCTTCCACCCTTCTTCCCTTACCATTAACCCACACGAGAAGACTAGCGGTCCGCCATATATTTAGAATGCCCCCATGATGGACAAATGCTGTACATTTACAGCATCCAAGTCTTCTCCGGAATTCGAACCCAGATCTTTCGTTACAGTAAGCAGAGTCACTAATACTATCCGGATTGAGCTGCTAGTGAATTAAAAAATTATGTTTTCACTTATGCAATTTCAGGTTTAACCTTTTAATGTAAATAAAATATTATTAATTCGTTTAATTTGTCGAGTATTCTCTCTCTTCTTAACGCGTCTCTTCGTGGTGCAGTTGAAAGCACGGCCATCTACACTCATGTCCATAAATTAAGGATAATGCAAAATCAGGCAAAGGAAGAGTTAGAAGCAAAATAAATTGACTTATTTGTAAAGTTTATTTGTTAAACAAAAGGTAAAGAGCAAAAAAAGATGCTATATGTTTGATATTATTAACAAAATTAGCGATTTTTTCCCGCTGGAGCAAATTACAAAAAAAAACCTATTTACAAAAAACCAATATTACATGGTTGGTATGATTGTTAATACATTGTATGCCTCCCAAACGATGCAATACAGTCCGTAGAACTCCTAGGCATGCTGAGTTTCAAATTATCGATCTGATCTTGGGGCATATTACACCACTCTAAAAGCAATGCTCTCCGAAGTTCCGGTAGACATGTAGGAGGAGGTTGACGGGCTGCAACTCGTCGGCCAAGCATGTTCCACACGTACTCTACTGGATTCAAGTCCGGTGAGAATGCTGGCCAGTCCATACGGGTGATATCTTCCGATTGAAGGCATTCGCTTACGATATTTGCACAGTGAGGACGGGCGTTGCCATCCATAAACACAAATTTTGCTCCCATGGCGCCCCGAAACAAATGTACATGTTGTTCCAGAATGACGTCCCGATAGGTTTGGCTTGTCATGGTTCCAATTTGAACGTGCAGGTCAGTTCTGGAACCCAGAATAATTCCACCCCAAACGAGCACTCCTGCACCACCGTAACGGTGTCGTTCAATGATGTTTTCTTGGTGGTAACGGTTATCTGGAGCTCTCCATATGAACGTCCGGCGAGAATCAGACTGCAAGCTAAACCTGGACTCGTCGGAAAACATCAAACAAGCCCACTGTTGCGGTGTCCACAATGCATGCTCTCTACTCCAGGCTAACCGCGGGCGACAGTGAGTTGCAGTAAGTGGAACGCATCTGGCAGGTCTACGAGCATATAGACCAATCTGCCCTAAGCGTCTGTACACGGTCTGCCTTGAAATTGTCATACCAGTGGCTGAAGAGAGCTGACGAGACAGGTCTGAGGCTGTGCTCAGACCTGTTTTTTTTTTTGGCAGAAACTGCCAAATACCAGTCCTCATTCGGCGTTGTAACAGTGTTGCGACCTGTGCTGTAACGTCTACTCACATTACCAATCCAATGGTATAACGCAACTATGCACAATGCAGCTATGTAATATAATCCCTGACTGAAACAGCATGCTGTTTCATACTCCGCACTGAATAACCAAATACGTGTAAACTGTGATCCGAATGTTGCCATATGTACAATGCTATATGTAATAATGTATCATATTAATGTGTAACCAGAATTTTAAGTGTAAGCAGTAACTTATATAAGTAATAATGTGTCATCAGCAGGCAGTAACTTATGTGAAAAGTAGCAGTTACGTATAGTGCAACAGTATATGTGTATAACGCAACCGTGCATTGCAACTATGTAGTATATTCTTTAACTGAAACAGCATTTTGTTTCATACTCCGCACTGAATAACCCAATATGAGTGAACTGCGATCTGAATGTTGCCATATGTACAATGTATTATGCAATTGTGTATCATATTAATGTGTAAGCAGTATTTTTCAGTATTTGTATCATAATAATGTGTAATTATGTATCAAATTAACGTGTAATGTAGCATGTATATGTAACTGAGCATCATATCAATGCACCATATTAATGTAGTCATATTAATGTAAGCAGTATTTCATGTGTAAGCAGTATTTCATGTGTTAGCAGTAATTTATGTGTAAGCAGTAATTCAGGTACAAGCACAAGTAGTAACTTATGTGTATGCGATAATTTACGAAAAAGCAGAATTTATATGTTATCAGTAGGCAGTAATTTATGAGTAAGTAGTAATTTATGTTGAAGTATCGATAAACTCTCGGTGCGTCCTTATGGGGCCACAGGGAGCTGTTGCGTCTGGATAGGGGAGGGTGTGGGACATATGCCTGTTTACCTCTGTTAGACGCCAGGCGTCCCCGTCCTCCGTCACCTGTCACCTGTCACATTACCAATCATCTTGGAATCGTTGCCAAAGCCTGGAGATGACACTCTGGGCAATTCCAAATTCGTCTGATACTTCCAGTTGGGTACCCCCACATTCCAGAGGGCCGATAATTCTACCACGTAACAAATCATCCAAATGCGTCCTTTGTGTCATAACTATTCGGTTATTGCACTGAAATGCTTATAAAGCGCCTGCGACAATTTTACTTCTTTGTCTGTATTCCTTATATATCACTCTCTTACACTCTCGTCATTGTGACGTACCATCGGTGTCATCTGGTTACTTCCTGAAATTTGCATATGATTCTTGAAGATGTGTTTAGTGATTTTACAGGTGATATATTTATTTTAGAGTTCGATTTCCGCGTGACTCCGAATTATCCTTAATTTATGGACATGAGTGTAGTATCTGGAGATCCAATGTTGGAATCCCGGCGATAATATTGCTGAATTTTTCACGTTTGCTACTCCAATAAAAATACTGTTACGAAACACCCAGCTGCGGCGAGAAAGCTTTCCCGCAAAGAGGGTTTGGGGGTTGCCAGCTTTGGAGCGAAATTTGGGACATATGGCGATATGCCATAGACGGAGCGGGAACATTCTAAACTTAAAACGAATTCTTACCGGTTTTCTCAAGAATGTTCTCGAAGGTAGATCAAAAGCTATATGTACCCTACCCGTACGCGGATGAGTAGTAGTATACTCAGCTCAATAGTAGTGTTTTGAGTTTAGATGTTACCTCCAGAGCGATCAACCGAGTCACAAGCTGTACTTTAGGGCTTTGCCGTGAAGCTGTCCTCGCCGTTACTTGTTGTAAACGTGTCTTTGGAGCCTGTGTAATATTGACGAATAAATTGTGTTTCGATTCTGTATCACGTGTTGTCATCAATTACTCCAATTCCACGAACCCGTAGAACGCAACAATGGCCTTATATAGCCCTTTTGAGGGTTTTCAATTCAAGAGATACTCGATTCTTTAACTACATCGAATAAAATTGAAATGCCTTTCTGTTAAATACTAGAAATTCTTCTCTCTGTTGAACATGCTTTTTCTTCAGAACGGCGGTCTAAAAATTAGAGTACGAGAAGCAAATAATGGAAGGCGTGGAGTAGTCTTAGGTTGACGTTCACGTTTTAAATCGTAAATAGATTCAATTGTCATAAATGGTGAAATACAAATAGATCTTTTATAAATTTTAACAAACATGTTATGAAATTAATATTTTGAAAATGCTTATTAACCAGACTAATAACTTATACACTATTTTCTCTGCATTACATTTATTAAATTTCATAAAGTTTAATTTTTAGCACGTTGTTACGAATTTTGCATGTATGCAAATAATTTTACAGAAATTACATGTAAATTGTAGTATTTCTTATAAAATGCAGTATCTCGGCCATTCGCTAAGCTGGCGATGGTTTTGGTGAATAATTTTATCACAAAATTTAGCGAGAGATCGTCAAAAGTCAGGGATACTTTTAGCTACATTTTGGTTCAATCTCTATGCAATTGTAACTATATCCGGCCGTAAACCTATCTCGTCCTATGTAACTAAAACTGGGCAGGCGTTCCAGCAATTTCGAGGAATTGAAGGTACTGGGAAATTCTCGGACGGGGCAAACTGTATAAGAAAGAGAGTATTAGCTCAGAGTTTAGCTCAAAGTACTGAGACATCACTGTGTGAACTTTCGCTCTGGAGGCAAATTTGCATTGCCTTGTGTTCGACTTTCCAAGTATTCTGAAGTGGCAACTACCGATCTTGTATGGAAAGTTCCAAAAGTGTGAAGTATTTTTTGGAAAGTAAATTTCATCAAGCTTTCGTCGTTTCTGCGTGATTTCAGTCCTTCACGAACCCGCACTGATTAACAATATATTAAAATTAATTTGATTAATATTTAATAAAAGTAATCTCGTGTTTTTAGATTTCGTTAAATTTGATAAAAATGTTACTTATTATGCATAATTTATCTTAAATGTCATAACGATATTAATTAATTAGCTATGTAATTATAGTCCATAAGTGACGCAGTAAATGCATTATTCAAAAGTTACAAAATTTTAATCTTAATTGACCGTAATATAATTATTATTTACGAATTACTATTATTTTACTAAATTTCTTACATTATGGATTTATGGTTGGGTCAAATCAGTACGCATCTGAGTGCCAAATGCAGGATATTCTTCTCTAGATTTCTCAGTGATGCGGGTCTTTGGATCTGCTTATGAAACACTGTACTAAAAATATTTCTTTGTTAAATTTGTATAAGTAATATAATAATTACAGGGGTGCATAGGTATACGTCTATTCAGAAACACGTCCCATTGGGTATGCTCTCAGTTTGGAATGTTTCATTGGTATATAAGAATTCATTTGGAGTACGTCTCGAGTTTGATAAGTTAAAACCGAATGGCCTTGTTCAACACTTTTCAGGTAATGTTACCACTGTCCATGAGCGCCCGTACGCGAGTTGCTTTGATTCAATAAATAATCCTTCAAGTGATTTTGTGATCTCTTTGCGTAAATGATTTGTAAATTTATCAATAATAACCTTTAGGAAATTTAATGAAAAGAGTTAAGCAGCAAAGGAAGCAGTTAGGATGGATGATCATGTAAGTAAAAAAAAAAAGATCGTTGAAAGGAGATCGTTGAAACTATGAAGATGGCCTGCGTATCCGAGACCTGGCTTTTGCATACCGTATGCCGAGTACAATGGTATCTACAATTGCAAAAATGCAGAAGGCTTTAAATTGGCTAGCGTTTGCGAAAGGGATGAAAGATATGACCAAACAAAAATCAGAGACCTTACAGCATGTTGAAAAATTGATTTTGATATGGATAGTAGGAAATTATTCATGTACAGTACCTTGCGCAGTACTTCATTTATGTACGGTATAGGTTTTACGCACTGTATTTGTGTTTTAGTATTTGATAACAATTGTTTTTATAAGACCAGATTAAATATTTTCCCTGTATTTCTTATTGGAAAAGTTAGTTGGTATACTTTCAAAGATCCGGAATGAATTAAAGACGTATATGGAGCTACAAATGTATTTTAGAATCTGTTTTCGTAAATTTTCATTCATTGAGATAGTATTCAGACCATTAAAGTAAAAGAAAAAATAGTTTAAATAATAAGGTTATAAAGTATTTCTCCTGCTTCCTTAGCGTGCCTTCGTGATGTAGTGGTCTGAACGCTGGGGGCGTATTCCAGAAGCCCGGCGAAGACGTTGCTCATTTTTCAAGCCTCCTGCTTCCAAAAAATCCTAATGTCTCTACAAGATAATGTACACTCAATCATAAAATTATCATGATAGAATGAAAGCGTCATGATACTAAAGGTAATAGAAGGAACCGTTAAATATGAATAAGGAGCTTTGGTTTCTTAGTTTCTTTCACAGCGAAGTCGCCTGAAACGCCCATGCATCCAGATATCGGCAAGTCGCCCTATCGCTTGCGTTTTTTTCCTACCTTGTGCTTTCCCCCCCATCGCATTGCTGCATGTCTCATTGGTTTCATGAGTTGTTAAACGATATTCCAATCATTCTTTTGAAGCGACTAAAAGTAGCTCTGGTATCTGAATACATCTTCCCTTTTCTTTGTTTACCGTCAACGTTTAGTTACTGACGCTCGCAGTTACAATCCTGTCCTAAACGGAAACTGCACACACTGTGAAACCACACAAAGATTCCCAAGAAAGCAGTAATAGCTTCACTTAAGTAGGTTATTGTAAAAGTTGTATCATTCTACTTAGCATGGGGAAGGAAATCCAGTCCAACAAAAAGTCGTATACACGGGCATTTCAGATGTTTGAGAGAAACAAATTTTGGTCTCTACCGATGTAAAAGAGTTAACATGCTTCATAATTTGAAAGCTTTATAAAATGATGCAGAATATTATACATCTCTTCTGAAAATTACAAAGGATTTTATAAGTACACTCTAACAATGACTGTTGTAATGCACTTCTTGTTATTATAACATCTTTGTGAAGAAGTTGTTTGTAATACTCGGATATTGAAGTATTTCTGCAAATTTTAAGATTTTGCTTGTATAGATGCTTAAATCAATGTCATCCAGACCCAACTAGACTGACGAGATAATTATCGCTCTAGTCTGTATAAAGATATCAAAATCCTACGAAGGTTAACATAACCGTTTTATTAACTTTTTAATTTTAACAGAAGACACCGCGTGGGCAGCAAAACTCAGCTATTTGCGGTTATTTAAAATAGTATAAGTTGCAATTAAAGTATAAGTCGCCGACTATGCAAATGGTCTACTTAAATAGTCAGTCAATTAATTGCGCATATTTGACGCTGGCTAGAAAAATGGCTAAAGCTAGGAATAAACTTTAACAGAGCGACGATAGGACATAACTGCAAGTGAGACTGCCAAAAGCTCTAAAGCATTTAAACCCTCAGCTTAAAAAATCAAAAACTATTCTGAATTTTAAGGAAGGACAAGAACAGATTTATAGTAGTTATAGGTTTAAGGTTCTAATCATAATAATTGGTTAATTAACATAAGATAGTACAATATTAGATATTCGTATTGCGGCGCGCATGCTCACTGTTCGTAGTTCTTTTGAGGAAAATGGTAACAAGTTTGTTTCATTTAATATAATAAATAAATCAAATTTAAATTTACTTCAAATTTAAATTTACTTTTTCTTAAGAAACTTCCTTTGATGTTTGGAGAATTACGTTATATTTTTCCCTTTCTTAGCAGGAAAAATCTCAGTTTTCAATATTTTAAAATATTTAAATCTTATTTAAATTATCCACTCTATTTATTGCATCACACGCAACCATAAAATCGAAGCCCAGAAACAGACTTCATCTAATCCTTATTTTTTCTTTCTCTCCGAAGAAAAAATATTCTCCTTTATGCTCGTATTTGAAGCAAGTTCAAAAGCAAAAAAGAAATGATTTGTATTCCAGAGATTTATCCCAATCCTTCCTTCTAAACAGTCCTTCCGTTCCCTTCTTTTAGGAATGAAATCATAGGGAAGGATTTAACATTCCAAAGTAAGCGTGTTTTGTAATGTTGTATAACATGAGGCATTAAAGTATTAAAAGCTTCAAAGTGCAGTCGCTCGTGAATATCTCGGTCTTATCTCTGGTTGAAAAGAAATAAAAGTAATTTTAGAAATGAGCAGTAGAAATTTAGGAAAGTATTTTTAGAAATAAACTGTCTTTTGTTTAACAGATCTATACATGAAGTATACCGGAAGCGTTTCATCAGTTCCAGTATTCAAGTAATAAATATAATTGATATTTTATCAATATTTGCTACAGACAGTTTTCCTTTTCAGTGAATATGCAGTACTTCCTAGCCTGTTTCCTCCTTTTTACTTCCTTGTACGAAGTAAAAAGGAAGTATTGTAATCGCGAAAAGTTTCAGGCAGCATATTTCAACGAAAATATCCATTTTGACCGCTATCGAATGCAATTTAACGATGTCTTTGCGTGATATCTGTACGTAAGGACAGAATAAAAGACTCTTTTCCTTCAAAAAAATTATAAAACTTCTTTAAAATTAATTCTGAAGAGAATTTTTCGTGGCGTCTGTACGAACGTATGTACATACGTACGTTCGTGCGTACGTACGTATCTCGCATAACTCAAAAACGAGTAGCCTCAGAACGTTGAAATTTTGTATATAGGACTGCTACAACATGTAGATGTGCACCTCGTATTTTGGTTGCAATCGGCCGCACCAAACGTATATAAATATATTTATATATATATATATATATCCATTCTGTTACCCGGCTCAGTGATCTCAGTTTCTTTACTCTTATATGTCGGTAAATTGTACATTTTTTGCTTTAAAAATGATTGAATTATGTTGTTTTTATCTTCCGGTTAAGGATTTTATGCCTTTAGTAAATCTGTGTGCAATATTTTTAGAATTATCAGCAATTTTAAAGTGGTTTAATGGCCGCTAAGCCTTTTTTAATGGCGGCCATTGATGTTTACATTTGAAACAAGAGACTAGTGGATTTGTTGCCAATCTAGAGAAACTTCGCAACAACAAAGATAACGCCTTCATTTATTATTGCCAATTAAATCATGCTTAATCCGTTCTGGAATTTTTTCGAGGAAATAAGCGTTTAAGATTTACTTCGTAATTTTTAATATAGATATTTTGAGTTCTTATATATTTTTGCCTTCTCGCGAAGTGAGAACTGAATTAATTAAATGAGAAATACTCAATCGTCTGTAAAAAACTGTCTTTTTTTGTTTTGTTTGCTTAATTTCTTTTATACATCATTCTAGCTTTATTATAGTATTTGAATAGAACATGTGGCAACGATTAGATAATTGTATTCTTTAAATGATATAAATTTTGTGCATTATGAGTTATAATATGAACGAAATATATAAGTTAACTGTTATATAATTATTGGATTATATAACAGTTAACTTAGTTTCCGTTATAAAGTTATTATATATGTTAACTGTTATATAATTATTAATACTGTTAAGTGAATCTAGCGCCAGAGTGTCGCTATCGTAAACAAGTACTAGAGTGAATTTTAAGGAATGCATTTATTCTATTGTGGTTTATGAGCTGTCGGCGAAGCAGATTTAATTCAATCCAATAAGTTTAAATGAAATGCAAGAAAAATGCGTATAATTTAATATTCCAATACAAGGAAGTCATGTGGTGTACACATCAGATTTTTTACTAATTGTATTGTATGGTAGGATTATTAATATATTTTATAAGAGGGTATTTAAAAAAAGCTTTTTATAAATGTATTATAGATTAAGGTTCTCTCTCACACGTACGTGCATATATCTCTTTCTCTCTCTCTTCTTCTATCTATTTTTCCACTTATTTTTAACAAATTTTAATATTTCAAAAATCGTCAGAGGAAATTTCGGCAAGTATAGTTCGACCGCCTCAAACGCAACCTTGCCTGGCATTCTGCCAAAACACATAGACTCGTTCAAAAAGGGCGTTACTACTTGCTGCCAAGTGAAAGGTCACGTGAAAGTGTTCTCTTCTCCGGAAAGAGAGCATTTATGTTCTCGAAGGAAAGAAAGTCCCTAAACTTCCACCCTGTTTTGAGAACGATTCGATCCGAATGACGCATGTGATCATGGTCTCGGACTTCCGAGAATATGCTGTGCATTACTTATAAATAAAAAAATTAGCAATTTGAATGTAATGAAACAGTGTACTATTGAATTTTGCATTTGATTATTTAAAAATGCAGTTACATGAAATTAAACAATTCGAAGGACTTGTGAGAATACGTTGTGTCCCACTTACAGCTAAAAAAAATAGTAGTTGGACTATAATGAAACAATTGAAACTTGTTTCATTAGTGCTAGTGAAACTGTGTGCTAGTTAAACTTGTTTCATTATAGTTAAATAATCTGACAGTGTACTATTGAAATTTACATTTGATAATTTACAAATGCAGTTACATGAAATTAAACAATTCGATGGACTTCTGATAATACGTTGCGTCCTACTTACAGGTTAAAAAATAACAGTTTGGCTATAATGAAACTTGTTTAACTATAGTCAAATAATCTGACAGTGTACTATTGAATTTACATTTGATTATTTAAAAATGTAGTTACATGAAATTAAACAATTCGAAGGACTTCTGAGAATACGTTGTGTCCTACTTACAGGTAAAAAAATAGCAGTACTATAATGAAACTCGTTTCGTTATAGTCAAACTGCTATCTTGAAACGTGTTTCATTAGTGCTAGTGAAACTGTGCTAGTCAAACTTGTTTCATTATAGTCAAATAATCTGACAGTGTACTATTGAAATTTACATTTGATTATTTAAAAATGCAGTTACATGAAATTAAACAATTCAAAGGAATTCTCAGAATACTTTGTGTCCTACTTACATGTAAAAAAAAAATAGCAATTTCACTATAATGAAACTATTGCTATCTTGTTTCATTATAGTCAAACTGCTATCTTGAAACTTGTTTCATTAGTGCTAGTGAAACTGTGTGCTAATGAAACTTGTTTAACTATAGTCAAATAATCTGACAGTGTACTATTGAAATTTACATTTGATTATTTAAAAATGCAGTTACATGAAATTAAACAATTCGAAGGACTTCTGAGAATACGTTGTGTCCTACTCACATGTAAAAAAAAAAAAAAAAAAATTCATTATAGTCACATAATCTGACAGTGTACTACATTTGATTAATGCAGTGACATAGAATTAATGAAATAATTCTAAGCACTCTTGAGTGTATGCTTTGTCCTACTTACAGGTAAAAACATTAGCAATTTGACTGCAATGAAACATTGTACTACTGAAATTTACATCTGATTATTTAAAAATGCAATGACATAGAATTACAGAAATAACTCGTCAACATTTGTTTTAGACAATGGAATATTTATACCCAAAAACAGTTTAACTTCTTACTCACTGAAATTTACTTGGTGCTTAAAGTTTTGAAAGCTCCCAAATGTTTTCTCATGGACAGTGGAATTAAATAATAATACGTGCTTCAAATAGTTCTTATTTGCCTACCATCCTAGCCATTCATAGGTAACGTAAATAGACGCACTGATTTATTCAATACAATACTTATTTTTGAGAATGTGATCTGATTTCAAATATGCACTGTATTCATGGTACTATACTCCATTAAAGAACACACTAACAGGTAAACCTTGTAGAGACATTAGGTTCATTTGGAAGTAGACAAGATGAAAAATTAGCAACCGCTTTCGACGGGAATCGAACCACGACCTCTGGAATACCGACCCAGGGTGCAGAACCACTACACCATGAAGGCACGCTAGTAAGGCGGAAGAAATACCTTATAAGCTAGTACACGCGAAGGCTTTGAACTATAGTTTTAAATCATAAAAAGTTTTTAAATGAGAGCTTTCCTTTTAATACATGAATGAAATAAATTTTGGCACATTTTGGTTTGCCTTAAGGAATATTTTCATGTATACGAAATGTACATATTCATGTTGAAACTTCTTTTACATTTTTCTGCAATCTTCTAAAACATTATTTAAAGTATTTTTTCTACTGTCAATAAATGGGGAAGTGGTAAATGTTTATCGAAGTTTGTAGGCTAAATGTTTGTGAATATAAAAACTTTTCGGCTTGGAAAAATTTATTTCAAATATATATTTCCAAAACCCTTTTTCTAAATACCAAATTGTAACTAATAATAAAACTGTAACTCTGATGTCTTAAAATACTATAATGGACAATGTAATGTCTTTCAAATTAGATTCATTTGAATGTCTTAGAAATTAATTTCATTTGAATATTAATTGAATTAGACTTATACTGAATAGTAAATAATTACTTTTACTGTTGTTACTGTTGTTTGATAATTTTTTTTATCAGATCAAACAAAGTTTGAAAAACTGAAAACACACAAAACTGATTAACTACATCAGTTGTTATTAGTTGATCAGTTTGCTTGTTTCTACATAAAGTTAGAAAAACTGAAAACATACAAAACTGATATAAACTGATTAAACATACTGATAGAAAAACTGATTAACTAAAAACAAAGTTAGAAAAACAAACAAAGTTAGAAAAACTGATTAAAAAACCTAAGTTTTTACTGATTAAGAAACCTAAATTTCGAGTTAATATTATAATTCGGATAATAGTAGCAACTTTTGATGCTAAAAACATATTTTTATGGTGAGAAAGTTACCTACTTTTTTCTCATTTTGTTCCTGCACATGATTTACAGTTGCGTTCATTGCATAATTATTTGAAAGCAGTCTGAAGACAAAAGCTATTGCAGTTTTATATATCATTAAAAGTTATTCAATCTAAAATGAGAAAAACATTTTATATATTACGTAATAAAACAATTTTTGAATCCTATTTTTATTTTATTGTGAAAAACAAAAATGATAAAAGATGCTCTTTGACTGCATTTTAAATTAGAATACCCCTTTAATAGCTTGTAGAGGTTTATTTTAATTTTCTAATAGTTATTTTTAATTTTGAAACCCTTTCCTTATTCTCTTGTTTCCCTCCTACAACTCCCTGCCAGAATGAGTTTTCAGTACTGCGTTTTATGTAAAGGAAGTAAAACCAGGATTTATGGGAAGTCTCACTCACTTCCTTTGAAGAGCACAGAAGTTCTCAGTAGGAGAGTGTTCTGCCTTCTGGTCGAGTCTGCTTTAAGCCAATCTGATTACGTTCGATTATATTGTACGCGCCTATTAGTATTCGGCGGTGAGGCTTAAATAAAGCCTAACTCGACCAGTTACTTCTGCAAAAGCTTCGGCTAAGTTTTAGTTAGTTAGAATTAGTTTCCTATCCTACGTTAAACCCCAAGTGGAGGCTTTATTGTAAGTCCGAGAGGGGTCAACTGAAATTATTCATGAGTTATTATAAAAGTGTATTTTAACCCTTCTTTGGACTTGTTCTTGCAGTTTTGAGAAGTTAGCGATTAATCGTTCCTTAAGTATTCTAGTTTCCAAGGACAATTAATTTAACTAGAATCTTGTTTGGCATATTTTAATTTTATAACAGTTATTTGAATTTAATTGCGCTTCCCTATCTTTCCTCGTTTCAACTTGCAACTCCTTACCAGGATGAGTTTTTAGAATCGCGTTGAGTGCAAAAGAGTAAGAAGTAGTATTAAAGGAAGGTTCAATTTACTTCAAAGAATCCTGAGTAGCTCGTGTTTGCCTTCGGGCTAAGTCTATAGAAGCTGTTAAATTGTGCAAAAACTCTAGTAAAAAATTTTATGCAAAAGAAGCTTTCTTCTATATTCTCGTATTTATCTTTTGTTAATGAAAAATAGAGTTTTAGTATAAAAAGCTCAAATATACCACATGCTTTTATCTAAAATATTCTGTACGCCTTTTTATCTTACTGGGTTAAGATAAAATCTTGTTATCTTTTAAGACCGATATTTTTATCTTTTAAGACCGATATTTTTATCTTTTAAGACCAATTAATTACTCTCAGCCTTATATTACGTGCCTTTTAGACAGTCACCGGCTAGTTTAAATTTAAGGGCCAACTACGTGAGATTTGTGTTACCTTCGGCTAAGTTCCTTTTAGTTAGATATGATTAGTTCTCATTTCTTATTTTTGAGTTTAAGCCCAAGTAGAAGCTTTATTATAAGAAAGAAGAGAGAAATGAATTTGACTCTTTATCTTATTTTGAGTGATATAAAGGGTAGTTAAACTTCCTTGATCTTATGATTTCTGTTATTTGAACTAAGTGATAATTTATTTAACAGTTCACTAGGTCCCCGACATTCACTTTAGCAATATAATATGAGTGAAGAACTATACAATCTTATAAGCTTATAATGCTTAATGTAAGTAATAATGACTTATGCTTAATTATTTAATCCTCTGAGCGGCCAGGGTTTTCGCTAAGAAAGCACAAATTTCCCAAAACTACTATGAGAACAAGTTATTTTTTTTATTTTAATGTAAAACCTGTCCTAGTATTTCATACATTGTGTACTTTTGATATGTTGCCTTAATTTCTTTGACATACTTTTATATGCACGTACACATACGTTCTTACAGATATCGCAAAAAATATCTGGGCCGTATATATCCGGCTTTGCCGCTTAGAGGCTTTTAGGTACCGTATCGAAATATTGCTCGCTTATATAACGGAATGGGATATTTGTATATATATATGTGTGTGTGTGTCAAGGATATGTGAAATAAAACAAATTCAGAGTTTTAAAATGTAGACAAATGTAATTATTTCACGTAAATTAAATTTAGGACTATTATATTTGATGGGAAAATGCCTTGTAAGTATTTTCCCCTAAGATATCAGAAACGCTTGTCCAAGAACCTAGAATTAGCCAAAATGTTATCTGAAGCTTCATATTGAATTACTCACATTTAGCCACATGAAGAATCTCATTTTCTTTTAAAAGTCTTTTTAATCAAAGATTATTATATCGAGTATAATTGAGATTTATATTACCTTATCATGAGAGCTTTAAATTTGAAAGTAAGTGTTTCTTTATGTAAAGTATAAATTGGTAGTAAGAATCATACATCCTTTTTAAAGCCTAATTTGTTTACAAAGTAGACTTTAAAAAGAACAATTAAGATAAAAAAAATCTTAATTGGTTTTAAAAGATAAAAAGATTGGTCTTAAAAGGTAAAAAGATTTTATCTTAACCCATTAAGATAAAAAGGCGTACAGAATATTTTAGATAAAAGCTTGTGGTATATTTGAACTTTTTATACTAAAACCCTATTTTTCATTAACAAAAGTTAACCACGAGAATATAGAAGAAAACTTCTATTGCATAAAAATTTTTATTTGAGTTTTTGCACAATATAAACAAATGCAGTTGTATTTCTGTCATATAACCGAAGCAAAATAGCTTTATATACAACTAAATATAAATTTAAAGTGAGAAATAGTATTGTTTGTTTCTATTTTTAATGTAGCGTATATTCATTGCACGTTTTTCCCTCGGTTTTAACGCATGCTGTTATTAGAACTGGGGTATAATAATTAATAATCTAAAGAACAAGAAAACACAATGATTATACCTTATTTAAATTTTCTGAATGAAAAGGAAATTCATAAAATATTTTATTCCGCAATAAAGAACGCACCCCATTAAGAGAGCGCTGTCCCGGGAAGATGTTGAGAATCATAAAAATGTCGTTGTCAAGCAATTTATCCTTTTATTTAAAACAAATGAGGCCACTAGTCTCTAAAAATCTACAGCAAAACACAAAATATCGTTTAATGGTTCATCTATTTATTGCACATCTTACAGCTTCTAAGGGTCATTCAAAAGTGATTAATATTTCTATGTTTCAGACTCAGTTTTGGAAAGATTCCCACCATTTGATGGCAAATGGAACGGTTCCATGCATTATGTATTCTTTTTATTACCTATTCGTCACTAAGATCTGTATGGGTGATCTATTCGTCATTAAGATTTGGGTTTCCAAGCGCATTCTTGGACGATAATGTTTTTTTATGGGAATTATACTTTCCCCTTCGATGAACCCGTTTACAGGTTGTTTCTCTTTGAACCGAAAAGGCTGAAAGATGAAAGTGGATGCGATGAAGTTCATGGTGGCACTGAATGATGCTCAACTCAAGCACTGGGCAGGTATTAGCAAATTACACTCTGCTGGCTAAGAGATAAAGTTACAATATAATGTAATTCAGTGTCTATAAAGCAAAAAGTATTTCCCAAGTCTTTTTAGACGAAAATCAAAGTAGATTTATTTATAAAGCACTTTACTAGTATGGTGAATGACTTTCAAAAAATACATTCTAAATCATTAAAATGGCCCCCACTTGAAAAACCCTTGAGAAATACTGGTATTGCCGACGCTATGGCAAAGACGATGCGAATGGTACTGGTGACGCTATAAAAATGTTGCGAATTTAGGCTACATTATGTTGAGTAGAGTATGGAAACGCAGATGAGAGATATCTGCTTAAGGAAAAATGCCTCCATAGAGGACTTTCTAAAGGAACCAAGCTCATAATCAATTTAGACATGTTATGTTATGTAGAAGTGAGGGGGCCACCTAATATTTACCCTAAGTAAGCAGGTACTATCCCCGCACACTAACTAGAAAACTAACAACATTCTTCGAGTCGGGATGGAAAATGGGACTTCAGTAAGCACTATAAGTACTGCCACTGGCGGCGGCACCAACGGTACTCCTACTTTTCAGCGTTAAATTAGCTCAAGTAAAAGGGATTGAATTCCATGATATACATTGCAAAATACATAGTTGTGCAGGTGCATATTTTGAAGATGTTATCTATTGTAGTGGGTACGGGCAACATGTTTCAGGACATTATATATTGCATTAGAAACAGGCGGGATGTTCCCACGTTACAAATCATTTTTGTAAACATGATCTGTTTACTATCATAATTAATTAAGAACTATAAAATTGTTTACAAAGCTTACATTTAAGCACTGCTGTAAAGTTGGGCTGAAACTTTAACAGCCCAATTTTGACGATTCATTATGTGCTGTAACGTATGTTTTTGTGTTAATTGATTTTCAGAAATTACATTATTGTCTAGCATCCCATGTCAATTTATACATGGGAAAATTCATGAAAAGCAAACGTGCAGCTTGTTCGTTTGCCTGGGATGGAACTCAGTTGGAACTCCCAGTTCTTAACCACTCGGCCTTTGGAGTGGTCATTGCGAATTTAGGAAAAGAAGAATCCAATTTATCTTCGTCAGGCCACACACCTTCAGCTTCTCTTAATAATATGCCAACTACTTCTCTACACACATCCATATGAGAAACATATTTAAAGTATTTACCTTTAAAAAAAGGATAGCTTTCGAATTCTGGAACATCTTTTTAAAATCAAAATATAGATTTAAGTTTAGATACAAAAGTAAGTTATTCAACATTCCTTTCTTTTAACTTCGTAATCAAATTGAAAAAAAGCGCAATAGAAATTAAATAAATGAATATATTGAAGAATTAAAAAATAGCATGATGTGAAGAACTTCAGATAATTGTGCATTGTATTTTAATGCACAACATCAAAAATGAATATTCACGGACATATCACTTTCATGTTTAAAAGAAAACTTCAGAATCATTTCAAACTTATTCACTTAAAATTATATAGGTTTAGATAAAAATAATATTGAAACAGCACCTATTAATTAAATTAAGCAAAATTAAAACTCTTTCGTTTATGCTAGTCACTATACATTCTTTTTAAGTCTTATCAGTCTCTCGCAGTGCTTTTCTTTCATCTAATTATTTTCTAGCTCAAAGATAAAAAGAATTACATGTTCTTGCGAAACTCGGCTCAGATAACTAAAAAAAATAAATTAAATTTATAATGTATTTCTCCCGCTTTTCTAGCGTACCTTCGTGGTGTAGTGGTTCTGGACCCTGGGGCGGTATTCCAGAGGTCCGTGGTTCGATTCCCGGCGAAAGCGGTTGCTAATTTTCCATCTTGCCTGCTTTCAAAAATACCTAATCTCTCTACAAATTCTTATCTTCCCTCAATATTAAATAATGAATTTTGAATTAATGTTCTGCGTTTGGAAATGTATCACATGTAGTAAATCAGTAATGAATGAGAAATACAAATGATAAAAAAATGTAAATTATATGATGCGAGCTGAAGAGAAAAAAAAGACACTTTCTAATATTCTAACACAGCTTTCCTCTAACATTTTGTTGGTGGGGACCGCTTTTATTAAATTAGAATATTCTGCGGGCCACCTTACTCCTTTATTTTCTCATGGGCACTGAGAACAGTCAGAAAATGATTTTGTAGACAGAGATTTAGTTCATTTAGTTTTAGCATCTGAGAGATATGCCATTGTACTTAGCTACATATGATCGGCAAAAACTGATGTAAAATCTTCATTAATTTCGTTTACAAATAACAGGATTTCCTGTTTTCAAAAAGCCTTATTAGTACCATATTCCGTCATAACCAGCGAATTTCAGAATGAAGAAGAAGTTGTTTGTACTTGATTCTATTTCATCATAAAGCAATGAAAATATTCTGTTGTTCAGAGGCTCATCCTTAAATTTATTATCTTAACGACATCTTCTAATATGAATTTGAAACTGATGCATTTCCTATATTTGCAGTGTTCTTAACAATTCAAGACAGCCGGTATACAGCTTTCTGTCTGCAAGCTATATACGGCAATAGTGGTAAAGGAAAAAGAAAATTAATTTGAATTTAAATTATGTCACTTCTGACAGCCAAGGCTTCCCAGTGAAATAAACAATCCTAGGTAACATTAGGCGCCTTAACTCAGCTTTAGCTGTAACGTCACTATGTCTTCTAGCTAGACCATGAGTTCCATCAGAACAAAATCACTGTGTCTTCTAGCGAGCCCATGAGTCCCATCAGAACAAAATCACTGTGTCTTCTAGCGAGACCATGAGTCCCATCAGAACAAAATCACTGTGTCTTCTAGCGAGCCCATGAGTCCCATCAGAACAAAATCACTTTGCCTTCTAGCGAGCCCATGAGCCCCATCAGAACAAAATCACTGTGCCTTCTGACAAGCCCATGAGTCCCATCAGAACAAAATCACTGTGCCTTCTAACGAACTCATGAGTCCCAAAAGAACAAAATCACCGTGCCTTCTAGCGAGCCCATGAGTCCCATCAGAACAAAATCACTTTGCCTTCTAGCGAGCCCATGAGCCCCATCAGAACAAAATCACTGTGCCTTCTGACAAGCCCATGAGTCCCATCAGAACAAAATCACTGTGCCTTCTAACGAACTCATGAGTCCCAAAAGAACAAAATCACCGTGCCTTCTAGCGAGCCCATGAGTCCCATCAGAACAAAATCACTTTGCCTTCTAGCGAGCCCATGAGCCCCATCAGAACAAAATCACTGTGCCTTCTGACAAGCCCATGAGTCCCATCAGAACAAAATCACTGTGCCTTCTAACGATCTCATGAGTCCCAAAAGAACAAAATCACCGTGCCTTCTAGCGAGCCCATGAGCCCCATCAGAACAAAACCTTACGTATTTTTTCCAGTCAGTTTCATGATATTTAATATACTCATTTAGGACATTTCAAGTTTCTTCTCCGGATGTACAAATTGTCAGAGTCTTGGAAAGTAACAATTTTCATAACAAACAGTCATTGCCAAACTCATACCTAACACCAGAAATCAATCGTACATCAGTCAAAACGTTATTTGTCTCGACTAGTATAGTTATTAGTGACCCTGACTACAATACCGATAAGTCTGGGTTTGAATCCGGAGAGGGTATGGATATCTGTAAGCGTGTGAGACAAGGGGCTTTTAAAATACACGACTTGCCGAAAATCCTCACAAGAGGTGATGATAATAGATGATTGGTTGGAAACCTTCGACATGCCCCGTTCTTCAAAATTGGGAAGGAACTGAATAGTTAGTTCGGCTGCACTGTAGCTATGCGATCAATGGTGAATTTCTGGTGTAGCACTTACTTCAATCTCTATCTGTTGTCTCGTCTCTCTGAAGTGAACAAAACAAATTCTCTTTTATTGTACTGAGAAGTCCAGATTCCACGTTATTAGTAATGTCATCAATTCTGCGTGTAGCTGTAACTAGAAGCATAAATAAGCTCTCATTTGTAAAGCTGTAAAATATTTTCTACGTGCCTTCGTAATATAAACGGAACCACGTTCGGTTAACAGACGGTAGGTCTGCAGTTCGAATACGAAAGAGTACATTTTTCATATTTTTCGACAAAGCTAATGATTCTATGAATGGATGTTGCGTTGTGAAGCCTTGAAATACAGGATGTTCCTAAAGTATTTTTAGTTGCGCTACCTGTATTTGAAACAATTTTGGTTTGTTTATTTAGTTCTTCAGCACATCGTTGAAAAAAATCGATCGGTTTACTCAGTTTACTTTTTACACTTGCGTGTTTCGTCTCTAAGTACAATTCCAATTCTATGAGTTCCGTACACTTGTTTGCAAATACTTCTTAATATATAACTAACTGCGGTGTGGTTTGCTATCATACACACCTGTCCATAAATTAAGGATAATTCGGAGTCACGCGGAAATCGAACTCACAAATAAATATATCACCTGTAAAATCACTACACACATCTTCAAGAATCATATGCAAATTTCAGGAAGTAACCAGATGACACCGATGATACGTCACAATGACGAGAGTGTAAGAGAGTGATATATAAGGAATACAGGCAAAGAAGTAAAATTGTTCGCAGGCGCTTTATAAGCATTTCAGTGCAATAACCGAATAGTTATGACACAAAGGACGCATTTGGATGATTTTTTACGTGGTAGAATTATCAACCGTCTGGAATGTGGGCGTACCCAACTGGAATTATCAGAAGAACTTGGAATTGCCCAGAGTGGCATCTCCAGACCTTGGCAACGATTCCAAGATGATGGTAATCTGAATAGACATTACAGCACAGGTCGCCCCAGAGTTACAACGCCGATTGAAGCCCGGTATTTGGCAGTTACTGCCAAACGAAACAGGCGGAGCACAGCCTTAGACCTGTCTCGTCAGCTCTCTTCAGCCACTGGTACGACAATTTAAAGGCAGATCGTGTACAGACGCTTAGGGCAGATTGCTCTATATGCTCGTAGACCTGTCAGATGCGTTCCACTTACTGCAACTCACTGTCGCCTGCGGTTAGCCAGGAGTAGAGAGCATGCTTTGTGGACGCCGCAACAGTGGGCTTGTGTGATGTTTTCCGACGAGTTCAGGTTTAGCTTGCAGTCTGATTCTCGCCGGACTTTCATATGCAGAGCTCCAGGTACCCGTTACCAACAAGAAAACATCATTGAACGACACCGTTACGGTGGTGCAGGAGTACTCGTTTGGGGTGGAATTATTTTGGGTTCCAGAACTGACCTGCATGTTCAAATTGGAACCATGACAAGCCAAATCTATCGGGACGTCATTCTGGAACAACATGTACGTTTGTTTCGGGGCGCCATGGGCGAACAATTTGTGTTTATGGATGACAACGCCCGTCTTCACCGTGCAAACATCGTGAGCGAATGCCTTCAATCGGAGGATATCACCCGTGTTGACTGGCCAGCATTCTCACCGGACTTGATTCCAGTATAGTACGTGTGGGACATGCTTGGTCGACGAGTTGCAGTCCGTCAACCTCCTCCTACATGTCTCCGGGAACTTCGTAGAGCATTGCTTTTTGAGTGGTGTAATATCCCCCAAGATCAGATCGATAATTTGATACTCAGCATGCCTAGGCCTTGTACGGACTCTATTGCATCGTCTGGGAGACATACAATGTATTAACAATCATACCAACCATGTAATATTGATTTCTTGTAAATATTCTTTTTTTTTTTTTTTTTTTTTTTGGTAATTTGCTCCAGGGACAAAAAATCGCTATTTTTTTTAATAATATCAAACATATAGCATCTTTTTTTGCTCTTTACCTTTTGTTTAATAAATAAGCTTTACAAATAAGTCAAATGTGTTTTGCTTCTAACTCTTCCTTTGCCTGATTTTGCATTATCCTTAATTTATGGACATGAGTATAATTCCTAAGCCTGGAGTGGTCCATAGGTAGGGTAATAAATTTGTAACAAATTTCATAAAATATCACTTATTGAAAAAACGTGAGAGACGATTGACATGTATTCTTTCCAAACTTTGAGAGTTTCAGCTTTTGTCTGGTACACGCAATCAATTTCAATTTAATTTGAGTTTTTTGAAAATAGAGGAGATATACAAGGGCAGGCTCCCTCGCACCGCAAATTGAGAAACACTGCTGTAACGTATTAAGCATTTAAAATAATTACGATTTGATTTTACTTTCGAAGTGTCCCAATAAGTTGCGGGTTATAGAGTAGACGATTGTTTTTCTTTTCTAAAAATAGAACACTCAACTGCGTATTTAGATTAATTCAGTCACTCCTTCAGGAGAAGATTTTCTAACGTTGTTCTATTTCACGGTCAATCAAGTCCGCGTCTGTGCAAGATTATCTCCATTACTCCACCCCTAACACGAAAAGGAAAGTACTTACAACACTGCAAGTAGAACATATGTATCAAATTGTAGAAAATTGATTTCTGTTTAGATTTTATCAGCCATAATGGATTTCTTCTCGAAAAAGTGTCAAAATGTGATGTTAATACTATTGAATATAACGCTAGGAGATTTTAAATAACTGGACGTCACTTAAAAGCACACATTATATGTAATTGATTACAAAATTTGAGAAAAAACGATCCCTATTATACTAAAAATAAAATTTCGGCGCAGCTAGGAAAAAGAATTTAAGGAAACTTTAAGTAAATTTTATTTAATTGATGAAAATAACCCAAGTTCACTGAAATTTTGTCCTTCAATTACATGAGGTATTGAGAAAACGTAAAAAATAATCAAAATTGCAAAATTTCGTAATTTTAAAATTAACAAAAGCAATATAAAGCAGTTTAAAACCTGTCGCAACATTTAAAATTACATGATTATATTAGATGATATAATTTTTAAATCGCAAAAAAGAAGCTCTGTAAGACAATAAATTTGCCACCTGTCTAATACATACCGACCAAAAACGGTTAATAAGTGAGTTATAACAACCCGCTAGGAAAAATTAGCTAACTAAATACTTTTGAAACAAAACGTCCCTTTATTACGCAAATATTACAGTCACGCACCTTAAAAAGAATCATACTAAATTACTGTATTTTCTCCCCTAGCTTTTCAGCATCTCAATAACAAAAACAAACCCTCGCAAAATACTTGCGAAGGTCATGCCTAACCTTTCCGTACTAGATGTTGAACGTAATGCCAGCCTAATACAAGAACACAGTGAAGGAAATACGAACTGGCATTCAGTCTACGATTTCGCCGAGTCAGCTGCACATTCGCCTTCTCTAATTATTTAACATTTTCCAAAATTTTAAAATTCAGATTCCATTTTAAATTGCTTAACAAATCGTTGCCACCCACAGCTTCAAAACAATTAAATTAAACATTTTGATGGCTTCCAGTGTTTTTGAATAGCGAGTTAGTATTTTTATGCGTTAACAGTTAGTAATTTAATGAAGTGCAATAAATACCTGAAACATTTTCCAAAATTGTAGAACTTAATTTCATTTTAAATTGCTTTACAAATCTTTGCCACCCACAGCTTCAGAACAACTGTAGGAGACTCCAGTGTGTAATTCTAAGTTACAGTTGGATGTGAAGAATCTTAAGTACTAGTAAGCGAACAATCGCTTGAGTTCGTGAGACAATAAAGTAATTTGGAAAGGGTTTAAAAGACCCTTTATTATTCGAATAAGATTTAACAGAACTCCGAGTTGTACAATAAAGCCGACACTCGGGCTTTAACTTAAGAGACTAAGAAATAAAATTAATCTCAACTAAAAAGATATAGTCGAAGCTATCAAAATTCTAAAAGAGTTGGCCCTTAACGGTAACTGACTGCGAAGCTATCAAGGGCCTAAAGTACGGCCGAGCGTAATAATAGCTTACGAGTGATTAGCCTAAAAAGGCAGACGCGTGCTAGCCAGAATACATGGTATCTCTCTCACTAAGACAGTAGAACTTCGCGGTTAAATATCGCTCTTCCTCATTAGCATTCAGACGTGATTCTTAAACTACGTTCTGAAATTGAACCAATTATTTGAAAGTTTTTTACAACTGTAAGTGAAAATATCTGAATCATATCCAGGTATTTTCGTCAGTTTGTACCCTGGATAAAAATAGTATGCGAATATGAAAAACAATGCAGCCACACTCAATCCTTTGTAAACGTAAGGATTGATCAGCTGTGTGCGTCCATGCCCCACATAAATGTCCTTCTCTTCGCCTTTTTTAATAAACGATTGCTAACTGCTAAATTTACCGCGCTGTCCACTTTTCCCTAGAGCTTAAATCGTGCGTTGAAACATTTCACCGCCCACTGGAAGAGGGCACTGCCGCCCATGTTGAGAATCACTAATCTACACTCTTAAATGGTGATGGACAGCCATGATGAATAACACAAAACATCCTTCGATGCACATGACATATGCTTTCTCTGAGATTAAATAAATCGAGCAAATAAAATGACTACACAGCCAGCTGCTGCGCCAGCTCAGATTACGAACAATGCTGCCGAAAATAGCGGTTATTAATCAATAAAGCATATCTGGGGTAACCATTTGATAGAGAGGAAGCTATGTGAGGTGGATATTACATTTCATGTAAAATCTGCCAAACTATTAATATTGCTTAGATCTATAGTCATATAAATTTTGCAATGTCATGTATTATTTTGGGAACAATGCAGAAAGAAGAATATGTTACTAAAATTAAATTACATCTAAACTTTGTTTAAGGCTCGGTGGCGCAGTGACTAGCGCATCGTGCAGCAGCATCACAGGTCCGGGGTTCGAACCCCGGGCTGGGTAATGTCGACTCAGGCTTTCATCCCTTGATTTACATCCCTTGGGTCGATAAAATGAGTGCCAAGTTCGCTTGGGAACTAAACACTGAGGGTCCTGCGACAAGCTGCCTACATGTTCAGGGCATATGCTTACGCACCTCGGGGCCCACGGTCAAAAAAGCAGATTTCGGGGTACTGCAGGCCTTCGCCCATTAAGGCTGTTTGCGCCACTGAGATTAGTTTTAGTTTTTCTTCTAATTTATTTACCATTAAAAGTTTTCAATGATTTTCTTCATAGCATTTGAACTCTTTGAACAGTTCTTTTAACTTCCTTGTACGAAGTAAAGGAACTATATAATTGGCTAAAGATTTCAGGTAACATGTTTGAACAGAAATATCCATTTTAACCGTTCCCGAATCCATTTTTGAGATTTGTTTTACGTCACGTTTGTCAATACCGAAGGAATAAAGACTCTTTTTTCCAAAACGGATTGTAAGAGGATTTAAAAGATATTAAAAACGGATTTTTTTTGTGAAATCGGTAAGTAAGTACGTGCGTGCGTACATCGCACGTCAAAAGGATTAGCAGTACAACTTTGAAATTTTGTATATGGGACTGCTATAACATCTATTTGTGCATCTCTCTTTTTACTGCAATCTATAGCACCATAAGTATATATATATGTGTGTGTGTGTATGCGTATATATAATTCGGTTATAAAATCCTTATCCAGCTTATATTTTAGAAATGAGTATAATTTGGTTACAGGCGAAAACATTCTGGCAAAAATATCGCAGACGTAAACATCGCGGAGAAAACGACGCAAGACGAAAGCATCGTCGTCCAAAACCATCGTGGGAGAAGAAAAGAAAGAAAAAGCATCGTAATTCTAAAAAAATATGGTACGAAAGATTGTTGTCGAAAATAAAGGGACTCAAAAACATCACAGTTTTAAAATATCTTCGTAGAAAATGTAGTAAAAATTAAAGCACCTACAAATCATCGCATGGCGATAAAATTACAGAAATGTGACAATAAAATCGCGCGCTTTAAAAGTTTTTAATGTATATTCGAGTAATGATTTGTGGGAGCCATAAGGAATGGGACATATTTTTACCTTTTCCTATTTTTGATTTAACTAATAAGTATTTGCTAAAAAAGCAACAAGAAAACAGAAAATGATTAAAAAATGAATGCTACGAATAACAGTTCGTAAGGTATTTCTCCCGCCTTCTTAGCATGCCTTCGTAATATCTGTACGCTGGGCGCGTATTCCAGAGGTATTAAGCATCGTAATTGGATTCAATAGAACTGGAAGTATGCCTTATTCTTAGATGAGAGTCTGTTCAGTCTTTTACAGGATCATAGACGCCAACTGATCTGCCATGAGAGTGGTACTGCTTATGGTCCAGGAAATATCCAGGAAAGGATTGATATCCGAAATGCAGTATCATGGTATGGGCACAAAAATAACGTATCGTGTTTAATGTGTGACGTAATTTAAGGCACTGTATAGTAAAATTATGGCATAATGTATTTTGTGTCAAATAACGTAAATACTGTGCAAATTAGTAAATTGTGCAAATGTAAAGCTTAGCGTACTATGTGCTAAAATAATGTAAGATGCAATATAATGTAATGTCAGGCTTTTAAGCATTTTAAATAGTGCATTATTCATAAAACATGTATAATATGTATTCAATGTATACTTCTATGTTTGAATATGTAAGGCAAATGTGAGATATATGGTAAAATATAGTGTATGGTAAAACGCCCATTGTAATTTAGTGAAATGTACAAAAGTAAGGTATCATATATAATGTGTGACGTATTATAAGGTACAGTATAGCGCAAAGTATGGAATAATGTACAATACACACTTGTATATATTGTAATGTTTATATCTATGCATGTTTTTTAGGTAATAACCTAGAATGTCTAGTAGGTCAATGTTTTGTAAGTCCTGTGTAACAATAACAACAGTCTGTCATACCATGTTGTCAAAGCAGTTGTATGGCCATATGTTGATTGATATTGTTTCAATAAATGCTGGGCCCGGGCGATTGGATGGAGGTAAATTCCCGGGAGCATATTGGTCTGTTCGACTGCCTTACCGGATGCTTTAGGCGCTGGATCTGGGCGTCCTGTGCGAGGCTCTCGTGTGGCCGCACCAGCTGGCCAACTCTGGATAAGGGTGCACGTGGTGCTGTACTGATTAACCTAATGGTAAAGGAACAGTGCCCCCGTCCTCCGTCGCTTATCGCTTATGGGCACTAGGATCACTGGCCTCACGCCCTTACATATGGTTGCAACTAGTACTATGAAGGGCCAACGATACATTAATACTGTTCTACTGCCTTGTGTTTGCATGTTCCGTGTTGCTGCCGGTGATGAATTTGTTTTCATGGACGGCAATGCAACATGTCATCGAACAACTGATATCCAGGAAAGTCTAGCGAAGATATTCAACGCCTCGTACTCCCCTTTTACAATAGGAGCTTCACTTGTAAATGTTCTCTCCAGAATGCGCTGTATTCTCAACTGCAATCTGGGCATTACAGCGTGTTTTAGCGGTACCTAAAACCATCAGATTTTGAATACCGCAGTCCCCTATCCGAATATAGGCACCCGGAAGCCCGAATCTTTCATTTAGAATGTGTTTTACTATCTGTTTCTTGTAAAATTTTAACGGATTTTTGATTAACAAGCTCAACAATTTCAAAGCGAGCAGTGGCATCATTGTACGGAAAAAAAAAAAAAAAAAATTCCAGTGCGCGAGACTATCTATCGGAGATTCTAAATATATGTTGTTTTTAAATGTTTTGTGATTTTATGTGGCGCAAGCGTAAAGAACGTGATATTTAATAAATATACAGATTAAATATAAGAGAAGTAAATATACAGAGCATTAATAATAAAAAGACAATAAAAGTTTTCTAAAGCTATGTTATGTTAGTAATAAAACTGAACATTGATAAGATGACCTGAAAGACTGAGGGAAACCAAAGAAATATATGCCAACGCAACAGATTCTTTTTTTATCCCGTTATTAGTCCAAAGGGGCAATTTTCCCTGAAGGACTATTAATTTCGTTTTGGAATTTTGCGTCGAAAACTTTAAAAGACTGTATCACACTTTTCAAATCGTTGCCACCATATATTATCGCTCTGTCTTACATTTAAAGAAATTAAATAATGAAGAATCTGCATAAATGTATGTATGTATGTTTCTCGCATTGTGATAAAAGAATGGTACCTAGAGCCATCAAAATTTGAATAATGTAATCTTCCTTAGAATATGTTCATCCGGAAGTCCTAATTTTAATTTGAAATTTGTTTTATTATCGATTCCAATTTTGCAACACTTTAACGAATTTTTTATTAAAAAACCTAAGCGATTTCAAAGCGAGCAATGGCAACACTGCACACAAAAAAATTATCTCCAGCGCGCTAGACTGTGTATCGGAATTTCTAAAGATATGCTCATTTTAAAATTAATTTAAGATATTGCTGTTGAACTGAATTTTATAGTTTGCGTACGTAGAACATAATATTTAATAAATAAAGGTAACAAACAAAATGTTAAAAAAAGCCCCTTTGGAATTAATTTAAAATCTGAATGAAACCTTTCAGATTTTATTTATTTATTTTTGTAAAAATAAAACCATGAATACACTCTTGCTTACATGTTAAGGGAAGCTAGCGGAAGATGAAATCCAGTTTTACTGCTTTTTGCACTCTTTCATAAGTTGTATGGGCATTAAACATATATTTTTAGCATCATCGTGTTTCACATCACATTGAAGAAAAGGGGAAATTTAAAAAAAAAAAAAAAAAAGCATTTCGGAATTAAGCGCAGTTGTTGCATTTTCCCAAATCATAAAATGCATGTGACTGCTAGAGCGAAATAATATTTATGTCTGCGGTAAAGCACTTTTACATTCTTTTACATTCCTTTTTAACTCTAAAGAAAATTTTATAGCTTTACTTGAGCAAATATGCATTATTCATTCTGACGTACCTAATAAATTAACTGTAAGTTAGCGATTTAGAATAGAATTAAAAAACTAATATGCATTTCCATCGTCTCCAATGGAAAAGAAGTTGTAAATACCAAGAAAATACCATTCCACGAAGAAATCTGAACTCCATCCCTTGAGTGAACGAAAGTGAGTGAACGAGACGAAAATGGGCTCAACGTCATTAATCATACTGCTCTGTGATTGAAAAAAAAAAAGGTTCTTTGTGTGTGTGCGTGTGTTACTTATTTTAAATATAATTTTAAACACTGATTTCAAAACCCTGCATTAGAAATTGCCCATCACCTGCCAATGTTTCATAGATTTTTTTTTTAATATCTAGTCGGAGAATTAAAATTTATTTATCGCAATGAATTCTCTCTGTTTAAATTAACTATACATGACTTTTGGTGAAATAAATTGAATACATGAACAATGTCTTAAGAATTTATTACAAATTATGAAACTGTAAATATTTTTTAACTTTTAATTGACTTCTCTAAAAGCAGCTTTAAATGGGCTGTTTTGCCTAACGCAAGCAAACACTTCTCTAACATTCAGAGTTCAGACATTTTTCTTAAAATTTATTAAAATACAATGTATTCCTGATCTATAGCAGAATGATCATAAAATGATGATCTGTGAGGATCTTCCAATAATAGATGTGCTTTTGCATTAACAAAATTGTAGTCATTACTATTTTTTTTGCTAATTTTTGATAGCAAGAGACGTGAAAAATGTGCAATGAACCGCCGAGACTCGAACCTGGGCTTCTCGCGTACGCGCCGAGTGTGCTGACGTTACACCATAACGGCACGCTCGAAGGAGGGAGAAAATACCTTATATACTCCCCCTTTTAAATGGGTGATTGTTAATTAGGGAACCCACTCGCCAAATCTCAGTAGTGAGGAATTATCGTCCACCAACGTTTAGTTCGGGCGCTACTGTAGAATCATTAGGATTTTTTGAAGCAGGAGACGTGAAAAATGAGCAATACCCTCGCCGGGACTCGAACATGGATCTCTCGAATACGCGCCGAGTGTACTACCGAGTGTGCTACTACGAAGGCATACTCGAAGGGGGGAGAATTAAATTATGTTTAATGGGCGAGAGCCACGAAACAGCAGATCATCAGTAGAAGAAAATAAGAAGAGATAAAAATTGCAGAGCAGCAGAGAAAGCAGAGAAAAAATACAGATTGTTAAGAAAATCAAAGGTAGAAAAAATACAGGTTCTTCAGTCTATCATGAAAAACACATTATGTGGAGGTCCTGTTAACCAAAACTAAAAAATTTACAGCTGCTTCATATGAAACTGGGTCTATATTTTGCGAAGGTATTGACAAAAACAATTAATTATCTTAAATGCATGCAAAAAGTGTATCTGTTATGGTGAAATATTAAACAGTACCATCTATTAGATACAAAAAGTGCACTTTAAAATTTTAAAAAATATTAAATTTATTTAATTAAATAATGACCATAAAAGTTTTCTTATAGTGGTTAGTATATATTAATTACAGCTTATATATATTAGTATATACTAATAAAGTTCTTTTATTTTAGGCTCTTAGATAGTGTTAAATGTTAAATTTAACGATTTAGGTAACTTATCAAACAAACAATGTGATTTATCGAATAAACGAGGTTACAAGGATTAGTTTTCAAACCAAAATTATTTTAAGAAAACTATTAGCATAAAGATCTTCGTATTACATAAGAAATGAACGCCTGTCTTAAAAGGTAATATTTCACGATGATGGGATCCCGTTGAAGAAAGTCCTTGTGCACAAATAGCCCTTATTTTTACATGTAACACACAGCGAAGTATGCGGATTCTAATCCCGATGAGGAAGTTGAATCCTTTGTATTGACTTTGGAAATTTATTTGTAGTACTTGAGAGCGGAATGGTCCATGATAGGGCGCACTAGAACTGATTCTAGCCAAAAATTTAAATTTTTTATTCCGAGTAGGCAGTTTTTCAGATAGCCGTAGTGCAGTCATTGATCCAGAAATGAATTTTACTGTAAACATGATTTCACAGTGTATGATTTTTAATCATCACCGAAACATTAATGCGCATTTATTAGCTGTAATTATTGCATAATGTAAATATTTCATTTCACGATATCAAATTTTAACTTCATAAATAGCATTATAGCATGGTGTTTGTATATTTCTTTGGATTAGCCAGCGTTACACTGTACATTTGTAAGTAATTCGCATGTTTGAAGTTCTCCAACTAATTTATTATATTTCATTTGGCAAACATAATAAGCATCAAAATTATCTCATGTTAAAGCCTGTGTTACGTCATAGCATTTCAATACTCGTATGCATTCACTTTATTTAATCTAACCCAGTGGTCGGCAAAGTGCGGCTCCAGAGCCGCATGTGGCTCTTTGGCTCCTTAAGTGCGGCTCTGGTTTAAATATCCACGGAAGGCGCAATAATATTTTCATTTAAAAAAACTCGGTAAGATGAAAATTACATCTTATTTTGATAAATTAAAATTCTTCTATAAATCGAGAACATGTATAATTTTTTGTATGAATAAAAAGATAGATAGGTAATTAAAACTTCATATTGTTGTAAAAATACGCAACGAACATCGAGTTTAATTTTATTAGTTTCAGAAAACGTAAACATAAACCATGTACAAGCTACCGGCATGCACGTGCATGCTTTACGATCAGCTGAAAAAGCTTGCGTTTACTGTTCTTTCCCCTTTTTTCTACATATATATGCAAACAATATTTTTCAAGCATGAGCATTGTCAATAGTAAACTGAGAAGTCGTCTTACTGATGAGAACTTGGAATCATGCCTGAAATTAAAAACAACAACATACAAACCTGACTTACTCAAAGTTTCCAAGGAAATGCAATCACATTGTTCGCACTAATAAATATTTATTAAGTATTAAATTTAGTTTTATTTAGTGTAATAAAATTTTACTAAACAAGCAGACTTGGCTCCCAATTTTTTTTAAACATTGTTGTAATGTTCATATTTGGCTCTTTGGCTAATACGTTTGCCGACCACTGATCTAACCAATCAACAAAATATGAAAAACCTTACCATTAGAGCAACAATATCTTACCTACACAATACAATTTGTATCCCTTTGATTTTTTTGAATTCTGACACTATAAGGTAGTGTCAGAATGAAAGGTCTACTGAATAAAACAAAACTACATTGGATTATTTAAACAAAGCAGATAAGGATTTAGTTGCGCAAAGGGCGGGATGTCTCCATGGAGGGCTTTCTAGATGACTGTAGAGAATATGCTTTCTACTAAATGTAACTAATGGCAAATCCGCATTATATTGAAAACGACTTATTGCTATGTTTAAGATGAAACAGAAACTTAAGAAGGGAGTAAAATACGTTTTGCTGAAAACTAAATAGGTTGAAAAGACGGCATTATAAATCATCCAGCAGTTATGGCGAGAAATCTAAATTTAAATCTAAATATAAGTATCTATTAACCAAAGGATTACGCAGATGTACGAGAAAGTTGGCTCTTAAGCTTACACCGGTGTGATAACACTATCGGCAAGAATACAGTAACTCTAATTACAGGAACATTTGTCTTAGAATAGCAAACTAGTAACGTGGCCTTCAGAGGAAAGAACATGCTCTGTCAAACGAAAACTGCAGCTATCGTTGTATGCCGCGATTAGCTTGCAATATGCAAGCTCTTTTCCGGTTATCATAAAATGTGGTACTTCTGTATGTAGGCTGAATACGTGACA
Source organism: Stegodyphus dumicola (assembly GCF_044657685.1). Taxonomy (NCBI): domain Eukaryota; kingdom Metazoa; phylum Arthropoda; class Arachnida; order Araneae; family Eresidae; genus Stegodyphus; species Stegodyphus dumicola. The sequence continues at coordinate 57,656,881 of NC_140770.1, read as the reverse complement.
GTGAGTCCAGGAAGACAGCTTGCAGGTGAGGAAAAGTTGTGTGACCAGTTGTAACGGGAGCAAGGTGAGCCGTCTGATTGGTAACTGACAAAACAATCTCAAAACCTCACTTAACACACCCGAGCTAATTTGCATTCTGGCTGGAAAACGGAAAGAGAGAAGTAACAGAAAAGGGTTCAGATCATAAAGTTACAGGTTAATTAAATTAAATACCCTACAGGGTACTGGCTCGTATTCATGTCGCACATGGGAAGCTATGAAAGGAAACGCAAACGACCATTTTGTGTTGAGATCGAACCCGAGTAGAGCTCCCAGTATTCAGCGCTCTTAACAACTCGCTCACTGTTGAAGCAAAGAGGATAAGATTTTGAGAAAATTCTCTAACTGAATTGCTTAATATTTTGCTCCGTTTTCACATCTCTGTACAAAGTTTATCATACCTATTTCGCATATTAAAAATGCATAAATTCTAATAATTGTCAGTGTATTTTGTCATAACAGAGTACTTAACGTTTCTCTGTTATGCATTTTTTCTATCAATAAAAATCAGAAAAATGACTTAATTCTTTTATTCTGTGAAATAATACATTAAATGCAATAGTGAAATAACTTAAATATGTAGAAATTTATAATGTTTAATAATTTGAAAGCAATGTTAGATGTTTTAATATTTTACAGATGTTTGAAATTTCATTAAAAGAATTGTTATTCTCAGCTGAAGTAAAATTTTCAAACTTAAGTTAAAGGGATCTTTTCTGTTATAAGACAAACTTGACAAACATTTTTCTTTGGAAACGTATATAAGCCAACTTGATGCTTCTAACGAGAAAACATGCTTTCGTCAAGCGCTTTCCGACTGTAGTAATATTTTTAAACAAAAGAGTTGCTAAGTTAGTTATTTCAAATAACAACGAAGAAGACAGAATGAAGTACCTTAAAAATGTTTATGGTCAATTTTCATATATAATACAAACAATAATACGTATATATAAGGCCACGCGGAACAAGAGAAATTCTTCTGAGAAGCCTCCCAGTCTCTATAGTGGTTAGTGACCATACCTATGGGCCGGCGTTCGATTGCAGGAGAAGGCATGCTTGTAACTGTCCGTTACCTCCATAGGAGTCAATTGCTATTAAATAAAACGCTCAAACATTATTTAAAAAAAACTCCTGAGAAATGGCTTTTGCCTAGCCACGAGTAAATTAAGCGAAAAATGTTACCGTCTTTGGATTGTCAACATTTGCCATGCCGCGTTGACCTTAAATGCTTTGACAGTATAACGTAACATAACTGACTAGAAGCTCGAACGATTGCTGTAAATATTTCTGACATCCAAAAAAAAGGAGTCACAAAAGTTTGTGGAATATCATTTATATATGTGTATGTGTGTGTAATTAAACATCGTAAATTATAACTAATTAGGCAATTTTGTATTGAATTTTAAAGTAAAATCAATTTAAAATCATAAATAAAACTGATCATAATAAACTGATCTTTGATTTTGTTTTAGATTTAATGTATATATATATAATTAAAAAATAATAATTAAAAAAAAACAAAATCTGAAATGTTTCAGATTTTAAATTACGTCCAAAGGGGCGTTTTTTAACATTTTGTGTGTTACCTTTCTTTATTAAATATCATGTTCCTCGCACTTAAACCATAAGATCCAGTGCAACAGCAATATCGCAAAATAGTTTTAAAACGAGCATATCTTTAGAATTTCCGATACAGAGACTCACGCGCTGGAGATAAAAATATTTTTTTTCTGCACAACGTTGCCATTGCTCGCTTTGAAATCCTTGAGTTTGTTAATCAAAAATTCGTCAAAGTTTTAAAAAATAGGAAATCGATCATAAAACAAATTTCAAATTTCAAATTTGGTCTTCCACATGCTCATATTCGTTGGAGGATTACGTTATTCAAAATTCGATGACTCTATGTACCGTTGTTTTATCACAATACGAGAAATATACATACATCTATGCAGATTTTTCATTATTTAATTTCTTCAAATATAATGCAGGACTCTAACATTTTGTGGCAACAGTTTGAAAAGTGAACCGACATTTATGAGTCCGACGCAAAATGCCAAATCGAAACTAATAGTCCTTCGGGATTCAAATCCCTTTGTACTAATAATAAATCAAAAATTTAATTAAGAAAGGGGTTAACAGTCTAACAGGAAATACGCAAATCAAAATTGAAACAAAAACAATTGAATAAAGTAACATAATAAAATTAATACAAAAATAATTAATCTAACAACAATAAAATTTATTTAAGATAACGTTAATTTAAAAATGTGTTGAGAATTCTTTATTCATTTTCGAGGAGAAGCCGATGATATTTCAATAGAACCACGTTTCAGAATTATATCCGGATGATTGTGAATTTTTGAAAGAATTCAAGAAAAACTGCCAAATGAAAATAAATTTAATTAAAATTATTAATTTAAATCCTCTAAAAGTGCAAGAAAGCACATTTTTTAATTAAGATTTTAATTAATTATCAAAATATTATCTGCTCTTAAAAAATTAAGATTTTAATTAATTATCAAAATATTATCTGCTCCGATATGACTGTAAAAACATACATATACTTACAAAATGAAATATCCACACCTTTTGAAACAATAAAAATGCAAAAGGTGTATTCAATCCTTGAACTCTAAACTCGGAAAGAAAAAAAAAAGAATAAGAAACAACCGATAAAATCGAAAAGAAAAGAAAAGTTTTTCTCTCATAAAGCACTTTAATCGAAAGCTTTCTAGTAACGGCTCTTTTTTCTGCCTCACTGGTGGTGAGATCTCGGCCTGGATTTTAAATTTTTCTTTCCTTCTGGCCGCAGGGGAAGAGGAAAAATGGTTACATTTCGTACTTCGTTACCTGAGTATAAAAAGATTTTTCTGATTTCCATTCTTAGAATCATTCTGACTGCTCTTTACTATAGCAACATTTAAGCGAAAGGCACGCAGGATTTCTATTGTTTCCCCACTTACTAAAAGGTACGTCTATTAGAGATAGTCTTTTCACTCCCGCGTAATGTTATTTATCGAGATTTATACACGAATGAATTTCAAATTATAAAGATCAAAATTTAAATTTGCTTTTAAAGTAATTTTCTTTTGAAAATGCTTACTATTCGGATGGCTAGAAAGTTTTGAGAAAACAAATTACCTTTTAAACAATACCTTATTTATGATAAAACGCTGTTTTTAATTTTTTAAAAGTTAAAAATTTTTTCAAGGGCTTTGCAGCTTTTATCGTTATTTCTGTGTTAGTAATTACGTAAATCTTCCATTGAGTTTTTTAAATTTGCATAGGAATATGTTTTCATTTCTTTTCTTATACAGAGAAATTTTTACACGCATAAGATATTTGAAAATTTAATATATTATTAATGTCCTTTTCTATATATCACACAATATATAAATTTTAAAGCTTCTAATTTCAATTATCCTATTATACTCCTTTTAAAATGCTATACTGGCTCAAAAGATAGTTCATTTGCAAAATGATCTTAATATTTTCAAAGTGTTTTAGAACAGAAGAGTGATTTATTGTTATTGTAACTAAGGATTCGAATGTATTAGCTTAATTATTGAATATGTTTCAAAAATAATAATACTTAAATTGTGCAGAGGCTATAAACATATTTAAAAAAATATCGAGTAAACATATTTTCAATAATGGAAAAAGTGAAGAAATGAGTATAAATGATATCTTTCTATATATTTTTAATATTAAATTTCGCTACATTATACTGCAAGATTCGTCTAAGCTGACACGTTATTTGCATATTAATCCTTTTCTGTGCATTCTGCTTATTCTATCAACCGTCATCAGAATGCATTTTAGGTTAAATTCTAATAGTTAGCAAATTTAGAAAAATGCTGTGGCAACACGCCAATAAAGCTATATATTTTAAGACGCTCATCTAGCAGACTATATTTGGCAAGTTAATTTTTGTATTTGTCAGACTGCAAGTTTTTAATCTACCTTAGCTGGAATCGAATTAATAGCAGCCGAAAGTCAACTTCTAAATAGTGTTTATTTTTAAGTTACGGAAACACACAAATAGTGGTGACCATTATTTGTTAATTTTTAATCGCATTATGTGATGTAGCTTTTTATAAACGTTTTTAGTTTAGTTTTTATTTTATTTAAACTATACTAAAAGGCTGTCGTCTATGTTCTTGAAATCTGTCATCTGTGCTCTTAAAATGACTTATTTAGCACAAAGACGAAATACATTTCCTACGTTAATTGTTTCAAATAACAAAGAAAAAAACAGCCTGAGACATCTTAAAAAAGTTTCATGGTCAATGTTCACGTATAATGGAAAAGATAATTTATAATAGCCCATGTTAAACGAGAGAAATTCTTCTGAGAAATAGCTATTTGTCCAGCCATGAGAAAATAAGTTAAAAATGTTCCGGTCTTTGCATTGTAAACATTTGCCATGCCGAGTTGATATTAAATACTCTGGTAGTGTAATATAGCATAAATCTAATATACTATAACAGGCTAAAAGATCGAATCACAGCTCTAGATATCTATCTATCTATCTATCTATATATATATATATATATATACATAATATGCGATATATATACATATAGTAACGTATACTATCGTCATAGCAAGGGACGATTAAACAGTTATAATTAAAGAACTTGTTAAATTTACTCTTCCAATGCTATGCTACGACCTATATGAGGCTTACCTGTTGTCGTCCAAAACTATATATTCCTTTTTTGGCATTGTATGAAGTTCATAACAGCTTTGCATTATTAAGGAGCATACATTTGCCTTGTGTTCACTGCGTTCAATTTTCAATGTATAATAATCATCTTGAAACTAAATTTGTTGTACTTAACTGACAATGTTTACTAAGAAATTATATCCATATAAACAGAAGTTATCAGTTAATAATAAGTTTAAAAGATTTTCTGTATTTATTAAAATTTACGAAAATACAAAATGATTTATGAATTTAAGAATTAAATTTACGAAATGATTTGTAGCATTTTGGTTTTGATCTAGTAAATGGATTTGTGATAAAACATTCATTATACCGAATTTTAAATGGAATCGATCAGAAGACAGAAAGAAAGTAAACCGCGTTTCTGGTTGATATAATAGGAAATATGTTAGCGCGAATTATTCAATTTTATTAAAGCATGTAAAATGTGATTTTAATGAAGCATCTAAATCAGGGATTTCCATTGTATCGACCCCTTTTAAAAAAATGGTTTTTCCATCGGTTCGCCTGCATTTTTTTACACAACTTACAACATAATAGAAATAATTTCACGTACATAAATAAAAGATATCAATAGGACTAAGAAATAAAAAATTTTGAAAAAAATGGTTTATTAGATTAAGGTTTAATTATTTTTATATTAGTGTTTTTAAATTTTTGCAAATATAAACAGTTTGCAGAACCAAAATCACAGATTCTAATTTACATGAAAATTCATTTTAATGAATGCAATGGACTACGCTTGATGTACTGATGCAATTCTTTTTATTATATTTGGCATAAGACTGCTTAATTTCATTTTTAATCACTTTGTTCAAAATATTCAACTTGTTTCTGGTTTTCAGTTCCAGTTCTATGCTTTTCGTACATTTTTTATTACATTTTCCTGCCCTTTGGGTTTTATTTTATTACATTTAACTTATCTAAAAAATCAATTATATATTTAAAAAAATGTGACTGATTTTTAAAATATTTAAATGATTTTAGTGTACGTTTTCCTTACATTTATTTTAGACAATTACTTCTTATTGCATTATACAACTTTATTTCTATAAAGAATTAATCATCACTTCAATATTTTTTGTAATCAATGGTGTAGAGATATTAGGTTGTAGAATCATTAGGTTAATTGGAAGCAGAAAAGATGAACAAATATGCAAAATATGCCTTCGCCGGGAATGGAACCACGGACCTCTGGAATACTGGCCCATAGTGCTACCGTTACACCATGAAGGCACGCTAGGGAAGTGGGAGAAATACCTTATAAGGTTTTTAATAAAGCTAGAAACTGGAGAAATGAACAATGCCCTCGCCGGAGCTCGAACCTCGTACCTCTCGAATACGCGCCGAGTGTGCTGACGAGTACACCACGAAGGCATGCTAAGTAGGTGGGAGAAATACCTTATATATTCTCCTTTTTAAATGGCGACTGGAGATTACGGGATCCAATCACCAAATCTTGGTGGTGGAAAATCATCATCCAACACCTTTTTTTAGTTCGGATGCTACTGTTGAGACATCAGGTTTTTTTATTAAAGCAGGAAACTGAAGAAATGAGCAATGGCCTCGACGGGACTCGAACCTTGGACCTCTCGAAAACGCGTTGAGTGTGCTGACCATTACACCACGAAGGAATGCTAAGAAGGCGGGAGAAATACCTTATAATGGAATCAAGCACCATTTCATTGATTATCATTTACCCCCTTTAAAATCACATCGCATCGATCCCTAGGAAGTCTATCGACCCTGTCGGAAACCGTTGATTTCAGTGTAAAATCTAGAAAGCATTAATTTATTTATTAACATCTTAGAAATGAAGCAAAATTAATCACATTATGATTTGGAATGACCGACAACAGTGACTTTAACGATATAACCCGTGGCATGAACGACAGAATAAAAACCTGAGAAACTTAAAAACCGTGTGATCTGAACCCCACATGAAAGAGCATCAAAACTGCATGTTATCATGTCGTTGTTAACAGCTTTAAGGGGAATACTAATTTGCCTAAAGAAATAACGATTATCTTAGATTATGAAATAGTACTTCAGAATATGCCGAACATTATTTTTCATTTTTAAGCAAGAACATTTATATGCTACAAATTTGCAAAAAAATATTTCCATTTTTTAAAAAATAAAGTATTTTGTTGGGCACATTTAAACCGCCATTTCTGCTGAGAAACCTTTACTTCCGACAACCAATAATTCGAAAAAAGTCTGCGATTTCATCAAGCGTCCTGTTTCTTAGAATATTTAATTATGAATGAATGATTTAATGGTAGAAATATTTAAAGAAAAATGATGAATTTCAGAATCAAAGGTTTGCGGTGTTAAAATATAAGAAATTACATTTCTCCTATTTTAAAATCATAATTAAAACTATAACTAGTATTCACAATTGATCATATCGGAATAAATTTGATACAGACTTGTAAATTAAACATAAAAATTAATTACACTCTCAAATTTAAAATTAGCATAATAGGAAACATATCTATAAACAAACTGTGTAAATAACATTTGATGAATTGATTAATTATGCAGTGCTTTTTTTATGTATCTAAGATCTCTGCTCTTATTTTTTCCAATTTCCGTATGTAGTAGCCCATTATGTAAACTTTACTTCGATTAGCACAACATGATTAATTTCATGTTAAATTCTTGCCTATACTTCTTCTGTTTCTTCTGCGCCGGAATTTGTAAATGAAGTGGTTTTAAAAAGAAATAAGAATTTAAATTCAGGAGAAAGTTTGGAACTTTCAGTCCGCAGTGGTGAAAAACCTCGTTGTTTGACCTTGAGCGTTGTTGCTAACAGATAGTGAGTTTGTCAATGACGACAATTAATTTATCTCCTGCAGCTGAGAAAGGAGGTTACACTTAACCTTCGAAACTAAAGTTCTCAAATTTTATGCACGCTTATACTTTTTGCTAATTTTTAGTATATTTAACATTTCTTCTTTGGCGTTTTTATAGTTAAATCTTTCAGTTATCCTTATTGTTGTGTTTATTTTGTGTTCTAGAATTGTTCTAGAAATAGAAGGCAAAAAGTGGAACGAAAATTTATGCAGCAGTCTAGAAAGTTAGACCACTTTTTAGATTAAGACAAACTGAGTTTAATCTTGGACATATTCTATCATTCATATATATATATATATATATATATGTGTGTTAAAATCCTAAAATTTTTGATTAAGGGGCAATTTTCCTGGAAGGACTATTAATTTCGTTTTGGCATTTTGCGTTGATTCACATTCTGCCTTGTTTAACTTTTCAAATTGTTGCTACCAAATATTATCGCCCTGTATTATATTTAAAGAAATTAAATTATGAACAATCTGCATAAATGCACGTACGATTCTCGCATTTTGATAAAACAACGGTACCCAGAGCCAGTAACTTTTGAATAACGTAATCCTCCAGCAAATACGGGCATGTCGAAGCCCAAATTTGGAATTTTGAATTTATTTTATTATTTATTTCATATTTTGTAAAACTTCAACGAATTTGTGATTAACAAACTCAACGATTTAAGAGAGCAATGGCAACACTGTACGGGGGGAAAAACATTTTTATCTCCAGCGCGCAAGATTATTTTGCGATACTGCTCTTGAACTGAATTTTATGGTTTAAGTGCGAAGAACGTGATGTTTTGTAAATAAAGGTTACACACAAAATATTAAAAAAACGCGCCTTTGGACGTAATTTAAAATCCAAATCCTTTTAGATTTTTTTAATTTAATAAATAATTTTAATGAATGTTATTTATTATTCAAAATTAGTTAATATTATTTTTACTGTTATTTTATTACTATATATTTATATTGATATTCCAACACAAATTACGAAATGCATGTATCTATCAATAGTTCTAAAAAAAATTAACCCAAGAGGGTAACATATGTAATATGTTTCCTAATATTAATACTTCAAATATGCAGTAAAGACACTGCAAGATTACATTTTTTACTCTAAATTCTAAAACTAAACTAACTTTTAGTTTTTTACTCTAAATTTATAAAGGTTTACTTTTATTTGATTTTCATGTTATAATTTTAACTGCAAAATGTATTTGTCTTGAATATGCTTAAAACATAAAATTAGGTTTAACAACCACCAAATTTATATTGCATTAATACCCGTAGCATCTTCAAATTTTCATAAGGAAAATTTTAAGTTGATATCGTTTCCTCTAAATACTTTATTTGTAAAATTTTATATACTAAATACTCACTTTTATTTTATTACTACTCTTCTAACACTTACTGCCCACTGCATGTTTCTTTTAATATACCTAAGAGAACCAATTAGCCTAAATATTGACACTGCATATAAATTATTCACAACACTTATAAAATACTCGTAATATATGTGAAATATAAATGGAAGCCAAAAACAATTTATTAATGTGAAATATATTTTTGTCAATTTTGAGAGCTACTCACCTAGATCCGTCTTCTTCAGGATCATGTATTTTCATACAATAGTATGCCTAAATTTTATTAGCTTAAATTCAGTATAATATCAGAAAAATATTCAATAAAAAATTTCGGTAAGGTGAGAAATTTTATTTCGCTGAAGAGGGCATGTATTCAACATCTTGCAAAAAAATGGTATTTTTTTAATAGAGTCTCGAATTTGAGACACAAAAGGACTCAATGAGCCCGTTTTCAATTTTTCAGATTTAGTTCTAGTTTCAAATATAAAGATGTGAATTACTGATTTTTTATAGTTTGCGTATTTATATGAAATTTGATAGATTGTGGTGTTTTCTGAAATACTTAGCGACATATTGTGCATATTCATTTGAAATGTGTTTTATTACATACTCGCAGCGTCTGGCTTTTAAATGTACCGGAAAACTGGCTGAAGGAAACATTAAATTTAAAAACTGCACAGAATTTTACTCTGCAGGATAGCTTTATCAAAAAAATATTACATACAACAAAATTACAATGAAATAAGCAATATCCCTTAATACAAAATATTAATTATCCTAATAAATAAATTACTCAACTTCCCGTTGTCTTCTCTCAACAAACCTCCAGTATCCAAGACAAACATTAAATTTAAAAACTGCACAGAATTATCGCCCTCATTTTTCCAAGTGGCAACAGTAATGGTTTCAACAGCCAGCAGTCGAGCATAAAAAGCACTGAATGAAAAACTGTTGCCAAAACCCCATTTTTAAAAGAATGAAACTATTCAAAATGACGCGATTTCATCAAAAAAGATAAAATTTAAAAATATCTGATTCGAACTTTGAAAAAATCGCTTCAAGGTGCACTGGCTCTTGTCTAGATGCACCTACGAACCAAATTTTGTAGCCTTGGGTCTATTAGCTTACGCGCAGCACGAACGAAAGGCACACAGACTCTTTCTTTCATTATATGTAGAGATTAAAAGCTAACAGTTTGTTAATTTATTAAATTTATTTTTAGTTTAGAATTTCTTCTTATCTTCTTTATAACCGCAACCTGTATAAAAAGTCTTCTAATTTTACGAAAATTATTTCACTTTGATAAAGGTTTTCGCTAGGCTAACAATTTCCTTTCCATTCCAATTCAAAACTCAAATTAACATGTTCAGTTTCGTGACAGTTACATCCTTTCTAATGAAAATGAATTCACATTATAGGAACAGTAGAAAAGAAGAAAGAAAACAATTTTTTTAAAACCAAAAAATAAAATAAAATAAAATAAAATACTGCACCAAACTCCTTCAAGTGTTGTATGACGGCTAAAAATATATCATGTAAGACTAATAAGCAGTAATTTACATTTTACTTAAAAAGAAAAAATATTAAAATAAAAAATTATAAAAATTTGAAAGGATTCAGGTTTTAAATTCGGTCCAAAGGGTCGTTTCTTTAATAATTTGTCTGTTACCTTTATATATTAAATATCACGTTCTTCTCACCATAAAAGTGTTTAAAGATAAAAGTATTTTTTCTGTGCAATGTTCTCATTGGTCGCTTTGAAATCCTTGAGTTTGTTAATCAACAATTCGTTAAAGTTTTACATAATATGAAATCGATCATGAAACAAATTTCAAATTTGGGCTTCCACATGCCCATATTCGCAGTAGGATTACGTCATTCGAAACTCGATGGCTTTATGTACCGTTGTTTTATCAGAATGCGAGAAACATACATACATTTATGCCGGTTTTTCATTATTTAATTTCTTCAAATATAATGCAGGACTCTAACATTGGGTGGCAACAGTTTGAAAAGTGAAACGGACATTTATAGTGAACCAACGCAAAATCACAAAACGGAAACAATTGTCCTTGAGGGACAAAACTCCTTTGGACTTTAAAAAAAAAAAAAAAAAAAAAAAAAAAAAAAAAAAAAAAAAAAAAAAGAGGCATCTTTATTCTTGATAAGAAAGTTTATGCTTAAATAAAAAAAAAAAAAAATGTGTTACTTGCATGCTTAATATAGAATGATCCTTTCTTTAAAGAATACGCTTATTTACCCATGCAGTTGTTCTCAGTAATATTTAATACATAATTTCAATTAGAAATTTATTCTTAATCCAAATTCCAATTAAAAATCCAAATTTCTCGACTTTTGATTCAACTTTGAATTAAGCTTTTATAAGACGAGAGTATTTACCCACTTTCATGTTATAGCTATGTAAGGTTATAATTTAAATTAACCAGTTATTTAGAATTTCAGCCTTTACTATAACTTATCCTTTCCGCTTTCTCCATAGAATCTAAATGAGTTAGATAGTATTTAAACTAAGCTTTTTGGATTGATTTCAAGACAGAGCGTGATGTGGCCTGCGCGTGCACGCTACGTTTTAATTCCTTACAACTTAATAGTTGTAAGTTGCGACTTTGCTGTCGGCGAATTGATTTTGACACTCGGGTAGCATAATTGGGCCAGCTTCAAAAAAGATTTAAACTGTGTAATCTTTGACTACTGCTACAAGTTTAATTTCAGCTTGACTGTTTCTGTTTTTAAGTTGTTTCACTACGAGTTGTGGCTGAGAGTCTGAGATTATATAGACAAAGCGTGTTCTGCATGCTGAATGCCACGTTATTAGCTTATATTTTAAGGTAAGCGTTTCTGTCTACGGCGTTGTTATATTCTTTCCGATAGGGCTGTCACGCAGGTGTAGGCTTAACAGCCAACTTTTTCAATTTAAATTTCTCTGCGCAACCTTTAACTGCAGCTATTTAGATTTAGATTCACATCGAAGATCTGCTTTTGAGTTCTCACCACAAATGCTGGTTGATTTGTAAGCATCATGTGTGCTTCTATTCAACTTATATAATTTTACATGAAAGGGTCTTTTACATTCTTCTTAAGTTCTGTTTCATGTTAGATATGACGATAAATTCCTTACCTGTCTATTGGAGGACTTGTTAGAAGATACATTTAGTTTTAGGGACATTCTCTACATACTATTTTGAACAATAAGGTACTTGTCTTAAATTAACTAAAAAAGAAATGAAATAATGAGTAGGTATTATCAAAAAGTAAGATATGAATTCAAAAGTTGTTAGTTTATCTTTTAAATATAGTATGCTGCATTATAATATGTTGATAAAATTAATTTCTTGAAGTTTCCTCGAAAAAAAATCGTAAGCAAAGGAAAATTCGTAAACAAGTTTGAATCGAAAAGACGGAATTCTAAAATTTAAATTTTTCTATGTAACTTATATATGTAATTTAATCATGAATGATAAATGATATAATTTTCGAAGTAGATAAAAAGAACCTTCTTTTGATATAATAATATGCTAAACGTTTCGATTTAATTTCCTGATAAGGTATTTCTCCCATTTCTTAACGTGCCTTCGTGGTGTAGTGGTTCTGCACGCTGGGCCGGTATTCCAGAGGTCCGTGATTCGATTCCTGGCGAAGGCGTTTGCTAATTTTTCGTCTCTCCGGCTTTTCGAATTAACCTAATGTCTCTACAGTGGCGACCGAACTAAAAGGGTGGAGGATGAGGATTTCTTCCCACCCTGGGTTTGGCGATTGGGTCTCCTAAAACCCCAGTCGCTCTTTAAAAGGGGAGTATATAAGGTATTTCTCTCACCTTCCTTGGCGAGCCTTCGTGGTGTAGTGGTTCTGCTCGCTGGGCCGGTATTGCAGAGGTCCGTGGTTCGATTTCCTGCGAAGGTGGCTGCTTATTTTTCATCTTGCCTGCTTCCAAAAAACTCCTAATGCCTCTACAGTGGCGCCTGAACTAAAAGGATTGTGGATGATGACTCTCCACACCCAGGATTTGGCGACTGGGTCCCCTAAAAACCCCAATCGCCAGTATATAAGGTATTTCTTAGCGTGCCTTCGTGGTGTAGTGGTTCTGAACGCTGGGCCGGTATTCCAGATGTCCGTCGTTCGATTCCCGGCGAAGATGTTTGCTAATTTTTCAGCTGTCCGGCCTCCAAAAAAATCCTAATTACTCTACACCCTGTAATATTATACTGGAGAGAATCTATTGTATATTTTTACTTATCATAAGCATTCTAATAAATTGCTTGAAAACATTTTATGTAATTTTTTCCCTTTCATCTGTTATAGTACATATTTGTTTACTTTGCAGATTAACGATGCACGCGCAGAGAAAAGCAACATTTCTTCTTGGCATTATCATAGCAACATTTATGTTCGAGCTTGTTGCTATCGCTGAGGCCGGTAGCGGAGGTGGTGGAGGAGGTCACAAAAAAGGAGGACATCAAAATAATATGGAAGAACTCCTCATACTGACTGGAATTCTGGCGAAGGTCCTCCAGAAGCAAGGAGGGGGTCATCATAAATCCCAACCTATCCCGATTCCAATCTTCATTCCCATGCATCACCATCATGGTTGATAATGCAAGCGGACAAGTAAAGAGCAAAACAAAGACCTAGTCTTCTTTTATAAACTGAGAACTTCAAAGACTTCGAGATACAGAACTACGGCTCTTAACATAAAAAACACCTGTAGGCGAACTGAGTTAATTTTTCGTTCATTTATTTTGTCATAAGGACATAAGGAAATTCTCCCATACTTTGACATTATGCGCAATAATTATAAAACTATTAACTGCAAAATATCCATCACCATTAGGTGTTATTAAATATGTGTGAAAAAATTTATGTAAAATGTAGTTAAATATGGAATGCACGGTTTATTTTTGGAAGCTATTGTCTATCACAAATTGCTTTATGTAAAAACTTTTTATCTTAATTATCCTTTTTATCTTTTTAAATACCTTTTTTTTAAACTTTATAGCCGCGAGCAACTTATAGATTTTTTCTTTTGTGTGGCATCATTACTGTGCTTTGAGAAACCTTATCTTCGTAATCTAAATATAAATAGAAAAACGTTATGTAACCCAGTAAATATTGTCTATTAAGGAATTATTTTAATCTTAATACTTCTAGCAAGTTCGCTATTTAAATTTGGCTGTTAGCGTTTCAAATCCTTTATTATTGCTGAATGGCAGTTCAATATTCACTCAGTTTCACTTTTTCATGTCATAGCCAATGAATCAAGGGATCATTTTTCATAGTACAAAATCCCATGTTGAGAGTGTTCGAAGGACATGCATCCATTATATTCAAGCGGGCCTGAAACAGCATGTAAGCAAACGCTTTCAATATGTGACTTCACATCATCACAATTTTGTATACATTTTAAATGAGTATGTGTTTCTGTGTATTAAATGAAATAAATATGTTTTCATATCATAATTAATTTCTCATTTTTTTTTCTTAAAGCCTTAGAATTCTTAAAATGCAAACTTTCTTCCTGGTATATTTTACAAGTAACTTCAGAACTGAAAGCTTTTTAATAAAGGGTACAGGTATAGGGGCTGGATTCAGGAATGTATGCATGTATGCACGTGCGTATGAATCTATGCTCATATATTGTGTGTATATATGCACATACATACGTACGGACATATATACACGCATACATGAACACATGCATCCATATATACCCATGCATACATATATTTCTGAACCTGGTCCCGATAACAGAAGAGTACCTAATTAAGTCATACCTAAAATAAACAACTGTTGCTTTTTGTTTCCTTATACAAAGTAAAGTAAGTAAGTACTGTTATCGCGAAAAATTTCGGGTATCATATTTCACCGAAAACATCAATTCTGACTTCTCTCGAATCCATTTGAATGATTTTTGCGTGACATCTATACGTACAGACAGAATAAAGGATTGTTTTCTTTCAAAACAGATTGTAAAAATTTCAAACAGATTTAAATTGGATTCAGAAGAGATTGTTTTCATGACATCTGTACATACGTACATACGCAAGTATAGAGCGTTAAAAAAAGGTTGTAGAACGTTGAAATTTTGATGTAGGACTGTTATAACATGTAGTCCTCCTTTTTCTTTCTAAAACTGCGCATTTGTTATTTAAAAGGATTAAATTTTGTTATTCTCATATTGCGGTTAAAGTTTTTATGTCTTTAGTTAATCCTGCGTGCAATAGTTGTAGAATTATCAGCAATTTAAAAGTTGTTTAATTGTTGCTAAACCTAACGAGACCACCATTTGTTTAAATTATCAGCAATTTAAAAGTTGTTTAAGTGTTGCTAAGCCTAACGAGACCACCATTTGTTTACATTTGAAACTCTTAGTAGAATAACGAATTAAGTCAGTTAGAACTTTTAATTTAAATTGTTAACAAAATTTTAACTGCATTTAACTTCCTATTTAACTTACTTGGTTTTGTAAATTTTTCAGTATTTTATAATTTTTAATGAAGATGTTTTGAGTTTCTATGTATTTTTTACCTCGCCGCGGAGTGAGAACTAAATCGACTGATACGTCTCTAATGAAATTCGAGGAAATAAGTTTAAATGGAAGCAAAAAATGTGCATAATTTAATAGGCCGTACAAGTAAGTCATATCGTGTCCACATCAGATAATTTTCATTATTTTTTATATCGAACAGTAATTACACAAATGGCATTGGTGAGTCATACGTGAATGACTTCTATCAAATGGCGCTTCTGCTGCACAATATATTTTTCCTAATGGCATTGCAAGTTTTCTACTACTTGAAGTTACATACAGCCAGAGATATGGAAGACAAAAATATTAATTCAATAGTATTTAGTTCCAATATAATGCCACAATATGTCCGAAAAATATACAGCTTGTGGTATTACCGTGGGGAAACTGTAGAATAGTTATTCTTTAAACTACATAAAAGAAGCTATGAAGATGAAATTGTAGACACTAATTTTGAAATAATTTCAACAGGTAACACACAATTCCCAAGAATTCAGCTTCTCTTGTTGAGTTCTCAAACAATATAGCAGCTAATTAGCCGATGAAAGCAGCATCTTCTGACATGTTTTGATGCATGGCATCCATTAAATTATGCAAGTAATGTATTAACAAACTAAAACAACATCTTCTTTGGACACAATTTATCCGCTGTAATAAATTAGTTAAATTTTATTTTTTACATAAAACAATTTAAAATACTTTCCCAATATACATATTTGAAAATTTGCATTTGATTTGGGGCAAAATTATTTTTTGTGAGTTGTTATTACGATTAAAATTTAATAGATATATCACATTTTTGAGGGTGACAAACTATTTTTTCAATTTTATTATTGATGCACCAAAAATATGAAAGAAAATAATTCATGTCTAAAACAAAAAATGCGAAAACCAACACATTTAAATGGATAAACTTTACGCATAATAGTTATAAATATCAACAGTAATGTAGTATCAAATGGAAAAATGTATAAAATTTATTTTAGCATTGAACAAAATTTCAAATAAATTGTTCACAATTTGAGCGACTTTGACCAATTATTTACCTTCTTCGAGGAATCAAAAAGCATCCAAAACTTAATTTTCTTGTACCGAAGCACATAATTTCTTTATCCAGTTATCTAATATCATTGGGCTTAACAAACTACAAAAATAACTAACCTTTTCCCTAAATATTATTATTTTCTGTTGCTTCGCTTCATAAATTCTATCGAAATTATGCAAAAGTAACATTAGCTTTTCATAAACGTTCAAAGCACTCTGTTCTTAAAGTCATCCTTCAGTTCTTAAAGCCTTCAGTTCTTCAGTTCAGTTCTTAAAGCCTTCTACTAAAAATCAATTAAGTTCAAGAAACATAGAAAGAAGTAACATATCAAGTTATTAGTATAAAAAGTAACTTCAGAAAGGAATCATTTAGTTCTAATCACAGTCATAAAGAAAATATACAGTTTATAATGAAATAAAACTTTAAACCTGATAAATGTGATCAAATCTTTGTCACATACGGATGGATGAAAATACATAAACGTTTCACCACACTTTCAATGATCACACTTTCTGATATTGGGTCATATAAAAAGTCTCCGCGTTTCTTTTTCCCACTAGATGGTGTTGATGCCTACATATCCGGCAACACTCACCCGATTGTATCAAACGAACATGTGCTTAAAAGGCGACATTCAGCTTTCATTGTTTGTGAAAATAGTTTTCTAATTCGTTGCTTGCGTAAAAAGGTATATTGATTTGAAATAAGTGAAATATCTGAAGAAATTCGTTATGTGATGCTTTTTTACTATAAAAAAGGTAAAAAGGCTGCAAAATCATGTCGAAAAATTTATGAAGTGTATGGTGAGAATGATGTGAGTGATCCAAGGACCTAGGAATGGTTTGCTCGATTCCATTCCGGAAGTTTCGATAGCAAAGATGCACCTCGCTCTAGTCAGCCAGTCGATTAAACTTTGCAACTGGTGGAGAAAGACCGGCATGTTCTACAGGATGGGCTATTGTAGTTCGTGTTACAACCGTGTTCTGAGGACTTGCATTTCAAATCATAGCACTGGTATTTTTCTAAATATTTATAGAATGTGCTATAAAGTGCGTTTTCACAACGTGCAAATGTGGTGTGTGTAGCAACCGCGTTCTCAGGACGTATATACTATAAAGCACGTGATGTTCACGTAATATTTTGAGCAATTACCTAACTAGGTATGTTTTTGTTAAAATATGAATAGAAATTGGAAGAACAGTTCGAAAAAAGAAAAAAAATGTAAGTTACATTAAACGAAGGAATGCAGAATAGTGCTACAGAATTTGAATCAACGTATATCTTAAGGAAGTACTTGAATACAGTGCGCTATGTAACAAAAATAGATTAAAGAAACCTTTCCTGAACGACACTGTATTTTAAGCTGATAATTTCGATCGTCTGACCTATAGACCAGAAAAACTAACCCCAATAGTCTGCGGCATTTAAACCAATAGTTCCAGTTATAGTATTGCTCGGTCCAAACTTGAGACAAAAAGCATGAATTTGGTTCGCAGTTTTAAATAAAACTCACATTTGCTTTCACTGCATTTTAAATTATTCATAGCTAAAAACATCACTCGTTAATAAATAACTATTTAATTTACAATGCTATTAATTGATTTAATTACTACATGTAAATGACAATAGTTTAGGGGAAGAAACTGCGGATTGTGTACAAAATTTAAAGTTAAGAATGTGGCAGAAATTAGGACGAGTAAAAAGAGTAATTCCTAAAATTCAATTAAAATTTTCAAAAAAAATTTAAACATCCTAAAATTTAATTAAAATTTTGTTTTAAAGAGTCATATTATCTGCTCTGTTTTGCCCATGATATAGGGCTGAACAGATAAGGGATAAATATATTTCAATGAAAGTATTCTTTTTTCCTCCTGAAGACGTGGGACCTGTTTCTGTTCCCTCTCGAAATTCATAGATTTCCGTAGAAAACTACGCCAAGCTAAAACTGCTTATTTGCCTAATTTACTTTTAGATAATAAATATATGTTTGATATTTCCCTCCTACTTTCTTATTTCCTACTGACAGTACCCACCTACCCACCCACACATATACATACTGCTAATCCCAATAATTATCAATTATAAATTAAATATATTCTAAATTAATATCAGTTTGATATACTATAATGAAATGTATTTTAAATTATATCAATTACATATGCAATTTAAATCATAAAGTTTAAAATTATTCAAATGTGTGATAATTACCGAAACTGTTATAAAATTCGCAGTTATAATTTGTAAGTTAAAGATGCCTTGACATGTTCATGGGCAACTCCCTAGAACTCTGCTAAATGCTAGACCCTGTGGCCAATAAATTAAAGATCTTTTATGTCATGCAAAGCAACTTTGACAAGTCGTAAGTATAAAAAATGTTGTAATTGCGTAACATAATATAATGGCACGGAAATTTTAAAATACTGTTGCCTCTGTAATATTTCAACTAAATGGGAGTTAATTGTAATTTATATTTTTGAAGTAAATACATTTTTGTTAAATAAATGCGTCAAACGAAAGCAAAATCTGCTCTCTTGCGGTAATTACCTTTTTGGACTATAATAAAATTTAAGCCAATTCTGGATAATAATATTCCGAAAATAGCAAATATCCGGATTTCTTGAATAACCTAAGGTACAGTCTGTTACTTTAGAAAATCCTCAAGATCGAAGGCTATTTTTTTCTACCAAATCCGTGATAAAGAATCGAATCCTCCAATTTTCTAATATCCCCTATAATTTCCTTTGCGCAGTCAGGACAATGTACGCTACGATCATCAATGAGGGAAGGGGAGTTACGACCTTGCAGCGCCTGTTTTAAAGTAACAGGCTATAGTCATGGTCGTAGTTCGTCCAAATATTGGAATTTCAAATGCATTTGATTAATGATAGTATATATATATACATATATCGTGAATTGATTCATTGACTGAGTAACTCCAGTTAAATTGCTGTTAACATGTTCCCTTCAGTTGCTTATGAATTGTCTGTTAATAAACCGAAAGAGTCATCAGCTTTTCCAGAGGAATCATTCCACCAAAAAAAGTCACGAGTCACTCAACTCTATTATATTCTAGTTATATCACTACTGGGTTCACTATTCAATAAGTTAGGCTCATCGGATAGAGTTTTGGCTTAGTATTCTTCACTTACAACAGTTTATCGGAATTTATAAGTGAAGAAGTCTGTAATATACGGGAACAGATTTGCTCAAAATTTTATGAAAGTTTAAGACTAAGATGCAAAGCAGAAGAGATTAAATTAACTTGCAAACAAAAAGAAGAACCGACATGATGTCATCGTTTGTACAACAGATGTCTGTGACCCCGATGCTCGTTCAGCGGTCACGGTCAAAGCACCTTCAATATATCTGATTGCGCCACTTTCTTCTTTCAAAACGCAAAAGCGATCCGCCTTCTTGCACAACATAAACGAACCTTTTAGTTGTCCACTTCGTACTTTTATTAAGGACCGATGAAGCGAATCAGGCAGCATTCAAATTACATTGGGAACATCCGCAAGCAAGAAGAGAAAGAGACAACCTCAACTTATTATCTCCTCCTGTTTTGTTCAGAGCATTTTCTGCCGTGCACTGTAATTGCTGTTTGCAACATAATCTCTTGTACAGTTAAACAAATGAGAATGATTTGATTCAACTGCTCCCATTTCAGCAGCTGCTAGAATTTTTCCGTTTGAAAGGCTGGACCGCAGTTTCCTAAACAGGTTCCCGATTTGGCCGGTATGTTCTTCTTGAACCGGATCAGTTTAAGGAGAAGTTTAAAAGCGTCTTTTAAAGTTACGGTCTTTTCAGGGCTCATTCCTTTCCGTCTGTGAGCAAGTAATTTTGTCCCAGAACAATTTCATATAACCTTTTGGCTCCAAATAAAAGTAGTCAGCAAAAACGTTTATTTGCTTGTCACATAGTTAGCATATTGTAATGATTAATATAAACACTAAAATTTTCAGTGGATTTTTTTAAAATTATATTAGAAAATATGGTGGTATGTAAATACACTACAATACAACTACTACTATGTATCTTGATTTATTTTTTATGATACTGTACCAAAACTGTTCTTATTACCTTTCAAACAGATTGAAAATTTCACAGTGGTTTTTTTAGTCCAAAGGGGCTTTGTCCCTGAAGGACTATTGTTTTCGTTTTGCGATTTTGCGTCGGACTCATAAACGTCGGTTCACTTTTCAAACTGTTGCCACAAAATGTTAGAGTCCTGCATTATATTTGAAGAAATTAAATAATGAAAAATCTGCATAAATGATTGTCTATTTCTCGCATTGGGATAAAACAATGGTACATAGAGCCATCGAATTTTGAATGACGAAATCCTACTGCGAATATGGGCATCTGAAATCCCAAATTTGGAATTTGTTTTATTATAGATTTTATATTTTGTAAAACTTTAACGAATTTTTGATTTACGAACTCAATGCTTTAAAAGCGAGAAATGGCAACGTTATATAGAAATAAAATACTTTTATCTCCAGCTCGCGAGACTGTGTGTATCGGAAATTCTAAAGATATGCTTAATTTAACATTATTTTGCGATATTGCTCTTGAACTGAATTTTATGGTTTAAGTGCAAAGAACATGATATTTAATAAATAAAGGTAACACTCAAAACGTTAAAAAAAGCCCCTTTGGACGTAATTTAAAATCTGAAACATTTCAGATTTTTTTTTTTTTTTTTTTTTTTTTTTTTTTTTTGGTTGTTGTTGTTGTTAGTCCAAAGAGGCTTTGTCCCTCAAGGACTATTGTTTTCGTTTTGCGGTTTTGCGTTGAATCACTATACATGTCCGTTTCACTTTTCAAACTGTTGCCACCAAATGTTAGAGTCCTGCATTACTTTTGAAGAAACTAAATAATGAAAAATCTGCATAAATGTATGTCTGTTTCTCGCATTGTGATAAAACAACGGTACATAGATCCATCGAATTTTGAATGACGTAATCCTCCTACGAATATGGGCATGTGGAAGATCAAATTTGAAATTTGGAATTTATTTTATTATCGATTTCATATTTTGTAAAACTTTAACGAATTTTTGAGTAACAAAACGATTTAAAAGTGAGCAATGGCAACACTCTACGGAGTTAAAAAAAAACCTTTTTATCTCCAGCGCGAGGAACAGTGTATCGGAAATACTAAAGATACGCTTATATTAAAAATTATTTTGCGACATTGCTATTGAACTGAATTTCATGATTTAAGTTCGAAAAACATGATATTTAATAAATAAAGGTAACACACAAAACGTTAAAAAAAACGCTCCTTTGGATAACATTTAAAATCTAAAACCTTTCAGATTTTTTTTAGGGCTTAGTTTAGTTTTTTTTTTTTTTTCCAGTGAAGTTCCTTTTAGACAGAGTCCAGGGCTGTACACTTTACACTGCCATTTTATGCAATGGGGTACCGTTCAGATAGAGACCAAGACTGCAAACTTCACACTACCATTTTACTCAATGGAGTACCGTGCAGACAGAGACCAAGACTGAAAACTTTACTCTGCAAACTTTTGTGCATTGGGGTACTGTTCAGGCAAAGTCCCAAGATTGCAGACTTTACACTGCCATTTTATGCAATGAGGTACCGTTCAGCTAGAGACTAAGACTGAAAACTTTACTCTGCAAACTTTTGTGCATTGGGGTACTACTGTTCAGGCAGAGTCCCAAGATTGCAGACTTAACACTGCCATGTTGTACAGTCGGGTACCATTCAAACAGAGTGCAAGACTGCAAACTTTGCACTGACATTTTTCGCGATGGAGTTTAGCATTTACACTGCACAGAGCGCATCCCCAAAATGTTTCATATATTGGCATATGCGGTGTTTCTTGTTGGAGAATCTCAAATGGAATAAAACGTCTCCATTTTCTGCCACCTGTGTTGATGTCTTCACGTTTTCGTGCACATTTTTCCGATTTCACACTGCTATAAATCCTCTCTCAACAAGCATTAGAAAAATCTTTCAGTCGTAAGGATTGACCTTCATTCCTCATAGAAAACAAGGCGTACGAATTTCTAATCGTCACGTCTTCAAAATGTAGAAATAGGCGAAACCAAGAACGATGAGAAAATAGCTAACCAGCCGTTGCGCAAAAGACTGAAATTTTATTGCGCAAATGCACAAAAAGCGAGGTTATGCCTACTCTGAAAGTGATATTATTCCAAGTAAATGCCGATACTGAAGAAACTCTTTATTTTATTCTGAAATTTCAGCTACGCGCCAAAGGATAGTGTTCCGTGCTACCTATTCATGCATGTGGCAGAAACCCATGAACAGAAACAATTAATTGTATATCTACTTATTTTATAATTTGTATTTCCATGCATATCTTATAATTCTAGGAGTAGACCTGGAAATTCTTCAACCACTGGCAATGCTTTAAAGTAGTACATGCGACATCCTTTTTCGCAATTAATTGCTCTACCCACCATTGATCTCTGGTCCAAACTTATTTATTTTCAGCGCCTTTAGAGACATAATCTTCAACAGCCGGAACAAGTCAAGTAAATAAATCCCGTAATCTCAGCAAATAGTGGAAGCTGGAGTTAAAACGAACCAGCATACATTCTGTAGAATTTTGAAAAGATGGTTTCAGTGTTCGACCACTGGGAGAGAAAGGGTTAAAGAAATTGACAGAAATTTCCCTCTACGTGTATTAACTTGTATTATAGTTATGTTAAACGAGTAACTCTGTGACGCTGGGGATCACTTTGTGACCAAACATAGCAGGAAAATGTGACAACAGCATTTTTAAAATATAAGAAGTTTTTGAGCCTGAAACAAACCATGCGTTTGTCAAACAACAAAACTAAGAATTCTGATTTTGATGATGTTTATTTATTACTGTCTCATGACAAAATATATCAAATTCCTTATTTCAGATGTTTTCCTACAGTACCTTTCTTGTAACATAAGTTTTGTTTTCCTTTGTCGTGGCGAACTAAAAGTTTATTTTAACTTTGCTCCCCAAGACGTAGTGACGTATTTTATGTACATTTTCTGTAATTGACATTGTTGCGTTTTTCTTTCTTCTGACACCAAATGTTACGTTATTTCCTTCCTTCACGTTCGTAGATTTGGAGTGAATTAACGATGACACTTGATGAAGTATCGAAACACACTTTATTTAGCCAATATTAATCAGGACAGCTCCAATAACACTTTTTACAGTCGTCAAAGATGTACTATAAAGACGCTGGAACAATCAGCGACACAGCCTTCAGGTTATCAAGCTATCACGGTGGAGACAGCTTCCTGCAAAGCACCCGACTCTGCTTGGTCGTTCTCGGAACTCCACGTACTCTCGAGACTCTCCACGCTACAACTCGCGATGCACTCGACGACACAAGAGCACAGCTCCCGACTCTTCGGTTCAGTCGTTCCTGGAGCTCAACACGCTCTCTCGACGATGCACTAACCGCGATACACTAACAGACTCCTTCGGTGCACTCGCTGCCCGACTGTCAACTCGATCGACTCCGCAGGGATTGACTCGCTAGATGAGACACCGACTCGATACTGATTTTATCGCCAAATGTCACCAAATGGGCGATTTCTCGCCAAATGAGGCAACCCTGTTCTCCTTTGCCATTTTATGGTAACCCTAAAACTGCTTTGCGGGGAAGCCGTCTTACCGCGCCTGTACATTTCGTAACAATATCTTTACTCATGTAAGTGAAAGATAAAGAATATATAAGATAAAAATTTTATTTTATTTTCATATCCTTTAATCTCATTCTAAATTATAAAATAACAGTACATTCTGTTAGACCTTATTAATTTTATCCAAAACTTTGGCATGTTTATTTCAACTAAAATTTAACATACATTTGTTTGTTGTTATAATTCGTTTATTTTGTACTTTAGAAAATGTTTAAACTAATGAAAATATTTCTAGCTGCTACATAACTGCTGTGTAATGTTTGTTTTTTTGTTATGTAAAAAGGGGCCAAAAAAGGGGGGAACAGTTCTATATCTCCCGTTCTACTGGGCCGATTGACGAAATTCAGCTTTCGTTTCCCATGTCTCGAAAGCGCGACTTAAGATACGTATTAGATTTATACACAGCATTGTTCTAATATATAAGTATTTTGACACAAAGTCGGACTTCTTCCAAAATAACATACCACTTTTTTCCATATTTCGATTCCACGACTCAAATTATGCCTAAATACAAAATTTTAATATGAATGCCTAAATACAAATAATGCCTAAATACAAAATTCAAATTATACCTAAGTACAAAATTTTACAAAATTTAGTGCGAAATTTACGGAGAAATTCAAAAATATATCTTGTTGCATTTTTTTCCCGTTTGCGCCAAGAATAATTCTCTTGGAGAATTACTTAATTTATAGCAACCTAGTTTCCTTTCATTTTTTTTTTTCATTGTAGACAAACGGAAAAAAAGTAATCGTTCATACTTTCAAATAATTTTAACAGTCTAAACCACATTTGATGTTATTATCGCTTTCAACAAATAAGCCAAATTTCAGAACACCCCAATATATCAATTCATGTATGTCTTCGGAAATTTTAAATAAAACGCTCTAATTTTTTTGGACTTATGCTTAGAAATACGTCTACTTTAAGATGATGGTAAAATTTTATAGATTATAATACAAAATGTTTTTCGAAAAATTTATATTTTTTTTAAAAAAATACAAATTTAAAAAAAAAATCATTAAAACGGGCAAATGTTATTTGGAATGAACCTAAATTTCGAAATGTGAAAGGCAGAACCAAGAAAGTTTAATAAAAAAGAAAGATTTATAAATATATACCATATTCAATTAACAATGATGAGCTAAGATTTTAAAGCTAGTTTTTTAAAAACTACTCGTGAGATTTTTACAAAATTTGGCACTTTGGCATAATTTGAGTCGTAGAATCGAAATATGGAACAAAATTGGCATGTCATTCCTGAAAAAGTTCGCTTTTGCGGCAAAATACATATATTAGATCAATGCTATATATAAATCTAATGCATATTCTAAGTCGTGCTTTTGAGACTTGAAAAACGCAAGCTGAATTTCGCTAATCTGCCGAGTAGAACAGGAGATATAGAACAATCCCATTTTTTTTACGGAGTGTACATATGTAATAAATATATTCAAAATACGTAATAACTATGTGAAAAATCTGTTGTCTAATATTAGAGATGGCAGAGTATGTTTTCCAGTCTCATATAGGATGACATTACTAATAGTTAATAATATAAGTCGGTAATAACAGTGAAGTAACAGATGAAGAACTGCATTTGTTCAACAAATTTCAAACTGAAATCTGCTCTTTCCTAACTCTTGCTTTTGCTTCGTAAACATGCAGTTTCCTCTTTACATCACAAAACAGGCTTCTAGAAAGGCTATACTAAAATATTTTCAGATGAAAGCTATTTTTCCCTTTCCCGTTTTTCCCGTGCGATGCACATATATTACTTTCTCCATTAAAACCTGATATTATTTTATGAAATATGCTTGAAAAGCACTTAAAACTGAGATAAGTTTTTCAAGAAAGTATACTCTACTGCCTAAATTCTGAAACCTCTATCACGTTGGTCTTCAAACTGCATTCCCTGGAACTCCGTCGTTCCCAATCAATCCCTCGATAAACTGAACAGAAAATTACAACCCCCCCCCGAAAACCAGAACAGAAAATTGTAAGCACAGTTTCGTCCAGCCTTTATCATCCCATCCCACACCAGCTATAAGAAATAAACATGGTTATTGACGTTTTCTACTCAAACATTTATAAAAGGGAATATAAAGCCTGAAATGGAACTATTTTTGTTGCCATTTCACGAAAGCCTAAAATGGTTTGGTTTGGTTTATTTAATTACGGCAAAGCACACGAGGGCTATCTGCCTAAGGGAGGGATGCCTTTGTGGAGGACTTTCTAAGGGAAACTGGCTCGTATACACGTTACACATGGGAAAAACCACGAAAACACCCATGCAGCCGCCCGTTCGCGGGATTCGAACCTCGGACCGAACTACCAGTGTTCAGCGACTTTTTACTGCTGGGCCGCTGGTGGGCGCAAAGCCTAAAATGGAAAAGGCTGAATGGGACATCACATCTATCTCTTCCTTCTTTCAGAAACGTCGCGCCATTCTTGAATTTTTTCAAAGTGATACAACACCGTTATTAGATTTTATAAATAGCAGTAAATAAAATTCAAATATTTAACATATTTATATATAATATTCAAATAATATTTATTTTATTATCTGAATTTAACTAAAAAAATATTGTGTTAAGAATAAAAATTAAATAATAAATTAATTATTTAATAAAAATATTAAATAATTAAATAATAAATTAAAAAGCTGAAAGGACTTAATGGCTATATATTCTTTGTTAATGTGTAAGATACACTCCTTCGTATCTTGTAGTGGCCCAGTTAGTGCATTAGTAGCCAAGGCTACAATCTCAACAACCGTGTGCCAAAGCCTACGCCTTTTGATAAAATCCTCTCTAAAGTACTTAAACCCATTAAAAGTGGCGCTAACAAATATTCGAACGAAATTCCTTCCAGTACTTTAATGAAAGCTAAAGTAATTTTAAGAATTGCAACGTTATTATCCATTACTTAGAAAAGGAATAAAATTCTTGCAGGAACTCAAAAATTCTGTGAATTAGATTAGGAACTGTTCACAAATCAAATGAGATGCGCTGCAGCTAAAACCCATGGTGCTGCCATCTGGCGACCAAATGTTTACTTAACGGGAATCAAATCAATAGCTCTTGTTAATGCAATTACTTAACTTTTCATTACTAAAGCAAAGGCTATTTGATTAATTATGCTAACTCACTTAAGAATTACTTCGCAGAGCTCGTTTATTTTAATTATATTTCTTTTAAGATTTTCTGTCGAGTTGATTGCGAAATGTTTAATTTCTTTAAATCCTGGATTAGGTAAATTTCGAAGTAAGTTTTTTATTTTGGATAATAATATTTTCAAATAAAATTTGCCTTTAAAAATCCTCTTTTTTAAAAGCAGAGATTGTTAAATGAGGTACTTAACTGTTGAAATGTTTAATTTTCTAATAAATGCCATCAAAAATAATTTGATGTAGTCAGCACATAACCTGTCGCAAAATCCAAATTTTAAATAACAACGAGCTTTAAGGA
Source organism: Stegodyphus dumicola (assembly GCF_044657685.1). Taxonomy (NCBI): domain Eukaryota; kingdom Metazoa; phylum Arthropoda; class Arachnida; order Araneae; family Eresidae; genus Stegodyphus; species Stegodyphus dumicola. Next base: position 57,629,155 of record NC_140770.1, on the reverse strand, counting down.
AAATAACTTCCAGGTTAAACTCTTAAAGTGATTGCAAATTTTTCCAAAAAATTCTGTTACAAATACCAAGAAAAGTATCTTCCGGTTTATCATATACAGCTGAAATCTAATATGTTGCTCTCAATCATACAGTTTTATTTACCAAATTTGAGAAGTTTTAGATTATTTCATAGTATATTTTTTATGACAATTTGTTCAGAGCTTCAAACAAAGTACTATTTCCGGTTTATTTTACTATAATTTAGCTAAAATTGTTGTTTCCATGGATATAAAAATCTTTAAAATTTAAAAATATTGGATTATAGTTTATTATTATTATTCATTGAAAACTGTTATGTACTTCAAATAAAGTACCATTTCCGTTTGTCCAATGAATCCGTTTGTTATGAATTTCTAGTAAGTACCATTTCGGGTACCCAAAACCTAATCCATTTTTATAGGAATGCAAAAGACTTAAATGCGGAAAATAGACATTTTGGGACAACACAAACGGGATAATGGTTGACGACGCTGATTGCCTTCCCCCAGAACCTGGATTCGAATCTCGGAGAAAGCATGGATGTTTGTAAATGTGTAGTGGCTGTGCGGCATGGTGGCACTCTAAATATACGGTGAGCCGAAAGTCCTCTAGAGAGGTTGATTGGTAGGGGAAGAGAGGGGAAAAATCCGGTTTCAGGATGTGGTCCCTGAGTTTCGGCCAGTCCGTTATTTCAAGGTCGTAAAATTTTAAAAGTAACGGATATGTAAGAAATAATAATAGTGCAGCCTTAGAACGGCGATTTGACGATTAAAATGGCCTCTCTTTTATACTCACTATTGCCAATCTAAACATTTTGTATGCACTTTTAATGTTATCTAGATGTTTTCCCCAGAATGACGATAGATGTCTTTCTTACACTGAGCTATGGGAAAACAGTCTTGGTGGAGTTGAATCTTTTATTTGGATAAACAACAGCGAACTAACATGGACCAAAAATGAAGCTTCAGGTATACTACAACTTAGCACATGATGGCGTTTCGATTCTGACCAAATTTTGGGGAAAATTGTTAGAAATTATCTTCATCACGGATTGTAGATGCTCATCGGTTGTTTTCTTATTTATTTTCGACTGTTAAAAAAAGCTGTTCGCATATAAATGCAGTCCCAAGCAGTGTATTATTTTAGTCCAAAAATCCGTAACTCGGTGTATTTATTTTTTGAAAAGTACTGTAAAAATTAATGAAATCTGTATCTCCAAATCTTTGAATGAGATTTATGTCATAATGTAAATTAATTAGCTCCATTTATAAATGAGCAAATTAATTAGCTCCATTTTATCTATTAATTACTTTCACAGCACCCATTATACTCGTATTATTTATAGACTTTTAGGATCTTATTTACATGCATTTTTAATTATAATGAAAATAATATGAATTCGGACTTCAAATAACTAAAATTTTGAAATCTTTGCAATGCGTCATTTGCAACAAATGCATAACTGAAATGTATTCGAGGGCCACATATAATTGCTGCGACTCTCAGGCTCTCAGTTTAAGATCTCTGTGTTAAATTGTAGATTAGTGACTCCCAGTTCAGAATATTTAAATTTGGCTTTGGATGAAAAAGGAAAGCAATTTCATCTATTGTTGTTGTCTTGTAATGTGTTTCATGGAAGAATGGTTGTCAGAACTTCAAGGAGGTTGGACGTCTAATTCCACCCCAGTTTTGACACAGAGCGCCCCGGGGGGGGAGCCGAGGGTCTCCTACCCCTCTCCCACCAAACCACACGAGAGGACTTTCAATTCGCCATATATTAAGAGTGTCTCCATGCCGCAAACGCACAATATATTTGAAAACATTAATGCCTTCTCCGGGATTCGAACCCGGGACTTCAATATCGCAGTATGCTCCCCTAACCCCTATACCGTCTAGGCGGCTGGTATGACTGTTACTGGCCAAAACGTATTCAAAAGCAATGAAATAAGTCTGGTTAAGGGGTACGAGAAAGAAAAGTGGTTGAAATCTGCTTCTGTACTTTAAACAATTCTTTGTTTCTTTTATTTTTTTAAACAAATCGTAAGGATTATGTTAATTTTATTAACAGTTAAATTTTAAGTTAAAGTTCCTTTCCTGTCAAATTCTTAACTTCAACTTACTACTTCCGGCCAGAACGTAGTTTTGGAATTTGCTGAATATTTAATGAGAAGGAGCGGTATTTAAACCACGAAGTTACTTACTGAGAAGACAGAGAGAGAAACAGAGTTTCTGAACTACGCGCGTCTGCCTTTTTGGCCGCTCTCTCTCTCAAAGCTGTTTTTACGCTCGGCCGTGCTCAGGCCCTTGCTAAGCTTCGTATTAAAATAAGTTAAGGGGCCAACTCTCATTGAACCTTGATAGCTTTGGCTATACTTATTTTTAGTTAATATTAGTTTTAGTTTAATTCTTAGTCTTTTTAAGTTCAAGTCCAAAGTGCGGGCTTTGCTTGTACACTCCCAGGCAGAGTTTTGTTAAATCTTATCGAATTAATAAAGGCTTAGTTACCCTTCTCTCTTGTTGTTTCTTGTCATCGAACTCTAGCGATTATTCGCTTATCAGTTTTTAGGTTCCTCACTTCCAACATTAATTTAGATTCCAAAGTGATTCCAACCTTACAATATGATTTCAGAACAAATGCAAGTGCATTAGTAAAATAGTATATTTATAATGATGCGCAAAATTATATGATACCTTGGTAAATGCTATTTAACACACGATTGCTGATCACAAATTTTACAAGCGTAACTGTAAAGCTAACCTGAAATTACCGAAATAAAAAACATGCAATTCGACCAATATGACGACAAATAATATGCGAATAAAAATGGAAGGCGAGCAAATGAGAAACGATGAATCTGTAGGATTCTTGTAAATAATCTAACGCTAATTATACTTTTACGAAGTGGTAAGCAGTCACATCCTGATAAATATTTTCGAGAGGTATTATTTTGGAAAAATGATTGAGATGTCAAGTAATTGACAAACTGGGAACTGCTCATATGTACTAGTTAAACGACCTAAAAACCTTTTAATTACTAAACAAAACGTCATCTCAGAGATAGGCAAATGATTTCCTTTCATTGGAAATATTAGTCACCGGGCAACTGAATGACGTCCACTTGCTGAGTCATCATGCAATTACGGTGACTCAACATCTGACTCAACTAAACACTATAAAATAAATAAGATTTTTAATTATCTGAAATGCACAGTGCATTGATTTGTATGCAAGGATAACAATAGTTAGGTTATCTATACATCGGGGAAGTGCAGTAGCTAGTATATGGATTCTCAATCGGATCAGTATCAATACGGAGAGGGATCGATTGGAAGTCGATAGCTGAATATGGACTGGTAATTAATCCGTATCATCAAGATCCCGTTGATTGTAAAAAAGTGTATTGATAAAACTGATAGTTAATGAGATATATTCCAATGACCTCAGAGATCACGTGACTGTATGAATAAACAAATTAATGTAAACAAATAAGGTCATTCTTCCTCTTCTTCTCTTGCGGCATGCATCTCATTGTTTATTATTATAAAGCTATATCATGTAGACAGGAAGAAATGGTAAAATAAATATATACAAGATAAAAATACACTAAAATTGTGTAATACATTTTATATATTTTTAATATATAATATTTTGTGCAGCAAGTGCACTATAAAAATGTAAAACGCAGGAAAGATCCCAAAATAAAAGTTACCCAATCCGACATTACTGACCCTTTTTTACTTCCGAAGTACGAAGTAAAAAGGAAGTATTGTAATCCCGAAAAGTTTCAGGCAGCATATTTCAATGAAAATATCCATTTTGACCGCTATCGAATGCAATTTAACGATGTTTTTACGTGATATCTGGACGATATCAGGACAGAATAAAACACTCTTTTCCTCCAAAAAAATTATAAAACTGTTTTAAAATTAATTCTGAAGAGAATTTTTCGTGGCGTCCGTATCTCGCATAACTCAAAAACGAGTAGCCTCATAACGTTGAAATTTTGTATATAGGACTCCTATAACATGTAGATGTGCACCTCGTATTTTGGTTGCAATCGGCCGCACCAAACGTATATAAATATATTTATATATATATCCACTCTGTTACCCGGCTCAGTGATCTCAGTTTCTTTACTCTTATATGTTTGTAAATTGTACATTTTTTGCTTTAAAAATGATTGAATTATGTTGTTTTTATCTTCCGGTTAAGGTTTTTTTGCTTTCATAATTCTGGAAGCAATATTTGCACAGTTATCAACAATTTAAAAGCTGTTTAAGTGCGGTTAAGTTTTAAATAACATGGCGGATATATTTGTTTACATTTGAAACAGCAGAATTGTAGATTTGTTGCCAATATAGAGAAACTAAGCTTCGCAACACAAAAATAACGCCTTCATTTATTATTGCGAATTAAATTATGCTTAATCCTTTCTGGAATTTTTTTCGAGGAAATAAGTGTTTAAGATTTACTTCGTAATTTTTAATGCAGATATTTTGAGATTTTATGTATTTTTGCCTTGTCGCGAAGTGAGAACTGAATTAATTGAATTAGAAATACTAAATCGTCTGTGAAAAACTGTTTCTTTTTTGTTTTGTTTGCTTAATTTCTTTCATACATTGTTTTAGCTTTATTATAGTATTTGAATAGAATATGTGGAAACGATAATTCTTCAAATGATATAAATTTTGTGCATTCAGAGTGTCGTGATAGTAAACAAGTATAGTGAATTTTAAATAGTGCATTTATTCTATTGTGGTTTATGCGCTGTCGAAGAAGTACATTTAATTCAATCCAATCAATTTAAATGAAATTCACGAAAAAAATGCGTATAATTTAATATTCCGTACAAGGAAGTCATGTGGTGTACACATCAGATTTTTTTTTAATTTAGTGGACGCAGACTTAAATCAATAATTTGCTACCGAAAATAAGACACAGATTGAATATTTTTGAACGAGATGATTTAATAATATTGTTATTGATTTTTAACCTACTCCTTGATAGTCATGAAACTCAAATTTTATAGACACACTCTTTGTCGATGACAACGCTATGTGGAAATTCACAATAGAAATTGAAATTTTCAAAATTCGATTTCGATTGTTTATTTAATGTTTAAATGAGTTTTCGCAGCTTTGCAAACTAAGCATATCAGAATTTTACTGTTTACATCATCGAGTAGAAGTACGATATATTGTTTACATCATCGAAAAAAGGGAGAAAGGTTTATTTCCAAAATTTCAAAATTTATATCAAATATAATTTGATATAAGGTTATTGCACTAATTGTTGGGCTATTTGACATTTATGATATTAAAATTTCAGAATTGTAAAATAAAATTAAAATTTCATTCTAAAGTTTTGAAATTTTGAGAAACAAACTTTTCAACCTATACCTCTTTATCTTAATTCACTAAAATTGTTATATAAGATTTGAAAAGTGGTTAATGTCTCTGACTGCCGTACCGAAGGGCCCAGGTTCGAATCCCAGACAAGGTGAGGATGTAATTTGTCCGTTCTTTCGTAGGAGGACTATGTCTCACCTTTTAGGTGCCTCTATAATAAAGAGACCTCTACTCCAGCCTTAATAGTGGCCAACGCCTATAAATGGCTACGACCCGCAATTGAAGAAACATTATTAAGATTTAATATATACACCTTTTGCATGCTTCTCAAAAGGTGAAAAATGAGTTGTAAAATTAGCTTCTACTCACAAAATCATAGAGATGAAATTTATAAGCATTTCTTGAATATGGTGAAATTTCGGGAAAATATTTAAAACGTTATATTATTTAATATAACGTTTTAAGTAAATAGAGCAGAAAAATTTTTGTTAGCATATTAATTATTTTAAAATTTTATTTGTTATTTGAAATTCTTTGCTGTAAGCTGTTATTCAGCTTTCGTTCCCAAACTTAATTTAATTTAACTTGAGTTCAGAAGTTTTGTTTTAGTCTTGGGATTCATTGTTTCATAAATTTAATAAAACCAAAAATAGATGAGAAATTTAATCCTCCAAGAATTTTCTTCAGTTTGATTAAAGGAATTTCCTGTTCACTTTTATAGATATTTTCCCAAAATATTTTTCATATTTTGATTCTTGAGAAATTAAATAAACAACCATTATTAAAAAGAATTACGCTTTAGAGATCTTAATCTCCAGTTTTACAAAAAAAAAAAAAAAAAAAAAAAAGAACTGCAGATAATTCTTTTTGTTATCCCAAATGTAATGTTTATATCGAATGACTATGCTACATGCTGTTAACAAATCAAACTCCAAAAATGCAAACTTTTGCTTTAGATGGAAGAACAGAAATGAATGTAATAAAATGAAGGATAAGTTCAAATGTTCCTTTTACACATTAAAGTTAGGAAGAGAAGAATGTCTTAATGAACTTGCATCTTTCACCCAAGGCATATGAAAAGAAGAGATAGATACGGATGAATAATTATGACAAATCATCAGAGAGCTATCAGCTTTAGAATGGTTGCCTTCATTCAGAAATGCCACATATAAGATAAACAAAAAAACAAAAACAAAAAAAAAACACCTCTATCATATTCTCGGATAATCGACGTGATTGGATTACTTTCAGTTATAACGCTTGTTGTGGGTTGCAAATAACTATTCCAATACAATCTCCATAAGATATTACCTCTGTTCCGTGAGGTAATTATCACCACCAGAATATCAAACTAACAGACGTAGAATTAAAACTCTATAAGTTTATCCTCCCGTATCACTTGTGAGTGGTTAGGTTGAAATTTACACACGCAAGTTTACCAGCTAATCTAGACCTAGTTTTCAAACTACATCCTCCTTTAACAAAGGATATAAATGCATCTAATTAAACCTATACCGTAGACCTTGACAGAAATTCAAACACACATTTTCAAAAACAGGTTGTAAGAATTATGTTAATTTTATTAATAGTTAAATTTTGAGTTAAAGTTCCTGTCGAGGCTTAACTTCAACTTACTACTTCCGACCAGAACGTAGTTTTAGAATCACGTCCGAATACATAATGGAAAAGGTATTCACATTAAAGTAGAATAAAGTGCTATTAACCCTCTCACTGCTTAATTTGTGGACCGAAATCGCTTCCAAAAATGCAATTTTTCTTTCTAGAAAATATTTTTTTATATAGATTTTTATCATGAGAAACCAAGTTGCTAGGAAAACCAATTTCAGATGTTATCCCCAAAAAATCTTTTAAAAATAAATTTCAGTCTAATTACAGTTAATTTATATTTATTGCATAATTTTGCAATAAATATAAATTTATTGCAAAAATTTATATTTATATTTATTGCATTGTTATTTATATTGTTAATTTATATGTATTGCATAATTTTGCAATAAATATAAATTAACTGTAATTTAATTTATATTTATTACATAAAAAATTTAAGAAAATATAAAGCGCTGAGGGTAAAATACCTTAGAAATGCAGTTTAGTATGACAGAGTTCAAAACAGGGTTCAAGGCAAAGTCCAACTTCACAGTTTTTGCACCAGATTCAATAAATCTAATTAATAATCAATCTAATTAATAATCAATCCAATTAATAAATCTAATAATTAATTCAATAATTTAATTAAATAATCAAGATAATCGCTGAACGTTTTCTAGCAGCCATTTCTGTAAGAAAAAAGAGGCAAAAAGTGAAGTTTGAGCGCTAATACCCACGTGCCTTCAAATGCCGCAATTTAGTGGACAACTAACGATATCTGTTGTCCAAAACGTAAACTAAGCGCCTAATACTGTATATAATTTATTTCAATGGTTAAATAAATGGGGAATAAACGGGATGCGCTCCTCAATAAAGGAAGAAAAACATATTCCCGCGGAAATCGCGGGATGATCAGCCGGAAGGTTAAACAAGAGTTTCGGAAGTTAGTTTTAGAGCGTGTTTGCCTATTCCAGGCCACGTTGTGCTGTGATTCTTAGAGACTTGCGTTAGCGGCGTTCACGCCGTTAAAAAAATTTAAGAAAATATAAAGTCTCGTGAAGATTTTTATTTAAGAAATTTAAGAAAATTAAGAAATTTAAGAAAATATAAAGTCTTGTCTCGTGGGCTAACTACAAACCAGACTCCTTCCTGAGTGTTAAAGTATTCTGTTATCCGTCAGGCTAATCTACCACACCTTGAAATTATTATTCGTTACGTATTTCTGTTAAGCCAGAAGTGCTGGCTTTTTGTAACCCATGTTGGGTCATTTGTTAATTTTATGCTTGAATAAAAGGGCCTTGTACATATTTTTCTTCTGATGTTTGTTTAGTTTCACGAAGGATAGAAGATAATTCTTCAAGAGTCCTTTTAAAAGTTTATGTTCCCAAAGAGGCATAGACATTATAAACTTTTATGAGGATGGTCGCTTAAGCGGTTATTTTTTAAAGAAATAATATAGCGAATATGAAAATATGTATGGCAGTCTCTAACAGTCTATTGGGAGATCTAAAGATAGATGTTGTTTTTAAATATTTTGTGATTTTGCTGTTGAATTGAATTGTGTGTGGTCTTAGTACCAAGAACGTAATATTTAAGAAGTAAAATTAGCACACAAAAGGTTAGCAATAAAAAGACAATTTTTTTTCTGTTACATGAATATGGATATTATAAACTGAGTAAAAACTGAAAAAAAATATTAAAATATTTATGCCAATACTTAACACTGCATCGGAAATTCTAAACATATGATGTTATTCAGCTTTTAAGAATTTTGTTGTTGAACTGTGTGTGCGGGGCTTAGCGAGATGAAAATTATGCTTAATAATAAAGCTAAAAAGACAAAAACAATGGGTTAGCGGGAGTGAAAGAGCAGATGGGTAGACTGTGTGCCCAGCGAGAGCATAAAAAAGGTTAAAAGACCCTTTTGGAAGACCGTTAAAAACTAATATCTTTGGATTTATCTCAAAGACTGTTTGGAGCCCTTAGGGTACTAAGTTTGACATGCCTGTTGTATCGTGTTTACCTTTATTTCCGTCGCATGATTTTAAATTCACTTCCGTTAAAATAACTAGGTCAGGCGAGAGAGAAATTTAAACACCATACATATTAGACTGCAATTTTCGATAGTGTTTACGTGCTGCAAAAATCATATCAGCAGCTGTTGTTTAGCTCATCGCTAACGCCCTACTCTCTAACAGAACTATTTATTGATAGATTTGTTAAGTGAAATATTGAATATGGATGTAAAACGGAATAAATATGAGAATTTTCAGTGTAAGCAGAGCTGACCTACGACTGAAGCAAAGTCACTCAGTATATTCAACTAAACCACAATTGTTCTGTTCACGAATGTAATTCCGTTAAGTTTGTTCTACAAACTGTGGTAGATAAATTTAGTTTTACTTATACAGGTTATAAGGTATGCTCTCCTTTCTGCATGCCTTCGTGGCGTAACGTTAGCACATTCGGCGCGCATTTGAGAGGTCCAGGTTCGAGTCCCGGCTAGGGCATTGTTCATTTTTAATTCATTCCTGCTTCAAAAAAAACCTTATGTCTCTACAAGATGTTTTATAAGTCTTCTTTAGAGAAATATAGATTGCAATATCAATTTAGTGGACAATTCATGTTCAGTTTGAAAGTTAGAACTCACAAAGTCAGCTTTATTATAAATCCATTTTCGGATGAATTTATCAGTTAGAAATAATTTTTATCATAATTAGGAAATCTAAGCTGAAGGATAAAATTAGAAATCAGGCCAGTTATAAAAACTTCAGTCATGGAAGCAAATAGAGTCATGGAAGCCTTTCCGTAATAAGTACGAAATAAATTTATGTAGAGACTTTTCAGAATATTTCAAATCCAAGACACTGAAGAAATCAGCAATGCCCTGGCCGGGATTCGAACTCTAGATTTCTTGAATACTCGCCGAGCGTGCTTCCAGTTACACTGCGTAGACATGCTGAACGGCGTCCAGCCGGGATAGTGATTAGTGACTCTGACTGCCGTACCGAAAGGCCTGGGTTCGAATCTCGGAGAAGGCAGACATGTTTGTAAATGTATAGTGTCTGTGCGGTATGGGTGCACTCTAAATAGGCGACGAGCCGGAAGTCCTCTCGAGAGGCTGGCAAGCGGAAGAGGAGTGAGAGAACCTTGGATCCGTTCCCCAGGCAGGGTTGTCTCACAAAACTCGGTGGGGGGGGTGACTGAACTAATGTCGGGCTGTCACATATATGGTGCTCAAGGCTATTGCCAACGGCAGGTCCATTTGTCTCTTTGCCACGATGAATATCGTCAGCTTTTGCTGACCATTGTCAGTGAAATTGGTAACAACAACAGGCATGCGGAAAAAAAGGGATAAAATTCTTTATAACCTTCTCTGAAGATGTTTGAGGAACAGATTGCATGCTCTGGTTCACATAAGGTAAGGAATAAGATAAAAAATCTCATTAACATTGGGGAAAAAGACTGAAATTTATAAAATGTGGGAATGTTAAATAAGCTGTAATGATATTTAATATTTAAACGTGTGATGTATAAAATACAGAATTATCTGACCTCTTTCTGTAAAAATGAATTTATACATATACAATAGATCAATAAAAATTTCAATTAGTCGATTCGTTTAAATAAGTGGTTTGTTTTGCGAATTTGTTTTTCCTTCTTCCAGCTCCCTTTCTTTATTTTTTTATCCTTTTTCAATTTTATATAATTTATTTATCATTTATTATCAGCGGTTTCAAGTAAAGTATATTTTCCATGTCAGAATACTTATATAAAATAGCAGAAATTAATTTCCAAGTATTAGAAATTTTATTTCAATAATAAATTGTATTTTTCATATAAAAGAAAACAACGAAACGCAAAAGCTGCTAAAAATACCAATGATTGTTGACTGTCTGGCATTGGGATTGACAACTGAAATAATAGCTGTTTTGCCTTTTCATCAACAATTAATATTATAAACATGTCCTTATAAGAAAATAAAATTCTGCAAACTTCACAAAGAAGGTCTGTGTTTCTCCTTGCAGGCAGAAAGTTAACATTATCAGTAAACAAGCTTTGCATAAGTTGAAAATTAATTAAAGAAGTACTTTTACAAGTCCGCATTGGCTTAGCAAATATAATTCACGATAAAAAAGTAACACATACGGAGTAAATACGTATGAAGGTTTCTTGCTGAACGGATTTAAAAATGTGTGTGTATTCTTAGGAAAAAAAATTGAATGCCGACAGGTATAGGAAATGATTTTTTTTTAATACAGAAAAACAGAAAATTCATTTCTTCTATTCATTTCTTCTGAATAATATTCCTGTTCATCAATTTGTGTACATAATTAAGACTGGAAAATTTTTAAATGTACCTTAATTGCATTTAATACTCACACAACGTGTATGCGGCAAGAAGATTTTTTTATCTATGCAAATTATGGAGAAATTTTAAAAACGCTAGTAGAAAAAATAGTAGTGGTAACTGTCGATTCTTAGATTCAAGTATAATAAGACAGTGGTCTCAAATTGTAAGCTGACCAAATGCAAGACCTGAATGTACCAATTAAAAAAAAAAAGGTAAAGAAAAGAAGGAAGAAGAAACATTTTTGTTCCAAACAAAAAATATTTTACTAAATTTTAAAATTTCTTGCTATATGTTTATCAAAATATGCATTAAAAACATTTATATCTAAAATCAAAAATTTGGTACTTACAAGAAATTTCTATTGGTCTCAAATTAAACGCATTAGCAGCTAAAATTTAAAATTTTCAGACTAAAATATACTAAAATAATCATAATACATTGAAGTAACCAATAAGTAACTTGTTTAAGCAAAAATATATACATATACGAAGAAAACGTCCCAAGAGAAACAAAATTTGAGAAAAAATAATGAAACATATTTTTTTTTAATTAGATGTTTTCTATGGCGAAAAAAATATTTGTATGTAAATAATTACAAATTCCTTTATTTCTTACAAACCCTCATGGCATTTCGATTTTCATAATGTTTCCAGTTTTGGAGGAAGATTATTAGAAAATGTCTCCTTCGTAAATTGTAAATACTCATCGTAGTCTGTCATCACGTAGACTTCGTAATTTCTACCTACTGATTTAAAAAAAAAAAAAAAACTTTTTTCCTCTACTTTATTCTAGCGACAGAGCAGTTAGTCAGCCTTTTTAAACCCTTCCAATGATTCTAATTTTATTCCCAAGTTCGAATGAAGGGAGCTGTCTGTACAAAAGAGGACTACTAAAATACAGTGCATGGAGTGAAGTCAGCCATGCGGCTAAAGCAGTCTGTTTTAATTATATTGTTCTTAAGCTGATTGGGGCAGTGCATGTGTTGTTCGTTTAGTTTGGGTTTAGAAATAGAGCTGTCTTTTTGTGGGTTCTCGAAACACTACACTGTTGCAAACATACTCTTGTACTCATTTGAAAATAGATGCATGGCAATAAATTATTACACGTATACAATGAAAATAATACTGTACAATGTGTAGTACAAAACTACTGGTGCACCAGTACAAGTATATACATACAATTTACAATATTATGATAGACTAATTATATTCCAATACAAGTGTTCTTTATATTAATACCGTTATGCAGAATTTACGTTGGAGATAGATGTTCAAACAGTACTTGAAATAACATCTAGTGAGCTGATATACCACTAACTTGACAAAATATGAATATTGTTAATTTTTCTAATCTATGGTACTTTTTTTCACTGCCGTTAGTTATGGGAGGATGCCGTCTAGTTATTTAGTCAATTGGAGCTTCCAAGAGCTATTTTAGTACATTTCTGAACACATCTGAGCGCGTATGGGTTGCATGTTATTTGCCCATACATGTTGGTTTTTAACTGACAGATTGCGGAGATCATAGCATTTATTTCTTAACAGTCGAAAATATAACAATCAGAGTCCCCACACCCCCCTATATATGCACTGCGCGTTGTCTCGAAAGCCAAAATAAAATAAATAGCTCATATATGGGCCGTGTTCCGTCAGGAATTATGTTAGCTCAGCAATACCACTGCGTAATCTATCTCTGATCTTGGGAAGGTAATTATGTACTCTCCTGACAGTGCCATCGTTATCCCAGGAACTTTGCAACAGCTCCATCAAGAGGTCGCTTTCCTGTGCATTCATTCAGCAAGTGTCCATTTTCAGGTGTGACTTCGGTCATGGTATGTACAGCATCTATCCTAGTACATTCGTCCGTCATCCGTGGCTGCCAATGTGGCCGTTTCGTCTGCTTTTTCATTGCCTTGCACTCCAGTATGTGTACCGATCCAATGGAGATTTGCTCTGACATTTGTCAGCAAGGAGGGCAGCATTATCTGAATCTCTTCAGCTACGATGCTCTGACTTTTCCAACCCCGTAAAGTCTGTACATGAGTGCAGATGTGACTGTGCATGAGTACATGAGCGCAGAATATATTGTTAATTCGTGACCAAATAGAATGCTGTAATGAACTGCTGCTCTAAGAGCTGCAGACTCAGCTTGGGGCAATGCATTGCCAGAATTTAGTTTCTGCGGACCAGCAGCAGTATATTTACCGTGCCCCGGTAAATATACTGCTGCTGGTTCCTCGGGTCACACAGAAGACACAGGCCATACCTTGCTCCCCCTTTGATCCATCATTATATCCTGTATATGACTCAAAAGTTTATAGAACTTGCAATTTCGTATGAAGATCGAATTCTGCTAAATGGCAGAGCACTGTTGAGCTATTGCGCTTATAGTCAATGCAGATGAACTCTCTGCCCCACAGAGATGTATTAGCGTGCAGTCTAAGTGTGCGTACTACAGCATTTTCGCTTTGTACATCAACATGAAGGGGAAAAGGTCAGTTAGAACGTTTAGCGCATTGATAGTGGATGTTCTGTAGCCTCGACAGATGCTCAGGAGGAATGCTCGTTCTGCAGATCTGAGCTGCAGACGTAACAGAGGCTTCATGCAAAGCTACTTTTTCTGCAACTTTCTGATACCATATTCTTAGCATCCTACAGGCTACTCCTCATTTGGCTGGTGTGATTCTTGTTGAACGAATTAGACAACTTGTGCGATCGTTATTTAATTTGCGCGATATGTTCATACCACATAAGTCGGTCATCAACGCAAACATCCAAGTATTTCATGTGTTTCACAACAATTTTAATGTCATCTCCATTAATTTTAACCCAAGGGGTACGAGTATGTCTTCAATACGAACTAATGAGTATGCTTTGCGTTTTAGATGCAAATATGAGCTTAAGATCTTTTGCCCAGTTTATGAATGAGTTCACTGCATGTTGGGCTCTAGTTTCATACTCTCTTTCTGAGCGATTTTTCTCAACTAGCATAAAATCATCTGTTTATGCCTGAATGTTTATATTTTCGTCATTCTCACGTAGGATGAGGACAGAATCTAGTACTGTGTTCCATAATATTGGTCCAAGGCAAGACCCTAAACTGTTCTCCTGTAAATGCACTCTCAAACAAAACGATCATTCTCATTTAAAAAATATTTCGTTGTCGCCGGCTGCATAACGTTGCTTCAGGAATCGCATGCCGCCAGTTTGGGACAGCTGCCAGAAGATTTTTACTTACATGCCGAAGAAAATAAACTAAGAATATTTATTAACTTGATCTAAAGCCATATTTATTCATTTCTAAAGTGAAAACAAGAATATCTGAAAGAAGCTGCGTCATTTATTCACATATTTTACTCTGTATGAACCAATTAGCATCACTGAAAATACCATGCTCAGTACATTTGCCATGTATAATATGTAACCAACAAGAACTGTTTCTTGAAGAAATGGATAACATTCGTCTTTTAAAGCTTCAATCCCATCATCTAGCATAGTCACCTTTTTCAACGTGTAAGATATTATATTATATTCTCTCGCCTTCCTAGCGTGCTTTCGTGGGTGTAGTTGTTCTGCACGCTGGCTCGGTATTCCAGAGGTCGGTGGTTCGATTCCCGGTGAAGGCGGTTGCTAATTTTTCATCTCTCCGGCTTTTAAAAAAAATATGATTAATGTCTCTACACTGGCGCCCGAACTAAAACGCTTGTGGATGATGATTCTCCTCATTCAGGATTTGGCGATTGGGTTTCCTAAAAACCCCAGTCGCCCTTTAAAAGGGGGAGTATATAAGGTATTTCTCCCGCTTTCCTAGCGTGCCTTCGTGGTGTAGTGGTTCTGCACGCTGGGCCGGTATTCCAGAGGTCCGTGGTTCGATTCTCGGCGAAGGCGCTTGCTAATTTTTCATTCCTCCTGCTTCCAAAAAAATCCTAATGTCTCTACAATGTTATCCCAATCACATCCGTTAAATCTTTAAATTCAAAATGTTGTTCGTAATAGTTAGCTGAAAATTGCTGCTGTTTCACTTTTGCTAAAATTTAAGTAAACTGTTTTACTTTTACTTATTTACTTAAGCTAAGAAGAAAGAATTTCAACTAATCTATCATGTTATCGTAAAATAACAGAGGCTATAATCCTCGGAAAAAAAGATTTTAATAGCAAATTTCATCAGTTCATGTTTTAAAGGCTGCTATTCGCTTAAAAGATCTATCATGCAATGCTCATTCTGTAATTCAAAGAGTGAAACGGAACTTATGAAGCATCAGAAAGTGCGGAAAGAGTATCATAAAAAACCCTTTATTACTTGAATTGAAACACAATAACACGCCGAAAATAATACTAATTCAGAAGTCAAACAATAAAAATCAGCGTTCTATTTTCAAATTTTCACAGGGCAAGTTTCGATGGTTTTACCGAACCATCATCCTCAGCTGCAAAAGCGCAAATGAACGAGATAAGATACAGTGATTAGATAAGATAAGAAAGACTGGACAGGAGTCAAGCTACTAGCGCCATCTGTTGATGAAACCAGAAATAAAACATTATTTATTTAAAGGCTAAAGGCAAAGATGCATTGGAATTAGGGTCGTTAACTAGAACAGAAAGATTTTTTTCTGAATGTGAAATATCTCTAGAAAACCGAATTCACCAATGGAAGATGTATTTTGAATAATTTTGGCTGCAGAAAAGTTGAAAATGTGATTTTCGGACCAACAATGCTGAGCAACAGAAGACTTCTGTGTTTCCTTTATTCTCACATATGCCTCATGTTCCTTAACGCAAAATTTCAAAAACAACACTGGCAAGGAATCCTCTAAATACCCCAGGAATACATTCCGAGTTCCATACTCAAGGACCCCATACTGCACCGACACTATGCATTTACAACCATCCATGCCCTTCTCCGGCATTCGTATCCGGGACCTTCGGCATGGCAGTCCGCGACGCTAACCACTATACCGGTTGGGCGGCTCATTATTATCATTATCATCACTATTATTTACGTGTTCCGTCCTAAGACGCTACACGGAAAGGACGGGTGCCTTCGTGGAGGAATTTCTGAGGAAACCGTGTTCGCATTAACACGTTATCACTTGAGGAAAACTCGAAAACGCCCATGAAGCCAGCCCGTTTGCGGAATTCGAACCTCGTACCGAACTACCAGTGTTTAGAGTCTTTACCGCTCGGCCATTGGTGGGCCTTTAAATAATGCTGAGATCAGTTTTTTAAATCAAGAATAAATTCAAATAAATTGAACGTAATCTTACTCCATATTAGAAAGAAAAATTTCCTTATATTCAGAGAGGAAAAAGTTTTCATTTATTATTACTTTCATGTAATGCACTTACTAAAAAATATAAGAGAAAATATATAAAAAAACACCTGCTTAAATTATATTAATTTAGTATTAAGTTCGCTGAAAAGTCGTGCAGCTCCCATATATAAGTTGAGGGATACGTGTGAATACGTCTTATATAGGAATCAAGAAAGTTTTAAAAAATAATAGAAGTATTAAATTAAATAACATATACGTAAGTGTGTTCTTAACCTCACTCCTCACTCAGTTTGCGTAAGGTTTTCTTTGATATTTTAGATTAAGAATTCGCCATTGTTAGCTACCCTGTTATGTTATTTCTAATCATATGCAGTCAAGAATATTATAATAGTGAAAAAAATACTTTTCTTTTCCATACGTTTAATTTAAAACACATAATTCAGAAATGATTTAAAACGCCGTTCACCACAAGTATCACAGACGAAGCGAAATATTCTTAGGCTGGAAAACATTTTTATTTCCTTTTGTCATTTGCCTCGAAATTTATTACAAGATCTTTAATGTTATGTCTTTACTAACAAATATTCGGATAAATAATGATAAAATAATGTATTTTTATTGTCATTAAGGATCAATTTAGATTGCTTCTCGTTTTATATCCTATTCATGTTCTCCTATTATTTACGTAATTCCAGTCAAGTATAACAAAGTGGCCGCGAGTCCTGTCACTTCGCGAACTTCAGGGGATTTATATTACTTAAGAGACATTGAACTTGGGAATGCCAATTGGTTCTTCTTTAGAATGTTTTCACTGAATCAAAACTAGACTTGTTTTTCCCCATAATTCCTCATTAGAAACGTACTGGATTTTGAATTTTGTCACATGGATGTCCACTGACCCATTTCGGGAAGTAGCCCACAATGCTAATAACCAATTTACGGATGTCTCAGACAACAAATGAAAAGCAATTTTTTCAGAAAACGTCTCAACTGACATTGTTCCATTTTCTCTAAGGCGTATTTTAAAAACTGTTGTTTACAATTCTCGCAAGTTGTGTTTAAACGTCTTTCCAGAACTGGTCGTTGAGGCGTTGACAAGACTCGGACTACATAAGGTAACTGATGGAATGTCCAGTACAGAGTATCTAGCAATTGAAAGACCATCTAGGATATGATTTTTCGATGAAATAAAACTTCTGAATGCTACCAAAATGTAAGTGAAACATTTAACATGCTTGCGATACTTTTAATATTTATTAAGTAATTACCAGAAAACTTTTTTTTAGAATTTTAAGAAATTCTTTAATTCCAATTAAGTTTTTAATTTTTCTTAGTTCCAACTCTTATAAAGTACATATGTTCTAAAAATGTTTAATAAATTTAAAAACGTTAACTAATATAGATTTCCATTATATATTTATTATCCTAGAAGAGCTATTAGTTTCGAAACGGCATTTTGTTTCACGCTTCATTTTTCAAACTGTTGCCACCAAATATTACCGCCCTGTATTATACTTAAAGAAATTAAATAATAAAGAATCTGCATGATTCTTCTCGCATTGTGATAAAAACGACGGTACCTCGTGCCATGAAATTTTGAATAACGTAATACTCAACCCTTACGTCGGCAGTTGGACGTCCAGTTTCGAATTTGTTTTATTATCTATTTAACATTTTGTAAAATTTTAACGAATTTTTGATTAAGAGACTTAACGATTTCAAAGCGAGCAATGGCAACACTGTACGGAAAAAGATATTTTTATCTCCAACCGGCAGGACTGTCTATCGGAAATTCTAAAGATATGCTGTTTTTAAATATTTTGTGATATTGCTCTTGAATTGAGTTTTATATGGTTTACATGCAAAGAACATGATAATTAATAAATAATGGTAACCCACAAAACGTTAAACGTGGTCCCCTTGGGTGTGATATTAAATCTGAAAAATTTCGAATTTACATTGTATTTTTTTTTTTTTTTTTTTTTTTTTTTTTTTTTCATTATTATCCCAAAAGGCGTTAGCCAAGAGGGACTATTAATTTCGTTTTGGTATTTTGTGGCTTTTAAATTTTCAAATTGTTGCGACGAAATATTATCGCCCTGTATTATATTTAAAGAAATTAAATAATGAAGAATCCTCATAGATGTAAGTATTTTTCTTGCTTTGTGATAAAACAACGGTCCGTAGAGCCATGAAATTTTGAATAAAGTACGTCTCCACCCGAATATGAGCATCTGGAAGCCGAAATTCGGAATTTTTTTTATTATCTATTTCATATTTTTTGCAACATTAAAGAATTTTTTATTAGCATTTTGTAAAGCATTTATAAGGTTTTGATGAAGAAACTCAATGATTTCAAAGCGAGCAGTAGTAACACTGTACTAAAAAAAAATTTAAAAAAAAAAATATCTCCAACGCGTGAGACTGTCTATCGGAAATTCTAAAACTATGCTGTTTTTAAATATTTTGTGATATTACTGTTGAATTGAATTTTATGTGGTTTAAGTGTGAAGAACATGATATTTGATAAATAAAGGTACCACATAAAACTTTAAAAAAAAACCCTTTGGGCGTAATATAAAATTTGAAATCTTTCGGATTTTTCATTGTCATTTTTTTTGTTAAAACATAATTCTCCTGTTTCTTAGACACGCATAGATGATTCAGTTTTTCTTTTGTCACTTGAAGACAATTTATTTCTAATGCTTGTTCTTTAAATTTCTCATGCAAAATTATCTTTTCGATAAGTTTCTCCTTCTCTTACATTTTACTTTCATGCTAATGCTATATGTTAATGAATGCTAATGCTATATGTTAATTAACGCTAATGTTATATGTTAATGTAGCATTATGTTAAAGAATATGTTAAAGAATGATTAGTTCTGAGATCTATCTCACATAAATCTTTGATAAGATATCTATCTCACATAAATCTTTGATAAAATTTAATAAATCATTATTGCTTCAAATCAAAAATTATAAATCTAAAGCATCTGAAATAGTTATACTTTTCAGCTAATTTTAAACTATTATTTCTGAACTTTCAGCTGTAAATCACTGTTATAAATTTGAGACCTGATGCAAGTAGAATAAAACAAAAATAAATAAATAATATAAATAATAAAAAAATCAGGTTTTGTATTATGCCTAAAGACGCGTTTTTCTCGCGTTGGTTTCCAAACGGGACTTGAGAAGCGATGAGTTATTCGACGCAAAATACCATTAAACATTGTAACGTCTTTGCGTTGCTACGCTACCAACATACCAGTAAGAAATGTAAAGAAAATATCCGTGCTTGATGATGCATGTGTTGTTAATGTTAAGGGATCGCTTTGAAATCGTTTTGTTAATCAAAATTTCGTTAAAGTTTTTCAAAATATGAAATAGCTAATAAACCAAATTCCAGATTTGGGCTTCCAGATGCCCATGTTCGATTGAAGGACTACGTTATTCAAAATTTGATGTCTTCAAGGTACCGTTGTATTTTCACAAATGCGAGAAATATACATACATTCATGCAGATTCTTCATTATTTATTTCTTTAAATATAATTAATGTAGGGCTCTAACATTCGGTGGCAACAATTTGAAATGTGATTGAGGCTTTTATAGAGAACCAACGGAAAATGACAAAACCAAATTAATATTACTTCTGGACTGACGCCCTTTATGCTAAAAAGGACCACTCGAATCCTTTTAGTAGCAGTTATATATTTATACAGATTAGACAGTTATGAATATATTCATTGCGTTCCCAATTACACTTTAAATATTCAAAATGTATATTGTTTCGACATATTTTAAGGGAACTCATACACCTTAAAACTCATAAGATGTTCGAATAGGTGACTGTCACAAGAACTGGGATAACTTATTTATTTTAAAAGCAATTACTACCAACTTTTTACAGCTGACTACATAATATAGCTGCTTTCTGAAATAGTAATCAGAACGTTTGTGTTGCCACAAATATTTTTATAATTTAATCCGCTTTGTGACAACATTTTTCGTCATGTTTCCAACTTGCGCGCACAGTTTAAAACATTCTGTTTCGTAATTTAATTCCATATTTAATATATACCTTTTATAACATTTGGAAACTAATGTGAACCTAAAATTCTAAAAATTTCATGTTAAATTTTTATTTTATTTGGAGATGAGTTTATAAAATGTATTTTATTAAAAAAAATTGTAATGTTTCCGTCCATAAAATTTTTCAATACTAAAATATTCATCAGATTGTTGGTTCAGTTAGAAAATAGAATATCAAGAATTCCATCCAATTTCAAGTATGTACCATTAGCCATTTTTAAAACATCATGCGCGCAAGATAGAAACATGGCGAAATATTTTGTCACAAAGAGGATTAAATTAGAAAAATATTTGTGGCAACACAAACTTTCTGGTTACTAGTTTCCGAAGCAGCTATATTATGTAGTCATCTGTAAAAAGTTGGAAGTAATTGCTTTTAAAATAAATAAAATATCTCAATTCCTGCAACAGTCACATATTCGAAGATCATGAGGGGGTTTAAGGTGTATGAGTTCCCTTAAGGTACCTGAATAAACTTCAAATGATTTTTAAAAAATTGAATTTTTAGTTATATTGTTTCAATTACCAAAAGTTTCTTTTATTTGCTATTAAAATTAGAACTCGTATAATAAAAAGTTTGAAAAAAGAACATTCCGTAAGATTATTTATAGTGTTTGAATTTCCCAGTAATATTAATGCTCATCAGTGAATCTGCGGTAAAGTCACTAAACACTGGTAATTCAGTCTGGGATTCAAATCTCGGCGGGCTAGCTGTATGGGCATTTTGGTAGTTTTTCCCGTGTGTAACCTAAACACGAGCCAGTTTTTCTTAGAAACCTTAGAAGGTCTTCAAGAAACCCTCTCTTTAAGCAGATAGCATTCAAGTTTATTATCATAAGCAAATAAATCAAACTAAGTCCCAGAAATTTTGGTACTAAAGGAAGAAGCACTTAACTCTTTTGGAAGAAATATTCAAATGTCTGTCAGGTTGATGTTACCATTAAGCTATTACATACTGAAAACTAATTCATAAACATTTCAATCAATTAATTTAGCGTCTATAACCCCATTCATCTGTGTCTCATCCATGGTTAAACTGGTTACCATGTCAACTAGAAGAAGATTCATGATACCAATTCCATCAAGGATACAGTTGAGTTTTTATATTTCTTGATGCGAATTGCTTAACGGTCTATAAGTATTTTCATACAAATTTATGATGAAGAAAACTTTGAATTCTCTTAGATTACAGGTGACAGGTGACGGAGGACGGGGACGCCTGAAGTTTAACAGAGGTTAACAGGCATATGTCCCGCGTCTTCCCCTGGAGTTTATTTAATAGTTATAAGTGTGGATACATGGCCATACAGGGGCAACTGTTTAACATCTGGCATTTGAAGTACATTTGAATTAACATACATGCACGGTTAAAAAAAAAACACTTAATAGGTTATAACAAAAGAAAATTAAACACCTAAAAATGGTGTTCAATTTTCTTCTGCTCCCTATGCAGTCAGAGATTAGATGGTAGAGCATTAGAGTGCATATGTCAGTGCAAGTAATGCATGTAAGCCCTATTACTCTGGTTGACAGAGGTCCTGGCCATATGCTGCAATGGTGGTTATTATTTTGCAGATTTTATTTATGGCCGCTCTGTTTTTGGCTAGGAACTTTTGAAATGCTGAGATATTGGCTGGTATCGGGAAGTGGAACTGTTCCGTGAGTGGGCACTGAAAGATATAATGGTCCGGTGACCCCTCACCCCCGCAAACACAGCGATCCGTGGTTGAGATGGTGCGGCGGTAGAAGTAATCCGGGAAGGGACCATGACCAGTAATGAAGTTGGTAAGGGGAGCAATTGCCATAAGGCGCTCCGTGGTTACTTTTGGCAAGAAGCTATGCGCTCTCCTTCCCGTGTCGCCCTGATCCCATTCTCTTTGCCACCAATGGATAGCGGCATTTCGCAGTTGACTTTTGAGGAAAGATGG
Source organism: Stegodyphus dumicola (assembly GCF_044657685.1). Taxonomy (NCBI): domain Eukaryota; kingdom Metazoa; phylum Arthropoda; class Arachnida; order Araneae; family Eresidae; genus Stegodyphus; species Stegodyphus dumicola. The sequence continues at coordinate 57,606,535 of NC_140770.1, read as the reverse complement.
TGGTGTTGATACTGATATCGGTCTGGCATTTTGGTTCGAAGCAGTCTCTTTAGCGAGTTCATCCGCTGTCTCATTACCCATGTTACCTGCATGGGCTTTAATCCATACTAGGTCAACATGTGCGTGCCGATTATCTTTTAGGATATGCTGCAGTCGTATGATCAGCGGGCAGGCGTGACTATGTTTGTCAAGAGCAAGCAGTGTCGACATACTGTCTGTATAAAGCTGCACATGTGTGATGTTGTTGAGCGCCACGTATTCAATGGCAGCTGTTATGGCAACTACTTCTGCTTGAAATATGCTATTATTTGGATTGAGGTACCCTTTCCAATGGTGTGCAGCATGGCCTTGCCTGTAGTATATAAAGGCACTACCTACACCCTCAGCAGTTTTCGAGCCATCTGTGTAGAACGCGTGCATATTTCTCTTAGATTACACAAAACTCTCTCAATTTTCAAAGAGAATTACATTGGTCTTTTATCTTGAACGTGCAGGAATATTCTGCTATAAAGTATTACTATGGCGTGCGTCTCTTCCATGTGTTTTTGAGCAATTAAATAAAAATTAAATTAATAATTAATTAGTTAATAAAAATTTTATTTTAATTAATAAAAATTTTAATTAAATAAATTCGTCTTCCTGAATTCCAAAATATTAGAATTTTTTTTTAATATTATTATATTCCATTGAAAAAAATTAAATACTTTTCTTTCTAAATGGATAATCATTCAGTACTCATTAGTGAAGGAAACATATTGTAAGCCACTTTCAGTACTGGAAGTGACTTTCACGTATCTAATTTCCGTATGAAACACTCGTGCTCTATTTTTACAATTTGGCCCAGATTAAGTGAAAACCTGTAGCAGTGGGGTTGAGGTTAATGGCACCATCAAAAATCATCAGTCTTTCTGCACAAGGCTGTTATAATTCCAGATCCTATAAAAAGCTACAAAACATCCTCAGATGTTTATTCATTGAAGAGGACTATGGTCTACAAAGTCTTCACTAATTGCCATGGTCTACAAAGTTGTGGACTATGGTCTACAAGTCCATCACAGCAGTTGAGCGGTGAAACCTCTGAACATATGTCTATAAAGTCTTCCCTAATTGCCATGGTACAAAGTTGTGGACTATGGTCTACAAAGTCTATCACAGCAGTTCAGCGGTGAAACCTCTGAACATAAAGAAATTCGACCCAATTTGTTATCCTAGTGATTGGGCTGGCTGCATAGAAGAATTTACGGTTTTTCCGGGGGAAAAGCGAACTATTTTCTTTTAAAAATTCCTCTACAAAGACATTACACTCTTTGGCAGATAACACTCATGTGCTTTGCTAAACACTTTCGGTTTTTTTCCAGCATTTCTGAAAATTATCCACAAGTATTTCATTGAGCTATTTAATTTAATATTCTCCGATCTCGTTATGTGTAATGTGTTTTTAAACTTACACAGTAGTCTTAAAAATCTTCTCCGATGCGTGAACCCATAGCGGTCTATCCGCTAAATCAAGGCAATTTCAGATATTGTTATCTGAAAGCATACCCTCGACATTGAGATAATTTAAACGAATATATTTGTCATGGTTACGGTGGAAATATTTCTGAATTTTCGAACGGAAATGCCTACTTTTTTCCTGCTCAAATTGATCAATGCATTTAACAGCTATAAACGGATCTATAACGATAGACTATGACGAAAATTACCAGCGCATAATATTTGCAAAGAATATTACGATGGAGCAATGACAACACAAAGAAAGAAAAAGAGGAAAAAAACTTATTGGAATAAGAAATTTTAAATGGCCCGCCATCGTAGAAAATAAAGCATTGCAAGCGGGAGATTGTTGACAAGAAAGAGAAATGTAACATTGCAGGAGGAATCTGCATAACATCACGTTTTATAACATATTTCAATTCTGAAAAAAATCTCGTGAAATTGATGTGCACACCTTAGATTTCAGATAACGCTAGAACCAGAGATCCATCAGAAGTCAGAGGATCTCGGTGGGCAGGAAACGGGAGAGTTATCTTAGATGAAACGTTAAATACGCTAAAAACTTTTTGTTAATTCCTATAAAAGTGTTTTCCCTTTTTACTTCCTTGTACGAAGTAAAAAGGAAGTATTGTAATCGCGAAAAGTTTCAGGCAGCATATTTCAACGAAACTATCCCATTTTGACCTCTTTCAAATGCAATTTAACGATGTATTTCCGTGATGTATGTACGTAAAGACAGAATGAAACACTCTTTTCCTCCAAAAAAAATTATAAAACTGCTTTAAAATGAATTCTGAAGAGAATTTTTCGTGGCGTCTGTACGAAGGTATGTACGTGTGTACGTACGTGCGTGCGTACGTACTCATCTCGCATAACTCAAAAAGCAGTAGCCTCAGAAAGTTGAAATTTTGTATATAGGACTGCTACAACATGTAGATGTGCACCTCATATTTTGGTTGCAATCGGCCGCACCAAACGTATATAAATATATTTATATACTATATATCCACTCTGTTAGCCGGCTCAGTGATCTCAGTTTCTTTACTCTTATATGTTTGTAAATTGTACATTTTTTGCTTTAAAAATGATTCAATTATGTTGTTCTTATCTTCCGGTTAAGGTTTTTATGCCTTTAGTAAATCTGTATGCAATATTTTTATAATTATCAACAATTTTAAAATTGTTTAAGTGCTGCTAAGCTTGATAATGTTTTTGATAGCGGCCATTGCTCTTGTTTACATTTGAAACAGCAGGATAGCGGATTTGTTGCCAATCTACAGAAACTTAGCTTTGCAACAACAAAGATAACGCCTTCATTTATTATTTAAATCATACTTAATCTTTCTGGAATTTTTTCGAGGAAATAAGCGTTTAAGATTTACTTTGTAATTTTTGATACAAATATTTTGAGTTTTTATTCGCGAAGTGAAAACTGAATTAATTGAAGGAGAAATACTCAATCGTCTGTGAAAACTGTTTCTTTTTTGTTTTGTTTCCTTGATTTCTTTTATACATCGTTCTAGCTTTATTATAGTATTTGAATAGAACATGTGGCAACGATTAGATGATTCTTTAAATGATATAAATATTGTGCATTATGAGTTATAATATGAACGAAATATAATACTGTCAAGTGAATCTAGCGCCAGAGTGTCGCTATGGTAAACAAAGTGAATTTTAAAGAATGCATTTATTCTATTGTGGTTTATGCGGTGTCGGCGAAGTAGGTATAATTCAATCTAATAAGTTTAAATGAAATGCAAGAAAAAATGCGTATAATTTAATATTCCGTACAAGGAAGTCATGTGGTGTACACATCAGACTTTTTTCTTCTGTGTCGTCGTTAGTTCTGCTACTTATGGTTATTCGGTGCGCTGATCAATTTACCCAGAAAAAACGCGGGTGTTCCATTTGAAAATTTCGAAATATTTTCACTGTTACCGTAACCATGAAGACTCTATTTTGCTTTAAATTATCACAATCTCAAGCGCATTCTTTCAAATTAAAATATCTGAAATTTCATGTTTTGTTTGAGCGGATAGGTCGCTGAGAGTTCATACAGAGGGGAAGATTTTTTATGATAACCCTGTACATTCGTACATGTTTGCAACAGGTTTAAATGCGATGAATGTAATGATCAACTGGATAAAATGCGATTCAGTTCTCTTGCATTGTATTCTTTTTGTTCTGTCTTGTTTGTTTCCACGTATCGTTTTGTTACATACTTTTGTTCTAGTATATATTGCTAATTATAATAATGTTTATTAAGAATAAAAGTCCACACAACTTGCTAGTGGTGGCAGAATGTCAACTATCGGAGGAAGACAAATGGGACGAAAGGCTGCTTCTTTTATTTTTATGTTTAAATTTTCTGTCATCTTATTTTAATAAGTTGTGGCTTTTTCCCCACTTTTTTATTTATTTATTTATTTATATATTTTTTTTCAAATTTGCTAGTTCTTTCGTCCTATTTAAAGATTTTTAATTAGATGTTACCAGAATTTAAGTTATCTTAATTCTAAGTTAAATACGATTTTAGTTATGTGTAATTCTTAATTTAGTTAACTAATCCGATTCTTACTTGAGTTATATTCTTTGTTTTTTTATCTTAATGGAGTTATACAAGAGACTTTCCTTTTGCACTTGCTCTTCCCTTATAAAAATTCAGATGCATAATTCTCAAAATAATTTCTCAAGTAACAGTGAGAATTAATATTTAACTTAAGCTGGGCCTTTCTAAAGCGGATTAGGTCAGTTTTTGAGAATCTTAAGAAACTCTGGGTGCTACACCTTGAGAAAACACAACTGCACTGTAACAGAATTGAAGCAAGTAAACATATTCAAATCATATGACACTAAGCCATCACTTCTCTTCCAGAATCCTCCACATAGACATCTCTTTGTGGCTATTGCTTTGTCATATTGCTATCCCCCACTATAATTACTCCATATGCAAACGTTTCAAACATTATAGTGTGGCACTTTTTTTTATTCAAACACGTTTTCTGAAGTAGTTACTTTTAGAGTAATTTTACAGCGTTGCTTCTCAAGAAACCTATAAAAAATAGCTATGATTTAAAATTGAGCAGGTCATCTAGAAAAAGTAATAGAAATATTTATAATTTAACGAAATATCGAGAAGGAAGATCTGCTTTTCAGAAGGTCTAATATAAAATAACGAAAACGAAGCTTAAAACTTGATATCACCTTGTCTTTCACTTCTTTGCTCATTTCTTTGCCCCTAATGAAGAACGGCTTGTATCTGTTTTCCCCGAAATCATTGAAATCTTGATTAAAAGACACAAGGTGTAAGCTTTGCCTAATTCTAAGCTGTATTAATTATGTAAACATTAATTTATTACTTATCTTTGTGTCCCCACATTCTCGGTTAATGAAATTATTTTACCAGGAAAGAGGTTTTGAATACAAGGAAAGCTTAATACACGATCATGGGAAATATGCAAGATTTTTAAAAGCGAGAAACAGTGCAATTAGTGAAGACTTTGTAGACCTTAGTCTAGTTCTCTTCAAAACAGCGCTGTACAACCGCGTGCTGCGCTACAGGAAGCAACACAGTACAGCATCCGGTGTAATAGATTCCTTATATTGTTCTATGTCAGATAATCCGCGCTTGTTGCACGGTCCTCTATAAATCCTGGATATACGGTCACAGCGTCATGACATGTGTCATCTGCTTCCACCATGCTCGATAAGGGAAAAGTCCAAGGAGAGAACAGGCCATGGAAGTGCCTGCATATAATGAACGCAATTCTGGACAACTCTAGTCAGTTGTAGGCTTTATCTTGCTGGAATAGCGCTCCAAAATTCCCTACAAGGAATAAGAGCATATGTGACCATTCAGTCTCATCCACATAAAACTGGGCTATCAACGTGCCACGAACAACTACATAAATGGTGCTGTTATCACAAGATATGGCATCCCAGGCCATAATGCCTGCGTTAATGACCTGTTGAAATTACACAGCTGATCAAGGGATATTCAGATACTGTAGTCCGTAATACCAAACGAAACGTAACTGATCGCTAAACATCACGAATCCTCTATCAGTAGCACTCCACTTTGCTGTGGCTAAGTAACATTAGAGACGAAGACATTAGAGACATGTCTTTTCAAACATGTAACATAATAATCGAAAGTGGCCATTATAAATTGAACAATAAAAGCGCTGAACGTTGTCCAGTCGGTTGTTCAAATTCCGAAAAGAGGAGTTGGTATTCAAAATTTTATGGTTTACAAGATTGTGAATGCGAGCCATTTTACCTTAAAATTTCTTTCACGAAAGCATACCCCTTTTTAGGCAAATAGCCCTCACTTACTTCGCTGTACTCTAACAAATCAAAGCGTGCTTATAAGTAACAAATGCAGCAATAAGATATCATATTTGAATGGTGTCAAACCAGGTGGGGGGAGTAAATGTTTCAATTGGAATCTATTTATTTTGGAAATATAATATTGCTGAAATGTGCAAAAATTCAGCCAGTTGACAGAAAGTCTGAGAGATTCTCGAAGAAAATACAAGGAAGAAGAACAAATATGAGATAAAATCATTTAGAATCTTTTAATTTATCTGATTATCTTATTATCTTTAATAATTAAAGATTAAAAGATTAGTTGGATAAAGATTGGTATGCTAAATGCCTGAAATGGTAGTTACTCGTCAACCCTTTTTCTTCTCTGCTATTAAAATTTTAGCCACTTTTGTTAAAATTAACTAATTTTATTTCGATGAATGCCTGATTTAAATTCCTTAATTTTATTTAACATCCATTTATCTTGCGAGTTCTGTTTCATTTCTTCCCTGATTTTTACTAGTTTAACACTAGAAAACAACTCTTCTTCATATCTAGTCCTGTTTAGTAAACATCTGCGTTACGCAACATCTCTGAATAAAAATTTCCAAACAAAAGGAATTAAAAGATTTTTTTTAATTAAAAGAGACTCATTTTTTCAATTAAATAAACCTAGGTCAATTTTATCTGTTTACAAAATATAAATTAAAAAAATGCATTTCTCTGGGCACTTTATTGACTCGTCGATTGCTTGGAAAAAAATAAAAAATCTTTTGGGGGGTATAATAAAAAACAGCTAACCAGAATTTTCAGACTTCGAACTGGAGCTGGCAGGCTACAATTCATGGATTTAATCTGGTATCCTTTTCATCACTGCATTTCATTCACATCCTCTTTCCTTTATGCGTTGCTGTCAGTTGAATGATGAATATTCCGATATTTTTAACACTCTATCGATATAAATCAGTGAGATTGTCATTGTGGATTGGATGAAAAATAAAAAGTGTGATATGATTGATGCATGTTAAAGTGAAACTATGGATGACTTTAACTGCTGGTTAGTTGACCATTGTTATATTGCAGTACGCTATATAGGCACAATGTGATTTCCCCCTCCCAACTTTTCTACAGCAAGTCTTACAAACGAAGCAAGTAAGATCGAAACATTTGAAACATATCTTTAAAGTTATTATAGATATGTTACTAAGTTCTCATTGCTAAAAGTCTAAAGCTAACATCGCGCAAAAATATGTCATACTAAATTATGGAATAATAAAGTACTACATCTGAAATGAAAGTACTAAATGTATTACAAGAGAACAGGAATACGTAAAAATAAAACTTAAAATTAGGCAAAGCAGCAACCGTATGTTTGACGTAGATATTTTAGTCGAGAATCTATCGTCGATTTCGAGGGCAAAAAAGACACAGATCTCTTTCTGTCAAGAAGAAAATGTCTTGATGAAGACGGACCTGTACCTGTTTACCCTCGAAATTAATAGTCTTGACTAAATTTTACACCAGACACAAGATTGTTGCTTTGACCAATTTTATACTAAATGTATATTTGCTTTCTTTCACTCTTTTCAAAATATGTCACTATTTTATTATCTCAAAATCATAAATGATTTCAAAGAAAATTGCTAAATTAAAAGTGGAAAGAAAAGGAAGAAAAAAAATGAAGATTCAATTTATAAGGCATTTTCTTCCTCCTTTTGCATGCATAAGTGGTACAACAGGAAGCATACAGGACGCGTATTCGAGATGTTCGGAGTTTGAATCCCGGCGAGCGTATTGCATATTTTTACCATTCCAGCAACGACTTGTAAGGATCCTAAGTTTTACTAACGTTTATTTTATTTTAAATCTTTACTATCACTTCTTATTTTCTACTTCCGGCCAGAATTAAAAGCTTTTAACTTATTTATGCAACATTTGTCTTGCTAACGCCAAGTACATAAGTTGTGGCTTTTTGCCAAGCAAGAGAGAGGAAGGAGTTATTAGAAGCAGGCCGCTTGCCATAGTAGTTTTACTCGTTTGCTGGTTGCCTTCAAGGCCAGAGGTTTAATCCTCTTGATAATTTTAAATGTATCGTAGTTTTAGCAGCTCTCTGTACTACATACGGCTTTTTGTTAATTAGCGGCCAATCTTAAAGTAGGCACTTGTATATTAATCCAAAGTTAGTTTAGTTAGAGTTTTAGTTAATATTTTTATATTCTTACGTTCAGACCACAAGTGGTTGGTCTCTGTATTCCGAAGTTCCGGAAAGCTCTGTAAAGATAGAAAAATAAAGGGTTTCGTATACCCTTCCTGTGTGTATTGTCTACTTCACAATTTATCGAACATAGCTTGAGTAAGCTCCCTGTTCCGAGTCAGGACAGTTCATGTTTCCAAAGCAAGTAAAGAGGAATACCAGTCCTGATAGACTTACCTAACGGTTCTACAAGTTCACAATAGTTATTCATGAAACTCGTTCTTTTGGCTATTTAATTTGTTTCTATGTAGCGATTTCTGTTATTCCGCATGCCAATTATATGCAAATATATCATTTACTTAATATTGCTTTTCACATAACCACCACACTGAAGGTATTTATTTTACTTTTATATCATATTTTGTTAAATTACATAAAATGAATGATTTTAACCGAAAGAGCTAGGTTCCAGACACTAGACTGGGAAGTTTTGCCTCAGCCACCCTATTTCCCGGACATCGGACTATTACCTGATTTTGGCCGTGGATAACCAACTGAGGGAAACAGCTACCAAATACCAAAACGCGATCATGTCCACGTAGGCTGTGACATGGTCGCGTTTTGGTGGAAAAAAGAATTTTTTCAAAAAGGGCATTTATAAGACTATGTCTCGTTGAGACATGTAACTGAAGCCAATGGTGATTATATCGAAAAATGTAATGGGTGAAGATTTCGGTAGGCCGTTTTTGATGAGTGACGAAAACCGCACGCAATTTCTTAGTTACATGGTATTAGGTGCCTCCATAATAAAGAGACCACCGTTTCCGGCCTTAGTAGTGGTCAACGCCTATAAAAGGCGAGAACTAGCTTTTAAAAAAAAATTCGAAATGGTTTATAATGCTGTTTGGTGCGTCAATGCCAGAACGAAAGATCTATTGATGAAATTTGCTCCCGGCTTTCTCCATTCTCGATCTTATTTTTAATTTACGGAAAAACGCATAGCAGCCATACTCTTTTTAGAATTTTAGCAAACGCGATCATCTATATTTTGAAATGGCGTATAAAAATTCCTTTTTCTACACTTCTTTCAGTCAAAAATAAAATAGCACATAAAATAACACGAGCAAACATGCGACAGATCGCATGGAATGCAATAATAAGGTAGGATTACCAGAGGGAAAACTACCGTAGTCGGCGTCTGGTATTTTATTTTGCAACGATGTGTTACTCGAAAATATTCTACTTTTTTATTCCTTGGTATGATTTTCACCATCACGCGACATGTTCGAACGTTACAAGGTGTTTGGTATTAAATGCGATGAGTTACGAGAGATAATGGCGCTGGTTCCAAAATAAAACTAAGTTAGGCAACATAAATATTTAATTATTTTACATAATGTACAAAGTTGCAAGTTAAGTGCTCCATTAGCACAGACAAAGTGTAACGAGCGAATGCACCATAGGTCTGCTGCGTACATTCTTCAACAACCAACTAAACTAAATTTGGCTCCTCTCACAAGAGGGCGCTGTATTAAACCGAACACAAGACTTTCAGCCCAACGAAGCATTTCGCCCAGAAGCATTTTCGCCAGAAGGGTTAGTAATTTCTTTTTGGCACTTGGCGTTGTCCACTATAAACTCGCCATTTCACTTTTCATAATGTTGCCACCAAATATTAAAGTCCTACACTATATTTAAAGAAATTAAATAACGAAGAATCTGCATGAAGGCATGTATGTTTCTAGCACTATGAGAAAACAACGGTACCTAGAGATATCAAGTTTTGACTAACATAGCCCTCGACTCGAATATGGGCATCTGTAAACCCATATTTGGAATTTGTTTTATTATCTATTTCATTTTTGTAAAACTTAAACGAATTTTTGATTAACAAACTGAACTATTTCAAAGCGAGCAACGGCAACACTGTACGGGAAAAAAAAAAAAAACTTTTTCATCTTCAGCGCGCGAGACTGTGTAATGGAAATTCTAAAGATGTGCTGTTTTTAAATATTTTGTCATATTGCTGTTGAATTGAGATTTAAGGTTTCATTGCGAAACACATGAGATATAAATACACATGATAAATAAATAAAATGTTAAAAAAACACCTAAATAATAATAATAAAAATTAAATAAACAATAATAAAAATCTGAAAGATTTCTAGACTTTTTTAAATATAAATTTAATTTTTTAAATTTTTTAATTATTATTTCGACCTATATGTTTCCAAGTTTCGGGTAAATTTTTTAAGAAAAAACGCACTTTCGTTTTGTATACAGCAATTACGTTTTCCCAAAAAATGTTTTGTCTAAATTGGCCAGTATTTTTTCTATTTTTCTTCTTTGCCCAGGAAGCGAGCATATGTCCTATGGATTCTTGCCCTATCAACTTTAACGATACTTGAATGGAATGGCTCCAGTGCTGGTATTCTCGGCCACCATAAACGAGGGAACGATGAAGCTGTAGAAACATTATTAGCGGTTGGTATTATTGCTAAGGCTCTTGCAGACAACGAAACACCACCACCAGAGAATCACTGCCCCCCGCCCATCCATATGACGAAAGTTGTTCATGTGCCTGTTCATACCGAACGAATAGTTGTCGTTAAGTCAGACAATAAGGATCAAAGTGAGTATAAATTTCTGTGTTCTTCCGAAATTCCAAAGTAATTATACTTGGTTTTCATACCTTTTAATTACATAATAAAGGAAATATTTACAATTCGTATTGATATATATATATATATATATATATATATATATATATCAAGCAAGGTAGTTATTACAATACTGAATGACCAATTTGGTCTAGAAAACATCTTGCGCAATATGCTGCAAAATAAGTAAATTAGAAATTGTAGTAAGCTCGCCTAAAAGTTACCAGGAGCTGTTGCTCCAAAAAGTTCAACACGTTTTAAAAAAATTAATACGTATGAAAATCAAACCATTTAACATGTAAAACATTAAAAAAAACAAAATCAGATAAAAAGTAAGCGGAAAATGGCAAATTAGCCGAACTCGACTTCCAAACTGGCTTTTCAAGGGAAATTTTTTTGGTTTGAACGTCGAATCAAGCTAACCCCATTACGCGTTTCGCCGAAACAGACAATTGAAACTTTTTCGCTACAAAATTTTTTAATTTAGACAAAGTGTCTTGGAAAATTTTAATAGTCTCAATTCTCTGTTCCAATTATATATATATATATATATAAATTCTTCGCCCGATTTACTTCAAAATAATTCATTTTGATCTCTACGAGATTTACGCTGTACTTCATTTACCGAATTTCTTGAGTATTATCCCCCACGCTTATTTTAGTGCCAGGTTCTGATAATGTTTAAAATATTCACCCACGTAATAATCGCTTCCGTCTCACTAAACAAAACCAAATTCTCAACTACTTGCGAAGGTCACGCCGAACGTTTTCCTTCTAAATAATGACCTTCCCTCCAGCCCAATACAGAACCCGACCCATACTGGAGATGCCAACACGATCAAACATTCAATCTACTATTACGCAGGCTCAACTGCATATTCACCTTCTCTCATTATTTAAGGATGATTTACCAAAATAAAAATAAGGTAGTTCCTTAATTTGATAACGAAAGTAAATCTTCTAAAATTTGATACCGTTCTGATTATTTGCATATTATCAAAAAACAGAATTTTGTTAAAATCCGTATTAGTGATAAATATTACCTCTGACAGATATTTATCACTAATACGTTATAATCCGTATTAGTGACAAATATTTGTTTACGGGGCTCTTTGCCTTATAAATTTCCTAGGTTTTACTGTGCCTACCAAATTGTGATTGCTTTATGTACAGTAAAAGCATTCAGAGAACATGCTTATCGAAATTTTAAAATGTATTAATCCACCTAATAATCGTCTTACAAAAACACAACCTCACGATTAACCTGCGAAAGCCACGCCGAACCTTTCCCTTCTGAATAATAAAATTTACGCCAGCCCAATACAAAAAACGACCCGTCGCGGTAAATTCAATACGATCAGGCATTTAATTTACGATTTCGCAGATACGGTTGCACATTCACCTTCTTTAATTATTTATGGATGATTTAAGGCCTGAGAGGTAGCAAGGACAACAATAAAAATGAGTGAGATTCAAGTTACGAGAAGTAAAAATGAAGATATTATTTAATATAGTTGTGTTAATATTGCTAAGTATTCTCATTGGAACATAGGTCTCTTTGAAAGAAATAATATTGTGATAATTAAATGTAGCTATTTATGACTGCTTTCCATTTGTTACGTTCTTACTGTAACCGCGTCTTTCGAAAATTAAATAAGTCGCATAATTTTCCCCTCCAGAATTTCCGGCGATAAAATTAGCAGAAAAGAATGTGGAAAAATATATAAGGAAAGACGATGTACCAAAATGAACGTACGGTATTCAAATTAAGTTCCCTAATTAGATAGCCAAAGTACATCCTCTAAAATTTAATAACCTTTCGACTGATGGCATGCTTTCAAAGAAAGGATTTTACTAAAATCCGCATTAGTGAACAAATAACTTCAGCTTGTTTACAAAGCTGTTTGCCGGACAGATTATAGTACAACAACCAAAATGTTACAGCGTTTATGGGGCAGTCTGAATACGATGATCCTGTTATCGTAGCTATTCTTGTTAGATATATGAGAAGTTGAATCCGCTGTCTTGTAATCAGAACTAGATTAAACGGATGTTGTAAACCTAGTATTTGAGAACTCGAGGTAACATTGCATTTGATCCCCGAGGCTAAATCAAAGATTCCTTCTTGTATTAAAACGCTTCACTGCACAAACCGTATGCTAAAATGCTGTTTTGTACAAAACATTTAGATGCGTTACCGTTTAGCCAGAGGCAAACTTTCTTGCTTTCACATTGTGAAAACTTTGTCTGGAAAACCGTCCTCTTTGTCCAACCATATGTAAATATAAATTAAATTATTGATTCCTTAAACTTATTAATATTAATGGAGTTAAGAGCAGAAAACCAATTTACACTTCAGTAAGTGAAGAATTTCACTTTAATTTGGTTATAATTTTAAACTTTTCATTTTTATTTCATTCATATTTAGTAGTTCGAACAGTTACGCTTAATTAGAATTCTTGTTGCTTCGGAAACAAAGAATCTACCCTAAACTTCCTAATGTTTTAGACCTTCTTTTTTACTGAAATTTAAATCTGCAAAAAAACTGAGTTTTGCCAGTTTTAAAATAACTTTTAAGGTATGACTAATACTTTTTTAATACACGTAAATGAAATGCATCAGTGGGAGTTTAAAAAACAGGAGAAGTTAAAGTTATTTTCCACTAGATTCTATGCTTTTCAAAAAGCACTTTGATGCCTTAAAAAAGCACTTGATGTTTAGCAAAACAATTGTTTCATTAGACAGACGCTTTTCGCTTCGCAAATTTAGACTCTTTGTTTCTAATTAAATTTAAATCCACTTCTCTTTAAAACCATATACTTTTGTCATATACTTTTATGCCCGTCATATGCTTACGCTTAAACAATATATTTGATGTAGTACTCACGTTTAAACAATATATTCGATGTTCTTTTTCAATAACCTCCAAATATAACGATTATCCATTACAATTACTGGCGAAAAGGTTCCTGTCTGGTAAGAAAACACTAAACCCGCTTTTATCATAAACGGTATTCGTTATAACGTGTTTTTGAAAATGTCATGAATAGTTATAAATAATAAATGTCCACATATAGTGTAGTGCTTACGCTTAAACAGTATTATGTAGTACTTACGCTTAAGGAATATATTCGATGTTCTTTTTTAATAACCTCCAAATATAACAATTATCCATTACAATTACTGTCGAAAAGGTTCCTGTCTGGTAAGAAAACACTAAAGCCACTTTTATCATAAACGGTATTCGTTATAACGTGTTTTTGAAAATGTCATGAATAGTTATAAATAATGAATATCCACATATAATAAAGATAAATGTCTCACATATTATCCAACGTTACTGTCTAAGCTTGATAAATTGAAATAAATGCTGTGTGGTATGCTAAAACTTATCTTGGAGGAGTCTAACTGCTACACACCAGATAATACTTATAAGTATGACTAAGCACTTTTCCAGGAACGTCCTTTTCTGTGTCAAAGTGATCAGTAAAAGTTGAGCGCTAGCTAACTGTGATGCAGAGAGAGGTTATTAATGCAATATATAAAGCAAACGTATTTACTTTTTAACGCATTTAAACAAATTAGTTTACATTTTATATATGTAATATATTATTTGCATAGCTTAATCTGAAGTTATAAAGCTTAATCTGAAGTTTACTGGATTACGCTGCACAGTCAATAGGTTTTTCTGAAGCAGGAGACACTAAAAATGAGCAACGTCCTAGCCGGTCTCCAACCTGGACCTCTCGAATACACGCCGAGTGTGCTACCGTTACACCACGAAGGTTTGCAAAAAGGAGGGAGAAAATGCCTTATAACGTAAATTAAATCAATATTCAAAGAAGAAAAAATGTAAATAGCAAAAAAAAAACATCATTAGTAATGAAAAATTACTCTTATAATCGATGTTAAAGGCCAATATTACAAGAGTCCTTAAACAATCTTATTGGTGTTAAATTCTTATAAAATAGCTCCGCATAATACACCGGTGTGCAAAAATTAAAGACCAAGTCGAAAAATTAGCATATCAGCTGAACGAAGAGGCAGAGCGGACAGAAAGACCAATCAGGAGATTAAGTAAGGTGATGTACGGTAGCACATGCGCAGATATGCAGGTAGACGTAATGGGGGAGTGTCTGAGTAGTATAAAGCATGTAGTCGGTGTAAGATCAGTATTTCTGACAAAGAGATTGCACGCCGTATAGCAGTTAAAATCACACCGAGTTGCTGCCTCAGCGAGAAATGGCGAATAATCAATCTGTTAGACGACATCTGGATGCTTTTACCCGAGATTGAATCATTGGGAAGTTGGAGGAAGGCCGCAGTGTGACAAGTGTGGCTGCAGAGTTCGGAATTGCTCACAGCATCGTTTCACGACTTTCGGAGACAATTTCAAACTACAGGAACAGCTATCCGGGGGTTTAGTAGTGGTCGTCCACGAGGAACCACACCCGCAGATGACCGGTATATTACCTTACAGGCCAGAAGAAACAGGCGGCAGACAGCGGGAGAAATCGCTAGACACACGACACAGGCGACTGGACGACCGATATCGCGTTTTACCGTGGCCAGAAGACTGCACGGTGGTGGTCTGTTTGCACGACGCCCTGTATGCTGTGTACCTCTAACGCCTGTCCATCGGATTCTCTGTAGTGCCGGGAACACCGGAATTGGAGAGACAATGAATGGGGACGAGTACTCTTTGCAGATGAGAGCAGATTCAGTCTGAGTAGCGATTCTCATCGCATACTCATCTGGAGAGAGCGGGGAAGCCGCAATCATCCCTCGAACATCATTGAAAGGGACAGGTATGGAGGTGGCGGTGTTCTCGTTTGGGGAGGCATCATGCTTGCTAGTCGTACAGACCTTCACATCTTCGACGCAGATTCAGTCAACGGGACCCGTTATTGTAACAAGATTCTTCTTCCATATGTGCGTCTTTTTAGAGGCGCTATGCGTCCGCAGTTCCTTTTCATGGACGACAATGCACCATGTCATCGCACAGTAGCTGCCGAACAGCTCTTAGAGAGTGAGGATATTGAACGTACGGATTGGCCGGCACGATCTCCGGATCTCAATCCCATCGAGCATGTATAGTATTTTCTAGGCAGACGCTTGGCAGCTCGTACCTTACCACCAGTAACGATTCCGGAGCTTCGATTGGCGCTGCAAGACGAATGGGCAGCAATGCCTCAACAACTCATTGACACCCTCATTCTCAGCATGGGCAGACGCTGTGAAACCTGCCTAGCAGTCAGGGGAGATCATATCCCCTATTAAAGACCGGATGTTTCTTGCTGGACACCCATCACAGGGATGTTTCGGCCTTCAGTCGCATTGCGCTCCATGCTACTTTTTCAATAAAGCTTCTTTTTATCCCTCTGATTTCTCTTTTAGTAAGTGTTGCTTACATTACTCATGTCCTTACGTATAGAGGATCTTACGGTATTAAATGTGTTGATTTGGAAAGCTTTTGTACAAAGTTATATTGAAAAAACCGTCTCGTCCTTAATTTTTGCACACCAGTGTAGTTGAATTTTCATTAAAATGTCTTTTTACTTGATCAATTATACATTCCGTATTATGTAGAATTAATTACTTTATGAATTATTGTGTACAACTCCCAAGAGCTATGACATGTTCTAATGTTGTTATCCCACGCACCTTCCCCCTTCTTTTGGCTTTCGTAGGTAGTTTTGTTTCACGCTAATAGCCTGTGATTATAATTTGTTTCCCTAAAAACAAACTGAACAGTTTTTAGAGAGGGTTTAGTTAATTTGCGGTGCTTAATCTGGAACTGGATCGTATTTAAATAACGTTAAAACACTGCTTTAAACTATATCGTGCAGATTCAAATTCTATATATATAAGGTTGATTTCTCAACATTCAATAATAAGAATAAATAATAATTTCTACAAAGGGGAATATTTAAATAAAAGTAAACATACGAGCAATAAACCAAATATTCCAATAAATAAATTCCCTGTTACATACTAATTTTTCTTGAAAATGTAGTAAAATTTGTACAAATAAAAAAACAGAAATATTACTTAATATTCTTTCACTTCTTAGATATCAATGCTCATCGTTCGATAGCAAATGTTAATAAAGACTTCTGAGGATTATGTTAATTTTATTAATAGTTAAATTTTTAGTTAAACTTCTTTACTGTCAAATTCTTAACTTCAACTTACTACTTCCGGCTAGAACGTAGTTTTGGAATCACTCTGAATACTTAATGAGGAGGAGAGGTATTTAACCCGCGAAGTTCTGCTTGAGAGAATCAGAGTTTCTGATTTGCGCGCGTCGGCCTTTTGGCTAATCTCTCTCAAAACTGTTATTACGCTCGGCCGTACTCAGGCCCTTCCTTGATGAGCTTCGTAGTCAAATTTACGGAGGTTAAAGTAAATTTTTTATGGAATCACACTTCAAAAAGAGGCTAATTTATCTTTCTCCTAAAGTAAAACTGAAATATAGTTTCTCTTTGCCTAAACAAATTAATTTAGTTTATTTCAAAGTAAAATTAAGATACAGTTTTCCTGAACATACTTTGAATGAAAAAAATTAATAAAAGAATTAAATACCTTGAAATGTTCCATTTAAAATTACAAATTAAAAACAAAAGTTTTAAATTAAGTCACGCGTAAAAGATTTTTATAATCGACGAGCTTGTTTAAATAAGACCGCTAAATTAATAAAAATCTATTAAAACTTCTGGAAAAATCTAAGTAAAACTTTTACGTACAAAAGGGAAACTTTGCTGTTTTTAATAAGACCTCCAATTCCAACTACTTGTTTAAAAAAGATATTGTTTATAAACAATCAGAGTACTGAAAGTGAGCTTTAAAAGGAAGATTTTGCTTATTCAAGAGAAATACTTAAAAAGAAGATTACTAATTTGTTGGAACAAACAGATTATTTGTTCCAACAAATTAGCACAATTGTTTGCTTTAACTGGTTTACTTAAATAAAGATACATGAAGCCCCTAAAAAAAATTCCTGATAAAATTTATTGGACAGGAAAGAGAAAGACGTAAATAAATTCGCTTTTTAACATTAGAAAAGACTTGAGTAAATTTATGACAGAATTTTTCGATTGTTATGTATATTATGCAACCATGAATGCATAATTAACTTCTCTATGAAAAGTGACTCCACAGCGCGAAAAATAAGATCCTGAATTTATTTTCCATGTGTTCATGCGCTTAACCAGTTCTCAAAGTGTTGCCATTGGACGAATAATAAGTCATTTAATTTACATTTTAAATTTAATCAGTCTGTAATTGTTTCAGTGAACGAAGGAAAAGAAATGTATTCCTTAAAAATTTAGATCTTTATTTTCCTTTTAATAAGGTTATTAAATGACGCAAATAAAAATACTTGTATTGTATTTCATAAAACATATTTCTAACTCTAAGTAAAGAGTTTGTTTGCACATTTTGAAATGAATTTACTCTGCTATAAAAAATCTGATATAAAAAAAAATTTTAACTGCAACTACATTTTTGAAAGTGTAAATTATCGTCTATTATTTAACATGCAAAATGTTGCTTTTAAATAAGAAATGGAGGGAAGGCTATTTTTATGTTCTTTCCGAAGAAAATTATTCCTATTTAGCTATTAAAAATTATATGGAAGCCATGGTTTTTTGATATCTAAAGCAACGACAGATAATATTGTCAATATAAAAGGAAAAAAAAACATCAAAGTTTGGCTTCAAGGAGAACAATTGTTCACAATACATATCCAAGGAAAAAACGGAATGTTTCAAATGTTGCAAAGGTAAGAACTTGAAAGAAAATCTTCGAAGTCAATGAACAGTTGCATAATCATTAAAATTCTCAATGTCAACTGTAAACAAAGTGATTAATGCTGATTTAATCTTAAAAAAGCCGAAAAAACGTATTCTCGTCTTTCTCCATGACAAATCTCCGAAAGCAGAACGCGCTGCAAATTCTCTCTGAGAAACAATTAATCTGAAAAAAAAATGGAAACAGGTTGTCACAATAGATTAATCTTGTGTATATTTAAATGAACACAATGAAAAGGGGTCCATTTATTATCATCAAAGAGAAGAAAAAATCTTAGAACATAGATCAAAGAATATAAAGAAAGTCTTTCAAATGGATTTATAAGTATTGCTGGCTTTTGATACAATGAGAAATAAAAGTTCAAAAAAGGGCAGGAAACTGTCAAGTCTAACTCACACACTGGCGTGGAAAACTTACGTTTTGTCATACCTCCACGAGAAATCATATGAGAGACATGAGATTCAGAAATGAGAGACAGCCTTTTGTATTTAAACGATGACGAGAGCATAGTTGCGCAAAAATGAATACAGTACATACAGTATGGAATCCATACAGTATGGAATTAAGCAAAAAAAAAGGCTTTATTGAACTCATAGTATCGTTACACATGATTGTCTGTACAAGAGGAGAACAACAAGCATATGTTCCTTAGTATGGGATATGCCCTGCCCTTACAGCAATGGTTGCTTCGCACTGTCTCTCCATACTCAGCACCACATTGTCCAATAGATCTTGAGATAAGAGTGCCCATTCCTAAATCAGCACCTATTTCAGTTGTTGGGTGTTCCATGGAGGATGCAATCGAGCCGCAATACTTCTCCCCAAAGCATCCTACACAAGTTCTATGGGATTTAAATCAGAGGAGTACGCTGGCTAATCCATTCGAGTGATATCTTCACTTTCCAGCAGCTTCGCAACAGCAGGAGTTTGGTGTGGCCGTGCATTGCCATCCATAAAACCTAAATCTGCTCCTATGGCACTCGGAACAAAAGTAGATGGGGAAAGATCACCTCCTGGCAATAGCGAGCTCCGGTTACAGAACATCTGTTGAAAACGTCAACTCTGTCCGCCCGTTCAGCATAAGGTTCCCCAGAAGCATCTTGAGTTCCCCAGACGAGAACTCCAAGACCACAGTAACGGTCTCTTTCCGTGATGTTACTGGGGTGAAATCGTTTCCTGACCTTTATCCAAATCAACTGGCGTTGAAAATCGCTTGTGGCACTAAAATGACTCTCATTCGTAAAGAGGATACTACTGCACTGGTAAGATGCCCAGATTTTTTGCTCCTTGCACCACGTTAAACGGTGGCGCCAATAGTCAGCTTGCAACGGGATATAGCGTTCAGGACGGCAATCGAACAGGCTATCTTTGTGAAGATGTCTGGACACAGTAAAGCGCGACACTTGTCGCCCCGTTGCTGTACACAATTGCTGAGCTATGGCGCTTGCTGACTGGTTTCGGGCTCCTTTCGCCTGCAGAACGATAATATCGGTCATCCACGGCAATTTTTTTTCCTGGGGCGACCATCATCACCAACCTTTCTAACAGCTGTACCTATGGTTTGGAAGGCTTTTCAAGCTCGCGAAACGACACGTTTGCTAATCCACACTCTTAACACACTGGTCACACTACGCCACTCATGCAGCTTTCCGATCATTCTTCCAAGTGTGAAGTCACTCAGGTGATTTCTTCTAGCCATGTTTCATGAAAGAACTCACTTTCACTTGCAGCCATGTCTTTAATTGCGTCTCCGTCCCTCATTTTATTGTAGTCTTGAGTTAAGCTTGCAGACCGTACGCGTTTTGCGTACAAACGTGAGCGCGTTTTGCAACGTGAGCGCGTCACAGGCGACGTGAGCGCGTTTCGCGTACGCTCACATCGCCTATGACGTTTCGTTCCTGACATTTGCATACGCATGACCTTTTTACTGAATTGCGTGTTCATTGTACTGATCATAGAAACCTCCTTTCTGCAATTTCATGGCTATCTGATTAAAATTTACATTGTTGCTTAAGTTTTTCACACCAGTGTATTATCAGGAACATATTTTGCACCAGTTTTCAAATATAAAATACCTTCTCTTTACCCACAGTGCCATCAATCAATAGAACTGCATCAAGACAAACCAATCAGCCTCACGTCAAAATCTACTGTTAATTTCCTGGAAAAAAACGCAACAAATATATATAGCCATACCCATGTTTGATATCCCTACGAAATCTGTAAAGTACTTCTCCCGCCTTCTTAGCATGCCTTCGTGATCAGCACTCTCGGCGCGTATTCGAGAGGTGCGAGGTTCGAATCCTGCCGAGAGAATTGCTCATTGATGGCTTCTGTTTCGAAATAACCTACTGGTGCCTGAACTAAAAAGTTGGTGGATGATGATTCTTCACCACCAGGATTTCTCTAATTCCCAGTCGCCCTTTAAAAGGAGGAGCATATGAGGTCTTTCTCCCGCCTTCTTTGCAACCTTCATGGTGTAATGGTCAGCACGCTCGGCGCGTATTCGAGAGGTCCTAGGTTCGAGTCTCGGCAGGGGCACTGCTCATTTTTCATGGCTTCTGCTTCGAAATAACCTAATGTCTCAACAAATCTCCAGATTTTTGCGCTTTTCGACACTTGAAATGCGGATTGTCCGGATTTTGTTCCACAACCCTCGTTGGACTTTGCAAAGCTGTTCAAGAGGAATGGGATAAAATACCTCTTCCGCTACTAAAAAAAGCTGTATTGTATTGGAAATTGCGGTGTAGAAAAGTAATGAAGCATAAAGGTTATCAAATTTAAAACATAAAAATTTTAATTAAAATATTAAAGTAAGTACAATCAAAATCCTCTATAAAATGTGCGAACAGCCTTAGTATTACTTTATAAAATTGTTGTGTTTTTACTTCTTTATGTGGATACTTTATTCTTTGTCGAAGTTTCAGGCAAATTACTTAGTTTTTACTATAATCTGAATTAGGTTTTATGAATCTATACTCAGACAATCTAAGAATAAATTACGAGGTTTTTTGAAGTCACTATGTATTATTTGAAATGGGCTGAAAAAGGATTTTTTCATTTGTTCACTTGAAAGGATTATACGCGTGTGTTTTTATCATGCATACGAGATAATAATAAAAGATAAATGCTCGCTGATTCAAATTGTTTGTAGTCTTCAGAAGTCGTTTCAGGTTGCTGTAAACAGCTAAGTTTTCCTAAATCAACTGTACATGACGTCATGCGCAAGGGATCGAGCCTAGGATTCCCTATATTCTTACCACGGCTTCGAAGCGGAATTGAACCGAAAACCGGAAAAAACCGTTATTTTGGTCAGAACGAAAACCGGAACTGAACCGAAAAACAAAAATTTTATTATTATTTTGGTTCGATATATCTTCATTAATTTTGTTACTGTAATCAACTCATCAATATTTTATAATTTAATCCATTTCAATCGTAAACGAGAAAACACAATCTCCTACTGAAAGCGATGAAAATGAAGACAATCTAGAGACATTTTTGAAAAGTAAAGAACTGGCAATAAAAACAAATATATACCTTATTTTTACCGAAATTTGACAATGAATTCATTTTAAATAATTTTGACAATGTACGAAGGCTCAATATAAAACATAATATTTTAGATTTCTGGGAAGAAAATTAAATTAATTCGCACTTGTATAAGATTGTAATGGTGGTTTGGGCTACTCCATATACACAAGTTAGCGTTGAAAGGACGTTTTCAGGTTTGAAATTTATTCTCCGAGACAGCAGAAGAAATCTCAGTGAAACCACGTTAGAAGATGTATTAATAATTAAAGGTAATTTTCATATGTCAAATAAATAAACATATTTTTTACATAATTACTGCAAGGCCAAGTGCACAATGTGAACGGCAAGCGACGAGGGTACACATAATCATGAGCCTAGTTGTCAAAGGCGATTTTGATAATGGATAACAATGCCAATGCTCATGCTCACCGTTCTCTGCTCATCCCTCGTATCGTACATGATGGTTAATTGTATCAATCCACATAGTGTAATATTTAAAACGAGAATAAAATCTTCTAAATTTTGATAGAAACATTTTTTGTTTATGATAGAATTATACTTTTACTACAAATAAAAATGTACATACAATAAAATTATTCATTCGGAACTGAACCGAAAACCGTTATTTTTGGGGCAACGGAATTGGCAAAAGTTGAACTCTCTCATTGTCTGAAATAAATTCTGATCTGAACACCATTAAACTTCTGCGTCTGCGCATTGTCAAAAATTAGGTTAATGGTATTTATATTTATTTTAAATAACCGATTTAATTCAAGTTTATGTTCTTGACAATAAACCTTCATTCCGCTAATTGCCAATGCCAGAATATTTATATTTGGTAGTAATGCAAATTTTACCTAAGGCGAAATGTTTAAATACCCAGTTCTAGAAGGGAAGTGAGAGAGTTTGGGCAGTGACCATCACCTCTATAGCGTGAGCTTCTATTTGTGCATTTATTGTTGTTTTTCCGTGGCACAACAGCTATTCATTTGCTGTCACTAGTTTTTCGACTCGGTTTTAAGTAACAAGAGTTTTCTGAGGCTTGTAAATGTGATTTCTACTGCTGCTTAATATCTTCGAATTTTTAGTTTAGATCTTGTTGTTGTCGTGTTCACAGTACATGGAACAATGGTTGCCATAGCCTACTCCAAAAAAGAGGGGTTGGACTTCTATTTTCCCCTCCCAATTTTGAGAAAGAGTGATCTCAGTTTCTTTACACTTTTATGTTTGGGAATTGTCCATTTTTTGCTTTAAAAATGATTGAATTATGTTGTTCTTATCTTCCGGTTAAGGTTTTTATGCCTTTAGGTAATCTTCAAGCAATATTTGTAGAATTATCAACAATTTAAAAGCTGTTTAAGTGCGGTTAAGCCTAATTTTTAAATAACATGGCGGACATGTTTGTTTACATTTGAAACAGCAGAATAGTAAATTTGTTGCCAATCTAGAGAAACTAAGCTTCGCAACAATACAGATAACGCCTTCATTTATTATTGCGAATTAAATCATGCTTAATAATTTCTGGAATTTTTTGAGGAAATATGTGTTTAAGGTTTACTTCGCAATTTTTAATGCATATATTATGAGTTTTTATGTATTTTTGCCTTGTCGCGAAGTAAGAACTGAATTTATTGAATGAGAAATACTCAATCGTCTGTGAAAAGTTTCTTTTTTGTTTTGTTTGCTTAATTTCTTTTATACATCGTTCTAGCTTTATTATAGTATTTGAATGGAACATTTCGCAACGATTAGATAATTCTTTAAATAGTATACATTTTGTGCATTTTGAGTTATAATATGAATGAAATATAATACTGTTAAGTGAACCTAGCGCCAGAGTGTCGCTATGGTAAACAAATAGAGAGAATTTTAAAGAATGCATTTATTCTATTGTAGTTTATGCCCTGTCGGTGAAGTAGATTTAATTCAATCCAATAAGTTTAAATGAAATGCAAGAAAAAAATGCGTATAATTTAATATTCCGTACAAGGAAGTCATGTGGTGTATACATCAGATTTTTTATATAAATTATAATAATAAAAAAGTATTATATGAAATTAACCTTTCATCTAAATTAAAACATTAATCTTAGATAGTTATTTACTATTATACTTCCTTTCTTGCGTTAGGGCTGTCGCAATTATTTTTGGAATCACTGCCATCAACAATAGTTTGGCGATTTTTTGCGGCCCTCAAAACCAAATAGTTCCAAAAACCTGCAATTGTTTGCAGGTGTGCTTAGAAATACGTCTACTTTAAGATGATTGTAAAAATGTGATAGATTATAAATCATTTTTTTGAAAAATTAAAAAAAATTAATTAAAAATAAATCATAAAAAATGGGTATTTTATTTGGAATGAACTTGAGTTTCGAAATGGGAAAGGAAGAATCAAATAAGTTTAATAAAAAAAAGAGAGATTGATAAATATATATCAAACTCAATTAACATTCAGGAGCTAAAATTTCGAGAGCTAATTTTCAAAGACTACTCGTGCGATTATTACAAAACTTGGTAGTTTGGCGTAATTCGAGTCGTAGAATCGAAATATAGAAAAAAAATGGTATGTTATTTCAGAAAAAGTCCAATTTTGTGTCAAAATACCTATACTAGAACAATGGTATATATAAATCTAATACATATCCCAAGTCGTGCTTTCGAGACATAAAAGACGCAAGTTGAATTTCGTCAATCTACCCCCAGTAGAACGGAAAATACAGAGCTGTCTTCTTTCTTTTTTTCTTTTTTTTTTTTTTTTTTCCCTATATAAACTATATAAACTAAATATATAGCTATATAAACCCTGCTGGTTTCGCAGTCAGATAGTGAGTTTGTCTCGTCTAGCGAGCTGATAAATTAATGGTTACGCTATAGTCACCTGAATATGGCCAATCACTTATTGCTTACTTGGCCCACGTAAATATTTGCTTGTTGTTTTGCGCAATGAACTTTTGCAAAGTAGCCCGAATGACTAAGGATGGATGGGTAATATAACGTAACGTATAATATCGATGCGAAAACTTTGAAACAACTTTAAAGCAGACGTTTATAATACAATTAAAATAAAGGTAAGATTTAATAAGACATTTGTTAAGCAATACATAGTTATAATTTGAAATATAAATTAAGGATCTTACGTCTGACACATACCAACAGATATCATAACTGTTTGTTAGTATGTGCTCGGTAAAGATGACCTAAAATAGGATAGAAAAGGGAAAATATCTCAAATATCAAACTGAGTCTTTACGGAATTCGTGGATTTGTTTTGAATAAAAATTTCAGTGCTTTCGAAACTTGTATTTCAATGAATTTTGAGGACATTATTATTACAAACAAAGGACGCTTGCTAATAATATTGATTTGACAATAATATTTTATATTTTATAATAACTATGGCAAAGCACTTTTTATCTTTCCTTTTTTAAATATTATCATTCTCTAATATCCAGTAAATATTACTTTTCTTTCAGTGCACAGTTGGACTGATAACTCAGAACGGTGGAAACACAATCCTGATGTAACCTGGAAATGACTGGAAAATGGTTCCATCGCACCATTCCATATACGGAAAATGGTTCCATATACGCACATTTTTTAAAACGTTCCTCCTCCGTGTTCTAGCTGGACTATTAAACACTGAACTGGAAATGATCACAAAGAAATAGGGAAATGTGTATGAAAGAATCACGTTGCCAAAGTAAAATAATAACTTAATTTTTCAATAAATGTATACAAAGAATAAACTGTTTTTAAAATATTGCACTAATATGTAAATAAAAGTTTTCTAAATTGTTATTAAATTTTAAGCAAATAAGACGTCGAATGGGAAATGTAGATATAATTTTAATGTTTAGTTACTACCTACGTGCTAGATCTTATATTAATTTACATTTATGTACGTTTTTCTACTGAATATTGTGTTCAATAAAGTTTAACCTTATGTTCCAATGAATTTTGCCCTTTTGCGTAATTAATACACATAAATAAATTACGCACTAATTATGAAACGAAACCTTCACATCAGCTGAGCATTTTGTATGCTCAGGAGCTTTATGAACAGAACATTAGTAAGTAAATTGCATATACTTTACTTATGAACACACGAGAACTTCAGATTATCCGGATTAAACGCATCCAGAATTTTAGAAAATTCAAATCGTTTGTTCTTTTTTCAAAGAAAAGTTAAGATAATTTGTTGTTAATTGATTCATTTATACGCCCTAATTATATAGCGATATAATAATTCAGTAATTATGCAATACATAATTTTAAAAACATATTGTTACCAAATGTACAGGCGCGGTGAGATGGCTTCTCCACAAAGCAGTTTTAGGGTTGCCATAAAATGGAAAGGAAAAGCAAAGTTGCCACATTTGGTGAAAAATCGTCCATTTGGCGATAAAATTGACGATATACCATGGACGGATGGAGAACCTTCTTATTTGTTTAGCCCAGAATTCTTACCGGTTTAGCCCAGAATGTTCTCGAACACAAGCCGAAAGCTATATAAACCCTGCTGGTTTCGCAGTCAGATAGTGAGTTTGTCTCGTCTAGCGAGCTGATAGTCAGTCATTGAGCGAGTGTCTCGAAGTCTAGCGCCGAGTTGGTCGTCGAGTGCATCGAGAGAGTCTTTTAGTGCGTCGCGAATTAGTGCATCGTTGAGTTTTGTCTTAGACTGTGCCGAGTCGAGAGCTATACTCTAGTGTATCATTGAGTGCATAGCGAGTTGTAGCGTGGAGAGTCTCGAGAGTACGTGGAGTTCTGAGAACGACCGAGCAGAGTCGGGAGCTGTACTCTGGTGCTTTGCAGTGAAGCTGTTTCCACCGTGATAGCCTGATAACCTGAAGGCTGTGTCGCTGATTGTTCCAGCGAGTGTATATAGTAGATCTTCGACGACTGTAAAACGTGACTTTGAAACTGTCCTGATTAATACTGGCTAAATGAAGTGTGTTTCGATACTTCATCAAACGTCGTCGTTATTCACTCCAAATCCGTACGAAAATGAAGGAAGAAAATAACTTAACAACTGGTGACAGAAAAGAAAAACGTAACAATATTATATTTATTTAAAGTAATACATATGATTAAGTGAAGTGTTTGACATAAATGCAGCGTATTTAAAATTAGCATTAAGGCAAAACAACTTCATAGTGCATACAGGCTAATTTCTTTTGCACTTTCGGTGAATCATTTCTTATTAACTCTTCTTAAGTGCAGACTAAACAGATTAGTCTTTCCATACAGCCTAGAGTATACTGGAAATAGTCAAATAGTTTACCTTCTGTTAATCTTATATCAGGGTTAACGTCAACTGAGATTCACAATTTACATGGATCCAGATAAGCTTTGATTCCATTTATTCCGATAATTTTGAGTTCTGCTGTAATGTTTTACCTTTTATAATACATTTGATTTCATTTTGCAGAGTCGTTTAGAATTTTTCGATGTCGGAAATCTGAAACAAATCCTCAGTTTTCTCGCTGGGATTCGAACTCCAGAAGTGCGTAATGTTCAGGATGAAATCTTAGGTGAAATGAGTTAGTTTTGTTCTCAAAGCATTTTGATAGGATAGTTAATATTGCTGCAAAATTATTATTGGCTGCTTGAGTTTTAGGTCAATTTACGTCACCAGAAATACGTAAGAGTCATATGACATAGATTTTTCTCGAAATGACGCAGTGCAAATAGATGTTGCTATTTTAGAATAGAGAAGAGAAATTAATTTATGCTGCTAATTTAATCTTTTACATATTCTTTATTTTTCTGCGTGGCGACAGAAAAACCTTTTTAAAGAAAAAGCGTTAAAGCACTATCAAATGAAAAAAAAAAAGAAAAAAAAAAAAAAACCATAAATCATAAAATTTTGATCCTGTAAAGTATAATTTATAAATATATTTTTTTAATAAATTTTTAATTTTTAGAGTCCTATTTAACTTTTCAGCATTTCAGCCCAAAAGTCTTTTTGTTTGAGAGGTCACATAATCATAATTTTTCAGGTAAGGTTCTTGTTATCACAGAATATCACAAAATAAAACTTTTACATAATCTTTACTTATAATTAAATGTAATGCGCATAAATATTTATGATAATAATTTCTATACTGATGAATTATATTTTAATACCATAAATACAATAGGAGTAACAGTTTCAGAAATTATGGTTTCATTTACAATTCCTGATTTTACCAAACTGGAAGGCCTCTCAATGCTTCTAAACAAACATGTCCATCAATAGGGCTGTCCTCAACGTGATCAGAGATTTATATTAGAAAATCTATAAGAAATCCAAGTTGGAGTATTATAAAGATTTCTAACGAATTTACTGAAACTTTTTCTACTTCAATTTCACTTAAAATTGTTCGACAGATGCTCAGATCAGCTGGATAACATGGGCGCCCTGCTCGAAGAAACTTTTTGGAAGTGCGAAAAATAGAAAGCTTAGGCTTTTCTTCTCAAACTCCATGGTAAATACGCCTGAAATGTTTTGGAATCATATCTTATTTGAAGGTGAAAGCAAATTTAACATTTTTGGTTCCTATAGGCGTATAATTGTACAGAGGAAAAAAACTAAGGAGCTTAATCCCAAGACCTTGGTTGGAAAAGTAAAGTATGGCGGAGGATGTGTTCTAGTGTAAGGGTGAATGTCAGCGTCAGCATTAAATAATTTATTATTTATTGATGGCACAATCAACCAAGCTCCCTATTTAAATATTTTAAAACATAATTTTAAAATGTCCGCTCAAAATTTGGATACTGGAAACAACTTTATTTTTTATCGTGTGCTCCTAAGCACACGGCCCTCAACTTTCGCCTTTTGAATGTCTATAATTGTCCACAAGTTCTGAAACAGATTTAAGCCCAACAGAATACATTTCGAGAGAATTAGAGGTTAGAGTACGAAGAAACAGCATTAAAATGAAAACCGGACTAAAAACAGTAATGATGCAAGAACGAAGAAACATTGATACAAATATTACAAAAGAACTGGTGAATTCTATGCCCAGATGTTTGAAAGCTGTCATAAAGAACTGCAGGATATAGTACAAAATACTAACTGATAGAAATATTACAACATTTACTAATACTATATGCAGATTTCTCTAAAAAGCGTACGAAGACTTCTGTGAGGTAACTTTTCTGTTACATTTTACTTCCTTGTACGAAGTAAAAAGGAAGTATTGTAATCGCGAAAAGTTTCAGGCAGCATATTTCAACGAAAATATCCATTCTATCGAATGCAATTTAACGATGTTTTTGCATGATATCTGTACGTAAGGAAAGAATAAAATACTCTTTTCCTTCAAAAAAATTGTAAAACTGCTTTAAAATGAATTCTGATGAGAATTTTTCGTGGCGTCTGTACGAATGTATGTACATACGTGCGTGCGTACGTATCTCGCATAACTCAAAAACGAGTAGCCTCAGAACGTTGAAATTTTGTATATAGGACTGCTATAACATGTAGATGTGCACCTCGAATTTTGGTTTCAATCGGCCGCACCAAACGTATATAAATATATTTATATATATGTATATATCCACTCTGTTACCCGGCTTAGTGATCTCAGTTTCTTTACTCTTATATGAATTATGTAAATTGTACATTTTTTTGCTTTAAAAATGATTGAATCTTGTTGTTCTTATCTTCCGGTTAAGGTTTTTATGCCTTTAGTAATCCTGGAAGCAATATTTGTACAATCATCAACAATTTAAAAGCTGTTTAAGTGCGGTTAAGTTTTAAATAACATGGCGGACATATTTGTTTACATTTAAAACAGCAGAATTGTAGATTTGTTGCCAATCTAGAGACACTAAGTTTGGCAACAACAAAAATAACGCCTTCAATTATTATTGTGAATTAAATTATGCTTAATACTTTCTGGAATTTTTTCGAGGAAATAAGTGTTTAAGATTTACTTTGTAAGACGCCATTGAAATACTAGTTTAATTTTTAAATCCTTTTTTGATTTTAAATCGTTTTTTTGATATCCTATGGACTTAACAATTTTGGAATTGCCCATGATGAAAAGTCTACAATAGAATTTTTCAAAGAAAAGGCATCATTTATTACAGAAAATTATGTTTGAACAACCAAGAGATGAAATTATGCTTTAGCGATAACTCGGTAGCGAAATAGCAATGCAGAAAACCATTCAAGTATGTTTAGTCTTTTTTTATATAAATTATAATAATGATCTGAAATTGTTATTTACTCTTATGCTTCCATTCAGCTATGTTTAGCCTTTTTTATATAAATTATTATAATAAAAAAGTATTATATGAAATTATGCTTTCATTTAAATTAAAACAATAAAATCTTAGATAGTTACTTACTATTATACTTCCTTTCTTGCGTTAGGGTTGCCGCAATCATTTTTAGCAGCACTGGCATCAACAATAGGTTGGCGATATTTACGGTCCTCAAAACGGAATAGTACCATTTTTATTACTGAATAAAGCAATATTTCACTGAATCTCGTTAAGCGTACGAACACTTTTGTGAGCCTCTATACATATGTATGTACGTATGGACAGACGTCATGAAAAAAACCTCTTCTGAATCCGTTTTACAGTCCTTTTTGGCAAAGTCCTTTATTCTATCGGTACGTACGGATGTCAAGCAAAAATATTGCTTAAATGGTTTCGAGAACGGTTGAAATGGATATTTTCGTTGAAACATGGTATCCGAATTTTTTGAGGATTATAATACTTTACTTCGTATAAGAAAGACTTTCATCTTTATATCATCTTTATATGTCCTTTATCTTCTTTTTGTTGTTGTTTTTATGGCGCCATCGTCTGCGTTTATTTCACAAAAACAGTTCTATCAAACAGCGTGCAACGCCATCTGTCGGTCACGAAAAATGACATTCCACTTACACAGTGCCTAGATAAAGTATATGTTATCGGCAAAGTATTGAAACCCCGGCATTCTATAGAAGGCATTGTATAGAATGCCGGACGATTTTAGGCAAAGTATGAAATAAGAGAATTATTACATACTTTACCTATGCATTGTATATAATGCTTAGGCATTCTATAGAATGACAAATGCTCTTTAGGCAAAGTATGAAAGAAAAAGGTTATGATAAGGCTGTTATTTAAAAGACGTTCATTCCTCTAAAATACAAATTTTTTTATGAAAGAGTGCCATTAAAAAGCTGTTCTTCGAAATATGTAAAAAAAAAGATAGTGAGATGATCTTGATAGAGCGTAATAAATTTGTATTTTCTATCTGGCCGAGACTGGGAATTGGTAAGATTTACCTGACAACAGAAGTTAAATCCAGAAATAATCATAAGTTTCACATCAGTGGTCCTTTTTAATACCCTTTGGTTTTTTTCTGGCAAGGGTCATAAAAGTTACAGTTCAATGTCATTACGTGTAACGTTTTTTAATTCGTTGAACGTTCTTTCGAAATTCTGTCACGTCCGTGTCCAGTACTCAAATGAATTTTCATGAAATACGGAAAATAACTCAGCGTCCGTGACGTAATACTGTATAGTACCAACGCTCTCTTTAACAGGGTGCTTTTGTTTCCCACAAACATCACATCCTAGCGTTTAAGCAGCCAGTAGTACCGTGGTTCCTTCTTAGTAGTCATTTAGGCCTTTTTACATCATTTATAAACTTCTGGTAAGTAGTTTCGGTTCTTCGAAACGAATCGGAATTGTATTTTATACTTTGCCGGTTTGTCATTTGGCATTCTATAGAATGCCAGGAAAATGTGTGAAATATTAATCGTTTCGTACATTGCCGGCTAGTTTTAGGCATTCTATAGAATGCCGGATTTTATACTTTGCCGGTATAGTTCGACCGTCTGAAGCGCAACCCTGGTTGGCATTCTGCCAAAACACATAGACTCGTCCAAAAGGGACTGTATTACTTGCTGCGACGTGAAAGGTCTCTTCTCCGGAAGAACTATGCTGGAGGGAAAGAAAGTCCCCATCCTTCCACCCTATTTTGAGAATAATTCTTTCCGAATGGCGCATGCGTGTTTTCGCTCATGGTCGCGGTGGAACTATAACATATATAATAATTCTCATATTTCATACTCTGCTTAAAAACGCCAGGCATTGTATAAAATGCCTAGGTATTCTACAGAAGCCAACGTTTAATACTTTGTCAGTAACGTAAAGGCAAAATTAATATAAACATAAAAAATATTATCTAACACCTGCAATTTTAATGTTTTTTAGACGGCCTTGTTCGTAAGAAACAATGCAATGAAGTAGGCTTTTAGTCTCCTAAAAGATGAAGTTAGCTTCTTGATTTTTAAAATCTAAATTATCATAAAAATGTAATGAAATAGCGTCACCCTATATTTACCAATCTAATTTAAGGTTTTGTTCCCGTTTCTTAATCTGTTCCATTCATATGTCATGCAATGTAAATAGAAAGCTTCTTATTTTGAGCAAATCCACTTAATTTGAGCATGAAATGAAGAAAGTTTAAAAAAACATAAGAATGTCAAAAGAAGATTTGTAAAATGTTATTTCAGTTTAATTTCGGAAGTTAATCCTCGGTTTAATCAGATATACCAAATTTAAAAAGGTAAAAACAGAAACCATATTTTAATAAATAAAAAAAAAATAAATACTTTCAGAGGTTAAGCTACACTGAGCAAAATGATCAAAAAGGTTATTTTTTAACATTTAATTAAACTAATCGATGGAAATGCAAATCCAATTTCCTGTCCTATTTACTTTTCCTCAAAAGCTATTTTCCGGAACATTCTTTTTCTTCACATTATCTTATCATCGACCATTTTAAATACATTGTATAAGCTTTTCATAAGTTAACTTCCTGTGAATTTGCTTTGAGCTTTGCTCATAGAGTTGTGGTTGCCATAATGTTCATTCCAACAAAGAGGAAGGAAATGGTTATTTGCGACAAGTCCACGCGAGGAAGAATCACAGACCTGTGACACAGACGACAGGGAAACGATGCAGGATTAAACGCTGGGAAAGGAAATTTTAGGGTGATAGGGAACATGTTACGCAACAAGGAAAATATCTTTTCATATTTTCAAGTATGTCAGAAAAGGTTTTGGAAATCAGTATATAAAGCCATTTCGTTTTTCTGGAGTCATCATTCGAGTCTCCTTCAGACGAAGAAATAGCGAATTCTATCTTCGATCAATACAACTGTAAGTTTTTTTTTTAAGTCTTATTTTTAAAGTTCTTTTTGGTAATATATATGTATATGTGTGTGGGCAATAATATAGAAAGTTTGAGTGTATAGATGTTGATTCATAAAGAAGAAAATTAATATAGTCTTGTAAACGCAATAAGCTGCAGTTGTGGCATATTTAAAAAATTAACTTTTACTTTGATTTAATAATTGCAGGAATAATCAACTGTTGCAGGAATAGTTGTGCGGCAGCCGCAAATAACCTGGCACATTAATCGAGCTTCCTTCAGAGCATTTAAATTGTGGATACCTTTGTGGTAAGAGCATAGCAGCAGCAGTCAAAAAAGTAGCAGCAGCAGTCGAGAAGCAGAAGCGAACTGTAATGTGTTCAGGACAAAGTCTTAATTCTGATCGGGTTACTTTCCATTTTGAATGGCTAAAGGCTCAAAAATATTAAGGGCTCTAAAATTATTACTGGCTGTTTTACTGAAGTATTACTGGCTGATAAGAGTAAAAAACTATTACTGGCTGTTTCGCAAAATTCTTAAACGTCACTTAATATGGATTAATCTGTAAACGAGAGTTCAGAGAAATTTCTTATAAGCAGTTGCTTTTTTTAGAACAGAAGACGGGAATAACCAAATTAAAATGAAGAGTTGAGTATCATAACTTTCAAATATAAGTTATAATTTTAATATCCTTATTTTTTATGTTACGTGTACATGCGTTTGAGCCTAACAGCGGCCAAGCGGTAAAAGTCACTGAACACAGATAGTTCGGTCTGAGGCTCGAACCCCAAGGACGGGCTGCTTGCATGGGCGTTTTCGAAGCTTTTCACATATGTAAAGTGTATACCAGCCAGTTTCCCTTAAAAAGTCCCCCGCAAGGGCATCCCCTTTTTGGAAGATATACCTCGAGTGCTTTGCCATAATCAAATGAAGCAAGAAAATGCCTTCATTGAGGACTTTCGAAGCAAAACTGGTTCGTATGAACTTGACACGTGGGGAAAACCACGAAAACGCTCATGGAGCCAACCCGCTCGTATGGGAATCGAACCCATGTCGGAGCTACCGGTGTTCAGCGATTTTAACGCTCGCCCGTTGGCGGGCTTGTCCTGTTTGAGGCAAAGGTTATAACATAAACAGGCGAAAGAGAGGATTATTGAAAACTGAATGGCCGAAAATCTCATTATTGCAAAACAAACCGTCAACTAGTGTACACTTGCAAAAAAAAAAAAAAAAAAAAAAAAAAAAAAAACCCTCTGGATTCGATTTGTCGAAAATCAACAGTTGATTATTCCTGCAATGATTATCTATTGCAATATAGTTATGAAGTTTTATAACGTCTATTAGAAACGAAATACTGAGATTTAAATTTGGTTTTAGGCTATTACAACCAAGACGCCATAAATGAAAGTGTGGTTAGATTCTTAAAAATTTAATTCTTCCCCTTTAAAACTAACACTATACTGAAGATATTTTTTGTTGGTATTATGAAAGAAAATTTTATTGCTAAAATGCACACAAATTTCATTATTATTATAAAAAGAAAGAAAAACTACCAATCATATAAAAGCCAAAATCCAAAAGGCAACATATCCACAGAACCCCTGTTCTATTGCTCCACTTATTCTCTAATGTCTACCCACTTCAACATAGTCGCAACGTTGTTTATCCTTACATTCTGTGTTGTCAGTTACTGTTTTTCTAAAAAAAAAAAAAAAAAAAAAAAAAAAAACTCTTTCTTTTTCACATCTCCAAGACATTGTTTATCTTTATATATTTTGTGAGTTACTGTTTTTCTAAAAATCGTTTTCTTTTTTAAACATTTTCTTACTGTTGACATTTACCATTTTCTGAACTCTGTCTTCCCTTAACCACAAGCGTGAAAGTGTTTGGGTTACGTTATGTATTTATTTAACTGTGAATCTTTTAGAAACGTATGTTATTGTAAACGTAAAAAAATTCTCAAATTACACTAATAACAATAATTAATATATAAAAAACTAACATCAGAGCAATATGTGAAATTCCTAAAACAACATCATTTGGCAAGTTTAAAAAAAGTTAATTTTTTTTTATAAATTTTATCCATCAGCGGCCGAGCGGTAAAGTCACTGAACATTGATAGTTCGACATGGTTTCAATTACATACGAACTGGCCAGCTGCGTAGGCGTTTTTGTGTTTCGACCTATACAAGCCTGTTCCCGAAGAAATTTCTCTACGAATGCATCCTTCCTCTTATGCAGGTAGCCCTGGCATTCATTTCCATAGTCAGATAAGCCAAATCGAACCGTTTCAGAAATTTAAACAATTTCATATTGGTACTAAGCATCGTTATCTGTATGTCCCCGAAAAAAATGCATTCTCAAACTGCTGAACCTTATTTATTTCGCATTTGGTACCGACAGATAAATCTAGGGGGGACTTGAAATCCTTTTTTAATGCCTTGCTTCCCTCAATTTTATTTTACTTTGTCTTCTCTTGCCCATTAATTAGTAAGAATTAAAGTGAAAGTGCTAACTACGTCAACGTCTGCACATTTGGTTCCAGACGGCACCAGGGGTTGTTATGTTTCTTCAGCGCCAATGGGAAAGAGTGGAAGCTGGAGTGTTAAAGGATAAGAGAGCCGAAGATGATGAACTGAATATCCAATTAATTACTTTCTGAGACGATCTCGAGTAAGATGAGCGACTAGGGGGCTGTGGGAGCTTAATTGCTAAAGGAAACGATTTGCGGATATATGATTACATCGAAACAACGTTGCGAAATAGAGAAAATATTTTTCATTCGATGAAGGAATCCAGTTTCAAACGAGATTATCGCAATACTACCTTTCATATTTAAGAAAATATAATATGCGTTAATTGATCAAAGGGGTGCAGAACCATTTCCATTATAAATTCTCATGTTTAACTATGTAAATATAATCCATGTTTTAAGCGACTGATATTAAGAATTCAACTAAATGAATAGTCTACATTTTAGGAAACTGATATTAAGAATTTAATATTCCATTTGAGAGTAAGTGCATCTTAGACTAGTGTTCTCAAACTACTTGCATGCTGCCGAATACACGATATAAGAGCAGCAAAAAAAATTTTAATGCAAAATGATTTTTTTTAACTAAGCAAAAATTTTTAACAAAACTAAATTTTAAATTTTATTTACTAAATATTTATTAAAACATACATTGGCAATAATAATAATGACGCAAAGTTAAAAATTCTAATTAACATTTATTTTCATTCTGAAATCTAGAGGTTGCTTGGTACCTGCAACGAATTACTGATTTTTTTTTTTTTTTACAAATGTAACCCAGTCCATTAATCTATACAAGGCCGGATGTGGTGATCTCTTTATTATGGAGGCACCTAATAGGTGGGCCACCATCGCCTTTCCTATGAAATAACGGACAGTTACAACGATGCCTTCTCCGGGATTCGAACCCAGGCTCTTCGGCATCGCAGTCAGCTTCCCTAAACACCATACCGACTGGGCGGCAATTTCTGACGGTTATATGTTGTAATTCAAACGCATTCATAGCTAAATATTACATTTTCAGGCATTTATTTCAAATAATTCTAATATGTTGAATATACTACTAAATAACTGACTTTTAGATTAAAATAGAAAGAAACAAATTACGAAAACTTTGCAAGTAATAAAAACTTGAGAATAAATAATGACAAATTTCTTCTCCCTTTTATTTATTAAATTGTTCTCCGACTCATACAGAGAAAATACATATATATCTACATAAACTATTATAAAACATATTTATTTCTTACTACAACATCTCATCGCATTTTGATCTTGATAAATTGTGTAATCTTGAATAGAATTTACTGAGATAAAAACTATCTTCATAAAGTGCAGAAGGCCATCGGTCAATCTGGTTCTCTCTTTTTTAAGATTTATTTTAAATTCAGGGGAAAAACTGCTCACTTTTAGATGTGCTTCCGAACAAAGAGATTACTCATATTCCAAAATTTCTTAGGGTAGTAAAAAGGAAGATATTTATCATTCGAGAAGTACGAGAAAATCAATCAAATCTGTATCATCATATCTTTGAATAAGATTTATAACACGGTGTAAATTAATTTGCTTTGCTTATAGATTTTTCTGCGGCTCGTGTTCACTTCCAATGGTAATGAAAATAATGTAAAACTGGACTTCAAATCATTAAAATTAAAAAACTCTTTTGAAGTTTTCCTCATAATAAGTAATTCCATAATAACAGTAATTAAAATTGCTTCAGGGGCCACGTGCCGTCCGCGGGCCGCCAGTCTGAGACCAATGTCTTAAACCATCTTTCGAACTTGTTGATCGGTCATATCAAAAACCCTCTACAAATGACAAGGATTGTGCTTAACTTTGTATTTTCTGAGATAATTAATTTGTAAGGTTCTTGTTGAAAAACATTTCGTTAGATTATTGGAGAACTTAAAAAGACGTAGAGTAATACTCATAAATCTGCGGGTCTAGTTTCGAAAGTTTAAATATGTAACTATTTTCTTCAGCTGTAGAAGTAAAAACGATGAAAGGGAAGCAGATGATTAGATATGACAAGGTGATAAGAATGAAAAAAAGGAAGTCAAGTTTATGTCGCAATCTATTAATGAAAAATCCATACAATTATGAAATAATTTACTTAAAAGTCGGATATGCAAAGACGGATTGGAACTGGGATCGTTAACTAGAACCGAAAGGTTTATAAATGTGAAACGACTCTAGAAAATATAATTCTGCAACTTAAGACATTTTTTAATAATTTTAATAAATATAAAATGTGATTTTACAACCAACAGTGGTGGGTAACAGAGGATTTATGCGTTTCGTTTTTCCTAACATATGCCTCACGTTCCTCAGAGCGACATTTTAAGGTTGTCTCAGTTTGACCAATGTAAATTAAACTACACTGGCAAGTAATCCTGTATTTACTTCATGTATTCGTATCCGGAATGAGATCCTTAAGTATGGAGCTGCGAATTTTATCAACAGAAGGGAAAATTACCCGAAAGATGCGCAATACGAAAACAAAATACGTTTTTTAGCTAATCGATTGGAAGAAAAGAGTGACAGCAGAATATTTATAATCTCCTAAAATAAGAGGCTGCTTGTATATGAGCTCATTATTTTAACTCAAATTCCTTCAGAGTTTGCTGTGATGGAATGTAAATCAATAAAAATTTAGCTACATCCCTTGATATTATAAAAATAATGTAAGTAAAATCATAATATTAAGGATAAGGAGCAATGTCGAAAATGTTATCACTATGCAATTAATATTATTTTTAAGATTTCTTCTTCATTAATAACTTTTCACACTTGAAAATTCCCTTTCTTTGTTCCTTATAAATATTTTCTAATGCTTCTATCAATTTTTGCAGTTTCTGTAAAAGAGATTTCGTTAAAAACAGAAAGATTAAGTTAGCTACCTTAAACGCATGACTAACTCACTATGTAAAAGTTCAAAGCAAAAGTAAAAAATATAAAGGAATGCACCTTTAATAGGATTATTTTGGATCGATGTGGGTGTCCAAGAAGTGAAATAAATTTCCCCTCCTTCTAAACAAAAAATGTCATGCTTTAAAATATTTTTTATTTTTAGTAAATTCTTTCTGCGTAGGTGCTCTTGCTTCTGACAAATAAGAACTTTAAATGAATTTTGAAATAAAATTTATAAAAAACTTAATGTGGAGATTAAATTTTCAATTTACTTCCCCGTTGGGTAATACAAGAGATAAAAAAAAGCACAAAATAAAACTGAAATAAAAAGAAACTACAGTCGCTTGTAATTTCATAGAAATTTGTCTTTTATATTAAGGATTTCCGAAAATAAATCAAATATTTATTAGTAGACTCATAAATGTGATAAATATTTTTCATTTAAAATAGTTTTCAGCTTAAAAAACCTAAAGCTGCTTACAGCATTATAAATTTAGCTAGAGTAGAAGAAACAATATAACGCAAACAATTTTTTATCCAATTCATTTAAGCAATTATATGCTAATTATAACTTATGCTAAATAAACGCAAAGGAATTAATTAAAAGTACATTTTTTATAAGCGTCCCAAATGTATGTCATTTACAATGTCTTCTACGCAAACAGTTTTGTAGTATAATATGTTGAGAAACGAAATAAGTAATTCTAAGCTATAAATTATTTAAAGCAATTTAAAACACATTAGAAAAAACTTGTGAAAGTATTTGTCGTCTGAAGGTTATCTAATTAATCACATATAAAAAAATGAAGTATTCAAATTGATTATAACTTACGATCAGAGAAATATTCAATAGATGCAGATTACACTCACAGAAATTACAAAAAATGTTTAAACCAAAATCATTATTTTATATCCCATGATAATTCAAACGTACATATAAAGAAATTTCTGCACTAATTTATCAAAGAATTGTTACAATTATAATCATTCGTTCCAGGTCGATTTTACATCCACTGCGTCTCGTAAACGAGTGTATATCATATTCATATTTATATATAATTGCTTATATGTTTTTTTGCTTTCAAAACCCTGGACACTTAAAGTAAAGCTACAAAAAAGTGTTTTGTATTAAATAGTAAGTAGTTATATTAAAATAAAGGATACTTTTCAAGACATACGTTAATTTTTTACAAAACTAAAAGTTGGTTTTTACAAAAAGAAAGCGTCATTCCTCGTCGACCACCTACTATCGACATTGAGGCGGATCTATGATCCCTCTAAGTAGAAATGAGGGTGTCGTACAAAAGTTTACCACCCCATCTCGATTCCATTGACGAAACCCTGTCCCTCCACACCATTGATTAATGACTGGAAAACGCTGGAATTTGTTAA
Source organism: Stegodyphus dumicola (assembly GCF_044657685.1). Lineage (NCBI taxonomy): Eukaryota > Metazoa > Arthropoda > Arachnida > Araneae > Eresidae > Stegodyphus > Stegodyphus dumicola. The sequence continues at coordinate 57,566,552 of NC_140770.1, read as the reverse complement.
CTTAAGATCTGGGTTATGAAGCGGATGCGACAAAACTTCTCATCTAGGTTCAACAGTTTCTGTCAGATCGGTTCAGCCAGATGCAGCCTTTCATTCCCACTCCGTAACGAGACAGAACAAATGGGCAAGATTCATGCCAAAATCGTTATTGTCGAGATGCAGCTATTGCTCAAAACATGCTTTTTGACTTTTATGTTAATCAATCGCTCAAAAAGCTAAAAGCATTCTTTGATGTTAACCAAACTAAAAGTCATCTTTCTAGAATTTGGCTTCAGATGAGCCATTTTGGCAATTAGCGTGTTCATTGTCTTAAGCAATCTAACGATTAATAATTTATTATAATTCCATTACATTTTATTTTCAGGTATTTAAAATGAAGTGCTTCGCCGGACGATTCCTTATGGTCTTAGCCTTGACCCTTGCCCTCATGACCACAGTCATGATTCCAGGCACAGAAGCTGGAGGAAACCACCACGGAGGTGGAGGCAGTGGGATTGCAGGCATCTTAGCTTCCGGACTCGTGGTGTCCCTCCTCAGAGGCAGAAGGAGTGTCGATACCAGAGAATGGAGAGTCTAATGATGTCTCACATATATAAATTTTGAGAAACTGTATAGATTATTGTACATAAAATGTATTTTATAGTGTTTGTGTAAGTAATAGAATCTAATATCACTTTGTCTGTTACGTATATTGATATATGTAATAAAATTTGTAGAATTTACTATTAGTTTAATGCTCCTATCTTACCTCATTACACACATGGTGATTGTAAATTCCTCGGTCGAACAATATTTCCACGATGGAACTTATTCTTATGTTTATCTTAACGTATTAAGTTATATGTTATTGCAAGAAATGTGCACCGAAACTAAAACAACAATTTTAATCTGAAAACTTTAAATAACAGTAAAATAGTTACTGTTAAAGCTCTAAAGAACACTATGAAAAGTATTTATAAAATTAAAAAGAAACATGAGCCCCATTTTACCTTATGTGTATCGCATGTGGATTTCAGAGTAACATCTGAAGGAGTTTTAAACCAAGCAGTTACTAATTAAACTATTTTCCCAGAAATTAATTACTTACTAATTAAAAACTATTTCCCCAGAAATTAAAAATTCAGAATATGAAATCTTATATTTAAAATAGGCTGCTAAAAATAGCAAATGCAACTGATAGAACAAAGTTTATTTTGATATTACTTCGGGTAAAATTAACTCCTCGTAGAGACTTCTGCACTCATTTAATAAAAAAAGAGACCTAAATTTTCAGGTCATAACTGTGCATTTTTTTCATTAGATTATGAGGTATTCCTCCCGCCTTCTTAACATGCCTTCGTGGTGTAGTAGTCAGCACGCTTGGCGCGTATTCGAGAGGACCGTGGGTCGAGTCCCGGTGACGGAATTGCTCATTTTTGATGCCTTCTCCTTCAAAACAACCTAATGTCTCTGCACGTTTACAAAAATTCCAGAATACTGATATATTTCTTTTGATAAGAATAAACTTTATTAACCTATTATCGGACTTTTCCATTCAATCTATTACGAACCCGTACGGAAGCAACATTATGTTAACTTTGTAGGTTTCTGAGTACTACATTGAAATACAGACCTCAGAGATTTCACTCAGCAGAAAACATAAAACAACCTATGTACTAGTATCGCTGATATATCTTTTTCAAGTTAAGGGTAACTGAAGATGGGCACGGTCAGCAAAATCCAAGTACTGACCAAGTGTTGACTAGTTATTGGCTTTATATTATTGACTAGTTATTGCCTTATATTCTCCTTCAATTTAAGGGTAACTGAAGATGGGCACAAGACAAGACACTGTCAGCAAAATCTAAGTACTGACCAAGTGTTGACTAGTTATTGGCTTTATATTATTGACTAGTTATTGCCTTATATTCTCCTTCAGTATAAGGGTAACTGAAGATGGGCACAAGACAAGACACAGTCAGCAAAATCTAAGTACTGACCAAGTGTTGACTAGTTATTGGCTTTATATTATTGCCTAGTTATTGCCTTATATTCTCCTTCAATTTAAGGGTAACTGAAAATGGGCACAAGACAAGACACTGTCAGCAAAATCCAAGTACTGACCAAGTATTCACTAGTTATTGCCTTATATTCTCCTTCACTTTAAGGGTAACTGAAGAAGGGCACAAGACGAGACACTGTCAGCTAAATCCAAGTATTGACTAGTTATTGTCCAACACATTTTAGTCCATCACTACCATTGAAACTATAAGGTTTTCACGAAGTAAGAAACAAGAATGTTTGTTGTGCCCTCGCCAGGAACCCAATAACGGATCTTTTAATTCACTTCTGCCATCAACCAGTAAGTAATGCCATCAACCAATCACCACTTTTGCCACAAATGAACTTCAGAGAAAATGGACATTCCTTATTTTTACCTCTACTTAGCGAGAGATTGGGCAGAGATACGAGAGGCACAATCAACCACTATTCAGTTATTGAACAGTTAATGGTTACCACAGTTTAATTCGAAAGCCAGTATAGATCAGAAGGTTCCTGCTTTGAAGTGAAACAACAATTGTGCCCTCGTCGGAATTTGACTCAGGGATCTTCCTGTTGCCAGTTGGACGTTGTTACTGGGTACATCACGAAAACAATCACAGGAGAATAATTCCTTATACATTTACTTTTCTTTCACTCCTCTTTAAGAACTTTTATAGTAATATTTAAATATACAGTTATACTTCTGTATACGTTAACTTTGAAATACACCTTGTTTGGCGTGAAAATATTTGTTGGGAACACTACTCGAGCTCGATGAGTCCTTTCTGCATGCACTACCCTTGTTTACCTCTTTCGAGACAAAGCTACACTTATGCATACCCATAAGTATCACTACGCCTCTTGTCATTATTCAGTCAGCAACTCGAGCTATAACTCTGACTTTTTAGAGTGATCATGCATTTCTTCATGTAAAGTTTCTTTATCCAAATTCATTAACAATGAGTTTTAGTAAAGCTAATGAGAAAAGCTAAGCAACGAAGAAAATTGTTAGGATCGCCATGGAGGTTAATAACAAGATCGCTGAAAACTATGAAGATGCCAGACGTATTCGAAACACAGTTGTTGCATACCATATGCCGAGTACGATGTGTGAGAAAAACAAAGACACTATTAAGTCGGCTAACGTTGGGAGGAGGGGATTGATTATAAAATAAATTGTTTTTGATCCCGATAGCAAAAACATATTTATGCCGAGTATCATTGCAGTGCTTCATTTATATATATTTATATTATTTAAATATATTTATATAGATTTATATACATTTCCCCTACTGGATTTTGTACTTTACTGTCGTTAATGCGTAGGAGTTCATAATAGATTGAATGCATACAGAACCGATGATAGTTTCGTGAAATTTATTTTCCCAAAAGAAACGCTTTACACTTCTGGAACTTTTCCCAAAAGTTCTTGTGCAGCTCTTCTCAGTATGACGAATCACAATCAATAGTCACCGTTTCAAACAACCAAGAACGTTAAACACAAAACAATGTAATACCTCAACTGTGTAAGCTCGCACAGTGATCTGTCAATACTCTGAACTCAACTTTGAATTACACTCAGAAGTGATGTTCTCTTTCTTATATAGTCTGAGCCAAGAAAAATCCAGTACCTTCGATTTCTCGAAATTGCTGGAATGTATGAAGGTGTGCACAATTACAGTTACATACAGATCAAACCAGTTACAAAGATCGGACCAAAATGTCGCCAAATGGTCCCCCATTTTGGCGACTTTTGGCAATTTATCGCCAAATTTGGCGACATAAATAAGTTTTTAAAACTATTTCCAATTTGGCGCTATCTCGCCAATCCATTTATCTCCATATTGAATGTACTTACCAGTGTAGCCCTATTTTTCAGGCCGTGCTTCGTGTCCTGAGGCCTTTTATCTTACATTATACAAGAGATGCTACAATTTGCATATAATTTCAGTAAAATTATTTTCATATATAAATAATTCGCAACAGTATTAAACATTAATATAATAATAACGATACGGTTTTCTTTTTTAAAAGAACGAATTAATTATTTTCCTTTATTTCCTATTGGAAAATGTGTTTGGTATTCGTCCAGTTTGCTATACGATCAAAGATCTGGAACGGTTCCATGACGTATACGAAGCTAGCACTGTGTTATTATATTCTTCACTACATACTGACGTTAAATCAAATGTTAAACTTTCACTTTTCCAATCATAACTGAAAAATTCGAAGATCAGAACTTTATGAGCCAGAACTAGCTCACAATGGGAACGACAAAAGTAAAATAAAATTTCATTTAAGATTTCCTTTTTACAATTCCCATTTAATATTATTAAGAAAAGAAGCTTAAGTATAACATCATAAGACAGACTAGACAGACTACCTTAGAAAGAAGAATTTTCGCGCAAAGATCTAATTAGTTATTTTTATTTGAATAAATTTTATACCATAGAAAATGAAGTAAAACTTTCTTTGCGCATGATAGAAAGTTACTTATTTTTGGAGTGTGCGAAGTATTTCTCCAAAAGTAATTTCCCTTTTACGCAAATCTAATTTCCCTCGTGAAACGCGAAATTCATAAGAATAAGAATAAAAAAATCGGTTTAGCAAGTGTGAATTCTAAGACTACTTTTTTAAAGGCCATCATGCAATATTTGAGGAGGAAAAAATTCAATTATCGGCCAGAAAATGTTTAAGATGTTGATCTGCGAAAATCTATTTTCTGCAGGCATTTCGGTGGCGTGACAATGAGTACGTGATGGAACACGAATGAGGTTACCAATATTTCTCAGTTTTTTCCCATAGCATAAATAACTTCTTCGATAAAAGTACAAAATAGCATGTATATATCCTTTTTATATCAAAAGATCGTTATCAGCTAATATTATTTAAAAAGTAAGCAAAATTTTTAAAATATGAATAATACTGGGAAAATGGAGCAAGAGAAAAAGGACTACGTTAAAATTAATCAAAACAATACTGCCAGTTTTCTTCGTTTCGTGGTGCTGTGCATCATAAATTATTTTCAGCTGGTTAGACTGTCCAAAGATAGAATATTCTTTGAGTGTTTTATCGCTTTGTGTTAAAGAGTTCTCAAAAAGCGGGATGAATATTTGCGGGATAACTCAAGGATTTTACTCCACCATAATTTATCGTTTGTAGAAACATTAGGTTATTTCGAAACAGGAGAGATGAAAAATGAGCAATGTCCTCGCCGGGATTCGAACCTCGGACCTTTCAAATGCGCATTCAACGTGCTGACCACTACACTACGAAGGCATCTAAGAAGGCGGTAAAAATACCTTCTATACTCACCCTTTTAAAGGGGGACTGGGGATTAGGGGACCCAAATCGCCCAATCCTGGTGGTGGAGAATCATCATCCACCACTCTTTTTAGTTTGGACGCCACTGTAGAGACCTTAGATTATTTGGAAGCAGGGAGAGATGAAAAATGAGCAATGCTCGGACTCGAATCTCGGACCTCTCGAATCTCGGACCTCCAGTGTGCTGACCACTACACCACGAAGGCATGCTAAGAAGGCGGGAGAAACAACTTCACTATGTTCTTACTGTTCAAATTTGAGCAAATATTTATCAAATACAGCTCCGCAAGTTAGTGACGTAACTGGAGGGAAGCGGAGAGTGCGGTTCGCCCCTAGCGGTGCATTTCTGAAGGCGGCGCATTTTTTATAGGGATTAATCAAAGCAGACGAAGAATAATGAGATTCTGAATTGCCATAAGAATTAAATTGAGAAGTAAAATAGATTTTACTCTAGATAAATTATTCAAAGAAATCACCCCGAAATTTCAACAGCTACATGTTTCTTTTATTATTATTCTCTTATTTCGACGAAACTTTTGAATGAAAATTATGAATATCAACTAAATTATGATCATGATAATATTAATAAGAAGGTAATAACATCAACTAAATTATGATCATGATAATATTAATAAGAAGGTAATAACATCAACTAAATTATGATCATGATAACATCATTAGGAAAGAAGCATTTCAGCGTTCTGTTTCCGTTACTGCTGAAGAAAACGAAACACGAACGTGGAGGGGCTGTCCTATTAAATTTTTGAAGTCTATTCTAAAATAGAGCTTTTTGAACAAAGTAACAAATATTATTTATACGCTGAGAACTTTCCTTGAAAATCTAATAAGGGCTGCAACTTACTAGTAAAGAAAATAAAAAGTGAAAGATTATTTGTGCTGGATTTGGGCAGAAATAATTTAAGAACTACAAATTTTTATTCTGCATTTAAAAACCTTTCTATATTTTCTACATAACCGCAACTGGGGCGATCAAGTAGATGTCTTCAACGTCATCTGCGGTTTTGCAAAAAAAAAAAAAAAAAAAAAAAAAAAAACATAAAAGGAGCAAAATAATGATATAATTTTGAAATGTTGGAATAAAAGTTAAATTTAATTTATTTTCCTGTACACCGCTTTAACATATTTTTAATTCTTTATTTGTACAGCAACGGGGGTGGGGGAATACTTAAATTGCCTCTTAATAGTTGATAATTTAAATTCATTGGCGCAATAACAAAATACAAATCTGAAAGCTTTCAGATTTTACATTACGCCCAAAGGGGTGTTTTTTTAACTTTTTGTGTGTTACCTTTATTTATTAAATATGATGTTCTTGGCACTTAAACCATAAAATTCAGTTCAACAGCAATATCATAAAATAATTTTTAAATGAGTATATTTTTAGAATTACCGTGTAGAGTCATTAGGATTTTTTTAGAGGCAGAAAAGATGAAAAATAGCAAACGCCTTTCCCGGAAATCGAACCACGGACCTCTGGAATACCGGCCCAGCGGACGCTAGGAGAGTGGGAGAAATACCTTATACACTCCCCTTTTTAAAGGGCGACTAGGGTTTTAGGGGACCTAGTCGCCAAATTCTGGGTGCGGAGAATCATCTTCCACAACCCTTTTAGTTCGGGCGCCACTTGTAGAGTCATTAGGATTTTTTAAGAGGCAGAAAAGATGAAAAATAGTAAACGCCTTCACCGAGAATCGAACCACGGACCTCTGGAATACCGGCCCAGCGTGCAGAACCACTACACCACGAAGGACGCTAGGAAAGTGGGAGAAATACCTTATAACAGATACACAGTCCCGCGCTGGAGATAATTTTTTTTCCGTATAGTGTTGCCATTGCTAGCTTTGAAATCATTGACTTTCTTAATAAAAAATTCGTTGTAAGCATACTGGAAAGGTTTCACGAAAATACCTTTCAAACATGGTTCAATAATTGGAAAAAAACCTTGACATAAGTACTTTGCAATTCGAGGGGTTTATTTTGAATGTGGCATACTAATTATTGAACAACAAACTGAGATCTTGAGTTTCATGAAACCATTCTGGATGTTTTTCTGTCACAGTTTAATAGCAATCTTCCTATATTGCAATAAAATTATACGATAAATATCTGAGTTTCTTTCTGTATAAGGAACCAGAAAGTGCTATCCATAAAATAATTTAATAGTTTCTTTTGTTCGTAAGTTAAACATTAACCAATCCTTTCATGTGTTTAAGTAATTTCATTGTTTAAGTAATAAGGAGTGTATAAAAACTATTTGCTTAGTAAAAAAAAGTTCTACTGCAACTTTTTTTTACTAAGCAAATAGTTTTTATACACTCCTTATTACTTAAACAATTCTTGAATAAATTTTATACTTTTATTTCTTTTGGAAGTATTTTGCGAATTATAATTATAGTTTCAGAAATTGAATACTATCAATTATATGCTTAAATTCTACAAACATTACGTAGGATGAAAAGAAAGTAAAGAAAGAAATGACATATCCATTCTGAGTTGTACATCTCGAAAAGATATGTGTAGGCGAGATTGCTTTTTCTGAATATATATCATCAAAGAGAAGAAATGCAAAAAAAAATCTTTAAACGTACGTCTTCTTTCCTATCATACTGAACGGAGATACTATTATATTCCACTGTATCCATGAAGGCGTACTGAAAATGCATTTTAGATCGATACCAGATAGGTAGCCATTTTCCTGATTAAATTCGAAGTTATTTGTTTTTTATGTTTAGAAAGAAAATGTCTACTTTTGGAAATCTTCATTTTTTTTCCATCGTCTGTAGCCAGATAAAGGACTATAAATAAGTTTTCCGTAATCATAATTTCCAGTGTTAAATAGTATGATTTAGAAAAGAGAAAAATAGCGAGCAAAAAATTAAATTACTTGTTGAAATTTGTCTTTTTAAACAATCATCTTTTAACATTTAAATGTCTTTTTTTATAAAGCGTGTCTAGAGAAGATTGAAGGCATCTATCTCTTGAACAGTAGTCCCAAGTATCTGATTTTAGGTATTAAATCAAACAAAACATGCTTCGTACGACAATTTGGTTACATAACACTTTCGTGTAAAAATATGTAAAATTTAAATCTTTATACAGTGTTTTTAGAAAAAAGGTTTTAATTGGTCTTTCTTTATCTTACAAAACATTTCTTAGGAAGAATGGTTTTTGCATTATGCAAACTGTTCTTAAACTATATCAGAATTGTATGACCTAAACCACTTTTATTCGGTGAAAAGAAGGCGAAAGCATCAGTTCTAAGGGTCGCAAAAAAAATTGAATTTAAATAGGTAGAAAATTACCAATTTTTAAACCAAAAAGGCCTATTAGTCTCGAAACAGGATTTGGTACGATTTTAAATGTCTGAATCACTTCCATGTTGTTGCCATAAAATATTATCGCCTTGTATTTCTTTGAAAGAAATGAAAAATCTGCATGAATGTATATATGTTTCTCGTATTATGGAAACACAATGGTACCTAGGACCATCATATTTTGAATAACGTAGTACTTCACCCAATCATTTGCATCTGGAAGTCCAAATTTGGAATTTAGAATTTTATATTTCATATTTTGTAAAACTTTAATCAATTTTTAAGAAACTCAACGATGTGAAAGCGAGCACTAACAACACTGTAGGGTTTAAACTATGTTATCTTAAAGCGCGAGAATGTATATCGTAAATTCTAAAGATATGCTGTTTTTAAACATTTTACGATTTTCAGCTGAATTCTATGTGGCGTAATTGCAACGAGCATGATATTAAATTAATAACTTTAACACACAAAACGTTAATAATAAAAAGACAAACATCCTGAAGTTTTATGCACCTTATAATAGAAATGGTGTAAGAAATTATTAAGAACCATCTGATGCTTTGTGTTCCGTTTTGGGCCGCCGCCACTCCTCGAACGAACCAGAGAATTCCGGTAAGTTAATTTGATCAAGAGGAATATTAAGAGTTTTCAAATTCACGACTTAAGAATCATCAACTGTTGTTAATTTTCAAACTTCTACACTGCTGGCCATTCAAATTGCAACCCCAGGAAGGAATGATCTGACGAACGTTAAAATCACATGAAAGGAAGAAGTTGGGATATGCAAATGATTAGTATTTCAGCCCATTTAGACACCGCAGAAGAGAGAAACGGCATCTGAAGCACTATATAAAAGAAACGTTTTGTAGTGGATTTCTCATTCGGAAAGTACTTTGTAAGGTTGGAGTTTGCTCAGAATATCGTATTATGTATCGAATAAGCAAAGGAAATGCTTACCAGCAAGATTCGAAATTCGATACAGGCAGAATCATTGCCTATAGAGAGTGTAGATTATCGCTCGTGATATCGCCGGTCGCACTGGTCGACATCCAACCACTGTCGTGCGAATAGGGAATCAATGGATTGCTGAGGGTCATACTGAACGACATTCAGGATCTCAACAGCATCATATGACTAACGCCAGGGAGGACAAACATATTGCGACGTCAGTCCTGCAAAACCGTACTACCACATCACGGATCATTAGTAAGGAAATGGACATGTTTGCAGCACGCCTAGTATCAGCTCGTAAGGTGTGTCGACGTTTTGCAGCAGCGTGGACTATCAGCAGGGTGACCATTATTTTCGCTTCCCTTGACAATGCAGCATAGAGAGAAATGGCGAATTCTTGTGCCAAACGACAAAGCTGGGTACAGGAGTGGCACAACGTCGCCTTTTCAAACGAGTTCCGGTTCTACGTGCAGTATTCTAATGGCCGAATACGTGTCTGGAGTGTCTTAGGAGACCGCACGTCGCCTGCTTGCATTCGATATCGACGTAGGGGCCTTGCACCTGGTGTGATCTTTTGGACAGCCATTGGGTACGCGACACGCACATCTCTAGTTCGAATCGACGGTAATTTCAACGCAGATGGGTATGTTTCTGACATCTTACAACCAGTGGCTGTGCTCTATCTTCGAAGCCCCCAAATGCCATTTTCCAACAAGATAATGCAAGATCACATGTTGCACGTCGTGTTCTGACCTTACTCGATACACTGGGTATTCAATTGCTGCCCTAGCCTGCAGGTCTCCAGATCTGTCACCTATTGAAAACATCTGGCCATGGGTTGCTGAGAGATACAAAAAAAGACGCAGATGGGTATGTTTCTGACATCTTACAACCAGTGGCTGTGCTCTATCTTCGAAGCCCTCAAATGCCATATTCCAACAAGATAATGCAAGATCACATGTTGCACGTCGTGTTCTGACCTTACTCGATACACAGGGTATTCAATTGCTGCCCTAGCCTGCAGGTCTCCAGATCTGTCACCTATTGAAAACATCTGGCCATGGGTTGCTGAGAGATACAAAAAAAGACGCAGATGGGTATGTTTCTGACATCTTACAACCAGTGGCTGTGCTCTATCTTCGAAGCCCTCAAATGCCATATTCCAACAAGATAATGCAAGATCACATGTTGCACGTCGTGTTCTGACCTTACTCGATACACAGGGCATTCAATTGCTGCCCTAGCCTGCAGGTCTCCAGATCTGTCACCTATTGAAAACATCTGGCCATGGGTTGCTGAGAGACTGGCCCGCCACCTCATTCCAGCTAATCATAGATAGTGTAGCATAGACTTGAAGCAGCATGGAATGAGTTGTCCATTTCTGTAATCCAAACCCAGTTTAACTCCCTGCCTAATGTGGTAAAAGCTGCCATCCCTGGCAGCTAAAATGGAATTTCGCACCCCTGTAAACCTACAAAATGCTTACAAATTTAATCATTTTGTCTTCATGCCATACTGTTTATATTCAAAAAAACATCTTTTTTTGTATTTGATTTCCTTCATGATGTTGCAAATATAATGGCCAACAGTGTATTTGAATTCCGTATTATGTGGTTTGAAAGACTTATCTAAATACGTACTTACGACGTACCTATAATTCTTGTAAACACGTATGAGTGCCGTGTAAATCCCTATCTTTAGCTTTTCCGCAATTCCCATTACCCACTTCTTTCAAATCTTGAAGCAAAGTTTTAAAGTATGTGTATTTGTGTGTATTGAGAATACGGCAAAGCACACTAGGGCTATCTGCCTAAGGGGAGGGATGCCTTTCGTGGAGGACTTTCTAAGGGAAACTGGCTCGTATACACGTTACACATGGGGAAAACCACGAAAACGCCCATGCAGCCAGCCCGTTCGCGGGATTCGAACCTCGGACAGAACTACCAGTGTTCAGCGACTTCACCGCTCGGCCGCTGGTGGGCGCAAAGTTTTAAGGAATTTAGCTTCTGCTGCAGCTCTATTATCAATAAAAAATTCTACAGCGGCACCCGAAACAGCTAATGTGAATCCTTGTTTTGTATCTTCTATGAATTTTTCTATACGAGTAGGCTTTGTTTTTAAGGCAGGTTTCTAAAAGTTTAAAATAGTGACAGCCATTCTCCTATGTCTCGAGAGCGGACCAAATGTTATAAAACACAATGCTACAAATAGCAAGAAAAACTAACTTATTTTATAAGAAATCAATCTACAAAAAAAGATAATTGAAGCTACTAGAAAAATAATAAAACACAAGTAACCGATGCATCTTTAGAATTTGTGGTGTCGTTGCCAATTTTGAAAACAGAATCTTTTAATTTTTATTTTAAGAACTATGCCGTGGAGACAACTGCTTTTATATAGAAGGGAATGGGTGAAGTAAAGCAGTATAAAAAAGCTTAGTCTCTCTCATTTAACAAAAAAAAAAAGTGTTTGCTTCTGGAAATGAAAATCTGCCGCTTTTTTTATCCCAAAAGGGCATTAACCCGAATGGGCTATTAGTCTGCCAACTGGTTTTCCGTCGTCCGCTATGAACGGCGAATCCCTTTTCAAACTGTTGCCACCAAAAATTATCGCCCTGCAGTAATTTTAAGGCAATATGCATGCACGTATGCATGTTCCTCTCACTGTCAAAAACGACTTTACCTAGGCCCATCTAAATTTGGATAACGTAGTCCTCCACCCGAACATGTGCACTTGGAATTCCTGAATTTTGAATTTCGAATTTCATGCTTCACAACAGATTCAGCGGTTTGAAAGCGAGCAGTGGCAACACTTCACGGAATGAAACATTTTTATCTCCAGTTTGCACGACTGCCAATCAGAAATCCTAAATATGAACTGTTTTTAAATATTTTGTGATTTTACAGTTGAAACATAATTTTCCGTTAATAAATTTAACACACAAAACGTTACTGATAAAAAAAAGCAGAAAAAGAGTTTTGCAATCCATCTTACTAAGAAAACTGAATATTGATACTATAAATTGAGAAAAAAATTTAAAAAAATAAAGTACGAAAGCTCTCAGATTTTATATTACACCCAAAGGGACTTTTTTAACGTTTTCTTTGTTACCTTTATTTATTAAATGTGATGTTCTTCCCACTTAAACCGCATAAAAGTCAATTCAACAGCAATATCATAAAATATTTAGAAACAATATATCTTTAGAATTTCCGAAAGGAAGTCTCGCGCGCTAGAGATAAAAATGTTTTATTCACTACAGTGTTGCCATTGCTCGCTTTGAAATCGTTGAGTTTGTTAATAAATGCGTCACAAAATACGAAATAAATAATAAAACAAATTCGATAGTCAAAATTTGGCCTTTCAGGTGTCCATGTTCGGATGGAGGATTACGTTATTCAAAATTTGATAGCTCTAGGTACTGTAGTTTTTTCACAATGCAAGATACATACATACATTCACGCAATTTCTTTAAATATAATGCAGGGCTCTAATATTCGGTGGCAACAATTTAAAAAGTGATTCGCCATACAAAGAAAATGCTGTTGAATAATAAAACTAAAAAGACAAAAATAATATAGGTTAGCAGGAGTAAATGCAACAGCAGATTGGTAGATTGCAAGCTCAGCGAGAATGTAAAAAACCTAAGAAATACATAAAAATCAGCACAGAGAAATAATTGCTGCGTTCAAATTGATACCACTTGGCAAACCTAGCAAAACGACCGGTAATTTACGAAATGCAATGTCCTTCTATATCCCCCCCCCCCTCCGGGGAGAGAAATCACATGCCCTTTGTCTAACGTACCATACGTCCTTTCCCTGAAATGTTTTAAAAAATTACTGTTAGAAAGTTTTAGTTAATATTAATTCAAAACAAGAAACATTAAGGTTTAAATGATCAAAATATGATTAAGTATAATAAAGATTAAAAAAACTTAAATTGAAGCTATTTTATAAAATCAGAATAATTAGGAATCATATTAATCGTAAATTCATCGGAAAATGAATTAATGCAAATTCAGGAATAGAAAATTGATATCTAATTCCGGAAATGAGCTTCTTATTCAAAATAAAAGAATCTTTTCTTTCATTTTAAGATATATTACCTTTTAACGGATAATAATGGAGAGAAACTCATAAATTATTGAAATCTTTTCTATTTCAAAAGTAAACTCATATGCTAATCTTCTGGTGATAGTTGAAACTTCTTTAACCGTATAAATACCTTCGAATGAAATAATTTTATGAAGAAAGTTCTTTAAATAAATAAATTGCTAGATGCCATGTACGATTATTAGGTATTTTCCTTATTATATAATTTTTATAGAAGAATAATTTTGAGAAATAGATACTAAACGTCATCAAGATTATTGCATTACCTTGTAACGTTGCGCGCCTCCAACTTGCACGCAACCAAGGGGTGACTGTGAAAACTGGATAAAAGACAGAGTCTTGTAAAGGGTTTAAGTCCCTTTTTATTCAACGTAAAAATTACAATTGCGTGCTCTTGATGCTCACAGACTGCGCCAACTCGGTGGTCAAATAAAAATAATAACCTGAAAAGAAACTAAAGACAAGACTCTAACTACGAGGCTCTCTAAAATAACTAACTCACCGCGTTTTACAATATCGCTGCTAATTCAACAGACTTGAAGCTCACTTGAACGATTAACACTCCTTCCCGCCAAGCACATAGGCCGACACGCGGGGTTCTTCAATTTCTCGCTAACTACCTCCGCGCTCGTGAAGTAAGAATATCACACACCGAACTCGTTTCCTTCTATTTAAATCATAATACTTCCGCTGATAATTTGAATCCTTGCGCGTTCTACTAAAATTTACATATTCTGGCATTGGCAGTTCCAGGGGAAAATAAGGCTTGACAGGAAAGATAGTTTAAACTTAAAATAAATGTTAGTTAAAATAAATATAAACCCTACAACCTAATAAAAAGGTCTGCCAGAATTTGGAAAACTTGGAAGCAGGTCCTACAAACGACCTGTTGTAAGTTTCTCTAATTCTGAACTAACTGACGAGAACCTCGTTTACACAAAAAAAAAAAAAAATCTTATGTAACAAATTGTATACTAAAATTCTGTTGATCGTTATAAAGCTCTCTTCTTACAGCAACTTTTCCTGGACTTCATCAATCAATCTTGGTCTTTCCTTCCAGCATCTGGAAGGAATAAGTATCAGTATCTTTCTACATACATTATAATTTACACTTTCTTGACACAATAAATTTTTGTTTTTAACGATTCGTTTTTCTTAGTTATTGCTTACTTCACATTCATTCAATTTTTCAAGCATTAATTTAACTTTACCCTGGCTCTCCACCGTGTGTGGTGTCAAACGGGAATATTCGTGTTTTAGTCTTACAACACTTCCCCTAACCACCATGATTTGTTAGAATTCAACGACCAAATAGACACACCTTACTCGACATTCTACAACTCAATGAGGTACTTTAATATTCTTAAAAATTCAAATGTAGGTGGAGAACCCTACAAAAGACATTCATTCTAACTTCCCCCTCATTCATCTTTAAACATGCAGGCTTTCGCTCTAAAGCATGACTTTATCTACAATTTAATACTTAAATTTTGACTTCATTGCTTTTAAGCATTCACTTTTAGCATCTACAATTTTATGCTTCTAGACTAAATTCTACTTTTACATAACATTCAAGTATTTACGTACATTTACAAAATTTTAATACATATGATTTTTACAATTTACCATAAAATGAATAAGAGAAAATAAATTTTTACTTTACTCATTCTTCGCCAAGCTGGCGGTACTGAAACTAAAATTCTTATTAATACAAGAATACGAAGTTATTTTTATCTTCGGCCAAATTTTGGCTTTAACATAACAGAATTAGTCTTTCGACCAACAGAAAATCCTTGTTTTTAGCTTTTACACTTAAAGAAAATGATACTTTTGCCTTAGCTAAATAAAGTAAAACAAAACTAAGTCTCAACCGAGACATATTGACTTTCGTCAAAACATAGAACTTCGTACTTATGCATAACATTTCGGAACAAAAGAGAAAAAAAAATATAGAAGGTTTTAACTTATCTTTGAGTTTTCGATGCTTGAAACTCCGTCATTCGTTTTTGGCAAAATTGGTCCCAAATTAGAGGTTTCATGGATGTTAATCTTCTCCTTACTGACCTCCGAGTGTCGTCCACATTACTTTTTCTTTTGCGTCCTCTACATGCTGGCCTCTTGGCGGAGTAATCGTCTAGTTGTTGGCATTTCCGTTTTTCCCTGGGACGGCTGGTCTTGACGTCCTCCGGTCTGGAGTCCTTCTTGAATTTCTTCTGTTCCTCGTATTTTTGTGCCTCCTGTTGCCGTTTCAGTTTCCGGAACGGCGGCCTTGCTGGCACCTGACTCTGTGGCCGTGTGCGCGTTCTCCTTGATGTATAATTTTTCCTGCAATCCTTTGTAGGTGGTGCTTTTCTCTTTACCACGGTTTCTTTACCCGGTGCATCTGTATTTTTGTTTTTCTTAAACGCTGGAGATTGAAAATTATTTTTTCTTTTTGATACCGACGTCCGGGTTGTAGAAGGGCTAGGTCTCTCTTCAGTTCTCTGTTTCTTGGGTGGTGGAATAGTTGTTGTCTCTGGACCTTCTATTTCGTTTAGACTTGAGTCCTGCAAGAAACTTTTAAGGATTTCAAAATCATTTGGATTATAGTATTTTTTCACCTGGTCGGGACTTGCTTTACAGATTTCCCCTCTCTCGTTCTTAAGATATAAGACTACTCCTTTGATTTCCTGAATTACATAGGGGCCTTCAAACTTTGGAGCTAGCTTTGCCGTAAAATTGTCTGGGGCACTTGATAAAGAAAATGTCCGCTTCAATACTTTATCCCCAACTTTAAAATCTGCTTCACGGCGTTTTCTATCATAATATATTTTCTGTCTATTTCTTGCCGTATCCGAGGTTTTAAGCGCCTGATCAATTAGCTTTTGCACATCTTTTTGTTTAAACTCCTGCTCTCTTTGTTGCACAAAGAATAATTTATCTAAAGGCGTAATTAATTTTCGGCCTAAGAATAATTCTGCTGGAGTTTTTCCCGTAGTATCATGATGTGCCGTTCTTAAAGCATAAGCTAATTCATTTATGTAGCCATCCCAGCGCTTGTGATGTGTGCTCACGTAACTGCGAATTATTTTTACTATATTTTTATTAACTCTTTCTGCTATGTTAGCCTGTGGTCTATACGGAACCATTCTGATATGGCGTATATCAAGTCCATTGCATATGTTTTCAAATATTTGACTAATGAATTGTTTTCCATTATCGCTAATGACTTTTATCGGTGCACCGTATTTTAAAATGTATCTGTGTAAGAATGCATCTGCGACTGTTTTGGCTGACGCGCGTTTAAGTGGAACAATTTCTGTCCATTTTGAAAAATGATCTACTATTATTAAAAGAAAACGATTTTTATTTAACTCGCTCTGGGGGAAGGGACCAAGATCTATGCCTAAAATTTCATTCGGAAATGTAGCGCGAATGCTATTTAAGTACCCGGCTGGGGTGTAATTAATATCATTTATTAACTGACATTGATTGCAGGACCTGACATACGCCGTTACTATTTTGTATAATTGCGGGAAATATACCGCCTCGTGTACCCTTTTTAAAGTCTTTCTGACTCCTAGATGGCCCGCTGTTTTTGCTTCGTGCAACTCCTTCAAAATGCTTAATCGAAGCGAGGCTGGGATGACTGGCTTATACTCAAGATTTTCGTTTGTTGTTTTCGTATAAAATAATAAATTATCTATTATTTCATAGTTTTTTGCTCTATTTCTTATCGCATCGATATCTGTATGCTCAAAGCTTTCGGGGTCTTTCAAATAAGCATAGATATTTCCAAATACAGGATCAGCTTTCAGTTCAGTAATAACCGTATCTCTAGAATCTAAAATTTTTGAAGTCAACACAGCGCATTTAAGTTCATTTCCTTCATCGTCCAGTTTTATACGAGAAAGTGCGTCATCTACATTGTTTTCCATACCCGGTTTATATTTTATTGTGATATTATATTCTTGGAGTTTTAAAGCCCATCTTATTAACCTGGGCGTTAGGTTTTTCCCCGAGTAAAGTTTACCAACAGCCGCATGATCCGAAAAGACTGTTACTGGCGATTTGCCGAAGTAAACTCGAAATTTGTGTACAGCCATTAATACGGCTAATGTTTCTCTTTCTGTAGCTGTATAATTCCTTTGTGTCTGATTCAATGTTTTACTAAAAAATGCCAGAGGATGGTTATTTTGCATAAGAACCGCACCCACCGCATAGTCTGACGCATCTGCTGCAATTTCCAGGTTTTCGTCCCCCTCCGGGAATTTTAAAACAGGGGCATTAATAAGCGCTTCTTTTAATCTTTCAAAAGCTGTGTTAGCTTCCGCTGTCCACGTAAATTTACCCCTTTTTCTTTTGATTACTAAGAGTGGTTCAACAATATTAGCGAAATCTTTTATGAAAGATCGATAGTAAGAACATAACCCAAGGAAGGAAGAAAGTTTCTTGGCGGTGTTGGGCGGTGGGAAATTCTTAACAGCTTTTATTTTTGAATCTTGCGTTTCTATACCCTTTTGCGAAATTTTATAACCGAGATATTTAAGTTCTTTAGTTGCGAACTTGCATTTTGAGGCGTTAATTGTAAGACCGGCCTCTTTTAATAATTTAAAAACTTGTTCTAGATCATTAATGTGTTGTTCCAACGTACTACTCGTTATAATTATATCATCTAGATAAATTAAAGTTGATTTTCCTAGGACAGGCTTTAGAACAATGTCCATAGCTCTCTGGAATGTTGATGGGGCCCCACACAACCCAAAGGGCATGCGTAAAAATGCATAAGTGCCCGATTTTGTTATAAACGCGGTTTTATGTATATCTTCGGGTCTCATAGCTATTTGATAGTAGCCAGACGTTAAGTCCAAAGTAGACATATATCTTGTCGATTTGATCTGTCTAATGATCTCGTCTATAACCGGCAAAGGGTAAACTGGAAATTTGGTAATACTATTTAGTTTTCTGTAATCAATAGCAAACCTCCAAGCCCTTTTATCCGAAGGAGGAAACTCGTTCTTTTTCCTACATAGTACGACTGGACTCGCGTACTCACTATTTATGGGCGTTATTATTTTATTCTTTAACATCTCCTGAATATGCTCTTCGATGATTACGTCTTTTTGTTTGTCATACCGATAAGGTTTAGTCCTACAAGGTTTTTCGGCATTTAATTGAATCTTGTGCGTAACTATTTGGCAGTTTCCTGGTTTTTCTGAAAACAAATGAGAAAAATTACTCACCACTTGCTGTATTGCTTTACTTTCATGGTCATTCAGATGGCTAAGGTCCAATTGCTGTGTCTCCACAGGTTCCACCACCCTCTGGTCCATCTCCAACACCACGGAACTATCTTGAAAATTTAATTTGGCCCTCGCGGCCCTTAAAAACTCCATACCTAAAATAAGAGAATGTTGCAGATCTTTCACCACAAAAATTAATACTTTGAGATTTTCCTCTTTTACCTGTAAGTTTAATGATAATTTCCCGATGCAGTGACATGTTTTTCCTTGCGCCGCTATAATTTCCGTATTTTTGGTTTTAAATAATCGTACCCTATAAAAATTCTTTTTGAAGAAATTTTCACTCATAAAATTTCCTTCTGCTCCTGTATCGATGAGGGCTTCTACTGGTACATCGCCAACCAGGACTTGTATAATTGGTAGCTGTGAGTTTTTTACGATGACCGTATTTAAATGTCTATTTGAGGGTTTTTTTTACACTTCCGGGGTCTGGACCCTCCCTTTCACAGGCCCCTCTACTCGTTTAAAGCTTTCCTTTCAATCTGTGTTTATTTTCAAATTTTCTTTTTGGGCCTTGACCTTCGAGTTTCGATGTGTTAGCTTGATAGCTCTTTCCCCCATAAGAGCGATTTCCATTTCTGGTTTCCTCATTTGAAGATTTCCTTCGGGTACTTTGAGAATATGTTTCCCCTCTCGCATTTTCCGCTATTCTGCGATTTTGAAACTTCACCGCCTATTCGAAGAGTTCCTGCAATGTGCTTGGGTTTCTAATTTCAAAGTAGTCTTGAACAGCGGGTAACAATCTTGGTAATATTATTTCAATAATCTCCGCATCGGGTTTCTTTCCATACAGCATATCCGTTAGCTTGATTTTTCGTAGAATAAAGTCCGTCAATTCTGCTATATCCCGTTGATAGAAACTATATAGTTCGGCTTCCAGCCGTGCGCGATCTTTCACTATGGGGAAGGCCTTTACTAACGATGTTCTGAAATTTTCAAATATATATGTCTGGCTTCCAAATTCCCCTAATAAAAATTTGCCTATATTTTTCCACCATAGCGCGGCCTGTCCTCTTAGTGCTGATGAGGCGATGGCAACTTTTTGTCTTTCGGGAACAAGGTAGAGCTGAAAGTGGTTTTCTAGACCTTCTAGAAATACCGCCACCGAATTTTTTCCGTCGAAATGGACGTTTGGCTTGATTGACGCTCTCAAAGTCTGGACCAGGTATCCAAATCCTTCTAACTGGCTTGTCATTTCTTGGTGTTGTCCAGCGGCTTCCATCCAATTTTCGGCCATTTCAGTTCGATAAGTGTTCGGGCGCCAATGTAACGTTGCGCGCCTTCAACTTGCACGCAACCAAGGGGTGACTGTGAAAACTGGATAAAAGACAGAGTCTTGTAAAGGGTTTAAGTCCCTTTTTATTCAACGTAAAAATTACAATTGCGTGCTCTTGACGCTCACAGACTGCGCCAACTCGGCGGTCAAATAAAAATAATAACCTGAAAAGAAACTAAAGACAAGACTCTAACTACGAGGCTCTCTAAAATAACTAACTCACCGCGTTTTACAATATCGCTGCTAATTCAGCAGACTTGAAGCTCACTTGAATGATTAACACTCCTTCCCGCCAAGCACATATATAGGCCGAAACGCGGGGTTCTTCAATTTCTCGCTAACTACCTCCGCGCTCGTGAAGTAAGAATATCACACACCGAACTCGTTTCCTTCTATTTAAATCATAATACTTCCGCTGATAATTTGAATCCTTGCGCGTTCTACTAAAATTTACATATTCTGGCATTGGCAGTTCCAGGGGAAAATAAGGCTTGACAGGAAAGATAGTTTAAACTTAAAATAAATGTTAGTTAAAATAAATATAAACCCTACAACCTAATAAAAAGTTTACTTCAGTTCAAATTAAAATATTTGATAAAGCGTATAGTTCACAGTTTTGAATATCAGCTTTTTCAATTAATAATAAAATTTTGAATTTCATAAAGTTCTAAGTTATAGGCTGATTTATATTTATTCTTCTTACAGTTGTTGAACAGTAATAGAAAGAAATAGTTGTTTTTGTGTCTAATCTCGCTCGTCTGAAATCAGAGCAAGACCAGGACATTCATACCACATATGCAAATATCGGAGTTCGCCATGTTTCTTGCGCAAAAATATTTGGGGAAGAGCCCGTGTACTGTTATATAGTAATTTAATGAAGGATTCGAGTACTGTCTGCCCTTATATAGGAGGCAAAAGTGACCCACCTATTAGCGGTGGTCACTTTATGGAGGCACTGCCTCCATAAAGTGACCACCGCTTCCAGCCAGTGCAGGATTTACGTATAAGCTACATAAGCTATAGCTTAGGGCCCCAAAAAATTAAATATAGCATAAATATTGTATTCAAATATAGTATAATAGACTTTTAAAGCACCTCATATCTTAAATATCTTAGGGCCTTACCAAGTCTACTAAATCCGCCTTTGTATCCTGCCTTAGTAATGGTCAACGCCTGTCATGGCAAGAAAGCCAACGAAAAAAAAAACTTTAGTTCAATAACAGTGGATTTTTGACATACATTACTTTTTGTCTGGATACAGTTTTATAATACGTCGCAATTCATTTTTACACTCGTTGCACCAGATATTAAATTTTTCGTGAATGATACAGAACCTGCTATGCTTCAGTGGACAATTAATTATCTATCTCGTTCTTAAAATATATCACAGTCCTTTCCAACATTTCGGTTGCTTGTGGAAACGAAAGATTTTTACAAATGAGTGATTTTTTTTTTTTTTCTATTTTATGGTTCATTGGAAACAAGAGAAAAATTATTTTTTCCTTAGAAGTTTTAAGTGGATGATGTTACAGGGTGAGAAAAACGAAATGCTAGCCTCTTCTAGTTCGCTCTTGCGGGACCATTTTGATGGGTCTGTATAATTGTTGCTTTCCCTAAACTTGATTATTCGTGATCGTGCGATCACGAATCAGGTCATTCGCTAGATTTTTGAATTGTAAACAGCATTCCAAGTTCAGAGCCCCTTTATAAACATCTGTTTAAGAAATCTGTCAGCCATTCAATATTTTTTCAGACATTAGTAATAACTCATGTGTAGGGATAGACTAACTTGCCATAAATGTAAGTAAACTACGTTTTTGTTATTAAATTTAAAAATGTTGCTTAGTTAATCTATAAATCGTTTTCCACAAATGATTGATAGATGGGAAAGATATTTGAGTGCGAATTAACTTTTCTGTTTATCAAATGTTTAATTGTCATGTTAATTGCAAAAGCAAAATTTTAATTTAAATTTCTGATTTATAGCCCTCGGTTCTTATTTTTTCTTAATTTTAGATTTTCTTATTTGTGCAAAGGGGCAATTTGTCCATAAGGACAATTAATTTCGTTTTCGCATTTTGCATTGATTCACTAAAAGCGTTGCTTCACTTTTCATATTGTTGCCACCAAATATTATCGCCCTGTATAATATTTAAAGAAATTAAATAATGAAGAATCTGCATCAATGTATATATGTTTCTCCCATCGTAATAAAACAACGGTACCTAGAGGCATCCAATTTTGTATAACGTAATCTTTCACCGAATATGGTCATCTGATAGCCCTAATTTGGAATTTAGTTTATAATCAATTTCATATTTTATAAACCTTTAACGAATTTTTGATTAACAAACTCAAATATTTCAAAGCGAGCAATGGCAACGTTGTGCAGAAAAAACATTTTTATCTCCAGCTGTATCCGAAATTCTAAAGATATACTCATTTTAAAATTATTTTGCGATATTGCTGTTTTTATGCTTTACGTGGGAAGAACATGATATTTAATAAATAATGGTAACACACAAAACGTTAAAAAAACGCCCCTTTGGACGTAATTTAAAATCCGAAACCTTTCAGATTTTTTTTGGGGGGGGGGGAACATTTGAATTTTCAAATTGATTTTTTAAGACAATTTTATAATGAAATTTAAAAATACTGATTTAAACATAGTTTGAAAAGTTTTATGTGTGTATTGAATAGAATGAAGTTTGCACTATGCATGAGTAATTCGAATAAATTCATAAATGTATGTAAAAGATG
This sequence comes from Stegodyphus dumicola, assembly GCF_044657685.1. Taxonomy (NCBI): domain Eukaryota; kingdom Metazoa; phylum Arthropoda; class Arachnida; order Araneae; family Eresidae; genus Stegodyphus; species Stegodyphus dumicola. The sequence goes on along the minus strand of NC_140770.1, from coordinate 57,543,484 downwards.
TAAGCTCGTCTTACCCAAAACAAAATCATTATCGTAGTCTATCAGTACCTATGAATCTTCTCGATCAGTATGAAAAATAGAGTGAAAACAATAAAAATTTCATTAATAATTTAGTCTTTTCTTTTCGCTTCTTCTTTGCGCTTGAAACTTTTATGAAAATTTATTGAAAGAAGAAAATTCATTTACGTAAATGTTTATCAGGTTCAAAAAATTTTAGATCACATTCAAATCTTCAAAAGAAATATTCAAAGAGATTGCGAAATAATAGACAAATTTACAAAACTAATTTGAGTAAATCGAATCCCCCCCTCCCAAAAAAAAACTTACAAAAATAAGAACACAATACTGGAAAAAAATATGGAAATTTTTTAATCAAATATTTGGAAAGACACAACTATTTGAAAATTTTGAAATCATGCAGGTCAGGTTAAAATATAGCATAAAATAAACAACAGGCAATTAATTAGCTAGCAATAAAGCTTAACAATCTTTGACGGAATCCAAAAACATGAAAACTGAAGTAACCGAATGTGTGAAAACCATGAAAATTCGACCTAAAAAATATAAAATAAAAAAATAAAAATAAAAGAGTAAGTTTTCAAAACCAGTATGTAGAGACATTCGGATTTTTTTTTTTTTTTTTTTTTTTGGTGTGGTGTATTTAATTATGGCAAAGCACACGAGGGTATCTGCCTAAGGGGAGGGATGCCTTCGTGAAGGACTTTCTAAGGGAAACTGGCTTGTATACACGTTACACATGGGGAAAACCACGAAAACGCCCATGCAGCCAGCCCGTTTGCGGGATTCGAACTTCGGACCGAACTACCAGTGTTCAGCGACTTTACCGCTCGGCCGCTGGGCCCAGCGTGCAGAACCACTACACCACGAAGGCACCCTAAGAAAGTGAGAGAAATACTTTATAAGTAAACCAAAAGTAACACTTTTGAAGTGAAAAAATATGTTAGCTTTTATTTGCCTTATTAACCAAAAATTCAAAAATACCGTTTACTCCATATTAGCAAAGATAATTTATAGAAAAAACACATATCAAGAACTACCAAACTACTATTTTTTATTAAAAATTGAAGGTACCAATAAAGAGAAATTTTTAAAAAAGTTGAGTTTTAAATAAAATAAAATAATTAATGAACTAAAAAAATTCCCATGGAAACAGTAAAATTTAAATGGGAATAAGAAGAGGTTAAATCTTTCCTCTCACCAAATTCATCTGCAATTTTATATCACGAGTACTGAAATCATAGGGCGCCCTTGATAAATTTATAAAAGTATTTGCCTATACTTTTGAAAACGCAATTCGATTAACAGATTTTGTTTAGGCGGTCATGCTTTTATTGTTCCTGATATAAAAATAGAGATTAATTTTGTAAAGAAAAAATTTAATCTCTGGTTTACACTGAACTGTATAATAAACTATTTGTTGTTTTAATTCTTTTATGGATTTAAAAAAAAGAATATTTTATAAAAATTTTTAATTTTAGTCCAGAAGGGGCTATTAATTTCGTTTTGCCATTTTGCGCAAAACCTTAAACTGTCGGTCTCACTTTTCAAATTGTTGCCACCAAATATTATCGCCCTGTGTTACGTTTAAAGAAATTAAATGATGAAGAATCTGCATAAATGTATGTAAACAACGATACCTAGAGCCATCAAATCTTGAATTGCATACGTCACCATCCAAATATGGCCCTCTGGAAGCCCAAATTTGAATTTGTTTTATTATCTATTTCATATTTTGAAAAACTTTAACGAATTTTTGGTTAACAAATTCAACGATTTCAAAGCGAGCAATTGCAAAACTGTACGGGGAAAAAAATTATCTCCAGCGCCCCGAGACTGTGTATCGGAAATTCTAAAGATATACTCAGTTTAAAATTATGCGATATTGCTGTTGAATTGAATTCTATGGTTCAAGTGCAAAAAACATGATATTTAATAAATAAAGGTAACTCACAAAATGTTAAAAGTAACGTCTCCTTGCGCGTAATATAAAATCTGAAAGCTGTCAGATTTTTTTTTTTTTTTTTTTTAATTTCGTGGTTATAGTTTCAATGCTACATAATTAATGAAATTATTCAGTTGAAAAATCGCATATTAAAAAAGAAAAATCTTTTTACAAAAATGAATATCGCTTTGTTACTTACAAAAATTTTTATATTGAAAAAAATGGTCGAAAAATATCATTGAAAATAATCAAGCAATTTTCAATAATTCTGTCAAAAAGTTCGAAATTACGTTAAACTTTTGAAAGAAATTCATTTAGGAGATTCCCCCCCCCTCTCTATCTGAGGGTGCAAACAATACTGAGAGTTTTAGCTTCTTCATTAGAAGAAGGCATGTTTGAATCGTAGTTTCAATATTAGATTAAAAAATCTTTATAGCGAACCTTGAAAACATTGCTGCTCCACATTGTACTCTCATTCAAAAAGAATGCGTGTGGAATATTTTAGCATAATAACTTATCAGAAAGTAACAGGTTGGCAAGAAAGTCATTTGTATTTTTTGTGTGAAATAAAACTCAATTTTTCAATAAAAATTAATTTTAATCAGTCGGATATTTTACATTCTGCTCGACGACATTTGCCATTTTCCTGTTAACTTCATGATCCCGCCCTCATAGAACTTCTGTCCTTTATCAGCAAAAAACTGAAGTGTGACTTGGGGCCATCGTTACTACTGAAATTTCAACCGCTTAAGAAGTTTTGTAAACTTCGAAATAAATTATAATCCCATGGTGCAAGATCGGGGCAATATGGTGGATGCGACATACTTCTCGATCAAGCTCCAATCATTTCTTATCCGTTGCTAAATATGTGTGAAGACCTCGCATTGCGGTGGTGGCACACGATACCTTTGAGAAATGCAAATTCTGGTCTTTTCTCTTTGATTGCTTTCTCCAGTTGCGTAAGTTATTGGTAGTAAGTAAATAACTAAGTTGAGAGTTTGGTTACTTGGATGGAGTTCAAAATACCCATCATCTTTATAATCCCACCAAACTGAATGGACTATCTTCTTCTAATGCAATTTCCCTTTCGACATAATTTGTGCTCATTCATCATGCATCATGATCTTTTTCCACTAATGTTATTATTATAGATAACTGTTTTTATCGCCAGTGATAATTCGTTTTAAGAAAGGATAGATTACATTACGTTTGAAATGCACTTATTAAATATTAATTCGTTGAGTGCAGTGAATTTCTTTCGATGCATTCGGAACCCAAATATCGAAATTCTTAACGGATCCAAGACATCTTACGTCAGTTTCAGTTGTGGCGTATGCTGAATGTAAAGTGTTCAGTTGTGGCGTGTTTTATGGTTTACCCACTTTCCCGCCAAACGAGTACAGAGGAAGGGAAGCATTGTTGCTATAGTAACCAGGCTGTAGGTAGTCTTACAGATTTGACTCTTTATCGCACAACTTTCGTAGCGCCATCTCTTATTAAAAACCGACATGTGAAAGGGGTATTAAACACTCTTAACTGTTTCGCTATCTCTCGCACAGCTGTAAGATGGTTCGATTCATATATGGCTTTAATCTTGTCATCATCAAATTCACAAGATTAGCAAAAACGTTGGTCATCTTCAAGTGAAAAATTTGCCCAAGGAAATTTTTTAAACCAACTGGCACATGCGTTCTTTAAAGCAATTAACATCAGAAACTTCACATATCTCTTTGTGAACTTCAGCGGCTTTCTTATCTTTACGAAAATAAAAAAGTGAAATAAGTCGAAACTTCTTTTCGCATCCCATGTTGAAATTGAGCGTAAACTGACAGCTATAAGCAAATATACACGTAATTTGTTTTACAGCAACCGAAAAGTGCCAACTGCCAAATCTGAAAATTTAAAAAAAAATCTAAAAGATTTAAGATTTTATACTAATCATGCCCAAAGGGCCATTCTTTTAACATTCTGTGAGTTACCTTTATTTATTAAATATCATGTTCTTCGCACTTAAACCAAAAAAGTTCAATTCAACGGCGACATCACAAAATAATTTAAAAAGACAATATCTTTAAAATTCCCAACAGATAGTCTCCCGCGCGCTGGAGTTAAAAAATATTTTCTCCGTACAGTGTTGCCATTGCTCACTTTGAAATTGTGGAGTTTTTTAACCAAAAATTGTTTAAAGTTTTACAAAATATGAAATCGGTAATAAAAAAAATTCCAAATTCGGGCTTCCAGATGCCCATCTTCGGGTGTAAGACTACGTTATTCAAAATTCGATGTCTCTAGGTACCGTTGTTTTTCCCACTGCGAGAAAACTACATACATTCATGCAGATTCTTTATTATTTAATTTCTTCAAATACAATGCAGGGCTCTAATATTTGGTGGCAACAATTTGAAAAGTGAAACGCCGTTTTATTGTGAACCAACGCAAAACAGCAAAACGAAATTAATAGCTCTTTTAGGCTAACATCCTCTGCACTAATATTAAGATTGATAGAAGAATAACAAAAGTAATAAAACGGTATCTATCTGTGCAAACAGATATTTCCTTCTTGCTCACCAATATTTTTAAAAAATCTACGAAATTCTTTTGATTTATGTGATAAAGAGCATGAGTGAACTATATAAAGGCTCATAAAAAAGAAAAATATTAGTCCTAACTTGAAGAACTTAATATATCTGACTAAAACATCCTAGACCGAAAACGAAAAATTTAAGGAAATGATCACCAGACATGCTTAAAAAAGGAAACTTATTCTGACGCTCTATTAAATCGACGCTGAACTGGGGTCTTCGACAGTTTGTGATGACGTTTTCCTTCCCAGAAAAGACACATTTCCTGTCTGGTCATTCTTTAGTTAGCTAATCCTCGAATCTTAGGATTTTTAAAAATTTGAGAACAAATCTTTTAATCTCCTTACATTAGCTTTTGTTTCCATTTCCCCGTCTTATTATGAGTTTCCTTGTTTATTTCTGACCATTTTTGATTCCTTTAGGCTTTAAGAGTTCATACAGGGGCCTTTCGCACATTTTTAGACAATTTTCCTTTGCAATAAAATAAAATATGCATCTATTTTTTTTTAACTTCAACTATATTTTTGAAGGCATAAATTATCGTCTGCTATTTGACAGTTTTGTTTCCATGCAAAATGGCGCTTTTAAAGAAGCAGTCGTTGAAATGCTATGTTTCTGCTCTTTCCGGAGAAAATTATTCATATCTAGCTATGAAAAGTTATGAAAGCCGATTTCGATATCTAAAGATATACGTTGTGTTTTCATGCTACGTTTATCACGTATATTTTTAGCTTAGAATAGGACTCCAGCCCAGGAACCCGTGTTTCGTGGCCTGCGGCCACCTAAGAAGATGCTATGATAGGTAATATTTTCAACCATAAGAGGAAAAACTTCAGAATTTAAGAAAAATTATTCTAACTTAATTAATTACAGACGTCAAAATGGATCCGGGAACTGTCAAAATGGATATTTCCTTTGAAATATGATTACCGAAATTCTTCACTATTACAATACTTTACCTAGTAACAAGAAAGTAAAAATGCAAGATGTTTATTATTTGTGCTAACAGTAGAATGTTCAAATAATATTAAGAAATATGTACACAATTTTAAAATTGTTCGTTTTGCGGTAGAAATTTGTATTGTTATTATCTGAAGGCTGAATTAAAAAAAATCGTACTCATATACACGCTAACATATTTTGAATTTAGCAAAGTTCTATGCAGTTCAACACCACCTACACGATTTAGTTTTACGTAACAAACATAATAAACTTCATTATTTACATTTTGTCTTATCAAAAATATAGCTTAGTATTTAAATTTCGGATGCCTTCATAGTGCCCGCACCCGTTATGCAGTTTGGTGAGTGTTTGAAAATGCAGAAATCTTAATAAAGGTACTCACATTGTTAGTCCAAATGGTGAAACAATAGTCCCGGAAGGACTAGTTCCCAAAACCGAAAGGCACGAAAACAATAGTCGAAAACAATAGCACGAAAAAAACGCAAAATGAGCATTTTGGCGTTGGTTCACTATAGATGTCTGTTTTTTCAAACTGTTGCCACCAAATATTAAAGTCCTGCATTATATTTGTAGAAATTAAATAATGAAAAATCTGCTTAAATATTTCTAGCATTGCGATAAAAAAACGGTACATAAAGCCATCGAATTTTGAATGACGTAATCTTCCTACGAATACGGGCATGTGGAAGCCCAAATTTGAAATTTGGAATTTGTTTTATGATCAATTTCACATTTTGTAAAGCTTTAATGAATTTTTGATTAACAAACTCAAGGATTTTAAAGCGAACAATGGCATAACGTTGTAAAGAAAAACGATTTTTATCTCCACCGCGTGAGACTGCGTACGTATCGAAAATTCTGAAGGATATGCTCAATTTAAAACTATTTTGCGATATTGCTCTTGAACTGAATTTTATGGTTTAAGTGCGAAGAACTTGATATTTAATAAATAAAGGTAACAGAAAAAATGTTATAAAACGCCCCTTTGGAAACATCCTTTTTTTTATGAAATTTACTTTTTTTTTCAAGCTGAAAACTTTTTTGAGCTACACTTTTACGAATATTATATCTTTTCGAACAGTGGCCAATCTGCGTAAAGATAACATCTTCATAAGAGCGAATTCTCATCTTCTGTGTTTTACCATTATAAAACGATGCCACGAATTTGATGTGGAAGTTTCCTTGCCACCATATATTAATTTCGTTCATCTACGTAAATGAAAGATTGTTATAGTTCACAAATTTTTATTTGCCTTTTAATTATTCTAATAATAATTTGCTAATTTATTAGTGGTCTGTTTATGCTACTTTGACATAAGAACTTCATATTCTGAAAAGTGTCATCTAACATTATTAACACGGTCCATAAAAGAATTATGGAACTTTTATTTCCTTCAATCTTTGAACTAAAGTATTTCATTTCCTACAACCTGTTTTCCCTTCATTTTTAACTCAACCTTTTATTTTCTAAATATTTTAAGCAGAGTGAATTCGTGGTTTTTTTTACATTTATCAATAAAATCCTGTTCTTAGTTGAGGAAGATGGAAGAGAATTCTTTCATTCTTGAGTTTTAATAAAATTACTCACTGGTTTTCCTGTATAGAGTGAATCTGAAGATCTTCAGATTTCAGGAATCCAAGTCCAAGTGCAGCTGATATGCCGCGAATATCATACTATTTGTACGATGTTGTTCCGGCTGCTTGAAATAATTGCCTTGTGGGCCGCCTGACAGTAGAGTTTTCCTGGTGCATGGTGCTTGAAAGCGAGGCTTTGTTGAGAAGAGGAAACAGCACGCCATCACAGGTTTGAGAAATAACAGCAAGTCCTGGAGTGGGAATAATAAACAGTGAAGGTAGACAGTGACGTCATGTCCAGTCTGTAATCCTTAGCACGTCCTGGAATGGGATTAATAAACTGATGATAGACAGTGACGTCATGTCCAGTCTGTAGTCCTTAGCACGTCCTGGAATGGGATTAATAAACTGATGATAGACAGTGACGTCATGTCCAGTCTCTAGTCCTTAGCACGTCCTGGAATGGGATCATTAAACTGATGATAGACAGTGACGTCATGTCCAGTCTGTAGTCCTTATCTAGTGAGGAGTCACTTATGCCGATGAAAATAGTAATCAAAGCAAACTCAAACCATGACTCCGTTCGTATGGAATCATCTGTGTACTGATAGGTCAATCCAGATCAGGTGACATCTCAGTAGAGGTGCTGACGTCATTTAGATTGCACGTGAAATGAGAAAACAGTAAAAACCAGGCAAAGTCCTCTGAGATTTCACTTAAATGGCACATATGATACCTCAAAATAATCGTAAAAATATGTACAAAACACGTAGATACAAACTAAAATAAGTAACATTAAAAGTAATTTTCAGAAGTCGGACGATGGCTTCCCCTTTTATATCACACGCACGGAATCTTATCTTGTGCTTTTTTGTCAAAACTCACTACATCCTCCCGTGGCATCAATACCGTCTCTCGAATGAGTCTTCGTCAGCATCCGTTAGACTTTACTGGGACCCCCCCCCCCAAATAAAAACCTAGTTCAATCTCTATTACATCTCTGCAGGGCATAGCAAGAGCATGGGGGTCGGACTGCTGGCAGATATGTTGAGGAAGTCTTCGATTGTCAGCCTTGCTTTGAGAAGCCGTGGGAAGGCCCAACTCCTCCCAAGATATAAATCCCCAGTACTAGTATCTCTTCCTCTGAGCGCAAAGTCAAAATGCGTCAGGATTCACAAGACAATTTTCTGCTTTTAATTAATGACTCAAAGTTTCTAACTTTCATCACTTAAATCAAATCTTCGCCAACAAGATAAAAAATTCCCTATCTCCATGGCAAAAATTAAAATTGGATTTGAATTTGCAGAACTGCTGGAAGAAATGGACTTGCACAATTAAAAACTGTTTTGCAAGACTTCTCATCTTTATTATCTCAGGACTGCAAAATGGTCTCTTAACTGGTGTTTTTTTAGACCGTCTGCCCTCGAGACCTCCATAAAGACAAAGGAACGCTCTCCTATTCTCCCTTTTCTACCTCGTATTTCTATATACCACGGTTCAGAATTCTTTATTTGATGATATTGAACTGAGACGGACAACTCGGGTTCGGTTTTATTTGGTTATTTACGGCAACGCACTCGAGGGCTATCTGCCTATGGGGAGGGATACATTCGTAGAGGACTTTTTTAGGCGAAATGGCTGTTACACATGGGAAAAACCACGAAAACGAAATTGCAGCCAGCCCGTTCGCGAGACTCGAACCTCGGACCGAACAACCAGTGTTTAGCGACTTTACCGCTCGGGCATTGAAAGCTCTTTATAATCCGATTCGATTAAGTGAATATGATATCTGATATGTTTTCAGAAAGGATAAGGACTTCAAATTTTAGCAGTATTTGTTCTTCAAATTAAAAATTAAACTAAAATCATTACAAAGGAATATTTACATTTTAATTCCACTTTCGTTTGCCAATTGTACTGAATGCAAAGTGTTTTATATTTTCGTCGATTTCTAATTAAAATAAAAATCAGTTATTCTTAGTAAAGCATTCTTTTCTGGGCGGATAAATTTAAATTGTTATTCTGTTATTAATATACCAATCAACTTACCAACTGCAAACTTTTATATTATCTGGCTATTATAATTTAAGGGAATATTTAACAAATAATTATTCGCAGAGACAGGCCAATTAAACTAAAATAAAAAAATCTGATGTGTACACACATGACTTCCTTGTACGGAATATTAAATTATACGCATTTCTTCTTGCATTTCATTTATTACTTATTGGATTGAATTAAATCTACTTCGCCGACAGCGCATAAACCACAATAGAATAAATGCATTCTTTAAAATTCACTCTATTTGTTTAACATAGCGACAGTCTGGCGCTAAGTTCACTTAACATTATTATATTTCGTTCAAGTTATAACTCAGAATGCGCAAAATTTATATCATTTAAAGAATTCTTTGGTCGTTGCCACATGTTCTGTTCAAATACTATAATAAAGCTAGAACGATATATAAAAGAAATTAAGCAATCAAAACAAAAAAGAAGCAGTTTTTCACAGACGATTGAGTATTTCTCATTCAATTAATTCAGTTCTCACTTCGCAAGAAGGCAAAAATACATAAAAACTCAGAATATCTATATTAAAAATTACGAAGTAAATCTTAAACACTTATTTCCTCGAAAAAATTCCAGAAAGGATTAAGCATGATTTAATTGGCAATAATAAATGAAGGTGTTATCTTTGTTGTTGCGAAGTTTAGTTTCTCTAGATTGGCAACAAATCCGCTATTTTCTTAAGTTTGAAATATAAACAAACATGTCCGCCATCCGCAAAATTCATTAGGCTTATCTGCACTTAAACAACTTTTAAATTGTTGGTAATTCTAAAACTATTGCATTCAGATTTACTAAAGGCCTAAAACCTTAACCGGAAGATAAGAACAACTTAATTCAATCATTTTTAAAGCACAAAATGTACAATTTACAAACATATAAGAGTAAAGAAACTGAGATCACTGAGCCGGGTAACGGAGTGGATATATATATATAAATATATTTATATACGTTTGGTGCGGCCGATTGCAACAAAAATACAAGGTGCACATCTACATGTTATAGCAGTCCTATATACAAAATTTAAACGTTCTGAGGCTACTCGTTTTTGAGTTATGCGAGATACGTACGCACATACGTTCGTACAGATGCCACGAAAAATTCTCTTCAGAATTAATTTTAAAGCAGTTTTATAATTTTTTTGAAGGAAAAGAGTATTTTATTCTGTCCTTATCACGCAAAAACATCGTTAAATTGCATTCGATAGCGGTCAAAATTGATATTTTCGTTGAAATATGCTGCCTGAATCTTTTCACGATTACAATACTTCCTTTTTATTTCGTACAAGGAAGTAAAAATGGAATGCTTTTTATTCCATTTAATGAATCATTGTCATAAAGAATTAACTCTGTATATCTGCTACATTTGATTCGAAGTCATTTAGAATTGGGTTAAATAATACATAAATTTTACTATTATTTTATAATTGTTTTTTAAGGAAGGAAAACAATCTATCGACATTTATTTCATGAAATTGTCTTACTTTTAAATCTTCCCTTAAGACACATACTTTGTCGATATTTTAATACTGATCTTTTATTCCCGGATTTAAATTTCCTTCCCATTTTAGTGAAATATTAATAACATATTTACGCTTTTGTTATCATCTTTACGCATTTGCGACTTCTTCATATGATAGTTCTATCGAATGGAATTAAAAGTTCAAATAATCAAATAAATAACAAAAATCTCTGAATGATTTTTTTTATTTATCTTCTTATACTCCAGTATTATAAAAGAAATTTCTGTTCTTCCTCGCTTGACTGATCCCTGCAACATTTTCTATATAAATAAAAAAGTTTTTCTCGCCTCCACGCATTTCATAATACAGCTGGCTACGTGCATTGTTTTTCAAAGATACAAATTCGGCCAACTTTTGAATTCGGTTTCAAATGTTCATTCAGCTGTCAAAAGAGGAGTATGACGCTCTTTTGGTGACATCTTCTGTTTTTACATTTCTTGATGAAAAAGTTCAGGTTCTCATTGTTTATTCAAATTTTATGCACATTTTTTTTTTCATTTTATGATAGGCGTGAATTTCACAGCTTAAACTTTCTTTCGTTTTCTGTGTTATCATACATTTTATCTCAGTTAATTAAACCCACAAGACGATGATACTTCTACGATCTTGCTTAATGTAAATTACTCAAATAGGTTGGGTTATTTTGTGGACCATTGCTGACAAAATGCTGACACACATTTCAGCTATTTATCAGTGCTTCATGATGATTTTATGCTTGAAAGAAGCATTGTTCTGAAATTCTACAGATTCTGAAATTATAAGTTCGATAACACCGAATTTTCTCCCTCTTTTAATTCTGAATTGCTCAAGGACTCAAGAAATATCCACCATTCCACTTTTTCTCAAGGGCCAGAACGATCGTATTATTAGCCCAAAGGGAGCTAGACCAGAAGGGCTCTTAATTTCTCTCTGGCATATTGCGTTGAAAACCTTAAATGTTCGTTTCACTTTTCAAATTGTTGCACTAAATATTATCGCCCTGTGTTACATTTAAAGAAGAATGAAGAATGTGTATAAATGTATGTATGTTTCTCGCGTTGTGATAAAACAACGGAACACAGAGCCATTAAATTTTGAATAACGTACGTCTCCATCCGAATATGGGCTTCTAGAAGCACAAATTTGGAATTTGTTTAATTATTTATTTCATATTTGTAAAGCATTTATGAGTTTTTGATTAAGAAACCCAACGATTTCAAAGCGAGCAATGGCAACACTGTACGAAAAAAAAAAACATTTTTATCTCCATCGCGCGAGACTGTGTATCGGAAGGGCTATGCTCATTTAAATACTTTGTAATATTGCTGCTGAACTACATTTTATGGTTTAAACGCGGAGAACATGATATTTAATAAATAAAAGTAACACATAAAACGCTTAAAAACGCCTCTTTGAGTGTAATATAAAACCTTAAACCTTTCAGTTTTATTTCGTCCAAAGGGGCAATTTGCCCAGAAGAACTATTAATTTCGTTTTCGCATTTTGCGTCTATTCAGGATGACCGTTATTGCACTTTTCAAATTGTTGCCACCAAATATTATCGCCCTGTATTATATTTAAACTAATCTAAAACGAAACTCAGTGGCGTAACAGCCCTAGTGGGCCAAGGCCTGCAGTGCCCGAAATCTGCTTTCTTGACCGCGCGCCCCGGGGTGCGTGAGCATATTCTCTGAACAAGGAGTCAGCTTGTCGCAGGACCCCCAGTGTTTAGTCCCCAAGCGAACTTGGTACTCATTTTATCGACCCAATTGATGGAAATCAAGCGATGAAAGGCTGAGTCGAACTTGCCCAACCTAGGGATCGAACCCCGGACCTGTGGTGCTGCCTCGCGATTCGCTAGCCACTGCGCCACCGGACCTCCTTTTATATTTAAAGAAATTAAACAATGAAGAATCTGCATGAATGTATGTATGTTTCTCGCATTGTGATAAAATAACGGTACCTAGAGTCATCAAAATTTGAATAACGTAATCTTCCGTAGAATATGGGCATGTGGAAGCCCTAATTTGAATTTGAAATTTGTTTTACTATCGATTTCATATTTTGCAACACTTCAGCGAATTTTTGATTAACAAACTAAACGATTTCAAAGCGAGCAATGGCAACACTGTACGAAAAAAAAAAAAAAGAAAAAAAAAAACATTTTTATCTCCAGCCCGCGCGACTCTGTATTGGAAATTTCAAAATTCCAAAGATAGGCTCATTTTAAAATAATTTTGCGATATTGCTGTTGAACTGAATTTTATGGTTTATGTGGGAAGAACATGATATTTAATAAATAAAGGTAACACACAAAACGTTAAAAAACGCCCCTTTGTACGTAATTTAAAATCTGAAACATTTCAGATTTTCTTAGAATTATAAATTAGCTTTCGTTTATAACCGAATCAACCAGAAGTGATGCGTTACTTAAACCTTTTTTTTTTTTTTTAAATTTTTTTGGAGTTTATTATTTGGATTTTTAAAACTGGAGTCTAACATAACCAAACCTCTGTGTCGTCAGCTAAGTAATAAGTCACGCCTCTTATTACACCTTCCTTCAAACATCCGATGTATACGAGCCAGTTTCCTTTGGAAAGTCCTCCACGAAGGCATCCATCCCCTTGGGCAGATAGCCCTAGTGTGCTTTGCCATAATTAAATACACCACACCACCTTCCAAAATCCCAAACACATCAGTTACTTCAGACATTGTAATTTAGTTTCTTTTTCGAGTCACTATTTAAAGAAAAAGCTTCTATTATTACTTCCCTTCTATATTGTAGTTTTATTTTACACTTATTCTCTTTGAGAAAGGGAAGACAATGCAACTTAATTTCCAAAGCATGTTCTTCCGATGGGTTTCGAAGTATAATTTCACTACCAGACTGGTCGTAAATCAAATGGCGCCAAAATACGAATGATCGTTTCGTTTTTTGTATAACTTTAATGAATTTGGCTACTCCCAGTTTATACAAATCAAAATGTAAATATATAATAATTAAATATTCATACTTAAACATCTAATAATAATGTGATAAGATATTTCAATGAAAAATAAGTAAGTATTAAACCAGTTACGTGTGTTTCAGCTACATACTAATAACCATATTCCAAAGAAGATAATGCGAGAGTGTGTTGCCAACGCAAGGCAATGGATAAATGTAAATTAATTACGAGCGGTGTGAAAGTAAACACTGAGTATCCTCAGTCACTTCTTCTTCGCATGCAATCTGATACATATCGCCAACAATTCTAAGCACTTTAAGAAATGAAATCTAATTCATTTCCCAAAATAGTACCCTTTTTGAAATTCCATAATTACGGAGGTTCTAACTCCCATTACTTAATGGTATTTTCTTTTGTTCTAGCTAAAATGTTATTTAAATGATTCTTCTAAAAGTGAATTAATATTGTTAACTGCCAGAATTTTCTCACTAGTTTGATTGTATGTTTGCTTAGGAATAATAGTTTTGTTAAATGTGTTTAGCGATTAATGTTTCATCTATCCTGAGCAGAATTGTTTTCGATACCTTCAGGTGTCATATACCTTTTATGCAAGGAACATTGGTTATGATATAGTACATTACAATTCGAAAACACAACATTTGCTAGCCAAAAAAGATTTGGTATTTTCTTCTGTATGTAATCAGACTCGAGATCACAGTTATTGTTCACCTCTTTGTGGAAGGGACTGGAAATCAGACTCTACACAATAAATATCATAAATATTTACTTATGATATTTGTACAATTTGCAAACACAACACAATATTACATATTTAGAACAGAAGAAGAAAAAAAGTCTGAAAGGTTTCAGATTTTAAATTACGTCCAAACGGGCGCATTTTTAACGTTTTGTGTGTTGCCTTTATTTATAAAATTACTATGATGTTCTACGTACTCAAATTATAAAATTCAGTTCAACAGCAATATAAAATATGCATATCTTTAGAATTTCCGATACAGAGCCTCGCACGCTGGAGATAAAAATATTTTTTTTCGTGCAGTGTTGCCATTGCTCGCTTTGAAATCGTTTAGTTTTTTTAATCAAAAATTCGTTGAAGTGTTACAAAATATGAAATCGAAAATAAAACAAATTTCAAATTCAAATTAGGGCTTACACAGGCCAGCATTCTATGGAAGATTACGTTATTCAAATTTTGATGGCTCTAGGTAGCGTTGTTTTATCACAATGCGAGAAACATACATACATTTATGCAGATTCTTCATTAATTTCTTTAAATATAAGACAGGGCGATAACATATGGTGGCAACGATTTGAAAAGTGATACAGCCTTTTAAAATTTTCAACGCAAAATCGCGAAACGAAAATAATAGTCCTTTAGAGACAAAGCCCCTTCGGACTAATAATCGCGTGTTGCCACATCTCTAAAACAAAATCACAGAAAACGTTATTCACTTAAAAGTAGAAATAAATTATTTTTAGCGTCTTACGAATAACAAGAACGCGCTCTTTCGGCCAGCAGTATGTCATAGCAGTTATGTTAAACAAACAAAAACTGGTGGGTAATTAAAGCCTTTCCATTTTTACCCCTAAATTAAAAATTTTCTCTTGATGATAAATGACTTCATGATAAAAACCATTAAAAATGCTTTTCATTCCGTTTTAGAGAATAAACTTCTGCGTGTGTCTCTTTTTAAATTAATTCTAAGAATAGCCCATGATAAATATAATGGAGTTATCGCATCTCCTCGTGTGTGTTCTCGTCCTGTAAGTGGTTGCCACGGTGTAAGTGCAGCAATTAGATGAGCGGAGGTTCGAGTTCTGCAAAGAGGCTCATGGTTTTCTCAACTTTTCCGACTTCAAAAATATCTAATACTCTCTTTGGAAGCCTTCGAACAGAACTGCGGTGGCTCATTATTTGTCCCCACCTGGATTTGGTCGCTTGGGTCTCCGGCCTCTTCCCACTTGCTTTTGTAACTGAAAGAGAATGTAAGGAATTATGGCTTTTTCTCTTTCGGCCTCTGTAATATCCTTATCTTAGCTCAGGATGTCCTTAGCTTAGCTCAGGATGTCCTTAGCTTAGCTCAGGATGTCCTTAGCTTAGCTCATGATGTCCTTACTTAGTTCATGACGTCCTTGGCTTAGAATGCCCAACCAGCAGTTAAAAGACCAGTAGTTTGTATCACAGAAGGAGAGACAGGTCACGTTTCTTGCTTTAAAACACCAAATGGTCTTTGCACGCATTTTAATTCGGTAGTTTAATAAAATTCAGCACTTTGAAATAATTATGTTTTCAGCAAGCAGCACTGTTTAATTTTTTGAAAAACTTAATTTGTTTCTTTAAGAACGAAATAATTAATATCGGCAGAATTTATTAAAAATTTCAGAAACGTAGAACATGCACAAATGTTGCTAGAAAACTTGATTATTAATGCATGCTATACTATTGTACATCATGATTAATGCATTTGCAGTTCTAAAACGAAGTTTTTCCGATTTTGTTTTTATACAAATAATGCTTTCTTAAAATTCCAAACTGCTTTTAATTCGCCCATTTACAGGTATGCATCGGCACAAATGTTCTTCGCATTTTTTTTTTTTTTTTTTTTGTGTGTGTGTGTGTGTGTGTGTGAAAGCAAAAGCTAGCTTAACTTTTATTTTCCTTAAGGATGAAGTAAGGAGTATTTTAAATTAGCTTTCGTCAGTTTGAAATAGAATTACATGCTTAAAAATGAAAGACGAATTTTAAGTACTTTATTCATTTCTATTCAGCATTAAAATCTTTAAAAAGCAAAATTGTTTTTTAGGGCAAATTGCACTCAAAAGCATGCATACGTAAGCAAATATCGATGTTTCCAACTCGTATATACAAACTGCCGGAGAGGGGCTGAATTCCCTTCTTCTTCCCCCATTTCGTATATTCGTGCAATGAATGATACAGTTCAATGTTTCTGTCTTGAAAAGCTGGAATTTAAATATTCTAGAATGAAGTGCCTTGAAATCGTTCTTTGTAAGCTCTTACAAAAAAGCAAACATGTTAAGAAATTTTCAATATGAAGCACTTGTAATTACGATACTTAATCAATATTAAATTTAAAAAGAATTTATTTATTATAAACTTAACAAGAACAAAAAATTTATTTTATGGTAGTTTGAAAATTATTGGTACTCACCAATTCTTAGGAGTTACGTATTCATGGTCACGCATGAAGATTTGCATAAGGATTTTAGCATTTTCATTACAACAATTCTTCCTTTTAACCTAAGTTCGTTATTTTCTATAAATTCCATCGACTGGAGATTTTTTTTCTTCTCTCTAATATCATTATTTCGGAATAACAAAAATAAATATTTTACGTACTTTCTTCTCAAAAACAGAAATCGAGAAGGAAATCTATGAGATTTGCTCTTTCACTTGAAAAATATTTTATTTCCAAATAAATATAGTTTTTAGCAAGACATAGTGTTTTCACGGAAAACAAGTGCATCTTATAAAAAGGGTGGAATTAAAATGGAGGTAATTTAAAATTTAAATTAAATTTAAATTAAATAAAAAATGTTTCCGAGAATATACTGAGTAGGAAAATGAAGGTAGACCTAGTTTTATAAATAATACAAGTGTAAAATATATTTTTTATACTTTTAGTGGTATATTTCTAATGAAAATTTCTTGAACTTAAGTACTAAGCTACAGTCAAACTACGGAAAATGTAAACTCAATAGAGACGAAAAATATTTCGTGTAATACATTAAGTAAATTAATTCTTGATATACAATTTACATAAATATGCACTAAAATACAGGGTGTCCACACAGTCCCTGAATAACTTTACCTTAACATTGTGAACACCCTGTAAGAGGTAGCGCTGTAAATTTTTCCAATGCTAGTACACCTATATCAAAGTCTTTTCCAAAACTTCGTTTTGGTTTAATGTACTACACAAGTTGTAACCCCAGATAATAGAGAGTCGAAGTGATTTCATAGAAAAGGGGTGAAAACACCCCTATCTTAGAACCACGTGACAACTAAAAGTGATGTAGATATCTTTGAATGGCGTCATACAAGATAGTTTTTAGTCCAAAGGGATTTGAATCCCGAAGGACTATTAGTTTCGTTTTGGCATTTTGCGTCGGACTCATAAATGTCGGTTCACTTCATGTCGGTTCAATGTCATAAATGTCGGTTCAAACTGTTGCCACAAAATGTTAGAGTCCTGCATTATATTTGAAGAAATTAAATAATGAAAAATCTGCATAAATGTATGTATATTTCTCGTACTGTGATAAAACAACGGTACATAGAGTCATCGAATTTTGAATAACGTAATCCTCCAACGAATATGAGCATGTGGAAGACCAAATTTGAAATTTGAAATTTGTTTTATGATCGATTTCCTATTTTTTAAAACTTTGACGAATTTGTGATTAACAAACTCAAGGATTTCAAAGCGAGCAATGGCAACGTTGTGCAGAAAAAACATTTTTATCTCCAGCGCGTCAGTCTCTGTATCGGAAATTCTAAAGATATGCTCGTTTTAAAACTATTTTGCGATATTGCTGTTGCACTGGATCTTATGGTTTAAGTGCGAGGAACATGATATTTAATAAAGAAAGGTAACACACAAAATGTTAAAAAACGCCCCTTTGGACGTAATTTAAAATCTGAAACATTTCAGATTTTTTTTTTTTTTAGCAACAACAATATTTTGCAAAGTTTTATTTTTGTGGCAAAGACAATATTTCTTCAAATTTTTATTTTATGGCAATGACGATTTTGTTCAGTTTTGTGGCAACGATCCCTTAAACCACTTTTGCAAAAGACAATACTTTTTCAAAGTTTTATTTTGGTGCAATGACGATCTTTTTTTCAGTTTTGTGGCAACGATCTCTTGAGCCAAACGTTTAGAATGACCTCAGTTTTATTTCCTTTATTATTTTTAATTATTTAATTTATCATTATTTTAAATTACTTAATACGTCATTATTTTTAACTGTTTGATCTTTCATTATTTTTAATTGAGTCTATTAAAAATAATTTCAGATTAAATAATTAAAAATAATGACTAATTTCATAGGTGCTCCGGCACTTCGGGATGCAAAGACCAAACGGTCTGAACGTAAGAAAATAAGAAAGACAAACTAGCTAAATTTAAGTAAGAGCTAATTTCAAATATTTTACGGAGACTAGTAACACTTAAGATTGGCCTTTTAGATTTTTACGTGTAGTACGCAGAATGCAGGAAAACTACAATACGTGTTCAGAACAAGATGACTAAATTTCTGTCCTTAAAGACAGACAACAACTGACTGAAGGCGCGCTTGAAGTAAAGTATCGAGAAGTCTTACTCTCTTTCTCTCTCTCTAACTCTTCTTGGCGAAAAGCCACAACTTAAAGACTTTGCAAGCACAATCTGCATAAACAGCCTAATGCGTTTATTCTGGCCGGAAGTTAAACATAAGAGAGGCTAGTAAAGTTTTAAAATAAATAAACGTTAGTAAAACTTAAGATCCTTATAACAAATTTTTAAAAAAAACTTCATACATAAAATTTCAGGCTTTTTTAAAAGCTAAAAACCTTGGCGGGAGAAGGGGAAAAGCTCAATACGTTTATTATACCAAAGAAGTGGTTACAGTCGAAAACATCGCGGACGAAAACGTCGCGGAGAAAACAATGTCGTGCTACAAAACATCCTGGGAGAAAACATCGCAGTCCTAAAACATCGTGGTACAAAACATCGTCGTCGAAAATAAAGCGGTTCAAAAACTTCGCAGTTTAAAGACATCGTCGTCGAAAATATCGCGGTAAAAAATAAAGAATCTACAAATCATCGCATGACGATAACAATCCAGACATGCTTTTTCAGGCTTTAATAACTGTAAATGGATATTCCCATAATTATATGTGAGCGCAAGATGGAAAGAAGGATAATTTTTACTTTCATATTTTTTATTAACTAATAAATTTTTGCTGAGAAAATAAGAAGGAAACTTAAGCATAGAAAATTAATGCAACTTATAGCACTCAATAGAATTTTAAACCGACATAGTTAACTAACAAAGGCCATAAATAAATAATTTTTATAAAGATTTTACTGGTAATTTTACATGAAAAGTATAATCTGTAAGTTGCATTTAATTTTCTATGCTTAAGTTTCCTTCTTACTTTATCAGCAAAAATTTATTAGTCAATAAAAAACTGTGAAAGTAAAAATTATCCTTCTTTACATCTTGCGCTCACAAATCCTTATGGAAACCATATTTTCATTTACAGTTATTAAAGCCTGAAAAAAAGTATGTCTGCGATGTTATCGTCATGCGATAATTTGTAGATACTTTATTTTTTATCACGATATTTTCGACGACGATGTTTTGTACCACGATGTTTTAGGACTGCGATGTTTTCTCTTTGCGATGTTTTCTCCCACGATGTTTTGTAGCACGACGTTTTCGCCTTGCGTTGTTTTCTCTGCGACGTTTTCATCTGCGATGTTTTTGCCGCGATGTTATCGGCGGACACCCAAAGAAGTAGATGGTACAACAACATTTGGGCAGAAAATGAAACATTATTTACGAAAATGTAATACTATTTATTTGTAGTTATTTGAAGTTTTACAGCATATATATGTGATTCATTATTCAAAATATCTGTTTAAAAATGTAATGCGCGGAATAAAATTTTTATTTTTTTCTTTTAGTTTCTTTTTGATAATCTATTATTCAAAGATGAATTTTGGAAGCAATGTATATACCTGGCTGTGCTGTTTCGCAATTATTATCCTGTCACTGAATGCGTCTTCCGTGTCTGGATGGAAATCATGGAAGAAACACTACGAGGAGGGACCTAAAACCAAGTTTTTGGGAATTAAAGGCATCTTTGTTCCTATTCCGATACCAATACAGATAACCAAGCTTCCAATGATGAAATGGTAGAGGAACCTTTTCTGAACAGCTCGAGTAAAGACCAGATGTCGAATCTCTGATTTCCAGTTTATTTGAGTGAGAGGTGAGCTGCATAAAGAGTTTTTTTATTAATCGTCAAAGCAGCTCATTTTCAGACAGAATATAAACTCATAAACGCACAGGCAAATAAAAATACAGGTGTGCAAAAATAATTCTTAAAAATGCAAATTAAAATGTTTTATATGGAGCAGAGAAGCCAGCATAATTTTTTACTTATGTCTCATTACCTTTGTTCATCAATCAAATTTCATACTTTGAGCCTTGCAGTAAAAGAATTCCCAAGCTCCTGTTAAGGATAACGTAATAAATTGAAACACGTCTTTTCAAAGCAATTACTTCTGTGCACATACAGAAGCTTTATTGAAATAAACGCACATTGTACATAAATAAAGATATTTTTGTTTTAAAAATTTTGGTTATGGTTGTGATGATTTGATTTTTTTCAGTTTTCATTTGCACACAATAAAAAAAAATATTTATATAAAATTTTAATAATGTTTTATATAACGTTATCAAATGCTATACAAAGAGTTAATTGATTTTGGAAGTAAAACTTTAATATTAATTTTGTTGTTATGACTTATCTCACTTGTCTGACAATAACATTAGAGCAAGCCCACGAAATCCATCGTCGCATTCATCATTGCACCTGTCATTGGCTAGAGCCCTGAGCATCATACAGGTGATAGTACGACTTTGCTCAGTTCTGCAACCACTTTATTTTATATTCTATTTATTTATTTTAATCGCTAAGCAGGCTTCCGACCTAAGGTAGTGACCACACGGAATAATGCACAATCAGGGGAAGGAAAATCTATATTGTTCGCTAGCAGAAAGAAATAATTACAGTAGCAAGGTTTGTTACATTGACAACTTTGCACGTAGTGCTACAAATAGTTCATATATACATAATATAATAATATAATAAGAGTGTTCTTATTCTTGATATTGAATCGGCTGCCTTCAGTCTTATGAATCTCCTGAAAAATATAAATATAATACAATACCATACAATGACACAGTACAACAATAATGTTTACAAGCAAATTGTCCATAAAGAGTACACAAATAAATTGTCCATAATGGGTCCATAACATATAAAAAATATCATTTGTTCTAATGGTTCACAATACTAAATTAATTATATTCCGAAGTCAATATTTATAGTTCAAAAATGGGTCCATAAATTGCTATGGAATCCTGAGTTCCAGTACTACTAATTCAAGAAACAAAACGCATCCAGAATGAGCCCATAATAGATACATAATGAAATAAATCAATCAAAATAGTGCAAGGTGCAAAGTAATAAGTTTATACTTAAATTCTTTACAAACCACTTTTGATGGCCAGCACGGCGGGGGGGGGGGGTGAATACGGGTCCGAGGATCTCCCACCCTTCCTTTCTCTACCACCAACCTCTTGAGAGGACTTTCGGCTCGCCGCATATTTAGAGTTCCTCCATGACGCACAGACACTATACGATTACAAACATCCGTACCTTCTCCGGGATTCAAGCCCCGGCCATTGGTACGATAGTCAGCGTCGCTAAGTACTATCCTCATTGAGCGGCAATACTAAGTTTTATTAGTAAAATCAATAGTAGAAGCAGTCCATAGTTATGATGTTAAGTACCTATGCAAATTATTCCTAATACAGATTATTTTTTAGATATTTCATTTTTCATCAGTAGCAACACTCCTAATTCTAACCCCTACCCTCCCTCTTCGCCGTAGTTCGAGTTGGTCTGCTTGCTCTTTTGAGCTTCTGCTTTTAATTAGTGATATATATTATTCCAAGGAAGAGATATAAGATTGCTACGTCAAGTCAT
Organism: Stegodyphus dumicola; assembly: GCF_044657685.1. Lineage (NCBI taxonomy): Eukaryota > Metazoa > Arthropoda > Arachnida > Araneae > Eresidae > Stegodyphus > Stegodyphus dumicola. The sequence goes on along the minus strand of NC_140770.1, from coordinate 57,521,080 downwards.
TACATTTCTAAGACTCAAATGTTATCAAGATACGTGAAAGATTTGAAACCGCTAGCGACATTCTTAAGCATTCAAAAATTCACCGAAAATTATCACAGACCTCAAATGAATAGGAAAATTTGAGCTTGTGACTACTAGCTGAGATATTAAAGTCTTGATAAGGAAGTCAAAAGACTTGACAGTTTTTATATGTAAAATAATCCAGTTCTGGTGTTAAAGTTTCAACAGTTCAGCTATGACTTCTCGAAGCCAGTGGTGAAGCAGTTCGATCTCAAAAACAGCAACTTTTGTTAGTTCACGTGAATAAAAATGAGTTGATTTAGGCAAAACGTTATTCAGCTTGAAAATATGAACACAAATAAATATTCATTTTATCACCCAGAGCTGAGGATGATGATATGTTAAGAAATCATCTACAAAATGTGCCTTACTAAAAGCACGTAGAACAGATTTTAAAATATCCAAAAACGAAATGCTCTCCCATGGAACAGTGATTCTTGTACACATAGTTTAATAAATCCATTAAAATGTGTTGAAAACGCAAAATAGAGAGTCGTTCACGCTCTGAAAATCTATGTCCTGATGGAAATGGGAATTTGCAAGAGCTTGGCCATATCAGAAATCTAAGAAAATTACAAATTCTTTTCGCAAGCATCAAGTATATGTCAGAAAACTTGTCTTATCTCATCCTAGTCGAGAACTTTTATCAATAATAAATGGATAGCCCAAACCAAAAGATAATAAGTCAACAAATCTTTTAATTTTTATCAATTCTTATCAAAGTTCCTTTCCGTGATTATCAAGCAAAACGGATGTGGGAAGAAATCGTAAGATTATGACAAAAAATACAGTCAACAAGTTATCAAAGCTGAAGCAGGGATGTTTTACGATTAAGTATTTGCTTTATGATTTTCAATAAAATTATCATTTTATTTGTTGTTTGGATTAAGTAATGAGAGTAATGCTCAGATTAACCTACATATTACTGTGAAGGATTCGAATTGTGTAACCATAAATCTGCATCGAACATTCTAAGAAAAAGAGCATTTCGTTAAATTATATCACTAACCTATTTTGTCAAAACTACTTTCCAAAACGTCTCAAAATACTGCTATAGGTTTGAGGTACAGAGTCTAGTTTTATTATTTATATTATTTATATGTTTAATTTGATTATTATATATATTATTTATATATTTAATTTGAAACAAAAAAGAATTTATCAAATACGCATTTTATAGAAGTGTGAAAAGACAAAAAGAGAGTGCTATCGCTCTCCTTCTGTCTCACCAGCAGCCAAGCGGTAAAGCCGCTGAACATTGCTAATTCGGTCCTGGGATTGAGTCTCGGCAAATGAGGTGGCTGCATAGGCGTTTTTTGTGGTTTACACATGTGTAAAATGAATACGAGACAGTTTCCTATGAAAAGACATCCACGAGGCATCCCTCGTGTTTCGTGTAATACATAAAGGCGGAGCATATAATAAAATAAAATAAAAACTGCCCTCCCTTTTTTCTTCAATATTTTAGAAAAGATTAAAAAAAATCAAGACGTTTTCTTAATTCCAAATTCTCATCATTTCCTTCACGCGATTTGATTATATAAAAAATTAAAAAGGTAAGTTCTGAATTCATTTTACACAAAAATGTTCAAAGATAACATTATTGTTAAAAAAAATATGCTTAAAAATAAAGCATTTCCATTTTCCCGAAACCTACCCTCACTTAATTAATTATATATATATATATATATACTGGATGTTGTGCTGCATTCGACAAATGGTCGCTCATTCGCCGCGTATAAAAGAGGTCCAGGTTCCAGAGGTCCTGGCGAAAGCATTTCACATTTTTCGTGTTCTATATATGCATGATAATTCTTTGGCTCCTATATATGCATGATAAAATGTATAAATATATGTTCTACATCAGTGACTGCAGTTTAAGAAATAAATTAAATAAGACAAGCTTTCTTTCTTTAATAATTTTTCTCCAAAATCACCGACCTAATGCCTTTAGACTTACTCAAGACAATGATATAATGTAGGCAATTTAGAGAATTGCTGAATATGTTTTAAAGTTAATTAAAAATGTTTTGAAACTATATGGAAGTATTCCTGCAGGAAACTATGCAACGGAGATTTTAACTGCAAATTTCGTAAATAAATCTTTTACATCAGATAAATATGAATGCATATATATATGTGAATATACAGATATTAAATTCCCATTTGTTGAAAAGATAAAATTTGACAATTTTTATTTAGCTTAACCCAATTTTTTATCAGCTTTTAAAATAGCAATGTCTCGCTATTTTTTTCCACACGGAAAATATATTAAATAAGTTCCAATTTTTTAAAAGGTATTTTCCATTTTTTACATTGAAGAATACAATAAGAAGAGCCGATACTCTTTTGTTATCGAGATCAGATTCAAAAATGTATGCAATGTATGCAAGTATGTATGTATGTATGTATAAGTGTACATGTGTATGTGTATACACATACATATGTACATACATATATATATATGCACACATGAATACATGCATCCATACATACATGCAAACATGAATACATCTATCCATCCATGCATGCAAACATACACACATTTATGAATTCAGTTCTGGTAACAGAAGGATACCGAGGAGTCTCACTACTCAGAAAGCTTCTTTCTGCAATATATTCGTAAAAATTTTAATCTTATTCATTTTAAAAAGTATCATTAGAAAGCATTGTGAGTATTGTAAAAGTATCGCCTATTTAACTAGTTTACAAAACTGGAACCACTTAAAAAACACTTGTTGTTCCTGTCCTGTTCATGGAAGAATGGTTGCCAGAGCCTCAAGGATTGTTGGACTTCTACTTCCATCCCAATTTTGAGAATGAGCACGTTGGCGGCAAGGCTCCGAGGGTCTCCCACCAACCTCTGGAGAGGATTTTAGACTCGCTGCATATTACCCCCCCCATGCCGTAAAGATACTATATATTTACAAACATCCAAGCCTTCTCCTGGATTCGAACCCGGGCCTTTCGGTAACGCATTAGGCTTTCCTAACCGCTATACTGTCTGGAAGGCTAAAACCAGTTGTGAAATATTTTTAAAAACTTCTGTTCATTTGAATTAAACAGTGTTCAATTAACAGCATGTACAGAGCAATCGTTGCCTTCAAATTGCATCATTTAAACTCACCACAATTTGAATGTCTTACATAAAAACAGATGAAAATTTATGTCAGTCGAATTAAAGATTTCAGAACATTTCGTTATTAAGAAGAAATTTTTAAAGCATTTTTAAAAGAAAGAGAAGAAATAATTCAGAATATGCATTTTTTTTAAACATTTTATCTACATTTCAGTCTCTCAGAATGGACTGACATTTCTACAGAATTAATTATGAAACCTACTAATTAGTCCAGTAAGTGAAAGAGCAATTTCCTTTTAACGAGTTGTTAACAACCTGCTTTTTGTCTCTTCATTTTTGTTCTACATTATTAGCGTTTCTCGGCTTTCAAAAGGAAATTGGTTTTGATTCTAAATTTCTTTCTTGGAATTTTATTATTAAAATTATGCTTATTTATATTCACTTTCGACTGCTCGTTAATCCTGCGGCATTTTGTAAATTTTTTAATCCAAAGGAGCTTTGTTCCTGATGGACTATTGTTTTCGTTTTGCAATTTTGCATTGAATCACTATAAATGTCCGCTTCACTTTTCAAACTTTTGCCACCCAATGTTAGAGTCCTGCATTATATTTGAAAAAATTAAATAATGAAAAATCTGCATAAATGTATATCTATTTTTCGCATTGTGATAAAACAACGGTACATACAGCTATGGAATTTTGAATGACGTAATCCTCCTAAGAATAATATGGGCATGTGGAAGACCAAATTTGAAAATCGATTTCATATTTTGTAAACCTTTAACTATTTTTGATTAACAAACTCAAGGATTTCAAAGCGTGCAATGGCAATACTCTACGGGGTAAAAAAAACCTTTTTATCTCCAGCGTGCGGAACTGTGCATCGGAAATTCTAAAGATATGCTCATTTTAAAATTATTTTGCGACATTGCTATTGAACTGAATTTTATGGTTTAAGTGCAAAGAACATGTTATTTAATAAAGAAAGGTAACACACAAAACCTTAAAAAAAAACGCCTCTTTGTACGTAATTTAAAATCTGAAACATTTCAGATTTTTTTTAATTATTTATTTCACATGTTCTTATGTTAACTTCTGTCATAAACAGCAGAAGTCCATAATCAGCTTCACGCTTTGATTATTTTTAAAGGAATTTTATAAATTTCATTTATCTTGAATCCAAATTCGAACTACTCATTCGTGTTTTCAAGGAAACCTTTGAAAATTCAGGTTACCTTATAAGATATTTTCTCCCCCTTTTCTTCACGCCTTTGTGGTGTGATTGGAAGCATACTCGACGGGTGTCCAAGTTTCGAGTGCTGGCGAAGTTACTGCATATTTTTCACTTCTTCTATTTCAAAAAAATCTGATGACAGTGGTCATCACTACGATTTGGCGATTGTATCCACTAATCAACATTCGCCCTTTAAAAGGGGTAGTATGTAAGGTATTTCCTCCCTCCTTCCAGCATGCCTTCCCGGTGTGGCGGTAGCACACTCGGTACGTATTCTAGAGGCCCAGGATTCGAGCTCCGGCAAGGGCACTGCACATTTTTCATGTCTCCTGCTTCACAAAAACTAATGATTTTACAATCTTTCTTTTGGTCAGATACTCAAAGCATAAACACTAAACTGATGTTATCCTCTACGTCGATTTCTCAAATGGTTTTTCCAATTAAGAAATAAATGCAATCTAAAATAATTTTCAATATATTCAATTACCACCACAAAAAATACTTTTCCCACATTTCTCAAACTTTCGATTTAGTAAGTTAGATTAGATAATTTACGTCAACAAACGTCGCGAAATAATTCAAAAAATTCTGACTGAAAATTAGTGACTTTGTTAGAAAATTAGTTAAATTTGTATTATGAGCGTTTCATTATTTTGTATACACTGTGAAGTATTCAATAATGTTAATATACGAATTCAACAGTAATTTTTCTGATGCATGCATTACACTGCCAAGGTGATATCCGTCCTAGGTCGAGCCAACGGAATTCAAAATAGATACATAAAAGAGCATCGACAAATTTACACATATTTTGCAGTGTTTCACAACAGCAGTACTGCCATCTGAACATAATCATCATTATCAATATTATTAATTTCAGTTGTTTACATGCACAATACCCGCAAATATCATTACGTATATTTTTAAGTACAGCACTACCATGCTTCTTATAAATATTTACCTAGCATATTTACCTACAGTGTCTCACAAAAGAGATGGGACACTTGTGCTTTACAAAAGAAAACTGTAATAAAATTAATTAAAAAAACATGTAAACATTTTTTGTGGGTGTGTTTCATACTTAAATTTAGTAACAATTATTACATAACATACATTTTCTCAAAATATTAAAATATTAATTTAATAAAAATACAGTTGTTAGGAACGGAGCAAAAAATGGCTCACGTAAGTGATGGGACACCATTAGATACTACTACGTACTGCAATAAAAATATTTTTTTGGGGTTTTTATTTTTACTCAAACGCAATTGGTAATAATTTATAAAATCGTCTGCAGTATTTCTCTCCAGTTTGTTTTGGAATTTTTGTGTTTTTTTATCTCTGTGCAGCCATGAATGCTAAACGAAAAGAAACTTTGCCTGAAATTCGAGAATTAGTTATTAATTTGCATATTGAATGTGGAGATTCTATTAGAGAAACTGTTGAAACAGTTAACCTGAGTCATTCAACAGTTTTCAATATCATTAAACGGTATAAAAAGAATCATATGATTCAGGATAAAAGAAGACCTGGCCGACCATCAAAGCTATCCCATGGAATAAAGCGAATTATCGTTCGAAATATTAAAAAAAATCCAAGAATGAGTGCTCCTAAAGTTGCTGCTGATTTACAAGCATTATATGGAGTAATTGTTAATCCTGACACTATTGGAAGAGTAATTCGATCTGCTGGATATCACGGTAGAGCAGCCAGGAAAAAATTCTTCGTGAGTGAAAAGAATAGAAACCTCAGACTGGCTTTCGCAAAACCAACATAAATAAGAATTCTGATTACTGGAATGAAGTTATATTTGCTGATGAGAGTAAATTTAATATATTTGATTCTGACGGTAGAATCTTGGTGTGGATAAAACCCAGGGAAGAATTTCGCAAACACACCATTTCTTCAAAACAACAATTAAAATCGGTGCTTCAAGAAGAATGGGGTAAAATCACTCCAGAAATCGCAAAAAAATTAGTCGAATCCATCCCAAGAAGATTAAATTATGTTTTAAAAGTAAAAGGAAATCCAACAAAATATTAAAACCTTTTATAAAGTAAAATTTTTGGATACATATTTGATGGAAAATTAAGTGTCCCATCACTTATGTGAGCCATTTTTTGCTCCGTTCTAAACAATTATATTTTTATTAAATTACTATTTTAATATTTTGAGAAAATGTATGTTATGTAATAATTGTTACTAAATTTAAGTATGAAACACACTCACAAAAAATTTTTACATATTTTCTTAATTTATTTTATTACAGTTTCCTTTTGTAAAGCACAAGTGTCCCATCACTTTTGTGAGACACTGTATGCACAAAAGCACATTAAAGCCAGCATAAAGACTATTTTAGAACAAATTTCAACGTGCAGACAAGGTGTGATATGTGAAAGTAAAAGGAAAACATTATGGGTAATAAAAAACAAACAAGATTCATATCAAAAAATAATAACACAAAATTAACAAATTACGCAAAATTCATAAAAAATCCGTAATAAAATAATTGCCACTCCCCCCAAAAAAATCTGAAAGCTTTCAGATTTTAACGGTCACTCAATAGAGTTTGTTAAGGTTTTTTACTCTTTCTCTGAGCTCGTAATCTACCAGTCTGCTGTTACACTCACTCCTGCTATTTTTTTTATCATTTTAGCTTTATTATTATTTTACTTACTAAGTGGTCCGCCTTAGGCACTACACGGAAAGGATGTCCCGCGGAGGTCTTTTGGGAAAAAACTAGCTTGAAAACCACGTGAGGAAAAAAGGCCCAAGTAGCCAGCCAGTTCGCCGGGACTCGAATCCCAGACCGAAATACCACTGTCCATCTGCTTCTACCGCTCGGCCACTCGTGGGCCTTAGCTTTATTTCTAAGCATCGTTTTTTTCACAGTTACGTCATGAACAATTTAACAGCAAAAATTACAAAATCTTAAAAGCGTCATGGTAGCATAAGTCTAGAATTCCAAATGCATCGGTAAGTATTGGCATACTTTTTTTTTTTTTTTTTTTTTGTTGTTGTTGTTGTTGTTTTTCAATCTTTTCTCAGTTCATCTTATCAACTTTTAGTTTTCCTCTACGATGGCTTTACAAAACATTTTTTTGTCTTTTTATTATTAAAGTTTTGTGCGTTTACTTAATTATCACGCTTACGTCGCATAAAATTCGATTCAACAGTAACATCATTAACTATTTAAAACCACCATAGGCCCACCAGCGGCCGAGCGGTAAAGTCGCTGAACACTGGTAGTTCGGTCCGAGGTTCGAATCTGCGAACGGGCTGGCTGCATGGGCGTTTTCGTGGTTTTCCCCATGTGTAACGTGTATACGAGCCAGTTTCCCTTAGAAAGTCCTCCACGAAGGCATCCCTCCTCTTAGGCAGATAGCCCTCGAGGCTTTGCCATAATTACACACACACACACACATTAAAACCAGCATATCTTTAGAATTTCCGATAGACAGTCTGGTGCGTTGGAGATAAAAGTGTTTTATTCCGTATAGTGTTGCCACTGCTCTTTTTGAAATAGTTGAGTTTGTTAATCTATAATTCATTGAAGTTTTACAAAATATGAAATAGATAGTAAAAGAGATTCGAAATTTAAAATTCAAACTTCCAAGTGCCCATGTTCGGGTGAATGACTACGCTGCTTTTTCACAATGGGAGAAACAAACATACATTCATGCAGATTCTTCATTATTAAATTTCCTCAAATATAATACAAAGAGATAATTCTTGGTGGCAACAATTCGAAAAATGATTCAATGCATTTTAAGTCTTTTGACGCAAAATGCCGTTTCGAGATTAATACAGGACTAACTTTCCTTTTGCGCTACAGATACATAAAACTAGTTAAATGGTGCGTGAAGTTATATATACCTATTTTTAAGATTACAGTGTTTACTGACGATGAGAAATTCTACAGTTCTAACACATGCAATAATAATTTAGTTCCATTAAAGGAATTTAAAAAAATTAGATGTGAAGCAGCATGCCTTTTATGAAATTTCAGAATATCTATTTAGGAGTATCTATAAAAAGTATTCCAAAAAGTTTTATATTGGTTTTTAATATGAAAATATATGTTTCCTCGTTTATAACTAAAGTCTAATTTTGTTACATTTGAAAACAGGCAATAATAACAATTGATGAATTTCATTTTTTTTCAGTTGTGTTTCAGTTTTTTAAACTGATAATCACATTCGACACAGAAAGCGCATTTTTTAATAATTTATGAAAAAAAATCAAACTCAGAGAATTTGTACGACTGTACTATCTAAAAATTATTACGCAAGCGTTTTGGGAAATGTTAAGTTCTAAGGTGTGAATTAAACTCACTAGATGGCGCAGTTTGTTACAGTTGTTCTTTGCTTTGACTTTAAATCGATCGCAGCTTAGTTACGTAGGGTTTTTGACCCGGAATTTTTCAACCGTAAATTCACCATTATTGAACCAATGACCACTGCAAGACTGTTAATCCTATGTTATATGCTGAAAAGGGGAGAAAATGCAGCAAAAGCAAAAAAAAAAAAAAGTTGAAAATGGAAGTTCTTTTTTCCTCTTTTAGTTTTCATTTCATTGTACTATATAATTTTATTCCTTTAATGGAGTGTAATAATGATGTATGACCATGGGTGTGTAAACTATGACCATTTTAGAGCCACATTGCAAAGAAAAAAAAACTGCGGGGCCACACATACAATATTTTTTAACAAATTGAAATAAAAATTAGTCCTTGCTGTTTTATTTAAATAAATTAACTTCTTTTTATTATTAATTTTTTTAATTTGAATTAGATATGTATAGGTACATATTTATTATTAATTTGTAAAAGTTTTGTTTCATATAGTTTGGATTTCATAAAAAAGATGGAAAAAATTCAAATTAATGAGATGTATGAATTTGCTTTTGTCGAACAAGCAAATCGATATCGGGTTCAATAGACGGGGTTACAATTCTTAATGCATTTTCAATATGTTTGTCAGTGATATTTGTTCTATTTTTGTTTTCTGTATTCTTCATTCTTGAAAATAATTATTCACAAATATGTGTACTGCCAAAAGCTGAAGACATTAATTAAGCATGATTGTGAAAATTAGGATATTTATCACGGGGTAGGTAATCTTTATAAAACTCCAGTAAAGAAACATTTTCAAATTTTTCTTTCAGTTAAATGTCACTTTGTAGTTAACACATCGTGACATACTAAGATATTTTTATTTAAATTTTAATTGTAAAATAAATACCAACGAATCGATTATATATGAATTAATTTCAAACACTTATTTTTTAATACAAATGTTGTAAATTTAAATACTTTCATAATTTACGCTTGGCCGCATTTTAAAGACTTTTGGGCCGCACTTTAGATGCCCATGATGTATAAGGATGTCAAACTTAAATGAGGAATTTTCGATGTTATTTAAATCATAATGTGCAAAGCCAATTGCATTATTTAATCTATACGTACTTTCATATAACTGTGTTATTATTTTCTTAATAAATTACTTGCATGTGATCAATAACGCTCGTCCAGATAGCTAAGGTTTTAAAATAGATGTAATTTCTTTTCCTATCTCGATATATCTTGATATGTAATCACAAGTAAGCACTCTGATGTTAAATCTCTAAGGTTTAGTTTAGTTGGTACATCATTGCGTATATTAAAATCAGTCCTGTGTTCTTTATTGTTTCGTTTACTCCACAAGACTAAGTAAATCAAAGGAATTTTAAATAAGAGTTTAAATAAGTTATGGAGCAAATGTTGTAATTGAAACCACCCATTGTAGCGCTTCTATGTTACTGTCTAACCCTGAACTAGAGTTTTTGTATCAGCTGGTGCGTTATCTTTAGATGAATGTCAAGTAGTTTACATGTCTTTAATGGAGCCTGTTGCTAGGATCTTAATTAAAATTTTTCATTTCATTGTTTTCTATCATTCTCGAAGTCAAATTGTCTTGGTTACTTTAGTTCTATATACGTTGAGCTGAAAATAACAATTTTTTTTAATAAAGGCTGCATTCGCAATTTTACACAGCATAATATTTTTTATTACTGTTTTGAAGAAAATGTTACATGAAACTATTAATGTATATTCGCACTGATTGTCTTTCATCCTTATATTCTCTTAGGAATATCTTCTCATATAATAAATTAATTGTCACTTCCCATTCTCTTCCTAAAGATCTTAATAATAAAGGTGTTGATGTTATCCTTTCTCGTGTACGTGGCCACACTGGCAATCTAGGAAATGAAAGGGCTGATTGGTTGGCAAAACAAGCTACACATCTTCAAGTAATTACTCCAATGTTACTTCCCAAGTCATTTTACAAGAACAAAAGTAGGGATGATACAATACTCGAGCGGAATGAACTATACAGGAATTCTACTACTGCCTCTTTAACTAAACTCTATTTTCCTTCTATTCCTCGCAGACTGAATAATAAACACTTTTTCTTCAATTTTGAAGTTACTCAATTTCTAACTGGACATGGTAAATTCAATTCATATCTGAAGAGATTTAGATTACCTAGTACAGACTTGTGTTCATGCAGTTTCGGGGGAGTGCAAAATGTCGAACATTTGTTGTTCTATTGTTCAAAGCTCAACGAAGGAAGAAAGGAATTCATTTCTAGGTTAAACTCTGTGAATATTTCATTTCCTCCCACTCTTCACGTATTTGTCAAACATAAAATAGCTTTTTCTTTCTTCTGTAAATTTATCTCTTACGTAATATCTGTAAATTTGTAAGTTTATTTTATTTTGTGTTGTGTTGTTGTATTTGTTTGTTTTTTTACTTACCTCTGTAAGCCTTGTGTAATAATGTGGTGCACAAGGATTTAAAATTTTCAATTAAAAAAAATCATTTGTGTATCTAAAATCTGTTTTAATAATCTAATTTATTTTGCATTGTCATATGCATCCGATTCCATAACTGATGGCGATTGTTTTTGAATTCATTACTAAAAAACACATATTCGTATGGAATAAAACTGTATTCAATATATGTGGAACTTCATAAATTCATGATAATTACTCCCTATAAATTTGATTGACAAGTAATTATCTCGTCATTTAGTCTTTTATAATCAAAAATCTAATGCAGACCTATAGAAATGAGTGCTTTGATACGGAAAAAATATTACATGATACATTTTACTTAAACAAACATTTTGCACATTTAATGTAAAAATATGCTATTGTTATCCTTAAACATTTGAAACAAAATTCCGTTTAACGTGTGATAAATGACATAACCAAATAAAACTAAAAATCTGAACAATTTTTTTTTTAACTTTCTAACTTTTTTTTAACTTTTTCTTTCCCAAAATGGCAAAAGAAAGAAGAAGAATTTCTTACCGAAAAAAGCTTTTAAATGTGGCGTTGTGACAGAAATTTTGAAACTCTTGTTTGAAAAACTGACATCTGGGCATAAAGATTTAGCTGGAGGCAAAAACATCATTTCGTATAAAAGCTCTGAAGACTAAAATAGAAAAACGTATTTTCTCAATAAATAAAACGCTGTCAACTGATTTTTATCACAACAAATGTTGCCATGGAATGTTATTATATTTGAATCCTTTCCCGTCTTTGGTATAAGATATGATCAATCCCCTAATGTATACCATTAAAAGTTAGTTATTGCTAAAGTCAACAATTTTGTGATTATTCATAAAACAGATAGTAAAGCAAATTTATCAGCTATTGCTTGATTTGATAAGCACGTTGCCCTCAAATGTAAACGGTTTTGGTAACTAAAAATCAGCATCTCAGCCTCCGGTATAGAAACGCATGATGATAATGTCTTTAATCAAAACTGTAATAAATACAGGGTGTTTATAAAATCCCGGACCCATTTTGATGTTTAGTAACTCATAAAATAATGAAGATATAAACAAACTTATGGCATTTATTTGATGGAATAACTTATATATTTTCCTTTTCAGGTTTGAATATCTTTACTTTTGTAAATATCGTCTGCTCGTGTGGTTAATCTCAGATATTTTCATTTTCCAGTTCAAATATCTGTACTTTTCTAAATATCGTCTGCTTATTAATTGCATTTTTCTCTCTTTTGTTTTTCGCAACTATTGCAATGTTATGGACTTTTACCTTTGGGGATTTGTAAAGGACAACGTTTACAGGAGGAGAGTGTCGAACATGGATGACCTAAAAGCCAGAATTACAACCGCAATAGCCTCTGTGAGTGACGACATGCTTGCCGGGTACTTGGCGCGAAATTGAATATCGACTTGATATTCTCTGTGCGACGAAGGGGGCACACGTGGAAGTTCACTGACAAGGTTCGTGAAACTTTTTGAGTCTATTTAACCATTTATGTTATTAATTTTAATCTATCTTTATTATTTTATGAGTTATTAAACATGAAAATGGGTCCGTGACTTTATAAACAACCTGTATTATTGTTCTGAAACGTTTTAATTCAGCTATTTGTTAATTCCTCTTGTGAAAAACTTTTATGGATGGGCTATTACTAGACTAGTACAAGGGTTTCATACTCAAATTACATGCAAGCTGAATATATGATCTGATAACAGCTGACCGGTCAGCGTTTTATTTCCTTGTATGAAGTAAAGGAAGAATTGTAATTGCGAAAAATTTCGAGTATCATATTTCAGCGAAAATATCCATTTTGACCGCTCTCGAATCCATCTGAACGATGTTTTTGCGTGACATCTGTACGTATGGACAGAAAAAGGACTCTTTTCCCCAAAACGGATTGAAAAATGGATTCAAAAGAGAGTTTTTTGTGGCGTCTGTACGTACATACCTATGTATGTATCTCGCATGACTCAAAAACGAGTAGACTCAGAACGTTGAAATTTTGTATATGGGACTGCTAAAACACGTTGGTGTGCACCACCCTTTTTAGTTGCAATCAACCTCACCAAACACACATAAAATATACATATATATACACACTCTACTAACCGGCTCGATGTGCTAAAATTTATATTCTTATATGTTGGTAAATTGTGCACTTCTTGCTTTAACGGTATTTGAATTATGATGTTCATATGTTCCGGTTAAGGTCTTTATCTCTCTAGTTAATCTGCATACAACAATTGTAGTGGTAACAATTTAAAAGTTGTTAGAGTAGTACTGAGCGTAACGAAGCTGCCGCTTATTTACATTTGAAATTCTTAGTAGAATAGCGACTTATGTCAGCTTGTGCACTAACTTCAGTCCATTTTTTAAAATAGTGACTTAAATCAGCTTGTGCACCAATTACAGTGTCTTTTTGCCGAGTGGGACCCAAAGTAAGCTTTTTGTTTTGTGCACAGAAAAAGCTGTCTTCCTGCCCGCTGGCCGAATTTCTTGTTTTAGACTAGAAACTTTAATTTTAATTCTTAAAATTCTTTTTGTACCTGTTTTTATTTGTATTTTGCGTTCTATGTTTTTCTGTATTTTATAATTTTTAATGAAGATGTTTTCAGTTTTTATTTATTTTTGCTTTCCCGGGAAAGGAGAACTGAATTAATTAAATCAAAAATGAATCTAATGAAATTCGAAGCAATAAGTTGAAATGAAATGCAGCAAAAATTGCATATAATTTAATAGTCTGTACAAGGAAGCCATGATGTGTTTGTTCACATCAGATACTTTTTAAGCAAAATAAAAAAATTTTGTCAACAAAATAAAAAAAAATATTTTAACAGAATTTTAAATTTCGCATACTATAGGTTTATCAAAATATATGTAAACAATATCAACAAAGGAAAATAAATTATATTTATATAAATTTTCTATTTACAATCTGAATTTTTTACCTGAAAGGCATTTTTGTTGGTTAATTTCTGTAATTCAAACATACTGACAGCTAAATATTAATATTTCACACCGACATTTATTTCAAATAATTCTAACATGTTTAATTAATCATTAAATAATTTACTTTAATTTAAACAAAAAATAAACAAACTATGATAACCTTGTCTTTTCCTCTTATTCATTCAATTTTTTTTCGGCACATAAATAAAAATGCATATGCTTGTAAAAAAAGATTTGTAAGTTTCATACGCAAATATAGTTTCTTTTTTTAGTGTCCGTACAATGGGAAAAAAATGTTTGAAATTATCTTCATCGGGAGTTGTATATGCTCATCGGAAAAGCGAGTTTATTTCTTTAAAATTTTAAGTGTGGAAAATGTTGTTCATACATAAAGAACTCTTAAAAAAATAAACAGTTTTTTTTAATGCAAAAATTCCTAATTGAGCTTGCTTATTTTTTGAACAAGTGCGAATAAAAATTAATCAATCTGTATCTTCAACTCTTCAAACAATATTTATATCACACTATAAATTAACCAGAAAGCCCGGCGGTCATACGAAATGACCGTTCTTCTAGATAATATAAATTGTAATTAAAATGATTTGTGCAAAGGTGTCTGCGAATTCAAACTGAATTACCCAGGACAGACGGCGAGGACGTCCCTTTGCTTACAGCCCCACGGGATTTGCCCCTTCTACTTGCTTAATTGCTTAAAGTAAAGTGCAATGAAGGAAACCACTGACGGTAGATTTCTTAAGAGCCACCGCTAGCTCAATTAATAAAGGTGATTTAAATAATAAAATGTTAATTCACATGTCAAAGATCTCTTTGTACACAACATTTCTCGTGTAGATCTTTCCATCATTTTTAAGCTCGCCTTGCAGAGGACCATCCATTATTTTTAATTTTACGTCCGTTCTTTCACGAACGAAAGTTGACCGTGTCCAAATGCAGGCTCAGGTAAAATAATGCCAACAAGCTTAAGCGTTTGGCCCTGAGACTTGTTGATGGTCATAGCAAAGGGAAGTTTTACAGGAAATTGTCTACGTCTCAGTTGAAATGTCAACCATGTGCCGTGGCAACTTCACCCCATTGGCTAGTACAGTTACGCAAGCAACCAATAAACTATCGGCGACAAACAGACACTTAAGCCGCATATAATAAAGATTAGTTTATTTTATAGATTTGCTGGTACGTTGTTCACGTTCATTTTTAATAGTATTCAATATAATGTAAACTTGAACTTAATAATTGAAATCTTGAATTACACATGGTATTTGCAAAAAATATATATTATTACTGGAGATGCTAAGTCTACAAGAACTAGCGTAAGGTTTATAAATTTTCAGGACTAGTTTCTAAGCTGTAATTATAAATAAGATGCGATCAAAATGTTTCCGCTTTCGAGCGTCGCTGCAGCATATATGCAAATTAGAGCATCCCAGACGTGAATATATAAGAACCGATATCTTGGCATGGGATTGCCGCATTCGTCTATATCCGAAGAGTATGTGAAAAATGCTCAAACCTTAACAATTCCGAAGTTATTACCAAATGCGTCCAAACAGAACCAATGTGCTGTTATTCTTCTTGGTTGCCAAAGAACAAAAATCGGTAGACATTCATCGGAGAATAATAAAGAATGCGTATAGAGAAACTTGCCTGTCGAAAGCCACTATTATAGAATGGTGCTGTATGTTCTGTGTATGTTAGCTAATCGACTCAAGAAGTTCATCTGAGACACCCTCCACATCCATTACAGACAAACAAGTGCGCAATTGCAGACGCGATTAGGGCGGAATGACGCATATCCGTTTGTACGCTGTCCAAGGATCTCGACATAAGCTTCGATAGCACGCAACGCATTATCCGATACAAGTTAAGCTGGATACCGTAAGGTCCGCAGCCAATGGATATCCAGAGCATTTGGATTCCGAACAAAAATCGAACCACGGCACTTTGTCTGAAGCACTTTCTGAGTTTCAATGTTGAAGGCAACAAGTTAATTGAGCGCATTGTTGTCGGCGACAGAAACTGGTGCCGCCACTGGTTATTTATTTCAAGGATCTAGGTGTCTCCATCATTGGGGAAGGAAACTGTGAAACACTGGAGAGATAAGGACGCGCAATTAAGGCGAAACATCCGGGGAAAATGCGGCATGGGGTGATTCTGCTTCATGGTGATATTGCAAATGTCATAACGTGAAAGTTACACACACTAAAGTGGGAGACATTGGAGCACCCGCCTTACAATCCTGATCTCTCAACATTAATTTTCATGCCTTCGTTTTTTTAAAAATGTTCTTGAAAGGTCGACGGTTCCGATCGAAAGGAGAAATGCAACAGGCAGTTTCGGACATCTCCAAGCAGCCGAAAACAAAAGTACGGTATATTCAACTTGACAAAGCGGTGGGATGATTGCCTAAATGCTCAAAGCGATTTTGCGTGGCTAACATACCAAATCTGCAATTTACCAATCCATGATTTTGCGTGGCTGACATACCAAATCTGCAATTTACATCCTTCGAACGGAAACGCTTTGAACTCCCCTTTATTCTACAGAACCTTCATCTTTAGAAGGGCAGATGACCAAAAGAGAAAACTTGCCCTCAAGTGTAAAAAATGAGAGAAAGTGTCAAATTACTGACACCATCTAATATATTTATAAATAATGAAAACAACAATGAAATAATTTCTTTAAAAGATGAGGTAATTCTATTTCGCCAATGGAGAATGTGTTTTGAATAACTTTCACTGCAGAAAAGCGGAACATGTGATTTTCTGACCAACAGTGTTGGTTAACAGTATATTTATGAGTTTGGTTTTTCCTAACATATGCGTCATGTTTCTTAGGGTGAAATGTTTAGGCTTTTTTACTTTGACCAAAGTAAGTTAAACCACAGTGGCAAGGAATCATATGCATGTATCCACGAATTCATATTCAGGATGGGTCTTTAAGAACGTATTGTGAATACTTAAGAGTCCACTACTAGGTGAC
This sequence comes from Stegodyphus dumicola, assembly GCF_044657685.1. Lineage (NCBI taxonomy): Eukaryota > Metazoa > Arthropoda > Arachnida > Araneae > Eresidae > Stegodyphus > Stegodyphus dumicola. The sequence continues at coordinate 57,503,922 of NC_140770.1, read as the reverse complement.
AAAATAAGAATTTATTGTCCAATCTATTATCCTTTTCCTTTGCAATGATTTTGCATTAACTGAATTGGATTTTGCATTAACTTTCGTCGAGGACTGTGATGCGACTTTTCTCCCAGTATCCTCGAAAGGAATGTAAACCACCTTCCTGTGCAAGAAAGAACAATGGCAACATAAACAACCAAGCTTCACAAGTGTCAAAACCGCATCCAGTAGAAAGATGTGGTAGTTATATCCACCAGTAACCATCTTACTAAATGTGGCAGCAAATCCAGTGTTGTATGAAATGAGTATTTAACAAACCTTGCACAGTTCGTGAAAAATGCAGTGATCGTGCCTTCAATATGATGCTTCCTGCGTTTAACAGTATGCATATTATTTAGTATATAAAGCAATATTGGTTCAGCAGACACAGTAGACGTAAAATATTTTAGCATTATTTCTAAATATGCTGAAATTATAAGTATTCAGAATGTAAAATTCATGGTATCTCTGCTTATTATGTTATAGTCTGTTACAAGCAAGAGTTCAACTGGGTTTCTTTAGTTGCACGAAGCAGTATTAAGAGAAGTAAATATAGCATTAAATACGAATATTACGTTCTAAGGGTTCTTCGAATTTAAGTTACTATGTTAACATTCTATTCGAGGAGATATATATTTACAAAATGCTTTTTCACAAATTGTTTCTTTCTTTCAAGATTGCATATAAAATCAAACAGTACACGTTTCTCAAAACAAGTTTTTAATAGGAGATTTAGAAAATATTAAAATATTATTTTTTTAAATAATTTTAATATTCTGCTTCGGGCAACTAATCGTTGACTAACAGTTATGACATTTTATCAACCCATGTCGAATTGATAGCAGTACGCATTCATCTTTCGAAATTGAAATACTATTTGTTTTTTTCTTCTTCACTTCAAATATTTCATAATGTTATTAATAACGGAGTGTTGTAAGATTTCATTATCAAAAATTTGATAGCAATTATAATCTTAATTGGTTTCATTTAATTTTTGTTATCCGTCCAGGCCAGATCCGTAATTGCAGTTTAGGAAAAGATGTTCGTATTTTGCCAGAGGAAAAGTTTAAAATGTAATTAGTTTAAAAAAGTAAATGGTAATTATTTAATCATCAACGGCAGGCCAGGCTTTCGAACTTTCAGCGCTCTTATCGATCCATAAAGTTGGTTCTTTAGCTAAATTAAACTAATAATTCAGAGCGAAATATATCTTTTTTTAATTATAGCTTGTGAAAATAGCTTCTCTAGGGCTGTAAGCAGTTATCTATGTCTTCTGTGCGCGGTCCTGATCGACGAATACTTATTCATCATGTTGTATCATGATCAATGCTGTTACTTTCAATTTAACTTCCTTGTACGAAGTAAAGGAACTATTTGTAATCATGAAAAATTTCTAGTAACATGTTTCAACAGAAGTATAATTTTGACAATTTCCGAATCAATTTGGACGATTTTTTGCATGATATCTGATACTATTATTATATACGGACGCAATAAAGGAGGTTTTGGTACTTTTCCGTTTCGCCGGCGCGCAAATCTCGCCAAGCAGACTTTATTGGCGACAACATAGATTACACACATAAAAAATGTTAACAAATGTTAGTTCTAAGAATTTTTTATTTTGAAGGTATAAACATTTTAATATCGTTTAAAATTTTGTAAAAGGCTAATAAATAAAGACAATAAATTTGTAAAAAGACATTAATTTAAGAATTTATTATGCTTTCTTAGTTTAACAAGCTGATTCGCCGGTTCATAATACGTGACCCCAAGTGATCTCATTTCACATAAACTTCGCAACAAAAATCTAATTGTCTCCGTAATTATCTACATTAATTTCAAGTTAAATCTTAATTTGGAATACAAGTTTAAATGTAAGAATTATTTCAATTCGTACGAATACCTTACTCAGAAATTACGTAAAACCGCAGTGCTTTACTTCGCTAGTGTATTCTCATTAGAACTGATGAATTTAACCCTTTGTCTTTTCTATATTTTCGCCTTCGGGTGAGCGGTGTTATTGCATTCTAATTGACTTAATTACCGCGAATGACTTTAGAGTATAAAATTGTACTATCTGGTAAAAATTCTGTGTAATTGTATGCCAGTATTGAAAGAACCAATGAATCTGATAAGAAATGGCTGCGACTTGTTTTGAAAATGAGGTGTAAAAGGTTACCAGCGAGAAAAATCCGTTTGGCATCAGTTGTACCATTATTGGCGACTTTATCGCCTGCGCTGGCAAAACGGAAAAGTACCGAGGTTTTTTTTTTTCACAATGAATTGTAAAATACTAGATTTAAAATGGATTCAAAGGGGATATTTTTTCGTGACGTCTGTATGTACCTATGTATGTAAGTATGTATGCGTGTATCTCGCATAAGCCAAAAGCGATTAGCCATAGAACCTTGAAATTTTGAATATGGACGGTTATAGCATCTGGTTGTGCAACATTTTTTTTTATCAATTCGGCTGTACCATATATATATATATTATACATATAGCCACCCTATTACGTACATATCCATACATACAACATTTTTAGCAGTTTACATTCAAGTTACTTTAAAACTATTTTCGGAATTAAACTTCCTACCTATGGGTTCACTCTTTTTAGATACTTCTACTAAAATTAATATTAGGAGATAATATAATCAATATTTCTTTCGTAAATAAATTATATATATACATATATATGTGATGTACCAGCTTTAGTCGTAGCTTAAATTATCAGACGATAAGTTTAATAAAACAGAATCCATTTATTATTATTCAGAAGAAAATAGCAGTTACAAAATCAGATATCCGGAGTAAATAGAAAGAATTACTAATAACTTTTTGTATGAAGTTTACTGCATCGTGGCATTTAAGAAAAAGCCCCCGATATTCTTTTGCGAGTCCTTTTATAGCCTCCGGAAAGGCGGAGCTTCCAAGAAATGACGTCAGCCTCATCAGCCAATCCAGTTCGCTTTAAATACTTCCAGAACATTCTAAAACTGTACGTGTAGAAAAGGCGGGAAGAACAACTTGCCTACGGGGCTGTGGATTTAATTCCACGTACTTTCAAATAAGAGAACGTCGCCATTAAAAATGAAAAGAACATGCAGTTAGAAATTTAAGTGTATTCTTGACTATGGAATTTTATTATTGCATATATATATATGTGTGTGTGTGTGTGTGTTTGTGCGTGTGTATATTTATATGTTTGTGTAAGATATAACAAAATACGATGGCTGCTTTAAGAAATAATTAGCGGTCTCAAAATTAACGAATCTAGATTTTATATTCTCCCCCTAAAGATCTTTCCATGTTACATAACGCTGCTTGAAAAAGGTAACCAAAACTAAAAATTAATTAATCATAGCTTAGAATACCTTCTGCATATACTCGGTATAAATACCGCTAGGAAATAACCTACGTCATCTTCTTTTCCCTAACTTCTGCTTTGCCAACACCGAGCTACTTTGCCTTGCTGAAATGCTTATGTCATACCGTTAACAAACCAACGTACATAACTGTCGTACTTCATTATGATCTGATAAATGTTTATTAAGATGGTTTGCTACGGGGGAAATAAAGATTGGGAATTCTTCAAATTAAATTCGTTTGTGTTAGCTTCATCTTCCCGTCTTTCCACTCAACTAACGGAAGCTGCTTAACAACCATCTAAAACTGCACATCGAAAATACTACATATATACAGCTAACGCTCTTACCGGACTTGAAAGTCCTTACACGGCCTTTATTTTCTCAATCGTTGCTCATAGTTATAGCCTTCCTATTATAGAAATGTTTTAAACGGTAAAAATACTCACGCTTTGGCAATGACAAATTAAAAAAATCTGATGTGTACACCACATGACTTCCTTGTACGGACTATTTAATTATACGCACCTTTTTTTTGCATTTCGTTTAAACTTATTGGATTTAATTAAATCTACTTCGCCGACAGCGCATAAACCGCAATAGCATAAATGCATTCTTTAAAATTCACTCTATTTGTTTAACATAGCGACACTCTGGAGCTAGGTTCACTTAACAGTATTATATTTCGTTCATGTTATAACTCAGAATGCGCAAAATTTATATCATTTAAAGAATTATCGAATCGTTGCCACATGTTCTGTTCAAATACTATAATAAAGCTGGAACGATATATAAAAGAAATTAAGCAAACTAAACAAAAAAGAAGCAGTTTTTCACAGACGATTGAGTATTTCTCATTCAATTAATTCAGTTCTCACTTCGCGAGAAGGCAAATATACATAAAAACTCAAAATATCTGTATTAAAAATTACTAAGTATTAAAAATTAAATTACTAATTATTAAAAATTAAGTAAATCTTAAACACTTCTTTCCTTGAAAAAATTCCAGAAAGGATTAAGCATGATTTAAATCGCAATAATAAAAGAAGGCGTTATCTTTGTTGTTGCGAAGCTACGCTTCTCTAGATTGGCAACAAATCCACTACTCTGCTCTTTCAAATGTAAACAAGCAATGGCCGCTATCAAAAAAAAATATTAGGCTTAGTTGCACTTAAACAACTTTAAAATTGTTGGTAATTCTAAAAATATTGCATACAGATTTACTAAAGGCATAAAGACCTTAACCGGAAGACAAGAACAACATAATTCAATCATTTTTATAGCAAAAAATGTACAATTTACAAACATATAAGAGTAAAGAAAATGAGATCACTGAGCCGGGTAACAGAGTGGATATATATATAAATATATTTATATACGTTTGGCTCCGCCGATTGCAACCAAAATACGAGGTGCACATGTACATGTTATAGTAGTCCTACATACAAAATTTCAACGTTTTGAGGCTACTCGTTTTTGAGTTATGCGAGATACGTACGTACGTACATACGTTCGTACAGATGCCACGAAAAATTTTCTTCAGAATTCATTTTAAAGCAGTTTTATAATTTTTTTGGAGGAAAAGAGTGTTTTATACTGTCCTTACGTACATATATCACGGAAATACATCGTTAAATTGCATTTGAAAGAGGTCAAAATGGGATATTTTCGTTGAAATATGCAGCCTGAAACTTTTCGCGATTACAATACTTCCTTTTTACTTCGTACAAGGAAGTAAAAAGAAAAATTAATTTTCGAAAACTAACGAAATCTAACTGCATGCATAATAACAGTTTATATACTTAGTCTAACAGTTAACACGAAAGAATGTTTAATATAAGTTTATTGTAGCAAATATCTAACAATGTTTAATATCAGTTTATTATGTTTCTATCAAGAATATGTAATAGACCATACAAAGAAGTAATATGATGTTTTATGTCTTCTTTGTTCTCGAAGTATATAATACATCTTAAATATTGCTTGTGAAGAAACATATGCGAATTCAAAACAAAAAGCAAAAAATAAATGGATTATGTCTCTTTCGAAGAACAGCACTAGAACTTGCAGATAATGATATACTTAAAAATTTATCTTTATTGTCATATTTCGGAAATATCCCGTACGAAAGTTCTTCCCTTGCATTTTAAATTCCATATGCAGTGCATTCTGAAAATACATTCTGCATGATTTTGTCACTGAAAGAGGAAAAGGAGTTGAATGGAGCTAGAGATATTTCATATACAAAAATTGCAGTTTAATAGAACTGCATCGAACTCTCATCAGATTCAAAAAGTGAGAAGAAATCGAGTTTCTATCCCTTGAGAGATCTACAGACAGCATTTTGATATCATCCTGCTTATGTGAGCATGTACAAATAATAGTATTCTGATTTATTATTTCGAGCTGAGCACATTTCCCTGAAACAAGATAGTTACTGAAACTGAGCTCGTAGTTTACTTGCAACGTAAGCCATTAGTGATTTACGAAAACTAAACATAGTGGTAACTTAGTATACGCTAGTAAACTATTCCAGATCCTTAGACGTATAATTAATTCCTTCCTATAAAAAATCTTGTTGTTATTGTTATAACACTCTTTAATACTAAAATACAAACGCAATGGGAGAAACATATATGTTTCACCCATTGGATTTAATTAAATCCTAATAACATCCCATACGCTGTCGATGGGACATAGATAGGATGTTTTTAGGATATGATGGGATGTGTTTAGGAGGTTAGTGGGATGTCCTGAGGAAGTAGTAAATAGGAGTTCATATCCTAAAAACATCCCGTACGCTGTCGATGGGACTTAGTTAGGATGTCCTGAGGATGTACAGGGATGTGACGTTAAGCACTCGGGAGGAGGTGTTTAGGAGGTTTGCGGGATATTCCGGGATGTCCTGAGGATGTGCGCATATCCCTCGGGATATCCCAAGGATGTTTTTGTGCTATGTGGGATTGTTACGAATTTTGTACTTGGATAGGTAATTTTAGTGGAATTATAAGTAAAACTGTTCTATTTTTCTGTGTAATGTAGCGCGAGACAAATTTTAAGAGAAAGCTATGCCGCAAAAGTAAGAAGAGTACAGCAGCAAGTGCATTTAACATTGTGTAGATGGGTATCGCGGTAATTTGGCGAGAAATCGCCAAATTTGGCGATATTTTTGTTCGGGCTCTGTATCACCATAACAAGTATTGTAAACTGAATAAATGTAAGTGACTACTATGTTAGCTGGAACCGTAATTCCACCCTCGTATTTCTTTCTAGTAATTTCGAGAAACAGAAAGTACTAGAAATATCTCGCGGCCGGTTGAAACTATTTAAGACCGAAGAGAGAGCATCTGCTCTCAGTTGCTTAGTTATTGTTCTTGCGAGGTATTTAATTCCGTGTGAACTGAGATAACCGAGTTAGCTTTCTCTTTAGATACACTTTGCGTTGTGTTTAACGCTGTTTGTAGTTTGAAGTGTAACTCCTGATTATACTGTGTGATACTGTGAACACTTGTACGAACATTTGGAAAATTCCAGAGCTCTAAGATATTTCTTTTGATAAATATAAATGCTTTTAACCTATTATCGGACTTGTGCATCAATCTATTGCGAACCCGTATGCACGTAACAATATACAGCACATGAATGCATAATATATTAAACATAAACGTTTTTCTTTCATCCAAATCCAAAGAAATTTCTCAACATGCTCTGATCTTTGTTTGGAAATCGATTTCCACCCCCCCCCTCTGCAACGTTAGCCTTTTTTGAAAACTGTCTTTGGGCCCTATGGCCCACCAGCGGCCGAGCGGTAAAGTCGCTGAACACTGGTAGTTCGGTCCAAGGTTCGAATCCCGCGAACGGGCTGGCTGCATGGGCGTTTTCGTGGTTTTCCCCATGTGTAACGTGTATACGAGTCAGTTGCCCTTAGAAAGTCCTCCACGAAGGCATCCCTCCCCTTAGGCAGATAGCCCTCGAGGCTTTGCCATAATTACACACACACACACAAAACTCTCTTTGTTTTTCACAGTCACAGATATCGTTGCTCTCGACACACGATATGCAACAGCCAAATTTCGGATACGCATGCTTTCTAGCAACCTCATGTTCACTTCCATGGTGATCCTAACAATTTTCTTCGTTGCTCGACTCCTCCGAATAATTTTCTTAAAACTCATTGTTAATAAATTTGCAAAACATTTACGTGAAAAAGATCAAAATAACGTGAAAATTGAGAGTTATAACGAGGTTTGTTTACTGAACAGTAGAAACAGCGTACTATTGTTCATAGACATTGGAAGCATTCTCTCGAAAGGATAAACAAGTATAGCGCACTCAGCCGTGACTCATGAACTCGAGTCTCATTGCAAAGAGATGTCGTATACCAAACAAATCTTTCCTGTTCTAAAAGGATGTATACCAAGTTGAACGTACTTCAAAGTCGACGTACTCCGACGTCGACTACCATTGTGATGCAAAAAGAAGTAGTATGGAAGCTAAGAACAGTAACAATAAAATAAAAAGGTAGAACCGATAATTATTCTTATGGGCACCTTTGAAATTTAGCATAGGTGTACAGGTGCTCAGTTATTGATATAAAGGGAAATTTTTGTCATTGACAGGAAGGTTTTAAAGGGAACTGCCACTATCCCAAAAACGGTTAATTTCAGAAAGAGGAGATTCTTAGAGACATTCCTTAGTTAAACACTAAACAACTCAAAAAACGAGATAATGCACACATCTCTTTTGAACAGATTCATTTTTTCTTCCTTTTAAAATATTAGATACTTTTTGAAATTTTAGTTTTACGAATTTATACGACAATGTAAATTAATGCGCATTTTTACAACAATAGAAGTTTTCTAAAATTTATAAACTTATCTTATGATTTCGAAACCATCTCGGGAAAAGAGATCTTTTATTCTTTAACCTAGTTGTAAATATGCAGTTTACTTAGTTCAAGAATAATGAATTTAATATATTAATTTTGTTAAAGGAAAATGGTTTTTGGATTAAAAAATGTATTACATTTGATTCTGTTCGTTGGTATGGAAATGTAAAACAAATTTCTCCAACGCCAATGCAAATTAAAACGTGCATTGATCGGGGCCTTAGGTAATGAATATTTTATGAAGGTCTTGAGCACGCGGATGTATTTTAATATGATTCAATTTTCTGAAATAAAAATTTCAGACTCAGTTAAATAAAAGTAGCTTCTTAACTATAAATTGTTTATCAAGAAAATGTATAAAAATATTATACTTTATATCCAACTTAGTCTGAAAAATCAAAATATTGTAATACAACAAACATGTCATTACATATGCAAAAATAACACGCCCAACAAATATTAATTTAGAAGTCAAACAACAAAAATCCACGGAGAATTTTACCTGCTGCTTTGGCAGCTTATAAGGTATTTTTCCCGCCTTCGTGGTGTGGTAGTCTGCACGCTCAGCGCGTAATTGAGAGATCCGTGGTTCGATTCCCGGTGAAGGCGTTGCATAATTTTCATCATTCCTGCTTCCAAAAATTTCTAATGGCTCTACAAGTGGCGCTCGAACTAAAAGGGTGGTGGATGGCGATTCTCCCCACCCAGGATTTGGCGAGTGGGTCCCCTAAAAAACCCAGTCGGCATTTAAAAGGGGGAGTATATAAGGTATTTCTCTCGCCTTCTTTGCGTGCCTTCGTGGTGTGGTGGTCTGCACGCTCAGCGCATAATTCAGAGGCCCGTGGTTCGATTCCCGGCTAAGAAGTTGCATATTTTTCATCTTGCCTGCTTCCAAAAAATTCTAATGACTCTACAAGCTGAGGATGATGGTTCGGTTAAATCATCGAAACTAGTCCTGTGAAAATTTGCAAATATAACGCTGATTTTTGTTGTTCGACTACTAAATTAAACATGCCATATTTTTGATTTGAAAGTAACTATTATATTAAGCGTAATATGTTATTAAGATTTAATGAAACTGAGAAATTACAAATTTCATGCTTTTGAAGAAACATTCCTGCCTTAAAAAAATATGCATTTCGAAATCAGGCTCTCTGCTTAACCGTTCGTACCAATTCAAATGCCAGTGGTCTTAAGGTAATTTATTTGTTTTACTAATAGATCTAGTGCGCTTAAGAAACTTATAAGATCTTAAATGCGTAGAAATTAAATTAAAGTCATTCTGACCCTAATAGACTGACAAGCGAGCTATCGCTCCGTCTGAAATATTATGACAAAGTCCTTAGAAGGGTGCATATCAGAAATTCTGAAACACTGGTTCGACGGGCGGACCTCGATCCGCGGACGAATTTGACCGGTCTCGGAGATTTTTTACCTGTCCGCGTTAAAAAAAATTCTTGTTCAAAAAAATAATGAAAAAAATTCTTGTTCAAAAAAATAATAAAAAAATTTCTTGTTTATTTTTACGTTCATTTAGGGCATTAGTTACGTTAATTATGTTAATTTACGTTTATTTTAGAATATAGAGTCCATAATTTTGTCTTCGAATGCTGGCAACACTGGAACGTGCTCACACACTTGCCACTTGTTTAGTTTCGCTTTTTTTTTTTTTTTTTTTTTTTTTTACTTCATGACGTCTTTACGTACGTGTATACTTCTGTATCTCGTATAACTCAAAAATAATTTATATTAGAACAACAAAATTTAATATATGGAACTCCTATAGCATTTAGTTGTGCACATCCCTTTTTTTATTGCAATCGGTAGTACCAAAGGTAAAATTGCAACCAGAAAACTATTTGATGTGTATTCGGGATATTTATAATGAGGAGGAATTTGATTTAAATCATATCAAAGACGGAGTACATCGAGATGAAATACTATATTTAGTAAGGAATTATAAGCCGAATAAAATAAAAACATCTGCCCTGAAGATGAGGATAGTGCTGACAGATCAACTTCCAGTTCATTGCGCGCCGCGACGTTTTCCCCCCACTCCCATATCTTTGGTACTGCCGATTGTCAAAGGTGGGTATACAAGCATCAAAATTTTCATATGAAATGTTTTAATTAAATACTACGGAATGGTTGGTTCACCATTAGTTTTAGATTACAGAACAGTGGTTTTCAAATGGGAGAAGGGGTGCAGTTTCAGGAAAGTTAAAGAGTCAATTAAGGAAAACATTTGTTAGGATCCCTATGGTGATGAAGAAAATATGAAGATGGCACAAGTATTCGCAACTTCATGATTGCGTACCGTGTACCAAGTACCATGGTGTCTATGATTATTAAAAAAAAGACACTATTTCCGAAAGACATTCCGAAAGCGGCGAAATCTGTTACCAAACGAATATCAGAGATATCAGAGCGTATTGAAAAATTGCTTTTGATCTGCGTAGCAAAAAAAAAAAAAAAGGCATGTGCAAAAAACCGCATCATGTGCGCTATGTGATTTATGCAGAGTGTATGTTTCACTTGCTGCATTTTGTATTTTACCATTTACAATAATATTAATAGCTTTTTTTATATGAATGGATTAATTATTATCTCTTTATTTTTATTGTAAAAGTTCGTTTCATGTACGGATAAGGATCTGGAACGAATTAATGACAAATACCGAGGTACAACTGCATTAGTACATTTGTCTCAGTTTAGATGATTTCAGGGCAGTCAAAGCATTTCATTACAAGCCAGTCAAAGATCTAACAATATTAATATTATCATCTATGACCATGCATGGCTGCTATAGCAACTTTTCTAAAATGCAGTTTTTTTCTTAATTAATTTTCTTTAATTAATAATGGGAAAATTCTTTTTCTATCGACAAAAAAGTAGTTATTATTGCATATGGTAATTGCTGTTGGTAGCAATTTTTTAACAAACCACGGAATAAAATTTAAACTGTAGAGACATTAGGTATTTTTAAAAGCAGGAGAGATGAAAAATGAGCAACGCCTTCGCCGGGACTCGAACCACTTGCCTCTCGAATACGCGCCAAGCCTGCTGCCCACTACGAAGGCATGCTAAGAAGGCGGGAGAAATACCTTATATATTCCTCCATTTAAAGGGCGACTGGAGTTTTAGGCTCCGTTCAGACGGTGACGTAAAGGGCATAGAAGCTTAGTCATAAGGGCATAATATACGGGAGTTCCGTTCACACCTGCGAGAGTGGTGTGTAAGCCGTGGCCATTGAGAGAAGCTAAATTTGCGCATAAGTGGATGTGTCTACAACTTTCCCGTGCTGTTCTCATGCGTGACTGATTTCCCGCGTTCGCTCTGCTTGTTTTGTAAAAGCGAAATCTTCTGCAGAAAGCCGCTTCGTTTTAGATTCGCTCTGATTGGTCGACGCTTATCCCAAACTCGGCATAAAGTTGAAAATTTTGAACCCTATGCCACGAGCTCTAAACCAGATTTTGTGACTTAGCACAGACTGGTTGCCTTGGCATTTTTATTTTATTCGGCTTTAACCACTTATGCCCTTTACGCTCCCGTCTGAACGTAGCTATAGAGGAGCCAGTCGCTAAATCCTGGTGGTGAAGAATCACCATTCACCACCTTTTAGTTCGGGCGCCACTGTAGAGACATTAGGTTATTTCAAAGCAGGACATATGAAAAATGTGCAATGCCCTCGCCGGGGATCGAACTACGGACCCCTCGAATTCGCGTCGAGTGTCATGACCAACTACACTTCGAAGGCGGGATAAATACCTTATAAAACGTTTAAATATTTTATATATATAATTTAATACCAAATAAAAACACCTCAAAATATTCTTCATTTCTCTAGCTATCCGAAAGGACGTAAGGTGTTTACTTCATGTGCCACCGAAATAACTTTGGAAAAAAAAGCATTATTGTTAAAACATTTATGATATTTGATCTACGGATATTAAATTTTTCGTATTCTTATCGAAGTTTCGAGTTTCAGTGTCAGAATATCCTTTTTTTGTTTACAAAATTCTCCTTTTTCTATAAGAGGTGGTAGTGAAAACAAATATACCTTAGCCCAGGAAGCAACCATTTGATATCTAGGGAAATGACACTGTGTCCAAAAAAATATATGCATCCAGAAGAAATCGAGCCAAAATCAGGAAACTCGGCAGAAATGCTGTCTGATAAGAGATATGCAAACAATTTAAATTTCGATGCCCATGAGACAATTGTAAGCGCGCTATGCACATATGAGATGAGCAGCTGGTAGAGATTAAAAGTATAGTTGCTAATTCCGTAGGGCTATTCAAACGAATCTGTCGACTTAGATGGACACTATTGTAACTAGAGATGTCCCTGAGATGTAACCGGCCGCAATACGAACAATTGTCGGACTTAGAGAATGGGCATATAGTAAGGGTCTTTTACAGTTGGGACCGCCCACCAGCGGCCGAGCGGTAAAATCGCTGAACACTGGTAGTTCGGTCCGAGGTTCGAATCCCGCGAACGGGCTGGCTGCATGGGCGTTTCCGTGGTTTTTCCCATGTGTAACGTGTATACGAGCCAGTTTCCCTTAGAAAGTCCTCCACGAATGCATCCCTCCCCTTAGGCAGATAGCCCTAGTGCGCTTTGCCGTATTTTCAATACACCACCAACACCACAATTGGGACCATAATAGTTTCGGGTCTATTATAGTTGGGATATAGTAACATCCGATGGAACCATTATAATTTCGGATACTTCGTATTTCTTTTATTTTGTTTTATTGTCTTCTTACATTCCACTTTTTTTATAGTGAACTTTTTACATAAAAAATTATACATTTTAAGCTGTATTAAATAATTTTAGAGTAACCTGTCCCATATATTATTTTATCTCGTTTCTTTCTTAGTAATAATGCTTCATATCAATAATCAATAAATTATCACTATATTACTTTTTCCTAATCAATTGGATCTTGAGTATGCTGATGAGTTGCCAGAGCATTTCGGCTCTCGACCCCTTAAGGGCCTTTCTCACTAACAGAATAATCTGAGTTATCTGAATTTATCTGAGCTAACGGAACACAACTGACGTAGCCGACCCATCTCCAAAACCAGGTTTTTTTTTTTTTTTTTTTTTTTTTTTTTTTTTTTTTACCAAGGGCAGCAAGTTGATAAATCTGAACTACAGACACAACGGAGCTAGACGATACATGGAACTCACTCCGTTAGCTCGGGTAAACCACAGTAGGAACGGGCCTTTACTTGTCACTGACAACCTTTAAAATTTCAACTCCCCTTAGGGGATCTATTCCGACCCCGCTGGGAACCCCTGATTTAGACATATGATGTGGCGCTATTTCAATTTACTAATCTCGCGAAACATTTTCATCTCATAATATGCAGGATATCTGCAAACTTTTACTTTTTAGCTCGAAGGGCGTGTTAGCCCAGAAGAGCTATTAATTTCGTTTTGGCATTTTGTGGCGTGTCACTATAAGAGCATTTCTCTATTCAAATTGTTGCCACTAAATATTAGACACCTGCATTATATTTAAAGAAATTAAATAATGAAAAATCTGCCTGAATCCATGTTTCTCGCGTGAAGAAAAAACTGTACCTAGAGACATCAAATTTCGAATAACGTAGTCCTCCACTCGAATACGGGCATCTAGAAGCCCAAATTAGGAATTTGGAATTTGTTTTATTATCTATTTCATATTTTGTAAAACTTTAATGAATTTTTAATTAACAAGCCCAATGATTTCAAAGTGAGCAATGGCAACACTGTACGCTGAAAAAAAAAAAAAAAAAAAACATTTTTATCTCCAGCGCGCGGGACTGCTTATCGGAAATTTTAAAGATATGCTCTTTTTAAACTATTTTGTGATATTGCTGTTGAAAATAATTTTATGGTTTAAATGCGACCTTTGCTCATAATATAAAATCTAAAAGCTTTCATATTTTTTTTTATTTTTTATTTTTTATTTTTATTTATTTATTTATTTATTTATTTATTCTATTTCTTTTACTTTCTGTTATTTTCCAAACGAGGAAATTATTCTCAGAAGACAATTTTGATAGTTAAGCAAATGTGTGTGATTTGTTTTGCTAGCTCGTACATTGGTATACTCAATATTATTGTTAAATACGGAGTCATCTCATAGGAAAGTTATATTAAACATGATAGGCCTAAGGTTTTTGTCTTGGATCTGATACACTGTACACATTTTATGCATATGGACATACAGTCAAAAGTCGTGAATTCGGACACCCATAATCCGGAATGATCTATAATCCGGACCTCAAAGATACAAGCTTTTTGCGCATGCGACGCGTTGACGCATGCGCATAAGACCTTTACGGCAGCGAATATGCGTGTGCGCATGCCCAAAATACGTGCACGCATGCTCGTTTAATGTATAACGGACTGTATAAGCTAAGCTAAAATTATCTAATTCATTTAATGTTGCAGATTGCGTTGTTCCTTAATCTTCGAATTGGATCCGGCTTATTATTTTTTGCAGACTGTTAGAGCAATTTCATAAAAGTAAGTTTGAACTTTCGATTATGTCAAATAGAATTTCCGATATATATTTACTAATATGTAAAGGATCTACAAAGCAAAAGTATGTTTCAAAGTCCATCAAACAAAAAGTAGAATTGCTGCAAAAAATGGATAAAGGCATATCCTTTGTTTATCTAACCATTCCGAAATCTGTTTATCAATTTTACGCTGCCCTGCGCCGGGGGCACGCAGCGGCGCGCAATGAATTGGAAGATGATCTGTCAGCACTATCCTTATCTTCAGGGCAGATGTTTTTATCTTATTTGGCTTATAATTCCTTACTAAATGTATTTCATCTCGATGTACTTGTCTTTGATATGATTTAAATCAAATTCCTCGTCATTATAATTCGCTTCCGATAGCGAAGAAAGTAAAGTAAACAAATAAATATTAAGCTTTTTTTTTTGTGTGTGTGTGTGTAAATTTTGATACCCTTTAGATCATAATTGTTCTTTATTTCATAAATTACGGTTTCATATTTTTAATTTTATAATTTCTGCATGCCATCTTACCAGATTTAAACTGATGATCTATAATCCGGAAAAATCGATAATCCGGAATCGCCGAAGTCCCGACAAGTCCGGATTAACGACTTTTGACTGTAGTTGATGGTACACATTAAGTGATACATCATTTGATGGTATAGCAATTACATAGCCATGAAAAGACAATTATGTGCTCTTGTGTCATGCTAGATACGACTTTTACCTAAAAATCCTTGAAATATTAGTACTGTTTGATTTTTCACAACTTTATCATTGAATTTTACACACAACCCACTGAACTTCTTCCAAAATTCGTGTTTCATTGCTTATGCCTTGAATATATTAACATAAAATGACGGTTAAGATTTTCTCTACGAGTAAATTTTGCGTGAGATACTACATGTTTGCATGAGCAAAATACATGCAGCGTAATTTAGGAAAAGTTCTTTCTTTATAACGCTTGCTTTAACTTAACATCTTTCTTTTTGCTTCGGTTCACTATTCTGCTATCTTTCAAATGTAAACAAATATGGCTGCTATGGTAAAAAAATTAAGCTTAGCCGCACTTAAACAACTTTTAAATTGTTGATAATTCTACAACCATCGTATTTAGATTAACTAAAGGCATAAAAACCTAAACCGGAAGATAAGAACAACATACTTCAATCCTTTTTAAAGCAAAAAATGCACAATTTACTAAAAAAAAACTGAGCAATATATATTTTATTGACGTCGTCTCATTTTACTCAAACATCTCCGAATTCCTTTGGATTACATTTTGCTATATTCTCTGTAAAGAGTGTAACTTTTAAGTAAAATTTCGCAATAAATTACCTGGAAACATTATAATTACTGTATTTCGAAATAAATTACAGGCAATAACTCATTTACTACTTGAAAGGCGAAAGAGAAAATCAAATTCATTTAAGATAAAATTCATTCAGAAGGAAAGAAAGGAGAATCTCTTGAATGTTGGCGATCATTTTCCAACAGTTGGAAAATCAAGACGCCACTGTATTCGTTGTACAGAAATGAACATAGAAAAAAGAACAAATATGAGTTGCCCAATTGTAATGTTCGTATGCAAAGAATGCTTTACCCTGTACCATACGATTAAATCTATTTTAGCTAATAAAGTTTTCTAGAATAATAGATGTGCTTATAGTAAATCGATCGCAATGTGTGGGACATATGTATTTCACCATTAGCTACGGCTGGGACATATGTCTCCGAGCCTTTGGCTTGAAAATCGTTTCTCAAGAAATGTTCCAAATGCTAAATTTACCTTATTTGTGACATACTATTTTGTTCACTTGGATAGAAAACGAGGTAATTTTTTTTTTTTTTTGTCAAACTCGTAGTCAAAGGGTTACACAAAAAATATTTATAACCTTTGACTTTGACTAAATTGTCATTTATTTAAGAAATGTATATCTACTGAATTCAACTATGGAATTGTGTTTTTCTTTCCGTTTTCCTTGTTAAAGTGTCAATAAAAGCCAGCCTTTCTTTCATCATTATTGGCGGCATTTTGCATTTCAATAAAACTGCTCGAAACGTTATTTAGAAGCAAAACTTTTAAGTGCCTCCCAACCGTGATAGTGGTTAGCGAAGCTGACCACTATCCGATTGTCGGAGACTGTAAACGTTTCTTTTCTTTGAAACGTGTAATAATGGGGAATAAACTGTGTTTTGATTCTTCATCAAGT
Source organism: Stegodyphus dumicola (assembly GCF_044657685.1). NCBI lineage: Eukaryota > Metazoa > Arthropoda > Arachnida > Araneae > Eresidae > Stegodyphus > Stegodyphus dumicola. Next base: position 57,486,914 of record NC_140770.1, on the reverse strand, counting down.
GTTGTCTTCAATCACTCCAAATCAACGAACCTGTAGAACGAAACAATATAATGATACAGAGGCTGTTCACACATTTTTTAGACGATGTGTATTGTATTCACAAAACTAAATTACATAAAATTCTTGTGTTTCTATTTGACATCCCTTATTCTGAACTATCTTTCGACAACGCAATTTCCAAGATAATAATGCCTTTTGAAGTGGCAGAAGAGATATTCTATCCCATTCCTTTCGAACAGCTTTCCAGAGTCCTGTTAGGGTTTTGGAACAACGTTTGGATAATGCAGTTTTTAAAAGTCCGAAAGCACAAAAATCCATAGGCGACATATCGGGAGATTTAGTAGGGATATCAGTGAAGGGTATGGCCTTGAAACCAGTTTTTTGTTCCATTTCTTTTAGGAAAGTTACAATGGATTTTGATATGTGACTGCTAGCTTTGTCCTGATGGAGTCTCACAGATGGATGGCACTGTGGGTAAAGCGATGGTATTTCATTCAGAAAAATTGGCGATAAAATATGTTCCTGATAGCATATGAAGTTAATCTTGACATTTTTTTGCACTCTCTTTATTTTTAACTGGCCATTATAAGAAAAACCAGCAACAATCATGAATCCCTTAGAAAAACATTCTTTCGATTCTTTGAACCATGTACTTAAATTTTTTCTTCCCTTTTATGATAATAAATGGCTCCTTTTTTTGTTACAGTCATTTAAATACACCCATGCTTCATCTATTGTGACAACTGTTTTCCATTTTCCTTTGGATAAGTGTTTCTCATATAGAATTCTGCAGCGTGTCCTGCGTTGAGCGATATGCTTTGGAAGAAGACGATGCACATCGCGTTTTTTCGCTTTCTTAAGATTTAAATCAACGTTTATCATTTTGTTTACAGTGAAAACTGAGCATTTTAATGATTTTGCAACTGTCCTTTCACTAGGGGAATTTTCTTTTAATATTAAACAACGTACCTTTGCAATAGTCGTAGATGTCCGTTTTTTCCTTGGATACTTGTTTAGAAATTTTTTCCCACTTGAGGCTCCAATTTGACGTTTTTTTCCTTTCTTGTTGATTATATTACCTATCGACGCTTTAGATATCACAAAACCATGACTCTCGCATCGTTTTTGGATAACGGAGTATGCATATTTCTCTTCGGAAAGAGCGTAAATGTAGCCTTCGAACCACTGCTTTGTTAAATTCGCCATTTTGAATAAAAACAAAACTTTCAAGCCACAGACGCTCATTTTGACTTTTAAAAACATAGTACAATTGCAATTACTTCTTTTGCAGCAAACGAAGTTTTATTACCGCTTACCAAAATCGTTTGAAAAATGTGCGAACAGCCTCTGTACATTTTTTTTTTTTTTTTTTTTTTTTTTTTAAGCAAAAGTCTAAGTTAGGGATTCTGAAACTTCCCCCTTCGGTACCCTGTGCTAAAACGAAGGACACGGGTTTAAATCCCGGAAAAGGCATGGATGTTCATAAATGTATAGAGTCTTATAGGCATGGGAGCACTCTAAGTATGCGGCGAGCCGAAAATCCTCTCGAGGGGTTGGTGGTAGGGGAAGAGAGGGGAGGACCTCGGATCCGTCTCCCTGGCTGTTGTCCATCAAAATTTGGAGCGTTGCAAATGGAACAAAATCGTATACTGTGACCAGAAATGTGCTCAAATCTTTTGCCAACGACAGGTGCAATCTTACGCTCCTCTCCACCATGAATCTCGTGGGCTTGTTCTGATGCTACTGTCAGACAAGTGAGATAAGTCACAATAACAGCAAACATTTACATGCAATCGCCCATTTCTCTTAAAGAAGGTTTTAAGATTAACGGGCGCAATTACAACCGAATCATCGACAAACTGCGAATGTCCTGATTTCAAACGAAAGTAATAAATTAATGCATAATTGATGATTCCTGAGCTGTGTCTGAGAACAAAATCTCATTGCAGTTATAAAGCTTCAGGCAGCGAAAAGGAATTAATGAATGTAGACCTCACTGTTCTGCAGAGAATTAACTTTTTATTCTAATAAAACGGTTACAAATGATGAAAGCATTTACAAAAGAAAAATAACTTCACTGACTCTCTCTACTTTAAATTCTTCTCAGAATATTTAATTCGCTTATCCAGTTAACTCAAACTGTACATGAGCTAGTAAACATGGTTTTAGTGATTTTTCCCGAGCATAATTGAAAGGCAAGCGCAAATTATTATTTTAAGATTTTTCTCTTCTTTTAACGAAGCAAAGTATTCCGAGGATAAGAAGATTTTAGGAAGCTAAATTATGCATCGAAACAATTTTAAGCTTCCTTTTTATTATTATTTTTTCTGTTTAAAATAAAGCCCTGTCTTTTGGAAAATAATTTTGCCAAAAAAATTATTGAAAAGACTACAAATAAGTTTTTCTGGAGTCTGTACTAGCGCATAAAGAATAAGCCCATAACAAATAACATAAGAATAATTGCAAGGGCTCTACCTCAAAGTAGCTAGTGAAGCATGAATATCAAATTTATGTCAAGGCATTTATGGTAATCTATTTACCTCTGAGGATTAAAAAAAGTAATTTTTTGTTAAGACAAATAATAATATTTTAAATTGGAAATTGTTGCATCACACGATCAAAGCTTTTTTGCACATTGTCATTACCTCGTATGTCACACGGACGTTTTCCAATCTTACCTTTTTACTTCCATGTGCGACGTAAAGGAAGTAATATTGATATATTCCGGGTATCATATTTCACTAGAAATACCCATTTTGACTGTTGCTGAATCCATTTGAACAATGTTTTTGCATGTCATCTGTGTGTAAGGACAAAATAGAGGACTCTTCTTTTTTTTTTCCCAAAATGGATTTAAAATCGATAATTAGTTTAAAATTACCTTATATTATATCTTTAATTCTATGTTTTCAATCATATCTCAAATTCACAAACTTTAACCAAATTTTTAAAACGTTGTAGAGACATTAGGTAATTTGGTAAGCATGCAAGATGAAAAATGAGCAACGTCTTCGCCGGGAATCGAACCACGGACCTCTGGAATACGCACCCACCGTGCAGACCATCACACTACGAAGGCATCCCAAGAAGGCGGAAGAAGTACCTTATATACTCCCCCTTTTAAAAGGCGACTGGGGTTTTTAGAGGAACCAATCGCCAAATCCTGGGTGTGGAGAAACATCATCCACCACCCTTTTAGTTCGGGCGCCACTGTAGAGCTATTAGGTATTTTTTTTAACCCGCGGGAAAGCGCGTGGGGTGTATCATACCTCAACCCTACATAAAAGTGAAATATTCCTAACTTGTGAAACTGAAATGCTGTGCTGCTTTGAGTAGTTGGGTTTCTAGTTGTGGTTGACGTTCAGAACCACTATTTCTTTGCCTGTGTGTTTCAGGAAAAGATTTATCGGTATTTTGTTGGAACTGGGGTATGACACACCCCACGCGCCTGTCCGCGTAAGTGTTTTTCTGACTGAATATTTAGTTCAGAAATTTATTTCTAGAGTGTAACAGTAAATATTTCTACTCGCAAGTGATTTTAAAGTACTTGACATTAAATTCTTATAAATTTCTAACTGCATTTTGGTAAAAAGAATGACTCCCTATGAATTGGAGATGCAACGCCTGTGAGATTTATTAGAAATATTTGAAAGCGATGAAGATTGCATTTCGGAAACTAAAGATGAAACTAAGAATATTTTCTACACTGTTTTGGTTTCGAAAAAGATAAAACATTAATTCCTGATGTTCCTAAAAAAAGAAAAACTGTTCTTATGCTTTCAACATTATATAACAATCATACTATAGATGATACTATTGGAGAAAATAAAATGCAAGGAATTATATGTTTTTATATGACTAAAGGAGCAGTGGATATGGGGGATGAAATGTCAGCCAACTATTCAATTGCCAGAATAACAAGGAGGGGGCAATGGTAATTTTCTTTCCTGCACTGAATGTTGCTGTAATAAATACTTGAATTATATTACATTCAACTGCTAATCCACCAACCAGAAACAGAAGTCTGTTTTTTAAGGGTTTTGAAGGACTTCGCATTAATGAAAAAAAGTATTGAACAAAGATCAGAGATTAATTCTTTACCAAGAAACTGACGTACTGCATGCAAAACAAAAGCAGAAGTTTCGAAGAATTAAAACGCATACATCAAACTCAAAACAACTAAGTATAGAAGATGTGATAATTTCTTTGCCCTCGCGCTAAGGACAGAAGAACGTGAATGCAATGTTTAAAATGTGAAAACATTCTGTGCCAAGAACACATGAACGTATTTCGTTCAAAGTGTGAAGAAATAAAATAAGCATTGTGTATTAGAGATGCAATGAAACTTAGAGGCATGATGTTTATTTTTTTATTATTTTCTAAGATTATTTTGGAAATTAATTTTTTGAAACCCAATTATTATTCACGTATTTATAATACACGAGAACAAGAAAAACAGCTTGAAAACTAAATAAAAATATTTTTATCGTATTTTAAATATTGGGGTATGTGATACCCCACGCGCCTATTCTAGTAACTTTTCTTGGTGCGACTTCCGCCGGGTTAAAACAGGCAAGATGAAAAATGAGCAAACCCTTCTCCGGGAATCGAACCACGGACCTCTGGAATGCGTGCCCAGCGTACAGACCACCACACCACGAAGGCATGCTAAGAAGGCGGGAGAAATACCTTATAACGTTAACAGAGATATTTTTCAAATGTTAGATACAGACTAAAAATAATGTTTTTTTTAACATTTATTCCTTGGATAATGCTTCTATTATATTTAATTTCTTGCATATGTGATGCATATTTTTCGATAATAAATATACTTTAAATCATTTTGTTTTATAATTTACTTTCGCTAAACAGATTGTGGATCTTAAAGAAAGATACAGGCTACTCTCGAATATCCGGATGCAGATTATCCGGTTTGCGGATTAGCCGTGCATATGATGCATATGCATTCTTAACGCTATGCGCGAGTGTGCGTAAATCAAACGCATGCAAGTCCGACTATGCCCTAAAAACTGCCCGCTGAATTGTGTCTTCAGGTTTAGTTTCAACGGTTACGGTTAATTTTAAATATTCGTGCTGCATGTGCATGTCAGATAGTTGATATTCGTGCTGCCTGTTAGTTGAAGGATCGTTTCGATCGATCAAAGAAATTTTTTTTTTCTTTGTATGCATTTTCTTACATATTTTCTTCTTTGAAATGTGGATCTAAAATTTTTGGACTGGAAAATGAATAAAAAATAGGCTAAAAGTACTAAAGTGCAAGTTCTTTTCGAACATGGGAAATCGAGAACAAAGCTCGCCAAAGAATTTGCAATCTATTGGCCTTTTGAATTCAAATATCATAATAAAATAGCACTTCGAAAATTGCGCAGTGATATTTGACAAGTATTTAAACGTTCTCAAAAACAAAGTAAAATTACAGATTTTCCCATGCAATATACATAAAAATTGCTATTTTGTATTATCCGTGCTTTTCAATAATCTGCCTCTCCGGGATTATGCCGGATAATTGAGAGTGCATTGTATAATTTTTGGGGCCAATTACATAACAACACATAATAGACAACATAAAACAATTGTCAACCTTCAATTAAACACATAATATAATTGTCAAGCGGCAAAACTCTTTTCTCCTAATTTTCCAAACTATTGTCAATATTGTATAAAAAAATTAAATCTCCTCATAGGAGATTTCAATTTGTAGATATCGGTTCGTAGTTGCGTGCAAATCAACATGTGACCACAATTAAGCTTCAGACCCAGATCAATTCTATTTTCGATCCGAACACATGATAACATTTTTTTCGTTTTCTTACGTACAGACTTCACGCTATATGTCCATCAAAACGCATGACACAGATATTTATAGATATTTAAGGTATATTTATTAAATAAGCACTGCTGGATCTAATCGCTAACAAGGAAAACTTTCCACGGAAGATGGAACTTCTACCTTGCGTGCGAAGTACAAAATCCGTTGCCAGAGCATTGTGACGTCAGACCAAGTTGGCAGTGTGCCTTCGATGACGTCATAATAACATCTAACCTAGTGACGTAGTATCGAACGGCTGACTTCAATGAGCTAAAATGTTTTGGACAATGTACGTGAGTTAAACATAAAAATGAATGCTTTTTTTATCCTGGGGGTTGTATTTTTGTTCTATTGAACAAATCAGAGCCACTTCTCATCTGAGAAGTGGATTCTGAGGTATTTAAAATATTTTGATACAAAAAAAGTGTAAAATGAAATACGAAGATTCTTTGAACAGTTACGACTATGCGCGTTCAAAACAAAATGCAAAGAATGTGAAAAATGTTTCTAAGTAAAAAACATATGAATGTTATAAATAAAACATCTGAACGCTGTTTCTAAATTTATAAAAGAATGTGTAGTAGTTTAGGATACTTCAGTTTAGTGACATTTTTAACGTAAAAAAATGCAAATATTTTTCTTTGTGTAAGGTAGAGATCAAGAGTTTTTAAATTTCAACGTGGATGAATGCATAACGAACCTCTGTTGAATGAGACGAAAAATATGCGAAAAAGTAAGAGATGCTATGCTGAATTTGAAAAGAACTAACTGGATGATTAATGGATAGAAAGCATCTTTAAGGCCAAAAGCAGCTGAAAATGCTTTTTCAAAAGAGAATATATGCAAAATTAAGCAGAAGTTGGAATCCATTATCGATAAAAAGAATTTAACTCTCTCTGCAAGTTTCTCTGTACAAACTCACGTCTATACAAAAAATTTGCAGAATACATGAATTTCCAGTTGCATTTAATTAAATTTCTTTTCTATTCTCAGTTAACATCAGTGCAATCTGTCAACTTGCAGATGGAAAATGCTGCAGTAAGTAAGGTAAAGAAAATTTGATAATCATGTAAATATAACATCTACCACTTTTAGCAAGTTATTTATTTTTTAAATGACGGCACTGATATCGGTTGCTGTTTTAATATTTTCCCGTCATTTTATTCTACTTTTGAATTTTCAAATAGTGTTTTAGTGGCGCCATCTGGGAAATAAATAGCTAACTAAAAGAGACCGATCGCATACTATATTAGTATTACCGAAAATTTATTTAAGTTCACCGTCACTAGTGACTATTAGTTACTCCCCCACGTGAGTAGAATTGGTGTGCCCCTTCTGCACTCGTATCTGAAAACTGCTCTCAAGTGTGAACTAATGATGCAGTGGCAAAACTACTGGGAAACAAGCACCACAGGCAGAAGACTGTATGATTTCCAACCAAAAGTTAACCACAATTTAAATAGCAGTTCTTCGCACCTCACACAGTATCTGGCAGGGCATGGCTCATATATGTCCTATCTTCACAGATTTCGCCTAAGAGGGTATCCGGACATAATCCCGACAGCCGAAATCCCGACAAGCCAGAATCCCGACAGACGGAATCCCGACAAGCCAAAATCTCGACAGGGTCGAAATCCCGACAAGCCAAAATCCCGACAGGGTCGAAATCCCGATTGTCCAATATCCCGACAGGGTCAAAATACCGACACGGGCGAAATCCCAATAAGGCCTAATGACCCCTTAACATACTTCCACAGCTGCAACTAGTATATGCTTTGATGACTAGCAAATCTGAAGAAAATTACAAAAGATTATTCCAAGATTTAATTGATTTCGCTGAAGAAAATAATATTGAACTGAGGCCATATAGAATCATTAGTGATCTAGAAAAGGCAGCTATAAATGCTCCGCGAACTCAAAATGCTGTCGAGGACTGGCACAGAAGATGGGAGACCTTAATTGGACGGACCATGTTGGAGTTTATAACATCATAGAAGGATTTCAAAAAGAACAGGAGCATGTGGAATACCAAGTTGAATGCATTCTTCGCGGAAAACAACAACCAAAACGTAGGAAGGTAGATGATGACAGAGAAAGGAGAATTATGACTGTTGCGGACGATCGTGATAATCGACCTGTGATGAAATATCTTCGTGCTATCGCTCACAATGTGTCACTGTAAATATGTCGTTTGCATGTGTAAGTGATGTTTTCTTTTTCTTAATAAAAAGAATTTTATAAATCTTCATTTCAAATTTTAACGGTCATTTCAATTTGTTAAAAATTATTTAAGTAATGACATAATTTTTATGATTTTTTGATTTAAACTTTTAATTAGTAATATGTAATAGTTAGTTAAAACTGTATTTTATTAAGCTAAATTGAGTGTTTGTATTTAGATATTAACTTGTCGGGATTTTGGACAGTCGGGATTTTGGACAGTCGGGATTTCGACCTTGTCGGGATTCTGGACACTCGGGATTCTGACCCTGTCGGGATTCTGGCTTGTCGGGATTTTGACCCTGTCGGGATTTTTACCGTGTCGGGACTTTGGGTTGTCGGGATTTCGGCCCTGTCGGGGTTTTGGACAGTCGGGTTCCGACTGTCGGGATTCTGGCTAGTCGGGATTTCGGCTGTCGGGATTATGACCCAGACCCGCCTAAGAGAATGTATTTGTGGCAGTACTGGTGACGCAGATCACTATCTGTTTGACTGCTCGCACACAGGGAATTCACATTTAAAAAGACCAACTACAATCAATATGCCAGCATGGTTCAAGAACACAATTAAGAATAAATATACGCTCAGCCGCATTAGAGACTGCACTACCATTGCTAAAAGCATTGCCGTCAGTCTGGAGTGACTACTTTCCTTGGGCACCGTGCCTTCAGCAGCCTGCTCTGTACATATATTATTGTGTTTTTTTTTTTTTTTTTTTTTTTGTTTTTGCTGTTTTTAACTATATTTAATATTATGATTAATCCAGAACTTATTTAATGTATTCCACAATTTGTAATGTATTTGGTCATCTTTACATCAGTACCTGATTTTTATAGCACACTCTTAATATAACTGTATGCCTAACATGTACGATAATAATGAAAAGTGTTCCGCTTAGTCTCAGCAGTCCCCACCCTGCACCTTCTTTCCATGCTCTGGTCCCTATTTCAATGTTCCTCGTTTGGTGGCCAATCCCCGGAGGACACAGTACTAAGCTCTTTAATTATGTTTATTCATGTATTTATTTTTAATTCCATTGACGGGATCCAATAGGCTGAAAAGCATCTAACCCAGTGGGCCAGCCGTTTCGTCGATGGTGAAAAGAAAGAAAGTGACTATTAGTTAAGCGGTCAAACTTTCAGATACAGTTAAAGGAATTCTCAGAATTTGCTATATTTTTTTAAGTTTATATAAATTGGTATGTTTTATATCCCAAATCGTCATTATCTTACGGCATTCTCAGAATCTCTTATCTTCATTATCTAAAGGAATTCTCAGAATTCACTATATTTTTTTAAGTTTATATAAATTGGTAAGTTTTATATCCGAAATCTTCATTATCTTACGGGTATATTCAGTAATGTACACTCACGTTTGTGAAAATTGCAACACCAAGAAGGAATCGTCATAATTGAATGCAATTTAATACACAGTTGAGTGGTAGTGGTACAAATAAATGATTAAATGTTCAAAGCAAACAAACAAGAACAAGAGATCAGAATCAGTATTTTGTGTGGCCACCACGCGCCGCAATAAGTGCTGCTACACGACGCGGCATGGAGTCAAACAAAGTTTGAATGTCTGACTGTGGAAGAGCATTCCATATCGTTTGTACGCGTACCCAAAGTTCGTCTGCAGACGCAACAGGACGAGGATCACGAGCAAGACGCCGACCAATGACATCCCACACATGTTCAATTGGCGACATATCCGGGGAACACGCAGGCCAAGGAAGAAGCTGTACCTGCTGCGCTGCAAAGAAGGATTTAACAATCCGAGCAGTATGAGGGCGGGCATTGTCCTGTTGAAATAGCCAATCAGCACGCCAGTCTCTATGCTGATTGGCCCATTGTAGCCGCAGGCGGCGATGGTCGTGCGTTAGGGGGATCCTGTATAAAGGAGTCCGTGCGCGCAGTCCACACTGCAGCAGACGTCTACGAATTGATGAAGCACACAGTGAAACACCTGTAGCTATTGACCACAGTGCTGCCAATTGTCTAGAGGAAGCTGTACGGTCCGTCCGCGCCATGCGGACCAGGTGTCTATCATCGCGAGCTGACGTCACATTTCGGGGTCCACTCCCGGATTTCCGAGTTGTCCGACACTCGTCCGTCCACTGCTTCCAAACGCGCATCACTGTGCTGCTGTTACGCTGCACACGAGAGGCTACTGCACGATACGACAATCCAGCTTCACGAAGGCCGATGATTCTCCCTCGTTCAAACTCTGTAAGTTGTTCAAATCTCGCTCTCTTTCGTCGACGAGGCATAAGTACAGATTGAGTTAACGTTTACCACTAGCAGATAACCACCGATAACCATACACGCCTCGCTACAGTCGTCTATTTATTCGGATCCATCAGCCGTTCAGAGGGCGCTGCTCAGCATACGCATGCGCTACGGATTTGCAATTCTAATCATTTGCATATCATGCGCTACTTTGCATTTCCTGAAAATTTCAGCTCACTCGCGTAAGTCCTTCATGGTGTTCCAATTTTCACAAACGTGAGTGTACAAACCATGCCCTGCTCGTTATAAATCACTTTATCTTTTACTGAGCTTGTTTTAACTAATTTTTTAGTTAAGAATAGTTTTTAAAATAATTATAGCGATAACTATATTTTATACAAAAAATAATAACATTTCTCTTAGCTCAAAAATAAAACAAGAAATAAAAACGTACAAAACAAAATATTTTTAACTAAATTCGTTTGAAGCATTTATTGAGTTTGAACTTCAGTAACGCAAAAGAACATCTTTATTAAGTGTATTTCGTCAAGGATACATTTGAAAGGGCACATAAAAGAGAGGAGCTTAATGCAATTACAAAGGAATTGAAAGGTAAAAGTAAAGCTATCTCGAGCAAGCACTGTAACTAAATTGAACCTGAACTTCTGATTCAAAGCTTTTACAGCTTTTCAAAGGTACAGTTCCACTTAGAAAGAAAGAAAATAAACTCCATCTATTAAACTTCCGATCTGTCCATCACGATATAGAAACGCGATGCTTTTTTTCTGATGCTACATCAAAGATTTTAGCGATTCCTTTAATATTACATCTCAATCTTGGGTTTTTCACTAACAATGGATTTTTTTCTTTAAAAATAAGATTTAAAAGGATATTTTTAATTATCTCAAAACGAATTGCTTACATTTTAGATATTTCAGTGATTCCTGGTGTGGTGTGTGGTGTATTTAATTATGGCAAAGCACACTAGGGCTATCTGCCTAAGGGGAGGGATGCCTTTCGTGGAGGACTTTCTAAGGGAAACTGGCTCGTATACACGTTACACATGGGGAAAACCACGAAAACGCCTATGCAGCCAGCCCGTTCGCGGGATTCGAACCTCGGACCGAACTACCAGTGTTCAGCGTCTTTACCGCTCGGCCGCTGGTGGGCTCCAGTGATTCCTGTTATTTTCTCTTAATTGTATTACACCTACATACGCCACCTTATAGGATTCTGCTGTATCCAGAAGCTTGCGTCAATGTTTTACAGACCCTTTTATTTAACTCTTAAAATAAATAGAAAAGCACTGCTTGTACGACAGACAAACTCCCTCTACTTGAGAGTATTTAAATCAACATATTGCTGCGTTCTTCGGATTCGCGGATTTGAAGTGACTAATGACAAGAAGAATCAAAACAAAATTTATTCGCCAGAATTACACAGGAAGGTTCTAACGACACGTTTACAGTAGTCCAGAAACTCTGAAACAATCAATAACAGAGTCTTCAGGCTGTAACGGTGAAAACTGCTTCACGGCAAAGCACTAAATTACAGCTCCCGACTCGGTTTTGTCGTTCTCAAAATAATCTACTGAACTCAACGTTTATTATTATAAATAGTCATATGAAAAGAACTGCGGGATAGTCTTGGTGAGCCTCTTCTCACCTATTAAAACTGTGGTATAAAATGGTCATCGAAAAAATTGTTCTCTACTGTGCTGGAATATGGGCAGTTAATATAATTAAACACGCTCGTCGGCTATTAAATTCTATACGCAGGATGTCTCTTCTTCACATAAGCAGAGGATATCGCACATCAACAACAGCGGCATTGCAAGTACTTACAGGTTTACCTCCAATTGACCTAGTAGTAGAACGACAGGTCACTCTCTCTCGAGTCCTTCGTTTAAAAGTAAACAGAACACTCTTACTATCTTACTGATTATGAATCAAAAGTGTTAGAACTCCTTTCTCATCCAGCTCTGAATGACTTACAGGCAAGCATCAATACTAAGTTCATTAATTATCTTCCTAAAGATCTTACAATTTACATGGATGGTTCTAGACTAGATGCTGGAATAGGATGCGGATTATGAATTTTACAGGATAATGAGACTCTCCACACATGGAGAAGAAGACTCAATTCAAATAATTCAATTTTCCAGGCAGAGTTAATCGACATTAAAAAAGGCAGTCCTAATTTCGAATCGATTTTCAAATAGAGTTATAATTTTACCGACTCACAATTAAGTCTTCGAGCCATTGCTGGAACACAATCAAGGACCCCATTAGTATTTGAAATTCAAAAACTCCTGCTCAGATCTCCATTAGAACTAAGACCGGCCTTTTGTTGGATACCAGTACACATAGGAATAGTAGGGAAAGAACAAGCAGACAAATTAGCCAAAAATGCGGCTATGACCATACATCTACCAGAATATGCATTACCATTTCCAGGATGTTTCCTTAAGCAAGTGACATTCGTTACTATGTGTCAAGAATGGCAGTTTCGCTGGAATAACGGTACAACGGGTCGCAGAACATACAAGTTCATCCCCAAAGTATCTACCGATTTATCTACGTTCTCTAACACAATCACGAATTATACAACTCGTCATGGACCTTTTATGACTTACTTGAATAGATTTGGCCTATCAGAGAACGACTTATGCAGCTGCGGTCATCAGAGATCACCTGATCACTATGCGTTTAATTACGTATATACGAAAACTTTTCATCTACGACAACCTTCAGAACAATACTGGGTAGATTGGCTTAGCCAATTATTGAAATCAAAAGGAGCATTAAATAAACTTAGTAACTGTATAAAAATTTGTTGCAACTTAAATGCATTTTCTTCTCCTGAATTAAATTTCAATTAGTACGTTTTATTGATTTTTTCTTTCTTGTTGTTTATAACGTAATATTATTTTTCACCAGTACACTTTTTATAAACTATCTTGTTGTATATATTTAAATTGCCCTGATGATTTTTTGTAGCTCATTAATAGAAGTTTGTATGAAAAACTCATAGCTCTTTAATGATATCAAAACGTGTAGTTCTTTAATTAGAAGCAACTCTTCTTCTTACTCAAGATTTTGGTTTCCTTTAGTAATGTAGTTTCCTTGTTTATACTTTCAGGTATGCTTTTTTTTTTTTTTTTCCAAAATTTAAATGTGCATCCCTTTTTTCCCCTCACTACTTTGCAATATTTGCACCAAGTTACTAGAAATTTACTTTGAGTATCTTTTTTTTAGTTATTATTATTTTTTTAAATTTATATCATAAACACCTCAAGTATTGATTTAATTGTTATAATACTTTTCAAATTGTTATTGAATTCCTGCGTCAAGTGTATTTTAAAATTATTATCATATCTGTCATTTTACGTACAGTATAACTGTTTCATGGAATCATTTCATGTAACGCTTTATTTGCTGTAATGTTTGTAAAGTATGTGTAGTAAGTGGGGCACTGTTTTAAACAACTAATGTAATCACCTAACGCAATGTATTACCTTTACCGTATTTTGGTTCATTCATATACCACCTATTTACATCATTCTTAAATAATTATTTATGTGTTATAAAATGCTTTGCATTATTACAGTTATTATGTGAAACAACAAATTTAATGTGTCACTTGTAGTACTGCATTTAGGCAACATTTTAAAAACAACATTTCATATTTAGTCGTATTTAATTTATAATATTATTCGTACTTTATCATAGCTCTATCTCATAATATTAAGGCATTAAACTATGGAATACCATTAAATTATGTATTCGTGTATATTATTACTAAAGGCACTATATTATTGTACTATAATATTATACACTGACGTTTTGCTTATTGTCATATGTAGCAAACTTATGCGAGATGTCGTGTAATCATTTTTGTAAAGTACTTTTCTGTGACATTCCTGATTAAGAGCAATTAATGGCACTTGATCTTTAAGCCATTGCCTTGTTGTGTGTTGTGGTGACTGCTTGTGGTTTATTTCCACTGATCAGGCATTATTCCATTCGGTTTTACCTTAGGTCGGAAGCCTGATCAGTGGCACATAACAACTCAAGATTGACCTTCATGTGACTTCATGTACTCCAATTGTCTTTTTGTGAGTTAAGTGATTATGTGTATGAACCTGTTTTATGTGTTCTCTGTTTATGTATTTTGTGCTTTGTGTTTTGTGTACTATTTGTTTATGTGTTTTTATGTGTTTGTCTTATTTTTACTTTAACTATTTACCATCCGTAACACCACAGCTTGCCTCCTCAATCTGTACTACAATCCTACTGATGCCGTTGTAAGGCCATGTATTTCCCTTTCACAACCTCAATAATCTCCTGGTGCAGCCTTGTGGGGCTCCAGGGAGCTGTTGCTCTAGATAGAGGAGGGCGTGAAACACATGCCTGTTTACCTCTGTTTACTTCTCGCCTGGTGTCTGTTAGACATCAGGCGTCCCCGTCCTCCGTAACCTATCTACCTATTACTCAAGATACTCTCAAAATGCACTGCTACTCCGCGTACAGGCAGGATAGCTTCTGACCTGCCTTCGAGAACATTCTCGGGAAAACCGGTAAGAACTTATTCAAGAATGTCCTCGCTCAGTCTATGGCATATCGCCAAATGGGCGATTTCGAGACAAATCTGGCAACCCTGTCTTTAATTGCCATTTTCTGCCAACGCTAACCCCACTTTGCGGGGAAGCTATCTTACCATAGCTGGGCTTTTCGTAACAATATGTATTGGTAGAAGTACAGTAGGACACGTTATTTACTGAACGGTAAAACAAGTATTGTCCCTATAACAATAAATATTTTAAAATTAATATAATAAAAAGTTAAATTGTAATATAAGTAACGTAATCTCAGACTACGAGTAAAACACACTTCTCGAGCTGGTTTAAGATAGTGGACGGCAACTGAATGGTGTTTGAACGCATTATGAAATGTTATTCCTTATTTCAACTGGTCATTTGTTATAATCAGTTAAGATCTCGTAGTAATTTTGAATTCCCGGTAGCTACAGCGTCTGGATCACTGTTGCGCGTGATACTATTGTTTATGAAATTCTTTTATTGCGAAATTTAACTGCCAATATGAAAATAATGGCACATTTGAAAAATCTGAGATTTAAATCCATTTTTTTCCAGTGGCGGGCACTAGCCATTATAAGCGTTGGCAACGTTACTATGGAGGCACCTAATATAAGGCCACCGCTGCGTCCTATGAAGGGAGAGATCGTTTACTTCTATGCCTTCTTCGGGTTTCGGACCCGGGACCTTTGGCACGGTAGTCAGATTCACTTTCACGTCTGGGCAGCAAATCCGAAGTTTAGGTTTATGAGAAAAAAAACGTAAGTAATGGGCTAACATTATCTCAAGACTTAAATGTTGAAGACATCAGGGTTACGTTTCTGCCCTCCACTGAATACCAAGCTTTATCCAGTTAGTGAATCAAGTAATTCTGCAGAATATAAAGATTATTTTTATGCCTTCGTGTGTGAACTTTGTAAGGAGAGTTCAGAGTTTCCAAAAAAAAAAAAACAATTCATCCTAAAGGACGTCATATTTACTTTGTCTTATTCCTCATTACCTTACTTCGCTGTTGACGTAAATTGAAGCCAATGATGATGTCCATAGATGGCGAATCGAGTTTCTCTCGGTTTTACAACATGTCCGGCGCACCTGTCAGGCATCTGGGGCTTACTAACGTATTTGGAGAAGATCGCTGTTAGAGAAGATGAATGTCTTGGATGGATATAGGCAATTCTGTTCTATCACTCTCTCGTGATTACTAAAGTAGTTGGACATGTTCTGGGAAAAGAGAAAGATGTTAAAGAGGAGGAGGATGAACATGACATGCAGAGCAATAAAATTACGTGAAAGGAAGTAGATGAAGAATTGCATACTTTCATAAGATTTCCTGAGAAATATTCGTCTATGTCCATACATAATCTTATGAAGCTTCATCTTATAACACAGGAAATTTTTAAACTATGGCAAAAATCTTTTTCTAAAATGTAAGATCATGCTTACGTGCTTTAATTTTAAATAATCTATGCCATTTCTAATATTACTTATTTAATTTTGGCCGATGTCTCAAAAATACTATCTTACACTGCAGTTTCCTATAGATGGCATCCTGGAATGTCAGCAAATACTTTCTAGAAATATATATTCAATTATCCGGCTGCCAACTAAAAGAATTCGATTGTATTTTTAACTGCTTTTTTCCGTAGCTTAAAGCGTTTTCATTTATGTCTTTGCTGAAGCAATCTATAATAATAATAATCTGATGAAACTTTCCAGCTGAGTGGTTTTTATATCATGTAAGATTCTCACTAGTGCCATTCTCAGTTACTGTAGAAAGTGACGAATTTTGAGAACTAGTTAGTGAATAATTGCTTACGTTCGTGTAACAAGAAACAACAAGAAGGAAGGGTAACTAACCCTTTATTATTCCAATAAGATTTAACAAAACTCCGTCTTGGTGTGTACAATAAAAGCCGACACTTGGGCTTGAACTTAAGAGACTAAGAAATAAACTAAAACTAAGATTAACTAAAGAAATATAGACGAAGCTATCAAGATTCTAAACGAGTTGGCCCCTTAACTCTACTTGACTACGAAGCTTATCAAGGGCCCGAGTACGGCCGAGCGTAATAACAGCTTTGAGAGAGAGAGTAGCCAAAAGGCAGACGCGCGCAAATCGGAAACTCTGAAAGGAACTTTAACTTAAAATTTAACTGTTAATAAAATTAACATAATCCTTAGAGTCATATGAGATACTCTTCCAATAGATGAGGATGAAACCATAATAACAGCATTTTTGCAGTTACTAATTGTTTCTTCACCTGTAACAACTAGTTATTTATTATACTTTTTGAAATATTAAAAAATTTAAATGAAAAGTGTAACATAGCACGTAAAAATTAATATAACAAATCGCAATAAAAGTTTCGCTTAAGTATCTGAAACTTTACGATTCAAGTCTTTAAATTTATGTTAGTTTTATTATTTATATTTATTATACTTTTTGAAATATTAAAAAATTTAAATGAAAAATGTAACATAGCACGTAAAAATTAATATAACAAATCGCAATAAAAGTTTCGCTTAAGAATCTGAATCTTTACGATGCAAGTCTTTAAATTTATGTTAGTTTTATTATTTCACTGTGTAAATATACATCCTAACGTTTTAAAAATATCACGTCCTCCAATGTGCCGCGCATATTAGCATATGATTTCCTCTGAACGTAAGCCCAATTGCTAGTACAGCGGTAAGACTGCTGGCTACTGGTAGTTCGACTAAAAGAATTTTTTCATTAACAGTCTTTGCATAAACTAACTAGTAAATAATGGATATTTTGCATAAATATTCGCAACAAATAAGCTAGTTATTCTTATTACACATGAGTTATGGCAGACCTTGTAAGTGTAAATTCAATGTAGGACTCTGCGGTATAAATTGTTGGTGCAGTTAGAACATTCCCACATTACCTATGATTAAACGATGGATGCCCATAGTAATTTGAGCTGACCTTATAAAAATACGAGCCATTTTTCTTCAGGAATTTCCTTCATTTTCCCTCTTAGCAGATGGCCCTCGAGGCTTTCCAATTTTCAAATAACCTAGCCTTATTTTTTTAACGCTCCTTGTTTTGGATTGCCATTACGCCTAATTCTAAATGGAAAACGTAAAGCGAATTTTTTTTTACAAATATAAGATGTGGTATTGAAAACATATTTACCTACTTTCAAATATTCACATAGTTACTTCGTTAAAACTTTTGCTGCCAGTATTAAACTGATCGTTTGGAAGAAATAACGCTTTTATTATTAGATTAAAAAGAAGACAGAAATAAAAGTGCCTGCCTAATTGCCCTTATGACCAGAATGTTAGCACGCCATTTAATATCACGCGGCCTTGAAGCTGATAGACTTTCCTGTCTAGTATTTAATGATACTCGTCATGTGATACTAATACCTTTGTCGATCATTTACAGAAGGTCAAACGTTTTCATCTCTTGACGTTAATTCTTTGAGGGGCATATAAAGTTATAAAATTTTTACTCCAGTCGGGCAGAATCAAAAACTGGAAAGCAGTGTTAATGGGAACTTGTAATGAAATTTTAATTACATTTTATCATTTCATATTTCGCATATTTGCTCATTTCACATATTTTTCAATTTCACATATATCGAGTGGGGGATGTCTACATTGTGATTTGCCTTCAAACCACCTCCCCACTCCAGCACTACTCTTGTGTATATCTGTTTTAAAAGTGCAAAATTCTTCGGAACATTTGAGTGCTAAAATGGAAATAGTGAAAATATATTATTTGCTGAACATGAAGCATTTAAATTTTGTAGATACCTTACAAGTAACGTATGAGTAATAAAATGAAAACTTCATAAATACATTCTTATATGAAAATATCCATATTTATTCACCATGCAATCCTCAGGTGGAAATCTTTCAAATCTTATAGTGTTTTTCAGTCAGATATGAAAAGTTTGAAAGCATTCCTTTCCTACTTTCAGACACAGTGGAACATTCATATTATTACTCCATTACATACTACTTTTTTGTCTTAGAGACCTAAATTTTATACTTACATTTAGAGCTTCAAAAAGTGCCGTTATTTTAATATTGCCAATTAACTGTATGCCAGTTACGAGGGATTTTATTACATTTAAATTAGGAATAAATTCATTAAAGAAATTTGTGAAAGATAAAGAAAAATGTTTAAATTCACGAAAGGCAAACAAGATAAGAGCGTAATTTATGAAATATAATACCTAATTTCATTAATTCTAAAAAAATCTAACAAAAGTCAATAAGTATAACACGTTTTGAAAATATATTTTTACAGTATTCTACACTCATGTCCATAAATTAAGGATAATTCGGAGTCACGCGGAAATCGAACTCTAAAATAAATATATCACCTGTAAAATCACTACACACATCTTCAAGAATCATATGCAAATTTCAGGAAGTAACCAGATGACACTGATGGTACGTCACAATGACGAGAGTGATATATAAGAAATACAGGCAAAGAAGTAAAATTGTTCGCAGGCGCTTTATAAGCATTTCAGTGCAATAACCGAATAGTTATGACACAAAGGACGCATTTGGATGATTTTATACGTGGTAGAATTATCGGCCGTCTGGAATGTGGGCGTACCCAACTGGAAGTATCAGACGAACTTGGAATTGCTCAGAGTGTCATCTCCAGGCTTTGTCAACGATTCCACGATGATGGTAATGTGAGTAGAAGTTACAGCACAGGTCGCCCCGGTATTTGGCAGTTACTGCCAAAAGAAACAGGCGTAGCACAGCCTCAGACCTGTCTCGTCAGCTCTCTTCAGACACTGGTACGACAATTTCAAGGCAGACCGTGTACAGACGCTTAGGGAAGGTTGGTCTATATGCTTGTAGACCTGTCAGATGCGTTCCACTTACTGCAACTCACTGTAGCCTGCGGTTATCCTGGAGTAGAGAGCATGCATTGTGGACACTGCAACAGTGGGCTTGTGTGATGTTTTCCGACGAGTCCAGGTTTAGCTTGCAATCTGATTCTCGCCGGACTTTCATATGGAGAGCTCCAGGTACCCGTTACCACCAAGAAAACATCATTGAACGACACCGTTACGGTAGTGCAGGAGTGCTCGTTTGGGGTGGAATTATTCTGGGTTCCAGAACTGACCTGCATGTTCAAATTGGAACCATGACAAGCCAAATCTATCGGGACGTCATTCTGGAACAACATGTACGTTTGTTTCGGGGCGCCATGGGCGCACAATTTGTGTTTATGGATGACAACGCCCGTCCTCACCGTGCAAACATCGTAAGCGAATGCCTTCAATCGGAGGATATCACACGTATGGACTGGCCAGCATTCTCACCGGACTTGAATCCAGTAGAGCACATGTGACACATGCTTGACCGACGAGTTGCAGCCCGTAAACCTCCTCCTACAATTCTACCGGAACTTCGGAGAGCATTGCTTTTTGAGTGGTTAATATCCCCCAAGATCAGATCGATAATTTGATACTGAGCATGCCTAGGCGTTGTACGGACTGTATTGCATCGTCTGGGAGACATACAATGTATATCAATCGTACCAACCATGTAATATTGGTTTTTTGTAAATAGGTTATTTTTATAATTTGCTCCAGGGAGAAAAAATCGCTAATTTTTTTAATAATATTAAACATATAGCATCTTTTTTTGCTCTTTACCTTTTGTTTAATAAATAAGCTTTACAAATAAGTCAAATTTGTTTTGCTTCTAACTCTTCCTTTGCCTGATTTTGCATTATCCTTAATTTATGGACATGAGTGTATTTACACATTCACAATGCTCTTACAATGTTCTATTTATAGTTTTCTACACACAGCGTCTATAAAAATCGTTACCTGCCTCTATTTTTACAGTCTTTAGTCATAGACGTGTACTTTCAATTATAAAAATGTTTAAGTGTTCAAAGATTAATGTTTCCGTATTTTTAAGTTTTAAAAATTAATTTTGCACAAAATATAAACTATGATATTTTACTTCTTTTTCCGGTTCCTATACTTATATTTAGGGAAATTTTTGGAATCGTTATAAAAAATAAAATATAAAAAGCTTGATTCCCGTGTGACAAAAATTATTAAAAATATTTGATATTAAAATCAAGAATCATTTTCAGGAGCCTTACGCAAATTGAAGAGAGAAATGTTTAACTTTTTACATAATGAAAAAAATCTGATGCGTACACCACATGACTTCCTTGCACGGAATATTAAATTATACGCATTTTTTCTTACATTTCTTTTAAAATTATTAGATTGAATTAAATCTACATCGTCGATACCGCATAGACAATAGAATAAATGCACTCTTTAAAATTCACTCTATTTGTTTACCATAGCGACACTCTGGCGCTAGGTTCACTTAACAGAGTTACATTTCATCGATATTATAACTCAGAATGCACATTAATTTATATCATTTGAAGAATTATCTAATCGTTGCCAAATGTTATGTTCAAATACTATAATATATCTTAAACGATGTATAAAAGAATATCACGTACGCTGAGCAGAAGAAGTTCTTTATTCAAATTTCACGTTACATCCACTCGCACAGTGGGTTTTAAAAGGCAATGTGTTACGTTTCGAATCAATCGGATTGAAAGTTTATGCGCAATGTCTTCTTCATTAGTCGAGCGTGCGTTACTGGTCAAATTCGTTTACCTCAACCAGTGCAACGCGTCAGCCACTCTTCGTGGTTTTAGAACGCACAAAAAAATGCGTACAGGTAACGGTCCTGTGTCAGTTAATGGGCTGAAAGCAACGGTTGCGACGTTTGAGAAAACAGGTTCTCTGAAGGTTCAGTCAGGCAGAGGACGAAAACCTGTATCACAGGATGCAATCGAAGCAGTGGCCAAGGCGATTGTCGACAGAGGACCAGACAATATTGCTGCCACCTCTAGCGCTCGTGGAGTAGCTCGGAATATGGATATGCCTTACAGTACGGTATGGAAAATCTTACGAAAG
Source organism: Stegodyphus dumicola (assembly GCF_044657685.1). Taxonomy (NCBI): domain Eukaryota; kingdom Metazoa; phylum Arthropoda; class Arachnida; order Araneae; family Eresidae; genus Stegodyphus; species Stegodyphus dumicola. The sequence goes on along the minus strand of NC_140770.1, from coordinate 57,465,077 downwards.
ATTATCAACTTCTATCCGTACAAGATCAGCCGTGTACAGGATTTACCCCCCATGCCCCCGACCATGATAAGCGATTGACTTGATGACAAATCACCACATGCAGTCACAGCAATTCCCTTACATTCACCAAAGGTAACTGTTTGGTGTGGGTTCACAGCGGACTTTATCGTAGGTCCATTCTTCTATGAGAGCATTATTCCGACAGGACAGGAAACCTGTTCTGTTACCGGAGAGAAATATCGCCACATGTTGACCAGCTTTGTCATTCCGGCACTTCAGCAAAGACAATGCCTGGGGGAAATTATTTTCATGCAAGATGGAGCCCCTCCACACGTTGCTGTACGAGTGCAACAAATGCTACGACAGAAAATCACATCAGAAAAAGTCATTAGCCGCTACTTTCCAACTGCATGGCCACCTCGGTCGTCTGATCTTACCCCATGCGACTTATGGCTATGGGGTTACCTTAAGTCCAAGGTCCATCAAGGAGTGGTCCAGGAGCTGGCTACGTTGAAGGATAACATATCACGGACTGTACGGGAGATTCCTGCAGACATGTTACTTTCTGCTGTTGTGCATACTGTTTGTTCACAGAATGCAATATGTGCTCGACAACAACGGCAGCCACATTGAACCTCATTTGAATGCAAAATAAAAGATAATTTCCGTATTGATTTGCATTTGCTAACACTTTATTTTCTATTACACAGCGCCAAATATTCCCCTAGCGGTGACTTTTTGAACTAATTTTTTTCGCGGAATCCTTCGTCCCCCGTCTTGTTTAATCTTCCTACAAAATATGTATGGCGTCATTCTCGCAAATAGATCGCTCTACAGAACACTGTGAGCATTGCCAGTTTAATTATGGCTACCCGGTATATACACATATATTTATATACGTTTGGTGTGGCCGATTACCACCAAAATATGAGGTGCACATCTACATGTTATAGCAGTCTTATATACAAAATTTCAACGTTCTGAGGCAACTCGTTTTTAAGTTATGCAAGGTACGTACATACGCAGAGACGCCACGAAAAATTCTCTTCATTTGAAATCAGTTTTATAATTTTTTTGGGGGAAAACAGTCCTTTATTCTGTTCTTACTTGCGGATATCATGCAAAAACATCATTAAATTGCATTAGATAGCAGTCAAAATCGATATTTTCGTTGAAATATGATACCCGAAATTTTTCGTGATTAATACTTCCTTTTTACTTCGTGCAAGGAAGTAAAAAACCAATATCATTTAGAAAACGTTCCTGATGTTAATAGATTGTCTGACAAGCATTTTTAGGCAAATTATTGTGATAAATATTGACTAATATCGTTACCTGCATACAGATTCGTAATCACTTCACATTACTGGAAATTTTCATCCAAAAGTACTGGTACAGCTATGCTTAATATGACGCAGCACAATTAATAGTTACCATTTCGAACGACTTTGAATGCTAAAAAACAACGAAATACAAAAGCGAAGATCGTACGAAGATCTCCGAGTACTGTGAACTGAACTGAAAACTTGATACCTTGATGCTTCGATGTTTATACTCTGGGGTTCAGAAGAAATTGAACACTAATGTTCCCTTCGGTCTTACATAGTTTTACGCAGCTGCCAAGAAATGTCCAGTACCTTCGATTTCTCAAAATTGCTAAAAGGCATACGCAGTTACGGTTACATTGTGCCGGATTCAGTTACGATTACATAAGGATAGTATCAGTTTGCAAGTAGATATACGGGAATTGGACCAAGCTTGGCGACATTTGACGATTTCTCGTCAAATTTGACGACAAAATTTACTCGCCAAAATGATCGCCAGCGTATACAGTGGTGGCCAAAATTGTGGACACTTTTGGAAATTTTTATGTTTTTGAACTTTGTATGCTTATAGAAAATGTTACGTTTCGCAAAATGCAAACTTGTATATATCATTTTAAAGCGAATTTATTACTGAATTCAATACAAAACACAAAATTCAATTATTTGCAATACAAAAAAGTTACATGTACTTTAATATAAATAAAAAACACTGTTATGAATCTTGTAATGTCTAGCTTTCCTGACCAATCACTGTTCTTGTTCTGAGAACCAATTAAATGTTAGTAACTGCAAGTAGAAGCTGACATCATATTTACACTTGAAGCAATTCATTATTTCACTTTGTTCTGCAGAAGGAGGATCTGTTTCTTATACACTGCAATTACAAGTAGGAATTTTTGTAAAAATTTTTAATATTTAGTCAAGAAGCAATGACATCAAATAAAAGAGTAGATTGGACACTTAGAAAGAGATGTAATATTATTGTGTTACGAGAAAGTGGTCTTTCCTATGCTAAAATTGCAAGACAGGTGGGTGGTTCAGTGACTACATCTGGAATCCGAACGATAACAGGAGACAAATTCAATAAAAAAACAAAGAAAGAAAAGGCGGAAAAAGGTGCACCATAGCTATTGATGACAGAAGAATGAAAAGACTATGTCTCCAAGATAGAAAAATGTCATCAGCGGCCATCAGAAGTGATCTGAATGATGCTGGTGTTTCTGTCAGTTCAAGAACAATCAAGAGAAGATTAACAGATGTTAGACTGAGAGGTAGAATTCCACGAAAAAAGCCTTATCTTAATTTTCAGCAACGGAAAAAAAAAAAAAAAAAGACTACAGTGGGCAAAGGAACACATTAATTGGACAGATGATCAGTGGTCACAAATTATATGGAGTGATGAAACTAACATATCGTTATTCGGTAGTGATGGGCGAAAATATGTAAGACGTAGAATAGGAGAAGATCTACATCCTGACTGCATTCTAGCAACTGTGAAGAACCCATTTAGTGTTATGATTTGGTCATGCATGTCAGCAGATGGTACTGGTCGCCTTCATGTCATCGATGGGACACTGAATGCCAGAAAATAGATTGACACTATTCTAGAACCAAAACTTCTATCTTCCATCAGAGATCTCTTTCCCAACAATGCTTCGTTTATTTTTCATCAGGATTCTGCTCCTTGCCACACGGCCAAAATATCGAAAGAGTGGTTGCGTACAAAGAGCATTAAATTGTTGTCATCATGGCCAGGAAACAGTCCTGACCTCAATCCTATCGAAAATTTGTGGCACCGTTTGAAAACTCTTGTCCGAATGAGGCGCCCATCAAATAAAAGGGAACTAATTGAGACTATAATTGTTTCCTGGCATAATGTAATAATGAAAGAAGAGCTTAAAACTCTTGTCAGCTCAATGAAACGTCGATGGGAAGCTGTAATCAAAAATAAAGGCTACCCTACTAAGTACTGATAACTCACTGCATTAATCTAATTTCATCAGGATTATTTGCCCACCAACGGCCGAGCGGTAAAAACGCTGAACACTGGTAGTTCGGTCCGAGGTTCGAATCCCGCAAACGGGCTGGCTGTAGGGGCGTTTTCGTGGTTTTCCCCATGTGTAACGTGTATACGAGCCAGTTTTCCCTTAGAAATTCCTCTACGAAGGCATCCCTCCCTTTAGGCAGATAGCGCTCGTGTGCTTTGTCATAATTGAATAACCCATTAAGATTATTTACATAGATGCAAAAATTCGCTAAATTATAATTTTTTTTTTTTTTTTTTTTTTAAGATGGAAATCTTAGTCACAGAAGCCTACAGAATTCCTGTTCTGAAAAACATTGGCAGGCTACAAATGTGGGCACGTAGTAAACTCGTAATATAATTTAAATGAATTTAAAATGAAAATTTTGTACTTTGGTGAATTTTGTAAGATAACCGGATTATGATTCTACAGTAATAAAATTGCACGCAAATATTAATAATGCACTTTTAGACTTTGAAAACTTATATGTCATTTGTGACAAAAATTCACGTACCCAAATATGCTAAAATTATAAATCAAATACGTTGGTAAATCACAAATAGTATTATAGTAAATTTAAGCGAAAAATGTTTTTTTTTTTTTTTTTTTTTTTTTTTTTGCTAATACTGAGTATGAAATCAAAAATCGCAGATTTTCAAATTGAGTATCTTATTCAATTATTGTAGTATTGGAGTCTAACCCTTTGCACTTTATTTTTTATAAACAAATACAAAAATTTCCTAAAGAGAATTGTACAGACAGGAAAAACGTCTAAAAAGCTAAATTTCGGAGTATTCATAAAAATGATTTTTCAAATGTAAAATTGCTGAATCGTGAAGCTTTGCGTTATTTAAAACATTTTCGCAACTTTATATACAAAGAGTGTTTCCCATTTTTAGAACGATTTCGAGCCCGTTTCATTAATGTTCAAAATGTAAAGAGTATTTTCTGAAATGCTCGACTCGATAGAAGTTTTTCTGGACTACAAGTCTCCATAGCCATTTGCATGATAGAAGGACTTTATGTAAAATTTCTAGGGGTCCATTTCTTTTCCAATATTATTCAGAGTCCATTCCATCGTAGTGGTTTTGCGCTTAGAAAGAGCTCTGTCCAAGATACCAAAGACGCAACAGTCCCTAGGTTAAACGTCAGGACTTTTTGCAAGAATACATTGAAAGGCCGAAAAGGTATATATGCATTACCTATATCAGTCTTCATTTTTCTAGAAATGAAGTGGTACTTTTCGAAGTATGACTCGTTACTTTGTCTTGATGAAGTTTCACTGTTTGAAAGTCACTGCGATGAAGAAATGGAGTTTATTCTGTAAATATAAGCCATAGAGATTTCTATTGTTATAATATTGAGTTGATTTTAATATTTGTTTCTACTCTTCTTATATTTAATTTCCTATTCTAAGAGAATCCTGAGACAGCCATAAACCTTTTACTGAAACATTTTTTGCATTGACGGAAATCTTTTGAAATCTTCAGTTAGAGTTTAATCACAGGAAATTTCTAACAATTATTCTTTTTCTTCAGGAGATTTTTGAATTTAATAGTTAAAAATAATTTGCTTCTTTGCATATCATCTATTTTTCTTTTGCGCACCACCAGTTGAGAATCGCTGAAATGATCCTTTCGTAGTAGCAGCCATTTAGGTAAACTCATGCTTCATCTCAAGGGTAGAAATGCATTTCCATTTGTCTCCCGCTGAATAGTTTTTATACAAGGTTCTACAAATTGTTCTGCGTTGAGCCACCTGCCTCGGCAAAAACTGTTATGTTTTTTAGCTTTTTTAAGCTTTAAATCTTATTTTATTATATTATTTATCGTTGCTATAGGTAAATTTAAATGCAACTGATTGGTGTATTTTGGTGTATTTAATTATGGCAAAGCACACGAGGGCTATCTGCCTAAGGGAGGGATGCCTTCGTGAAGGACTTTCTAAGGGAAACTGGCTCGTATACATGTTACACATTGGGAAAACCACGAAAACGCCCATTCAGCCAGCCTGTTCGCGGGATTCGAACCTCAGACCGAATTACCAGTGTTCAGCGACTTTACCGCTCGGCCGCTGGTGGGCCCAATGTAATGCAATTGATTGTAATTTGCGCAAAAAAAAGGAGTCACTTCTGTATCTCCCGTTCTACTGGGCCGATTGATGAAATTCAACTTGCGTTTTTTTATGTCTTGAAAGCGCAACTTAGGATATGTATTAGATTTATATACAGCATTGTTATAATACAGGTATTTTGACACAAAATCGGACTGAAATAACATACCAATTTTTTTTTTTCCACAGTTCAATTCTACGACTCAAATTACGCCAAATTACCAAGCTTTATAAAATTCGCAGGAGTAGAGGAGTAGTTTTTAAAAAATTAGCTCTCAAAATTTTAGCTCCTCATTGTTAATTGAGTTTGGTATATATTTATTAATCTCTCTTTTTTTATTAAACATAGTTGATTCTTTCTTTCAGACTTCGAAATTCAGGTTCATTCCAAATAATATTCATCCATTTTCATGACTTATTTTTTAAATTTGTATTTTTAATTAATTTTTATAATTTTTTCAAAAAACATGTTGAATTATAATCTATAAAAATTTTACCATCATTTTAAAGCATACGTTTTTCTAAGCATACCTGCAAAAAATTACAGTTTTTATTCAAAATTTCCGAAAATATACGTGAATTTATATGTTGGCGCGTTTTGAAATTTGGCATATTTGTTGAAAGCTGTAAAACATCAGATGTGGCTTAGACACTTTGTTAAAATTATTTTTGAAAGTAGGAACGAAGTGACTTTTTTCCGCTCAGGGACAATGTAAAAAAGTAGGAATAAGATGCCTTTTTTCTTCGCTCCCGCATAATGGAAGGGAAAGAAAAATAGGTTGCCATATATTAAGAAGTTTGCCATCTCAATTATTCTTGGCGCAAACTGAAAAATATTTGCTAATATAAATTTTTGAATTTCTCCGTACATTTCGCACTATATTTTACAAAATTTAATATCGAGTCGTAGAATCGAAATATGGAAAACAATTGGTATGTTATTTCAGAAAAAGTTCGATTTTGTACCTTTTCGAGACATGAAAAAAGCAATTTGAATTTTGTCAATCGCCCAGTAGAACGGAAGATAAGAACTGCCCCTCCCCCACTTTTTTTTCACAGCGTACATGCTTATTGTGCAATTGATTTCTGCGTCAGTAGATTTTTCTCTTGTTACCAACGTCTTAACTTTAGAAACATTTCAAATAGTACGGCCAATTTATTTCTGGTATTCACTTGAGTCTTCTTTCCATATAGAAGCAATGACTGACGGTTTATCCTTACCAGTTCATAATGTTTCTTATTTTACATTTAAAAGTATTAGTACCATGCATTTCACAACATTTCTGAATTATGGAGTTGGAATATTTCTCTTCGGAAAGCGTGTAAACATATCCTTCAACCTACAGCTTGTTTAGAGACAGCATTTTGAAAGAATAAATTTAAAAGTAGTAGACGATATTTCTTATTTCAAATAATAAGCTGCGGCCAGAAACTTTTATTCCAAGTCATTTGCTTTTTTTTTTTTTTTTTTTTTTTTTTATTCTGTATTGAATTCGTTCTAAGAGTGTGTAAACACACTCCGTGTATATCTACGCACAACGTTTGCGACAATAAAGGCTGGTTAAAGATTTTTGTGCACACGTGTATACTTGACGCTTCACTGAATTATAAAAAAAATCTTTATATATACATTTTCAGTCCTGTTTTGTTTGTTATTTCATATAAAGTAACTGGGTAAAAAGAATTCAGTTAGTTCTCATGGCAACTACCGGAGCATTTTCATTTGTCTCATAGCAACTATTGTAAAAACAAAGTTCTTTACTTTCGTTCTGAAATTTGGTAAATTATTATTACTAAGTAAAACTTTCAGGGAAAAAAATATTTAAATACAAGCATTCTAGGGTGTGACTGATTTCAAATAGGTTTTCCCACTTATATCAATATGCTAGGAGCGGCTTAAGGTAATCACGTTTGGCCACCACTCTTTTTATAACATTAACCGAGTGATAATATTAAACAATAAGAGAAAAAATGCCTTTGAAATACCAACGGAATTTAATGTAAATATGAGAAGAAACATATAGTAAATAGGTACTGTCACAGCTGTTTAATTAGGAAAAGGCAAAAATTTGTCTGTGAACAGTTCACAAAGTCTTTATTGCTGAAGGTCATATATGAATTATCATAGCTGCCAACTTTGAAATATGAAAACCCAGGAGTTTCCGGGAGGTCTATTCTATGACTAAATATTCAACCACCATATGCAGATAAGTTATTACACTATATATGAACTATGATATATGTATAAAACAAACACCAACTCAATTTATTTCCGTAAAGGGGAAATGAATAAGTCTTCGATAGCTGATCATAGATGCAAATTTAATCACATTTTTGTATCGGTGTACGCAAAAATTTTTCAAAAAGCTTCTTCCATTGGTAAGTCGGATCTTCTTGAAGATTTTCAAATTTACAAAAATTTGTCTTGTTTAAGACACAATAACACGCCGAACAAATACAATTCAGAAGTCAAACAACAAAAATCACCGTTATATTTTCAAATTTTCACAGGACTAGTTTCGATGGTTTTACTGAACCACCAGCCTCAGCTGCAAAAGCGCAAATGAACGAGATGGGATACAATGATCAGATAAGATAAGAAAGCCTGGAAAGAAAATAAGCTTGTGGCGCCATCTGTTGATGAAACCAGAAATAAAACATAGTTTCTTTAAAGGCCGAAGGCAAAGATGGATTGGAATTAGGATCGTTGACTAGAACAGGAAGAATTTTTGAATGTGAAATGCCTCTAGAAAATCCAATTCTCCAATGGAAGATGTTTTAACTGGTATGTTATTATCTATTAGTTCTTCCATAATGTCTTCGGGTTTGGTGTAAACAGATATTTTTTTGATTACAACTCTTATCGGTTAATCCTGAGGGTGTGGGGGTGTATTTAATTATGGCAAAGCACACGAGGGCTATCTGCCTAAAGGGAGGGATGCCTTTGTGGAGGACTTTCTAAGGGAAACTGGCTCGTATACACGTTACACATGGGGAAAACCACGAAAACACCCATGCAGCCAGCCCGTTCGCATAATCCTGAGGGAAAGGGAAGGTATGGTATAGAATTTCTTGTTCGTCTAGGTATCTCCTGACTTCACGATACTCAGTGTCCGATTTGACTGTGTCCGAAATGTGAATATAACCAGCTTTCTGTACACATTCCATGGATATGGTAAATTGCTTAATATTATCTCTGAGGGTTTTCTAATCCGTGACATATGAAATGATAATCGGCGGAATTCTGTTAGCCTTTTTGTTGGGCGTAATGAAATCATGCCCAATAAAAAGGTTGAAATGGTGATCAAGCAGTTAAAAAGTTCTCATCTCAACACACTAAAATTCACACTCTTCTTTTAGGAGATTATAAAAATTATATTGTCATTCCCTTCTTTCCATCAATTAGCTATAAAGTTGCACATATTTTGCAGAAATTTAACTTTCGAGTCGTTTATTCTCTCATCAATAAAATTCCGAGTTCCATACTCAAGGACCCCATTCTGGATATGAATTCCTGGGGTATTTATAGGATTCCTTGCCAGTGTGGTTTAATTTACATTGGCCAAACTAAGAGAGCCTTAAAATTTCGCGTCAAGGAATATGAGGCATATGTTAGAAAAAAAGGAAACACAGAAGTCTTCTTTGCCCAAAATTGTTGGTCCGAAAATCACACTTTCAATTTTTCTGCTGCCAAAATTATTCAAAAAAACACCTTCCATTGGAGAACTGAATTTTCTAGAGACATTTCACATTCAAAAAAAATCTTTCTGTTTTAGTTAAAGATCCTAATTCCAATCCATCTTTGCCTAACCTTTAAAGAAATTATGTTTTAGTTCTGGTTTCATCAACAGATGGTGCCACTAGCTTATTTTCTGTCCAGGCTTTCTTATCTTATTAGATCATTATATCCTATCTCCTTCATTTGCGCTTTTGCAGCTGAGGATGGTGGTTTGGTAAAACCAGCGAAACTAGTCCTGTGAAAATTTGAAAATATAACGCTGATTTTTGTTGTTTGACATCTGAATTAGTATTATCTTGTTTAGTTGATGACTTGAATTCCAATTCAGTCTTTTCTAACGCTTTTAAGATTCTGTTAAATTAATGTTTCAATTTTCGTTACTACTTCTGTCGACAGATGGCTATACCTTCCCGTTTGCATCACTCCTTTTGAGTATAAATGCAACTGTTGCTCCCTCGTCGTTACAGTGAGTATATTTTTGATTACTATGCTTTCATTATGGACGTTGTCTTGTACATCGGTAGGATAGTTTGACTAGGTAAAAATGGACGAGATAAATGATATAACAGTCCTTAATAAGCGCTATATTGTTGAGAATATTCTTAAAAATGACACGATTGAAGATTGTAGGCAGATTATGGCTGAGTTTAACTTAGCGTTTAGCACGATTAGAAATGGCTTACGGAAAACCACCCCAGAAATGGAGCAATGGCTCTAAAAAACCTATGTAGAGTTTGAGAAGTGTGTAGCGTTTAAACAAGCTGCAGGAGATTCAGTGATACAGAAAATGCAAAATATCTGTGGTAGCATCCCGTTAGTTAATAATGCTAGCAATGTTTCGGCATCTAATCAAACTGCAAAGCAACCCAAACCAGTTTCAAATATTATTCAGGAAATAAGCAAAATAAATAATTATAATGAAAAATGCATTAAACCCCCCCCCCCAAAAATACCACAAACGCACACTTAGCGAAAGTAGCAACACTTCAATGACGTCAGTCAAAAACAAATACGCCTTACTAAAAATAGATGATAAAATGGACACTACAAATGTTAGTTCGCAAAGCAAAGCTCACAAGAAGACAGTACTAATAATGAAGATTTCATTACGCTTAACAAAAAAGCTAAATTCCGACGATTATCATTTCAGGTGTCACGGATTGGAAAGCCCTAAGAGATAATATTAAGCAATTTACCATATCCATGGAATGTGTGCAGAAAGGTGGAGATATCCACATTTCGGACACTGAACTCGGATACAGTCAAATCGGACACTGAGTATCGTGAAGTCATGAGATACCTAGACGAAAACGGCCCACCAGCGGCCGAGCGGTAAAGTCGCTGAACACTGGTAGTTCGGTCTGAGGTTCGAATCCCGCGAACGGGCTGGCTGCATGGGCGTTTTCGTGGTTTTCCCCATGTGTAACGTGTATACGAGCCAGTTTCCCTTAGAAAGTCCTCCACGAAGGCATCCCTCCTCTTAGGCAGATAGCCCTCGAGGCTTTGCCATAACCACATACACAACAACAACAACAACCTAGACGAAAACGAAATTCCATACCATACCTTCCCTCTCCTTCAGGATAAACCGATAAGAGTTGTAATAAAAAAAATTATCTGTTTGCACCAAACCCGAGGACATTATGGAAGAACTAATAAATAATAACATCCCAGTTAAAACAGTAAGACAAGTTCCGAAGAAAATAGACAATGAAATTGTCAAACTCCCGACTTTCATGGCTGAAGTAAAACGCAGCCTAGAAAGCAAGAAAATATACAAGATAACGCATATTCTAGATTTGGCTGTTAAAATTACTCGCTTCAGAGCCACTCCAGGACACAAAACAGTGTCACCATTGTCAGAGTTATGACCACAGTCGTGCTCACTGTAAGCACAAGCCTAGGTGTTTAAAATGCGGGCAAAACCATATTACTACTACCTGCACAAAAGACAGAAATTTACCAGACAAATGTTGCCTCTGCGGAGGTCCTCACATTAGTTTGTACCGTGGTTGCGAAATGCACCAGGATAACATGAAACGAAAAATTGAAGAAAAAGAATTCCAAAAAGAAGCGAGAAAAACTTCAAACTCAACATCTAACTCAACATCTAAAAGATAAGAATATTATATGTAAAGAGCAATTCTGTTTTAGAGCCGGTCATAGTACCGTGCACCAACTACTGAACGTTACAGAATTCATTACAGACTCCTTTGCAAAAACGAACACAATCGCCAGCTGTTTTCTAGATCTAGAAAACGCATTTGCCAAGGTATGGCATGAAGGTCTCCTCTACAAGCTGTACCTTGTTCATCTGCCCATCAGTTTTATTAAGCTCATGAAAAGCTATCTTAAAAACAGGACCTTTCAGGTAAAAATTAATGACTCTCTCTCTCTCTCTCTCTCTTCAAGAAAAAGAATTAAAAGCGGAGTGGCTCAAGGAAGCGTTCTGGGTCCGCTTCTGTTCAATATCTACACGAATGCTATGCCGGTTCCTTTGAATGCAAAAGTAGTGAAATATGCGGACGACACAGCAATTTTAACCAAGTCGCTAAAACCCCAGATCGCGGTAGATAAACATGAAAGCGCAGTAAATATCATAGCACACTATTATAATTCATGGAAATTAAAAGTAAATCCCTGAAAGAGCCAAATTCTCCTTTTTAGACGTCATCGGAAGTTTACTCCTGTGAACGTAAACATAAAAATTAATGATCAACCCCTAGCAATTGTTACAAGTACCAAGTATCTAAGAGTTGTCTTTGATTCACAGCTGTTATTCAAAGAACACACTGCGGTACCTTGCGCAAAGCCACCGCAGCTAAAATTTCTCTTTACCCTTTAATAAAAAGAATTGCTAAATTAAATATCAGTCTCAAGAAGAAGATCTATACCAGCAAACTCTACTTTATGCAGTGCCTATTTGAGCAACTGTGTACAAGACTTATAGACACAAACTACAGGTCTTTCAGAACAAAACATTCAGGCAAATTGTTGACTCCCCATGGTTCGTTCATAACCTGCAGGTACATAAAGAACTGAAAATAAGACCCATAGCTGATCAAATTCTCACCACGAGCCATAACTTCTATGCTAAAAAGCTTTCTCAGTACGAACATAACCGTGATCTGATAAATTATGACCCTACAATAGAAAATGCAGAAAGCGCCCAAGAGGCATCTTCCATAACAGCAAATGGTGAAATGTATATATTGTACATAGTACTATTATCTTTATTTTAATCTTCATTAGTGTCATTTTTACCAGTGTCTTTGAAACTTTATAGATTTATGGACATGATCCGTGTATCTGGGTCTTCAAAGCACTAATCTTATATTGGTCATATTTTATTTATCACTTTCAATCTTCTTATTGTTATACCAGAGACTTTGTAATATTGTGGACTTATGGACATGATCCGTGTACCTGGATCTTCAAAGCTCTGATTATTTACTTTTACTACTATCTTAGTGTAAAGTGTTTTTCACCATTTGCTACTTCGCTGAAATACCGCCGTCCCTATATGTACATAGTGTATAGTTTCAATAACTCACGTGCCTCAGTGTTATGCAAGAACTTTAGTGTTTTAATTTCTTTGACCAAGACTTTACTGAATTGTGATATCTACTATTTCAAGGTCACGGGAAGGTGACCCCCACGTGACTACCACTGACCAATCTGTGTTTTACAGCGAAGATGAATTTGAATATTTTGACTTAACTAAGCTGCTGCAAACCCTCAGTTGTGCCATTTGCCTCCATTTAGATCGCGATATTAGTTTAATTATTCTAATCTGGATAACCTGTTACGAAACTTGATAATTATTAATTTATCCAATATTTCTCATTGCACGCGTAAGCTGCTCTGCTCGGAGACTGTACTTGGGTGTGTGACAACCCACGTGACAGGCTCCTGCCAATCATCTGCCTCCGCTTAGCGAATACTGTCACAGCTCGAACGGCAAGACCACATGCTACTTCACCTACATTTCACAAGTTTCGCCTAGTTGCCGTGGCGTAAATCGCCTTAATTAAAAACTTAAATACCAACGCCTTAGAGCAATTTACCAACAGAGACGGTTAAAGCAGCGCTTGGCTACTAATTGCCGCCTAGCCATTGACTCGATTTCGATTTCGTCGTTACATCTTTGGAGTTTTGTACGTGTGGTAATCCCACGCTGAGGTGCCGGACCCACAAAATGTAATTCTTGCTAATGCCAGCAAAACCCAAAGTATCTTTCGTTATAGATTTAATTGCTATTGATAAAGACGGACCTGTACTGTTTGCCATCGAAATCGTTTTAGTCTTGACTAAAATCTACAACAGACAGAAAGCTGTTGCTTTGCTAATTTTATATTTCACCTATATATTTCACCTATATATTTCACCTATATAGGTACATTCTGTACTGGTGATATTCTATATATCTCATCACAGGTACATTTGTATACTCGTATATTTGTGTATTTTTAATAAACATAAAGGCGCTGTACAAATTAACCATACGGTAGATGGTGATAATGCGCGAGTAGAGGAATGGTGCCCGAGTTCTACCATCACTCATGCTTGAGAGGATATAATAATCCCTTGCAACTGGCAAAAAAATTTAGAATTAATATTTAAATAAGTAAAGATTGTAACAAACTCTTCCTTTCTCAATCATTGTATGTATCACATTCAGGGATAGCAGACATAAATCATGATCTGTTGTAAGCAGTGAAGAATGAAAATCCCAATATTAAATAACTCGACATGTAATAAATAAGTGCATGCATAAACAAACAACGAAAACATGTTCTATAGTCAGTCATTTTTCCAGTAATGCTCGTTGCGTCTTTGAGAGAGAAAACCCACCAGATACCTAAGAAAAGGACATTGAATAAAAAATTGTTACGTATTGAATGTTTTTTTTGCGCCTTGCGGAAATTCCTGTCGAACTATCTTCAAAGAACTATTCTGCCTCATTTGCATTATATTCCTTGCTGGTATGTCGAAGAGCAGACCGAAGCAAAAAACTGCTCATTCGGAGGGAGAACCAACCATTCAGGAGGTTCTATTTTTGAACTACCTTTCGAGCAGCGAAGTTTAAGAGGGGGTGAGGATGAACGGAGAGTGTATCGGCCTCCTTTTTCCTCTTGGCAATTCATATTGAAATATTCCAGCTAAAAGTTTCAATAAGGGGGGTCCACTATTTTAAGATTCGTTCCCGCAGACGAATTTCTGGGATTTGAAAGTCCGCCGTTGCCTTTTTATTCCTTCTTCTCGTGAATGGAGACTGTAGGTAAAAGTTTTAAGGAAGAAATTGAATCACGTTTTTACCAAAAATTTTCTTTCGTTTTGTGTTAAACATATCCTGGTTACCAACTCAGTGGATAATGTTATGTATTTATGTAATATTTTTAAACTAACGAACAATTTATATTTCTTTTCCGTTTTTAGCTACTTTTGAAATTTTTGCGTGTTTGTGAATAAGACTCCCTGGATAGTTTCTTAGAATATGTTACCTGCGATAATTTTACTTTTGCCGTGAGTGTTATAAATCTTAATTTTTTTGGAATATAATAAATCTCTCGCATCCATCATATAAAATAATAAAATGAAAAGAAAAGTTAAAAAATTCCAATTCATATTGTGGGCTTTTAATAAATACAAAATTTTAAATCTTCGTTTAATTAAAAACAGTTTAAGAACACATGTACATAAAAGTACGTCTATATTACCAAAAAACATACAGGAAATTTAGTAAATGCACTACAGTAAACCCTCCTCAACACGAACTAGAATAAAACGAACACTTGGTAAATATGAATAAAATTTCGGTCCCGGCAGCGATGTACATGATTTTATAGAAAGTCTTATCAGTAACGTTATAAGATATTTGCTCCCCCCTTCCAGCATGCCTTCGTAGTGTACTGGTAGCACACTCGGGAGGTCCAGGTTTAAGTCCCAGAGAGGACACTGCTCATTTTGCATGTCTCCTGCTTCAAAATTACCTAATCATTCTACAGTGTGAATTTCGGTTATCACGAATGCTTTTTAGTCTGTTATGTTATAGGATTTTTTTTTTCATTTAACACGAAATTTCAAAGCTTTTTATATTATTTTCCTGTTGTTTCTCAGTTAGGGCTGAGTTTAGAAATGTTCGATCACATTTAACTGGAAGCTTCACAGCATACGTTGTATTTATTCTTCAAAAACAACACAGTCACCACGAGTAACATCGAAAATCGCGTCAACAGTGAGTTTCAATCAACAAATGCAATTCTGTATTCAGACGTGCTTTTATGTTCTTTAAAAGTTTGTTAAATCGTGAGTAATTCTTAATTAACATCTTACGAAGCCTGGTTTTAGAATTCATTAATGCAAATGATTATGTAATCGCATGTGCTCCAGTGAAATCACTTGGGTCTGAGGTGTTGCCAAAAGCGTCAACAGAAGAAAGTGAGAAGGATAATATTTCGCTCACCCAGCAGTAAGTGTGACATGCCTCGGTCATTTTAGAACATTTTGCTGTAATATGCGACTTCTCCGCCAGTTTTACGACGTGAGTTCAAATGGTGTAGAGTAAGTAGAATAAATGAGTACAGTTACCAGCATTTCGTTCCCATTTAAGAAAGCGCAGTAAAGAGGAATATTTCATACGAAAATTAGTACATTAGTACAATTTCTCAAGTTACAGTACAGTAATTAATGTTGCACTGTAGTGTTTTCTGTAACGACATACGTAAGGTACTATTCCAATTACGTCGTAAGTACCTATATACCGTAAATGGTTAGAGTGTAGGAAAACTATTCCAAAAATAAAATTTGAACTCCCAATTAGCATGAATGTTTTCAATAGTAACTGTTGATTTTTCGGTCGCTTGGGATTCGTGTTAACAAGGGGTTACTGTACCTAGTAATTAAGCTATTTTTTATCTTATATATATGCGTGTGTGTGTGGGGTGGGGTGTGATGTTGCAGTTTACGCGGAAAATGAAACAAATTCAGTTTTTATTTATGACCGAAATATTCTAGAGAGGTGTAACTCGCGAATAAATAAGATGCTTTATGGAAGACAGCTTGAAGATATTGCGTAGATGAAAAGATGGACTTAAGGACAGACTTGGCCGAATGCAACATAATTTTATTATTGCATAAAGCAATTCTGAGGAGATTCTTCACTAATGATTGTGGGTTCAACAGACACACACAATTTTGGATGCGCAGTTATATTTTAGAACAATGGAAGAATGAGGTTAAGCCAAGAGATGCCATTTAGTACGAGTTTACGCAGCAAAAGAGGCTGCGCAAAATGGCGCTAAAACATTTATAACTCGGAAACTCTTCAGTTTCGGATAACGACTAAGCAGGAGTCTTCACAATACCGAATATCGCAGATAAGTCACCCAAAGCAAAGGAAAATTTACTTAAATTTTAAGGATTATTGCGGAATAAAGTAGAAATTTTTTCCAATTAAATTTAATGTGTTAATAATTTTCCTTTGTGTTTTTATACCCTACCTATATGTCAGGTAATTCAAAGTAACAGAAAAAATAAAAATTCCACAATGCGATAACTATAGACAGCAACACGAAGCGGCTAGGGGTACAAATGTTCAATGCCTATATCATAGAAATGCATAGAATAGGTTATTTGAGTATGGGAAAGCGCATAAGAGTTATCTGTGTAAGGGAACGGATGCCTTCGTGGAGCACTTTCTATGGAAAACTGTCTAGTATTTACGTTACAGAAGGAGAAAACTGAAAATGCAACCACATACCCCTACGTTCGAAAGTGGAACGAACTACCAGTATTTAGCAGCAGTAGACAAACATGAGGCTTAATCTTTTATTATCAAAAATAGTTACATTTTTCATCGATAGGTGACGCTGTAGCTGTCTAGGGAAATTGGAGATTTGTACAGCATAGATGATTACTCAGAATTATACACATGTACTATTCTTAAAAAATCAGATATATACAGGAATTGAAATAACAAATATTGAGAGATGTAACGATTTTGCAAATAGGATTCTTCAATATAGCGGAGTGAAGACTCAGTGCGACATTCATTACACATTTTTTTTTCTTTGCGAGAGTCTACATTGATACATTTCGAAATGTTTCTGTCACAGTCGATCGTTATGCAGCGCTTTTAAATTGATTCACTTTATTGAGCGAATTTACTCCGATTCCAGAAAACGGAGTTCGCTGTACTCTTTTACAGTTCGCTGGCAGCTCTTATTGGAAGCGTGCCAGGAATGGAGACAGCTATTCGTTCACGAACTGATTCAGTTTACTGAACAATCGAACGCCTGACTAGCCAACAAAGAAGAGCAAAAGAAGGTTGGAAGCATGCCAGGAAAGTTCGATTCTGATTTTAGGGAAGAAAAGAATATTTGTCTTCCCATGTTAAACGTGAGTTTAAATTTTATCATTTCCCAACTTTTTGAAAAATTTTTGTTATAGAATTTTTCTGTTAATTCTACATAAAAAGGTGATTTTACGCAATTTCCCAGCTAGAACTAAAGGAAATCATTACAGAGAGGTCACGACTTAGTTGAATCGATTCTTCAGATCCCACTGCTTGTTTGATTCTTTTTGCTCTCTCTCCAACCTGGCTAACCAGTCACGATCCCACTCTTCGTTCGATTCTTTCTCGTCTTTTCTTTATCCTTGCTAACCGCTCTTGATTCCCCCCTCGTTCCGGATCTTTTTCATCAAAGTTATTATTACTGAGGTTATTATTATATCAGTCCACGCTGCGTCTTTTTAAAAATTAATCTACATCATATGATTTAAACGTAACCTCGTAACGACCTCGTAACGCTGCAATGCGGGTATGTTATAGCCAATCACTTTTGAGGACCGAAACCTTTAGACTCTTCTCTATCATGCTTTCTTCGAAGGCTTAACCTTCCGTTTCCCGCTTTGTTTTTGCAGCTTCCCGCCGCCTGCTGTCTTCAGAAATATATTTCATAAGATTTACTGAAGTGAAACATTCTTTAAGAACAAGGCGCTGTAGCCCTCATTTTATTTCTAATGTCAACCATGAGTAAAAAGGAAATAACTGAATTCGACGTATTTTGCAAGTTTCTTCCTTATGCATCTACTAAGCAAATTTTACAAGTTATTACACATCTATGTGTATGTATATAAAGATACAAAATGCCATTATATGAGGGGTCCAAATTTCCTGTATCAAAAGGGCGTCAGATACTCTTGCGTTGTCTCCATATATCCTTCTATCATATTCAACTCAGATGAGCCTATTCGGGTATTAAAATAACCCGGAAAATCGAGTTTTTTTTTTTTTTTTTTTCTTTCTGTAATCTATACAGGCGTTTGCTATAGAAATGATGGAATTCTTTTTTGACAAAAGCGAATATGAGATGGCGCCTTACATTCTCTTAACCAGTTAACTGTGGTGCCCTCTTTTAAGAGTGCACACCGTTTTGTGTCGCCAGAATCGAGCCATGACGAACATATTCGTCAATCACAGAGTAAGTTGAGTTGGTAAGATATTGGATGAAAAAAATGGGTTTATTTTATAAAATTGAACATTTTATTGCTAATATTTACTTATTTGGTTAACATAAGCATATTTTACATACATATTAAACTAAAAATGAAATAAATTAAATTAAATATAATACATATAAAAGTAAGAATTTAAATTCCTGCTGTGGAGTGATATTCAGCGAAACAGGGTACTATACACAATGGGACTTTGCAAAAACATTGCAACAGTAACGCGATTCCTTCCTGGTCTTACGTTTGTAACAATGCGAACACCTTCGCGTAGGGTTGTTTTCTTTCAATGTTCCGGGTATATAATCCGGAACATCATTCCCGCCTAATTGGCCTATATTAGGCCTAAATGGCCGAGTTTGTGTCGATTTATTTCTTTCAATTGGATACGTCGCAAAAGTGTCTTCAATAAATTTGAGCAAAAAGTCGATACACCATAATGTTAAATTATTTTTTTTATATACTATGAATGAATTCAGACACATAATGTCTAAGAAATGGAGAAATATCTTTTTGTAGTACTTTCTGAATCGTTTTCTTGCTGTGGGGTACGCTATGATAATTCCATCGCTCATATCCACTCCACCCATTTTTTTATTACAATCAATCACTAGCTCTAGTTTCTTTGTTATTATTTTTCTTTTCTCTGTTTCTATTACGTTGTCATTATGTACAGTACTTACTAAATAAACCTCCCTCTTATCTTTCCATTTCATTATACGAATGACTAGTATACACAATACACAAAATCGTGCAGCTTCTCCATGACGAGTATACTCGTCAATCACAGTTAACTGGTTAAGCGAACCAATCGATGGTTCACTTCCGCGAAACAGTCGACTCAGTAGAAGTGGTGACATGTTGTTATACACCACATATTTTAGAACAGTTTTATTACGTTCTAATCTAACTCTGTATATGGTCCTCAAGTCTCTGCAGTTATATTCAGTAAAAATATATACTCATCCTAAATTTAAAAAAAAAAAAAGTGTTGTATAAATGAGAAAAATTTATTTACCAGCAAACTCTATTTTCAAATAAAGGCATGAGAATTTTAAAAAACGTTCATAATTTGGCAATTTTTAAAATTTAGAAATACCCAAACAAAAATATTTGCCTTATCTTCCCCACATTTTTTTCTTCGACTTTCCTAACGATTCCTTCGACTCCTATACGATTCGCCAATATATTTCATGTAACATAAGATGAATTTTGAAGACAAAGTGTTGCAAACATGCATATTCTTGGAAAAGTCAAATTCCAGTTCTGTAATTGCGGTATTTTCTGAGATTATCATAAATTTCTGAGATAAAGTACTGTAACGATAATTTATCAAGAATTGTGACTCAAAGTTTGATGTTGAGAGATTAAATTATTTTAGGCAATGAACGGCGAAGAGGAATATCCAAACCCGTATTTCATGGGGAATTAAAACCGCTTTGGCAAATTGACAGCTTAGAGTACGAGCTGGCACCAGGTGTTGTGACATCACTGCAGACGTCATATTTTGTCTGAAACTTTCATAGTCCTTGGAAGTCGCTAATGACGCAACCTCAGCTCACTGTCTGCGTAATTCCAAGTTTTAATGAGCCTTCAGAAGTGTAATTGTTCTCTTTTTATCAGGAAACACCGACGCCTGTAGTCAGCAGACACATAGTTTTGGAATGCGAACGCAACTGCTACGTCATCAAGTTGGTCGCTCCTGCTAAGGCGAAGAAGGGAAGTTAGCGAGATTGAAATTTACTTAGTCAAAGCGTATTAAATGAAAGACTTGCAAACGCTAATTTACTTTTAGTATGAACAACTATTTTCCCCACGTTTCATGAGTTAAAAAATACTTTTTACTTGTTATTAACATGAATATTCATCTTATTGCAAGATATAAGAAACTATCTTGATTTCATTTATTGCTTACTATGCTGTAAACATAACAGAACTTAAGTTAGACTTTATAAGATCTATTTTTAAAAATATACTGCCCCCCCCCCAAAAAAAGACAGTTCTATATCTCCCGTTTTACTGGGCCGATTGACCAAATTCAAATTGCGTTTTTCGTGTCTCGAAAGCACGACTTAGGATATATGTTAGATTTATATATATATAGCTTTGTTCTAATATACGTACTTTGACACAAAAGATATTTTTTTCTGAAATAGCATAGCATTTTTTCCATATTTCGATTCTACGACTCAAATTATGCCTAAATATTAAATTTTGTAAAATATGGTGCGAAATTTACGGAGAAATTCAAAAATTTAACTTGGCGCATCTTTTTTCAATTTGAGCCAAGAGTCACTTAGTGAGCTTCTTAATATAATATATAGCAACTTATTTTTCTTTCCTTTCCATTACGCAGGAGCGGAAAAGTGACATCATTAACCTTTTCACATTGTGCATGAGCGGAAAAAAAGTCACATCGTTCCCACTTTCAGATAATTTTAACAAAGTGCGTAAACCACATTTTCGTTATTATCGCTTTCAACAAATATGCCAAATTTCAAAATGCGCCAATATATAAATTCACGTATATCTTCGGAAATTTTAAATAAAAAGCTCTAATAAAATTTTTGCACGTATGCTTAGAAATACATCTACCTTAAGAGAATTGTAAAACTTTTATAGTTAATAATTCAAAATTTTTTTCGAAAAACTTATAAAAATTATTTAAAAATGCAAATTTTCAAAATAAATCATAAAAAGTGGGTGAATTTTATTTGGAATGAACCTAAATTTCAAACTGTGTAAGAAGGAATAAAATAAGTTCCGTTAAAAAAGAGATATTAATACAGAGTGTTTCAAAAAGAATATACGTATTACAAAGTGTTATTTTGTCCAAACTATCGACCACTGCGCCTCGGCTCGGCTATTGGCGAAACGAATACATAGTCTAGTTTATATTAATAGATGTCAGTTGTCTTCTGTTTTGCGTGGTAACCGTCACATGTTTAAAATGGCTACTCCGCAGCAGAAATCATTTTGAAGTTTACTCAAGTTTGCGAAGTGCGAATCCGTGATAACAGTGAAATTTCAAGTTGAGGTACCAAAGTGATCCTCCGAATGGGAGGAACATTCGCAGATAGTATCGACAATTTGTAAATACAGGATGTGTATGTAAAGGCCGCCCTCGTGTTCCCGACGAAAATGATGCACGAATTCAAACTGCTTTCCAACGTAGTCCTTCAAAATCAACTCGTCGTGTCAGTCGGGAGTTACAACCGCCTACAATAACAATTTGGCGTGTTTTGAGACGTCGATTGGTTATGAAGCCGTACAAGTTACATTTGTTACAGGCTCTGAGTCCTGATGACAAACGCAAACGTGTGGCTTTTTGTAACGAGAATATTGATGCTATTGACAATGTTAACACTTTCGCACAACGCATCGTGTTCAGTGATGAAGCGACTTTTCATGTTAGTGGTCATGTAAACAAACACAATTTTTGAATTTGGGGTCTACAGAACCCACATGCAGCCAATGAACATGTACGAGATTCTCTCAAAATCGATGTGTTTTTTGCGATATCCCGATCATCCGTTTGCGGCCCATTCTTCTTTGATGGAAACACGGTTAACGGTCAGCAGTATCTCGCTATGTTACAAAACTGGTTGTTTCCGAGGCTGCACGAAGACAACTTCATTTTTCAACAAGACGAGGCATCCCCTCACTGGTGTCGCCAAATGCGTGATTATCTGAATGAAACTCTACCGAACCATTGGATTGGTCGTCAAGAAGCTGGCGACTTAGCATGTCTCAGCTGGCCTTCACGGTCACCGGATTTGACACCCTGTGACTTCTTCCTGTGGGATTTTCATTAAAGACAACGTTTATGTACCACCACACCCACAGAACCTGGAGGAGGTGAAGAACCGGATCCGTACTGCCATAACATCATTGACGACGGACATGCTTGCCCGAGTATGGCAGGATTTTGAGTATCCATGTGATATTGTTCGTATCGCTGTTGGAGGACACATTGAACATCTGTAATCTGAACTTGAGAGGTTCGTACATATGTGTGTAAAGTTTCATATTCGTATGCCGTACAGTTTAATAAATATATGCATTCGAAATACGTATATATATATATTTAAACACGCTGTAAATACACACAAAATTAAATTAACATTGAGGAGCTAAAATTTTGAGAGTTATTTTTTTAAAAACTACTCATGCGATTATTTACAAAACTTGGGAATTTGGCATAATTTGAATCGTAGTATTGAAATACGGAAAAAAATTGACATGTCATTTCAGAAAAAGTCCGATTTTGTGCCAAAATACCTATATTTGAACAATGCTATATACATAAATCTAATACATATCCTAAGTCGTGCTTTCGCGACATGAAAAACGCTATTTAAATTTCGTCAATCGGCTCAATAGAACGGGAGATATAGAACTGTCCTTTTCCCTTTTCTCCCCCTTTTTTTCTTGTGTGTGTGTGTACATGCATTGTTACAGAAGATAATATATGATTTTATATATGTTACAGTTTAGTATACACGGGAGAAAAGTCACCAATTACTTTTTTACTTATGTCTGAGATGGTAATAAATAGGGCTAGCATACAGATAGGATGTGAAACAGGCGGACAGAATCTGACGAATATAAGTAGCCGTAGATTCACTACATAAATTTATTTCTTATGAATGATTCTGAGGACACATATAATCTCTGTAAACACATCACTATGAGTGCACTGCACAATTTTTTGTAGCTTGTATTCAGACAATAGATGATATAGAAAACAGCGATGCAACAGCACATCATAGAGAGAGGAAGGCAAAGAAAACGTAAGTGCGCATTTCAGGAAAGCGTATTTATACATTTGTATCCTTTGTTATCCTCATTCAGCTAATTAAACGTGGCAGGTTTTCCTCACTTTTAAGAAATTTTCTAAACGTGTCATTTCACCTATTATTTAGTTCCAGCTCACTGTAACCTTATCCCCTGCTGATTTGTTCGATCTTTCTAAATCGGGATCTTTTGTTCGCCATCTTTTCCTTCGTTCCTCCGATGTTCCTCGGTGAAATGCGGTCAAAACTAATTCATGCGAGGTCCCAAAGCTCAACGTGTTTGGATTAATTACCGTCAGATATCGGATAAATATACGTCAGATATTATAATGTTCATGTGCATTCTTATTGGATTGTAGATTTCTTTCAAGGAAATAATATTGTGATAATCACTAGTAATTTATTCACCCATGACTAATTGTCATTTGCTGTGTTCTTACAGTAACCACGTTCTTCAAAAATAAGTTATTGCCAAAAATTTCCCTTCTCGATTTTGGGACGATAAAAATTTGCGAAAAAAGCGGAATCATTTTTACGTATATAAATCGTGAGTATGGTGACTTCATCATTTGAATATGACGAAATTTCTTCCGACGTAACACCAACTAATATTTTTTTTATACACCTCTGTATATAAACTACGTTTTGCTATGATTTTTAATGCCATTTCATTAGAAAATTAGAACAGAAACCTACATTTTTCAGTATTTTGCATTGACGAAAGTTCATATAATGTAATTACTAGTAAACTTTAATGTACTCTCAGAGAGGACATACGAGAATTATGCCAGATTTATGACATCACCTCAGGTATGATAACAGAACCCAAAGAGCTAAATATGAATGATTCGTTTAATGTAACATTAAAAAAAAATTATATCAGTGCCCATTCTCTTTATGTATTTGTATCCGCTTGTGTTCACATTAGTTCGCTTTGAATAGAGTAATTAATTTAGATCAGCAGATATTTAAGTAAAAGAAATTCCTGTCTATATCTCTCTAATAACATTCTATTACTGCATGTGTAGTGATAATGAATACCCTCCTGCAAGTATTAGCTTCCAAAATGTTCAGTTTTTGAGTTCTCATACTCAGAGAGGAGTAGATTTTACCAATTAAAAATCCTAACATGTTGGCATAGTAAAATTCTGGCCTTCTTTCAATCCAAGTTATTTAAATGTCTATTAGTCCTTTTAATCAAAGCAAGATAATACAATAACTTACAGAATTTCTTCTTTGGTAGTATAGAAGAGAACTCTAAGACTTAAGTGCCTTATCACTATGTCTGTGAATTTACGGCAGAAACGTACGGAAAGTGTAAAAGACATTTTTATTTAGCTCAAATAGAAGTTAACAGAAGACACCACTCTTGCTTACAGAACAGCCAGCATTTAAGGGTTAAATCAGAACTAAACCATTTGACTTAATTAAATAAAATGCAATTTAGCCCAACGTATACACAGACAGAGAAACGTGCAAGTTGGCTCTGGCCTAATATTGGCGTGACAAGATTAATGGCGAGAAATAACGCAATACCGCAGATATGCTTCTCTCAAGAGATTTGATTATATTCTCTAAGACCTTCCTTTAAGTGCTATTCCGTTCTTACCTCATTTGAATATCCACGAAATAGAAATTTGCATTATGGCAGGAAAATTGAAAGTGAGAAACCCAGCAAAGCAAATTAACATAACTGGTTAGTGAAAATAAAAAAAGTCTTATAAACTAATTAAGGTAGTAGAAAGTTCCTTTAATTTTTCTATTTGTGCAACATTGGAAACATTTAAAATATTGCAAATTTTCGGTTATAAGGTATTTCTCCCGCCTTCTTAGCATGCCATTGTAGTGTAGTGCATGGTCAGCACGGTGGGCTTGCATTCCAGAGATCCGTGGTTCGATTCCCTGCGAAGGCGTGGCTCATTTTTCATTTTCTCTGCTTCCAAAATAAATCCTAATATCTCTGCACAGTCATCTCATTGACTTGTACAAAATGAAACAATCAGTGCTACAATTGGACAGAATTAATATTTGCTATATGAAAATAAAAGGAATTTTTAAATTATTAACTCTCACTTAGTAAACGTGTCGTAAAAATAAAGTAGCTGAATGCTATATAAAAAATTTCTGAATGCTA
Source organism: Stegodyphus dumicola (assembly GCF_044657685.1). Classification (NCBI taxonomy): domain Eukaryota; kingdom Metazoa; phylum Arthropoda; class Arachnida; order Araneae; family Eresidae; genus Stegodyphus; species Stegodyphus dumicola. Next base: position 57,439,434 of record NC_140770.1, on the reverse strand, counting down.
TTTAAAAATCCTGAATGCTGTTTAAAAATTTTCTTGTTTTACTTCCTCATGGATGCATCTTTCTCCAAGTTCTAACACTTTGACTGTTGTGGAAGAAAATATTAAAATATGTCACTAGACAATCCGTTCTTTTTGAATAGGCGTCTTAATTTTGTTTGATTTCCAGAAGTATAAAAATACTTTGACTCAATGAGATTATGATAGGAAGCTGTTAAAAAATATGAAAGTGAAAAATGCTGTTTATCGTATTTTATCCCGGAAATAAAATTTTAAAGCTCAAACTATACACTTCATCTTTAAATGTTCTTTTCGATATCCTCTGAAAAACCATGAGTTAATAATAATTTGAACATATCCCTAGTTGTAAATTATTTAATCATCTTCTGAAACGCGATCTTTTCTTTTTTCTTCTTAAACATTTGAAAAGCTTCCATCTTCTGAAATGTATATTTCTGGATGTTTTATCCACTTAGAATAAAAACTTGTTGCCTCTGAAATTTTAAATATAAAATATTTACACAGCTTTCCAAAATAAAACTACTCAGCAGTTACCAACTCACTTTCTCTTTGAGAATTTAAAATACCTCAAAATTTCTCGTAACAGAATTTTCCAGATACTTTAAATTCTTTTCACAGGAAAGCAGTTTCATTAATGCAGTTTTCCACAAACTCATCCTCATTATACGTATATTATACGTATTTTGTTACCATTATTATCAGAGGTCTGGTGCGAAACCGCTTCTAGCCTCTAGTTCTTTTCAATTACCAACAACCTTTCAAACTTCGGAGCGCTAATGAAGAGACACAGCCCTTCCTGTCTTTTAACTTCAAATATCCTCTTCGTTACATGTCAGCGTAATACTTTTCAAATTTCTAATTACGAGTCGTAAATTTACGGTTATCGAATGAGATGGTCTAGCCAGAAGGAAATAAATAAATCCGAAGCGCTAAATCCCGGAAACTTTCTCCCGTTCGACAGAAGGTTCTCCTATCGATTTTCAGCAAGCCATGTTTGCAGAAAGTGAGGATTGCTTCCGCGATCGATTGGCTGTGTCGACTGAATAATGACCCTTCCAGGCCGAGAAATTGAGTAAAGTGTTCGAACAAGGTATCCCTCCCAAATCACGCAAACTCGTCCCGGGGCTGGGGAGGTATTCATTAAGAATGGTTGATAGAATGTCCGGCGACAGGTACGAGGTTGTCATGGGGAAATCGATTTTCATATTGTTCGCCGGCTTTTGCAGATTCCATATCATAAACTACTAGAGAGAGAAAAAGACAAAGAAATTTGCAAAGGCTTTTTTAATCGAAACGTTTTCTGGATAAAGTTAATGCAGACGTAACTACTACATACCTCCCTCTGCCCGCCGCCCCGCCCCCGTAGCTACTTAGCGCCAGTTTTAAAAATAATAATAAAAAAAAATATTAACGTAAATTTCACTTTCCAGAATGCATTCGGAAAAAGAGTTCCCCTAAATTTTAAAATTGATTCGCCCATGTAGTGATGGTTTTCGTCTTAATAATAAAGACTAACCTTCGCAAACTACCTGCGAAGGTCACGTCGAACCTTTCTCTTCTAAATGTTGAATTCAGGTTATGGAAAAGTATAAATGAAGATATCTTATTAGGTACTGTAATGTTAATATCACTATGCATTCTCATTAGAATATAGGTTTCTTTTAAAAAAATTATGTTGGTATAGTTACAAATACAGTTTAGCCATGACTACTTTCTATTTGTTGTGTTTGTATTGTTACCATTACCGCGCCTTTCGGAAATTAAATTACTCACGTTATTTTTCCCTGTCGATTTAGGACAACAAAATTAGTAAAAAAATGGGAAAAAATACTCTAGTAATTGCGGTTATGTTTCTTTAAAGTAATCGTTCCCACATACAAATGTTGACAGTAACAAATACAGCTATATAAATAAATCACCAACCAAAAATGAAATAATGACGCAATACTATTTAACAGAAAAGTCACTTTTTCATTAACCAGGTTAGCCCACCAGCGGTCGAGCGGTAAAGTCTTGAACGCTGGTAGTTTGGTTCGGAGTTCGAATCTCTCGAACAGGATCGCTGCATGGCAGTTTTCGTGTTTTTGCCCATGTGCAACGTGTATACGAGCCAGCTTCCCTTTGAAAGTCTTCCACGAATTCACCCCTTCCCTTAGGCAGACAGCCCTCGTATGCTTTGTCATAATCGAATAAACCAACCAAACCATTAAAATCAGGTTATATTTTCTCACTCCGTCCATATCGCCAATTTGGTCGCCAAATGAACGATTTCACGCCAAAGCTGGCTACCCTGCCTTTGCTTGCCATTTTCTGGCAACCCCACACCCGCTTTGCGGAGAAGCTGGACATTTCGTAACAATATCTATATATTTCACATTATGTACAATTAAATTATATACTGCAGTAGATAAAATTCGGTGCCGCCTTAACAGCTTTATGAGCCCTTAGTCTTCTGGGCTCCCTACGACAACCCTTCATACAAATGACATGTAAATGGCCGATAATATTACACACATATATATTTTATTGGCACTTTAACAGAAAACAAAATTAGCATTCAAACATAAACACAAATGAAATAGCACGCTATAAAATTTTTACGAAGCGTTTGCGGCACCTTTTCGGAGAATCGTTTCAGACTCCAGGCAGAGGTCAAGTAAAAGTCAGAGGTCTTCAATATGCCGTTTTTCATGCACATGGAGTAAAAGACTGTTCAATCGTTGGCCCATTCTGCTACGAAGCACCTTTATAAAAGTTTTAGTCTCGAAAATGAACGTTCTTTTGTACTGTTGGTTAAAATCATGAACTGTTTACTGTCACTGTAATTGCATTTTCAATATTTGCTTTAGACTCAAGGTTAATGATTTTCAAGCTACCGTTTTATGTAACATTAGTGAAAGACTATTCAAACGTCAAACGATATTGCCCCATTCTATTTCGAAACATATTGTTACGAAATGTCCAGGCGCGGTAAGATAGCTTCCCCGCAAAGCAGATTTAGGGTTGCCAGAAATGGCAAGGAAAGGCAGGGTTGCCACATTCGGCTAAAAATCGCCCATTTGGCGAAAAAATTGGCGATATGCCATAGACGGATGGAGAACCTTCTGGAACGAATTCTTACTGGCTTAGCTCAGAATGTTCTCGAACACAAGCCAAAACTATATAAACCCTGCTGGTACGCAGAACGTCAGTCAGTGCGGGATCCATCGAGTTGATAGTCAGTCAGTGAGTGCCAAGTCGAGTCTATTAAGAGCGAGTGTATCGTAGTCTAGTGTCAAATTGGCCGTCGAGCGCATCGAGAGAGTCTCTTAGTGTATCGCGAGTTAGTGCATCACCGAATTATATCTTAGAGTGTGTTGAGCTCCAGGAACGACTGAACAGAGTCTGGAGCTGTATTCTGGTGCTTTGCCGTGAAGCTGTCTCCACTATTATAGCCTGATAGCCTGGAGGCTGTGTTGCTGATTGTTTCATGTTGCTGATTGTTTTATAGTAGTTCTTCGACGACTGTAAACGTGATTTTGGAACTATCTTGAATAATACTGGGTAATAAATTGTGTTTCGATGCTTCATCAAGTGTCTTCGTTATTCACTCCAAATCCACGTACCGTACCCTTAACGAGAGGAGAAAGACATAACAATATTTTTATATGTTTAATCTTCTTGAAAATGAACGTTTTCCTGTACGGTTGGTTACCGTCATGAAGTGGCCATTACTATTCTAAATGAAATTTCAATATTTTCGGAAACATATTTCAAATGGTCCGGAATTATTTTTCTGCACAGTGCAGGAAGATTCTCACAATTTTCATCGAAAGAAATTGAGTTTAAATTCTGATCACAATGCAGGTCTTTATGATGCATATTAGCCAGGCACTTTAGTGCATTAGAAGTAATGGTTTTCTCTTCAGCGAAGAACGAAAACAGATTTCCAGTCAGTCTCTAGACGACTGGAAATCTGTTTCCGTTCTTCGCTGAAGAGAAAACCATTACTTGTTAGCTCAAAGATTAGAGTTTCTAGAACAAGAAAAAAATCTTCTCCCTTGAACCTTTCAGTTTTATTGAGAAGTACCTCTTCTGTAGATTCATCAAATCTACAAGATACTACTTCCTTGTCGTTTCCGTTTTTCCCCAGCAATGAAATCTTTATCTGTGCACAGTTGAGGCAGAAATATTGTTGCGAAATGTACAGGCCCGGTAAGATAGCTTCCCCGCAAAGCAAGCTTAGGGTTGCCATAAAATGTCAAGAGAAGGCAGGATTGCCACATTTGGCGACAAAATTGGCGATATGCTATGGACGGATGGAGAACCTTCTGGAACGTAATTCTTACCGGTTTAGCCCAAAATGTTCTCGAACACAATCCGGGAACAACTGAACCGAAGAGTCGGGAGCTGTGCTCTGTGTGTCGTCGTGTGCATCGTTAGTTGTATCGTGGAGATTCTCGAAAGTACGTGGAGTTCCGAGAACGATGGAGAAGAGTTGAGAGCTGTACTCTGGTGCTTTGCATTAAAGCTGTCTCCACCGTTATTGCCTGACAGTGTGAAGGCTGTGTCGCTGATTGTTCCAGCGTGTTTATAGTAGATCTTCGACGACTGTAAAAGTGTTTTGGAGCTGTCCTGATTAATATTTGTAAATAAAGTGTGTTCGATACTTCATGAAGTGCTGTCGTCATTATTCACACCAAATCCACACAAACCCCGTACGAAAGTGAAGAAAGAAAATAACGTAACAACTGGTGTCAGAAAAAAAAAAACGCAACAGTATAAAGTTCAAAGCTACGTAACGTTGCTAATCAAAGTTGTGCAATACTTGCATATTGGGGAAAAAATAGCTTTCTCTAAAAATGAAAGGATATAATTTCGGTTTTATATTACATTAATTTAAATGTCAGATATATTTTTGCTAACAGCAGCCCAGTTAACATGCATAGATTACAATGGACGCCACTATGCTTGTAGGGCCCGTGGCCAAGTGCCCAGTGGGCCTTTGCATTAAGATAGCACTGATAAAAACAAATCCTAACCATTGTAACATCATTTGCTATCACGATTGCTATTCCAAATATTTTCTTCTCCTTTGCATATTTTCTGTATATTTTAGTAATTTTTCATAATCATTGAATATTTTTATTTATTTGAATATACAATGTACGTCCAGAAAGTAAGTTCCGTTTGGTAATAAAAGTAAATTGTGTACAGCTACAGAAAAGTTATTTATTGCACAAAATTCAACAACTCTTAAACTACTTTTCCACATAACTGCCGAAATATTGCAGGCATTTGTCATAGCGTGGCACAAGTTTTTGTATACCTTCTTCATAGAAATTTGCCGCCTGTGTCTTCAACCGGTTAGAAACAGTTTCTTTCAGCTCGTCGTCATTGTTCAAGTGTTGACCGCCAAGGAAAGACTTAAGATGTAAGAACAGATGAAAGTCGCTAGGAGCGAGGTTAGGGCTGTACGGAGGATGGTCAAACACGTCCCAGCCAAATCCCTGTAGGAGGCTTTTCGTCACATTTGCAGTGTGTGGTCGTGCGTTGTCGTGAAGAAAAACAACACCTTTTGACAGCAATCCTCGGCGCTTATTCTGTATTGCGCGGTGCAATTTCCGAAGTGTCTCGCAATAAGCATCTGCTTTGATCGTTTGACCACGCGGTAAGAAATCAATGAGTAAGATGCCTTTCCAGTCCCAGTGCACATCATTTCTCGAGGTGTCAAGATTTGCTTCGGCTTAACCTTTGCTGGGGATGAAGTGTGCCTCCATTCCATTGATTGCCGCTTACTTTCAGGGGTGTCGTAAGAAACCCAAGTTTCATCTCCTGTGACTATCTGTGTCAGAAATTCTTCGCCGCTTTCAGCATAACGGGTCAAAAACTGAAGTGCACTATCCATCCGTTTTGTTTTGTGTTGCTCAGTAAGAATCTTTGGTACCCAACGTGAGCAAAGTTTACGAAATTTCAGTTTTTCGGTAACAATTTCATGCATTAGTGATCGTGAAATTTGGGAAAATTCCATAGCGAGAGCACTAATTGTAAACCTTCGGTTTTCACGGATCTTGTCATCAATCGCGTGAACCAGTTCTTCTGTAACCAAAGATGGACGCCCACTTCGTTCTTCATCGTGCACATCACTACGCGTCCGTCATTGAACTTTCGAACCCATCTTCTCACCATTGAATCACCCATCGCTTTTGGTCCGTAAACATCGCAAATTTGCCGATAAATTTCACTAGGTTTCACTTTCCTCGCATTCAGAAAACGAATCACAGATCTGATTTCACAAGCGGCGGGATTTTCAATCAACACCGACATTGTAAACAAGCACAACAAAGCGTACGTGACTGACAGCGATCTCCAAATGGCGCGCGTTTCTTCTGCTTGATACAGAGCGTCTACTGCGCATGTGCGGAACTGCGATCGCAGAGCTGCAGCGGAGATAAATTGAAATGGAACTTACTTTCTGGACGTGCCTCGTACTATCTACTGATTTTAGTTGAGTTATTTACTTTTCAGACAGCAACACAAAAATTGGTTGCTGTTTTAATCCTTTCTTCCCCCCCCCACCGCTGTATAGTACGTCGGGGCTTAAAAATAGGGAAATAATGTGTTGGTCTTGCCATAGAAGAAACAAATGATTAACTAAAAGCAGCAGATTGGGTACTACGTCACTACCTAATTTTCCATCATTCCGCAATAAAAAAAACTTACGCATTTTTAGACAAGGCCTAGTTCTAGTTAATCTGCAGTTAGTAAACTTGGAGCTGACTATACTTTATTGTTGTTGTTGACTAATGCTTACAAGTTTGACGAATATAGTCAGCCCAATCCCACGAAATTCCTCGTGGCAAGGAGCGCAAGATTGCACCTGCCGTTGGCAACAGCCTTGAGTTGGCAACAGATGACGCTGCGATTTAGCTCAATGCCATTCCAATTTTAATGGAGAGGCGAATCCGAACTATGTATGTATTATGTAAAAGCCTCAATATATTATGAACTATGTAAGCATGTATATGTATGAACTATGTAAGCAAGTATTATGAAAGATCTACGTATTATGAACTACTTGTATATAAGCATGTACTATGAACTATGTAACTATGTAAGCATATATTATGAACAATGTAACTATAAGCATATGTTATGAACTATGTAAACATGTATATAGGACCAATGTATGCCCTTATAGGCCCCATGAGGTGTTGCCCCGGGTAGTTGCGGAACCTGGACTAGACCCGAATAGTCTTAGTAAGCCGCACGGGTGTCCAGATTCTGCTCTCAACTCAACTCAACTCTCCCCTTCCACCAAACCACACGAGAAGACTTTCGGCTCGCCGCATATTTAGAGTACCTCCATGCCGAAACGACACTATTACATTTACAAACATCCATGCCTTCTCCGGGATTCGAACCCCGGCCCTTCGGCACGGCAGTCAGCGAAGCTAACCACTATACCGGCTGGGCGGCGCTGACTGTATGAATTCAATCAGTATTCAGCATTTTCTGTCCCTCTACAAACCGCAAACTCGTTTTCTTTCCGTCTTCTTCTTGCCCTTGCCAATGCTTCTTCCGCACTTCACGGTCACATGCTGCGGCATTCAAAAAAGAAAAGAAAAGAAATCTGAAAGCTTTCAGTTTAAAGTCTTTTAAAAAGCGTGGATAGTTTTTTCAATGACGTGTCCGACCTTTTTAATTAAATATCGTTGGTTGATTAAGCATTTCGTAGATCGTGGATTGTCGTTCATAAAAGAGGCATATGACCCCTGAGGGCCTTTACTAATTCCTTTCACCCTTCCCCTTGCGCTTAAAAGAGTTTAATCCAGGCAGAGTGCGCCCCTGCGTAGTAGCCTCTTTACAGAAGTTACATAAACATGTAAAAATTGAATTTGTTATAAAAAACCCTGTCACACATTTTGGACAATTGTAAGAATTTCACGCTACCTTGAATAATAATACACTAATAATTCTTGATTTCACAGTAGATGAAATAAGAATAAATTACATTTAAAATTCATCGCTACGTTTCTATGTTCGGCTGGGATCGAAAATGTAAAAAAAATTCCTCCTGAACGGAGTCTTGACTAACACCACTTGACTACTGAGCTGGCTGTAAAAAGGAGTAAACACTGGAAAGTTAAGTCGAAAACTTCACCAGTCGCTCCTGTGATGGATGGTTCTATGTCTTTTGGAGGCTGTAGTATGGTATAATCGCAGTTCCCAATTTGTTTTATAACGTCTTGAGTGTGTGTTTATCACAGTTATTGTAGAATTTATGCGTAAATCGTAGAATTTCGGAGTCACTAGGTTTTATATTCAAATCGATCAATATGAATGATAGTATTTCTTGTAAACCAAGGAGTATTACCGAGATTAAATATTTACAGAATGCCTGCGTGTTTGTTCTTGGAAATTTTATATGTAGATTAGTGGTAAAACAGCCATAATGTTATTAGAATGAATAGAAGGACTAGATATGTAAATCGATTAAAGTAATTTTTGAAGAAAATGATAAGTATAATATTAATGCACAAAATATAAAGGGGAGCCAAATGCACAAATATTCCGAATTTCAGATAGGACTATGTTTATTACATAAGAATAAATTTTAATAGTCATTAAACAAACAGTGAGATGAATTAAAAATAATTCAAATCTCTCTAAACAAATTATAGAATAAATAAAAGGTTTTATTAGCAAATCTAAATGCCAGGAAAACACCCATTCTCTTCATACGTGAGTCAGGATTATTTGTCTGAATGCTGTTGCGTGAGTGGGTTCCGATGCATTTTCGTTTCGAAGTTTATTCTATTGCCTTCAGTATGATTCGGAAATGTCATGACGTCAGAACTACGATAGACTGAAATGTCATCTTGTTTTCCTCCGCTAGCGCTTCTTTTCAAAGTGGCTTCTGGCATTTATGTTTTAGTTTCACTAAAGAAATGTTAATTCTTTTCTTTCTACCTCTTTTCGCTACGAGGTTCCCTCGCTCAAGAAACTATGCAGATTGGTGTGGCAACCAGTTTTACTGTCAAATTTAGAAAACCACGAACACGAATGAGATTTCCGCTGCCTTGCAGATTGAAGTAAACAGACTGTTGGCGACGCTAATGCTGGTCTTGCTGGTACTATACTGACGTTAGATCCTGTTTGACAATTGTGTGTAGTTGTTACCGTGAAAGACCGAAAATGGAGAATGTCGACTTTCACCGGAGAATATCAACATTCACCAAATACGTCGGTGAAAGACCGAATATTTCACTACATTCTTGTATATTCGGACCCTCACCGGTGTATGTCGACAATCACAGATATGCTCTGGTGAAAGTCGAAAAGAGAGGTCACAAAGTGCCATAATAGTTTAAGTTGTTGCAATAAATAAGATTTGAATCACATAATTTAGTAAGTTTTTTATGACTGTTATTTTCTTCAAGAATCATATGCAAATTTCAGGAAGTAACCAGATGACACCGATGGTACGTCACAATGACGAGAGTGTAAGAGAGTGATATATAAGGGATACAGGCAAAGAAGTAAAATTGTTCGCAGGCGCTTTATAAGCATTTCACTGCAATAACCGAATAGTTATCACACAAAGGACGCATTTGGATGATTTTTTAATTGGTAGAATTATCGGCCGTCTGGAATGGGGGCGTACCCAACTGGAAGTATCAGACGAACTTAGAATTGCCCAGAGTGTCATCTCCATGCTTCGGCAACGATTCCAAGATGATGGTAATGTGAGTAGACGTTACAGCACAGGTCGCCCTAGAGTTACAACGCCGAATGAGGATCGGTATTTGGCAGTTACTGCCAAAAGAAACAGACGGAGCACAGCCTCAGACCTGTCTCGTCAGTTCTCTTCAGCCACTGGTACGACAATTTCAAGGCAGACCGTGTACAGACGCTTAGGGAAGATTGGTCTATATGCTCGTAGACCTGTCAGATGCGTTCCACTTACTGCAACTCACTGTCGCCTGCGGTTAGCCTGGAGTACAGAGCATGCATTGTAGACACCGCAACAGTGGGCTTGTGTGGTGTTTTCCGACGACTCTAGGTTTAGCTTGCAGTCTGATTCTCGCCGGACTTTCATATGGAGAGCTCTAGGTACCCGTTACCACCAAGAAAACATCATTGAACGACACCGTTACGGTGGTGCAGGAGTGCTCGTTTGGGGTGAAATTATTCTGGGTTCCAGAACTAACCTGCATGTTCAAATTGGAACCATGACAAGCCAAATCTATCGGGACGTCATTCTGGAACAACATGTACGTTTGTTTCGGGGCGCCATGGGCGCACAATTTGTGTTTATGGGTGACAACGCCCGTCCTCACCGTGCAAACATCGTAAGCGAATGCCTTCAATCGGAGGATATCACGATATCACCCGTATGGACTGGCCAGCATTCTCACCGGACTTGAGTCCAGTAGAGCGCATGTGGGACATGTTTGACCGACGAGTTGTAGCCCGTCAACCTCCTCCTACATGTCTAGCGGAACTTCGGAGAGCATTGCTTTTGGGGTGGTCTAATATCCCCCAAGATCAGATCGATAATTTGATACTCAGCATGCCTAGGCGTTGTACGGACTGTATTGCATCGTCTGGGAGATATACAATGTATTAACAATCATACCAACCATGTAATATTGGTTTTTGTAAATAGTTTTTTTTTTTTTTTTTTTTTTTTTTTTGTAATTTGCTGCAGGGAGAAAAAATCGCTAATTTTTTTAATAATATCAAACATATAGCATCTTTCTTTGCTCTTTACCTTTTGTTTAATAAATAAGCTTTACAAATAAGTCCAATTTGTTTTGCTTCTAACTCTTCCTTTGCCTGATTTTGCATTATCCTTAATTTATGGACATGAGTGTAGGTTCTCATGTTCTTAAGTTCTTATTTCAAGTTTCAAGTGCGTTTATTCGCGACTGAATGACGGAGAAGAAAATATAATATTGTTATATGTTTAACATTCACCATTACATGGTGAATGTCGACATTGACCGGGGTAATTCAGAAATAAGAGTATTTGGAAAATATTTCGGACATACACCAAGAGACTATGTGAATGTTGACATTCACCGGTGAAAGTCGACATTCTCCAGATTTCGGTGTTTCACCGTAACATAGTCATTTCTGTCGTGGGCTAGGCAATGTGGTCTCTTGTCTCATTAGATCACAACTGTTGAATTTATTATCTTGAAAGGAAGTATTGTGTTGATAACAGGCTCATTTTGGCTGGTAATTTCATGCTTCTATATTTTAATTTATTCACTCACAAGTGCTAAGGTAGAATAAAGGCCTTTAACCTTTAACTTTTAGCCTTTAACCTTAGACCTTAACCTTTTGCACTCAAGGACTTTCTCGCTCTGGCAAACCAGAAACTCGAGATGATGTTCCGCATATTCAATGAATTTCTTACAGCTAAATGATAATGATTTCACAGAAATCTAACGGCTCTTTTATGTCCTTAGATACATGCGGTCCTGCAACTCTTTCGCCAGAAACAAACAAAGGATATACTTTTGCGGTATTTCTTCGGATTCTGTGCGTGTTATCCATTCTTAATTTTCAGTCTCTTCTGCAGAATCATTGCCGCTTTCACATTCACCTACCTATTACCCAGATTTGTCGCCTTCTTACACCTCTTACTTCATTGCTATCTTCATCACTGTTTTCCTCTCCTCTGTCGTCAAGTAGTTCTATGCATGGTCGTAATTTCGTTCTTCATATCAACGAAAAATCAAACTCACCTTCATTTGAACTGATTCCTTCATCGTTTCCATGCTTATTCGACTCTGTAACTTTTTTAATAATATTCCTATTGCCACTACTGTCGAGTTCCTAAGTAAACTCGAAGATGCGTATATAACAATGAATTTAAAAAAACGTATTTAAGATTAAGGATTGGCAGTTGTCTACACGCATGTATTGCTGAATACGCTCATGAAGCGAGATTACCCAAATCAAAACTAAATAAACTCAATAAAATTACTGCTCGAATTATCGCCTCAAGCCGAGTGGTAATCGAAAGTCACCTCTCGAGTTACTGCATTAAATCAAGAGGTCACTCCTGTGCAAAGTAGTTATGTGTCTGTCTGAGGGTTAGATATTCTGGTTGTGATCCTCACACCTTAGAGAACGTAGGTAGCACCTTATTGAGATTATAAATGTCATAGCTACTTAGTTGGAACCCACAAAATCTGTTACACGCTAATATCCTCCTGTATGTATAGACGAGGTGAAAGACGAGAATCGATAAAATTTCAATGGAGTCTATGATGATCAAAGTTCGGTTAAGACCATGTCGTATAAACGTATATGCACGGGCAATTTATCACATAATGAAGGTCCTATTGATCCAAAAATATATGTTGCGTGCGCACGAGTTCGTAATGGATTCAATGCACACAGAACCGATGGTAGCTTGATAAAATTCATTTTCATTAAAGAAACACTTTTACAGTTCTAGAATGTTCCACGAAAGTACTCGTACAGCTCTTCTCAGTATGACAGAGAGCAATAGTTACCACTTTAAAGTACTAAGAATGTTAAACAGAAAGCAATGCAAAGCGCAAAGTTCCCCCGGAGACCTAACTCTGAATGAAAAACTGATGCTTGCTGCGAGCTTACGTAGTTTTCCCCTGCCGCCGAGAAACTGTAATAACTTCCATTTCCTGAAATTACTAGAAGACATACACGGTTAATCCTATCAGTTACAGCTATGCAGACAGACAGAAACAAGTACAGGAAGCACCAAAACATCGCCATGGGCAAAAGCGGTGTCGCCGTACTGCACTAACCATCTATGAAAGTGCACCCTCACGAGGCACACTAACGCCATTCTCGGGTATGTGTTTACATTGCAGCATTCATAATAGTTACATATTAGTGGTGCATAATTTGCATTACAGACAATATTTACATAAGGTATACTTTACAAGGGTACTTTCAGAGGCTGTTCACACATTTTTTAGACGATGTATATTGTATTCACAAAACTAAATTACAAAACATTCTTGTGTTTTAAATGTTCTATTTGACATCCCTTATTCTGAACTATCTTTCGATACCTAAATTTCCAGGCTAATAATGCCTTTTAAAGAAGCAGAAGAGGTATTCTATCCCATTCTTCCCGAAAAGCTTTCCAGAGTCCTGTTAGGGTTTCGGGAGAACGTTTGGATAATCCAGTTTTTAAAAGTCCGAAAGCATAAAAATCCATAGGTGACACATCGGGAGATTTAGTAGGAATATCAGTGAAGGGTATGGCCTTGATACCAGTTTTTGTTCCATTTCTTTTAGGAAATTTACAGTGGATTTTGATGTGTGACTTTATCTGATGGAGTCTCACAGATTGATGGCACTGTGGGTAAAGCGATGGTATTTCATTCAGACAACTTGGCTATAAAATATGTTCCTGATAGTATTTGGAGTTTATCTTGACATTTTTTTGCACTCTATTTTTAACTTGACATTATAAGAAAAACTAGCAACAATTATGAATCCCTTAGAAAAACTTTCTTTGGATTCTTTGAACCATGTACTTAAATATTTTTCTCCCCTTTTATGATAATAAATGGTTCTTTCTTTTTTTTTTCTTTTTTTTTTTTACAGTCATTTAAATACACCCATGCTTCATCTATTGGGACAATTGTGTTCCATTTTTCTTTGGATATGTGTTTCTCATATAGAATTCTGCAGCATGTCCTGCGTTGAACTATATGCTTTGGAAGAAGACGATGCACATTGCGTTTTTTCGCTTTCTTAAGATTTAAATCAACGTTTATCATTTTGCTTACAGTGGACACCGAACATTTTAATGATTTTGCAACTGTCCTTTGACTAGGGGGATTTTCTTTTAACATTAAACAACGTACCTTTGCAATAGTCGAAGATATCATTTTTTCCTTGGATACTTTTTTGGAATTTTTGTCCCACTTGAGGCTCCAATTTGACGTTTTTTTTTCCTTTCTTATTGATGATATTACCTATCGACGCTTTAGATATCACAAAACCATGACTCTCACGTCCTTTTTGGATAACGGAGTATGCATATTTCTCTTCGGAAAGAGCGTAAATGTAGCCTTCGAACCACTGCTTTGTTCGCCCATTTGAATAAAAACAAAACTTTCAAGCCACAGACGATAATTTTCGCTTTTAAAAACATAGTACAATTGCAATTACTTCTTTTGCAGCAAACGATTTTTTACTACCGTTTACCAAAATCGTCTAAAAACCGTGCGAACAGCCTCTGTTTGTAGTTGCATGAATAAATACAATAAGTTATTTACATATGCATATGCATATTTCTTTTGTGGTTCAGTTTGGAGCTTTGTTGGTGGGGGGGGAGTGATTATAGTACGTGCAGATATCGCCAAGTTTGGTGACTTTTGGCAATTACTCGCTAAACTGAGGGACAAAAATTAATCGCCAAAAACCAACCTGGCGATATCTCGCCAATTTAACATGATAGCCATTTACCTCAATGTTAAATAGACTTGCTCCTGTAATCATATTTTCCAGGCAAAACGTCAGCTCCCTTCAGATTTTTCACGTTACATTATACCTAAGATGCAACAATTTCACTTAAATTATTTACATATATACAAAATTCGTAACAATATTGTAAATTTGATAATCAATTGTTTATTGATATAAAGCTATATCATGCAGTATTGAAGAAAATCAAATAAAATAAATATTAAAGAAAAATACACAAAAAAAAGTATTGTTCAAGCCCAACTCTTACTCAAAACACACGTGTTTGTTAAATTTTAGAATTTAAAAGGTCATCCGTGAGAAATATCCCGAATTTTTTTTTTTTTTTTTTTTTTTTTTTTTTTTTTTTTTTTTTTTTATAGTCCAAAGCGATTTGAATCCCGAAGGACTATTAGTTTCGTTTTGGCATTTTGCGTCGGACTCATAAATGTCGGTTCACTTTTCAAACTGTTGCCACAAAATGTTAGAGTCCTGCATTATATTTGAAGAAATTAAATAATGAAAAATCTGCATAAATGTATGTACATTTCTCGTATTGTGATAAAACAACGGTACATAGAGTCATCGAATTTTGAATAACGTAATCCTCCAACGAATATGAGCATGTGGAAGACCAAATTTGAAATTTGAAATTTGTTTTATGATCGATTTCCTATTTTTTAAAACTTTGACGAATTTTTGATTAACAAACTCAAGGATTTCAAAGCGAGCAATGGCAACGTTGTGCAGAAAAAAACATTTTTATCTCCAGCGCGTGAGTCTCTGTATCGGAAATTCTAAAGATATGCTCGTTTTAAAACTATTTTGCGATATTGCTGTTGCACTGGATCTTATGGTTTAAGTGCGAGGAACATGATATTTAATAAAGAAAGGTAACACACAAAATGTTAAAAAACGCCCCTTTGGACGTAATTTAAAATCTGAAACATTTCAAATTTTGTTTTTTATTTATTTATTTATTTATTTATTTATTTTTTTATTTTTTTTTTTTATTTTTTTTTTTTTTTTCGTGGAACAACATTATAGACTTTTCCTTCGTCTTACCTACAGGTAGCAGATTTTAATCAAGTCAATAATTTGGTATAGATATCAAGAAACAGACTATATTTTTGAACGAGGTGATATAAGAACTAAGTCAAACAGTTTTAAGCTATGTATTAAATATTTTGTACCAAAACGTCAAGCGTAGCCCTCACATTAATTAAAATCGAACTTTTGTGTAGTAAGAATCTGATTTTTTGTGACATTTTTTCTGAAAATATTATTAAATATTCTAAAAATATTATATTTGTAAATTTAAAAATAATAACAATAACTAAAAAATGATAAAACATAAATCTAAGAAACCTATTTCTCCCCCTAAAACCTTTGTTTGTGTTCTAATTGTCATCTTTAAGTTATCTATGTGAAGTTATATTATGACTATGTTGTACATTACATTAAATAAAAAATGTAAGAGTCTTAATGGCGAAATTAATACTTTCAAAACAGGTAGATGAAAGAAAAAGCTTTGGAATCAATTCTCTAGAATTAATCGTGAATAACATCATGTTTTTTAAAAATAACTAATGTACCTCTTGAAATTGTCAAAATAGTATATTTTCCCCTTTAAATGACATAAATTGGCGAAAAGAAACAGAATGCAAAATGATGATATTTTTACGAAATGTACAGGCGCGGTAAGATGGCTTCCCCGCAAAGCAGTGTTAGGGTTGCCATAAAATAGCGAGGAATGCAGGGTTGCCACATTTGGCGGGAAATCGTTCGTTTGGCGACATAACATGGACGGATGGAGAACCTTCTGGAACGAATTCTTACCGGTTTAGCCGAGAATGTTCTCGAACACCAGCCAAAAGCTATATAAACCCTGCTGGTACGCGGAGAGTTAGTTAGTATCGAGTTGGTGTCTCGTCTAGCGAGTCAATCCCTGCGGAGTCGTTCGAGTTGACAGCCGGGCAGCGAGTGTGTCGTCGAGTGCACCGAAAGAGTCTCGTAGTGTATCGCGGTTAGAGTGTATCGTCGAGAGAGCGTGTTGAGCTCCGGGGACGACCGAACCGAAGAGTCGGGAGCTGCACTCTGTGTGTCGTCGAGTGCATCACGAGTTCTAGCGTGGAGAGTCTCGAGAGTACGAGTGCATCGCGAGTTGTAGCGTGGAGAGTCTCGAGAGTATGTGGAGTTCCGAGAACGACCAAGCAGAGTCGGGAGCTGTACTCTGGTGCTCTTTCCCGTGAAGCTGTCTCCCCCGTGATAGCCTGATAACCTGGAGGCTGTGTCGCTGATCGTGTCAGTAGTTCACCGACGGCTGTAAAAACGTGTTTTGGCTGTCCTGACAATACTGGCCAATAAAGTGTGTTTCGATACTTCATCAAATAGTATTGTCATTATTCACTCCAAATCCTCACGAACCCTGTACGAATGTGAAAGAAGGAAATAACGTAACAACTGGTGTCAGAAAAGAAAAGCGCAACAACTGGTGTCAGAATTGGAATCAATGCTCTAGAATTACTCGTGAATAACATAATGTTGTTTAAATAAAACTAATGTACCTCGCTAAAATTGTCAAAATAGTATTTTTTCCCCTTTAAATGACATAACTTGACGAAAAGGAATAGAATGTATAAATGATGATATCTTTCCTCCAGGAGCATGTTACCCTGCTCATTTACTGTATTATGCAAGGAGTAACTATGATCTGTGCATTCCTCCTAGGCATAATAAATTACTCTGAACAATCTGGAGAAGTCACTTACATAAATCTATGCTTGAATTATAGATCAGACCAATAAACATAGTATTCACAGCGGCTATTGCTGTAATCTAAGTGAATGTATAGAAGATAAGGAAGAAGCCCCGTTTCTGCTTTTATTTGTATAGTCTATAAACCTAGCAAAGAACTGAAAGAAAGTCTGCGATAGATTTACCACGTGTGACATAATTTTGAAATATATTAATAGGGTATTTATTAGGATGGTACGAGTCCTAAACTTTCTGGAACCTGAATTTTGAGTTATTAAAATTCAAATTATTATTATTGTTTTTACTATTATTATTATCAAGGCCCGGATTTGGATTACATTTGCTTCTTTTTATATTTTTTGCATATTTTTAGCATTTTCTTCTTTGTAAGTTTTTAGAACACTTTGGAGGAATTTCTAGGGGTAATTTTTGGACATTTTAAAGCATTTTGAATCCTATAATTAGACTAAAAAGTAGGCGTGACAACAAAAGAGCTTTCACTTTCGAAAATATCAAGAAAAACTCAACAATTCAGAAAAATTGTAATATGTTTGTGCAAGACTGAAAATTTCAGAAGAAAAAAAAAAGTTCAAGTGACATGTTATGTGTAGTTTGAGTTTTAGTACGTTTGTTAATTGTGTCATTTTTTTTTTTATATTAATTTTTTTTTTTATTTTTGAGAGGACTTTTTGTATATTTTTATGGTCTTTCTTTTCCATTTTGAGTGCGTTTTAACTGACAGAAACAGAATTAAAACAGTTTAAGTTTATTCTACTACATCACTTGAGAGCGATTAAATTAAAATACACTCTTTTGCAAAAAAGATCGAAGCACCATGAAAAAAGTGGTTGTTTTTGATGAAATTGAATATGTATATAGCTCATATACAGGAAATAAAATGATAAGAAAATCAAGCTAATAGTACCCGTTCACGCGTACAGTCACCCATTAAGTGTTCAAATTCGTAGTTGGTGGAACCGCCCCTGGCGGCAATGCACGCTTGAATCGTCAAGGCAAGGAGTGGTAAAGGTAACTAATGTCATCCTGCGACACATTCTGCCAGGTATTCATCAGTTGTCGCTCCAGATCTGCAATATTTTTTGGTACCCGAATCTAGAGGTCTACCATATCCCAGACATGCTCGATTGGTGAAAGGTCTGCTGCGCTTGCTGGCCAAGGAAGAGTATCAACCGCACGGAGATAGTCCAGATATATGCGAGCGGTATGAGGCCTGGCAATATCTTGTTGGAAAATGGCCCCAGGATGACGTGCCATGAAGGGGAATGCAACCGGCCGCAGGATATGTATATTTGAGCTGTATCCTGTATATTTGAGCTGTACTATATTTGAGCTGTTAAATATGTACGGAGGATGACTAAAGATGAGCTGCTGTCACAAGAAATAGCCCCCCCACCATCACACCAGGGGTTATGGCTTTGTAAACAAAGGCTGATTGGGATCACTGGCCCCGTCCTCTCCAGACACGAAGACGGTGGTCATCTGCTTCAATAGTGAAGGGGGATTCATCGCTGAACACTATACGATGCCAGTCTGATGGCACTCATGATGATCGGTTGCGACACCACTCCTCCGCAATATTTCCTTTCGCGATGTTTTCGGCAGACACTATATGAACACGTATTCAACTATTAGTGCTCAGTAGCTTTAGCCACTCGCTAATTGGCAACGAATCCAGAAAAGATAACTGAGAATAATAATAAATAACCTGGTGAAAAGAAATGTAAACTGAAAAGGAACTTAAATTTTAATTATCCATTGGAATAATTAACATCTGCATAAGCTTCTAAATGCAGTCATTCTGTAAATTATTTTATACAGTATTACAGAAAGTAAATTTTTAATACAATGTTAATATTAGTAAAAAGTCTGATGTGTACACCACATAACTTCCTTGTACAGAATATTAAATTATACGCATTTCATTTAAACGTATTTCCTCGAATTTCATTAGACATATATTTCTCATTCAATGAATTCAGTTCTCACTTCGCGACTAGACAAAACTAGGGAAAAAAAAAAAAAAAAAAATCAAAATATCTATATTAAAAATTGAAAGATATAGAAAAGTATAAGACACCAGTTACAGTTCAAACAATTAAAAAAAATTGTTTTACAATTAAAATGACAATTTTTCGCAAAAACAAGGAATTCGGCCAGACCAAAATCTGCAAAAAGACATTCAAGGCGTAGAAACTGAATTTGTGGTGGATGCTATGCTAAGTCAATATAGGAGATAATTTAATAACTTAAATGATAATTCCAGAATCGATTAAGAATAATTTAATTCTCAATAATAAAAGATGACGTTGCTTTGTTGTTGCGAAGCTTAGTTTCTCTAGACTGGCAACAAATCCACTATTCTACTAAGTTTCAAATGTAAACAAATATGACTGCTATGGTAAAAAAAAAAAAAAAAAAAAAAAATAGGGTTAGCCGCACTTTAAAAACTTACTAATTGTTGATAATTCTACAACTATGACATGCAGGTTAACTAAAGGCATAAAAACATTAACTGGAAGATAAGAACATCATAATTCAATCGTTTTTAAAGCAAAAAATGCGCAGTTTACAAACAAAGAAAATAGTTAGGTTAGATTATTTAATTACGGCAAAGCCTCGAGAGTTATCTGCCTAAAGGGAGGGATGCCTTCGTGGAGGACTTTCTAAGAGAAACTGGCTCGTATACACTTTACACATGGGGAAAACCATGAAAACACCCATGCAGCCAGTCCGTTCGCGGAATTCGAACCTCGGACCGAACTACCAATGTTCAGCGACTTTACCGCTCGGCCGCTGGTGGGCCCCATAAAGAAAATGAGCTCAAGGAGCAGAGTAACAGAGTGGATATATATATATATATATGTGTGTAAGAAAAATAAAGAATATGTAAAAGATTAAATTAGCAACGTAAATTTCCAAAATATTAACCATCCAATCAGAATGCTTTGAGAACCAAAACTAACTCAGTCTGACTTGAGATTTCATCCTGAACATTACGCACTTGCTTTCCACGCTTTGGCCTAGCTACACTGCTGTCTGTCTGCTGCTGCTTTCTTGCTACAAAGTTATCGAAAATGTAAGCCTTTTGGAGCAGGCACACTTAATGTGCCGACTTGTGTGTAACCGCAACATGTTGCTGAAAATAAAAAATGAAGATTTCCAAATATATATATATACGTATATTTATATACTTTTGGCGCGGCCGATTGCAATTAAAAAAGGAGGTGCACATGTGTATGTGTTACAGCAGTATCACATACGAAATTTCAACATTCTTTGAGGCTATTTGTTTTTGAGTTACGCGAGATGCATACATACGTACGTACTGACGCCACAGAAAAATTCATTTCTGAATCCATTTTAAATTAGTTTTATAATTCGTTTGGGGGAAAAGTCCTTTATTCTGTCCTTACGTACAGATAACACGCAAAAACATCGTTAAATTGCTAATTCAGAAGTCAAACAACAAAAATCAGCGTTATACCTACAAAATTTTCACAGGACTAGTTTCGATGGTTTTACCGAACCATCATCTTCAGCTGCAAAACCGCAAATGAACAAGATAGGAAATAATGATTAGATAAGGTAAGAAAGCCTGGACAAGAATAAGCAAGTGGCGCCATCTGTTGGCGAAACCAGAACTAAAACATAATTTCTCTAAAAGCCGAAGGCAAATTTGGATTGGAATTAGGATCGTTAACTAGAACAGAAAGATTTTTATGAATGTGAAATGCCTCTAGAAAATCCAGTTCTCCAATGGAAGATGTTTTTTGAATAATTTTGGCAGCAGAAAAATTGAAAGTGTGATTTTCGGACCAACAATGTTGAGCAACAGAAGACCTCTGTGTTTCCTTTTTTCTAACATATGCCTCATGTTCTTTGACGCGAAATTTTAAGGCTCTCTTAGTTTCTCTTAGTTTAGTTAGTAAAATTTCGCGTCAAAGAACATGAGGCATATGTTAGAAAAAAGGAAACACAGAGGTCTTCTGTTGCTCAACATTGTTGGTCCGAAAATCACACTTTCAATTTTTCTGCTGCCAAAATTATTCAAAAAACATCTTCCATTGGAGAACTGGATTTTCTAGAGGCATTTCACATTCATAAAAATCTTTCTGTTCTAGTTAACGATCCTAATTCCAATCCAAATTTGCCTTCGGCTTTTAGAGAAATTATGTTTTAGTTCTGGTTTCGCCAACAGATGACGCCACTTGCTTATTCTTGTCCAGGCTTTCTTACCTTATCTAATCATTATTTCCTATCTTGTTCATTTGCGGTTTTACAGCTGAAGATGATGGTTCGGTAAAACCATCGAAACTAGTCCTGTGAAAATTTTGTAGGTATAACGCTGATTTTTGTTGTTTGACTTCTCAATTAGTATTTATTCGGCGTGTTATTGTGTCTTAATTATCGTTAAATTGCATTCGATAGCAGTGAAAATGGATATTTTCGTTGAAATATGGTATCCGGAATTGTTCGGGAATAGAATCCGTTCAGGATTAATACTTCCTTTACTTCGTACAAGGGAGTAAAAGAGGGTCTTCAAGACATATCAAATGCAATTTTTTTTTTTTTTTTTTTTTTTTTTTTTTTCAGTTTCTCCAAAATCGATGAAATACAAGCATGCGCAATACGAGAACAGTTGTCTCGTATTTTACTTTCTGCTGACCATAATAGTTTTCTCGTAACAAATACTTCTCTTAAAGTAAATACTAACATTATGCTGTGGCGTTGCTAAGGTCTTATTGAATGACGCATCTTAACGCAACTGGGGTAAAAAAAAAAATTTTCTTTGCGGGGGGAGACAGATATAAGAAAACTTGGAGAGCATTTAATCGAATGTCTGGGAAAATAACCAAATAAAATTCTTTCGAAATCGGGATTTTTTTAGCTGTTCTATTTCTTCTCAGTAGTAGAGTATATCAAGAAATGTGTAGCAAAATTTTTCATCATTCTAATGACGAAGAACATGAAATCGTTTATAAAGATTCCATTACAAAAAAAGAAAATAGTCTTTTTTTTTTTTTTTTTTTTTTTTTTTTTTCTCTCATGATAGACAATTTTGAGGAAGAAATGAAGATCTTTCAACATAAATCCTGGCTTTCATAATTTCTTGGGATTTTGTGTATTGGAATTCTTATTTTGCTTGGTTAGACTGCAGTGACTTAAAGCAACTGAAATGGAAGAAAACATTTCAAGAAAAATCGCATGTTGTGAAGTATTTTCACTTGTATTTCTTTCTCGTGTAAGCATATGTAAAAAGAAACTAATAAGAAAGCAAGTGAAATGTTTCAGAATGCATTTTTTTTTAACTCGAAATTTCGATTTCAGTTCATTTAACAGGAAAAAGTTGGGAAAGTAAGCTCAGAACATGAAGTTAACAAATGTAATATTGATGACTCTTCAGCATTCTTTTTTAAAATCTGATGTGTGCACCACGTGACTTCCTTGTAAGGCCTATTAAATTATACACATTTTTTGCTGCACTTCAGTTAAACTTATGTCTTTGAATTTCATTATAGATATAATTCTCATATAACCAATTCAGTTTTCGCTTCGCGGCACGGCAAAAATATGTAAAAACTCAGCACATCCTGATTAAAAATTGTAAAATAAAAAAAAAAAAAAGTTAAAACACCAGAGTTAAATGGTTAAATTTTGTAATTAAAATTACAGTTTCTACTGAAAAATACGCAATTGGGCCAACGAGCATGAAGACAAAATTTTCGGTGCACAAAATTTAAAGTTAGCATTTGGTCAAACTAGGCAGAGACAGGGAAAGGGAAAAGCGGACGGAGCACCAGAACTTTGCATATGCTCACACAGGTATTGCTCCGTAGCACTACTGTCAAACTAGGTAAAAAGACCTTGAAGTTGTAGCACCAACTGACTTCATTCGCTGTATTATTAAGAGTTTCAAATGTAAACAAATAGCCACCATGTTAGGCCTAGCGCTACTTACACTTTAATTTGTTCATAATTCTACAACTATTGTATGCAGATTATAAAAAACCTTAACCGGAACGTAAAAGCGACAGAATTCAATCATTTTTAAACATGAAGTTAAAAATATAATACTTAAGTGTACAAATATGTATATATAATAAATAACAGTAATTGATGACTGGGCGATAGCTTTAACACATTTGGGCAACTGTTTCGCTGTGTAGTTTGAATGATGCATAACGAAGGAGAGATTTGCAGACAGACGTGGCCGCCGAATTGAACATAATTTTTATTGCTGGACAACAAACTAATTATCGAAACATATTCTTCTTCATACATCATCATGGAGCAATACTCACCCCATAGTTTTATATAACGTATTACTTTATAGATAACGCCGCAGTTAGCAGCAAGACAAAACAAAAAAAGGCGGCGAACCAAAAAGTGGACAGAAGCGGAGTCGAAACGAAAGAGAAAGAATAGCTGGATTGCCTCGTTATTTGTAATAAAATTTTTCATTAATCTGATTGGCTAAGAAATATTCGCAATGCAGAAGGTTAAAACGGTATAATGCGGAATCCAGGAACCTTTCAACACCATGCCCATTGTGGATTTCCTTTAGGTTTACAGGGAAATACTGCGAAGGCAGTAGAACCCCTGTATAAATACCTCTGTATTTCAGATATGAGGTAGTTTCGAAAAGGTTATTAACACTTTTAGAATAGAAGAGGGGAGTGGCCCAAACCAAAAGGAGGAATGAAGGGGCTATTGCTAAGTGTAATTCTGAGTTACATATTTTTATCTTACACACACAGAGATATATGTATATATATATGTTTGGTGGAGGCTGATTTCAACAAAAAAGGGAGAGGCACAACTAGATGTTATAGCAGTCCTATACATTAAATTTCAACGGTCTTCGTTTTTTTGAGTTACGCGAAATACATCTCGTACGTACAGAAGTCACGAAAAAATCCCTTCTGAATATATTTTAAATTCATTTTATAATCCATTTGGAAAAAAAAGACCTTTATTCTGTTGGCATGTACACGTTACGCAGAAAAATTGTTCAAATGGATTCGAGGACTGTCAAAATGGATATATGCCCGAAATATGATGCCCGAAATTTTTCGCGATTACAATACTTCGCACAAGGAAGTAAAAATAAAAATGTTAATTCCCAGAAAAGGGTCAATAATCAACATTTAAATACTTCTCAAAAAATAAATTGTGGCTAAATAAGTTGGAAAAGTAGAAAAATATGTCCACTGTACTCAGTAATTTTTATAAAATATTAAAAATTCTAATTTGTATGCATCCTACATGTTGCTTCGTTCCCACTCTATCGCTTGTAAGCGTTTGGTAGTCACATCAGTGATATAATATTAAGTTTTATAAAACTATCAAACATTAAAAACAGCGAGAAATTGCACTGGACTACGTTATCTTTTTAATATTAATAAAAATTAGGGTATGGTGTTCTTCATTTATGCCTGTTATACTGGTATAAATTTACAAAAAAGCACTTCTAACACATGGCCAGTTGCACTTAATAAAATGTAATCCAAAATTTTATCTTATAGGCCTTACTGTTTTCAGGAACAACAAATTAGATTTTGTTTACAAACGACCGGCCGGAAGTGATAGTTTAATTGAAGGTCATTGCTATTTAAAACACAGAATGGGTGAGAGGTCATGCGCTGGCGGCATCAGATTTTGGTAACTAATAAGGGAAAGCGGATTTTATTCAATTTTATTGCTCTTCCTAGCTCACGGTATAGTTTTGTCTTCCTTCTGATTGTCAGTGTTCAAAACTTGTTCTGATTTAAGTTCAAAACTTAGCAATATTTTAGGCCAAGTAAATACTTAAGCAATATTTAAGTTCAAAGCTACAGAAATCAGATATGCTGGCCAATAGGAGTTACAGATATTTATTTTCTTTGCTAATCTTTTCTCGTTAATTTAAGAAACATGTTTATCTGTTCTCGTTTTATTTGTTATAATGCCTTCCTAATTCTTTGTTTATGCGACTCATTTTCTTCGATAATCACATAAGTAAACGCATCTCCCCACCAACAGTTGCAGATGTTATCGATCACTATTTCCTTCCTGGAAATTACATCAGATTACGAGGGTGGTTTTTGAGTAAATCCGGGAAATGTACACGTGCAAGATCTCCGACTCTCTTGCAAAACTTTTGTATTTCCAAACCGCAGACGGTGAATGTTGCGGAATGAACTTAAGTTAATGTTTTGATGTCGATTTGCATCAAATCCATATAAGTAGGAAAGCAAAGATTCTATTGTTGTTTCCTCTCTATCTTTCAATCTTCGGGAGCCATACGAATACCGTGTTACTATATAAGCTATTTTCTTCTTCCTTTCTGCATGGCTTCGCGCTGTAACTGTAACCACGCTCGACGCGTATTCGGGAGGGTAAGAGATCGAACCCCGGAGAGAGCATTGAGTATTTCTTCAGTTTCCTGACATCGAAAAAATTCGAAGTGACTCTGTAAGTGGCGCCCGAACTAAAAGGTGATGGATAATAATTCGTCACCACCAGTATTTGGTGATTGGGTGCCTCCTAATCTCAAGCCGCCCTTTAAATGGAGAAGAGTATTTTCTCCCGCCTTTCCGCTACTCTAAGTACGCTCGACTTTTGTCCGGAAGGTAAAAAGTTTGAATCCGGGCGAGAGCATTGCAAAAATTTTCACGTTCCTGCATGGATATAACCTAATGACTCCCCAACTCGACTTTCTTTCTGTTCCTAACATTCTTAGTGGAGATTTTGGAATTTCATTACTACATCAAGACGTAAATGTATAGACTCATAGCGATATCATTTTCTATGGCAATGAGATACATTCCGCAAGAGAAGAAGAGAAAGAATGACCTTGCTTGTTTGCATTAGATGTACATAAGCCACGTGATCTCTGAGGTCATTTGCATTGTTTGTTTACTAAAGGTATACATAAGTCACGTGATCAATGAGGTCATCGGGATGTATCTCATTCATTTTAAGCATATACAGTAAGACCCTGCTTAACGCGGGGGATACGTTCCATCAAAGTAGAGCGTAATGCGAAACAGCGCTAAACGAGGCTATCTTTACATGTAAATATTGGGGTTAGGGGAAGATGGCTAGGAAATTGGTTAGTGGATTAAATTTAAAAAGTATGTTTTTTTAATAAAAATAAAACCAAACATTTATTTCATAAAGCCCAAATTAATACCACATTATTATTTCTTGTAAAAATAAAAACAAAATATAAATAACAAAACGAATATTCTTAAAAAAAACAAATAAAATTCTAAGTCAGTCATATTTAGTTAGCCTTCCGCGTTTTCAGTGTTCTGCCTTTTTGTGACAAAAGCATCTAATGTTGTTTGCCTTTTTCTTTTGCGTTGTTCTCTTAAAAGTTCTTCATAAACGGATAGAGCATCTCTAACACCACGCCTTACTTTTGAGCTCCTGTCAAAATTCGGATCATTTTCAATGAATGGATCCATTATTTCAGTTATGGTAGACAAACTCCTTTTTACAAACGTCATCGAAAGTTCTTTTTGCTCTTCTTCTGAATCACTGCTGTCAACATTTTTGTTTTCTTCTTGTTCAGTTAATTCCTTGAGCTCATCATTAGAAAGACTAGCCGCTGCTTCTTGAATTATTTCTTCGACATCTTCCACATTTACCCCTTCAAAACATGTCTGTACAATACCGCACCAAACAAGAAATACAAGTACACTCTTTCGGATATGTATTTGAAACCTATCGCTGCATAATATTTCGGGGAATCCCCGTATGCTGCGAGCGATTTCGTGGAATCCCCGGGTTGAAATAAAAGAGCGCTAAACTGAAACAGCGCTAAACGAAACAGCGTTAAGCGGGGTCTTACTGTATGTGTAAACACTTTATTATCTATTTGAAGCGATCACCTGTTGTTCCAGATCGAAACATTTGGTCTTCTATGAAACTGGTCGTCGTTAGGGAACATGATTGTTGACCATGGGGAATTATGCTTTTGCCCATCATAAGGCCACGTGTTAAAGAAAAGCTCTGAAATAAAGGTGCGGTATATTGCCTTATATTATTTTAATAACAATTTATCCAATAAAAGCTCACGAATTCATCAAAAAACACTTAAAATGACTTAAATTCACTCAAAATAATTTTTTAAATCGAAAGGTTCTAGTTCTGCGCAAAACTACTAA
Source organism: Stegodyphus dumicola (assembly GCF_044657685.1). Lineage (NCBI taxonomy): Eukaryota > Metazoa > Arthropoda > Arachnida > Araneae > Eresidae > Stegodyphus > Stegodyphus dumicola. Next base: position 57,412,021 of record NC_140770.1, on the reverse strand, counting down.
AATCATCCAACAGACTGAAAGGCAATAAATTTTGGTGCACCGTCTTTTGTTGATCACTCAATCCCACAAGGCAGAAAGAATCAAGGAATGATGCACCAAAAAACTATGCACAAACGTAAACAAACCCGTTATACCTAACAGATCAAGCAGCATTTAAGTAAACAAATACAAAATACGCTATAAAACACAATATAATCATCAAGAAAAGACGAGAAAACGATAATCTCTTCTATCTGGCCAGTCCCATTTTTGGATTATACTGCCGGCTTGTACCGGCTAGAAGGATCGCGGCTGTGACCTTAAAATGATAATTTTAATAACATAACGTTATATTATTTTAGTAGCGTAAATGAAGTGTTCCTAATAGGCTCAATATTGTCAAACTTGGTGTCGGTGAAAATTTAAAGGTGGTCGAGTGTGATCAAGGGATCGATAGCAGAATATGTGTCTATAATTGATCAGCATAAGAGATTCCATTGATTAAAAAATTAATTAATGAAATTGATAACTAACTGTTTATTGATATAAAGTTACATCATACAATATGGAAAAAGAATTGTGCTAAATAAATACAGTCAAACAATTTCGGCTACGAAATAAGTAACTTCGAAACTGACTGTTCCGAATGGCAACTCCTACCTTTTTTCCTGCGAAAATTCATCAGTATATTGAAAAATCATAAATTGCGTTGGAACGATACACGAATGAGCAATATTGCCGATGCGAAAGACTTGCAAAGAAACAGCATTGTAAAGCACCAATGACAACACAAGACAGGACAGGGGAGCAACCTCTTCTTTTTTTTTTTTTTTTTTATTTTTTTATTATTAGTCCAAAGGGGTTTTGTCCCTGAGGGACTATTGTTTTCGTTTTGCGAATTCGCGTTAAATCACTCTGAATGTCCGTTTCACTTTTCAAACTGTTGCCACCAAATGTTATCGCCCTGCATTACATTTGAAGATATTAAATAATGAAGAATCAGCATAAATGTATGTATATTTCTCGCATTGGGATAAAACAACGGTACATTGACTCATCGAATTTTGAATGACGTAATCCTCCTACGAATATGGGCATATGCAAGCCCAAATTTGAAATTTGTTTTATTATCAATTTCATATTTTAAAAAATTTTTAACGAATTTTTGATTAACACACTCAAGGATTTCAAAGCGAGCAATGGCAACTTTGTACAGAAAAAAATTTTTATCTCCAGCGCGCGAGACTCTGTATCGGAAATTCTAAAGAATATGCTCAATTTTAAAACTATTTTATGATACTGCTGTTGAACTGAATTTTATGGTTTAAGTGCGAAGAAACGGGTATTTAATAAATAAAAGTAACAAACAAAATGTTAAAAAAAACGCCTCTTTGGACGCAATTTAAAATCTGAAACCTTTCAGATTTTTATTATTATTATTATTATTTCATTTCAAATTTTCAATATGCCCACCTTTGTAGATGATAACGCATTGCATGCGGAAGATTGTTGATCACAAACAAAATATAGCAACACAGGAGGAATCTGTATAACGTCACATCTTATGGCTTTTTTCAATTCTGACAGATCTCATGGATTTGAGGCGTACACCTTAGATTTCTGGTAACCCAGAGCCAGAAATGCATTAGTCAGGTCGGGGAAGGTTAGGTTAGGTTAGGTTATTTAAATACGGCAAAGCCTCAAGGGCTATCTGCCTAAGGGAAGGGATGAACTTTCTAAGGGAAACTGGCTCGTATACACGATACACATGGGGAAAACCACGAAACACCCATGCAGCCAGCCCGTTCCCGGGATTCGAACCTCGGACCGAACTACCAGTATTCAGGGACTTTACCGCTCAGCCGCTGGTGGGCCCGGTCGGGGAAGGCGATGGCAACTAAAGTGCAAAGTTTCGATAGACGACTCCACCTTGAAACAGTGTACAAGGAGAAAACTGTTTGTGGTTTCACTAAATCTTTTTATCACCACACTAAAATTACGATGCAAGAAGAGCTGATTGCATTGAAGAAAGATATTCAAGCATATGTCTCTTTCAAAACATATGGGTGCGCTTTATTCTGGAGTGTAAGTCATTCAACAGAAATATCCCAAAATAAGAATTGTTAATGAACTAATGTCATTGACTTTACCATCTTCTTACCTAGTAGAGGCAGGGTCTATTTCAGTCAATAATTTACTGTGGGAAACACGAAACAAGTTGAATATATTTGAACGACGAGATTTAAGAATTAATTTAGGAAATTGTATGCCAAATATTAAAAACATTGCATTAATACATCAAGGACAACAATTCCATTAATTAAAATCGAACTTTTGTGCCATAAGAATCTGTTATTTTTTTAAACGTATGTTTGTAAAATTAAAAAATCTGATGTGCACACCACATGACTTCCTTGTACGGAATATTAAATTATGCACATTTTTTCTTGCATTTGTTTTAAACTTATTAGAATGAATTAAATCTACTTCGCCTACAGCGCATACACCACAATAGAATAAATGCATTCTTTAAAATTCACTCTAGTATTTGTTTACTATAGCGACACTCTGGCGCTAGATTCACTTAACAGTATTATATTTCGTTCATATTATAACTCATAATGCACAAAATTTATATCATTTAAAGAATAGAATTATCTAATCGTTGCCACATGTTCTATTCAAATACTATAATAAAGCTAGAACGATGTATAAAAGAAATTAAGCAAACAAAACAATAAAGAAACAGTTTTTCACAGACGATTGACTATTTCTCATTCAACTAATTCAGTTCTCGCTTCACAAGAAGGCAAAAATACATAAAAACTCAAAATATCTATATTAAAAATTACGAAGTAAATTTCAAACGCTTATTTCCTCGAAAAAATTCCAGAAAGTATTAAGCATGATCTAATTGACAATAATAAATGAATGCGTTATCTTTGTTGTTGCGAAGTTAAGTTTCTCTAGCTTGGCAACAAATACACTAGTCTGCTGTTTCAAATGTAAACAATCAATGGGCGCCATAAAAAAAAGGCTTAGCGGCACTTAAACAACTTTGAAATTGTTGATAATTTAAAAAATATTGCATACAGATTTACTAAAGGCATAAAAACCTTAACCGGAAGATAAAAACAACGTAATTCAATCATTTTTAAATCAAAAAAATGTACAATTTACAAATATATAAGTGTAAAGAAACTGAGATCACTGAGCCGGGTAACAGAGTGGATATATATATAAATATATTTATATACGTTTGGTGCGGCCGATTGCAACCAAAATACGAGGTGCACATCTGCATATTATAGCAGTCCTATATACAAAATTTCAACGTTCTGAGACTACTCGTTTTTGAGCTATGCGAGATACGTACGTACATAATTTCGTGCAGACGCCAGGAAAAATTCTCTTCATAATTCATTTTAAAGCAGTTTTATAATTTTTTTGGAGGAAGCGAGTCTTTTATTCTGTCCTTGCGTACAGATATCATGCAAAAACATCGTTAAATTGCATTCGATAGCGGTCAAAATTGATATTTTCGTTGAAATATGCTGCCTGAAACTTTTCGCGATTACAATACTTCCTTTTTACTTCGTACGAGAAAGTAAAAATATTAATAATCACACAAAACTAATAAAACATAAATTTAATAAGCCATATTTTTAGTTTTGTTTATATTGTTAGCGTAACTGCTATACCTAATCAATTTTCTGCAATTATTTGTAATATGATTAGGTTGTATTGTTATTGCTGTGACTCATCTCACTTGTCTGCCAGTAACATCAGAACAAGCCCACGAACTCCATCATGGTAAGGAGAGCAAGATTCCGTCTGTCGTTGGTAAAAGCCTTGAGTACCATACATGTTCAACCCCCAATGTCGATGGAAAGCACCCCGGCGGAACGGGTTCAAAGGGTCTCCCACCCCTGCTCCCCTACCATCAACCTCTCGAGAGGACTTTCGGCTCCCCATATATTTAAAGTGCCCCCATGCCACAAAAACACTATACATTTGCAAACATCCATGCCTTCTCCATCGATCGAACCCGGGCCCTTCGGCACCGCAGTCGGCTTCCCCAAACTTTAAGGAGGTCATGAAAAAATCTTTGTTTTTAAGGGATCGATGCAAGAAAAATGTTGGGAATCCCTGCAGTGAAATTAATAAAACAGAGAATTGATTTTAGTGATAAAGTAAGTAAGTGAGTAATGCAGTGAGATAAAACCAAAGATTAGTGTGCTTCATTTGGAGGGAAGATTAGAGGAAAAATTTGCCTTAATATCATCACTGTATTTCATTATTATATCTCAGAAAAAGTCAGTATGAAAGGTTTGTTTGCTATACAAGCTTAAGAGCTAAAGTTAAATTTTCTTCAAATTGTCGTGATTTAATTACCCCTCTCAGCTATATAAGTATTAAAGCTAATTATTGCCTGTACAAAACTCAAGAATTTCCAAAAGTAAATGACAGTAACTAGAATTTCTTAGTAGTTCAGTATATGTTTGAATTAAAAATAAATATTCAAAGCGAAACTTGAAGATCTCCCCAAGTTCTAACTAAACAGAAATTTGACTTACAACCGCAAGTCAACCGCAAGTCACGAAATTTTATCGCTGTCACAATTAAGCACCTAAAAGTTTTCTGTCAATTAACGGTAATTTTCACTTACTCCTCCAAGTACGAGTTCGAAGACTCATGGTTAAGAGCAGCACAAAGTAAGCCTTCTTAACAGCGAAAAGAAGTTTCCTGAACAGTAAGCAATCTTCTGTCTTTCCACATAACTTACAATAAAGAATTTCAGCATTTAACCTTGCTGTCATGTAACTGGGACTTCCGGATTGGTTGAAATAGATAGAAGTCAGAGGAAAAGAATGGTGGTGTGGAAATTTTGGTTTTATTTTATACTTGCACTGTTAACAAACGATAGCATTAATTTAATTTAAAGACTTCCGATTTTTCTACCCGCCACACCAACTAGTCGGCCTCTCTTGCCGACAGCCAATCTCTAATTAACTCTTTTCATTAATGTAAAAGAAACTACATTTTAGTTTCACATTATGAAGACTAAGCATAGTGTTTAAAATCTCATCGGCTGTAACAACTCCTTTTTAGCCCAAAGGAGCGTTAGCCCAGAAGGAGAGTTAGCCGTATTTTGCATCGAATCACTAAAAATGTTGAATGACTTTTCACATTGTTGCCACCAAATATTATCGCCCCGCATTATATTTAAGGAAATTAAATAATGAAGAATTTGCATAAATGTGGTTGGGGAGTTGAAGATGCTATCCTTAGGGAAATAACACTTCCATACGTCTTCCACACCACAGACATTTAATGAAGATAAAAGAAAAGGTACAGACTGAATCGAATGACAGGGCCGTTGCGCCTTCTTGCGCTTGTTGGATACAAGCAAAGTTCTGCATAACTTTTGCATATTTTAAATAGCTGCTTGGTGCCTACTCGCGCTCACTGTCATATACAGTTCTTCAGTTACCACCTTCGAGTGGAATCATACAGTTCTTCAGTTACCACCTTCGAGTGGAATCATACAGTTCTTCAGTTACCACCTTATAATGGAATCATACAGTTCTTCAGTTACCACCTTCTAATGGAATCATACAGTTCTTCAGTTACCACCTTCAGAGTGGAATCATACAGTTCTTCAGTTACCACCTTCGAGTGGAATCATACAATTCTTCAGTTACCACCTTCGAGTGGAATCATACAGTTCTTCAGTTACCACCTTTGAGTGGAATCATACAGTTCTTCAGTTACCACTTTCGAGTGGAATCATACAGTTCTTCAGAGTGGAATCATACAGTTCTTCAGTTACCACCTTCGCGTGGAAACAACATCTGTCTATATGAGTGACATCCTCCTCACGTGCATATGTTTCTCACATTGTAAAAAAAAACAACCTTACCTAGAGCCATCTAGTTCCGAATAACGTAGTCTTCCACCCGAATATGCGCACTTCGAAGCCCTAATTCTAATTTCGAATTCGTTTTATTATATATATTTTATATTTGTGAAACTGTAATGAATTTTTCTTTACAAAACTAAACGATTTCCAAGAGAGCAGTGGCAACAACGTACGGAATTAGATATTTTTATCCCCAGCGCGCGAGACTGTCTTTCGGAAATTCTAAAGATATGCTGCTTTTAAATATCTTTAGCCCAAAGGGGACGTAAGCCTAAACGCTCTCAAAACGTGTATATGCGTGTAAATGGGGGGAAATGCCCCTTTGGGAGTAATATAAAATCTGAAAGCTTTCAGATTTTTTTTTTAAGATTTCAAAGTTAGCAATAGCAATACTGTACGAAAAAAGCATTTTTATTTCTAGCCAGCGGTACTGTCTATCAGAAATTCTAAAGACATGCTGTTTTTAAATATTTTGTAGTATTGCTGTTGAATTGAATTTTATGTGAGTTACGTACAAAGAACATAATATTTAATAAATAAACGTAACTCACAAAACGCTAAAAAAAAGTCCCTCTGGGAGTAATATTTAATCTGAAAGCTTTCGGATTTTCGTTGTATTTTTTTTTTCCCTTTTATTACCCCAGAAGGGCTATTAAGTTTTTATGGCATTTTCTGGAGTTTCACTTTTCAAATTGTTGCCACCAAATATTATTGCCCTGTATTATATTTAAAGAAATTAAATCAGGGAAAATCTGAGTATATGTATGTTTATCGCATTGTGAAAAAAGTGCCTAGAGCCATGAAATGTTGAATATAGTAGTTTTCCATCCGAACAAGTATGCCTGGAAACCCTAATTTTGTGTTTCTAGTTTTATATTTCATATTTTGTAAAACTTAAATGAATTTTTGAGCAACAGACTCAACAGTTTGAAAGCGAGCAGTGGTAAAAGTGTTAGAAATAAAAACCTTTTTATCTCCAGGGCACGAGATTGTTGCCATTCTCAAAAATATAGATATTTATTTTTCAATTTTAATTACATGCTAATGACCTCAGAGATCATGTGACTTATGCTAATGCAAACAGACAAGATCATTCTTGCCCTTTCTCTCTTGCGAAATGTACCTCATTAAGAAACTTGGCTCGAAGAAAGCATGTGCTGCCGCAGCCGGAAATAAAACACTTTTGTCTTCCACGCGCCAGTTTATTGCCAGTCAGTAAAGCCTAAGGATACTTTTGAAATTTAATGTGAAAGGTTACTGAGTAATAAATTAAGCCATTTAAATGCAATAAACGCAGCTTTTAAGAATATTGTTTCTACTTTTAATGATAATGGCTTAAATAAATATGTATTAAAATCACGAGATGTCTAATGAGAGATATTCAATATTTTTATGAAATTACACTTGCTAGACTCATTAAAATCATTACATACTTTTTATTATAAGTATCTAAGGCGGGTGGCCGTGCAAGAGGCTAGTTTTTAAATAAATAATATACAAAAATAAAAATATGCGTACTACTTGATTTTTCACAAACCCCGCGATAAATTTGCAAATTATGTAAAAAGTGGTAGCCATATCAAGGGCAACCATAAACACTTTCACCTTCGACTTCTGTTTTGCGTAATTTTACGAATAAATAATAAACAATTAGTGGCACAGTAATAAATTATAACAAATACTCAATGCAATAATATTGAGTACTATTCGGTTTTGAGGGCCGTAAAAAATCGCCAAACTATTGTTGATGTCAGTGCTGCCAAAAATAATTGCGGCAACCCTAAAAGTATAATAGTAAATAACTATCTAAGATTGTTGTTTTAATTTAGATGAAAGGTTAATTTCATATAATACTTTTTATTATTATAATTTATATAAAAAAGCTAAACATGACTGAATGGTAGCATAAGAGTAATTAACTATTTCAGATCATTGTTATAAGTTATATAAAAATTGCTAAGCATAACTGAATGGACGCCTGCATCGCTATTTCGCTACCGCGTTATCTGTAAATATCGGTTATATTTCATAAATAAATTTAACACATAAAAAATTAATAATAAAAAGGTAATTTTTTTTGTTTGCCATCTTATTAAGAAAACTGAATGTTGATACAGTAAACTGATAAAAGACTGAAAAAAAAAAAAATAAAATGTATGCCAACACATTAACACTGCACCTGGAATTCTAAACTAAATACACTACTCGCAGCTTTTAAAAATTTTGTGATTTTGTTGGTGAACTGTATGTGAAGCAAGTGGAAAGAAAACGATGCTTAATAATAATTCTATTCGTAAAACCGCAAAACTGGTATAGTGTTTAGCACACGATTGCTGTGCCTAAAGGGCCAGGATTCGAATCCCGGAGGCGTAATGGCAGACCGCACATTGAGTTGAACAGTGTTAAACGAATGTCGCATACTGCGCATGCCCAGAAAACAATTTTGCGTAATTACTATGTTGGCGCGATTTGAAAAGACGATAAATACGGTATATGGTAGATGTACCGCTATCTGATTGTAAACAAATCTGACGTTTAAATCTTCGTAGAGTATAATGTAAATGTATACTGTGTTAAAATACTATTTTTTGCTGTACTGCTCAAACAACTAGAAAGCTGAAATTATTGCGAAGTAATGTGAAGCAGTGTTTGCATTCAAAATGCAAAATATAATACTTATGAAATTCTGCACGTTCCTTTGGAACTGTACAAATTTTCGTTCAGAAAAAGACTGAAATTTAGGATATATTAGTTGAAAATTTATTCATTATACTTCTAAGCAATAAAAACAATTCAGGATTTACCATACGTTCCATTCGTACATACATAAAGAAACACTGAGGAATATAACAAGTGTTTGCAAATAACACTGAAGAAATTTTACAATTCCTTAATGCTAGTTATTAAATTCTTTGAAATGAGAAAATAAAAGCGCGAGTACACGCTAACAAACTAAGCGAGAAACTCCACTTTACAATTAGTGAATTATAACATGTAAACAAATTACATTTAAGTAACGAATTATTACGAACATATGTTAGATAATATTAAATGCACTGTTATTGACAAATTACAATGAAATATACATTAGAAAAGCAAGTGCAATCGGTATGGACGTTAAAATAACTAATAAGCAAAGTTCCACAACATTGCAGTTGTAAACATCACTCGAACACACTCGACAGCCATGGTGATCACGAATAAGCTAGTGTAGGGTTGCTTAGTCGCCAATACTTCTCCCCGCGCTAAAGGTACACCATCAAGCATGCGCAGTAAGCGAAATTTGCTTAACACTGTTCAACTCAATGTGCGGTCTGCCATTACGCATCCCGGAGAAGGCATGGATGTTTGTAAATGTATAGTGTCGCTGCGGCATAGCGGCACTCTAAATGTACGACCACACTCGGATATTTAACGATACATCAGACCACACGAGAGGACTTCGGTGAGCCGAAAGTCCTCTCGTGTGGTCTAATGGAAGAGAAAAGTAGTGGAAGACCCCGGACAACATTGAATATTAGACCCTGGGACCCGTCCCTCCGGGATGCTGTCCATCAGAATTGGGGGCGAAACTGATCTAAATCGCACTGTCACCGGAATGGTGCTCAAGACTGTTGCCAACGACAGGCGTAATCTAGCTCTCCTTGCCACGAGGAATTGCGTAGGCATCATTAATGATGTTCTGTTATTATTCTTTATTTGATTTTCACTACGTATGAAGAAGAATTTATGACTATCAGACTTAAGAAAGATAAAGCAAAGTCCATAATATATATTATAGAATGTTCGCATAACTTGCATGTGCACAAGAAATCAAAAAGAATTATCTGATTCGTTGCGTTGTGGTATTTGCTTTATTATTATTGCCTCGAACTTTTAACATTAATAGGTTGTACCTATAATAACAGGTCTCTAGCTGGCAATAGCTACAAATCAAAAGACAAAATTTGGCTTCTGTCAAGAAAAGAAAACTGAAAGAAACCTTTGAAATTTCATCAAGTTTTCATTTTACTTGACTGAGAGAATGATGTTCTGCGATTATTCCTAAAATGATTACCACTACGTATGAAGAAGATTTATGACGATCAAACTTTAATAAAGCAAATTCTATAATATATTACAAAGAATGTTCCCATAACTTACATGTACACGAGATATGAAAATAAAAAGCAAATCTGAAAGGTTTCAGATTATTACGTCCAAAGGGGCGCTTTTTTTAACGTTTTGTGTGTTACCTTTATTTATTAAACATCACATTCTTTGCATTTAAACCATAAAAATCAATTCAACATCAATATCGCAAAATAATTTTAAAATGAACATATCTTTAGATTTTCCGATACACAGTCTCGCGCGTTGGAGATAAAAAAAAAAGTTTTTTTTCGTACAGTGTTGCCAATCCTCGGTTTGAAATCGTTGAGTTCGTTAATCAAAAATTTGTTAATGTGTTACGAAATATGAAATCTATAATAAAACGAATTCCAAATTCTGAATTAGTACTTTCAAATACCCATATTCGGAGGAAGATTGCGTTATTCAACATTTGATGGCTCTAGGTACCGTTGTTTTATCACCATGAGAGAAATATACATAGATTTATGCAGATTCTTCATTATTTAATTTCTATAAATGTAATACAGGACGATAATATTTGGTGGCAACAGTTGGAAAAGTGAAAGAACGCAGTAAGTGTTTCAACGCAAAATGCAAAACGAAATTAATCTTCTGGGTCTTCTACGACAATGTTGAATAACGTAATCTTCCACTGAATATGGGTATTTGAAAGTCCTAATTCGGAATTAGGAATTTTTTTATTATAGATTTCATATTTCGTAACACATTAAACCCTTTGAAAAAAAAAAAAAAAAAAAAAAAAAAAAGCTTTTCAGATTTTGTATTACGTCCAAAGTGGTGTTTTTTTATCTTTTTGTCTGTTACCTTTATTTATTAAATATCATGTACTTCACACTTAAGTCGCATAAAATTCAATTCAACAGCAGTATCACAAAATAATTAAAAACAGAATACCGTTAGAATTTCGGACAGACAGTCTCGCGTGCTGGACATAAAAATGTTTTTTCCCATACAGCGTTGTCATTGCTCGGTTTTAAATCGATGAGTTTGTTAATCAAATATTCGTCAAAGTTTCACAAAATATGTATGGAATAATAAAACAAATTCCACATTCCAAATTCGGGCTTTCAAGTGTCCATGTTTGGGTGCAGGATTATGTTATTCAAAATTTGATGGTCCTAGGTACTGTCGTCTCTTCACAATGCATGAAACACACATACTTTCATACAGATTCTTGGTTATTTAATTTCTTTAAATACAATATAGTGCGCTAATATTTGGTGGCAACAATTTGAAAAGTGATTCAAACTTTCATAGTGATTCAATGCAAAATGCCGTTTTGAGACCAATAGCCCTTCTGGGATTAGAAAACGATGTTCTCTGGCTATTTTCTAATTTGATATGCAATATGTACGAAGAAGAATATACGATATTTCTAAGTCATATTTCTTAAACTATTATCATCTACGACAACAGCTCCCCTCTTCTCTAAAGAAATGGAAATTAAATTTGAAGTAACTCTGAAATGATTTCATTTCTCATTGCCAAGATTGATTAGAGAAAATGAATAAAAATAAAAGCATTAACTCAAATAATTCGCATAAATACTTAAAAAGAACTCATTTGAGGTTCGTAAATCTTTTAATAGAATTTTAAATAACCTCTGCTCATTAACTACAAGATTTGAAGCCTGAACAATCAATATTACTGCAACATCTTATAGGACACTACGTCGCCGAAGACATTGAAGTATAGTTTAGTTAAACTGGGAAGAATTTCTAAGCAATGAAAATTTATTCTAGCGGTGACATATTTAACAGCAAATTACTGAGTTAATGTATTAGTTTGCATTATAAAATTAATCCAACATTCACAGTAAATTATCCAATTAAAATTTTGCAAAGTTTCGTTGAAAAATGAGTATGAGTACAGCGAAAATTCTATTCGCTAAGTGAATATTACTGACAAATAATTACATATACTGAACATTGCACGTGACCGAAATCCATTACACAGTGTTTCATTTATATTTAGATGGTAACATAAAATTGCGCTAATTTGAATTATAAAACAAGGAAAATTTATGTTTTAAACGCCCATTTTTTTTTTTTTTTTTTTAGAGAAAAGCTGCATGCGTCTCAAAAGTGATTGGATCAGGTACAGTGGGCGGCACACCAGGATTTCTCCATTCGTCGTGCAATTCCGCAGCACTAACTGTGCAGTTCCGTTCAATTTTAAGAGACAGTATCCGGGAGGGGGGTGCGAGAATCTCGCATCTCTCTTCCCTGCCAGCAACCTCTTGACAAAACGTTCGACTCGCCGTATATTTTCAACACCCTCTTGGCACCATTACACGACTTACAGCCATTAAGCCTTCTTTGGAATTCCAACTCGAGACAATCGGTATGGCATTCAGTTTCACTAACCGCTATACCAGCTGTATGGCAGTATCTGGATCAGGATCATTTTCTTTAATGGCAAAAATATTTTTAAATAGACAAAATAAAAAATTGAAAGCTTTCAGATTTTATATTGGGCCAAAAGGGGCGTTTTTTTAATGTTTTGTGTGTTACCTTCATTTATTAAATATCATATTCTTCGCACTTAAATCATAAAATTCAGTTCAACAGCAGTATCATAAAATATTTAAAAACAGCATATCTTTAGAATTTGCGATAGACAATCTCGCGCACTGGAGACAAAAAGGTTTTTTCCCTCGTAGAGTGTTGCCATTGCTGGCTTTTAAATCGTTGAGTTTATTAATCAAAAATTCGCTTAAGTTTTACAAAATACGAAATACATGCTAAAACAAATTCTATGTTCCAAATTTGTGCTTCTAGATGCCCATATTCGAGTGGAGGACTACGTTATTCAAATTTCGATGTGTCTAGGTACCGTTGTTTTCGAAAGCGCGAGAAACATACATACGTACACGCAGATTCTTTGTTATTTAATTTCTTTAAATATAATGCAGGGCGATAATATTTGGTGGCAACAAGTTGAAAATTGAAACGCCTTTTATTGTGAACCAACGCAAAATACCAAAACGAAATTAATAGCCCTTCTGGGAAAATTGCCCCTTTCAACAAAAAATAAAGAACCGATGGAAGAGAGAAACAATAGCAGCCCCATAAGTCGTGACTTAATTAGCTTCTCTTCGCTCTGCTAAACTTTACTTTGGTCAAAAGAAGTATCATCATTACTAAACTAATTGTATATTTTAAACAAATATAAAACACAACTAAAGATTTATTCCTACTATTTTTAAGCTAGATACTAAAAATTAGCTTCTCCTCGCTCTGCTAAACCTTACATTGCTCAAACGAATTATCATCATTACAAAGTAACTAAATGTATGTATATATTTTTAAAATAGTTAAAACTCAAGATTAATTTCTACGAAGTTTAAGTCATATATTAAAACACAGAATTAGCAAAAAGTTTCAAACGTTATTTTCGGGATTTCTAATTAATACATATATTTAAGATTACAGTCAGACAAATAAAACTGTGTTTGTAAAGCTTCGGTTATTTTAGAGTTTTTCTCTGCCTATCATTGAAGTGTGAGCAGATAAATAATCAAATAATCACTCAAATTATCATTAACAACTAATTTTAAGGGCTGCATAGTAACCGGGGACGGGGGAAAGCCTCAAAGCAAATGCTAATCTCTGCTTTCTAAATACTTGTTTGATTCATTATACTAGACTAAATTTTGCTTGAATCGAAACTAAAGAAACCTTCTATCAAGCCGGTTTTTGTTATGCTATTCATAACACTTATTAAATGCACAAGAAACAACAGCAAATAAAACAAATTTCTATATTGTCTGCATTTTTTATATCTTTGATTTCTCTCTCGCGCGCTTGCGAAACATGAGAAATTTTCGTTTATTTATCCATAGCTAGCTCTGAAGTTTTTAAACCTGTGGAAACACTATACGCTAAATTAAAATTATTTATTGAATATGTAAATTTGAATTTTTTTATGTTCGCAGACGATAAATTGCGGCAACAGTTTCACTTTCTCTAAGGTATAATAAATTTTAAAAGAAAGGAAAATTGAGCTGACGAAGGAGCATTACCGCGCTAAGATTTTCTGTGTTATTAAAGTGGGGCTAAATCATGAAGAATGGTTTCGACGTCTTGAGTTAGCACATGGAAATGAAGCTGCATCTCGTTCCCCTTAATTCAGGTGGTTTAAAGAATTCCGTAGTAGTCGAAATTCTATTCTGGATGAAGACCAACACACAAGGAGATCTTTATGATACAGAAGGAACCTGATATTGGATCCGTAACTATATATAAAAATCTGATGTGTACACCACATGACTTCCTTGTACGGAATATTAAATTATACGCATTTTTTCTTGCATTTCATTTAAACTTATTGGATTGAATTAAATATACTTCGCCGACAGCACATAAACCACAATAGAATAAATGAATTCTTTTAAAATTCACTCTAGTATTTGTTTACCATAGCGACACTCTGGCGCTAGATTCACTTAACAGTATTATATTTCGTTCATATTATAACTCATAATGCACAAAATTTATATCATTTAAAGAATAGAATTATCTAATCGTTGAAACATGTTCTATTCAAATACTATAATAAAGCTAAAATGATGTATGAAAGAAATTAAGCAAACAAAACAAAAAAGAAACAGTTTTTCACAGACGATTGAGTATTTCTCATTCAATTAATTCCGTTCTCACTTCGCGACAAGGCAAAAATACATAAAAACTCAAAATATCGGTATTAAAAATTACGAAGTAAATCTTAAACGCTTATTTCCTCGAAAAAATTCCAGAAAGGTTTAAGCATGATTTAATTGGCAATAATAAATGAATGCGTTATCTTTGTTGTTGCGAAGCTAAGTTTCTCTAGATTGGCAACAAATGCACTAGTCTACTGTTTCAAATGTAAACAATCAATGGCCGCCATAAGAAAAAGGCTTATCGGCACTTAAACAACTTTAAAATTGTTGATAATTCTAAAAATATTGCATACAGATTTACTAAAGACATAAAAACCTCAACCGGAAGATAAAAACAACATAATTCAATCATTTTTAAAGCAAAAAATGTACAATTTACAAACATATAAGAGTAAAGAAACTGAGATCACTGAGCCGGGTAACAGAGTGAATATATATATAAATATATTTATATACGTTTGGTGAGGCCGATTGCAACCAAAATACGAGGTGCACATCTACACATTATAGCAGTCCTATATACAAAATTTCAACGTTCTGAGGCTACTCGTTTTTGAGTTATGCGAGATACGTACGTATATACGTTCGTACAGACGCTACGAAAAATTCTCTTTAGAATTAATTTTAAAGCAGTTTTATAATTTTTTTGGAGGAAACGAGTCTTTTATTCTGTCCTTACGTACAGATATTACGCAGAAACATCGTTAAATTGCATTCGATAGCGGTCAAAATGGATATTTTCGTTAAAATATGCTGCCTGAAACTTTTCGCGAATACGATACTTCCTTTTTACTTCGTACAAGGAAGTAAAAATTATTCATGAAGAACTGCGCATGAAAATCGCATGTTGTTGGATCGCCCATAAATGAACAGAAAGCTGAGCACGTCAAAAATAGTAAAGAAACTCTCAAATTACTTAATGATGGTGGACACCACATTACTTCTAAAATAATAACTGGTGGTGAAATTTACATGCCATTTTTTAATATTCTAAGATGTCGGGAAAGTAAAGTTTTGGCCTCTGAAGATGATTCACGACCAACAATGGTGAAAGGAAACAGGCAAATAGCAAAATATGCCGTTTTCTTAAGATGAGCAGAACTGGTCAACGCCATCAAATTAGATAGATAGAAGAGAGTTGCAACTAACTGGTTAACTTTACATATTTTACATAACTTTACATAAAAAAAAAAAAAAAAATACTATTTAGCTTCACCAAAAAAAAAAAAAAAAAAAAATCTGAAACCTTTCAGATTCTGCAATACACCCAAAGGGACTTTTTTTAATTTTTTGTGTGTGTTACATTTATTTATTAAATATCATGTTATTTGCACTTAAACCATAAAATTCAATTCAACAGCAATATCTCAAAATAATTTTAGAATTCCCGATACACAATCTCGAGCGATGGAGATAAAAATGTTTTCTCTTTCGTACAGTGTTCCATTGCTCGCTTTTAAATCGTTGAGTTTTTACTTCCTTGTACGAAGTAAAAAGGAAGTATTGTAATCGCGAAAAGCTTCAGGCAGCATATTTCAACGAAAATATCCACTTTGACCGCTTTCGAATGCAATTTAACGATGTTTTTGAGTGATATCTGTACGTAAGGACAGAATAAAAGACACTTTTCCTCCAAAAAAAACTAAAAAACTGCTTTAAAATGAATTCTGAAGAGAATTTTTCATGGCGTCTGTACGAACGTATGTACGTACTTGCGTACGCACGTACATACGTATGTACGTGCGTACGTACGTATCTCGCATAAACACGAGTAGCCTCAGGACGTTGAAATTTTGTATATAAGACTACTATAACATGTAGATGTGAACCTCGTATTTTGGTTTCAATCGGCCGCGCCAAACGTATATAAATATATTTATAAATATATCCACTCTGTTACCCGGCTCAGTGATCTCAGTTTCTTTACTCTTATATGTTTGTAAATTGTACATTTTTTGCTTTAAAAATGATTGAATTATGTTGTTTTTATTTTCCGGTTAAGGGTTTTATGCCTTTAGTAAATCTGTATGCAATATTTTTAGAATTATCAACAATTTTAAAATTGTTTAAGTGCCGCTAAAGCTAATTTGATGGCGGCCATTGCTCTTGTTTACATTTGAAACAGCTGAGTAGAGGATTTGTTGCCAATCTAGAGAAACTTAGCTTCGCAACAACAAAGATAACGCCTTCATTTATTATTTAAATCATGCTTAATCCTTTCTGGAATTTTTTCGAGGAAATAAGCGTTTAAGATTTACTTCGTAATTTTTAATACAGATATTTTGAGTTTTTATGTATTTTTGACTTGTCGTGAAGTGAAAACTGAATTAATTGAATGAGAAATACTCAATCGTCTGTGGAAAACGTTTTTTCTTTTTTTCTTTTTTTTTTTTTTTTTGTTTTGTTTGCTTAATTTCTTTTATACATAGTTCTAGCTTTATTATAGTATTTGAATAGAACATGTAGCAACGATTAGATAATTCTTTAAATGATATAAATTTTGTGCATTCTGAGTTATAATATGAACGAAATATAATCCTGTTAAGTAAACCTAGAGCGAGAGTGTCACTATGGTAAACAAAGTGAATTTTAAAGAATGCATTTATTCTATTGTGGTTTATGCGCTGTGGGTGAAGTAGGTTTAATTCAATCTAATAAGTTTAAATGAAATGCAAGAAAAAATGCGTATAATTTAATATTCCGTACAAGGAAGTCATGTGGTGTACACATCAGATTTTTTAATCAGAATTCTTTAAATTGTTGCAAAATATGAAGTCGATAATAAAACAAATTTCAAATTCCCGATTGGGGCTTCCAGATGCCGATATTCGGTGGAAGATTATGTTATTCAACATTCGATGGCTCTAGGTATCTTTGTTTTATCACAGTGCGAGAAACATACATACATTTATGCAGATTCTAATTATTTATTTTCATTATTCATTCTAATGATTTATTATCATTTTTTAATTTCTTTAAATATAATACAGGGCTGTAATATTTGGTGGCAACAGTTTGAAAAGTGAATCAACGCAAAATGCCAAAACAAAATTAATAGCCCCTCTAGGCTAATACCCTTTATGCTAAAAAAATTAATAAATAAAGTGATAAAACGTCCACTTTAAGTGACAGAATGTGCAACGTTTGGCTTTTTCTTAATATAAAACATAATTTTACGCGCCCTCGTTTATATTCCGAAGATGACACTGAGGAGACTGTAAAAACCGTATTTTTTGTCAATTCGAAGAAATGAATGGCTCAAAGCCTTTTTCACTCGGACGAATCAGCAACTCGAAACGATTTTCCGCATATTTGGTGAATTTCCTAGAGCTGACTTAAAACGATTTCATATACGATTTAAAGAAATCTATGTCTGAAGATACTTGAGCTTCTGAGACTGTTTTGCCGGATACAAACGATATTCTTTGCGGTATACTAACTTCGGATTCTGGCAGGGATAAATAGACACTTCTAAAGTCCTAGGATTCTGGACATGTTATCCAATCTAAATCTCTTAAGGTATTTCGAAAATCTGCCGGAGCCAGAAATTAATTGGTTTAAACATTAATAATTTTCACTTTATGTGTAATTGCATAAGCATCTAAAATTCCATTTTTTCTTTCTGAACAGTGCCATTGTCCATTCCATTTATCCTAAGCATATCTTTTCATAATATTGATACTGGTCCTTCTAGATGCTTGTATATCTATCACCTGTGCATGTTTACTCTGAGCTGTCTCTTTAACAAGAGCATCCACTCTTTCGTTGCCTGCATATCCAATATGAGCCTTCACTCAATTTTCTACACAATTGAACGTATAAACTCTTCACCATCTGCACATTTTGCTTGTCGGGACCAGAGATTGCCTGCAAGACAGACAAACTATCAGTATAAACTGTGATATTGCTGGGCTCACTTAATTCTTCTTACAACCAATCTATGGCCTTCTGTATCTCTTAACGTTCTGTTTAGTATACAGAATCATATTTTTCTAATTTACCTTTTTTATTCTTAATTTCGATGCTGTAATAAAATACAACAAAACCAAAGCCTATGTTCTAATCCAACCGCGAACCTTCAATCTATTTCTCTAACTGTTGGAATTGAGCTGCTGAATTCAATAGCCTATCTCACTCTTGGATGAATTAGGTGGTGAATAAAAACTGAGAAGGCGGAGAAGAAAACTAAGTTTTCTCCATAATCAGAGAAATACGATCTTCCTGCTTTCAACATACGTTTTCTGTAATAAAATTCATATAGCAACAAAAAAGGGGGAATGCCTTCCAAGATATTCTCAGTTTCTATAGAGGTAGTCCTTAAAGAGCTTTCTCGGGATAGTATTTAGTTTAATTCTTACTATTTGTATGAATCAAAGAAGCGTTCGTAATCATCATTTGTAAGAATCATTGCTCCGGCTTTGTCCCCAAGCTCCGATTCCGTACATTATCACAGGAACAATGACACAAGCGAAGATACGAAGAAACAAGCGTATCAGCAAACATTTAGGTAAAAGTATATTTTAGGGTACCCCTTTGGCGAAACTTGGCGATTTTTGGCAGTACATGGATACCGAGTTTAGGCAATTCTTTGACTTTTTTTTTTTTTTTTTTTTTTTTTTTTTAGTCCAAGGGGATTTGAATCCCGAAGGACTATTAGTTTCGTTTTGGCATTTTGCGTCGGACGGATAAATGTCGGTTCACTTTTCAAACTGTTGCCATAAAATGTTACAGTCCTGCATTATATTTGAAGAAATTAAATAATGAAAAATCTGCGTAAATGTATGTATATTTCTCACATTGTCATAAAATAACGGTACATAGAGTCATCGAATTTTGAATAACGTAATCCTCCAACGAATATGAGCATGTGGAAGACCAAATTTGAAATTTGAAATTTGTTTTATGATCGATTTCCTATTTTTTAAAACTTTGACGAATTTTTGATTAACAAACTCAAGGATTTCAAAGCGAGCAATGGCAACGTTGTGCAGAAAAAACATTTTTATCTCCAGCGCGTGAGTCTCTGTATCGGAAATTCTAAAGATATGCTCGTTTTAAAACTATTTTGCGATATTGCTGTTGTACTGGATCTTATGGTTTAAGTGCGAGGAACATGATATTTAATAAAGAAAGGTAACACACAAAATGTTAAAAAACGCCCCTTTGGACGTAATTTAAAATCTGAAACATTTCAGATTTTTTTTTTTTTTTTTTTTTTTTTTTTTGCTTGCGTAGTGGCGATTTTTGTGCCAAAATTCGCCGCTACACAAAGCCAAAATAACAAGACGAAGAATTGAACAAACTCGATATCCATGTACGCATCGACCTATTTTCACTTAAAAAAAAATCCCAGAATTGCAAAAAAATGGCATTGCGCACTCCCTTGATTTTATCCATGTGCACATCGACCTATTTTCACTTAAAAAAACATCAGGGAATTGCACAAACTATGCCGTAGTCACTCCCTTGAGTATGTCCATGTACACATATATATGTGTTCACTTAAAAAGTCAAAGGAGCACCCAGTTCTACAGTAGAGGCAAACAAAAAATGCATAACCTCAATAAACTACATTTTAAGTCAAACAATAAAATAACATAAAAAAGGAAAAACGTGTTATGCATTAAATGCATACTACACAAAGCACTACACCAAACCAAATATCAACTTACCTTATTTAAAAACTTACCTTCTCTTATTTAGAAATTCCTTCGTCTTCAGTCTGTGGCACACAAAATTTCTTAACAGCATCCAAAAACTTCCTAAAATTATCTGAACTAGAGTCCGTATCCACATAAATTTACAAAAATAAGAGTAAAAAATATACTGCGTAGTTCCGGACTGTCCGGAAAATGGCTACTAAGTAAACTTTCATTTACACACCAATTAATGCACTTTTCCCCTTTCGTTCCAAATCGTACAGAAACTTCACAGTAATCTTACTACATTCAACCATTGTACCGTTTAAACAATGAAATAAGCATCCACCTCAGTCACCACGATGGTCGGATTCGTACTTCCTAAGCAACACATCCATGATCCAAAATTTCCCGGAATAATGCAAACGATTACGCCATAATAGGTTTTCCATAACATTCAACTACTCAGGTTACTACACAACTTGGCTTAGGTTACTACTCAACTTGGCTCAGGTTACTACTCAACTTGGCGATAAATGAAACAGCAACTTCGTGATAATACAAGAGGTACCCTAAAGCCAACTTTAACCAACATTTACTATAAAATAAACAATAAAAACCCGGAAAACATAAAACCGCGTTTTTAACCATATTTCCATATTCACTGTCAAGTCCTAGAGCACTTTCATTTTTAAATTTATTCACGTCAATTCTAACATTTTACGTCAGACTCGCCACATGAAGTTTTCTTCTTTATTAAAATTCAATACATTTCCCTCCTGATCCTCATTTTTATCCAGATTTAAAATTTCTTTAATAATTTTAGAAGCAATTTCTTCAAAGTAATCCCTGTTTTCTGCATCTACTCTTTGATAGATTGTTTTAGTTCTCAATCTTTGTGTGGCTATTTTAAATAATCTTTTATAATATTTAGCAGTTTAGAGAAAAGTTTTCACTTTGATCTTCCTCTTAGTTTGTTTGATTAATTTTTTACATTTTGCTAATACTCTCTTACAAATATTTCTCTTAATCAACTTAGCATCATTTGATAAATTTGCCACTTAATGACTTTTCCTACATGCTGTTATCTTCCTTTCACCTCTATCCAATTCTTCGTTTCACCAAATTACAGTCTTTTCTTTTATTCCTTTATTCCTTATTTTCAAACATCTGTTTGCTACACTAATAATTTCATTCTCCAGATCCTCGACAATTTCATTTAATTCATCTTCATTATTTACCATTTTCAATTTTACTTCCAACTGTAATATTTTCTGCAAAATTTATTTGTTCTTCGTATATTTGTGGAATACTTAATTTTCTCGCTTTCTCTTTCAGAGTCATCCTCTTACACTCCAAAATCAAATATCTACGGTCACTTAGACTATCTGTCTCTAAACGTTTTAAATCATAATCACCAACATTAATATTTGGAGATTCAACTATTAGGTCCATAAAACCCTCGTCGACCGGCTATAAAAATACTGGCGGCGAGTCGTATGTGTTGAATATAATCAAATTATTGTATAAAACAAAATCATTTGTTAAAATTCTCCTTTCACTATTATAGGTATTCCCTCAATGCATGCTTTTATAAAGGTTCACCAACGAGACTTTCGAGGAGTCGTAAATAATATCCGCTCCTTTAGCCTTAACTGTTAAAGCGGCGAGTAAGTTCTTAAAACTATAAAAACACACAAATGCACAAAATAACGAATTAAGAAGTTCATTAAACAGTCTTTAGCATAACAATAAAAAGTTCAAAATGCATTATATACAATTTATGGAAGAAATCAGGAGTGTATTCAGTACTTCAGTAGACACTGTGTAAATGCAGGTAATACTTATGAATCTATGTGAAGATAAAGCATTTAAATATAAAATCACAGCGTAATTTAATTCCAAGCATGAAAACACCGAAACACAAGGTGTACCATATTTCAATTAAATTTTCAAGTAAATGTATACCTGGCGCAGAGACATTCGTGAAAACACCCCGATAATCGAAACGCAGCAGCTAAAGTTCAGTAATTTGTTAATTCAAAATGTAATTCAGTAAATTTAGATGCATATGTATGCTATAACCAAAATTCATCATCGGAGCACTCAAAACTAATAAAAAGGTGTACTTACAAGTAAATGCACAGTAAAATAAGTCTTGATCACACTAAAACACCCAATATGTCCAACAGATCTTGAGGTGAGAGTGCCCATTCCTCAATCAGCATCTGTTTCAGTTGTTGGCTGTTCGCCGGAGGATGTAATCGTGCCTCAAGGCGTCTCCCCAAAGCATCCCAAACATGTTCTATGGGATTTAAATCAGGAGAGTACACTGGCAATCCATTCGAGTGATATCTTCACTTTTCAGTAGCTTCTGAACAGCAGGAGTGCGGTGTGGCCGTGCATTGTCATCCATAAAAACGAAGTCTGGTCCAATTGCACCTCGGAACAGACGCACATAGGGAAGGGTCATCTCCTGACAATAGCAAAAAACTTCAAAACTTACAAAACTTCTGTCGAAAACGTGGAGCTCTGTCCGCCCTTCAGCAAAATGCCTCTCCAGACGAGATCTCCAGGACACCGTAATGGTCTCTTTCCGTGATGTTACTGAGATTAAACCGTGTCCTTACCTTTCTCCAAATAAGTTGGCGTTGAAAATCGCTTGGGGCACTAAAACGACTCTCATCCGAAAGGAGGATAGGACTCCATTGATGAGATGCCTAGTTTTTGCGCTCCTTGCACCACTCTAAGCGGTGGCGCCGATGGCCAACGTTCAATGGGATGCAGCGTTCAGGACGGCGGGCGAATAGGCCATCTTTGTGAAGATGTCTGGACACTGTAAACCACGATAATCGTCGCCGGTTGCTGTACACAGTTGCTGAGCTGTGGAGCTTGCTGACTGGTTTTGGGCTCTTTTCGCCTGTAGGACGATATATCGGTTATCTGCTGCAGTTGTTGTCCTGGAGCGGCCACCACCAACCTTTCTAATAGCTGTAAATATGGTTTGGAAGGCTTTCCAAGCCCGTGAAACGACACTTTTGTTGACTTCGAAATCTTCGGCCACTTTGGTCACACTACGCCCCTCCTCCAGCTTTCCGATCATTCTTCCACTCGTGAAATCATCCAGATGATTTCTTCTATCCATATTTCACGAAAGATTTCACTTGCACTTACAGAGAATGTCTTTAACCCATTTTATCCCACTGTCCTGTTTAAAGGACAGCTGAAAAATAGCATGCAGAAATCAATATTTGCTTGGTGCGAATATTTTGCCAGCTGTAATATGTAGGGATATGTATTACATCTGCTAGCGTGAGTTATGTGTCTCGCCCTCTTCTACTTCCTCTGAACATTTTGATTATTCATCGCATTAGTGGGCGTGGTTTGTATCATCTCTTTGTCGTTGCAGAATTCGTTTTCAGTTTACTTTGGACACTCGGCTGGGCATTTTGTAAGTGAAAGTACTCTTTCCTTATCATCCTGGTGGTTAATGAAAGCTTTATTGTTATTAGGTAAGTTTTAGTGCATTGTTTTTACCTGTCCTCTAAATAGGACAATGGGACGATAAGTATGCAATTGACGCGTTCTTTCCCTCTTTATAAATCAGAGTAAAAAAATTTTCTAGTGTTTCACCCCTGCTGAGTTATATCAGTGCAAAGGTTTCTGAATTTAGAGGAAGCATTAGAACTATTCAATAGTTTAGATTCAGATGAAAGCGAAGTTGAAATTGCTGTGTTACCACCAGATGCAAGTGAACTAACTGACGAAGATGAAGGGGTGGTGAGATTATTGTAACCGATGTTCCTGGGTCTCTGTATGTTATAACTGAAGACAGTTTCCAACCTGAACAGTCCACAAGCTCTAGTGTTTCCACAACAAAGAGTAGAAGAAAAGCTAAAAGACGTCAGTCATCTTAGATAAAGAATAAATCACCACAATATACAAAATGGAAAACACAGGATGAATCAGTTGCAAGTGATTTGTTCGAGCAGATTGAAACTGCATTGAAAGATAAAACTCCATCAGAGCTTTTTGAACAGTTTTATTCCAGTGAAGTCTACGATCTCATTGTAAATGAAACTGTGCGATATGCAACAGATTTAAAAACGAACACGATTTCTTGACCACTACCAACGAAATACGTGTTTTTATCGGAATTTTGCTTCTAACTGGTTATCATTCAAATACCTGCGAACGTGACTGCTGGTCAGATGCGGTAAAGAATCTGATGCGAGAAATGATACTTCTCTTGGTACTCGGTTTATGATGAAACTAACACAGATTATTGTGAATCCTTCAAGCTATACTTTATATTTTGATAACTTTTTAACTAGCATTTATCTTTTGAAAAGTCTTTCTGAACAGGATTTTCGAGCTACAGTAACCATACGAGAAAATCAGATAAACCACGAGTTTCCTTTAGAAGAATCTAAGTGTATGCGGAAGAAAGAAAGAGGCACGTCTGATTTTGCATTTGACGAGAAATCTGAGATTTTCCTGGTGCGATGAAATGATAATAGTCACTGTTGCTACAAATTTCAGCACTTCATAATAGTCACTGTCACTTCAAATTTCAGAACCATTCTTTGATCTGAAGAGGCGAGTGAGAGGACACAAAGATAAAGTTAACGTAAAGATGCCAAATTTGATTAATTCTTACAACAAACATATGGGCGGTGTGGATCACCACGACTGGTTGGCTGAACTTTATTCCATTAAAATTCGTGGAAAAAAAGTGGTACTGGCTACTTTTTATACGTTCGCTGGATATGGCTATGGTAAACGCCTGGATAATTTACAAAACTCTGACCAAAAATGAAGCTCTAAACTTGAAGGATTTCCGAAGAGCTGTAACAACAGTTTATCTAAAAGAAACTGTGATAAGAACAAAAGGTAGACCTAGGATCTGGACTGTACCTTCTGATGCAAAAGAAGACATCCGTAAAGATGGTGTTAGTCATTTTTTACTAAAGCGAGAAAAACAGCGTCGTTGTCAAAGAGAGCGCTGCAAAGGAAAACCAAAAATATACTGTGGCAAATGTGACAAAACATTTTGCCAGGCTTGCTTTGGACCTTTCCACCAAGATTAGTATGAAATTCATCTGAAAAGTGAACTATCTTGTAATCAAGGAAGTATTAGTCGAATAAAGTAAATTTTGTACACGAAAATCACTTTTTATCTTTGAAGAGAACGCTAAAAACATTGCAAGTGCAAATTTTATCCCCTTTATGCCAGTGTCCTATTTAGAGGACGGGCCAGATTTCTTATATAAAATATAAAAAATTTTCTAATTTTGTTATATTTAGTTTGTTTAGATTTAATTAACCTTAGAAAATATCATTCTTTTCAAATTCGAACAAAATAAATAAATTGGGATAAAATGGGTTAATTGCGTTTCCATCCTTCCTTTTATGGTAGTCTCGAGTGGAGCGCATGCGTTTTGCGTACGATCACGTAGCCTGTGAAGTTTTTTTCCTGACATTTGCATATGCATGAACTTTCTACTGAACTACGTGTTCATTGTACTGATAGCAAGAACCCCTTTTCTGCAACTGCATGGTTATATGATTAAAATTTGCATCGTTGCTTAAGTTTTGCACACCAGTGTAATAATAATACCAGTGATAATTCCCAGGCAGGCAATTGGCAAAGCATTACAGATCTTAAAATGGAGATCGCACTCAATTTTGTAATGTTCTCTTGTTAGAGATAAGAGTTAAAATCCTGGAGACCGTAGTAGGCAAATAGCGACTCGTCGTTATGTCCTAAATAATTCACAAAATACTGAAGAAGTTTAAAATAAACTTTTTTATTTCGTCTTTAAATAACAGAATAGGAACAGCGTGTTCTACAGACGAAATTTCCATTACTCATAGGTAACAAAATGAAAGTATTTCGTATTCAAAAATTGGGTATAAAATATGTTCCTGATATGTGAAGATGACCTTGAAATTTTTTTTCCACTCTCTTTTTTTAATTTGCCGTTTTATACGGAAAAAAACAGTAACAATCATAATTGTCTTTGAAAAACTTTCTTTAGATTCTTTGAACAAGGTTCTAAAATTTTTTCTCTCCTCTTTAATGATAATAAATGGATCTCGTTTTGTTGCAGTCATTTAAACACACCCAAGATTCATCTATTGTGACAACATTTTTCCATTTTTATTCGGATAAATGTGCTGCATAAAGAATTCTGAATTATTATGTTTGAGAAGTGAAAAAATACATAGTGTTCTGTATTCGGCGAAGTATCGTGGAGAAAGACAATGCTCGTAATGTTTTTGTCGCCTTTTTAATATTCAACTAAACATTAATAACTTTTTTGCAACTGACACTGAGCATTTAAATGATTTTGCAACTGTCCTTTGACTTCGCGGATTTTCTTTTAAGATTAAAGATCTTACCTTTGCAACATTCGAAGCATTCCGTTTTTTCTTGGATATACGTTTAGAAAAATTTTTTCGATTTCAAGCCAAACTTTGAAGTTTGTCTTTTTTTTTTTTTTTTTTACTTTTCTTGTGGTTTTTTTACCTATACATTTAGATATCGAAAAGCCATAGGCTTTCATACCGTTTTCAATAACTAGGTACGAATAATTTTCTTCAGAAAGAGTTCAAACATAGCCTTCCATCCATTGCTTCTTTAAAAGCGTCATTTTGCAAGAAAACAAAATTGTCAAGTAGCAAACGATAATTTATACTTTCAAAAATATAGCTGTAAAAAAAAATCCAAGCAGACGATTTTTTTTTTTTTTTTTTTTTAGTCCAAAGGGATTTGAATCCCGAAGGACTATTAGTTTCGTTTTGGCATTTTGCGTCGGACGGATAAATGTCGGTTCACTTTTCAAACTGTTGCCATAAAATGTTACAGTCCTGCATTATATTTGAAGAAATTAAATAATGAAAATCTGCGTAAATGTATGTATATTTCTCACATTGTCATAAAATAACGGTACATAGAGCCATCGAATTTTGAATAACGTAATCCTCCAACGAATATGAGCATGTGGAAGACCAAATTTGAAATTTGAAATTTGTTTTATGATCGATTTCCTATTTTTAAAACTTTGACGAATTTTTGATTAACAAACTCAAGGATTTCAAACCGAGCAATGACAACGTTGTGCAGAAAAAACATTTTTATCTCCAGCGCGTGAGTCTCTGTATCGGAAATTCTAAAGATATGCTCGTTTTAAAACTATTTTGCGATATTGCTGTTGCACTGGATCTTATGGTTTAAGTGCGAGGAACATGATATTTAATAAAAAAAGGTAACACACAAAATGTTAAAAAACGCCCCTTTGGACGTAACTTAAAATCTGAAACATTTCAGTTTTTTTTTTTTTTTTTTTTTTTTTTTTTTTTTTTTTACAGCAAAACAAAATAATATAAAAAACATGCAAACAGCATCTGTAACTACGCTTGGTGAAAATTATTCGTTCGTATTTATCCATGCATTAAATGTATAAATTTCTTCCAAGATCCAGTGCACGCCTCGTGTAGAGGTTCAATGCAATGCAGTTAGTTATTTCTTTTATCGGCGCTTATGAAGAGGAAGTCTGCTTACTTTCAGTAAATAATAATAATAATTCATTTCGCTTTGTTATTGCACTTTTAATAAGTGTATTCTGAATTTCTTTCAACAGAGAAGCTTGTCCTGCGCGAAAATGAAAATAATAAGCTGATTTGCAACTCTAGTTAGAAGGAATTATATTTAATTTAATAAACCCTCAAACTTTACTGGAAGATTCGTCGATAATGGAGTTGAGCTTACATTAGTAAAAGCCAAAGTGCATTATTTCTGATTTCTTGTGCAAAGAGTTTTATTAAATAAGCATTAGATTAAATGCATTGAAGATGGCGCTTATTTTACCAAGTATTACATACGTAATTAGAAATATTTAATCTGTTTATGCAGCTGACGAAAACATTGCAAGTATAATTAAACTCTATTTATCTGAGACTTAAACAAGACCTTATTATTATATCATTACATATATATCGAAATTGTGTAGTGTTAATTAATCACGTATTTTTTGTAAAGAAACTTTTTTTAATATTTGCATTAAGAATTAACTCTTTCGCATTCTTCGTTGACAGTAAGTATATATGAAAAGTGTATCTCAATTAAAAGAATATTTAGTATGCATTGAAAATGAATTAATTCGTTTTAACTATTCTGAGGCTCTTTAAAAGGGAAGTAAGTTCTTTAATCCACTTGTTAGACGTCGTGCTCATCAAATATATAAACTTCATTTATATAATTAATACAGCGCTTAACAGTAAAAATTCTTCCTCATTCACCTTCAGAACTATTTGGCTTAACGCTTTCGCATATTATTTCCTTTCATAAAAGGGATAAAATGAAATTAATTATGAATTATAAAGAGTCAAGACAACACGGACGCCACCTAAGGAGGTGAATATTGATTCATAGCATTGATAATGTATTTCCTTATGATCATAAATATGAAATGTTTCTTGAAAAGCGTTGAAATTTATTTTCTGGTTACTTTTTACTTCCTTGTACGAAGTAAAAAGGAAGTATTGTAATCGCGGAAAGTTTCAAGCAGCATATTTCAACGAATATCCATTTTGACCGCTTTCGAATTCAATTTAACGATGTTTTTGCGGATATCTGTACGTAAGGACAGAATAAAAGACTCTCTTCCTCCAAAGAAATTATAAAACTGCTTTAAAAGGAATTCTGAAGAGAATTTTTCGTGGCGTCTGTACGAACGTATATACGTACGTACGTACGTATCTTGCATAACTCAAAAACGAGTAGCCTCAGAATGTTGAAATTTTGTATATAGGACTACTTTAACATGTAGATGTGCACCACGTATTTTGGTTGCAATCGTCCGCACCAAACGTATATAAGTATATTTATGTGTATATCCAACTCCGTTACCCGGCTCGGTGATCTCAGTTTCTTTACTCTTATATGTTTGTAAATTGTACATTTTTTGCTTTAAAAATGATTGAATTATGTTGTTGTTATCTTCCGGTTAAGGTTTTTATGCCTTTAGTAAATCTGTGTGCAATATTTTTAGAATTATCAACAATCTTCATACAATTTCTAGATGTACAAGAAGTACCACAACCCCGCTGCTTGAACTACTGCATATTTGAGTGCAGATTCCAAATAATAAGCTTTATTCCTTGACGTACCTGAAATTTAACATTTCATCTTTCAAAAGATTGATGACAATTAAAGTAAGTGTATAAGATCGTGACACAATAATCTGGATATTTAATTATTACTACTGATATATACTAAAAATAGTAGTAATAGTAGTACTAGCAATAGTAATAGTAGATCAGCAGTACATTTTAATTTTCACTCAGTAATATGAACTCTAAAGTAGGTTGTCATCACACATTCTTATTGTTGAAAAGACTAGCACCCCTCATCTTTAAATGCAACCCAATCTCTCAGTTTATAATGCACTATTTTCTTTGCAAGTAATGCGAGTTTTGGGAATATGAAAAATTTTGAATAGAAAGCAAAATTCTTGTCAGACTATTTGTGATGATATCGCGTTTAAATGCAAAATAGCAGCACTGAACTGTTGGGAATTTTTTTGTTGCCTGTAGGCATTAGAGCCAAAGCTCAAAACGGCATTTTTCGTCGTTTCACTTTCTGCGTTGGTTCACTTTTCACACTGTTGCCACTAAATATTATCGCCGTCCATTACATTTAAAAAAACCAAATACTGAAGAATCTGCATTAATGCTTGAATGTTTCTTGCACTGTGAAACGACAGCGGTATCTAGAGTGATCGAATTTTGAATAACGTAGTCCTCCAACCTAACATGGGCACTTTGAAGGCCGAATTTTGAATTTCGATTTTGTTTTATTACCTATTTCAAATTTTGTAAAACTTTGAACGAATTTTTTATTAACAAACAGAACGATTTTAAATCCCAAAATGGCAACACTGTACGAGAAAAAAAAAAAAAAACATTTTTCCCCAGCACGCGAGACTGTGTAGCGAAAATTCTAAAGATGTGCTCTTATTAAATTATCTTGCGACATTGCTTTTGAATTGAATTTTATGGTTTAAGTGAGAAGAACATGATATTTAATAGACAAAGGTAACACACAAAATGTTAATAAAACGCCCCTTTGAGCGTAATATAAAATCTAGAAGCCTTCAGATTTTTTTTTTCGGGGGGGAGGGAGTTTCACTCAAATTGCCAAACGCAAAACGCGTCTTAATTAGTAACCATTTTTACAAATATTGCCTAATGAGTATGATTTCAGTTCTAGCTAGAAACAGATTTATGGATTAGTACAATTCGAAATCGAAACGCGTACAAAAAAAATCTTCAGATCGGTAATTCATTTTAAAAAATCTGATGTGTACACCATATGACTTCCTTGTACGGAATATTAAATTATACGCATTTTTTCTTGCATTTCATTTAAATTGATTGGATTGAATTAAATCTACTTCGCCGACAGCGCATAAACCACAATAGAATAAATGCATTCTTTAAAATTCACTCTAGTATTTATTTACCATAGTGACACTCTAACGCTAGATTCACTTAACAGTATTATATTTCGTTCATATTATAACTCATAATGCACAAAATTTATATCATTTAAAGAATAGAATTATCTAATCGTTGCCACATGTTCCATAAAAATACTATAATAAAGCTAAAATGATGTATGAAAGAAATTAAGCAAAGAAAACAAAAACGAAACAGTTTTTCACTGACTATTGAGTATTTATTTCTCATTCAATTAATTCGGTTCTCACTTCGCGAGAAGGCAAAAATACATAAAAACTCAAAATATCTATATTAAAAATTATGAAGTAAATCTTAAACACTTTTTTCCTCGAAAACATTCCAGGAAGGATTAAGCATGATTTAATTGGCAATAATGAATAAGGCGTTACCTTTGTTGTTACGAAGCTAAGTTTCTCTTGACTGGCAACAAATCCACTAGTCTGCTGTTTCAAATGTAAACAATCAATGGCTGCCATAAAAAAAGGCTTAGCGGCACTTAAACAATTTTTAAATAGTTGATAATCCTAAAATTATTGCACACAGCTTTACTAAAGGCATAAAAACCTTAACCGGAAGATAAGAACAACATAATTCAATCATTTTTAAAGAAAAAAACGTGCAATTTATAAACATATAAGAGCAAAGAAACTGAGATCACCGAGCCGGGTAACAGAGTGAATATATATATATATATATATATATATATATATGCACATACGTTTGGTGCGGCCGATTGCAACCAAAATACGAGGTGCACATCTACATGTTATAGCAGTCCTATATATATATAAAATTTCAACGTTCTGAGGCTACTCGTTTTTGAGTTATGCGAGATACGTACGTACGTACCTACATACGTTCGTACAGACGCCACGAAAAATTCTCTTCAGAATTCATTTTAAAGCAGTTTTATAATTTTTTGGAGGAAAAGAGTCTTTTATTCTGTCCTTATGTACAGATATCACGCAAAAACATCGTTAAGTTGCATTCGGCAGCGGTCAAAATGGATATTTTCCTTGAAATATGGTGCCTGAAACTTTTCGCGATTACAATACTTCCTTTTTACTTCGTACTAGGAGGTAAAAACTGCAAACAAATTTTGAGTTTTAAGGTGAAGTGCCCCCAAAAGTGTACATGATAAATCCGATACAATCAAGTGGAAGGAGTAAACTGAGAATAGTTGAAGTTGTTGATCGCTAGATACGATCAGTCTCAAAATAAAATGTATTAATATTCTACATCAAAGGTCTTCAACTCTGCTTCGCGGAGCCTTGGTAAAAATGAAAATTCGACAAGAAACTTATTGAGCACTCACACTAATTTTTTTCGTGTATAACAACTAAAAAGATATAAAGATACAGTTAGTTAATCTTTGGAATTTAATCGGAAACGTCGTATGTGGGCTGCCGACGTCCACAACGCGACATCACCAGTGACATTCGTGTCAGATTGCTCCGGTTTTTTTGATTGCTCAGTCGATGTGTATACAAAAATGTTTCTCACACAGCTGTTAACACTTTAATACCATTCGGAATAACGCACTTAAGTGAAAATATTTCTCAACAAATGTGACAACAAAAACAAAACGTAGAAGCAAATTAAATGCAAAATATTGTTGCGTGGGTACAAGTTCGTAATAGATGCACAAGTCTGATAATTGGTTAATAAAATTTATTTTTATCAAAAGAAATATACGAGAACTCGTATCAGAACGCTGGAATTTCCCTCAGAGATATTCGTACGAGAATTTACAATATCACGCAATATAATCAATAGTTATACTTCAAACTACTAAAAACGTTAAATACATACAATGCAATACAAAGCACGTTCTAAAGAGAAAGCTAATTCGGATTCCTCAACTCACGCGGAAATAACAACTCCCAACAACAGTAACTAAGCAACTGCACTGAGACACTCTCTCTCCGGGCTTTTATAATTTTTAGCCGGTAGCGAGAAATTTCTGGTAATTTCTGCTTCCCTGGATTTCTGGAAAGCAATAAGATGATATAATTACAGTTACGGCTAACATAGTGGTAAATTACATTTATTTAATTTCAATATAAAGTAACGAGATACCCATTTATTCAATGTTAAAATGCACGTGCTCCTGTATATTTACTTTTCAGGCGTAGCTTTCTCTTGAAATTTGTCTCGCGCTGCATTGCACTGCGAAATACAATTTTAATGACAATTCTTCTAAAATCATCTATCTAAATACAAAATTCGTGACAATATGAATTGCAACTGATAATTGGAGAGGTTAAACAAGAAGAATCAGCGTAATGTTTGTACTTTTTAGTCCAAAGGGATTTGAATCCCGAAGGACTATTAGTTTCGTTTTGGCATTTTGCGTCGGACTCATAAATGTCGGTTCACTTCTCAAACTGTTGCCACAAAATGTTAGAGTCCTGCATTATATTTGAAAAAATTAAATAATGAAAAATCTGCATAAATGTATGTATATTTCTCGTATTGTGATAAAATAACGGTACATAGAGTCATCGAATTTTGAATAACGTAATCCTCCAACGAATATGAGCATGTGAAAGACCAAATTTGAAATTTGAAATTTGTTTTATGATCGATTTCCTATTTTTTAAAACTTTGACGAATTTTTGATTAACATACTCAAGGATTTCAAAACGAGCAATGGCAACGTTGTGCAGAAAAAACATTTTTATCTCCAGCGCGTGAGTCTCTGTATCGGAAATTCTAAAGATATGCTCGTTTTAAAACTATTTTGCGATATTGCTGTTGCACTGGATCTTATGGTTTAAGTGCGAGGAACATGATATTTAATAAAGAAAGGTAACACACAAAATGTTAAAAAACGCCCCTTTGGACGTAATTTAAAATCTGAAACATTTCAGATTTTTTTTTTTTCTTTTCTTTTCTTGTGGTCTTTTACCTATACATTTAGATATCGAAAAGCCATGGCTTTCATAGCATTTTCAATAACTAGGTACGAATAATTTTCTTTAGAAAGAGTTCAAACATAGCCTTCCATCCATTGCTTCTTTAAAAGCGTCATTTTGCAAGAAAACAAAATTGTCAAGTAGCAAAGGATAATTTATACTTTCCAAAATATAGCTGTAAAAAAAAATACAAGCAGACGATTTTTTTTTACGGCAAAGTAAAATAATATAAAAAATATGCAAACAGCATCTGTAACTACCCTTGGTGAAAATTATTCGTTGGTATTTAATCCATGCATTAAATGTATAAATTTCTTCCAAGATCCAGTGCACGCCTCGTGTAGAGAGTTAGTTACATTGTCTCACAAAAGTGATGGGACACTCGTGCTTTACAAAAGGAAACTGTAATAAAATAAATTTTAAAAACATGTAAAAATTTTTTGTGGGTGTGTTTCATACTTAAATTTATTAACAAGTATTACATAAGATGCATTTTCTCAAAATATTAAAATATTAATTTAATAAAAATACAATTGTTCAGAACGGAGCAAAAAATGGCTCACATAAGTGATGGGACACCATTAGATACTACTACGTACTACAATAAAAATATTTTGGGGGGTATTTTTACTCAAAAGCAATTGGCAATAATTTATAAAATCGTCTGCAGTATTTCTCTTCAGTTTGTTTTGGAAATTTTGTGTTCTTTAGCTCTGTTCAGCCATGAATGCTAAACGAAAAGAAACTTTGCCTGAAATTCGAGAATTAGTTATTAATTTGCATATTGAACGTGGAAAATCTATTAGAGAAACTGCTGAAACAGTTATCTTGAGTCATTCAACAGTTTTCAATATCATTAAACGATATAAAAAGAATCATATGATTCAGGATAAAAGAAGACCTGGCCGACCATCAAAGCTATCCAATGGAATAAAGCGAATTATCGTTCGAAATATTAACAAAAATCCAAGAATGAGTGCTCCTAAAGTTGCTGCTGATTTACAAGCATTATATGGAGTAATTGTTAATCCTGAGACTATTGGAAGAGTAATTCGATCTGCTGGATATCACGTTAGAGCAGCCAGGAAAAAATTCTTCGTAAGTGAAAAGAATAGAAAACTCAGACTGGCTTTCGCAAAATCCAACATAAATAAGAATTCTGATTACTGGAATGAAGTTATATTTGCTGACGAGAGTAAATTTAATATATTTGGTTCTGGCGGTAGAATCTTGGTGTGGAGAAAATCCAGGGAAGAATTTCGCAAACAGAACTTGGTGCCAACAGTAAAACATAGTGGAGGAGGAGTTATGGTATGGGGGTGTATGTCGTCCGCTGGAGTTGGTAATCTCGTTTTTATTGACAGTATAATGGATCAATACAAGTATATTGACATTTTAAATCAAAATTTGAAATCTTCAGCACAAAAATTGAACCTTCATAACGATTTTAAATTCTACCAAGACAATGGCCCTAAGCACACTGCTTTGAACGTTAGACTCTGGCTGCTGTATAACTATCCTGAAATAATAAAAACACCACCACAATCTCCAGACTTGAATCCCATAGAGAATATTTGGCAAGAATTGGAATCATGAATTCGCAAACACACTATTTCTTCAAAGCAACAATTAAAATCGGTGCTTCAAGAAGAATGGGGTAAAATCGCTCCAGAAATCATAAAAAAATTAGTCGAATCCATACCAAGAGGATTAAATCATGTTTTAAAAGTAAAAGGAAACCTAACAAAATATTAAAACCTTTTAAAAAGTAAAATTTTTGGATAAATATTTGATGGAAAAGTAAGTGTCCCATCACTTATGTGAGCCATTTTTTGCTCCGTTCTAAACAATTGTATTTTTATTAAATTAATATTTTAATATTTTGAGAAAATGTATGTTATGTAATAATTGTTACTAAATTTAAGTATGAAATATACCCACAAAACATTTTTACATGTTTTTTTAATTTATTTTACTACAGCTTCCTTTTGTAAAGCACAAGTGTCCCATCACTTTTGTGAGACACTGTATTTCTTTTATCGACGCTTACGAAGAGGAAGTCTGCTTACTTTCAATAATAATAATAATAATTCATTTCGCTTTGTTATTGCAATTTTAATAAGTGTATTCTGAATTTCTTTCAACAGAGAAGCTTGTCCTGCGCGAAAATGAAAATAATAAGCTGATTTGCAACTCTAGTTAGAAGGAATTATATTTAATTTAATAAACCCTCAAACTTTACTGGAAGATTCGTCGATAATGGAGTTGAGCTTACATTAGTAAAAGCCAAAGTGCATTATTTCTGATTTCTTGTGCAAAGAGTTTTATTAAATAAGCATTAGATTAAATGCATTGAAGATGGCGCTTATTTTACCAAGTATTACATACGTAATTAGAAATATTTAATCTGTTTATGCAGCTGACGAAAACATTGCAAGTATAATTAAACTCTATTTATCTGAGACTTAAACAAGACCTTATTATTATATCATTACATATATATCGAAATTGTGTAGTGTTAATTAATCACGTATTTTTTGTAAAGAAACTTTTTTTAATATTTGCATTAAGAATTAACTCTTTCGCATTCTTCGTTGACAGTAAGTATATATGAAAAGTGTATCTCAATTAAAAGAATATTTAGTATGCATTGAAAATGAATTAATTCGTTTTAACTATTCTGAGGCTCTTTAAAAGGGAAGTAAGTTCTTTAATCCACTTGTTAGACGTCGTGCTCATCAAATATATAAACTTCATTTATATAATTAATACAGCGCTTAACAGTAAAAATTCTTCCTCATTCACCTTCAGAACTATTTGGCTTAACGCTTTCGCATATTATTTCCTTTCATAAAAGGGATAAAATGAAATTAATTATGAATTATAAAGAGTCAAGACAACACGGACGCCACCTAAGGAGGTGAATATTGATTCATAGCATTGATAATGTATTTCCTTATGATCATAAATATGAAATGTTTCTTGAAAAGCGTTGAAATTTATTTTCTGGTTACTTTTTACTTCCTTGTACGAAGTAAAAAGGAAGTATTGTAATCGCGGAAAGTTTCAAGCAGCATATTTCAACGAATATCCATTTTGACCGCTTTCGAATTCAATTTAACGATGTTTTTGCGGATATCTGTACGTAAGGACAGAATAAAAGACTCTCTTCCTCCAAAGAAATTATAAAACTGCTTTAAAAGGAATTCTGAAGAGAATTTTTCGTGGCGTCTGTACGAACGTATATACGTACGTACGTACGTATCTTGCATAACTCAAAAACGAGTAGCCTCAGAATGTTGAAATTTTGTATATAGGACTACTTTAACATGTAGATGTGCACCACGTATTTTGGTTGCAATCGTCCGCGCCAAACGTATATAAGTATATTTATGTGTATATCCAACTCCGTTACCCGGCTCGGTGATCTCAGTTTCTTTACTCTTATATGTTTGTAAATTGTACATTTTTTGCTTTAAAAATGATTGAATTATGTTGTTGTTATCTTCCGGTTAAGGTTTTTATGCCTTTAGTAAATCTGTGTGCAATATTTTTAGAATTATCAACAATCTTCATACAATTTCTAGATGTACAAGAAGTACCACAACCCCGCTGCTTGAACTACTGCATATTTGAGTGCAGATTCCAAATAATAAGCTTTATTCCTTGACGTACCTGAAATTTAACATTTCATCTTTCAAAAGATTGATGACAATTAAAGTAAGTGTATAAGATCGTGACACAATAATCTGGATATTTAATTATTACTACTGATATATACTAAAAATAGTAGTAATAGTAGTACTAGCAATAGTAATAGTAGATCAGCAGTACATTTTAATTTTCACTCAGTAATATGAACTCTAAAGTAGGTTGTCATCACACATTCTTATTGTTGAAAAGACTAGCACCCCTCATCTTTAAGTGCAACCCAATCTCTCAGTTTATAATGCACTATTTTCTTTGCAAGTAATGCGAGTTTTGGGAATATGAAAAATTTTGAATAGAAAGCAAAATTCTTGTCAGACTATTTGTGATGATATCGCGTTTAAATGCAAAATAGCAGCACTGAACTGTTGGGAATTTTTTTGTTGCCTGTAGGCATTAGAGCCAAAGCTCAAAACGGCATTTTTCGTCGTTTCACTTTCTGCGTTGGTTCACTTTTCACACTGTTGCCACTAAATATTATCGCCGTCCATTACATTTAAAAAAACCAAATACTGAAGAATCTGCATTAATGCTTGAATGTTTCTTGCACTGTGAAACGACAGCGGTATCTAGAGTGATCGAATTTTGAATAACGTAGTCCTCCAACCTAACATGGGCACTTTGAAGGCCGAATTTTGAATTTCGATTTTGTTTTATTACCTATTTCAAATTTTGTAAAACTTTGAACGAATTTTTTATTAACAAACAGAACGATTTTAAATCCCAAAATGGCAACACTGTACGAGAAAAAAAAAAAAAAAAACATTTTTCCCCAGCACGCGAGACTGTGTAGCGAAAATTCTAAAGATGTGCTCTTATTAAATTATCTTGCGACATTGCTTTTGAATTGAATTTTATGGTTTAAGTGAGAAGAACATGGTATTTAATAGACAAAGGTAACACACAAAATGTTAATAAAACGCCCCTTTGAGGGTAATATAAAATCTAAAAGCCTTCAGTTTTTTTTTTTTTCGGGGGGGAGGGAGTTTCACTCAATTCGCCAAACGCAAAACGCGTCTTAATTAGTAACCATTTTTACAAATATTGCCTAATGAGTATGATTTCAGTTCTAGCTAGAAACAGATTTATGGATTAGTACAATTCGAAATCGAAACGCGTACAAAAAAAATCTTCAGATCGGTAATTCATTTTAAAAAATCTGATGTGTACACCATATGACTTCCTTGTACGGAATATTAAATTATACGCATTTTTTCTTGCATTTCATTTAAATTGATTGGATTGAATTAAATCTACTTCGCCGACAGCGCATAAACCACAATAGAATAAATGCATTCTTTAAAATTCACTCTAGTATTTATTTACCATAGTGACACTCTAACGCTAGATTCACTTAACAGTATTATATTTCGTTCATATTATAACTCATAATGCACAAAATTTATATCATTTAAAGAATAGAATTATCTAATCGTTGCCACATGTTCCATAAAAATACTATAATAAAGCTAAAATGATGTATGAAAGAAATTAAGCAAAGAAAACAAAAACGAAACAGTTTTTCACTGACTATTGAGTATTTATTTCTCATTCAATTAATTCGGTTCTCACTTCGCGAGAAGGCAAAAATACATAAAAACTCAAAATATCTATATTAAAAATTATGAAGTAAATCTTAAACACTTTTTTCCTCGAAAACATTCCAGGAAGGATTAAGCATGATTTAATTGGCAATAATGAATAAGGCGTTACCTTTGTTGTTACGAAGCTAAGTTTCTCTTGACTGGCAACAAATCCACTAGTCTGCTGTTTCAAATGTAAACAATCAATGGCTGCCATAAAAAAAGGCTTAGCGGCACTTAAACAATTTTTAAATAGTTGATAATTCTAAAATTATTGCACACAGCTTTACTAAAGGCATAAAAACCTTAACCGGAAGATAAGAACAACATAATTCAATCATTTTTAAAGAAAAAACGTGCAATTTATAAACATATAAGAGCAAAGAAACTGAGATCACCGAGCCGGGTAACAGAGTGAATATATATATATATATATATATATATATATATATATATATGCACATACGTTTGGTGCGGCCGATTGCAACCAAAATACGAGGTGCACATCTACATGTTATAGCAGTCCTATATATATATAAAATTTCAACGTTCTGAGGCTACTCGTTTTTGAGTTATGCGAGATACGTACGTACGTACCTACATACGTTCGTACAGACGCCACGAAAAATTCTCTTCAGAATTCATTTTAAAGCAGTTTTATAATTTTTTGGAGGAAAAGAGTCTTTTATTCTGTCCTTATGTACAGATATCACGCAAAAACATCGTTAAGTTGCATTCGACAGCGGTCAAAATGGATATTTTCCTTGAAATATGGTGCCTGAAACTTTTCGCGATTACAATACTTCCTTTTTACTTCGTACTAGGAGGTAAAAACTGCAAACAAATTTTGAGTTTTAAGGTGAAGTGCCCCCAAAAGTGTACATGATAAATCCGATACAATCAAGTGGAAGGAGTAAACTGAGAATAGTTGAAGTTGTTGATCGCTAGATACGATCAGTCTCAAAATAAAATGTATTAATATTCTACATCAAAGGTCTTCAACTCTGCTTCGCGGAGCCTTGGTAAAAATGAAAATTCGACAAGAAACTTATTGAGCACTCACACTAATTTTTTTCGTGTATAACAACTAAAAAGATATAAAGATACAGTTAGTTAATCTTTGGAATTTAATCGGAAACGTCGTATGTGGGCTGCCGACGTCCACAACGCGACATCACCAGTGACATTCGTGTCAGATTGCTCCGGTTTTTTTGATTGCTCAGTCGATGTGTATACAAAAATGTTTCTCACACAGCTGTTAACACTTTAATACCATTCGGAATAACGCACTTAAGTGAAAATATTTCTCAACAAATGTGACAACAAAAACAAAACGTAGAAGCAAATTAAATGCAAAATATTGTTGCGTGGGTACAGGTTCGTAATAGATGCACAAGTCTGATAATTGGTTAATAAAATTTATTTTTATCAAAAGAAATATACGAGAACTCGAATCAGAACGCTGGAATTTCCCTCAGAGATATTCGTACGAGAATTTACAATATCACGCAATATAATCAATAGTTATACTTCAAACTACTAAAAACGTTAAATACATACAATGCAATACAAAGCACGTTCTAAAGAGAAAGCTAATTCGGATTCCTCAACTCACGCGGAAATAACAACTCCCAACAACAGTAACTAAGCAACTGCACTGAGACACTCTCTCTCCGGGCTTTTATAATTTTTAGCCGGTAGCGAGAAATTTCTGGTAATTTCTGCTTCCCTGGATTTCTGGAAAGCAATAAGATGATATAATTACAGTTACGGCTAACATAGTGGTAAATTACATTTATTTAATTTCAATATAAAGTAACGAGATACCCATTTATTCAATGTTAAAATGCACGTGCTCCTGTATATTTACTTTTCAGGCGTAGCTTTCTCTTGAAATTTGTCTCGCGCTGCATTGCACGGCGAAATACAACAATTTTAATTACAATTCTTCTAAAATCATCTATCTAAATACAAAATTCGTGACAATATGAATTGCAACTGATAATTGGA
The DNA here is from genome assembly GCF_044657685.1 of Stegodyphus dumicola. Lineage (NCBI taxonomy): Eukaryota > Metazoa > Arthropoda > Arachnida > Araneae > Eresidae > Stegodyphus > Stegodyphus dumicola. Next base: position 57,370,937 of record NC_140770.1, on the reverse strand, counting down.
GAGGTTAAACAAGAAGAATCAGCGTAATGTTTGTACTTTTTAGTCCAAAGGGATTTGAATCCCGAAGGACTATTAGTTTCGTTTTGGCATTTTGCGTCGGACTCATAAATGTCGGTTCACTTCTCAAACTGTTGCCACAAAATGTTAGAGTCCTGCATTATATTTGAAAAAATTAAATAATGAAAAATCTGCATAAATGTATGTATATTTCTCGTATTGTGATAAAATAACGGTACATAGAGTCATCGAATTTTGAATAACGTAATCCTCCAACGAATATGAGCATGTGAAAGACCAAATTTGAAATTTGAAATTTGTTTTATGATCGATTTCCTATTTTTTAAAACTTTGACGAATTTTTGATTAACATACTCAAGGATTTCAAAACGAGCAATGGCAACGTTGTGCAGAAAAAACATTTTTATCTCCAGCGCGTGAGTCTCTGTATCGGAAATTCTAAAGATATGCTCGTTTTAAAACTATTTTGCGATATTGCTGTTGCACTGGATCTTATGGTTTAAGTGCGAGGAACATGATATTTAATAAAGAAAGGTAACACACAAAATGTTAAAAAACGCCCCTTTGGACGTAATTTAAAATCTGAAACATTTCAGATTTTTTTTTTTTCTTTTCTTTTCTTGTGGTCTTTTACCTATACATTTAGATATCGAAAAGCCATGGCTTTCATAGCATTTTCAATAACTAGGTACGAATAATTTTCTTTAGAAAGAGTTCAAACATAGCCTTCCATCCATTGCTTCTTTAAAAGCGTCATTTTGCAAGAAAACAAAATTGTCAAGTAGCAAAGGATAATTTATACTTTCCAAAATATAGCTGTAAAAAAAAATACAAGCAGACGATTTTTTTTTACGGCAAAGTAAAATAATATAAAAAATATGCAAACAGCATCTGTAACTACCCTTGGTGAAAATTATTCGTTGGTATTTAATCCATGCATTAAATGTATAAATTTCTTCCAAGATCCAGTGCACGCCTCGTGTAGAGAGTTAGTTACATTGTCTCACAAAAGTGATGGGACACTCGTGCTTTACAAAAGGAAACTGTAATAAAATAAATTTTAAAAACATGTAAAAATTTTTTGTGGGTGTGTTTCATACTTAAATTTATTAACAAGTATTACATAAGATGCATTTTCTCAAAATATTAAAATATTAATTTAATAAAAATACAATTGTTCAGAACGGAGCAAAAAATGGCTCACATAAGTGATGGGACACCATTAGATACTACTACGTACTACAATAAAAATATTTTGGGGGGTATTTTTACTCAAAAGCAATTGGCAATAATTTATAAAATCGTCTGCAGTATTTCTCTTCAGTTTGTTTTGGAAATTTTGTGTTCTTTAGCTCTGTTCAGCCATGAATGCTAAACGAAAAGAAACTTTGCCTGAAATTCGAGAATTAGTTATTAATTTGCATATTGAACGTGGAAAATCTATTAGAGAAACTGCTGAAACAGTTATCTTGAGTCATTCAACAGTTTTCAATATCATTAAACGATATAAAAAGAATCATATGATTCAGGATAAAAGAAGACCTGGCCGACCATCAAAGCTATCCAATGGAATAAAGCGAATTATCGTTCGAAATATTAACAAAAATCCAAGAATGAGTGCTCCTAAAGTTGCTGCTGATTTACAAGCATTATATGGAGTAATTGTTAATCCTGAGACTATTGGAAGAGTAATTCGATCTGCTGGATATCACGTTAGAGCAGCCAGGAAAAAATTCTTCGTAAGTGAAAAGAATAGAAAACTCAGACTGGCTTTCGCAAAATCCAACATAAATAAGAATTCTGATTACTGGAATGAAGTTATATTTGCTGACGAGAGTAAATTTAATATATTTGGTTCTGGCGGTAGAATCTTGGTGTGGAGAAAATCCAGGGAAGAATTTCGCAAACAGAACTTGGTGCCAACAATAAAACATAGTGGAGGAGGAGTTATGGTATGGGGGTGTATGTCGTCCGCTGGAGTTGGTAATCTCGTTTTTATTGACAGTATAATGGATCAATACAAGTATATTGACATTTTAAATCAAAATTTGAAATCTTCAGCACAAAAATTGAACCTTCATAACGATTTTAAATTCTACCAAGACAATGGCCCTAAGCACACTGCTTTGAACGTTAGACTCTGGCTGCTGTATAACTATCCTGAAATAATAAAAACACCACCACAATCTCCAGACTTGAATCCCATAGAGAATATTTGGCAAGAATTGGAATCATGAATTCGCAAACACACTATTTCTTCAAAGCAACAATTAAAATCGGTGCTTCAAGAAGAATGGGGTAAAATCGCTCCAGAAATCATAAAAAAATTAGTCGAATCCATACCAAGAGGATTAAATCATGTTTTAAAAGTAAAAGGAAACCTAACAAAATATTAAAACCTTTTAAAAAGTAAAATTTTTGGATAAATATTTGATGGAAAAGTAAGTGTCCCATCACTTATGTGAGCCATTTTTTGCTCCGTTCTAAACAATTGTATTTTTATTAAATTAATATTTTAATATTTTGAGAAAATGTATGTTATGTAATAATTGTTACTAAATTTAAGTATGAAATATACCCACAAAACATTTTTACATGTTTTTTTAATTTATTTTACTACAGCTTCCTTTTGTAAAGCACAAGTGTCCCATCACTTTTGTGAGACACTGTATTTCTTTTATCGACGCTTACGAAGAGGAAGTCTGCTTACTTTCAATAATAATAATAATAATTCATTTCGCTTTGTTATTGCAATTTTAATAAGTGTATTCTGAATTTCTTTCAACAGAGAAGCTTGTCCTGCGCGAAAATGAAAATAATAAGCTGATTTGCAACTCTAGTTAGAAGGAATTATATTTAATTTAATAAACCCTCAAACTTTACTGGAAGATTCGTCGATAATGGAGTTGAGCTTACATTAGTAAAAGCCAAAGTGCATTATTTCTGATTTCTTGTGCAAAGAGTTTTATTAAATAAGCATTAGATTAAATGCATTGAAGATGGCGCTTATTTTACCAAGTATTACATACGTAATTAGAAATATTTAATCTGTTTATGCAGCTGACGAAAACATTGCAAGTATAATTAAACTCTATTTATCTGAGACTTAAACAAGACCTTATTATTATATCATTACATATATATCGAAATTGTGTAGTGTTAATTAATCACGTATTTTTTGTAAAGAAACTTTTTTTAATATTTGCATTAAGAATTAACTCTTTCGCATTCTTCGTTGACAGTAAGTATATATGAAAAGTGTATCTCAATTAAAAGAATATTTAGTATGCATTGAAAATGAATTAATTCGTTTTAACTATTCTGAGGCTCTTTAAAAGGGAAGTGAGTTCTTTAATCCACTTGTTAGACGTCGTGCTCATCAAATATATAAACTTCATTTATATAATTAATACAGCGCTTAACAGTAAAAATTCTTCCTCATTCACCTTCAGAACTATTTGGCTTAACGCTTTCGCATATTAGTTCCTTTCATAAAAGGGATAAAATGAAATTAATTATGAATTATAAAGAGTCAAGACAACACGGACACCACCTAAGGAGGTGAATATTGATTCATAGCATTGATAATGTATTTCCTTATGATCATAAATATGAAATGTTTCTTGAAAAGCGTTGAAATTTATTTTCTGGTTACTTTTTACTTCCTTGTACGAAGTAAAAAGGAACTATTGTAATCGCGGAAAGTTTCAAGCAGCATATTTCAACGAATATCCCTTTTGACCGCTTTCGAATTCAATTTAACGATGTTTTTGTGGATATCTGTACGTAAGGACAGAATAAAAGACTCTCTTCCTCCAAAGAAATTATAAAACTGCTTTAAAAGGAATTCTGAAGAGAATTTTTCGTGGCGTCTGTACGAACGTATATACGTACGTACGTACGTATCTTGCATAACTCAAAAACGAGTAGCCTCAGAATGTTGAAATTTTGTATATAGGACTACTTTAACATGTAGATGTGCACCACGTATTTTGGTTGCAATCGTCCGCGCCAAACGTATATAAGTATATTTATGTGTATATCCAACTCCGTTACCCGGCTCGGTGATCTCAGTTTCTTTACTCTTATATGTTTGTAAATTGTACATTTTTTGCTTTAAAAATGATTGAATTATGTTGTTGTTATCTTCCGGTTAAGGTTTTTATGCCTTTAGTAAATCTGTGTGCAATATTTTTAGAATTATCAACAATCTTCATACAATTTCTAGATGTACAAGAAGTACCACAACCCCGCTGCTTGAACTACTGCATATTTGAGTGCAGATTCCAAATAATAAGCTTTATTCCTTGACGTACCTGAAATTTAACTTTTCATCTTTCAAAAGATTGATGACAATTAAAGTAAATGTATAAGATCGTGACACAGTAATCTGGATCTTTAATTATTACTACTGATATATACTGAAAATAGTAGTAATAGTAGTACTAGCAATAGTAATAGTAGATCAGCAGTACATTTTAATTTTCACTCAGTAATATGAACTCTAAAGTAGGTTGTCATCACACATTCTTATTGTCGAAAAGACTAGCACCCCTCATCTTTAAGTGCAACCCAATCTCTCAGTTTATAATGCACTATTTTCTTTGCAAGTAATGCGAGTTTTGTGAATATGAAAAATTTTGAATAGAAAGCAAAATTCTTGTCAGATTATTTGTGATGATATCGCGTTTAAATGCAAAATAGCAGCACTGAACTGTTGGAAATTTTTTTGTTGCCTGTAGGCATTAGAGCCAAAGCTCAAAACGGCATTTTTCGTCGTTTCACTTTCTGCGTTGGTTCACTTTTCACACTGTTGCCACTAAATATTATCGCCATGCATTACATTTAAAGAAACCAAATACTGAAGAATCTGCATTAATGCTTGAATGTTTCTTGCACTGTGAAACGACAGCGGTATCTAGAGTGATCGAATTTTGAATAACGTAGTCCTCCAACCTAACATGGGCACTTTGAAGGCCGAATTTTGAATTTCGATTTTGTTTTATTACCTATTTCAAATTTTGTAAAACTTTGAACGAATTTTTTATTAACAAACCGAACGATTTTAAATCCCAAAATGGCAACACTGTACGAGAAAAAAAAAACATTTTTCCCCAGCACACGAGACTGTGTAGCGAAAATTCTAAAGATGTGCTCTTATTAAATTATCTTGCGACATTGCTTTTGAATTGAATTTTATGGTTTAAGTGAGAAGAACATGATATTTAATAGACAAAGGTAACACACAAAATGTTAATAAAACGCCCCTTTGAGCGTAATATAAAATTTAAAGCCTTCAGTTTTTTTTTTCGGGGGGGAGGGAGTTTCACTCAATTCGCCAAACGCAAAACGCGTCTTAATTAGTAACCATTTTTACAAATATTGCCTAATGAGTATGATTTCAGTTCTAGCTAGAAACAGATTTATGGATTAGTACAATTCGAAATCGAAACGCGTACAAAAAAAATCTTCAGATCGGTAATTCATTTTAAAAAATCTGATGTGTACACCACATGACTTCCTTGTACGGAATACTAAATTATACGCATTTTTTCTTGCATTTCATTTAAATCGATTGAATTGAATTAAATCTACTTCGCCGACAGCGCATAAACCACAATAGAATAAATGCATTCTTTAAAATTCACTCTAGTATTTATTTACCATAGTGACACTCTAACGCTAGATTCACTTAACAGTATTATATTTCGTTCATATTATAACTCATAATGCACAAAATTTATATCATTTAAAGAATAGAATTATCTAATCGTTGCCACATGTTCCATACAAATATTATAATAAAGCTAAAATGATGTATGAAAGAAATTAAGCAAAGAAAACAAAAACGAAACAGGTGTTCACTGACTATTGAGTACTTCTCATTCAATTAATTCGGTTCTCACTTCGCGAGAAGGCAAAAATACATAAAAACTCAAAATATCTATATTAAAAATTACGAAGTAAATCTTAAACACTTATTTCCTCGAAAACATTCCAGGATGGATTAGCATGATTTAATTGGCAATAATAAATGAAGGCGTTACCTTTGTTGTTACGAAGCTAAGTTTCTCTTGACTGGCAACAAATCCACTAGTCTGCTGTTTCAAATGTATACAATCAATGGCCGCCATAAAAAAAGGCTTAGCGGCACTTAAACAATTTTTAAATAGTTGATAATTCTAAAATTATTGCACACAGATTTACTAAAGGCATAAAAACCTTAACCGGAAGATAAGAACAACATAATTCAATCATTTTTAAAGCAAAAAACGTGCAATTTATAAACATATAAGAGCAAAGAAACTGAGATCACCGAGCCGGGTAACAGAGTGAATATATATATAAATATATTTACATACGGTTGGTGCGGCCGATTGCAACCACAATACGAGGTACACATCTACATGTTATAGCAGTCCTAAATATATATAAAATTTCAACGTTCTGAGGCTACTCGTTTATGAGTTATGCGAGATACGTACGTACGTACGTACATACGTTCGTACAGACGCCACGGAAAATTCTCTTCAGAATTCATTTAAAGCAGTTTTATAATTTTTTTGGAGGGAAAGAGTCTTTTATTTTGTCCTTACGTACAGATATCACGCAAAAACATCGTTAAGTTGCATTCGACAGCGGTCAAAATGGATATTTTCGTTTAAATATGCTGCCTGAAACTTTTCGCGATTACTATTCTTCCCTTTTCCTTCGTACAAGGAGGTAAAAACTGAAAACAAATTTTGAGTTTTAAGGTGAGGTGCCCCCAAAAGTGTACATGATAAACCCGATACAATCAAGTGGAAGGAGTAAACTGAGAATAGTTGAAGTTGTTGATCGTTAGATACAATCAGTCTCAAAATAAAATGTTCTAATATTCTACATCAAGAGTCTTCAACTCTGCTTCGCGGAGCCTTGGTAAAAATGAAAATTCGACAAGAAACTTATTGAGCACTCACACTAATTTTTTTCGTGTATAACAACTAAAAAGATATAAAGATACAGTTAGTTAATCTTTGGAATTTAATCAGAAACGTCGTGTGTGGGCTGCCGACGTCCACAACGCGACATCACCAGTGACATTCGTGTCAGATTGCTCCGGTTTTTTTGATTGCTCAGTCGATGTGTATACAAAAATGTTTCTCACACAGCTGTTAACACTTTGATACTATTCGGAATAATGTACTTAAGTGAAAATATTTCTCAACAAATGTGGCAACAAAAAGAAAACGTAGAAGCAAATGAAATGCAAAATATTGTTGCGTGGGTACAGGTTCGTAATAGAGGCACAAGTCTGATAATAGGTTAATAAAATTTATTTTTATCAAAAGAAATATATCAGAACGCTGGAATTTCTCTCAGAGATATTCGTACGAGAGTTCACAATATCACGCAATATAATTAGTAGTTATACTTCAAACTACTAAAAACGTTAAATACATACAATGCAATACAAAGCACGTTCTAAAGAGAAAGCTAATTCGGATTCCTCAACTCACGCGGAAATAAAAACTCCGCAACAACAGTAACTAAGCAACTGCACTGAGACACTCGCTCTCCTGGCTTTTATAATTTTCAGCCGGTCGTGAGAAATTTCTGGTAATTTGTTCCTGGATTTCTGGAAAGCAATAAGATGATATAATTACAGTTACGGCTAACACAGTGGCAAATTACATTTATTTAATTTCAATATAAAGTAACGAGATACCCATTTATTCAATGTTAAAATGCACGTGCTCCTGTATTTTTACTTTTCCGGCGTAGCTTTGTCTTGAAATTTGTCTCGCGCTACATTGCACGGCAAAATACAACAATTTTAATTACAATTCTACTAAAATCATCTATCTAAATACAAAATTCGAGACAATATGAAATTGCAACTGATAATTGGAGAGGTTAAACAAGAAGAATCAGCGTAATGTTTGTACTTGTTTTTTTTTTTTTTTTTTTTTTTTTTTTTTTTTTTTTTTCCACAACTCATACAATCACAAAATGGCGAACAAACACACCAAGTAATAAACGGCAGAAAAAAATACTAAGCTTGTCTGAAGCTCCGATAATTTAGGTTAAAATAACACGCGAGAATAACGATTATTGGAGAAATTAAACAAGAATCAGCGCAATGTTTGTAAATGTTGCAGGGAAAATTTGCAAACATTACACTGATTCTTATTGTATTACTTCTCCCATAATCGTTATTTGACCTGCTATTTTAACCTTCTTCTTAAAGACTTCGGTAGTTGTTATAAAAATTGCAAGAACACTGTTGCCAATAAATATAATGCAAGAGTAGGGGACATCTGGAGCACAAGTTATTAACGTTGCTATTAACGTTTCAATTAAATTCATTTTATGTTAAAATTTTATACAAAAAAATACAATTCTTTTCCTTAATTGTGCTAATACAAAATACCTATTACATATTGATTTACTTTTAATATTATTTTAAGGCGGTATTGGAATTCCCAGGAAGAACTTTTTCGTTCTAAGGGTTTCGTGAATCGTCAAAGTTTGAAGACCACTGCTTTACGTGGTAAATTAAAAATAAATCCATATACAGACGTCTTGAATGAAATGAAGTGATTATTTAAATTTGAAAATGCTGAAACTCAATTCATGGAGTTTCGCGAAAAACCGTTTAGGAATCATTTGCTTAAATACATTCAGCCATAAACTATTAACTTGTAATTATGACAAAGTAAATAACCTTCGAGTAGTAATTTGTAAAGTCATTAGTGTTTTTTTAAGAGGACTCATACACCTTAAAACCAATAAGATGTTCGAATAGGTGACTGTTGCAAGAATTGGAATAACTTATTTATTTTAAAAGCAATTACTACCAACTTTTTACAGCTGACTACATAATATAGCTGCTTTCTGAAATAGTAATCAGAAAGTTTGTGTTGCCACAAATATTTTTATAATTTAATCCGCTTTGTGACAACATTTTTCGTCGTGTTTCCAACTTGCGCGCACAGTTTAAAACATTCTGTTTCATAATTTAATTCCATATCTAATATATAGCTTTTATAACATTTTGAAACTACTGTGAACGTAAAATTCTAAAAATTTCATGTTAAATTTTTATTTTATTTTGAGTTGAGTTTATAAAATGTATTTTATTAACAAAATTTGTAATGTTTTCGTCCATAAAATTTTTCAATATTAAAATATTCACCAGATTGTTGGTTCAGTTAGAAAATAGTGCCCATATAAAGAATTCCATCAAATTTCAAGTATGTACCATTAGCCATTTTTAAAATATCATGCGCGCAAGGTGGAAACATGGCGAAATATTTTGTCCCAAAGCGGATTAAATTACAAAAATATTTGTGGCAACACAAACTTTCTGGTTACTAGTTTCCAAAGCAGCTGTATTATGTAGTCAGCTGTAAAAAGTTGGAAGTAATTGCTTTTAAAATAAGTAAAATATCTCAATTCTTGCAACAGTCACATTTTCGAAGATCATGAGGGGTTTAAGGTGTACGAGTCCCCTTAAGGCAAAAAACCTGACAAATGAGCAATGCCCTCGCCAGGACTCGAACCTGGACCTCTCGAGTACACGTAGAGTTTGTTACTGTTACACCACGAAGGCATGCTGGAAGGAAGAAGAAAATACCTTATAAATTAAAACCAGAAAACTTCTTCTAAAGTAAGAGTTGAAAATTACTTAAATTTAGGAAAGAACATTTTTAATATACGTTTAAATTCAGAAAAATTTCTTATAATTTCTTCTTTGAATGTGTTTTTTTTTTTTTTCATTTCATCCAAAGGTTTAAAGTTATGCTAAACCTGTTACCTTAAATCTTCCTCTCTGGTGAACGTTTTCTTACGTGTAATTTCATTTACTTCTAACATCTGTCTTAAACTCTAAATAATAAATTCCTCGATACAATAGATAATGCATAAAGTGATTGCGGTGAATCGCTCAGATAAACCCCAGTGGGAACGGCCCTTAATCTTGCGAATACTCTTATCGAATTGCGGAAATGCAACTCGTTTGTGTACGAAATCATGGAAAATACATCGCATATTTTTATCAGCTGTTAGGTTTATATTATCACAATCTTAAAGAATTAATTTAAACCAAAGTAAATTCTCGAAATAAGGTCAAAATAAATTTTAAAAATTATCAAACGATAGAAAAAAAAATGTCTCCAAATAAGGGATTAATCCAATAAACTGCTTGGTTTTTATTTTAGACAACCATTTGAATTTAGGCAAAAAAGCAACCTTCTGTTTAGTTTGGGGCATATTTTGAATAACTGTGTATTCCAAGAACTATCAGATACAGGTCTCTGTTCTTCAGCCAAATGAAAATGACAGATGATAATTGCTAGAAGCTTTTTGAAGCAATATAATATAATAAATTATATTATCTTCCTCAATAGCAATATAATATTGTAACGTTGCGCGCCTCCAACTTGCACGCAACCAAGAGGTGACTGTGAAAACTGTATAAAACACAGAGTCTTGGGAAGGGTTTAAGTCCCTTTTTATTCAACGTAAAAATTACAATTGCGTGCTCTTGACGCTCACAGACTGCGCCTACTTGGCGGTCAAATAAAAATAATAACCTGAAAAGAAACTAAAGACAAGACTCTAACTACGAGGCTCTCTAAAATAACTAACTCACCGCGTTTTACAACACCGCTGCTAATTCAGCAGACTTGAAGCTCGCTTGAACGATTAACACTACTTCCCGCCAAGCACATAGGCCGAAACGCGGGGTTCTTCAATTTCTCGCTAACTACCTCCGCGCTCGTGAAGTAAGAATATCACACCGAACTCGTTTCCTTCTATTTAAATCATAATACTTCCGCTGATAATTTGAATGCTTGCGCGTTCTACTCAAATTTACATATTCTGGCATTGGCAGTTTCAGGGGAAAGTAAGGCTTGACAGGAAAGATAGTTTAAACTTAAAATAAATTTTAGTTAAAATAAATATAAACCCTACATTTGCCGCTGCCAGAATCTGGAAAACTTGGAAGCAGGTCCTACAAACGACCTGTTGTAAGTTTCTCTAATTCTGAACTAACTGGCGAGAACCTCGTTTACACCAAAAAAATCTTATGTAACAATTTGTATACTAAAATTCTGTTGATCGTTATAAAGCTCTCTTCTTACAGCAACTTTTCCTGGACTTCATCAATCAATCTTGGTCTTTCCTTCCAGCATCTGGAAGGAATAAGTATCAGTATCTTTCTACATACATTATAATTTACACTTTCTTGACACAATAAATTTTTGTTTTTAAACGATTCGTTTTTCTTAGTTATTGCTTAATTCACATTCATTCAATTTTTCAAGCATTAATTTAACTTTACCCTGGCTCTCCAGCGTGTGTGGTGTCAAACGGGAATATTCGTGTTTTAGTCTTACAACACTTCCCCTAACCACCATGATTTGTTAGAATTCAACGACCAAATAGACACACCTTACTCGACATTCTACAACTCAATGAGCTACTTTAATATTCTTAAAAATTCAAATGTAGGTGGAGAACCCTACAAAACACATTCATTCTAATTTTCCCCTCATTCATCTTTAAACATGCAGGCTTTCGCTCTAAAGCATGATTTTATCTACAATTTAATACTTAAATTTTGACTTCATTGCTTTTAAGCATTCACTTTTAGCATCTACAATTTTATGCTTCTAGACTAAATTCTACTTTTACATAACATTCAAGTATTTACGTACATTTACAAGATTTTAATACATATGATTTTTACAATTTACCATAAAATGAATACGAGAAAATAAATTTTTACTTTACTCATTCTTCGCCAAGCTGGCGGCACTGAAACTAAAATTCTTATTAATACAAGAATACGAAGTTATTTTTATCTTCGGCCAAATTTTGGCTTTAACATAACAGAATTAGTCTTTCGACCAACAGAAAATGCTTGTTTTTAGCTTTTACACTTAAAGACCTTCTATTTCGTTTAGACTTGAGTCCTGCAAGAAACTTTTAAGGATTTCAAAATCATTTGGATTATAGTATTTTTTCACCTGGTCGGGACTTGCTTTACAGATTTCCCCTCTCTCGTTCTTAAGATATAAGACTACTCCTTTGATTTCCTGAATTACATAGGGGCCTTCAAACTTTGGAGCTAGCTTTGCCGTAAAATTGTCTGGGGCACTTGATAAAGAAAATTTCCGCTTCAATACTTTATCCCCAACTTTAAAATCTGCTTCACGGCGTTTTCTATCATAATATATTTTCTGTCTATTTCTTGCCGTATCCGAGGTTTTAAGCGCCTGATCAATTAGCTTTTGCACATCTTTTTGTTTAAACTCCTGCTCTCTTTGTTGCACAAAGAATAATTTATCTAAAGGCGTAATTAATTTTCGGCCTAAGAATAATTCTGCTGGCTAATTCATTTATGTAGCCATCCCAGCGCTTGTGATGTGTGCTCACGTAACTGCGAATTATTTTTACTATATTTTTATTAACTCTTTCTGCTATGTTAGCTTGTGGTCTATACGGAACCATTTTGATATGGCGTATGCCAAGTCCATTGCATATGTTTTCAAATATTTGACTAATGAATTGTTTTCCGTTATCGCTAATGACTTTTATCGGTGCACCGTATTTTAAAATGTATCTGTGTAAGAATGCATCTGCGACTGTTTTGGCTGACGCGCGTTTAAGTGGAACAATTTCTGTCCATTTTGAAAAATGATCTACTATTACTAAAAGAAAGCGATTTTTATTTAACTCGCTCTGGGGGAAGGGACCAAGAAGATCTATGCCTAAAATTTCATTCGGAAATGTAGCGCGAATGCTATTTAAGTACCCGGCCGGGCTGTAATTAATATCATTTATTAACTGACATTGATTGCAGGACCTGACATACGCCGTTACTATTTTGTATAATTGCGGGAAATATACCGCCTCGCGTACCCTTTTTATAGTCTTTCTGACCCCTAGGTGGCCCGCTGTTTTTGCTTCGTGCAACTCCTTCAAAATGCTTAATCGAAGCGAGGCTGGGATGACTGGCTTATACTCAAGATTTTCGTTTGTTGTTTTCGTATAAAATAATAAATTATCTATTATTTCATAGTTTTTTGCTCTATTTCTTATCGCATCGATATCTGTGTGCTCAAAGCTTTCGGGGTCTTTCAAATAAGCATAGATATTTCCAAATTCAGGATCAGCTTTCAGTTCAGTAATAACCGTATCTCTAGAATCTAAAATTTTTGAAGTCAACACAGCGCATTTAAGTTCATTTCCTTCATCGTCCAGTTTTATACGAGAAAGTGCGTCAGCTACATTGTTTTCCTTACCCGGTTTATATTTTATTGTGATATTATATTCTTGGAGTTTTAAAGCCCATCTTATTAACCTGGGCGTCAGGTTTTTCCCCGAGTAAAGTCTACCAACAGCCGCATGATCCGAAATGACTGTTACTGCCGATTTGCCGAAATAAACTCGAAATTTGTGTACAGCCATTAATACGGCTAATGTTTCTCTTTCTGTAGCTGTATAATTCCTTTGTGTCTGATTCAACGTTTTACTAAAAAATGCCAGAGGATGGTTATTTTGCATAAGAACCGCACCCACCGCATAGTCTGACGCATCTGCTGCAATTTCCAGGTTTTCGTCCCCCTCCGGGAATTTTAAAACAGGGGCATTAATAAGCGCTTCTTTTAATCTTTCAAAAGCTGTGTTAGCTTCCGCTGTCCACGTAAATTTACCCTTCTTTCTTTTGATTACTAAGAGTGGTTCAACAATATTAGCGAAATCTTTTATGAAAGACCGATAGTAAGAACATAACCCAAGGAAGGATGAAAGTTTCTTGGCGGTGTTGGGCGGTGGGAAATTCTTAATAGCTTTTATTTTTGAATCTTGCGTTTCTATACCCTTTTGCGAAATTTTATAACCGAGATATTTAAGTTCTTTAGTTGCGAACTTGCATTTTGAGGCGTTAATTGTAAGACCGGCCTCTTTTAATAATTTAAAAACTTCTTGTTCTAGATCATTCATATGTTGTTCCAACGTACTACTCGTTATAATTATATCATCTAGATAAATTAAAGTTGACTTTCCTAGGACAGGCTTTAGAACAATGTCCATAGCTCTCTGGAATGTTGATGGGGCCCCACACAACCCAAAAGGCATGCGTAAAAATGCATAAGTGCCCGATTTTGTTATAAACGCGGTTTTATGCATATCTTCGGGTCTCATAGCTATATGATAGTAGCCAGACGTTAAGTCCAAAGTAGACATATATCTTGTCGATTTGATCTGTCTAATGATCTCGTCTATAACCGGCAAAGGGTAAACTGGAAATTTGGTAATACTATTTAGTTTTCTGTAATCAATAGCAAACCTCCAAGCCCTTTTATCCGAAGGAGGAAACTCGTTCTTTTTCCTACATAGTACGACTGGACTCGCGTACTCACTATTTATGGGCGTTATTATTTTATTCTTTAACATCTCCTGAATATGTTCTTCGATGATTAAGTCTTTTTGTTTGTCATAACGGTATGGCTTAGTCCTACAAGGTTTTTCGGCATTTAATTGAATCTTGTGAGTCACTATTTGGCAGTTTCCTGGTTTTTCTGAAAACAAATGAGAAAAATTACTCACCACTTGCTGTATTGCTTTACTTTCATGGTCATTCAGATGGCTAAGGTCCAATTGCGGTGTCTCCACAGGTTCCACCACCCTCTGGTCCATCTCCAACACCACGGAACTATCTTGAAAATTTAATTTGGCCCTCGTGGCCCTTAAAAACTCCATACCTAAAATAAGAGAATGTTGCAGATCTTTCACCACAAAAATTAATACTTTGAGACTTTCCTCTTTTACCTGTAAGTTTAATGATAATTTCCCGATGCAGTGACATGTTTTACCTTGCGCCGCTATAATTTCCGTATTTTTGGTTTTAAATAGTCGTACCCTATAAAAATTCTTTTTGAAGAAATTTTCACTCATAAAATTTCCTTCTGCTCCTGCATCGATGAGGGCTTCTACTGCTACATCGCCAACCAGGACTTGTATAATTGGTAGCTGTGAGTTTTTTACGATGACCGTATTTAAATGTCTATTTGAGGGTTTTTTTAAAACTTCCGGGGTCTGGACCCTCCCTTTCACAGGCCCATCTACTCGTTTAAAGCTTTCCTTTCAATCTGTGTCTTCTGGGTACGCGGATGCTTATTTTCAAATTTTCTTTTTGGGCCTTGACCTTCGAGTTTCGATGCGTTAGCTTGATAGCTTTTTCCCCCATAAGAGCGATTTCCATTTCTGGTTTCCTCATTTGAAGATTTCCTTCGGGTACTTTGAGAATATGTTTCCCCTCTCGCTTTTTCCGCTATTCTGCGATTTTGAAACTTCACTGCCAATTCGAAAAGTTCCTGCAATGTGCTTGGGTTTCTAATTTCAAAGTAGTCTTGAACAGCGGGTAACAATCTTGGTAATATTATTTCAATAATCTCCGCATCGGGTTTCTTCCCATACAGCATATCCGTTAGCTTAATTTTTCGTAAAATAAAGTCCGTCAATTGTGCTATATCCCGTTGATAGAAACTATATAGCTCGGCTTCCAGCCGTGCGCGATCTTTCACTATGGGGAAGGCCTTTACTAACGATTTTTTGAAATTTTCAAATATATATGTCTGTCTTCCAAATTCCCCTAGTAAAAATTTGCCTATGTTTTTCCACCATAGCGCGGCCTGTCCTCTATGTGCTGATGTGGCGATGGCAACTTTTTGTCTTTCAGGCACAGGGTAGAGCTGAAAGTGGTTTTTCTAGACCTTCTAGAAATAACGCCACCGAATTTTTTCCGTCGAAATGGACGTTTGGCTTGATTGACGCTTTCAAAGTCTGGACCAGGTATCCAAATCCTTCTAACTGAGTTGTCATTTCTTGGTGTTGTCCAGCGGCTTCCATCCAGTTTTCGGCCATTTCAGTTCGATAAGTGTTCGGGCGCCAATGTAACGTTGCGCGCCTCCAACTTGCACGCAACCAAGAGGTGACTGTGAAAACTGTATAAAACACAGAGTCTTGGGAAGGGTTTAAGTCCCTTTTTATTCAACGTAAAAATTACAATTGCGTGCTCTTGACGCTCACAGACTGCGCCTACTTGGCGGTCAAATAAAAATAATAACCTGAAAAGAAACTAAAGACAAGACTCTAACTACGAGGCTCTCTAAAATAACTAACTCACCGCGTTTTACAACACCGCTGCTAATTCAGCAGACTTGAAGCTCGCTTGAGCGATTAACACTACTTCCCGCCAAGCACATAGGCCGAAACGCGGGGTTCTTCAATTTCTCGCTAACTACCTCCGCGCTCGTGAAGTAAGAATATCACACCGAACTCGTTTCCTTCTATTTAAATCATAATACTTCCGCTGATAATTTGAATGCTTGCGCGTTCTACTCAAATTTACATATTCTGGCATTGGCAGTTTCAGGGGAAAGTAAGGCTTGACAGGAAAGATAGTTTAAACTTAAAATAAATGTTAGTTAAAATAAATATAAACCCTACAATATAATAAATTATATTATCTTCCTCAATAGCAATATAATATAATAAATTATATTATCTTCCTCAATAGCAATGTAATATAATAAATTATATTATCTTCCCCAATAGCAATATAATATAATAAGTTATATTATCTTCCTCAATAGCAAAATAATATAATAAATTATATTATATTGCTTTATATAATAAAATTTCTGAAAAACGTGAAGATGAAATCGGAGAATTCCTATTAAATTCTGATATAAGGAATACCCTCCAAATATTAAAATTAGGGGTACAGCATCGAATAATGTAATTTCCAGATAAATTATAGTTTCATAAATGAACTGTTGCGAAATGGTTGTAGACAATCTATTAGTCAAGACGTTTTTCCTAGTTAAAATGCTTTAAAATATGTGTTTACCTTTTCCTACTTATTAGCTCAAAGGCCGATAGCCCAAAAGGGCTGTTAATTTCGTTTTGGCATTTTGCGTTGAAAACTTTAAATGCCTCTTTCACTTTTCAAACTGTTGCCAACAATCGTCCTGTGTTATATTTAAAAAAAATTAAATAATGAAGAATCTGCATAAATGTATGTATGTTTCTCGCATTGGGATAAAACGATGGTACCTAGAGCCATCGAATTTTGAATAACGTAAGTTTGCACCCGAATATGGGCATCTGGAAGCCCAAATTTGGAATTTGGAATTTGTTTTATTATCTATTTCATATTTTGTAAAACTTTAACGAATTTTTGATTAACAAACTCAACGATTTCAATCCGAGCAATGGCAACACTGTACGGGAAAAAAAAAAAAAATTATTTCCAGCGCGCGAAACTGCGTTTCGGAAATTCTAAAGATATGCTCATTTTTAAATTATTTTGCGATATTGCTGTTGAACTGAATTTTATGGTGTAAGTACGAAGAACGTGATATTTAATAAATAAAGGTAACCCACAAAACGTTAAAAAAAACTCCCCTTTGGGCGTAATGTAGAATCTGAAATCTTTCAGACTTTTCATGTATTTTTTCCAATTAAATTAGTTAAATTTTATTACGATTTTGAAGCATATTTGTTCTCATCGTTTAATGTTATCAAAATAGCCTCGAAGGAACCTGATCATATTAAGCGGCGCTTACTGTAAAAAAACAAAAA
Organism: Stegodyphus dumicola; assembly: GCF_044657685.1. NCBI lineage: Eukaryota > Metazoa > Arthropoda > Arachnida > Araneae > Eresidae > Stegodyphus > Stegodyphus dumicola. The sequence continues at coordinate 57,353,279 of NC_140770.1, read as the reverse complement.
CTACTTTCATATTAAATTTTCCTATAAATATTATAAGAAAACATGTTATTTAATATCCAGTGTGAAATTAATATGACTAAAACTTAACAAATGCAAAACATATGCATCTTCGACATTGATAAAAGTAAACAATATCTTTGATAGAATTCTTAGATAATCGTGACTTCACTTCTTTTCCTCCAGATGGCGCGAAGGACTGTGTCCGGCCTGAACATTATTCGATGCACATCCCGAGCATCATTCGTTTTTCTAACACCTGCAAGAGCTCTGATCGTCTGATACTGACCTGCATAAAATACTGATAAAGAAGACAGCTGGAATACATTCTTCTCTCAGGTATGCAAAATTTTCAAATCACGTTGCCATGCCTTGATCGATTGTTTTTAATTGTTGCCATGCATTTTTTAATTCAACGCGCTTTTGTGTACCGAATGAAGACAAACGTTTCCACTTCCATGAAAATTACGCGGCTTCGATTTTGAAGCGAATATTTCTTAATAAACATAACAAAATGTTTATTTAAATTAAATAATACTTCAGAATTCATTTTATATAAGGGGTAAAAACAAACAAAGTAAATAATTCGTGTGTTTTTCTTCTTGTTGATTAATTTCTCAGGCATTTATTTTTGCTGTTTAAGTTAATGTGTGAGAGAAGTCATAAAAATATTAATTTTTACGTACTTAAATAGTGAGGAACGCAGTACATAAAAATAATAAAATATATTGATTTTTTTTCTAGGCTGGAAGAGTTAAGCTAAAATTATTATTATTTTAAATCTATAAGGAAAATTTAGCATTTGCTTTAAGCTTTAAATGTTATGAAACTTTTTCTTTGGAATGACAGCAATTTGAAGGAATAATTCCGTCTCTTTAAACCTCTGTCTCTGCCTAAGGAAATATTAAACTACTTTGCTTCCTGCTGTTCAAAAACACGAGTGATTATATGATGAATGAATGAATAAATGAATGAATGAATACGTGTTTTTTCTACGAACTATTTACTACGTAGTTACAAGCTCTGGGTTTTCTGTGCTTTCTGGTAGTTACAAAGTCTTAGTAAATAAAACTTTTCTAGCTTGTAAAAGTATATATTAACTAAAATTCAGGAAATGCTGGAATAATTTAAATTTTCAAATTAAGTAAGGATTTGTAATTCAAGTTCTTGCACATTGTAAGTGTTTATGTTACCGGCAATGCATGAAACACCGGCATTCTATAGAATGCCTAGGCATTTTAGTAGTTATGTTACCAGCAATATATGAAACACCGGCATTCTATAGAATACCTAGACATTTTAATAGTTATGTTACAGGCAATGTATGAAACACCGGCATTTTTTAGAATACCTAGGTATTTTAATATTTATGTTATCGCAATGTATGAAACACCGGCATTCTATAGAATACATAGGTATTTTAATATTCATGTTATCGGCAATGTATGAAACAAAGGCATTCTATAGAATATCTATGCATTTAAATAGTTATGTTATCGGCATTATATGAAACACCGGCATTCTATAGAATACCTAGGTATTTTAATATTCATGTTATCGGCAATGTATGAAACATCGGCATTCTATAGAATACCTACGTATTTTAATATTTATGTTATCGCAATGTATGAAACACCGGCATTCTATAGAATACCTAGGTATTTTAATATTTATGTTATCGCAATGTATGAAACACCGGCATTCTATAGAATACCTAGGTATTTTAATATTTATGTTATCGGCAATGTATGAAACAAAGGCATTCTATAGAATATCTATGCATTTAAATAGTTATGTTATCGGCATTATATGAAACACCGGCATTCTATAGAATACCTATGTATTTTAATATTTATGTTATGGACAATGTATGAAAAGCCGGCATTCTATAGAATACCTACGTATTTTATTGTGTGTGTATTTAATTATGGTAAAGCACACTAGGGCTATCTGCCTAAGGGGAGGGATGCCTTCGTGGAGGACTTTCTAAGGGAAACTGGCTCGTATACACGTTACACATGGGGAAAACCACGAAAACGCCCATGCAGCCAGCCCGTTCGCGGGATTCGAACCTCGGACCGAACTACCAGTGTTCAGCGACTTTACCGCTCGGCTGCTGGTGGGCCCTACGTATTTTAATATTTATGTTATGGGCAATGTATGAAACACCGACATTCTGTAGAATATCTAGGTATTTTAATATTTATGTTACCGGCAATGTATGAAACACCGGCATTCTATAGAATATCTATGCATTTAAATAGTTATGTTACCGGCAATGTATGAAACACCGGCATTTTTGAGAATACCTAGGTATTTTAATACTATTTATGTTATCGGCTATCTATGAAGCACCGGCATTCTATAGAATATCTATGCATTTAAATAGTTATGTAACCGGCAATGAATGAAACACCGACAATCTGTAGAATACCTAGGTATTTTAATATTTATGTTATCGGCAATGTATGAAACACTGGCATTCTATAGAATATCTATGCATTTAAGTAGTTATGTTACCGGCAATGTATGAAACACCGGCTTTCTGTAGAATACTTAGGCATTTTATAGGACGCCTGGCGTTTTTAGGCAAAGTATAAAATTTGAGAAATATTATATACTTTACCTATGCACTATATGCAATACATAGGCCTTCTATAGAATACAAAATGCTCTTTGGGTAAAGTATGAAAAAAACGTCATGATAAGGGTATTATTTAAAGGACGTTCATTCCTTTAAAAATACAGATGTTATTTTGAGGAAAATAATGAAACACTGTCATTAGAATTTTTTGTTTTTCAAAATACGTAAAAGTATTAGTGAGATGATCTTGGTACACAATAATAAATTTGTGTTCTCAATCTGGCTGACACTGCAAATCAAAAAGATCAACCTGGAAACGGGAGTGAAATTCAGAAAATATTATAGGTTTCACAACAGTACCTTTTTGGTTTTTCTGGGAGGACTCACAAAGGTGTATGTCAATACCATTACGTGTATTTTGTTTGAAAGTCCTTTCAACATTATGTCACGTCCTCCATGTCAAATACCCAAATGAATTTCATGAATTATGGGAAATGACTCACTCTCTGCGAAGTAATACTGTGTAGTACTGACGCCTTCTTTAACGGGATAAATGAGTTTAATTTTGTTACCCACAAACATCATATCAATGCAATTCAGCAACCAAAAGTCCCATGGTCCCTTCTTAGTAGTCATTTTTGACATTTTTAGCATCACTTATTCACTTTTGGTGAGAAATGTCGGTTCAGTTTAGGTATAAATGTAAGTTTCGGTTATTCGAAACGAATCGGAGAAGTATCTCATATTTTGCCGGTTTGTCATTTTGTATTCTATAGAATGCCTCGGCAATGTGTGAAATGTTTAAACGTTTCATATACTGGCCGTTCGATTTTCGGCAATCTATAGAATGCCAGTAACATATATAATGGGTTAGTTGCGTTTCGTAAAAATAAAAACGATTACATGAGTTTTCTTATTTTGGCTTTTAAAATTCTGTGAGACATTTTGTATTAACATTAGATGTTCAAAATGTTATTCGCGTAGTTTTATTTACCTGTTTTATAAAATCATGGACGGATCTTTAATTGCAAGTTGATTATTTTAAGTTGATTATTTTTGTAAATTAAAAATTCATATTTGTTCGTTTTCCTATTCACTTTTCCTGTTTGAAAAATGTTAAAGTTAATTTTTTCCCTCTCTAAATTAAGATAGAGTTTCTATAAAATTGCTATTTTGGGATTGATAAAATCATGGACGGATCTTTAATTGCAAGTTGATTATTTTTGTAAATTAAAAATTCATATTTGTTCGTTTGCATGGAATAAAAAACAAATCGATTTTACGAAACACTTATTTCTAATATTTAAATTTAGACTTGTTTATATCTCCTCATTTTTTCAGCATGTATGATATTAAGTATTCGGATCATCTGAAATTCCTTGCTTGTATAGTGTACACCAAGGAATTCGAAAAAATTCTTTTTTAATTTATTTGCAATATTAACTAAATGAAGACTTAATAAGAATAATGTATTTTTATGAAACTATTTTTGTTATTTGAGGTCAAACATGCATTAGAAACTTAGTTACCTATAGTTAATATAATTAACAAATTTTTATTTTAACTTCAGATGTAACGTAATGTTTCATTATATAACCCGCAATTTTCACCATAATTTTTAAATTGTTCAGGAAATGGTTAAATGATATACGCGCTTAGCACAGGCTCTGTTTTAACTATTAGTGAATGAATTTAAGCCTTTCTCTTAAGGGTTAAACTAATAAAAGATATTTTTAGTTTTGATTTAGTACATATTCAGATTATTTACCTTCTATTAGCTGCGAGCAAAAGAATATAATCATGAAACCTGAAATTGTTCAGTCTCGTCCTTTCTATTACATTTTATGAGCTTTAAAATCTTATGTTAATTAAATAATTACATCGTCATCATAGCCAAACCTTCATAGAATCTAAATAATGGATAGCTAATTATAAGTTTTCTTTTTGAATTATGTTTTTGGTAAAGATTTGCAAGAAAAGTAATTCAATTAATGCGTTTTAGTTTTAACTTTTCTTCTAATAAAGTAAAATTTATTATTTAACATTTTGCCAGAAACAAATTCTAACTATCTTTTTACTTACAGCTTTAATATAAAGTATGTATCAAATTATAGCGTTTTATTCTTAACTGCTAATCAGGATTTCCGTACAAAATGCATTTCGTTTTCAAAATGCTAAATTTTAGGAACTTTAAATTAATATTCTATGTGATATCACAAAAACAAATGTTGACTACGTTTTCCAAAAATTATACATAAATATTATATTCAGCTTTTTGTCTTTAACCTTGCCCAGAAGAGCTATTAATATCGTTTCGGCATTTTGCGTTGATTCACTATAAACAGCGTTTCACTTTTCAGATTGTTGCCACCAAATATTAGAAGCCTGCATTATATTTAAATTAAATAAGGAAGAATCTGCATAATATATGTAGTTTCTCGCATTGTGAAAAACAACGGTACCTAGAGACCTCAAATTTTGAATAGCGTAGTCCTTCACTCGAATATGGGCATCTGGAAGCCCAAATTTGTAATTTATTTTATCTATTTCATATTTCGTAAAACTTTAACAAATTTCTGATTAACAAACTCAACAGTTTCAAAGCGAGCAATGGCAACACTGCGCGAAAAAACGATTTTTACTTCCTTGTACGAAATAAAAAGGAAGTATTGTAATCGCGAAAAGTTTCAGGCAGCATATTTCAACGAAAATATCCATTTTGACAGCTATCGAATGCAATTTAACGATGTATTTGCGTGATATCTGTACGTAAGGACAGAATAAAAGACTCTTTTCCTTCAAAAAAATTATAAAACTGCTTTAAAATGAATTCTGAAGAGAATTTTTCGTGGCGTCTGTACGCACGTATGTACGTACGTGCGTACGTACCTACGTACGTATCTCGCATAACTCAAAAACGAGTAGCCTCAGAACGTTGAAATTTTGTATATAGGACTTCTATAACATGTAGATGTGCACCTCGTATTTTGGTTGCAATCGGCCGCACCAAACGTATATAAATATATATATATATATATATATATATATATATCCACTCTGTTACCCGGCTCAGTTATCTCACTTTTCCTTACTCTTATATGTTTGTAAATTGTACATTTTTTGCTTTAAAAATGATTGTATTATGTTGTTTTTATCTTCCGGTTAAGGTTTTTATGCCTTTAGTAAATCTGTATGCAATATTTTTAGAATTATCAACAATTTTAAAGTTGTCTAAGTGCCGCTAAGCCTTTTTTATATGGCGGCCATTGATGTCTACATTTGAAACAGCAGACTAGTGGATTTGTTGCCAATCTAGAGAAACTTAGCTTCGCAACAACAAAGATAACGCATTCATTTATTACTGCCAATTAAATCATGCTTAATCCTTTCTGGAATTTTTTCGAGGAAATAAGTGTTTAAGATTAATTCGTAATTTTTAATATAGATATTTTGAGATTTTATGTATTTTTGCCTTCTCGCGAAGTGAGAACTGAATTAATTAAATGATAAATACTGAATCGTCTGTGAAAAACTGTTTCTTTTTTGTTTTGTTTGCTTAATTTCTTTTATACATCATTCTAGCTTTATTATAGTATTTGAATAGAACATGTGGCAACGATTAGATGATTCTATTCTTTAAATAAGATAAATTTTGTGCATTATGAGTTATAATATGAACGAAATATATAAGTTAACTGTTATATAATTATTGGATTATATAACAGTTAACTTCGTTTCCGTTATATAATTATTATATAAGTTAACTGTTATATAATTATTAATACTGTTAAGTGAATCTAGAGCCAGAGTGTCGCTATGGTAAACAAATACTAAAGTGAATTTTAAAGAATGCATTTATTCTATTGTCGTTTGTGCGCTGTCGGCGAAGTAGATTTAATTCAATCCAATAAGTTTAAATGAAATGCAAGAAAAAATGCGTATAATTTAATATTTCGTACAAGGAAGTCATGTGAAGTACACGTCAGATTTTTTATCTCCAGCGCGCGATAGTGTGTATCAGAAATTCTAAAGATGTTCTCATTTTTAATTATTTTGCGATATTACTGTTGAACTGAATTTTATAGTATAAGTGCGAATAGCATGATATTTAATAAGTAACACACAAAACGTTAAAAAAATGTTCCTTTGGTAATATGTAATCTGAAATCTTTCAGATTTTTTAAAAATTTACTTTACTTTTTTTTAAAAGTAACTGAGAGATGCTTTATTTCATGTGTATGAATTATTTACTGCATATAAAATTATTCGGTCCTAAACTGTCGTTGATTTTGCAAAACATGCTATCGATTCTGAGGTAGTCACTTAGCTGCCTTTCTCGTCTTTAAGGTATGAAATATTTATTTTATTTTATTTTATATCTATGTTTATTTACTTACTTGAAGAAAAAGTACCACTTGTGTGACTTTTCCGAAGTTAATGGTTTTCCATAAAAAGAATTCGATCATACATTCGATTTTTTGTCTAATTTTATATTCTAGATTAGCGTGTGTGTGTAATCCATATATTTCATGAATGTTTTATGCTATGCGTGTTTAATTATAATAGCTTCTTTCTGCAAATTTATTGCTGAAGTTCCGAAAGATATTTTCATGATGTGAGATCAATAATGACGGAAATGTTAATAGCGTAGACCAAGGGTTTCCAACACAAATTGCACGAGGATAGCATTCACTTTCTGAAAACAACTGAGAAGGCATTTTTAGTCCAAAGGGATTTGAATCCCGAAGGACTATTAGTTTCGTTTTGGCATTTTGCGTCGGACTCATAAATGTCGGTTCACTTTTCAAACTGTTGCCACAAAATGTTAGAGTCCTGCATTATATTTGAAGAAATTAAATAATGAAAAATCTGCATAAATGTATGTATATTTCTCGTATTGTGATAAAACAACGGTACATAGAGTCATCGAATTTTGAATAACGTAATCCTCCAACGAATATGAGCATGTGGAAGACCAAATTTGAAATTTGAAATTTGTTTTATGATCGATTTCCTATTTTTTAAAACTTTGACGAATTTTTGATTAACAAACTCAAGGATTTCAAAGCGAGCAATGGCAACGTTGTGCAGAAAAAACATTTTTATCTCCAGCGCGTGAGTCTCTGTATCGGAAATTCTAAAGATATGCTGCTCGTTTTAAAACTATTTTGCGATATTGCTGTTGCACTGGATCTTATGGTTTAAGTGCGAGGAACATGATATTTAATAAAGAAAGGTAACACACAAAATGTTAAAAAACGCCCCTTTGGACGTAATTTAAAATCTGAAACATTTCAGTTTTTTTTTTTTTTTTTTTTTTTTTTTTACAAAATGAAAACTTATTCACAGAATAAAATAAATTTTAAATTCGCTTGCTAAATATTTATGAAAACGTGACATAAATAATAATAATAGTATCATAAAGGAAAAAAATTCAATTTTCTCTTTATTTTCTATCCGAAATCTAAAGTTTGGTATCTGCAAGAGCTATTTTTTGGTTACACTTTGGAATTCAAGCATACTGACAACTAAATAATAAACTCTTAGATTGACATTCATTTCAAACAACTCTATCATGTTTAATAATTTACTTAATAGTAATTAGTAAATAATTTATTTAAATTTAAACTAAAAATAAACAAACTGTGAAACTTTCTAAGTTTTCAAAGAAACTTTCCTAAGCGGGACAAAATTTGATGATAAATAATGAGAATAAATACGTATATAAGAATGTTTGTATGCGAGTAATAATAAGCTCCTTATTTCTTACTACATCTTGAAACTTGATGGTATTAGATTTTGATAAAGCCTGAACAGTTCTGATATAGCGTTGGAGAGCAATTATTGGAAGTTATCTTCATGGCGGTTTGAATTTGCCAATCGTTTAATCGGGCTCTTCTCTTATCAATTTTTCAACTGTGAAAGAAAGCTTTTTACATACAAATGCATTCCAAAACAAAATAATTATTCTTAGTGCAAAAGATCGTAAAACTGAGCTTATTTATTTTTTTGACAAGTACTTCTTCTTCAATGGCCAGACAGCCCAGGATGCCCTTGCCTTCCTCAGAATCGAATTCCAAGCTCTTCTATCCCTAGTTTGAATCCCGTGAACGGGCTGGCTGCATGGGTGTTTTTGTGGTTTTCCCCATGTGTAACGTGTATACGAGCCAGTTTCCCTTAAAATGTCCTCCACGAAGGCATCCCTCCCTTAAGGCAGATAGACCTCGAGTGCTTTGCCGTAATATAATAAACCAAACCAAATCTATCCCTGGCCATGGACATTCATGGTTATTTTTAAAATTCTCAAGTCTGTTTCCACACAGTCGAGCCACCTAAGTTTAGATCTCCCTCTCTTTCGGGTGCCGAATGGTCTGGCCGAGAAGATCTTTTTAGTTACTCGATTTTCATCCATTCTGCACAGGTGTCCTGCCCATTTAATTCTCTGAATCCTTATATATTTTACTATATCTATTTCTTTAAAATATTTATAGAGTTCAGAGTTAGTTCTTCTCCAGATATTGTTGCATTTTATGCCACCAAAAATACTTCTCAAAATTTTTCTTTCAAAAACAGAAATGATACTTTTAGTTTTTATGTCATCGCCTAGGTCTCAGCTGAGTATGTAAAAATGGGTCTTATTAAGTTTTTGTAAATTCAAATCTTCGTTTTCCTGCTAGTGAAGTTAGACTTCAAGTATTTTTTGAGACCGAAAAAACATCGCTTAGCATCTTTAGCTCTACTACGGATCTCAGGCATTAAATCATTGAGAGTATTAACCTCTGATCCTAAATAATTTAAATTTGCTAACAGTTTCAAATTTGTAATTCCCAATTTTAAATTAAGGGCTGCTGTTATTACCACATGGCATGTATTTAGTTTTATTTTGGTTGATTTCTAGATGCATTTTCCCTGCAGCCTCTAAAGATGTAAAAGCCTCTCTAAGTGACTCGGGAGTGCGTGCGACTATGTCGATATCGCCAGCAAACGCAAAAATCTGAACAGACTTGTTAAATATAGTCCCACGAGTATTAATGTTGGAGTCCTTTATGATTTTTTGGAGGGCAAGGTTGAGAAGCAAGTACGCCAGTGCATCCCCCTGTCTGAGCCCATTTGAAACAGCAATAGGCTCAGAAAGATTATTCTGGATTTTACCCCTAAGTTTTGACTCAGTAAGAGTGGTGACCAAAGGTGACCAAATTGATAAGTTTTACAGGTATTGCAATTTATCTCATAGCTTCAATTAAATATTTTCTGCTTATTGAATCGTTGGCAGTCTTAAAATCAACAAAAAGGTGGTGTGTTGCAATGCCATATTCATTAGTTTTTTTCCAAAAAATTTGCCTAACGTTAAAGATTTGTTCTGCTACCACATTGGTAATCACCTACAATAGTTTGTAAAAACACAAAGGAGACTGGGTCTCCTGTAGTTGGTACATTCCAAAATGTCTCCTTTTTTCTGTATAGGACAGATGATGCTCAGCTTCCAATCTTCGGGTAAAACTTCTTGGTTCCAAACTAATTCGACGATGTGATGTATTTCCTCAATCCTGCAGCACTTTTAATAAGCTCTGAAGCAATCGAGTCAGGGCCTGGGGCCTTGTTATTTTTGAGCTTTTTAATTCTTTCTCTAACTACTGCCAAAGATGGTGGCGGGATACTATCGGTGTTTACAGAGGTAGTTGGGTAGGGCGAAGACCCATTCCGCATATGGTCATTCAACAAGTTTCTGAAGTGTTCATTCCACCTGTGGAGTACCTCTTTTCTATCATTTAGGATGATGTTGTTTTTTGTCTCTATACAAGCAGTGGTTCTAGGCTTAAAATCTTTGCTGCCAAGATTAACTTCACGATAGAAAGCACGGCTTTCATTGGATTGACAAGTACTAATAAAATTTAATAAAATCTTTAGATAAGATTTGTATCACACTGTGAATTAATTAACTACATTTGTCGAATTTCTGGCGCGTTGCTCACGTTCGTTTTTAATCGAAATGAAAATAATAAACTCGAATTTCATACAACTAGAATCTTGAAGTTTTCGTAACACTGTATTTACAACAAATACATAATTTAAATGTCTTCGCGGGCTGCATAAAATTGCTTCGGGAACCGCATGCGGGCAGTCAGTTTGTCGGTTATTAGTTTCGATATTATTCTCGAAACACCATTTTGCGTTGAATCACTATAAACGGCATATCACTTTTCAGATTGTTGCCACCAAATATTACCATCCTGTATTATATTCAAAGAAATCAAATAATAAAGAAGTTTGCATGAATGTATTTATGTTTCTCGTACTGTAAACAACGGTACCTAGTTTAGAATTAGAATTAGTTTTATTATATATTTGATATTTTGTAAAACTTTAATGAATTTTTTAGTAACAAACTCGCCGATTTCAAAGCAGGCAGTGGCAACACTGTACGAAAAAACACATTTTTATCTCCAGCGCCCAAGACTAAATTCTAAAGATGTGTTGCTTTAAATATTTTGTGATTTTGCAGTTAAATCGAATTTTATGTGGCATAAATATCAGAACGTGATATTTAATAAATAAAGTAAACAAACAAAACTTTAATAATATAAAGACAAAAAAGTTCTGTAAAGCCATATTAGTAAGAAAACTGAACGTTGATATAACGGACTGAAGAAAACAACAGAAAAATGTATGCCAACACTTAGCATTGCATCGGGAACTCTACGTGTATACTGCTATGCTGCCTTTAAAATTTTGTAATTTTGTTGTTCAATTGTATATGGGATAAGTGCTAAGGAAATGATGCTTAATAATAAAGCTAAAAAGGCAAAAAAAAATGTTTTAGTAGAAGTAAGGTGTAGCAGCTGACTGGTAGACTGCGAGCACAGCGAGACCGTAAAAACATTAACAAATCCTTTTGGGCGACCGTTAAAATCTGAAACTTTTCAGATTTATTTATTTATTATTTAATATTTCATAAATAATAGTAAAGCAGCTGAAACTGCATTTGTTTTGTCAAAATTCTTAATTATGTTGAGAAACATCAAAATGCTATTAAAAATATATTGGATCATTATACACAAAAAGTATTACAATTTGAAAGATTCATTAAAGAAGGTATATATTGGATCAATATAAAATATATTGGATCATTATACACAAAAAGTATTACAATTTGAAAGATTCATTCAAGAAAGTATATATTGGATCAATATAAAATATATTGGATCATTATACACAAAAATTATTACAATTTGAAAGATTCATTCAAGAAAGTATATATTGGATCAATATAAAATATATTGGATCATTATACACAAAAAGTATTACAATTTGAAAGATTCATTCAAGAAAGTATATATTGGATCAATATAAAATATATTGGATAATTATACACAAAAAGTATTACAATTTGAAAGATTCATCAAAGAGAGTATATATGTTTGAATATAATTCATCGATTTCCGACATCACCATCTTATATTATCCTTCCTTTTGCCATGAAAGGATCTGTAACGATGATTTTATACTAATTGTTTCATTCGTAAAGTCACTCGAGTGACTGAATCTTCGTCTGCTAAAGTAACTAGTGTTACTTGTTGGCTGTTGGTAAACAGCCGTATTGCAATTGATGTGGCAGTATATAATTCTAGCCTTAATCCGCGTAAAATAATCATTCTAAATTCCTTTGAAATCCCACAGAACAAAAGGGGAGTTTTTTTCAAGTCACGTAACACCTATAACGTGAGAATTCAAGCATACGCGGTACTTATTTCGTAAATTCGAAACAATGAATTTTTGATTTAGGTTGAAATAAAATTGATATATTTTTAAATCTAACATCAGTAGAATGCAGGAATTTTCTCGGGAATACAGAGAAATACAGAGAAACGTAAATCATCCGTTCTAAAAACATTTTCACTCACCAGTACCTTATTGTGAAAAAGATCATAAATACCAATTGCATTATACATAACAGAGGAAAAACAGTCACATCAGCTTTAAATTAGACGAAATTCAGCGGTAAATCAACTTTCCTTCCAAATTAAATAGCTATGCATATGAGGCGGAAACTTTAAAATAGGTAGAATTCTACTATTAAAATGCTGTGCGTTTTAACAGGCAATCTTATGATTCTCTTTCAACACCGATAGCAATATTTTTACTCAGAATCAACACCAAACAACATTTGAACGCTACCTCAGTTTAGCTATGTTAATTGGATATAAATTTTAAAAAAGCAAAAAATCTGAAGGCTTTCAGATTTTATATTAAGCCCAAAGGAGCGTTTTTCTCATGGGGGATTCAAAACGGGATTTAAAGAGTGATACAGACATTCGACGCAAAATATTGTTAGACATGTTAGATATTGTAACGTCTTTACGTTGCTACCCTACCAACATAATACCAATGTAAAGAAACCAACATAACTTGCCAACATAATACAATGTAAAGGAAATGTAAAGAAACCTCGAGCATAAAATATCTGTGCTTGGAAGATGCTCCCGATGTTAATGTTCATGGAATGCTTTGAAATCGTTGTGTTTGTTAATCAAAAATTCGTTAAAGTTTTACAAAATATGAAACAGATAATAAAACAAATTCCAAATTTGGGCTACGAGATGCCCATATTCGGGTGGAGACGTACGTTATTCAAAATTTAATGTCTCTAGGTACCGCTTTTCACTGTGCGGGAAACATACATACATTCGTGTAGATTCTTCATTATTTAATTTCTTTAAACACAGTGCAGGACTCTAATATTTAGTGGCAACAATGTGAAAGTGAAATGTCATTTTATAGTGGATGACGCAAAATGGCAAAACGAAATTAAAAACCCGTCTGCGTAAAATGCCCCTTTCGGCTAAACAATACTAAAGTCATTTATATAGATAATTTTCTACACAAAAAAAGGAAGCACAAGTTTCTCTAACGTAAAGATTAAAAAGTGTGTTTATACAGAGTATCTCAGCCTAAGAATGAGTAATTCAAAACTGATGTTAATGAGAAAGGCCTTATAAAAAATAAATAGGAAAAGAAAAGAAGAAGTTCTTATTTTTTAAATCACTTTCTTTTTCGCCGATAGTAAGACATCCATCCACTGGGCTTGGTTAGCCTTCTGGCCAAAAGCCTCGTTCCCAGAACTATCTTATAACGTCACGCTCGCGCCATACCTATCATGTCTGTTCTTGGGAAGAAAACCAAATTTGTGTATCCAAAAAAGGGAACTTGTCGGCTAGTTAAAAGTTAGGTAGAGGGTCTAGCAGGAAATGTTATATAATCTGCTCTACACGTAATCTGCTCCGACATGACCCTAAATAAATAATACTGCAAAAATAAGAAGTATAAAATAAGAATTTTTGAAATTGGAAAGCAGGAAAACCATTGGGTAAATTAAGACCATCGGCCGGCGAGACGGTTAAGTGGTTAGGGGACCCTACTGCGATACCGAAAGGACTGGGTTAGAATCCCGGAGAAGGCATGAATGTTTATAAATGTATGGTGTCTTTGCGGAAGGAAGGCACTCTAAATACATGGCGAGCCGAAAGTCCTCTCGAGAGGTTGGTGATAGAGAAGAGGGATGGGAGACCTTCGGAATCGCCCCCTGGGGTGTTCTCCATCAAAATAGGGGCAAAATTGAACGAAGTCGTACTGTCACCTGTATGCTGCTCAAAGCTCAAGGCACAGGCGCAATCTTCCTCTCCTTGCTACGATGAATTTCGTGGGCTTGTTCTGATTTTACTGTCAGATAAGTAAGATTAATCACAACAAGAACAACACAACAAGAACAACACAACAAAAGCAATGAACTAAATAATAATTTTAGTACGTACGTATATATGTACATAAGTATGTACGTATATATGTACATAAGTATGTACGTATCCCAAGTAGCACACGACTTTGCAAACTGGTCCGAGAGGTTGCAAAGTGGTCGTGGTAACTTTTATGACGTCTTTACAACGTTGCGAAAACGCAAAATATTTGCCGTTGCATCTTGGAAATTTGTCGACGTCTCTGAAACGTCATGATATGACCGATTTTAGACGTGGTCGTTTTAGCATTTTTTTTTTTTTTTTTTTTTAGTTCATCAGCATTATTTTTAGAATAAAAAGAGACTAAATCTGCCTTTTCAAGAATCTGAACTACTTTACTTCATCTAAATATATTAATCTAAGGTAGGTTCATCTAATGAAATGTAAATTTAAAATAAATACTTTTGATTTATTAAATTTAATTAGTACTAAAAATACGTACTAAATACTTGTTTAAAATTATGGTAAAGTAATTAATACTTAAAATATTTTTATAAATATTATAGCAAAATATTTAAAAATGAAACTAATCTGTAAAAAAAGTTATTAAGTTATGCATTTTATATACTTTACAAAATCATATTTCTGAAATCAATGCAAATCACATGTTAGCAATTATTTTACTGCTGAAATATGACTTTATTTATTATTTTTGAAGTAAGGACGAATTTATTTAAATTAATATCCTGACATAATATGAAACATTTTTACAGCATTCAGAGCAAAAAGTACAATTTTCGCTAAGATATTACTGTGTGTGAAGATGTATTCACGATTATAAATGGGGCGATTTTAAGAATTCCGAGAAAATGTCCAATGTTAAAAGACGATGCATATCCACGCATATTTAACCCTCTCTGTACCCACTTTGATACTCGGCTCATTGAGTTTTGTGTTTTTAATTCTTAAATGTTGATACATTCTGCATTTTTTGCTTTAAAAATGATTGAATTATGTTGTATTTATCTTCTTGTTAAGGTTTTTATGCCTTTAGTTAACTTCCACGCAATATTTGTGGAATTATTTACAATTTAAAATTTGTTTAAGTGCGGCTAAGCCTAAGTTTTTTACCATAGCAGCCATATTTGTTTAAATTTGAAGCTTAGCAGAATGGTAGATGTGTTGCCAGTCTACGGAAACTAAGCTTCATATCAACAAATATAACGTCTTCTTTTATTATTGCGAATTAAATCAGGCTTAATCCATTCTGGAATTATCATTTAAGTTATTAAATTATCCCATATATTGATTCAGTATAGCGTCCATAACAAATTAAGTCAGTTTCTACGCCTTTAGTGTCTTGTATGTAGTACAGAGCACTGTTAACACTACAATACGTTTAAAATTATGAAGAGGATTAAACCTCTGGCCTGGAAGGCAACCAGCAACCGAGTAAAAACTGCTAAGGCAAGCGGCCTGCTTCTACTAACTCCTTCCTCTCTCTCGCTTGGCAAAAAGCCACAACTTAAGTACTTGGCGTTCGCCAGACAAACTTGCATAAATAAGTTAACGCTTTTGATTCTGGCCGGAAGTAGAAAATAAGAAGTGATAGTAAAGATTTAAAATAAAATAAACGTTAGTAAAACTTAAGATCCTTACACCCTTACCTGGACTCGAACCACGGACCTCTTCAATACGCGCCGAGTGTGCTGACCGCTACACCAGGAAGGCACACTAAGAAGGCGAGAGAAATACCTTATAAATTAAGTTGGAATAATTCGTAAATTTAAATGAAGTGCGGCAGAGAAAGTGTTTAATTTAATAGACCGTACAAGGAGGCTATGTGGTATCCACATCAGCTTTTTAGTTTATCGTAATCAAATCTTATTTCAAAGGTTACGTGTCTCATCTTTGGGTAAAATATGAGACACGAATTTTACTTTGTTATTCGTCGAAATAATATATCTGAGTTATTTTCACTGTGCTGACTTTCTTGTTTTGGTTGCTTTCCAACTACAGGTGGTGTTCGGAACAATTGGTGATAAAAATGGAACTGACTGTGTTATCGCATTTCCCTCTCACACCGAATGAATTTGTCATTATAAATAAAAGCTGCATTGATTTCGTCTTTCTCTTTTGCAATTTAATGTTATGATGTTTCGGTGTAAAATAACGAAAAGCAGGAACCTCCCTTTTAAATAATTCGATTTTCCGGTTGAACTTTTTATTGTTCATGTTTGGGAGAAGGATTATTTTCTGTTAAGATATTTCAGTACTTGAAATTTCTGTAGTAAATGAGATTTTCTAAAATAAAATTCATATTTATTAAATCTCTTAAAGCAAAATGGCTTTAAATAAAAATATGATATGTACACCACGTGACTTCCTTGCATGGAATATTAAATCATACGCATTTTTCCTTGCATTTCATTTAAACTTATTGGATTGAATTAAATCTACTTCGTCGATAGCGCATCAACCACAATAGAATAAATGCACTCTTTAAAATTCGCTATATTTGTTTACCATAGCGACACTCTGGTGCTAGGTTGACTTAACAGCGTTACATTTCGTTCATATTATAACTCAGAATGCATATAAATTTATCATTTGAAGAGTTATCTAATCGTTGCCATATGTTCAATTCAAAAACTATAGTAAATCTGAAACGATGTAAGAGTATAAAAGAAATTAAGCAAACAAAACAAAACAAAAAAAAAACAGTTTCTCACTTGTCGACAAATCAAAAAATACATAAAAACTCAAAACATCTAAATTAAAAAATTACGAAGTAAATCTTAAACACTTATTTCCTCGAATAAATTCGAAAATGAATTAAACATGATTTAATTCGCAATAATAAAAGGCGTTAACTTTGCTGTTGCGAAGCTTAGTTTCTCTAGATTGGCAACAAATCCGCTATTTTGCCAAGTTTGAAATAGTATAAACAAACATGTCCGCTATCGCAAAAATTTTAGGCTTAGCTGCACTTAAACAACTTTAAAATTGTTAAAAATATTGCATATAGATTTACTAAAGGCATAAAACCCTTAACCGGAAGATACGAACCACATAATTCAATCATTTTTAAAGCAAAAAATGCACAATTTACGAACATATAAGAGTAAAGAAACCGAGATCACTGAGCCAGTTAGCAGAGTGGATATATATATATATATGTATATTTATATACGTTTGGTGAGGCCGATGGCAACCAAAATACGAGGTGCACATCTAGAAGTTATAGCAGTCCTATATACAAAATTTCAACGATGAATTAAACATGATTTAATTCGCAATAATAAAAGGCGTTAACTTTGCTGTTGCGAAGCTTAGTTTCTCTAGATTGGCAACAAATCCGCTATTTTGCCAAGTTTGAAATAGTATAAACAAACATGTCCGCTATCGCAAAAATTTTAGGCTTAGCTGCACTTAAACAACTTTAAAATTGTTAAAAATATTGCATATAGATTTACTAAAGGCATAAAACCCTTAACCGGAAGATACGAACCACATAATTCAATCATTTTTAAAGCAAAAAATGCACAATTTACGAACATATAAGAGTAAAGAAACCGAGATCACTGAGCCGGTTAGCAGAGTGGATATATATATATATATGTATATTTATATGCGTTTGGTGAGGCCGATGGCAACCAAAATACGAGGTGCACATCTAGAAGTTATAGCAGTCCTATATACAAAATTTCAACGTTCTTGAGGGTACTCGTTTTTGAGTTAAGCGAGATACGTACGTACGCGCAGACGCCACGAAAAATTCTCTTCAGAATTCATTTTAAATCAGTTTTATAATCCGTTAGAGAAAGAAGAGTGTTTTATTCTCTTCTTACTTACAGATATCACGCAAAGAAGCGTCTTTTATTCTGTCCTTACCTTCAGATGTTACGAAAAACATCGTTAAATTGTATTCGATAGCGGTCAAAATGGATATTGACCATGATGGATTGAAATATGATGCCCGAAAATTTTCGCGATTACAATACTTCCTTTTTACTTCGTACAAGGAAGTAAAAATTAAGAAAATTTTATTTTTAAAAGATTTTTTTTCTTCCAATCGAAAATTAAATTTATGATTCGGAATTTTGATTACATATTTTTAGCCCAAAGAGGTAATTTGCCCAAAAGGGCTATTAATTTCGTTTTGGAATTTTGCGTTGGTTCACTATAAATGGCGTTTCACTTTTCAAACTGTTGCCACTAAATATTAGCATAGTTTACATTTAAAACTTAGCAGAATACTGAATTAAGTCTGTTCCTACACCTTTAGTGTCTTTTTGCCAAGTGGGACGAAAAGTAACTTTCAGTTTCGTGAACCGAAATATCTGCCTTCTTGCCTGTTGGCGGAATTGCTTATTTTTGCGTAGAAACTTTAATTTTAATTGTCAAAATTGTTTTTAATTGTTTTAACTGTATTTTATGTTTTTTCTATATCTTTTAATCTTTACTGAAGATATCTTGAGATTTATGTACTTTTACCTTCCCGGTAAATGAGAATTGAATTAATTGGATGAGAAATCTTTCTAATAAAATTCGAGGATATAAATTTAAATGAAATGGAGCAAAAAATGTGTATAATTTAATATTCCGTACAACGAAGTTATGTGGTGTCCGTATCAGATTTTTTTAATTAATTTAATATTTATATTTCTTTTGCATAATTTAAATACACATTATATTGCTGAATTATTGACGACGGTGGAATATTTTAATGAAAATTACAATTTATATTATATATATTGTAATTTTACCTCTTATATAATTTAAATGTAATATCTCGAAAACTACAGAGAATCCTCTTATGGCTACTATCTCTTTATGACTACAGCTTCAGAAAGAAACTAATGTGTCTAAAGACATATTTAACATTGTTAACAAGTTACTATTTTATCCTGCGGGTAAACTATAACTGAGACGTTAAATGTGTATTACTGAGAGCATCAAAATATCTTATTTTGCTATCAAACTAAAATACTTTATGTGCTAAGCAAATCAAAGAGTTATTGCGTTCCCAATTTTTATTTCTTTGTAAGAAGTAAAAAAGGAAGTATTGTAATCGCGAAAAGTTTCAGGCAGCATATTTCAACGAAAATATCCATTTTGACCGCTTTCGAATGCAATTTAACAATGTTTTTGCGTGATATCTGCTCTACTTAACGACAGAAAAAAAAGACTCTTTTCCTCCAAAAAAAATTATAAAATTGTTTTAAATTGAATTCTGAAGATAATTTCTCGTGGCGTCTGTACGAACGTATGCACGTACGTACGTACGTACCTATCACGCATAACTCAAAAACGAGTAGCCTCAGAACGTTGAAACTACTATAACATGCAGATGTGCACCTCGTATTTTGGTTGCAATCGGCCGCGCCAAACGTATATAAATATATTTATATATATATCCACTCTGTTAACCGGTTCAGTGATCTGTTTCCTTACTCTTATATGTTTGTAAATTGTACATTTTTTGCTTTAAAAAGGATTGAATTATGTTGTTGTTATCTTCCGGTTAAGTTTTCTATGCCTTTAGTAAATCTGTATGCAATATTTTTAGAATTATCAACAATTTTAAAGTTGTTTAAGTGCCGCTAAGCCTAATAATTTTTTTTTGATGGTGGCCATTGCTTGTTTACATTTGAAACAGCAGAGTAGTGGATTTGTTGCCAATCTATAGAAATGTAGCTTCGCAACAACAAAGATAACGCCTTCATTTATTATTGCGAATTAAATCATGCTTAATCCTTTCTGGAATTTTTTCGAGGAAATAAGTGTTTAAGATTTACTTAATTTTTAATAATTAGTAATTTAATTTTTAATAATTAGTAATTTTTAATATAGATATTTTGAGTTTTTATGTATTTTTGCCTTGTTGCGAAGTGAGAACTGAATTAATTGAATGAGAAAAACTCAATCGTCTGTGAGAAACTGTTTCTTTTTCGTTTTGTTTGCTTAATTTCTTTTATACATCATTCTAGCTTTATTATAGTATTTGAATAGAACATGTGGCAACGATTAGATAATTCTATTCTTCAAATGATATAAATTTTGTGCATTCTGAGTTATAATATGAACGAAATATAATACTGTTAAATGAACCTAGCGCCAGAGTGTCGCTATGGTTAACAAATAGAGTGAATTTTAAAGAATGCATTTATTCTATTGTGGTTTATGCGCTGTCGGCGAAGTAGATTTAATTAAATCTAGTAAGTTTAAACGAAATGCAAGAAAAAATGCATATAATTTAATAACCCGTACAAGGAAGTCATGTGGTATTCACATCGAGATTTTTTATTATAATAGCAAAATTTCGATAGGACACTTTTCTCATTTCTACGTCTTTTTTGAGCGGTTTCAGAAAAGGACCTTGACAAATAATGGTACTGTATATAATTCATGGACAGAAATCTAACAAATGAGATCGTAGAACATGAAAGTCAATTCCCTTTTTTTTTTTTTTTTTTTTTTTTTTTTTCTTCCAGCCGCTATTGTTGAAGTCTTTCACTTTGAGGTGACAAGTTATAAGATACCAAGAAGTGTACATTATGCGATAAACAAGTTCACTAAATCAATCTCTAACCTATCTTCCAAAATTGATGTAAATACACAGTAATATCCCTCTTAATAATTATATTTCGTACATATGTAGTGCAACTAGAGCTGCGATTTATCTTAAGAGTTATTTGTTTTTCGTATTTCCTTGAGTAATTTTCCCCATTTTACTTCATTGTACGACATAAGGAAGTATAATGGCGAACAATTTCGGGTGTCATATATCAACTAAAATAACCATTTTGACAACTTTTTTGGGGGTGACATTCCTAGGTACGATCAGAGTAAGTCTTTGTAAAACGGCTTGTAAAATGGATTTAAAGTGGATTCAGAAGGATTTTTTTTCGTGACGTATATGCGTATGTATGTATTTATCTCGCAAAGCTAAGAAACGAGTAGCCGCGTAAGGCTGAAATTTTGTATATGGGACCGCTATAATATGTAGTTGTGCATCTCCCTTTTTCTTTGCTAACCGCCGCACCAAAAATACGTATATCCCCCCTTTGTTACCGAACTCGATGAGCTCAGGGTTTATACTTATATTTTATTAAATTGTATATTTTTCCCTTTAAAAGTGGTTGGATTATGTTGTTCTTATGTTCCGGTTAAGGTATTTATGCCTTTAGGTAATCTACATGAAATAGTTGTAAATTTATCAAGAGGTTAAAGGTTTAAGTGGCGCTAAGCCTAACGAGGTCACTATTTATTTATATTAGAAACTCTTAGTAGAGTAGTGAATTATGTCATTCAGTGCACCAACTTCATTGTTCTTCATTGTTCCACTGAGACCGGCAGTTAACTTTCAATTTTGTACACCGAAAATTTGGTTTTACGGCCTATTAGCCGAATTACATGTTTTCGCATAGAAACTCTAATTTTAATCACAAAAAAAAAAAAAAAAAAAAAAAAAAAAAAAAATTAACTGTATTTGGTGTTTTAGGTTTTCCTATGTTTTAGAAGATGTTTTTGAGTTTCATTTATTTTGCCTTGCCGCGAAATGAGAAGTAAATTTATTGAACGAGAAATACAATGGATGGACAAAAATATGGAAACACCTTTTGAAATGCATGTTTGAAAAGAAAGATTGATTTTAATGAAATATGTAGGTGGCACTGGCGTTTTTGACTACTGACGCCACCTATACAACTTCGTAAATGTGCTAAACAGTTCAGTTGTTTGTCGGAGTACTGTTATGTGAGGTTGTCATTGCATTATGTCAGAGTTAACAGACTTCGAACGTGGGCAAATTGTTGGAGCACGTATGGTAGGTGCTTCCGTAAGCAAGGTAGCCGAGGTGTTTAGTGTTTCAACAGGTACTGTATCGAAGATTTATTCCGCATATTTGAAAAGCGGAAAAACATCATCTGCTAAATCACAGCGCGGACGAAAGTGTGTCCTGAGTCATCGTGACAGACGATCATTAAGGGCAATTGTGACGAAAAATAAGAAGACCACAGCTGCAAAAGTTACTGCTGAAATGAATGTTGTGTTACCGAACCCTGTGAGTACCAAAACAATTAGAAGGGAGCTTCATAAACAGGGAATTGCTGGCCGTGCTGCAATTGAGAAGCCACTCATCAGTGATGCTAATGCCCGTAACAGGAAAAGGTGGTGTTTAAGTCATAAAGCCTGGACTATAGAGCAGTGGAAGCGAGTAATATGGTCTGACGAGTCTTCTTTCACATTGTTTCCCACTTCTGGCCGAGTTTACGTCTGGAGAACGCCATCTTAAGCCTATAATACAGACTGCTTGTTGCCAAGAGTGAAACATGGCGGGGGTTCTGTTATGGTTTGGGCAGCCATATCGTTGTTCTCTGCTATCCCCATGATAACTGTGTCAGGGCACATGACTGCCAAGACTTATGTGAACATTTTGGCCGATCAAGTTCATCCCATGGTACAAACTTTGTTCACCGATGGTGATGGTGTCTTCCAAAACGACAAAGACCCTGTTCACACACCTCGCATTGTTCAGGACTGGTTTTCTGAGCACGAGGATGAGTTGTCACGTCGCCCCTGGCCACCACAGTCACCAGACCTGAATATTATCGAACCTTTGTGGTCTACATTGGAACGGAAAGTGCATTCTCGTTATCCACCGCCAACATCGTTATCTGAACTTGCCACCGTTTTGCAGGAAGAATGATATAATATTCCCTTGGCAAACATACAGGAACTGTATTTATCCATTCCGAGAAGACTGCAAGCTGTTTTGGATGCCAACGGGTTTCCTACACCATATTAAGCAAAGAAACATGTTTTTTTAAAGGTGTTTCCATATTTTTGTCCAACCCCTGTATATCTGTAATGAAATTCGAGGAAATAAATTTAAATGAAATGAGGAAAAAATTGTGTATAATTTAATAAAGTCATATGGTGTCTACATCAGATATTTTTACTAACTTCAGCGTCTGAAAATCACGAGGGAAAATTTATGCGAGTAATTTTGTTTCAGAAGAACGCTGTTACAGTAAGAACACACAAAATACGTAAAGTAGTCACGGATAAACTACTGTTAAGTATCACAACATATTTTTTTTAAGAAAACCCCATTCTGATAAGAATGCATAGTCATATTAGCATTTCATTATCTTATGACGTCACGTATTCTGTTCAGTTACCTTGTAAAGCCTTAGGAGCACCTCACATGAATGAGTCTAGACCGCAGTTTCCAAGAGTAACATCAGAGAAACGAATAAAAGACGTTGATTTCGAAAGAACGAACACTTCATCAGAGGATAAGGTTATAGTGAGCTGGAACGTAAACAAAAGAAGTGAGGTGAAATTATTTATTCGGAAAGTTACACCTGCCCTGTTCGAACAGCTTAACTCACTCGCATCGATAGACGCCCAGTTTTTTCCTCTCAAAGAGCTGAAACGCCCGTATATAGGAATTTCTGTTGGAGTAGATTTTCCTTCCCCACCTCTCCTACAACGTTAACTATAACCTGTTTAAGCGAAGTGATTACTTCTCTGTTGGGGATCTTTGTGCGGTTTCACCCACTGTGTGCGGTGTTTCTTTGAGACAGGACTGGATCTGCGAGCATCGATAGCTAGACGTTGGCCTTAAACAAATGAGAGAGAAAACGTGCATTCAAATAACACAGCTACTTTAATCGATTCAAAGGAATGATTGTCATGTCTTTTAACAACTCCCGAAACCAATGAGCAGTGCACTAACGTCATGAGGGAAACCACAGGTAGAAAATGGATGCAGGAATTCTGACGACCTGTCAAATATGTCTAAACACTCCGACGTTTTGAGCGACTTTGCTGGGAAACAGTTAACGAAAAACAGTTCAATTTATAAATTTAACGAAATGGATGAAATTCTAACACAAAATTGCAAATACGAATTCGGTACATTAAATAAAAATAAAAATTTTCAAAGAAATACAGTTTTTCAGTAAACTAGCTCTTAGAGGAAAAAAAAAACTATATGCAAGAAAGAAATGGAATATTATGCTAATATCTTTTTTAATTTTCCGATCCAAGGGTTGAAAAGCTAGGGGGGGGGGAATTACACATGGAAATCTCGAAACAAATCAAACACATCAATGCGGTTGAGTCTGATGAGTAAGTTTATACTGAGAGCTTTTCCAAACTAAAAATAAATTCCATGTATATGAATGAAATAAAACTGCGCGCTGGTGGGAGGAAAGAATATTCTCCCCCCTCCCACCAGCGCGCCACCACCATATATAAACGAAACCATATTATTTTACGATGTAGGATCGTATTATTAGATTATTTCTTTCCTCTTTCAATATTTTTTTAACATGCGTAAGCAGTTTTCATTTTTCTAAATCTTTAGTGATGCATCAGTTGACCTTTGAAATGTTGGCTTTAAGTGCGGAGTATTTTCAGCTCAAGGGCCCAGAACTATTGATTTCGTTTTTGCATTTTGCGTTAATTCCCTGTAATTAGCTCAAAGGGACAATTTGCCAGAAAGCCTATTAATTTTCTTTTGGCATTTTGCGTTGATTCACTACATAAACGGCGAATCACTTTTTAAATTGTTGCCACCAAATATTAGAGTCTTGTATTTTATTTTGTACCTTGTATTTTTTGTCCTTTACCTCTTGCACGCGCGCCGAGTGTGCTAAACATTACACCAAGAAGGCATACAGAAAGGAGGGATAAAATAACCTTATGTGCACCATCTTTTAAAGGGCAACTGGGGATTAGGGGACCCAATCGCCAGATCTTGGTGGTGAAGAATCATCATCCACCACCTTTTAATTCGGACACCACTGTAGAGTAATTAGAATTTCTGAAGCAGGAGACGTGAAATACGATGTCGTCCTCGCCGGGACTCGAACCCTGGACCTCTCGAATACGCGCCGAGTATGCTAATCATAACACCACGAAGGCATGCAGAAAGGAGAGAGAAAATACTTGATAAAACAATAAATATCTTAGCAACATAACATGATGTAAAAATTGTAAAGACTTTTGCACAGATGTTTCTAACGTGTAGAAACGAAATTCATCAGTTAGTGTAGCAATAACTAAATCCACGTTGAAAGCAACGCAAGGCTCTTAATGGCTTTTCTTTCATGCGTTAATGCGCAAAAGGCAACTACGAGAGTGAAGCGAGAGACACTTCAAAGCCCGAAGGCTGTTCAATCGGAGGCGCTTAAAAGGGTATAGATAATAGCAGCGATGATATCGAGAAGCGGAACGACATGCTTTATTTTGGGGGGAAAAAAAATGGCGGAGCTGCGTTGAATTTCCTTCCATTTGCTAATACCTAATCAGGTAAAAGCACTGGGAGATGTTCTTTACTGTGACTATTCAAGAAAGAAAGGTTTTCGGAGACGACACCCTAGAGTCTTGCAAAAGATACAGAGGGAGAAATCTTGGAGTTAGAAAGTCTTTCGCGCAGTCTTTTCAAAACTCGAGGCTATTTTGTTACTCTGTTATACCATTTATCATTCACGTGGTCTAGCAAATGTTGCCATTGTATCATGTAAAAGATCTTTAATTTGTCTTATATGAAACACAGCAACTAACCGAATCCCCGAATGGGTTATAAGATCTTTAATTTAACTTTCAAAGTACGAGTAGTATAATTGTAAATTTTATAATAGTTTCGGCAGTAAACTCATGTCACAACAATTGATATCTTTATATTTTAATGCCATTGATATAAATTAAAATACATCGAACATATAACATATCTAACTGATATATTTTAGAGTACATTTAACTTATAATTGATAATTTAGCGCATTTACAATATTGTTTTAATTAATAAAAGATATTGTTGTTGCTTATGCTCACTTGTCTGACGTAGTCAGCCCAAGCCCACGAAGTAGTTGTCATTTTGGGCAGATTCTTCGTTAACCTATCCGGACGTGGCAGGTTTTTCTCATACTTAAAAAATTCTGCAAACATGGGATTTCACCTTACTTCTCTTATTTACGTTCCAGCTCACTGTAACCTTATCTATTGATGGTGTATTCGATCTTTCGAAATCGACTCTTTTTTCGCCCCCTTCTCCTTTGCTCCTTTAACGTCCCTCTTGGAAACTGAAGTCAAGTCTCATTTATGTGAGGTCCCCCTGGGGTCATTAAGGCGGGCATGTCATTAACGTCAGATATCGGCTCAGTATCAGTCAGATATTGTAATGTTAATGTCAGTATGTATTCTTAATGAAATGTTGGTTTCTTTTAAAGAAATAATATTGTGATAGTTATTTGCTTGAAAGTTACCAGCTTGAAAAATCTCATTTCAATTTTGGGTTTAGAATTTCTCTTTCTGTTTAATGCGCAACCTTAAACTTAGTTTTCATGTAATAAACAAGGTTTCAGTAAGTTCATGTAATAAACTAGATTAGCAGCTCTAAATTCCCGATGAAGAAAAACACATTTTTTTCCGTTCCTAAAAGGAATTTTACAAATATCGTATTTCCTCGCGCATTTCCCTCCCCTTTTTTAACTAATTATATCACTTGAAAACCGAAAGGGAAAAATTTTGCAGTCCGAAGAACGCGGTTACAGTTACGAACACAACAAATGAAAAGTAGTCCTGGATAAACTACTGGTAACTATCACAATATTATTTCTTTAAAAGAAACCTACATTTCATTAAGAATCCATACTGAAATTAACATTACAATATCTGACTGATACTGAGCCGATATCTGACGTTAATGATATGCCCACCTTAATGACCCCAGGCGGACCTCACATAAATGAGACTTGACCTCAGTTTCCAAGAGGGACGTTGAAAAAGCAAAGGTGAAAGGGGTGAAAAAAGAGCCGGTTTCGAAAGATCGAACACACCATCAATAGATAAGGTTACAGTGAGCTGGAACGTAAATAACAGAAGTAAGGTGAAATCCCCCGTTTGCGAAATTTTTTAAGCATGAGAAAAACCTGCCACGTCCGGATAGGTTAACGAAGAATCTGCCCAAGACATGTTTTAAATAACCAGTACAAGGAAAAATAAAATGAATCAAATGGTAAAGACATTAGGTATATATTTTTGGACATAGGAAAGATGAAAACTTAGCAAACGCCTTCGCCGGGTATCGAACCACGGACCTCTGGAATACCGGCCCAGCGTGCAGAACCACTGCACCACGAAGGCACGCTAGGAAAGCGGGAGAAATACCTTATATACTCCCCTTTTTAAAGGGCGACTGAGGTTTTCAGGGGACCCAATTGCCAAATCCTGGGTGTGCAGAAACCTCATCCAATACCTGTCTAGTTCGGGTGCCACTGTAGAGACGTTAGGTATATATTTTTGGAAGCAGGAAAGATGAAAAATTAGCAAAGGCCTTCGCCGGGAATCGAACCACGGACCTCTGGAATACCGGCCCAGCGTGCAGAACCACTATACCACGAAGGCACGCTAGGAAAGCCGAAGAAATACCTTATAAAATGATGATATAAAAGTGCATCAGATACAAACTGAATACACTGAATAAAAACAAAAATAACCAAGGGCTCAAAATAACCAATTTGCCAAACAAACTATTCCTCAGACAGAAAAAAATGGATAACAGAGGCAGGGAGAAATGATGCGAATAGGTTTTAAATTTTCAGAACCTAGCGCTGAAGCTGAGGGGAATGCACGAGGGGGAAGAAAACGGTAGGAAATACAGAATATATTTTCTAACATCCAATACGTGAAAATATGTTTTCAGTTTTTGTTTCTTGGTAAGAGTTTTTTTTTTTTTTTTTTCCATTTTTCAAAGGTTTCATTCGTGTCCTGAAAGTCTGGAATTCATAACTTGTTTTTGAATATCCCACAGATAATTTTCTTATTTATTTCCATTCGCTGCAAAACTCAAAAATGATAGTGACTTTTGATGTTTTTAATATTTTCCCCTCGTTTTTGGTATGAAATTTTATATTTCGGATTTGAAATTCTCATATAACCTTCCTCGCTAATAAAAAAACACTTATTTGTCTTCCTTCCTCATAAGAAAGGCATCGTAAGATTTCTTTATCAGCAATTAAAATGTTCCATTTCACAAACACTGCTTATGTGACATAGGAACCTTGTAACCGGAAACCCATTCATAATTAGGTTAATAATAGCGATTACGCTTTTTTTTTAATATTTTATGCCGTTATCCAGGAGCTGAATGTTTAGTACTTGAGGTAAAATCATTTTTTACAGCTATCTAGATTTTTGAAAACTGATGCTAGAACTGAATATTTCTAGAAAGAAGCTTAAATTAAATTAAAAATAGCCAAACTGTAGCCAAGAATCAGGAGAAATCATGAGCATATCCATTTTATCTGATTTATTTTGTTATCCTGTACCGTATTGCGGCAGAAATCGAAAACTGATTCCAATATTTTTTAAAAATCAAAAGTATTTTTTACAGAATAATAAGAAACACCATTTGCAGTATTAGAAATGGCGTTCTAGCATATTCTTGTTTAAAATTATGTTCATTTATAAGGGTTTTTTTTCTCTTTCCTTCCCGCATGCCTTCGTGGTATAGCTAGAAGCACTCTGGATCTGCGTTCAAGAGGTCCATGGTTCGAATCCCGATGACGGCGTTGCATATTTTTCCCGTCTCCTGCTTCAAAAAATCCTAATAATTCTACAAGTGACCCCCAAACTAAGAGGGGGTGGACGATAATTCGTCACCGCCAGGATTTGGCGATTGGGTCACCTAATCCCCAGTCGCCTTGTATTTTCTCCCTTCTTTAAGGGGTTATCACTTCTAGCGACGGTCCCTGCTAGACGGGACTTTTCTGTGAATGGAGATTGTGGTAGCACTGGTTTAAACAGGAGGATTCTTAGAAAAAACATTTTGGCTGGAAGCGAAGTCCCGCGTAGCTACGGAAACGATGTACCGACTACACGGGATTTTTTGAAACCTCGCCGAAAATGTTTCGGCTGCAGTTCTGTCCCGGTGCATATTTCATAAGTGCACATCAGCGTAGCCACTGAGGGAGGGGTTTCGAAAATGGACCAATGAGCTTCGATTGCTCTTGTGACGCTGAATCTTCGTGCATGTCAGAGTATGTTGTTTACGTTTTAATTTGCATTTGTTTCGCACTTATAAATGTATTGCGTAATAGTAGAAAATCTCGTAGTGCTTTCGCTTTATAAGTTTAATTAATCGCTGACATTTCACTTTCGCGATTTTTATCACTCGTTGATATTTGGATTGATGTTCACGGCATATTATTGCTTTTTACACCGAAAAAATTACTCCTACAATTATCCTCGAATATTTCCTCCTACAATTAGCCTCGCCATTTACTAACAAATGTAGATTAAGAGAATTCATATGTATAGTTTTTTTTTTTATTTTTTTTTTATTTTTGAGCTGAGAAGGACAGAAAGTGTTACAATGAATCTAGTGTTTTCTTATTTCAGTGCTTGCATTCTTTTGAAAGTGTAAGATTCAGAATACATATTGTGTATGATCTGATTATATCCATTGGTAACATTAAAAGTTATATGTGAATAAATTGACTATATTCGTTGCGAATAGATAAATTTATCAGGACTTGTATTCCTCTTTACTTGCTTTGGAAACATGAACTGTCCTGACTCGGAACAGGGAGCTTACTCAAGCTATGTTCAATAAATTGTGAAGTAGACAATACACACAGGAAGGGTATACGAAACCCTTTATTTTTCTATCTTTACAGAGATTTCCGGAACTTCGGAATACAGAGAACAACCACTTGTGGTCTGAACGTAAGAATATAAAAAATATTAACTAAACTCTAACTAAAGCTAATTTTGAATTAATATACAAGTGCCTAACTTTAAGATTGGCCGTTATTTAACAAAATCCGTATGTAGTACAGAGAGCTGCTAAAACTACGATACGTTTAAAATTATCACGAGGATTAAACCTCTGGCCTGGAAGGCAACCAGCAACCGAGTAAAACTACTATGGCAAGCGGCCTGCTTCTAATAATAACTCCTTCCTCTCTCTTGCTTGGCAAAAAGCCACAACTTAAGTACTTGGCGTTAGCAAGACAATTTGCATAAATAAGTTAAAGCTTTTAATTCTGGCCGGAAGTAGAAAATAAGAAGTGATAGTAAAGATTTAAAATAAAATAAACGTTAGTAAAACTTAGGATCCTTACAAATTCATTTTGTTTGATGAGTATTTCTTGTGTAGACAGTATATTTAAGAGCCAGCAGTTATTAGATGTGAAATTTAACACACTAAATGCAAATTAGTGAATAACAAATGCAAATTAATGAAGTGAATGAATGAATGAAACTTTGAATAAAATTATGCATTGGCTATTATTATAGAACATCTTTTTTATATAGACTGCAATAAAAGTGCTGACTTCTATTTACATATATAACTGGTGTAAATATTTTTCTCATATGCATAGTTTTATGTAAAGATAGCATTTTGGGCTCAGATGTTTATCACATATTTCTTTCGTCTTATTTATCATTTATTAAGTAATATTTCGCATGAATACCTTTGCGGAGTATCCAACATGTGTTTGTATTTATTTCAAATTCTTTCAACCAGGTAGTGAAATCTTCACAATTGCTTAGATTTGATCTAACTTCGCAATGAAAATTTTCAGAAGAAATAGACGATGTGCAGAAATTTGTACAAAAAATTGCGTGGCAAAATATTTTCAAACATCTTTCTTAAATCTTAAAGCGTGCGAAAGGTCATGTGACATGACAGAACTGTTACTGGATGCTCATTGGTCCATCCTAGAAGCCACTCCCTTGGTGGCTACACAGATGTGCACTTGTGAAATATGCGTCCCGGATAGAGATCAACCAATCAGACGAAAGTTCTGCTTCTGAAAGACCACGTGATCCCACTCTGAGCGATAATCGATTACTGTTTGGCGTACAAGTCTTTGTAATAAGTGAAAATGCTAACCTAACTACGTAGGTTTCGAGGAAATGTGCGGGTTCTGAGAATTTTTCCTTTCGACGTCCAGTCCCTCGTAGCGGAAACATATGTGATTGGGACTTTACGAATGCCTTCGTGGTGCAATTGGAAGCATAATTGACGCGTATTCGAGACGTCCAGGGTTCGAGTCCCTCGAGGACATTGCTTATTTTTCGCATCTCCTGTCTGCTTCAAAAAAAAAAAAAAAAAAAAAAAAAGCTTAATAACCTACATTTTAATCTGATATTTTAATTCTTATGTTCGAATCTTTTTAATTATAACATGTATAAAACTGCAGTTTATATCAAATTTACTTAATGTTGCCATACATGTTTTTAACTGCACTAGTATTTGTAGTTTTATTGCAACATCAACGGATAAATTAATTTGTAACTTCCAGTGCAAGACGAGTAACATAACTAAACACTATAAATTAAATCCGGCTTCAAATCTCGACAAAAGGCATGTATGAATACTCTTTCTATAGTTTTTCGTATGTATAATGTGAATATGAGTCAATTTTCCGTAAGTAAATCACCCAAGAATGCATCCTTACCCAAAGAATAAGCAAAGCAAACAATAGATTTCAATTTGTTGGATTATACCAAAGCACAGCTATCTGTCTAAAGGAGCAAATGCCATTATGGAAGGCTCTCAAAACACCACTGACTCATATTCTCGCAACGGCCCACCAGCGGCCAAGCAGTAAAGTCGCTGAACACTGGTAGTTTAATCCGGGGTTCGGAACCTGGTGATAGGACTGCCTGCGTGAGCGTTTTCGTGGATTACCCCCATGTGTAACTTGTATACGAGGCAGTTTACCTTAGAGACTCCTCCATGAAGGCATTCCTTCCCTTAGGCACATAGCCCTCGCGTGCTTTGCCATAATCAAAGAAACCAAGCTGATGTTTTCGCGACACATGTAAAAAAAACCGCAAAAGCTCTAAAGTAAAGAGTTCGTTTGCGAGGTTGGCTCAGTTAGATGAATAAGCAGTTGTCTACAAAGTTAAAAAATAAATGAGATGTCGTAGGTATTTCT
Source organism: Stegodyphus dumicola (assembly GCF_044657685.1). Lineage (NCBI taxonomy): Eukaryota > Metazoa > Arthropoda > Arachnida > Araneae > Eresidae > Stegodyphus > Stegodyphus dumicola. Next base: position 57,320,994 of record NC_140770.1, on the reverse strand, counting down.
CTATTTAAAGCCTCCATATTGCTGTTAGCTTAGACTGTTACATTTAATGTTATTTCAAATGGAAAAAAAATTAATATTCAAAGCATATCTGCAGCGTTTAGCGAATTGATATGGATTTATCAGTGGCATAAAATTCTGAATGTTTTATACATAACTTTCTGCATGAATGCTTTAGTTCAACAATAAAAATTCTGATGTGAGTACCACATAATTTCCATGTAGGGGCCTGTTAAATTATCCACTTTTTTTGGCTGCACTTCATTTAAACTTATTTCCCTGAATTATGCTAACTTAATTAACAGTTCCATCGAGGCAAGTTGAAAATGGCATTAAAAACTGCAAATTTTAAATTTAAATATCCCGGTTAGATTTTGCCGTCGAGAGTCAAGATTCTTGCATTTTTATTTATTTTTTTTTTTCCTAGCGAATATTAAAACACTCCCAGATACCGGGAGTGCACATTAAAAGCTACATTACGTAATTTGTCCTAAATTATTAAAATTCAAGTTCGCAAAGCATAAGTAATTTCGTCATTTGAAACACGCCTGTAATTGGAAGTATACGTCTAATATAACAAAGTGCGAAAATAAAGGCCGGGTAAATACTTCGTGGTGTAGCAGTTAGCACACTCGGCGCGTATTCCAGAGGTGTCCAAGTTCGAGTCCCAGAGAGAGCATTACTCATTTTTCTTGTGTTCTGCTCCAAAATAACATAATGACTCTACAGTGGCCCCCGAACTAAAATGTGGTGAATTATAATTCTTCACCACCAGGATTTGGCGACTAGCGTCTCCTAATCCCCAGTTTCCCTTTAAAAGGGGGAGTATATTTTCTCCCTTTTTCCAGCATGCTTTCGTGGTGTAACGTTTGGCGCACCCAGCGCGTATTCAAAAGGTCCAGGTTCGAGTCCCGCCCGGCGAGGACATTGCACATGTCTCCTGCATCAAAAACGTCTTAATGACTCTACTTCGCACAAGGAAGTAAAAAAAATAATAGTATTAATAAAATGTTTATTATCATCAATAAAAAAGAAATTATTACGTATTAATAAAATTCAGCGCAGTTACTGTTACTGATATGGTAACAGTTAAAGTTACAGCGCAGTTACTGTTATGGAATTCTAGCAATTTTGGCACTTTTGCATCTGCGACAGACGTGATAAATTTTGATGAAAAAAAACAATGTTCTTGAAAGATGTTTTGAGAAATAGAATATTATTCGAGAGAATTCCGTAAAAGGTCAGGTGAGGATGCATAGACCATTCACATCAGCTGACGAATGTCTTCCTGTTATTAGAAGGGTACCATATGTGTACGAGAAATACTGTTTGTGGTTTTAAATCTAATCGTCTGACATTCGAATGATGTGTCCGCAGCTACAGCGATTACATCGTCTCGTCACAGAAAGGATATATCTGTCATGGGCAAACACGTGGGAAAAAAGAAACAAGATGCATACAAATATAATTTGCGAATTAATATAATATTCTGTACTGTCATTTTCAAGAAGCATTGCCAATTTCTTAATTCGCAAGTGTCAACGCGATATAAAAGTACATGTAGTCATTCATTGCCAACTTTCTCAGACTGCAAAAGGAATGAAGCTAGAGCTTCGATCGTGTTAGGCAATATTTTTCCTTTTGTTCAGTTCAGGATGTTAAAATTATTTAAGACTGGATTTGAATCGGACAACTGTCTCGTGATCTGTAGAAGGAAGTTTTTACCATGAAAGACAATCGCAGCATTTCCTTAAATTCTGTCCATTCAGAAATAGTCAAGTGACAGACATGTACTTTTTGTCCTTTTTTTTGCAGACAGACATCATATATCATTATGAAAAATGTATTGGTAAATATTTCTGGTATTATCTCATTTCTTCATACCTGTATTTGCTGTGTCGCAAATTTCACAAATTTTAATTATGTGTTAGTTAATTTAATTTAATTGTGTATTAAGAATATTTTTAACTCGAAGGCCAGAAGGCCTTTTCATTTCGTTTGGCGTAATTTTATGACGTTTCGTAATGAACGGCGTTCCACTTTTCAAATTGTTGCCACAAAATATTATCCTCCTGTATTATGTTTAAAGAAATTAATTAATGAAGCATCTGCATAAATGTATGCATGTTTGTCGCGTTGTGATAAAACAACGGTACATAGAGCCACTCAATTTTGAATAATGTATACGTCTGTACTCGAATATGGGCATCTGGAAGCCCAAATTTGGAATTTGTTTTTGATCTGTTTCATATTTTGTAAGACTAAGACGAATGTTTGATTAACAAACTCAATGATTTCAAAGCGAGCAATGAGGCAACACTGCACGGGAAAAAAATGGAAAAAAAATTTTTTTTTTAATCTGCAGCACTCGAGACTGTGTATCGGAAATTCTAAAGATGTGCTCATTTTAAAATTATTTTGCGATATTGCTGTTGAATTGAATTTTAGGGTTTAAGTGCGAAGAACATGTTATTTAATTAGTAACACAGAAAACGTTAAAAAACGCCCCTTTGGAAGTAATATAAAAGCTGAAAACTTTCAAACTTTTTTTGGAGGGAAGGGGGGAGATACTTGTAAATTTAAATGAAATTATATGGCCCATTGTAGCAAGGATTTATTTTGGCAATTTAAAAGCTCTCATGATATTATTAATTTCTTTCGTTTGTTTCACATAGAAGAGATAGGAGAACCAGACATCTGGAGGGAAAATAGAGGGGTAAATCGCTAGGGCACGAAATAGGAAGACCCCGTGGGAAAGAAATAATTTAGTCATCTTTTTTGCTTGACGTTTGTTCGCTAGAGGCAAAAAGTTTAGTTAGCTTAATATAAATTATTTCATTTGGAATTTCTACGTATCATGTAAAATATCCCAAAATGTTCAAGCCGTAATTCACGCTAAAATAAAATTTTATATTTCCGGCGCCAACAAACATTTTAAATACGAAATGGTTAATTCGATTTCAGTTTATTTTGCGGTATTCTTATATTGCCGTGCACATACACGACGTATAATACCCCTCTGTTAAAAATGTTCTTGGCAAAGTCATATTACATAAATGTAATTTACACACACACACACAAAAAAAAAAAAAAAAAAAAAAAAAGATTGGAATTGAAAAAAAAAAAAAAAGTCTGAAAGCTTTCAGATTTTATATTACGTCCAAAAGGGCGGTTTTTTTTTTTTTTTTTTTCGTTTACATGCACATTTCGAGAGTAATTTGGCTAATGTTCCTTTGGTTTAAAATATTTAAAAATAGCCTATCTAGATAGACAGTCTCGCGCGCCGAAGAATTTTTTTTCATTTCCCGTACAGTGTTGCCAATGGTCGCTTTGAAATCATTGACTCTGTTCATATTAAAATTCATTAAAAATTTACCAAATGTGAAATTCACAATAAAAAATTTGAAATTCAAAATTTGAGTTTCCAGGTGTTCATATTCGGGTGGAGAAATACGTTTTTCAAAATTTGATGTCTCTAGGTACCGTCGTTTTTTTACAATGAGAAAAACATGCATACATTCTTGCAAATTCTTCATTATTTAATTTCCTTAAATATAATACAAAGCGATAGTATTTGGTGGCAACAGTTTGAAAAGTGATTCAGACTTTTAGCCCTTCTGGGCTAATAATTGAGTGCGTCAGTAAGCATTGTACAGAAGAAATAAATGAAATGCCATCCCCCGGAATAGCGTATTTCATACTGTGAGACAAATAACATTAAAGCATCTTCCGACTATTAGATACGATATCGCATTTTGAATGAAAGAGAATTTATGCAAAGGAGTTTGAATTTTTGTCATCAGACTGATTGCTGTTATGTCTCCAGCACCATATCTAGCAGATTTCTCGTCTTCCGATTCCGACGCTCTCTGTTATCAAAACTTATTTTGTGGAGTCATTGTTTTCCTATATTCCAAATTACCCAAAATGGCGCAGTAACCAATCTGCGACAATTAAGAAAGAAAAACTCTCTCAGCGCTTCTAGAAGTAGCAAGAGAGCTGAGAGAAGTGTCCATGTTTCTGATGGATACTTCTTAAATTAATTAAATAATATTTTCTTTTAAATAGAATTGTTTTACAAATATTCTCCTCGAATTTTAATCATACTCAAATCACATATGACACATTCTCCGTGATAACATGGAAAATTAAGTAGAAAATAAATAAATAATACTCGCTCCATCTCGAAATAATGGTCTTATTTGTATAAATAATTTATATCGAAATGACTTCTCTAATTCAGAAGTCAAACAACAAAAATCAGCGTTATACCTACAAAATTTTCACAGGACTAGTTTCGATGGTTTTACCGAACCATCATCTTCAGCTGCAAAACCGCAAATGAACAAGATAGGAAACAATGATTAGATAAGATAAGAAAGCCTGGACAAGAATAATCAAGTGGCGCCATCTGTTGGCGAAACCAGAACTAAAACATAATTTCTCTAAAAGCTTGCAAAAATTGATTGTAGGAGTTTCGGTGAGTACATTTTTGCAAGCTTTTAGAGAAATTATGTTTTAGTTCTGGTTTCGCCAACAGATGGCGCCACTTGCTTATTCTTGTCCAGGCTTTCTTATCTTATCTAATCATTATTTCCTATCTTGTTCATTTGCGGTTTTGCAGCTGAAGATGATGGTTCGGTAAAACCATCGAAACTAGTCCTGTGAAAATTTTGTAGGTATAACGCTGATTTTTGTTGTTTGACTTCTGAATTAGTATTTATTCGGCGTGTTATTGTGTCTTAATTATGACTTCTCTATTTTAGAAGTCAATGTATTTAAAGTTCTACGCTTTGAGTATCTGATGAAATTTTGGAAATCCGTCGTAGATCGTTATGATGATGATCATCATGATCATGATATGTGGGTGGTTAAAAGAAAGATACAGTCATGGCCGGATAATGCATTTTTTTATTCTTTGGTTAACATGCTTGAAAACATGCGTTGTTGAACTTGTTCAAGACTCACGCTTGTAGTCTCATTTACTAATGTACGTTCACATATTCATAACATTACAATGGGTGATAAACAAAAGCGGCGGACCTTATTTTAGCTTCACAGAAGACAAGCATGATAAAAGCTATGTGTATGCTATTAGCACTGAATGAAGTTACTATATTTCTCAGAAGAAGAACAACAGCATCGCTTTATTACAATTACAGAGGGCTCCAGTGTAACGCGCTCCCATAAAGCTCGAATTCCTATAACGTGACCACAAAAAGTGCGACTGGTACTCATAAAGCGCAATAAACAGTCCCGTATAACGCGTACGATAAATTTAACGTTTCCAAATATCCGACCACGTATCCCAGATTTATGTAAACATCAGGTTTGGGGCGGAGGTGGGCATATCTATCAGTGATGTAGGGGTGAGTGCAGTAGCCCGGTTAGATTTAAATGGTTCTTCCATTTAAAAATAATAATAATGGGAAAGTAATAATTTGGTATCACAAATTTTAGAAACAGATAGTTCAGTGATGAACTAATAACATAAGGCAATTCAATATTAACAAGAAATTTATTTAAATAGCTAATGTTAGTTGAATTATAAATTAAATTGTTTTATTCCCCGTGCAGTGCAGGGCGTGACGAATATTAAAGAAAAGCTAAGCCGGAAAATTAAAAATACAAGAGCACGTGCATTTAACATTTAATAAATAAATATATCTTTTTGCTTTCGAGAAAATTCCAGAAATTTCTCGCGCGCGATTTAAAAATCTTATAAAAGGAGGGAAACCTCTCAATTCGTTGTTGTTATTTTGGTTAGTTTGTTGTTATTTTAAGAGTTTAAAACTGCTCTTGTTGTCTGTAGCGAATTCGCGGATTAGCTTTCTCTAGCTGTTTTGAATTAAGTTCTCTTGAACGTTTGAGTAGTTAAAAGATAACTACTGTGAGATATTGTAATACTGAACGAATATCTGAGGAAAATTAAGCATTTTTGTTGTAATAATAATAAATTTTGTTCATTTTTCATCGGACTTGTGCATTCAATTCAAACGAACCCGTACGCACGCAACAATATGCATATTACTATTTTTAGGATAAAAAGCGAAAGTAACCAAATTAAAAAAGAGGCGTAAGTGCGTACAGAATACTAATGTTAGAATTTTATCTTGCATATTCATCATTACATATCTTACATTACTTTATTATGCACTCTCAAAAAGGTCCTCAAATCGAATTTCGCTGATTTTGTCATAAATACTTCAATAAAAATTATTGCCATTACTTGAAACATTTAATAGAGATTAACTCTAGAGATATATTGACCACCCCTTGCCATTACTGTATTTACTTAGTACTTCCCCCCTCACGTATCCCCCCTTTGTTTTTCAGCATGTGGTATTAAAAGTTCTAATTTATAGTAACTATGTGAAATGTATAGTTATTTTGTGTAGAAAACAGAAAATTATTGAAACTGTTAAGCTCTTTGAAATGCATAATTATAAAATTAGTGAGTCTTTATGTAGGCTATGTTTATCACTTTAAGCCTTCTCTTATAGTGTCTTTTTCCCTTTCTTATTTTCAAGCGGTAAAATCAGTACGAAAAGTTTTTCCTTTTCGTAACAGGGTAAATGCGCTAATTGAATCTGATTATTTAATTTCAGCAAAAGGGAAAAGACAGGGTAAAGATAGCGAAAAGACAGCAAATGGGAAAAGACAGGGCGTCTTTTCCCCTTCCTGTTTTCAGTCCGTAAAATAAGCACGAAAAGGGTAAAGCCAAAGTAAATGCGATAATTGAATCGGATTATTTAATTTTAGCAAAGCGTGTTAAATCTAACTGTCTTCAAAAAGAAATTCTTGGACTAATTTTTGGGAAATATCAAATTTGAAAGTTATTATAAGCTAACGCGGGTTAAAGGAACATTCATAAAATGAAAGGAACAATCCTGACAAATCTGAGCATCAGCTGAATTACTGTATTTTTTCGATTGCAATCGCTTCGTTTTTCGGTGGTGCTTTTACACTTCCTTATACGAAGTAAAAAGATAGTATTGTAACCGCGACAAATTTTAGGTCACATATTTCAACGAAAATATCCGTTTTGACAGCTCTTGAATGCAATTTAATGATATTTTTGCGTGACATCTGTACGTAAGGGCAGAATAAAGGACTCAAAAAAATTATAAAACTGATTTAAAATGAATTCTGAAGAGAATTTTTCGTGGCCGCACAGACGTTTACGCGAAATACGTACGTAGCCTAACTCAAAAACGAGTAGCCTCAGAACGTTGAAATTTAGTATACAGAATTGCTATAATATGTAGATGTGTACCTCGTATTTTGGTTGCAATCGGCAACACCAAAAGTATATAAATATACTAACAAATTAATAAATTGGACTTCCAACATCTCCAAAAAATTATTAGTAATACAATATTTAATCAAATACAACGTATTAGAAATATTTGCACAGATACGATAGATCTACAACGCGAAATTTTGCTGCTTATTAAAATTCTGAAAAATAATCTAATACCTAATCGATTTATAACCCATTGTCTTAAAAGGGCAGGCGTTAAATACTCACTCTAAATCATTTGATAATTTGTTCCTAAACCTGAGAAGGCGGTATAAGCTGGATGATTATCAGTTGGAGGATTTGTACATAGTGTAATTACAAAATTGTATATAATGTAAAAAGATAATTGTTTTCAGAATTTTCTTATGCTGTTACTAAAAAAATCAGTCTATTTCATACTCTTTAGTCTGTCAAATAGCTCGTTGACAGTGAAAATTACATTTTTCCTTTTCTAATTTTCTTCCTCGTTCCGATAGAACAATTAGCCAGAAATTAATTAATTTTCATTCACTAGTTAGTACATTCAAAATTTTAACAGACGCTTTTCACTCCCATAAGAACTCTGCAACAAACGTCTCTCAAACATTCCTAGTCCCTCCCACGTCCTGTAATAATTCAAAGTAACCTCGCTGCTGATAACGGAATTTCGGATTTTCGGACATACACCCCTTCTGAGTAAGACACATAAGAAAACACTTTACCGACATCCCACTAGAAAGAACGTAAGTTAATTAATGCATTTTCTGGCCTTTTATATCTTCATGTACATTTCACATTTTACTTTCTTATTATATATATTTCAATTTTTCAATTATTATATATATTTCAATTTTTCAGTTTTTATTTGATTTGTTTTTGCAAAGATAGCATTGTTATGTTTCTTAATTTTCTCAAGTTTATTTCAATTATTTTGAGTTCTATTTCATAATTCCAATTAAGATTACTATTGTTTATTTTCATAAAAATAGTCTTGAATTAACATGCATAAAAGCGAAGGTGTCGGGAGACATTTACTCAAGTATCTTGTAAATTTTGCTACATAAATTGCTTTTCACTCAAAACTTATAAAGAATCTAGTACTAGCGAAAATGGTTCATTCAGAATGAGTACTCTGGTACTCTACTTTGGTTCTAAATCCCATCACTTAATGGAACTACAATTTTGACCTAACTTAATTTGCCAGTTTGGCATCATCATTCTTACTTGAGTAAAAGACGAAACACCTTCACATTTATTAATTGTTGTTCATTGAACTGGAGTTGGTTTGTTCCCCTTGAAAAGTCAACTAATTTCCGATCAGTAGCGATAATTACTTGTTTTTAATTATTAATTTCTTTTTCAAAGTTTGAAATTTTGTTATTCATGATTTAAATTCAAGTCCCCGTAAAACGTTTTTTCATAATTTACATCCAAGTTGCTTTAAAACACAATTTTCGGAATTAAACTTCCTACATATGGGTTCCCTCTTTTTTGATACTTCTACTAAATTTATATTAGGAGATAATATAATCAATATTTCTTTAGTAAACAAATTATTATTATCTTACTTTGCAGCTATTGCGCAAGTATTAGAAAAACTTGTTTTCGAACTAAGTGAATTTAAGATCATTCAACATATGTATATGTAAAATATTAAAAATATACGATGGCTTTGCTCTACGCGAACAAGCAACCTCTAATTAATTTTCCGCAATTTAGGATCTCCCCCCTAGACCAGTACCGTCGAGAACATTCTATCCTGTTACGTAACACCTAGTATAAATAACGAATGCGCGCCATTTTGCGAACAAAAGCTCGCCTCTCCTCCTGTGCTATACATCTTGCTGCCGCTTAAAGTTAGAAATAGTGATGACGCAGAAAGCTTAAATTCAGTCGTACTTAGTTTAAACCACTATTGAATATGTAATTTGGTGAATTTCGTATGAAGTAAACCATGATCTACGGTGAAAATGGATATAAAGCTATGGAAAAAAGATGTGCACTTAAAGGTAAATCAACTTGTCTCGTTATTTGGATTCGCCTTACCATTCTGCAAAAGTAATGTCTGAACTTTGATACCAAGCTTCATCACGACTGCTGGAAAATGTCACATGTATATATATCCACTCTGCTACTCCGCTCAGTGATCTCAGTTTCTTTATTCTTATATGTTTGTAAACTGTGCATCTTTTGCTTTAAAAGTTATGGAATCATGTTGTTCTTATCTTCCGGTTAAGGTTTTTATGCCTTTGGTAAATCTGCATGCAATATTTTTAGAAACATCAACAATTTAAAAGTTGTTTAAATGCAGGCTAAGCCTAATTATTTTTTCCATGGCGGCCATATTTGTTTACATTTGAAACTTCGCATAATAGTGGATTTGTTGCCAACTAGAGAAACTAAGTTTTTGTAACAACAAAGATAACGCCTTCTTTTATTATTGCGAATTAAATCATGTTTAATCCATTCTGTAATTTATTCAAGAAAATAAGTCTTTAAGATTTACTTCGTAATTTTTAATGTAGATATTTTGAGTTTTTTTATTTTATTTTTTATTTATCCTTTTTTTTTTTTTTTTTTTTTTTTTTTTTCGCGAAATGAGAACTGGATTAGTTGAATGAGAAATACTTAATCGTCTGGGAAGAGCTTTTTTTTTTTTTTTTTTTTTTTTTGTTGTTGTTGTTGTTTGTAGGCTTGATCTCTTTTATACACCGTTTTAGATTTATTATAGTATTTGAATAAAACGTGTGGCAATGATTAGATAATTCTTCAGATGATATAAATTTTGTACGTTCTGAGTTATAAAATGACCAATCAGATCCTAGCTTATTCATCTGCCAGACCGCTTCTCTGATTTCAGGCTTAAAGGCTCCCCCTTCTTTTTTCTCGTTGCCTTCGTTTCTCCTTAAAGAAATTACCCATGCCAGAAAACACTTATCGTCGTGCGCCTTTTAGGCTTCATTCTCATTGAGCCGCCAAAATTACACTTTTGTGTAATAATCCCAGCGATATGTTTATAAGTTATAAAATGAATTAAATGTAACGTTGTTAAGTGAACCTAGTGCTAACTTGTCACTACGGTAAATAAATATAGTGAATTTTAAAGAGTGCATTTATTCTATTGTGGTTTATGAGCTAATGACGAAGCATATCTATTTCAATCCAATAAGATTAAATGAAATGGAAGAAAAAATGCGTATAATTTAATATTCCGTACAAGGAAGTCATGTGGTGTAGCCATCAGATTTTTTAACTGCATTTTTATACGTTCTACGAATCACATTATTTGATGGTAGTTTTGAAAGGAAAATCTTTCTATTATTTTATTTTAATATATAATAGCTATTCGCATTCCTTATTTCCTGATTGCATAGTTTTTAATTTCTACAAGTGCAAGTAATTCCTAATTTTACGACTGTATAGGAACTGTACAAAATTAAATCGGGGCTTTCGTTACATTTCTAGAGAGAACAAGATTAGCAGGTCTAGCCAGCAAGAGAAACAGAAAGCAAACGCGTCATATTCCAATACAGGAGCATGATTAAAAATTTCTTATTTTTAATTTTCAATTTTGAGTTTCTGTTCTAAACATGGACCTTATAAGAGATAGACTGACCCAGTGGGCGGGGCACGCGTCACCCACATGTCCGCAAGAAAGAGTAGGGACGATCTGATTTACTTTAACACTGAAACCTACGACGTTTGTATCACATAATTGTTTTTAATTATTAAATGTGATGCGTTGTATAAGTGATGAAATTATGAAAGTCACAGTTTCACAGTTTTTTCAAATAAAACTTAATATATCTCTTTAAAGCACTTTTTACTACATTTTGCACATTCTTTTCACTCGTAATTCTTGTATAAACATCTTTACTTTGGTAAAACAGTAAAAACTCTAAACGCAAAATTTAGGAACTTACTTTTGAGTACAAATAAAGTAAAATTAAATAAGAATGATAGTACATGAAGCTTTGAAACAGCTAAAGCAAAATTAAACAAGATCTGATGTATATATTTTTAAATTTTATGAGCATTTTCAGGCAGTGGTTTATAAAATTATTATAACATTACAAGACGATAATTTATTTGATCATATGATTATTAATTATTAAGATCATATGATAATTATTTATTTTAATAATTCATAAAATTCGGTGCATAAAGTTTTCTCACTGTAATGAAAGTAAATTAAGTAATTCAAATCTGGAAGCACTCAGATTTTATGTTACGCTCAAAGGGACGTTTTTTAACACTTTGAATGTTACCTCTATTTATTAAATATCATGTTCTTCGCACGTAAACTACACAAAATTCAATTCAACAGCAGTATCACAAAATATTTGAAAATAGCATATCTTTAGAATTTCCGCGCTGGAGATAAAAATGTTATTTTACGTACAGTGTTGTCATTGCTCGCTTTGAACTCGTTGAGTTTCTTAATCAAAAATTCATTAAAGTTTTACAAAATATGAAATGGATTAAAACAAATTCGAAAGTCGGCTGTTCGGGTGGAGGATTACGTTGTTCAAAATTTGATGACTCTAGATACCGTCGTTTTTTCACAATGCGAGAAACATACATGTTTTCATGCAGATTATTTATTATTAAATTTCTTTAAATATAATACAAGGCGATAATATTTGGTGGCAACAATTTGCAAAGTGAAACGGACGTTTATAATGAAACAGAGCAAAATGCCGTTTCGAAACTAATAGCCTTTCTCGACTACCGCCCCTTTGGGCTAATAAATTAAATTCATAGTAAAAAAAATCTAATGCAGAACTAGAATTAAATTTAAAAAAATAATCATTATAAAATGTTAGCGCAATCAGTTATTACATTTTACAATTTTTTCATTAGAATAAATGTATAAAAATTATTAAGGTGTTAAAAGTGTTTATCACTATGATGTATTGTGAAATATAATTGAAAAAAAACTCCCTTTTTAAAAAATATGCTATAATAATTCACCTATAATCTTAAAAAAGCAGCAAGCCCAAATTAGAATTTTAAGCATTAACTTTAAAAAATTCATTTTTAGGTATTTTAGCATTTTTTACTTATTTACACCAATAAAAAGCATAAAAATTATAAGAGAAAATTCTTTGTTTGAAATTTTGTATAAGTTTAGAGTTAAAATACTATTTTCTAAAAGTAGTAGTAACAAATTTCCTTACAGCATAGGAAAAAAAGCTAAAAAAAATAGCCAGGCCTGAGAGTATGTAACAGCTTTATAATTATTTGGAACGTTAATTATGCTTGAGAAATATGCTAAATTTTTTAAAAATCAATCTCAGTTTCAAAAATAAAAATATCTGAAAATTCTAATTTGTAAAATGAGACGCTACAACCAACTTTTTCTTGGTAATTATACACACTGCAAGAGGCAACCATTGTAAGTTTCTGCAAGTCGTCCCTACTCCTCCGGATGTGATCAAGGTGACAGCCAGGAATGCGTCAGAAAAGGGAGAAAAGCCATTTGGGTTGGTCTATTTCTTATAAGGTCCATGGTTCTAAATTATCAACGTCACTAGTACTGTGATAAGGATGGAGAGGGAAAGTATCTTAATTAAAATAAAGAATTAACAAGCTGCTGAAAACTAAAAATTAGTATTTCGCTCCACATATTTTTTTACACTTTACACACACACACACTGATTTAGTTAGTTGTGGATAACTTGGTTTAATATGAGAGTTTGACTGGGGGAAAAAAGAACAAAGAACATTTTAATTTATTTAAACTTTATATAACAACCTCTAAATTTATTTAAAAATTTTAAAACGGAATGATTTTCTGTGTGTGTTTCTGCCCTGATCAAGGAACTGCATTTGCACTAAAAAGCCATTATTTCTGTTAGTTTTAATAACTTTTTTTATGTTTTAGTCTCCGAAGAGCAATTTCAAACAAAATCTTCTGGTTTAATTTACAAACACTGAAGCGAGAAATAATCGGATTTCCTGGTGAAGCTCCGTCTGCTTATCCAGAGCGTTCCTGTTGCGCGTCACCTCGTGCGCACTTGGTTGCCCATCTTTGATGCTAACCAGGCGGAAATATGACAGAGTTGTTATTTCGACCGTGATGCATACATCCACACGCGTCAAGACGCCGGAAATGAAGATTCTATTTCCGGCTTTGACCCTTGGCCGTCTACGAATTAACATACGACAGCTCTTCGCTGCTAATTTACGGCTGCCACGTGCCAGACTCCGCATCTGACAAGAAGCAGAGAAGCGTTTCATCAGCTAGCGTTTACACTTCGTAAGAAAAAGGGTCCTCTGCTAACTTTTTGACACGTGATTTCGATGTTTCGCATACGAAAACTTTCGGTATACGATAATAATTTTTTCAGTTCAAAAGGGCTTTGTTCCCGAAGGACTATTATTTTAGTTTTGCGATTTTACGTCGGAATCCTATAAACGGCTTATCACTTTTCAAATCGTTACCATCAAATACTATCGCCCTGTATTATATTTGAAGAAATTAAAATAATGAAGAATCTGCATAAATGTATGTATGCTTCTCGCATTATGATAAAACAGCGGTACCTAGAGCCATCCAATTTTGAATGACGTAATCCTACTGCGAATATGGGCGTCTGGAAGCTCAAATTTGAAATTAGGAATTTGTTTTATTATCGATTTCATATTTCGTAAAACTTGAACGAATTTTTGATTAAAAACTCAACGATTTCAAAGCGAGCAATGGCAACACTATGCGAAAAAAAAATTATCTCCAGCGCGCGAGACTGTGTCTTGGAAATTTTAAAGTTACTCTCATTTTTAAATTATTTTGCGATATTGCTGATGAACTTAATTTTATGGTTTAAGTGCGAAGAACATGAAATTTAATTAATAAAGGTAACGCACAAATCGTTTACAAAACGCCAAACCGATTCAGTTTGAGTTATGACACCTCTCATGAATAAAGTGTTTTATCTTTAATTCTCCAAGATAATTATTTGCTACTTTGGTGTTTTTCCTGGCATTCAGCAAGATGAATCGTTCCTGCTCTTGCCAGTATCCTCAGAGATTCCCGACTGGGCCTGGCATATGATGAAGTCCGAAGATGAGAGTTCTCCACACGAGGTAGAACTGAAGAGGTGATACGAAAAGAAGCCGTTTGCTTCGATGTTTTGAAAGCAACGCATGAGACTGGTCACTTGGTGGTGGCGAGTCCGAAACTCCTAACTTTCCAACTACTGTACAAAGTAAAACATACAGAATACAAACAGTAAAAGAAGAATCAAGAAAAAGTTCACTATTTGCATTATATACAATAGACAGTCAGCTCTATAAGTGTAAGGATCTTAAGTTTTACTAACGTTTATTTTATTTTAAATCTTTACTATCACTTCTTATTTTCTACTTCCGGCCAGAATTATAAGCGTGAAGGTTTTTATGCAAAGTTTGTCTGGCGAACGCCAAGTATTTAAGTGTGGCCTTTTTGCCAAGCGTAAGAGAGGAAGCAGTAAGTCAACGCAGGCCGCTTACCTTAGAAGTTACGCAGTTGCTGTTCGCCTTCCAGGCCAGAGGTTTTAATCCTCTTGATAATTTAAACGTATTGTAGTGTTCACAGTCTCTGTGCTACATACGCTTCCTGTTATTATAAGGCCAATCTTCCACGTGTATTATTCTAAAGTTAAATTAGAGTTTAGTTTTATTTTTATACTTTTTTACGTTAGACCCCGAGTGGAGGGTCAGTGTATTCCGAAGTACGGAAGTTATTGTATATAAAGAAAAATAAAGAGTTTTGTATACCCTTCGTCTGTATCCTGTCTACTTACCACAATTAGTGAACATAGCTTTAGTAAGTAAGCTCTCTGTTCCGAGTCAGGTCCTTGTATGTTCCCGAAGAAGGTTAGAAGGAATATTGAACCTGATAGTGGCGCCCAACGAAGAAGAATAACCATGGCCGAGTTTCAAGAAGAACCTGTGCTGCCTGCAGAAACGGCTCAGAATCCAGAAATGCCAGCTGCCGCCCTGGAAGGATTCGGTTACATCGTCCAGACCATGCGCGCTTCGATGAAACCAGAAGCAACGTTTAACGGAAACTCACCGGTAACCAGTTTTTTGGAAAAATTGGATGACCACTTCATGCTCTACCCCGTGCACGAGTTTCAAAAAGTTACCTTGGCTACCAGCGCTTTGAGGGGCCAAGCGCTTAACTGGTTCAAATGTATCGGCAGAAGTCTCTTGGGTCAAGCAGGAAGTCCCACCTATACTTACGAAAATTTCAAGACTGCCCTACTAAAAGCCTTCCCTGTTGTAAGGGATTGTGCGAAATTAGAAACGGAACTTTTCAGTATATATCAACAAAGAATCGAAAACCTCTCGAGCTTTATTTTAAGAAAAATTCACGTTTTCAAGCTCTTGTATGGAAACCGTCCGGATCCTGAAATAATTCAAGTGATTTTGCCGAGGTTACTGCCCCAAGTGCAAGACTTTATTGAATTAAGAAATCCGACTACACTGGAAAAGTTATTTGAGCTAGCAATCCAGTTTGAAAGTAGAAGAACGGCGGACGTCGAAAGAAGACGCCAATATCAACAGCGAAACCAATTTGGTACGCCAAGACTACAGCAAACTCAAGCACATGGCTACGGAGAAAAAGCGAATCAGTGGGCAAGGAAACCCGAGCATTCAAAAACAGCCGGCGAACGTCGACAGTTCAATAGCAACCCAAGAAAAAAGTCTCAAGGCCAGGGGAAAAAGAAGGAAAGCACGGAAAGGAAAAATAATTTAAACTAAAACGGATTTCTGCGGACGAGAGGGTGCGGAAATCCGAAGGCCACGAAAACGCCTCTTCCTACAAGTTAAATACAGTAATGGTGAAAAATTTGACTCTTCCGAAGATTGAAGTCTTGGTGAATAATATCCCGGCCACCGCACTCCTGGATACCGGCGCGCAGTGTTCCTGTGTGGCAGAAGTCTTTTTTAGAAAGTATTTTCGCAAATACCGCATATATAATGCGGATAATACGACAGTATTAGCGGCGCAAGGAGAACAATGTAAGTGCGTAGGTAAAGTACCTTTGTATATCCGTATCAAGGACGAACAAATAAAGGTGATGTTTTTTATAGTAAAGAATTTGCAAGCACATTTGATCTTAGGAATAGACTTTCTTTCAGGCGCACAAGCTACACTGGATTTTAATGAAGCGTCCCTTAAGTTGACAATGAAACCAGTGCGTGTAGAAAAGGTTGAACCGCCAAGGTTAAATCTTGACCACCTGCCTAATGACGAGCAAGATAGAATCCGACAAGTGGTAAGTGAATTTGCTTCGTTATTTTGTGATATTCCAGGATTTACTCAGGTTACTAACCATAGTATTGACACCGGAGATGCATTGCCAGTTCGTCAAAAACCATACCGGTATGATAACAATAAGGAAAAAATTATAGAATGGCATATTACCGATATGCTACGTAAAAAGATCATAACGCCCATCTCAAGAAGTTATGCTAGCCCGGTGGTTTTATGTAAGAAAAATAATGATTATCCTTTAGAGCATCCAAAAAGGTGGAGATTCGCTATTGATTACCGTAAATTAAATTCCATAACGAAATATCCGGTATATCCGTTGCCGATCATAGAAGAAATTTTAAGGAACATAAAATCAACCAAATTTATGACGACTTTAGACTTAACGACTGGTTATTTTCAAATAGGGGTGAGGCCTGAGGACGTGCCTAAGACTGCTTTTATAACCAAGTCTGGCACTTATGCATTTTTGCGTATGCCGTTTGGCCTTTCAGGCGCCCCGGCAACATTTCAGCGATGCATGGACATTGTGTTAAGACCTGTTCTTGGAAAGTCCACATTTATCTATTTAGGCGATATCATTATTACTAGTGATAATCTCGACCAACATATACAGGATTTAAGACAGGTGTTTTCTTTATTAAATGAGGCCGGTCTAAAAGTTAATGTCGAAAAGTGCAAATTTGCAGCCCCTGAATTAAAATATTTAGGTTACAAAATATCGCAAAAAGGGATCGAGACAGATGAATCAAAAATAATCGCTGTACAAAAGTATCCGACTCCAAACACGGCAAAGAAGCTCTCTTCTTTTCTAGGACTTTGTTCATATTATAGGTCCTTTATAAAAGATTTTGCGGCTGTCGCTGAGCCATTGTTAAAATTAAAAAGGAAAAAGGCAAGATTCTCGTGGACAGCCGAAGCCAATAGTGCTTTCGAAAAATTAAAACAAGCATTAACGCAAGCCCCTGTGTTAAAATTTCCTGAAAAGGATGAAAATTTAGAAATTTCAGCGGATGCTTCGGATTATGCGGTAGGAGCGGTACTTTCGCAAAATCAGCAGCCCGTGGCATTTTTTAGCCGAACTTTAAATCAAACACAAAGAAACTATTCCGCGACCGAGAGAGAGGCACTTGCAGTTCTGTTAGCAGTGCAAAAGTTCCGAGTCTACTTTGGAAAGGCGCCGATAACAGTATACTCTGATCATGCGGCGGTAACTAGATTGTACTCAGGGAAAAATTTATCCCCAAGGTTAATAAGATGGGCAATCAAGCTGCAAGAATATAATCTGGTAATCAAGCATACCCCCGGAAAGGAAAATATCGTAGCAGATGCCCTATCACGAATTAAATTAGATGAACAGGGTAATACCGTAAAAGTTGCAATGCTTACAGCGTGTACAATAAATTCCCGAGAAACTGTAATAACAGAACTGGGTAAGGATCCTGAGTTTGGAAGTATTTATGAGTATTTATGAGTATTTGAAGGATCCTGAAAATTTTAACCACCAAGATATTGTGGCGATAAGAAATAGGGCGGCCCATTACGAACTAATAGATGGTCTATTATTCTACACAAAAACTACGAATTCCAACAACGAATTTCGACCTGTTATCCCAGCTAGTCTTAGATTAAATATCCTGCATGAGCTCCATGACAGCCCTTTAGCTTCTCATGCTGGTATTCGAAAAACTATCCAACGCGTACGCGAGGCAGTCTACTTTCCTGAACTGCAAAAGTTAACAAGGGCGTATGTCCAGTCCTGCCCAACATGTCAAGCCGTTAATTATATTAATTTCCACCCGGCCGGGTTTCTAAATAGTATTAAATCCGAATTTCCAAATGAAATAATTGGCATCGATTTATTGGGCCCTTTCCCAAAAAGTCAGTTAAATAAAAGTCGCTATCTCCTTGTTATGGTTGATCATTTTAGTAAATGGACCGAAATTGTTCCCTTAAAACGAGCCTCCGCGAAATTGGTTACCGATTCTATTTTAAATAAATATATTTTAAAATACGGGGCGCCCCTAAAAGTTATATCGGATAATGGTCCTCAATTTGTAAGTAATATATTTGAAGACATGTGCCAAAAACTGGGCATACGTCATTTAAAAATGGTCCCGTATCGGCCGCAATCAAATATAGCGGAACGGGTCAACAGAAATATAGTGAAAATTATCCGTATTTATGTTACAAATTTTCATAAAACCTGGGATAACTATGTCAATGAATTTGCCTTCGCCCTTAGGACCGCAAAACATGATACAACGGGCAAAACTCCTGCTGAGTTATTTCTAGGCAGAAAGATTATAACACCGTTAGATAAACTATTTTATGTGCAACAAAGAGCCCCAGAATTTAAAATGGGTGATATAGAAAAACTAATAAAAGAAGCAAAAAAGAATACGGAAGTAGCACAAAGAAAACAGAAATTATATTATAATTTGAAACGACGGGGAGTAACTTATAAAGTAGGGGATGAAGTTTTAAAAATTAAGCATTCACTTTCTTCAGCACCAGAAGATAAAACTGCCAAATTTTTTCCACGATTTGAAGGACCATATGTTATAGAAAAAATAACTCACGCTGTTGTAGGGTTAAAAGCCAGAAATGGTGAAACCTGTTCCGCAAACATTGATCAAATCAAGCCCTACTTCGATCGTAATAAAATGCAAATTTTTTCAGATCTTTTGCAGGATCCGGCACGGCAGACACCGCAGGTACAAGTTCCAGAGGTGAAAAAACGACAAGTACAAGGGCAAGCCAATGAGAGACAGAAGCAAGTGAAAAGAAAATTGCCCCGCGGAAAAATGGAAGGTAACAAGAAAAAGAAGCCGTTCCACCGTCCAGAAAACAGAGTTCACGAACACCCCCAGAATGAAGAAGGGAGAAGGACGACGTATGTGAAGAGGACCAGGAGAAATGACGGCAACTATAACCCGGCTTTAAAACGGAAGATCTACTCATCCGACAGAACTCTCCGCAGCAAAAGTCGCCGAACTGCGGAAGGGCCATCAGCGGCGGAGAAAAAAGTACAAGAAAAATTTGAACGGCCAACAACGAGGTCCAAGCAGGATCACGACAGAAGTTTCCCGGTTCCGCCCAGACCAGCTGCCATCAAACGGCAAAGACCACAAGCAGAGGAGAAAAGGAAAGTATTCAAGGGTGGCCTTACTGGTGAAAATAGGAAGCTTCCAGAGGAAAGCACTGAAGGGCGAGCCCGTACAAGAAGGAGGATAAACCAAGCTACTATTTGCAGTACCTTTAAAGACTGGGCCCAGAAAAGGATGTCCGAATATTACAAAGATAAGTAAAATTTTATGTTACTTTGCAAACTTAAGTTAATCTTTCATTCTTACTGCAAGTGGCAGATTTCAAGAAGTTTTACCTCATGCGAGGTCTACCTTTATCGCCAAAAGGGCGAGAAATGAGTTGTGACCGATTTTCTTATTATGTTTTTCAATTACTCGTGCGTAAAACTAAAGTTGATGTATAATAGCGTTGTGTAAAGACTTAAATATTGTAAAAAGTTATTGTATAAATTTTATTTAAAACATTCTAGCAAGAAAGAAGTTTTAGTCTGAAAGACGTTTTTGAAATGTAGTATTATTTCAATGTAGAAAGAATTGGCACTTGCTTTGAAAAGAATAGAAGTTAACAATGTACTACTAATGTATGTTTCAAATGTGTAAAATTAACGGCATGTTGATATGTTCTTATATACATGTGAACTGTTATTTTAAATGTTAAGAAATACCGTGATATAGTAAAAGTGAAAGTAATGTTAAAAATTTGTTATTCGTGTGACTGTAAAGATTAAATCATGGCGAATATGTGGTAAAGGTTGAATGATGTAGTTAGGCTCTCTGACGCTACACTTTAGAGTTAGCCACTTTTAGAATAGTACCTCAGGGTTTGGAGTTGAAAGTAGGGTGTGTTAAGAGGTCTCGTTATGTTGAATTTTAACACGTTAGTGTTTTGATTGTAGGAGGAAGTGTGGCACACGTAGACAGAAACACATTCCTGTTTGGTGTTCTTTTACAACACATGTCAGAGAGCACGGGGAGAGATAATTAAAATAGTCATGAATGAAATAAGAATGTTAAGAGAAGTATATTCTATATGTTATTTGCAATGTCATTGTGTAACATTTCATTAAACTAGTTTTCCTTCCAGATCTCTGGAAGGAACCAGAATTGAATAAAGCTCCTGTTTAGATGCAGTACAGATGAAAAAAAAGATTGTTGTATATCCTGGGAGCTGCTATTGTAACAAATTTCTTTCTTTTAAATTTCTAGTTTCTAGGGAAGTTGTGTTTGTAAAAGGTTGGCCTCGCGTTAGATTCTAGAGCTAAAAGTTTTCAACAAGGTCGTTTTAGAGCTCAGTTTCAAACTAATTAACTCTGGCGGGAAGTATGTAAGGATCTTAAGTTTTACTAACGTTTATTTTATTTTAAATCTTTACTATCACTTCTTATTTTCTACTTCCGGCCAGAATTATAAGCGTGAAGGTTTTTATGCAAAGTTTGTCTGGCGAACGCCAAGTATTTAAGTTGTGGCTTTTTGCCAAGCGAGAGAGAGGAAGCAGTGAGTCGAAGCAGGCCGCTTACCTTAGAAGTTTTACGCAGTTGCTGTTTGCCTTCCAGGCCAGAGGTTTTAATCCTCTTGATAAATTTTAAACGTATTGTAGTGTTCACAGTTCTCTGTACTACATACGCTTCCTGTTAATATAAGGCCAATCTTCCACGTTTATTATTTTAAAGTTAAATTAGAGTTTAGTTCTATTTTTATATTTTTACGTTAGACCCCGAGTAGCGGGTCTGTGTATTCCGAAGTACGGAAGTTTTTGTAAATAGAGAAAAATAAAGGGTTTTGTATACCCTTCTTGTGTATCCTGTCTACTTACCACAATTAGTGAACATAGCTTTAGTAAGCTCTCTGTTCCGAGTCAGGTCCCTGTATGTTCCCGAAGAAGGTTAGAAGGAACATTGAACCTGATATAAGAACGGAAAAAAATATCTGCGAATCTGCAGGCATATGGGGGCTAGGAGCTACCTAGCCGATCAGCGACAGTTGCAAAGTCCGGAGTTCGAAAAGGCGGAAATAGCATTTCGCACATGAATACTGGAATAAACGTCCAAAATATACAAAGTACCCACTCAAAATGTTTATAAAAATTCGTTCTATGTGTTGATTACATCAGAAGTATTCCATATAGAGCATAAAAACAACGGAAAATATGAAAATACTTTTCCGTCGAGTCCAAGGGGTCAGTCTATTCTCTCATGGGTCCGCTAGATTCATGCAAATGAGGTGGGCGGCGAAAGGGCGTATGAGCCTATCCTCACTCAGAATCTCGTAGTTAAGAATTTCGGCGAATTTTGCAGGATTATTACTAATCGTTCTAGTAAAAACCTTATCATTAATTCTAGTTGTAAATTCCTTGATGGATTCTAAATTTAAGTCGGAATGGCGGCTTCTATTTCTAACGAAGTAAGGCGCACCAGTTATAATTCTCAGAAACTTGTTCTGGACGACTTGAAGTCTCTTGTAGTTCTTTTCATTAGCATTAGCCCAAGCGGGAGAGGCATAAGTCAAAATCGGCCGGATGGCCGAGAGAAAAAGTCTTTTCTTCAGAAAAAGAGAAAGTTTCTCACTTTTGAGCAGAGGGAACAGCTGAAAGATGATTCTGTATGCTTTTCCACAAACCTGCGCCATATGATCTTTCCTTGTAAAGTTGTGATTGAGTGTGACTCTAAGATAATTTGCCTTGCTAACTCTTGGGACAGGACGGCCGAAGAGTGTGACCTGAGTTTTGATTTCTGCTCTTTTCCGATACTTCCTGCTGAGTAGAATGTTGGATTTGGTGGGCTGTATGCTGGTTTTTCAGAGGCTACACCAGTCCTCAATAACAGGAATCTTTCCTTGGAGTTTTACCAATGCATGGTCAGGGCAAAGTGACTTGCAAACAAGAGCTGTGTCGTCCGCGTAACTGGCCAGGAGGAAAGTAACATCATCTTGAAATTTAGAGAAATCGTTCACGTAAATGATATAACATATCGTACGAATAATACTACCTTGGGGGACACTCGCAAGGATGTTTCTAATGCTCGACGTCGTACTGCCGTACCTGACAGAGAAAGTACGATCTTTCAAGAATGACATCAGTAGTACCAGAATATGTATAAAATTCAGGCCTTATGACATCATCATTACGGTTGGAGTTACCAGTGCCCAAATGGTTGTCCTAACAATGTACAGCTTGCTTAGCCAGAATTTAAACTGAGTTTAGCAATCTTACCGCTCAGTCGGTGATCATCAAAAAAAAAAAAAAAAAAAGAGAAAATTCATTAGGTAAATAGTGCAATTACGCGAAACTTTTGTGCCCTGTGATCTACAATAAATATTTCACAATATTTCGAGGCTCAGGATTTACATTAATATTTCAAGAAAAGAAAAACAATATGCCAAATATCAAGAAATTATACAAAAAAAAATTGAAAGCTTTCAGATTTTATATTGCACCCAACGGGCATTTTTTTAAGTTTTGTGGTTTACCTTTATTTATTAAATAGCATGTTCTTCGCACCTAAATCACATAAAATTCAATTCAACAGCAATATCACAAAATATTTATAAACAGCATAGCCTTAGAATTTCCTATAGACAATCTCAAGCACTGAAGATAATTTTTCCCTTCCAGTCCAGTGTTGCCATTGCTCACTTTGAAATCGTTGAGTTTATTAATCAAAAATTCGTTAAAGTTTTACAAAATATGAAATAGATAATAAAACCAATTCGAAATTCAAAATTTTGTCTTCCAAGTGCCGATGTTCGGGTGGAGGATAACACAGTTCAAAATTTGATTGCTTTAGGTACATTGAGTTCTTCACAGTGCGAAAAACATACATGTATTCATGCAAATCGTTCATTATTTAATTTCTTTAAATATATTACAAGGCGATAATATTTGGTGGCAACATTCTGAAAAGTGATTCAGACTTTTAGAGTCATTGAATGCAATGCAAAATGACGTTTCGAAACTAATAGCCTTTTTGTACTAACGCTACTTTGTACTACAACATTATATTAAGCATTTTTTTTCAATGAAAACTTATCTTTATCCAAATTAAGTTCTGAAACACTTTATGTGAAATAAGGATTTTTATTTAAGGAGTTTTAATATTTATACTGTGCATAGAAAAATTTTCTGCGTTACTTAGCACGTTTTTAAATTCTGAAAAAGGATCGTTTTAATATTGATATTAGTACTGATATGAAATGGAGTACGAACTATTTTTCTAAAACTCTTTTCTATTGTATAGTTTTTTTTTTTTTTTTTACCTTGACAAAGAACTTCTGCAAAATTTCATAAGTCCATTATTTTATTTATGCATATTAATATTATTTAATAAATACCTATACCTTATATCAAAATGTAAGGTAATGTTTTACAGCTATTCCTTTATCCTAGATGCAAAATAGCTAATATTTAGAAAACTTCATATCTGTATTATTCCTTAACCTAAGTATTGGAAATGCGATATTAAATATTGGTTTAACATTCCAAATTATTCCTAATCTCTAAAGTGAACTAACTGTGTTGTGACTTTATTTCCCACTAACATCATTAATTCCGTCATTCTAACCAATTTCGTCCCCATGCTATTTAAACACTTTACACTTAAGTTATTAAATGTCATTTACGATTTCGAAATAACGTTACACATTATGACAAACATTAATTTTATAATTTGGGTTCGTGTATATATTTCGATCGTAATGTCGATTGCTGATGTAATAATAATATGCAGTCATTAAATTTTCGAATAAAATGTATCTTTCGAAAGCATTCAGAATTTTACAGAACTCAGTGAATGATGACTGCATAAATATTTAAAGAAAATGCAGTATTTTTCAGTTTTCTGAAATTATTCTCTTACGCTATTCTGTTCTATTGCCCAATTGCTGGCCGAAGCAGAAAATAGGCTTCTGCAGTGCGTCATATTTCCTTGAAATGACTGTTTCAGCTTCAATAATTGGACAAAATGGCGAAGCGGTGACAATTCGAAGTGACGTTGGAATTGACAGATGGTTGGGAAAGCTTACGTAAACCTGTCTGGTTTTATACCACTTGCGAATAGCACATATGTTTGAGGGAGAAAGATATTTCCTCGTTTTATTGTCCATCAAAGAACAGCCGGAAGTTAGTAACCGTCGGATGAGTTCGGTGAACTCTGAGTCACCTTCAATCTGCTACTCTTTCTTCTCACACCTGAGCAATCTGTTAGGGATTATTTTGCTTTCAGTAATAAATTGTTGTCGACCAGAGATTTAATGAAATGATCCAATAAATTTCATTCTTTCAATAAATATTAAATAAGTCAAAAGACTAAAAAATGTAATTTAATTATTTTGAAATGTAAGAATTGTAAATCGATTAGGCTTACTCCAATTAATGGGAGGGCAAATATTTTTAACCGTGGACCAAAAAAGATCTTTTCAGCGTATCTTGCACGCAGGGCCGTTGCCAGATGTGATGGCACTTGTGTGACTATCTCTGCAGTGTCCGGAGCCGGATTTAAACTTGATAAGGCCCTAAGCTGTGAATGGTTTGCTGAGGGTCATACTGAACGGCATACAAGATCTCAACGTCCTCCCCTAAATAACGCCCGAGAAGACAGACGTATTGGGAGGTCAACCCTGCAAAACCGTACAACCACATAACGGACCATTTGTCAGGAAATGCGCATGTTTTCAGCTCGCCCAGAATCCGCTTGTACGGTGCGTCGACGTATGCAGCATAAACTATCAGCACGGCAACCATTACTTCGGCTTCCCTTGACAATGCAGCATAGAGAGAGACGGCGACTCTGGTGCGCCGAACGAAAGTTGGATACTGGAGTGGCACAATGTCGTCCACGTTCTGCTTGCAGTATTCTGATTCCCGTATACGTGTTTAGGGGCTCCGAGGAGACTGCGCGTTGCCTGCTTGCATTCGATATCGGCATAGGGACGCTGCATATGGTGTGATGGTTTGGGAAGCCATTTGGGTATACGACAAGCATATCTCTAGTTCGGATCGATGGTAATTTGAACGCAGATCGGTCAGATTCTGGAACCTTACATCCAGTGATTGTGCCGTATCTTCGAGGCCTGATAAACGCCATCTTCCAATAAGATAATGCAAGGCCACATGTTGCACGTCGTGTTCTGACCTTCCTCAATATACAGGGTATTCGATTGCTGCCCTGCCATGTACGGTCTCCAGATTTGTTACCGACTAAAAACATCTGGTGATGGGTTGCTGAGAGACTGGCTCACCTTCCTTCTCCAGCTAATAAGGTTGATGAAGTGTGGCATAGACTTGAAGCAGCATGGAATGAGTTGCCCGTTTCTATTATCGAAACCCAGTTCGAGTCCATGCTCAACCGGGTAAAGGCCGTTTTAGCTACCAAGGGTGGTAGATGTTTCCACATTTTTCTCCCCCCCCCCTGTGAACCCCAAAACTGCTTATGAATTTAATCATTTTGTCTTCACGCCATACTGTTTACGTACAATAAATATATTTTTTGTATTAGTTTTCTTTCACGGTATTGCAATTTTAATGGCCCAGGGTGTACGTATCATAGTGTACATACCTGGGAAACATAAGAAAATATTAATATAAGGGGAAATTATTTAAAAAAAAATACTAAATGAGAATTAAATGAAATGGTAGGCTTTTATAAGTATAAATCTTAGTAAAGATTGTACGTATTGTGTGAAGCAAAAGATGAAATATGTACTAAATTTATAGAAGAATTTTAAATATAAAAATAATAAAAATATTTTACAAGAAAAATTGTTGTCGATTCCATAGAAAGATCCTGACTTTTTAATAGGAAACACTCTCTTTCAATAAAATCAATTCTGTCGCATTTCGTCTCTCCCATTTCCGCGTTGATCAGTAATGAAAAGTGCCGATTATAATCTGATGCAATAGCTTCAGACACTGTAGCTTGATTATTTCATTTTTTATTCTTTTTTTGTCCAATGTATGTGGAATGTTATCGATTTTGGCTACTTTGGGTGAAACTGTTTTAAGTTGTTTCCCTGAAAGTTTTATTTATTTATTAGAAAAGGATAGCTAGGTAGAATTATAGAATTAAGTTTTTTTATACAGATAATTTAATGTTCGAAGTTCCAGAGAAGGAATAATTATCTTCTTCCTGAAATCGGAGGCAGCAAATGTGGAAGTCTTTCTTCCCTCCAGCTTTTAGTGATCCAAAATAAATTTTGTATTTGTTTTTTCAAGGTTTTCATTCTTCCAGATTCAGGTTCTCTATTGAAAGTGCTCTTTATTGATTGGTGGGTGAGTTTTCAAATAAATTTCTACCGCAGAAAGCAAGTCATGAAGTTGTTTTGAAAGAAAACTACTAAGAAATTCTTAAACTCTTTTATACTTGAAAGGAATCGAATGAAACGATTAATATTTTTTTTCTTAGTTAGCTTCACTACGATCAGAAATTAAACAAATTTCCATTATTTGCTACGATTACAAAATTCTGGTAATCGGTTGTAAGGGAAAAATAGTGTGCTTATAGATATGAAGGAACAGAAAAACAGTGATTGAAATTAAATTTAGATTCTTGGAACGGAGCCAAAACCTTTCAGAATTTTTTTTTAAAACTGGAGACGTATTGTTCGATTCATGTTGGTATTTAGAAAATATTCATTATAAGGTATTTTCCATGTTCAAAAATAAAAGTTTTTGCCTTTTAGTTTTAGTTTTTTTCCTGGAGGATACCCAAGTTTTAATAGTTTTAATGCTGGATCACTGATAGGCCCCGAATCACACAGACCAAAAAGTGTAAAGCCCACCAAATTAACGTGGAGGTGAAGCCAAAACCAGACAAAAAACTAAGACAAAAACTTAGACTATATTACTAGTATGGGAAGACAAAACCAGTGATATATTCTGAGACTATATTAAGTTATTTACAGATCATCTAATACCTTATTGTCTTTGTCTTTTCTGCATGCCTTCGTGGTATAACAGTTAGCGCACTCGGCGCATATTCGAGAAATCCAGATTCGAGTACCGGCGAGGTTGTTGCACATTTTTCAATATGTTTCCTGTTTTAGTAAAAACCGAATAACTGTACAAAGTGGGCCGAAATAAAGGGTGGTGGATGAGGATACTTCACCACCACGATTTGACGATTGGGTCTCCTAATCCCCATTCGCCCTTTAAAAAGGGGAGAATATAAGGTAGTTTCTTCCTCCTTTTCTGCATGCCTTCGTGGTGTAACAATAGCACATTCGGCGGGTATTCGATATCGAGATGTCCAGGTTTGAGTCCTGGCAAGAGTATTTCTCATTCTTTCCTGTTTTCTGCTTTAAAATACAGGGGTTGGACAAAAATATGGAAACACCTTTGAAAAAACATGTTTCTTTGCTTAATATGGTGTAAGAAACCCGTTGGCATCCAAAACAGCTTGCAGTCTTCTCGGAATGGATAAATACAGTTCCTGTATGTTTGCCAAGGGAATATTATACCATTCTTCCTGCAAAACGGTGGCAAGTTCAGATAACGATGTTGGTGGTGGATAACGAGAACGCACTTTCCGTTCCAATTTAGACCACAAAGGTTCGATAATATTCAGGTCTGGTGACTGTGGTGGCCAGGGAATATGGGACAACTCATCCTCGTGCTCAGAAAACCAGTACTGGACAATGTAAGCTGTGTGAACAGGGGCTTTGTCGTCTTGGAAGACACCATCACCATCGGGGAACAAAGTGTGTACCATGGGATGAACTTGATCGGCCAAAATGTTCACATAAGTCTTGGCAGTCATGTGCCCGGACAAAGTTATCATGGGGCTAGCAGAGAACCACGATATGGCTGCCCAAACCATAACAGAACCCCCGCCATGTTTCACTCTTAAAAACAAGCAGTCTGTATTACAGGCTTGAGATGGCGTTCTCCAGACGTAAACTCGGCCAGAAGTGGGAAACAATGTGAAAGAAGACTCGTCAGACCATATTACTCGCTTCCACTGCTCTATAGTCCAGGCTTTATGACTTAAACACCACCTTTTCCTGTTACAGGCATCAGCATCACTGATGAGTGGCTTCTCGATTGCAGCACGGCCAGCAATTCCCTATTTATGAAGCTCCCTTCTAATTGTTTTGGTACTCACAGGGTTCGGTAACACAACATTCATTTCAGCAGTAACTTTTGCAGCTGTAGTCTTTTTATTTTTCGTCACAATTGCCCTTAATGATCGTCTGTCACGATCACTCAGGACACACTTTCGTCCGCGCTGTGATTTAGCAGATGATGTTTTTCCGCTTTTCAAATATGCGGAATAAATCTTCGATACAGTACCTCTTTAAACACTAAATACCTCGGCTACCTTGCTTACGGAAGCACCTACCATACGTGCTCCAACAATTTGCCCACGTTCGAAGTCTGTTAACTCTGACATAATGCAATGACAACCTCACATAACAGTACTCCGACAACAACTGAACTGTTTAGCACATTTACGAAATTGTATAGGTGGCGTCAGTAGTCAAAAACGCCAGCGCCACCTACATATTTCATTAAAATCAATCTTTCTTTTCAAGCATGCATTTCACAAGGTGTTTCCATATTTTTGTCCATCCATTGTAACTTAATGACTCTACAAATCTTTTTTTAAGAATTTGAGAGGAAGTTTTGATAATTTGTTAGTTAGAACTAGTGTTTTATGTGTCTTAACTAATTATCATGATTTAAATCTTTACTATTACTTCTGCTTTCCGTAGATCTCCCCAGAATGCAAATTAGCTGTTTTGTGTATTTAAGTTGAATGTTTGGTTTAGAGCTTCTGGCAGCCGCGTGTAGCTGCTATTTGCTATCACCATCTCTGCCAAAGTTATAGTCCGCTTTAGCGTCATGCTGGCCGTCGTTTTAAAATAAGTGCCGTTAACTATCTACAGCTCAAGTAATTTATTTTATGTGTAGTCTTAGACTATGTTATCTACAGTGAATTTAACTTATTGCTATGTGAATTTAAATACTCGCAAACAGCAGAAGTTTGTCTGTCGCAGAAGTACTGCCTTTCTGTTTTCTAAGACTTAAATAAAAATAGATTATTTTAACCTTCTTACGAATTTGTGATTTATTTCGGACTAAACGGTATTTCGCCTAGTCTAGTAGTGTCTAGTAGAGTCTGTAGGACATTGACACAAGATTCTAGATATAATAGGACTCTGCAAATTTGTAAAAATTCTGGAAAATATTTTAGTCTAAGATACTGATGCAGTTTTTTCATATCTTATTGTTATATATTTGAAAATCTTCTGTTCCAGCGTAATAAAAACCTTGTTTATTTATCCGTGTGTGGTTGCCTGAAGCAAAGTTTGACTATCAAAGTAGTTATTTAAACTGCGACATATAATTTATAAAATAGTTCTATATTTTTTTTTTAATTTCTAAAACGTCCTTTTTTATTATTATTAGTCCAAAGAAGCTTTGTCCCTGAAAAACTATTGTTTTCGTTTTGCGATTTTGCGTTGAATCACTATAAATGTCCGTTTCACTTTTCAAACTGCTTCCATCCAATGTTAGAGTCCTGCATCATATTTGAAGAAATTAAATAATGAAAAATCTGCATAAATGTATGTATATTTCTCGCATTGTGATAAAACAACGGTACATAGAGCCATCGAATTTTGAATGACGTCATCCTCCTACGAATATGGGCATGTGAAAGATCAAATTTGTTTTATGATCGATTTCATATTTTGTAAAACTTTTAACGAATTTTTGAGTAACAAACTCAAAGATTTAAAAGCGAGCAATGGCAACACTCTACGGGGGGGGAAACCTTTTTATCTCCACGCGGAACTGTGTATCGAAAATTCTAAAGATAGGCTCATTTTTAAATTATTTTGCGACATTGCTATTGAACTGAATTTTACGGTTTAAGTGCAAAGAACGTGATATTTAATAAATAAAAGTAACACACAAAACGTTAAAAAATTGTCCCTTTGGACATAATTTTAAATCTGAAACATTTCAGAATTTTTTTTTTTTTTTTTTAGTCCAAAGGGATTTGAATCCCGAAGGACTATTAGTTTCGTTTTGGCATTTTGCGTCGGACTCATAAATGTCGGTTCACTTTTCAAACTGCTGCCACAAAATGTTTAAGTCCTGCATTATATTTGAAGAAATTAAATAATGAAAAATCTGCATAAATGTATGTATATTTCTCGTATTGTGATAAAACAACGGTACATAGAGTCATCGAATTTTGAATAACGTAATCCTCCAAGGAATATGAGCATGTGGAAGACTAAATTTGAAATTTGAAATTTGTTTTATGATCGATTTCCTATTTTTTAAAACTTTGACGAACTTTTGATTAACAAACTCAAGGATTTCAAAGCGAGCAATGGCAACGTTGTGCAGAAAAAACATTTTTTATTTCCAGCGCGTGAGTCTCTGTATCGGAAATTCTAAAGATATGCTCGTTTTAAAACTATTTTGCGATATTGCTGTTGCACTGGATCTTATGGTTTAAGTGCGAGGAACATGATATTTAATAAAGAAAGGTAACACACAAAATGTTAAAAAACGCCCCTTTGGACGTAATTTAAAATCTGAAACATTTCAGTTTTTTTTTTTTTTTTTTTTTTCCCTTCCAAAGTTTTTTTTTAGTACACATTTGTTCCCAGTGTTTTGTAAAACGTTTTTATGTTATCTCGTATTTCACATTAAACTGTTGTTTCTGTTGATAATTGGGCTTTTCTCGGATGACATTTGCGAAGAGAACTGGACATGAGGTACCGTTTATATTTAGAAAAGCGTTTCAAAATATTAAAGTTGTTAACCTGCGTTTTGACTAGCGATATAGACTATGACTTAAGCTGCAGCTTGTTATGTTATATGATAAATGAATCCGAAATATACTAAGTAACTCGATTTTGAAACTTTAATACGGCTCGCTAGACAAAAATGCTGTTTATATTCTGGTAGGTTTGTGAAGGCCTGGTAAAGTTAAAAAAATTCCTTATTAGGAAAGTGTAGAACGAAATACGTTATTTTTTATTTAATAAAATGTTATTACAGCTATTACTGCTAAAAATGTAATATTTGTAATGACGCTAAGAGAGTCTTAATATTTGCTTTAACTCTATTCTCTATTTAATGGCTTAACGATGCTAAAGCAGAATATATTGAATAACTGTGCTTCTCGGGGACAGCTGCTTTGACTAGTCAGCTTGCCTCGGGAGGGTGCTGAAGGACAAGGCAGTGTTGCTAATTAACATAATATGACGGCACGTATTGTGTACATTACAATTCGATATAGTTTGGTTACGTACCTTCGTGTACTAATCAACTATGGTTGATTTATGCGATCGCATCTGAGTCTTTGTGGGCATATTTGGCGAGAATAAATCATAAGTTTATATTCAGCGTGATAGCTTTGCATATGCGAATGCCTTAGTATTGTAACCGAGTCGACAAGCGGCCGAGCGGTAAAGCCACTGAACACTGGTAGTTTAGTCTGTGGTTCAAATCCCAGCGAACGGGCTGGTTGCATGGTCGTTTTCGGGATTTTCCCCATGTATAACGTGTATATAAGCCAGTTTCTCTTAGATAGTCTTCCACGAAGGCATCCTTCCTCCCAGGCGGCTAGCTCTCGAGTGCTTTGCCGTAAACAAATAAAGCAAACCAAAATTGCATCTGCGAACGACATACACGGAAAATAAAATGCTTGCAAGCTTTACTTACAAAGCAGCTTGTAGCGATTTATCGATGATGAAAAAAATTTCAAAGTAAACATGTGAAGGTAACATCTAACTTTATCTCGATACAAAACGGAAAAAATTTCGAAACTCATTTCCAGAATAAAATCAAAAAAAAAAAAAAAAAAAAAAAAAAATCTGAAATTTTTCAGATTTTAAATTACGTCCAAACGGGCGTTTTTTTTAACGTTTTGAGTGTTACCTTTATTTATTAAATATCATGTTCTTTGCACTTAAACCATAAAATTCAGTTCAAGAGCAATATCGAATAAGAATATAATTCGTTGCCATTTCTCGCTTTTAAAGCATTGAGTTTGTAAATCAAAAATTCGTTAAAGTTTTACAAAATATAAAATCTATAATAAAACAAATTCCAAATTTGGGATTTCAGATGCCCATATTCGCAGTAGGATTTCGTCATTCAAAATTCGATGTCTCTATGTACCATTGTTTTATCACAATGCGAGAAATATACATACATTTATGCAGATTTTTCATTATTTAATTTCTTCAAATATAATGCAGGACTCTAACATTTTGTGGCAACAGTTTGAAAAGTGAACCGACGTTTATGAGTCCTACGCAAAATGCCAAAACGAAAGCAATAGTCCTTCGGGACTGAAATCCCTTTGGACTAATAATTTTAAAGAAAAATTTTAAAAAAATTTAAAGCTGGATAGAACTTTGTATTTCATTATAAAAAGTCTGATATGGACACCCCGTGATTTCCTCGTATGGCCTGTTAAATTATACACATTTTTTGATGCATTTCATTTCGCCTTATTTCATCGAATTATTCCAACTTAATTAGCCGCCTGCTCAAGGCAAGTTGAAAATGACATCAAAAATTGCAAATTTTGAAATATCCCGGTCGATTTTTGCCGTACAGGAGTCAAACTTCTTACAATTTTATTTTTTCATAACGTGTATAAAACAATCCCACATATATTTCTACGAACAGGGAAACCGTATTAAAAGTTATATTGTGTTATTTGTCCAAAATTACACACTGTCGTACACTGATGACAGCGAGAGTGTTCGAGCGAGCCACTAGTTAAGTACACACAGCGCCCTCGCATATTTGCCTATATGAAATCAGTTTCCTGAAGTCTTCTCTACCTCCCCACGAAATCTGAAGGATAAGTTTTGAAGTAGTTATATATTTCCAATTCCATATCTCCAGTCATATGTTCCAAAAGTGTTTTAAATGACAAAAATATTCATATTTTGGCAATGTCAAGTTAATATACAGGGTGATTATAAGTAAAGTTCCAATTTGAGATGGTCGTAAAAGGAAAACTATTGGTCCAAATGTTATCAAACTTAGTAATCGTATACAGGAAGTTATGGGAATTTATTTTCCTCGAAAAAAAAAAAGTTAAAAATACTCACCACATTGGAGAAATGTCATTGTATGCAACATTGTTACACGAAATAAGAATCGGAATCTGACTTAACCTTTAGGTACACCAGTTTAACATGTTGTATACTCTTTCGAAACATTGACCTAAATGAAATTACCATTTCAAGGCGATAAAAGTCGAGTGAGCCTTTCGTGTAACGGAGAAATTCGTCCGTGAAAACCACAAATTAGCGATTAGAAAATGCGAGATCCCAAATCACTTGCAAAAGTGTACGCATTCCGGAAATCGTTTTCTTACAGATCGCTAATTTGTGGTTTTTGAAGTCTGAATTCGGCCCTAAGACATGAAGGTTTTTTACGGTTTAAAACGGTTTTCTACGGTTTAAAACAAACGGTTTAAAACGTTTACTAAAACGACCGTGTTTTGGGGGTTATGCAACACCGCAATCGCTTGTAATTGGCTTACGGCAGGAAGAAGCAAATGATTTATGCAAATAATCTAAACAATTTCCAAAATTAAAAGACGCGATACACCGACATGTCCATAAAATTCCTCCTGGTATGCTAAGAGCTGCTGTTGAGAATGGAGTAATACAATTTAACTAGCTTCCAGAAAATTATAGTGGGCCACACTGAGTATGCTTTGTAACACGTTTCAAAAACGATTAAACACATTTTAAACCGATGTCTTCATGTCTTATTTCGTTTAACAATATTGCATATAACGCCATTTTTTCCCTGGTGGTGATTTTTTGAACTTTTGTTTTCTTTCGCGGACAATAAATTCCCGTAGCCTCTTTTACCTGATTACCAAGTTTGCCTTTTATGATCATCTCAAAATGGAGCTTTAATTATAACCACCCTGTGTATATATATATATATAATTTTCGAGAAATAACGAAAACTAACTTTTAATGAGGTCTCCCGTTTCTCATATTTGGGAAAGTTTAATACTCTTTATGAAAAAATAAAAATGCAAGAAGTTTGATTACCTTATGATAAAAATTGATCGGGATATTTAATATCAAAATTTTCAGTTTGCCATTTTGTTTCTCATTCTAGCTATGTCATTTTCAACTTGCCTTGAGGAATCGGCTAATTAAATTAAAATAAATCGAGGAAATAAGTTCAAATGAAGTGCATCAAGAAATGTGTAGAATTTAATAAGCAGAGCAAGGAAGCCATGTGGTGTCTTTATCAAACGTTTTTGTTTGTGTGAGAATGAATTTCAAAATAATATGCAATATACCAACTTTCTCTCTTATCCTGTGTTATGTCGAGAATTTCAATTATTAATATGTGTTTTAAGTCATTATTATTCTAATATTTTTATTTGTATTCATGTGTATTTTAATCTGGAAAAAGAAGTATTCTTAGGCTCTTAAGGTGTTGTTTAACTTGTTGTTCTTGAATAGGAATTGTAACAAAGGCGAGAGACGGTTGCGAGGACACACATCTGGTTTATGGCCTTTTCACTAACAATGTCGCCCTTTTAGCTCATGCGTGTGAAACGGAAGTTGTTTTCTTGTCGCTTTGTAAGTTTGCAGTTTTATTACTTCAAGACAGTGGGGGTGGCTGGTAATTGGATTTTCGTAAAAGCTTAGTTTCACTTGTTAGTTGGGGGGTCTATTTTTTTTCTCACGTTATGTGAGTGCAGTTGTTTTTCGGATTTCATTGTCAGATTTTCTGGTGTTTGATTCGTCATGGGTGTGTCATTTTCTCAATTTAGATAACTTAAAATTCCGGGATTGGTAAGATTTAATTTTATGATTTTTTTGAAAGCCTATGAACTCACAGAGGCGGAGAAACCGAGTTTTCCTGGGTGTTTGCACCAGGCTAGAGTTCAATTCTGATTCTGATTTTCAAGAAGAGTAAGAGGAGAAAAGCGGGGGCTTGACCCTTCGGGTCTTGCTTCTCGCGAGCCGCGTGAACAGCCGGCAGAGGGTATGATTTTTCTCTCGGCTTTTAGCTGGCGAGAATTTGCGTTGGCATAAGGCATAGAGCTCAGCAGAACAATTTCGATTTCTCTTATCCCAAGAATTGTTCGGCAGATTCGCTTGGTGATCCTGACATCCTGATGCGGTATTCCTGTTTTTTACCGGCTTTGACTTCCTAATTAGATTTTGTTCCAAAGGTGCTCTACGCTTATGGTGAGTTTCGGGGCTTCCAGAATGAAAGAGACTCGTGTAGGACCCTTCTAAGGTGAGCATTGCTGTTTATTCTGCCTGTCCCAGCTGCGTCGATTTTTTTTTTCATCATTCCATGCTCTGGAATTTATTTATTGTAAGAACAGCTTCAAAGGTGTTGCAACCAGGTCATCTTTAAAATTCGCAAGAACTGTCTTGCGAATTTTAAAGATGACAAGAATAAAGGACAGCAGGAATAATGTGGTGCTCGAGTAAACTTTGGACGCTGGACGATCTGTTGAACTATCTAAAACTCCGTATTAATCCGTCGATGATGGCATTCTCGATCTCTTCGAATGGTCAACGCAATGAGTAGGACGATCTGTTGAACTATCAGCACTCCATATTAATCAGTCGATGATGGCATAGGATTTGAATGTATGAACTTCACCCTGTGAGTGAATTTTTTTTTCTGTCTTTTGTATTTAAATTGTAACCGAGTAATGATACTATATTAATATACGGTACAACCGCCTAAATTGTGAGTTATGTAATGTTAAAAAAAATTAGTACCCTAACATGAGTATAAGATTTAAAATGATATATATGTTAATTTACATCTTAAGGTTAATTTGTAGGGGACTGATCAGTTTACCTAGTTATCATATGTTTGAATATTCTAGAAATTAATAAATGTGTTTGATATGTATTTTATGTTTCATTTGTTTAATTTAGTGTAGTTTCTGTGGTCTGTCATGTCCCTCTATTTGTTTGAGCCGGGGGGTGTTTAAGAAACATGGAGTTATTGATTTTCCCTTTACATAGGTTACTCACAACGCAAACCTAAAAGTTAAATTGTACTATACCACTATACGATTGATTGATAGATATGATATACGATTGATTGATAGATATGATATACGATTGATTGATTTGATTGATTGATAGATTTACTATACGAATATTTATAAGAATGTCGAAATGATATATGAATATTATGAAATAGTTTTTGAATGTGAATTATCTGATTTTGATTTTTGATTTTTTTTTTTTTTTTTTTTTTTTTTTTTTTTTGTTAATTTATCTGGCACTCCATGTTTCTTAAACAATCGTATAGTGGTATAGTACAATTTAACTTTTTAGGTTTGCGTTGTGAGTAACCTATGTAAAGGGAAAATCAATAACTCCATGTTTCTTAAACACCCCTCGGCTCAAACAAATGGAGGGACATGACAGACCACAGAAACTACACTAAATTAAACAAATGAAACATAAAATACATATCAAACACATTTATTAATTTCTAGAATATTCAAACATATGATAACTAGGTAAACTGATCAGTCCCCTACAAATTAACCTTAAGATGTAAATTAACATATATATCATTTTAAATCTTATACTCATGTTAGGGTACTAATTTTTTTTAACATTACATAACTCACAATTTAGGCGGTTGTACCGTATATTAATATAGTATCATTACTCGGTTACAATTTAAATACAAAAGACAGAAAAAAAAATTCACTCACAGGGTGAAGTTCATACATTCAAATCCTATGCCATCATCGACTGATTAATATGGAGTGCTGATAGTTCAACAGATCGTCCTACTCATTGCGTTGACCATTCGAAGAGATCGAGAATGCCATCATCGACGGATTAATACGGAGTTTTAGATAGTTCAACAGATCGTCCAGCGTCCAAAGTTTACTCGAGCACCACATTATTCCTGCTGTCCTTTATTCTTGTCATCTTTAAAATTCGCAAGACAGTTCTTGCGAATTTTAAAGATGACCTGGTTGCAACACCTTTGAAGCTGTTCTTACAATAAATAAATTCCAGAGCATGGAATGATGAAAAAAAAAATCGACGCAGCTGGGACAGGCAGAATAAACAGCAATGCTCACCTTAGAAGGGTCCTACACGAGTCTCTTTCATTCTGGAAGCCCCGAAACTCACCATAAGCGTAGAGCACCTTTGGAACAAAATCTAATTAGGAAGTCAAAGCCGGTAAAAAACAGGAATACCGCATCAGGATGTCAGGATCACCAAGCGAATCTGCCGAACAATTCTTGGGATAAGAGAAATCGAAATTGTTCTGCTGAGCTCTATGTCTTATGCCAACGCAAATTCTCGCCAGCTAAAAGCCGAGAGAAAAATCATACCCTCTGCCGGCTGTTCACGCGGCTCGCGAGAAGCAAGACCCGAAGGGTCAAGCCCCCGCTTTTCTCCTCTTACTCTTCTTGAAAATCAGAATCAGAATTGAACTCTAGCCTGGTGCAAGCACCCAGGAAAACTCGGTTTCTCCGCCTCTGTGAGTTCATAGGCTTTCAAAAAAATCATAAAATTAAATCTTACCAATCCCGGAATTTTAAGTTATCTAAATTGAGAAAATGACACACCCATGACGAATCAAACACCAGAAAATCTGACAATGAAATCCGAAAAACAACTGCACTCACATAACGTGAGAAAAAAAATAGACCCCCCAACTAACAAGTGAAACTAAGCTTTTACGAAAATCCAATTACCAGCCACCCCCACTGTCTTGAAGTAATAAAACTGCAAACTTACAAAGCGACAAGAAAACAACTTCCGTTTCACACGCATGAGCTAAAAGGGCGACATTGTTAGTGAAAAGGCCATAAACCAGATGTGTGTCCTCGCAACCGTCTCTCGCCTTTGTTACAATTCCTATTCAAGAACAACAAGTTAAACAACACCTTAAGAGCCTAAGAATACTTCTTTTTCCAGATTAAAATACACATGAATACAAATAAAAATATTAGAATAACAATGACTTAAAACACATATTAATAATTGAAATTCTCGACATAACACCTGTACTGAGTGTTAATGAGCATAAGTACCTATGTATTCACAGGACACTTTTCCCTAGCAGTAGCTTTGAATCCGGGATTAACATTCTGCAAAGAGATTATAGGTTTATACTGCAGTTGCCCTGTTCGTTTGCGTTCAGAAGTTGTTTGTTCATTAGTATTCGCAAGTTACATACTCGTATATTTGGGTTTGCTTTCTGATCAAGTATGCTTTCTCTGCACCAAGCTGTCAAAACGGGATTTCAAATGATAAAGATTTTAGTCTTTGCAAAATCCGTTCTCTTATTAATCTGTTATTATAATGGTCGGGAAAAGGAAGAGAATTTTGAACATCTTTTAAATTTTTTTGAGAAATTTAAGACTTTTACTCAATAATTTTAAGTCAAACATTGATGCAGCGGTTTTCATCAAGCTCATTGAT
Organism: Stegodyphus dumicola; assembly: GCF_044657685.1. Classification (NCBI taxonomy): domain Eukaryota; kingdom Metazoa; phylum Arthropoda; class Arachnida; order Araneae; family Eresidae; genus Stegodyphus; species Stegodyphus dumicola. The sequence continues at coordinate 57,281,918 of NC_140770.1, read as the reverse complement.
CTCAATAAGGATATTCATTTGCATTAGATACATGTTTTATGAAATCTGTATTTCTGTTGTTATTGACAAATACTTACTTGTCTGACCTGTAACGAAAGTTCTATATCAAAATCGAATCACTCATAATCCAAAGGACGAGATGCATGGCCTGGAGGGTTTTCCATAAATTTTAATTAAACTTAATATTTACATATATACAATGTAGGCTAAAATGCCTGAATCGAATATTTAATGCTCAAGAGGCAAGAACTGAATAGTTCCAGCTTAAATCTAAATCGAATTCTATTGCGTAGTGCATCGAAATTCTACCTTCAAGAAGAAGAATATTTTTTCAAGTCACGTGTTCAGAAGGGGAAAGGTCAAGTAAGCCAATAGATGGACTCCTAACGCCATCTCTTGGCGATATCAAAGAATATTCCTTAACAGACCTATAGTCAGCCCACACCCACGAAATTCCTCGTTTCAAGTAGCGCAAGATGCATCTGCCGTTGGCAACAACCTTGAGCGCCTTACAGGAGGCAGTGCGCGTTCAAAACCCTCGGACCCTCCGAGGGCCATCCACTCCTCTTTCCCTACCACCAATCTCCCTAGAGGACTTTCGGCTCGCCGCATATTTAGAGTGCCTCCATGCCGCACGACACTATACATTTACAAACATCCATGCCTTCTGCGAGATTCGAACCCTCGTCCTTCGGCACCCTAACCACTATACCGGTTGAGCGGCTCTGTACATTGCCACCAAATATTATCGCTCTGTATTATATCTGAAGAAATTAAATAATGAAGAATCTGCATAAATGTATGTATATTTCTCGCATTGTGATAAAACAACTGTACCTAGTCAAAATTTGACTATCGTAATCTTCCATAGAATATGGGTATGTGGAAGCCGTAATTTGTATTTGAAATTTGTTTTATTATTGATTTCATATTTTGTAACACTTCAACGAATTTTTGATTAAAAAACTAAACGATTTCAAAGCGAGAAATGGCAACGTTGCATAGAAAAAACATTTTTATCTCCAGCGCGTAAGACTACGTATCGAAAATTCTAAAGATATGCTCAATGTAAAATTATTTTGCGATATTGCTCATGAACTGAATTTTATGGTTTAAGTGCGAAGAACGTGATATTTAATAAATAAAGGTAACAGACAAAATATTAAGAAAACGCCCCTTTGGACGTAATTTAAAATCCGAAACCTTTCAGATATTCTTTTTCTTTTTTTTTAATATAAGTGGAAATAAAATAGTTTAGAGAAATTCTGAAAGTTTTGAGTCATAATTAATTCAAATTTCACTGGATAATACGTGCATAGTAATAAGTTTATGAGGTCAAAATTAATGGACCGAACACTTCAGATGGAATCCCTGTGTGAAAGTAAATATTAAAATCAGCATTGATTACCACCTATTTATTTAAACTCTTTAAAAAGACCCTTTTTTTTTTTTTTTTTTTTTTTTTTTTTTTGCTTGCCCTGTTTTTTTAATACACTTAACAAATGAGATTTAGTCTTTGCAAATATTTCAGTATATTTTTAAATATTCTTAAATATTTTTATTATATTTTAAAATATTTTTAGTATATTCTGATTTAAAATTATTTTCTAAAAATATCATATATTTTAATTACGTATAACTATGTTAATTATTTTTGTACGAATCAGCACAACTCCTAAGGTTTAAAAAATGCAACATAAGAAACTGCTTTTTATTAAATTAAATATTTCATACTCTGGACAGAGACATATCTACGATGTATTAAATGCCAACAGAGATTTCCGGTTCACTGCAAATCATCTGAACAAACTCTAAATATGTGAAAACAGCTGTTGCAAAATTCAAATTGATTTTATAAACTGTTAGTTTGGGAATTAAATTAACGATTCTGAATAAAAATTCCATGCAAATAATTCAGCACTGCGTCATGAAATATGCATGATTCGTATGATGAATATTTGCTGCAGTATAGAAGGTAAACTCTCCAAACTTTTGTGATTTTAACCTTCCAGAATTTTTTTCGTGACTGATTTAAAAGTAAAATTGTGTAATTATTTTCTTTTCTCATTAATATTTAAAGCATTAAAATAATCTATTTTTCCCACATGAATGTTTCGCCAAGCAAAGACAAGCATAATTAGTGATTCTTATAGGAAAAACAGCTTAAAACTAATAAATTTCAATTTGTTATATATCAAAACTTTACACTAAGATGAACTAAAAATTTCAGCCTTTTGATTATTGCATCACAAGTAGCGAGAGGGCAAAAAACCAGTTTTCCAAAATTTCAGCTTTGATAAAAAAAAAAAAAAAAAAAAAAAAAAAAAATCATTACATTGTGTTGAAACTCGCGTTTTTTTCGTGTAACTGAATTAATTAGATATAAATCATTTGTTTTTGCTTAGCTAAGAACTGCTTTAAAAAAATGGTTTTAAAAAATTATAATTTTAAGGAAGATTATAGAATAATAAGTATATACAACAGAAATATTTTTTAGGAATAAATAAATCTTTTAACACATCGAATAAAAAACACCTTCTAACAGTGTGTCAAGTCATAAGAATTTGAAAGTTACTCAACAGATGCTGCAACTTTATTTGCAGCATTCTTAAAACTCCGCCATAAATATTGATCTTCGAATTTAGGAATTTAATTCTTCTCTCAAGAGCGTCCCAGAAAGATTCAAAGGAATTCATATTATGGTATTTCTCTCGCCTTCTTAGTATGCCTTTGTGGTGTCGTGGCATGCACTCTGGACGCGTATTTCAGAGGTCCGTGGTTCGATTCCAGGCGAAGGCGTTGCTCATTTTTCATCTCTTCTGCTTCCAAAAAATGCCTAATGTCTCTACAGTGGCGCCCAAACTAAAAGTGTGGTAGATGATAAATTTTCCAAACACAGGATTTGGCGATTGGGTCCCCAAAAATACCCGAGTCGCCCTTTAAAAGAGGGAGTTTATAAGGTATTTCTGACATCTTCCTAGCATGCCTTTGTGGTGTGGTGGTCTGCATGCTGGGCGCGTATTCCAGAGGTTCGTGGTTCCATTCTCGGCGAAGGCGTTGCTTATTTTTCATCTCTCCTGCTTCTAAAAAATACCTAATATCTCTACAATATGACTATTATCTGAACATTCTTCGCCGAGTCGCAATCGGCTGGTATGGCAATCCCGTTAAAATAAATAATTAAGTTATCTCTCTTAAAGATTCTGAAAAAGTAGAAAAATTTGCTAGCCAGCTGTTAGTAGCTGTACACAGAATTTAAAGACATCTTAAGGGGATGTAACGAAACCCGCCCGGATGCGTCTTACATTATCACCAAGCTGTCGCAGCCTTGAACAGAAGCAGCTTTGAAGACTTGCCTCATGTAAACAACATTATATCCGCATTTTCTTTTCTGCCCGCTACAATAAAAGAATTTATCTAGCCTAGCCATGCTATTCAGCGTCATTATTAGAACTTGATTAAAAGCATCTGTGTACACATTACATATAGGGAAAATCACAAAAACGACCATGCAGTCAGCCTGTCCACCAGAATTCGAATTCCAGTGCGAACTACCAGTATTCAAATTCTTTACGGATCAGCCGCTGGTCGGCTTATTTCAGTATTTGCAATAAATATTCTGTGAACAAAGACATCGAGTTTTTCACTAAACGTGGTATTATTTTCACATGATATTAGTTAATTAAATAATGTGAAATATTTTAAGTCATCTTCTGAGAATTTTTATAGCCATAAAGTCTTCCCCCATATGAAGATGTAAATCGAAAGCTGTATAATTAAATCTTTTATCATGAAAGACACAATACAAATTCATTGTTGCGTGCGTACGGGTTTGTAATAGATTGAATACACACAGAACCGATGGTTTGATGCAATTTATTTTACCAAAAGAAACACGTCACAGTTCTAAACCTTTCCACAAAAATACTCGTATAAGCTCTTCAAAGTATCACAGAGCACAATCAGTAGTTACACTTCAAACTACAGTACAACTCCGACTATCCGAATCGCTGATTATCCGAATCGCTGTCAGAGTTTCAGAATTTTTCAGAATCAACTGAAGAAGAGGAGGAAAAGGAAAAAGGACCCTCAAGAAAAGGAAAGGGATGAGACAGGAGAAGATGAGGATGACGTCTCACTTGAAGAATTAAGAAATATTCTTTTTGAATTTTTATTTTTTCCTCAAAGTTCAGAAGTTAGTGCTGAGGATACAGCAGAATAGATGGTGTGTGATTCGTCAGACCCTGGGTTCCAAATTCTAAATGATGATGAACTTATTGAAAGTGTGGGAAAAGAAAGTGTCGAAGAAAAGGATGACCTTAATGTCGAAGCTGAAGCAGACACTGGACCATCAGCTAGTGAAGCGTTTGCCTGCCCTGAATTTGCGTTGAAGTGGATGAAGCGTCAGCCCGAGTGTGACCACATGCAACTTTTCATTGTCAAGAGGATGGGCTGCTTGGACTCTTGACGGATAACACAGTCAAACAGCTTAGTCTAACCGAGATGTCCAGCAGGCAATGACTTTCAGTACTTGTAAGTACTGTACAGTACACTATATAGCATGTACGTAAAAGTTTTGTCTTTTTATTTTAATTAACTAAAACCTCTTTTACTTTAAAAGTAGTTTTTTCGTTCCATTTCAACATGCATTAATTAATTAAAGTGACCCGTTCTTCGGAAAAAATCCAGCTATCCGAATTTTTGATTATCCGAATAGGGTGTGGTCCCAATTAATTCGAATAATTGGACTTCTACTTACTAAGGGCATTAAACACAACTCAATGCAAAGTGCATCTATGGAGCGACTAACTTTTTATAACTTTTTGTCTAAACTAAAATTGAGAAACTGATGTTCTCCCCCGACGTATGTAGTTTTCCCCGACCGTCGAGAAATTGCTAGTATCTTCCGTTTCTCCAAATTACTGGAAGGCTAGTATCTTGCATTTCACGCAACTAGTGAACTTACAGACTTATAGAATTAATTACAGTTATTCAATTGCAATGTTCATTACAGTTATACAGGGACCGGAACAAAATGTCATCAAATGGTCGCCAAGTATGGCGACTGTTAACGATTTCTCGCCAAATTTGGCGACAAAGCTAGCCGTTAAAATAATAGCAGCTTGGCGATGTCTCGTCAGTTTAGAGAGATAGACATTTACTCTGTGTTAAACAGACTTATCTGTGTACTGTTATTTTACCAGCAAAGTTCCGCTTCTTTAGATTTTCATGTTACGTCATACCCGTAACAAAAACGCAATTTTATATATAATTTCACTAAAATCGTTTGCGTATGTGCAAAATTCGCAACAATATTATGCTGCGCAGTTGTTTTATTTCGCTTTTAGTACTGAAAGCGTCTTCTGTTTGAGAATTTATCCATTTCATTACCTACTAATCTCGTGTGGGTGTGGATCTGGGAATGTGCGCAATTTAATTTCCCAAGTTTTCCAGAAGACTGCCTTTATGTCTGGTTACTACGAAATAGATTTTTCTAGAAAGTAACCGCAATTATAACGAGAGGAAACGTTAGTTAATCCTTTTGCAATCTCCATCCATTAAAGATTACTCAGTACGCATTGTGATCATTAACGAAATAGCTTCCTTCTTTTACTTAATATCTAGTTCAGAAATAATGACGTCAAGTATAGAATAATTGTGCGTTTTAAAAAAGAGTTAATAGTCTGTACATTGTTCGCTAATACAATTTCCATTAAAACGGAGATAGAAATTGGCTGCCATGATAATAACTCTAAAGCTTGAGTTAATTACTTTTCAGCGCATGTCATTGTTTCCAAAAAGTAAAGATTAGATAGCTAAATTCGAGTGCATCTGAATGTATTTAAATATTATAACGTTTCATGTTCTTTGGAAACATAAAATGTGCGAAATGCTCGGCGACTAGAAGTGAATTATTATGGCTTTTAAATACCACAGGAAAAGGGTGTAAAGGACGCTTCTATTTAACTCAAAGTTTTAACAAAACGCACCACTCATGCTTGGAAAATATGTAGGCAACAAATATGGCTTTAATCAAAAATAATGAATTGACTTAAATAAGTAAAATAAATTAGCCCAACGGTGAGAATGACGCAACGCCGCAGAATACCACTCTCAGGAGAATCGAAATTAGCAACGTGGCCTTCAGCAGGCAGAACAAGCTCTGTTTCTACGCTCTTAAATCTCCCTTTAAATACTACCTTCTTTTTACCTCATTTGAATATCACGCGAGCTAGAAATTTATATTCTGGTAGAAAAATGGGAATCAGGCGTATAGGAAAGCGGTTTAATATAAAGTAACTTGTTAAAGAACTAAACGATATAAAGCTTGAAAGTTATTCCGTTAATTAATCTAACACTCACGATATATTTCTATGAAAAATCATTAAAATGATAACAATTACTGGAAAAATCTATTAGTCTAAGAAAAAGTAGATTTTGTCTTTCGCTGAACTAGAACTTTCCGTCGTCGCCGTTTTGCCGTTGCCCTTTCGTCGACAGGACAATCCACCTGCAGTTGATTCGCCGTGGATCATTTCGCCTTCAAGTAGAAATGAAATATGTAATAAAGGGTGCTTATAATACATACAGTGGTGGCCAAAATTGAGGACACTTTTGGAAATGTTTATGTTTTTGAACTTTGTATGCTTATAGAAAACGTTACGTTTCACAAAATGCAAACTTGTATATATCATTTTAAAGATAATTTATTACTGAATTCAATACAAAACACAAAATTCAATTATTTGCAATACAAAAAAAGTTAAACGATAATAGTTATCGATATACATTAGATAGTGACGATTGCAGTGAGTTATCAGTACTTAGTAGGGTACCCTTTATTTTTGATTACAGCTTCACATCGAACGTTTCATTGAGCTGACAAGAGTTTTGAGCTCTTCTGGATGATGCCAGGAAACAATTATAGCCTCAATTAGTTCCCTTTTATTTGATGGGCGCCTCATTCGGACAAGAGTTTTCAAACGGTGCCACAAATTTTCGATAGGATTGAGGTCAGGACTGTTTCCTGGCCATGACAACAATTTAATGCTCATTGTACGAAATCACACTTTCGATATTTTGGCCGTGTGGCAAGGAGCAGAATCCTGCTGAAAAATAAACGAAGCATTGTTAGGAAAGAGATCTCTGATGGAAGGTAGAAGTTTTGGTTCTAGAATAGCGTCAATGTATTTTCTGGCATTCAGTGTCCCATCGATGACATGAAGGCGACCAATACCATCTGCTGATATGCATGACCAAATCATAACACTAACTGGGTTCTGCACAGCTGCTTGAATGCAATCTGGATGTAGCTCTTTTCCTATTCTACGTCTTACATATTTTCGCCCATCACTACCAAATAACGATATCTTAGTTTCATCACTCCATATAACTTGTGACCACTGATCATCTGTCCAATTAATGTGCTCCTTTGCCCTCTATAGTCTTTTTTTCTTTTTCGTTGCTGAAAATTAAGATAAGGCTTTTTTCGTGGAATTCTACCTCTCAGTCCAACATCTGTTAATCTTCTCCTCATTGTTCTTGAACTGACAGAAACTCCAGCATCATTCAGATCACTTCTGATGGCCGCTGATGACATTTTTCTATCTTGGAGACATAGTCTCCAAGATCTTTTATTCTTCTGTCATAAATAGATGTGGTGCACCTTTTTCGTCCTTTTCCTTCTTTGTTTTTTATTGAATTTGTCTCCTGATATCGTAAACAAAACTTTCGGACTCCAGATGTAGTCACTGAACCACCCACCTGTCTTGCAATTTCAGCATAGGAAAGACCACTTTCTCGTAACACAATAATATTACATCTCTTTCTGGGTGTCCAATCTACTCTTTTATTTGATGTCATTGCTTCTTGACTAAATATTAAAAATTTTACAAAAATTCCTACTTGTAATTGCAGTGTATAAGAAACAGGTCCTCCTTCTACAGAACAAAGAAAAATAATGAATTGTTTCAAGTGTAAACATGATGTCAGCTTCTACTGGCAGTTACTAACATTTGATTGAATCTCAGAACAAGAACAGTGATTGGCCAGGAACGCTAAACATTACAAACCACTTAATAACTGTGTTTTTTATTTATATTAAAGTACATATAACTTTTTTGTATTGCAAATAATTGAATTTTGTGTTTTGTATTGAATTCAGTAATAAATTCTCTTTAAAATGATCTATACAAGTTTGCATTTTGCCAAACGTAACATTTCTATAAGCATACAAAGTTCAAAAACATAAAAATTTCCAAAAGTGTCCACAATTTTGGCCACCACTGTATAATCACTTGTTTAAAATTTGAGAGATAAAGAAATTACACATAATTAATTAGAAAATTATGTCAATATCAAATAGATCAAAATTATTACGTTTCATAATTACAGGCTAAATCTCTTGATGGAACCAAAGTTGTATTATAGTTTGTAAAACTATACAGATACAATGTTTACACGATTCATCAAAATTTCTTAAAATTTTAATCAACTACATCAGAGAAATCTGTCATGCAAACAGGAAATCCACACTTTTATGAAATCTTAATTGAAAACAGAATTATGTACTTTCTAATTTTGTGAACACATTATTCTCTTAAAAATTAATAAATTTATAGATAGATATACTAATGGGTTTACTTTTATGTCATGCTTAATGATATATTTGTGTAAAATTATATACAAAAGCATTATATATATTATACAAAAAATTTTAATTCATTAGTTCTAGGTAATATTTTAGTAATTCTAGAAGATGTGTTTAGTTGCTTTTATCTTTTAAAACCTAAGACACTCAATGATCCTACGAAAACAGAATTATTAACCTAAATAAACGTAATAGAATATGGCAATATGTAATATAAGCATGTGAAGAAAAGTATGTCCTGATATCGAATCGGTCCGACGGCCAAATGGCGGAGATGAATAATCCCATTTCCTACGAGATTGTTACGTTCACAGAAAACCAAAAAAAGTGAACGTTATTTAGTGTTCCTTTCTAGATAAGACACAAAGGTTTTTATTAATAGCATCTGTATCTGTCTGTCGACTGACTGACAAAAAGTTGGAAGAAAAGCATCAAAATCAGGAAATTTTCTAGTTATTTATAAATGTTTGCGTCAGAATTAAAACGCACCTATTTTCTTAAATGGAATACATTTGCAATTATTTAACAAAAAAATAAGTCAATTTGTATCCCCCCCCCTTTTTTTTTATTTTTGTTTTTACTGAAATGCAACATTATATAAACACGTACTTCTAAATACTATTTGTAAAGGAATTCTAAGTAATTTCAAATATTTATTTTTAGTTTCTGAAACAAATTAAATAAATGAAGCTAATGTCATGTCCCAATAAAACTAAATAAAAAACCTAATAGAACACTACATGACTTCCTTGTTCGACCTATTATATTATACGTAGATTTTGCTGCATTTCATTTAAACTTCTTTCCTCGAATTTTATTAGAGAGGTATTCTTCATTCAATTAACTTAGTTTTCACTTCCCGGGAAGGCAAAAATATGTAAAAACTCAAAACATCATTAAAAATTGTAAAATACAGAAAAACGTAAAACATTAAATACAGTTAGAAAAATCACAATTTTTAAATTAAAATTAGTTTCTACCCAGAAGCAAGAAATTCGGCCAGCGTGAAAGAAGCGATATTTTTTGGTACACAAAAGTGAAAGTTTACTGTTAGTCCCACTTGTCAGAAAGACACTGAAGTTGGTGTACAAAATATCTTAACTCTCTATTCTACTAACAGTTTCAAATGTAAACAAATGGCAGCTTCGTTAGGTGTAGTAGCACTTAAACATTTTATCGTCTATAATTTTACAACTATTACATGCACATTAACTAAAGGCATAAAAATCCTGACGGGAACATAAGAACAACGTAATTCAATCCCTTTTAAAACAAAAAATGGACAGTTTATAAACATATGAGCAAAAAAAAAACTGAGCTCACCTAGCCAAGTAACAGAGTGGATATATATATATATATATATATATATATATATGTTGTATGAACTTAAATCCATTTAGTGCGAATACAAGTTATTATTACTTGCGCAATTGCTGCAAAGTTAGTTAATAATAATTTATTTCCTAAACAGTATTGATTAATTGATTATTTTATCTCCTAAGTTTAATTAAAGTAGAATTATTTTAAAAGTGTGCATCCATACTGGTAAGTTATATTTTGAAAGATGTTTTGAAGTAATTTGAAAGCAAAATGTTAATAATGTTTTAACGGGGACTGGAGTTAAATCATCAAGAAGAATAATATTACAATTGTAAAAGGAAAAATTAAAACATGAAATTATTGTCATTGATCGGAAATTAGTTGACTTTTCAAGGGGAACAAACCAACTCCCGTTCAATGAACAATAATTAATAAAAATACGTAAATATGAAAGTGTTTCGTCTTTACTCGAGTTATAAGTTAAAGCCAAACCGGCAATTCTAGTCAGGCCAAATATTTCCGCGAATAGTTGCTACTCAAAGAACTTATTCTCATGAAGCATTTTAGTCAATTCAATTTGGAGTAAAAATCAATTACTGTAGAGAAATCCTGTAAAACTCGAGTAACCGTCCCCGACACTATCATCTTTATGTATTTGAGTACTATATTATTTGTAGAAATTAACATTGGAAATTGTCATTATGAAATCGAAATCAAAGTAAAGTTGAAATAAACATAGAAGATTATAAAAAAGATAAATAATGCAAACTTTGTAAAAACAAATCAAAGAAAACATAAAAATAATATAAAAATAATATAGAAAATAATATAAATAAGATCAGTGAATGTACATGAAGATATAAAGGCCAGAAAGGTATTAAGTAACTTACATCTTCGTGTCTGACTCAGAAGTATAGGGTGTCCGAAAATTCTTAGCGGCAGTAGGGGCTTTGAATATATCAGTCGGTAAGACTTGGGTGAAGTAATTTATGGTAGTGGGTGGGACTTGGAATTCTTGAGGGATGTATTTTGTGGAGTTCTTATCTGAGAGAGACCGTCTGTTAAGATTTTTTCGAAAATACTAGTGAATGGAAATTAATTAATTTCTGGCTAATTGTCGTGTCGCAATGATTAAGAATTTAAGAAAGGAAAAAGGCATTTTCGCTGTCCAAGAGCTAGTAGACAGTCTAAAGGCAAGAAATAGGCCCGCTTTTTTAGTAACAGAAGACAATTAGCTTTTTACAATATATACAATTGAGTAATTACACTATATACAAATCTTTCAACTGACAGTCATCCAACTTATACCGCCTTCTCAGGTTTAGGAATAAATTATCATATCCCTATCAGTTAAATGATTTAGAGTGAGTATTTAACGCCTGCTCTTTTAAGGCAATGGTTGATAAATTGAAAGGGAATTAGATTATTTTTGAGAATTTTGATAAGGATCAAAATTTCGCGTTGTAAATCTATTGTATCTGTGCATATAGTTTTAATTCGTTGTATTTGATTAATTACAGTATTGTTAATTACTTTTTTGGATATGTTGGAGTTCCAATTTATTAATTTGTTAGTATTGAAATTGAAGTTTCTTGTTTTGTCAAAAAGTAAAATTTTTTTGTAGTTAATGATTTGAAGATCTAGAAAGTCTATGCTATTTTGTGAATTATTAGTTTTATTAAGTTTAAGAGAATTCGGATAAATGTCGGAGTTTTCAATTTTACCAAAATTATTAATTGTAATAAGGTCATCAATATATCTGTAGGTGTGTTTGTAGTAATTTAACTCTTGTGGTTGTAGATTTTTTTGGAAGTTAAATTCTTTGACAAATAAAAAGATATTACAGATCGAGGTGCTGGAATGTAAGCCCATTGGCAATCCTCTGACTTGTTTAAAAAGTTGATTTTGAAACTTGATGTAGTTATGAAAAAGTGTGCATTTTAGGTAGGTTTTCCATTTGTCAAGAGTCATGATATTGAGTATATTAGGGAAAAGTTTTGGTAGATCAAGTAGACTGGTATAGATTTCTTCTAGAGGAAGTGAGGTGTATAAGTTTTCAAAATCATAGCAGTTAATGTTTTGGATGTTAATGGTATGAATGGTATTAATGACAGGAGTGTTATTATGAATGATCCAGCAATAGTTATGATTAGTGTTACAATCATTGAAAATAAATTTACAGATTTTATTAAGTTGAATTGAAAAATAATAGTCTATATTTTTCTTGTAATTATTAGTTCCATTAGCTATAAATCTAAATTTTAATGGTGTTTTATGGAATTTGGGAATCGCATAAAGATTAGTAAATCTGTTGTAGTTTGCATTGAAAGTAATATTGAGTTTCTTATGAAAAGTTTTAATCCTGTTTATTATAGATGTTTCTGTAAGGTTGGCTGATTGATAAGTAGTTGCGTTGAGAAGTTGTTTATGAATAATCTCAGTGTAGAATTGTTTTCATATAATGCTAAAGTTATTAGTTGCTTTATCTATTTTTGTAATAGTAAAAAGCTGTTTTAATTTACTAATATCAGATGTAAGTTGCGACCAGTTCAGTGTACTTTTAAATTTGAGGTGACTGATTTCTGTGGATATGCGTTGAAGAATTTTAGCTTTCCATTTTAAGAAGGTATCTATGGGAAAATTCAGTTGATAGCTTGCTTTAACTATAAATTCGTTGATGTTGTTTTCGAAAGTCTTGTAACAGTAATTTGTAGTCATGTTTCTGACTGGTCTAAATTTTGTACCATAACTCATTAGTGTTTTTAGTTGATGGTTTTGTATGATATTCAGGTTGCCAGTAATTATGTGCTGGTGATGAGAATCTACGTAATTACTGTAAATTGGTGTCTTACAATGTCATTCTGCAGTTTCATCTATTTCATGGTGGTTAGTAAGCAAGTTGCTTAAGGTCCTTTGATATTTAAATGCAATCATTGGTATAGTGTCAACTGCGGGGAAGTAATCTTTACAATCTCTGATGATTCTGGAGAAATGAATATTGTCAAACTGCGGATGCAGAAAATTGACTTTAAAATAAATTTTGCGTTGAGTGAGACTATTAGAGAGTCTGAAAAGACTAAAATCAAGAATCATGTCTTTAATGATTTGTATGTCGTCGTAGCTTTCTTGAATGAATTTTTTTAGTTTGATAAGGAATTTATTAGTACAGGAGTGTAACCAGTTGAGAAGTTTCTTGGGAAAGCAGTCTGAGTCAAAAAAACATTTCAATTGTTTTTTCAATGCAAGTGTATTCAAAGTGGATAAAAATCTCGCATTATTTTTTATTTTGCTTCCTCTTTTTCCTCTCTGCGTTTTGATGTTGTAGAGTTTAAATTGGCTGAAAATAGACTTCTTAGAAGTATCTCTATGACAATGTATATAAGTGTTAAGTCCATATGGATAAAGTAAACGTTGTTTTAGTATATAGAGAGATTGCTGAAAAATTCGTGTTTTGTGTTTGGGTATTATATCTAGTATATGAAGTTGAATAGAGTTGAAGTCATGGTGTTTAAAGTGTTCTAATTCTGCTGTATTAAGTTGTGATGGTGTACTTATTTTAATGTTATTTTTTTGTGCGTTGAATTTTTTGATTTGAGCTCTATGGTTATTGATTCGAAAGTTAAGATTGTTTTTAGTCTGTCCTATATATTTAATATGTCAAGTACCGCATGTAATCATGTAAATACAGTTAAATGTTTTTCATAGAAATTGTTTTTTGGGTTTACCTGTAGCAGGCATGGCGTTAAATTTTCAAGTTTGTCATCTAGTGGAATGACATTTAGTGATTTCAATATGAGTTAAACTAGCAAGATATAAAAGTAAGGAGGCTGCTAACCTTCAATACAGTAATGTTTTTGTATAAGAACTTTAAAACTTAAAAAGGATGGAGATAATATATAAAGTGGGTACATTAGGTAAGAGATAAATAGCGCTAATAGCTACTATTTAGCATATCAAATGTTGTATGAACTTAAATCCATTTAGTGCGAATACAAGTTATTATTACTTGCGCAATTGCTGCAAAGTTAGTTAATAATAATTTATTTCCTAAACAGTATTGATTAATTGATTATATTATCTCCTAAGTTTAATTAAAGTAGAATTATTTTAAAAGTGTGCATCCATACTGGTAAGTTATATTTTGAAAGATGTTTTGAAGTAATTTGAAAGCAAAATGTTAATAATGTTTTAACGGGGACTGGAGTTAAATCATCAAGAAGAATAATATTACAATTGTAAAAGGAAAAATTAAAACATGAAATTATTGTCATTGATCGGAAATTAGTTGATTTTTCAAGGGGAACAAACCAACTCCCGTTCAATGAACAATAATTGATAAAAATACGTAAATATGAAAGTGTTTCGTCTTTACTCGAGTTATAAGTTAAAGCCAAACCGGCAATTCTAGTCAGGCCAAATATTTCCGCGAATAGTTGCTACTCAAAGAACTTATTCTCATGAAGCATTTTAGTCAATTCAATTTGGAGTAAAAATCAATTACAGTAGAGAAATCCTGTAAAACTCGAGTAACCGTCCCCGACACTATCATCTTTATGTATTTGAGTACTATATTATTTGTAGAAATTAACATTGGAAATTGTCATTATGAAATCGAAATCAAAGTAAAGTTGAAATAAACATAGAAGATTATAAAAAAGATAAATAATGCAAACTTTGTAAAAACAAATCAAAGAAAACATAAAAATAATATAAAAATAATATAGAAAATAATATAAATAAGATCAGTGAATGTACATGAAGATATAAAGGCCAGAAAGGTATTAAGTAACTTACATTCTTTCTAGTGGGGGAGTTGGCAATGTGTTCTCTTCGTGTCTGACTCAGAAGTGTAGGGTGTCCGAAAATTCTTAGCGGCAGTAGGGGCTTTGAATATATCAGTCGGTAAGACTTGGGTGAAGTAATTTATGGTAGTGGGTGGGACTTGGAATTCTTGAGGGATGTATTTTGTGAAGTTCTTATCTGAGAGAGACCGTCTGTTAAGATTTTTTCGAAAATACTAGTGAATGGAAATTAATTAATTTCTGGCTAATTGTCGTGTCGCAATGATTAAGAATTTAAGAAAGGAAAAAGGCATTTTCGCTATCCAAGAGCTAGTAGACAGTCTAAAGGCAGGAAATAGGCCCATTTTTTTAGTAACAGTATAGTAACAGTATATGTCTGAAGACAATTAGCTTTTTACAATATATACAATTGAGTAATTACACTATATACAAATCTTTCAACTGACAGTCATCCAACTTATACCGCCTTCTCAGGTTTAGGAATAAATTATCATATCCCTATCAGTTAAATGATTTAGAGTGAGTATTTAACGCCTGCTCTTTTAAGGCAATGGTTGATAAATTGAAAGGGAATTAGATTATTTTTGAGAATTTTGATAAGGATCAAAATTTCGCGTTGTAAATCTATTGTATCTGTGCATATAGTTTTAATTCGTTGTATTTGATTAATTACAGTATTGTTAATTACTTTTTTGGATATGTTGGAGTTCCAATTTATTAATTTGTTAGTATTGAAATTGAAGTTTCTTGTTTTGTCAAAAAGTAAAATTTTTTTGTAGTTAATGATTTGAAGATCTAGAAAGTCTATGCTATTTTGTGAATTATTAGTTTTATTAAGTTTAAGACAATTCGGATAAATGTCGGAGTTTTCAATTTTACCAAAATTATTAATTGTAATAAGGTCATCAATATATCTGTAGGTGTGTTTGTAGTAATTTAACTCTTGTGGTTGTAGATTTTTTTGGAAGTTAAATTCTTTGACAAATAAAAAGATATTACAGATCGAGGTGCTGGAATGTAAGCCCATTGGCAATCCTCTGACTTGTTTAAAAAGTTGATTTTGAAACTTGATGTAGTTATGAAAAAGTGTGCATTTTAGGTAGGTTTTCCATTTGTCAAGAGTCATGATATTGAGTATATTAGGGAAAAGTTTTGGTAGATCAAGTAGACTGGTATAGATTTCTTCTAGAGGAAGTGAGGTGTATAAGTTTTCAAAATCATAGCAGTTAATGTTTTGGATGTTAATGGTATGAATGGTATTAATGACAGGAGTGTTATTATGAATGATCCAGCAATAGTTATGATTAGTGTTACAATCATTGAAAATAAATTTACAGATTTTATTAAGTTGAATTGAAAAATAATAGTCTATATTTTTCTTGTAATTATTAGTTCCATTAGCTATAAATCTAAATTTTAATGGTGTTTTATGGAATTTGGGAATCGCATAAAGATTAGTAAATCTGTTGTAGTTTGCATTGAAAGTAATATTGAGTTTCTTATGAAAAGTTTTAATCCTGTTTATTATAGATGTTTCTGTAAGGTTGGCTGATTGATAAGTAGTTGCGTTGAGAAGTTGTTTATGAATAATCTCAGTGTAGAATTGTTTTCATATAATGCTAAAGTTATTAGTTGCTTTATCTATTTTTGTAATAGTAAAAAGCTGTTTTAATTTACTAATATCAGATGTAAGTTGCGACCAGTTCAGTGTACTTTTAAATTTGAGGTGACTGATTTCTGTGGATATGCGTTGAAGAATTTTAGCTTTCCATTTTAAGAAGGTATCTATGGGAAAATTCAGTTGATAGCTTGCTTTAACTATAAATTCGTTGATGTTGTTTTCGAAAGTCTTGTAACAGTAATTTGTAGTCATGTTTCTGACTGGTCTAAATTTTGTACCATAACTCATTAGTGTTTTTAGTTGATGGTTTTGTATGATATTCAGGTTGCCAGTAATTATGTGCTGGTGATGAGAATCTACGTAATTACTGTAAATTGGTGTCTTACAATGTCATTCTGCAGTTTCATCTATTTCATGGTGGTTAGTAAGCAAGTTGCTTAAGGTCCTTTGATATTTAAATGCAATCATTGGTATAGTGTCAACTGCGGGGAAGTAATCTTTACAATCTCTGATGATTCTGGAGAAATGAATATTGTCAAACTGCGGATGCAGAAAATTGACTTTAAAATAAATTTTGCGTTGAGTGAGACTATTAGAGAGTCTGAAAAGACTAAAATCAAGAATCATGTCTTTAATGATTTGTATGTCGTCGTAGCTTTCTTGAATGAATTTTTTTAGTTTGATAAGGAATTTATTAGTACAGGAGTGTAACCAGTTGAGAAGTTTCTTGGGAAAGCAGTCTGAGTCAAAAAAACATTTCAATTGTTTTTTCAATGCAAGTGTATTCAAAGTGGATAAAAATCTCGCATTATTTTTTATTTTGCTTCCTCTTTTTCCTCTCTGCGTTTTGATGTTGTAGAGTTTAAATTGGCTGAAAATAGACTTCTTAGAAGTATCTCTATGACAATGTATATAAGTGTTAAGTCCATATGGATAAAGTAAACGTTGTTTTAGTATATAGAGAGATTGCTGAAAAATTCGTGTTTTGTGTTTGGGTATTATATCTAGTATATGAAGTTGAATAGAGTTGAAGTCATGGTGTTTAAAGTGTTCTAATTCTGCTGTATTAAGTTGTGATGGTGTACTTATTTTAATGTTATTTTTTTGTGCGTTGAATTTTTTGATTTGAGCTCTATGGTTATTGATTCGAAAGTTAAGATTGTTTTTAGTCTGTCCTATATATTTAATATGTCAAGTACCGCATGTAATCATGTAAATACAGTTAAATGTTTTTCATAGAAATTGTTTTTTGGGTTTACCTGTAGCAGGCATGGCGTTAAATTTTCAAGTTTGTCATCTAGTGGAATGACATTTAGTGATTTCAATATGAGTTAAACTAGCAAGATATAAAAGTAAGGAGGCTGCTAACCTTCAATACAGTAATGTTTTTGTATAAGAACTTTAAAACTTAAAAAGGATGGAGATAATATATAAAGTGGGTACATTAGGTAAGAGATAAATAGCGCTAATAGCTACTATTTAGCATATCAAATGTTGTATGAACTTAAATCCATTTAGTGCGAATACAAGTTATTATTACTTGCGCAATTGCTGCAAAGTTAGTTAATAATAATTTATTTCCTAAACAGTATTGATTAATTGATTATATTATCTCCTAAGTTTAATTAAAGTAGAATTATTTTAAAAGTGTGCATCCATACTGGTAAGTTATATTTTGAAAGATGTTTTGAAGTAATTTGAAAGCAAAATGTTAATAATGTTTTAACGGGGACTGGAGTTAAATCATCAAGAAGAATAATATTACAATTGTAAAAGGAAAAATTAAAACATGAAATTATTGTCATTGATCGGAAATTAGTTGATTTTTCAAGGGGAACAAACCAACTCCCGTTCAATGAACAATAATTGATAAAAATACGTAAATATGAAAGTGTTTCGTCTTTACTCGAGTTATAAGTTAAAGCCAAACCGGCAATTCTAGTCAGGCCAAATATTTCCGCGAATAGTTGCTACTCAAAGAACTTATTCTCATGAAGCATTTTAGTCAATTCAATTTGGAGTAAAAATCAATTACAGTAGAGAAATCCTGTAAAACTCGAGTAACCGTCCCCGACACTATCATCTTTATGTATTTGAGTACTATATTATTTGTAGAAATTAACATTGGAAATTGTCATTATGAAATCGAAATCAAAGTAAAGTTGAAATAAACATAGAAGATTATAAAAAAGATAAATAATGCAAACTTTGTAAAAACAAATCAAAGAAAACATAAAAATAATATAAAAATAATATAGAAAATAATATAAATAAGATCAGTGAATGTACATGAAGATATAAAGGCCAGAAAGGTATTAAGTAACTTACATTCTTTCTAGTGGGGGAGTTGGCAATGTGTTCTCTTCGTGTCTGACTCAGAAGTGTAGGGTGTCCGAAAATTCTTAGCGGCAGTAGGGGCTTTGAATATATCAGTCGGTAAGACTTGGGTGAAGTAATTTATGGTAGTGGGTGGGACTTGGAATTCTTGAGGGATGTATTTTGTGAAGTTCTTATCTGAGAGAGACCGTCTGTTAAGATTTTTTCGAAAATACTAGTGAATGGAAATTAATTAATTTCTGGCTAATTATCGTGTCGCAATGATTAAGAATTTAAGAAAGGAAAAAGGCATTTTCGCTGTCCAAGAGCTAGTAGACAGTCTAAAGGCAAGAAATAGGCCCGCTTTTTTAGTAACAGAAGACAATTAGCTTTTTACAATATATACAATTGAGTAATTACACTATATAGAAATCTTTCAACTGACAGTCATCCAACTTATACCGCCTTCTCAGGTTTAGGAATAAATTATCATATCCCTATCAGTTAAATGATTTAGAGTGAGTATTTAACGCCTGCTCTTTTAAGGCAATGGTTGATAAATTGAAAGGGAATTAGATTATTTTTGAGAATTTTGATAAGGATCAAAATTTCGCGTTGTAAATCTATTGTATCTGTGCATATAGTTTTAATTCGTTGTATTTGATTAATTACAGTATTGTTAATTACTTTTTTGGATATGTTGGAGTTCCAATTTATTAATTTGTTAGTATTGAAATTGAAGTTTCTTGTTTTGTCAAAAAGTAAAATTTTTTTGTAGTTAATGATTTGAAGATCTAGAAAGTCTATGCTATTTTGTGAATTATTAGTTTTATTAAGTTTAAGACAATTCGGATAAATGTCGGAGTTTTCAATTTTACCAAAATTATTAATTGTAATAAGGTCATCAATATATCTGTAGGTGTGTTTGTAGTAATTTAACTCTTGTGGTTGTAGATTTTTTTGGAAGTTAAATTCTTTGACAAATAAAAAGATATTACAGATCGAGGTGCTGGAATGTAAGCCCATTGGCAATCCTCTGACTTGTTTAAAAAGTTGATTTTGAAACTTGATGTAGTTATGAAAAAGTGTGCAGATTTTAAATTCACTTAGTGCGAAATCAAGTTATTCTACTACTTGTGCAATTGCTGCAAAGTAAGTTAATAATAATTTATGTACTAATGAATATTGATTATATTATCTCCTAAGATTAATTTGAGTAGAATTATCTTAAAAGAGTGAATCCATACTTAGTAAGTTTAATTTCGAAAAATGTTTTAAATTAACTTGAATGTAAATTGTTAAAAATGTTTAACGGGGACTTGAATTAAATCATGAATAATAAAATTTCAATTGTAGAAAGAAATAAGAGCAAGTAATTAAATTAAATGCAAATAATCATTGTCATTGATCGGAAATTAGTTGACTTTTCAAAGGAAACAAACCAACTCCTGTTCAATGAAAAATAATTAAGAAATAAATAGGAAGGTGTTTCGTCCTTTACTCGAGCAATAAGGCGATGCCAAACCAGCAATTCAAGCTAGGCCAAACATTTCCGTGAGTAGAAGGGATTAAGAACCAATGCAGAGAACCAAAGAACTCATTCCGATTAAGCATTTTATCTAATTCAATTTTGAGGGAAAAGCAATTTCTGCAGTAAAATTGATATTGCTCGAGTAATACCTTTTGTGCGATTGATTGCAACCAAAAATGAAGATGCACAAATACATGTTAGTATAGTCTCATGTGCAAAATTTCAAAGTTCTTAGACAACTTGCTTTTAAGTTATGCGAGATACATACATACGTAGGCACATACGTACAAGCGTGACGAAAGAAATCCCTTTAATCACTCCCTACGTACAGATGTCACGCAAAAGCATTGTTCAAATGATTCTAGAGCAGTCAAATTTGGAAAACAAATGAGGGCCGGTGCATATAAGATCAATTACAGTACCCATTACAGTTATACAGCGACCGAATCAAAATATCGCCAAATGGTAGCCAAGTTTAGCAATTTTTTGGCGAAGTCTCAAAAATTTGGCAACGAAAATATTAGTCGCCAAAAATCATCACCTTCTAGGCGTTTATCTTGCGAATTTAGCAGGATAGCCATTTACTCAGTGTTCAATAGACTTGCCACTGTATTCTTACTTTTTCGGTAGAGCATCTCCTCTTTCAAGCATTTCATGGTGCACACAAAAAATACTACAGTTTTATACATAACTTCACTAAAATCATTTATATATATACAAAAATTCGTAACAGTATCCCCGAAGTCATGTCATCTAAAGTGATGGGTGCCGTCAAAGACTAAAATCACCTGAAACCGTGGATGGTCGCTTTAAGGAAGTTTCAGCAAGTTTCTTTAAGGCGTACATCGGTGTATAAAGCGTATATCGGTGTATAAAATCCTAAGAACAATAAACATATCGGGTAAAAGATGATGCTTTCCTTAAGCTGTTTAGTATGATTTATTTTCCTGTACCAGGAGATGGTAGTCTTAATAGCGGCATATAGTCACGCTGCGCTGGTGCTGCTGCTACTAATAAAGTTTCTTATTCTTGAATTTCTGTTTGTATTTTATAATGCTTTTTACAACAGCAGAAGCCATTTCTAACATATCTCTTAATTATATGCTTGAAGCAGGAAATATATGCAGTATAAATTAGTCCAAAGAGGCTTTGACCCTGAGGGACTATTGTTTTCGATTTTGCGTCGATTCACTTTTCAAACTGTTGCCACCAAATATTATCACCCTTTACAATACTTGAAGAAATTAAATAATGAAAAAGCTGCATAAATGTATGTATATTTCTCGCATTATGATAGCACAACGGTACCCAGAGACATCCAATTTTGAATGACGTGTAAAACTTTAACGAATTTTTAACAAACTCAAGGACAAACAACAAACAAGGATTTCAAAGCAAACTCAAGGATTAACAAACTCAAGGATTTCAAAGCGAGCAATGGCAACGTTATACAGAAAAAACATTTTTATCTCCATCTCGCGAGACTCTGTATCGGAAATTCAAAAGATATGCTCAATTTAAAATTATTCTGCGATATTGCTCTTGAACTGAATTTTATGTTTTAAGAGCGAAGAACATGATATTTAATAAATAAAGGTAACACATAAAATGTTAAAAAACGCTCCTTTAGACGTTATTTAAAATCTGAAACCTTTAAGTTTTTTTTTTTTTTTTTTTTTTTTTTTTTTTTAATTTCTTTCTTTTTTAATAATATAAATAATGTAAAATATTCGTCCTATAAGTGTAATTATTATGTTAACTGTTGTATCATGTTACACATGTGAACGTTACTAGAATTTTCATTGCTCACTTTGAAGATTACTTGGTTAGTTGGAAGGTTACTTGGAAGCAGAAAAGATGAAAAATATGCAACCGCCTTCACCGGGAATCGAACCACGGACCTCTGGAATACCGGCCCAGCGTGCTACCGTTACACCAAGAAGGCACGCTAGGGAAGTGGGAGAAATACCTTATAACTTTCATACAAGATACTCTGAACCTTTTTGAAGAGGATCGCCCACGGTTAGGTACCATTTTGGTTTTCTGTCAAAATGATCATTTTAAAAGCTGGTAACTAAGGTTACTATAATATTACAAGGTTTGCTCTTGTATGACGTCACCGACTCCTAATCTCTTCAAAAGCTACTTCTCTGCTACTTTATTTGTGTCTCCGTTTCTCCCACATCTGGGAGTAAGTGACGTCAGCATTGCGAAGAACTTATCCTTATTTGTCTACTGACCTTGGAGATCAGTAATGGCAGTTATCGATTTGTATACTTGATTTATGCAAGTTTTCTTGAAGAAATATGTTGAAGTAGAAATGTAATAAGTCAGTTTATTCTTAATGTTATATTAACAAACTTAAAAAATTAATTACCAAACTATACAGCGAATATTATATCGAAAAATATAAGCAAATAACTAAATAACGGTAATTACTTTATTTGTACTCAATTTTCTGAGTAAAAAATGTTTTAAAGTATGAAAAACGGATGTTTTTTGTAAAAACGAAAACAAAGTAAAATAAAACTGACGTTACAAATTTTGTCTGGCAATTAAAAAAATATTCACCATTTATTAAAATATAGATCCATTAAATAAGTCTATCCACCTTTGATACAAACTATCAACAATATCTTCAGTCAATTTTAATTATAAAGCTCTAAACTTCTATTTCCTGACGTGAAACCGATTTAATTTGAAACCGTCTACGGTAATAATTACTGAAGGTTTGCAAAGCTTTAAAAGAATAAAAAAAGGATTTATACAAATGGTATTGAACAGTCAGATTGAAGATAAACGCGAAAAAAAAGTAATTGCTTTTTGCGTCACTTCTGTATTGGTGTAGTATTACACAACACTGTCTACTCAGAAAGAAAATGAAAAAAAAAGGGAATGAACAGTATAGCAATGGGATGAATGGATTTAAAGGAAACATTCACAAAAAGAAGCAAATCTATGTGGTATGTTATACGACTTTAGATATATAACTCTTCTCACTTTAACTGATTCAAATAACCTGCACTGAATAAATAATTAAATATCTTTTTCTATAAAAATAAAGTACATTAGTTTAATAGCGACATATCTTGACTGTAATCAAATAATTACTGGACGCGGGCGCTTCCCGGCATACCTGAAAAGATTTAATTTGCAGAATAATTTAGTTTGTAAGTTTTGTAGTGCTGAAGGCTATGCATGACATTTAGTGAAAGACTGCATATTATTGCGACATGTTAGCGAAAAGCATGGTAACACAGAGGAATTTATTGCCGCAGGAAATAGTTTAGTTTTGTAAAGGATTTGATGAACTTTATAAATGGCAATAGAGCAATATTGGGAATTTTGGTTTGATGTTTTTAAATTGTATTTTTGTTTGTCTGTATTAGGTGTACCGCGTTAACCAAGAGACCAATTATTATCGGCTAGGAGAGTTGCAGCACACATTATATATATTACATTACCTTATATATATCCTCTTATATTACATTACCTTATATATCCTCTTAGTTTAAAACTGAACTGTGAATTTTATAATTCAGTGTTAAGTGAACTGTTATCTGCATTTTATTTAAATGTTATTGAGTTCTTGTCTGGATGAAAGTAGAAGTACTATTTTCATCGCAATAACACGTATAAGGAACATTAGACGCGCCTAATAATTAAAATCCACAGAGCTAGCTGTAGGGGTTACTACAAGGGGTGATCAAATGAAAAGGTACGAAACGACGTGAAAACGTAACAGTTAAATATTTGCATATTCTGCCGTGGGAGAGCGTAGAGAGACATCTTGGGATGCGATTGGAATCTCTAACTGGGATCGGAGCATGCGCGGGCGCCCGCATGCGCAGGAGAGAGCAAAGTTCTTATCAAAAGCGGCGTCCAAATGATGCGGCAGTCCGTATGACACCAGGATGGCGTTCTCGTTGCAAAATTCGACGACTACGACTGAGGAGCAGCGAGGTGTTATCCGATTTCTGACGGCGGAAGGTGAGAAACCGGCAGCTATTCATCGCCGGATGGTGACAGTTTACATGGAGAAATGAGTCTCTGACAAGTCTGTCAGAAAATGGAGTGCCCGTTATCGTGCAGGCCGTGAGAGTGTATGTGATGACTTGAGACCAGGCCAGGCAAACACTGTCATCACGAGCGATCCCGATAAGGTGGACGACCTCGTGAGAAGGGATCGGCGTGTCACATTCCGAATGTGACAAATGTGACATTGCGAATGGGGAAGGTGGATATCAACTATGGAATCGTGTGGACAATTCTTCACGACAGGTTGCGATATCGGAAGGTGTGTGCCGCTTAAGTTCCGAAGCAGCTCACCGACCAGCAAAAGGAACTGCGTATGGGGCTAGCACTGCAACATTTGTTTCGGTATCAGGAAGACGCCGCTTTCATCCAGCGGATCGTCACAGGTGATGAAACCTGGTGCCATCACTACGAACCAGAGACAAAGCGGGACAGCATGCAGTGGAAGCATGCGTCCTCACCTCCCCCTAAAATGTTCAAAGCCGTGCCGTCAGCAGGTAAGGTGTTGCTCCCCGTCTTTTTCGACGTTCAAAGTCCGCTACTTGTGAAATTCCTCGAGCACAGAAAAATCCTTAACTCCGATGTGTACTGTGAGACACTTCGATGCCTACGCAGGTTTATCAAGCACAAAAGACCAGGGCTGCTCACGGAGAGTGTGGTTCTGCTCCGTGATAACGCGCGTCCACACGTCTCCAGAGTCACACACATGGAACTGGCCAAGTTCAAGTGGGAGACTTTGGACCATCCGCCCTACAGTCCGGGCATGTCGCCCTGCGATTTCCATGTGTTTGGTCCACTGAAGAAACACCTGAAAGGGAAATGCTTCAACTCAGACGACGTACTCAAGGACTCTGTGAAGGACTGGGTCTCGTCACGGCCACAGGAATTTTGGGAACAAGGAATCCTGCGGCTTGTTCATCAGTGGGATCGTTGTGCTCAGGCCTATGGTGTGTATTTTTAATAAAGTCTACATTTGTGCCCACCGTGTCGTTTCGTACCTTTTCATTTGATCACGCCTTGTATATATAAACCACGCTCTTTCAAATTTAACAAAAAATTCCATTACTTTTGAGAATATTCTTATACTTGTCATTACTGCTTTTGCTTATCCGTGTCTGAAGCAGATGCACTCAGATAATCAGTGTTTACTTTTACAGAGAGCTATGGGCTGCCATGCTTTTTTTTTTTTTTTTTTTTTTTTTTTTTTTTTTTTTTTTTACATTCGTTGTACTATTTATATTTGAGGTGTAAATTGAATAAGATAGCCGTAAAAATAGTTACTGCTTTGAGTTGTGAAAAGGTTCAAAATGTTTGGTTAATTTATTTGCTCTTCTGGCATGTTTGTTCACAACGTTTGTACGATTGTTAATGCATAAAATAGCTAATTCAGTGTCTGGAAACACTGCAAAATATCAAAATGTTTAATTGAATTTTTCTTTGTTGTGAAACTGAGGATCGCAAATATTTGTAAAGCAATTTGGAATCTCAAGTTTTAAGGATTATTGGATTGGATTATTCAATTTTGGCAAAGGGGAGGGATGCCTTCGTGGAGGACTTTCTAAGGGAAACTGGCTCGTATACACGTTACACATGGGGAAAACCACGAAAACACCCATGCAGCCAGCCCGTTCGCGGGATTCGAACCTCGGACCGAACTACCAGTGTTCAGCGTCTTTACCGCTCGGCCGCTGGTGGGCTCTCAAGTTTTAAGATTTTATTTTGGAAAACACGTAAAATGCATATTTTTATATATTTAAAACTGTGAATTTTAATATTCCAGTAATACAATCCATATAGGCCGTATTATTATGACCTGATTTTTGGATTTGCATTCTGAAAAGTCTTTTGGTGTTAGATTTACGATGTTATGAGATGGATGAGCTTTAAGGCATGTATTGTTTTAGTTAGTTCTTACCTTTAGTTACTATTTCCGGCGTTAAAAGCATCCTGGGTAATATGATTCAGCATCCTGGTTAATATGATTCAGAAAGGCGAAAAAAATGCTTCAGAGAAAAAGAAGAGTTTCATGCTTTCGCTTATTCGATTCGTTAGAGAATCGGGGGCTTGCGAGTGTTCTTAAAGTACTGGTCATTTTCAGATAAAGTCGTTTAAGCTAGGTGGTCGCCGAAAGAAGACTGGTATTATATATACTCTATATTATTTTTTTTATCTACGCGTGAACAGTAACTTACAATGAAATATCTTTGTTTGTGGATTTTGGACTTTTCAATGAATTTCAAGACTTGCATGAATCAAAGGACTTCCAGTAATTTCAAATCATATTTTGTTTTGAATGTCTCTGAAGATAGCGGAATTTTTTGTACATTATGAATATAAGAGCCGACCCTTGAGAATTCAATGTGCAGTGAGAGTTTTCTTAGAATCTGCTTGCGCTGAGAGTTTGCTAAGGTCTTAGAGAGAGTATGTCTTATTTGTTTTAGAATGCATTTTGTAATTCTCTCAACCCGAAAGTCTTGAATTTCACAGCATGAATTTCGGATGAAAAATGTTCTTGCATTACCTCCCCTTTTCTTAGAAAATTATCTATGATTGCCTGCATGTTTTTTTAGATTGTAATTGAGTAATTGTAATCGTTTTTCAGATTGTAATTGTAATCGTTTCTCAGATTGTAATTGTAATCGTTTTTCAGACTGTAATGAGTAATTTTAATTGCAATCGTTTTTACTTCCTTGTACGAAGTAAAAAGGAAGTATTGTAATCACGAAAAGTTTCAGGCAGTATATTTGAACGAAAATATCAATTTTGATTGCAATCCAATGCAATTTAACGATGGTTTTGCGTGATATCTGTATGTAAGGACAGAATAAAACACTCTTTTCCTTCAAAAAAATTATAAAACTGCTTTAAAATTAATTCGGAAGAGAA
This sequence comes from Stegodyphus dumicola, assembly GCF_044657685.1. Lineage (NCBI taxonomy): Eukaryota > Metazoa > Arthropoda > Arachnida > Araneae > Eresidae > Stegodyphus > Stegodyphus dumicola. The sequence goes on along the minus strand of NC_140770.1, from coordinate 57,254,757 downwards.
TTTTTCGTGGCGTCCGTACGAACGTATGTACGTACGTACGTATCTCGCATAACTCAAAAACGAGCAGCCTCAGAACGTTGAAAATTTGTATATAGGACTGCTATAACATGTAGATGTGCACCTCGTATCTTGGTTCCAATCGGCCGCACCAAACCTATATAAATATATTTATATAAATATCCCCTCTGTTACCCGGCTCAGTGATCTCAGTTTCATTATTCTTATATGTTTGTAAATTGTACATTTTTTGCTTTCAAAAGGATTGAATTATGTTGTTCTTATCTTCCGGTTAAGGTTTTTATGCCTTTAGTAAATCTCTATGCAATATTTTTAGAATTATCAACAATTTTAAAGTTGTTTAAAAGCCGATAAGCCTAATACTTCTCTTGATGGCGGCCATTGTTTGTTTACATTTGAAACAGCAGGATAGTAGATTTGTTGCCAATCTAGAGAAATTTAGCTTCGCAACGACAAAGATAACGCCTTCATTTATTATTGCCAATTAAATCATGGTTAATTCTTTCTGGAATTTTTTCGAGGAAATAAGTGTTTGAGATTTCCTTCGTAATTTTTAATATAGATATTTTGAGTTTTTATGTATTTTTGTCTTCTCGCGAAATGAGAACTGAATTAATTGAATGAGAAATTTTCAATCGTCTGTGAAAAACTGTTTCTTTTTTGTTTCGTTTGCTTAATTTCCTTTTATACATCATTCTAGCTTTATTACAGTATTTGAATAGAATATGTGGCAACGATTAGATAATTCTATTCTTTAAATGATATAAATTTTGTGCATTCTGAGTTATAATATGAACGAAATATAATACTGTTAAGTGAACCTAGCGCCAGAGTGTCGCTATGGTAAACAAAGTGAATTTTAAAGAAGGCATTTATTCTATTGTGGTTTATGCGCTGTCGGCGAGGTAGATTTAATTCAATCCAATAAGTTTAAATGAAATGCAAGAAAAAATGCGTATAATTTAATATTCCGTACAAGGAAGTCATGTGGTGTACACATCAGATTTTTTAGATTGTAAGTTCTAGTTCAGTTATTAATAATGTTAAATTGTGATCTTCTTATTTGATTGCTTTTATTTTTTATAAATTATGTCTTTTGCGTTATTCGAATCATTTTTTTGTGGTCCTTGTAACGGTTTACAGGCTATAAAAGGAAATATGTGAATATTCTATGTTGAAAATATAAGTGAAATGTTTTCTTCGATAGCAAGCAAAACTATTACTTTTCTCAACGATGCTCAGAATATTTTTCCCGAGCTTCTCGGCAAAATATTTTCATTTGTTATAAATCAAATAGCAGAGCAACACATTAAATAAAAATAAAATTTCGGTTGTAATGGTAGTCCATCTATCTGAAATAAAATGCAGACTGAAAACCGCAGTGTAACATCTGGAAGAAATCATCATTATAATTTCGGTACGCACATACAATTTTAAACTAACTTACAGTAAGTTTAGGAATTAGTCTTCGAGAAATTAAAGAAGCGAAATTAAAAATCTTTAAGTAAGTGTGCGTTTATTTCACAAAATTGCAATGCGTACAAAGCTTGCAACAAACATTTCTCTCAAGCAGTAAGACTCTCTATCTTAGCAGGACACGAATTCGTGAACTGAAAACAATAAATGACTCAAAAAGGTTTCTATCGGGTATCAAAACATGTATCAGGCATGAACTATGCAATATGTTCAGTGATACGACCGTACCATATTTCGTCGCGTATTTTCTAATTTTTATTACCAATTTTACCATCCGAAAATCTACAGGAGACAATTATGCGAATAATTCACTTTCCGAAATGCGCGACTACAGTAAGAACGTAGAAAACAAATAGTAGTCATGGATAAAATATAGGTAACTATCAGGATATTATTTCTTTAAACGAAACCTATGCTTTTGCAGAAAGAACTTCCTCTTGAACTCCCGGAAACTTTCGTGAATAATTATTTGATTGAGCTGTACAGTGTTGCATATTTCGAGATTATGGATACTGTCATGCACAAGCAAATTCACTATATTCCAGTAAGAATGCACAGTAATATTAACACTTATAATATCTTCGTAATTACTCCCCTATAATTTGAATATCGCCCGTTCTTATTGTTGTCTCTGCTACTCCTTAGGCCTCAGATCATCCATATATAATTAGAAAAGGTGAATGTGCAGTTGACTTAGATGGTAGCCTGAATATCGGTTCGTATTTGTTTTGCTGTGATGGATCGGTTCTTTTATTAAGCTGGCATTAAGTTCAACAGTTAGAAGGAAAAGTTTCGGCGTGACTTTCACAGGTAACTTGTGAGAGTTGGTTCGACAACCATCACTAGATGAATTAATCGATTTTGAAGTTCAGGTGAGCTCATTCTCTGCATTGAAGAAGGGAAAAACTAAGCAAATATTTTTAAAATTTTCAGAACCTGGTGCTAAAAGACTAGGGGGAGAATACGGTAATTGATTAAAGAATTCCAAAAAAGAAAATTCTTCTGGATATTCACAAAAAATTTCTTGATAGGTGAACTCTTGACTAGTAAATTAACAGGAACAAATGCATCACTGTCTTATTAGTAATGCATTCCTGCTGTGCAGTGAAATGCCAATTAGCTGCCATGCCTTCATTAGTCTAGTTACGTTCGATTTTCATTGACTGGCTTTTCTTTCTTCATTCAATATTGCTTCTGTTCTATTATCAGATTTTCCGAACTTATTATTATACGCCTTCACGGATTGTAATTCGTAGAGATGCCTTAATGAAACGATTTAAAGAGCTTAACTAATTAAGCTCTTCAATTTCTTCCCGTCATAGCTTAACTATCCTTGCTCATTAAAATAATAGGTCATCTGGAAGAAGATTAAAAGAGTATTGTTATGCAGTCTTCTTGAATTGCATGCCAGATTTAAGATGAAGAGTTTGCATTAGGTAGTTATCTGAGATATTTCCATTATTTACACGTCATCATACATAAGAAAAAATTAAGAATAAAAAAAATGCGCGTCGCGTGGGCGACTCATTTGATCAATGTTTACTTTTGCATAATGTTAAGTGTTGCCAATTTTTTTTTTATATTCACTATATTATTTATACTTGGAATGTGAATTGATAAAGATATCCAGATGATGAAGATGTCCGCATTTGCTCCGGATATCTTCAGCGGAAAAAACTGCTATTGCGTGGAACTGTAAAAAAGGCTGCAAATTTTTTATTCATTTTGTTGATGTTTATTCAGAAAGTTTCTTCAACTGTTGACACACAAAAATACTGTTGCAAAATGCCAGCAGACAGACCCGTTTTAGAGTTGCCAGATTTGGCGCGAAATCGCCCATTTGGCGATATTTCGCAACAAAATTGGGGACTATGCCATAGACCGAGCGAGAACATTCTAGAATGCATTCTTAGCGGTTTTTTCGGGAATATTCACGAAGGTAGGTTAAAGCTATATAGCATATATCCTGCCTGTACGTGGAGTAGTGTAGTCTTGAGTGCAGTAGTAGTGTAGTAGTGACCTGAGTTCAGAGATTAGCCTGAGAGCGATCAGCCGAGTCCGGAGTTGTACTTTTGAGCTTTGTCGTGAAGCTTATAAGGTATTTCTCCCACCTTCTTAGCGTACCTTCGTGGTGTAGTGGACTGCATGCTGGGCGCGTATTCCAAAGGCCCGTGGTTCGATTCCCGGCGAAGGCGGTTGCTAATTTTTCATCTCCCCGGCATTTCCAGTTGACCTAATGTCTCTATAAGTTATAAGGGAAACATATATTATATTCTGTGTTATATTCTGTTCTTACTTTGAGAACCTTCGGCTCATGTCATAAGTTTGCATTTCGAAGTTTATTGAAAGCATAATTAAGAAATTCTGATAATTTATATAAGTAATATACATAGAACCTTAAGGCATAAATTAAATTTTTTAATTAATTCTAAGCAAGTCAGTATTTCATTCTCTTAATTATTCCGTCTTTATTTTTAAACTGTTAAAAAAATTAACTTTACTAAACTAGATTACTTTAATTAAACTAGACTTTTTCTTATTATCTCAATAATAATAATAATACCTTTTTATTATCTGTCTAATAATTGTGCTATAAGTAATTAATTCTGTAAGACAAATTCTTTGAAAACAGGAAAGTTAATTGCCATTTTTCAGAGACAGAAAAAAATCTTAACTTTCAGGGAACCAAACCACGGGTCTCTGGAATACGCGCCCAGCGTGCTGATCTTTACACTACGAAGGCATGCTAAGAAGGCGAACAAACACTTTGACGGAGGTTAAGGCTTGAAATAGAATTGAATACCTTGAAACAGAATAGTATACCGTATATTAAATTCAACCAGAGGCAGACTGAGCCATTTCTCTGTTTTGGGTTGATTGCAAGTCTAGCCTTTGAACTTCAAATAAGACGAGGTCCGATATTTTACTTCTTTCATTTAATTATTTATCATGAATTTAAAAATTTATTAACTTTTTATTTGTATATATATACAAATAAAAAGTTAAATTATGAAGTTTTCTTATATATATATATATATGTGAAGTACCAGCTTTTGTCCCGAATAAATAGATTGGTGAAGAATCATAGATGTAGTCGTAGCTTAAATTATCAGACGATAAGTTTAAAAAACAGGATCCATTTATTATATTTCAGAAGAAAATAGCAGTTACAAAAATTAAGATCTCCGGAGTAAATAAAAAAAACTACTAATAACTTTTTTTATTAAGTTTACTGCATCGTTACATTAAAGAAAAGACCCCGATATTCCTTTGCGTGTAATTTTATAGCCTCTGGAAAGGCGGAGCTTCCAAGAAATGACGTCAGCCATTCCAGTTCGCTTTAAATATTTCCAAAACATTCTATAACTGTACGTGTAGAAAAGGCGGGAAAAACAACTTGACTACGGGGCTGTGAATTTAATTCCACGTACTTTCAAATAAGAGACCGTCGCCATTAAAAATGGAAAGAACATACAGTTCGAATTTTAAGTGTATTCTTGACTAAGGAATTTTATTATTACATATATATATATATATATATATAAGAAAAATAAAGAACATGTAAAAGATTTAATTAGCAGCGAAAATTAATTCCCTTCTGTATTCTAAAATAGTAACCTCTTTTTGCACTGAGTCATTTCGAGAAAAATCTATATTATATGGCTCTTACGTAATTCTGGTGATGCAAATGGAACTAAAACTCAAGCAGCCAATAGTAATTTTATAGCAATATTAACTATTCAATCCAAATGCATTGAGAACCAAAACTAACCTCGTCTGAATTACGATTTAACCTTGAACATAACGCAAATGCTTACAACGCTTTGGCCTAGCTGGAGTGCTTTCTATCTGCTGCTTCCTTCTTGCTGCAAAGTTATCAAAAATGTAAACCTCTTGGAGTAGGCACAATTAATGTGCCAACTTAATTGTGGCCGCAATTGCTGAAATAAAAGTTGAATTAAATATGCCTTGACTGCCAAATTTCTTACACATTGTGGATCAGCGTTTCAGCATAAATTTCTTACACATTGTGGATCATTACTGAGCTGGACTGCCAAATTCCATTACTGAGCTGGACTGCCAAATTTCTTACACATTGTGGATCAGCGTTTCAGCATAAATTTCTTACACATTGTGGATCATTACTGAGCTGGACTGCCAAATTCCATTACTGAGCTGGACTGCCAAATTTCTTACACATTGTGGATCAGCGTTTCAGCATTCTACTACATCAAAATTCTAGCTGTTCATTGCCGATACAACCGCCTAAAATGTTAAAGATTTGCAAAGATTTTTAGGAAGTATTAATGTATATCATAAATTTATTCAAAATTATGCTAAAAAGAGAGCTTCTCTAACAAATTTACTTAAAAAAGTACCCCGCATAAATGGACTGATAAATGTCAAATAGCTTTTCAAAAATTAAAAGATGTATTCATTTCTAGGCCTATCATAACTTTATTTAATCCAAAATCCCCATGTCATGTATTTTTTGATGCACCTAAAAAAGCTGTTGGTGCTGTTTTAAAACAAGAATATCCCGATGGCAATTTGCATCCAATTGCTTTTTATTCTAGAAAATTAAGATCTAATGAACAAAATTATGCAATTACTGAGCTGCATTGTTTAGCTATTATTGATACAATAGATAAATTTTATTATTATTTATTACATGTTAATCACTTTACTGTTGCTAATTTAATCTTTTACATATTCTTTATTTTTCTTACATATATATATATATATATATATATATATATAATGTTGTATGATCTTAAATTCATTTAGTGCGAAATTAAGTTATTCTACTACTTGCGCAATTGCTGCAAAGTAAGTTAATAATAATTTATTTACTAAATAATATTTATTAGTCCCCGTTAAACATTTTTAACAATTTACATTCAAGTTACTTAAAAACATTTTTCGAAATAGAACTTAATAAGTATGGATTCACTCTTTTCAGATCATTCTACTATAATTAATCTTAGGAGATAATATAATCAATATTATTTAGTACATATGTTACGGTGAAAGGCCGAAATCTGGAGAATGTCGACTTTCACCGGTGAATGTCAACATTCACATAGTCTCTTGGTGTATGTCCGAAATATTTTCCAAATACTCTTATTTCTGACTTACACCGGTCAATGTCGACATTCACCATGTACTAATGGTGAATGTTGAACATATAACAATATTATATTTTCTTCTCCGTAATTCATTCGCGAATAAACGCACTCGAAACTTGAAATAAGAACTTAAGAACATGAGAACCTAAAACACACAATGCATTCAAAATGAGAAAGGAAAATAATAGAAGTTAAAAACTTACTTAATTATACAATACGTTCTAAATGAGAAAATAAAATAACAGGAATAAATAACTTACTAAATTATGTGATTCAAATCTTATTTATTGCAACAACTTAAACTATTATGGCACTTTATGACCTCTCTTTTCGACTTTCACCAGAGCATATCTGTGATTGTCGACATACACCGGTGAGGGTCCGAATATACAAGAATGTAGTGAAGTATTCGGTCTTTCACCGACGTATTTGGTGAATGTTGATATTCTCCGGTGAAAGTTGACATTCTCCAATTTCGGTCTTTCACGGTAACATATGTTTATATGTATATAAATGAATTTTAATTTATTTATTTAAGTATTTTAATTGTTGGTTATTTTAATATTTATTTGTTTATTTTTCTCCTTCTTCCTGAATTCTTTTCATAGGGTTCCGGCACTTCTGATTTTCGAAATTAAAGCCTGAAGTTAAGAGAATTACGAATAAGATTGTGAGTATCTGGCCTGTGTTCGCTGCCTTGAAGAAAATCTGTTGGTGACAGTATTGCTGGTCTTGCTGGGAACACTTTAAATTGAGGTTAGATCTGTTTTGAAATTCTGTCGCTGTCTAGGCAATTTTGTAATCTCTAGTTAATTTAATGTGTTTAATTTTTCAATTTAAATTAAAATGTAATTTAATTCGTTGCATTTCTTCACATTATGATATTTTTTTTTCAAATGCTTTGAGTGTCAGCACTTTACATAGAAACGAGCATTGTTTGAATTGTTAAAGTGAGTATTCTGCACAATTTATTTTTCTTTTCATCCAAAGTTGGCTGTTTCTTTGATTTTAATTCATTTAAGAGAGTTTCTTCACTCTGGATTTGAGTATGTACAAAAATATTTGTTACAAACATGAGATCGAATGTTAAGTCACCCTCAAAAAATCCGATGCAGCTCTGAATGTGATCCGATGAAACTGGATGGTCACATCATTTTTTGCAAATGGGATGGAATTTTCTGCCGCTATCAAAGGAAAGACATTTAAGTTGGCTACTTGTTAGTCTAACCATAGCAGTCTGGGAACCACGGTCGCATTTGATTTCCAGTAGAGAGCCAGGGGGATGTTCTTATGTACCATTGGTAGTAGATGGAATACGCTGTATTAAATTGAGTAAATCTTTCATTTCTGTATAGTTCTTGATAAGCGAAGAGCCCTGGCCGGTTCATTCTCACTACCCTCTTTGGCTACTCTACCAGCAACCTCATTAGCAATAAAGTATTTTGTCGGTTATCCTAACCTGAAACACAAAAGTTGCCAACAGCAACTTTTTGTTGCCTTCAACGTCATAATAGGACCATATATAATAATAACATATTTAATGTTGTTTTTATTTCATGTTTTATAAAATTTACAAATTTTTTATTAACGAATTCTACGATTTGAAAACGACAACAATGGCAACACTGTTCGAAAGAAAGCATATTTTTAGTTCTAGCGGGCGAGACTGTTGCCACTGGGAAAATAGTAGAAACATGAGCGTTTTCATAGTTTTTATTTAATATTTAGGCTTACTAAAGTCGTACGAAGATGAGAATGGTCGAAATGGCTTCCCACGAATTTTTGAAATCCGAGGGAATCCGGAATTTGTCTTAAAACTCAAACTCCCAACGTTCCGAAGGAAATGATTCAAAAAAAAAAAAAAAAAAAAAAAAAAAAAAAAACTGACACGCAGAGACTTTAATAGCGTAGATTTCACTAATAAACTAAAAGTAACTCAAATTTTAATCGCATGTAAATGAATTTTTTTTCCAATTCTCAGTCAAAAAAATTAAAACAGTCACATCATTTATCTTTGAACGGAATCTATCAAAATAACGGCTTTTTTATAACTAATCCTAATTCAATACCAATAATTTAGTTAATTTACTGAAATTCGCTATTTACTGGTTAACTTAATTCGCTTTGTTATTATTTTTCCATATTACTCACATTTCTCATAGTTTATAAGGGATTTCGATTTTTGCTACGAACAAAATGTTAACAATGTGTAGAACTTCGATATCCAGTTTTTCCTTTCATATATATATATACACACTAGCCGCTACGCGTCCAGCCTTCGTCTGACTTTTAAATGTACCAGAAAAATGCCTAAAGGGAAACACCAAACACTAAATTTAAAAACTTCACAGAATTTTACTCTGCAGAACAACCATATCAAAAGAACAAAAAAAAAAAAAAAAAAAAAAAAAAAAAAAAAGGAAGGAAGGAAAGGAAAAAAAGAATAAAACAATTACATAGTACCAAAATGATAATTAAAAAAACCATAGAACTTTTACATTATGCACATTGAAATTCAAATTTTTGTATTTATAATTTTTTGCCTATTTTAATATTTTACGTATAAATATATTAGAGATTGTAAAAGATAAAACTAATGAACCAGAAAGTAATTTTTAAGTCATAAAAGAAGGATTATGCAAACAAAGAAGAATTATGAGCTATACATTTTCTGTTCACGAAGTAACTTTTCTGCGTGTGAAAATAACATATTTTTGCATGCAAAACTAATATATTTTTACTTTAGAAAAAGGAATTTTTCATAGTATGCTACGCATTTATTTGCAAATTTTTTTCCTCCTTAAAAGTGAAGAATTTTCCTCATGCGTGAAAGGAAATGTTTATCTAAGAAATGTGCTTTAAGTTTTTCATTTTCTAGTTCATTCACGATTTAAAGAAAGAAGGGAAAGGCCTTGGAAAGGAATAAAAATGCATGTGTACTTAACAGTGCAGTTTCAAAAGTTCAAGTATTAACTATTAAAAATAAAATAGCAGATCACCCTTTTATGCTCATTAGACATTCAGATATTTGTGAAAGCCATGTTAAGATTTCCTCATTTTTCAATATAACAGAAAACATTTTTGTTTGTTTGTTTGTTTGTTTGTTTGTTTGTATGATTTGCCCTAGAAGCGGACAAAATCGCGTTATAAGACCGAATGAAATTTTACCCAGTTTTACTCGCTGCGCTATAGTTTAGTTTAATATATAACCACTTTAGTTTATGTACTCTTCTGAAATACACAAAACTATTACCATAGACTATTTTCAAAAACTCTAATCTTTTGTAGACCCATTAGGTTATTTTGAAGCAGAAGACATGAAAAATGAACAATGCCCTACCCGGGACTCGAACCTGGACCTGTCGAATACGCGCTGAGTGTGCTACCGTTACACCACAAAGGCACGCAGAAAAGAGAGAAAAAATATCTTATATACTTCATTGGGCGTGGCCTGCTATGACCATAAGACCAACTTGTTTGGTGGGTCGGGCTCCGCCCACTTCTGGTACATTATATACTCCCCTTTTAAAGGGGACTGGGGCTTAAGGAGCCACTGTTAAGTCACTGTAAAGTCATTAGGATTTTTCGATGTTAGGAAGGAGAAAAATGTGCAGTGCCCTCGCCGGGACTCGAACCTGGACCTCTCGAATACGCGCCGAGCGTGCTTACTGTTACACCGCGAAGGCATGTGGAAAGGAGGGGGAAAGTACCTTATACTTCTTTTAAGAAATAAATTGTGCACCACAGCTTAGAATAAGTCATATCCTTTGCTTGTATTACAACCGGAATATACTTTCAAATTCTAAATTTCTCTGAATATTTTTTTTATTATTATTATTATTATTTGAAAACAGGCAGACTCCCCGTGCACCACATATGTACAACACGGGGTTTACAGAAGTAAGTTAACTAAAACGTTAAAAGTTACATGCATAAAAAGAACGAACAAAAGCAGAGAACAGCAGTCTGGACTTCACGGAAACAGATAAGTTCACTGGCCAAGTCACTTCAAAGATTTTCAAATCATTTCTGCAAATGCAATCATTCTAGAGCCATCAAATGTAGGACATGAGAAAATCAAATGTTTCAAATCCTGAGGTATTTTTTTTTTTTTTTAATTTCATATAAATTGTTTGATCTTAGATCAAACCGAAACAGGAAATTTGCAAATTTACCGTAACCAGATAAAAACTAAGAAACTTTAAAATTTTTAGAGAGGAAAGACTCGGAATGAAGTCTATGGTAAATAGAAGGAAAGAATTTTTTGGTGACCTCAGCATTAGAAGATAAAATATATTTTTCATTTCACTTAGCTAAAAGCTTCTTATAATGAAAGGACTTCCAATAGCTCTTTGGAATGCTAATGTTGGTATCAATGGGTAAATTTAAGCTGAGAAAATCGGCTCTTTCATTTCCATAGAAACCGTGATGAGCACGCACATAAGCAAAGCGGATATCAATTCCTCTATTTCTAAGCGAACTGACAGTTAATAGGGTTTGGATAACTAATTTGTCGCAGCTGCTAATACTGTTTAAAAGTTGAAGAGAAGAAAGAGTATCAGAACAAATAAGATATTTTGATCTCTGAATATTTGGACTTTCACTTGCAAAAACACTGTATTCAACTATGGTTTTAAATGTATACAGTAAAAGTCAAATAGACTGGCATCCAGGGGCTTGGCACCCTCTTCGCTGACATTCTTATCCTAAGAATCTTGCTCCTAGCGTTTCCTTCGGCAATATTCGGAAAGGCACGGCAGTTGCTTCTTGTCTTTATGCCGCTTTTTATTTAAACTTTTGCACAAAATTTCGCGTTTATGTATCGTCTGTTTTCTTCATTTACTTATAATGTTATAAGGTATTTCTCCCGTCTTCTTAGCAGGCTTCGTGGTGTAGCAGTCAGCATGCTCGACGCGTTTTCGAGAGGTCCATGGTTCGAGTCCCGGCGAGGATATTGCACATTATTCATCTCTCCTGCTCCGAAATAACCTAGTCTCTACAATGCTTTCAAAATCTGATAAAACTATTCATAAATGAATAAAACAGAAAAACTTATTTTAACAATTCCACAGATATCAATAATAAATATGGATCAAAGTGTTATTCAAACTTTAAATGTAATATAAGAATTCCTATATGCAAATACTATTAAATTCTAATTGTAAAGTTTAGAACTTTCAATTCCAGTACGATATAAAAGATACAATTTTCGCGACTGCTATGGCTTCGAAATATGTAAACAACACAAATTATAAAACGCATCGCGTTGGCTAAAACTGATTAATATAGCGCTGACAAATCCTGTGAAGCAGAATTCTGACTAAGAAGGTGAAAATATATTAATCCAATAAATAGCCACTCTTAATTAATTATTAAGACTAGTTGAAAATTCCTCCTTCAAATTTAAAAATTAATAATAGTATAATATTGGACGGATAATTAAATGTTCGTATCCGACAGAAGTCCCCTCCGCCCCATCGTGAAAGAAAAGACCTCAGTCTACTATGACGCAAGTGGGAATTCAAACTTTATTCGAAGAAATTTCGATCACTGGTAACTATAAATTAATTATAAATAACTTAATAACCTTAATAAAATTAATTATAAATTAATTTTATTAAAGTTTTATTGATTAGTTTTTGTTTAACATCCGGCATATTTGATAACTCCACATCGCTGAAATTCCGAATGAGCCGGATTATCGGACTTCTGCTGTTCCATAAATGTGCCTCGTTCTCCTGCTGCGTGAATTCTTTTATGTCTTTTTTAACATCATGCCCATTGTAGATTTCATTCAGGGAACAGGAAATTACTGTTTAGGTAGTAGAACTCCTGTCTAACCACCATAATATCAAGGGGCCTAATATCAAGGTGGATCTTTGCTTTTGAAACAAAACTCATCTGTAAGTATATTGTTACGAAATGTACAAGCGCGGTGGGATGGCTTTCCCGCGAAGCAGTTTTAGGGTTGCCATAAAATGGCAAAGTAAGGCAGGTTTGCCACATTTGTCGAAAAATCGCCCATTTGGCGGCAAAATTGGCGATATACCATGAACGGATGGAGAACCTTCTGGAACGAATTCTTACCGGTTTAGCCCAGAATGTTCTCGAACACAAGCCGAAACCTATTAAACCCTGCTCGTTCACAGTCAGTTAGTGTGTGCGCGCCTCGAGAGTGCGAGTTTGTGCCTCGTCTAGCGAGCCGATAGTCAGTCATTGAGCGAGTGTATCGAAGTCTAGCGCCGAGTTGGTCGTCGAGTGCATCGAGATAATCTTTTAGTGCATCGTCGAGCTTTGTCTTAGAAATCATTGATTTTGTTAATTAAACATTCATTAAAGTTTTACAAAATTTTAAACAGATAATAAAACAAATTCGAAATTCAATATTCGGGCTTCCAAGTGCTCATGTTCGGTTGGAGGACTACGTTATTCTAAATTCGATGGCCTTAGGTACCGTTGTTTCTTCACAATGCGAGAAACATTCATGCATTCATGAAGACGGTTCATAATTTAGTTTTTTTAAATATAATACATGGCGATAATATTTGGTGGCAACAATTTGGAAAAGAGAATCGACGCAAAATAACGTTTTGAAATTAATACCCTTCTGGGGTAACGTCCTTTGTGCAAAAAATTAAGCCTAAATGATGCAACGCTATTTTTTACCATCTTTACGCTAAAATGAAGTTTCAACTGAGAATATAAGAAACTTAAATTACTGGTTAGAAAATTAAGATGAGAAATTATTTACTAAGTGCTTGTCGAAATTATCTTTTGTTGGAAACTGCAGCTTGTTAAAAATTATCTGCTTAAGTGAGCGCTCAAAAGTTAATGAGACACAAAGCACACATCCGAAGATAAAGAATTTTGCTCCTTAACCAAACAAAAATTGTTTACTTGCGGATTAACTTTTTTTAGCGTGTCTTTTCCAGACATTCAGTGGTTAAAGTTCAGTTTTCATGTTCATGAATCGACTTCATAAAATAAAAATTCTTAGTTACTCAGACGAACTTCAATTTCTAAAAACAAATTTCTAATTTAATGACATTCAGCTTTTAAAAGTTCATCTCTTTCTCTGCCGAAATACACTTTTGTTCAATCTTCAATCGAAATTCATTTTCTTTAATTAAAAGTCTGAGGATTACTAAGCTGTTTTTCAGACATGAAAAGAATGATTAAGTAAAAAAATCTGATGTGTACACTACATGACTTCCTTGTACGGAATATTAAATTATACGCATTTTTTCTTGCATTTCATTTAAACATATTGGATTGAATTAAATCTACTTCGCCGACAGCGCATAAACCACAATAGAATAAATGCATTCTTTAAAATTCACTCTAGTATTTGTTTACCATAGCGACACTCTGGCGCTAGATTCACTTAACAGTATTATATTTCGTTCATATTACAACTCATAATGCACAAAATTTATATCATTTAAAGAATAGAATTATCTAATCGTTGCCACATGTTCTATTCAAATACTATAATAAAGCTAGAATGATGTATAAAAGAAATTAAGCAAACAAAACAAAAAAGAAACAGTTTTTCACAGACGATTGAGAATTTCTCATTCAATTAATTCATTTCTCACTTCGCGAGAAGGCAAAAATACATAAAAACTCAAATTATCTATATTAAAAATTACGAAGTAAATTTTATAGATATTTATAAATTTTAATATAGGTATTCCAGAAATGATTAAGCATGATTCAATTGGCAATAATAAATGAAGGCGTTATCTTTGTTGTTGCGAAGTTAAGTTTCTCTAGATTGGCAACAAATCCACTAGTCTGCTGTTTCAAATGTAAACAACCAATGGCCGCCGTGAAAAGAAAAGGCTTAGCGGCACTTAAACAACTTTAAAATTGTTGATAATTCTAAAAATATTGTACACAGATTTACTAAAGGCATAAAAACCTTAACCGGAAGATAAAAACAACATAATTCAATCATTTTTAAAGCAAAAAATGTACAATTTACAAACATATAAGAGTAAAGAAACTGAGGTCACAGAGCCGGGTAACAGAGTGGATATATATATAAATATATTTATATACGTTTGGCGCGGCCGATTGCAACCAAAATACGAGGTGCACATCTACATGTTATAGCAGTCGTATATACAAAATTTCAACGTTCTGAGGCTACTTCTGAGTTATGCGAGATACGTACGTACGTACGTACATACGTTCGTACAGACGCCACGAAAAATTCTCTTCAGAATTAATTTTAAAGCAGTTTTATAACTTTTCTGGAAGAAACGAGTCTTTTATTCTGTCCTTACGTACAGATATCACGCAAAAACATCGTTAAATTGCTTTCGATAGCGGTCAAAATGGATATTTTCGTTGAAATATGCTGCCTGAAACTTTTCGCGATTACAATACTTCCTTTTTACTTCGTACAAGGAAGTAAAAAAACGATTATTAAATGTCTATTTCAGATAGCCAATGCAAATTAAAATCTTAATATAAAGGGGCGATCGAAAAGTTTCCATTTGAAGCTTGTACAGTCGAGATTTGGTACGCCAATCACACAAAATCGCCTTGAGCATTTAGGCAATCATCCCACCGTTTTACCATGTTGAATATACCCGCTAGGTAAAACTCCTTTTTCTGTTGCTTGAAGAAATCCGAAAACGCTTGCTGCTTTTTGCCGTCCGACCAAAACCGTTGAACTTTCAAGGACTTTTTTAAGAGACCAAATGCGTGAAAATCGCATGGGAAAAGATCGGGACTGTAAGGCGGGTAATCGAGTGTCTCCAACTTTAGTGTGTATAACTGCAGCATTATGACATTTGCTATATGGAGACATACATGCGTTATCATAAAATAGAATCGTAATCTCTCTAGCGTTTCGCAGTACCGTTCTTCAGTGATAGAGACACTTGAATCCTTGAAATCAACTAGCGATGGGCTCTGGAAATCAAAGAACAAGATAAACATAATTTTTCCAGCAGGTGACTGGCTCTTAAACTTTTGGGGACGAGGTGACGATGGATGACACTACTGCATAGTCGAGGCTTTCGATGTGGTGGCAGTGGTGGCACCAGCTTTCGTCTCCTGCAACAATGCGCTCAAGAAACATATTGCCTTCAACATTAAAACACATCAGGTACTTCAGTCAAGCAGCCATTCAGTTAAATTTTTGTTCGGAATCCAACGTGCGGGACTTCTGACTTGACGGTAACCTATCTCCTACCGGATAATGTGTTGCAAAGATTAGGTCGAGATCCTTTGAAAACGCACAAATGGATATGCGACGTTCCGCTCAAATCGCACCATCAGTTGCCCGCTTATTGTCTGTCATGGATGTGGAGGACCTCCAGGCTCGACTTGCATCTTCAGCCGAAACGCGATCAGCACTCGAAGATACAGCACCAAGCGTGAGACTCTGTATGCCTACAGACAAGTATTAGAGAGAACAAAAAAGTCTTATTTGTCTAAGTGCTCAGAACCTTTGCTTGTAATCCAACCTGGTCATAATTTCCTAAAGGGCAAAATGATGGTTCTGGAAGTCATGTGCTGCCAGGCTTTGGTAATGAGAACTACGAAATGGAAATTATTAAAATAATTTTTCCAGTAAGCTTTGAATGTTAATTATGTGGCACAGCTTGTGCATTGAAAAATCGCATGTGCCGACTTGAATGTTCGTAACTCGCGACACTATTCGTCATCAGAGGCTTTTTTTCTTTCCTTGTTCAAATAATTTTCTCGTTAACCAAATTGTTCGTGAAGTGAGGCGCTCATAATCCAGGTTTCCAGTGTATCTATATTATTATTATAAGGTATTTTCTCCCTTCTTCAGCATGCCTTTGTGGTGTAACGTTGGTACACTCGGGGCGTGTACTCGACAGGTCTAGGTTCCAGTCCCGACGAGGGCATTGCTTATTTTTCACGTTCCTGCTTCAAAACATCCCAAATAACTCTACAGTGGACCCTGAATTAAAAAATGGTGTTGGACAATATTTCGTCACCACTTAAAAGAGGAAATATATAAGGTATTTTCTCTCTTTTTCCACCATGTCGTCGTGGTGTAACGGTAGCACACTCGGCGTGTATTCGAGAGGTCCAGATTCGAGCACCGGCGACGGCATTGTTCATTCTTTACATCTCCTGCTTCAAGAAAATACCATAATGACTCTACATTATTGTTACTAGTTAATTTTGTTTCCTCCCGCGTCATAAGCTTTTGATAAACGATAAGGTTATATATTTCATTTATGCACCGCCCCTCTTGACTGGAGATGTTTTCTCTGCTGTCAATCGCATAAGAAAAATCTCTCTTAAGCGTCGTCATTTTTCTATTTTCTGAATCCTGGAACAACCCGCACTGACTGTGTTTACCTTCAGGGAGCACATTCTTCACAATATTAACTGGTATGGGATGAGGGTGGGTTAAAAAATAAATAAAAAGGCAAAGAAACGTTATTCTCGGCAAAGGGAAATGATTGGAAGTTTGATTTACTGCCTGTGTGTACAGACCTGAAAATAAATAAAATAGATTTCCTTTTAGTGATGAATTGAAAGTCGTGTACATTTATTGGAGAAAAAGTATCTTAAGCGATTCTCTGGAATCATCCAACATTACTGCAATCTAAAAGGAGAACTTTTCAACAAAATGAATTTTGCTTGAAAAACAGTATTTGCTCTCATGTGAACATTTATCTTGTTTCATGTAAAATATCGTTTGAGTTCTGTGATAGTGACCTAAGTCATGACTGATTTATTCAACTAACTGCCATAAAAATAGTAAGAGTTCCATTTATATAAAATATAATACTTGTACTTAGGAGTGGTTATATAGATATTAACTTATCTTAATACTAGAGATGTTTCCAAAGTTATAGGAATTTAGGCATAATTTTTTTATTTTGTCACTTTTTATCAATATTACAATGCAGTTTTTCAACATAATCCGCCTTTAATTGAATGCAACTTTCCCAACAAAAAACTAATTTTTTTAAAGCCGTCTTCAAAGAACTTCTTTGTTGTCTCCTCTGTCTCTTTTACGGCCGTGTTAAACAAAGAAATCAAGTACACAATAAGATCAAATGTGGTCAAATATGGAAAGAGATGTGAAAATACAATGCTCCTAACATACGTTGAACAAATTCTGAAATTTGCCCACCTTTTTTCCATAAAAAGAAAATTATTGCTCTTAGCATCTTCCATGGTTGCAAAAACAATGCGCCTGTATCAGTCAAACAACTGAATCAGAATAAACACTTTTGCAGGGTATAGCTGCCTAAACACATCCAGACTTGTCTCTGGCCTGTAGCGTTGCCTGTAAGTTCTAGAAATTATGCTAGAGTTCAATTCCTAGAATTCTGGAAGCTCCTACATATTTCACTCATCTATCTTTCTATCTTTCTATACTCACGTTTTGTTTTAATAAGTTACTAAATATATGAATTAAGTATACAGAATGATCACAAATAAAGCTTATCAGGACTACTATTTCATCTAATTGCTTTGGCAAACATGTTGATGTGATAAGTAGAACAGTGAATTTACTTTAAACTATGTTCGTTGAAATTGTAGAAGATACAACACAGATGGAAAAGGTTTAATTGCCGTTTATTCTTCACAGTTTGTAGAGTCATTAGGATTTTTTTAGAGGCAGAAAAGATCAAAAACAGCAAACGCCTTCGCCGAGAATCGAACCACGGACCTCTGGAATACCGGCTCAGCGTACTGAACCACTACACCACACAGGCACGCTGGAAAGTGGAAGAAATACCTTATATACTGCCCTTTTTAAAGGGCCACTAGGGGTTTAGAGGTCCTAGTTGCCAAATCCTGGGTGCGGAGAATCATCATCCATAACCCTTTTAGTTCGGGCGCCACTTGTAGAGTCATTAGGATTTTTTTAGAGGCAGAAAAGGTGAAAAATAGCAAACGCCTTCGTCGGGAATCGAACCACGGACCTGTGGAATACCGGCCCAGCGTGCTGAACCACTACACCACGAAGGCACGCTGGAAAGTGGGAGAAATACCTTATAAGTTTACAGGTGTTCCCGCACTTCGGGATACAAAGACGAGTATTTGTGATCTGAACGTAAACAAAATAAGAACTACAAACTAACTAAATTAAGTAAGAACTAAAATGCTTTACTATTAACGCGAAGATTGGCCTTTTAATCTTGAGGTATGTAGTACGCAGAATGGGGGAAAGCTACAATACGTCTTCAGTATCAAGAGGACTAAATTTCTGGCCTTAAAGGCGGACAGCAACTGACTGAAGTAAGGTGGCGAAAAGTCTCTCTCTTCTCTCTAACTCCTTCTTGGTTAAAAGCCACAACTTAAATACTTAACAGTTTGCAAGCTCAATCTGCATACTAAAAATAACGGCGTTTATTCTGGCCGGCAGTGGAAAATAAGAGAGGATAGTAAAGTTTTAAAATAAAATAAACGTTAGTAAAACTTAAAATCCTTATTAACTGACCTTTCACAGTATTATGTATCTATATCCGACAATATTAAAAAAAAAAGTGGGAAAAGGGCTCAAAGGGTGTTCAAAAATTTCCACTAGGAAGCGTAGCGCTTTAAAATAAAGAAAACTCATCCAGTCGATTAAATGAAACAAAGCACCTACCATAAAATCGTTTCGAACATTTATTACAGCGTTTACAAGCATTATGGATTAAATCAGAATAATAAATCTCCCTTTAAGCACTCTACGCAGTTTAAAAATAGTAGCTTCACAAGCTACTCGGAAAATGATTATACAGTTTAGGAATACTGTAAAAATAGATCATTCTGGTGAAAGGCTTAAACCATTTAATGCTCAAGTTGCTTTGTTGAACTAGTTGGATTTGTTGTGAGTGCTGTTGTCGAGGATTAGCGTCCATTATGGCTGGTTCCAGAAGCGATCACGCAGTCTCCTGCTTTTAGACACCTTATTGCATACTATGAAACATGTTACTAAGTTACTGCCTCTTTTCCATGGAACATCAGTCATAACCAAAGCTATGTGACAGCAATAAGAACCGGACTGCTCCAATGACTTTTGTAGCAAGAATGGAAGCTCGTACGTTATGATTGCGGAACATACTCTGGAACAACGAGGCACAATTTTATCTGAATAGCATTTCGAATGTTCAAAACTGTTGCATTTCAGAATAGATAAATCCACGCTTTTGAGAGAAAAACGCCTCTGCATTCTGTAAAAGTCACAAGCTAATATGGATTACCTTCGATATTTATCTTTGAGTCTTTCATCGTTGAAGAAGTTACTGCAATAGCCCGCGACGAAAAATCCCGTTAGGGGATTTCTTGCCACCAGTAGATACGGTAGCATATTCGGATATTTCTTTTACCGCAATTTTAGCAACGATCACTTTTATGTAAGGTGGATGATTCCCACAAATTGTACATCGCAAATGTCATTAAGCTTTCAAATCCTATCGCCTGATCCTACTACATTAGCTTCAATCCATGCGATTGTTGCACCACTTGGATCTTCTTGTTTATCGTCGTGCTATAACTTTGGTAGATCTGAAAAACCATACTTTGCTACAAGTATTAAAGTATAAATTTTTTAAAAAATTTTAAAAAAAAATTATGCTGATATTATCTCCACGCAAGCAATATGTTTCTGGTAATTAATCAGTTATAGATAAGAAATTAGAATCTAATCCACAAAGACACGAAAGAAATAAAATTCAAAACCATCAAA
This sequence comes from Stegodyphus dumicola, assembly GCF_044657685.1. Taxonomy (NCBI): domain Eukaryota; kingdom Metazoa; phylum Arthropoda; class Arachnida; order Araneae; family Eresidae; genus Stegodyphus; species Stegodyphus dumicola. Next base: position 57,234,447 of record NC_140770.1, on the reverse strand, counting down.
ATCCGAAATTCCAATAAATATGTAAAAATTTAACCAATAGTCACCAAACCAGAAGCATTATAGATGTGAGAAATACAAAAATTACAAAAAATTACATAAATCACAGAGGATTAATTGCGTGTTCCATTCGCCATGCTTATAAGCAGGAGAATGCACCATATTTATTCTTATCGGTACATGGTTTTAAATCCATCTGCAATACTGTCATCTAATCTGCGAACCTAATATAGGTGTTCTCTTGCAAATACTGACCTGCTTACTTTATTGCTTAAATATCTTTACCTGAGTTATTTTTTTCATTTTTGTAAGCAATATTGTGCTGTCTTTTATCACGAAGAATCTGGGACCATTCTGATATTCCTATGTTTATTCCTATGTTTGCGCATAAAAGTTTTTAGATGTGGTAAGCGGGATACGTATATACAATATCGCAAGAGCATTTATATGACCACCCTGTATATATTTTATACCCTCATACATACACGTACCAAAAAAAAAAAATGCTAAGGACGTTAAAAAAAGGAATTCAAACAAAGAAGCAGTGTCCTCCCAAAATACGAGTATTTGAGAAATACCGATTTAGATTCTAACAAATTTATTTGACTTTAAACGTCCCCGCCCTCGAAAATACTAAAAGATTTCTTAACATTTTTAACTTATTTTACTACATTGTGCAAAAAATGGCGCTACGATTGTTGCTTCCTATTTCGTTATTAATTATTATTTCATTTATGTTGGTGTTGTTGACTAATGCTGACTTGTTCTTACCTATAGTCAGCCCAAGTCAATTACCTATAATCAATTCCTGGTGACAGGGAGCGCAAGATACACCTGTCGTTCGCAACAGCCTTGAGCAGCTTACAGGTGTCAGTGCGACTTAGTTGATGGAGATTTTGATGGAGAGCAAGCACCCCGGCGGGAGTGAACTGGTCCAAAGGTCTCCCACAGATCTTGCCCTACCAACAACCTCTCGAGAGGACTTTCGGCTCGCCGCATATTTAGAGTGCCCTCATGTCGCACGGACACTGTTTACTATTTACAAATATCCATGCCTTCTCTGGGATTCGAACTCGGGCCCTTCTGCACGGCACTCAGCCACGCTAACCACTATACCGGTTGGGCAGCATTTCATTTAGGTAAATGATATACTTTTGGATAAAATAGCGCATTTTTTTTTTTTTTTTTTTAAACAAAATCATTGGAAATTGTCTCAAAACATTTGCAGCGTTTTATAAAATTAAAGACAGTTCCACTATGAATTTTCTTTCTGACACTTGAGTTCTGAATTTCTGACACTTTTTCTGAAATCTTGAGTATCATGCTTTCCTTCCATTTGCTGTAATAAGAACACCGATGATAAATGAGTTAAAAAAGTAGCGATGATAAATGAGTTAAAAAAGTAGCGAAAGTCTGTTCTCTCATAATAACTCTGGGCGAGAATTTTCGTTCTTCTATCTAACCGAATGAGTTATAACTTTGTGAACTTTAATATTTTTGCAGAAATAATTCTCGTATGCTAATTAACCAAGTAAGAAATTGCGGTTATTGAAAACATAGGCAGCCTCTCTCGAGAGTAATTAACAGCGGAAACTACCACGTGATTAATGAAGTGTTCGCGTCTTGCGCAAGAGAACGCGACATAAGCTTGACATTTTCAATTATGAGGTATTCTACACAGGCATGCACCACTTCAAAGTTCATTTAGTCAGAAATTACTTCAAAGTAATTCCCGAGCTGTGTTATTACGAAAGATAAAACTATGTAGCAAATTCTACACACATTACGTTGTATTCTTTATTTGACTTCAGCGTTAGTCTTTTTAGTCCAAAGAGCTTTAGCCAAGAAAGGATATTATTTGTTTTGCCATTTTGCAACGTTTTATTACAGACGGCGTTTCACTTTTCAGATTGTTGCCACCAAATAATATCGCCCTGCATTATACTTAAGGAAATTAAATAATGAAAAATCTGCATTAAAAAAAGTATGTTTCTTGCATTGGTATAAAACAAGGGTACCTAGAGCCATCCAATTTTGAATAACGTACGTCTCCACCCGAATATGGGCATCTGACAGCCCAAATTTGGAATCTGGAATTTGTTTTATTATCCATTTCTGATTTTGTAAAGCATTTATGAGTTTTTGATTAAGAAACTCAGCAATTTCAAAGCGAGCAATGGCAACACTGTGCGGGGAGAGGAAAAGCATTTTTTATCTCCAGCACACTAGATTGCGTATCGGACATTCTGAAGATCTGCTCTTTTTAAATGATTTTCGATATTGCTGTTGAACTGAAATTTATGGTTTAAGTGCGAAGAACATGATGTTTAATAAATAAAGGTAACACACAAAACGTTACAAAAAATCCCAATTAGGCGTAATATTAAATCTCAGATTTTTTTTTTTTTTTTTTTTTTTTTTTTTTTTTTTTTTTTACGTAAAGTTGGGAAAATTAAATCCTTTTTGAGTCAATAAACAACTGCGTATAAATGAGGAGTGTAATGTGAAATCGATCATGAACATTCCATAGTTAATGGCTGATATTTTGATGACAGCTTTTGTGCTGAAAGGCTTTTCATGCATTTGCGACATGTTTTACGAGTATATTGAATTTCATGTTGAAAATATTTTTGGCAAGCATTTCTTGGCTTACATTGGGGAGAAATGGTGAAAATTGCTTTTATTTTGTTCTAAAGTAAGCACATGATTTATCTCTCATGTTTGGAAATTCCGCTTTTAATATTACTGATGTGGGAAATAAATTCATCCGTTTTAAATGCAGACAAAGTTTATTATTTAGAAATATTTCAACTTATGGTCTTTCGGCGAAATTCAGTATTTCAGGAATTTCAGTATTAAAACATTTTAAGGTATATAAAAAAATAGTTCAATAATTTATAAAACAACCTTTCTTAATGCTTAAAATATATTTAATTCAATACTATCAAAAACAGCATATTTAAATTTTGAAATTAATTTATTCAAGAAACAGTTCATTTAAGTCATCTAATTTCTGTTCTTTTTAATAGTAAATGAATAAAAACTGTAATTTAATTTGAATAAATATTTTACGAAAAATGGTTAGTATATTTTTAACTGGTAAAAAGAATATGTATAAATACATATTTATAAAAGATAATATTATCAACACAGTTTTTCTAGAAGCATGTAAAACAAAATTTCATTTTAAGATATCGTAATTAACAATAATACGCTGTCGTCTGCAACTAAGAAAAAAACTTCACTAAAATAAGCATTTTATTTAGAATTTATGACAACTTTAAAATAATTAATATTTCTAAAGAACATTCATACAATATTAAATTAAAACTTTTCATAATTAATGGTTGAAAAATCCAATCATACCTATTGATTAATCTTATATTAGAAAAGGCGAAACGAAAAAAAAAAAAAAATGTGTCGGGCGTGGACGTACTCAGTTGATCAAGGTCAGCGGGATTCTTCTTTTCCCTGCTTCCTTCCTGCAACGTGAAAACATGAACGAATTTTCCCTATCTGCGTTTAACAGTGTTTAACAATGTTTGTCAGAGTTTTTACCCGAAATATTGTATGTACAGTGAAGTTTTTGATTAATTCTTTTATGAGCAGATATTTATTTTGTTAATTATATTGTTCGTTGTTGTGCAATATCTGAATCATGTTATAAAATAAAATAATAAAATACTTGATCCACCTTTATTTAATCTTTATTTTATATGATTTATTTATTATGGTCGATGGTTATTAAGGATTGATCATTTCTTAAGGGTGATTTATTTTGATTTATTGAGTAAGAATGATTTACTTATTGGCGATAAAATTAATATTCGTATAATCTTATCTCCAAGTCTCAAACTGTGTATCCAACCTTAAAGTTGAATTTATTCTCTACTTTTTAATTCTTCTAGTCTCATTTCCATGCATTTCATACCGTAGCGAGTTTCACGCGTTCGCATATTCGATTCGTTAGTGAACTAGTGATTCGATTCGTTAGTGAACTTACTAGTATCAATTAAAATGGCTTTAAGCTTTTTGGAAAATGAATTTACAGACCTTTTTTCTTTAAGACCATATTGCTTAATTCAAGTGAATTAGTTCCCTTAAATAACCAAACAAAGGCTTGAAAACATTTCTTTACATCTGCAGGAATTGATCCTGATTTGCATCCACAGTAGTATCAGCTACATCCACTGCAGCTGCCCAACCGAGATAGTAGTTACTGACTCTTACTGCTGTATCGAAGGCTCCGGGTTCGAATCCCAGAGAAGGCATGGATATTTGTAAATGTATTGTGTATGTGCGGCATTTGAACTCTCCAAATATGCGGAGAGTCGGAAGTCCTCTCGAGAGGTTAGTGGTAGGGGAAGATAGACCCTCGGATCAAACTTCCCCAGGATACTTTTCTGTAGAATTTGGGGGGGGGGAGGAACTGAACAAAGTCGTATAGTCAGCAGTGTGGTGCCCAGGGCTCTCCCCAACGACATTCGCAATCTTGGTCCCCTTGCCAGGAGGCATTTCGTGGGTTTGCCTGATATCAGACAAGCTATCTAGCTTGTCAAAACAACAGCAACATCCACTGAAAACTGATTATCACCACAGACATAAATAAATCTGTTTTGATTTTGCAAAATAAAAACAGAGTAAGAGTAAATCTTTTGCATTTCTATTGTATTTGAGTATTTATGACTTATCCGCTATCAGGAGGCTCGACATGCGAATATCTATTTGTGAATAAAACTATGTTTCTTTATTGTAATCAAGGTGAATAGAGAAACAAGGTTAGACTCTTTTCCAATACTGACGTCATTGACTTACCGAAGTGGAAGAAACGAAGACACAAAAGGAGTAGTTGCTTCCCAGAAGACAAAGTTAATGACGCCATAACAAGAGAACACCTTGTGGTATACTAACCTTGATTGTAACCATGTCTGTCCACCAATCACGTGCTGACTTTGTTTGTACCTAAGAAAAATTATAACAGCATAAAATAATCTGTCGCAAGCAATAAAAGTGTTAATCGCACATGACAATGAATAAAACATCCACTGAAAACTAATTATCACCACAGACATAAATAAATCTGTTTTGATTTTGCAAAATAAAAACAGAGTAAGAGTAAATCTTTTGCATTTCTATTGTATTTGAGTATTTATGACTTATCCGCTATCAGGAGGCTCGACATGCGAATATCTATTTGTGAATAAAACTATGTTTCTTTATTGTTATCAAGGTGAATAGAGAAACAAGGTTAGAATCTTTCCCAATGCTGACGTCACTGACTTACTGAAGTGGGAGAAACGAAGACACAAAAGGAGTAGTTGCTTTCGAGAAGACAGAGTTAATGTCGTCGTACAAGAGAATACCTTGTAGTATGCTAACCTTGATCGCAACCATGTCTGTCCACCAATCACGTGCTGACTTTGTTTGTACCTAAGAAAAATTATAACAGCATAAAATAATCTGTCGCAAGCAATAAAAGTGTTAATCGCACATGGCAATGAATAAAATATTTGTATAAAAGCTTTTCGTTTTTGAAAAAAAATCTGATACTAATCAACCAATAATTAAAAGCCCAAAATGTAACTAAATATATTGAACATATCAAAAATCTGATTTCATGCATGAGATTTTTTCAATGACGTGTAATTATCAGAATCATATCATATTAAATTTAATTTCAGGAATATATATACAATTTTCTAAAGGTTAATCAATATGTTGCTTAACATATGCATTATAGTGGTAGCAAATTATATCCAAACTCATTTTTTTTTTTCGTCTGTGGCTTCTGCGAGATAATTGCTTGACTACAATAGCTTAAATCCACTATTAATACAGACCACATTAGCTTAGAAGTTTCTTTTCCTTATATGCAGTTCTCTGCTGCCTCATTCAAATAAATAAAAGTAGGATTTTTCAAAACGAGACGCACTTTCGTTCGAGACTTATCCATCTAAGCATATCTATTTCAGATATCCTGGATAGACTGCACATTCTTGGGTATATAATCCCCATCACCCCTCACCACTTTTAAAAGTGCGTATGTCTACGAAGAGGAGACCTGGAAAATAATCTTTTCTGCCAACTGTTAAACACCGGGAAAAAAAAGACGTTACCATGACGACCTTTCGCTCCCAGCTAAAGTACGTATAGCAACATTCCTTGGTTACCTCAGTGAAAAATGCACGGGAAGCTCGAGCCATCCTTAGAAGAGAGCAATTTCAGTGCCTTTCGCTCTTATCTCTTCCTCCATCTTAGTATAAATAGGTTATAAATTGCATGGCTTAGAGTTTTAGTTGTCTTACGCCACTTACTAGAAGTTCCTGCCATATTTCCCAAGGCAATAAGCTAATTGCACTTTCTGTGAATTTCGAGACAAGAACTTAACTTTTTACTTAAATTTAGTCATCCACTGCCATTCTTTTGCTCTGTCGACTAAATCCATCGTTTTATCATTAACTCTGCGGCGATTGGTCGAGTTAATGATAAAGCGATGAGTTAATGATATCGATCTGCAGACGTAGACTTCTGAAGGCAGTTGGTAAAATAACAGTCTGTTTTGATGATTAGCAGTAGATAATATGGAAGAAGTGTTTTACTTTTATGTGCTCTTACAAGCTTCTTCCGTTACGCAGTTGTTTCTATTTTGAAAGCCAAAAATGTAGAAACATTTGTAGGGCTTTGCTATGTCCGTACGCTGGTGTTAATGTCTTGCAGACCTTATTAGACTAGAAGCGAGTTATCGCTTTAGTCTGAAGCAATGATAAGTCTTAAGAAAGGTTAAGACAACCATTTTGTCTTCCTCTTAAGTAAACAGAAGCCACTACTTATGCGACAGACGAGCATCCGGTACCTGCGGATAATAACATAAGATACAGATAAATTCAAATGACTGAGAATACACACATACTGCTTAATACTACATAAGACTACCCACCCAGATTAAGATGGCTGAAGATAATTAACGGCGAGTATTCGAAACATCGGCTAATAAGATGCTAAAGCCGGAATAACTTTGGCAGAGCTGGCGACAGTGCGTAGCTGAAACGCGAGGCTGTCAGAAGCTCTAAAACTACTCTAGTCTAGTCTATCAAAAATGGCCGAGAATTTCACCTCTTATTCAGCTCTTGTATTAAAACCCTAACGATTCTCTTTCTTCATTACTTAGCTAATGCTGACTCTTATTCAATTCGTTCTTCTTAATCATGATATGAAGGTAATTGCAATTAATTTTCAAAGGTACTTCGTAATCAAACGCCTTGGTCCTTGGTCCGAGAATATCACAGAGCAACGTGTCCGGCTCGATTAGATAATGTCATAAAAGCCACTCACATATATAAGTCTTCAGTTGTTCCCTCTAAGAGGAAAACGTAAAGCGGGGAGGGGGGAAGCTTATATATATAATACATATATAAACGAATAATAGGTACATCAGCAGGTGTGTAGAAACCTGGGATGGCCTTGTCAAGAAGAAATAAAATTGAAGTTGTCGTGGAGATTCGAACCCTCAGGCTCATCGTCCGTAGGACTGTATTGACATTAGGTTAACTTAAAACAGAATAGGTGAGAAATGAGCAATACCCTTGCCGAGACTCGACCTGGACCTCTCGAACACGCGCCGAGTGTGCTGACCATTACACCAGGAAGGCATGCTAGGAAAACGGGAGAAATACCTTAAGGGGGCTCATACACCTTAAACCCCTTATGATCTTCGAATATGTGACTGTTGCAAAAATTGGGATAACTTATTTATTTTAAAAGCAATTACTTCCAACTTTTTACAGCTAACTACATAATACTGCTTTCTGAAATAGTAATCAGAAAGTTTGTGTTGCCACGAATATTTTTATAATTTAATCCGCTTTGTGACAAAATTTTTCTTCAAGTTTCCACCCTCCGCGCACAATTTAAAACATTCTGTTGCATAATTTAATTCCATATTTAATATATAGCTTTTATAAAATTTGGAAACTACTGTGAACCTAAAATTCTAAAAATTTCATGTTAAATTTTTATTTTATTTGGAGCTGAGTTTATAAAATGTATTTTATTAAAAAAATCTGTAATGTTTTCGTATTTTTAATACTAAATTTTTTTAATACTAAAATATTCGTCAAATGTTTGGTTCAGTTAGAAAATAGTGCCCGTGTAAAGAATTCCATTAGATTTCAAGTATATACACCATTAGCCATTTTCAAAATATCATGCGCGCAAGATGAAAACATGGCGAAAACTTTTGTCACAAAACGGATTAAATTACAAAAATATTTGTGGCAACACAAACTTTCTGGGTACTAGTTTCTAAAGCAGCTATACACTGGTGTGCAAAAATTAAGGACGAGACGGTTTTTTCAATATAACTTTGTACAAAAGCTTTCCAAATCAACACATTTAACACCGTAAGATCCCCAATACGTAAGGACATGAGTAATGTAAGCAACACTTACTAAAAGAGAAATCAGAGGGATAAAAAGAAGCTTTATTGAAAAAGTAGCATGGAGCGCAATGCGACTGAAGGCCGAAACATCCCTGTGATGGGTGTCCAGCAAGAAACATCCGGTCTTTAATAGGGGATATGATCTTCCCTGACTGCTAGGCTGGTTTCACAGCGTCTGCCCATGCTGAGAATGAGGGTGTCAACGAGTTGTTGAGGCATTGCTGCCCATTCGTCTTGCAGCGCCAATCGAAGTTTCGGAATCGTTACTGGTGGTAAGGTACGAGCTGCCAAGCGTCTGCCTAGAAAATCCCATACATGTTCGATGGGATTGAGATCCGGAGATCGTGCCGGCCAATCCATACGTTCAATATCCTCACTGTCTAACAGTTGTTCGGCAGCTGCTGTGCGATGACATGGTGCATTGTCGTCCATGAAAAGGAACTGCGGACCCATAGCGCCTCTAAAAAGAAGCACATATGGAAGAAGAATCTCGTTACAATAACGGGTCCCGTTGACTGAACCTGCGTCGAAGATGTGAGGGTCTGTACGACTACCAAGCATGATGCCTCCCCAAACGAGAACACCGCCACCTCCATACCTGTCCCTTTCAATGATGTTCGAGGGATGATTGCGGCTTCCCCGCTCTCTCCAGATGAGTACGCGATGAGAATCGCTACTCAGACTGAATCTGCTCTCATCTGTAAAGAGTACTCGTCCCCATTCATTGTCTCTCCAATTCCGGTGTTCCCGGCACCACAGAGAACGCCTTCTCCGATGGGCAGGCGTTAGAGGTACACACCATACAGGGCGTCGTGCAAACAGACCACCACCGTGCAGTCTTCTGGCCACGGTAAAACGCGATATCGGTCGTCCAGTCGCCTGTGTCGTGTGTCTAGCGATTTCTCCCGCTGTCTGCTGCCTGTTTCTTCTGGCCTGTAAGGCAATATACCGGTCATCTGCGGGTGTGGTTCCTCGTGGACGACCACTACTAAACCCCCGGTTAGCTGTTTCTGTAGTTTGAAATTGTCTCCAAAGTCGTGAAACGATGCTGTGAGCAATTCCGAAGTCTGCCTTCCTCCAACTTCCCAATGATTCGACCTCGGGTAACCAGATGTCGTCTAACAGATTGATTATTCGGCCATTTCTCGCTGAGGCAGAAACGCGGTGTGATTTTAACTGCTATACGACGTGCAATCTCTTTGCCAGAAATACTGATCTTACACCGACAACATGCTATATACTACTCAGACACTCCCCCATTACGTCTACCTGCATATCTGCGCATGTGCTACCGTACATCACCTTACTTAATCTCCTGATTGGTCTTTCTGTCCGCTCTGCCTCTTCGTTCAGCTGATATGCTAATTTTTCGACTTCGTCCTTAATTTTTGCACACCAGTGTATTATGTAGTTAGCTGTAAAAAGTGTAAAGTAATTGCTTTTAAAATAAATAAAATATCCCAATTCTTGCAACAGTCACATATTCGAAGATCATAAAGGGTTTGAGGTTAAAAAGGACAGTTGTACCTTTAAAGGACAGTACGCTAAGCACTGAGGTGCTTCCTTCACGTGCACAACTGTAAAACATTCAAACCCTCTGATTAAATACACAAATAACTAGTTTACATTTTGGTGAGAACTATGAAAATATGAAGTTAAAGTTCAAATTATAATAACTAGTTAATTAACGTAAAATTTTACTCAATTATAATTCATTTACGTGGATTTACATTTTCTGAAAGTTTCCATCTCCAAAGAAGAGCATTTCATATTACATGAAATAACGTGAAACCCAGAACTAACTCTGCATATAATAAATGCAGTAATGTTACTTTTAATAAATGCACAATCCACATAAGGAGAGGTAACATACGTAAAGTTTTTGTTTTTTGCTAGAACGCCCCAACCCGCCTGATCGCAAAGTGATCTTATGGTCCAAAAAGGGGCGTCCCATTCACACCACAAGCGAAGGCAGCCAGCGACCCGGAGAGTCCCCCAACAAAAGTTAAAATCGCCAGATTAATAAAAAAGAACAACTAAAGTACAACTAACATACGTAAAGTAAAGTTCCATAATAGAAATATAACGACCACATTGAAAGGCTCAGAAATGGTGATTGCGATGATAAAATGCAATTAGGCTGAGTTATCGCAGCTAGTAGTGGTGTACTAGAGAAAGAAGCAGATGCTGTAATTAACGGGTTTTGCTCTGTTGACGAAGTTCAGATTTGTCATTCTTTTGTCGAAGGTCTATAATGCAGCAGTATACGGTATGGTCATGAAAAATACTTCCCCGATATATGAACCCTTAGCGGCCTGCACGCTCAACCAATAGAAATAGAATTTGAGATTTTCTTATTTGAAGGTATGCGCTCGAGATCGTGACCATTTCAAATAATACAGCTCTCAAGTTTAGGTTACAGTGTAGTTACAGGTTAGTACGAAATTTTCAAATAGCAACATTCAGTTTTTTTTTTCTACGCAAACTGATCAACACATTGAAAAAAAACCAAAAACGGAATTGGAAAGATACGCCTATGACGAAAATTACCGATTTAAGATATTTGCAAAGAAGAGAATTGTACACGACCAATAACAACACAGAGAGGAGACGCATTGGTGCACTTTTATTTACTTCGAAGATTGTCCTTTACAATCCTTTCCACAGGTATGAATGAAATGTGCTTAGACAACAATGTTGCAGAAGTGTCGTTGATGATATTGTATGGATTCAAGATGGTGCTGCTTCCACACGTCGTCACTTGTGTTCGGCGACTGCTGCAACAGCACTTTGGAGATAGAATTAGGTCCCTCAATTGTGCAGTTTCGTGGCTACCACGATTTCCTAGCCTCATTCCAATGGATTTCTGGTTCTGGATAATCTGAAATATAAGATTTACACATCAAATTTGCGAGATTTGTCAGAGTGGAAAGATGAGATGCCACAATACGTGAAGTTATATAGATTTATCTGAGATGCTACTTTCGTCATTGTTGCCAATAATCTACCGCATGCAATGCGTTATCATGTGTTGAAATTCGTAATTCCAATCATTTTTTCCCTGCCCTCTTTTATGTTGTCAGTGATCTGTTACAATCCTTTTCTTTGCTGATGTTTTACCCCGGCAATTTTCTTCACACGTGTATCATTCCAACACCATGTATGGTTTTTCAATACGCTGATAAATTTGCACGATAAAAATGGATGCTGCCATTCGAAAATTTCGAAATGTTTTGACTACAACATTTTTTTTTTATTTACTGTACAGGCACTTGATTATACATCATTGGTTGGAGCATAAAAAAAACACAGAAACAGAATTACAGCTCACTGTAACCGTAACCCTGAGAGCTCTATTGTTTTAAATCATCCCAATCTCGAGCGCATACCTTCAGATGACAATATCTGAAATTGCATTTCGATTGGTTGAGCGAATAGGCTTCTAAGTGTCCATATATAGGGAATTTTTTTATCACCACCTTGTACTTAATTGTGCATTTTTTGCTTTAAAAATGATTGAATTATGTTGTTCTTATCTTCCGGTTAAGGTTTTCATGCCTTTAGTTAATATGCATGCAATAGTTATAGAACTATCAACAATTTAAAAGTTGTCTAAGTGCGATTACGCCTAACGGAGCAGACATTTGTTTACGTTTGAAACTTAACAGAATAGTGGATGAAGTCAGTTTCTGCACCTTCAGTGTCTTTTTGCCGAGACAAATTATCGCATTTTGCACTTGCAACGATTTAGAACAGTTTGTGCCTTTCGCACTTGTAATAATTTAGAACAGTTGGTACCTTTCGCACCTATAATAATATAGATCAGTTGGTACCTTTCGCACCTATAATAATATAGACCAGTTGGTGCCTTTCGCACTTTTAATAATTTGGAACAGTTGGTGCCTTTCGCACCTACAATAATGTAGACCAGTTGGTGCCTTTCGCACTTTTAATAATTTAGAACAGTTGGTGCCTTTCGCACTTATAATAATTTATAACTATTGATGTCTTTCGTACTTATAATAATTAAGAACAGTTGGTGTCTTTCGCACTTATAAAAAAATTACATATACAAATCTCCGGTAGTACATGTATAATGGAATAAAATACTCATTTGTTACAAAATATTTTTGCATAATATCCATTATTTATTAGTTCCTTAATGCTAGGATTGATATTGCAAAAATTATTTTATATAAATTTCTTAATGCTAAGTTCGTTTATGTTATGTAAAGTTCTTTGCGATGGTTTTTTTTTTTATTTTATTTTTTTTATCCAAATGTTATCGATCTTGAAATTCCTTCGTTAAAATCTCATTTATGCCAAATTATGTTAAAATTTTATTTAAGCATAACATTAATAAACATTCCTTAGTTCGTTGGTAAGAAATTTAGCAATCAATGTAGCACTAATTTAATCTGCTAATTTCAATTCAACGAACGTGCTCTTTGTCTGAAACCCGCCGACTTTCTCTGATGTGAATATCACCCCCCTTCCCTACTGTGTCCAAACAAGTCACAAAGATACACTGCAGTTTTAACGAAGAGTTACCATAGCAACCTCTGTATGTGTCAGTTGCATATGTAGATTATTCTATTCCATATTATTTGTAAAGGTAAAGGAGAAAAGGAAAACGGAGCTCTAAGAATTGAATGAAATTGCAAATGTTAAATTTGTTGCAACGTTGTGCAGAAAAAACATTTTTATCTCCAGCGCGTGAGTCTCTGTATTGGAAATTCTAAAGATATGCTCGTTTTAAAACTATTTTGCGATATTGCTGTTGCACTGGATCTTATGGTTTAAGTGCGAGGAACATGATATTTAATAAAGAAAGGTAACACACAAAATGTTAAAAAACGCCCCTTTGGACGTAATTTAAAATCTGAAACATTTCAGATTTTGTTTTTTTTCGTTTTATTTTACATCATAGATAAAACTTTGCGCAGCAATCAGCGGTAAAGTTAACAGATGAATCAAAAATGTCTCTGTACACAATGTTGTGAGTGAAAGTACTGTTAAAAATTCTTATACATTCATAAACATTGATCAGCTGAGTGCGTCCAGCAACATACATTTTTTTTTTTCTCTTCGTCTTTTCTAATATAAGATAGTGATGGTGTAATTGTTATTAAAACTTGATGCCATAGAAAAATGTTAAAAAGTAATTTGGAAATACGTATATTTTAAATCGAACTGTGTGATAAATCTTCAAATGATAAGCAAAATATTTTTATAATATGAAAAGATAAAGCTATTGTAATACATGGCAAAAGATCAGTCATAATATTTAACGTTGCGTGAACTAGCAAGACCAGTTATTCGAGATTTGAGTAGATGGAGATCTGATGGCTCAGAGTAGCGTAACTTAAGGGGAGAGTGGTGGAAAAATTCGCCAAAAACATTTGACATGGCTTCACATGATTTCTTTGTACTACATATTTTTTGCTGCACTTCATTTAAACTTATTTCCTCAAATTATTTTAACTTAATTAAATCTTAAGGCAAGTTGAAAATGACATCAAAAATTGCAGATTTTGAAATTAAATATCCCGGTCAATTTTTGTCGTACGGTAGTGAAACTTCTCATAATTTTATTTTTTCACAACGAGCGTAAAACTTTCTCAAGTATACGTTTAGGAAACGGGAGGCCACATTAAAAGTTGAATTTCGTTATTTGTCAAAAATAAAAATTATTTTTTAATTTAACATTGCCGAAATATGAATGTTTTCGCCATTTAAAACACTTCTGTAATTGGAAATATATGACTACGACTAACGATTGCAAGAATTATGGCCGGGTAAGGGAGGTGGGTATATTTTCGTTTGGCACTGCTTAGATACATACATACATACATACATACGTATGTATGCATATGTACAAACATCACCAAAAAATCCTTTTTGAATCCATTTTAAATCCATTTTTCAATCCATTTTTGGGGGGAAAAAAGCTCTTTAATAAGTCCTTACGTACAGAAGAGAGGCAAAAAAAAATTGTCCGAATGGATTCGGGAACTGTCAAAATGGACATTTCTGTTGAAATACGATACACGAAATTTTACAAGATTGCAAAACTTCCTTTAGTTCGTAAGAGGAAGTGAAAACAGTCTTAGTGGAGCAGATTTCGAATAAAACTCTGTCAGTTTCGGAGGCGATCAAATATAGGTTTCTCGTCTTTGGAAGAAAAAAAAATTGCAGTTTCTCTTTCCCCTCAAGCGAAGACACTTGCTTCTGATCGCCCTTGTTATCCATAGAGTTTTACTCAAAATTAAGCCGCCATCTACATGTTATAGCAGTCCTACAAACAAAATTTCAACGTTCTGAGGCTACTCGTTTTTGAGTTATGCGAGATAGTACGTACAGACGCCACGAAAAATTATCTTCAGAATTCATTTTAAAGCAATTTTATAATTTTTTTGGAGGAAAAGAGTCTTTTACTGTGTCCTTACGTACAGATGTCACGCAAAAACATCGTTAAATTGCATTCGATAGATACAAAATGAAAATTTTCGTTGAAATATGCTGCTTGAAACTTTTCGCGATTTCAATACTTCCTTTTCACTTCGTACAAGGAAGTAAAAATTAATAATTTAAAAGAATTTAATTTGTTTTAATAAAACAACATAGAGCTAACTTTTATTTCAATTTGTTAAAAAATATTGTATGTGAGGCTCCGCAAATTTTTTTTCTTTGCAATGCGGCCTTCAAACGGTCATAGCTTAGACACCCATGCTTTAAATGGATTAATTATAACTAACAAACTTCGATCAATTCTTTCACGTATTTTAAAATAGACGAGAAATTCGTCGAATACAGAAGTCATCGTGTTTTATGTTTGCTAAGTAAATATTGCGCAGGAAGAGGATTTATTTTGGGCTGCCATTGCCATCTGATAAAATATCTGTCTCACTTGCAAATATATCGATAAGGATTCAGGGGAAAACATGGGTTATATGTCCATCTGTAGAGACATTTGGGATTAATGATTATGGTCGAGATGTTCATGCGTTTGACGTGCAACCAGACAAAGCTCAGAACTATCTCCTTTTGACGAGAACTTTTATTTCATATAGTTTCCTTACCAGTGTTATTATCGTCACTTATCCTATCTACTATTTTCTTTTCTTGGTTGCCGAAAGAAGAAAAAAAAGTGTACCATGGAATAAAGAAGAAATAAAATACCGATAAAAAGTCCTCATTCTCCTGACTAAAAGCGAAAACAGATATAGACATATATGCCTTTTAAAAACACACGCAAAAATTTTGGATAAACTGATTACAAAACGTCTTGAGTTTATTCTCTATCAAATGAAATATATCTGTGATAATCAGTATGGATTTCAAAAGAACAAATCTACTAATTTGGCTTTATATAACGTTGTTGATAAGATCTGCCGGATGCGAAATATCAAACATACCGTCCTTGTTTCTTTTGACGTAAAAGGAGCCTTCGATTCTATAAAATGGCCGTCCTTATTAAATATCCTTAAGGGTCTGAATATTTCCGTAACATTTTTTGAATTGATAAACGATTATTTAAGGAATCGTAAAATCATTTTTTAAAATAAGGCTAATACAGAAAGTTTAATATACAATACCTCCAAGGGTCGTCCCCTAGGGTCATGCAGCGCTCCTCTGTTCTGGAGTCTCATTGCAAATCAATTACTTGAAAACGAGATTCCGAACGTTGAAATTGTTTGTTATACAGACGATATTATGGCATTGATTTGTGGGGTTCTTTGGAAAAAATCGAACACATCTTCACTGAACTAGAAAGAGTCTTAAAGGATTGGAGCTCTACACAGAGTATAGAATTTAATTCAGAAAAAACAAAGGCGTTGTTCTTCCCAAGAGGTGGAAAACAGACGCGTTCTCCATAGATCAAATTTGATAACAAAAGAATTAAATTTGAAAATTATATTGAATATTTGGGTATCAGAATTGACCGTAAACTAACCTTTATGGAACACTTTAAGGAAAATCAACGAAATGTGGAAAAAATTTTAAATTACTATCGTAGATCTTTCAATTCCGAAACTATAACTGTAAAGTATAAAATTTTAATGGAAATTTATAAGAATGTTATTACTCCAAAGATCCTGTACGGAATTGGTGCATGGGGCTCCAGGGCGGGGGAATTGGTTCGCACAAGACAAAAATTAGATTCATTGCAGAGAGCCTGGCTTTTAACTATTACTAGAGCATTTCGTACTGTCTCGACGGAGGTAGTATGTATTCTAGCAGGTGTTCTGTCTCTCTCGTTGCAGTACAAATACGAATATAATAAGTTTCTGTTACAGTATAAAATTAAAGAAGTTCTGTACGATGTTGGAGCTGACGCCTTTGACTTGATACATCCACAGGAAACACATCCCAGTTTATTCAGAATGGTGAACTATGATAAAAATTTGATAAAATGCGGGGAAATAGATATTTTTACAGACGGTTCAGGCATAGATGAGTGTATCGGCAGTGCATTTGTTGTTTACTTCCACGGTATTGAAATAGATTCAAAGAAAAGTAAACTTAATAAATTAAATTCAGTCTATCAATCTGAACTTCTTGCTCTTAAAAATGCTTTGAAATGGGTGGAGAAATTAACAGTAAAGTACTTTATTAATATTTATTCCGATGCCTTGTCTGCACTGTCGGCGCTCACAATAAGAATAAATTGGTAGACGAAATAAAAAATTTATATTTTCATTTGAAGAACAAAAATATCATTTATTTTCATTGGATTAAGGCTCATACTGGAAATATCGGCAACGAGAGAGCAGACATCCTTGCGAAAGAGGCTGCCCTGGGGGTGGAAACGGAAGATAATCATTTACAACCTTATAGGAGAAAGTCATGTACTGTTCTCAAAAATATTGTCATCAAAGAATGGAAAGATAGCTGGGGGTCTTCAGAAAGAAATACCGGATACATTAATGAAATAAAAATTAAAAATGGTATGAAAATCCACCATCATATTGATTGTAATCAAATTTTAACTGGCCATGGAAGATTCCCGGCATATTTAAATAGATTCCACCTCCAGGAGAATGAAAAATGTCTAGTATGCAATATTTATGGAGATGCACGTCACTTCGTCGAGACCTGTATTTTAATGGGGGAGGTGAGAAGGAAATATAAATACAAAGGATTTGGAGAACTTTTCAAGAGACATTTTGAGCATTATAAATAATAACAAGGAAATTATTGGTATTATGGTATGAAGATATTAAATGCAAGAGAGGAGAAAGGAATAATAATGATGGTGCCACAGAGCTTGTATGTGTGTGAATGTGTTTTATGTGGCGTGTTATTTGTTTTAAGTTTCTTTAACCAATTTAAAAATTCTTTAGTTTTTTTAGTTTGTATGTGTGTTTCTCTGGTTATGATAAATAACAGCTTGCAACCATTGACCAGAAGTTTGTTTGGTTTCTTATGTTTCCGTTATACAAACCCTTTTTTGTTACTCGGTTCTCGGGTTTTGGTTTTCCTGTGGTTTATTTAGTTTTCTTTTGTTTAAAACGTTTAATCTAATTGAGTTTAGTTGGGATTCGGCTGGACCGCTGGATGTCCTCGTTTGTTGTTGGAATCGCCTTTTACCCTTTTTTAACCTTAAGGCCGGCTTTGCCGGCCAGGTGGGTTTGGGTTTTTGGTATATCTTTCACCGATAAAAAGTATTAAAGTAGAGATCAATATCAGACGCAGAAATCAATACGAAAACAGTCATTGTTTTCTTCGCATAAATGAACTGTATGCTCAAAATAATAATGAAGTTCAAACCGGGAAAAAAAGGAAGAATGATGAAATTTAAATAATAAAATACATTTTTTTTTTTAATTTTTCAAAAACAAAACAAACATGATCGTTTTGAATATATCAGTGAATCTTTTACTGTTTTTACGCAAGTCTTCATTATTTTGGATTGAAATTTTTTAAACTATGTGTTTTGTAAGGATTGTGCTATTAAATAATTCTTCAGCCATGTCCAGAAAAACTTACCGACATGCGTAATACGTTATATTTGAAATGTGTTTTACTAATTATAATATGTATGTAGATTTTCATAAAAATTATCAATTAAGTTAACAGTTTAAGGTGGTGTTACTTTTCTCTCACCCGATTAACCTAAGTCACGTATTAATGTCCAAATCGTATCAGTCCTTAATGTTACATGTGCACTATCACATTTTTGGTTCATATAATCACCATCTATCTCACTCTTTTGCAAGTCGTTAAGTATATTTTAAAGAAAATTCTAATTTATTTACAAATACATCTCTAGTTGCCCATCAGTCAGCGAGATTGAGCTCTTAGATATTTGCATTTTTATTTTAATTAGTGCATTAAAACATTTAAAATACCTCCTTTACTAAAATGAAAACATTTTTGAATATTGTTTTTTGCTGCGCAATTTACTGCAATATTTTTGCAGATTATTATTGACTGTTGAAATTAAAAATAACACAGTTGACGCTTATTGTAACAATCCTTCATATCCTAAGTAAAAAGAGCGTTTTAACGAGTGCTTCCTGTAACGAAAGCGAATTTAATATATCTCATGAAGATTTTTTGCATCAGCCGTTGTAATGGAACAATCGCTATAAAGAGTGGTCGTTATAAATGAGCGTTGGCTGTGTTATCCAATGCGAAGTAGATTCACAAGGTCTTTCAAATAACTTACCATCTAATTCACTACCAGAAAAATGATTTCGTGTCATCATGATTTTCACCAAAAGTGATTCCATCGTTTTCATTTGTTAGGAATGTTACCTCTGAGAACCCATTAATGGTCGACTGAACAAGACTAATGAATCTGATAACTTATCCTAGGTTCTATTCTCGACGAACGAGCTGCGTGCCTCAGTTTCAGAGTGATAAAGTCACTAAACACTGGTAGCTCGGTCCGAGGTTCAAATCCCTCAAATAGGCTGGCTGCATGGGCGTTTTCGTGGATTTAGTCTTGTGTAACGTGTATACGAGCCAGTTTACCTTAGAAAATATTCCAAGAAGGCATCCCTCCCCTTAGGCAGATAGCCCATAAGGCTTTGCCGCAATCACATAAACCAAACGAGCCTAGGTTTCCAAGGTTTTGTTTTTCTTTCTTCGTAGCATAACTTTTGCCCGACTAATATTCATCAAGCGGATAAGACCGCTTGCTGAATGCTGGTAATTTGAACCTGAATTACAATCCCGCCGAATGGGCTTGCATCTAGGCAAATGGGCACGTTTATTTTTCCCGCATGCGTAACGTGTGTGTACTAGCCAGTTTTTCATTGAAAGTCCTTCATGAAGACATTCTTTCTTTGCCAGTTAGTGCTTAAGTACAGGGCGGTCCAAATAAGATCTACTAATGTTAAACACGGATACCTCTTGTAATAATCATTTGTTTTGATTAATATTTGTATAAGTCAAATATATTTTATGGAAATTACGTATGAAATGTAACATCAGACAAATGTCCACCATTTTTCTGGATACAGAGATGGGCTCTTTTTAAAGCGTTTTCCATTACACCACGTACTGTTTCTGGTTGGAGGCTCCCTATTTCGTCTCGATTCAGTAGTCTCTGGTTTATTAACATACATTTGTCTTTTTAATATTCCCATAAGAAAAACGATTCTGCTCCGCCATTGGCCGCAAAAAGTTTTCAATCATTGTTCTGTAAGAAGCTCCGGAAATCGTTTCCGGAGAATCGTTCCCATCCTCATTCTCGAAGAAATATGAGCCGATAACTCTATTGGCCATAACACCGCACGAAACAGTACACTTGAATTAAAATATTGCCGATATTTACGCTGCGTTATAACAATTGATCGTTGACAAGAATAGAAAAACTCGATAATTTTAAAGCGTTGTTTTGTACTGTATGGTTCCATAATAAATTTCCAAGAATTCAATTAAAACCTACAAAGAGAAAAAATAATTATATCAAAAAATAAAAAAGTTATTTGTGTTTAACATTGGAATGTCTTATTTGGACCACCCTGTACTTAACTTTAATTAAAATAAACCAAATGATTCAGTTTCCATTAGAAAATTCATCTATAAAGAATCTCTTCTATGTATATTACCTTCATATTTCCATAAATCATCTACAAAATATTCCTTCTAGTTCAAATGGTCTTCGAATGCTTTTCCATAATCCTGGATGAGAAATTAACGTCATCGAGAAGATTTATTTATTTAATTTTAGTGATGTTTTCCTTTTCTTGCTCGCTAAAATACTTGGAGTATACATCATTTATAATATGTAACTTTATATAGAATTCTTTTAGGGATCATTTGTCAAAATTTCCTTGATGTTGAGGTTTTGACTATTAAATTACCTTCGCGCCTCTTCCTTGTTTTTCAATTTTGGTTTATCGACCGTTTGTAATTCTACAAATCAAAACTAAAATTCTTACTCATGCACGCTGAAAAATAGCAAACCTACATGTAGAGATACAGGGATCTTTAGAAAGCATAAAAATATGCTATTTAATTTTGAATGTAACAAATATATGCAATTGACAAGAGAGAGGAACTTCAAAAATTTGCTCAAAACGCAATCTCCTCCCAGAGGCACAATAAGCGACTAATACAGCCTTAGATAAGGAGAAGCTTGCCCTCAAGCAATGAGACACTTAAAGATCTAAGATTTTATCGAAACAGATAATTTCTATCTTTAGTACCTCGCTACTTACGGTTAAAAGGGTTTCAGACCTGATGTAAGCAAATTTTGTAATAAATGAAGTAGCTCTTATATCCAGTGTTACGCACTCCAAAAAGGAAAAAAAATATAATAAACTCAGATATTCTCAATCAATATCTTGCCATAGTCAGAGCTTGAAAAATATTATTCGAGGCTTTTTATTAGCTTTATTTGAGAAATTTGAAGTATTAAATCTTGTGTCCAAACTAAAACCAATGGAATATTAATTCAGTTTTCTAGTCTTTGGTATGCGGATTTATAAATATGAAAGCTTCGTCCTTCTAAATAAATGTTCAAAATTATTTAAAATACATGAGTATTTCTCAGGCTATGTTTTCATTTTTACATTTGATATTTCAAGATTATTCATTGTTTTTTGAACAATTCCTATTATAAATGCAGTAAAATGAATAAGATAGCACTGTTAATTTGCGATAGAATGTTCGACAAATTACATTTCTTGGTGGATACTTTTTATGTCGGAGAAACTTTATTGCTGAAATAGTAATATACAGAAATATAGCCGCACTTATGATAACATCGTATAATGGCAGACGAATATTAAAAATTGAGTCTCACATAAATGCTCAAAATGGTCGCCTTTTCGAACACCTTTAAAATCTTTATCGAAGCTGTTGCACAGTGTTACTAGGAGTCGAATAATACTGATGAATCTAGAAATGAAATGAAAATTGCAGAACTAGAAAAAATACCAGAAACTTCAAAGCAACATTGAGAACAGAAAACCTCTTGAAACGAGGTTTACTGACTACGAAATATGTGAAAGAAGGAATCCAGAGGTTCTGAATGTCAAAAGTAGGTCGCCAATATTCTAACGGAAAGAATACAAATCAAATTGAAACAAAAAACTAAACAATTTAATAAAATAACATAATGTAACAAATAGTTGAAAATTCTTTGGTCTTTTTTAAAAAGAGGAATTGAAAAATGTTCAACAGAGCCATGTTTCTGAATTTTATCTGGATGGTTATAAAAAGTGCCCCAAAAAATTAAATTCATTTAAAACGAAAAGTGAAGTAAAAATATGAGATAATAATTTTTTTAAATAAGATAATAAAAGGATGTTATAGAATTTTTTTTATTTTTTCAGTCAGTCACCAAGATATAATCTGCTTCGACGTGACCTTAAACAGATAATACTGTACAAAAATAAATATTATATAAAAATATTGCTGCACAAAAATTGATACTGTGCAAAAAGAGTACCGTAAAGAATGATACTAAAACGATAAAAACTCGAAGAAAAAATAATGCTGTACAAAATAATACTGTACAAAAATTAATAGTGTGAAAAATTCTGTACAAGGAAAACAAAATTATTGTACAAAATAATTCTAATATAATAAAAACCCGAAGACGGAAATAATGCTGTACAAAATAATACTGCACAAAAATTAATAAGATAATAAAAGGATGTTACAGAATTTTATTTATTTTTTTTTTATTTTTTTAATCAGTCACCAAGATATAATCTGTTTCGGACGTGACCCTAAACAGATAATACTGTACAAAATAAATATTATATAAAAATATTGCTGCACAAAAATTAAACTGTGCAAAAACAGTACTGTAAAGAGTGATACTAAAACGATAAAAACTCGAAGAAAAATAATGCTGTACAAAATAATACTGTACAAAACTTAATACTGTACAAAATAATAATGTAAAAAATTAATACTGTGCAAAAATAATACTGTACAAGAAAAACAAAATTATTGTACAAAATAATTCTAATATGATAAAAACACGAAGACGGAAATAATGCTGTACAAAATAATACTGCACAAAAATTAATATTGTACAAATTAATAATGTACAAAAATTAATATTGTGCAAAAGTAATGCTGTGTAAGGAAAATAATACTATTACGATAAAAACCCGAAGACAAAAATAATGCTGTATAAAATAATACCGTATAAAAATTAATATTGTACAAAATAATAATGTACAAAAATTGATATTGTGCAAAAATAATATTTACAAGGAAAACGATATACAAAATAATACTGTATTCGACGACAAAAATTAGAACACCCCAAATAGAAACCAGAGAAACAAATGGGCTAATTAAAATTATTTGGCAAATTTTTATAATTTATATAATATTTAATATTATATAAATTATAAACTTAAAACTGAGATAAAATTCTAACTTTAATAAGCTGCTTAAATCTCCGTTTAAATTTTATTATTTCTTTTCCTATCCTAAAAGTAGTAATAAGTATGTAAATCTTTCTCGATATTAAACATTTCGGTATTAAATCCTGTCATATGACTCATATATAATACTCGTTACTCATGTACTTAGATAATCGCAAAAGTAAAAGTAAAATCTTTTGTCCAATAGTAATGAAACATTTTTAGATATAAGCTTTGTCCAATAACAGAAACAAAGCGAAACGTTAAATTCAATGTGCTTGAAAAATATTGTGTCAATGGTACAGAAATATTCAGTCACAATTACCTTCGCATCTCATCAAACTTCCAACGTCATCATCTACGAAACTCAAAATTTTCTTTTATGTATATATGATGATTTGGAAATGCCGCAGACATCACACATTGAAGCACAAAATGGGTTACTTTGGTATTATCACAATCACCTTGGTAGAAGTCGCCAAACTGTGGCAACCATGCGCATAATAATTCTTCAGGCAACCATATCGATAACTGTAAGTTTAAATAAGCAATGTTGCCAATGTTGAAATTTGAGGGAATAAGTTTAAATGAAATCCATCAACAAAAAATTGTGTATAGTTCAGTAGGCCGTACAAGAAAGTCATGTGGTGTCCACATCAGATTTTTTTTCTCTAACTAATCGTCTGCAAAAGCTCTCATTTTTTTTGCAGTTGAAAGAGTTATATCGAAAATCACTTCAAATCCATTTTTAGATATTGTTTTAGATTTATATCGAAATATATTTGATTTAACTGTCTGCTACTGAAAGAAAGAAGCAACTGTTAATTCGTCATGTTATTTTTTTTATTAAAGTTTACATTTTATTTCAGTATTTGATGAAATGGTGCATAGTTTTTTTTTAATACAATACAACACTGAATCATTAGAAAATAATTGACTTCTCAAAAAATTCTTAATTGTATACATTCAAGACCATTAACATCTCACTCTCCAAATTAACAAAATATTGAAGAATGCAAGTTAGTATTTTCCTCAGCCGTTTATTTTTTATTTAAAGTGTTCTTTAGGACACCTGTGCACTACCGGTAACCGTAAGCATGCTGTAATCGTTGTTGTAGAACCCAGAGAATTAATAAAAATTACTTTCCAGAAATTATTTTCCCAAACATTTTGGTAGTTTTCAAACTGAGAAAATGTAATTAAATTGGGTTTGCAATTCTTTGAGAGAAGATTTAGTTCATTTTTCCACAGTCCAGAAAAAAAAAAACGGGTAGCTTACCCATTACCCTATTTCTTCATTGACTCGACAGTCCAAGGTGAGGCCTGGTCATCTCCAGACATCTCAGCTTTGGGCAACTGTTTTTCCAGTTTTTGACATTTAGATTGTATAAGTCATTTTCAACACAATTGAATCATCTCACCTGGGGTTCTACCCCGAGGTAGCTTACCCTACATGAAAATCAAAACTCTGAAAAGTTGAAACCCTGTAATAAAAAGTACCCTAGAGTCCTATTTGTAGGACTCAGAGCTAGCAATTATTTCTGATATGCAATGGTACTTCAGTATACGCCCGCTGTAGAATAAGTCCAACTTGGTAAGTCCTATTTGGATGCGGGAAAAAAAATTTGTGTGTGTGTGTACTGCATTTATTTAGATAACGACTTGCGTTCTGTTGTTGCCGTTGCTTATGCTCGCTTGTCTGACAATAAGTCTGCCAGGTTAGCGTCTAGCATGGTTTATGCTTCACGCAGGCAGACTGACAAGCTTCGTTGGCGTTATTGGCTGGCGTCTGTTATACAGAATTGGCAAACTTTTCATGAGATTCGTAACTAAAGACATGTTATTCCACTAAATTTTGTCACGTTGCAGAAGTTAAGCCTGAATAAGAAGCTTGGAGCGTTGAAGAAGTCAAGCTGTTGCTGGTTTCTTATATTTAGCGTGATTGGTATGAAAGGTAATTTTGTATGTTTGTATTTTCGATTATATTTTGGATTACCACTAAGGTAAGATAATGTAATCAAGAAGTAAAGAAAGGACCAAAGTATGCTATTTTGCTGAATTCCTGTTAAAAGATGAGCTTTTATGATAATTGTAAATATAAAATAAAACAAATTTGTAAAATGAGGTTAAATTAACTGATTATGTTAATCTCAAAAGAATTATTGGCCTAGGATGAGACATGCCTTTGTGGAAAGCATAAATTTGAAAAGAAATTGTATGATAACAGTAAATATAAGATGAAATATCAAACAAAAATACATTTGTAAATAAATGTAAAATGCGGTTAAATTAGCTGATTATTGCACGTTACCTACAGCATTAATTTAAGCAGTTCATAAACATCACCACGAGTGAGAAAAGAATAAAGTCTATTTCCTCTTAGGCCTTTTTCAAGTCCCCAGTAAATAAATTCTCGCATATTTGGGCACAAAGCTCACCCCATACACTTTTTGAAGTCCCCAGTAAATAATTGCTCGCATATTGGGCACAATAAATTTCACACACTCCGCAGCACTTCACTTAGGCATCGCTGAAATCTGAACTGTGAATTCATCTCCAAACCAAACACACATAGATGTTCTTTGGCCAAGCAAGCAAGGTTACTAGCTGAAAATATGCCTATTGCGCATTCGTGAAGCATAAACCATGCTAGGGCTAGACGCTACTAGTCAGCACAAGCCCACAAAATTCCTCGTGGTAAGGAGCGCAAGATTACGCCTGCCGTTGGCAACAGCCTTGAGCACCTTACAGGTGACAGTGCAATTTGGCTCAGTTCCGCCCCAATTTTGAAGGAGAGCACCCCGGGGGGGACGGATCCGAGAGTCTTCCATCCCTCTTCCCTTCCACCAAACCACATGGAGTACTTTCGGTTCACCGCATATTTAGAATACCCCCATGCCGCACCGACACTATACATTTAGAAACATCCATACCCGGACCTTTCGGCACGGTAATCAGCGACGCTAACAACTATACCGGTTGAGAAGCTACTACAGCTACAGCTCGAGACAATGCTACAACCAGTTGCGCACAAAAACGCGGTAGTAAATATACGGCAAACTCTGATGCCAGATCTTTAATAAATAAATGGATGTCAAAAACTTTGCAGAGAAGTACCATCCCAACAGATCTCAAACAAGCCGTAACAGCATTGTCTGGAATGGCCAAACAATGTTACATTTTCGAAACATCCTGATGAGAAAGGAAAACAAAATTCTTTGGACAGATTTTTATTGAATCAGGTCCAAGAAGGAAGCTGACAGAAAAAAAAAAAAAAAAAAAGAATCAGAAAAGAGATAAATAAATCTGGTAAATTAATCATTTAAAAAATGTGCATTATGTGTTTCATCCACTGCATTTATATTTTAACATGAAGCAATGTTCTAATAATAGTAATAAATCTTTTTTTATTAGAGCAGAATGATTTTTTTCCCTTTATTTTTTATTCGAAGAGTTCGTCTGGTATACGTGCAGTTTGGTATACATCCAAAAATCTGGAACAATTAATGACCTCTGCTGAGGTAACACTGTTTCTAGAAATGTTTTATTTTATTATATCTACTGAGTTGTTGGCATCAAGTTTACCAAAACAGCAGTACAGATGCAGCTATTCTTTCAAGCAATCAGCATGATTGTTCGAATGCGTGATGTCATGAGCATGATTGCATAATTGAATGAGTCATATACTTGACTGAGTCGAATTTATGCCGAAATACGTTGGCGAATAAATTTTCTCACTCAACTTCATTCACACTGAACGTGATCTCTTTCAAATATTTCCAATTAATTAAATATTGATATTTAAATGTACTGAACGAGATTACTCCACTTATAGGCAACATTTCCCGTTTTCAGTTATAGTAGTTTAGATTTATTACAGTAATTCAGTTTATGTTCTACCAACTACAAATACAAAGTGAAATATAAATACGGTATTTCCTCGCGTATTTTTCTATTTAGCTTTTTAACGCGTTCTATTTTTTTTTTTTTTTTTTTTTTAATCTCCTTTCTCAGTACGTGCAGAGAACGAGTTTCCCTAAAATTGTAGAACTAATTTTTCCACCTGTTAACGGTTTCCGTTTTACTTACAAAGACAAACTCTCGCAAACTGCTTACGAAGGTCACTCCGAACCTTTCCCTTCTAACTGTTGAAGTTTGTGACAGCCTGGCATACAAGAACCAACATATTAAAGCGAAGCAAACATGAACTATCATTCCGTCTATGATTTCGTGGAATCGGCTGCATAGTCATCTTCTCTAATTACTTATGCATGATTTGAAGCCTAAGAAATAGCAGAGACAACAGTAAGAACAGACGACATTCGAGTTATTGGGAAGTAGAAATAAAGATATTTTATTATAAATTGCATTGTTTATATTATTCTTATTGAAATTTAGGTTTCTTTTAAAAAAACGATGTCGTTATAGTTACAAGTATAGTTTATCCACGATTACTTTTCATGTGTTATATTTGCTTTCTATAAATGCCTCTTTCGAAAATTTAATGACACACATACTTTTCCTCTCGATTTTCAGACGATAAAATTAGTTAAAAACAAATAATATAAATTAATTTTTTTTAAAGTCAATTCCTAGTTAGGTCAACAAAGAAAAATTTTTAAAATACAAAAAAAAATTTTAATACAATTTTTTTAATTAAAAATTTTAAAAAATTTTAATATGTGTAAAAAATGTATTACATTCATCCACTACGAGTTTAAAAAAAATGTATTTGAACTTGAGTGGGTGAATAAAATGTATTTTATTAACGATTGAAAATTTGAACAAGATATATGAAATTTTTCGAGGAATATTTTCGAGTAAGCTAATAGTGGAAATTTAATATTAAAGGAGAAAAATACGGAGGAAATACAATATTATTGCGATATGTGCAATATTCATCAAAAAACAGTGTTTCAAAACACGATCAATCATTTAGAGTAGCCCTGTGTTACTCGGTATTTTTTCCCAAGCTTTTCCTGTTTAAAAGCATTTATTAAAATTTTAAAAAAATTTTCCTTGCGCTTTTGACGTATATTGATCATGTATTGTACGAGGGCTATCCAGAAAGTAGATTACGTTTTGGAATAAAAAAATAAACAAAGTATAGGAAACAAATTTTATTATATACAGATGAAAGCCACACTCAAATACTACTTTTCTACATAGTCACCATACAAATTAAGGCATTTATCGTAGCGATGTACGAGCTTGGAAATTCCTTCGTCGAAAAATTCGGCCGCCTGCGCCTTCAACCACTTCGTTACCTCTTCTTGCCTTCCATCTTGCACAAAACTTGTGGTAACCAAGCTTTTCGCTGATGATTTCGTGCAACAAACTTCGCGAAATTTGTGGAAAACTCAAAGAAAGTTCCGTTATTGTGAAATTTCGATTTTCACGGACTTTAGCATCGACTTTTTCGAGAAGTTCGGCGGTCACTATGCTGGGTCTCCCACTTCGATCTTCGTCGTGAACATTGGTTCGGCCATTTTGAAATCTTATGACCCACTGACGCACTCCACCTTCAGTGATAATGTTGTCCCCATACACTTCACGAAGCTGCCGATAGATTTCTATCGGTTTACAGTTTTTTGCAGTCAGAAACCTTATTACTGAGCGCACCTCGCAGGATTTTCAATTAACGCAGACATTTCAAACCGTCACAGTATCTGAACGGAGCACAGCACGAACCTCTCACTAGCACGGCTAGATGCAGACTGAGCTGCGCAACGCTCTGACCCCAAGATGGCCGTGCTAGCCCCGCCCCTAGCGGACACAGACGGAAACGTAAAGAGTTCTTCGAATGAATGGCAACTAAATTTGGCATTGGTTGGAATAAGTTTACAAAAATTCTGGAAGGTTACCTTCTATGCCTCATGTTATGTAAAGGTCACCAATTTGTTTTTCTTGACGGAAATCCATTCATTGACTTACTCAATACCGTATATATGTTTTCTTTATTTTTTTGGACGAAAATGAGTGTATATTTTTTAAACAGGCAAAAGGCTAAATATTTTACATTCATTAGAACGAAATAATTATATTTATAAATTGTATAGTTAGGATAAAATTCATAATATGCATATATTGATAATAATGATATTAATAATAGTAAGAATATACAGTGGATGGACAAAAATATGGAAACACCTTGTGAAATGCATGTTTGAAAAGAAAGATTGATTTTAATGAAATATGTAGGTGGCGCTGGCGTTTTTGACTACTGACGCCACCTATACAACTTCGTAAATGTGCTAAACAGTTCGGTTGTTGTCGGAGTACTGTTATGTGAGGTTGTCATTGCATTATGTCAGAGTTAACAGACTTCGAACGTGGGCAAATTGTTGGAGCACGTATGGTAGGTGCTTCCGTAAGCAATGTAGCCGAGGTGTTTAGTGTTTCGAGAGGTACTGTATCGAAGATTTATTCCGCATATTTGAAAAGCGGAAAAACATCATCTGCTAAATCACAGCGCGGACGAAAGTGTGTCCTGAGTGATCGTGACAGACGATCATTAAGGGCAATTGTGACGAAAAATAAGAAGACCACAGCTGCAAAAGTTACTGCTGAAATGAATGTTGTGTTACCGAACGCTGTGAGTACCAAAACAATTAGAAGGGAGCTTCATAAACAGGGAGTTGCTGGCCGTGCTGCAATTGAGAAGCCACTCATCAGTGATGCTAATGCCCGTAACAGGAAAAGGTGGTGTTTAAGTCATAAAGCCTGGACTATAGAGCAGTGGAAGCGAGTAATATGGTCTGACGAGTCTTCTTTCACATTGTTTCCCACTTCTGGCCGAGTTTACGTCTGGAGAACGCCATCTCAAGCCTGTAATACAGACTGCTTGTTGCCAAGAGTGAAACATGGCGGGGGTTCTGTTATGGTTTGGGCAGCCATATCGTTGTTCTCTGCTAGCCCCATGATAACTGTGTCAGGGCACATGACTGCCAAGACTTATGTGAACATTTTGGCCGATCAAGTTCATCCCATGGTACAAACTTTGTTCCCCGATGGTGATGGTGTCTTCCAAAACGACAAAGACCCTGTTCACATACCTCGCATTGTTCAGAACTGGTTTTCTGAGCACGAGGATGAGTTGTCCCATCGCCCCTGGCCACCACAGTCACCAGACCTGAATATTATCGAACCTTTGTGGTCTACATTGGAACGGAAAGTGCATTCTCGTTATCCACCGCCAACATCGTTATCTGAACTTGCCACCGTTTTGCAGGAAGAATGGTATAATATTCCCTTGGCAAACATACAGGAACTGTATTTATCCATTCCGAGAAGACTGTAAGCTGTTTTGGATGCCAACGGGTTTCTTACACCATATTAAGCAAAGAAACATGTTTTTTTAAAGGTGTTTCCATATTTTTGTCCAACCCCTGTATTTATAAGGTATTTCTCCCACTTTCCTAGCGTGCCTTCGTGGTGTAGTGGTTTTGCACGCTGGGCCGGTATTCCAGAGGTCCGTGGTTCGATTCCCGGCGAAGGCGGTTGCTAATTTTACATCTCTCTGGCTTATAAAATAAAATATACCTAATGTCTCTACAGTGGCGCCCGAACTAAAAGGTTTTGGATGATGATTCTCCACACCTAGGATTTGGTGATTGGGTCCCCTAAAAACCCCAGTCGCCCTTTAAAAGGGGGAGTATATAAGGCATTTCTCCCGCCTTCCTAGCGTGCCTTCGTGGTGTAGTGGTCAGCACAATGAGCCGGTATTTCATAGGTCCGTGGTTCGATTCACTGCGAAGGCGTTTGCTAATTTTTCATCTTGCCTGCTCCCAAAAAATCCTAATGTCTCTACATATTAATAATAAGGATTTATTATTATTTTAATAATGAGTATATATTATTAATAATAAGTATATATTAATAATAAGTATATATTAATAATAAGGATATACTAATAATAAGAATATTAATAACAATAAGAAGCATAGATTATTAATAATAAAGATATACCAATATTAAGAATATTATTACTAATAAAAAAAATTGTTTTTAAGTTTTTTTTTAATTGTTTGGATTAATTTTAATTTGCTAAATTAGTGAATTTATTTTCATGGATTGGTTTTGCACTTAATTTGC
Organism: Stegodyphus dumicola; assembly: GCF_044657685.1. NCBI lineage: Eukaryota > Metazoa > Arthropoda > Arachnida > Araneae > Eresidae > Stegodyphus > Stegodyphus dumicola. The sequence goes on along the minus strand of NC_140770.1, from coordinate 57,203,073 downwards.
TTATGCTTCTGAATTGAAATGATATTGTAGATTAGTTCGAGAATTAAATCTTTTATATGTTTACATCTTTTTTTTTTTTTTTTCTTTAAATTTGCTTTTTTACTTTTATACGTGTTTGTTAAAATTTAAATTTAATTTGTTTAAATTTAAATTTCATTCCTTGCAGCAATGCCGCAAAGAATTATTTAATTAAATTTGTATTTAAATTTAATTAATTTATTTAATTAAATTCAATTTTTTCTTATTACTAATAACGATATACCAATATTAAGAATATTAAAAATAAAGCATATTAATAACAAGGGTAATATTAGTAATAAGGATAATTTAATAATAATATGTATATAGTAATAATAAAATATATGCTAATAATAAAAATGTTAATAATACTATATTAATACTAATGATTAAATTAATAATAAAGATGTTATTGATATTAATAATAAGGACATATTAATAATCAGGATATCAATATAATAAAGCTATATATTTAATGCTTGATATTCTATTAATACGCATAAAGATAAATTCAATAATAAATACATATTAATAATAGGGATAAAATTAATAATAAATATATATTAATAATAAGAGTATTAATAATAATAATAAGAAGAATATATAAATAATAAATATAATATTAATAATAATAAAGATATAGTAATAATCAGGACATTAAGAACAAAGATATATTAATAGAGATAGGAATATATTAATAATAACCATATATTAATAATAAGGAAATTAATAATAACAATATATTAATAGTAATAATTTTTTAAATGTTGTTCAAAAGCAAAATCACAAAATATTTAAAAAAAGAATATCTTTAGAATTTCCGATATACAATCTCTCGCGCTGGAGATAATTTTTTTTTCCTTAAAATGTTGCTGTTGCTCGCTTTGAAATCGTTGAGTTCGTTAATCGATTTTCGTGAAAGTTATATAAAATATGAAATAGATAATAAAACAAATTCAAAATTCCGGCTTCCATCTGCCCATGTTCGGGTGGAGGATTACGTTATTCAAAATTTGATGGCTCTAGGTACCGTCGTTTTTTCACAGTGAGAGAAAAATACACACATTCATGCAGATTTTTTATTATTTAAATTCTTTAAATGTAATACAGGACGATAATATTTGATGGCAACAATTTCAAAAGTGATACGCCGTTTACAGTGAACCGACGCAAAATGCCGTTTCGAGACTAATAGTCCATATGCGCTAACGCTCCTTTGGGCTAAAAAGTGAACATCTATTACTTCTACAAAATTTTCTATAAATCGTAAAAAGAGAAACGCTGAAAATTATTTTGAGATTATCAAATATGCCCTTCTGTTTGGTGTGGTGTTTTGCAATGCCATTTGCGATATCATTATGCCCTGGTTCGAAATATGGATGTTCTTACAACAACCTACCATCTGCAAAAATAATGCATAGGATTCTTTATGGAATGAATGGAATGAAGGTACTTAAAATAGCGTCGAGTCGAAATTCCCTTGAAGAGGTTGATGCAACAAAAACAAGGATAGGCGATCCTTGGATCCATTACCCGCGTTGGGCGGGGGGACTATCAAAACTGCACGAAACTGGACAAATTCCTACTGACACCTATAAAGAAACTCAAAGCTTTATGTCAGTGATAGAAGCTTTCATCCGTTTTGGAGGTTTTTTCCTCGTGGCAAAATGTCTTACTTTGCACTGTCAAAAATTTACAGTTTTGCACCTGAAAAAAAAAATATCCATTTATGGATTGAAATGGATCGGTTATTGGAAAAAAAATTCCAGCATTCTATGATCACAAATATATGCTATATAATCTAAAAAAGTACACATTACTAAGCTAGTATAAAAAACCATACGCAGTATTGTATTTAATTAAATATGTAAGAAAATATTTTAATTTTCATTTTAATAGACCCTATAATTCTTTTAATTTCACTTTTATCCATTAAGTGTAAGCTTTCCATTTTCTCAATAACATTTTAATGTGCAACGCCGATGTGCACTTACGGCACGAATGTTTCTTGAGCTCTTTTCACTCATTCTAAATCTCAAATGTCCAGCTGTTGATCTGGAATGCGAAGAATCAAGTTAAAAGCTTCCGGCCACTCCCAATAACTTATCTTAACTATTTCAAGGACAAAGAAAATGTGCAAGTTGTGGTATCAAAGTAACGTTTTACAAAACCCTTTCCAAGAACTCTTTCCCATAAATCTGTAAAGAGACTTTCAGGCGTAAGAGAGTAATTTCTTTCAGGGTCACTCTTACTGTATTTGAGATCCTGGGCGAAAACTTTTTCAGTGATCTTCCTTAAAATCCGAATAAATAAATATATAAATAACCAAATAATTTTTTTTTTTTAATCTGAAAGGATTCAGATTTTAATTGTGGGCCAGAGCGGTTATTTAAGGTTTTTTACGCTCTTGCTGAGTATGCAGTCTACATGTCTGCTCTTGCTGTCACGCCTGCTAAAGAACTTTTAGAAATCCTTTGCTCATGCTAATCCTTTTCCTTTTTTTAGCCCAAAAGGCCCAGAAGGGTTATTAATTTCGTTTTAGCATTTTGCGTTGAAAACATTAAATACATTAAATATCCGTTTCACTTTTCAGATTGTTGCCACCAAACATACAGCCCTGTATTATATTTAAATATTAACGAATCTGCATAAATGTATGTATTTTTCTCGCATTGTGATAAAACAAATGTACCTAGAGCCATCAAATTTTGAATAACGTAATCCTCCACCGAATATTGGCATCTGAAAGCCCTAATTTGGAATTTGGAACTTGTTTTATTATCTATTTCATATTTTATCAGGCATTAAAGAATTTTTGATTAATAAACTCAAGGATTTCAAAGCGAAGAATGGCAACACTGTACCACAAAAAAAGGGGAGGGGACATTTTTATCTCCATCGCGCGAGATTGTGTATCTGAAATTCTAGAGATATGCTCATTTTTAAATTATTTTGCGATATTGCTGTTGAACTTAATTTTATGGTTTAAATGCGAAGAACATGATATTAAACAAATAAAGGTAACACACAAAAGCGTTAAAAAAACGCCCCTTTGGGCGTAGTGTAAAATACGACAGCTTTCAGATTATTTTTGTTTATTTATTTTTCTTTTATTTTCTTCTGTTTATCTCTTTAATATTAAGCATAGTTTTCTTCTTATGCCACACACAATTCAATGAAAAAAAATCACAACATTTTTAAAAGTTCTATAGCAGTACATGTTTAGAATTCCCGATGCAGGGTTAAGTGTTGGTGCATATTGTTTTATATTTTTTTAGTCTTTCTCAGTTTATCATATCAATATTCAGTTTTCTTAGTGAGATGGCTAACAAAAAAGTTTTTTTGCCTGCTTATTATTTACCTTTTATGTGTTAACTTTGTTTTTTAAATATCACGTTCTTCTCATTTACGCCACATAACATTCAGTACAAAGCAAAACCACATAATATTTAAAAACAGCATACCTTTAGAATTCCCGGCAGAGTATTAGAGTTTACCATATATATTTTTATATTCGCTATATTATTTCTTTGAAAAGTAACTCCTCGAGCAGCCAGCCACCTAAAATTGTTGTAATAAAAAAGAAAAAGTATATACTGGTTTGAACGAGTACATAAGTTAATGTAATTTCATAAAAAATACTGAATATGATTATTATTGAATACGTCTGATGATTTTAATACATGCCTATTTTAATCAATCACATTAAAAGTAAGAAAAAATATTCTTAGGCACTGTGTTTATTGCTTTCCAATCGCTTAGTTTATTACTCGATAATCTTCCAACTTAAATTTGAATCTATTTAATTCTACTGGTTTTCTTTCAATGACTATAGTTACTCTGCTGGCTATTTCTTCCTATCTTGTTCATATGCGAGCAAGTTCGCTTAACTCTTTCGCATCGAGAGAGGGCAAAATCTCTATTCCCCAAACATCGAAAACGTCCGTATCTAAGAATTTCTCCTGGAATGCTCTTCCTTCCCCCATGACAAATTGAATACTACAGCGCTAACAATAGCCTTACTTAAGTAAAGCGAGAACTTCTTTCTTCGACGCTTTGACACTGTGTGAAGTTCCCCCTTCGGACGGGATTGCAACTTCGGGCATCAAAAGCTAAACACTGACAGTAAACAAAGGAAAGGAAGGAACAAAGGAAACAAGGAAGCTACTTTTAGTCAGGGATAAATAGTCCTCTTTAGTCCTGACTTTTAGTAGCTTCAAAAGAATGATTGACATGTGATTTAACAACACCTGAAAGCAATGAGTAATGCAGTAACGTGATGGGGGATGGGGGAAAGCACTGGGTAGGAAATTATTCAGGCGTTTCGGGCGTCCAGCCCAAAGAATCTCTAAGGAGAAGTAAAGGTTCCCCGAGGCAAAAGTGGCTCCTTCAGACCGAAGAGGCACATTATGTATATCCCTGAAGCTTACTTTAAAGGGGCAAACCATCCCAAAGCTATCCACCCTCCGTACCTCACTGCGCATGTGCGAAATAACATCAGGAGGCAATAAAGCAGAGGCGAAACAGGTTTACATTGCGTCTATTGAAGCTTTCATTCTTCTCCTTAGATATTCTTTGGTCCAGCCGATGTCTGAATGCTCGGGCGTTTGGGGCGACTTCGATGCGAAAGAGTTAAACCAGGCGATTCCTTCCCTATCTCCGACGTTAGGTTAGGTTATCCTAAATATGGTAAAGCCACAAGAGCTATCCGCTTATAAGGAGGGATGTCTTCGTAGATTTTCTGAGGGAAATTGGCTTGTATTCACGTTATACATGGGAAAAATCACGAAAACTTATCAAGCAGCTAGCCCCTTTGTTTGGGATCGAACTCAAACTAGGTCGAACTACCAGTATTCAACACTCTTAAACATCTCGGCCAAATATTGGGGCTTCTCTTCTTCTAAATGCAAACAACGTATAATTGAATTTGTGGAGTTCCTTTATGTTAATTAACCAGTTATTTCATTATTTAGATCTCTACTACCACTGCTTTCCTTCCGTTTCCACGCCAGAATACAAATCAACTCAAGTGTATTTAAGATGAGGTTCTTAGATTGTAAGACACAGCGTATTCTGCCTCTCTAGACTACATTACTGGGTTGCTAGCTCAGATAAGATTTGTAGTTTCCGGCCTTGCATTGTAATTGCCGATACTGAATCTCAACACCGGTTCAAATTGTGAGCCAAGGTTGCGTTAAATTAATCTGTGTAGTTTTTGGCTATTAGCTTATTTAATTTAAATTTTACATTTGAGCGTGCTGTTGCTTTAACTCATCTCGCCGTAAGTTCTGACTAAGTTCGCAAGCACCAGGTGTGCCTTCGATTCTTCCTTAGTTTCAAATAAAGGAACTTTTACTCCCTTCTCAATGCCCAGTTGTTATCTTAGACTTAGCGATAATTCGGTGTCAGTCTGTGTAAAGTTCGGTAACAGTTTATGATAGCTAAGAGGATTACTAAACTTTATTAATCAATTATTTAGCCTTACTTTCAGTTGAAGCGTTTTAGAAATTTGAAAATTTACGTATAACTAAAAGAAAATATATAAACGACATTTTTTGGTGCATGAAATAATATGAACTAATAGTTTTATTCAATAATGCAAAAAAAATAAACTATTATACAATACTTTATTTATTATATAACCATTACAATGGATTTTATATTATAAAACGGTTTATTAAACAATTATATAATGGTTTATTTACAGTGAAATCTGAATACTGTGTCACTCTTTGTCCTAAAAGTAGAGTATATAAGCTGAGTAACTTCGTGCGTCACTATTGGGATTGATTAGAAAGTGACTCTTCAAAGCGACTGACACAGTACATCGCTCTTGGAACCGATTAAAAGGTGACGTATTAAGAATTAAATTAATGCGTCACTCGTTTCAAAGGTCATCATTTGAGAGGTCACATCATTTTCAAGGTGACATGATAAGTGGAGCAGCTTTTAAAACTGTGTCGGAAAAATATTTAAATTAACATGTAAGATATTTTCGTTTAAATGTGAAATTTAACTCAGAGAAAAAGTTTTATCTAGTACTTGTGTTTTTATTTTATTTAAAAATAGCTCACGATTCGATTTTAGTTACGTAAATAACTTTTAAAAGTTTCCGAAAATTAGATCGTTGATGGCTTTTTGCTCGCTTAAATATCGCATCTGTGATGCTTCTAGTTCATCAATGCTCGATATTGTAGTTCTTCTTCTACAGTTATCAGGGTCCATATTCCAGTTCTTCATCATTTTGTACTGAACTTAATATTTGCATTTAGAATACGGTTGCCATATTTTAGAAAAGAAAATCTAGGACAATTTATGAAAAATAAATTTCGGCGTTAATAAAGCCTACCACTTATACAACCCAGTTTTGTTTACTAAAGTTCATATGAAGAAATAAAAAGAAATGTTAAAGCAAGAGATTTAATCAACAACCAAATAACTGAAAAACCGATTGAATGCATTTTGCAGCAGGTTTGTTCAGTAGTTAGATTCAAATAATTATAGTGATAATTATCTGATCTGTCCGTCCGTGATGATCTGTCTACACAAGAAATAACTATCTACTAAGTAAATATATAATATGAGCCTTTATAATCAAAGCCCACCAGCGACCGAGCGGTAAAGTCGCTGAACACTGGTAGTTCGGTCCGAGGTTCGAATCCCGCGAACGGGCTGGCTGCATGGGTGTTTTCGTGGTTTTCTCCATGTGTAATGTGTATACGAGCCAGTTTTCCGTAGAAAGTCCTCCACGAAGGCATCCCTCCTCTTAGGCAGATAGCCCTAGTGTGCTTTGCCGTAATTAAATACACCACACACACCACCTTTACAATCAAAGCATTGTTGATGATGATAAACCAACAGCTCAAACCAACTTATCTGCGAAAATGTACATTACAAATTATAAAATACGGAATAAAATTTATCCAAACGTGTAGCCTAGATCTCAGTCTATAGAGTTCTATACTTCAATAAGAAATGCGTTCATTAGCTACAAAAGCATTTTTTTAGACTACGGTTAGATTTTCTTACCTATCTTTTCAAGCTGTAAAATATCCTATGGAGGATATAAACAAGTCTACTTTGACCATGCAAACGCATCTTATATCTTTCTTTAGGGTGGACTTCACGAGATTTTTTAATTCCCCCCCCCTTAGCGCAACACCGACTAATATTTTTCATATATCTTATTATTTTCACATAATTATATTTTGCTTTGATTTTTTATGCCATTTCAGCGGACAAGTTTAAGAAAACTCGCATTTTTCAAACTTTGTGCTAGAAAATTGTGGAATCACTAATAAATTTCCTCTTAGAGGGAACTTCCGACTGCATGCTAAATTTAACGTTGATCTCACACAGGTGATACGATAAAAAGAGTGACGTGTTATTCAGGTGAGATCTCCGAAACTTACGAAATTTCTATCCTTACCAATCCAGAAATCGGCGCCAGAGCCAATGCAACCGGTGCAGAAATTTTTAAAATTTTAGAGAAGCATAAACCAAAAAAAAATTTAGTGATGGCAAATTTTTTTTAATTTAACGGAGATCTTAGGCAGTATAACTTAGATAAGGCAAAATTTTTAAAATTTAAGGAGGCACTGCGCAGCACAATTTCGAATTCGCAGAAACTGCATTGGACGACAAGTTGCCTAGTGTTGTCCCTGAGTAGGAGCTGATTCTCCTAAAACTATGTGCACTCACTCTTTAGGGGCAGGGGCACAATTATTAGGTTCCATATTAATTAGTGGCCTGTAATATTCTTGAGACAGTTAGTGTTGGCAAAGGTCTACAGGCAACAGAACGTTACAAAAGTCTGGATTATATGATTGTGTTCAATAGACTTGCCCAATGTAACGTTAGTATCTGTATGAGTATATTTATGCATGATTACACAATTATATCTTAATTCGAAACTCCGCTACCATGCAAGAGTATTAAGACAATATGTGACATGTTACAACAAAATATTGTTGCCTGCATACGAGTTCGTAAGGAATTGAATGCACACAGAATGCATGACAGCTTGATAAAGTTTATTTTCCCAAAAGAAACACTTTACCGTTCTGGAACTTTCTATAAAGACAAGTCGTGCAACTCTTCACAGTATCACAGAATTCAATTAGTAGTTACACCTCAAACTACTAAGATTGTTAACACAACGCAATACAAAACGTATCTAACAGGCGAAGCTCTGACGAATATCTCAATACTCCGAAGTCAGCTTTGAACTAACAACTGAGAAACTGATGCTGTCCTCGGTCTTATATGCACTTCTACTCAATAAGCAACTAAGGCAAAACATGGAATAAAACAAAAACTATTTAATAGATAAATCTTGGCTGCTTTGCCCGTGAACTAAGCACATTATAGGTCCACTCCCCCTTTGGACATTTCGTGGAGGTTCAACCTCCACTATTACCCTTCCAGGGAAGCAGCGCATCACCTGGATACGACACCAGGCAGCACTTGGTCGTCAATTGCTCCTGCCAGTCACATGGACGAGCCCATCGCAGAGGCCTGTTACCCAGCAAACCGAGGGGATAAACTGGTCCAACCGCTCAGGACATGCTAGACTCCGAGGCCGGCCAATAAGTGACCTTTCCCAGAGCCGTACAGATCCTAGCCAGTAGCTTCGTATACAAGTAAGCCTTCTCCTATGTAATGGTCTCTTTTGACGATGTCTAGTGCCTGATAGCGTGTTCCTGGCTCTCGCCATATCATTGCTCTTTGGGAATCCTGAAATCGAAACTCATCCGTAAACAGTACTTGGCTAAACTGCTCTTGTGTCGAACTGCGATATTCACGGGACCAATCCAACCGCGACTTGATATGCGATGGGGACAAAGGAGCACAAATTTGTGTCTTCGGGCATACTGTCCAGCTTCATGCAGTCGACGCGATGCAATTTGAGGGGATATGGGGCGTCCTATGGCCAGTCCCATTTTTTTTATCATACTGCCGGCTTGTGCCGGCTAGGTGGATCGAGGCTGTGCCCTAATAATGATAATGGGTCGTCCTACAGCAGCAGAGAGATGCAACGCCAGGTTTCGTGCTGTTAGTGATCTACGGCGTCTTGCACATAGCAACAGAAAGCGATCATCTGGCGTTGTACTAATCCTCCGTTATCCAGACCAACGTCTTCTACAGGGGTTTTGATCCCATTGATACAGATTCCAGAACCTAATGATGATACTGATATGCACATTCAGCTCTTTCACAACCGGGAACTGTCTTGCACCAATTTGCAACATCCCGACAGTTCTTCAGCGCATTTCATCAGACAGATAGTGTCTTCGGCTCATGCTTTCTGCCTTAGTTATCTCGTATTACGCGGAACTGTCACTTAATTTTGGTTACCTATTTGCATTCAGCGATGCAACCTCTGCCTCATATGTAAACTGTACGTTTTAATTCCCCATCTTAAATTTGTTACTTTTTCTTTTGACGTTTGTTGTTTCTTTTTTGAGCATGATGGTAGTTTTTTTCTACAGCCGAAAAATCTTTGGTACATTCCGCTTATTAGGCAATGGAAGGCATATGGGAGCCGGATACGGTTACAGTTACGTGCAGGGATTAATTACAGTTTTTCAATTATAGTATCATTCATAATTTGCAGGGACTGAACCCAAATGCTGCCAAATGGTCGCCGAGTTTGGCGATTTCTCGCCAAATGCTTTCCCAAAACCATCACCAATTTGGCGATATCTCGCTAATTTATAGAGATAGCCATTTACTCAATGTAAAATCGATTTGTTCCCTGTATTCTTATTCTTCCGGCAGAGTTTCGTCTCTTTCAAGCATGTCATGTTACATCACACAAAAAATGCTACAATTCAACATATAATTTCACTAACATTATGTACATATTGTACGAAATTCGTAACATTATGATGCTTTGGTGAAGAATTTTCAATTTTCTTTTAACTAATTTTATCGTCCAAAATCCGAGAGGGCAAAATTATGAGAGTGTAAGGTTTATTTTAATTTTATAACAGTTAATTTTTAGTTAAAGTTACTTTCCTGTCTTGCCTTAATATCAGCTTACAACTTCCAGCCAGAACTTATTTTCAGAATCGCGTTTGAATACAAATGAGGAGAAGAAGTATTTAACTCTGAAGTTCTACTGACTTCGGGAAAGAGCCTGAAATTCTGATCAACGCGCGTTAGCCTTTTGGTGATTATTACGCTATTATTACGCTCGGCCATACTTTAGCCCTTGATAGCTTTGCCGTTAGTTAGCGTTAAAGGGCCAACTCTGTTAGAATCTTGATAGCTTCGGCTGTATCTTTTTAGTTTAGTTAAGTTTTATTGATTATTATTCCTGAGTTCAAGCCCGAGTGGAGGCTTCATTGTAACTCCAAGAAAGAGTCGTCTGTTAAATTTATTTTGAATAATAAAGGGTAATTAACCCTTCGAACGTTTACATTTCTATCTCTTTGAACTAAGGGATTATTCGCTTATCAGTTCTCGACGTTCCAAACACATTGCAGTACATTCAAAATTTGGAATCTAACAAGAGTAATTTAATTTCCGAAGAAAGCGGTTTCAGTAAGAACCTAATAAATGAAAAGTAGTCATGGTTAAACTACTGGCAGCTATCACAATATTATTTCTTTAATAGACATCTGCATACCAGTGAATTAATGCAATTCCAGTGAAATGTCTGGCTGAATTAATGCAATGTCTGGCATTAATTCAGCCAGACATTTTGCACTTTACTCAATTACCTTGTAAAACTCAGACTTTGAAGTTTTCACATAAATTTTAACCACTGTTCCCAAAGAGGGACATAGAAGGAACGACGGATAAAGGAGATGAACAAAAGATCCAAATTTCAGAAAATCGAACACACAAAGCTACAGTGAGCTGGAATGTAAATAATAGAAGTAAGGTGAAATGACATATTAGGAGAACATCTGCTACGTTCGAGTAGTTTAACGAAAAATTTTCACTAAATACTTTTCAAATAATAAATGCAACTGAAAATAAATCGAACGGAATGCAAATACAAACTGAATACACTGAATAAAAATAAAAATAATCAAGGGAATGCAGTTTACCAACAATCTAGCCCTCAGAAAGAAAAAGAGAGAATTATAGGAATATTTTTAAAATTTTCAGAACACAATTTAGTTAACTTGCAGAAATTCCTGCTTGAAAATTATGAGACAAGGAGTACTTCTATTTTATATGATGCAGTTTGGTATACTTCATTACAAAGCATTAATAACACAGTTCTAACATCAATAACTTAATTTTCAAAAACACACACATTAACATTAATAATTTAATTTTCATTCAGTTCTAAGACATTGAAATTTTCATTCTGTTCCTTCTTTGAAAAAGGAGTACGAAAGTAGTAGATAGGAAAAGAGAAAATATTCCTTCTTCTTTGACACGCTTTTACTCCTCGCTCTGTGTGATGACATATTTATACCCTATGGAATGTCCGAACTAATAGAGCATTCATGTCGACGATGCAGCGTAAATGCCATGGTCTGATCGAAGTAAAAGCCAAACCAGCACCCGAGCGAATAAATTTCCTTAATTAAGTTACGCCTTTTCCCGTCGTAGGCCAGTCAGCTGCCTGTCAATTCCTATACTCCATCGCGCCGAAGAACTCGTAATTACAGAGATTCACGAGTGAAATATCACACGTGCATCTACGTGAGGCCGTTTATGGCCGCAATTTGTCTTCTCTGGAAAGAAGATTGCGTCTAAGTATATCTTTATGAGAATTCCAGCTCTTGATACAAGAAAAGTAGCTTTTGTGTATTTCCCTCTACATTGAAAGAAAAGTAAATAGATCACTGCGTTCTATAGCTCATAATTTATAAATATAAACGCTACTAGCGAACATTAACAACGCATAAAAGATATCGTCTGAAACAATTTCATGTAAGAACTTTTCGAAGTAATCCAGAATAAGTGCACAATTTTTTATTTATTTATTTATTTATTTATTTTTTATAATTATTTTTTATTTATTTATTTATTTTTATAATTATTTATTTATTTATTATAATTATTTTTTATTTATTTATTTATTTATTATAATTATTTTTTATTTATTTATTTATTTTTATAATTATTTATTTATTTATTTATTTTTATAATTATTTATTTATTTATTTATTTATTTATTATAATTATTTTTTATTTATTTATTTATTTATTATAATTATTTTTTATTTATTTATTTATTTTTTATAATTATTTTTTATTTATTTATTTATTTTTATAATTATTTATTTATTTATTTATTTTTATAATTATTTATTTATTTATTTATTTATTTATTTATTATAATTATTTTTTATTTATTTATTTATTTTTATAATTATTTTTTATTTATTTATTTATTTATTTATTTATTATAATTATTTTTTATTTATTTATTTATTTTTATAATTATTTATTTATTTATTTATTTATTTTTATAATTATTTATTTATTTATTTATTTATTTATTATAATTATTTTTTATTTATTTATTTATTTTTATAATTATTTATTTATTTATTTATTTATTATAATTATTTTTTATTTATTTATTTATTTTTATAATTATTTTTTATTTATTTATTTATTTTTTATAATTATTTTTTATTTATTTATTTATTTTTATAATTATTTATTTATTTATTTATTTTTATAATTATTTATTTATTTATTTATTTATTTATTTATTTATTTTTATAATTATTTATTTATTTATTTATTTATTATAATTATTTATTTATTTATTTATTTATTTTTATAATTATTTTTTATTTATTTATTTATTTTTATAATTATTTATTTATTTATTTATTTATTATAATTATTTTTTATTTATTTATTTATTTATTATAATTATTTTTTATTTATTTATTTATTTTTATATTTATTTATTTATTTATTTATTTTTATATTTATTTATTTATTTATTTATTTATTTTTATAATTATTTATTTATTTATTTATTTATTTATTTTTATAATTATTATTTATTTATTTATTTATTTTTTATAATTATTTTTATTTATTTATTTATTTATTTATTTTTATAATTATTTATTTATTTATTTATTTATTTATTATAATTATTTTTTATTTATTTATTTATTTTTATAATTATTTTTTATTTATTTATTTATTTATTTATTTTTTATTCAGTCCAAAGGGGCTTTGTACTTACAAAATAAAACGGAAGGACTATTGTTTTCGTTTTTCGATTTTGCGTTGAATCACTATAAATGTCCGTTGCACTTTTCAACTTGTTGCCACCAAATGTTAAAGTCCTGCATTATATTTGAAAAAATTAAATAATGAAATATCTGCATAAATGTATGTCTATTTTTCGCATTGTGATAAAACAACATACATAGAGCCATCGAATTTTGAATGACGTAATCCTCCTACGAATATGGGCATGAGGAAGATCAAATTTGAAATTTGGAATTTGTTTTATGATCGATTTCATATTTTGTAAAACGAATTTTTGATTAACAAACACGAGGATTTCAAAGCGAGCAATGGCAGCACACTACGAGGGGAAAAAAAAAAAAAAAAAAAAAGCCTTTTTTCTCTCCAGCGCGCGGATCATTGTACCGGAAATTCTAAAGATATGCTCATTTTAATATTGAACTGAATTTTATGGTTTAAGTGCAAAGAACATAATATTTAATAAATAAAGGTAACACACAAAACGTTAAAAAAACGCGCCTCGCGCTGCAGAGCAAACATCTGATGACAACCGGAACACATCAAGCAGAATGCTTGATAATCTCGGGATAAACGTAACTTGCAACTTGGATTGTATGTGATTCAGAAAAAAAGTTGGTAAGATTTTAGTTAAAAATCTTTTTAAGACTTGTTCTTCTATAGCCATTTTTTTTTTTTTTTTTTTTTTTTTTTTTAATTTTGTATTATCTTTTCAAAAAGAGTAAATAATTTTGTAAGTAGCTATTTCATAATACTCAGTTTTAATAAACTTCTATACCTTCATAAGAAATATTTCTACATTAAATTTAGGACAAAAAAGGTTTATATTTTACTGAATTATTAAGGTAGAGAGATGCAAATGAATTAATTTTAAGTTCTCAAAGTTAATAAAAATAAGCATTTAAAAATATTTTAAAATTTAAATGGTATTTCTTCCAAAGACGCCTTTGTACATCTGCGTGCTAATGCAAATACGATGATTTAGAAAAAGTATCAAGTTTTTTTTTTTTTTTTTTTTTTTTTTTTTTTGTCTTCGTCTACACATGTGTGTATATTTCTGGGTAAAATGGTTACAGCCGATAACATCGCGGCAAAAAAAAAAAAATCGCGGACGTAAACGTCGCGGAGAAAACAACGCAAGGCGAAAACGTCGTGCTTACAAAACATCGAGGGAGAAAACATCGCAAAGAGAAAACATCGCAGGTCTAAAACATCGTGGTACAAAATATCGTCGTCGAAAATAAAGCGGTTCAAAACCTTCGCAGTTTAAAAACATTGTCGTCGAAAATATCGTGGTAAAAAATAAAGTATCTTCAAATCATCGCATGATGATAACATCGCAGACATGCTTTTTACAGATTTTTTTAGATTATACTTTTTATGAAAAATTACCACTAAAAACTTTAAAAAAGTAATTTATTAATGACCTTTGTTAGTTAACTATGTCAGTTTAAAATTCTGTTAAGTGCTATAAGTTGCATTAATTTTCTATGCTTAAGTTGCCTACTTACTTTATTAGGAAAAATGTATTAGTTAATAAAAAATATGAAAGTAAAAATTATCCTTCTTTCCATCTTGCGCTCACAAATCATTATAGAAATATCCATTTACAATTATTAAAGCCTGAAGAAAAGCATGTCTGCGATGTTATCGTCATGCGGTGATTTGTAGATACTTTATTTTTTACCACGATATTTTCGACGACGATGTTTTTAAACTGCGAAGTTTTTGAACCGCTTTATTTTCGACGACGATATTTTGTACCACAATGTTTTAGAACTGCGATGTTTTCTCCCACGATGTTTTGTTGCACGACGTTTTCGCCTTGCGTTTTTCTCTCCGCGACGTTTTCGTCCGCGATGTTTTTGAATACAAATTTTCTCCTAATTTGTGTGTTGCTAAGTAAGCTAAAACTATTCATTAAGTAATACTTTGACCCGTTCTTAAGTTATTATAAATCGTAAAATGACACTGAGTAACATAAATTTACAAGACAATTCTGTTCATCCTCTTGCATTAAACGGCAGTTTATGCAAGAGGATGAACAGATAACTGTAAGATACTATAAATGGATCTGGAGGCTTCTTGAAGGTGGAGTTACGGGATACGTCCCTTATTTACTCCTGTGAAAATCGGGTTCTGATTCAAAGAAGTAAGATGAGAACTTTTGTGCACTGTAAGAATATTAGAAAGATTACTTTAGCTAAAATACAGTACAATGTATATCGGGAATAACCAAATATCAGTGAAAGCTGCATGTCAGTAACAGTCAAAAAGCCGCATGTTGGAATTCAGGAAATTTCGAGGGCCGCAACTAGATTTTACAAAAGATGCATGTCCAGATTTGTATCATTTTAAAAATAGGAAATATGTTTCAAATGGAAAGAATCGCCTGACTCTAAACAAGCATTCAGTGACGGTTTGTCCTCAGCATGAGTTGATGCGTCAATGACAGCGAGAAATTTTGTGATGACTTTGTGTCCTCTAATTACAGCTTGAATGCAGTAGAAAATACTTACTTAAATGCTTGAAAATTACCGTGTAGAAAGATAGTGAAGAATAAGGTTTATATTTAAAACAAAAATTTTACTTAAAATATTTCTGTAATTACAATGAAAGTCATCTAAAAATGTAGGAACAATCTCTGTATTTGATCTGCATTAACAGCCGAATACGACTCGCAAGCCCCCACTATGGCCATCCCTGATATACAGGGCTCCCGTAAATGTTACGGCAAACTTCCGGCGGAGGTAGGGCACACCATAAGGATTAAGAATTCCATAGGAACCCCTGCCCAGAAACGTTCCTGTACGCCGATAGAGAGTGTTGTTCAGGAGAGTGCTAGTGGAATATAGGGATTGCCTCGTTCGAGCGGTAGGCACCATACGAAGAGCATGTAACGATATACCAATGGAGAGCTTGGTGAACATGTGGTTCCAACATACTGGGGCGCCTGCTCATTTTGGACTGGAGATTCGTAGCCATTTGAGCAGATCGCAGATCATTCCCGCTTCAATGGATTGGACGTGATGGACCAGTTCCCTAGCCTCCACGCTTACCGGATTTATCAAGCCTTGATTTCTTTTTGTGGGAAGCTCACGATCCTGTTGTGTCTGAAATGGATCTCGTGGCAAGATTCGCCTGCGCAACTGCAACAATCAAAGAAACTTCTGGTGTGTTTCAAATATGTCCGGCAGTCAATGGTCCGTCGGTGTCAGGCGTGTTTGGCGTCTGATGCTACAAGCATCGGGCATCTGTTTTAACCTTCAGTCTGTTGTACACCATTTGTATCCATGTCCAGTAAATGCTTCAAATTAATCGCTGTCTTGTTTCCTTTCCCACTTCTACCTCTGCTACCACTTACCCCTGACATTTCCGGGCATGGGTTCCTATGCAATTCTTAATCCTTTTGATGTGCCCTACCCCCCCAGAAGTTTGCCGCAACATTTACGGGACACCCTGTATATATCGTTAAAAAAGGCTTCTATTATTCAGAATAATGGTTTAATTATTTATAAATAGCAAATAGCTATAAATGCACAGAAAAATTCTCTTATTCTAAAACAAAGTAAATTTGCTTGCTGTAACTGCTTTAGAACAGTTATTTAAAATACACATGTTTCATTATTTAAGGAGCCATAGAATTCTACTTGCTATGAATAATTTAAGTGCACTTATATTTTTAAATTCTGTATTAATTTATAAAAATAGAAATGCAATGCTATGAAACGACCGGCGATGCTTAAATATCCCATTTATTTTCCCGAGAACGCTGGAATTAACTTTTAAAGATGCGATGTTTGTAATGGAGTGATAGTCAGCCATCTATTACGGTTTTTTTTGGCGAAGAATACGTTTTGGTCTGTTACCTCAGTAATAGCTTCGTTGTTAGGCATTTATGTAAGTTATTAAAAATATTTTACATAAAATATTCTATGAGCAAGCTAGAATGTACATAAAATTAACATTATTGTCTGCTTTCGGTAAAAAAGGAATCTTAATGAAATTTGTTCAAGAAAATATCACAGTTAATTTGTTGTTCAGCATTTAAATCATAAAACGTTTTCAACAAAATTTTCTGACCTGCATAAAAAAATGTGAAATAGTACACAATTATTTTATTGTATATAAAAAATTTCTCAACCTTTTACGTATATACACTTCTTTTGATGTGGATCACATTTTTCCTGCGCAAAATATACATTTGACCCGTTTCTCACGTAACAGCCATTGACCTGACAAGCCCCATCGAACAGCCATTCGTGGATGTAATTTCGTACTTGACCTAACTTTTACAATAACAAATGTCAGAAAGAAAGGGCTATTGGAATACAATTTTGGCCTCGAATGACGTGTTCATTGTTTAAAAAGGTTTCAAAGCTTCATTGTTCTCTCGAACATTTCGCTGAATGCGATATAAAAATCATTCAGCTCTATTTAAAATTAAATATTGGGAATTTAAGATTCGACACTTTATTTTTTATATATGCTTAGTGGTTTTTGGCAGAAGAGAGTTTATTTTGAAATAGTTTCTTACATTTTCTTTCATAATCTTGACATTCTTGTGACATCTAGAAAGCGGTCCGCGTAATTATTTGTCATGCGCAAAACGTCATATTTGTACCAGCGTTGCATGTGCACCGTTTCTTTATTTTTGTAACCGTTGGCCGTAGACATATACTGGTAGTTACAAAAATGTTTTAAGTGACGCAAATATCCCTACTTTGACTTTTTTTAATTTAAAGAAATCGATAATCTAACTTTTCATACGTTCCTCCGGTTCCATTTGTTTAATGTTTATATTTAAATGTTTATATTAGGAAATTTTGCACTCGTTATAAAAAATTAAAACCAAGAAAGTTTGACTCTGGTATAGCAAAAAATTGACCGAGATGTTTAATTTCAAAATTTGCAATTTTTTGACGGTCTATTTAATTATAAATGGTCTTCCCGTTATACATTCTTTGCCTATATGGTGCCTGAGGTCCATGTCAACGACAGACACAATTCTGAGCTCCTAGTCACAATAGAAATTAGTGGACTCGTTCTGATGTTACGGTCAGATCAGTCACAGCAACTCTTTCTTTGCCGCCTGACCAGGATAGCCGTTAATGACTCTGACTGGCTTATCGAAAGTCCTGGATTCGAGTCACCGAGAAAACTGACTGATGATTATTTTGCCAGAATACCATAGAGAAATACAGTTTATCCGGTTCGATAAACATTATGACAAAGAGCCTAGTCACGTAAAACCAAATAGAGATTTCATAAAACTATCTTAAAAGATAAAATCCCGAGAAAACATAAGATGTTTGTAAATATATACAGTCTGTGTCATCGAGCCAGAAGTCCTCTCGAGAGAGTAGTAACAAAGAATATGTATTGTTACATGTTCTTTGGTAGAAGTAAGGGAAGAGGGATGGCTGAACCAAAGAATATCTAAGGAGATTCTTAGAGATTCTTATCTCCTTAGAGATTCTTTGGCTGAACACTGGATCTGTCCCCCCTGGGTGCTGTCTTTCAGAATTGGGGATGCAGCTCAGCAAAGTCGTACTGTCACCTGTATTGTGCCCAAGGCTCTTGCCAACGACAGGTGCAATCTTGCCTCCCCGCCATCAAAGAATGCCTATGTAAAGAAGGACAGCTTCCATCAAAGAACGTCTAGAACAATACATATTCTTTGCTTGCCATGATGAATTCCGTGGGCATACTTTGTTATCACACAAGAGAGATTAGTCACAACAGCAATTTCTTCTGTAGAAAGACAAACTTTTAATTAGACTTGTTTAAATGTTTTTAGTCCAAAGGAGCAATTTGCCCAGAAGGGCTATTAATTTCGTTTTGGCATTTTGCATGGATTCACTATAAACGGCGAATCACTTTTTAAATTATTGCCTTCAAATATTAGAATCCTGCATTATATTTAAAGAAATTAAATAATGAAGAATCTGCATAAATGTATGTATGTTTCTCGCATAAATGTATGATAAAACAGCGGTGCCTAGCCATCCAGTTCTGAATAACGTACGTCTCCACCCGAATATGGGCATCTGGAAGCCCGAATTTGGTATTTCTTTTATTATCTATTTCATATTTTGTAAAACTTTAACGAATTTTTTATTAACAAACTCGACGATTTAAAAGCGAGCAATGGCAACACTCTACGGGGGGGGAGGAAACCTTTTTATCTCTAGTGGGCGCGGAACTGTGTATCGGAAATTCTAAAAATACACTCATTTTAAATTTATTTTGCGATATTGCTGTTGAACTGAATTTTATGGTGTAAGTGCGAAGAACGAGATATTTAATAAGTAAAGGTAACACACAAAACGTTAAAAAACGCCCCTTTGGACGTAATTTAAAATCACCTTTCAGACCTTTTTAAGAAAAAATTTTTTTAATTAAATTTTTTATGAATTTTTATAAGATTAATTGCGAGACCTTTACTCAAATTTTCATAATTCATAAGTGATTGTAACAGCAGTGCGCGACAAGAAAGAAGAACGCGTGGTTAATTATTATTTTTCAAACTTACAGATGAGAGATGACGGGGATACCTGGGGGGTCACAGGTATACGTTCAACGTTCTCTTCTGGCTAGAAGCATAAATCCTTGCCGAACGCGGACTAGCGGAACACGATTTTGCGTACACACACATGTTCTCTTAATTGTCTCCATTTAATTTGTTCAACGAGAGAATTTCAATCATCCGTGGTACGCTGCAGAGATTCGGCGCCTCTTTGATGACTGGTTTGAAAATTCATTCATTCAAGAAGTCAAACATTAATTAGAATAGCAAACCCTGAGCTTTTTTAAGTTTAATTCTCGACAATGCTGCTGGACGTGATACGGAAGCCTTCACAGCGCTGCATCCAAATTTAAAAGCTCCATTTCTTCCACCGAAAACCACTGCCTTTTAATCTAACTAATGTCATGCGTGTTTACATCTCTGCAATAAATAAAGAGAAGAAGGAACGCCCGACACACTAATGGTATTTTGGAAGCAATTCAAACGTAAGACACTGCATAGAACTGATTAAACTCGCGTATAGGAATAAATAAATTCATCAACAATGAATGCTTTTTGGCATCAAGCTCTGGCCAGAAGTTGTCAACGGTTTTAAAGGATTTCTATAGATTAAAAATGCAGTTAAGGAAATCTTACAAACTGCAAAAGGAATAGGCGACAAAGGATTTTCAGAAAGGAAAGAAGGGGGAAGTCAAAGAATTAGTTAGGAATGACGTTCGTGAAATGAGAAATGAAGAAGTGGATGATCTTATAAAACACCACTAGACGGTGAAAGAAGCGACAGTGAAGAAGATACAGAGCTTTTAGCACACAACAAGATAATCGAATTGTTAAAAAAAGGCACAGGAATTGTTTGTTTTTGTAATGGAGATGACTCAAATGAAAAAGGAAGAGAATTCTTTATGAGGGGTATTGAAATCTCTCGAAAATGGCACACTTTTAATGGTAAACTGCAAATGTAAGCTTGCTATAATAAATTATTTACACAATTGAGCTGCAAGCATTACTTAAAAATAAATAAATAAAAATAAAAATCAGGAAAAAAAATTTTTTTTGATAAAAATAAAAATTAGAAAGCTTTTAGATTTTATAAATTACGAACAAAGGGACTTTTTTAACGTTTTCTATGTTACCTTTATTTATTAAATATCATATTCTTCGTACTTAAACCATAAAACTCAATTCAACAGCAATATCACAAAATATTTAGAACAGCATATCTTAAGAATTTCTGATACACAATCTCGCGTGCTCGAGATAAAAATGTTTTAGTTATTATTGTTGTTTTCCGTACATTGTTGCCATTGCTTGCTTTGAAATTGTTGAGTTTGTTAATCAAAAATTTGTCAAAGTTTTACAAAATATGAAATAGATAATAAAGCAAATTCGAAATTCAAAATTCGGTCTTTCATGTGCCTATGTTCGGGTAGATGATTACAGTATTCAACATTTGATGGCTCTAAGTACCGCTGTTTTATCACAATGCGAAAAACATACATACATACATACAACATACATTTATGCAGATTCTTCATTATTTAATTTCTTGAACATAGTAAAGGGCGATAGTATTAAAGGGGCTTTGTCCCTGAAGGACTATTGTTTTCGTTTTGCGATTTTGCGTTGGTTCACTATAAATGTCCGTTTCACTTTTAAAACTGTTGCCACCGAATGTTACAGTCCTGCATTATATTTGAAGAAATTAAATAATGAAAAATCTGCATAAATGTATGTCTATTTCTCGCATTTCGATAAAACAACGGTATTTTGAGCCATCGAATTTTGAATAACGTAATCGTACTGTGAATATGGGCATGTAAAAGCCCAAATTTGAAATTTATTTAGAATTTGTTTTATTATCGATTTTATATTTTGTAAAACTTTAACAAATTTTTGATTAACTAGCTCAAGGATTTCAAAGCGAGCAATGGCAACGTTGTACAGAAAAAAACATTTTTATCTCCAGCGCGCGAGACTCTGTATCGGAAATTCTAAAGACATGCTGAATTTAAAACTATTTTGCGATATTGCTCTTGAACTGAATTTTATGGTTTAAGTGCGATGTATGGAAGAACGCGATATTTAATAAATAAATGTAACAGACAAAATGTTAAAAAAACGCCCCTTTGACGTAATATAAAATCTGCGAAATAAATTCTGGTATTAACTTGTAAAGGCATCTAAAGTATCAAAAAGGTCATACAGCTCGTACGTAGTTCAACAAATACATCTAAGCTATTCAAGCTCGTATTTTTAAAATCTTCGAGTCATTTTATGAATGCAAATGAGTCGAAATGGTTTGGTTTGATTCAATTTATTATAGGACTCTAGGGCTAGCTGCTTAAGGGGAGGAAAGCTTTCGTGAAGGACTTTCTAAACGAAACTGGCTCGTATACCAGTTACACATAGGGAAAAATCACGGAAACACCCATGCAGCCATTCCGTTCGCCTGGATTCGAAGCCAGGTCGGAAATACCAGTGTTCAGCGACTTTATCGCTCGGCCGCTGGTGGACACAAATGAACCGAAATGAGAAGCTACAAAACATAGCAAACCAAGTTCGTGCCAGTCCCCAAATTGGAACTTAAATAATTATCATATCTTAGTTAAAGTTAATGTAAGTGTAAAAACATAAAACGAGTTAGCGTAAAAACACAGTGTAGAAACATATGAAGTGTAACAATTAATGAGGTATAGTAACACGAAAATCAAAATATGTATAGCAATAAACATTACGACTTTACATAAAAATGATTAATTATTGCTGCATCCGTAGGTGCCCTCAAAACTCGAGGAAAGCATGAACAATTTATCGGTGTAGTTTTCGACTGCGCGGACTTCCGGCATTGTACTATACGTTTTCTTACTTATGTGTGATATTTGGAAACTTTTAAATGTTTCGCTATTTGATTACATTAAAATTCACAGAAATGGAACTTATAACATCGTAGTCAGGGCTTCCATAATTATTTTAAAGGGTTTTATTTTGAACCTCGAGGAAAAACAACCTGCACTGGTTGGTAAGGAACTACAGCATTCGAAATATCTTTATTACCAAAGGGTAATTTTGCTATTTTTAAATTTATTGCGAGGTTAGACTTTTTTTAGGATTTTTGCTGAGTAATCGTAATATAATTTTGAACAGAATATTTTGTTTGCAGTATGTCCAGATTGCAGACAGTTGCAACACTGCACATTTTCATTTTCAACCTTTTTGGCCTAACATTCAGAACTTTTATGTCTTACATACACACTTCACGCACTTAGGTTTTAACTTGCAGACTCCAGACATGATTAAACAAGTGGCAGTTAAGACATCGAATGAGATCTCTCTTTATCTGGTATGAAGTAACAGAGATATTAAAGCACAAAAATGTAGAAATATTTTTAACGTTTTCCACTCCTGGCTCGTTAAGCCAGTGGTACTTGATACAGGGGCATAGGACCTTGGTTTTAAAACGATGCATTCTAGCAAACTTTTTTTAGCAGAAAGGTTATTAGTTTCGAAATGAGATTTTGCGTTGAATCACTGTAAAAGGCTGACTCACATTCCAAACTGTTGCCACGAAATATTATCGCTCCTTATTATTTTAAAAGGAATAAAGGAAAATGTGCATGAATGTAGTCTCTTTCTCGCATTGTGAAAAAACAACGCTACCTAGAGCCATCAAATTTTTAATAATGTTATCCTCCACCTGCACATGAGCACGTGGAAGCCCGAACTTTGAATTTCGAATTTATTAATTATCTATTTCGCATTCTGTAGAATTTAAAACGAATTTTTGATTAAGAAACTCAACGATTTCAGGGCGAGCAATGACAATACTGTACAGGAAAAAAGCATTTTCATCTCCAGTGCTCGAGACTCTCTATGGGAAATTCTAAAGATATACTGTTTTTAAATAGTTTGTGGTATTGCTGTTGAATTGAATTTTATGTGGTTTAAGTGCGAAGAACACGATATTTAGTAATAAGACAGAAAACGTTAAAAAAAAAAAAAAAAAAAAAAAAAAACGCCCCTTTGGACATAATAGAAAATTTCAAAGCTTTCAGATTTATTATTATTTTTTAATTCTTTAAAGTTAAAAGTTTTAAGGTACTCAGTAATGTCATCAGTCCACCGATCTATAAGGAGACTTCTTAGCACAATTTTAACTGGTCTTTCATGTTTGGGGGGGGGGACATAGCACGCGATATATTAACTTCGAGTATACGTTAAGTGGGGCTATTATTGTATATCTTTCATGCATCTTCGTACGCAGAATTTTGCCATTTTTGCAAAACCTAATTTTTCTAATTTATCTTTTTAGTTTGTAATAGATTAATAAATTCAGTGACTTTAATGCAATGAACACCCTTCACAATAATTTAAATTGTCAGTTTATTTTTTAATATAACTTGCAACACATACAACTGGTAAATAATATCGACTGGGGATCGTGGTCAGAAAGTGTTAGATCTTTCTTCTTTTGTTTTCATACCTACACGTCTCCGTTAAAATTCTCTGCCATACTGTCTTTCTAGCGTTTTCTCTACTCTCCTTAGTGACGCTTTACCGTTTTAACATTTTTCAACGGTGTGAAGGGAAAAGAAAGATCTTTATTTCTATTCATCCACATTCATACCACATTATACTGTATATTCAGGGCTTAAATCCAGGCGAAGTCTTATTGAACTATTTCATAGCTTTTGAGTGAAATTATAATTCCAACCAGATGCTCCAAAGCAGATGAGGCTTAGAATTTTATTTTTTAACGATATATTATTAATTTATAATTTTTATTTGTCTCTTTACATTGTATTCAATTTTGATTTTAATTATTAATTATTTTATTAATCATTTGATTCATTTATTTTTTCTAACCGCCTCTCATAGGGCTTCAGTATTTCTTAATTTTAGAAATGACGCCATATATTACGTATATTATATATTATGCCATATATTACGTACCTGATATACAATCCATTAGTTTTCTCATTAAAAACTAATGCCAATGCAATTTTTTAAAATTTCTATTTATCAAACTGAAACTGTATTTCTTACCTTTACCATAGCAAAGTTTAGCTTGAAAATTCCTAAATATACTTGTGTGAATTCATTCTATTTCAAATTGCCTTAATACTTTGATGTCTGCTCATTAATTACATCTACAGTGTGATGTCATTTTCTTAATTTTTAAATACTGAAAAGTTGTAACATATACTGCATCAAGGATGCGGGGGAAAGAAAGAAAAAACTGCGTAACTAATTCCGCCTTTTCTTACCACACGTTTCTTTCTTTATTGTTTAGCGATATTCGATAGATGGCGCCACTCACGTAGTAAACCACTGAAATTACTACCAGGCGTAGGATTTCATTCGTCGTTGCTGTGACTTGATTGATGCTTGATTAAGTCTTCCATGTTTTGATTGCGCCTTGCATTTGGTTTAGTTACAAAGTTTTCTTGTTCCGCAGACTTAGCATTTCTGTGAATGGCCATGGAAGTGGAAAACCAAGCGACATCTCCTGCATTTGACGATTTTTTGCAGACCGGAAGGACGGGTCGACGAAATGCCATGCCGGATATTAGAGCGGAAAACGCCGCAATGAGCACAGCATCATTGCCAGAGAGTTTACAGAAATTAACTTGTTCAGGTAATTTTCAACTTGTAAAAGTATTTATATTATATTGCAGGTCGTCGGAGTTTCTGAATGTGTCTTGTCTGTAATCAAGCATAATTGGCTACGTATATGTTGATATTTTAATTAATTATAAATAATGAATATAAAGAACGTGAATTTAATCTGAACTAAATTTTCAGTGTTTAAACACAACTGAAGTGTGAAAAAGAAGTATAGGAATTGAAATTATTTTTTTATATTAAATGTGTTATTCAGAAATCTCTAAATTAAGAAGAAAAAATAATGAATATTAAAAACTTTAACTTTATCGGTACTAAATTTTCAGTGCTGGAACACGTGTAAGATGTAACAAAGAAGTATATGAATTGAAATGAATTTATATATATGTATTTTATTCTGAAATTTCTAAATTAAAGGGGAAAATAATAATTGTGAGTGAAAGTCGTTTGTAAGTGCATTGTTTCCTCTTAAATTTTTATTTCGAATCTTTTTTGGATTAGCAGTCCAATGTGATCTATAGGTATGTAGTTGCTGTGAAAAAAGTAAGACAGAAGGCTCCTAGAAGAAAGTAATATAATAATAAATGCACGTAATTGTTAACAATTAATTCACAATTATAAATAAAATTTTAATTACAAGTGGATTAGTAGATGCACATAGTATTATATACGAAAAACACTTTTTTTTTCATCGCATGAAAAATTATCACTTAGTTCACTGCGTGGGTCATGATAATCCATAATTTCCAAAGTATGGATAATAATAATTACCCAGTGCATAAAACTATAAGCAGGATTCTGGGCTGAAATGTTGATGGATGTTGGTACATTGCCCATAGTCTGCAAATATAGACATAATCCTCGTGATTACTATCCTGGTGCAGTTTAATTATAAAATATACATATTTTAAGCGCTTAGTTTAAAATTCTCTCAAAATATTTAAGACATGTATATGTCCATTTACCATCTACCAAATACAAGTTTTGCAGTATTTTGAGCATTTGTATAGTCTCGAACCATCAGGTTGTTGCTATCCATTTCTGTCTTGGATTAAGGTTTTTCAGTTCTGGCTCAGTTATGAGCTTTCCAGTACACCTTGTGCTATCAGTCATGTCCAAAAACATTGAATTTAGATTTTTTAAATTTTTTTTACAAACATTGTAGAATTCTACCATTTCTGAGGCTGATTAATATATCATGCTGATAATGTTGGCAAATCCTAATTCTACCATTTGATTTACTTAGCTGATAAATAGTTTTCTACTAAATACTTGATCACAGAAGTTGTACTTTCTTTAAAATGTTTCTAGTCACAGCATTTGTAATTTTTTTACCTTTCTTCACATTCGATGAAACAATTTGTAAACCAGTTTGAGGTTTCTTTTCAACTGCTTGATTTTTAATATTCATAGTTGCACCACTAAAAATATGTATGTCAGTTTTTAAATCCAGAATCACTCCCCCCCCCAGAAAAAAATTGAAACTCGTTCGTTAAGAGAATTCAGCTGCAGTCCATAATGATCTCTGTGGCACTGCAGCTGGGCACAATTTACAACCCAAATTACTAGTATGCAAACCATGAATTTCTCTTGATACATTATATATATGTTTATTTGGCCTTGTGGGCCATAATATACTAATTAGAAATAAGTCATTGTTGAATGGACAAGAAGTGAAATTCCATGAGAGTAAAATAAGAAATTGATAAAGAGAGAAGAGTCATTGTCTCATGGAAGTAAGACAATAATTAAGAACAGGAAGAGTCATACATCAAGCCTTACAAATTAAATACAGTGGCGTAGTTAGGGTGGGGCAAGGGGGGACCAAACGAAGGGCTACAAGAATTGTCTCCAGAATAGTTTAAGGTTTTAAGTATTGTAACTAATTTAATGTGAGTTAAAAAAATCAACCTTGAACTCTCGATTCATGTACACTGAAGAGCCAAAAAACTGGTATACTTGCTTAATATTGTGTAGGGCTCCTGTAAGCCTGCAGAAATGCCATAATATGTGGCATGGACTTGACTAATGCTGGAAGGTGTGGTGGAGGTAATTTACACCATGAATCATGCACAAGGCAATCCATAGGAGTGCAAGGGGATAGATAACTCTTGAACAGCACCTTGCAAGGCATCCCAGGTATGCTGAGTGATGTTCATGTCTGGGAATCTAGGTGGTCAGTGGATGTGTCTAAAGTTAAAAGCCACTCACTTGCAACTTTCAACGCGTGGGATGTTCCACTGTCTTGCTGGAGATGTTTTTTAAGTGCAGTGGAAATAAATGGTTGTAAGTGATCAGACAGGATGCCTACGTGTCTGTCACCTGACAGAGTATCTAAATGTACCAGGGGTCCCATATTACAACTGCACAGCCTTTCCCAATAGTCTAAAAATGCTACCAACCTTAGTTTTTGCTGCTGTGTGCTCCTCTAAATTCGTACACCTGGTGTGGTCGCACAGGCCTCATGTAGAAGGCATGAGGTTAGCATTTTTCTGTCTGACCTAAACAAGAAGTAACCCCCCCTAGTGTTGACGTGTCTATATATCATTATAGATTTAAATCTGGAAATGTCGATGTCCCCACGATACCAGACTTAAAAATCAGTTTGTTGTCGATGCCAAATAAAGATATAATTTTACTAATTATTAAAATCATTGTAACTGATTCTTTATTATGCTTGCAAAGCCTTCATTCATTCTCGTAATCTCTAGTTGATAAATAAAGCCTTTAGTTTTGCTTTATAATGTAATGTCTCTTCCTTAACGTACTTTTAGCCATGACATCCAACTTTTATCTTTCTTCGAATCATTTTTTATCCTATCTCTCAGTCTTTTGTCAGTGGGGACCTGCAGTGTATTTCCAGTAATAGCTAGCTAACCATTGGAACATAAGTAATATAGCCAGTAGATCATTTATGTATCTCGCAATTCTAAAAGATTGCAAGCTCACAGTAGATATGTACTATATCAATTACAACTTTCAGAATGAATGCATGGCGTGAGTTGAAAATACTCAATGTAGCCTGATCATCAGTGGTAGCCAATTCTATCCATGAGATTTAAGTTCCAGATATCATATGCAACAATAAGGGGTAGATGAATAAAATGAAAACATCAGAGAATGTTAAAACTCCAGTTCTGACATGGGAAATTAGAAAATTTGACTGATCAGGATCATCATTTCTTCCAAGATGTAATAAAATCAAACTAAACAAGCCTCATTAGAAAGGATGCTAGGCTTTTTAAAAGTTACTCCAGCTCTTGTATCATCCTTCAAGAGGTGCTTAACATGTAAATTATGTGGGTGTATCATAGAAACAAAAGCTTATTGAATGAATCAAGCCCATTGAAAATAACTCTTTAAAAAAATACATCTCCAATGGATACTGGAACAGTGCAAGAACATCTTATGGAATAATGAATCATGCTGTCCATTGAAGACCTGACAGATGTGTATAAATGTGACAGTTGTGAGGGAAACACTACTTATCAGAGCATATTGTCTCCATTGTGAACTTTAATGAAGGAAGAATTTTTGTATAGACATGTTTTTTTTATGGTTTGGTCTTAGTTACTTGTTTTGTGCACAGTAATTGTAAATACCAAGGGTTATAAAGCAATATTACAGGAGGTTCGATTTAGTCTGATTATTGCAAAGCACTCGACTATCTGCCTAAGAGGAGAGAGACCAGCTTGTATACTCTTACACGGGGAAAACCTGCTCATGCAGCCAGCCCATTTGCTGGAATTTGAACCACAGACTGAACTATCAACCGCTTGGCTGCTGATTGCCTTCCATACTACAGTAGGATTAGGGCAAAATTTACAGTAACTTAGCAAAAATGTCTTCTTCGAAGGGTAGATTGGCAGATTTACATATTTCTGAAACTATTCAGACTTCAGATAAGAGCATTCCTATGAGTGGCCAACTGTGATTGGTAATAAAGTTTATGTCAATGCCATCTGGATAGACTGTGATTGACATGCTTAATGTGTGCCCTATCAAAGTTAAAATTGGATATTTTTATTTATTCTGCTGCAGGTTTTGTCTCTGTTCTGGCTGGAAATTTTTAGAAGAATTATGTAGACCCATTTCCCTTAGAAAGAATTGGAATTTTTATTTTTATTTATTTATTTTTGGACTTTTTGCAAGTTTTCACTGAAAATAAATTACTTTTTTAGGGATAAATTAAAATCTGATAAAAGAGTAATTTAAGGATAAATTACATTTTCTTAAAGAAAAAAATTGGTAAATTTAGCATGGAATTATTTTTCATTTATCCCATTTTTTTCTTTTTCTTTAATATTTCTGATTTAGCAATTTTTTACTCATTTTTTATTTTTGATTCATTATGAATATCTGACAGTAGAATTTTGAAAACAATGTAAATTTGCATTAAGTAATATTAAATGGGAAATTTAGCTTGCTGTTCTTTTGTTATTTCATTGTGCATAGATTATTAAATCATAATAGGGTTGGAAAAAATTACTTTAGAAGCAGTACTTAGGTTCTAAAATAGTATTAAAATTGTCATTTTAATTTACAAATATTAATATCAAAGCTAGGAATTTTTATCAACAATTTCATGTTTGATTTTTTTTAATGGCATGAATGCACAATGCAGAGAACTTAAAAAAGAATTCATATCCTTTACTTCTATCTATACAAAGTGTTTTATGAAATTTTATTTAGCTTGGTTTCACTGTTTCTTAGAGTTGAATTTTGAAATTACTTTTGAAGCCTTTCCTCAGAGCAGAGCTAGTTTTCTGAAAATTTTGTATACATATTTGCAATTACAATTCAAAATTGCACAGTGATGTTTTGCAAAATTTGATATAGATACTTTTTTAAGGTCAAATTGATATTTACAGAATTTTGATCTTTTCTTTATTGGATAATTGAAAGAAAGTTTACTGAAGAAATTTCTTCAGAATCTCTTAACATCATTTACTGAATGCATGCTTTTTTTTTTTTTTTTTTAAGTAAATCTATGCTAACTATAATTGATACTTAAATTTAAAAATTTAATTCCTCATTGCTAGCATTTTCTAAGTTAAAATGAATTGAGCGTAATCTTATGTGGATAAATTGAAAGAAAGATGACATCATGCCTTTCATTGTTTCGCTAATTAGAAGGAATAATTTCGTATGTTCAAAGGCAGTGATTTTCTGTTTCCTATTCTATGGACTAAAAAAGTATCAAATGAAGTATACATGGGGGAAGGGGGATTTTTTTAAATTACACAATTTTAGTTAAATTTTACTAAAAAAGTATTTTCTTTTTACTATCACAGTATTCTTAGAAAATATTGGGACATTAACAGAATTTCAAGGAAGAAGGGAAATGATAACAACAAATTAAAAATGATTTTATACAGTTTCCTTGCATTTCTTTTTGACACTTTTGATTAAAAATTTGTCATTACATGACTTAATCTTAAATACCTAATTTTTTTTTTTACTCTATAGTGCATTTATCAATGCAAATTAATATTTTTCTACATATAGTTTTATTGCTTTTAAGCATAAACTTTTTTCACTTAATACAGTCGTAAACTTTTCTAATATTTTTGTTTCACATGAAAATAGCTTTCTGTCCCCCCCCCCTCGGTTAAAAATGGATATACTGCTAAAATTTTTTATAATTCTCAGCTTGTATAAATTTTTCAATAGTTGATGTAAGTATTTGGTGATATTTCAAAAAGACTAAAAATTTGTTGTGCTTTAAAATTTTAAGTTAGTAACAGTATAGTCTTGCATGTCTGTTAAGTCTTGATTTTGTTTGATCATAAATGAGTTTTAGAAATGCCCAGCTAGTTTCGGTGATTTTATACATATTATTCCTGTACTAAATGTTATTTCTGTATTTCAAAAACTTTGCCTTCTTTTGTTACAGATTTGCAAATGGATACAACCTGTTCAGATGAAAGTTCAGGGTCAGGGCAAGTAGCTGAAGCTGCTGCTCCTAATACGTAGCTTCCACATGAAAAGGATTTTTTTAATTGGTGGAATGGTCCATATTGAGGTTCACAGAGAAATGTGGCTTAAAACTCTGGTTAAGAATCTGATTTTGGATACTAGTCAACTATTCATAAATGATTGATTCCTGACTTGGAAATGGCATTACAGGAATCTGACAGCTATGTGCTTTTATAAACAAGTGGCTCCCTCATTATGTGATATGGTACATACAGAAATGGAAACCTCAATTTCTAAACCACCTTTCTCCGCAAGCAGATGTTCAGTTGTATATATGTGGAATTATTATAGCCATTGTGTTTGGCTGTATTAAAAAAAAAAAGGATTATTTTGTGTATGTCAGTCTTCAACAATCTCTGTTTGTGTTGTGATACTTGTTTTCAAAATTCCTCTTTGTAGTAACTAAGTTATTAGAGCCTTTGTATAACGTACCCTGATTTTAAATGGAACTTTATACATGTTTTTAAAACAATAAATATTATTAGAAATCTTTGCCGTTTTTTATAGCATGTGTAATAATAAATATTTAAACCAGGCCTCTCGAAGTGCCATTTAAATACCAAAAATTTTAGGAAAAATATTGCATTAAAATTGATAATTTTTTGAAAATATTTAGTTGGATACTATTTTATTTCTAAAAAATTTTAATGTTCAGAAAAAACTGCATATTCAACAAAATAACTTGTCTTTAGGTTTCATTTTTAAAAAGTGTATATTTGGTATTGATTTCTACATATTAGCTTTTTAAAACTTTTTGATTACAGTGTTTGGTCATAAAGTCTTCATCTATTATGCATGATTATAAAACTTTTTAGTTTATAGAAATTATAAGATTCATGTTTGAAAAATGTTCCTCTGAAACAAATACTATTGGTTTATCTTTATTAACTGAAGTTATGTATTTTAATTTAATTATTAAAATTCTGTAATCATTTATGCCAGTTTCAGTCATAATACTGTAAGATATTTTTAAATACTATTTATAAAAATGGAATTTTTTAAATATAATTCTGAAGTTTAATACCAAAAAAAAAAAAAAAAAAAGATAATGAATCATGTTTTCTGTATTCAGTTAATAATTTATCATAATTAAAATAAACTCTTAAATGTTAGATGAAATACTTCATTTATCAAAAATAGTTATTTACCATTGTGAAATTATTCTGTCTCAAAACATGGGGGGGGGGAATATGTTTCTTTAAGTATTGTATTATATATGTAAGAATAAAAGGTAAATTTATTTGTTGTAATCCTTTTATGATAAATCCCTTGCTTAACACAGAAAACAAACATTTATTTGTTTATGAGAAGCATTATATGGTCATTCCTCTTTTAATACAGTTGAGCATATTTCTACTATTTATTACCTGCTACCTATTTTTATTTTAACATTGGCTGAATTTCGCTTACTTGCTCTACATAACTATTTATTGAGATAAAACATTGGAGGATAAAAACCCACCAAATAGTAGATAAAGGCAAGAATGAAGAGGAGAATCTGAATTTTGAAGTTTCTCACATTCAGTGAAAATTTATTATTTTAGAAGAAAAGATGAAATAATTAAAAGACGTAAGATAGTGAAAGTTAAAACTGTGGTATTCTGAAATGCACAAAGCAATGATACAGATCATTCTAAATGAGCTGAATAAGAACAACATGTAATTTCATTTCCAACTGCAATACAGATAATTTGAAGCTAAAGCAAGGAAATGATTAAATGAAATATTTGTTACTAAGAATTGAAGACTAGTTAAAAAGTGTTGCTAGGTGACTGCAGGCGATTCCATTCGAAAGTTTGGTATTTTTAACTATAACTTCTTCAGAACATTTGCCATTTTAGTGTGATTTATATTGTTTAATATTTTATATTGCTTTGACTTGTGAACATTTTTCATAACCTTTGACGTTGGTTATCAAAACGAGAGCTTCAATGAACTTAATTCTTTATAGAGCGATAAAGCACCATCCTGCAGTAGTAAAAAACTGGTATAACAAATTTAATTTTGGTCGGCATTCGCTACGGGACGAATTCTGTGAAGGTCATCCAAAATCGGTTGTTGTGCCAAAAAATATTGATGCTGTGTGTGAACTGATAAAGCAAGATTGTCATGTGACATACTGTAAGATTGAGGCATCTTTCGGCATTAGTATGACAAGCATCAATCAGATTTTACATGAACATTTGGACATAAAAAAGTTTTGTTTGCGTTGGATCCCGCATAATCTGACAAATGCTCAAAAGAAGGCTCGTGTCAATTAGTGCAAGGAAATGTTAGAAAAATAAGTTCAAGGTTCATCAAAGGCTGTGTATAACATGTACACAGGTAACGAATCATGTATCTATGCATATGAGACCAAAACAAAACAGCAGTCGATTGTATGGATCTTCCAAGACGACCCAAATCCAACGAAAGTTTTTTAACTTTCACTATCTTACGTCTTTTAATTATTTCATCTTTTCTTCTAAAATAATAAATTTTCACTGAATGTGAGAAACTTCAAAATTCAGATTCTCCTCTTCATTCTTGCCTTTATCTACTATTTGGTGGGTTTTTTCCCCTCCAATGTTTTATCTCAGTAAATAGTTATGTAGAGCAAGTAAGCAAAATTCAGCCAATGTTAAAATAAAAATAGATAGCAGGTAAGCCAATTTCGATCATAAACATTAATTTTTTTCATTATTAGGCCAAAAATATAAATAGCAACCCTCGTAAAAGCCACATTCTTGTTTCAGTATTGTAAACAAATAGAGCCATTCCATTTTTTAAATGAAATAGTATGCAAAAAGAGCTCTTTAAGTAGTTCTGGTTGATTTGAACATTTAAAAAGCATGCTGAATTCATTATAAGAGAATCGAAGGTAAATTGTTCAAGTGGTGATCAAAAACTAAACAAAAAATTTTAAAAACTAAAACAATGATGACAATTTCCCAGCCAAAACTGTTTTATTTTAAAACCCTAAAATATTAATTACAAAAGAAGAAATTGTATCCAGTCATAAAGAATCCCAAAACTGAATTACTATTTTAACCCTTTACAGATGAGAAAAAAGTTTTACTTAGGTAACTATGGAGAGTGTCCATGCTATAGGTTAATGGGAAGTATTGTTGAAGCTAAAGAATGGTCGGAAATCTTAATCTCTTAAAATTCTCAAATTATGAAATAAATGAGATTTGCCAATCTTTTCAAAATATTGTTCATCTTCCTGCAGTAAGTGATTTTTATAAACATGTAAAATCTTATTTTCTTTTCAATCTTAGCATAAACATGCATTAGTGCAGAAATTACAGAACTTGCATTGTAAATGGTTTAGCAGTTGCCTTAACATTAATAAATAAAGAATATAGAGAATAGAGCACTTTTCATCTTCTACCTAGATGAAAAGTGCTCTCAGAAATGAATTTGCAGCAACAACTTTATAGTCTTGATACTGATCTTAAAAGAGGCATACCGGTTTACCAAATCAGCAGAGCTTAACTACTCGAGGGAAAATATCAGGAAAAAGAGATGCAGATTACCAAAGTATTTTAGATAATTTTAACTCCCAAAAAATACTGATTTTTTTAATGCAATAAAAACATGAAGTTTTAGCATTTTTATTTCTAAATTTCCATGAGATATAGAAACATAGAGAGATTTTTAAAAATAGTTAGAAGACTTAAAATATTTTATCTCTTTATCTCACTATCTATATACTATAATAAATTACCATGTTCACAAAAGTCTTTAACCAGGCCCTTATTTGCAATGTATACTTCCGGTTATAAAAATGTTTCAGATATTCATGTTTTGGTATTTAAAAAAAATTAATTTTGTAAGATACAAAATCTAAATTTTTATATGGTTTCTCATATTTATATTTTAACTTATATATTTTTTACATATATGGATACTTAGGATGTATTCTTTCGAGAAAAGAATTCTTTTTCTCTCGAGTATTGGCTGATTGTGAACTGAGAAATGATTATTTCCTTATTTACCAGAAAACCTTTTCATAATAGCTTGTATGAAAAGAAACTTATTCTAATATTACAGTAAGGGCCAAATTTTTAACAGAGAAATATGAAAGCCCTATAGAAGGCTGTCAGGAAAAAATGACAAAAATAAATAATGAATAATCAAAGCTAAATGAAATATACAAGAATAAAAATATTAATAAATTGAACAAAAAGAAAGTCATGAACATTAAATGAAATAATGAAGCAAATCTAATGTGAGTAAACTGATAATGAAACATGATGCTAAGAATTTAGGGAAAAAAAGATAAATGTTTCAGTCAGTATTCTTCACAAATAAAATTGCATCTTTTTTTTTTTTACTTCTAATGTTTGAAGATATTTTATTATTTATCTCTTCCTAATAGGATCACCTATTGACATGAGTGATTTTCTTTCTCAACTGGTCAGGTTTCCACCTGTGATTTAGTATGCATTCAGGATCAATATCAGATTTATTTATTGTTAAATAAAATTATGTATCAGTGATAGAATTTTCTGTTAATATTGCATTTCAGTCGTATGGTAAAGTACAGGAGCTTGTCTTATTTGTAATCTAACGTATTTTGGCTGAAATGAAGATTCTGCTCAAAAGCTGACAAGTATCATATACATGATTACATTGATTTAAGCCCTGATAACAGTGAGATTTTTTTCATACCCTAAAAATAAATATAAATAACACAATGAAATTGCTAACTTTATTCATGCTTTTTCATATTTTAAAGTAATATTTTTTTTCATATGTACACCATTTCTTTAGCCTTTATTTTTTCAAACATTGGTCATAAAACATAATACTTCCAATAATAAAAATACTTTAAATGAAGCAAATGTTCAGGGTTTAGCATTTTTTAAATTAAAAAAATGATTCATTTTATAAAACTATGAAATCTTAACTTTTTACCTGGTCCTCTATATTTACATTCTGGAAAATTTTATACTTATTACAAAAAAGTTCCGAATGACCCCAAAAAGTGAAGTTGACTGAAATATTCACTTTAAAAAAATGGGAATGTCTGAGGTCATTTCCAGTTTGCCTTGAGAGGTTGGTTAGTAAATAAATTAGAATAATTTGAGGTTGGTCTTTTCCTCAAAATACCATTCCTACTAGAACGTAGCATCAATTTATCATTTTGTTACAAGTGGTATGCCAAACGAATTTTCATGCAAATAAGATTTTAAACCCCAGAAATATGTTAATATTTTCTTGAATGTTACTTTGAAATAATAATCTAATAATTATACAAAAAAATTCATAAAACTAGAGATATTTTGAATTTTTGATTTATGCAAATAATGTTATGCAGGAGTATAGCTAAGGAGGGTATCCTGGCAATACTATCCAGAAGTGATCCTGGGCACCCCTCCCCAAGTAGCACATGACATAGTAATGTCTTTGCTACATCATGTGCTACTTGGATCTTGGCATACCTAATTATGTCAAAAATATAACAAATCTGAAAACTTATGATGAATAAAATAAATGTTTATTACTTTTTTTTAATTAAACATGGTTTTTAAATTTTGATTAAAATCAGTCAGTATTTCAGTTTTTGCATAAATATGACTGATTAGCAAGGAGTTCCATAGTAGTTAAGAGCTTTACTCTTAATAATAAAGTCTGAAGTTTTCAGATAGCTAAAACTTAGATTCATGTATATTTCTGTATACCATTTTATACTGAGCATTAATTTGCAATATATATATATATATATATATATATATATATATATATTAGCCCATAATTTAACTGTGCAAACAAAGCACAAATCTTTTGGGCCAAAAATTCTGTCTTAGGGAAGTACATCCTTTTTTAGATCACAAATGTATAGACAATTTCAAAATTTATAAGTAATCCTAATATTTTATAATGATGTTTCTCATTGTTGACATGTAAAGACAAATGAGCATTAGAAACTTTAATCTGATAGCTCATGAGTAAAAGGAATATACTATTAGAAGTGAGAGGACAATCACATTTTGTATAACTTCTCGTTAATTATTTTTCAAACATCTATTTCAAAGATATTAATACAGAAGTATAAAAAAATGCTTTCGATTATGACGTAATTCAGTATGCTGATAAATGAAACTTGCATGATGTAAATTTCAATTAATTTAGGACACTGAATTTTATTTTCTAATCAGATTTTAAAAATATTTCTGTACTTTACCTTCTGACCAAATAAATCTTTCAGATAAGTGCAGTTTCTTGAAACTTAAAATTTCATTCAAGCATCTCTTTTCATATCATACTTTTAAAAATATCTACTAACTTAAGATACTTCTTAAAGAAATCCCATAGCAAAGTGTTATAAAGCTAAAACTTAAATTCATGTATATTTCTGTATGCCATTTTATACTGAGCATTAATTTGCAATATATATATATATTATCCCATAATTTAACTGTGCTAAAAGCAAGATTCAAAGCTTTAATTCATGATTCCTTTATTTGAAAATAAAAATAATCATTAAAATTCAGCTTTATAGATGTTCATAACAGCAAATCTGTGGCAGATTTCTAAAAAGAAACACAAGGAAAAACAAGAGAAATATATATAACATTGTAAACAAGTTTTTAATTTCTGAGAGTTATAGATTTTCAAATTTACCAAAATTTCTTCCAATATATTTAATCAAACTTTTAATTTATTTTTATTCTTGCAAATAAAAATTAGAATTGTAACATGTGCAGTACTTGCAAACTGTCCTAAGAATACTAGCATTAAGTTATTAGGTAGAAGAAAGTATATGTATAAAAAAAGGATTAATTCTATATTACAATGTGCTGAAATGTGAATTTAAAAAATTTTAAAAAGATGCTGATTTTTTATAGACATTTGAATCTGAATCAGATATTCTATTATGTAAAAAATTAGTCTTTTGGAGAAATTCCATTTCAATTAATTAGCATCTCCCCAAAATTCAGAGCTAGCTATGCATCTGTTATAAGTTGGTTATGTTCCAGTAGTAGTACATGGATGTGAACTCTCACTTTCAAATATCGCTAGATACAGCTGCAAAAGTAGCTAAATTCAGAACGAATTTCACTAAAAGTAGTAGCTAAAATTAAAAAAAAAAAAAAGTATAATCCATATTCCATAATAGGTTTTCTTACTCGTCATTTTTTAAACTGAATCTTCATAAAAATAAAAATAATGTCCCAATTTTTCTGCAGACCAGCAAAAAGTTATCACGAACCACCAGTTGGTGACCACTGCTCTAGACCATCAGCAACCTATCATCCATATGCCACTGATACAGTAGCAAATTTGATAATTATTCTAGAAAATTATTGACATATTGCATAAAGCCACCATTTAAAAGATATAAAACATATAATTGGACAATAAATAGTCACATTTATGAAAGAATATCGAAAATCTTTTTAAATAACATGCACAAAATATAAGATATTGGCATTGTGGAATTATTCCTACTATACATTCAAATGCTCAATTCTTAGGATTATAAAACATAGTAAATTATATATAAAATGTTATCAGTATAGTAGAAAAGCGTGAAAATATGCAACTACATTATTACATACCGTATATTTCGCAGCAGTTCAAGCAATATCCCAGTTTGTTTGGGCAGTCATACATGATGTCTGTACATTTGCCTTGATACGAATCAGATTTGCACTTTTCTCATTATACTTTTGTTTAGCCAGTTGCACAATCTCTTTTCTGAGTTTGAGACTCTTTTAGCATTGGCTTTTTTTCAATCATTAATGGCAAAAGTGATTTTATAACTTTTAATCTGCAGTCATACAGTAATATTTTACATTCAGCATAGTTATTATAAAGAGCATATGAATTGATTGCAGTTACTTCAATAACATGAAAGAACTTTTTATACCAGTGCTGTGCTTTTCTGTCCAAGCGATAATAATGACGGAATTTAATCCTACCAATCTACACAAGACGCATTATGGTTGATTATTGACAAAGATTTCTGCCTTATTCCATTGCTTTTATTTGAAATCTCAACCATTTCATTTTTGTACTCTGCAAAAATGTAACACACTTCATGTTTAACTTTCCATTTTCTAATCATTGCTCCTTTGCAGTATCTTTCTACAGTATTGCCTTTTCATAATTTAGTAATTGTACTCTTTATTGTGTGTGCTTTCATAATCAGAAAAGTCACTCTTTCCTAATAATTCTACTATTGCAGCATCAGTTAATTTTTTTATTTACTTTATTTTCCTCGGGCTGTGAAGCTCCGCCATTTTTAAAAACACACATAAAAAATTCAAACAGAAAATTTGAAAATCGAGAATGCAAAAATAATAATAATAATAATAATAATAATAATAATAATGCTTTACTAATATGCTTAAACAAATTTTTCATTCAACTTTTGGTGGCATGCTAAAAATAAAGAATGGTAGTCAGCCGGCATCCCAGAGTGCCGCCAACGTAACGAAGTGGCAGCATTCTAGCATGTCAGTACGTGGATCACAATGAACATTTTTTATTTAAAAAATACCCTAATTAAATTCATATTTTATAAAATTTTATGCTAATGTTTTCTGTTTTTGGTGGATTTGAACTGCTTATAGTGATTCTTATACTTCATCATTCATATCTAATAATATATATTGATTATGTTACTTAATTTACACAAATAATCATTTTCTTACTAGTGGTGAAGTATAAAAAGTGATTCAGTTGCACAAAACAAAAACACTACCAAAATGGTAGTGTTTTTAAAATGGTTAAAATATAAAAGTAACAGATTACTTAAGTGTATAACAAGTCCTTGGCATTTCTGGAACAAAACCATTTCCATGTATAAGGAAGGTATGTTATTGGAGCACAAGTGTTATAAATTCCTGCAGTGTTTCAAAATAAAACTAAAAAGTATGAAGAATTAGACTGGACTAAAAATGTGTATAATTAATAGTTATTTATTACATTGTGGAACTATGATGATTTCTACATTATAATACTCATTTTTGAAAAGCAATTACACTTCTACTGAGAAAGTTGAAAACAACTCACTAATGGGAGGGAAAAAAAAAAAAAAGATTTCTTTTTTAATTTTACACACTTACTGCAAAAAATTCTAATTTTTCCTCGTTTTTAATAGAAGTTTGAATCCTGATTCAACTGTAGATCATCGAATACCTAGTTCTTTGCTTGTAGTAGGAACAAATTTCTTAGGACTTGGGCAAAACTTTTTGAAGCTGTCTCTGCAACGTGTTCAACTGTCACCACATCAAACCTATATCAATAGCTCCTTTATAATGTACTACATGGCCTATTAATAATTAACTATTTCTAACCCTATGTCACAGAGAAAAAAAACCTTATCCCTCCCTTTTTGTAATATCAGATTAAACTTTTTTATTTAAATAGTATCCAGTTTTTTTTTTTTTTTATTCAAAAATGAAAACAGCACTACTAACACATCTCAGCAATCTCACATCTTTGGTGTTATATTTATTCTAGTCAAGTTCAAGCATACATTCTGTTACTCTCTTCAAATGTTACTACGAGAAAATATGGCTGTAATAAATCAAGTTCAGATTCACTGCAATTGAAATGAGTTGAAAGATAAGACTTCAGTACATGTAGTAAACTGCGATTTTAAATAATGGTTCATTTAAACTTGCCAATGAAACAGTATTTAATGATCATATATCTGAATTTATTTGTTCAATCTCCAGATTTCTTCATATGAAATAATGAAAGAGATGCAAAATTTTCAGCATTTCAAAAAACATTAAACACTTTCTTTGAAATTTCAAAACTAATGCAAAATATATTTTTAAAACAAAATCTCATAAAACTAGCAAAAAGTGTGAATCATGATTACAAAAAACTCAGAAACTTCTAAAAGAAAACACTTATGGTATTTCAAATCGCCAGTGTAAACAAAGTTACCAGATATTCAGATGATGAATTATCAAGAAAAGCATTTCAATATTAAAAAATTGAATATTTGTTTCTATATTTCTTTTCTGCACAGAAAATGGCATAATTCAAAATGTAGCATAACACCCTTGAAGAATGTGTGGTATTTAAGTGTTTCATGGTTTAAACTATATCCCATTATAATTTCAAAGGTAAAAGATACTTGTTATGTGTTGGCAACATGATTCTTTTTTTCACAACATAAAAACAATTCACATAAGTACATTGTGAAATTATTAGTGATTATTTTCATAGCCTGTTTAGATTTTTTAAACTCATTATTTATTTATATGAAATATTTCAAAAATGACACTCATCACCTGACAGTACTGTATTACAAAATGTTATAGATTTATGCAACTCTGGGGCTGCATTTATAATGAAAGAAGTAGTCAATTTTTTTAATTAACCATATTTTTTTTTATTTCAGTATATCTTTGTGTGATATTTCTAACTAGATAAAAATTTTCACATTTTAATTGATAAATGGATCTGATACTACCAAATCCAAAATAAATGTCCTTTAGATAATGTTTATGTAATTATAAATTACAGTCCTTTGTTAAACTGTTTATGGTAGTGCGAGATTTTCAGAATAATATAAATTTTTATTGACAT
Source organism: Stegodyphus dumicola (assembly GCF_044657685.1). Lineage (NCBI taxonomy): Eukaryota > Metazoa > Arthropoda > Arachnida > Araneae > Eresidae > Stegodyphus > Stegodyphus dumicola. The sequence goes on along the minus strand of NC_140770.1, from coordinate 57,161,177 downwards.
ATAAACATAAACTCTATTTCAATATTTTCTGCTACTGAAATAAATAAATTTATTTTAATAATAATCTATAATTGTTCATCTTGTACAAAAAAAAGGGGGGACAGTTCAATATCTCTTGTTCTACTGGGCCGATTGTCGAAATTTAACTTGCGGTTTCCATGTCTCGAAAGTATGACTTAGGACATATATTAGATTTATATATAGCATTGTTCTAACAGGTATTTTGACAAAAAATTAGACTTTTTCTGAAATAACATACCAATTTTTTTTTTTTACATTTCGATTCTACAACTCAAATTATGCCAAAGTGCCAAGTTTTGTAAAAATCACACGAGTAGTTTTTAAAAAATTAGCTCACAAAATTTTAGCTCCTCCATGTTAATTGAATTTGGTACATATTTATAATTATCTCTTTTTTAGTATACTTATTGTATTCTTTTCATATATCGAAATTTAGGTTCATTCCAAATAAAATTCACCCATTTTTTTATGATTTATTTTTAAAATTTGTATTTTTAAATATTTTTTATAAATTTTTCAAAAATAATTTTGATTTATAACCTATAAAATTTTTGCCACCATCTTCAAGTAGATGTATTTCTAAGCATACCTGCAAAAATTAGAGTTTTTTATTAAACATTTCCTAAGATATATGTGAATTTATTACAAATATTGGCGCATTTTGAAATTCAAAATATTTGTTATAAGCAATAATGACACCAAATGTTATTTATGCACTTTGTTAAAATGATTTGAAAGTACAGTAGACTCCCGATTATCTGTGGGAGGATTATTTGCGCCTGCCGCACAAAGTTTTTTTTTCTTTTTCTTTACACGTGTAAAGCAAAGAAAATAAAAATATTCACAAAACTGAGCGAAATGCTAAATTTGCTAACATCGTGCTTATTTATCGCAAAAATATCCCAGGCCTTCTCGGAAACTTCCCCTCTGATGAGTAAGTGATTTCTTACTCACCCTTGCAGTGCCCGCTCCACTGCACTCTCTTGTCTTAATCTTACTGACATGTCCACTTCCTCCCACTCGCCATTGTTATTTTAAGCCTGATAGTGTTTGCGAACCGGTCAGAGTTAATTTCTTATCTTTTATTGTGTTCAGTGCTTGTGTTTTTTGTTACTTATTTAAAATGTCAGGAAAACAAAAGAAGGTTGTGTTGTCGATTGTGCAAAAACTAGAATTAATTTCCAAAGTAGCAAACGGCGCTAAAAGGCAGCAGATGGAATTGGAAACAACAGTACGTGACATTCTAAAGCAAAAAGACAAACTGGTGAACTTTGCATGAATGTCGGGCAGTGCTTCCGCAATGAAAACGCGAAAAACTATGAACCTTTGATGAGCTAGACACAGCATTGACAGAGTGGTTAGCTCAAGTTCAAAAAGAGGGTACTCCTGTAAATGGTCCTATCATTGCGGCGAAGGCAAAAACCTTTTTTGAGTTGTTAGGCCTGAAAGAAAATTTTGATGCGTCTTCTGGTTGGTTGACTCGTTTTAAGCAGCAACATGGAATTCGAGAAATTGGACTTCATGGGGAGAAACTTAGTGGTGACCAACAAACAGCCGACGATTTCTACCATGAATTTGAAGAATTTGTTTTAAAAGAAGAGCTATCTTTTGAACAAATTTACAATGCCGATGAATCGGGACTTTTGTGGAAATGTCTTCTCACTCGCACTTTAGCATTTGAAAATGAAAGTAAAGCAGCGGGTCATAGAAGCAGCAAGGAAAGGATCACTATCATGTCTTGCAGTAACACTACCGGTGGACATAAACTTACACTTGTTGTCATTGGAAAGTCAAAAAAACCGAGATCTTTCAAAGGCACAAGGATAGAAAATTTGCCCGTTGATTACTTTAACAAAAAAAAAAAGAAAAAGAAAAAAGAAAGGAGGCATGCACTGAAACATTTATCAAGAATAGTTTGAAAAAATCTTTGTTCTTCAAGTGTGTAAACATCTTAAATCGAAAAACCTGCCTGAAAAAGTTGCGCTATTGATTGACAACACACCTTCTCACCCAGCAACAAGTGTGCTAAAGTCTTCTGATGGACAAATTTTTGCAAAGTTTCTCCCCCCAAATATTACTGCACTAGTCCAACCCATGGACCAAGAAATCATTGCAACAATGAAGAGAACATTGCTAATGACCAAAATTGAAGAGGGTTATGATCTGAAAGAGTTTTGGAAACACTACACACTCTTGGACAGCATCTACGATATTGCATCTGCATTGGGACTCAGTGAAACCATCAACCCTCATAAAATCATAGAGAAAACTCACGCCTAATGCTGAAGCCAACAACAACCTAACCCCTTTGAGTTGTGAAGAAGAGAATGAAGATGTAGACATGCCCACGGCAACTCTTGCCGTGAAAACAGTTCCGGGTGGTGAGAACGTCGATGCTGAAAACATTAATGAGTGGTTGGTGTGTGACGTCAATTATCCTGGCTTCGAACGCTTGACAGATGATGAAATTGTGAAAAAAGCAAGGGCAGAAGCCATGAATGAAGGACAGCGAAGTGAAGGCGAAGAAGAGTCTACTGTGCAGATGCGGAAGACTCACAAAGCGGCTTTGCAACAAGTCGACGGACTGCTGAGCTATTTGGAAGAACAAGACGACGCTGAGTTGGCCGAGGAACTTATGCTACGAAAAATGCAATCTCGGATCAAGAGAAAATGCTTCCAAAGCAAGAAGCAAACACAAATGACTGATTTCTTCAAAAAAGGTGTAGTTTTACAGTTATGCTTTTGTAATCACATAATACATTACAGTATTAAAACAGTACATAGTATAATTTTTCTGTGTATCCTTGACACCTCTCGTAAGTACAAAGCACTTTTCTGTTTTCATTAACAGAATGCATTTTAGGTTAGTTTTGAGCGATTTACTAAAATATTAAGCATTAGTTAAACATTTCCTGCTGTTTATTTTATGTTTTATTGTACATAAAACGATTTTTCAAAGTTGGAGTGACTGTTTTCTCTTTTGCTATACCCCTTTTTAGCTTTTTTCAGATTATCCGCGATTTTTGTTATCCGCAGTGGCCACGCCACCCAATTCCGCAGATAATCGGGAGTGTACTGTATAAATGATGGCCTTTTTTTTTCTGCTCATGTACAATGAAAAAAAAGGAAAAGAAAATAGGTTGCTATATATTAAGAAGTTCACCGAGGGAATTATTCTTGCCACAAACTGAAAAAAATGCACCAAGATAAATTTTTAAATTTCTCACCAAATATTACAAAATTTAATATCTAGGCATAATCTGAGACATAGAATCGAAATATTGAAAAAAATTGGTACGTTGTTTAAAAAAAAAAGTCAGATTTTGTGTCAAAATACCTATGTTAGAATAATGCTATATACTATATATCCCAAGTCACGCTTTTGAGACATGGAAAACGCAAGTTAAATTTCGACAATTGGTCCAGTAGAATGGGAGATATAGAACTTTTTTGTTGTTGGTGTTCTGCAAGATGTTCATTGTTTAGAACATGAAAAATTTTGTTTTCAAAACTCATGTATTAGGTATAATTCATTCAATTTTGAAAAAAAGTGCACATATGGTATTATTAAAGCTTTATTTACACAGTTCAAAAATGATTTAATGGCGAGATTTTTTGTGGGATTTTTTACGGTGAGACTTTTTATGTTTATGTCTTGTATGTGATCTGGATCTACTTCTGCTGCGTTCTCGCTTATGTTTGTGATGCCTCGGTGATGAACTCTCAGACCGGTCACTGTGTGCATGATAAGGTTTGGAATCATCTCTTCTGTGATCATAGGAACCTTCTCTCCTTTTGTGATCAGTTTTTTCTTCAGTTCCATCCGTATCTTTTGTACATAATTCTGAATCAACACCTTCAGTTCTATAAATGCATTATTAACAATTAAAACATGAACATAAACTTTATCATTGAAGAATTGAAGATTTAATAATGAATATTTTATTAGCATACTGATAAATCAATCTTAATTACAAATCCTGTTTACTTTCATTTCAGTGCATGCCCAGCATGATGTAACAAAAATACTCAATTGTAGTTCTGGTTATAGCCAAAAAATGAAAGTTCTCATATGATTTACACTTTTTCTAAATCTTAAAACAAAAAGTTACGTACCCTTAATAGTGATGGAGAGAGATTTTAAACTAACACCCTTTAATACAAGAAAATTCCTAACACTAATTTCATGAACTTCATATAATAATAATATAATTTAATTTAGCAAACTTATTGCATTCTTAAAATTACAAACATATACTTACTGCATTCTTAAAATTACAAACATATACTCTCTCCTTATGTTAAAAAATTAAAATAAATATACAATAACAAACTTGTTAAACTTCCTAATAACTCAGATATTTAGTTTATTGCAGTTTGATAAATAATGTTTTTGTTGAAAAATAATGATTTAATTTATATCCAAAGTGTAAATCATGAAAAAAAAATTAATAACATCAAAATAATATGCTAAAAAAATTATGCCATAGTGTGGCCTTCCTTTTTCTTTTTTCATGTATATGTGTACAATCTGAAATCAAACGGCCAAAGGATATTCTTTTCTTAACATTAACAAAGTTTTTTTTAATTAAAGTTTGGGAAATGAACAATTAACATAATTCAAAATATTTTATGTTTTTTATAGTGGTACTGAAGGTATTTTACATCTGTTTAAAATACAATATGGAAATATTTACCATAAAGTAGATATGAATAGATAGGTAGATCTGAACAACAATGATAGTTATGGGATTTTATAACACAGTCTAGATTTACTAGCTAAAACAAATTCTACCTCCTTTACAAAAATTTATTGGAATAAATAATTTTCAATAATTACTTATGGATATACTAACTTCCATTTTATGGGATATGTATCACAAGATTACTCTAATTATGCTGTTATATATCACAAGATAACTCTATTATGCTGTTATATGCTTTGTATTAAAGCAATTAATTTGTTGTTATCATATCTATGATGCAGTCTATTCAAATAATGTAATGGTGGAAGATGACAGCCCTGGCAATTTGCAAAATGCTATCACCGAAGAGGTTTAATTTCTTAAACAAAAAGCCAATTTTTATCAATTTAGCAAGGGTGGCTTTACAATCAAAAATGTGTGCAGTTGTCCATTCTGTGTCCAGGCAGTTATCAAGCTTCTGTACGTTTTCTTACCCTCTTTGTTAATTTTCAATTCTCTGTGATTCTCTATGCCTGACTATGATTTTAGTTTAGATCTCTATTGGCATTATGGAGCTTGTGCTTTATTGGAATTGAATGTTCCTTCAATCTGTATTTGGCCATGGAATTTGTATCCAAGAGGGTGATTTATTTAAAAAATGAAATAGAAAATCTTCATAGGCATATTTTGTCAAATTTCTCATGAAAGGCACACTAAGTGAATGCATATCTTTGCAGCTCAAGGGCACTTAAAATCCATTTAACTGGAAGTCGTCTTAAAAGGTTGATGCTAAGGAAAGAACACTCAAATTTCATTCCCTCATTCATACTTTTAAATATGCTTCTCTATGATAAAGAAACTTCAGATCTCATTCACCAGGATGCTCTCAATCAAAACTGGGATGAGACTTGGCAAAGTTGTGATATCATCAATCAGGTGCAATGACAATACACTCTCTCATATCATCCATGATATCACATAAATATTTTCTAGTGTCTATACACCCAGACATGAGGATTAGCAAAAACAACTTTAACCCTTCTGTTTCACAAATGTATCTGTAGTGATCAGAGAATACTTTTGCTCTGATTTCAGTTTAATGTTGTATGTGTGTGTAATGATTTGGATGCTGATAGACAGTAGATCCATAAAAACTAGGTTGCAGCCATGATAATATTCCTTCTCATTTTTGTTAACAAAATTTCTAAACTAATACAAGTAAATTGGTGCACTAAGCACCTGTTCTTGTAGAATTACATCAGTTGCCATTTACAGTTTTAACATTTATTTGAAGAAAGCAACAGCAGTCTAGCAACACAGAAAACCAGAGAGTGAATGTGAAAGATGAGTTCAAATAATTTTAGTTTCACTTTATAATGCTCCCACTGGTGGTTTGAGTTTCAATTTGCAAAATTATCTGCATCATTAGCATTATGTAAGAATCATGAGACGCAAATTAATTTTTGAAATGATGCAGTTTAGAGATTTATTATAAACTGATACAGTCAAAAGTCGTTAATTCGGACACCTATAATCCGGACATCAAAGCTACAAACTTTCTGCGCATGCGTCTCATTGCGCATGCGCATGAGACCTTTAGGGCTGTGCATATGTGTGTGTGCATGCACACAGTAGGTTTACGCATGCACGTTTAATGTATAACGGACGGTATAAGCTAAAATTATCTATTTCAGTTAATGTTGCAGATTTCGTTGTTCCTTAATCTTCGAATTGGATCCGGCTTATTATTTTTTGCAGACTGTTAGAGCAATTTTATAAAAGTAAGCTTGAACTTTCGATTATGTCAAATAGAATTTCTGATGCTGGAGCTCCCAAAGGACCTACAAAGCGAAAGTATATTTCGATGTCCATAAACAAAAAGTGGAATTGCTGCAAAAAATTGGATAAAGGTATATCCTTTGTTTCTCTAACCATTCCAAAATCTGTTTATCAATTTCACGCTGCTCCGCGGCAGGGAAGGGCGGGACGCCGCGGCGCACAATGATTTGGAAGTTGATCTGTCAGCACTATCCTTATCTACAGAGCAGATGTTTTTATTTTATTTGGCTTATAGTTCCTTACTAAATGTAGTATTTCATCTCATGTACTCCATCTTTGATATGATTTAAATCAAATTCCTCATCATTATAATTCGCTTTCGATAGTGAAGAAAGTGACACAGAGGTTATTGAAAACGAAAAATTTCGATTGACAAATTAGTCGGTATTCTTGATACAGCAATTATAGGACTTGAACAGCAGAACTTTGTAACTGAACAAGAAATTATGTTTGTTTATAGAATTAAAGAGAAAGTATTATCACACAAAACAAAGCAACTTAAACAACTTACATTGAAAAAAATGTTTAATAAAGTAAACAAATAAACATTAAGCTTTTTTTTTTTTTTTTTTTTTGGTAAATTTTGATATCTTTTAGATCATAATTGTTCTTTATTTCATAAATTACGGTTTCATATTTTTAATTTTATAATTTCTGCATGCCATCTTACCAGATTTAAACTGATGATCTATAATCCGGAATCGCCGAAGTCCTGACGAGTCCGGATTAACGACTTTTGACTGTACTATGTTTAGGATCAAAAGAGGAAATATCCAAATTTAAATATAGAGTTAAGGCGTATTGTAAATTAAAGTTAGAATATTAATTTACATACTTTTTATCTAGCATATTCCCCTCAAAAGGAAAAAGGCTTAGCAACAAAAAAAGGCCTTTACAGAGGGGGAGGGAGAAATGAAAACAATAAAAATGGAAGAGAATTATTTTACTATGGAAACTATAAATCATGAAGTATTGAACTAAATCATAATTTGAAAATTGTGTTTGTAAAAGTAATGACAATTTTTAACACTTATGCTGATATTTCAGCCCAGTTTGTAAAAAGTTCTTTGTTTTTACAGCTGAGAAAGTTTTCTAACTTTTTTAACCCCCCCCCAAAAAAAAAAAAACATATCCAAAACTTAGTTCAATGCATGACAATAAATCACAAGAACTCTCATTTTTATAATTTACCTTTTAACTACAAAAATATATTAATATCTTAAGGAAATTATGCTTTCACTTTTTTTTTATTTTTCACCAAAATTTCCTAACTTTATACTAACGAAATTCTCCATAATTGTCTAAAATCAAACATTTACATCAGACTGGGCACATCCACATTAACTGTTTGATGTGTTACCAAACTAATGGTTTAAGGGTTGCTCAAACAGTTATTTAAAATGCCTATAAAGTAACTGGTGTTTGAGAGCTACATTAAAACATTGTATATATATATATATATATATATATGTATATATAATTTATTTCCTAAACCGTATTGATTAATTGATTATATTATCTCCTAAGTTTAATTAAAGTAGAATTATTTTAAAAGTGTGCATCCATACTGGTAAGTTATATTTTGAAAGATGTTTTGAAGTAATTTGAAAGCAAAATGTTAATAATGTTTTAACGGGGACTGGAGTTAAATCATCACGATGAATAATATTACAATTGTAAAAGTAAAAATTAAAACATGTAATTATTGTCATTGATCGGAAATTAGTTGACTTTTCAAGGGGAACAAACCAACTCCCGTTCAATGATCAATAATTGATAGAAATACGTAAATATGAAAGTGTTTCGTCTTTACTCGAGTTATAAATTAAAGCCAAACCGGCAATTCTAGTCAGGCCAAATATTTCCGCGAATAGTTGTTACTCAAAGAACTGATTCTCATGAAGCATTTTAGTCAATTCAATTTGGAGTAAAAATCAATTACTGTAGAGAAATCTTGTAAAACTCGAGTAATCGTCCCCGACACTATCATCTTTATGTATTTGAGTACTATATTATTTGTAGAAATTAAACATTGGAAATTGTCATTATGACATCGAAATCAAAGTAAAGTTGAAATAAACATAGAAGATTATAAAAAAGATAAATAATGCAAACTTTGCAAAAACAAATCAAAGAGAACATAAAAATAATATAAAAATAAAATAGAAAATAATATAAATAAGTTCAGTGAATGTACATAAAGATATAAAGGCCAGAAAGGTATTAAGTAACTTACATTCTTTCTAGTGGGGGAGTTGGCAGTGTGTTCTCTTCGTGTCTGACTCAGAAGTGTAGGGTGTCCGAAAATTCTTAGCGGCAGTAGGAGCTTTGAATTATATCAGTCGGCAAGACTTGGGTGAAGAAATTTATGGTAGTGGGTGGGACTTGGAATTCTTGAGGGATGTATTTTGTGGAGTTCTTATCTGAGAGAGACCGTCTGTTAAGATTTTTTTAAAAATACTAGTGAATGGAAATTAATTAATTTCTGGCTAATTGTCGTGTCGCAATGATTAAGAATTTAAGAAAGGAAAAAGGCATTTTCGCTATCCAAGAGCTAGTAGACAGTCTAAAGGCAGGAAATAGGCCCATTTTTTTAGTAACAGTATAGTAACAGTATATGTCTGAAGACAATTAGCTTTTTACAATATATACAATTGAGTAATTACACTATATACAAATCTTTCAACTGACAGTCATCCAACTTATACTGCCTTCTCAGGTTTAGGAATAAATTATCATATCCCTATCAGTTAAATGATTTAGAGTGAGTATTTAACGCCTGCTCTTTTAAGGCAATGGTTGATAAATTGAAAGGGAATTAGATTATTTTTGAGAATTTTGATAAGGATCAAAATTTCGCGTTGTAAATCTATTGTATCTGTGCATATAGTTTTAATTCGTTGTATTTGATTAATTATAGTATTGTTAATTACTTTTTTGGATATGTTGGAGTTCCAATTTATTAATTTGTTAGTATTAAAATTGAAGTTCCTTGTTTTGTCAAAAAGTAAAATTTTTTTGTAGTTAATGATTTGAAGATCTAGAAAGTCTATGCTATTTTGTGAATTATTAGTTTTATTAAGTTTAAGACAATTCGGATAAATGTCGGAGTTTTCAATTTTACCAAAATTATTAATTGTAATAAGGTCATCAATAAATCTGTAGGTGTGTTTGTAGTAATTTAACTCTTGTGGTTGTAGATTTTTTTGGAAGTTAAATTCTTTGACAAATAAAAAGATATTACAGATCGAGGTGCTGGAATGTAAGCCCATTGGCAATCCTCTGACTTGTTTAAAAAGTTGATTTTGAAACTTGATGTAGTTATGAAAAAGTGTGCATTTTAGGTAGGTTTTCCATTTGTCAAGAGTCATGATATTGAGTATATTAGGGAAAAGTTTTGGTAGATCAAGTAGACTGGTATAGATTTCTTCTAGAGGAAGTGAGGTATATAAGTTTTCAAAATCATAGCAGTTAATGTTTAGGATGTTAATGGTATGAATGGTATTAATGACAGGAGTGTTATTATGAATGATCCAGCAATAGTTATGATTAGTGTTACAATCATTGAAAATAAATTTACAGATTTTATTAAGTTGAATTGAAAAATAATAGTCTATATTTTTCTTGTAATTATTAGTTCCATTAGCTATAAATCTAAATTTTAATGGTGTTTTATGGAATTTGGGAATCGCATAAAGATTAGTAAATCTGTTGTAGTTTGCATTGAAAGTAATATTGAGTTTCTTATGAAAAGTTTTAATCCTGTTTATTATAGATGTTTCTGTAAGGTTGGCTGATTGATAAGTAGTTGCGTTGAGAAGTTCTTTATGAATAATCTCAGTGTAGAATTGTTTTCATATAATGCTAAAGTTATTAGTTGCTTTATCTATTTTTGTAATAGTAAAAAGCTGTTTTAATTTACTAATATCAGATGTAAGTTGCGACCAGTTCAGTGTACTTTTAAATTTGAGGTGACTGATTTCTGTGGATATGAGTTGAAGAATTTTAGCTTTCCATTTTAAGAAGGTATCTATGGGAAAATTCAGTTGATAGCTTGCTTTAACTATAAATTCGTTGATGTTGTTTTCGAAAGTCTTGTAACAGTAATTTGTAGTCATGTTTCTGACTGGTCTAAATTTTGTACCATAACTCATTAGTGTTTTTAGTTGATGGTTTTGTATGATATTCAGGTTGCCAGTAATTATGTGCTGGTGATGAGAATCTACGTAATTACTGTAAATTGGTGTCTTACAATGTCATTCTGCAGTTTCATCTATTTCATGGTGGTTAGTAAGCAAGTTGCTTAAGGTCCTTTGATATTTAAATGCAATCATTGGTATAGTGTCAACTGCGGGGAAGTAATCTTTACAATCTCTGATGATTCTGGAGAAATGAATATTGTCAAACTGCGGATGCAGAAAATTGACTTTAAAATAAATTTTGCGTTGAGTGAGACTATTAGAGAGTCTGAAAAGACTAAAATCAAGAATCATGTCTTTAATGATTTGTATGTCGTCGTAGCTTTCTTGAATGAATTTTTTTAGTTTGATAAGGAATTTATTAGTACAGGAGTGTAACCAGTTGAGAAGTTTCTTGGGAAAACAGTCTGAGTCAAAAAAACATTTCAATTGTTTTTTCAATGCAAGTGTATCCAAAGTGGATAAAAATCTCGCATTATTTTTTATTTTGCTTCCTCTTTTTCCTCTCTGCGTTTTGATGCTGTAGAGTTTAAATTGGCTGAAAATAGACTTCTTAGAAGTATCTCTATGACTATGTATATAAGTGTTAAGTCCATATAGATAAAGTGAACGTTGTTTTAGTATATAGAGAGATTCCTGAAAAATTCGTGTTTTGTGATTGGGTATTATATCTAGTATCTGAAGTTGAATAGAGTTGAAGTCATGGTGTTTAAAGTGTTCTAATTCTGCTGTATTAAGTTGTGATGGTGTACTTATTTTAATGTTATTTTTTTGTGCGTTGAATTTTTTGATTTGAGCTCTATGGTTATTGATTCGAAAGTTAAGATTGTTTTTAGTCTGTCCTATATATTTAATATATCAAGTACCGCATGTAATCATGTAAATACAGTTAAATGTTTTTCATAGAAATTGTTTTTTGGGTTTACCTGTAGCAGGCATGGCGTTAAATTTTCAAGTTTGTCATCTAGTGGAATGACATTTAGTGATTTCAATATGAGTTAAACTAGCAAGATATAAAAGTAAGGAGGCTGCTAACCTTCAATACAGTAAAGTTTTTTGTATAAGAACTTTAAAACTTAAAAAGGTTGGAGATAATATATAAAGTGGGTACATTAGGTAAGAGATAAATAGCGCTAATAGCTGCTATTTAGCATATCAAATGTTGTATGAACTTAAATCCATTTAGTGTGAATACAAGTTATTATTACTTGCGCAATTGCTGCAAAGTTAGTTAATAATAATTTATTTCCTAAACCGTATTGATTAATTGATTATATTATCTCCTAAGTTTAATTAAAGTAGAATTATTTTATGTAAAAATTAAACCATCACAAGGAAAACCAAAAAAAGATTATAAAACTAAAAGAAAGAGGAATCCAATCACCTTTGATATAAAGTCGTCAAAAGGAGCTTCAATTACAATTCCACTTCCAAAACAAAATCCTTGCTTTTCTGTACCCAGAGTTAGCTGATGAACCATTTTAATATATTTTTTAATCTTAATAGTTCACCCGGAGGAGAATTAAACTGAGAATTTTGCAAAGTAGAGTTATTGATTTGCAGTTATTAAATTTTCAAATTAAAGTTAGAATTTTGATGTACACATTTTTTTCATTTTACAATAAATATATATATTGGGCATCTGGAAAGTTCTACAGGTTTTTGATGACAAATACAAATGAAGCAGTACAAAAGCATACGAAAATTTCATTGAATCACATAAACACCATTTTGTTCTGTGACATTTTACCATCTCTTTCGCAGCTAGATAATACCTTTTTACTTCCTTGAACGAAGTAAAAAGGAAGTATTGTAATCGCGAAAAGTTTCAGGCAGCATATTTCAACGAAAATATCCATTTTGACCGCTATCGAATGCAATTTAACGATGTTTTTGCGTGACATCTGTACGTAAGGACAGAATAAAATACTCTTTTCCTTCAAAAAAAATTATAAAACTGCTTTAAAATTAATTCTGAAGAGAATTTTTCGTGGCATCTGTACGAACGTGCGTACGTATCTCGCATAACTCAAAAACGAGTAACCTCAGAACGTTGAAATTTTGTATATAGGACTGCTATAACATGTAGATGTGCACCTCATATTTTGGTTGCAATCGGCCGCACCAAACGTATGATTGAATTTTGTTGTTTTTATCTTCCGGTTAAAGATTTTATGCCTTTAGTAAATCTGTGTGCAATATTTTTAGAATTATCAGCAATTTTAAAGTTGTTTAATTGCTGCTAAGACTGTTTTTAATGGCGGCCACTGATGTTTACATTTGAAATAGGAGACTAGTGGATTTGTTTCCAATCTAGAGAAACTTAGCCTCGCAACAACAAAGATAACGCATTCATTTATTATTGCCAATTAAATCATGCTTAATTCTTTCTGGAATTTTTTTGAGGAATTCGTTTGAGATTTACTTCGTAATTTTTAATATAGATATTTTGAGTTTTTATGTATTTTTTCTTCTCGCGAAGTGAGAACTGAATTAATTAAATGAGAAATACTCAATCGTCTGTGAAAAACTGTTTCTTTTTTGTTTTGTTTGCTTAATTTCTTTTATACATAGTTCTAGCTTTATTATAGTATTTGAATAGAACATGTGGCAACTATTAGGTAATTCTTTAAATGATATACATTTTGTGCATTCTGAGTTATAATATGAATGAAATATAATACTGTTAAGTAAACCTAGTGCCAGAGTGTCGCTATGGTAAACAAAGTGAATTTTAAAGAATGCATTTATTCTATTGTGGTTTATGCGCTGTCAGCGAAGTAGATTTAATTCAATCTAACAAGTTCAAATGAAATGCAAGAAAAATGCGTATAATTTAATATTCCGTACAAGGAAGTCATGTGGTGTACACGTCAGATTTTTTAAAAAAGTCGTTAAGTTTATTCCTAAAAACGTTATCGAGGTGCTCTTTAACAGGTTCCAAAGAAGTGAATTTCAGGCCATTAAGAGAATTCTTAAGTGACCTGAAGTGATGAAATCCCAGGAGGCAAAGTCTGGGGGATATAGGGAATCACACAAAACATCCCACACGTACTCAACAAGTCAATGTCTGAATATTCCTTAAATTGTGGAGCTGAGCTTTGCCATGATAGAAGAGAACAGTTTGGAAATTTGTTCACTTTTTAGTACTTTGCTTATATTTCTGCTTTTAAAACTGCCATTGCAGAATGGCATTTTCCCCAATTTATTGTCCGATTTGGTAGCAACAATTTACAATATACAATTCCTTTGTAGTCCCAACCACACATACATTTTTTGGGCATGCAGGCCTCTCGATATACCAAAAGAGGTTCATTTATTTTACCACCATTGGCATCATCTTCAAGGCTCAAATTTTCACTCATTAATTTCTCAAACCATCTTCGAACTGTGCTATAAAATATTACTTTGTGCCAATATAAAGCACAAATTTTAAGTCTGACCAGCATTTTTTGCCTTTTTTAAAATAAAAGAATGTAATATGACAAAAATGAATTTCTGGCTTCTTTATTCTTAGCACTGCACATAAAATCAAAAAAAAAAAAAAAACTGTGCCACAGTACACGCTAGAATTATGCAACGTAGGTAGAAAAGACCATATTTAAATATCTGCCTTGACCAAGGTAACTCTTTATCAGCAAAATAATTAGAAGGAAATGCATTGCAATTTGGAAAAAAATCACAGAAATTTTCACCTGATCCAATACATAGTACATAAGATTAATGCTTGTGAAATTAGTGATTTACCAAATTTATTTTGTATAATAATGAATGTATAAATTATGAATGGACCACCACCCATGCTTTTTCATTGTTAATTATGAAAACATTTAAATAGTTATGGCCTATAGATATGTCTTGGTCAACTATATACAATATAATTAATATTTTCCCATAAATTCCATGTAGAACTTAAAAAATTATCTTGCAGTTTTAACTTAGAAAATTTATCTAATGATTTAAATTTTATCCCAACATTAATATACTCCTGATATTAGTATCTGAACCTACTTCATCTGAATTGTTTCCATACAGTTTGCTTTAAAAACCTGATTTGATTTAGAATTTTATACATTTAATTGCTTAAAATGAGAAAAACGTTTTTTCACAAAAATAATTTTAATAGTTTTTAATAAAATCTTAATTTAAATAAGTATTTTAATAACTTAATATGGCAGTATTTTCATTAAAATGCTTTCATACTATACTGAGTTCCAACTCAAAATCTAACAATTATCCAATATTAATTTAAGGCTAGAAGCCTGCTTTATTTTAAATTTACATGCTTCTTTTCTATAATTTCAATTAGATTTTACCAAAGGAGCAAAGCTTTTTAAAATTGAAAGCTTGTAGCATGAGCATAATTAAAAAATGAAACTTAATATATAACATAAAAGTATTTTTAAAATAATAAAATGACTAGTTACTTTTCACAAGTCTCTTGTTTTCTTGTTTCAGATAAATATGTGATTTGGTTTTCTATTACTTCTTTCATTAACTAGAAATAAAATATATAAATATTTAATATATATATATATATACACACATTCACAAACAATTTTTTTCAAACTGTAATATAATATAAGTTACAGTATTACTACTCACCTCAGTATATGACTTTTTTGTGATATGAACATTTTTTGCTCTATACGACTGCCTTCGACGTTTATAGTCTCTTAATTCTGCCAATATTTCAAGTTGAGTTTTAGGTCTTCCTTCTAAAAATTATTAAAAACTAATTAATTAAAATAAAATTATAATAATTATAATCCTGGAATTTCCTCAAAATTGTTCAAATACCTTACTTTAATATCATGTAGGATTAAATACATTGAGTTTTATTACTTAAAATTTCCCATCTGCATAATTTAAAATTTCCTACATCTATACTCCACAAAAATAATCCATTAAAAATATTTAAAATTATAGGAAAAAAGACACAGTATTCATTTATACACATTGAAATTCTGCATTGAATACTTTTTCAAAACTTATAAAGTGCTTGAACAAAAAAATAAAAATATAAGTATGAATCTTAATTTGTAAAATACTAATAAAAAAAATAGAAAAAAGTTTTACAAAAGAGAACACAAATCGCAACTTTTGCTTGCTATTACATTAATAATATTAATAATAAATTTAGCTTTCAAAATAATATGCTCTGAGATACCTTGCAGTAGATAATCTATTTTTTATTATTTTGAAACTATGAATATTATGATTGCAAAATCATATAAATTTAATAATTAAGTCACTTACAATGCAATGTACAGTTACAGAATATATAGTTGTTCAAAAATTTAATTAGCATTTAAAAATTTAAATAATGTAGTAATTAACATAAAACAGTCACATGCATTTCTGTTTGGGTTCCAGAATCAGAAATTTATCATACCCTGTTCATCTTTTTTTCCAAAGTCAAACAATAAATCTTCCACAGTCACATTCTTTGGCTTATTAGCAGCCTTTCCTTCTTTCACGACATAATCATAAATTGCAAGCCTTTGTTCTGGGGTTAGCTCTACAACTGAACGATCAACAGTCCTTGGTACATTTGGAATCTCATCATGGAACTCTACAGGAAAAAAAAATTTTTTTTTCCTCTTTAACAAACATTCTCTATTCGTAAAAAGCAAGTTTAAAGTGAATTAAATTTTAAATGAAATTGAATTACAAATAAATTATTAATTATTGCTGTGAAATAATCTACTATATCATTTCTTTCTCTTATATTTTTCTAAATGCATATTTACTTAAAAACATGTTGAAAGTACACTTCAGTAAATTTTTGAGTAACAGAAATCTAAAATATTATATAAGTATGCACTAAGGCACAAAAATAAATATAATAAAAAGTTACCTGACTAAGGGGGAACTGGTAGGAAAGATGAATATGTACAGAAAAAGAAATTATTAGAATTTCAGGAAAATCAGACAATTATTCATGATAAAAAGCTATAAAAGCTGAACAAGTCAATAATGCATTTTTTCACCTCTGACCTGGATTGCACTGTTACCTACTACAGCATTGACTTCTAAAATTAGCAGATAGTGTCTGGTGCAATTTCTTGCTAAAATCACCAACTGTAAGTTAATTCACTAACATCTGAGATTATCAAAAGTCATTTACTATCAACTTCTAAACATGAAGAGATCTGGTGAACTAGTTGCCAAGAAAGTGGTTAACAAACATTAGAAGAGAGAATCAGTAGAAGTGCACACCATATGTCATCAGGCATTCTCTTACAGATAATTAGACCCATGTTGGCATGAAAGGAATAGCAACACAAACAGGTCATAAATGTTCATCAACATACTTCTGTGCCGTAAGGATACCACAGATGACAACCACCAAATCTGGCTATCAAAGGAAATAGTCCTCCATACCATACCTCTGTTGTCAGTTTGCACAGAAAAAGCAGAATCCCAAGACAGCCAGACATATCTCCAGACACATCTGTGCTAAACATCAGTATTAGTTCAAACAGGGTTTCATCACTTAAAACTCTTTGCTGTTCCCCTAACTTAACTACTGCCTTCTTGACATTGAAATTTATAACTGCTCACCCATTCCTTTCAAAACTGTCTAATCATGGCATCACCCTGACCCAAATCTCAAGCAATTTTTTGATTTGCTCTTCCAACTTCCTTCAGATTGTGATATATGCTTATAATGAGCATGCATCTGTTGGGGATATACTGTAACAGTCAAGGTGGGTAACTATAATCAAAATCCCATTAAAGACTTACTTCTGAAATCAAGTTTCACTCACCAGTACACATTTAAGTTGACCCAGTTCTGATGAGGTATAGCTCCAGCTATTTAATCTCAGTGAGTGCTAAATTTTAATAATTTGCATATTAGGTAAAAAAAAAGTATCTGCATACGAAATTAGTAAGTTCCTCCCCTCCCAATATGTTTGATTTTTTTGTCTTGGAGTATATAAAATGTTTCAAAATACTAGAAAAGTACTAGCAAACAAACATATACAAAACAGCACACAAACAGACTCTCAATTAACTAAGTTTTTGTATTATGTGACACAAATCTGTAATATCCTGCTTTTCTTATAATTTTCAAAAACCTCACCATAAAAATATACTTAGTACACAGAATATGCCACTCAATTTCTCATGCAGATGTCTACATGTCATCTAAAAAGCAAATTTGAATACTGAATAGCAACAAGACACTATATACTCTGATATTTAACTGATATGCAACATTGCAACAAAGAACCAAATACCACTAGAAAACAAAAAGATTTAAAAGGATATTAAGAATAAAGGTTCCGAATAATAACAAATAATACAAAATAAACAGTTTTTACCTTTAAAATGCAACAAATAATTGTCAATAAAATATTAAAAATATATATATCTATATTTTCTGCTACAACACATATTAATTGTAGAATAGAATAATAAATTATTCTACAATTAAATAACTTTGCATTACAAAAGTAAGTGCAAATGAATATTTTTTTTTGGGGGGGGGCAATATTAAGGTTACCGAGACAAGAATAGCATCTTAAAAGCAATAGCCTAGGCTATAATTTGGCAAATTTTCTTTCTATTTGTAATAATTTAAATTATTGCTGCTTTCTATTTTACCCATGTTTTCTGCTATGCAAGGCAGCTTTGACTAGTTAACTAATTATGGCAAAGAGCATAATGTCTGTCAGGTTTCCGATTATTGCCCAGGACTTCTAAAAAAAACTATACATATATTCATGTTACACATAAAGAAAACAACAAAAATTCCATACAGGCAGTCCATCTGCCAGAAACCGAACTCAGGATACACTACCAGGAATTAAACTGATAAAATGAACTTATGCAATTGGTCTTTAGCAGACATAGCAACAATGGTATTTTAGAAAATCAGACTTTGTTTCAGCCAAAAGGTAGCATTAAAGAGGGCATAGATTTTAAATAAAACTATTATTTTAGAAGGTGATCTATGGGCAAAACTAATTGGCATTTTAGGAAATCAGAACTTCATTTAAAATTTGACACCCCCCCCCCCGAAAAAAAAAAACTTAAATTGACAAAGATTTTGAATAAAACTATCAATTTGGAAGGTAATCTGATATAGGTTATCAGATTACCTTTTCTCTAGAAGCACATATTTTTGTCAGATCACCATCAAAATCAGTAAGAGGTTTATTCAAAATCTACATCAATTCAAGGCTGTTTTTTTGCTAAATTTTAGATGTGTTTTTCTTGTAATTACATCAGAATTATACTGCATATATCTTGAATACTGTTAATTTTTATAGTTATTTTAGCAAGTTCTAAAATATTATTAGAATAATTTTTGTCGAAATACCAAATTAATCTTCAATATTTAATTTTCTTTTCTTTTACTTTCTACTTGATCATAATAATTCCAGTATTTAAATTATTATGTGAAAAATACACTATACAGTACCGTACCGTACTATTCCTGGAATGAAAAACTGTGAAATTCTTTGTTTGAAAAATTGTGGATTTCCCACACAAAATATGTAATTAAATTTCATTGCCAAATAGCAACAGTAAAGCTTATGATCCCATGACTTAAAATAAACTTTATGCAACTGTTATGAAATTTTCTAGTTGCTCTTTTAAGGTAAAGAGCTAAAAATTTCTTTTCAGCTACTCATGAGTTTCTTTCGAGCATGTCCAGTTTTTTATCTTGATCAGTTTAACTCTTGGGCTTTTTTTTTTTAAAAACAATTTGAAGTTGCCAAAGGAAAGGTAGTGAAATAGCAGACATTGCATTAAAGAAAAAAATCCTGTGGATGTGCAATGTATGGATACATTGCCTATTTAAATGAAAATACTAATCTCATGTACTAATAATGCAAATAACTACAAAATTTTGCTGATTTGTTAATGCCACTACCAATTTAAAAATAATATAAAATTCTTTAATTACTAAGTATTTTTATTATTGCTTTTTGTGAATGTTCATGTACTTTCTCCATCAAAAAATTTTTGTGACATTATTAATGTAAATTCCAAGCTACCATAATTTATGTGAAATTCCATAATTTACGTAGAACATTCATGTACATTCCTCACCACAAAATTTCCGTGAAATTATTAATGTAATTTTCAGGCTAAAACAATTATTAGAAATTCCATGATTTAACCCAACAACTTCCTCATTAATTTTGTTTCCAACCATCACCTTCCCAAATGATATAATTAGTATTTTTCAAATAGCATAGCTAGGTATATCACAGTGGTATGCATCAGTCATCTGCAAAGAATTAAATCTTTAAATTTGTTTATCTTAGTAAATTTCAGTTATAATATAGCATATCTTGTAATTCATACAATACAAGATTTTGTCTTGGAGTCAACTTTTTTTATTATTATTATTTAAATATTCTTGTTAATTTCTTAGTAAGTGACAATCTTACTTAACTTACTGGAGTATTAAAACTTCAAACAATTTAATTGATTATTATTTAAATTATACAAACTACATTCACTCCTTTTTAACTGAATTTAACTTAAATGTAGAAAAAATTACTATCACATAATTTTCAACAAAATATTAACTGACATCAATATTGCAATTCAAGAGACAAATGTACTAGTGTTGTTACAGTACCGTATTCTAAACTGGGCTTTTCCCTAGCAGGTACAAGAAAGAGTTTCAGATAAATACAACTCTGGATGGTTTGTATCTCTAAGAGAAAAGTCAATCACTACTATTGTAAGAACACTGTAAGACATGACAGTATTAACTGAACATTTTCTGTCTGAAACATAGAAAAGATTAACAAAGACTGCATTATGCAAACTAAAGAGTGCAACTAAGTACTGTGATCTGTATTTTAATACTACACATACAACCTTAATGATGGTACGTGCATGTGTGTGCGTGCGTGTGTGTGTATTATATACAGGGTGATTCTAAATTGTTTTTACAAATTAAGAGGGGTGATAGTGCTCATCCAAATGAGCAATAATTACCATAGAACATAGGGTCGTATTCCACTCTGAGAGGTGGAAAAGAGGAATATTAGAATTTCAACCTGAACTTACAACAGTATTGGGAGAACGAATGAACGAGTCAAAAAAATTGCACAATCAGTTTAGTGAAAAACTTACAGAGAGCGCACAAAATGGATAAAACCAAAAACTTGGCTTTTGAGTGTTAATTCAAGCTCAGATTTTGATGGCAAAAATTCAAATGTCCATCTTTGGTTGGCAAGGTCTCAACCTCGCAAACGATTGCAACAAGTTAATTATCTAATCAATGTCTGAATATTATCAACTAACTCCAACTTCCACTGTATGCCGAGATTAGCATGAAAAGTTCATGCTGTGTTCCGGCTGTCAGAAGTTCATGTCCCATAGAAGGGCACTTCAAGTAGAATGAGCAAAGCACAGTAAGTCCAGGAGGACAGGATAGAAGATAGCAAAGGGGTAAAAACTGCTACTTTGATACTTGATATCAAGGTAGCAGTATTTTCCCTCCTAATAGATAATTTCCCTCTAATAATTTAGATAATTAACTTGTTGCAATCGTTTGCGAGGTTGAGACCTTGACAACCAAAGATGGACATTTGAAAGTTTGCCATCAAAGTCTGAGCTCGAATTAACACTCGCAAGCCAAGTATTCAGGTTTATTCGTTTTGTGCACTCTGCGAGTTTTTCACTAAACTGATTGTGCAATTTTTTTGTCTCGTTCATTCGCTCTCCCAACACTATTGTAAGTTCACATTGAAATTCTAATATTCCCCTTTTCTGTCTCTCAGAGTGGAATGTGACCCTATGTTCTATGGTAATTATTGCTTATCTGGATGAGTACTATCACCCCTCTTAATTTGTAAAAACAATTTAGAATCACCCTGTATATATATATATAAACACACACATGCATATATATAGTGTTAATCAGTATTTCATAGATGCAGTTTCATTAATTTATTTTCTTGTTAATACATGGTAGAATAAGAAGGTTATCCTGAATTTAATAAGAATGAAAATCAATTTAATTTTGAACTATAATTGAAGACAATTACTGGCAGTGATACTGAGGATATAAACGGAATAATGATACGAAAGGCAGAGATATGTTATTGTGAATGAACTGTAGATAACGATGAAAATATTTCTACACAAGATCACTACGTAATTGAAAAGGTAAAAGTTTGTGATGAAATGATTTATTGATTCATTACCTTATCCGAGGTTTTATTAATTTATTTTCATGTTATTAATATACAGAAAAAAAAAGAAGGTTATCCTGAATTTAATAACAGGAAAAATCAATTTAATTTTGAACTATAATTGAAGACAGTTGCTGGCATTGCTGCTGAGGCTATGAATGGAAAAATGATACAAAAGGCAGGGATAAGTTACTGACAATGAACTGTAGATAATGATGAAAATATTTCAACACATGATCACTATATAATTAAAAAGTACAAGTTTGAGATGAAATGATTTTTTGATGGATTACCTTATCTGAGGAAAAAGGCGGAAAGCCTATTTATGGCATTGTTGAAAGTAAACATATAAAATTAAAATTATTAATACTTATACACACTTCGCTCAGTAATAAGCTTTTAATTTTTATACTCTAAAGATTAATTTGAAACTGCTCATCAGCATCTAAAAATTCTTAAAGAACATAATGAGTTTAAGGATTAAATAATAATAATAAATATTTATATCAGGCTTCATTAAACTTCACTGTTATTTATCTATGAAATAGACATTTTCATACAGATATAATACTAGCACAATAAATCACTGATCAACTGATTTTCTTGTAAAAAGTTTTAAACTGTCATCAATAATATATTCTAATGCAATGCAAATGAAACTTCTATACATTCAATATGTCACAATAGTCACATACAGTGAATAAAATATTGTTACATTAAATCAAAACATCTTATATGATTTAAATTACATAAATTAATACTTTGAAGTGCTCAGGCTTGAGGGGAGGAAATATAAAGGTTACCAAAATTTTACACTGACAAATATTTAAGCAAGAATTTTAGAAATCTGGTTGAAACCTATAAAACACATGATTTGATTTTCCAGAGTTGCTGCAGAATATTTCTTTGACTTGTGATCAATTATTATTCTTGCAAGATTGTAGTGATAATTTTTTATGATCTTTTTTATGTACGTTTATATAATTGATACAGGGCTTAATTTCTAAAATTAGAAGAGCCGGAGCCTTACCGTAGACCCTCAGGAAAGAGGAACAAGAAGAAATAAATAAATAAAATCATTAATCATTAAAATAATTAATGATTAAAGTGATAAATATTTAAAGAAATATATTAAAATTTATTTCATTGGTAATTTTAAATATAATTTAATCTAATAATTTTACTATTAGATAATAATTTAATCTAACAATTTTATTATTAGATTAAATTATTAAATTAAATAATTTTATTATTAGATTAAATATGCTATATATTAGATTATTAGTCCAAAGGGGCTTTGTCCCTGAGGGACTATTGTTTTCATTTTGCGATTTTGCGTTGAATCACTTTGAATGCCCGTTTCACTTTTCAAACTGTTGCCACCAAATATTATCGCCCTGCATTATATTTGAAGAAATTAAATAATGAAGAATCTGCATAAGTATATGTATGTTTTTCGCATTGTGATAAAACAACGGTACCAAGAGCCATTCAATTTTGAATGATGTAATCAATCCTACTGCGAATATGGGCATCTGAAAGCCCAAATTTGAAATTTGTTTCATTATCGAATTCGTATTTTGTAAAACTTTAACGAATTTTTGATTAACAAACTCAACGATTTCAAAGCTAGCCATGGCAACATTGTACAGAAAAAACATTTTTATCTCCAGTGCGTGAGACTGTATATCGGAAATACTAAAGATATAATCTTTTTAAAATTGTTTTGCGATATTTATCTTGAACTGAATTTTATGGTTTAAGTGTAAAGAACAGGATATTAAATAAGAAAAGGTAAGACACAAAATGTTTAAAAAAGCCCCTTTGGATGTAATTGAAAATCTGAAACCTTTCAGATTTTCTTTTTTTAATTTATCTCTAATTTTAATAATCTAATAAGTAATTTTTAATATAATGTTATAGCTAAAAATATAATTTTCGAGATCAAATTTCTACTAAAATTGTTGTTCTATTCCATAAAAGAAGTACCGGAGCCTTCTCATTTAGGGCTTCGGTGCACTCCGGCTAAAATTATAATTTATCGTAAAAACTAAGAAGTACTAGAGCTCAGTTCCGGTTGGCTCCGGCGCAATTTAAGCTCTGAATTGATATAATTAGAGCATATGTCATGAAAAGAGAACATATTAAAAATCTATAAAGCTTAATTTGTAGTTACATATTAGCGCAACCACCTTGAGGAAGAAAAAGAGTGGAGACTCAAATAGAAAATTATTTATTACATAAACATTTCATGCTTGAATTAAGTATTTATTTCAAACATTAAACAATAAACCCACATACTCGAAAGTTTTTGTTTTTGTTCTGGTGAAAATTTCACAGCTATCACTTTAAGGACAGATTCAAAGCATCGTTTCGTTTAACAATTTTGTAGGAAAATACACTGCAATTTCTGTTCTGCAGTTTCTTTCACTGAATTCAAATTCTCCAAATACATGTTTTAAAACTGAGTAAAGGGCAAGAGATATGATTTATGCACAAACATCCTTGGAACTTGAAATAAAAAAAAGCATAGGAAAATGGCAACACTGCTCATTAAAACTAAATAATTATTATGCACATGGTTGCCACAGTATTATGAAATTCTGGCAACTTCTATTAAGGCGGCTTCATCAATTTATGTTTTATAACTTTTTTTAATGTTTTACATAATTATTTATTTATTTAAAGAAAATATTTATGATTAAACCAATTATAGATCAAAAGTATCTACTCTTAAAATTTTCAAATGTTTAAATATTCTGTAATTTCATATTAAAAGATAAAATCTCAGTTATCTGCCATTGAAATATGAATTTTGAACAAATATTAATGATACATTTCTAATTAAAATTTCACTTACAAAAACCAAATTTTATGAGAATTAAATATTTATATTAAAGATGCTAATATTTTATTGCAAGTAGATATCTAAAGATATATTTCATTAGCATAATATATTCATTCTCTGCTTTTGAATACATTTTATGTTTCAATCCACATTAAAAAAAATTACAGGAATTATAAAACAATAATAAGCCTACAGAAATTTTAAAATCAAGATCATATATTTGGAAACATTTACTTTATTTTCCAATTGAACTAGAAAGAATAATAAAAAAAGTAATTTATTTGCAAAAATTGGTTAAGAGAATAAAAATATGCTTTTTTCTTTGGTCATCTTCATATGCATACCCAATAACTAAAAAATTATTTATTTTTTTCACATTATTTTTACAAGCATTTTTAATTCCTTTGAAACTTTAATTAGAAAACAGCAATTATTAAGTTTTGGAGCAATTATTAAGTTTTGGAGTTTTAAAAAAATTCTACTACAGAGTTTTTTAAAAAGCTTCCTACCCCTTATATATCCTTAGATACACCCTAGTTGCTAATAAGTTACTGTAAATATGTATATATAAATTCTGCATCCAATTATGAAAAAATGCAGCATTTAAACAACTGAATAATATTTTAACTAAACAGGAAAGCAATGAATATGGATAATGATCACCCATATTTCAAATTTTTAGATATTACTTCTAACAGGAAATGCAAAGATACTGGATATTAATGCATATTTTTCTTTGTAAATATTTCACATAAAAAGGATATGTTTATTAATATGAGGATACAAATTTACACACTATGCATAATGAGATCGCCAGTAACATACCTGGAAACTGAAATAAAAAATACACTTTCAATAACATACCTAAAAACCATTTAAAACATAAAAAGAAAAAATGAGGGCTTGTCCTTTATAGAGGCCTTGGAGAGAAAGCGCATTTGGTGCATTTTTGCTTTGGGGAAAAACAAACTGATCTGTGCATTTGCAACAGACGATTAAAGACGTTTTTTTTTTCGGGGGGGGGGGGGGGGTAGGGGTAACTGCGTTTTGTCAATATAGCAGTTTTCCCAGCAAAATATTCCTTATGCTTACTGTTTTCAATTTTCCATCAATGGGAAAAAGAAGCTATATATATGTGTGTGTATATATATTTCATAAATTGCTACCAAAATTGTATTAAATAAAATAATAAATAGAATTTTCTTGTTTTCTTAACAATAAATTGAATTTTTTGGCACGTTTATATATGTTGTTATTTTAAATAAATTGTATGCACAATTGCATAAAATATAATAATTCATGTATATATTAAATACGTTCTATTGAATTATGTTGTAATTTTAAATGAATTACAGACAAACTATGTTATAGTATACTATAATAAATACAAATTTATATTAAATTGACATTAAATATAAAAATTAAAAATTCAACAACTTGTATTGTAGATACTGAATGAATTACTGATTTATGGTTTACTACAATCAGTTTCATTTTTATGGATGTTTATAATATTTGGCAACAAATTGCACTTTCTTGAGTCCAAACTGTGCCAACACTATGTTCTCTCCCCAAGGCCAGTTTAAAAGACAAGAAACAAAAACGAAATATAAATTAAGCTTATGTCAACATATAATAGTCATATTATTAAATAAAATGTTCAAAATAAAAGTAAGTGCTTAAATGACTGCTTAAGATTTTAAATAATATTTTAATGCCCACAAATATGTCTGCTCAGAATAAAATTATCATACACCAGGAATGCATTCTATGACTGAAGAGAGAGAAAAAAATGTTTTATAATCCTTGTAGGAAAGACAGATACACAAAACTCAGTAAAAGAATGAAGCAGCAGTAACAGATAATAGGATTTTGGGGCATCAAAATTGAAAGGTGACATGCAAGTTTTCTCAAAGAGCATTAATTCAAAGTTGGCAACATGTATTCTGCATCTTTATCTTCCATAATAAAAGTATGTATCCTGCATCTTAGATGCAGGACTTTTATTATAGAACAGATACAAAGATACCAATGAGAGACTTAACACATATGTACTTTGAAACTGCAATAAAAGCATGAAATGCAAACCACCATGAGGAACAAAGTGACAAAACATCATTTGGCAAACATTTTCCAAGATCCCTGGATCCAAGGCTATGAATCCACTGCATAACACCCTAGAGTTCATCTAGTGAAATAATCATACAGGCAAAAATGTCATCTTTCAAAATCAGTACACAAAATAATCCAATGGCTTCAAATTGAGAAACTGGGCAGGCCATTTAATGGAGGCACAGTATCCATCCAATAGCTGCCATGTATGCGAAGATGAGAACTCCATATAAAATATGCAAGCACTACATCATACATAACCCAAACAGACTAGCAAGTAATAAAAGGAACATTTTCCTGCACGCCCAGTGTATTTTCAAGAAAGGTGTCAATCTGTGTGGAGCTGCAGACAGCAAGTAGGATCTGATGAAGGGACAAAACTATGCCACATTACATATTCAAGTAGAAATGTCCTTAATGTTGGCTTTGAATGGAGCCAATGGAGATGCCCATTCCTAGTTATGTGTATTATGCAGTGAACAGACAAAAGCCCACTGGACATAAGTGCATGCGACAAACACACACACACAAACAAACAAACAAACAAAAACACCACTGTGATAATTGCCCATGCAGCAAATACTCACACCAGTGAAAGCACACAATGATAAAAACCCACACTGCCCCAAACCCACATCGATGTATATGCTACAATGAAATTAGCATTTTTCTCCATTTTTTTTTTCAGTTATAGAATGCAGATTCATGAAAATAATTAAATTAAATTAATAACAAAAAATTGAACAATAACTTAAAGAAACGGAACACATTTTATTTTGCGCTATGGCTTAATTAAAACCCTATATGTATATATTGTGTTTTAACAAAAATTTCCCGCCACCATAAATTTCGCCTGCGCAAACAGTTCATATTGGAATGCTTAATATACTTTATCAAATGATTTTTGACATTTGAAAGAAAGAGACTTACTTTAGAACACTGTGTTATAATTTGTAAAAAAATATCAATATCATTAAGTACAAGTGTCTGAAATGGAATTTTCACACTACCAAATTAGAACCATAATTTACTTCCAGTTCTGTTGCAAAAAGTCAGCTACAGAATGTCACCAAATCATGTCTGTAACTTTAGGTACTAATATTGTATCATATGATGATGTGACAGTTTGGTACTGAAAGTTAAAAAAACAAGGACTATGACATTCAAGAAGCAGAGTGCTCTGATTGATCTACTGATGTTGACGAGGCCCGCTTGCAAGAACTTGTGGAAGAAGATCAGTACACAACCAGTCGAAGGCTTGTAAAGGAATTAGACATAAATGCTGTGTCCATTAGTCATTCTGTGCTTCACATAAACTTAACGTACAAGTTCAGTCACTGGGTGCCGCATGAGCTGACTCAAGAAGATAAGGAGAGACATGTTCGGGCCTGCACTAATCTGCTCAATGCAAGAATATCAATGCACGAATGACATTCTGGACCAGACTGTCACTTGTGATGAAAAGTGGATTTACTTCAAGAACACAGGCCGGAAAGGGGGTTGGTCTGCACCTGGTGAGCCCATCAGCAGTATCGCAAAGCACAATTTGACTAACAAAAAGATCATGCTTCATATCTAATGAGATTCCCATGGTATTATTATCTACAAACAGTATCTGGAAAAAGGGAAAACCTTCGACAGTTAGGCGTACAGAGAGATGCTACTTTGTGTTGACCCTGCTATCAAGAAAAAACATCGAATTGAGTTCCCGCACAAAAAGGTAATGTTCCATCAAGATAAAGCAAGACCACATGTCTCTTCATTCACTAGCTGAATTCTGTACGGACGTGAATGGAATCTTTTGCCACACCCACCATATAGCCCCAACATCGCTCCTTCTGACTTCTACCTTTTTCCGCATCCTCAACTACATCTTCCTGGTGTTATCTTTCATTCTGCACAAGACATCCAAAACGAGATTGATCTGTTTTTGGACTCGTGGCCACCAAGTTTCTGAACCGAAGGCTTTAAAAAACTAAACTACCAAAACATTGGCAGAAAATCATACATTTAAGTGGTGATTACTATCCGCAATAAAGGTACTCCTTTCATGTTTTCCCCCCTTCTATCTTTTATAAGAAGAAAGCAGAAAACTTTTGTTATGACCAAATAGAAAAGAGAGTCAATCAAAATTAAATTAATATAACTAAAAACATATATCTATATGTAACTTTATTTACACAACAAAGGGAAGTGTCCCTCATATAAGTCAGATAAAGTGAAGTGAAAGGGAATGCTGGCCACACTACTTCTTTTAATTTTATAAAATTATAAGGAGTATAAAATGCTTGTAATTTCCATCATGTACAGAGAATAATTTATCAATTGCTCCAGTTCAGAAAATTTTGTTTATAATGAATTTAATATGGAGAAAGCAAACTTTTATTTCAATGAAAGAGATAAAAGTACCCCATTCTGTTATGATTAGAAATACTTTTGTGTATGCTATCAGAAGTACTGTTTTAATAGTAAATAAAAAACAAGATTTCAAATTACTTAAATTTTGACTACTTCAATTTTACATAAATTAATTTCATTTCCACTTGAAATTTCATATTTAATCATAATAATTATTATATGAAAAATTTTTCAGAAGTCATAACTATTTTGGATTTCCTGAAAAAATACACTCTTTTTAAGTGGGCCATACATCTTGTTGGCTTTTGTCTTGCAGTTTTCTAACTGGTCGCTCACTATTCAGGTGGGGAACCATTTGTGTTCCTTTTCTTTTGCCTCTAGTTCAGTGAAAAAGCATTTAAAGAGAGGATAGCCTTGCTTAACTGCTTTATACTCTTTCGAACCTAGAGTGCCAAAAAACAGCCCCAGAGGAGAAGGGAGGGACAAGAGAGAAATATATTTGGGAAAGTTTTATATTCATTCATTACAAAGAAATAAAGTTATAAGAATTTTGACTCCCATACGACAAAAATTAAACAGGATATTTACTGTCAAAATTTGCAATTTTTGATGTCATTTACAACTTGTCTTGAGGAATCAGTTAATTAAGTTAAAATAATTTTAGGAAATAAAATTAAATGAAGTGTAGCAAAAGATGTGAGTAATTTAACAGGCCATAAAAGAAAGTCACGTGGTGTCCACAACAGATTTTTTAAGCAACTTGTACTCACATAAATAAAAGAAAAAGGAATTCCCTCCCTCCATCCCTTTTGCCAACTATGAATACAAATTTTTCTATTTAGGTGACTCTATAAAAGAAAATATAGAGATATATCTTATAATTTTTAGATTGATCTTCTTATGATTACTGACTAACACTTAATAATCTTGCAAAATATTACCTATAGTATAATCTTCGTATGCATAAAATTGCATATACTCACAGAACTGTGAAGTACAATTAGGATGCCAAGATCAGTCCATATTATGAACATAAATAAATTATACGAAATCTAAAGTAATTACAGTACGAAGTCTAAAATAAGATATAACTTGGCGGGACTTCCACGATTCCAGATTTGGGATTTTTGCTGATGTATGATAATCATGATCACTGAGATGTGGGGATTATAAAATAAAAAATACGAAATAATGAAGCACTCAGCACCTTAAGGGAATCAAAATTTACAAAAAAACTCAATATTTATGTGTTTACTTTATTAAATATTTCTTTCAATGTAAGTTGTTTAAATTGCTTTGTTTTTGTGCTAATATGTTCTCTTTATATTTATAGACATAATTTCTGGTCAAGTAACAAAGTTCCATGATTCGAATTCTCTAACTACCCTGTTGAGAATTTCCACTAAACTCTCGATTGGAATTTTTATTTTTATTTTTAACAATCTCTCTGTCACTTTCTTCACTGGTATTAGTGATATTGTGAAATTTTCTGGATTTAGAGTCATATTACAGATTTTACCCTCCATTAGTTGACTGATAATTAGGGCACTGTCATCACTATGAAAAGCTTATATCGTCATCTATTACCACTTCTTCACAAATTCCATAATTTGGAAAATTTTGCCTTTTGTTTGCAATATCTGACTTTCAGATTCACGACTATCAAAATAAAGCTTAGCTAGCATCCGCTGTATACTATTGGGAATGTACACAGTGTTTGCACATTTTTTAGATGACTTTGCTTTGCTTTAAAAAAAAAAAAAAAACTACTTGGAAATTTTTTTAAACTACAGCTATATTTTTGAAAGTGTAAGTTATTGTCTGCTATTTGACAATTTTACTTTCATACAAAATGGTACTTTTAAATGATCAGTGTTAACTGTAAACAAAGTGATTAATGCCGATTTGAATCTTAAAAAGCCGAAAAAACGTAATGTGCATCATCTTTCTCCACCACATATCACCAAAAGCAGAACATGCTGCAGAACTCTCTATGAGAAACAATTATTCTGACAAAAAATGGAAAAGTGTTGTCACAACAGCTGAATCTTGGGTATATTTAAATAACCACAATAAAATTTATTATCATCAAAGAGAAAAAAAAATCTTAGAACATGTTTCAAAGAATGTAAAGAAGTTTTACAAAGGAATTTATGATTGTTGCTCCTTTTTCATATAACAGCAAATTAAAAGTAAAGAGAGTGGAAGAAAACGTTAAGATCAACTCCACATATTATCGGGAACATATTTTACACCCAATTTTCAAATATAAAATACCTTCTTTTTACATACAGTGCCATCAATCAACTGCATCAAGACAAAGCAAGCAGCTGCATGTCAAAATCCAATGTTAATTTCCTAGATAAAATGCAACAGTAAATGTGTATCAAGGCCATACCCTTCACACATATCCCTACTAAATCTCCTTATGTATCATCCATGGATTTTTGTGCATTTGGACTTTTAGAAAACGGACTGTCCAGATGTTGACCTACAAACCTCCTTGGACTTTGGAAAGCTGTTCAAGAGGAATGGGATAAAATACTGTTTATGCTAGTAAAAAAAGCTTTATTGTCATGGAAATTACAGTGTACAAATATAGTGAAGAATAAAGGTTATCAAATGGAACATTTAAAACACAAAAATTTTAGGTAAAATTTTTCTTTAAATCACTATGAAAATTGTCTAAACAATGTGCAAACAGCCTCTGTATCATAAGATTGGCAACTAAAGACATTCTGTTTCGCTAAATTTTGTTTTGCTTCAATTGCACACTGATGAAGTTAAACCTCCACTACATCAGATTAATTATATATTATACTTACGTCTCTTTCTGGAACATGTTTAAGGCTTATCTGAGTAACAAATAAATAAATTTCCACATACACTTAAGGCTTGTCCGGGGCCGGCACTAGATAATTTGCGGTTAGGTGCAGTCTTTGTGGGTCCTAAATTTTGATATCTCCCTCTCTTAATTCAAAACATTTTACCACCCCTAAATTTTGCATCTCAGTGCCCTACATTTTAAAGATTTGGCCATACTTTAATTTTGTAGCTCGGTGCTACTCTAAATTCTAAAAAAATTTGCTCTTTCTAAATTCTGCTGCACCAACTCTGGTGTGGTACAGGGCTTATATGAATTACCAATCAGTTATTCTCAATTCAGACAGCACTGAATATAAACTTTTTGCTTTCTCATTTACAAAATCTATTTTCCACATATGGAAATTAATTTACATTAAATTTCTTCTCATCAACACACAATACTTTGCAGCGCAGTTAGCTGAAGTCTGTAATCTTCACCAAGCTTAATGTCAATATACATGCTCTTTGGTATTCAGTTACTAATATTTATGAAAAAAGGGAAAATGTTCAGACATCATGGGCAGAGTCATTTCTCAAACTGTCATGTATTGATAGTCATGCAGTGAAGAAAGCAAAAAGTAATAAATAATGATTTGCCAGGTTGGCATTGGGTACAAATTATTCACTAGGTGCAAAATTAACAATACTGATGTAGAATGTTTTGATTTGAGATGTATGCCAAGCAACAAGATGGCTACAGAGCCAAATTATTATCATACAGATTCCTACTAACGAATGCATGTTTCTTCAATATAAAGGTATTTTATTTAGTGTCAAAGGGAAATTAAGAGTCAGGACTCTCCACGTGTGTTATTGTGGAAAATATCAAACGTGCATACATAGAAAAAAAATAGCACAAAAAATTCTTTTCAAAAGGGGATTGGTGGTTTTGCAGAGGTCCAGATTTTAGATCATTCCAGATATTTGACATCTAGATTTTGGATTTTGTACTGTATGCATATTAGTTAACTACCTACAACAGTATTAGGTAATAATACATGGATGAAAGAAAGACTTCGCATTTTATTGAGCTATATGCCAATCTATAATATTATATCAAATGCATTTTTCTAGTATAACAAATGCTCTGCTGTAGAAGCAAATAAATTTATAACACTGATCCTTCTTCTACGGTGCTAATTCAAGTAAATTCATGAACAGATATTTGCTGCCTGAAATAAACAATTTATTTATTCACTGTTTTCACTAGCACTCTTACATTACATTCTTTGAAAAAAGGATACTGATTCAAACATGAAAAGTTCAAAAACAACAAATGAGTAAAGGAACAAATTATAGAAGTTTCATAATTACAGTTTGTATCAACCACTAAAATTTTTGGCATCAAGATAAATGTAAATTATTTTTGCAGAGACATTTTTTAACTTATGTTTATTAATTTTAATACCTATCATGAATCAGTACTTCTCAGCTCCTATAAATCAATGCCTATATATGTCACAAATATATACTAAGCAGACTCAGAAGAACTAAATATACAGGTGAAATGAAAAGTTACAAGGTTTCATATAAATTCTTAAATAATAACATGAGTTTTTCCTGAGTTGACAGTACCTTATTTCTTACACTACTTTACAATTCTACAGAAGTCAACCAATTAGTAACACATATCTCATACACAATATAATATCATGTCATAGAATATCTTCTCTAACTCATTCATTCGTGAATAAAATGGAGGTTCTCATACTTACTTTTTTCAAAGTTCTCACCAGTACTTTCTAGCAAAATACTTGCTTGTAATTCTTTATCTATGAAATAAAAATCAAAAATATAATATTTTTTTCATTTGTATGAAATATGTATACAGTCAAAAGTCGTTAATCCGGACTCATCGGGACTTCGGCGATTCCGGATTATCGATTTTTCCGGATTATAGATCATAAGTTTAAATCTCGTAAGATGGCATGCAGAAATTCTAAAATTAAAAATATGAAACCGTAATTTATGAAATAAAGAACAATTATGATCTAAAAGGTATCAAAATTTACAAAAAAAAAAAAAAAAAAAAAAAAAAAAAAAACCCTTACTATTTATTTGTTTACTTTATGAAACATTTCTTTCAATGTAAGTTGTTTAAGTTGCTTCATTTTATGTGATAATACTTTCTCTTTAATTCTATAAACAGACATAATTTCTTGTTCAGTTACAAAGTTCCACTGTTCAAGTCCCGTTAATTACTGTACCGAGAATACCGCCTAACTTGTCAATCGAAATGTTTTTGTTTTCACTAACCTCTCTGTCACATTCTTTATCCATTTTTTGTAGCAATTCCACTTTTTGTTTGTTGGACATCGAAACATACTTTCGTTTTGTAGATCCTTTGGAAGTTCCAGCATCAGAAATTCTATTTGACATAATAGAAAGTTCAAGTTTACTTTTATAAAATTGCTCTTACAGTCTGCAAAAAATAATAAGCGGGATCCAATTCGAAGATTAAGGAACAACGCAATCATTAACATTAACTGAAATAGATAATTAGATAATTTTAGCTTACACCGTCCGTTATACATTAAACGCGCAGGCGGAAACGTATTCTGCACTTGCGCACACGCATATGCGCAGTAGTCAAGGTCTTACGCGCACGCGTAAAACGCCTGTGCGCATGTGCCAACACGGCGCATGCGCAGAAAGTTTTTAGCTTTGAGGTCCGGATTATAGATCATTCCGGATTATGGGTGTCCGAATTAATGACTTTTGACTGTATTGACAATAAAAGTTGCCATTACTAATTCTTATAAAAACATTTAAAGCTATAAATTGAACATTAAAATTAAGAATCTATATTATGGCACAGCACATGAAGCACATCAATCCAAGGAAAATGATGGCTTTATGGAGAATTTTATAACAGTAACAAGCTGACATTAACATTAAACAACAGGAAAAACTATTGGAAAAAAAAAAAAAAAAACCTTGCAGACAGCTCACTTAATCTCTAGAAATAAAATAAGGGTGAATTATAAGCATTCAAAAGCTTTACTCAGCCATATATAGGTTCATTAATAATAAACAATTGGGAATATTTTACCTTCATAAAAAAATTTGAAAGTAATGTGTAAAACAAGAATTTATCAATCAATGCACCAGTTCTCAAACCTACTCAGCCATATGCAATCAGCTCCAAACATCTCTACGAGGTAAATATCCTACAGTAATAGGATTAAGTCCTTTATCTTGGGGTGATCCTCAGTAAAACTCTATCATGGTACCCTCACATAACATCTATCCTTAATAAGTTTTGAGTTTTGAAACAGTGTACTTTCAATAGACAACAAGTTGCTTATTTATAAAGCCGTATTGCGTCCCATACTATGCTACGCCTGCCCGGTCTGGGCATATACATGCAAACCTTATAGAAAAAAATTGCAACAGGCACAAAATTGTGTCCTAAGACAGATTACCAATTCGCCCTGGTATGTTCGAAATCAAAAGTTACATGAAGAATTGGGTATAGAACAACTTAAGTATTTTTACTGCCAGCTCGCCCGGAACTTCTACGCCAATCTTATTAATATCAACAACCCAGTTATAAGGATTTACAATTATGACTTTAATGACCCAAATAATAGTAAACGGCCTATTGGCCATACTTAGCACCCATATTGTATAACTAAATTAATCTAATACGTACCTCTTAATATTGTATAATAGATTTAAGGTTTACTTATTATTAATGCACCGAGAAACTCAAACTACTTTGCCTATTATTTATACGAATGTTTTTCCTACATTAGGCTATAGCCAGCTCATTTTTCTTTTCTTGGCCTTCCCAGATAGCACTTCAGGTCTATTGAAACTTGACACACACTTTAGTCTTTTTAGAAATTTATCTATCTTATTTCTATTCTTATAATTTTGAAAAATGTTGAAAACATGATTTAATTATATATATATATATAAATTCTAAATATATACTAGTTATTCAGATAGTATTCAAAATAACATGTTTGTTCTACAAGGGGTAGGGTCCTTGACCTGCACACCCTAGTGCGTCAATAATAGGATTACACAATCACACGTTCCATCTGTATTCAACTCTGTTGCCTATACAGTCAAAAGTCGTTAATTCGGACACCCATAATCCGGAATGATCTATAATCCGGACCTCAAAGCTACAAACTTTCTGCGCATGCATCGCTTTGACGCACGCGCATAGGCGTTTACGCATGTGCGTTTGATGCATAACGGATGGTATAAGCTAAGCTAAAATTATCTAATTCAGTTAATGTTGCAGATTATGTTGTTCCTTAATCTTCGAATTGGATCCGGCTTATTATTTTTTGCAGACTGTTAGAGCAATTTTATAAAAGTAAGCTTGAACATTCGATTATGTCAAATAGAATTTTCAATATATGTTTACTAATATGTAAAGGATTTACAAAGCGAAAGTATGTTTCGAAATCCGAAATCTGTTTATCAATTTCACGCTGCAAAGCGCATAATGAATTGGAAGTTGATCTGTCAGCACTATCCTTATCTTCACGGAAGATGTTTTTATTTTATTTGGCTTATAATTCCTTACTAAATGTCGTATTTCATCTCGATGTACTTTGATATGATTTAAAGCAATTATAGCACTTGAACAGCAGAACTTTGTAACTAAACAAGAAATTATGTCTGTTTAATAGAATTAAAGAGAAAGTATTATCACATGAAACGAAGCAACTTAAACAACTTACATTGAAAGAAATGTTTAATAAAGTAAACAAATAAATATTAACCTTTTTTTTTTTTTTTGTAAATTTTGATACCCTTTAGATCATAATTGTTCTTTATTTCATAAATTACAGTTTCATATTTTTAATTTTGTAATTTCTGCATGCCATCTTACCAGATTTAAACTGATGATCTATAATCCGGAAAAATCGATAATCCGGAATCGCCAAAGTCCCGGCAAGTCCGGATTAACGACTTTTGACTGTATTCAACATTTTCTTATAGCTCTGTATTGATATGCATATTTCAAATTTGCTTATTTGTTTATTAATGCCCACATTTTTAGATGTTATGTCCCTCAACATCAGCATATGCACTTCCTGCAGTTTCGCTTTGTTCATACAACGCTATTCAATTTTGTCTTTCTCCTGATTGCTCAAAAAGTAGTATGTTCTCAAATCTTGTGTGAACTATAATGTCCTGTCATCATTAACATGTTTCTAAGCTACATTTAAATAGTTCAACAGAATTCATCCCTTTGCCACAGACCTACTTTCTTGCAACGAGTTGGCATCAAAACTCCATATGGCTAATACCCCAGCTCGCGAACAATTGGACTGCCGACCATTCTCAAACCTTTTGAAACCCTGTTCATAATTAAAAATCTAATGCATCCCAGTGATAAAATTTCCCCACTGAGGATAAGTTGCAAAAGACTTTTATAACTACCTTGCAATGTTCTGATGGAGTCTTCTAATCAATCAAAAAAGCCTATTTGCAATAAAAAAATCTCAAAGCTGTTTAATTTGTCTTATTTTTGTTGTCTTAACTGTATCCTTATTTGAGAATCCTAATTATATATTAGCAAATGAAATAAGGGTACTTCCTTGCTAAAGCGGCCCCTGAGAATGAATCACCAATCAACCGACATATCTCACCACAATCTGGCTGCATGTTCTTATACTTCACCACATGATCGTACATTAGCACTGGCGGTATGTGTTTATACCTCACCATGTAATTGCATATTAGTGTCATGTTGCATTTTTGCTCTCGCTGCATGTTCTTACGTTATTCATTCTTTTATCAGGCTTTCGAATTTGCATGCTTTATTTTAAAATATATTCATTGCTTTTTTTGTAAATATGATGTTAACAATCTTTAATTTACCAAGTAATGATGTAGATGCCATATCATTTTTTTCGGGAAAGAGCTCTTTTACCTGACAAATGAGCGCAAAAATTCCTACAACATGAAACTTTATATTAATGACGAAACCATTTGGAGGTAAAATGTTAAAAATTGCAAAAAGGAAATGGGCCTTCATGTTGAAAATTGGTTTAGCAGTTCCAGAATAGAGTTTTTCACTACTATTACATTTACGCATTTTTGGGCGAAGAAGTTGATATCCATGAAATGGTGTAAGAAACAGCTTAATATGTGAGGAAGTGCTACAGTTGACATGCATGTGATAAAATAATATTAATAAGGATAAGGACTCTTAAAATATTACTAGGAAATGACATTGAGTATTATTGTTATTATTATACATTGTGTTTATCTTTACAGTCATGCTTTACCAGCTTGACAGAAGTAGAGCCAAGAACTTGGTGCAAATCTTAAATTCCCAAATATGGTGGGAGGCCGCTATAACAAAGATGTACAACATTAATTTTTTATTTGCTTGAAATAATAATAAGGAAATTTTTCTTCATTCAAGAAATATAAATTAATTAATTAAAATTTTAAAAATCTCTCCTAACAAACTATTTGCATGTTCTTTGGAATTTATCCACTTATTTCTTGAGGTTCACATATACAGTTTGAGAGCCACTGAAAAAATTCAAAAGATGAATTTTTAACTCATAAATTTTGCAAAATAAGAGTTCATAAGGGTAATTAAAGCATAATTAAGGTTTTGCATTAATAATACAGTACAAAGTCCTAAATCCGGACTGGTCGGGACTTCGTTGATTCTCGATTTGAGATTTTTCCCGATAATAGATCATCAATTTAAATCTGGTAAGATGCCATGCAGAAGTTAATATACAAATAAAAATATGAAATCGTAATTTTTGAACTAAAGAACAATTATGATCTAAAGGGTATCAAAATTTACAAAAACAAAGCTTAATATTTATTTGTTTACTTTATTAAACATTTCTTTCAATGTAAGTTTTTAAGATGCTTCCACAAAAAAATCAAAAAGTTGCTCTTTCTTATGTCATATACAGTGAACTTTCCAATGCCATACTCCTTGCATAATTTTGAAACGGATATGAAACATGAAGAAGGTGACAGAAAGGTTAATGAAAAGGAAAAAATTTCAATTGACAAGTTAGTCGGTATTCTCGGCACAGCAATTACGGGACTTGAACAGCAGAACTTTGTAACTGAACAAGAAATTATGCCTGTTTATAGAATTAAAGAAAAAGTATTATTACATAAAACGAAGCAACTTAAACAACTTAGATTGAAAGAAATGTTTAATAAAGTTAATAAAGTAAACAAATAAATATTAAGTTTTTTTTTTTTTTTTTGTAACTTTTGATACCCTTTAGATCATAATTGTTCTTTATTTTATAAATTACGGTTTCATATTTTTAATTTTAGAATTTCTGCATGCCATCTTAAGAGATTTAAACTGATGATCTATAATCCGGAAAAATCGATAATCCGGAATCGCCGAAGTCCCGACGAGCCCGGATTAGCGACTTTTGACTGTATACATTAAAAAAGTTATGCTGACACTTTAAAAAAGTTATTAGCAAAATTGCATAAATACTATAATAAATAAAATTCATATTAAATCTCTTCTACATATATACATTAAATAACTTTGCTATGTTAGTATTGAATGAATAACTATTTACTGTAGTAAGTTTTGCTATCATGCATGCTTTGGATAACAGTTAATGCATGGATAACTCATAACTACCATTCATGCTTTCTATCTTGCTTCTTTTCTTTCATTTGGCTACAAATTGCACTTAAATTTGAATTGCACCAATGCTGTTTTCTCTCACCAAAGTCACTACAGAATAAAAATACCCTATTTCTAATTACTACATAAATTATATGTAGTAATATTTAATTAGAGATTATAAATTTTATATTACCTAGTTAATTTCATTTTGTAATTTCCTTACACTTTTATATCAAGCATTTCCAAAGCAGAGAAAAAGTTTTTATTACCACAGTATTTTTAAAAACGATGAAAGTAAAATTCCTATTTAATGTATAAACTGTTGTGAGGATAAACTTAGTAATATGCCATATATTAATTTAAAACAAAATTAAATACAAATATTAACTGATTAAACATTGGTTTGGTATTCGTATTAAATTCTGTAAATTTAACATTCCTTTATCCCTCATATTTTTAGTTTTTTAGAAAAAAACTTTACCAATATTCGTACCTATTATAACTGGAATAACAGATGTAGCCTTCTGGTAAAAAAATTGTGAACTAGGAGGTTGTTTAACCTGAAATTAGAAAAAAATTAGATAGCAACAATAAATTATTTCAGTTTTTTCCTGCTGAATATTATTAAATTTTCCAAAATAATCAATTCAACTTATTTACAATTTTAATGAACTTTTGTTTAACAAACTCAGTAATTTGAAAGAGGTAATTCTGTTCTAAATAAAACATTTTTATCTCCAGTGTGCCAGGCTGTTGCCATTCGGGAACACTCTTTATCTCTCATTTTGGCTAATCTTTGGAATATGGTATCAGGTAGTTTGGCGACATTTTGGTAAGGCGATAAAGGTTACTAGCTAGGACTTAAGCAGTGTATATGGAAAAAGTCAAGAGTGTGCGCAATGCCATTTTTGTGCAATTCTGGGATGCTTTTTTAAGTGAAAATAGGTCGACGTGTACATGGATACCATGTATGTACAATTCTTAAAAACGCAGCAAGCAGTGGGCGATTCTGCACTTTCTCCCAATTTCGCACCTTATCTTCGTCATGATTCAGCACTTTTGTTGCATAAAAGTTCTAGCATAAGCATAATTCGGCTAGCAGATTGTTGGAAAAAAATGTTGAGTAAAAAAAAAAAAAAAACATGCCTTTACTTCGTGAAAACAAAATGACATCCAAAAAAAAAAAAAAACTAGCAGGTTGCTGTAGCAGGGTTGATCGCCAAATTTTCGCCAAGTGACCATAATCCGAAGATTAACCCTCATTTTTAATCAATTTCAATCTAATGCAAATAATTTAAAATATTTTGCTTTTTTTTTCTTTCTTTAATAATGTAAATATCACCTTAATGGACGGAAGGTAGTGAAAACAGATAATTATAAAAATTTAGCTCATAGAAGCTGCTTAAGTAAAAAAATTCCACAAACTCGGTATGCATGTACACAACAACCTATTTTCACTTAAAAAAACATCAGAGACTTGCACAAACTTGGCATTGTGCACTCCCTTTCTCCATGTACATACTGATCTATTTCTACTTAAAAAGTTAGAGGAGCAGCCAGTTCTACACTAGAACCAAATATATATATATATATATATAATCTCAATAAACTACATTTTAAATCAAACACTGAATAACTTAAAACTTTGCCACCACACAAAGCCAAAATAAGAAGTCAAAGAATTGCACAAACTCAGTGTCCGTGTACCGCCAAAAATCACGAAGGGACACCCGTAAATATATTTTTACTGATATTTAACATGCTCAGTGCATGATGCTAAGTTTGTGTAATTCTCTGACATTATTTCTGTAGCAAAAACAGATTGCTGTGTACATGGGAAGAACAATTGTAATGCATCAAATAATATATCATGTAAAATGTTTAGTGTATCATATAATCTTTACTTTTAGATTAAAATTTCTATTTTAAATTGCTCAAGTGTATTTTCATTTGATACATTGAAAATGTCTGCCAGCTTAAGAAATTATCAACTCGCCCACTGTAAATAACTTTTGCCAAATTTTCATATTGTGAATAAATATAAATAAAACACTTACCATTTCTTCTTTGGTATAACCCTCTTTTGTCCACGCACATATTTCTTCATGATGAGCAAGAGTTGATTCAGGGACCCAATGCCCAGGATCTTTAGTGCAAACAGATTTGAACTAAAAAAAGGTGCTACAATTTTAATTATGCACAACACATGATAAAAACAAGGATGACATTAGCTAGGTTTATAATAAAAACTACTTAATACCCATGATAATCTTGTTAACTATTTATTATAAATGAATCTGACTTTAAAATAATTAATTTAAGATCATTTGAAAGATATTTTTCAAAACAAATGAATATTTTCAAAGTAAAAAACTGTCTGTTTCTTTAAATACTAACTACAGACTGAAAAATGGGTTAATCTTTAGATTATGGTAACTTGGCGAAAATTTGGCGACCAACCCTGCTACAGCAACCTGCTAGTTTTTGTTTGGACGCCATTTTGTTTTCACAAAGTAAAGGCATGTTTTTTTTTTTTTTTTTTTTTTTTTTTTAAATCAACATTTTTTTTTTCCAACAATCTGCTAGCCGAATTACGCTTATGCTAGAACTTTTATGGTACAAAA
This sequence comes from Stegodyphus dumicola, assembly GCF_044657685.1. NCBI lineage: Eukaryota > Metazoa > Arthropoda > Arachnida > Araneae > Eresidae > Stegodyphus > Stegodyphus dumicola. The sequence continues at coordinate 57,118,846 of NC_140770.1, read as the reverse complement.
GTGCTTAATCATGACGAAGATTAGGTGCGAAATTGTGAGAAAGTGCAGAATCGCAAACTGCTTGCCGCATTTTTAAGAATTGCGCACACATGGTAACCATGTACACGTCAATCTATTTTCACTTAAAAAACATCCCAGAATTGCACAAAAATGGCATTGCGCACACTCTTGACTTTATCCATGTACACTGCTAAAGTCCTAGTTAGTAACCTTTATCACCTAACCAAAATGTCGCCAAACTTTCTGTTACCATATTCCAAAGATTAGCCAAAATATGTTTTATTTTTTTCATTTACATAAAATTTGTGAAGAAAATTTCAATGAGCCAAAAGAACGGTGTAAAAGGTTTGTACAAAAATAAAGAAAGAAATATAAACATACTTTTCCTTCCGATTGCACACTCTAATTGTATATGAACTGTATAAACATAAAATTAAAAAAAAAAAAAAAAAAAATTACTACAACTCTAATATACACCCTAATTTCACCAAATGTGGCGATATGTGTTCTGCACTGGTTTTTGGCACGATTGTGTGTTCTATGGCAACCCTGTTGACGTTGAAAAATCTTTCGCTGGAGCTCGTTGGTTCGCCTCTGTGTCTGAGAAGATGGGAGGGAAAGATAAAATGGTAGTTGTTGAATTGAAGTTCGGCAAAAGGAAATATGATTCTGGCTATCCTGTTGAGGGGTAGTGGGTATTCGGAAGTGTGGAAAGAGGGTCTGGGAGATTATTTTTAATGGCAGTGCATAATAAAAGTAGGGATTTGTGATTTTATTTATTTGTGAATCATAGTATAAATTTTCTGGATAGTGTGTCTGACTGTCATGTAAATACGATAGTGATTATGTGGCGGCATGTTAAAGGCGGTATGAAATTTATATTTCTGCTATTCAAAAACGCATTAATTCATGGTAAGTGCATTTTATTTTATTCTTGTTCTTATTTTGTAGGATGTTATGTTCATTGGTTCTTTAGTATGAATTTCTGTCGTTATTGTTGTTTTTTTAAATTGTTGAAATTTATTTTAGTTTATTTTGTTGTTTAGAGTCTAGACTGTACAATTCGTAGATGTTTTTTAAAGTTTTAAAGTTTAAACAGGATGCTGTGTACATGGTATTCTTTGAAATTTATTGTTGTTATGTTAATTTATTAAAGCGAGGTGTGCGTAGTTTGTAGATTCGTTCGTTGCCTACATTGTGCAATTTGTAGATTTTTTTTTAAGTTAAAACATGTCGCTGTGTACATGGATTCTTGTCAAATATTTTTAGTTAGAAACTTTACGTTTTTGCTATCTAAATTTTTTGTTTTTATTTCGGATTTTTAGCTAAATTGTGTGTTCAAAACGTAGTTTTTGCATGTGCGAAAACCGCGTTTTTGGAGATATTTTAGGCTAAAAGTTCAAAATGTAGACAAAAAATTTAAATAGTAATATGGCAGCGTGAAGTTTCTCGCCAAAATATTTGGCGACTTGAGGGCGCATATCAGAGTAGTTCCAAAAAATTAAATAAATAAAAAAGTGTCTCCGAGGATTCAGCATATGAATGGAGAAACATTTTGCTTTTAACCTTTAACTACTGTGACTTAAATTGTCGCATAACTACTGTGAGCGGTCTCTCAGACCGCTTCTGCTAAAAACAAAATAAGATATTGTTTTACTTTTCTTATTTGAATAAATGTTATTTAATTTCATATATTTAACATTTTCATGAAGATATAAAGCAATTTTTATACTTAGAACAGTTCATCAAAATAAAATATGTACTATGGTAATAATTCCTTCGCTTACGTATCTGGATGGCAGACGTAAATTTTAAAATTCAGCTTTTCTAGTTTACATTAAAATTTGCCATAAGAATGCTTTAATAAGAATATAGAAAATTAATTTTTATTTTAAAAATTATAATTCGAGCTGCATTTTATACATACTTTTCTACTGCATTGTAGACACACTGGTTCTTTGCATTCTATACATATGTAAGCAGTTTTCCTTTTTTTTTTTTTTTTTTTTTTGCTCGGTGGACAAATATAGCACGTTCTTTTTTTATCTAATTTATCGTCTCCCATTGCAATGTTTCATTCATCATCATTTATTCCAAAAACTCTTCTTATTGTAAGTTTGAGTTCTTTAGAAGTTATCCTCCGTTTTGCATGAGAATGCACCAACTGAATTGCTAATGAAATCTTTTCGTTTCATTTTAGAAGCCAATGGGATAAGATTGAAATAATACGAATACATTTATTGCAAATGTATCCAAGTTTTTGAAGAATTGCCATAGGCCAACGTCGGGTTCTACGAGCAGTTGTATAGATTGAACGAAGAATAATATTGTGACTACGAGTTCGAACACCCTTGTTGACCACTTGAATAGACTATTTGAATTCATTTTTTCCAATAAAAAAATCTCTTGCAGAAGGAGAACATGGATTTTCATTTTCAACGGCAGATATTTCTGAATTTGTGTCATGTTTGCTCTCAATAATTTCATCATGGGAACTTTCATCAGAGAACTTAGACCAATTGTGAACTATTTATTAAAATTGGTCTTGGGTAAGATATATTGAACGTTTCCTGCACGCATTTGAAGCAATTTCAAGAATATTATAAAAAAATGAAATATGTAACAACAAAGAAAAGTGAACTTTATCAGCCGAAATTTGAATCGTATCTGCTGTGATCGGTCCCACAGACCGCTGAAGGGGTTCAATTTTAAAAAACTAAAAGAAGAACTAGAGCTAGCCAAATGCAACTTAATATGTGACCTTGGACAACTGTTTTAGGAAGGTACTAAGAATGGAAATAGCCATTAATTATTCTAAGAGGTGGAAGCATTTAATGGAAAATGTCGCGCGGTCTCACAGACCGCTCACAGCAGTTAAAAGATTAATCGAAGAATGTTTATATCAATATATTGAAATTCAAAACTGAACGAGCTATGCTTAACTTTACATCATTGTTATAACTTTTTTTATTTTGAAATCTTAGATTTCTGCTAAAAAGATCGTCAAATTTATATACTACAATTACCAATAAAAGTGTCATTAAAATACTAACTTCATCATTCAAAGATTCTTCGCACCAACCTAACTTATTTAGCACATCCACAGGAATTTCACCTTTATCTTTCAAAAAAATTTCCAATTCTTCTATTTGTTTAAGTCTTTCATCAATTTCCATCATTTAATAAAGTACTAGATTTCAGATACTTCAAAATACACACACAGAAAAAAAAGAACTGGGCACACAGAACAGACATATGTCTTGCTTCTACGTTTTTCTGCCCGCATGACGAAAAACCCTAGCTGCCCAAATATGATGTACTATTAAAGAGTTAAGCATTAACTGTATTTTTATAACAATTTTTCATTCATCTCACATTTACCATATTAGTGAACTATCATAGTAGTTAACTAAATTTAAAATTTAACTTTTTATTTCAAAATCATTCGAAGCGGGGAATAATTATAAATTTTTCAGTCAGTCTCGACGGAGATTGGATCCCGTGCTCATTTTGAAGTATTAGATTAAAATATAAATTTACTGTTAACTGAAAATATCTGCCCCTAATATTAATCAAAGAGGATAATTTCATGTGATTGTGACAGTTAAAGTGTAATGAACTATGTCTTTAGCGTTTCTAGGTAGTCTAATGAGCGAATTTTTATCGCTGATATTTAAATACTTTTCTATAAAAAATAATTACAATTTTTTTTAATTGATGTATATTCGATTTCGAAAAAAGTTTGCACTACAACTTCAACTCAGGATTTCTCTGAACAAGACGCAACGTGATTGTAAATACAGCTCGTCAAGATGGTGAAGACAGGAACGCGGAAACTTAAAATCCCGAAACCTGTAAGTGTTTAATCTTTCTTCATCGGTTAATCTTATGCAGTCATAATGAGTAAAATCAATTTTATTAAAACTGTTAAGAGTGGTACGTAGTTGTCCGATATTTATTTTCAAACTGCCCTCCCCTTTTATATTATATTTTTTAAGCTACGGGAGAACCCTGAAGTATATTTTTAAGTAAGGGGGGAATGTGAGGATGTTTTAATTTGTGTATGAATTATGGTTTTCAGATGATAAAGTATGCGAAAGTGTTTATGTATCTAAAATCATGCGTGTTGATATTGAATTTTTTAAAAATTTGTTATCGGTACGGTAACGAAATATTTATTTTTTATAGAAAGACAAATGAATATTTTGATGCTAAAAAGTAACACTGATAAACGTTTAATCTTTCAAATCTAAATGTTAAAATATTTCTGTAAGGTTAAGTAATTTATGTACTTGGGATCACAATGACTTAACGATGTATAATCATTGCTTAGTACTACTGTTTAAAATCGCATACTACTTTTGGGTTTCCTTGAACACGTGTCCAGTTTTGTGTATGAAAATGAATGGGTAAAAGTTTACAATTGGGTGCCCCTTGTTTTTTGGCGATTATTTTTTTATGATGCCAAGATCGGCACCAGGAAGGTACAATTTCTTGATGGTCGCTACACAAAACCAAAATAAGAGGTCAAAGAATTGCACAAACTCTGTGTCCATGTACACATCGATCTGTTTTCACTAAAAAAACATCCTAGATTTGCACAAACTAGGCATTGTGCACTGCCTTAAATTTGTGCATGTACACATAAATTTATTTTCATTTAAATGAAATTAGGAAGCTGAAACAGAGTTAAAACTATAATGGTAACCAGAAGTGAGGTTTCATTGTGAAAAATTTTTAAAAAATTGTCACTAATCGAAGGAGCACCCAATTCTACACTAGAGCCAAATGAATAATTAACATGTATTTTAAAATTCAATTATAATTGGTGGATGAATATTTACGATATTAGGTTTTTCCATTTTTATCTTTAATTTGAAATGCTGACTGTACCGTAAAATTAATGTTTTCGTGAAATTCTGATTTACCATCCTTAAGTTTGTATTCTCTTGAAGAATTACAACCAACTAATTTCAGGTAAAGAAATGCCATGCTTCTTTATTTATTAGACAAACTACCTTTACAAATAACTTATAATTTACTTCGTATTCTGTTATAGAAAGCAAATGCAGGGAAAGAAAAAGAAAATAATAGAATGCGGGAAGTCAGAATTCGGAAATTGTGTTTAAACATTTGTGTTGGTGAGTCCGGAGACAGATTGACAAGAGCTGCTAAAGTAAGTAACCTAATATCTCAAAATCTGAATAATCCCTAATTTTTTCTTAGTCTTTTAAGTTCATTTTGTGATTCTATAAAAATTGAAAGATAAAACAAATTTAAAACTTGAAAGCGTTTTGCGGGGCAAAGTGCAGAATCACCCACTCCTTTGTGCATTTCTCAAAATCGCTAATTTGAAAATAAATCAAAGAGTTGCACAAACTTGGTATCCATGTGCATATTGGCCTATTTTCACTTTAAAAAACATCAGAAACTTGCACAAACTTGGCATTGCATACTCCCTTGACTTTGTGCATATACACATTGATGTGCTGCATATAAGTGGGCGATTCTGAATCAACTTGAAAATAACAAGTCAAAGAATTCACAAACTGGGTATCCATGTACACATTGACCTATTTTCACTTTTAAAAAAATCTTGACAATTGCACGAACTTGGCATTGTGCACTCCCTTGACTTAGTCCATGTACACATCAATACGTGCCATGTAAGTGGACGATTCTGCACTTTACCAGAAAAAAAAAAAAAAAACCTGCAGTAGAGAAAATTTGTTCCTGTATAGTAGAAGTGAATATATATACAAGGTGTCTGAAAAATATGTGATACTTATTTAACTCTTCAGTTATCCAAATGTTTTTACTCTAAAATCTTAAAATTCTTGAGAATACAATGAAAAAAGGTGTTTGAATAATTTGGTATGTTTTGAGATGCATATATATATATATATATATACACAAGGTATGCTGTAAATGTTGTGACAAACTTCTAGGAAAGGTAGAGCACATCATAAGGATTAAAAATTGTTTAGGAACCCATAAACCTGGAAATGTCAGAGGAAAGTGGTAGAAGATGGGAAAAGAAAACGAGTGTGGTTAATTTGAAACATTTATTGGATGTGAATACAAATAGTGTATGCAAACTTGAATGTGACAACAGATGCTCGAAGTTTGCACCATCAGACCCAAAACATGCCTGACACTAATGAACCGTTGATTGCCGGACATGTTCAAACATATGAGGACTTTGTAGCAGCTGGGCAGGCAAGTCTTGCCACAAGACGATGTGATACAGAAAATTTGGTGGCTCTTCGTAAGCAGCTGCTGACCAAACCCGCCCAGGCGTTAACTTGTTGTTGTGCCTCGCACCATGGGGATTTTATTGAGCCCACAAATGCTGTTTGTGGTGATTGAATACAGTATACCTATTACATATGGCCTCATCTGTGAATAATACATTAGCTGAGAAATTAACATCGCTGGTATTTTCTTGCAGAAACCACTGTGAAATGCACACATTCTGAATGGTTATCGGGGAGCACTAACTGAACCCTTTGGAGACAAAAGGCATGGAAGGACTCTGCGTCCAAGACACTGGTAACAAGACTTTCTTAATTGAGATGCAATGGCACGTATGCTGATCCTTGGATTACACTCCACCGTATCCAACACACTTTCTTCCATAAAGCCCCAGTCACATTATGTTTCGGCAACGTGGGACTTGATGTCGAAAGGGACAATTCGAAGAAACCCGCGTAGCTAGGTTACCATTTTCACTTACTACAAAGACTTGAATGCCAAATAGTAATCGATTATGGCTCAGACTGGGATGATGTGATGCTTTAGCGGCAGAACTTTCGTGTGATTGGTTGTCTCGGGGAAAGTGCAGAATCGCCCACTGCTTGGCGCGTTTTTCGAAATCGCCAACTTGGCACACTCTCGCATCTTGTCTCCTGTATTTGTAACCCCTCCAGAAGACACTATGTAAGGCGCAACATTTACAATGGTGAACAGGTAAAATAAAAGCTGAAGCAAAATTTTGAAAACTGAAAATCCTTTAAAAACTGCATAATAATTTTAAAAAACAAACTTGGTTAAGAAAACATAGTAAGCTTAAAAAACTTAAAATCGTTACAAAACCGTAAAGAATTAAAATTTATTCACCTATAAAAAAAGTTGGGAAAAGTGCAGAATCGCCCACTGCTTGATGCATTTTTAAGAATTTTACAAACTCGGTATCCATGTACACATCGACCTACTTTCACTTAACATCCCAGAATTGCATAAAAATGGCATTGTGCACTCCTTTGACTTTATCCATGTACACATTTACCTATTTTCACTTAAAAAGTCAAAGAAAATTGGCAAAAATCCAATTCTTTTTACTCTTGAAAAAGCGCCAAACAAATAAGTGGGAAATTTTTAAAACTGGAAATCCTTTGGAAAAAAACCTAATATAACTTTTAAAACTAAAATCATTTCAAAAACATAGTAAAGAACATAAAATCCTTATAAAAACCCTGAAAAATTAATACTTTCACTTCCAAAAAATTTTAAAATATGAAAATCTAGTCCTTACAAAAACAATTTGAAAAACTAAGAATCGTTTTGAAAACATAGTAAGTTTCAAACACTTAAAATTGTTACAAAACACTGAAAAATTAAAATACTTTCACTTACCTGAAAAGGGGTAATCCACTCCTCTCAGCCGATGAACAAATTCTCAAAATGTTCTTGAATTATTGTTTAAAATAACTGCATTTCTTCCGTCTATTATCGTCTACACCAATCAGAAATTCTAAATTTTAAAATACATACTGAAAATTTGAATTTTGCACTGGAAAAATTCACAATTTAAAATTCATACTACGCATGTATGAGAAAATGCTCTCAAATTCGCCTTACAAAATGGCAAAATTGACTTGGGCATTTCCGTAGCTAGGTGGGGCTCTTTTTTTCTAGGAATTCGCTCACTTAAACCAGTGCTACCAGAATCTGATTTCTCAGAAAAGTCCCATCTTGCAAGGACTGTAGCTGAATGTGATAACCTCAATAGTGGCCTGCCCTCACTTGTCCTGCCACTACGGTCACACAAATTTTGATGCAGACATGCAAACTGTTGGGGAAGCATTCTCGATAAATGCATGCAGTGGCTTGTCCATTAATCTCGGCTATTCTATGCGCTAAGTGCATGTCTGCAAGCTCTTCATTCACAAAGCGTTCCATTATCTTCATATGGTACCTACTGGTTGCTTGAATGAGGCAATCCTCACTTTCCACTAGCACTCTCCTGTACAACACCCCCTGGCAGCATACAGTGGTGTTTCTGAGCATGTGTTCCTATAGCAATTCTTAATCCATGTGATGTACCCTACCTCTCCCAGAATATGATTAATTAAAGATGTTGCAGAAAATCTTAAAAATGTATGTTTGCTGGCTGGATAATTTAGAATCCTAGACAAGCTATTTAGTATTAAGGGTTGTAGAGGTGGTATTTTAAAAGGGTAACATAGTATTTTCCTTATCTTTCATTACCTGCCGAGTTTTACTTTGAGTGTGATCTTTAGAGTAATTTATTTTTGTTTTGTTTCAAGGCCATTTTTTTCATCTGCTGAGAATCTTAGATGAAGCCTAATCCTTCATTTTAATGGAGATAAAATGCAATAATGTAAACACACTTGGAGTTTCAATCTCTAAAGAGTGCAGTCAATTAAGGAATTTGTTTATGAATGCTATTTTTTGCCTGTAGGAAAATGAATTAATTGGTACTTGTTTTCTGCAACAGCCTTGGTGAGAATGTTAATTTGATGGGTTTTTTTTTTCCTGTACTGGCAAGAAGCCAAATTTTATGGTTACGGATTTGAATATATGCATTTCTTCTTGCATCGCTTTCAAAATACAGCAATTTTTTGTTCATGCTTCTTTACCTGAAGAAAATTTTTGCTTTTTAAAATATAGCAGTTTTTCAACATTACCAATCTGCACATATCCATTTCATCTACCCTCAACTTTAAAGTACAGTACAAAGTCTTTAATCCAGACTTGGAACATCGGCGATTCTAGATTATAGATCATCAATTTAAATCTGGTAAGATGGCATGCAGAAATTATAAAATTAAAAATATGAAACTGTATTTTATGAAATAAAGAGCAATTATGATCAAAAGGGTATCGAAATTTACAAAAAAAAGGGGGGCTTAATATTTATTTCTTAAGTTTATTAAACATTTCTTTCATTGTAAGTTGTTTAAGTTGCTTCGTTTTATGTGCTAATACTTTCTCTTTAATTCTATAAACAGACAAAATTTCTTGTTCGGTTCAGTTTCTGCGCATGCATAGAAAGTTTGTAGCTTTGAGGTCCGGGTTATAGATCATTCCGGTACTTAGTACTGTGTAACATTTTTCATATGTGCTCGTAATTAGCATTCCTTCGGCTAGCGAAAATGTCTGCTATTGAATTATACCAGGTTTTTATTGCAAATGTTTATCTATTTTGAATTTGCTCTCAACCGCAAAGGAAGCTGTAGTTTTTAACAGTAAAAATTTACTGTATCCAAAGAAAGTGGTATGCAATTATATAACAGGAAAAAAATTGGAATTGCAAAGTTAGCAGCATGTCATATTTAAAAAATGTAACGCTTGTGGAGATCAGGAAAATTGTAAAATAAAAGACGGTGTATAGATAGATCATCATCACCTGGAATCCTGTCTGGCAGAGTTCATATTCAGGCCCCCAAGGTTGGCCATGATAATGTATTTGAGGTATTAGTAGCAAATTGCTGACCTGTGGCCACCAGAAAAAGTGGGTTTTCCTGTATGTATGTTATTTTCTTATAAATTGCTAACAAATTTAAATGATTAAGACAAATTTAATAAAATTTAAATGCTCTAAAATTATGATTTTGCTCAATAATAAGCATAATGTGCTTTGAAAAGCCTTTATATTGACACAAGTGCTGTTGTGATAAACCAGTTAGATTGTTAACTGTCTGTTCTTACTAGTGAAGAAATGTTTCAAATCAATATTCTGGCCAAGGTTGTTGCAAAAAATGAGTACCAGTTAACCACAAATGATTATTAATTAGAACTTTACAATAATATTTGGTAAAAGTTTACAATTGGGTGCCCCTTGTTTTTTATCTATTCTTTTTTGACGCCAAATTCAGTGTCAGGAAGGCGCGATTTCAAGATGGCCGCTACACAAAACCAAAATAAGAAGTCGAAGAATTGCACAAACTCTGTGTCCATGTACACATTGATCTGTTTCACTTTAAAAAAAAAAAATCACAGAATTGCACAAACTAGGCATTGTGCACTGCCTTAAATTTGTCCATGTACACATCAATCTATTTTCATTTAAAAAAATAAGGAAGCTAAAACAAAGTTAAAACTATCATGGTAACCAGAAATGAGGTTTCATCACCAAAATTAAAAAAAAATTGTTGCTAATCAAAGGGGCACCCAATTCTACACTAGAGCCCAATATTTTGTCCACAAGTTTGTATTTGGTCCATATCAACAAAAAGAGTAAAATAATACGAGGGTTGGAACTTTAATAGTTGCAACTATTTATTTACAAGGAATACAAAAGTGATTCATGTCACCATGTTTTACAGTCCTTCAATATAGTCACCAGCATTGTGTACGACCCATTTCCAACTATGTGGAAGTTGCAGAATACCTGTAGCAGCGCCTGTTTTGTTGATGGTTTGAATGGACCGGTCTACTGCCGCAAGAATCTCGGGAACAGTGTGAAAGCGCGTGCCACAAAGAGGTTCCTTCATCTTAGAAATTAAGTCATAGTATATAATAAGGATGCGAATGTTTCTTCTATAAAAGTATTAAGTTATTCTCTTTAGGTGCATCTTTAATTTTTTCTTTATCACAAAGCACCCCTTTGCTCGGCACATTCTGTGTTTCACCTTTTTGAAGTTTAATTTCTTTATGTTGAGCTCCTTTTTATGATTTTCTACATTTTCATTGTTACTTCGTAGCCTCGACACACAATATCAAAGATAAGTCTTAAGTGTGTTACCCTGCAGCCCCATAATTTTCAGGGAGAGTTCCTGGTTCTGTAAGTCTGTGATCTGTTCCCAAACTGTTTGCCTACAGGCTTTCTCAAGCTATTTTATGCTGTTTGTGAAATACATCTCAATTTTGTACGTGTTACAGAGATTTAAATATGTTAATTATTTTGATGTAATACAATATGAATAATGTACTAGAAAAACTATAAATTGAGCTAATTTATAGTATGCTCTTCAAAGATTTGACGTCTATTTGATTAACTATTCGTATATTTAAAAAAACTCAGTGTGCTGGTTTACAAATTTTTACGCTGAGAATAATTGCTTGGCTGGGAAAACAAATGCAAACATCTCTTTTTGCAGTTAAAATTTAAAAGCAAAGAGAGAACCTAATTGGCTGGAGCTATTATCCATGATGAAAATGAATCTAGTAATTTTTTTAGTGCAAAGATGTATTTTAGTTTCAAAGAAAAATTTACTAGACTAGGTTGCCCTTGTTTATTCTGAAATTTTGTCAATTTTAGTTTTCATAAATTTGTTTATTTTTGATTTAAATTAGTTATTTGATGATTAATTAAAAATATTTAAATTATTTCGAATAAATGTCGGTCTAAGATATTATTTAGCTGCCGAAATGTTTGGATTATCAAGTGAAACCAACAAAATTATTTTGTTTACCAAAACTTTATATTTCATATAGAAAACAAGTTTGAATTTTTTGCATTATTATTGCTTATGTTTATTTGGATTCATATTTAGTAAGAGAAACATAAAATTTAGCCAAAATATTTTTCTATTTTGTTAATAAAAGATATTCATTTTGCTTAAAAGGAAAATCTGTCTGCTGTTTTCAGAACATGCAGTTTGAGGGCACTGCTGTAAATCACCTGCTGCCAGGAATTGTTAATGAGATTTAAGCAATGGAAAATATTAAAATATTCTGCAATCACATGGCACGGGCTATTTCAAAAGAACTTTGAAAATCGTATGTTGTTGACTTTGTCGACATACATGTTTGTAACACATATATTTGTCATCCGAGGCATTATTTTTAGTCATCTAAGAACAGTTTTAATACTTTTCATAGAAATGTTATATTTATTTTATTGTTCCATTTCCTCTTGGTTTCCAAGAAGAAATGCAGTTTATTAAAAAAAAATTTTTTTTCCCTTTAAGAAGGTGAATTGGATTTTTTCATTCACACAGCCAAATGTTTTTACTCATTTATAAAAGGCTACTGCATTTCATCTTTGGTACTATTCGGTTTCGAGGGCCGTAAAAAAATTGCAGCGAAAATGTATGCGCGAAAGCGCCAAATCTAGCAAACACGCCCATTTATTTACCAGCGTGCCAAATCTCGCGTACGAGCTGATTTCAGATTGCGTAAGTTTATATAGTTCTGTATTTCTTAAGACGCCATTGAAATACTAGTTTAATTTTTAATTCCTTTTTTGATATCCTATGGATCTAACAATTTAGGAATTGCCTATGATGAAAAGTCTGCGATAGAATTTTGGGTAAAGTGCAGAATCACCCACTGCTTGACGCGTTTTTAAGAATTGCACATACTCGGTATCCATGTACACATCGACTTATTTTCACTTAAAAAAAAAATCCCAGAATTGCACAAAAATGGCACCGTGCACACCTTTGACTTTATCTATGTACACATCGACCTATTGTCACTTAAAAAGTAAAAGAAAATTGACAAAATTCCAATTGTTTTTACCCTTGTAAAAAGCGGCAAAGAAATAAGCAGGCGATTCTGCACTTTACCGAAAGTGTTTTCAAAGAAAAGGCGTCATTCATCATGGAAAATTATGTTTGAACAACCAACGAGATGACATTATGCTTTAGCGATAACTCGGTAGCGAAATATTATATGAAATTAACTTTTCATCTAAATTAAAACATCAATATTTAGATAGATATTTACTATTATACTTCCTTTCTCGCGTTAGGGTTGCCGCAATTACTTTTGGCAGCACTGGCATCAACAATAGTTTGGCGATTTTTTACGGCCCTCGAAACCGAATAGTACCTCATCTTCTAGCATTAATTTCTAGGTTTTTAGTCTTAGTAAGTTTTTTGAATTTTATCCTGCTAACACTTGATCATCTAAATAACTATTTAGAATGAGATATACGGCAGGTATAGAACCTCGTACAGCAGATTTTTATAATCTGTATGTTCCGTAGTTCTCAGACATTTTCTTAGAAAAGTAAATTGCATTCCTTTTATTTTACTTGCTCCTTTCATTCCTGTTTACACTTTAGTGTCATACCTATGAAATAAGTTTTAATTTAAAAGTGTTTTATGAACAGAATACTAGTGATTTGTCTTCCATCTGGAATACAGATTTATAGATGCTGTAGTGAAAAAATTATCCCATTTGCATTAAATGAGTCTGGCTCGTAATTCCGCAATTTCAAACTATTTATTGGTGGAATCTTTACAGTTTATAAACTGATTTACATAAGATTGCATGTTGAGAATAATTAAGAATTTCTTTATTGTTCTGTTCTTTGTATATATCAGGTGTAACATATATATGGTGTGTGTGTTTTTGGACATTAATGATTAGCAGAAATTTAACCTTGACATTGATTGTAAATTAAAAGCGCATTTTACTCCATGTGTTAAACAGATTAGAAGGAAGATAAGTGATTTTAAAGTTTCATATCACTCAGTTTAAAAAGTTCTGTTCTTCTAAATAAATAAATTGTTTAATGTAGAACGGTTTTATGTTATTCTCTTAATCATAAACTTGAATGCTGTTTTAAAATACCTTTTAGAACTACTCAGCTTAGATTTTTTTTTTTTTTTTTCCCCAATATTCTGCACATAACATAAGAAAATTAAAGCAGTTAAATTTGCCTATAAACACATTTCTCAAAATCACATCTTTGATAGAATATGCTGAGAGCATATAATATATTGAAATGAGCATTTGTAAGAACATGCGTGCAGTCTGCGTATCAGAAGAAAAGCTATCGCCAACAAATCTGTAGCTTTCTGTTGCCATAGAAACAAGCCTTAACTCAATTCCTATAGGTGTCGTGAATTACTTTTCAGTTTGCCATCTTGTCACATTTAATGAAGGATTTGCAGTATTTATTTTTTATTTTAATTTCAAGTAAAATGCTTGTTAATCTTTTGTTATAACATCAAATCTCCGAAACTGAATGTTCAGTACTGTAGTTAAAGCTTTTGCCACCTGGGGCAGTGACTGAATTTTCCACCCCTCTTGATATAGAGATAACTAAAATTGTGTCAGAATAACTATTAGGGAAATAAATTTAAAGTTTATTTTTGAAGAAAAGTTTTATATCCAACATTTTAATATAGTTATTATGTTGCTTAATTTTTGTTTGCTAAACCATCAATGAAATCTTAGAGTCTACTTGATTATCCCAGTTGTTATTAATTAAGATAGTATTGACACATTTCTCAAGTGAAAAATTTTTCTTTCAGAATTTTATGTTAATTTTTTTTAATTATGACTAAAACTTTCATCATTAAATTTATATTCAATCATTTGTAAATAAAAGTATTTACATACGATATTCTCAATAAATAACTTTTTGCAAACATTACTTTTCCCATACCTTTTGACTAAATCAAAAGCTGGTCATTTTAATGGGGAAAGGGAGCAGGGAAGTTCAGTTAATCACATCTACTCTTATCAAACCCATTACTAAGCTTGATTCCCATTTACAGATTTTTAAAGACATTGCAATAGCAAGTAATATAAAATATTGAAATCGGAACAAAGTTAAGGTTTTTAAATTATTCAGTTACCTATTATAGTATATTTAAAACATGCATTAAGAGAAATATTTCTACAAAATTTGAATTTTATAACTAATTAGCTTTTTTGCATTAACAATTTTGTATTAATATTTATGGAACTTTTTAATTTTTATTAAAAATTCACTTTTATGCAAAGCATACCATGGCTTGTGAGTCTCCCAAAACACAATAATGAGAGATAAAACAGTCATACATACTTTATTCATAAAGGGAATTCACCTCTGTCAAAGGCTCATTCCCCCCTTTTTTTGTAGTCTTTCATTTATACTGTGGTAAATAAAATATTGAATATAGGAATGTCCATAAAGTTCTCAGTAGCCACAATTTGAATATTTCATTTCTATAGTCTTCATTGAAAGGTTTGGTTTATCTGATGATGGGAAAACATACAAGAGCTATTCGCTAAAGAAGAGGACATTTGACTTTCTAAGGAAACATACTTGTAATAACATTTTCTCTATTGGTCATAGAGGTTAGGAGGGAGCTACACAGCATGATGCTAATTTTCTTTTATAATGTTGTCAGTTTTTTAGGATGGTTGCATTCTATCAATTTTAAAAGTTCCCCTTTTGAAATTTGGGATCACAGTACCTTCCTCATCAGTCAGTTTACCACTGTGTGCTTTGTAGCATATATTTTAGAGGAGTCGGATCTTCAATTTTCGTGTAATACTGAGCATTGTCCATGCGTATCATATTTTGGAGTCGTCCATTTGGAAGAAGCCTTTAAAATACTCATTTTTTCATAGTTTTCTGACCTATGGTAATCCTTGCTTAGAGCTTATGTTTTGTATACATTTGAGCATCTGGAACAAATCCTGTGGAGCCAGCATGGCCAACAGTCAGTTTTATTTAATATTCATTTTTCACTCAGAGATATATACAGTCAAAAGTCGTTAATCCGGACTCGTCGGGACTTCGGCGATTCCGGATTATAGATCATCAGTTTAAATCTCGTAAGATGGCATGCAGAAATTCTAAAATTAAAAATATGAAACCGTAATTTATGAAATAAAGAACAATTATGATCTAAAGGGTATCAAAATTTAACCTCTCTGTCACATTCTTCATGTCTTTATCCATTTTTTGGAGCAATTCCACTTTTTATTTGTTGGACATCGAAACATACTTTTGTTTTGTAGATACTTTGGAAGTTCCAGCATCGGAAATTCTATTTGACATAATCGAAATTTCAAGTTTACTTTTATAAAATTGCTCTTACAGTCTGCAAAAAATAATAAGCGGGATCCAATTCGAAGATTAAGGAACAACGCAATCATTAACATTAACTGAAATAGATAATTAGATAATTTTAGCTTACACCGTCCGTTATACATTAAACGCGCAGGCGAAAACGTATTCTGCACTTGGTGCACACGCATATGTGCAGTAGTCATGGTCTTACGCGCACGCGTAAAACGCGTGTGCGCATGTGCCGAAAGTTATAAGCTTTGAGGTCCGGATTATAGATCATTCCAGATTATGGGTGTCCGAATTAACGACTTTTGACTGTACTATAAAAATGTGATGCTTTTATCAGATCCACATGCTCCCATAATTATTTAAAATGTATTAGCTTTTGAAAATTATAATATCCAAGTTAATGTATGAGGATTAAAACTAATGTTGGGTTAAAATTTGTTATTTTTTTAGTTTAAAAATAAAAACGTCAATTTATTGAGTATACTTTTTTTTTATAACAGTGACAAATTGCCAATGATGTGACTAGACACCTCTTGTCTGAATTTTATTGTTGAAAATAATTGCATTTCTGAGGCATTTTCTTACTTGGTACTGTATCTGTATGGGTTTTTAATTATGTGTTTCTATTTAGTATAATAATTACAAGAGGGTTTAATTTTGGAATATAAACATTCACAAAATCTTTTATCTGTTTCAGATATTTACAGATAAAAGTAAAAATACTGAAAAAAAACTTTATCTTGTAATTTTTTTAAAAATTTAAAATACAATGGAATAATTAAAATTTTAAAAAAATTAATTGTTCCTATGAAAATTTGCCAAAATATATGAAAATACCCATACCTCTTGTTTGCATTGATTTTTGAGGCAGTTTAAAAATCTAAATTTATACTTTACAAGTTTGCTTGTCTTTTATGCATTTGATTTCTTTTATTACTTCCTTGTGCAAAGTAAAAAGGAAGTATTGTAGTCTCAAAAAATTTCGGGTACCATATTTCAATGAAAATATCCATTTTGATTTTATCAAGTGTAATTATGTGACGTGATTATTTGGTGTACATAATTTTTCCGTTAAAAGACTCACAAAAAAGTCAAAGGCAGAAATTGGATATATTTCTTTGTAAATTTTCATTCCTGGAAGCCAATTACTGCAACAGATGCCAATATACTTTTATAGACATCATCTGATTACTCCTCTTACACCATGCGACTTAAGAGCTATCCCAGATGAATGGGTAAAAGCTGAATGTGGTTTGACTTCATAGAACCCATCTTTATTCACTGCATCATAAATTAAAATAAATCTGCACTTGGAAATAGGCCTTTAAGATATAAAAATTACAAACATCCAGCTGGTCACTGGATGAGAAGCGTAATGCAAATTGAACAAATTATAGTTGAGAAAAGAATTTTTCACCACTTTTCATTGAAAATGGTGAATATATTTCAATCCTATTATGAATTCAGTAATTTAGAATTATTAAATTCCTTATGTAAAATTGACTATTATTTTGCAACCCCATTATGTACACTTGTTTGCTTCAGTAATATTAGTGTTTTGCCAAGATTAGATGAAACATATTTTTAGCTTTTCTTTGTTTGACATGAAGTTATAATGAGCTTCGTAAGAATTTTAAGTTAAAAATCATTGTGGAACAAATTCCTGCTATCACTTGATCATCTGAATAATTATATTCAGAACGAGATTTCAGCAGGTATAAAAATCCAGAGTTCCTCGTACATGAGATTTTTATAATCTGCATGTTCCGTTGTTCTCTAACATTTTTTTATCGGCAGAATTTCTTCTTTTATTCAGTTTTGTTGTAAAACTTTAGATTTTTTTTGCACTGATTTTTCAATAATATTAAACACTGAAATATGAAATACCCAAATAAAAGAATATTGTGATGGGAAAAGTGATACCTCTATACTTGATCATTTGAATAATTATATTCAGAATGAGATTTCAGCAGGTAATAAAAATGCAGAGTTGCTCGTACATGAGATTTTTATAATCTGCATGTTCCGTTGTTCTCTAACATTTTTTTATCGGCAGAATTTCTTCTTTTATTCAGTTTTGTTGTAAAACTTTAGATTTTTTTGCACTGATATTTCAATAATATTAAACACTGAAATATGGAAATACCCAAATAAAAGAATATTGTGATGGGAAAAGTGATACCTGTACACTTGATCATTTGAATAATTATATTCAGAATGAGATTTCAGCAGGTAATAAAAATGCAGAGTTCCTCGTACATGAGATTTTTATAATCTGCATGTTCCGTTGTTCTCTGACATTTTTTATCAGCTGATTTTGTTCTTTTATTCAGTTTTGTTGTAAAGTTTTAGATTTTTTTATGCTGATTTTTCAATAATATTAAACATTGAAATATGGAAATAAAAAGATATGGTGAAGGGAAAAGTGATATCTATAATGCCATCAGTTTTTATTTAAATCAATTTATAAGTATGGTTTGGATGCAAGTTATACTTTTGATTACCA
Source organism: Stegodyphus dumicola (assembly GCF_044657685.1). NCBI lineage: Eukaryota > Metazoa > Arthropoda > Arachnida > Araneae > Eresidae > Stegodyphus > Stegodyphus dumicola. Next base: position 57,100,343 of record NC_140770.1, on the reverse strand, counting down.
CTGAAAGTTATAATAATTGCAAGGTTCTAAAAATGCTCTTATGGTATTTGAGTCATTTTTATTGTCATAATTGATTAATAACTGAGTTTGAATTTTGCTAAATTCAGGCATTTTTCTGAACTCTTATAAATTTGTTGATTTTTTTAAAAGTATGTGGATGCTTGAAGATAGTATTTTAAATTACTTGCAGTTGATTGAACATGTATTATTTAAATTACATGCACTTGATTAGATTGTTGTAAAAAACTCAGGCAAGACAAATGGAACGAAGGATTGCATGTAGCATGAATTTATGGTGTAATTTTTGATCAGTTGAATACTTTTAAGCAATTAAGTGTCAGAATTTCATTTATTTACATGTTTCTCAGTTTACTGATATTTTTCTCCAATCAAAGTAGTTCTTTATTCCCTTCATTGCCATTTTTTTTATCAAATGCCTTAGTCTCTTCAACATCCTATATCTGTTTTATCTACAAAAGTGTTTTCTCAAGAATAGAAAAATTTTTACTAACCAAGTTCAGTATTGTATGCCCCAAAAAAAAGTATTCAAAAATCATCTGATTTTGTGCCATAAGATGCTTGCACATGTATTCATTTTTAAATTGCATTACATGAAGCTTCATTTTTGTTAAATTCTTGGATAACTCATGACAGAATTGTTAAATAAAATGTTTATTCTCTGAAAACATCGACACCAACAGAATTATTTGAAGTCTTGCTTTTTCTTTTTTGCCCCTCCTCCAAATTTTGCAGTATTCTTTTTAAAAAGCATATTCGTCTAGGAAGACTTCTTGCTAACTCTTTATCATTTTAAATAAGTATTTAAAATGGGATATTCAGCAAGTATAAAAATTTCGAGTTCCTCGTTCATCAGGTTTCTATAATCTGCATGTTCCATAGTTCTCAGACATTCTGTGTCGTACCTATAAATTAGGTATTGATATGTTATCTATAAGTTTTTTATATTTAGCTTTAGCAATGGTAGATTTTTACAGGAGATTCATTAGTATAGTTATTCTTAGTAGCGTAACTACCATTCTGAGTATGAATATGAAATTTAAATATCCTACATCTCGTAACGAGCCATTGTGAATAGTGTTGTAAACAAGGAAAAATCAGCTACCTGGCATGAAAGTTTTGAAATGTTTTGATTTGGTTGGCATTCAGCTTTTTGCCCGGCATTATCACTAAGAATTATGTCTTTGAAATAGTTTCTTGGATTTCAGCCTTGATCTTATAGCCATGCAAGTGTGATCTATGATGAAACCTTTGACCTTCTTTGAAGGTCTGAGTATGACTTTAATGAAAATTTGACTTTTTTTTTTTTTTTTTTAAATTGGTGAATTCAAAAGATTTTCAATGGTATGGCCAAGACGTGAATAGTGCCAACATTAGAACAATCTGAATTTGGAAAGCGTGCATATTTAGGGAGAATTTTAGCTGCTGCTGCTTTAAGGTGACAAAGAACAGAGCAAATATGGCAACTCTTATCAGTTATATTTGTTAGAACTGTTCTAGTTTTATGAACTTTTAATTTTTGTAAAGTTGTTAAAAATTGCCATTTCTGTAAATTAATGACAAATATATATTTAATTCACATATTCTTGACAGATACTCAGATTGTTTAAATTTTTGCCTCTTTATTTTATCAAAAACAACTATAATTTGAGAGTGGGAATTGAAAAAAATTAGGAAAAAACAGAACGTTAGTTTGGAAGATTTAGGATAAAACTGTTGATTTTGTTTTCAGGAACAAAAAGTTTAGCTATTCAGATCACATTTGAAACTGAATCTGACATCTGTCTTCCATTATTCCTTGTTCTATCTGTGATTTCTTAAAATGCTACTATGAGATTGAAGTTAATTGCATAAATAAATGCTTTAATTTTAGTTGTAAGCATCATGTGAAAGGTTATCTGACCATCGTGTATATGCTTTCAGATTTTTATGATTATTTATTTTCAGATTCAGTTTTTGAGAACTTGTGCATTAAAAATCTTTGTATTGTAAATTCCTTTATCTTGCAAATAAAACTGTAGACACTTTTCTTATGCAGAAAATCTAGTTTCAATTTTTTCTTTTAATCCCAGTACTGTATACATTCCTCAACCATTCCAGTAAACCTCAAAGATTAAGAAGGTTTAGATAGAGCTACTCATCAGGGATGCCATTTTGCATTTATATGAAATAATTTTGAATTTAGAGAAATTACTGTAAATGGCTCTTGGAAGTAATTTGATAAAATTTCAATATTTAGAATTGCAGAATCAACCTGTCTGCACTTGACTATCTTAAAGTAATATCTATTGATAGACTGATAAAGACAGGGAGAGAATCTTGAGTATTTGGCAATACAGATTATATTAATATGTATTCTGTTCTCGTACATTGTTCTATTATGTAACATGCTTTTTTAAACAATACAAATTTTCTTGGAATAAATGTACTTTCTGGTGCCCAATACCTCGGCATTTCTTTTTTTGAAATGGGTTTTGAAGATAGATTTATTTAAACCCACAACAAAAGGTCAACACGGATTGAGGAAAATTGCAATTTCATTGATTGTTTATATATTTAATGTATTCCATGTTAACGAAAGTCCCCTCCCCCCAAATACAGAATAGCTGTATCGATATAGTAGTAAGTTCAACATCTAAGTACGATGAATTTTTCATCTAACATTTTTTTTCTAATGTGAATTTTTTAATGTTCTAATGTTCTTTGGTTTTCATTATTTTTCACAATAAATAAATTTTGTATTTACAGTCGTTTTGAAAGTGGCAATAAGGAATTTGAGGTATGAGGAGTGGAAATTTATAAATATATAGTGTTTTTTCAAAGCCTGATGATTACTATTACCATATTGAAACATGCTGAAAAAAATCCTGCAATTATGAAGGCTTTTTAATTAGCTCTGTGTTTGATTTTAATAAAATTAATAAAGCAACTAATATTTAAGCAGTGACCCATCGTTGTTTAGTGGATTTAGCCAATAAAGGTGCCTTGATAATAAAAATTTGATTTTCTTATATAAATAATGAAATAACAAATGTCCAATGATTATTTTTAATGTATTAGCTTTTGAAAATAATGATGCAAATCTAATTATGAGGACGCTGTACAACAACTATTCTGGTTGTTGGACACATTAAATCCAAGATGAAATAAATAAATTTTCAAAAATTGTTGCTTGTGTATTATAGGCTTTGTTTGCATTCAGTTTGCTAATAGTGTTCGTATCTGTTAAGCTGATTTTTAGTTTATAATTGCCCCTCCCCTTTTTGTTTACAAATTTACAGTGAAATTCTGTCATCATTTAAAATGGAGTAGATAGTTTTGAAAATGGCGATGAGGAACTTGAGGTATGAGGAGTGGAAATTTATAAATATATAGTGTTCTTTCAAAGCCTGATATTACTATTACCATATTGAAACATGCTGAAAAAAATCCTGCAATTATGAAGGGTTTTTAATTAGCTCTGTGTTTGATTTTAATAAAATTAATAAAGCAACTGATATTTAAGCAGTGACCCATGGTTGTTTAGTGGATTTAGCCAATAAAGGTGCCTTGATAATAAAAATTTGATTTTCTTATATAAATAATGAAATAACAAATGTCCATTGATTATTTTTAATGTATTAGCTTTTGAAAATAATGATGCAAATCTAATTATGAGGATGCTGTACAACAACTATTCTGGTTGTTGGACACATTAAATCCAAGATGAAATAAATAAATTTTCAAAAATTGTTGCTTGTGTATTATAGGCTTTGTTTGCATTCAGTTTGCTAATAGTGTTCATATCTGTTAAGCTGATTTTTAGTTTATAATTGCCCCTCCGCTTTTTGTTTACAAATTTACAGTGAAATTCTGTCATCACTTAAAATGGAGTAGATCGTTTTGAAAATGGTGATGAGGAACTTGAGGTATGAGGAGTGGAAATTTATAAATATATAGTGTTCTTTCAAAGCCTGATTATTACTATTACCATATTGAAACATGCTGAAAAAAATCCTGCAATTATGAAGGCTTTTTAATTAGCTCTGTGTTTAATTTTAATAAAATTAATAAAGCAACTAATATTTAAGCAGTGACCCATGGTTGTTTAGTGGATTTAGCCAATAAAGGTGCCTTAATAATAAAAATTTGATTTTCTTATATAAATAATGAAATAACAAATGTCCATTGATTATTTTTAATGTATTAGCTTTTGAAAATAATGATGCAAATCTAATTATGAGGACACTGTACAACATGTATGCACAACAACTATTCTGGTTGTTGGACACATTAAATCCAAGATGAAATAAATAAATTTTCAAAAATTTCTGCTTGTGTATTATAGGCTTTGTTTGCATTCAGTTTGCTAATAGTATTCATATCTGTTAAGCTGATTTTTGGTTTATAATTGCCCCTCCCCTTTTTGTTTACAAATTTACAGTGAAATTCTGTCATCACTTAAAATGGAGTAGATCATTTTGAAAATGGCGATGAGGAACTTGAGGTATGAGGAGTGGAAATTTATAAATATATAGTGTTCTTTCAAAGCCTGATGATTACTATTACCATATTGAAACTTGCTGAAAAAAATCCTGCAATTATGAAGGCCTGTGTTTGATTTTAATAAAATTAATAAAGCAACTAATATTTAAGCAGTGACCCATGGTTGTTTAGTGGATTTAGCCAATGAAGGTGCCTTGATAATAAAAATTTGATTTTCGTATATAAATAATGAAATATACACATGTCCAATGATTATTTTTAATGTATTAGCTTTTGAAAATAGTGATACAAATCTAATTATGAGGATGCTGTACAACAACTATTCTGGTTGTTGCACACATTAAATGCAAGATGAAATAAATAAATTTTCAAAAATTGCTGCTTGAATATGATAGGCTCTGTTTGCATCCAGTTTGCTAATAATATTCATATTTGTTAAGCTGATTTTTGATTTATAATTGCCCCTCCCCTTTTTGTTTACAAATTTACAGTAAATCCTGTCATCACTTAAAATGGAATAGATCGTTTTGAAAATGGGGATGAGGAACTTGAGGTATGAGGAGTGGAAATTTATAAATATATAGTGTTCTTTCAAAGCCTGATGATTACTATTACCATATTGAAACATGCTGAAAAAAATCCTGCAATTATGAAGGCTTTTTAATTAGCTCTGTGTTTGATTTTAATAAAATTAATAAAGCAACTAATATTTAAGCAGTGACCCAGGGTTGTTTAGTGGATTTAGCCAATGAAGGTGCCTTGATAATAAAAATTTTATTTTCTTAAATAAATAATGAAATAAGAAATGCCCAATGATTATTTTAAATGTATTAGCTTTTGAAAATAATGATACAAATCTAATTATGAGGATGCTGTACGTGTATGCACAATAACTATTCTGGTTGTTGGACACTTTAAATGCAAGTTGAAATAAATAATTTTCCAAAATTGCTGCTTGTATATTAGAGGCTCTCTTTGCATTCAGTTTGCTAATAGTATTCATATTTGTTAAGCTGATTTTTGGTTTATAATTACCCCCTTTTTTGTTTACAAATTTATAGTGATGAATCCTATCATCACTTAAAAGAGGGTACATCGTTTTGAAAATGGTGATATGGAACTTAAGGTATGAGGAGTGGAAATTAATAAATATCTAGTGTTAGTTCAAAGTACTAGTATCATATTGAAACATGCTGAAAAAAATCCTGCAATTATGAAGGCTTTTAACAATAATTTTCTGATCGTTTTATTCTTTTGTAAAGTTGACATACATTTCCTTTCTCTAGAAGCGATATCAAATCTTGCTAAGAGGCTTCCTGTGTGAATTTTTGTATTTGTTGCTACAGTAAGTTCTTTGTTTTTACAGAACTGAGTTAAAATAAATATATGTATTTTGTGTGTCTATGATTAATGAAATTAGACAAAATTAAATGTGTATGTGTATATATATATATTAAAAAGACAAAGAATGCTGTACTTAGTTAAAATCACACTTATTCTTGACCTAAGCAGGACTTAGTCATAATCATTTAAAATACTGTATTATTCTATTTATTAGTAAAATAAGTTTTTAAAAAAAGTAATGGCCATATGGCATGTAGATGTTTCCCAGTCGATGGCCTAATGCGTCAATCCTTTCATTGCTGAGAACATTAAAAGTGTACTCTAGGGATTGGATTGATGTTATATTGCACAGGAAAAAAAGAATGCACACATCAGAGTTTTCTTAGGCATTAAACCACGATCAAGTAAATAGTCTCTACTGCCATTTATCAGCCAGGGCAGCTTTTCTTAGAAAATTGTGCTATCAGTTTTAAATGTAAGTTTCATTATTTTATTCCAGAAATGCTAGTATTATTCATGTTCTGCTTTTAACCTGCTGACAGTATTTATATTTTCTAAAGTTGATTTTTAATATATAATACTAAGAAGGTAACTTGGTTTTAAATTTTTTGGCTCTTTTTAAGGCTTGGATGATCTATTGACTATGTAATATGTATTAGCTTTTGAAAATAACTTTAGATATAAGAATCGAAGTCAACAGAGAGGTGTAGTGTAAAAATGTGCTATGTTTTTAAGATCCATTTGCGTTCCATGATTATTTGAAATGTATTAGTTTTTGAAAATGATATCCAAGTTAATATATGAGGAGGAAAACTGAAATGTTATTATTTTGTAGTTTAAAAATAAAGACTAATTTATTGGGTGTACTGTTATTTTTTGTTATAGCAATGCCAAATTGCCAATGATGTAACTAGACACCTCTTGTCTGAATTTTATTGTAGACAGCAATTGCATTTCTGAGGCTGGTACTTGATGCTATCACTGTATTGATTTTTAATGTGTTCATGTTTGATATTTTACCTCAGTAATTATATAGTAAAGTTTAATCTTGGATTTAAACATTCACAAAATTTTTTATCTGCTTCAAATATTTGCATATAAAGGTAAAAATGCAAAAAAAAAAAAAAAAAAAAAAAAAAAAACTCAGTTCTATGACAAAATTGCCAGTGATGAAAATAGTGATACCTCTTGTCTGATTTTATTTTTGATTGCATTGACTTTTGAGGCAGTTCTAAAAAGCTAAATTTATACTTCGAAAGTTTGCTTGCCTTTTTATGCACTTTTTTTTTTAAATCTTGAGTTGTGCTAAGTTTATTATGTGTGCTAATTTGTAATTCTGTCTATGGTTGCAAAAATTTCTTTCAACACCTTTTTTTCTTTGTACTCATAACATAGGCTTTATCATGTAGATTCAATTGCTACGAGGAAGAATAATGCAAGCTTGATAATCATTACTAAATACAAAGATTATTGCATCTTAGAATTCATTAAATGGAACTTGGATGTGATTGTATAATAATTTTGTATGAAATATGTATATAGAGAGAGACAAGGCAGTTAGTAGCAACTAGTTGAAGACTATGGATGCAAAACCTAGACAGGCTGACTTGTGAAACTAAATGAGTCTGCATGTCTAAATGAGTCTTGATGAGTCAGCAGACATTACTAATTACTGGTTTTTATTTGAGTTAATTGAAGGAATTAGCTTCTGTAAATAGTCTGTTTGGAACAACTGCAGGTGAAAATATCTTCAAGGAAGTCTAAAAATTTTAACACAATATAATTTGCAATGGAATTGCTTGAAATATAACAACCACTGGTGAGAAAAATGTGTATGGAACGAGGAAAAGCATTAATAGGATAAATTTTCATGCCTTGTGAAGGTGCTAAAGGTTTGAAACCTATGGTAATTCAATGTATTATCTACTAGCAAACTCTGTGGGAAACACCTCAATCTATCTTGTTTATGGAACTAGTTGCTTCAGTAGTAAACTTCATTCTCTCTCGGAACTTGGCCATCACCAGTTTCATGAATTTTATTAAAGATCGGAGCTTAATGAGAGAAATTACCCACTGCCTTTATTCTTGAAAACAAATGGCTATGTAAATTAGTATTTGCCAGTTTTGTGAATTTTTATTAGATTTCAAAGCTGAATATTCTGGTCATATCTTGCATATCTTACAGCTGTTTGATGGCTGAACAATAGGAAAGTTTTATTGAGAATCTTCAAACTGAGATTAGTAGGGTTTTTTTTTTTTTTTTAAATGAGAAAAGTGCCTGCCAAACAGCGAATGGCTAAGGAAATTAGCAGTTGCCACAAATGCTGAGCCATAACTTAATGATTTCATTTAAAAATTACCGGAGAAAACAGTATTCGTATGTGAAATGTATTCCATCATAAAGGCAAATTGCCCAAAATTTGCATTGTTTTAAGCACAGATAACATTAAGCAAATTTGACTTTTTTTTTTTTTTTTTTTTTGTGCTGTAAAATAAATATTGGAGAAATCCCCATTCCGAAAAAAAATTTGTGTAGGATATATTTTCTGAACTGATGCAACAGTATTTTGTGGATCTCTATGCAAATGCAAAAGATATTTAATGTTTCAAAATCTGTTTCACTGTGATATTGAGGAGCTTCCATCAGACCTTCAACTGGAAGTGACCGATTTGTAAAATGATATGTTGAGAATAATTATTAAAAAAAAGATATAACTCAGCAGTTTTACGGTTAAACAAGGTTCATATGGTCCTCAAGAGTCCTTAAAAGTCCTTAGATTTTTTAGAATTGATTTTTGGTCCTTAATTTTAAAAATTATTTGAAATTTTTGTCTTTTTTATGACTGCCATTTTGGGTGTGAATTAGTATTTTGACCAAATATTTTTGGCAGTTCATTGACAAATCTAGTTATCTATTGAATGGGTGAATAGGTTGCTGAATTATAATTTGCTTCTATTTTTAATATAAATGGTGGGATAGTGAAGTTTCTGAGCAAAAGTGAAACATAAGCATTTCGAAATTATTTCATTTTTTCTAATGAAGAGATCTTGAACTACTTTTCGCTTTTGAGAATGTGAATTCTTTCTTTATTAAACGGTTCCAAATTTGGGGACTGATCAACATTTTGGCAATTTTAAGATCAGTTTCTGTAAAAAAAATTTAATTCTGAAATCTAAGAATTTTTTGACATTTTTTAAAACATAACATTGATTATTTTCATTACAATAATGGTAGTATATTAAATTGTATTCAAGAAATAATATTAAAAATAAAACACTTTTATTTTTCGCTATCATATAAAGTGACATTACTTTCCATTTTGGCGACTTATACAACATTTTGAATCTAAAAAATAAATGAGGTAATAAATGCTTAAATTACGCTTTAGCGCAATTTATGAAACAATTCTTATCAAAATTAAAATAGCTATGTAATTAATTATAATTTTTCATGGTAAGAGTTCTTCCCATGTAATTGTCTCAATACGCATCAGTTTTTTCTGAAAAATTAATTTAACACTTTTTTCTTCTGATTTTTTTCCCAACATATTTCTGGCTTTTTGCTCTTAAAGAACTGATAGAGGTAATTTTTCTTTTGGATTTTTGAACTGCAACTTAGTAAGGTAGAAGGATTTGAAAGCAATATTTATAGACCCACAAATCTAGAAAATTCCAGAAAAATGTATTATGGTATTAATACGTAATGAATGTATTTTACAGAAAATTTTTGATGAACTTTTACTTTTTGGAGAATTTTCGGAAGAACAATGAAAACACATTGGAATGTTTTTTTTTCCCTTAACATGTTTATCTTTCCTTTATTTTCTCCACAGACACAAGCATGCAAAGGTATTAAAAATGCTTCTTAACTTATCACATAGACAGGCATTTATAGAAAGGAATTTTTCTATTAATATAGAAATTGAAAACTGACAATTTAAAAGATTCTCCTTATATGTTTTAATGCATCATCACTGGTGTACCTAGGTTGGCACAAAAGGGAACATCTTTCCACAAGCACAGCATCCATGAAATGGGATACAGAATGCTGTCCCTCGGTCCTAGAAGTTCTGGTAATTTGTAATTATTCGTCTTTCCATTATCTTTGCCGATATTGGAATTTATTACACAATATCTATGTTACGAAGAGTTACAAGCTTGTTACGATGTGTTATTGGGCCAGCTTTAGATTAAAATTAAATTGTGTAGTCTTTAACTACTATTCCACATTTTTAGTTTGAATTTACTATTCATGTTTAATTGGATCACCACAAGCTGTAGTTCATTTTGCTAGCATGAGAACATACCTTTATGTTCCTAAGGTCTTTTTAAATAAAAGGTTTATTTAAACCTTAGTCAGACTTTGTATTTACTTTCAGACCTGGTGATACTTTGCTTTATGTCTGTCAGGGGTTTTGGACTATTTAACTTTTATCAGATCAAGTAAAACCTCGTAGGTATATATTCGAGAGATTTACAGGTTAGGAGATAAAGGGTACCTAACTAGCTAATTTAATTATTTGTAATTAACAGGTCACCCTTAAAAGTTATCTCTGCATATTATTGATTTTTATTAATCCTTTCTGTGGTTACAAGATACAGCACAAAAATATAAAACTTAATTCTTTGCATCTAGTGAGACTTAATTCAAAGAGAACTTATCACCTCTGGTTCCTGAGTAGCTTATTGGAATCTTAAAATATATTAACTGAGTTGCAACCCCAGGAATTCTACTCGAAGTTAAGACACTAACTGCATCAGACAGGCAGAGCACAATTGACTTAAAACTTGTCAACCGTCCCTACATCAGGCTTTCAAGTTTGTTCTGATCAGCAGGCCTCTCTCTAGTCAAGCAGCAGCAGTGGCAATGGCCAGTCTTCTGTAACGAATCATGCTGATTATAATTTTATTTCTCATTTTAACCTATGACGTGCCATTGGGATAAAATCTAACTACTATTTACCAAAACTCTAAACAGAGCAAGTACGTGACAAAATAAGACATAAAAAAAAGATCAAATTAAAAAAATGTAAATAACGCATCACTAATCTTCTTTCAAATATGTCCTGTTGTTATAAGGGTAAAATATTTAATGCTACCTGATAAATTTTAAGTCAATTTTATTCTCAAATTTGTTTTGTAATTATATTCAATAATAATGCCTTCTACTTGTGGATCTATTTTATTGTTAGTTTAGTATCACAAAAATGAAGTTCAGGCATAGCTAATATCCTTAATTGAATTTATTCAGTTTCCATTTGTTGATAGGTCCTTAACTTTTTTCATTAATGGTTCTTAAAAAACCTTAATTTCCATGTGCAGAAATGTATATGAACCTTGTAAATAGCTTTCTCAGAGGATAAATATGCTCATTGAAATCATAGGGATAGAAATACATTTTTATGTTTGCTCCTTCCACTCCTTCCTGGGCCTAAGATTTTCACAATCTGGGTTTTTTTAAAAACGTTTGCCAATCCCTGATACAGAACCTTACCAGTGGCTGGGTGATCAAGACGATGGAATGCCAGAGCTGTATTCAAACTCAATAGGAATGTGATGACTGCTGTAATGTTTGTGCTTTTCTATTTTCATAATAAACACTATAGCAATCCAGTTCACAGTGAATTTATGCTATATTGAAATCCAAGAGCACTGTATCAAAACAAATGGCATAACTGAAATGGTGCATAAATTCTTTCGAGGGCCACCAGTTTTAGAGCAGTGCAACAGGGGATGCAGGTATATGCAAATTACTGCTGTTCATATTGCTAAAAGTCATCTGGACCTCTCCTGCAACAGGAACATTTTGTTCGTGAATTGTTGAAATACTTATATGATAGGATATACTTCCATGAATATATGGAAAGTTACATTAACTGTTTGGTGGTTATCTGTACAATTTTTGGCTAAGTTTCGTCTTTATCGTATTTCACACATACTTGCATACACTGTCACCAAGTTCTTTTGTGATGGAGGAGTGTGTTACCCTGCTGCAGACCATGCATGTTAGTTCATTTGTCCTTAAGGTCCCCTTGTCTTCTCAAGGCGAGATTGACAGACCTCCGCAGCATGTCTTTGAGCAGCTCTGTCCCTGTGCTGTTGTTGTATCCTGCAGAGACGTAATGAAAATTGAAACATAAGACAGTTTTGTATTCGTCTTTTCTGACATAAAAGAAATAATACTACACGCAGTTCAAGTTTTTTAAATAAAAGACACTGCTGTGGAACCTATTAAATTTCTGTTTCCATAATGGTATATTTTCTCTCATAGTAATATCATTAAAAATATTTATATATAATAGAAGTTTACAGTTTTTAGCTGTTATAGTTTTATAAGAATTCATTTGTTAATTAGGTTAATTAGTGATTATTAAATGAATCTGTTTGAGATGTTTAAGTTTTGGTAAAATCACATCTGTGTTGAATAGATGCTGTTGCCAGTCTATGATAATCTTTTTTCTTCAAAAGTGCATTTAAATCTTTAAGCGCTATTAGATTATCTATATCCAAATTAATGTTGTGATTGCTGTGATAAAAAATTTTTTAGTAACATATGAGGTTTTTTTTCCACCCTTTCAAAATTAGTTCTGTAAAACACTTGTAAATGTCAAATTTCAGTATCTTGCCAGAGGAAATCACAATAAAAAATATCCGTGGCTTGAAAATTTTCTTATTCTTTGTTATAATGAAATTAATTTTCCAAATGTATTTTACCTTTGAATGCCTCTATCCATGCACTTCATAAATCTTTGTCAGACTGAACATTAAACATAAAACATTTTGCATCCAGCTATCATCACCATGTGCTTATACATCAAGTTCTTATAAGATTAAAGCAGTGCTTTGTGGTTTAGTCATTTCACCTTAAGGAGAAGCTGCTTTGGCTGGCCCTGTCTTTATATATTTATTTGAAAATATTTGAATTATTTTTCCCAAAAGAAATCTTGTTGTGTTGAATGTATGCTGTATTTTATGTTATTTGTATACCTCTTAAATTTAAAATAGAATAATTCCCAACTAAAAATTCCTAAATAATTCATTGCAGTAAGCAAAAAATAACTACAAAAATTTATATTAATATTTTTTTTTTTTTTTTTTTTTTTAAAGGTATTGGAGCAGTTAACTGGGCAACAACCTGTATTTTCAAAAGCAAGATACACAGTTAGATCTTTTGGTATCAGAAGAAATGAAAAAATTGCTGTTCATTGTACTGTCAGAGGTCCAAAAGCTGAAGAAATTTTAGAAAAAGGACTGAAAGTAAGTTGAAAAAACTTTTTAACCTTTTTAGGCCGGGGCTTTGGTAGCAGTAAAAGCTACCAAAGGACTGGGAATCTTGAACTGAATGCTTTTCCCCCTTTAAGAAATCACCTCCTATTTGCAACAAAGATTCTTGTATGTAGTTTAATGGATTCTCAGAGGGGTGCATCTATGTCTCAAAAAAAAAAAGACCTTTGAAAGAGATAAGTGGTTAAAACCCTAGGGACGTCAAATTTGACATTTCACCCCACTTTTCAGCCTGGAAAATGGGGGAAAAAGACATGGCCACTATAATGGCCATCCCATCTTCAAAAGGTTAATCCTTATGCATTCATTGTTATGAGTTTACTTCTTTGGGGAATAGCATTTATCATTTCTATAAAATAAAGTGGAATGCTTGTGAAGCTAGAAATATTGAATTTGGTAGCGGCGCTGGGAAACTTCTTTTTTAATTATGTTGTAAAGTTACATTAAATTGAGGTAGATTTTGAATTAGAACCTTCGATTTAAAAGAGTAAGCAGACGGGGGAACACACACAAAAAATGCTCCTGAGAGAGGCCTATTGTGAACATTTTTCTGAATTTTGTGGTCTGAAAGAATTTTTAATCATGACATTGAGTAAAATTAACCTGATTCATTGTTAATAATTTGTATTCTCTAAAGAAACAAAAGGAAATAATTGCAACCACTGTTTTGGTATTAAGTGATGCTATATTGCTTTCTTTAAAGGCATTGTTTTTTTGGGGGGGGGTTGTTTCCATAGTGAGTACTGAATTACCACTTTTTTTTTAAATTTTCACTAACATTTTATGCATATATATATTTGTGTTAGATAATTATTCTACATTTTTTATTTTCTATGTGTGGTTGGTTCTTCACCTTTACATGTTGGTCAAGACATCACAGACACAATAGTGAAATCAAATGTCTGTGTAAGATTTAGATCTGAGGGTGCTAGTTATTACCTTCATAATAGAAACTAGCTGGGCTTGACTGTGCATAATCTATACAAAATTGTTAAGGATAAGGTGATAAAAATGTTATTGAGTTAATGTTAAAAATAATTAACATAAATGCCCAATAACCTAAGCCCGCTAGTGGAAATCGCTGAACGCTAGTACATTGGTCCAATTCCAGGGTTGGGCTGACTGCATGAGCATTTTTGTGCTTTTACCCATGTATAACAGGCCAGTTTCCCTTACAAAAGCTCTCCATGAAGCCATCCCATCCTTTAGGCAGATAGCCCTCGAGTGCTTTGCCATAATCGCAAACCAACCCCAATAACCTAAATATTAATTTACCTGTGTAAATTATAGTACAGTTAAAAGTCGTTAATCCGGACTCGTTGGGACTTCGGCGATTCCGGATTATAGATCATCAGTTTAAATCTAAGATGGCATGCAGAAATTCTAAAATTAAAAATATGAAACCTTAATTTATGAAATAAAGAACAATTATGATCTAAAGGGTATCAAAATTTACAAAAAAAAAAGCTTAATATTTATTTGTTTACTTTATGAAACATTTCTCTCAATGTAAGTTGTGTAAGTTGCTTCGTTTTATGTGATAATACTTTCTCTTTAATTCTATAAAAAGACATAATTTCTTGTTCAGTTACAAAGTTCCGCTGTTCAAGTCCCGTTAATTGCTGTGCCGAGAATACCGACTAACTTGTCAATCGAAATTTTTTCGTTTTCACTAACCTCTCTGTCACATTCTTCATGTCTTTATCCATTTTTTGCAGCAATTCCACTTTTTGTTTGTTGGACATCGAAACATACTTTCGTTTTGTAGATCCTTTGGAAGTTCCAGCATTGGAAATTCTATTTGACATAATCGAAAGTTCAAGTTTACTTTTATAAAATTGCTCTTACAGTCTGCAAAAAATAATAAGCGGGATCCAATTCAAAGATTAAGGAACAATGCAATCATTAACATTAACTGAAATAGATAATTAGATAATTTTAGCTTACACTGTCCGTTATACATTAAACGCGCACACGTAAAACGCCTGTGCGAATGTGCCAACGCGGCACATGCGCAGAAAGTTTTTAGCTTTGAGGTCCGGATTATGGTTCCGAATTAACGACTTTTGACTGTAATGATTAATTTTAAACCTAGTGTGTGTCTGTATTCTAATATTTAACTTTAAAAAGGCACTGCAAATTACACTTAAGGCTAATATGTTTCTTTTTATTGGCAAATGTGACTTTGCTTTGTCTTAAAATACTTGAAGCATTAAATTATAATTTTGTGTCTATTCAACTTTTAATACTGTTCCATCATACATTTAATTTACTAGATGTATTCATTTTGCTTAAGGTTTAATCAGATTGATTTTTTATTCAAATTTATTATATGAGTTTTAATAAAATATTATAAACCTTATGTTTTCACAGGTTCGAGAGTATGAACTAAAAAGAGAAAATTTCTCCGACACTGGAAATTTTGGATTTGGTATTCAGGAACACATAGATTTAGGTATTAAATATGATCCAACCATTGGAATCTATGGTCTTGACTTTTATGTAGTGTTGGGACGTCCTGGATTTAATGTAGCATATCGTAGGAGGAGGAAAGGAGTAGTTGGATCCAAACACAGGCTTTCAAAAGAAGAAGCCATGAAATGGTTCCAGCAAAAGGTACTTGTAATCTTATTTATTACATCAGGAATAAAATCATAGAATTCTTTCTAATTATGTGTAACTGTATTAAAAAAGCCATGGGAAAGTATCGATGAAGCTGCTGCTCACCATGTCACCAAAAAGTATTTGTCTCGTGTTTCCACAAAACATTCCTCTTGATATGTTTCCTAATCTCTGGCCATTTTTCATTCGAAAAATATTGGCATGTCATTTCAGAAAAAGTCCGATTTTGTGTCAAAATACCTATATTAGAACAATGCTATATATAAATATAATACATATCCTAAGTTACGCTTTCAAGACGTAAAAATTCATGCTGAATTTCATCAGTCGGCCCAGTAAAACGAGAAATATAGAACTGTTGTCCCCCCCTTTTTTTACGCGCAGTGTACATGCTAGCTATCTTTAAAGAAATGTGTATACTTGACCAATGGAACCCGCTTCTTGCATTTTTAAGAAAGAAATGCTTCTAGATAAATAAGATAAAAAGTTCTATTGGATGTTATTAAATACTTAAAGTAAATAGAGATGTAGTTACTACCTCCACTGTTAAAAATATGGACGAGAAAAATAATTTCTTGCACCTATTAGCAATTTAATTGGCAATTCTCAAAATGTAGGTGCAATGCTGATACAAAGTTCTCTTGAAATTAAAAAATAGTATAAATATTTTTGTCATTGAGAAAAATTCTCCAGATTTTTTAGCGTTCGAGATTGGCAAACAAGAGGCTTCAAAATTTACACTCTTAATTAAATAATAATATTTTATATTAGAATCATATTATAAATAGCTCAATGTTTTGAATCATGTATTTTGAAGTAAATTTGGAGTTTAAAATTGCTTCACTGTTCAGCACGGGAACCTCTCAGATTTTCATTTTTCAAGGTTGTCAGCAGTGATAATGCATACATACATTTATGCATATAGTATCTGATTTCTATAGTATTTGATATACAAAAACAAATGCATCTATAGTATTTTGGTGGTGTTATTAAGTATTAGGAGGTACAGTTTTAAATGAAATAATTAAAGACATTTGTAATTAATATATTTGAGAATGCAGCCAATATTAATTTGGTTGTGATTTAATTGCATAGTATGGGCAGACTTGTATGTATATTATGCAAGTTTGTGTATATTTTTTCCTATGCTAGAAAAATACTCATTGCAACCCACTTTCACCAATTTACTGATAGTGGTACTTAATAAGAGTTACATTAATTTTAAAAAAATATGTGGTTTATTGTATGCTTAATGATTATGGTAAATAAGTTGGTATGAAAAAAAAAAAATCTTGCAAGAGAATTTTTATATTAGTTCTGGGTTTTTACTGTGGCCAGCAAGACCCATATACAAACTAGAATATATTTTGTTGCTTATTCAAGAAAGTGTATATATATATGTGCATATACTTTCGTATGTTCATGAAATGTAGACAATATATTAAAAATTTATAAATCCAGATATAAAGTACCGGGAGCATTTTAAAATTAAAATAGAGGGGACACATTTTCTTGTTTTGGAAATTTGGGCTTTCCTAACAAAACTGTGTGCCAAATCATAGGGTTAAACGAACTTGTGGTTTGAAGCATGCCAGAAAAGTTCAGTTTGCTTTATATGGAAGAAGGCAGCAATACTGAGATTTTTTTCTGTTAATAGTGATCAGCACAATTTTAGTTAGAGAACTATCTGTTTTAGGAAATAACATTTTTTCTTAAATCCCATGTACAGAAATATCACAGGAATTCTTTCTTGTGGGTGTAACGGTGCCTTTATGTGACAAATAGCATTCTGAATTAACATCAGTTTCAGATAACAGTTATAGGCATATACACTGCCCTCTAAAAGTTATGGAGCAGCATGTTTTTTGTGTCTAATTTGAGAATGAAGGAACATAGAAACAAGAAATTTTGAGGGCATGACCACTAAGTAGTTCTTTAATGAATGTGACATCGAATGTTTCTAAACTTCAACACAAACATGAATTACAACAAAGACTTGCACTCTTGACAGAGAAATCCACTCTTGGAGAAACAGTACATCACAGCTTTTTGAGGAAGAATGTGGTGGTAACATTACAAAAATGGCTTCTATAGGAGTGTGTCCACCCCCAGCTGCAGTACATTGGCGACAGCGACACTCCATGCTGTCAATTAAGATGTCAGTCAGTGAAATGGAAAGCAACGACCGGACACGAAGTAATCCTTGTTCAAGCTCGTTTAATGACCTTTGAAGGAAGATTTAAAGCAGCAACCTGTTTCTAAAGTTAGTCCCAAAGGTGCTCTATGGGATTTAAGTGTGGCAATTGAGCTGACCATTCCATATGCTACATACGGTGACCCTCAAGATATTTTTCAGCACCCCTAGCTTGATGCAGTCGCACATTGTCATCCTTTAGAAGAAATCCGTTACCAATAGCAGCGGCATATAGGCTAACATACTGATTAAAGATCTTGCTCGATACCTCGCACTGGTCAGTTCCTCCATGGAAACACGTGCAAGTCATTGCGACCACAGAGAAATCAGGTGGATTGGTGTATCTTATCTAGTGTATTGTTCCCTCCAGATCAGCTGATGACCTAATCACTCTCTGTGAAGAAAAGAGATGTCCATTGTTGACTGAGCCAGGATATATGTTCTCTTGCCCAACATAAATGAGTACCTCCGTGTCCTCGGACCAGGAAGACGCATCTTCCTGGTCATCTTGCATATAGAACTCTGTTGTGCAGATGTCTGCATGCTGTATTAGCTTAGTTTGTTTTGCCGCTAAATATCTTCCATGAGCTAAGGCACGGTACTACTGCTCTTACTTTGGGCCGAAAGATCTAAATAATAATGGTCTGCCACAGGTGTAACTTTTGGGTGCCTGAAACATATCTTCTAGACACAGAATCCTTGGATTCAAGGTCAGTGGACAAGACTATGAGAGACGTAGAGCAGCATCAGCTTGTGATGTCACCATTTTCATCCATTGATTGCCCGCTACCACAATGAAGCAGGCAAACAACTTCTGGATATTGTTGGGGAAATTTCTAATAACAATTGAAGATGTACACTTGTGGGCAAAACTTGCAATTTTCACGTTTTTCTTCTCCGACATCTGTATAATCTATAAAAAGTATAAAATAAATTTTTGCATATATTTTCTTAAATTTTGTAACTATCATACTTCTTAACTGTGAATTTAAATGTTACTGGAAATTTTGGAATGGTGAACTTTAAAAACCATATTGTTCCTTCTTAACTTTTGGAGGTCAGTTTATATGCATTCTACAGTTCTGTGTATAATTTGGCTATAAAAATAATTATTGCAACTTGCTGGTACCAGCTTGTTGATTGTGGTGCTTTATACCTTTTATCATTAAAATGAAACTTTCTTTAAAATAATTTTTTAATATAACTAAATTTCAGCATATTTAATTACAGTAATGAGTTGAAATGAAATAAGGGTTAATTGGGACCTGGGTGAGCACTTTTCTTGGTCGGTTCTGAATGGTTAATGAGCTACAAAATTAAAGTATACATAAGTGAATTTGAAGTAGTAATATATGTAATTTAGTATTTGCATAAAGTTGTATCACAATAATAGGACTGTTCCCCCCAAAGTTCTCGTTTTATAATTTGTTATGCTGGAGAATATTTGTCACGTTTGATTTATCTTTGAATTTGTGATTTGTATTGCACCCTTCTGATGACACTTTTTTGGATTAACATTAAATTATTTTATGTGTGTATGACCAATTGCATAGTATGGGCAGTATTGTGTATTTTTATACAATTCTGTGTATGTTATTTCCTATGCTATAAAAATACTTATTGCAACCCACTGTCACCAATTTACTGATTGTGGTACTTTATAAGAGTGACAGAATTCACTTGAAATCATAGTATTGAATGTGTATATTTTATTAAAGTAAAAATTGCTTATAAATGTCAGTTGGCTCTTACATTTGTAGTTATTTGTGAATTCTACATTTATGTTCCTAAATATATTATCTTCTAATTTATAAGTTTTTTAAACTTCAAAAATTGTGCTAGTTTGACTGTTTCCAAATCTGTATTTTATGTGCATATTCATACCACACATATCATTTAAATTCTTCCGTTTTAGGAATGTCAAAATTTTGCTATTTGTGAACTTGAACAAACGATCTTCAACGCCAGCTTTTAGCTTTGACGACAGACATTTCGCGCATGCACAGCTCTTTCCCTCTACATTGGGATCGAGCACTCCTGTTGCAGAGAACTTTTTAACAATACATATTCTTTGATAAAAGCTGATGAGATGTCCGCTGTAAAGAACGCTGATTACTGCGAGTTTGGCTCTGATTTGATCCCAGGCAAATGGACTAGTTGCACGGCTTGGTTTGTCCAAATAATTACAATCCAGTTTTCTATTGAAAGTCCTGTTAAGGCATCCTTTTCCTTAGACAGATAGCCCTAGTATGCTGTGACATATTCAAACAACCTCTAACCTTCACCTTCAGTAAAGACCAATAAAATATTGAATATTAAAATTTACCATAAAATAATTTAACTGTAATTATTGTGTGTTGAAGTATTTTCCCATTTGATTTATATTTTTCTAATGTGTTTCCTTTTTCTTACAGTATGATGGCATCATTCTTCCAAGTAAAAGCAGCAAGTAAATTCACATGTTACTTCTTTAATAAAATCTATAAAACAAATCATATGTGTCTTATTCGTAATAAGAGAACATACATCGCAACTCTTTTTTAACCTGGAAATAATTAATATTGGTCCAATGTGAAACCCATATAAAAATTTATATATTTGGCTTGGTTTGCGAAGTAGAAATTCTACAAACAATACCCTGATATAAAGGTTATGCTGTGTTCCAAAGGGTTGCTAAACTCATAGTTAAAATTCTGTCATAAATATTGTACTTGAATGCTATCATGAGTTGGATTTTTCATTTCTGATACTCTTCCATCATTTATAATGTGTTTACATATTAAAATTACCTAACTAAGTGAATGTATTCTAAATATAACAAATACAACTATTTCGATTGTAACAGCTTGATTGTATTAGTAAGTTGTGTTTGAATCATTAAAAATATTTCTTATTTTTACTAGTAAAACTGAAAAAACATTTTATTTTCATGTTTAGTGTAATATTTTTTCTGAAGCTGTAAAGGGCCAGCAGCGCATGATGAGCCTATCATCCACGTGCTTTTGCTCTACTGCATCTGATCATTATTCTAAATTATTGATATATTGCATTAAGCCACAGTTTAAAAGAAATAAAACATTTAGTGAAAAGTATGGAAGATCTTTTCAAATAACAAGCACAGAATAAAGTATTGGCATTTTTTTAATTATTCATACTAATTCAAAATGTTAAAACAAAAGCAAAAATTATAAAAAATATGCATCTACCACCTACATGCTAAATGCTCATTCAAAGATTATATATAATACATAATCGATATAGTGGGGATGAATGAAAAGAATACAAAAATTAGAAACTCATTGCAAATGAAATGTTATTGTGTAGGGAAATGGTACTGCCTTAATACATTATCCCTTATTGTATATTTTGCAGCAGTCAAGTAATATCCTAGTTTGTCTGGACTGGACAGCCATGACACTCGCACGTGGTGTTTGTTTTTAAGTCATTTATTATTGTGTTCTGTCATAGTCCATAGTCGATGGATCACACTACAAAACACTGTGTTGTCTAGCAGCATCTGCTTATGACATTTCCATCCATCTGATGGCCCAGCACCTCAACGAATTGGGCAAACAACTTCTCCTGGATATTATCCATGAAACTTATGTCCGTATCACATTCTTTTTTCGGAGAGGCGAGACTGAACGTCGAACGGGACATTTCTTGGAACCTGCATTCCCAGAAAAACCTACGTAACTAAGTTACCATTTTCACTTACTAAACAGACCCTGAATGCCAAACTAATGGATTATTGCTCAGATTAGCGAAACAGACATTTCTTTTCAAATTCCATGCTGTATCGCTGTTATGGAAACATTTTAGTAATTTCTTTTTAACATTTTAAACTTATTTGTTATTATTTAAGGTAATAGGAAGGTGGTGGCTATTAAGTTAATCACTTTGATCTCGACACAGGCGATTCTGAAAGTTAAAGAGAAGAAACGTTAATTTTACTGTCTTTTAAAATCAGGAAGAATGGCTAATGAGAAAGTACCATGATACATGCCAAAGCAATAATGAGTTGTGCACTGTATGTTTAAGTGACCAAATATTATACATACTGTTAAATTAAGCATAGCTGTTAAAAATTTCTTATTCATAAGTCGTGTATTCTATAAGCAGCATAATGTGCAAAGAACTAATCAGTTCAACTGCTGTTAACTACATGATCATTGAGTGTATGAATTAGAAGTGACTTCAAATAAACATTTTGCCAATTTTTATGTTCATATAAACATATAAATACACATCTAGTAAGTCATACATTTACATAAGTGTGAAGATACGATGGTTTGTAGTTGTGCATGTATGTCTAATAATATAACGAAGTAGATTTACATTAAAGAATGTGTATACAAATGTTTTTAATCATGCATTAATACACACAATCGAAATGTATCAATGTGTAGAATTTACAATAAAAATACAGTTTATGTATTTATAAGCTAAAAAGTATTTTATTAATAACAAAAATAGTATTACACAAATTTAATGGGTATTGTCATCAATTACAAAAGTAATGCTTTCCTTTTTCATGCATCTTTGTTGTCGTTTACATGTTGCTTATTAAGCAATAAACAGTTTAAAAGATAATTAGTAGAAAAGTGAAGTTGTGCATATTTAAAGAGATTTTCAAAAATTTTTCACCTTAAATTTAGTAAAATAGCATTGAATAGTAAAGCTAACATTTCTACACGGTATCAGATTGCCCAGCAGAAATGTGAGAATTTGGCGACGAATAATTTGTAAAGTAATCGAAAGTATTGAAATTTAAAATGTCATAAAATACAGTGTACTCTAAAACATCGATTATACCTTTAATTAGTGTATAAACATTCTTAAAATGTGGTTTCATTTGAAGTTCCTCCATAAAATTGGCTTCTCTTTCCACGATCGTGCTGTTACAGCCACCTCCATATTGCAAGTTACCCGTGATCCTTCAGAAGCAGAACTTTCGTCTGATTGCTTGACTACCTGCGACCCGAGACATTTTCAGAGAGGTTTGAAAAAATCCTGCGCAGCTGCAACACAGTTTCCATAACTAGATGGGGCTCTCTTCTTTTTTTTTTTTTTTTTTTTTTCTAGGAAATCCTGCTTAAACCCCAATGCTACCAAAATCTCGTTTCTCAGAAAAATCCCATCTACCAGGGACTGTAGCCAAGTATGATAACTGCTTTATAACAGCTGAAAATGAACACAACAACAATGAAAATGAATTTAAGCGATGCTATTAAATGGGTTCAAGATGAAAAAATTAACGTTTTCCTAACTTCGATCATTTCATGCATTGGTAAAATCAGAGCAGCAAAGAATCCAGCAGAAAATTTACAAACAGGCTTTCAAGCAGCTATGTTACTTATTAATTTCGCAGAATTTGAAGATTAGAAAAGATTTAGCATCCCCCCTATGACGGACCAATAGGAACACAGAAAATTCACGCAGTTATCTCCAGAACTTATCTTCTCAATTTTTCGAATTCTACCTTCTCCAACCAGAGCAGTTTTTACTGTCTGTTAGTCAGAGTACCTCCTGATATGCAAGGTTCATCTGATCGCAACAGAGAGAAACCTATTTTTAGAATTCTCAGCCACCTTTCCCTAATGTTATGATAGGAAAGTCATGCCATTCCTCCATGCGTCAGACACAGGATGTGGCTCTGAGCCTTTTCTCCATGTGCTTCGCACCTGTGTCTTCAAAAACATCTTCATTGCTCGAGTGCTCTCTGTCATCAGCTCGTGATTTCTTAACAATCTCCCCATCTTGAGTATGATAGAATTATACTCAATATCACAGAACAAGTCTCTTTGGCTTATGTATTCTTCGCCCACTTCTGGAAATATCTGGTGGGGATTTCAGGTCTGCTTTGACTCTTACTATGTCACCGTCCTTGTTTTTACTTGAACAACACGAATATGCCTATCCTTCCCTGTATACAGCTTAATTATTCTTCCTAGCTGCCAATCAATCCGTTTGTCGTTTTCATTCCCAACCAAAACTATTTCTTCTAATTTTATTTGTTCCTTGGTTTTACCGGCTTTCTTAGAAGTTTTAAGTTGTCCTAAGTATTCAGCTCTGAATCTTTTTCTTAAATTTTCTCTGAGTTTCTGACGATACTGCCAACGCTTATTGAGCTCTGTTCTATTCAGCCCTTGAAAACATATTTGGATTTTAAAGGCATTAAATCTTGAATGTCTTCCGATATGTATGTCAGAGAACCGGAATTGATGACATTTTCAACTTCATATAACACAGTGAGTAATTCTTTAATCTAGGTTTGTCCTGCCTAAAATACTCTTCAACATGTCCTTTATAATTCTAATTGGTCTTTCCCACCATGCCGATGTTGGAGGATTAAATTTCCATTTAATTTTCTTAATCATGGCTTTTCCCTCCACTTCCTTCCAATTTTCTGGAAAGGTTATTAGTTCCTATAAAGTTAGTACCATTGTCTGAATGTATAATACTTGGTCTTCCTCTTCGAGCTATGAATTTTCTCAGGCTTTGCATAATTGCTTCTGTGGATAAAGTAATAACAATTTCAAAGTGTATTGCCTGATAAACAGCGCATGTAAATATCACTATCCATGCCTTCTGCCCTCGAAGGTAAAAAGATCCAGCCAAATCGACACCCGTAATCTGAAAAACTGCAGAGTCTGTTCCTCCCTCCTCTGATAATTGTATGGGGTTTATGTCAAAATTGGTTACTTTAACCCTTTCTGGCACGCTACCATTTAAAGTCGGAGTTTTGATTAAAAAAAAGAAAGGTAGGCATTCTAATTAGGCCTAGAGGAGTACACATGTAAAATTTTGTGAAGATAGCACTTATCGTTTAAATTCTGTGGGTGTGCCATACCTGCCAACTTTTACGAAAATGCGTTTGTCTTTACGATCGGAATCCATTTTTTACGATTTTTTTCCTTTTTCAAGTGTTTTTAGTGATTTTTGTCGAAATTTTAGAATTTTTCGCTAATTGCATCGTGTTTTACCGACTACTTCGAATCCAGTAACCTGCGGTTTCTCCCAACTCGCCACTTAACCAGCCAATCCAATGTGCTGAACTTGTTTCTTCCACTATTTTCTTTGTGGGCGCCAGATTTTTTTCGAGTTTGCTTCAGCAGCAAGGGAATTAGTCAGCGAGCGTGGATTGTCGCATTCTGTTTCCGACTCCAAGATTGCTCAGAAATATGCTTGTGCTCGCACGAAAACATCTATTGTGAACGAAATTGCTTGCGATGCACAAAGTAAAACGGTAGCTGCACTCCAGAATTCAGCATTTTCGGTGTCAATCGATAGCAGCAGCGACAGCGATTGGAAGCTTTACCCTATCGTTGTCACATATTTCTGTGATGTTTCTAATGAAATGAAAACTCATCTTTTGCGTCTTCCATTGTTAAATGGAGACGCTACGGGGGAAAATATTGCCTCCTTGGTAATTAATGAGTTGAAACAACTTAACATCCCAATATCAAACTGCATTTCATTTGGTGCCATAATGATGCTTTAGATGAACTACGGAACCAATTTTCTGCTGCACGGTTTGAAGACTTTGCCAGTTCTGGAGAAGATAGACTTGATGTCCTCGTTGGTACCTTAAAAAGAGCTGATGGAACACCAAAATATGATAGACTAGCAAGAGTTTTATGTGCTATTCTTGTAATTCCACACAGTAATGCTGAGTGCGAGAGTCTTCAGTGTTGTGAAGAAAAACAAAACTATGTTTCGTTCTTCAATTTTACCAAAAACTCTAGAAAACATTTTAATTGCTAAATGTTATGAGGAAACTAATTGTTATGACAGGAAATTTTCCAAAGATTTTTTGGCTTAGCCAAAAAATGCACTCTAAATTCATTGCAATACTTTTTTTGTGTAACATTAAGTTCTTGTTTTATGTTTCCTAATAAATTTTTTAGTTACTACTTAATTGAGATTTACTAATGTAAGTACAATTTCCTTTTTTCTATTTGTATAAATTGTTATTTTTTTAATATCAAAGCATGATATTAATTCTTCGTGTTCTGAATTTTGGAGAAATCTTCTGAATTTTTATCTTTAGAGGTTGGCAGGTATGGTGTGCCCAAAGTGGCACACTGATTGAATAGAGCTTCGAAAAGTGTCCTGAAACGAGCATTGTAGTCAATGAACTGACCGATGAGATGCGGAGAAGCAAGGAATACAGACTCTCAGTTGTCCTAGCTTATTGGTGAGCCCAGTCTGGGCACACCTAGGGTTTGTTTTTTGATTTTAGGCAAGATTTCAAGATAAAAATTTAAAACTAATATAGAATAAGGAGATTAGCATACAGCCAAAAACATAACATAGAAATTTCTTATCAAAGAATTCCTTTTATACTCTAAAAAAATCTGGAAGATTTCTTTGAAAAATGAGGGTCTTAAAAAACTAAACATGGCTAAAATATATGGAGTGGTTTGTGTTGAGCTGCCATTTTCCCCGATTAACAGTTTGGTAATAACATGGTTGGGAGGAAGAATTATTGGAAATCGAAAATTTCTACTATGGTTTCTCTGAGAGATCTTTCTCATCCACAAAAGGTCGCAATGATACGATTGTTTTGCCTTCATGAGATTCAAAACTTTCTTTTTCATATTCTGCAGCAGTAATATTACTGAAAATATGCTCTTTCGGTAAATTTCTGGCATTTTTGCAGAATCGTTTTATCCAAGCTACCATCCTTACTATATTTTTATATCAAGAATATCTGTTGTAGAATAAATCCCTTATATTTATAACGTTGGGTAGCTGTTATGACACATTTTCTTTTCTCCGAATTTATTACAGATTCGTCGGGTTGCACTAGTTCATAATAAGTGTCAATCCTTAAGTTTTACTTCAGCCATTCTGGCCCGTTCCACCACTGAGCCTTCACTAATTGTCGTATTGTACATCCTCTTGAAACCGTATCTGCTGGGTTCTGTGAACCTGATACCAATCATTTATGCTACTTAGTTTTCTAATTTCATTTACTCTATTGGCCACGAATGCAGCCCAAACAGCTTCTCGTTTAATCCAACAGAGAGCATTGCTGGAATCTGTCCAGTAAAAAGTTTTAATATCCGTTAAATATAAGGCTCTTCTTACCACTGCAGCTAGTCGAGCACCAATTCGGCAAGCGAGGTATTGTTGTCACTCTCATTGGAGCTATTATGGACTTAGGTTGCACTAACTGACAATGTACACCTTGATTATTTTCTATTCTAATAAATATGCATGTTGCATAGTAACATTATGATGTCATTACATAATACGTGCAGACTCCATTTATCAGGTTCATAAATTTTAGAGCGTTTCGCAATCCAACGAGGAATTTTAATATCTTTCAATTTAACAATTTGACTATGCCATAAATTAAACTTTGAAATCTTCTCTGGCACTTCTTGATCCCACGAGCATTTCGGCAGCAGTATCAAAGGACAAGAGAATCCAATCGGGTCGAAAATCGCTTCTGCTAAGAATTAAATTTTTTTTTGTCACAGCTGAGAGTATTTTCCTTTACCTCGCATACAAGGCCCAGTACAGGAATACAATTTGTTGTATTTTCGCATGTCTTTAAAGAAGATCCAGTGTCTGAGATTAATCAAAGAGTATCATTTTTTCAGGTGTATTGTACTGCCAGTCCCGAAGCTCAAATTTAGCATCTGACATTATCCGTTTTGCCCAATTCATAAACTTCTCAACTTCTTCAAAACTGTCGAAACTGGTCATGCAATTATCGACGTAAAATGATTCTTTCAATTTCCTGGCTGTTTTTTGAGTTTCCTCCTCCACATTATCCGAGTGATATGCCATTAGTAGCACCTAATAAAAAAGGGCTTGAAGTTATTCCAAATGGTATTCTGCAATGTCTATAGATCACTTATTTGAATCACCGTCTTCATACTACAAGAACCTCAAATAAACTCTATCTTGTGAATTCAAATTTATTTGCAAAAAGACTTTATGTATATCAGCTGTTACTCCATATCCTTTTAATCGAAATCGTAAAAATATAGAAGGTATCAGTTCTAACAGATTGTGACCCTTTTCTGAGCAAGAATTGAGAGAAACAAAATTCTTTTCATGTGCTGAAGCGTCGAATACTGGTCTATTTTGGTAGTGGAAGAATGCTTTATTATTGAATGATGCGGTAAATATAGTCCGACTTGATCTTGCAATGGAGCTTCTTCTGTAATACCTTGTAGAATCCGGTCCTTAAAAACTTCTCGATAATCATTCAAGTGACCGTTAACAACAAGTTTACGAACAGTAGTTAAGAGTCTTTTTTCAGAGAGTTTTCAACAATTAGAAATCTATCAAAAGTTCTAATAATAAAAATGCCATCAAAAGTTCTAATTTGTTTGTTGAAATACCTTTGTCAGCTGAGTCTTTCTTTCCCATATCCTTAAAATATGATTGGGTAAACTAGGCTCCAACAAGAGAATACAGCATAGTGGCATATTTCTCGGTTGTAACCTCTAAACTTTCTAATGAACGTAAATGCGTTTCTATTTTATCAGACAGATTAAATTTTATTCGCAGAATTACTACTATTTTTCATCACTAAACAGTAATTCCCTCACATAAACTTTAACCAAAAGATCGTCTCTTTCAAATATTCGATAGCTTTATTATAGTTTTCAGAAGCAGGTGGAAAACTCTCTACAAGATCTCTAGCTTTAGATCCAGTTTCCGTACATTTTACTAAATACTGATATCTATCTTCGGGGTCAATTTCCTGATCTTCATAAATTTTTCTAAACTGCCCCCAAAATCCCAACTATTCTTTTGTCTCGGTATTAAACTTTCTTAATTGAATTTTAGGAAGTTTAAATTTCCTTTTAATAGCTTCATTTTTATCTTTAGGTAAAATATTTTATCTTTCACTAAAGTTCTGATCAAGTCTGGTTACTTTCGTTTTAAAATATATAAATTTATCATTGTATAATTCACTGGTTTTGATTTCTATTTCAAATTCTTCATTAGAACACCTGGTATCTTTACTATTCAATAACTAATACCTGTTTATCCAAAGTATTTATCTTTTGCAAAACAATTCAGGCTCTTGCATGACTGTCTCTGTCTGTTAACACATACTGCAATTTAACTGTACCCATTCCCAAAGTAGTTAGCTTTTTTTTTATCTTTCTACAAGAACAAAATTTAAATCTCTAAGATTTAAAATGTGATAAACTTTCCTCGGTTATAGTAAATATTGTTCCTTTTATTTAGACCATAAATGCTTGAAACGGCTTGACTGGTAGTTTCCTTCTTGTTAGTCTTAATGGTCTGTTATTTAAAATGCATTCTACTTCACTTGATTATTGTTCATTCCTCATTTGAGAATAAAAGCTTTTCCTAACATTTTCTTGAGTGGTTCCTTAGTATTCTTCATCATGCATTCCCAGAACCCACCCCACCGTGGAGTACGCTCAAGGATGAACTTCCAAGTTTAAATATTATGAAGCCTTTCAGTGTTGGATCTATAATAATCCTTTTAAACCCTTTGAGTATTTCACTTCGAGTTGCGAAAAGATTTTGCGTTATCTGAAGAGATCACTTTGCAGCTTTCTCTTCCAGATAGAAAACGTTGAAGAGATAAAACGTTTTGTTGACATGTCTGAGACGGACGTCATTATGCTCTACTCGCGTAACTGCACGCGTAAATAGAACAATGTATACATTTTTAACGTCTCTCATTCAGCTTTAATGATGATTGCTCCAGTAAAATCAGTTCCTACTAGTGTTGAAAGGAGAACTTTCAACTACAGGATCTTGACAATACGGTATCTGGCAGATTTCACTGCGTACATCCTACAGGTAATGCAGGTAGCTATAACTACCTATCTGCTTCTAGGTATTCAAATATTATTCCTGACTGTGGACAGTCTTGTCGTAACTCATGAATGCAATTATTTTATGCTTTCAATAAATATCACTCGTTCTGTGAAATAGATTTTTGGCAGTATAATTATAGAATGTTTGCCATCATATATTAATTTTGCTTGTTCCAATTGAATTCAGACACGCAAGATACATCTATTGTCCAAGTATGGTGCTAAAATGGAAAGCTTCGAATCAATTGTTATTGGATTATTCCCTAGGTTTTGAATCTCCGAAGAATAATCACTCTCTGCACTTCTTTATCCGATATTAAATTATCGGAAAGCAAGAATGATATCCAGGATTTAGGTTTGGGCGTTTTTCTAAGCGATCGTTTAACGATAGCCTTGCTGTTTCGTAAGTGCTACAGTTAAATAGTATTCAAATTGAGTACTTTTTCTATCTTTATGGACCGCTGCTCGAAATGACATCAAATATCCTTTTCTTGTAGCCTCATACTTTTCAATTTCATATTTTGTATTTAATATTTAATTATATCCATGAATTGTTCTCTTACAAAGCTATGATTTATTAATTGTCTACTCTTTCAAACTGTGTTTTTGCTAAGCCAAAATTATTTCCCAAATTCTCTCGACTCTTTTTTTTCACAATAAACACGCTTCATACCTCCCATCTAAGTATCGCTAATCATCTATCCTCAAAACTGCTTAATAATTTGTTTATCCCACTCGCTCCGTTTAAACTCGCAGTTAGTAACTCCTAAACTTTTCACTTTCCACAGCTGACTAATCTGTTCCGATAATTTTCCTCCTCTATTGTAGCATTCGAGAGTATCAGTACTCTTATACCCGAGAACCTCTGTGAACGAGAGTAGAGTAGAATGTAATGTAACTGCGTAAATAGCGCATCGCTGCTGTCTTATGAGTTATTTAGAAATAAATGTTTGTGCCGTGAACTAGTCTGTTTTGGTTGCGTCATGCACTTCACTGAACCCACAGCGCTAGACACATCTATCGAATCTATTTGTATAAACAAATTGTTGAATTTTTCTTTGATGAGCTTAGCTTCTTATTTTCTCCCGCCCTACTCTGCCACTCAATGCCTAACCGAATATACTTCCATACAGTACTAAACATTCAGTCAAACGATGCGTTTTCTCAGTTGAAATATGGCTATTTTTGAACGAATGTTTTTGATTATCGTTGACGCACATTCTAAATGGTTAGAAGTGTATACCTTAAAGTCAGCAAATTCCTTTCAGACAATTGAATGTTTGAGAGACTGTTTTGCAAGATACGGACTGCCTTCAGTAGTAGTGAGTGACAATGGTCCTCAGTTCACACCGGCGGAATTTGAAACTTTTATAAGGAATAATGGAATTAAACACAAAACGTGTGCTCCATTTAAACCGGCAGTAACGGGCAAGCAGAGCGGTACGTTTACATAGTTAAACAAGCATTACGTGCAATGCAAGGTTATCCAGGAAATATTAAGCAAAAACTTGCCATATTCCTCATGAATTATAGAAAGGCACCGAACATGACAACTTTGTTAAGTCCAGCAATGTTATTCTTAAAAAGAGAAATTAGAACTCAAATTGATTTAGTTGTTCCAAATCTCAAACGAAGAGTGGAAGAACGCATCCGAAGGAATACTTACGATTTCAAAGACAAAATTTTGAAATCGGAGAAAAGGTTGCCATTCGGGATTATAGATCGGCAAATTCTCGATAGAAAATTGGCAGAGTGACAAATAAGGATGGAGCGCTGCATTATACCATTGACGTTCAAGGAACTTTACTGCGCCGGTACGTCGATCAGATCAGATCGGTAGGGAGCGAGGTTCCGTCTGCACTGATAATCTATGAACCTCGTATGGCTGCTACTTCAGATGGAAACGTGAAGCCACAGGCTCCGGACAAGGACATTGAACAAGGAAGTGAAGCTGTGCATACTTCAGCCGGACTTGAAACATCGTCAGTTCCAAGGAAAACTGAGCCCGTCATTCCAGTGGATCCTGATAAAGAGTTGCAGCAACCTCAGCCAGGACTTAGACGATCTTCGCGCATCCGCAAAGCTTCTCAGAGATTAAATCTCTAAATAAGTGGGGTGGGATGTAGCATCTGATTTCGAAAGTATCAGTGCTCTTATACCCAAGAACCTCTGTGAACGAGAGTAGAGTAGAATGTAACTGCGTAAATAGCGCATCGCTGCTGTCTTATGAGTTAGTTAGAAATAAATGTTTGTGCCGTGAACTAGTTTTGGTTCTAGTCTGTTTTGGTTGCGTCATGCACTTCAATGAAACCACACCGCTAGACACAAAAAGTTGGCGACGAGGCTGTGCGAGAAGAAAATCGTTCCCGACTTGGCGCACTCGGTTACATGCGTAAAAAGTAGTGGCAAAACCGAAACTTGGATTTAGGGGATTACCCGAAACCTGCAAAAGGTAGGAAAGTTATTTGATTTTTATTTTGAAAGGATGGAGAAGTTAATTGAAGAATTAATAAAGCAAAATGAAGCTTTAATGGTCGCATTGCAAGAGAAATCGGAACATAAACAGGACAAAATTTCTGTTTTTTTGATAAGTTCGATAAAACGGTAGAAAATTTTGATTCGTTCATAGAACGATTTGAGGCTTTTTTGGACATTCAAAATGTTTCAGAGGCAAAACGTGGGAAAGTTCTGATCTCAAGCTTGAGTGCGAAATTGTATAATTTGTTGAAAAATTTACTCTCTCCGGATAATCCTTCAGATAAAAATTTTACCGAACTAAAAAAGGTTCTAAAGGATCATTTAAATCCTAAAGCTTTAATAATACCTTGTCGGCACATGCTTATTAATAGAAAACAGCATGAGGGGGAATCAATTAGTAGTTATGTCACTGAATTACGCTCGTTAGCGATTCCTTGTGAATATAAAGAGGATATGTTAAATACCATGTTAAGGGATGTTTTCGTTAGCGGTCTACGAGATCGTAATATCTTAGATCGATTATTTCAGGAAGATGATACCGATTTAGAGAAAACATTAAAGATAGCCTTGGCGATGAAAAAGGCGGTTAAGGGTGCAAATGAGATTATAGGAAATTCAGTAGAACTGAAGGTACTTAAAACCAAGAAAAATGAGTCCAAACCGCGGAAACAAAACTTGGTTGCTAAGAATAATAAAGGTAAAAATGAAACTTGCTCGCGTTGCTTAGGAGCAAATCACAATAAAAACAACTGTAGATTTGCAACAAGTGAATGCCGCTTTTGTAAAAAAATTGGACATATCGAAAAGGCGTGTTATTTGTCTAGGAAAAACCGACAGGTTAAACAAAAGAAAGTTGAGGCAAATAATGACTATGATTCGAAAAATAAGGTCCCCATCTATGGATTTAACTCCAGGACGCACATGTTAAGAGAGGAAGAGCCAAAAAGACCTCCAATAATGCTTCAAGTTAAAATTGAAAACAAACCAGTTAGCATGGAACTTGATACTGGGGGAACAGTTTCGGTAATGTCTATAAATAAATTTAGAAAAATTTCCAATAAAAAGATTCAGCCTACAAATTTAGTTTTTAAAATTTACAGGGGTGATAAGGTGGTACCTTTAGGATATATTCCTGTTAAAGTTGAATACCAAGGTCAAAAATTAGTTTTAAATCTATACATTGTGAAGGAAAATTTGGACACAATCTTCGGCCGGGAATGGGTGTATAAAATCAATCTCGATTGGAATGCCATCAAAACATTGAAAACTTCTAGTGAATTGAATAATATGATTTCTTTTTGAATTCCCCTCCTCCAACACCTCCTTCTTCCTCCACCAATGATTGTTGATATTGTTGCATTTTCAATTCCCCTCCTCCAAATCTTGTCGATTGTCGTTATTTTGTAATTCCCTTCTTCCAACATGTTCTGAGACAAGGGGCCATCGCTTTTTTAGGTATCGTATCAGTAAAATAAAACAACAGATGAAAACTATGAAAAATAGACTAAAACCTCCAAACATAATCCAACCAGTATAAAATATCTCTATTGCTGTTTCCTTTATTGCAGGTTTCATAGCCAGCCTTCGAAGACTTTCGGCTTTCGCACGAATCAAATGTTGCTTAAAATCCTTAAAAGTCGGGTAACGGTGAAAAAAGTCCTTGTAAGGAATATAGTCGTTCGGAAAACCGAGTTTCGGGAGGTCTTTTGCAAAAGCTTCATATTCGTTGATGGGAAATTTCCAAAAATAATTTGGGCGCTTTGTTGGGATTGTAGTTTTCACCTTCGAATGTGGAATGTTAGTGGTTATGGTATCTGATATTGAGCCTCTTTCAGTAGATTCGAAATTTGGAAATAACCTTGGAAATGACTTTATTCTTTGGATAGGTTCTGAAATAGTTAGAGGAGAGGAACCAGCAACAAAATGTAGATCTGGAATTCGTGTGAAAAGGTTTAAAACATATTTACTATATTATATATCTATATTATATTTATATTATATATCTAATTTATATATATATACATACTTAAGTAAATTTACGGATTAACCACTTCACCGGCGAGCAAAACTTCTATATTTTGTACCATTTTTCTCTTCCAAAGGTAAACATTTTGTGTCTGAAATTTAGCTCAGTTAAGGAGAGAAATATTTCCTTCCCCCTTCCACTACCTGTGAGGTCTATTGAGAAATTCTATTGAAATGAACCTGAACCCCGTACTTGTCACACTCAAGGACGTCAGTGACAACCCCATAAAGGGACCATCGAACACAAAAGCTGGTACCTCGTAGAGGAGATATTATCAGCTTTGACCACACTACCATTTAACTATTTAAGAAAATTAAATAATCATAATTACCATAATCATATTTGATTAATAATTGATTTATAAGAATTAACTTAATATAAAAAGTTTAAATTTAATAAATAAATTATTAACCAATAATGAAGACATTTATTAATTAATCATGTTGCTTTTATTTACATTTTTAGGTACATGCACAATATAAAATCTAGATCAAATTACTGTCGGAAGAAGTACTCATAGAAAATAAATCTAAAAGTGCAAAATAAGCGCAATTAAATACAAAATAGAGTAACAAAATATCCGAAGGTTTTTCAGATTTTAACGATCGTTCCAAAAGGGGTTTGTTAAGGTATTTTAACGCTCTCGCTGATTCCTTAATCTGCTATTGCACTCACTCAATCCATTTTTGTTTGCTAACCCATTTTTTGTTTGTCCTCTTAGCTTTATTAATAAGCATCGCTTTCATCGCACATACAGTTCAACAGCAAAATCACTTTTTTAAAAGCAGCCTACTTTTAGAATTCCGATACAATGTTAAAAGCTGCTATACATTTTTATATTCTATTCAGTCTTTTCTCATTTCAAAATATTAGTGTTCAGTTTTCTTAGTAAGATAGCTTACAGATTTTTTTTTTTTTTTTTTTTTTTTTTTTTTTTGTCTTTTTAATACTAACTTTTCGTATGTTAACTTTATTCATCAAATATAAATTTTCGCTACATAAATTCTATTCAGCAGCAAAATCATAGCATATCTGATACTGAAAGACATATATCTTACATCTTTTTCCGAATGGCAACAGTCTGGCGAGTTGGAGATAAAAATGTTTTATTTAGCCACTGCTTGTTTTCAATTAATTGAAAATGAATTAGAGTTTTACAAAATATGAAAAACTAATAAAACAAATTCGAAATTCAAAATCCGCGATTTCAGGTGCACATGTTCGCGTGAAGGATTGCTTTATTCAAAATTTGATGGCTCTGTGTAACATCGTTTTTTCACAATCCATGCAAATTCTTCAATATTTAATTTCTTTAGAAATGATGCAAAGAAATAGCATATTTTGCGGCAACAATCTGAAAAGTGAAACGGTCATCTAAAGTGATTCGACGCAATAAAGTGATTCAAAGCAAAAATTCCGAAACGAGACTAATAGCTCTTTTGGGCTAATAAATTTAGATTAAAAAAAAGTCTAATATGTATTAAAAAAAAGAGCAAATAAAATAACATGCAAAATGATAAATCCCAGATTGTGGATAACATCAAGTGATTAGAAGTCTTGTGGAAATCAAACTAAAACGATAGCTTGTGCAGCCTGATTTGAAAAGCGACCAGAGCCTGTTTTTTGCAGATGCAAGAATTTTTCTTTTTACTTTTTGCTTTTCCACAAGCAAAAAGATTCTAATCTTTCGATTTTATTCTTATTCTGGGATTATTAATTTTAATATGAGTTTATTTGCTGTTAGACATCTTTTTGTTTATATTTATTTACTCTATTTTTAATTATTTAATTGTACTTATGTACTTATTTATCACTTTTATATTAATCCTCTGCCCTCTTATTTCTCTTCTCAAGAGATATTAACCACTCTTTGCTGTAGTCCTAATAAAGAAGACTTAGACGCTCCAGAAGGATTAAAAAAAATTTTTTTTATTATTATGGATACAAGAAGTAGTCATTTTAGTTCCCTCTCTACAAGTTTTCCAACTATTTTTTTTTTTTTTTTTTTTTTTCTGAAATAATAACCAAAGAAGAATAAATTAAGATTTATTCTTTCCAAAAATAAGTTAAACTATTGACCAAAAAATGAAAACATCTCGTTTATTTTTGTGAGCCCACCAGCAACTGAGCGGTAAACTCGCTGAAAACTGGTAGTTTAGTCTGGGGTTCGAATCCCTGCGGAGAGGCTGGCTGCATGGGCGCTTTCGTTGTTTTCCAATTTGTAACATGTATACAAGCCAGTTTCCCTTACATAGGCCTCTACGAAGGCATCCCTCCTCTTATGCAGATAGCCCTCGAATGCTTTGCCGTATACATCTAAACCAAACCGAAATACTTTGGGGGAATGAACAAAAAGAAGAATAAAAAAAAAAAAAAAAAAAAACTGATGTGAACACCACAAGACGGCTTATTTACATCATACATATTTTTTCTGCGTTTCATTTAAACTTATTTTCTCGAATTATTCTAATTAACCGATCCCTCATGCAAGTTGAAAATGAGACGAAAAATAGCACTGAATATCACGGGAAATTTTTGTCGTGCAGATGTCAAGCTTCTTGTAACTTTTTTTTTTTTTTTCATAACGAGTACAGAACTAGCCTAAATAGGCATGGGAACTTGAAGAACACATTGAAAGATAGATTTCAATATTTATCCAAATACTTTTTTTTCTTTTAATTTGACATTGTCAAAACATGCATATTTTCATCATTTATAATACTTTCATAATTGGATATACATGACTACCACCAAAGATTGAAAAAATAAAATAAAAGCCGTGTAAAAACATTTAAGCTGGTAAGGGGCACTATATATATATATATTTGGTACTGCCGATTGCAATAAAAAAGAGAAGTGCACAACTAGATGTTATAGCTGCCCAACATACAAAATTTCATTGTTATAGGACTAATCGTTTTTGAGTTATGCGAGATACATACATACGTATGTACGTACCATACAGATGTCAGGAAAAAAAATCTATTTTGAATCTATTTTACTGTTTAACCACCCATTTAAGAAAAAATGACTTCTTTATTCTGTCCGTACGCACAGTTGGAAAAGGATTGTGAAAATGGATTTGGGAACGGGCAAAATGGATATTTCCGATGAAATATGAACCCCAAAAATTTTCGCGCTTATAAACTTCCTTTACTTCTCACAGTAATAAAATAAAACAAAAGCGAATACAATCACTTCAACTAAAAAACAGCCAAATAACATGAAAAAGTGGTACGTTTTCAAAGTGAATTCATTTCTCTACATTCAAAAAGTTAAAAAAAAAAAAAAAATCTTCAAGGAATCAAAATTAAAACAGAAAATATTTTATTTATACTAAGTTAATCATGAAGGGGTAAGGGAATTATTTCTATGCGAAATTCTTATTACTTCAGAAAGAGTTCAGAGTATACAGTGTATGTACTCAAAAAAAAAAAAAAAAAAAAAAAAAAGGCCACGTTCGGATTTGAAAGGATAGCATTTAAAACCTTCAGAGTTGTTTGTCAGTTAATGGGAAGGTGTGTGAATTGTTGTGCATCTCTCGAAATCTGTGTTAAGGGGGATTATTCCCTCGGAAAAAGCGATCCCCCGTCGTTTGCTTTTCAGGTACAATCTGTGGAGTGAGTCTGGTCAATTAAGCCATCAATCACTTCTTTTCCTTTTCGACTGGTACTGAGGGGTAGGAAAAATAAGAAGCGTCGAATCTCCCTCGGGGGTCACGGTTCATGCCAAATTTCACCTCGACGATAGTCTGCCGTCGCTGACGGTTAAATAAACATTTCAAACTGACGATACTCTATCGGGGCAAACGGTGAAGTGGTTAAGATAAAAATCTAACATACATCTTGCATCTATTGACGATAATATATTTAATAGTGAGCATTAAGTACAAATGTGAGTGTTTGAAGTCTGTCGTTTTAAAGCAAACCTTAGAGTTTCTGCGTTCGAAACAAATTTATTCATATGCTGAAAGAGAGAACAGAACTTTCCATCGTTTTGCTATTACGATGGACTAAGAAATTTGCATTGGCATGAGCACTAATGGGTCGCTAATCCAATTTGCATTGGATTAGCGACCCTCTTCCTCTTTAAAAGTTGGTACAAATTAATGATTGCGAATTTCAAATCTGAAATACTTAGCATTTTATAAGTCACTATATCCAAATTTGTTAATTTTTTTGCATGCATTGTTGAATATTCGGTCAGGCAAGAGTGTCGGACCAAAATGCCTGCAACTTTTGATTGCTGTTCCTTATCATCTGGTTGTATTTACTGATCTGTTGTCATTAGATGTCATCTCTAAATACTAGACACATTCTGAACAAAAATAAAATAAAGGACAGCTTTGTATCTCCCCTTCTACTACTCTGATTGACAAATTTATTTTGCGTTTTTCATGTCTCCAATGCACAACTTACGATATTTATTAGATTTATATGTAGTATTATTTTAATAGAGGTATTGCGGCACATAATCCGACTTTTTCAAGAATTTCTCATCTATTCTTTTTCATATTTTCAATCAACAATTCAAATTATGCCTAAATATTAATTTTTCTAAACTTTGGTGAAAACCTTACCGAGCAGCTTATAAATTTCGTTTGGCGCGAATTATTGTGTTTTAGTTTGCGCCAAGAATAATTCATTTGGGGAAATTCTTAATTTGTGGTAAGCAATTTTGCTGTCCTTCTCCTTATGCACAAGCTGAAAAAATGGGCCATCGTTGATTGATTCAAATAATTTTAACAAAGGCCGTAAACCACATTTGGCGTTAACAGTGTTTATAATAAACACACCAAAGTTCGAAACGCGGCTTTATATAAATATGCGTACAGCCTGGGAAATTTTGAATAAAAGACAGTAATGTTTTGTGGGTATACCTAGAAATGCATCTATTCCCAAGCAGCACCGGAACGTTCCGAAAACGTTCAGAGTCCGTGTCATACCGTTCTATAACGGTGTTAGGTGTATTTAGAACGTTCTACATAACGTGCTAAAGTGGTGCGTGTAACAACCGTGTATTTAATACGTACATTTCGACGTACAACAATCGTGTTTTTTGAAACGTTCCCAGATTGAGTTATAAAATACGTTCGACATAACGTGCTAAAGTTGTTTATGTTAGAACCGTATTCTTAGGACGTACATTTCAACGTAAAATACTGGTACTTTCCGAAACGTTCTCAACATGTGCTAGAAAATACGTTCCAAACGACGTGCTAAAGCGGTGCGTATTATAACCGTGTTCTTAAAACGCACATTTCAACGTACAATCCTGGTACATTTCGAAACGTTCTCAACATGTACTGGGAAAAACGTTCTAAATTACGTGCTAAAACGGTGCGTATTATAACCGTGTTCTTAGGACGTATATTTCAACGTACAACACTGGTACTTTTCGAAATGTTCTCAACATGTGCTGGAAAATACGTACTAAACGACGTGCTAAAGCGGTGCGTATTATAACCGTGTTCTTAAAACGCACATTTCAACGTACAATCCTGGTACATTTCGAAACGTTCTCAACATGTACTGGGAAAAACGTTCTAAATTACGTGCTAAAACGGTGCGTAATATAACCGCGTTCTTAGGACGTATATTTCAACGTACAACACTGGTACTTTTCGAAACGTTCTAAACATGTGCTAGAAAATACCTTCTAAACGACGTGCTAAAGCGGAGCGTATTATAACCGTGTTCTTAAAACGCACATTTCAACGTATAATCCTGGTACATTTCGAAACGTTCTCAACATGTACTGGGAAAAACGTTCTAAATTACGTGCTAAAACGGTGTGTATTATAACCGTGTTCTTAGGACGTATATTTCAACGTACAACACTGGTACTTTTCGAAATGTTCTCAACATGTGCTAGAAAATACGTTCTAAACGACGTGCTAAAGCGGTGAGTATTATAACCGTGTTTTTAAAACGTACATTTCAACGTACAATCCTGGTACATTTCGAAACGTTCTCAACATGTACTGGGAAAAACGTTCTAAATTACGTGCTAAAACGGTGCGTATTATCACCGTGTTTTTAGGACGTATATTTCAACGTACATTCTGGTACTTTTCGAAACGTTCTCAACATGTGCTATGAAAAACGTTCTAAACGACGTGCTAAAGAGGTGCGCATTATAACAGTGTTCTCAGAACACATATTTCAACGTAAAACACTTATACTTTTTGGAACGTTCTGATCATGTGCTGAAGTGCGTTCTACAGGACGTGGTAAAGCTGTGCGTATTATAACCGTGTCCTTCGGACATGCATTTTAAAGTACAATACTGGTTTTTTCGAAACGTTCCCAGACATACTATAAAGTACGTTCTGCATGATGTGCTGAAGAAGTGTGTGTTACAATTATATTCTTATAACGTACATTTAGAAATACAATACTGGTATTTTTCAAAACGTTCTCAGCATGTGCTATAGGCCCCCAGCGGCCGAGCGGTAAACTCGCTGGATACTGTTAGTTCGGTCCGAGGTTCGATTCCCGCGAACGGGCTGGCTGCATGGCGCTTTCGTGGTTTTCCCATGTGTAACGTGTATACGAGCCAATTTTCCTTAGGAAGCCCTTCAGGAAGGCATCTCCCTTCCGTGTAGTGCCTAAGAGCGAAGCACGTTAATAAAAAAAAATGTGGTATAAATTACTTTATACATGACACGCTAAAGCTAATTACACTGTGTTTCTTAGGATGTTCTTTTCAGAGCATCCATTGGCAATTTTCGGATGGCTCACTGCATGCTATCAAGCGCATTCTACATGACGTGCTTGTTACACCTGTATTTTTCTGTACATTTTAATATATAAAACTGCCGTGTTGTACCATGTTTCTTCGTTAAAACATTTGGAGCGTGTGCTATAAAGTACATGCTACTCACATTACAATTATACTAATTACCTAGGTTTAAGGCAACCGTCAAATTATTCATTTTTCATAAATACTTCAATATCTTTTATTTTGCCGCAGTATTAGTTATAGAAAATATTTTCATTATATATGTACTGTAAAGACAGTTCGTAAGGCTTGTATTTCAAAAATAGATAAAATAATGTTTCTTAAAAACTGTATTCTACTTATTAAATGTAAGT
This sequence comes from Stegodyphus dumicola, assembly GCF_044657685.1. Classification (NCBI taxonomy): domain Eukaryota; kingdom Metazoa; phylum Arthropoda; class Arachnida; order Araneae; family Eresidae; genus Stegodyphus; species Stegodyphus dumicola. Next base: position 57,058,967 of record NC_140770.1, on the reverse strand, counting down.
TATTTAGAATTTCAAAAAAAAAAAAAAAAAAAAAAAAAAAAAAATAAATAAATAAAAGTTCCTGCATATTTTTTCAGATGAAATTATGTCGATTTTTTTTGGGGTTTTTTTTTTTTTTTTTTTTTTTATTTCGCATTAATCATTTGTGTTTGCAGTACATTCATGAAACGTGTCATGAACTTTCTACTAGAACAACCATGTGAATATTATGTAGCTTTCTATGTGCAATATTGGTATCTTCCATAACATTTGGACATGGGGTAAAAAAACTACATGTTATTCGCGTTACAAATGCGATTGTACATATTTAGAATAGCAACAGAATTATGATGATGTTAGGACACGTTTGCGAGCGTGCTAATTTTTTTCCCTAAAATGCACGAATTATTCGTATTGTAGGTGTTAAATGTCGTTGGTGATGAACTGTTTCTTTCAAGTGAAAGAAGAGAAAAGTCACTTAATGATTTTTATTTAAGAAAATTGTTTTATAAATTTTATTAATTTTACAAACATGTAAACACGTATACAATAATAATAATAATAATAATAATACACGTATACAATAATTTTAATAATAATAATAAGGATACAAATTTGGGGCGACAAAATCCGCTTTTTTGCTTGAACATTTTCCATGTTTCTCACCGCCTAAAACAGGCGTCATAAAGAGGATATTTGTCAGGCACACAGACCAAAATCTCTCGCGAACCCCCACCTTCACATATTGCAACAATCTATGATATTGTACAAGATTTACAATAAAGCAGAGTGATGCTATGCACAATTTAGGATAAAAAATGAGTCAATTGAAAATCAAACTTATTTTCGAGCGCATGTAAAATAATTAACAACACATGGACCCGAACTCCTTAATTAATTACTTATCAAGGGGCCTCGAGGGCCATAAGTAATTGATCTGCGCATTACCGAATATCAGTTATAGTGTGAACTGAAAAGTGAATGACATCAGTAGAAGACCATTAGATAACAAAGCATTAGCAAATGCCAACAATCTTATCTAGTAATGCGCTAATGCTTAATTGCGTTTCTTTGAAAAAAATGAAAAGGCCTTGGGATTATTGCAAGATTTGGATACCTAAATACGCCACAAATGGAATCCCTTCTGAGTGATCACCAAATGAGTCATTTGTCCACTATTACGTTTTTACAGAAAAATAAAAAATTGAAAATTAGGCAGCATAAGAAATTTATGAATTCAAAATATCTTGATATTTTACACTTGTTATCCATTTTCATAGACATGAAAAAAGAAGAGTATGAAAAAAAAATAGTTTTTTCAACAGCATTTTAATTTCATACTCTATATATTTGTTGCTTTAATTTTTTCCCTGTTTAAAAACTTTGCGAATTGGGAAAATTTAATCCTGTTAGTTTTCGCAAATTTAAATAATTTAATCATTATTCGGAAGATCACATATATGAAGCTGAAATTTATCAATGATTTTTAATCACATGCGAGAAATTTATGTATATCTGCATCGAAACTGTTACGAATATTATTAAGCTGTAGATTTTCAAATGAATTTATATAGTTCCTTTTATATAAATTTGTCCTTTATTCATATCAACTTTTAACTCAGAATTTGATTTCCTGTATGAAAATCATGTCGTCCAATTAACTAGAAGCTATTTACATATTATTTCTGATATTTAGCAAAATATTCGTTGTTTTAATGAAAAGCAAATTTTATTTGCATTGCTCATCTATTGACAATAACATGTAAACAAAGTATTCTTGAAAACGCTTAACTTCTTGAACAATCGTGCGTGCAAAGCTTATGCACATTCGGTAAACATGGAAAATAATATTTTACTTTACTTCCAAAAGTTTTTTTCGCAGAAGTCTATGAGCAAATGTTTTTGATTTCCTTAAAATTTTTACCCTGTGACTATGACTCATTCTCGAGGATTCAAAGTTTTACACCGAACTTGGATGAAAGGCCTCAGGTTCCCGCTGCTTTTGACCATTCTCAAACTAGCTTTCAAGACATCGTGGGGCGCCAAGTGCCTCGCCTGTGGCCACGTCTGTTAACAATAAAACTGATCTTTCTGGTTACCGACCGCATTATTTTCTTTTCACGGAATACAATAATGTTTACGTCCATTCCCAAAATGTCAATATAAAACAGCAATTGGATCGTTTCAAGATATTCGATGATTAAGAACTTTAGGTTTTCTTTATAACACTGTGAAGTTCATCAATTCCAGATTTCTACAACTTTTCAATTAAATCTAAAAGTGCATTTTATTTCCCTTTATAACTATATCCTTTCAGTACTTACTCTTATTATTATTATCATCATCAAAGAACCGTTTTTTGTATACTGTTTATAAGAAACAGAAAATGTTTTACTTTTCACTTAGCACTGTTATCTCTGATGAAACAAAACTTGGTATGTACAAAATTTATTCACTTGTAGAGCAATAATCCCATTTAGCCTACAAATAAAAGATTTAAAGAACTACCCAGATTTTTCATTTCAGAATTTAATATCTAGTACCAAGTACTTTAGAACTTTGAATATTTGGAGTTATAAAATACTTGTTTCGTATCCGTAATTAGTTCAACAAAGTAAATAAATATTTTCTACATGCGCTAATCCAAACTTTAATTATGAAACAGAATATGCTCTTATTCAAGAATAATTTTATTTTAAATATGTGCATACTGCTCTACTTAGAAAAAAAAAATGAATGAAAATTTCAAATGAAGCGAGTTTCAAATGAAGCAACACAAAGCGAGTTATGTGTTTCTTCAACAAAAGAAAAATAGCTTTCTAGCAACATGGTGGTTAAAAAGAAGATTTTTCTCTAATAAACTGGCTAAAATAACGCTGATTATTGTTTAGAAACCAAACCTATATGTTCAAATATTTGATTACTATTATATAAATGTTCACATAGAATTAATTAAAATTTACCATAAAATATTTTAAGAATATTTATTGTTAAAATATCCACATAAAATTATCGCCCCCCCCCAAAAAAAAAAGAAAGAAAGAAAAGAGAAGAAAAACTTAACTTAAATGGTGCAGTGTAATAAAATCTATAAAGACTTTATATTTTTAATAAACGTGCACATATAAAATTTCAAATACACTCAAAAAATCCTTTTGCGACTACAGTATTTTAAATTGCTGCATACAATACGTCTGCATGCATATAACAGCATTCGAAACCTGTTAAACATTTGTATATCTTCTTTTGTAATAAAAAATTATGAGATTTTCATAAAAATTGCAATCTGATCCTGCAATATCCAACTTAATAGCTAATATGAGTTTAAACTGAAGGCATTCTGTACCATTTAAATTATACATGGCCATAAAAATTTTAACTTAAATGACATATGGTGCATTTAAATGATGTGTATAAGCATAAAAACTTTTTATTAACAGGGAAATTTATTATTTTCATAGTTATATGAATCTAATGATCGTTATAACGTCATTTCGCATCCTTAGAAAATGTCTTTGAGTATCAACGGTATATGAAAAGTAAACCAAATAATTCAATTGAAAATAAAATTCAAAGTAAAAATTGCACAATGTTATGGAAATAATGTTTAAAAAATATTATTCGTTTGTTCTATATTGCACGCTAGACGTAATTAACGTCAAAAAAAGTTGAATGTGATTTTAAGAGTGATGATGGGCGTTCTACTTTTGTTAGCATTATTTCGATATTTTGAAACTGTAACGTATCATGGAAAAATGTTCGCTGAATTACAATTTTATTTATTACCTGATCTTTGGATACCTTGCAGATTGCCGTGTACAGTCATATATGATGATGGAAAACATGGAAGGTAAAACATAGTCGGACACATGCATGAATTTTTCAGGAAAACACAGAAACTCGTTATATCTTGTTATGCTCATAGCAGGAATGAATTGCATTTTTTATTTATTCGTAAAAGGCAGGGATTTTTAATTTTATTTTCTGCATCTATGTAGCGCGAAAAATTCTGATAGTCATGTACAATTCACGCTGAAAACAATCTGCGAAACTAGTTGAGAAATGAGAACTGAAAGCTGTAGTCTCAAATTCCGGGCATTCGTAACTTAATATATTTTTAGGAATGGCCAGTCTTCATCAGTTATTTAGCCATTCCATCACCGAAAACTTTGCTGTGAGTGCGACCGATCTTCTGCCGTGAGAAAGGGAAAAGTTTCGTCGCAGTTTTGATGGAGAACACTCCGAGGGACTCTCACTTCTCTTTCCTAGCCAGCAAAACACTCGAGAAAACTTCCGTCTTATAAATGCTTCTTTAGAACTGGTAAGAACTTAAAAATATAATATATGTTTTAAAATATTTTAAGGAAAATTTTAAAAGAAATTCCATATGTTTCTGTGAGACATCTAGTTAAATAAATTGCAGTGTTTAGATTTTATTTATCTCTTACGATCTGGTCTAATACTTATTTTCATTGCAATAAAGTTAATAAAATAATTCAGCAGAAAGATTTGCAATTAGAAATCGCAATTTGCAGGAAGAAAGTGCCGAATTTGAAGAGTTCTTTTACTATGCTTCTATTCTATTTGGCTATGTAAAACAACGTAATTTTGAAAATTGTTGATACACAAAATATATTTCATAAGTAACTTCAATTTTTAATTTCAGAATAATAGGGTGAAGGATAATAAATTAGGTGATAATCTAAACATACTATAGAAATTGCAATTTAAAAGAGAAACCCCGTTAAGGGGCCCTATGATCCAGCTTGCGAAGACTACCAAAATTACTTAAACCGACCCTAACGATACGATATGTTTTACCTAATTGTGGAGAACAGTTTTTCCTGCTATTCTGTTTACATTATAAGATTTTTTCGAATACGTATTCGGAGGATTCGGAATTCGAATCCTGGTGAGAGTACTGCGGATTTCTTGTTTCGTGAGTTCTAAAAAGCTTTACAAGGGGCGCCCGAAATAAAAGATGGTAGACAACAATTCGTCACTACCAGGACTTTTCGACTGAGCCACCTCATACCTAGTCACCCTTAAAAGAGAAAGTATATAAGACTTCTTTTCCTCACGTGTTTCGTGTTTCCTGGATCGATTTAACCTAATGATGCTACGATACCGTAACTGATCCTGCTATTCTGTTACTTATATAATCGACTCAAAAATAGTAACCAATGACACAAATAACAGGATCATGTTCCGAAAATGTAAAGCAGGCGTTATTCACGGTGGTGTCAATAACGTTTTACAAGAACGTTCTGAATTATGCCTATCTGTTACACCTTTTATCCGTATAATCGCACGTCAATTACCGGTATTAACAGTTTCCATTACATGTAAAGACAGTATAAAAGTGTCTCATAGACGGTATAGTGGTTAGGGAAGCCTACTACCATACTGAAGGTCCCGGGTTCGAATCTCGGAGAAGACATGAACGTTTGTAAATGTATAGTGTCAGTGCGGCATGGCGGCACTCTAAATATGCGGCTACCCGAAAGTCATTTCGTGGGGATTGGTGGAAGGGGAGAGGAGTGAGATATCCCCGGGATGCTCTCTCTCAAAATTTGGGGTGGAAAATAGAAGTCCAACCTCTCTTCGGAATAAGCTCTGGCAACCATTGTTCCATGTAATATGGACACGACAACAACAACAAAGTATAAAAGTTTACGTAGTAGAGCACATTAAAACGTGTCACATGGACAGTGTATGTTCATGAAGGGTATCTTTTTTTATATGTTTAAGTATGATATTCATAAATGTCTCTTAAGAATAGTTTAATATATATAAATCAAATACGTATGTGCATTTATGGATTCTTTGAAATACTAATGTTTCTTTAAATATCATTATGATGTAATAAATAAAGATGTATGCTTTTTAATATTTCACAAGGCATTTAAAAAGAAAGCTAAGAAAAAGGATGCTTTCTCGCGAAGCATTCAGATGCAGAATTCAAAAACACACACGAACATGCCCAATAAATAAATAAATTAAATTAAACTCGGAAAAGGACACTCTAATACTTCTGTGTTAATAGATTTAAATTTCCTACTACCTTCCAATCATGAAGATCAGCTTAATTTCCAGATATATTGGACAAATTTCAAAATATTCGAATATACTTTTTAACCAACTTTTGTTTACTATCAGATATAAAATATTTCATCATAGTCGTGCCATGGTACGTTGATTTTTCTATGATAATTTTTCTAAAATTATAAAAACATTTGTTGATGTCGACGAGAATACGAAAATATGTTGGTTTTCTGCCATAATTATCTGATTAAATTTTGAAATTAAAGTAACTTTTGCAATGTGTGGAACTTACATCACTTGCAAGGAAAGCTGCTAGTTAAATTCTCGACTTAATGAAAAATTTTAAAATTAACACCTCTGTTTTTGATTAACTATTAAACTATTACCGTATAAAAACACTATAAAAGCCAAAACGTCTCTGCAGTGAATGTGTTGTAAATTGTAAAGTGCCTAGTAAAACATTTTTAATTTTTGGTCGATGGATTAATCAAAACAAAATGTTTTTTGTACGTTTACTTTTTTATCATCTCACTTGACTTATGGATCTGCACACAGTAGACTTTAGGCTGGAGCTCTTTCCGCTTCTCCATATGTTGTCCCACAGCACTATTTCTCTCAAGGACGAAATCACTTTTTTTCTCTCAAAGTACTCTCCCTCAAAGTATGCCCTGCGGTCCAAAAAACGTATGTAACCAATCAAATCCTGAAATTACTGACGTCCGGCTGACTCTGACCTCAGTCATTCTTAAAGAAGAACGTTTCGTTTGAGGTCATCAAGAACACCCCTAAAATTATTCCAGATCGAAGGGAAGTATTGATGTCTTTGTTTTATCCGCTCTACTAAAAGTGTAAGTATGCATATTTTCACATTTTTAATCGTATTTTTAATAATGAAAGTTTGCTAAAATTGTTTTGTATGTGTCTAAAATCTTCCAAATGCTATAATCATATTGATCTCAAACTTATCATAGCTGCCAACTCAAGTTTTCAACTCAGTCCCAGTTTTTCATCACATCTCAAGGTAAATTACCAAATCTCGAGATTTTAAAGTCTCGAAATTTAAATCTTTACTAGAGAAAATTTTTCCCAGCAAAAAAATGAAATTTATCAAAATAATGAAATTTTTAATTAGGCGAATTGTATTCGTCCACCTGTAATGATTTTCATAATAATTTTTCTTGTTAAACTTTATTTCACAAAACTGTATTTTTTTATTAATTTTATTGACCTTCATAAATTTTTCTTATCGTATTTCGTTTAATCTGAGTTGTTTTAATCTGCTGTAGACATCAGTAGATTTTTATGTGAAGATTTAGGCAATGTTTAATTAGTTAATTTTCGTGTTTAATTTTGTTTACTTTAGTACCTGGCATATTACTAATTTTATCTTGTGTTGTTATGTATGTTAATTATTAATTTCACATGCATCGTATATTTAAAAATACTTTGATAAATAAAAGCTTTGCTTCACTACTGAAGATTTCCTCAGCATAAAAAAGCGAGGAAATAAAAAAAATTAAATTAGTAAAGAGCATAAATTTTAGACTATCTAATAAAATGCTAATGCATCTTACATCAAAATTGAATTACAAGTACTATAGTAACCTGAACCATCATGCATCATAAACTGAATCAAAGCGAGTTTGGAATTTCTTTGAAATGGTATAACCTCGCAGTGTGAAAAACCTTTCATTTTTCTAGAGCAAACCCGTCTTTAAAGAAAATCTCCCGTCTTTTAAGATTTTCCAAGGCTGGAAACTATGATCTGCATGCATATACGATTGTGTTTATGGCTTTAGAAATACAATTTTTATACTATTCAAATGTAGTACTGGTATTTTATGCACGTACTGTTTTCATTAAATTGTAAAGAAAAATTAAAACACTAAGAGAATTAGATATCTTATATTTACACAAGCAATGAAATAGACATTTTTTATTATTTAGAGTTGAAAACTGAAATTTTGGCTAGTTTTTTTAACTTTTTGATAACTATTTTAGAGCAGTTTAAGTTCTCCAGCTAAAGCGGCAATAAATAAATAAACAAATAAATAAGTAAAAATTTTAACTTTCAATAAATCACTGGAACTGCACTGGAGCGATGTAAATGAAATATCTTCATCTCACATTGGTCTAAGACATTACGTACCAAGCGAATTTAGTCGTAAACCTAGAATACTTTAAGAAATACAGAGTTGGAAGGCAACTATGTTAGTTTCTTTATTTCTTTTATACACTAGGCCTGTTGTTATGAATTCAATTTTACCATCTGCTATGTACAACAACTTTCTTTTACTACATGTGGAAACTTTTATTTTAATAAAGCCTTCAGATATTGCTTTCTCTAATGATGCATTTGCAGAAAATGATTTTAGAGCTTTTAAACACAGTATTCGATTACATGGGAAAATTTTTATTTAATAATTTATTTAATAATGTATAATGTTCTATCTTTGATTCATTTAATAAATGATGTTTAAGTATTTGGGCCTCTTGACACTTTTTGTTGAAAACATTTGAACTTTTTGGAGGAACTGAAAAATATGCTTTGTGCTCTTTCAAAACCTTTGCAGCAGCTTGCACGCAGATATGCTTAACAAACACGTTTTGACGAAGAAAAGGAATCAATAAGTGAAATTAGCAAAATATATCGTTTCAACTCTCAGAATTTAAGATATCTGCTGACACTGGTGATAATTGTTGTTTATTTATAGACAAATCAGTTCTAATAATCAAATATCTGTTAGAAAATTCATCGGAAAAAGAAATTGTTTTTTTACAGATTTAATAAACAAAAAGAATTTTAGTCATCCTTTCAGTTCTCTAAATTTAGGTGTCATTATAGTTTCAGAACTATCAATAAATTTAGAATCTACATCAGTGGAATCTGTTAACTGTATATATATATGCTAGTGGCATATAGGGATTATTATGTTTGTTATCCATTATGTTTTTAATAAGGTGTACTAACAGAGTTCCCCTCACCTAGAAAATTTTAAACTGGCATGGAAAATACAAAATATATTCAGAAAGTCAGGGAGGAATTTTCCCAGAATGTCAGAAAGTTTGAGTTCGTATAAGACAAGCTTTTTAATATTGATAATTAACTACATATAAAGTAAGATTGCTTCCATTCAGTCTCAGAACATTTACGGATTTATTTCATTGCATTCACAGAAAATGGCATTTAGCGTTGTACATTTGCTAATGACCGATGAAGTGGCTGTCGTCCAAGCAAATGAGTGTCAGATGATAAAAAGGGACATGTAACTGGCCTTCGTATAAAGAAAGAAGTCACATGGAAAGAGCAATTCTGGAACACAGAGAACCAGATACATACTGAGAGAATTTTTATATTGTTATCCTGGGAGAATATTGTAAGTATTCTACAAATGATTTTTACGTCTGTTTTCCCATATTAATTTAATTGGTAGGAAGTTTTTCGAGAGCATGAAATTGAAATAATATGTTTTCTGAATTGAAACATTGAAATTTAAAAAAAAATGTTTTGATGCGTAGGAAAATGTATTAAGCATACTTTAATTTTTCTAAACAAATATTATTTATCCTTATTCTCTCTAATTAATTGTGCTCATATTATATCAGCTTATGTTTTAATAGTTTCGCTCCGAAATAAATCATATCTACATTCTTAATTACGGTTCATAGTAAGACTCTAATATTCAATATACTTTGCTAGTTTGTGAATTTTAATACAACCTCTTTAAAAACTTACCCATATATAAAATAATGGATGCTCAAAGGAAGACTGAAGGAGAGATTTTAGCCTGCGGATCCATATAAATGTCAAATTCAATTCCATTGAGTGAAGTCATGAATCAGGCTCCAGAATGTTAACACTGTGTTTAAATTTAATTAAAAAACGCCTATCTACATATTTTATTTACAAATCTGAATAAAAATATAATTTTCAATAATAAGATTTGAGTTTTCTATAAGAAATGTTAAAGTGATTAACGATTCTAAACAATAAATATGCTGTTGAGTTGAAAGATGAGACTGTATCTAATGAAAAATGTATGCATTTTTGTAGCTAATTATGCTACAGTTGAATTTAAGTCCAAAAACGGCTTTAAAGACATTGGATTTTAGATTCAGGTTCAGACTTTGAAACACCAAAACAGAAGCGAAAGAGGCCATTAACATTCTGATACATGTATATGTATCAGAATGCTAATTCTTCGGATGATAAATTAAATACAAAAAGAAACAAAACAGAATTACCTTCTACTAAATTAAATTATAGCTAAATAAAAAAAAAACCCTTTTAATTTTTCCTCATGCGGTAGTAAATTAAATTTTACTACACTTTCTTAAGCTTCTTTACTTAGTTATATTAATTACAGTAGTAGAAGATGTTTTTAATCATTTATTTTATTTTTTATTTTTTTATAATTAAATCGAAATTATATGTTTAATTCCATTATAATAATTTTGTTTGCTGATTATTTTTTCCTTTATGAAAGTTAAATTTTATTTTGAAATTTTGCATTTTAACAATTTCACATTATGAATGTTTTTCTATTATAAGATTTTTGAATTCTACGGTTTTCTTTTTCTTTGTGGCTTGTGCTTTATGTCACTGTACTTTTTCAAGTTCTTTTTATAAAAAGTTTGTACTTTAGTAGTACTTTTATAGTACATTTTATATAAAAAGTTTCTAACTTTCAAATTAACAAAATTTGCTCTTTTCAAAAAAATGTTGACTTTTTCATATTTTTATATATTGGGTAACTAATTTTGAATCACGTCAAAAATTAACTAGCTATTTAGTCATTTACTTTTATTTTTCAAGAATGTTCATTTCAGAGACACTTAGCGCTATGTTTAATTCCTCAGCATTAACTTTGCTTATTAGCTATTTTTTCACGATCTAAATTCATTAATCTTTTTTTTAATTTCATAAGTTTACTAAGTCCATATTTTCAAAATTTGGCCAGCTTTGCTTTCTCTGTGGTTTTGAATTCCGCATGTGTCTTTTTTTTTTTTTTTTTTTTTTTTTTTTTTTTTGTCATGTACATTATGTCATTCCTATTTTCCAAGTTATTAATTTTTAAAAACTAAAAGGTAAGTGATATCGTGATAAATACTGATTTCAGATACTTGCAGTTTTTATCATTATTTTAATTTGCCTCATCGGTTGCTAAATGTATAACACTAGCGAAGACTGGGAGTTCGTCTTGGCTTCTATTCCAGACGAACGGTTTAGTTGCGTAATTGGTTTTCGTGGTTTTTCCATGAGTAGCATGAATACGAGCCAGTTTTCCTTTGAAATTCCTCCACGAATTCATTCCCTCCCTTAGGCAGATATCATTTGTACACTTCGTTATATTCGAGTATCCTTAAATAATCATTAAATAATTTTTAAACAGTTTTAAATTTTTTGAAAATTTTTAATTTTGAATTAAGGTTTTGGTCTTTTAATTCAAAGGACTCTTTGATTACTTGTACAATTCATCCAGATATAATTTGATTTCTCTGTTTATAATTCCAGTTTCTTTCGGCTGCTCTTTGACAAAGACCGAAGATATTTTTTAATTCTTTAAATTTCATGCGAACTTTGTTTTATTTATGTATTGATTTAATTTTGCTCCAATTTTGTTTTCCATGTTTTTGATTCATTCTTTTGATTTGTGACTTATTGTTACAGAGTTCATCATTTTAGGTTTATATTAACTCCATTTGTTTGAATTCACATGTCTCTCTGTATGTATATACGAGTATATATGCAAGGAAGAGGAAAGTTCACAAGCGATTGCTTAAAAGTACATTTGGAAATTAAAATTTTAAAATCAAAAAATACCCTCACTTCCAATATTTCACTTAACATGATCTTTGAGACTAAATCGCGATTTCAAAATACATAAAAATCATATTCTAACCATATTCTAATCATATTCAAAAAAATTTCAATGATTTTTTTCAAGGATTGTATATTTTTCTTCAAGTGAATTTAACTAAATTCAAATAGTGACATTACAGAGCGTGTTAATTTTGTATTTCAATCTCGAAAATGATTGCTTTAAACGGCGACCATTTCGAGAGCATTTTGACATAACTGACGATATATGAAATTGAAGCGCAATTTGTTGGCGACGTTTGGTGCTAAAAACAATTCTTGACCAATAATCTTCTTACAAAATTAATTTTAGTAAGTGTTATAATTTGTTTGTCATTTCTAGGATAATCCATATTCATCTTTTACTTTATATTTATTAATTATATACATATGTATAGATTTATATATATCCGTCGATCTGTTTTTTTATATGTGTTAACTTTTCACATATCACATCGATAAGATTAGTTTTTAGTGCATTCACATGTTTTCCAACATTGATTCTAACAGTTTTATTTCGCGTGTAGGCTGTTTTTTCACCTTTCCATGTTAATATTTTTTTAAAAATTACTTCCATGTTAATATTGTAAAAAATACTGCGTTGAACTATTTTATGGAGCCACAGCTCCTGGTAACTTTTTAGCGAGCTCACTAGAATATTTCTTCCTATTATTTCATATTTTTGCAGCATTTTGCGCAAAAAAATTTTTAAGACCAAATAGGTCTTACGTCAAATTACTTGTTAGCTTTTCAATTTCTATTTCAATTTATATATATATATATATTAATATATATGGCATTGCTTATTAAAAGTTTTTTGTGGTTAAAACTAATCAGATCTATTTTAGTAGAATCTAATGAGTAAGTATTATGTTGCGCTTCTTGTAGTTGTTCTCCATCACAGGTTTAAAATCATAAGCACTCATTAAATGAATCATGAAATAGCTTTAGCACTACTGTTATATTAATAGATGTAATTGTTGCCCCAAAATTTGGCTACTCGGCTTTCCTGAAGTCTATTGCTCTAAAAAAAGAAAAGTCTATAGTAAAATGCTTTATTCAATTTAAAACAAGGGTGCCAAAATTCCTAAATACATATTTGTAGGAATGAATAGAATTACATATTAAACGTTTTTCTCATTTACACATTTCTCCATTTACGCTGACAAATTTTCATGACTAAATACTACTTCACTTTTTGTTAAGATTATTTCACGTTTAATTAGATACCTGCGCAAATTTAATGCAAATAAAGCACATTTAACAACATATAATGACACAATTCTAACTAATCAATGCACTAATCTCTAATATTAAATTGAATTTACATTGTAATTTGATTTTAAATTAATTGTAAATCTTTCATATTAAATTAAATTTTAATTTGAATGAAGCACTAGGATAAAAAATTATTCTGATTACTGAAATGTATTCATATATGCAAAATGTAAATAGCAAATAATGTTTCAAATCAAATTTCTCAATTTTATATTTATACTTATTATATGTGTAATAAATTTTAAAATATTTAGGGAGTCATTGTAAGATATTTTTGCTTGTGAGTCAAAGTTCTATTTAATTTCCTTAACATTCGTATTAAAATACATATATAGTGTGTATATACATATACACACATATATATATAAATTTATTTCCTAAACAATATTGATTAATTGATTATATTATCTCCTAAGTTTAATTAAAGTAAAATTATTTTAAAAGAGTATATATATATATATATATATATGTAAAACGTTTATCTTTACATGCATATGCACATGTACTTAAATTTTTATCATAGTTGCACTGTATTCTCTTATTTTAATATAAGCATTTCAAGGTGACAGTATCCATGCTCCTTATTTTCGTTCGTAACATATATGTTGCCATCTCTTCAATGAAATAATTTTTTCTACTCCATGACTGTAACTCATATGAACCTTTAAGTGCGGTGCCGAAATAAAAGGAAAATAGGAAAAACGAATCTCCAGAATCGAAAATCTTTTGCAGCACATGTTACCCTTGTTCACTAGAGAAACTAAATGGGGAGATAGCTACTTGAAAGAAACACAATTCGACATTTTTTGTTTGTAATACTTCATAATTTTATGACCATTTCATTCTTTTTAAATATTTTAACTAGACCAGCATTTCATGATTTAAATAACCATTTTCGTTTCTTTTCTGGCAAGGAAACAAATTTCATTTTTTATTGTTAATAATGCTATCTGAGAATGCAAAAAAATGAGGTATTTGTATTGCAAACTTCAAAATCTTTAACCAAAAATTATCTGTTAAAAAATCCTTTTTCTTAATTCCATTATATTTTTAGTTCCCGTTTTCTAAATAACAGTTCAATTTGCACTTATCTAATTTTTGAAAAATTGAAATTTATCTAAAATTTTGATTTTTTTAAAATCAACTCTAACGGCGAAATCTCAAATTGAAGCATTATTCAATAGTACTATTTCAAGATAACATAATTTTACATTAAACCGACCACATAGGATGAAACAGCATCGCTTTTATTAAAGTTTGAGAAAATTTATTATTTCTTGATTATTTAGTTTAAAAAATATTTGTTTTTTATTCTTTTAGGTGCTTTCAAAGAAAATCGGGCCACCAGAGAGGTACCTTGCAATATTATTGAACATATTATAAAAGACTGGTTGAAAAGTGTTTCATTTAGAGAAAAGTATCATAAACAAAAAGGAAACAGAAGGAAGTTTGTAAACAATGGAATAAAAAATTTGTGTATTAGCTTGTACGAAAATACTGTAATTAAAGTTATTAATTGTTCAGTTTGTTTCCTAACTTTCATGAAGACTTGGATTGGTAGAGGATACTTAGCTTAAGCAAATATTGTATCATTGTATTACTGAATATGAAAATAATTAGTTCATTGAATTTGAATGTTTGATTCTAGAAGAGAAATTTATTACATGAATATGCAATATGGAAATTAATTTCATTACATTTCCTTTAATACTTTTAATTTTGCTTTAAAATTTTATGAAATAATATAAAACTATCAGTTTATAGATTTTGGGAATTTAATGCATTCCTAGTAGCTGAATTAAATTAAAACCTTTTGCAATAAATGCTTCAAATTTTAAATTATGACAATAATTATATTTTAACTGAAAATTGCTTGTTAAGAACCTTATCCATTGACTGGACCATCCACTGAACTAATTTTATAAATCAAATTTATGGCAAAATAATGAATTTGTGAAAGATATATGTCATTTTATTTGTTTATTAACTTTCAAAATACGCCTTCTAACTTTATAAAAAAATTACATGGACAGAAGTAATTTTAACAGAGAACTGTTTAGTACAGTTAAATTGCTTGTAAACAGAACACAAGAAAAAATATTTATTTTTAAAATTTGCATACATTTAAATGCAAACTTTTAAATTTATTTTAATGACAAGAAATATCCAAGCATTCACTTTAAATTCCCATCATCCTGATGCTTTCAGTCTACTGCAATGACAAAAACTCTAGACAGCAGTAGTCTCATATAAAGTTTAAGTACAGTTATTAAACTGGCATATCAGAGCTTATTAGTGTTGAAAGAAAACAATTTGTTTTTAATTTACTGCAAAAAATGTACCGAGGATTATATTTAATAAGAAATAATTATTTTGTCCAGAATATAATACAGTCTCCCATTAAAATAGTTTGGTGTATATGATCACATGAATAAGGTTTCAGAATTTTGAAAATTGCAATGATTCTGGCCATATATTAAAAATCGTGATTTGCAGTCAGATTCCTTTTCCTTCCAGTAAGAACATTAATTTGTTGGTTAATTTATTAAAATTAAAATACATTTCTATCATTAGAACTGTAACAAATCTTGTTTTTATATGTAGTTAATAAGAATGGTGTGTAAAACTTCTATGGGAATATAAGGTCTAGATAATATTGCATTGGAGGAATTGCATGTAAATGTAGAGAAAAAGTGTAAAGTTTCATTAATAAATGGCATGTATGTAATGAACTAAGAGAATAGAAATAAATAATAGAATTTGAATTTTGATGCACATATAAAGCATAACATATATTTGTAAATGTAACATTTTAGGCTCAACTCTTCAAACAGATAATGTCTTTTCCAGAAAATTGCAGTGTTCTCTTCCGTTAAAGAAATGTAAATTATTATATGAATTCACTATTTGGAAACTAAGTTTCGCATTAGACGCAAGTATTACAAACACAAATATTTCATGTACTGTTGTCCTTCAGAGTCTGTACATATAGACCGGATTCAGAACGTTCTAGTTAGACGTAACTCAAAACGTTCTAGTTAAACGTGATTCGGAACGTTCTTTGCATGTTATACAGGAGTGTTAACAGTACAAGTATTTGACGTGGTATTGCTCGTCATAAACCTTTAATCTATAGACGACAGTCAGAACGTCTGCCCAAACGTTAAGAGAACGTTCTGCTAGCACGTTGTAGAAACTTTCAAAGAACGTTCTAGGAACGTTATATAAAATTATTACTAGTACCACATTTTGACGTTCTATTGTCCATTAATGAACTACATCTTACAGACGTAATTCAGAACGTTTTGTCTGAACGTTAAAGAAACGTTCTGCTAGAACGTTAAAGAAACGTTCTGCTAGAACGTTGAAGGAACGTTCTGTTAAAAGGTAACGGAGCTTCCATATAACGTTCAAGGGACGTTTTATAAAATTGTTAGTAACACCATTTTTTGACGTTCTACTACCCGTTATTGAACTGTAACATACTGACGTGATTCACCACGTTCTGCCTGAACGTTAAAGGAACGTTCTGTTAGAACGTTAGAAGAACATTCATAGAACGTTATAAAAAAGTGATAGTAGTACCACTTTTGACGTACTACTGTCCGTTATTGAACTTCAATACATAGACGTGGTTCAGAACGTTCAGGTAAAACGTGTCAAAAACGTTGTACTAGAACGTTAATGACACGTTGCATGAAAGTGTTACAAACACAAGTATTTGACGTGTTATTGCCCGTCTTAGAACTGTAACATGTAGACGGCATTTTGAACGTTCTGCTTGAACGTTCCCGACACGTTTGTGAAGCACTTGCTCTGAACGTTCTCTGAACGTTCTTGTGCTAGTTGGGTTTCAAATTATGGAGTATATTATTGGAAAATGTTTTCAAAATCTTATAACACTTATTAAAAAATACAAATTTAAAAAAAAATCAGAAAATACCTGCGAATTTTATTTGGCTCGAACTTAAATTTTGAACTGTTAAAGAAGGATTAAAGGGAGTTTAATAAAAAAAAAAGAGATATTGATGAATATATGCCAAATACAATTAACATTGAGGAGCTCAAAGTTTGAGAGTTACTGTTTAAAACTACTGGTATGTTTATTACAAAACTGGTCACTTTGGCGAAACTTGAATCTTAGAATCAGAATATGAAAGGAAAGTCGGTTATTAAAAACTTAATGAAAATTCCGATTTTTTTTCATGCTATATATTAATTTTATATATTGTAAAAAAAAATCGCTTTCGCTTCATGAAAAACGCAAGCTAAACCAAAGTATATATTGAACTGTACTTTTTTTCGTGCAAAATGTACTTTATCAAAAATTTACTTGTTCCTTTTAAAATAAAATTAAAGAATCGGAGGGAAAAGGAGAAAGTTAATCCCACGTTTTTTCAGCCCAATTTTTAATTTTTCGCGTATCTACTATTATGTCCCCGATTGTAATGTGAAACTCACACTGCCTTCTTTAACCTTACGCGTAGAGGCTGAATTGTTTAGAGCTGCATCTATTCATGCGATACGTATGGCTCCCGTTCACATAGTCTGAGTGCTGGTTTGTCTTCTCTACTCCTCATGTGTTACTCGGAGCGGCTTCGTTTCAATGTCAGCCTTCGACTCTGAATTTACAATATATACAATTTTTGGCATGCATTGCCCCCGGATTATTTATATTCGCAAGAATTTCAGATATTGCTAGTAGAAATTCTAAATCATACAAATTTTGTAATATCACATCGTTTTATTCGGTGATGTCACACGTATATCCGAGGCAGTTTCCCTTAGAAAGTCTTCCACGAAGCTATCTCTTACCATAGGCAGATGGCATTCGAGTGCCTAGCCATTAAATAAACTAAACCTGTGAAAGTAGAAGAAATACATTTGCCCATTCATTTCGAAACAATTTGTACTACTTCATATCTCATACGTATGTGAAAACATTCTTTACGGTACTGTTCTAACCATAACAGCGATTTATTCGCAATATATTCTTTTAGATGCAAACAAACGTAAGTACTTCGGTGTTACAGGAAGAATAATCACTAAAACAAAAACTTTAATATAAATACATTAAGTAAATATTTATATTAATTACATTAATATATAAATTTTTATTATTTGAACAAATTCATAAATTGGTTGAAATTTATTAATCGTGTATGATATTTAACAGTAAAGTTTAATCATATTTGATAATGGAAAAAGAATACGATATTAAGTGAATTTAATTAAATGTGAGACGATTTTTATTCAACACTTTAACAATTCTTGATACTCGCAAGCTCAAACAGAGATTTCAGTTTTTGAATGAAAGCAACGAAACTTCTTCTTTAAAACACTTAAATCACTCCTTTAAGATATAAAAATTGTTATCAAGTATGACGACATTTATTTAGTGCAAGAAATAAGCATGTTTTAAACAAAAAATATTCATTAAACTTTATTTAACTCAACGTATTCTTTTCAGGTATCCAATGTTAGCATTCAAACAGATACTCTTATGAAACAGTATCGCAGAAATAGTTTTAGGTAAAACAATTATTTAAAATCATTTATTTTGTATAGTTCCCTTAAAATTGCGTTTGAGTTTTCTTATTATTAATTTAAATACATAAAATTACTTATTAATGCAATATTTCAAAATACTAAAATATATTATGAAAAAATGCATTAAATTCAAAAAAACTTTTAATTTTCAAAATGAGTGAGCACTAATAACAAAATTAAACCCATAGATTGATCTTTATTTGAATATGCAAGGGTAGAAAATAGTGTTTTAGAGTAACTGAATTTCATAAAATTATTCCTGAATGAAGACTTACCAGAGATACTCTTCGCAGCGCTAAAAGGTACAGTAAGAAATACACTCCCTAGAAAATATATGATGGTAAATGGGCGTGATGAATGCATATTCAAACGCATCTTAAGATGGTAATTCGCAATATAATCAAAACTTCACACGTTTTTCAAACACGTATAAAATCTCACGAGAGTCTCTAAGCAAGAAATTCACAAGAAAATCTCAAAGCAAGAAATTCGCAAGAAAATTCTCAAATAAGAGAAATGAAAGTGTTTGTTGACTTATTTGTTGTTGAACTGACGCAAATTGTTGCAAATAGCTAAGTTTTACACATTCTTTGCAAATTGTTGGAGTCAAAAGAACACACTGTTGTGAAAACAGTCTACGACAATGAATTCTCAAGTCTCCTTCCAAATTTTCTACTTTTATCAAAATCGTTTTCCCTTTATTTTAAAAAACCAGAGTCATGACGAGAATAGTTTTGTTTTCTTATGATTCAGTATCATTTTAGATACTGAATTTTCGGCGCTTGCCGTAAGAAATCTGTATTGCACACTATTTTGATTTGAGAAAATATCATTTTTATTAAGTATGTGATCTGAAACATAAATATCTGAATATTTAATTTTATTACACCACTTATATTAAATTCTTTCTAAATTCATTTTCTTAACTGAAAGTGGATAAAAAAAATAATGCATTAATATTGACACAATTTCTAAACTAAGTCAGGTTAGTTTACGTTTAGATGATACAACACATCAGACTATTTTCCAAAGGATTGGGAAGTTTTCGTGGAGCACTTTTAAAGGGAAACTAGCTTGCATTCTTGTTACATATGCCGAAAATCACAATAATCAACCATGCAACAAACTGCCCTGCTAAACATGCCCCGTAGAAACGCATAAAAGTTTTTTACGGGCAATTGGCCTACGGGTACCCATACAGCTCTGCGTGTACCCGTAGGACAAATCCCCGTAAAACCTCGATTGGACTCGACTTTGTTGCAAGATATTAGAAAATTCTTTTCTAAAGATGATAGAAACAGATACCGATCTTCCTCTAGCAGAACATTTAAAAAATGTCAGATAGTTAAAGTCTATTATCAGTATCTCCGTAGATCGTTTGTACAAGACTGTAATGTATTTTGCAGTTTTTATCGAAATAACACATGAGCTTCTTAGTAAATCATAAAATTTTATAGTAACTTCACAAAGATAAGCAATTAAATTACAATTTTATCCGTTCAATCTCTACACTCCAGCTTACTATTACAGTTTTTTCTCTATAAATTTTCATCCACCTACTAATGAATGTCTTTCAGAATAATAAATTTTAAACGTTTTCTGACGTTCCTCAGCAACGGTTACACGATACAAATATGGTGTCCACACTTCAATATCAAGGATAATAAATATAGTTTTTTTTGTTACATATTAAAATATTACAATACTTTCACAGTGCGACTGCAGTTTAGTAGAAATACACCAATGATTATATGGATTCTACAGGGACAGGGAAAAGTGGACGGAGCACCAGAACTTCGTCAGTGACTTTTACAGGTGTTGCTCCGCCGCACTACTGTACCCCGCTGGGCTTTTAGTTTGCCCGCATCGGATGCTAGCCTACCAAGACATTTACATAGTAATTTTACATTAATACTAGACTTACGTATTCAATATACAATTAGTACAAAGACACAGTATACAATTATTTCAAAGAAATTGACCTATTAACAAAAGTTAGATAATGGCAAATTAATATAACATAATTACTTCTAACTTACATAGAAACTTTCATTGTACATTGTACTTCATGGTGTGATGTATTTTATTATGGCAAAGCACACTAGGGCTATCTGCCTCCATTGTACTTCATACAAACATTACATTAGTATATCTAGTTACATTAGTATATCTAGTTACATCGAATTACAATAAACATCTTTTCAAGGAACTAATTGGGGAAAAATTTTTTGTGCATCTTATTATACTTAGTTGAATTACTAAGGCGAATTATCTTATTGATACATTTCCTTTCATTTTTTAACTTGCTATACACAACTGCATCAGCACTGAAATCTTACATTAATATTTTTGTAAATTAATGTATCATAAACACAGAAAATATACATTAGAAAATCACATAATACTTACATTTACACTAATATATCTAATAAAGTCGTATATTATTTTTTAATTAAAGATTTAATTATTACAAGATTTTTCCCTCTCATCTCCTGATACAGTCCAAATTCTTAATGTAATTATTTTGTAAAACTTATTCATATCATATTTAGCCTGTTTCAGTCATTTGCAATATTCTGAAATCTTGCATTATTTTTGCAATTTATGGAATAAGAGGTATTTATACAGATTTGATAACATCTTGACGTATGTCTTCTCTTTTATATGCGAAAAGATTTTTCATAATCAAGGAAACCTTTTGTTGTAATTGAAGGATCTTTAGCATGCATTTAGTGTACTCAGGCGTAATTTGTGACCTTCCTTTGCAGTGTAGCTCTTTTGTGAGCTGGCACTTGAAAATATAGTGCTCTGGGTCTCCCTTTTCCTCATATATGCACTTGTCGGAATCGCTCAAATTTCGTGTAAAGTAGTACGTGAGGAAAGGACCATGTCCAGATAAGAATATGTTGATGAAGAAGTTATAAGAGATTGGATCATATGTGGGTTTCTTGTAGAAGTTAAAACGCCTTCTACCTACTTCTGCATTTTCCCATTCAGCTTGCCATTTCTTTGATGTAATTTTTTTTCAAAATATGTTTCGCATACGATTTAGGGAATGGGACATTGAATGGAGGTAGAGCTTGAGAGGTAGAGAGGAGGTCTTGAGCTGCATTCTTAGGAAGCGCATCTGCCCTATTATTTTGGGATTGTCCATCATGCGCTTTTACCCACTTTATTTTTATAGATGTTCTGTATGCTGTGATATTAAATCGTAGATGTCTTGTACTATTGATGTTTTGTTTCTTGCATCATCGACAGCTTTAATTGCGACTTGGCTATCACTGTAGATGGTAACATATGTTAGATGCTTTTGATGAGACCATAGAATAGCGTGTTTTATGGTTGAAAGCTCAGCTTGGAAAACGCTGTTGTTGTTCCTTAGGTGTCCTTTCCATTCTGTTGTTTCTTGTTCTGAGGAGTGTAAAGAACGCGCATCCAACTTCTTCGTTTAACTTTGACCCGCCTGTGTACACGACTGGAAATGAAGGTACACTGAGGGTGTCTTCTTTTGTAGATATTCTGAGTTTTGCATGTACTGCAGGGTGTCTTAGGTAAGGATTTCGTGGCTGTTCAAAATCAAGGGGTCGCAGGTTTTGATCTTCTACCTCTATGTTTTTCTTGAGGTGGAATAACATAGCTAAGTCTGCATCTTCTTTTGCTTTGAGATGAAGGGGTGGGATTCCTGTTAATACACAGAGAGCTGCCGTTGAGGTAGTTCTGTATGCTTTTATTATTTGTAAGAGGAAGGGGCGTTGGATCGAAGCTAAGAGTCTTTTCGTTTTCACTGTCATAGGGTGAGCCCATGCTGATGCCCCGTAGAGGATTATTTTTTCGATAACGGTATTATAAAGATTGTTTTGCATCCTCAACTTGAGGACCCACGTTGTGCCTTTCATCCTCGCGAGGGCTCTAGAAATAGTTTGGGTCTTCTTCCGAATTTGCATGAGGTGTGGGATCCAAGAAAACTTTACTTCAATTTTCAATCCAAGAAATTTGGTTTCTTTTGAGATCTTGATTCTTATATTATTGATTTTAATGCAAGGTAATCTTTGTAGCGATTTGCCCGGTTTTGGAAATAAAATAATATGTGATTTGGGCTCTGAAATTATTAGTTTCTGATTGACGCAAAGGGAATGGAATATGGAGAGAGTCTCGTTACTATTCTTTTCTAGTATGTGTCTTAAAAGCCCATTTGTTACAAAGGCCCCATCGTCGGCAAAGGCGATGAGCTTTGTATGGTCCGGCCACTTGTAGGAGGTGGTATAATTAAAGGTGATGTTCCATAGGTCTGCACTTAGACAAGAGCCCTGTGGAGAGCCTCTTGTTATTCTTCTTTCTACTATACAGTTGTTGCTGAAGATTATCGTTGCTCTGTTTGTTAGGAAACTGTTCATTAGCTTGAATATGTTCTAAGGGCATTTAATGTTGCGCAAGGCTTCAAGGATACCAGGCCACCACACGGAGTCAAACGCATTTTTTGAGATCCATACAGAGTACTGCTGTATGGAGAGCTGAAGATTTATTCCTACGGATCTGCTCTTGAAGTTCTGCTATCGAATGAGATGTAGATTTGAGAGGTCTGAAGCCGTATTGTTTGGGGCTTATGGCACAGTTTTTCTCCAAGTGGTGGCGTAATCTGTCCGCGATTGCACGTTCTAGAAGTTTACCTATTGCAGGTAAGAGGTTGATTGGTCTGAAGGCTTCCGGATCTGTAGGATCTATATTATTTTTCTTGAATAGTATTGTTTTGTCCCTGTTTGAGACAATTCGGGAAGACATAAAATTTGAGGACAGAGGTTTAGTAGTTTGTGGAACAGAAAAGGCATTGCGTGGTGAATTATCTTAATAATCCGGTTGTCTAATCCATCAGGTCCCGGAGCTTTATTATTCGGAAGATACTTAATAATTTTTGAAATTTCTTGTGAGTGGAATTCCACGTCGTCTGGAGTATTTAGAGCGGTATTATTGTATCTAATATCGGAATGTGTGTGGCCATCGTCTTCTGCATTATCTTTTAGGAAGACAGCATCTAAAATATTGTTGAGAATCTTTTCAGTGACTGTTACGCCAGAGTTAATCTTTCGGAAGACCGATATGTTCGGGACTGAAAACTTTACTTGTAGCCATTTTATACAGCTGGCCGTATGTATCTTGATTATTGCAGTAGTAATTCTTCCAGCTGCGTAATTTTGCTTCAGTTATTTTCTTTTTGTTATTTGTAATTGTTGCTGGTATTTTATACATTTTTCCATTTTCAAGCCTTCCGGAGCATAGATTCTACAGTCACACCCTGTTGTTTTCCTCGAACTCATGTTCTGTAGCTCTTGCGTCGTATCTCAGTAGACAGAACATGCCTTCTGTTGTGTTGCGTGGTCAGTGAAGTTAGAGGAAGGGGGCCTCTGTCATCTTTGATATTACCGGAAGGGGCGGAAATTGTAGAGTGGCGCAGTTCGCATGCTGCTACTATGAAATTAAAGATACGGTAGTGGCAACACTAAAATTTAGATTTTATCGAGTGCAAACGACAACCGCAGCAAAGACAACCGTGATAACGACAACTATGGGTTATTATGACAAAGTGGCAGTCTAGTTTTATGCAATGAATTTACTGTTAAAAATATTGCAAGGAATAAATTTCATCATACTCAAATTTCATCATCATTTAGTTTCATTTACACACACGCATAATTTTTCACGCATAGGCTTTTACCGAAAGTCGCAGCTTTTTGACATCTGAGTTTCTCTCTTTCACAGTTTCATAGTCATGTTTTTTTTATTCCCAGTTGCCAGCCCCTACCCAGAACTCCACTGTGATGTCAGTGACCAACGATATCATTAGAAAATACTAATGTTCTCTGGATTCATCTCTGGATGTTCTAGAAAAATGATCTTCAAATTCTTTAATTGTTTTCTCTACCACACATCTTTGTTCGATGATTACCTTTATACTCTGTAGATTGTTCCTCCATTAATTTCCCAGTTGCCGTAGTCAGCATTGCAAGTGGGGGTAAACGAACGTGCTTCGAGTTCATTTTGCTAGCAGTTCACCTTTCGGGTTAGTTCTCGGACGGTAGCTAAAATTCACCGCTCTCACAGGAACGAAATTTCTCGGAAGGTCTACTCATTTCGAGGCCACTAATCTCTCTCTCTTTGGCTATTTTAGGGTATTCAATTATTGAAGATATGAAGCTATTGTTGTTTTCTGCGGATTCGGTTATTAATACTTCCGCCAAATGAGGAATGGTGAAATATGTTTTTGCTGTTATTTGTTAAGTTGAAGGAATTCGACTTTTAATTTTAAACTCAGCTGCATTTTCCTTTGCAGAGTGATTCTCGCTATGCTTTTAAAGTCCAGTGCAAAGTCGTATTTGCGTAAAACGTCTGGTCCATGTCTTAACTCGTCCACGGTGTAAGCGATTGTCGTCCTTAACATCTGCTGGTAAGTCTCATTTACGAAGATAATGCAGATGTAGTTTTACCTTCATTCGGGATCTTGTAACCTGTCCGTGTGCGTACTGTTACACCGGGCTGCAACCAGCACAATGTTACTTTCAATTCTTGAGTTACATCTGTTCTGACGATCTTTACATTCGCTCAATTATCGATGATAGCTTCCAGTAGCAGAAGGACTAGAAAGAACTATAGAAGTTACAATATGTCGCCACATCGAACGAAATAATATCATCAGCGGAAACCAGTATTGTTTCAGGCCCCAAAAGTAGACACTGCGTGCAATTTTCAGTCTTTAATATATTATTCACCAGAAGACAATATCCAATGAGCATTCAGCCGTCATGTGCATGGACTTGGAGAACGCTTTAGATCTGACTTAGTCGCCAGGTCTCCTAGAAGTATTCAAAAGCATTAAATAACAAAGAACATTTGCATCATAATCTAAAACTATGTCTCAAATAGTTCTAGCATTATTATGAATAATATCCTGCTAATATCAAGAAAAAAGTCAAGAGGGTGTCCACATGGATTTTTCCTTAGCACAGACTTATGAAACAATATACTGAATAAGTTTACTTCCTATGAATTAAAAGAACGTACATGGACGATTTGATTTGAAAACAATGCCTTCTTGGTTATGAAATACGTGGAGCACAACTGTAGTGATATCGTAGGAAGAAAAATGTCAAGATTACGTCCACATTGATTTTTCCTTAGCACAGACTTATGAAATATTATACTCAATACGTTTACTTCCTATGAATTAAAAGAACGTACATGGACGACCTTGATTTGCAAACAATGCCGTCTTGGTTATGAAATGCCGTGGAGCACAACTGTAGTGATACCGTTTCAAAATTCAGTGATTTCTGTCGTAATATTTAAGGAAATAAAATGATTAGGTTTAAGATTAGAATTAACATTCTCCTGCATTCCCTTACTTTACAATATAACGTACAAAATTCAGAAGAAATCGAGAGGGCTAAAGAGAACAGATGGCTCCACGTTGTGTCTTCAGTCAAAAATCAAAAATATATTTGATCATCCAGTAATTCAAAAGATGGTGCCTTATAGAGACACTATTACGTCATGCCTAACGAACGCACGGAAACGAGAAATACTCTTTTGAATCCAACGAACATGCCTCTTCCAAACAGCAAAAGAATTTCGTACAACAGCCGCCCCCTCGTCAATAATAACATGCATCGTCTAACTAGACATTCGAGCACAAGTAGAAGACGAAGGAAAATTCTACAATTCAATAAAACTGTACACATTAATGATCAACAAAGAACCCATTACGTAATGAATTTCCGAAGAACCCATACTTACGGCACCCGACTACAGATTCGAATAAAAATACTGAAATCAAAGCATAAATTTATGCTGCAGTTTAATATCAAATGGTCTACAGAGATGGATCGAAAATTCGCTATAAAATCGGAAATGTCCACGTTATTCTAATTTCAGAACATAAAGTTAAGATTTGGAAAGGTCATATGCGTGAAAATGAGAGATAAATCCAAGCCAAGCCGACAGCTACAAACAAGCAATTATTTGCGTAGCACATCGGCAGATCATTGCAACTGCATTTTTGTCGGACAGTCAGCCAGCGTTTCAGGAAATTGAAGATTACAGAAATAAATCTCCAATTGTACAAAAACACCGAGCATTATATATTTAGCTCATAATAATCAGCTCCTAAAAGAAAATCATTGCAACCATATAATATTAGATTGCAGCATATGAAGCCATTCACGCCAGAACATATTAGATATATATTGTGTGTAAAGCAATCAAGACAAAATATAACGAAAATTATGATGCAGCTCATGGAATATAATAGAAAAGAAGTATGCTAAAATAATTAAATCTAATAGACATGCATCCAATGAGATTATCTGTCAAACGACTACTTATGAACAACGCAATATAAATAGACACCAAAGCATTATCAAATTACCAATTGGGAGTTCAACATAAAATAATTAAAAATGCATATAAAGAAACGCACAATACATGCCTGAAACCAGCAAGATGCACGGGCCATCCCTGAAGGAGAAAGATGAGAATACGACACACTGTGTAGTGGATTCCTTGTTGTACCGATTCTACAGGGAGCTCTGTGCCCTATGACGGAAGTTGCGTTAGAACAGGCATGTGCCGGAGCAAAACTAGTAAGTTCGTAGGCGAAGTTCCAGTCCTTCATTGACCTTTCGCGGTCTCTGCTTATTTAGGATATTTTGGAGAAAGTGAGCAGCATACAGCTTCAGATTCTTGTTGAAACGTGATGCGACATAGGACCAGAAAATATAGTACAGCTATGGACATAAAAACCTAATTCCGAAGCCGGGCTAGCCGAAACACTTGACATACATTGTTCCGGTAGTTGTAGTTTCTGAGATGAAGCCTAAATGAATAGAGACCACAGGCAAAGGTGATGGCCTTGGCAATCTGCAAACATTGTTATCGTAAAGATTCGGTGTCAAAGACAAGAATGAGACATTTAATATTTTAGCAAGAAACTCCCGACTATGAATTATGTGTGCAGTTGTCAATTCTATCTCCGGGCATTAATTATAATTTCTGTAGATTTGCTATCCTCTGTCTCCATTTTTAATCCTCTGTGATGACCATTTCTAAGCTTGATTATGGATCAATTACAAGTCAATCTCCATGAAGTTGCTGCTTTATTGGAACTGAAAGTGCCTTTAATCTGTATTTGGATTCGGGATTTGCGTCCGAGCTGGTAACATTTATATTGCTATAATTGAGATTTCAAAGCTCTTTTACCAGTTTATCTGCGTTCTCGTTATCGTTGACATGTGCTGAATATTTAATGCATCTGAAAATTTAACCTCGTTGATCTGAATATTTCTGCATCTGAATATTTAACCTCGTTGAGGCGAAAGAGGATCCGCTGGTGATCGGGGAGCTTGTACACAGGATTGCTTGTAGAGCAGCGTTTGAGTCACACAAGACAACGAGTCCTTTTAGTTCTTTAGAAATGAGAAGGGCATACACGTGAAGTGCCTCCGTTATTGCCAGGAGCTGACAAGTGAAGTCAGAGACCATGGCTCAAACGCCAGTTTTATCTTGATAAGTAACATCACTTGAGGTAATCAGAAATACACGAAAAAGTGCATTGTATGAGCATTATACGGATTAATCCTATGTGTAAGCGCATAGAAGGTCCTCCTTAGGATAAAGTTGAGCGGTCCCGATCCGTTTCGCATCATTGATGTCAATCAATTTCCTTTAATTTCAAGTAGTATGAGTCATATTTCAGAGTTCATAGGAAGCCTAGCATCAAATGCTGGCGCTTGAAAGGTAGAAAATTTATTTTCAAGGAGACGGGGAACTGCTCAGATAGTTTTGTCCAACTGCATAGGAGATGGCCTTCTCAATCCAAAGCAGCCGTTACATCTTTCAAAGACTTCTCTAGCGATATGTTTTCCCAAAACGTTTCTTGCTTTGTTTGAAAATTTTATTCCATTATACAATCTTGTTTTCCAAGGCTTTTATGGCCATGTTACTAAATTATTTTTTTAAAGTTATTAATTTAAGACACATCACCGATAATGATTTTTGGAGCATTTGTCTGAACACTCTCTCGTTTTTCCAAGACAGTCCTGGAAGCATGAGTTCAAATGGAAGAAGCACATTTTATGATCCGCCTAATTAGTGAGGTGCTCTTTCGACACAGATTTTGACAAAATTTATGAATCTTAATTGTGCATGTAAGGGGATTTGTACATATTTTTGGCATGATGTCTTCATTATAAAGTTGCCTTCAAATGCAAAAGTTTGGTTTTTTTCAGATTTCCATGTTTCCAGTCTCAAGATACAGAGAGTAGTTCAGGCAATGAACTTGAGTTGTAATCTGTGCGTTCAATTCACGATCAGATTGACAGATTTCCGGAGAATTGTTTTAGATTCATGAATATTCCTGCTTGAGTTCCAGATCGCGATGACATATGCGGGGCAGTCCGATTTTGTATCTTCATCAGAATTAAGCTGAATACCCTTCATATATAACAGAAAGAAAACGGGGCTCAAAACAGATGCGTGCAGAACACCTGCAGGAATTTTCTTGCTCTAGGATAAGCGTCCTTTGCAGCATTGTTTCATTCTTTCCCTCAAGAAAGTATTTATCCAGATAAGGGCATTTCCTTCAATACCGGAATGATGAATAATATCTATTACTTTGTGTCTCTATATTTTTCCAGATGGAGAAACATAAAAACAGCGATGAGCGATGACCTTTTTTCGTAATTGTTCTTGGAAATCATGGATGATAGATTAACTGAAATAGAATAACTAGACTCCCGTGTAATGTTGTTTTATATCAGCAGTCTGATAAAAGTTTATCTTCTTGTTTTATTGTGACAATCTTCATCATTTTTGGCACAATGGCAAAACTATTCCACGCCTTAGAGATCCTTCCTTATTTCCATGATGTGTGAAAGAGGCTCAACAAATATTGTCTTGTTTTTTTACCAAGTCGTTTGAACGTTTTTCCAAAAATAAAATTATTTACTAGTGATTTAATTCCTTTAAGTGTTGAGAGCAATATCTAACTTTTCTAAAGTAATGTTTTTAAGAAACAGCTCATCATCCTTGTGCCCTCTTGCCTGCAGGAGTAATTTTTGGCTGAGCCTTTTATTTTCTTATCTTCTTTCTGATAGTGAATTTTACAAGCACTAGAGAAGTGCATTGCACGTCCATTTGCCTTTTAGAAGTATCTCCTGTTGACCTAGCTGCATCAAGGATATTTTAAGATAAGGAACCAAATGAAGTGAATGAATTCTTACTTAATTTAGGTCTTTTCCGAAACCTGGGGTCTTTCTCTGAACCTAGGATCATACAAAGCGGCTCAGTTTTGTTGCTTACTGGCAAGCAGTTTTTTCTTCGTTTTTTTTAATGCCTGTGGAAGACATTTTATATTTTCATACATGCTTGCTTAAGTTAATCGGTTCAATCAGGAGTCTATATTCTGGTTCTTGCAGTAAGGAATACAACGTTGCTTCATTATTTCTTTTGGAATAAATCTCTTAGCTGCAGTGTTGGTATATTGTGTGAATATCCCCAGTTGTTTCTAAAATTCCAAAACCGTTTTCCTTGGGTAAGGATTTTCTGCGTTAAAATTGAGAAGAGTAACAAGTTGATGATTGGCTATTGCATTATCAATGATCTTCCATGTACAGGTATTGAATATGTGATAATTCACGAAAGTGAGATTAATATGTAAGATTAGTGTTTCTTACATTGTTTTAAGGTAGCCAAATTTAGATCTGTCAATAAATCCACCATAAGCTTTGCTTCCGCATCCAAAGACTGCTTGCTCCGAGATGAAAGTTTAGCATTAAAATTGCCAACATAATAATGAAGTCCGATAAGGGGTGTGGTATGTTACAGAGCATTTCCTTATCGACACGTCAGTTGTCTAAGTGATAGACATTAATCAGTGTGAAGGAATGTCGTTGGAGGGTGTTTTCCATGCCTTTAATTTCTTTGTTTATTATGGATTAATTTGGATTTCTCTGGGTTTGACAAGGTTCTTTCTCATACGGAAAGGAAATTTAGTTCTGCAAATAAATCCACCATATGCTTTCCTTCCTCATCCAGACACTGCGAACTCCGAGTTGAAAGTTCATTCAGTAAAACTAATCCGAACCAAAACCAATCGAGTAGCGCCCAAATCAGCGAACACCATCATAATTTAAATTCATATTTAATTGCATTGCGTCCACGGACGTTCGAAAAACAGAATATTTCATTTATTTTAGGATTTCCACGGACGTTCGAAAAACAGAGGAATCACTCGGTAGTCTGGGAAAATATTGCTATGCCCATATGAATGACTCCTGGCGTAGAGATTGTTGGAGAGATGTGATATTCCGTTGTTTTCAGCATTTTGCTGGAAACTGCAGAACTTACTTTAAAGGCGTAGGAATTTCCTGTCATGCGAAATATCTACTCTCGGCCTGACGATAGAAATGAGTCATTATTTTCTCATAGACTCATTACTGAAGTATCGTTGTTTTACAGTTGCTTGTAACGTATATTCGCGAAGGCAGTTTTCAAGATGGGTAGACTAATTGAAGTTAGTGGTCATTACAGGTACTTATTCTCATGGAAACAAACCAAAACCAATCGAGTAGTAATTCCCTTTATAATGTTTTGAAGGATTTTGAAACTTTCTAAACATGGAATAATTCTTATGAGTTTCATATCGAATTAAACAGTGCCATTGGTCATTTTAAACGCTTGCGCACTTTTTGAATAAGATGTTAGTGTGAGAGATGCAAACTTTATTATTTATATCAAATGTTCTTTGAAAATTTCGCGTAATCTTTTTTCATATTAATCTTGGACAAAATAAGACACGGAATTATGGTTTCCTGCTTATTGCTTCTATAAGTAGCTTTGGTTCTGTGTATAGTATTTCGAAGCTCATCTGCGTTTTCGTTCAACCTGGTATTTCGGAAGAACTGAAGCAGTTACTGAAATGTCTATATTATTATAAAGATTATTAATCGTGTTATGATTTCAAGGACAAACTAAGAGACAACTGGTATTGTAATTCGTAAACAGTGAATAACCACAGAAAATGTACTTGATCACAGTTGAGGAAGAACTGCTGTGTACAGAATTTGCTGCATATTGAAGGATTAAAAAATTAAAATCCAAACGGAGAGAAATATTTTAGAGCTTCGGTACCTATGACGACGTCTGTATTTAGAATCGTGTAGGTATATAACATAAAAGGATTATAATTTTAGATTTTGGAATTCCATGCAATATGTTTGAAATTTAGCACACCTGTTAACATACTTTATAAAGCGTGCATTCAAATATATCATTTATATCCGAGGCAGCTTGGCTTCCTGCTTTCATATTGATGCTATTAAAAGAGCCAATTTTTCATTGGAAATTTGCCAATGCCTTTGATTTATTAGTTATTATTACAATTCATGTTGGTATTAAAAAAATAGTACAGCGCCTAAGGTGACGTTTTCTTTTTCCTACTGCAATATTACAAGACTGAATTAAACTGTTCCAATAGGCTTAAATTATCTCTGCATTCGTTAGTGAATTGTAGCCATTTATCATGCCGGGTACGGATAGTTTGTTTTCCAAAGAGGTAGATCTGATATTTTATTTCCTTTTATATCATCAGCTACTTTATATTTCAATTGAAGATTTTTTTGAAAAATTACTTTCATATTCATTTTATGTATAATTGTTAAAAAATTTCAGTTCATATCTAATTCAATGTCAGTGTGTCATGGAAAACTCGAGAAATAGGCAATAAACACTGTATTATTTTGGTGCGAGGAATCAGTTAGAATATAGAAACCAGTTTGTAGGTACGAATAGGAAATGTGATTATCTGCTTCACTGTGAAAGCAACACAAGAGAAGAAGAGACGCATCAAATAGATAGAGAAATCAGTAGAAAGTATTCCTTACTGGAAGAATTATAGTACTAGGAGAACAACTTAAACGAGTATCCTCTTAGCTAGAAGGCATGAGTCTAAACTTCTTCTTTTGAGCGTTCTTTGAAAGACATAATCTCCTAACTTCATTTTTGAAGAATTGAAGAAATGAAAAGCCGCCAAGCTTTCATCTTTTTTACTCCTTATATGTTTCAGGAAACATAGAAAAGCTTTTTTTTTCGCCTTTATAAGCAGGATCGTAAAGGAAATTAATTCTACGAAGATTTGACCGGTTTCATTTTTCCTCATCTGGACACTGTTTCAAAAGCAATGAATATGAACCAATAATCTCCCGAATGTCAGACAGAAGTTACATAAAACGCATTTGGATGTCGGTTCATCTCTGATGCAATATAAATATCATGCGAATTTTTGAAGGCAACTTGCTGTGATACGCGTATTTAGGTAAAGCAGGATCTTCAGTCTGAAGATATAATTCCCATCACTTGACTATGGATGTTCTCGAAGAGAAACTGAAGGTTTTTCCATGGTGGTTGATTTCTTCCACTTTCTTACGTTGAAATTGTGAATTCAATATGTTTGAAATTTAGCAAACCTGTTAATATACTTGTTGAAACGAGCATTGGATATATAATTTATGTACGACCAGCTTGGGTTCTGCTTTCATATTGATACTATTAAAAGCGCCTATCTTTCATTGGAAATTTCCCACCTTTGATTTATAAGATAGTTATTATTACATATCATGGTTGCGTTTTAGAAATACTCTAGCGCCTAAGGCGACGTTTTTTTTTCCTACTGCAATTGTGGATTTCGAAAGTGATATGATGAAACAAAAGTAGTACACGACTGACTTAAACTGTTCTGATAGACTTAAATTATCAATGCATTTGTTAGCGACATTGTCGCCATTTATCATGTAGGGTAGAGATAATTTCTTTTCCAAAGACATAGATGTGAGATTTGATTTCTTTTCATACCATCAGCTACTTGATATTTCAATTTTCCAATAACCGGTTTGGTGCTTTTTACAAATTACTTTCAGATTAATTTTATGTATAATTATTAAACATTTCAGTTCACATTCAATTCCCGAATGATGTCATTAAGGCACTATTTCATGAAAAATTCGAAAAGTTGGCATCAAATGTTGTATTGTGTTGGTGCCAGGAATCAGAATACCGAAAGGAGTTAATACAAATTAATAGGAAATATAACTATCTGCTTCACTGGCAAAGCAACACAAGAGAAGAACAGTCGTATCAAATGGATGCAGACATCAGTAGAAAGTATTCGTTACTGGAAGAGTTTTGTTATTAGAAGAACATCTTAAACGAGTATCCCTTTAGCTAGAAGGCAAGAGGCTAAAACTTTTTTCTTTAAGCCTTCTTTGAATGCCATACTCTCCTAACTTCAGTTTTTGAAGAATTTAAGAAATGAAAACAGGCTAGATTTCATCCTTTTTATTCCTTACATATTTCGCGAAATTTGGAAAGGCTTTTTTTACTAACTTTATAAGCAGGATCTAAAGAAAAATTAATGACACGAAGATTTGACCGGTTAAAAGCAGTGAACAGGTATTTATGAAGCAGTAAACTCTGGAATGCCAGACAAAAGTTACATATGAAGCATTTGAACGTTGGATTATCTTTGATTCAATATAAACATCATACAAATTTATGAAGGCACCTTCTAATCACGTTTTATGTTTTAAAATGCTGTGGTACGTGTATTTAGGTAAAGCAGGATTTGCAGTCTGGAGATATACCTCCCACCACTTGAGTATACGGAAGTTCTGGAAGAGAAACTGGAGGTTTTCCCATGCTGGTAGATTTCTCCTAATTACTTTGTATTTTTCTTTAACAATCTTTTTAATATGACACTATTAGAGGCTTCGTGTCGAATCTGAATATTTTGAATTGTACGTCCTATTTAGAGAGGCGAATAATGGCTTTTGCGACAGGTGTTCTGAGGCTCAACGAAATGGCATCCGCACGCATAATATTTCGTATTCCTTTATTGCACAATTCTGGAACAAAAGTCGAATATTATTTTTGCAGTCTCTCCTGTGTGCGACTGCCACAAAAATGTATCATTAACTATTCCGATTTTTTACACTCATATTTTTTATTAAATTAAGTTTTGGTGTATCTCTTAAGCCAAACATTTTTAATGACTTCCTCCGTTTTCTGTTGAAAATAGGAATACATAAATCGATGGCCTGATTTTTATATTTCTTGCATTTTATTTTTATTCAAATTTTACAATTAAAATTCGCTGATTTTACTCATGTTTATTGGCTTACAATTTTCCCAAACTATAAGCTCATATAAAGATAATTACTGAAAATTCTTTTGTGTAATATTTCTAAAATGTTTTTGGAAAATTATTCTGTTCTGCAATTTCATTCCAGTTCTTTACATTTTACTGATATTTTTCCAATTTCTAGTAGAAACCGAATTCAGTGGTTTTCATTTGCTCAGGTCGGTTTTGGCTGTCATATGCGCTTGTAAATTCCCTGGAGTTGTACGTAATCACGATACTTTCTTGTTAAAAAAATTCTATTTCATATTATCCTTATAGCCTTTGTATCATTTGAATTTGCTTCAATCTTTTTATAAATGTGTATTATTTATTCAACTGACCTGCCTTGCTCTGTTTTTCATTTTGCTATTAGTTGGAATTGATACTGTTTTTAGTCAGCATGCAGGTCGATTTACACCTTTTGTTGAGTATATGTAATTGCTTAAGATAATGTTTTTTCCTATTGTTTGTACATTAGATAGGTTTAATTTTACTTTGTTCCTAAAGCTGTATTTTCTATATATTTCACCATAGATTGATGGTCGTCGTGCTCTGTTATTCCTGTTTATCGCCGTTGTTTCTGCTATAGAAAGCTACTATTGGAATTTCCCTTGTCCAACACTCCTTTTTCCATCGATTGTTATATAATTTTATTTCCTGTGTTCTCCTCCTGAAATGCTTATTGAATGTTGTTGCCTTCTCAATTCCGCTTCTCCAACAGCCCCTTCAGAAACGCTTCTCAAACATTGTTGTTTTCCTAAATCTACTCCTCCAATGCTTGTTGAATGGTTCTTCCATTAGAATTCCGTTCCTCCAACATCTCCTCTTCCGACGCTTGTTAAATGATGTTCTTTTCTGTGTTCCCCTCCTCCAATGCTTGTTTAATATGATTTCTTTTTGAATTCCCCTCCTCCAACACCTCCTTCTTCCTCCACCAATGATTGTTGATATTGTTGCATTTTCAATTCCCCTCCTCCAAATCTTGTCGATTGTCGTTATTTTGTAATTCCCTTCTTCCAACATGTTCTGAGATAATGGGTCATCGCTTTTTTAGGTATCGTATCAGTAAAATAAAACAACAGATGAAAACTATGAAAACTAGACTAAAACCTCCAAACATAATCAAACCAGTATAAAATATCTCTATTGCTGTTTCCTTTATTGCAGGTTTCATAGCCAGCCTTCGAAGTCTTTCGGATTTCGCACGAATCAAATGTTGCTTAAAATCCTTAAAAGTCGGGTAACGGTGAAAAAAGTCCTTGTAAGGAATATAGTTGTTCGGAAAACCGTGTTTCGGGAGGTCTTTTGCAAAAGCTTCATATTCGTTGATGGGAAATTTCCAAAAATAATTTGGGCGCTTTGTTGGGATTGTGGTTTTCACCTTTGAACGTGGAATGTTAGTGGTTATGGTATCTGATATTGAGCCTCTTTCAGTAGATTCGAAATTTGGAAATAACCTTGGAAATGACTTTATTCTTTGGATAGGTTCTGAAATAGTTAGAGGAGAGGAACCAGCAACAAAATGTAGATCTGGAATTCGTGTGAAAAGGTTTAAAACATATTTACTATATTATATATCTATATTATATTTATATTATACATTTATATTATATATCTAATTTATATATATATACATACTTAAGTAAATTTACGAATTAAGATAAAAATCTAACATACATCTTGCATCTATTGACGATAATATATTTAATAGTGAGCATTAAGTACAAATGTGAGTGTTTGAAGTCTGTCGTTTTAAAGCAAACCTTAGAGTTTCTGCGTTCGAAACAAATTTATTCATATGCTGAAAGAGAGAACAGAACTTTCCATCGTTTTTCTATTAAGATGGACTAAGAAATTTGCATTGGCATGAGCACAGCGGATTAGAGACCCTCTTCCTCTTAAAAAGTTGGTACAAATTAATGATTGCGAATTTCAAATCTGAAATACTTAGCTTTTTATAAGTCACTATATCCAAATTTGTTAATTTTTTTGCATGCGTTGTTGAATATTCGGTCAGGCAAGAGTGTCGGACCAAAAAGCCTGCAACTTTTGATTGCTGTTCCTTATCATCTGGTTGTATTTACTGATCTGTTGTCATTAGATGTCATCTCTAAATACTAGACACATTCTGAACAAAAATAAAATAAAGGAGAGCTTTGTATCTCCCCTTCTACTACTCTGATTGACAAATTTATTTTGCGTTTTTCATGTCTCCAATGCACAACTTACGATATTTATTAGATTTATATGTAGTATTATTTTAATAGAGGTATTGCGGCACATAATCCGACTTTTTCAAGAATTTCTCATCGATTCTTTTTCATATTTTCAATCAACAATTCAAATTATGCCTAAATATTAATTTTTCTAAACTTTGGTGAAAACCTTACCGCGTAGCTTATAAATTTCGTTTGGCGCGAATTATTGTTTTTAGTTTGCGCCAAGAATAATTCATTTGGGGAAATTCTTAATTTGTGGTAAGCAATTTTGCTGTCCCTCTCCTTATGCACAAGCTGAGAAAATGGGCCATCGTTGATTGATTCAAATAATTTTAACAAAGGCCGGAAACCACATTTGGCGTTAACAGTGTTTACAATAAACACACCAAAGTTCGAAACGTGACTTTGTATAAATATACGTACAGCCTGGGAAATTTTGAATAAAAGACGGTAATGTTTTGTGGGTATACCTAGAAATGAATCTATTTCAAATTATGGAGTATATTATTGGAAAATGTTTTCAAAATCTTATAACACTTATTAAAAAATACAAATTTAAAAAATAAATCAGAAAATACCTGCGAATTTTATTTGGCTCGAACTTAAATTTTGAACTGTTAAAGAAGGATTAAAGGGAGTTTAATAAAAAAAAAGAGATATTGATGAATATATGCCAAATACAATTAACATTGAGGAGCTAAAAGTTTGAGAGTTACTGTTTAAAACTACTGGTATGTTTATTAGGAAACTGGTCACTTTGGCGAAACTTGAATCTTAGAATCAGAATATGAAAGGAAAGTCGGTTATTAAAAACTTAATGAAAATTCCGATTTTTTTTCATGCTATATATTAACTTTATATATTGCATGAAAAAAAAATCGCTTTCGCTTCATGAAAAACGCAAGCTAAACCAAAGTATATATTGAACTGTACTTTTTTTCGTGCAAAATGTACTTTATCAAAAATTTACTTGTTCTTTTTAAAATAAAATTAAAGAATGGGAGGGAAAAGGAGAAAGTTAATCCCACGTTTTTTCAGCCCAATTTTTAATTTTTCGCGTATCTACTGTTATGTTCCCGATTGTAATGTGAAACTCACACTGCCTTCTTTAACCTTACGCGTAGAGGCTGAATTGTTTAAAGCTGCATCTATTCATGCGATACGTATGGCTCCCGTTCACATAGTCTGAGTGCTGGTTTGTCTTCCTTACTCCTCATGTGGTACTCGGAGCGGCTTCGTTTCAATGTCAGCCTTCGACTTTGAATTTACAATATATACAATTTTTGGCATGCATTGCCCCCGGATTATTTATATTCGCAAGAATTTCAGATATTGCTAGTGGAAATTCTAAATCATACAAATTTTGTAATATCACTTCGTTTTATTCGGTGATGTCACACGTATATCCGAGGCAGTTTCCCTTAGAAAGTCTTCCACGAAGCTATCTCTTACCATAGGCAGATGGCATTCGAGTGCCTAGCCATTAAATAAACTAAACCTGAGAAAGTAGAAGAAATACATTTGCCCATTCATTTCGAAACAATTTGTACTACTTCATATCTCATACGTATGTGAAAACATTCTTTACGGTACTGTTCTAACCATAACAGCGATTTGTTCGCAATATATTCTTTTAGATGCAAACAAACGTAAGTACTTCGGTGTTACAGGAAGAATAATCACTAAGAAAACAAAAACTTTAATATAAATACATTAAGTAAATATTTATACTAATTACATTAATATATAGATTTTTATTATTTGAACAAATTCATAAATTGGTTGAAATTTATTAATCGTGTATGGTATTTAACAGTAAAGTTTAATCATATTTGATAATGGAAAAAGAATACGATATTATGTGAATTTAATTAAATGTGAGACGATTTTTATTCAACACTTTAACAATTCTCGCAAGCTCAAACAGAGATTTCAGTTTTTGAATGAAAGCAACGAAACTTCTTCTTTAAAACACTTAAATCACTCCTTTAAGATATAAACATTGTTACCAAGTATGACAACATTTATTTAGTGCAAGAAATAAGCATGTTTTAAACAAAAAATATTCATTAAACTTTATTTAACTCAACGTATTTTTCTCAGGTATCCAATGTTAGCATTCAAACAGATAATCTTATGAAACAGTATCGCAGAATTAGTTTTAGGTAAAACAATTATTTAAAATTATTTATTTTGTATAGTTCCCTTAAAATTGCGTTTGATGTTTCTTATTATTAATTTAAATACATAAAATTACTTATTAATGCAAAATTTCAAAATACTAAAATATATTATGAAAAAATGCATTAAATTCAACAAAACTTTTAATTTTCAAAATAAGTGAGCACTAATAACAAAATTAAGCCCATAGACTGATCTTTATTTGAATATGCAAGGGTAGAAAATAGTGTTTTAGAGTAACTGAGTTTCATAAAATTATTCCTGAATGAAGACTTACTAGAGATACTCTTCGCAGCGCTAAAAGGTACGGTAAGAAATACACTCCCTAGAAAATACATGATGGTAAATGGGTATGATGAATGCATATTCAAACGCATCTTAAGATGGTAATTCGCAATATAATCAAAACTTCACACGTTTTTCAAATACGTATAAAATCGCACGAAAGTCTCTAAGTAAGAAATTCACAAGAAAATCTCAAAGCAAGAAATTCGCAAGAAAATTCTCAAATAAGAGAAATGAAAGTGTTTGTTGACTTATTTGTTGTTGAACTGACGCAAATTGTTGCAAATAGCTAAGTTTTACACATTCTTTGCAAATTGTTGGAGTCAAAAGAACACACTGTTGTGAAAACAGTCTACGACAATGAATTCTCGTCTCCTTCCAAATTTTCTACTTTTATCAAAATCGTTTTCCCTTTATTTTAAAAAACCAGAGTCATGACGAGAATAGTTTTGTTTTCTTATGATTCAGTATCATTTTAGATGCTGAATTTTCGGCGCTTGCCGTAAGAAATCTGTATTGCACACCATTTTGATTTGAGAAAATGTCATTTTTATTAAGTATGTGATCTGAAACATAAATATCTGAATATTTAATTTTATTACACCACTTACATTAAATTCTTTCTAAATTCATTTTCTTAACTGAAAGTGGATAAAAGAAATAATGCATTAATATTGACACAATTTCTAAACTAAGTCAGGTTAGTTTACGTTTAGACGATACAACACATCAGACTATTTCCCAAAGGATTGGGAAGTTTTCGTGGAGCACTTTTAAAGGGAAACTAGCCTGCATTTTTGTTACATATGCCGAAAATCACAATAATCAACCATGCAACAAACTCCCCTGCTAAACATGCCCCGTAGAAACCCATAAAAGTTTTTTTTACGGGCAATTGGCCTACGGGTACCCATACAGCTCTGCGGGTACCCGTAGGACAAATCCCCGTAAAAACTCGATTGGACTCGACTTTGTTGCAAGATATTAGAAAATTCTTTTCTAAAGATGATAGAAACAGATACCGATCTTTCTCTAGCAGAACATTTAAAAAATGTCAGATAGTTAAAGTGTATTATCAGTATCTCCGTAGATCGTTTGTATAAGACTGTAATGTATTTTGCAGTTTTTATCGAAATAACACATGAGCTTCTTAGTAAAACATAAAATTTTATTATAACTTCACAAAGATAAGCAATTAAATTACAATTTTATCCGTTCAATCTCTACACTCCAGCTTATTATTACAGTTTTTCCTCTATAAATTTTCATCCACCTACTAATGAATGTCTTTCAGAATAATAAATTTTAAACATTTTCTGACGTTCCTCAGTAACGGTTACACGATACAAATATGGTGTCCACACTTCAATATCAAGGATAATAAATATAGTTTTTTTTTGTTACATATTAAAATATTACAATACCTTCACAGTGCGACTGCAGTTTAGGAGAAATACACCAATGATTATATGGATTCTACAGGGACAGGGAAAAGTGGACGGAGCACCAGAACTTCGTCAGTTACTTTTACAGGTGGTCTCCGCTGCACTACTGTACCCCGCTGGGCTTTTAGTTTGCCCGCATCGGATGCTAGCCTACCAAGACATTTACATAGTAATTTTACATTAATACTAGACTTACGTATTGAATATACAATTACAAAGACACAGTATACAATTATTACAAAGAAATTGACCTATTAACAAAAGTTAGATAATGGCAAATTAATATAACATAATTACTTCTAACTTACATAGAAACTTTCATTGTACATTGTACTTCATGGTGTGATGTATTTTATTATGGCAAAGCACACTAGGGCTATCTGCCTCCATTGTACTTCATACAAACATTACATTAGTATATCTAGTTACATTAGTATATCTAGTTACATCGAATTACAATAAACATCTTTTTAAGGAACTAATTGGGGAAGAATTTTTTTTGTGCATCTTATTATACTTAGTTGAATTACTAAGGCGAATTATCTTATTGATACATTTCCTTTCATTTTTTAACTTGCTATACACAACTGCATCAGCACTGAAATCTTACATTAATATTTTTGTAAATTAATGTATCATAAACACAGAAAATATACATTAGAAAATCACATAATACTTACATTTACACTAATATATCTAATAAAGTCGTATATTATTTTTTAATTAATGATTTAATTATTACAAGATTTTTCCCCCTCATCTCCTAATACAGTCCAAATTCTTAATGTAATTATTTTGTAAAACCTATTCATATCATATTTAGCCTGTTTCAGTCATTTGCAATATTCTGAAATCTTGCATTATTTTTGCAAGTTATGGAATAAGAGGTATTTATACAGATTTGATAACATCTTGACGTATGTTTTCTCTTTTATATGCGAAAAGGTTTTTCATAATCAAGGAAACCTTTTGTTGTAATTGAAGGATCGTTAGCATGCATTTAATGTACTCAGGCGTAATTTGTGACCTTCCGTTTCAGTGTAGCTATTTTGTGAGCTGGCACTTGAAAATATAGTGCTCTGGGTCTCCCTTTTCCTCACATATGCACTTGTCGGAATCGCTCAAATTTCGTGCAAAGTAGTACGTGAGGAAAGGACCATTTCCAGATAAGAATATGTTGATGAAGAAGTTATAAGAGATTGGATCATATGTGGGTTTCTTGTAGAAGTTAAAAAGCCTTCTACCTACTTCTGCATTTTCCCATTCAGCTTGCCATTTCTTTGATGTAATTTTTTTCAAAATATGTTTCGCATACGATTTAGGGAATGGGACATTGAATGGAGGTAGAGCTTGAGAGGTAGAGAGGAGGTCTTGAGCTGCATTCTTAGGAAGCGCATCTGCCCTATTATTTTGGGATTGTCCATCATGCGCTTTTACCCACTTTATTTTTATAGATGTTCTGTATGCTGTGATATTAAATCATAGATGTCTTGTACTATTAATGATTTGTTTCTTGCATCATCGACAGCTTTAATTGCCGCTTGGCTATCACTGTAGATGGTAACATATGTTAGATGCTTTTGATGAGACCATAGAATAGCGTGTTTTATGGTTGAAAGCTCAGCTTGGAAAACGCTGTTGTTGTTCCTTAGGTGTCCTTTCCATTCTGTTGTTTCTTGTTCTGAGGAGTGTAAAGAACGCGCATCCAACTTCTTCGTTTAACTTTGACCCGCCTGTGTACACGACTGGAAATGAAGGTACACTGAGGGTGTCTTCATTTGTAGATATTCTGAGTTTTGCATGTACTGCAGGGTGTCATAGGTAAGGATTTCGTGGCTGTTCAAAATCAAGGGGTCACAGGTTTTGATCTTCTACCTCTATGTTTTTCTTGAGGTGGAATAACATAGCTAAGTCTGCATCTTCTTTTGCTTTCAGATGAAGGGGTGGGATTCCTGTTAATACACAGAGAGCTGCCGTTGAGGTAGTTCTGTATGCTTTTATTATTTGTAAGAGGAAGGGGCGTTGGATCGAAGCTAAGAGTCTTTTCTTTTTCACTGTCATAGGGTGAGCCCATGCTGATGCCCCGTAGAGGATTATTTTTTCGATAACGGTATTATAAAGATTGATTTGCATCCTCAACTTGAGGACCCACGTTGTGCCTTTCATCCTCGCGAGGGCTCTAGAAATAGTTTGGGTCTTCTTCCGAATTTGCATGAGGTGTGGGATCCAAGAAAACTTTACTTCAATTTTCAATCCAAGAAATTTGGTTTCTTTTGAGATCTTGATTCTTATATTATTGATTTTAATGCAAGGTAATCTTTGTAGCGATTTTGGAAATAAAATAATATGTGATTTGGGCTCTGAAATTATTAGTTTCTGATTGACGCAAAGGGAATGGATTATGGAGAGAGTCTCGTTACTATTCTTTTCTAGTATGTGTCTTAAAAGCCCATTTGTTACAAAGGCCCCATCGTCGGCAAAGGCGATGAGCTTTGTATGGTCCGGCCACTTGTAGGAGGTTGTATAATTAAAGGTGATGTTCCATAGGTCTGCACTTAGACAAGAGCCCTGTGGAGAGCCTCTTGTTATTCTTCTCTCTACTATACAGTTGTTGCTGAAGATTATCGTTGCTCTGTTTGTTAGGAAACTGTTCATTAGCTTGAATATGTTCTAAGGGCATTTAATGTTGCGCAAGGCTTCAAGGATACCAGGCCACCACACGGAGTCAAACGCATTTTTTGAGATCCATACAGAGTACTGCTGTATGGAGAGCTGAAGATTTATTCCTACGGATCTGCTCTTGAAGTTCTGCTATCGAATGTGATGTAGATTTAAGAGGTCTGAAGCCGTATTGTTTGGGGCTTATGGCACAGTTTTCTCTAAGTGGTGGCGTAATCTGCCCGCGATTGCACGTTCTAGAAGTTTACCTATTGCAGGTAAGAGGTTGATTGGTCTGAAGGCTTCCGGATCTGTAGGATCTATATTATTTTTCTTGAATAGTATTGTTTTGTCCCTGTTTGAGACAATTCGGGAAGACATAAAATTTGAGGACAGAGGTTTAGTAGTTTGTGGAACAGAAAAGGC
This sequence comes from Stegodyphus dumicola, assembly GCF_044657685.1. Taxonomy (NCBI): domain Eukaryota; kingdom Metazoa; phylum Arthropoda; class Arachnida; order Araneae; family Eresidae; genus Stegodyphus; species Stegodyphus dumicola. The sequence continues at coordinate 57,014,822 of NC_140770.1, read as the reverse complement.
ATTGCGTGGTGAATTATCTTAATAATCCGGTTGTCTAATCCATCAGGTCCCGGAGCTTTATTATTCGGAAGATACTTAATAATTTTTGAAGTTTCTTGTGAGTGGAATTCCACGTCGTCTGGAGTATTTAGAGCGGTATTATTGTATCTAATATCGGAATGTGTGTGGCCGTCGTCTTCTGCATTATCTTTTAAGAAAACAGCATCTAAAATATTGTTGAGAATCTTTTCAGTCACTGTTACGTGAGAGTTAATCTTTCGGAAGACCGATATGTGCGGGACTGAAAACTTTACTTGTAGCCATTTTATACAGCTGGCCGTATGTATCTTGATTATTGTAGCAGTAATTCTTCCAGCTGCGTAATTTTGCTTCAGTTATTTTCTTTTTGTAATTTGCTAATTGTTGCTGGTATTTTATACATTTTTCCATTTTTAACCCTTCCGGAGCATAGATTCTACAGTCACACCCTGTTGTTTTCCTCGAACTCATGTTCTGTAGCTCTTGCGTCGTATCTCAGTAGACAGAACATGCCTTCTGCTGTGTTGCGTGGTCGGTGACATTAGAGGAAGGGAGCGTCTGTCATCTTTGATATTACCGGAAGGGGCGGAAATTGTAGAGTGGCGCAGTTCGCATGCTGCTACTATGAAATTAAAGATACGGTAGTGGCAACACTAAAATTTAGGTTTTATCGAGTGCAAACGACAACCGTAGCAAAGACAACCGTGATAACGACAACTATGGGTTATTATGACCAAGTGGCAGTCTAGTTTTATGCAATGAATTTACTGTTCAAAATATTGCAAGGAATAAATTTCATCATATTCAAATTTCATCATCATTTAGTTTCATACACACACACGCATAATTTTTCACGCATAGACTTTTACCGAAAGTCGCAGCTTTTTGACATCTGAGTTTCTCTCTTTCACAGTTTCATAGTCATGGTTTTTTTATTCCCAGTTGCCAGCCCCTACCCAGAACTCCACTGTGATGTCAGTGACCAACGATATCATTAGAAAATACTAATGTTCTCTGGATTCATCACTGGATGTTCTAGAAAATAGATCTTCAAATTCTTTAATTGTTTTCTCTACCACACATCTTTGTTCGATGATTACCTTTATACTCTGTAAAATGTTCCTCCATTAATTTCCCAGGTGCCGTAGTCAGCATTGCAAGTGGGGGTAAACGAACGTGCCTCGAGTTCATTTTGCTAGCAGTTCACCTTTCGGGTTAGTTCTCGGACGGTAGCTAAAATTCACCGCTCTCACAGGAACGAAATTTCTCGAGGTCTACTAATTTCGAGGCCACTAATCTCTCTCTCTTTGGCTATTTTAGGGTATTCAATTATTGAAGATATGAAGCTATTGTTGTTTTCTGCGGATTCGGTTATTAATACTTCCGCCAAATGAGGAATGGTGAAATATGTTTTTGCTGTTATTTGTTAAGTTGAAGGTATTCGACATTTAATTTTAAACTCAGCTGCATTTTCCTTTGCAGTGTGATTCTCGCTATGCTTTTAAAGTCCAGTGCAAAGTCGTATTTGCGTAAAATGTCTGGTCCATGTCTTAACTCGTCCACGGTGTAAGCGATTGTCGTCCTTAACATCTGCTGGTGAGTCTCATTTACGAAGATAATGCAGATGTAGTTTTACCTTCATTCGGGATCTTGTAACCTGTCCGTGTGCGTACTGTTACACCGGGCTGCATCCAGCACAATGTTACTTTCAATTCTTGAGTTACATCTGTTCTGACGATCTTTACATTCGCTCAATTATCGATGATAGCTTCCAGTAGCAGAAGGACTAGAAAGAACTAGAGAAGTTACAATATGTCGCCACATCGAACGAAATAATATCATCAGCGGAAACCAGTATTGTTTCAGGCCCCAAAAGTAGACACTGCGTGCAATTTTCAGTCTTTAAGATATTATTCACCAGAAGACAATATCCAATGAGCATTCAGCCGTCATGTGCATGGACTTGGAGAACGCTTTAGATCTGACTTAGTCGCCAGGTCTCCTAGAAGTATTCAAAAGCATTAAATAACAAAGAACATTTGCATCATAATCTAAAACTATGTCTCAAATAGTTCTAGCATTATTATGAATAATATCCTGGTAATATGAAGAAAAAAGTCAAGAGGGTGTCCACATGGATTTTTCCTTAGCACAGACTTATGAAAGAATATACTGAATACGTTTACTTCCTATGAATTAAAAGAACGTACATGGACGATTTGATTTGCAAACAATGACTTTTTGGTTATGAAATACGTGGAGCACAACTGTAGTGATATCGTAGGAAGAAAAATGTCAAAATTATGTCCACATTGATTTTTCCTTAGCACAGACTTATGAAATATTATACTCAATACGTTTACTTCCTATGAATTAAAAGAACGTACATGGACGACTTGATTTGCAAACAATGCCGTCTTGGTTATGAAATGCCGTGGAGCACAACTGTAGTGATACCGTTTCAAAATTCAGTGATTTCTGTCGTAATATTTAAGGAAATAAAATGATTAGGTTTAAGACTAGAATTAACATTCTCCTGCATTCCCCTACTTTACAATATAACGTACAAAATTCAGAAGAAATCGAGAGGGCTAAAGAGAACAGATGGCTCCACGTTGTGTCTTCAGTCAAAAATCAAAAATATATTTGATCATCCAGTAATTCAAAATATGGTGCCTTATAGAGACACTATTACGTCATGCCTAACGAACGCACGGAAACGAGAAATACTCTTTTGAATCCAACGAACATGCCTCTTCCAAACAGCAAAAGAATTTCGTACAACAGCCGCCCATCGTCAATAATAACATGCATCCTCTAACTAGACATTCGAGCACAAGTAGAAGACGAAGGAAAATTCTACAATTCAATAAAACTGTTACATATTAATGATCAACAAAGAACCCATTACGTAATGAATTTCCGAAGAACCCATACTTACGGCACCCGACTACAGATTCGAATAAAAATACTGAAATCAAAGCATAAGTTTATGCTGCAGTTTAATATCAAATGGTCTACAGAGATGGATCGAAAATTCGCAATAAAATCGGAAATGTCCACGTTATTCTAATTTCAGAACATAAAGGTAAGATTTGGAAAGGTCATATGCGTGAAAATGAGAGATAAATCCAAGCCAAGCCGACAGCTAGAAACAAGCAATTATTTGCGTAGCACATCGGAAGATCACTTTAACTGCATTTTTGTCGGACAGTCATCCAGCGATTCAGGAAATTGAAGATTACAGAAATAAATCTCCAATTGTACAAAAACACCGAGCATTATATATTTAGCTCATAATAATCAGCTCTTAAAAGAAAATCATTGCAACCATATAATATTAGATTGCAGCATATGAAGCCATTCACGCCAGAACATATTAGATATATATTGTGTGTAAAGCAATCAAGACAAAATATAACGAAAATTATGATGCAGCTCATGGAATATAATAGAAAAGAAGTATGCTAAAATAATTAAATCTAATAGACATGCATCCAATGAGATTATCTGTCAAACGACTACTTATGAACAACGCAATATAAATAGACACCAAAGCATTATCAAAGTACCAATTGGGAGTTCAACATAAAATAATTAAAAATGCATATAAAGAAACGCACAATACATGCCTGAAACCAGCAAGATGCACGGGCCATCCCTGAAGGAGAAAGATGAGAATACGACACACTGTGTAGTGGATTCCTTGTTGTACCGATTTTACAGGGAGCTCTGTGCCCTATGACGGAAGTTGCGTTAGAACAGGCATGTGCCGGAGCAAAACTAGTAAGTTCGTAGGCGAAGTTCCAGTTCTTCATTGACCTTTCGCGGTCTCTGCTTATTTAGGATATTTTGGAGAATGTGAGCAGCATACAGCTTCAGATTCTTGTTGAAACGTGATGCGACATAGGACCAGAAAGTATAATACAGCTATGGACATAAAAACCTAATTCCGAAGCCGGGCTAGCCGAAACACTTGACATACATTGTTCCGGTAGTTGTAGTTTCTGAGATGAAGCCTACATGAATAGAGACCACAGGCAAAGATGATGGCATTGGCAATCTGCAAGCATTTCTTATCGTACAGATTCGGTGTCAAAAACAAGAATCAGACATTTAATATTTTAGCAAGAAACGCCCGACTATGAATTATGTGTGCAGTTGTCAATTCTATCTCCGGGCATTAATTATAATTTCTGTAGATTTGCTATCCTCTGTCTCCATTTTTAATCCTCTGTGATGACCATTTCTAAGCTTGATTATGGATCAATTACAAGTCAATCTCCATGAAGTTGCTCCTTTATTGGAACTGAAAGTTCCTTTAATCTGTATTTGGATTCGGGATTTGCGTCCGAGCTGGTAACATTTATATTGCTATAATTGAGATTTCAAAGCTCTTTTACCAGTTTATCTGCGTTCTCGTTATCGTTGACATGTGCTGAATATTTAATGCATCTGAAAATTTAACCTCGTTGATCTGAATATTTATGCATCTGAATATTTAACCTCGTTGAGGCGAAAGAGGATCCGCTGGTGATCGGGGAGCTTGTACACAGGATTGCTTGTAGAGCAGCGTTTGAGTCACACAAGACAACGAGTCCTTTTAGTTCTTTAGAAATGAGAAGGGCATACACGTGAAGTGCCTCCGTTATTGCCAGGAGCTGACAAGTGAAGTCAGAGACCATGGCTCAAACGCCAGTTTTATCTTGATAAGTAACATCACCTGAGGTAATCAGAAATACACGAAAAGGTGCATTGTATGAGCATTATACGCAGTCCTGGAAACATGAGTTCAAATGGAAGAAGCACATTTTATGATCCGCCTAATTAGTGAGGTGCTCTTTCGACACAGGTTTTGACAAAATTTATGAATCTTAATTGTGCATGTAAGGGGATTTGTACATATTTTTGGCATGATGTCTTCATTATAAATTTGCCTTCAAATGCAAAATTTTGGTTTTTTCAGATTTCCATGTTTCCAGTCTCAAGATACAGAGAGTAGTTCTTTAAACAATGAACTTGAGTTGTAATCTGTGCGTTCAATTCACGATCAGATTGACGGATTTCCGGAGAATTGTTTTAGATTCATGAGTATTCCTGCTTGAGTTCCAGATCGCGATGACATATGCGGGGCAGTCCGATTTTGTATCTTCATCAGGGTTAAGCTGAATATCCTTCATATATAACAGAAAGAAAACGGGGCTCAAAACAGATGCGTGCAGGACACCTGCAGGAATTTTCTTGCTGTAGGATAAGCGTCCTATGCAGCATTGTTTCATTCTTTCCCTCAAGAAAGTATTTATCCAGATAAGGGCATTTCCTTCAATACCGGAATGATGAATAATATCTATTACTTTGTGTCTCTATACTTTTCCAGATGGAGAAACATAAAAACAGCGATGAGAGATGACCTTTTTTGGTAATTGTTCTTGGAAATCATGGATCATAGATTAACTGAAATAGAATAACTAGACTCCCGTGTAATGTTGTTTTATATCAGCAGTCTGATAAAAGTTTATCTTCTTGTTTTATTGTGACAATCTCCATGATTTCGGGCACAATGGCAAAACTATTCCATGCCTTAGAGATCCTTCCTTATTTCCATGATGTGTGAAAGATGCTCAACAAATATTGTCTTGTTTTTTTACCAAGTCGTTTGAACTTTTCTCCAAAAATAAAATTATCTACTAGTGATTTAATTCCTTTAAGTGTTGAGAGCAATATCTAACTTTTCTAAAGTAATGTTTTTAAGAAACAGCTCATCATCCTTGTGCCCTCTTGCCTGCAGGAGTAATTTTTGGCTGAGCCTTTTATTTTCTTATCTTCTTTCTGATAGTCAATTTTACCAACACTAGAGAAGTGCATTGCACGTCCATTTGCCTTTTAGAAGTATCTCCTGTTGACCTAGCTGCATCAAGGATATTTTAAGATAAGGAACCAAATGAAGTGAATGAATTCTTACTTAATTTAGGTCTTTTCCGAAACCTGGGGTCTTTCTCTGAACCTAGGATCATACAAAGCGGCTCAGTTTTGTTGCTTACTGGCAAGCAGTTTTTTCTTCGTTTTTTTAATGCCTGTGGAAGACATTTTATATTTTCATACATGTTGTTCGCTTAACATAATCGTTTCAATCAGGAGTCTATATTCTGGTTCTTGCAGTAAGGAATACAACGTTGCTTCATTTTTTTTTTTTGGAATAAACCTCTTAGCTGCAGTGTTGGTATATTGTGTGAATATCCCCAGTTGTTTCTAAAATTCCAAAATCGTTTTCCTTGGGTAAGGATTTTCAGCATTAAAATTGAGAATAACAAGTTGATGATTGGCTATTGCATTATCAATGATCTTCCATGTACAGGTATTGAATATGTGATAATTCACGAAAGTGAGATTAATATGTAAGATTAGTGTTTCTTACATTGTTTTAAGGTAGCCAAATTTAGATCTGTCAATAAATCCACCATAAGCTTTGCTTCCGCATGCAAAGAGTGCTTGCTCCGAGATGAAAGTTTAGCATTAAAATTGCCAACATAATAATGAAGTCCGATAAGGGGTGTGGTATGTTACAGAGCATTTCCTTATCGACACGTCAGTTGTCTAAGTGATAGACATTAATCAGTGTGAAGGAATGTCGTTGGAGGGTGTTTTCCATGCCTTTAATTTCTGTGTTTATTATGGATTAATTTGGATTTCTCTGGGTTTGACAAGGTTCTTTCTCATACGGAAAGGAAACTTAGGTCTGCAAATAAATCCACCATATGCTTTCCTTCCTCATCCAGACACTGCGAACTCCGAGTTGAAAGTTCATTCAGTAAAACTAATCCGAACCAAAACCAATCGAGTAGCGTCCAAATCAGCGAACACCATCATAATTTAAATTCATTTTTAATTGCATTGCGTCCACATACGTTCGAAAAACAGAATATTTCATTTATTTTAGGAATTCCACGGACGTTCGAAAAACAGAGGAATCACTCAGTAGTCTGGGAAAATATTGCTATACCCATATGAATGAATCCTGGCGTAGATATTGTTGGGGAGATGTGATATTCCGCTGTTTTCAGCATTTTGCTGGAAACTGCAGAACTTACTTTAAAGGCGTCGGAATTTCCTGTCATGCGAAATATCTACTCTCGGCCTGACGATAGAAATGAGTTATTATTTTCTCATAGACTCATTACTGAAGTATCGTTGTTTTACAGTTGCTTGTAACGTATATTCGTGAAGGCAGTTTTCAAGATGGGTAGACTAATTGAAGTTATAGGTCATTACAGGTACTTATTCTCATGGAAACAAACCAAAACCAATCGAGTAGTAATTCCCTTGATAATGTTTTGAAGGATTTTGAAACTTTCTAAACATGGAATAATTCTTATGAGTTTCATATCGAATTAAACAGTGCCATTGGTCATTTTAAACGCTTGGGCACTTTTTGACTAAGATGTTAGTGTGAGAGATGCAAACTTTATTATTTATATCAAATGTTCTTTGCAAATTTCGCGTAATCTTTTTTCATATTAATCTTGGACAAAATAAGACACGGAATTATGGTTTCCTGCTTATTGCTTCTATAAGGAGCTTTGGTGCTGTGTTTAGTATTTCGAAGCTCATCTGCGTTTTCGTTCAACCTGGTATTTCGGAAGAACTGAAGCAGTTACTGAAATGTCTATATTATTATAAAGATTATTAATCGTGTCATAATTTCCAGGACTAACTAAGAGACAATTGGTATTGTAATCCGTAAACAGTGAATAACCGCAGAACATGTACCTGATCACAATTGAGGAAGAACTGCTGTTTACAGAATTTGCTGCATATTGAAGGATTAAAAAATTAAAATCCAAATGGAGAGAAATATTTTAGAGCTTCGGTACCGATGACGACGTCTGTATTTAGAATCGTGTAGGTATATAACATAAAAGGATTATAATTTTAGATTTTGGAATTCCATGCAATATGTTTGAAATTTAGCACACCTGTTAACATACTTTATAAAGCGTGCATTCAAATATATCATTTATATCCGAGGCAGCTTGGCTTCCTGCTTTCATATTGATGCTATTAAAAGAGCCAATTTTTCATTGGAAATTTGCCAATGCCTTTGATTTATTAGTTATTATTACAATTCATGTTGGTATTAAAAAAATACTACAGCGCCTAAGGCGACGTTTTCTTTTTCCTACTGCAATAGTACAAGACTGAATTAAACTGTTCCAATAGGCTTAAATTATCTCTGCATTCGTTAGTGAATTGTAGCCATTTATCATGCCGGGTACGGATAGTTTGTTTTCCAAAGAGGTAGATCTGATATTTTATTTCCTTTTATATCATCAGCTACTTTATATTTCAATTGAAGATTTTTTTGAAAAATTACTTTCATATTCATTTTATGTATAATTGTTAAAAAATTTCAGTTCATATCTAATTCAATGTCAGTGTGTCATGGAAAACTCGAGAAATAGGCAATAAACACTGTATTATTTTGGTGCGAGGAATCAGTTAGAATATAGAAACCAGTTTGTAGGTACGAATAGGAAATGTGATTATCTGCTTCACTGTGAAAGCAACACAAGAGAAGAAGAGACGCATCAAATAGATAGAGAAATCAGTAGAAAGTATTCCTTACTGGTCGAGTTATAGTAGTAAGACAACATCTTAAACGAGTATCCTCTTAGCTAGAAGGCATGAGGCTAAAACTTCTTCTTTTGAGCCTTCTTTGAAAGACATAATCTCCTAACTTCATTTTTGAAGAATTGAAGAAATGAAAAGCCGCCAAGCTTTCATCTTTTTTACTCCTTATATATTTCAGGAAACATAGAAAAGCTTTTTTTTTCGCCTTTATAAGCAGGATCGTAAAGGAAATTAATTCTACGAAGATTTGACCGGTTTCATTTTTCCTCATCTGGACACTGTTTCAAAAGCAGTGAATATGAACCAATAATCTCCCGAATGTCAGACAGAAGTTACATAAGACGCATTTGGATGTCGGTTCATCTCTGATGCAATATAAATATCATGCGAATTTTTGAAGGCAACTTGCTGTGATACGCGTATTTAGGTAAAGCAGGATCTTCAGTCTGAAGATATAATTCCCATCACTTGAGTATGGATGTTCTGAAAGAGAAACTGGAGGTTTTCCCATGGTGGTAGATTTCTTCCACTTTCTTATGTTGAAATCTTGATTTCAATATGTTTGAAATTTAGCAAACCTGTTAATATACTTGTTGAAACGAGCATTGGATATATCATTTATGTACGACCAGCTTGGGTTTTGCTTTCATATTGATACTATTAAAAGCGCCTATCTTTCATTGGAAATTTCCCACCTTTGATTTATAAGATAGTTATTATTACATTTCATGGTTGTGTTATAGAAATACTCTAGCGCCTAAGGCGATGTTTTTTTTCTACTGCAATTGTGGATTTCGAAAGTGATATGATGAAACAAAAATAGTACACGACTGACATAAACTGTTCTGATAGACTTAAATTATCAATGCATTTGTTAGCGACATTGTCGCCATTTATCATGTAGGGTAGAGATAATTTCTTTTCCAAAGACATAGATGTGAGATTTGATTTCTTTTCATACCATCAGTTACTTGATATTTCAATTTTCCAATAACCGGTTTGGTGCTTTTTACAAATTACTTTCAGATTCATTTTATGTATAATTATTAAACATTTCAGTTCACATTCAATTCCCGAATGATGTCATAAAGGCACTATTTCATGAAAAATTCGAAAAGTTGGCATCAAATGTTGTATTGTGTTGGTGCCAGGAATCAGAATACCGAAAGGAGTTAATACAAATTAATAGGAAATATAACTATCTGCTTCACTGGCAAAGCAACACAAGAGAAGAACAGTCGTATCAAATGGATGCAGACATCAGTAGAAAGTATTCGTAACTGGAAGAGTTTTGTTATTAGAAGAACATCTTAAACGAGTATCCGTTTAGCTAGAGGGCAAGAGGCTAAAACTTTTTTCTTTAAGCCTTCTTTGAATGCCATACTCTCCTAACTTCAGTTTTTGAAGAATTTAAGAAATGAAAACAGGCTAGATTTCATCCTTTTTATTCCTTACATATTTCGGGAAATATGGAAAGGCTTTTTTTACTGACTTTATAAGCAGGATCTAAAGAAAAATTAATGACACGAAGAGTTGACCGGTTAAAAGCAGTGAACAGGTATTTATGAAGCAGTAAACTCTGGAATGTCAGACAAAAGTTACATATGAAGCATTTGAACGTTGGATTATCTTTGATTCAATATAAACATCATACAAATTTATGAAGGCACCTTCTAATCACGTTTTATGTTTTAAAATGCTGTGGTACGTGTATTTAGGTAAAGCAGGATTTGCAGTCTGGAGATGTACCTCCCACCACTTGAGTATACGGAAGTTCTGGAAGAGAAACTGGAGGTTTTCCCATGCTGGTAGATTTCTCACAATTACTTTGTATTTTTCTTTAACAATCTTTTTAATATGACACTGTTAGAGGCTTCGTGTCGAATCTGAATATTTTGAATTGTACGTCTTATTTAGAGAGGCGAATAATGGCTTTTGCGACAGGTGTTCTGAGGCTCAACGAAATGGCATCCGCACGCATAATATTTCGTATTCCTTTATTGCACAATTCTGGAACAAAAGTCGAATATTATTTTTGCAGTCTTTCTTGTGTGCGAGTGCCACAAAAATGTATCATTAACTATTCCGATTTTTTACACTCATATTTTTTATTAAATTAAGTTTTGGTGTATCTCTTAAGCCAAACATTTTTAATGACTTCCTCCGTTTTCTGTTGAAAATAGGAATACATAAATCGATGGCCTGATTTTTATATTTCTTGCATTTTATTTTTATTCAAATTTTACAATTAAAATTCGCTGATTTTACTCATGTTTATTGGCTTACAATTTTCCCAAACTATAAGCTCATATAAAGATAATTACTGAAAATTCTTTTGTGTAATATTTCTAAAATGTTTTTGGAAAATTATTCTGTTCTGCAATTTCATTCCAGTTCTTTACATTTTACTGATATTTTTCCAATTTCTAGTAGAAACCGAATTCAGTGGTTTTCATTTGCTCAGGTCGGTTTTGGCTGTCATATGCGCTTGTAAATTCCCTGGAGTTGTACGTAATCACGATACTTTCTTGTTAAAAAAATTCTATTTCATATTATCCTTATAGCCTTTGTATCATTTGAATTTGCTTCAATCTTTTTATAAATGTGTATTATTTATTCAACTGACCTGCCTTGTTCTGTTTTTCGTTTTGCTATTAGTTGGAATTGATATTGTTTTTAGTCAGCATGCAGGTCGATTTACACCTTTTGTTGAGTATATGTAATTGCTTAAGATAATGTTTTTTCCTATTGTTTGTACATTAGATAGGTTTAATTTTACTTTATTCCTAAGGCTGTATTTTCTATATATTTCATCATAGATTGATGGTCGTCGTGCTCTGTTCTTCCTGTTTATCGCCCTTGTTTCTGCTATAGAAAGCTACTATTGGAATTTCCCTTGTCCAACACTCTTTTTTCCATCGATTGTTATATAATTTTATTTCTCCTCCTGAAATGCTTATTGAATGTTGTTGCCTTTTCAAGTCCGCTTCTCCAACAGCCCCTTCAGAAACGCTTCACAAACGTTGTTGTTTTCCTAAATCTACTCCTCCAATGCTTGTTGAATGGTTCTTCCATTAGATTTCCCCTCCTCCAACATCTCCTCTTCCGACGCTTGTTAAATGATGTTCTTTTCTGTGTTCCCCTCCTCCAATGCTTGTTTAATATGATTTCTTTTTGAATTTCCCTCCTCCAACACCTCCTTCTTCCTCCACCAATGATTGTTGATATTGTTGCATTTTCAATTCCCCTCCTGAAAATCTTGTCGATTGTCGTTATTTTGTAATTCCCTTCTTCCAACATGTTCTGAGATAAGGGGCCATCGCTTTTTTAGGTATCGTATCAGTAAAATAAAACAACAGATGAAAACTATGAAAAATAGACTAAAACCTCCAAACACAATCCAACCAGTATAAAATATCTCTATTGCTGTTTCCTTTATTGCAGGTTTCATAGCCAGCCTTCGAAGTCTTTCGGCTTTCGCACGAATCAAATGTTGCTCAAAATCCTTAAAAGTCGGGTAACGGTGAAAAAAGTCCTTGTAAGGAATGTAGTCGTTCGGAAAACCGAGTTTCGGGAGGTCTTTTGCAAAAGCTTCATATTCGTTGATGGGAAATTTCCAAAAATAATTTGGGCGCTTTGTTGGGATTGTAGTTTTCACTATTGAATGTGGAATGTTAGTGGTTATGGTATCTGATATTGAGCCTCTTTCAGTAGATTCGAAATTTGGAAATAACCTTGGAAATGACTTTATTCTTTGGATAGGTTCTGAAATAGTTAGAGGAGAGGAACCAGCAACAAAATGTAGATCTGGAATTCGTGTGAAAAGGTTTAAAACATATTTAATATATTATATATCTTTATTATATTTATATTATATATTTATATTATATATCTAATTTATATATATATATACAAACTTAAGTAAATTTACTGATTAAGATAAAAATCTAACATACATCTTGCATCTATTGACGATAATATATTTAATAGTGAGCATTAAGTACAAATGTGAGTGTTTGAAGTCTCTCGTTTTAAAGCAAACCTTAGAGTTTCTGCGTTCGAAACAAATTTATTCATATGATGAAAGAGAGAACAGAACTTTCCATCGTTTTTCTATTACGATGGACTAAGAAATTTGCATTGGCATGAGCACAGCGGATTAGAGACCCTCTTCCTCTTTAAAAGTTGGTACAAATTAATGATTGCGAATTTCAAATCTGAAATACTTAGCTTTTTATAAGTCACTATATCAAAATTTGTTAATTTTTTTGCATGCATTGTTGAATATTCGGTCAGGCAAGAGTGTCGGACCAAAAAGCCTGCAACTTTTGATTGCTGTTCCTTATCATCTGGTTGTATTTACTGATCTGTTGTCATTAAATGTCATCTCTAAATACTAGACACATTCTGGACAGAAATAAAATAAAGGACAGCTTTGTATCTCCCGTTCTACTTTTCTGATTGACAAATTTATTTTGCGTTTTTCATGTCTCCAATGCACAACTAACGATATTTATTAGATTTATATGTAGTATTTTTTAATAGAGGTATTGCGGCACATAATCCGACTTTTTCAAGAATTTCTCATCTATTCTTTTTCATATATTCAATCAACAATTCAAATTATGCCTAAATATTAATTTTTCTAAATTTTGGTGAAAACCTTACCGCGTAGCTTATAAATTTCGTTTGGCGCGAATTATTGTTTTTACTTTGCGCCAAGAATAATTCATTTGGGGAAATTCTTAATTTGTGGTAAGCAATTTTGCTGTCCATCTCCTTATGCACAAGCTGAAAAAATGGGCCATAGTTGATTGATTCAAATAATTTTAACAAAGGCCGTAAACCACATTTGGCGTTAACAGTGTTTATAATAAACACACCAAAGTTCGAAACGTGGCTTTATATAAATATACGTACAGCCTTAGAAATTTTGAATAAAAGACAGTAATGATTTGTGGGTATACCTAGAAATGCATCTATTTCAAATTATGGAGTATATTATTGGAAAATGTTTTCAAAATCTTATAACACTTATTAAAAAATACAAATTTAAAAAATAAATCAGAAAATACCTGAGAATTTTATTTGGCTTGAACTTAAGTTTTGAACTGTTAAAGAAGGATTAAAGGGAGTTTAATAAAAAAAGAGATATTGATGAATATATGCCAAATACAATTAACATTGAGGAGCTAAAAGTTTGAGAGTTACTGTTTAAAACTACTGGTATGTTTATTACAAAACTGGTCACTTTGGCGAAACTTGAATCTTAGAATCAGAATATGAAAGGAAAGTCGGTTATTAAAAACTTAATGAAAATTCCGATTTTTTTCATGCTATATATTAATTTTATATATTGCATGAAAAAAAATCGCTTTCGCTTCATGAAAAACGCAAGCTAAACCAAAGTATATATTGAACAGTACTTTTTTTCGTGCAAAATGTACTTTATCAAAAATTTACTTGTTCTTTTTAAAATAAAATTAAAGAATCGGAAAGATTAAATGAGAAAGTTAATCCCACGTTTTTTCAGCCCAATTTTTAATTTTTCGCGTATCTACTGTTATGTCCCCGATTGTAATGTGAAACTCACACTGCCTTCTTTAACCTTACGCGTAGAGGCTGAATTGATTAGAGCTGCATCTATTCATGCGATACGTATGGCTCCCGTTCACATAGTCTGAGTGCTGGTTTGTCTTCTCTACTCCTCATGTGTTACTCGGAGCGGCTTCGTTTCAATGTCAGCCTTCGACTCTGAATTTACAATATATACAATTTTTGGCATACATTGCTCCCGGATTATTTATATTCGCAAGAATTTCAGATATTGCTAGTGGAAATTCTAAATCATACAAATTTTGTAATATCACATCGTTTTATTCGGTGATGTCACACGTATATCCGAGGCAGTTTCCCTTAGAAAGTCTTCCACGAAGCTATCTCTTACCATAGGCAGATGGCATTCGAGTGCCTAGCCATTAAATAAACTAAACCTGTGAAAGTAGAAGAAATACATTTGCCCATTCATTTCGAAACAATTTGTACTACTTCATATCTCATACGTATGTGAAAACATTCTTTACGGTACTGTTCTAACCATAACAGCGATTTATTCACAATATATTCTTTTAGATGCAAACAAACGTAAGTACTTCGGTGTTACAGGAAGAATAATCACTAAGAAAACAAAAACTTTAATATAAATACATTAAGTAAATATTTATATTAATTACATTAATATATAAATTTTTATTATTTGAACAAATTCATAAATTGGTTGAAATTTATTAATCGTGTATGATATTTAACAGTAAAGTTTAATCATATTTGATAATGGAAAAAGAATACGATATTATGTGAATTTAATTAAATGTGAGACGATTTTTATTCAACACTTTAACAATTCTTGATACTCGCAAGCTCAAACAGAGATTTCAGTTTTTGAATGAAAGCAACGAAACTTCTTCTTTAAAACACTTAAATCACTCCTTTAAGATATAAAAATTGTTATCAAATATGACGACATTTATTTAGTGCAAGAAATAAGCATGTTTTAAACAAAAAATATTCATTAAACTTTATTTAACTCAACGTATTTTTCTCAGGTATCCAATGTTAGCATTCAAACAGATAATCTTATGAAACAGTATCGCAGAATTAGTTTTAGGTAAAACAATTATTTAAAATTATTTATTTTGTATAGTTCCCTTAAAATTGCGTTTGATGTTTCTTATTATTAATTTAAATACATAAAATTACTTATTAATGCAAAATTTCAAAATACTAAAATATATTATGAAAAAATGCATTAAATTCAACAAAACTTTTAATTTTCAAAATAAGTGAGCACTAATAACAAAATTAAGCCCATAGACTGATCTTTATTTGAATATGCAAGGGTAGAAAATAGTGTTTTAGAGTAACTGAGTTTCATAAAATTATTCCTGAATGAAGACTTACTAGAGATACTCTTCGCAGCGCTAAAAGGTACGGTAAGAAATACACTCCCTAGAAAATACATGATGGTAAATGGGTGTGATGAATGCATATTCAAACGCATCTTAAGATGGTAATTCGCAATATAATCAAAACTTCACACGTTTTTCAAATACGTATAAAATCGCACGAAAGTCTCTAAGCAAGAAATTCACAAGAAAATCTCAAAGCAAGAAATTCGCAAGAAAATTCTCAAATAAGAGAAATGAAAGTGTTTGTTGACTTATTTGTTGTTGAACTGACGCAAATTGTTGCAAATAGCTAAGTTTTACACATTCTTTGCAAATTGTTGGAGTCAAAAGAACACACTGTTGTGAAAACAGTCTACGACAATGAATTCTCAAGTCTCCTTCCAAATTTTTTACTTTTATCAAAATAGTTTTCCCTTTATTTTAAAAAACCAGAGTCATGACGAGAATAGTTTTGTTTTCTTATGATTCAGTATCATTTTAGATGCTGAATTTTCGGCGCTTGCCGTAAGAAATCTGTATTGCACACCATTTTGATTTGAGAAAATGTCATTTTTATTAAGTATGTGATCTGAAACATAAATATCTGAATATTTAATTTTATTACACCACTTACATTAAATTCTTTCTAAATTCATTTTCTTAACTGAAAGTGGATAAAAGAAATAATGCATTAATATTGACACAATTTCTAAACTAAATCAGGTTAGTTTACGTTTAGACGATACAACACATCAGACTATTTCCCAAAGGATTGGGAAGTTTTCGTGGAGCACTTTTAAAGGGAAACTAGCCTGCATTTTTGTTACATATGCCGAAAATCACAATAATCAACCATGCAACAAACTCCCCTGCTAAACATGCCCCGTAGAAACCCATAAAAGCTTTCTACGGGCAATTGGCCTACGGGTACCCATACAGCTCTGCGGGTACCCGTAGGACAAATCCCCGTAAAAACTCGATTGGACTCGACTTTGTTGCAAGATATTAGAAAATTCTTTTCTAAAGATGATAGAAACAGATACCGATCTTTCTCTAGCAGAACATTTAAAAAATGTCAGATAGTTAAAGTGTATTATCAGTATCTCCGTAGATCGTTTGTATAAGACTGTAATGTATTTTGCAGTTTTTATCAAAATAACACATGAGCTTCTTAGTAAAACATAAAATTTTATTATAACTTCACAAAGATAAGCAATTAAATTACAATTTTATCCGTTCAATCTCTACACTCCAGCTTATTATTACAGTTGTTTCTCTATAAATTTTCATCCACTTACTAATGAATGTCTTTCAGAATAATAAATTTTAAACATTTTCTGACGTTCCTCAGTAACGGTTACACGATACAAATATGGTGTCCACACTTCAATATCAAGGATAATAAATATAGTTTTTTTTGTTACATATTAAAATATTACAATACCTTCACAGTGCGACTGCAGTTTAGGAGAAATACACCAATGATTATATGGATTCTACAGGGACAGGGAAAAGTGGACGGAGCACCAGAACTTCGTCAGTTACTTTTACAGGTGGTCTCCGCTGCACTACTGTACCCCGCTGGGCTTTTAGATTGCCCGCATCGGATGCTAGCCTACCAAGACATTTACATAGTAATTTTACATTAATACTAGACTTACGTATTGAATATACAATTACAAAGACACAGTATACAATTATTACAAAGAAATTGACCTATTAACAAAAGTTAGATAATGGCAAATTAATATAACATAATTACTTCTAACTTACATAGAAACTTTCTTTGTACATTGTACTTCATGGTGTGATGTATTTTATTATGGCAAAGCACACTAGGGCTATCTGCCTCCATTGTACTTCATACAAACATTACATTAGTATATCTAGTTACATTAGTATATCTAGTTACATCGAATTACAATAAACATCTTTTTAAGGAACTAATTGGGGAAGAATTTTTTTTGTGCATCTTATTATACTTAGTTGAATTACTAAGGCGAATTATCTTATTGATACATTTCCTTTCATTTTTTAACTTGCTATACAGAACTGCATCAGCACTGAAATCTTACATTAATATTTTTGTAAATTAATGTATCATAAACACAGAAAATATACATTAGAAAATCACATAATACTTACATTTACACTAATATATCAAATAAAGTCGTATATTATTTTTTAATTAATGATTTAATTATTACAAGATTTTTCCCCTCATCTCCTAATACAGTCCAAATTCTTAATGTAATTATTTTGTAAAACCTATTCATATCATATTTAGCCTGTTTCAGTCATTTGCAATATTCTGAAATCTTGCATTATTTTTGCAAGTTATGGAATAAGAGGTATTTATACAGATTTGATAACATCTTGACGTATGTTTTCTCTTTTATATGCGAAAAGGTTTTTCATAATCAAGGAAACCTTTTGTTGTAATTGAAGGATCGTTAGCATGCATTTAATGTACTCAGGCGTAATTTAAGACCTTCCGTTTCAGTGTAGCTATTTTGTGAGCTGGCAATTGAAAATATAGTGCTCTGGGTCTCCCTTTTCCTCACATATGCACTTGTCGGAATCGCTCAAATTTCGTGCAAAGTAGTACGTGAGGAAAGGACCATGTCCAGATAAGAATATGTTGATGAAGAAGTTATAAGAGATTGGATCATATGTGGGTTTCTTGTAGAAGTTAAAAAGCCTTCTACCTACTTCTGCATTTTCCCATTCAGCTTGCCATTTCTTTGATGTAATTTTTTTCAAAATATGTTTCGCATACGATTTAGGGAATGGGACATTGAATGGAGGTAGAGCTTGAGAGGTAGAGAGGAGGTCTTGAGCTGCATTCTTAGGAAGCGCATCTGCCCTATTATTTTGGGATTGTCCATCATGCGCTTTTACCCACTTTATTTTTATAGATGTTCTGTATGCTGTGATATTAAATCGTAGATGTCTTGTACTATTAATGATTTGTTTCTTGCATCATCGACAGCTTTAATTGCCGCTTGGCTATCACTGTAGATGGTAACATATGTTAGATGCTTTTGATGAGACCATAGAATAGCGTGTTTTATGGTTGAAAGCTCAGCTTGGAAAACGCTGTTGTTGTTCCTTAGGTGTCCTTTCCATTCTGTTGTTTCTTGTTCTGAGGAGTGTAAAGAACGCGCATCCAACTTCTTCGTTTAACTTTGACCCGCCTGTGTACACGACTGGAAATGAAGGTACACTGAGGGTGTCTTCTTTTGTAGATATTCTGAGTTTTGCATGTACTGCAGGGTGTCTTAGGTAAGGATTTCGTGGCTGTTCAAAATCAAGGGGTCACAGGTTTTGATCTTCTACCTCTATGTTTTTCTTGAGGTGGAATAACATAGCTAAGTCTGCATCTTCTTTTGCTTTCAGATGAAGGGGTGGGATTCCTGTTAATACACAGAGAGCTGCCGTTGAGGTAGTTCTGTATGCTTTTATTATTTGTAAGAGGAAGGGGCGGTGGATCGAAGCTAAGAGTCTTTTCGTTTTCACTGTCCTAGGGTGAGCCCATGCTGATGCCCCGTAGAGGATTATTTTTTCGATAACGGTATTATAAAGATTGTTTTGTATCCTCAACTTGAGGACCCACGTTGTGCCTTTCATCCTCGCGAGGGCTATAGAAATAGTTTGGGTCTTCTTCCGAATTTGCATGAGGTGTGGGATCCAAGAAAACTTTACTTCAATTTTCAATCCAAGAAATTTGGTTTCTTTTGAGATCTTGATTCTTCTATTATTGATTTTAATGCAAGGTAATCTTTGTAGCGATTTGCCCGGTTTTGGAAATAAAATAATATGTGATTTGGGCTCTGAAATTATTAGTTTCTGATTGACGCAAAGGGAATGGAATATGGAGAGAGTCTCGTTACTATTCTTTTCTAGTATGTGTCTTAAAAGCCCATTTGTTACAAAGGCCCCATCGTCGGCAAAGGCGATGAGCTTTGTATGGTCCGGCCACTTGTAGGAGGTGGTAGAATTAAAGGTAATGTTCCATAGGTCTGCACTTAGACAAGAGCCCTGTGGAGAGCCTCTTGTTATTCTTCTTTTAACTGTACAGTTTTTGCTGAAGATTATCGTTGCTCTGTTTGTTAGGAAACTGTTCATTAGCTTGAATATGTTCTAAGGGCATTTAATGTTGCGCAAGGCTTCAAGGATACCAGGCCACCACACGGAGTCAAACGCAATTTTTGATATCCATACAGAGTACTGCTGTATGGAGAGCTGAAGATTTATTCCTACGGATCTGCTCTTGAAGTTCTGCTATCGAATGTGATGTAGATTTAAGAGGTCTGAAGCCGTATTGTTTGGGTCTTATGGCACAGTTTTTCTCTAAGTGGTGGCGTAATCTGCCCGCGATTGCACGTTCTAGAAGTTTACCTATTGCAGGTAAGAGGTTGATTGGTCTGAAGGCTTCCGGATCTGTAGGATCTATATTATTTTTCTTGAATAGTATTGTTTTGTCCCTGTTTGAGACAATTCGGGAAGACATAAAATTTGAGGACAGAGGTTTAGTAGTTTGTGGAACAGAAAAGGCATTGCGTGGTGAATTATCTTAATAATCCGGTTGTCTAATCCATCAGGTCCCGGAGCTTTATTATTCGGAAGATACTTAATAATTTTTGAAATTTCTTGTGAGTGGAATTCCACGTCGTCTGGAGTATTTAGAGCGGTATTATTGTATCTAATATCGGAATGTGTGTGGCCATCGTCTTCTGCATTATCTTTTAGGAAGACAGCATCTAAAATATTGTTGAGAATCTTTTCAGTGACTGTTACGTGAGAGTTAATCTTTCGGAAGACCGATATGTGCGGGACTGAAAACTTTACTTGTAGCCATTTTATACAGCTAGCCGTATGTATCTTGATTATTGCAGCAGTAATTCTTCCAGCTGCGTAATTTTGCTTCAGTTATTTTCTTTTTGTAATTTGCTAATTGTTGCTGGTATTTTATACATTTTTCCATTTTTAACCCTTCCGGAGCATAGATTCTACAGTCACACCCTGTTGTTTTCCTCGAACTCATGTTCTGTAGCTCTTGTGTCGTATCTCAGTAGACAGAACATGCCTTCTGTTGTGTTGCGTGGTCAGTGACTTTAGAGGAAGGGAGCCTCTGTCATCTTTGATATTACCGGAAGGGGTGGAAATTGTAGAGTGGCGCAGTTCGCATGCTGCTACTATGAAATTAAAGATACGGTAGTGGCAACACTAAAATTTAGGTTTTATCGAGTGCAAACGACAACCGCAGCAAAAACAACGTGATAACGACAACTATGGGTTATTATGACAAAGTGGCAGTCTAGTTTTATGCAATGAATTTACTGTTCAAAATATTGCAAGGAATAAATTTCATCATACTCAAATTTCATCATCATTTAGTTTCATACACACACACGCATAATTTATCACGCATAGGCTTTTACCGAAAGTCGCAGCTTTTTGACATCTGAGTTTCTCTCTTTCACAGTTTCATAGTCATGGTTTTTTTTATTCCCAGTTGCCAGCCCCTACCCAGAATTCCACTGTGATGTCAGTGACCAACGATATCATTAGAAAATACTAATGTTCTCTGGATTCATCACTGGATGTTCTAGAAACTAGATCTTCAAATTCTTTAATTGTTTTCTCTACCACACATCTTTGTTCGATGATTACCTTTATACTCTGTAGAATGTTCCTCCATTAATTTCCCAGTTGCCGTAGTCAGCATTGCAAGTGGGGGTAAACGAACGTGCCTCGAGTTCATTTTGCTAGCAGTTCACCTTTCGGGTTAGTTCTCGGACGGTAGCTAAAATTCACCGCTCTCACAGGAACGAAATTTCTCGGAAGGTCTACTAATTTCGAGGCCACTAATCTCTCTCTCTTTGGCTATTTTAGGGTATTCAATTATTGAAGATATGAAGCTATTGTTGTTTTCTGCGGATTCGGTTATTAATACTTCCGCCAAATGAGGAATGGTGAAATATGTTTTTGCTGTTATTTGTTAAGTTGAAGGAATTCGACTTTTAATTTTAAACTCAGCTGCATTTTCCTTTGCAGAGTGATTCTCGCTATGCTTTTAAAGTCCAGTGCAAAGTCGTATTTGCGTAAAACGTCTGGTCCATGTCTTAACTCGTCCACGGTGTAAGCGATTGTCGTCCTTAACATCTGCTGGTGAGTCTCATTTACGAAGATAATGCAGATGTAGTTTTACCTTCATTCGGGATCTTGTAACCTATCCGTGTTACAGCACAATGTTACTTTCAATTCTTGAGTTACATCTGTTCTGACGATCTTTACATTCGCTCAATTATCGATGATAGCTTCCAGTAGCAGAATTACTAGAAATTACTAGAGAAGTTACAATATGTCGCCACATCGAACGAAATAATATCATCAGCGGAAACCAGTATTGTTTCAGGCCCCAAAAATAGACACTGCGTGCAATTTTCAGTCTTTAAGATATTATTCACCAGAATACAATATCCAATGAGCATTCAGCCGTCATGTGCATGGAGTTGGAGAACGCTTTAGATCTGACTTAGTCGTCAGGTACCCTAGAAGTATTCAAAAGCATTAAATAACAAAGAACATTTGCATCATAATCTAAAACTATGTCTCAAATAGTTCTAGCATTATTATGAATAATATCCTGCTAATATGAAGAAAAAGGTCAAGAGGGTGTCCACATGGATTTTTCCTTAGCACAGACTTATGAAACAATATACTGAATACGTTTACTTCCTATGAATTAAAAGAACGTACATGGACGATTTGATTTGCAAACAATGCCTTCTTGACTAGAAGAGAAACACGCTAATGTGACAATCAAAACGTAAAAAACAACCTTATATTTAGCGTAGGTATAATGAAACACTCAATCGATTTCGAGGGCAGCTAAAGGTCCCTCCTCATCAGGAGAAAGAAATACATAGAAAGAAGAAAATAGGAATCACAGAAACACATGGGGCTTATCAGCACTGCATGTGGTTATAACTAGATTTTTAATCAGAGTTGCACTGGCCGCCTACTTTTACTGAGCCAGGCTGTCTGATCAAGCATAAAGAAATATTAGCGAAGTTAAAATAGGGAGCGAGGGGCAAATGCACATTACGCTCAAAATCTGAACTTCAAATAATGGAAAGCCAATGCCAATGATTTGAAAATTACGGAGTTCCTATGGTTCAAAACCATTTACCTCCTCATCAGAATTACTAAAAGCGAGCAGAAATGAGAAAAAATTTTGCATAAGTGAATTACCTGATGCACACTAGAGGGAGCCACTGGCTCAAGAAAGTTTAGGGATAGAGATGAGATAATAAAAACTTAAGAATCATAATATTTTTTAAAAGTTTTTAGGTTTTATAATTTTTTTGTATTTTATATTTTATACTTTTTTTGGTTTTTATAAATTTTTTATACACAATACAACACTAAAGCAGAAAGCGGAGAGGAAAGATTTTAAGATTAATAGGCTCATTGGCATGTGGCTTGTGTAGGATAGTGCAAATAATAAATATGAACGCGTTGAAAATATTCATAAATAATGGAAAGCAACCACTGAACGGATTTTTATACCCTCTGGTAGTACCAAGTGCGAGCAGGTAACGCCATCTATCGCCAAAACTAATTGAATTAAGACAGTAGAATTTTAAAGGCATTAGGAAGGACTGGATTGGACTTCAAATCATTAACTAAACTTTCTAAATCTTTGTGAATGTGAAAAGCCTCAAGAAAATCCAATTCGCCTATGGAAGAAGCCTTTTGGATGATTTTTGCAGACCCAAAATCAAAATTATGGTTAAAAGTCCAGCTATGATACGCTATTGAAGACTTGTTAATTTCCCCTTTTTTGACATAAGATTCATGTTCCTTGATACGAAACTTCAACGCTCTTTTTGTTTGGCCAATATATCTTAAACCACACTGACATGATATACTATAAATTCCCCAAGAATTCAAGACAGAAACGCAATCTTTTAGAATCGAAGGGTGAATTTTATTAATAGGGGAGAAACCGACTTGAAAATTGAATTTCTGGAGAATCCGTGCAATTTTATAGCTAACAGAAGGATAAAATGGAAGCACGACAAGGTCATTGATATTATTTCTAACAGTGGAATGTCTTCTTTGATGGGAATCTGAAAATTTTTTGACGGCTTTATCAATAATCACGGGAGAAAATCCACGGTCAATCGCAACTGCTCTCAAATAATTAAGTTCATTGGTAAGCAAAGATTCAGAGGAACAAACTTTTAGCGCGCGGAAAACATAATAGTAAAAAGAAGCCATTTTTTGCTTAACAGGGTGGCATGACTTGGCATGGGGTGGTAAACAAACTGCAAAGGGTTTACGGTACACAGTGGTGCTAAAATCGGTTTCATTGCGGATTATAAGAATATCGAGGAAGGGGAGGGAATTGTTGGATTCAATTTCAAGAGTGAATTGGATGGCTGGATCAATTGAATTCATAATAGATAGAATCTCGGATAAATCCTCTTTATAACCGTCAAAAAGTGCGAAAGTGTCGTCAACATACCGAATCCAAAGACGAAAAGATAATTTATCAAATAATTTCATCTCAAAATAGTGCATATAAATGTCAGCAAGTACCGGACTGAGAGGATTACCCATAGCCAATCCTTCAACTTGACGAAAATATGCATTTTGGAAAACAAAGTGGGTTTGACTTAGAGAAACTTTAGTAAGCGAAACCAACTCATTAATTTCAGTATGTGTGAAGTGAAATTCCCGAAGCCTAGTTTCAAGACAATTTAGTGCTCCTTCGACCGGAACATTAGTAAACAATGATTTGACATCAAATGAAACCATAATGAAACGAAGTGGGGAAATATTTTTAAGTTTATCAATGACTTCAACAGAATTTTTTACAGTGTGAATATTGTTATCAAGTAGAGGAGAAAATCTGGAAACTAAATATTTGGCCAAAGGATATGAAGCAGTACCTATGTTGGAAACAATTGGTCGAAAAAGAATACCGGTTTTGTGGACTTTTGGAAGAGCATAAAGTCTAGCGCAATTAGTAATAGGCGGAATAAGTGATTTGTTCAACTGAGTTGGCAGAATGTGGGAAGATTTAATAGCACTTTTTACTTTCATGAGGTCCGAAGTTGAAGGATCTTTAGGGATCGAGCAGTATGGGCCTTCATTTATCAATTTAGAGACTCCAGTAATATATGTGTGTTTGTCCATAACAACGATCTGTCCGCCCTTATCAGCTTTAGAGATAATGATATTAGTATCAGAATTAATTTCACGTAAGATCTCATTTTCCTTTTTGCTAAGATTAGAACCCAAAGATTTATTGTTAAAATTAACGTTATGAGTAATTAGGTGGCGGATTGTATCCTTCTGCGTTTCCGAAATTTTGGAGAATTTAAAGGCTTTCTCTATAGGGGCGATGATTTGAGGAATTGAAGGTTTAGATGTCTTTGAAAAGTTGAAATTATATTTTAATACTTTTAACTGATCCTCCGAAAGATTCCTATTGGAGATATTAACGATGGAGTTAACGTTTACAGTGGGAAGATCAGATAGATAATTGGGACTATCCGACAGGTGTGTGAGTTTTTGGAATTTAGAAATGAGCACATTTTTATGCCGTTGACAAACGGTATCGGTTCTAGACCAGGATGTATGTTCAAATGAGGAAAAATTTTCAGTGGAATTAGCAATTTTTAAATGGAGGTAATATAATTCAAATTCAATTTTAGATAAACGTTTGCGTGTGTCCCTTATAATGTGACGAAGAAGTGCCAATTTGAATTTATGCAAAATTTTTGAAACGTGAACGGAAGCTTTAAGGCTACATTTCACATGTATAAATTTGGGAATGAAATTTTGATGTTTGCATTTAAGTAGAAACTGTAGATGATTCAAGAATTTCGTACGCTTAAGGCGTAACTTCCAAATCGGTTCCTGTCAGTGGACATATTGTGAAAAGGGCACAAGCAAGAAACAAGTGAACAAAAGAAATGTAATTCCGAAAGTCCAAACAAGTAATTACTTATAACATGAAAAAAACACCAATAAATAATGAAGACAATTTTCATCAACAAATGACAAAAACATTCCAAAAGGAGAGAAACATCCAATACTGAAAAACCAATAGCCACGTGGAAAGAAGCAACGAAAGTCAAAATCGTGCACGTGGTAAACCGAAAAAATATAGAATTATTGTTTTACCACGTGCACCATTTTATTTACTTCTTTCCACGTGGCCATCATTTTTTCGGATTTGGTTTATGCTATCAACCGGCATTTTCGAGGTAATTCTATATTTTTATATAGTAATAAAAGAACATCAAAATTTCATTCCCAAATTTATACATGTGAAATGTAGCCTTAAAGCTTCCGTTCACGTTTCAAAAATTTTGCATAAATTCAAATTGGCACTTCTTCGTCACATTATAAGGGACACACGCAAACGTTTATCTAAAATTGAATTTGAATTATATTACCTCCATTTAAAAATTGCTAATTCCACTGAAAATTTTTCCTCATTTGAACATACATCCTGGTCTAGAACCGATACCGTTTGTCAACGGCATAAAAATGTGCTCATTTCTAAATTCCAAAAACTCACACACCTGTCGGATAGTCCCAATTATCTATCTGATCTTCCCACTGTAAACGTTAACTCCATCGTTAATATCTCCAATAGGAATCTTTCGGAGGATCAGTTAAAAGTATTAAAATATAATTTCAACTTTTCAAAGACATCTAAACCTTCAATTCCTCAAATCATCGCCCCTATAGAGAAAGCCTTTAAATTCTCCAAAATTTCGGAAACGCAGAAGGATACAATCCGCCACCTAATTACTCATAACGTTAATTTTAACAATAAATCTTTGGGTTCTAATCTTAGCAAAAAGGAAAATGAGATCTTACGTGAAATTAATTCTGATACTAATATCATTATCTCTAAAGCTGATAAGGGCGGACAGATCGTTGTTATGGACAAACACACATATATTACTGGAGTCTCTAAATTGATAAATGAAGGCCCATACTGCTCGATCCCTAAAGATCCTTCAACTTCGGACCTCATGAAAGTAAAAAGTGCTATTAAATCTTCCCACATTCTGCCAACTCAGTTGAAGAAATCACTTATTCCGCCTATTACTAATTGCGCTAGACTTTATGCTCTTCCAAAAGTCCACAAAACCGGTATTCCTTTTCGACCAATTGTTTCCAACATAGGTACTGCTTCATATCCTTTGGCCAAATATTTAGTTTCCAGATTTTCTCCTCTACTTGATAACAATATTCACACTGTAAAAAATTCTGTTGAAGTCATTGATAAACTTAAAAATATTTCCCCACTTCGTTTCATTATGGTTTCATTTGATGTCAAATCATTGTTTACTAATGTTCCGGTCGAAGGAGCACTAAATTGTCTTGAAACTAGGCTTCGGGAATTTCACTTCACACATACTGAAATTAATGAGTTGGTTTCGCTTACTAAAGTTTCTCTAAGTCAAACCCACTTTGTTTTCCAAAATGCATATTTTCGTCAAGTTGAAGGATTGGCTATGGGTAATCCTCTCAGTCCGGTACTTGCTGACATTTATATGCACTATTTTGAGATGAAATTATTTGATAAATTATCTTTTCGTCTTTGGATTCGGTATGTTGACGACACTTTCGCACTTTTTGACGGTTATAAAGAGGATTTATCCGAGATTCTA
Source organism: Stegodyphus dumicola (assembly GCF_044657685.1). Lineage (NCBI taxonomy): Eukaryota > Metazoa > Arthropoda > Arachnida > Araneae > Eresidae > Stegodyphus > Stegodyphus dumicola. The sequence goes on along the minus strand of NC_140770.1, from coordinate 56,987,518 downwards.
TCTATTATGAATTCAATTGATCCAGCCATCCAATTCACTCTTGAAATTGAATCCAACAATTCCCTCCCCTTCCTCGATATTCTTATAATCCGCAATGAAACCGATTTTAGCACCACTGTGTACCGTAAACCCTTTGCAGTTTGTTTACCACCCCATGCCAAGTCATGCCACCCTGTTAAGCAAAAAATGGCTTCTTTTTACTATTATGTTTTCCGCGCGCTAAAAGTTTGTTCCTCTGAATCTTTGCTTACCAATGAACTTAATTATTTGAGAGCAGTTGCGATTGACCGTGGATTTTCTCCCGTGATTATTGATAAAGCCGTCAAAAAATTTTCAGATTCCCATCAAAGAAGACATTCCACTGTTAGAAATAATATCAATGACCTTGTCGTGCTTCCATTTTATCCTTCTGTTAGCTATAAAATTGCACGGATTCTCCAGAAATTCAATTTTCAAGTCGGTTTCTCCCCTATTAATAAAATTCACCCTTCGATTCTAAAAGATTGCGTTTCTGTCTTGAATTCTTGGGGAATTTATAGTATATCATGTCAGTGTGGTTTAAGATATATTGGCCAAACAAAAAGAGCGTTGAAGTTTCGTATCAAGGAACATGAATCTTATGTCAAAAAAGGGGAAATTAACAAGTCTTCAATAGCGTATCATAGCTGGACTTTTAACCATAATTTTGATTCTGGGTCTGCAAAAATCATCCAAAAGGCTTCTTCCATAGGCGAATTGGATTTTCTTGAGGCTTTTCACATTCACAAAGATTTAGAAAGTTTAGTTAATGATTTGAAATCCAATCCAGTCCTTCCTAATGCCTTTAAAATTCTACTGTCTTAATTCAATTATTTTTGTCGATAGATGGCGTTACCTCCTCGCACTTGGTACTACCAGAGGGTATAAAAATCCGTTCAGTGGTTGCTTTCCATTATTTGAAGTTCAGATTTTGAGCGTAATGTGCATTTGCCCCTCGCTCCCTATTTTAACTTCGCTAATATTTCTTTATGCTTGATCAGACAGCCTGGCTCAGTAAAAGTAGGCGGCCAGTGCAACTCTGATTAAAAATCTAGTTATAACCACATGCAGTGCTGATAAGCACCACATGTTTCTGTGATTCCTATTTTCTTCTTTCTATGTATTTCTTTCTCCTGATGAGGAGGGACCTTTAGCTGCCCTCGAAATCGATTGAGTGTTTCATTATACCTACGCTAAATATAAGGTTGTTTTTTACGGTTTTGAATGCCTTCTTGGTTATGAAATACGTGGAGCACAACTGTAGTGATATCGTAGGAAGAAAAATGTCAAGATTATGTCCACATTGATTTTTCCTTAGCACAGACTTATGAAATATTATACTCAATACGTTTACTTCCTATGAATTAAAAGAACGTACATGGACGACTTGATTTGCAAACAATGCCGTCTTGGTTATGAAATGCCGTGGAGCACAACTGTAGTGATACCGTTTCAAAATTCAGTGATTTCTGTCGTAATATTTAAGGAAATAAAATGATTAGGTTTAAGATTAGAATTAACATTCTCCTGCATTCCCTTACTTTACAATATAACGTACAAAACTCAGAAGAAATCGAGAGGACTAAAGAGAACAAATGGCTCCACGCTGTGTCTTCAGTCAAAAATCAAAGATATATTTGATCATCCAGTAATTCAAAAGATGGTGCCTTATAGAGACACTATTACGTCATGCCTAACGAACGTATGGAAACGAGAAATACTCTTTTGAATCCAACGAACATGGCTCTTCTAAACAGCAAAAGAATTTCGTACAACAGCCGCCCATCGTCAATAATAACATGCACCCTCTAACTAGACATTCGAGCACAAGTAGAAGACGAAGGAAAATTCTACAATTCAATAAAACTGTTACATATTAATGATCAACAAAGAACCCATTACGTAATGAATTTCCGAAGAACCCATACTTACGGCACCCGACTACAGATTCGAATAAAAATACTGAAATCAAAGCATAAGTTTATGCTGCAGTTTAATATCAAATGGTCTACAGAGATGGATCGAAAATTCGCAATAAAATCGGAAATGTCCACGTTATTCTAATTTCAGAACATAAAGTTAAGATTTGGAAAGGTCATATGCGTGAAAATGAGAGATAAATCCAAGCCAAGCCGACAGCTACAAACAAGCAATTATTTGCGTAGCACATCGGAAGATCACTTTAACTGCATTTTTGTCGGACAGTCATCCAGCGATTCAGGAAATTGAAGATTACAGAAATAAATCTCCAATTGTACAAAAACACCGAGCATTATATATTTAGCTCATAATAATCAGCTCCTAAAAGAAAATCATTGCAACCATATAATATTAGATTGCAGCATATGAAGCCATTCACGCCAGAACATATTAGATATATATTGTGAGTAAAGCAATCAAGACAAAATATAACGAAAATTATGATGCAGCTCATGGAATATAATAGAAAAGAAGTATGCTAAAATAATTAAATCTAATAGACATGCATCCAATGAGATTATCTGTCAAACGACTACTTATGAACAACGCAATATAAATAGACACCAAAGCATTATCAAATTACCAATTGGGAGTTCAACATAAAATAATTAAAAATGCATATAAAGAAACGCACAATACATGCCTGAAACCAGCAAGATGCACGGGCCATCCCTGAAGGAGAAAGATGAGAATACGACACACTGTGTAGTGGATTCCTTGTTGTACCGATTCTACAGGGAGCTCTGTGCCCTATGACGGAAGTTGCGTTAGAACAGGCATGTGCCGGAGCAAAACTAGTAAGTTCGTAGGCGAAGTTCCAGTTCTTCATTGACCTTTCGCGGTCTCTGCTTATTTAGGATATTTTGGAGAATGTGAGCAGCATACAGCTTCAGATTCTTGTTGAAAAGTGATGCGACATAGGACCAGAAAGTATAATACAGCTATGGACATAAAAACCTAATTCCGAAGCCGGGCTAGCCGAAACACTTGACATACATTGTTCCGGTAGTTGTAGTTTCTGAGATGAAGCCTACATGAATAGAGACCACAGGCAAAGATGATGGCATTGGCAATCTGCAAGCATTTCTTATCGTACAGATTCGGTGTCAAAAACAAGAATCAGACATTTAATATTTTAGCAAGAAACGCCCGACTATGAATTATGTGTGCAGTTGTCAATTCTATCTCCGGGCATTAATTATAATTTCTGTAGATTTGCTATCCTCTGTCTCCATTTTTAATCCTCTGTGATGACCATTTCTAAGCTTGATTATGGATCAATTACAAGTCAATCTCCATGAAGTTGCTCCTTTATTGGAACTGAAAGTTCCTTTAATCTGTATTTGGATTCGGGATTTGCGTCCGAGCTGGTAACATTTATATTGCTATAATTGAGATTTCAAAGCTCTTTTACCAGTTTATCTGCGTTCTCGTTATCGTTGACATGTGCTGAATATTTAATGCATCTGAAAATTTAACCTCGTTGATCTGAATATTTATGCATCTGAATATTTAACCTCGTTGAGGCGAAAGAGGATCCGCTGGTGATCGGGGAGCTTGTACACAGGATTGCTTGTAGAGCAGCGTTTGAGTCACACAAGACAACGAGTCCTTTTAGTTCTTTAGAAATGAGAAGGGCATACACGTGAAGTGCCTCCGTTATTGCCAGGAGCTGACAAGTGAAGCCAGAGACCATGGCTCAAACGCCAGTTTTATCTTGATAAGTAACATCACTTGAGGTAATCAGAAATACACGAAAAAGTGCATTGTATGAGCATTATACGGATTAATCCTATGTGTAAGCGCATAGAAGGTCCTCCTTAGGATAAAGTTGAGCGGTCCCGATCCGTTTCGCATCATTGATGTCAATCAATTTCCTTTAATTTCAAGTAGTGTGAGTCATATTTCAGAGTTCATAGGAAGCCTAGCATCAAATGCTGGCGCTTGAAAGGTAGAAAATTTATTTTCAAGGAGACGGGGAACTGCTCAGATAGTTTTGTCCAACTGCATAGGAGATGGCCTTCTCAATCCAAAGCAGCCGTTACATCTTTCAAAGGCTTCTCTAGCGATGTGTTTTCCCAAAACATTTCTTGCTTTGTTTGAAAATTTTATTCCATTATACAATCTTGTTTTCCAAGGCTTTTATGGCCATGTTACTAAATTATTTTTTTAAAGTTATTAATTTAAGACACATCACCGATAATGATTTTTGGAGCATTTGTCTGAACACTCTCTCGTTTCTCCAAGACAGTCCTGGAAGCATGAGTTCAAATGGAAGAAGAACATTTTATGATCCGCCTAATTAGTGAGGTGCTCTTTCGACACAGGTTTTGACAAAATTTATGAATCTTAATTGTGCATGTAAGGGGATTTGTACATATTTTTGGCATGATGTCTTCATTATAAATTTGCCTTCAAATGCAAAATTTTGGTTTTTTCAGATTTCCATGTTTCCAGTCTCAAGATACAGAGAGTAGTTCTTTAGGCAATGAACTTGAGTTGTAATCTGTGCGTTCAATTCACGATCAGATTGACGGATTTCCGGAGAATTGTTTTAGATTCATGAATATTCCTGCTTGAGTTCCAGATCGCGATGACATATGCGGGGCAGTCCGATTTTGTATCTTCATCAGGGTTAAGCTGAATATCCTTCATATATAACAGAAAGAAAACGGGGCTCAAAACAGATGCGTGCAGGACACCTGCAGGAATTTTCTTGCTTTAGGATAAGCGTCCTTTGCAGCATTGTTTCATTCTTTCCCTCAAGAAAGTATTTATCCAGATAAGGGCATTTCCTTCAATACCGGAATGATGAATAATATCTATTACTTTGTGTCTCTATATTTTTCCAGATGGAGAAACATAAAAACAGCGATGAGCGATGACCTTTTTTGGTAATTGTTCTTGGAAATCATGGATGATAGATTAACTGAAATAGAATAACTAGACTCCCGTGTAATGTTGTTTTATATCAGCAGTCTGATAAAAGTTTATCTTCTTGTTTTATTGTGACAATCTCCATGATTTTGGGCACAATGGCAAAACTATTCCATGCCTTAGAGATGCTTCCTTATTTTCATGATGTGTGAAAGATGCTCAACAAATATTGTCTTGTTTTTTTACCAAGTCGTTTGAACTTTTCTCCAAAAATAAAATTATCTACTAGTGATTTAATTCCTTTAAGTGTTGAGAGCAATATCTAACTTTTCTAAAGTAATGTTTTTAAGAAAAAGCTCATCATCCTTGTGCCCTCTTGCCTGCAGGAGTAATTTTTGGCTGAGCCTTTTATTTTCTTATCTTCTTTCTGATAGTCAATTTTACCAACACTAGAGAAGTGCATTGCACGTCCATTTGCCTTTTAGAAATATCTCCTGTTGACCTAGCTGCATCAAGGATATTTTAAGATAAGGAACCAAATGAAGTGAATGAATTCTTACTTAATTTAGGTCTTTTCCGAAACCTGGGGTCTTTCTCTGAACCTAGGATCATACAAAGCGGCTCAGTTTTGTTGCTTACTGTCAAGCAGTTTTTTCTTCGTTTTTTTAATGCCTGTGGAAGACATTTTATATTTTCATACATGTTGTTCGCTTAAGTTAATTTTTTCAATCTGGAGTCTATATTCTGGTTCTTGCAGTAAGGAATACAACGTTGCTTCATTATTTCTTTTGGAATAAACCTCTTAGCTGCAGTGTTGGTATATTGTGTGAATATCCCCAGTTGTTTCTAAAATTCCAAAACCGTTTTCCTTGGGTAAGGATTTTCTGCGTTAAAATTGAGAAGAGTAACAAGTTGATGATTGGCTATTGCATTATCAATGATCTTCCATGTACAGGTATTGAATATGTGATAATTCACGAAAGTGAGATTAATATGTAAGATTAGTGTTTCTTACATTGTTTTAAGGTAGCCAAATTTAGATCTGTCAATAAATCCACCATACGCTTTGCTTCCGCATCCAAAGACTGCTTGCTCCGAGATGAAAGTTTAGCATTAAAATTGCCAACATAATAATGAAGTCCGATAAGGGGTGTGGTATTTTACAGAGCATTTCCTTATCGACACGTCAGTTGTCTAAGTGATAGACATTAATCAGTGTGAAGGAATGTCGTTGGAGGGTGTTTTCCATTCCTTTAATTTCTGTGTTTATTATGGATTAATTTGGATTTCTCTGGGTTTGACAAGGTTCTTTCTCATACGGAAAGGAAATTTAGTTCTGCAAATAAATCCACCATATGCTTTCCTTCCTCATCCAGACACTGCGAACTCCGAGTTGAAAGTTCATTCAGTAAAACTAATCCGAACCAAAACCAATCGAGTAGCGCCCAAATCAGCGAACACCATCATAATTTAAATTCATATTTAATTGCATTGCGTCCACGGACGTTCGAAAAACAGAATATTTCATTTATTTTAGGATTTCCACGGACGTTCGAAAAACAGAGGAATCATTCGGTAGTCTGGGAAAATATTGCTTTACCCATATGAATGAATCCTGGCGTAGATATTGTTGGAGAGATGTGATATTCCGTTGTTTTCAGCATTTTGCTGGAAACTGCAGAACTTACTTTAAAGGCGTCGGAATTTCCTGTCATGCGAAATATCTACTCTCGGCCTGACGATAGAAATGAGTCATTATTTTCTCATAGACTCATTACTGAAGTATCGTTGTTTTACAGTTGCTTGTAACGTATATTCGCGAAGGCAGTTTTCAAGATGGGTAGACTAATTGAAGTTAGTGGTCATTACAGGTACTTATTCTCATGGAAACAAACCCAAACCAATCGAGTAGTAATTCCCTTTATAATGTTTTGAAGGATTTTGAAACTTTCTAAACATGGAATAATTCTTATGAGTTTGATATCGAATTAAACAGTGCCATTGGTCATTTTAAACGCTTGCGCACTTTTTGACTAAGATATTAGTGTGAGAGATGCAAACTTTATTATTTATATCAAATGTTCTTTGAAAATTTCGCGTAATCTTTTTTCATATTAATCTTGGACAAAATAAGACACGGAATTATGGTTTCCTGCTTATTGCTTCTATAAGTAGCTTTAGTTCTGTGTATAGTATTTCGAAGCTCATCTGCGTTTTCGTTCAACCTGGTATTTCGGAAGAACTGAAGCAGTTACTGAAATGTCTATATTATTATAAAGATTATTAATCGTGTCAAAATTTCCAGGACTAACTAAGAGACAATTGGTATTGTAATCCGTAAACAGTGAATAACCACAGTAAATGTACCTGATCACAGTTGAGGAAGAACTGCTGTTTACAGAATTTGCTGCATATTGGAGGATTAAAAAATTAAAATCCAAATGGAGAGAAAGATTTTAGAGCTTCGGTACCGATGACGACGTCTGTATTTAGAATCGTGTAGGTATATAACATTAAAGGATTATAATTTTAGATTTTGGAATTCCATGCAATATGTTTGAAATTTAGCACACCTGTTAACATACTTTATAAAGCGTGCATTCAAATATATCATTTATATCCGAGGCAGCTTGGCTTCCTGCTTTCATATTCATGCTATTAAAAGAGCCAATTTTTCATTGGAAATTTGCCAATGCCTTTGATTTATTAGTTATTATTACAATTCATGTTGGTATTAAAAAAATACTACAGCGCCTAAGGCGACGTTTTCCTTTTTCCTACTGCAATAGTACAAGACTGAATTAAACTGTTCCAATAGGCTTAAATTATCTCTGCATTCGTTAGTGAATTGTAGCCATTTATCATGCCGGGTACGGATAGTTTGTTTTCCAAAGAGGTAGATCTGATATTTTATTTCCTTTTATATCATCAGCTACTTGATATTTCAATTGAAGATTTTTTTGAAAAATTACTTTCATATTCATTTTATGTATAATTGTTAAAAAATTTCAGTTCATATCTAATTCAATGGCAGTGTGTCATGGAAAACTCGAGAAATAGGCAATAAACACTGTATTATTTTGGTGCGAGGAATCAGTTAGAATATAGAAACCAGTTTGTAGGTACGAATAGGAAATGTGATTATCTGCTTCACTGTGAAAGCAACACAAGAGAAGAAGAGACGCATCAAATAGATAGAGAAATCAGTAGAAAGTATTCCTTACTGGAAGAATTATAGTACTAGGAGAACAACTTAAACGAGTATCCTCTTAGCTAGAAGGCATGAGGCTAAAACTTCTTCTTTTGAGCCTTCTTTGAAAGACATAATCTCCTAACTTCATTTTTGAAGAATTGAAGAAATGAAAAGCCGCCAAGCTTTCATCTTTTTTACTCCTTATATATTTCAGGAAACATAGAAAAGCTTTTTTTTCCGCCTTTATAAGCAGGATCGTAAAGGAAATTAATTCTACGAAGATTTGACCGGTTTCATTTTTCCTCATCTGGACACTGTTTCAAAAGCAATGAATATGAACCAATAATCTCCCGAATGTCAGACAGAAGTTACATAAAACGCATTTGGATGTCGGTTCATCTCTGATGCAATATAAATATCATGCGAATTTTTGAAGGCAACTTGCTGTGATACGCGTATTTAGGTAAAGCAGGATCTTCAGTCTGAAGATATAATTCCCATCACTTGAGTATGGATGTTCTCGAAGAGAAACTGAAGGTTTTCCCATGGTGGTAGATTTCTTCCACTTTCTTATGTTGAAATCCTGATTTCAATATGTTTGAAATTTAGCAAACCTGTTAATATACTTGTTGAAACGAGCATTGGATATATCATTTATGTACGACCAGCTTGGGTTCTGCTTTCATATTGATACTATTAAAAGCGCCTATCTTTCATTGGAAATTTCCCACCTTTGATTTATAAGATAGTTATTATTACATATCATGGTTGCGTTTAGAAATACTCTAGCGCCTAAGGCGACGTTTTTTTTATTCCTACTGCAATTGTGGATTTCGAAAGTGATATGATGAAACAAAAGTAGTACACGACTGACTTAAACTGTTCTGATAGACTTAAATTATCAATGCATTTGTTAGCGACATTGTCGCCATTTATCATGTAGGGTAGAGATAATTTCTTTTCCAAAGACATAGATGTGAGATTTAATTTCTTTTCATACCATCAGCTACTTGATATTTCAATTTTCCAATAACCGGTTTGGTGCTTTTTACAAATTACTTTCAGATTAATTTTATGTATAATTATTAAACATTTCAGTTCACATTCAATTCCCGAATGATGTCATTAAGGCACTATTTCATGAAAAATTCGAAAAGTCGGCATCAAATGTTGTATTGTGTTGGTGCCAGGAATCAGAATACCGAAAGGAGTTAATACAAATTAATAGGAAATATAACTATCTGCTTCACTGGCAAAGCAACACAAGAGAAGAACAGTCGTATCAAATGGATGCAGACATCAGTAGAAAGTATTCGTTACTGGAAGAGTTTTGTTATTAGAAGAACATCTTAAACGAGTATCCTTTTAGCTAGAAGGCAAGAGGCTAAAACTTTTTTCTTTAAGCCTTCTTTGAATGCCATACTCTCCTAACTTCAGTTTTTGAAGAATTCAAGAAATGAAAACAGGCTAGATTTCATCCTTTTTATTCCTTACATATTTCGGGAAATTTGGAAAGGCTTTTTTTACTAACTTTATAAGCAGGATCTAAAGAAAAATTAATGACACGAAGATTTGACCGGTTAAAAGCAGTGAACAGGTATTTATGAAGCAGTAAACTCTGGAATGTCAGACAAAAGTTACATATGAAGCATTTGAACGTTGGATTATCTTTGATTCAATATAAACATCATACAAATTTATGAAGGCACCTTCTAATCACGTTTTATGTTTTAAAATGCTGTGGTACGTGTATTTAGGTAAAGCAGGATTTGCAGTCTGGAGATATACCTCCCACCACTTGAGTATACGGAAGTTCTGGAAGAGAAACTGGAGGTTTTCCCATCCTGGTAAATTTCTCCCAATTACTTTGTATTTTTCTTTAATAATCTTTTTAATATGACACTATTAGAGGCTTCGTGTCGAATCTGAATATTTTGAATTGTACGTCTTATTTAGAGAGGCGAATAATGGCTTTTGCGACAGGTGTTCTGAGGCTCAACGAAATGGCATCCGCACGCATAATATTTCGTATTCCTTTATTGCACAATTCTGGAACAAAAGTCGAATATTATTTTTGCAGTCTTTCCTGTGTGCGAGTGCCACAAAAATGTATCATTAACTATTCCGATTTTTTACACTCATATTTTTTATTAAATTAAGTTTTGGTGTATCTCTTAAGCCAATCATTTTTAATGACTTCCTCCGTTTTCTGTTGAAAATAGGAATACATAAATCGATGGCCTGATTTTTATATTTCTTGCATTTTATTTTTATTCAAATTTTACAATTAAAATTCGCTGATTTCACTCATGTTTATTTGCTTACAATTTTCCCAAACTATAAGCTCATATAAAGATAATTACTGAAAATTCTTTTGTGTAATATTTCTAAAATGTTTTTGGAAAATTATTCTGTTCTGCAATTTCATTCCAGTTCTTTACATTTTACTGATATTTTTCAAATTTCTAGTACAAACCGAATTCAGTGGTTTTCATTTGCTCAGGTCGGTTTTGGCTGTCATATGCGCTTGTAAATTCCCTGGAGTTGTACGTAATCACGATACTTTCTTGTTAAAAAAATTCTATTTCATATTATCCTTATAGCCTTTGTATCATTTGAATTTGCTTCAATCTTTTTATAAATGTGTATTATTTATTCAACTGACCTGCCTTGCTCTGTTTTTCGTTTTGCTATTAGTTGGAATTGATACTGTTTTTAGTCAGCATGCAGGTCGATTTACACCTTTTGTTGAGTATATGTAATTGCTTAAGATAATGTTTTTTCCTATTGTTTGTACATTAGATAGGTTTAATTTTACTTTGTTCCTAAGGCTGTATTTTCTATATATTTCATCATAGATTGATGGTCGTCGTGCTCTGTTCTTCCTGTTTATCGCCGTTGTTTCTGCTATAGAAAGCTACTATTGGAATTTCCCTTGTCCAACACTCCTTTTTCCATCGATTGTTATATAATTTTATTTCCTGTGTTCTCCTCCTGAAATGCTTATTGAATGTTGTTGCCTTCTCAATTCCGCTTCTCCAACAGCTCCTTCAGAAACGCTTCTCAAACATTGTTGTTTTCCTAAATCTACTCCTCCAATGCTTGTTGAATGGTTCTTCCATTAGAATTCCCCTCCTCCAACATCTCCTCTTCCGACACTTGTTAAATGATGTTCTTTTCTGTGTTCCCCTCCTCCAATGCTTGTTGAATGGTTCTTCCATTAGAATTCCCCTCCTCCAACATCTCCTCTTCCGACACTTGTTAAATGATGTTCTTTTCTGTGTTCCCCTCCTCCAATGCTTGTTTAATATGATTTCTTTTTGAACTCCCCTCCTCCAACACCTCCTTCTTCCTCCACCAATGATTGTTGATATTGTTGCATTTTCAATTCCCCTCCTCCAAATCTTGTCGATTGTCGTTATTTTGTAATTCCCTTCTTCCAACATGTTCTGAGATAATGGGCCATCGCTTTTTTAGGTATCTTATCAGTAAAATAAAACAACAGATGAAAACTATGAAAACTAGACTAAAACCTCCAAACATAATCAAACCAGTATAAAATATCTCTATTGCTGTTTCCTTTATTGCAGGTTTCATAGCCAGCCTTCGAAGTCTTTCGGCTTTCGCACGAATCAAATGTTGCTTAAAATCCTTAAAATTCGGGTAACGGTGAAAAAAGTCCTTGTAAGGAATATAGTCGTTCGGAAAACCGGGTTTCGGGAGGTCTTTTGCAAAAGCTTCATATTCGTTGATGGGAAATTTCCAAAAATAATTTGGGCGCTTTGTTGGGATTGTGGTTTTCACCTTTGAATGTGGAATGTTAGTGGTTATGGTATCTGATATTGAGCCTCTTTCAGTAGATTCGAAATTTGGAAATAACCTTGGAAATGACTTTATTCTTTGGATAGGTTCTGAAATAGTTAGAGGAGAGGAACCAGCAACAAAATGTAGATCTGGAATTCGTGTGAAAAGGTTTAAAACATATTTACTATATTATATATCTATATTATATTTATATTATACATTTATATTATATATCTAATTTATATATATATACATACTTAAGTAAATTTACGAATTAAGATAAAAATCTAACATACATCTTGCATCTATTGACGATAATATATTTAATAGTGAGCATTAAGTACAAATGTGAGTGTTTGAAGTCTGTCGTTTTAAAGCAAACCTGAGAGTTTCTGCGTTCGAAACAAATTTATTCATATGCTGAAAGAGAGAACAGAACTTTCCATCGTTTTTCTATTAAGATGGACTAAGAAATTTGCATTGGCATGAGCACAGCGGATTAGAGACCCTCTTCCTCTTAAAAAGTTGGTACAAATTAATGATTGCGAATTTCAAATCTGAAATACTTAGCTTTTTATAAGTCACTATATCCAAATTTGTTAATTTTTTTGCATGCGTTGTTGAATATTCGGTCAGGCAAGAGTGTCGGACCAAAAAGCCTGCAACTTTTGATTGCTGTTCCTTATCATCTGGTTGTATTTACTGATCTGTTGTCATTAGATGTCATCTCTAAATACTAGACACATTCTGAACAAAAATAAAATAAAGGAGAGCTTTGTATCTCCCCTTCTACTACTCTGATTGACAAATTTATTTTGCGTTTTTCATGTCTCCAATGCACAACTTACGATATTTATTAGATTTATATGTAGTATTATTTTAATAGAGGTATTGCGGCACATAATCCGACTTTTTCAAGAATTTCTCATCTATTCTTTTTCATATTTTCAATCAACAATTCAAATTATTCCTAAATATTAATTTTTCTAAACTTTGGTGAAAACGTTACCGAGCAGCTTATAAATTTAGTTTGGCGCGAATTATTGTTTTTAGTTTGCGCCAAGAATAATTCATTTGGGGAAATTCTTAATTTGTGGTAAGCAATTTTGCTGTCCCTCTCCTTATGCACAAGCTGAGAAAATGGGCCATCGTTGATTGATTCAAATAATTTTAACAAAGGCCGTAAACCACATTTGGCGTTAACAGTGTTTATAATAAACACACCAAAGTTCGAAACGTGGCTTTGTATAAATATACGTACAGCCTGGGAAATTTTGAATAAAAGACGGTAATGTTTTGTGGGTATACCTAGAAATGCATCTATTTCAAATTATGGAGTATATTATTGGAAAATGTTTTCAAAATCTTATAACACTTATTAAAAAATACAAATTAAAAAAATAAATCAGAAAATACCTGCGAATTTTATTTGGCTCGAACTTAAATTTTGAACTGTTAAAGAAGGATTAAAGGGAGTTTAATAAAAAAAAAGAGATATTGATGAATATATGCGAAATACAATTAACATTGAGGAGCTAAAAGTTTGAGAGTTACTGTTTAAAACTACTGGTATGTTTATTAGGAAACTGGTCACTTTGGCGAAACTTGAATCTTAGAATCAGAATATGAAAGGAAAGTCGGTTATTAAAAACTTAATGAAAATTCCGATTTTTTTTCATGCTATATATTAATTTTATATATTGCATGAAAAAAAAATCGCTTTCGCTTCATGAAAAACGCAAGCTAAACCAAAGTATATATTGAACTGTACTTTTTTTCGTGCAAAATGTACTTTATCAAAAATTTACTTGTTCTTTTTAAAATAAAATTAAAGAATCGGAGGGAAAAGGAGAAAGTTAATCCCACGTTTTTTCAGCCCAATTTTTAATTTTTCGCGTATCTACTGTTATGTTCCCGATTGTAATGTGAAACTCACACTGCCTTCTTTAACCTTACGCGTAGAGGCTGAATTGTTTAAAGCTGCATCTATTCATGCGATAGGTATGATTCCCGTTCACATAGTCTGAGTGCTGGTTTGTCTTCCTTACTCCTCATGTGTTACTCGGAGCGGCTTCGTTTCAATGTCAGCCTTCGACTTTGAATTTACAATATATACAATTTTTGGCATGCATTGCCCCCGGATTATTTATATTCGCAAGAATTTCAGATATTGCTAGTAGAAATTCTAAATCATACAAATTTTGTAATATCACATCGTTTTATTCGGTGATGTCACACGTATATCCGAGGCAGTTTCCCTTAGAAAGTCTTCCACGAAGCTATCTCTTACCATAGGCAGATGGCATTCGAGTGCCTAGCCATTAAATAAACTAAACCTGTGAAAGTAGAAGAAATACATTTGCCATTCATTTCGAAACAATTTGTACTACTTCATATCTCATACGTATGTGAAAACATTCTTTACGGTACTGTTCTAACCATAACAGCGATTTATTCGCAATATATTTTTTTAGATGCAAACAAACGTAAGTACTTCGGTGTTACAGGAAGAATAATCACTAAGAAAACAAAAACTTTAATATAAATACATTAAGTAAATATTTATACTAATTACATTAATATATAAATTTTTATTATTTGAACAAATTCATAAATTGGTTGAAATTTATTAATCGTGTATGGTATTTAACAGTAAAGTTTAATCATATTTGATAATGGAAAAAGAATACGATATTATGTGAATTTAATTAAATGTGAGACGATTTTTATTCAACACTTTAACAATTCTCGCAAGCTCAAACAGAGATTTCAGTTTTTGAATGAAAGCAACGAAACTTCTTCTTTAAAACACTTAAATCACTCCTTTAAGATATAAACATTGTTACCAAGTATGACGACATTTATTTAGTGCAAGAAATAAGCATGTTTTAAACAAAAAATATTCATTAAACTTTATTTAACTCAACGTATTTTTCTCAGGTATCCAATGTTAGCATTCAAACAGATAATCTTATGAAACAGTATCGCAGAATTAGTTTTAGGTAAAACAATTATTTAAAATCATTTATTTTGTATAGTTCCCTTAAAATTGCGTTTGAGGTTTCTTATTATTAATTTAAATACATAAAATTACTTATTAATGCAAAATTTCAAAATACTAAAATATATTATGAAAAAATGCATTAAATTCAAAAAAACTTTTAATTTTCAAAATAAGTGAGCACTAATAACAAAATTAAGCCCATAGACTGATCTTTATTTGAATATGCAAGTGTAGAAAATAGTGTTTTAGAGTAACTGAGTTTCATAAAATTATTCCTGAATGAAGACTTACCAGAGATACTCTTCGCAGCGCTAAAAGGTACGGTAAGAAATACACTGCCTAGAAAATACATGATGATAAATGGGTGTGATGAATGCATATTCAAACGCATCTTAAGATGGTAATTCGCAATATAATCAAAACTTCACACGTTTTTCAAATACGTATAAAATCGCACGAAAGTCTCTAAGCAAGAAATTCACAAGAAAATATCAAACAAGAAATTCGCAAGAAAATTCTCAAATAAGAGAAATGAAAGTGTTTGTTGACTTATTTGTTGTTGAACTGACGCAAATTGTTGCAAATAGCTAAGTTTTACACATTCTTTGCAAATTGTTGGAGTCAAAAGAACACACTGTTGTGAAAACAGTCTACGACAATGAATTCTCAAGTCTCCTTCCAAATTTTCTACTTTTATCAAAATCGTTTTCCCTTTATTTTAAAAAACCAGAGTCATGACGAGAATAGTTTTGTTTTCTTATGATTCAGTATCATTTTAGATGCTGAATTTTCGGCGCTTGCCGTAAGAAATCTGTATTGCAGACCATTTTGATTTGAGAAAATGTCATTTTTATTAAGTATGTGATCTGAAACATAAATATCTGAATATTTAATTTTATTACACCACTTACATTAAATTCTTTCTAAATTCATTTTCTTAACTGAAAGTGGATAAAAGAAATAATGCATTAATATTGACACAATTTCTAAACTAAGTCAGGTTAGTTTACGTTTAGAAGATACAACACATCAGACTATTTCCCAAAGGATTGGGAAGTTTTCCTGGAGCACTTTTAAAGAGAAACTAGCTTGCATTTTTGTTACATATGCCGAAAACCACAATAATCAACCATGCAACAAACTCCCCTGCTAAACATGCCCCGTAGAAACCCATAAAAGCTTTCTACGGGCAATTGGCCTACGGGTACCCATACAGCTCTGCGGGTACCCGTAGGACAAATCCGCGTAAAAACTCGATTGGACTCGATTTTGTTGCAAGATATTAGAAAATTCTTTTCTAAAGATGATAGAAACAGATACCGATCTTTCTCTAGCAGAACATTTAAAAAATGTCAGATAGTTAAAGTGTATTATCAGTATCTCCGTAGATCGTTTGTATAAGACTGTAATGTATTTTGCAGTTTTTATCGAAATAACACATGAGCTTCTTAGTAAAACATAAAATTTTATTATAACTTCACAAAGATAAGCAATTAAATTACAATTTTATCCGTTCAATCTCTACACTCCAGCTTATTATTACAGTTTTTTCTCTATAAATTTTCATCCACCTACTAATGAATGTCTTTCAGAATAATAAATTTTAAACATTTTCTGACGTTCATCAGTAACGGTTACACGATACAAATATGGTGTCCACACTTCAATATCAAGGATAATAAATATAGTTTTTATTGTTACATATTAAAATATTACAATACCTTCACAGTGCGACTGCAGTTTAGGAGAAATACACCAATGATTATATGGATTCTACAGGGACAGGGAAAAGTGGACGGAGCACCAGAACTTCGTCAGTGACTTTTAGAGGTGGTCTCCGCTGCACTACTGTACCCCGCTGGGCTTTTAGTTTGCCCGCATCGGATGCTAGCCTACCAAGACATTTACATAGTAATTTTACATTAATACTAGACTTACGTATTGAATATACAATTACAAAGACACAGTATACAATTATTACAAAGAAATTGACCTATTAACAAAAGTTAGATAATGGCAAATTAATATAACATAATTACTTCTAACTTACATAGAAACTTTCATTGTACATTGTACTTCATGGTGTGATGTATTTTATTATGGCAAAGCACACTAGGGCTATCTGCCTCCATTGTACTTCATACAAACATTACATTAGTATATCTAGTTACATCGAATTACAATAAACATCTTTTTAAGGAACTAATTGGGGAAGAATTTTTTTTGTGCATCTTATTATACTTAGTTGAATTACTAAGGCGAATTATCTTATTGATACATTTCCTTTCATTTTTTAACTTGCTATAGACAACTGCATCAGCACTGAAATCTTACATTAATATTTTTGTAAATTAATGTATCATAAACACAGAAATTATACATTAGAAAATCACATAATACTTACATTTACACTAATATATCTAATAAAGTCGTATATTATTTTTTAATTAGTGATTTAATTATTACAAGATTTTTCCTCCTCATCTCCTAATACAGTCCAAATTCTTAATGTAATTATTTTGTAAAACCTATTCATATCATATTTCGCCTGTTTCAGTCATTTGCAATATTCTGAAATCTTGCATTATTTTTGCAAGTTATGGAATAAGGGGTATTTATACAGATTTGATAACATCTTGACGTATGTCTTCTCTTTTATATGCGAAAAGATTTTTCATAATCAAGGAAACCTTTTGTTGTAATTGAAGGATCTTTAGCATGCATTTAGTGTACTCAGGCGTAATTTGTGACCTTCCTTTGCAGTGTAGCTCTTTTGTGAGCTGGCACTTGAAAATATAGTGCTCTGGGTCTCCCTTTTCCTCATATATGCACTTGTCGGAATCGCTCAAATTTCGTGCAAAGTAGTACGTGAGGAAAGGACCATGTCCAGATAAGAATATGTTGATGAAGAAGTTATAAGAGATTGGATCATATGTGGGTTTCTTGTAGAAGTTAAAACGCCTTCTACCTACTTCTGCATTTTCCCATTCAGCTTGCCATTTCTTTGATGTAATTTTTTTTCAAAATATGTTTCGCATACGATTTAGGGAATGGGACATTGAATGGAGGTAGAGCTTGAGAGGTAGAGAGGAGGTCTTGAGCTGCATTCTTAGGAAGCGCATCTGCCCTATTATTTTGGGATTGTCCATCATGCGCTTTTACCCACTTTATTTTTATAGATGTTCTGTATGCTGTGATATTAAATCGTAGATGTCTTGTACTATTGATGTTTTGTTTCTTGCATCATCGACAGCTTTAATTGCGACTTGGCTATCACTGTAGATGGTAACATATGTTAGATGCTTTTGATGAGACCATAGAATAGCGTGTTTTATGGTTGAAAGCTCAGCTTGGAAAACGCTGTTGTAGTTCCTTAGGTGTCCTTTCCATTCTGTTGTTTCTTGTTCTGAGGAGTGTAAAGAACGCGCATCCAACTTCTTCGTTTAACTTTGACCCGCCTGTGTACACGACTGGAAATGAAGGTACACTGAGGGTGTCTTCATTTGTAGATATTCTGAGTTTTGCATGTACTGCAGGGTGTCATAGGTAAAGATTTCGTGGCTGTTCAAAATCAAGGGGTCACAGGTTTTGATCTTCTACCTCTATGTTTTTCTTGAGGTGGAATAACATAGCTAAGTCTGCATCTTCTTTTGCTTTCAGATGAAGGGGTGGGATTCCTGTTAATACACAGAGAGCTGCCGTTGAGGTAGTTCTGTATGCTTTTATTATTTGTAAGAGGAAGGGGCGTTGGATCGAAGCTAAGAGTCTTTTCTTTTTCACTGTCATAGGGTGAGCCCATGCTGATGCCCCGTAGAGGATTATTTTTTCGATAACGGTATTATAAAGATTGATTTGCATCCTCAACTTGAGGACCCACGTTGTGCCTTTCATCCTCGCGAGGGCTATAGAAATAGTTTGGGTCTTCTTCCGAATTTGCATGAGGTGTGGGATCCAAGAAAACTTTACTTCAATTTTCTATCCGAGAAATTTGGTTTCTTTTGAGATCTTGATTCTTCTATTATTGATTTTAATGCAAGGTAATCTTTGTAGCGATTTTGGAAATAAAAGAATATGTGATTTGGGCTCTGAAATTATTAGTTTCTGATTGACGCAAAGGGAATGGAATATGGAGAGAGTCTCGTTACTATTCTTTTCTAGTATGTGTCTTAAAAGCCCATTTGTTACAAAGGCCCCATCGTCGGCAAAGGCGATGAGCTTTGTATGGTCCGGCCACTTGTAGGAGGTGGTAGAATTAAAGGTGATGTTTCATAGGTCTGCACTTAGACAAGAGCCCTGTGGAGAGCCTCTTGTTATTCTTCTTTTAACTGTAGAGTTTTTGCTGAAGATTATCGTTGCTCTGTTTGTTAGGAAACTGTTCATTAGCTTGAATATGTTCTAAGGGCATTTAATGTTGCGCAAGGCTTCAAGGATACCAGGCCACCACACGGAGTCAAACGCAATTTTTGAGATCCATACAGAGTACTGCTGTATGGAGAGCTGAAGATTTATTCCTACGGATCTGCTCTTGAAGTTCTGCTATCGAATGTGATGTAGATTTGTGAGGTCTGAAGCCGTATTGTTTGGGTCTTATGGCACAGTTTTTCTCTAAGTGGTGGCGTAATCTGCCCGCGATTGCACGTTCTAGAAGTTTACCTATTGCAGGTAAGAAGTTGATTGGTCTGAAGGCTTCCGGATCTGTAGGATCTATATTATTTTTCTTGAATAGTATTGTTTTGTCCCTGTTTGAGACAATTCGGGAAGACATAAAATTTGAGGACAGAGGTTTAGTAGTTTGTGGAACAGAAAAGGCATTGCGTGGTGAATTATCTTAATAATCCGGTTGTCTAATCCATCAGGTCCCGGAGCTTTATTATTCGGAAGATACATAATAATTTTTGAAATTTCTTGTGAGTGGAATTCCACGTCGTCTGGAGTATTTAGAGCGGTATTATTGTATCTAATATCGGAATGTGTGTGGCCATCGTCTTCTGCATTAACTTTTAGGAAGACAGCATCTAAAATATTGTTGAGAATCTTTTCAGTGACTGTTACGTGAGAGTTAATCTTTCGGAAGACCGATATGTGCGGGACTGAAAACTTTACTTGTAGCCATTTTATACAGCTGGCCGTATGTATCTTGATTATTGCAGCAGTAATTCTTCCAGCTGCGTAATTTTGCTTCAGTTATTTTCTTTTTGTAATTTGCTAATTGTTGCTGGTATTTTATACATTTTTCCATTTTTAACCCTTCCGGAGCATAGATTCTACAGTCACACCCTGTTGTTTTCCTCGAACTCATGTTCTGTAGCTCTTGCGTCGTATCTCAGTAGACAGAACATGCCTTCTGTTGTGTTGCGTGGTCGGTGACTTTAGAGGAAGGGAGCCTCTGTCATCTTTGATATTACCGGAAGGGGCGGAAATTGTAGAGTGGCGCAGTTCGCATGCTGCTACTATGAAATTAAAGATACGGTAGTGGCAACACTAAAATTTAGGTTTTATCGAGTGCAAACGACAACCGTAGCAAAGACAACCGTGATAACGACAACTATGGGTTATTATGACAAAGTGGCAGTCTAGTTTTATGCAATGAATTTACTGTTCAAAATATTGCAAGGAATAAATTTCATCATACTCAGATTTCATCATCATTTAGCTTCATACACACACACGCATAATTTTTCACGCATAGGCTTTTACCGAAAGTCGCAGCTTTTTGACATCTGAGTTTCTCTCTTTCACAGTTTCATAGTCATGGTTTTTTTATTCTCAGTTGCCAGCCCCTACCCAGAACTCCACTGTGATGTCAGTGACCAACGATATCACTAGAAAATACTAATGTTCTCTGGATTCATCACTGGATGTTCTACAAAATAGATCTTCAAATTCTTTAATTGTTTTCTCTACCACACATCTTTGTTCGATGATTATCTTTATACTCTGTATATTGTTCCTCCATTAATTTCCCAGTTGCCGTAGTCAGCATTGCAAGTGGGGGTAAACGAACGTGCTTCGAGTTCATTTTGCTAGCAGTTCACCTTTCGGGTTAGTTCTCGGACGGTAGCTAAAACTCACCGCTCTCACAGGAACGAAATTTCTCGGAAGGTCTACTAATTTCGAGGCCACTAATCTCTCTCTCTTTGGCTATTTTAGGGTATTCAATTATTGAAGATATGAAGCTATTGTTGTTTTCTGCGGATTCGGTTATTAATACTTCCGCCAAATGAGGAATGGTGAAATATGTTTTTGTTGTTATTTGTTAAGTTGAAGGTATTCGACATTTAATTTTAAACTCAGCTGCATTTTCCTTTGCAGTGTGATTCTCGCTATGCTTTTAAAGTCCAGTGCAAAGTCGTATTTGCGTAAAACGTCTGGTCCATGTCTTAACTCGTCCACGGTGTAAGCGATTGTCGTCCTTAACATCTGCTGGTGAGTCTCATTTACGAAGATAATGCAGATGTAGTTTTACCTTCATTCGGGATCTTGTAACCTGTCCGTGTTACAGCACAATGTTTCTTTCAATTCTTGAGTTACATCTGTTCTGACGATCTTCACATTCGCTCAATTATCGATGATAGCTTCCAGTAGCAGAATTACTAGAATATACTAGAGAAGTTACAATATGTCGCCAATCGAACGAAATAATATCATCAGCGGAAACCAGTATTGTTTCAGGCCTCAAAAATAGACACTGCGTGCAATTTTCAGTCTTTAAGATATTATTCACCAGAATACAATATCCAATGAGCATTCAGCCGTCATGTGCATGGAGTTGGAGAACGCTTTAGATCTGACTTAGTCGACAGGTACCCTAGAAGTATTCAAAAGCATTAAATAACAAAGAACATTTGCATCATAATCTAAAACTATGTCTCAAATAGTTCTAGCATTATTATGAATAATATCCTGCTAATATGAAGAAAAAAGTCAAGAGGGTGTCCACATGGATTTTTCGTTAGCACAGACTTATGAAACAATATACTGAATACGTTTACTTCCTATGAATTAAAAGAACGTACATGGACGACTTGATTTGCAAACAATGCCGTCTTGGTTATGAAATGCCGTGGAGCACAACTGTAGTGATACCGTTTCAAAATTCAGTGATTTCTGTCGTAATATTTAAGGAAATAAAATGATTAGGTTTAAGATTAGAATTAACATTCTCCTGCATTCCCTTACTTTACAATATAACGTACAAAACTCAGAAGAAATCGAGAGGACTAAAGAGAACAGATGGCTCCACGTTGTGTCTTCAGTCAAAAATCAAAAATATAGTTGATCATCCAGTAATTCAAAAGATGGTGCCTTATAGAGACACTATTACGTCATGCCTAGCGAACGCATGGAAACGAGAAATACTCTTTTGAATCCAACGAACATGCCTCTTCCAAACAGCAAAAGAATTTCGTACAACAGCCGCCCATCGTCAATAATAACATGCATCCTCTAACTAGACATTCGAGCACAAGTAGAAGACGAAGGAAAATTCTACAATTCAATAAAACTGTTACATATTAATGATCAACAAAGAACCCATTACGTAATGAATTTCCGAAGAACCCATACTTACGGCACCCGACTACAGATTCGAATAAAAATACTGAAATCAAAGCATAAGTTTATGCTGCAGTTTAATATCAAATGGTCTACAGAGATGGATCGAAAATTCGCAATAAAATCGGAAATGTCCACGTTATTCTAATTTCAGAACATAAAGGTAAGATTTGGAAAGGTCATATGCGTGAAAATGAGAGATAAATCCAAGCCAAGCCGACAGCTAGAAACAAGCAATTATTTGCGTAGCACATCGGAAGATCACTTTAACTGCATTTTTGTCGGACAGTCATCCAGCGATTCAGGAAATTGAAGATTACAGAAATAAATCTCCAATTGTACAAAAACACCGAGCATTATATATTTAGCTCATAATAATCAGCTCCTAAAAGAAAATCATTGCAACCATATAATATTAGATTGCAGCATATGAAGCGATTCACGCCAGAACATATTAGATATATATTGTGTGTAAAGCAATCAAGACAAAATATAACGAAAATTATGATGCAGCTCATGGAATATAATAGAAAAGAAGTATGCTAAAATAATTAAATCTAATAGACATGCATCCAATGAGATTATCTGTCAAACGATTACTTATGAACAACGCAATATAAATAGACACCAAAGCATTATCAAATTACCAATTGGGAGTTCAACATAAAATAATTAAAAATGCATATAAAGAAACGCAGAATACATGCCTGAAACCAGCAAAGCAAGATGCACGGGCCATCCCTGAAGGAGAAAGATGAGAATACGACACACTGTGTAGTGGATTCCTTGTTGTACCGATTCTACAGGGAGCTCTGTGCCCTATGACGGAAGTTGCGTTAGAACAGGCATGTGCCGGAGCAAAACTAGTAAGTTCGTAGGCGAAGTTCCAGTTCTTCATTGACCTTTCGCGGTCTCTGCTTATTTAGGATATTTTGGAGAATGTGAGCAGCATACAGCTTCAGATTCTTGTTGAAAAGTGATGCGACATAGGACCAGAAAGTATAGTACAGCTATGGACATAAAAACCTAATTCCGAAGCCGGGCTAGCCGAAACACTTGACATACATTGTTCCGGTAGTTGTAGTTTCTGAGATGAAGCCTACATGAATAGAGACCACAGGCAAAGATGATGGCATTGGCAATCTGCAAACATTTGTTACCGTACAGATTCGGTGTCAAAAACAAGAATCAGACATTTAATATTTTAGCAAGAAACGCCCGACTATTAATTATGTGTGCAGTTGTCAATTCTATCTCCGGGCATTAATTATAATTTCTGTAGATTTGCTATCCTCTGTCTCCATTTTTAATCCTCTGTGATGACCATTTCTAAGCTTGATTATGGATCAATTACAAGTCAATCTCCATGAAGTTGCTGCTTTATTGGAACTGAAAGTTTCTTTAATCTGTATTTGTATTCGGGATTTGCGTCCGAGCTGGTAACATTTATATTGCTATAATTGAGATTTCAAAGCTCTTTTACCAGTTTATCTGCGTTCTCGTTATCGTTGACATGTGCTGAATATTTAATGCATCTGAAAATTTAACCTCGTTGATCTGAATATTTATGCATCTGAATATTTAACCTCGTTGAGGCGAAAGAGGATCCGCTGGTGATCGGGGAGCTTGTACACAGGATTGCTTGTAGAGCAGCGTTTGAGTCACACAAGACAACGAGTCCTTTTAGTTCTTTAGAAATGAGAAGGGCATACACGTGAAGTGCCTCCGTTATTGCCAGGAGCTCACAAGTGAAGTCAGAGACCATGGCTCAAACGCCAGTTTTACCTTGATAAGTAACATCACCTGAGGTAATCAGAAATACACGAAAAAGTGCATTGTATGAGCATTATACGGATTAACCCTATGTGTAAGCGCATAGAAGGTCCTCCTTAGGATAAAGTTGAGCGGTCCCGATCCGTTTCGCATCATTGATGTCAATCAATTTCCTTTAATTTCAAGTAGTGTGAGTCATATTTCAGAGTTCATAGGAAGCCTAGCATCAAATGCTGGCGCTTGAAAGGTAGAAAATTTATTTTCAAGGAGACGGGGAACTGCTCAGATAGTTTTGTCCAACTGCATAGGAGATGGCCTTCTCAATCCAAAGCAGCCGTTACATCTTTCAAAGGCTTCTCTAGCGATGTGTTTTCCCAAAACATTTCTTGCTTTGTTTGAAAATTTTATTCCATTATACAATCTTGTTTTCCAAGGCTTTTATGGCCATGTTACTAAATTATTTTATTAAAGTTATTAATTTAAGACACATCACCGATAATGATTTTTGGAGCATTTGTCTGAACACTCTCTCGTTTCTCCAAGACAGTCCTGGAAGCATGAGTTCAAATGGAAGAAGCACATTTTATGATCCGCCTAATTAGTGAGGTGCTCTTTCGACACAGGTTTTGACAAAATTTATGAATCTTAATTGTGCATGTAAGGGGATTTGTACATATTTTTGGCATGATGTCTTCATTATAAATTTGCCTTCAAATGCAAAATTTTGGTTTTTTCAGATTTCCATGTTTCCAGTCTCAAGATACAGAGAGTAGTTCTTTAGGCAATGAACTTGAGTTGTAATCTGTGCGTTCAATTCACGATCAGATTGACGGATTTCCGGAGAATTGTTTTAGATTCATGAATATTCCTGCTTGAGTTCCAGATCGCGATGACATATGCGGGGCAGTCCGATTTTGTATCTTCATCAGGGTTAAGCTGAATATCCTTCATATATAACAGAAAGAAAACGGGCCTCTAAACTGATGCGTGCAGAACACCTGCAGGAATTTTCTTGCTCTAGGATACGAGTCCTTTGCAGCATTGTTTCATTCTGTCCCTCAAGAAAGTATTTATCCAGATAAGGGCATTTCCTTCAATACCGGAATGATGAATAATATCTATTACTTTGTGTCTCTATATTTTTCCAGATGGAGAAACGTAAAAACAGCGATGAGCGATGACCTTTTTTGGTAATTGTTCTTGGAAATCATGGATGATAGATTAATTGAAATAGAATAACTAGACTCCCGTGTAATGTTGTTTTATATCAGCAGTCTGATAAAAGTTTATCTTCTTGTTTTATTGTGACAATCTCCATGATTTTGGGCACAATGGCAAAACTATTCCATGCCTTAGAGATGCTTCCTTATTTTCATGATGTGTGAAAGATGCTCAACAAATATTGTCTTGTTTTTTTACCAAGTCGTTTGAACTTTTCTCCAAAAATAAAATTATCTACTAGTGATTTAATTCCTTTAAGTGTTGAGAGCAATATCTAGCTTTTCTAAAGTAATGTTTTTAAGAAACAGCTCATCATCCTTGTGCCCTCTTGCCTGCAGGAGTAATTTTTGGCTGAGCCTTTTATTTTCTTATCTTCTTTCTGATAGTCAATTTTACCAACACTAGAGAAGTGCATTGCACGTCCATTTGCCTTTTAGAAATATCTCCTGTTGACCTAGCTGCATCAAGGATATTTTAAGATAAGGAACCAAATGAAGTGAATGAATTCTTACTTAATTTAGGTCTTTTCCGAAACCTGGGGTCTTTCTCTGAACCTAGGATCATACAAAGCGGCTCAGTTTTGCTGCTTACTGTCAAGCAGTTTTTTCTTCGTTTTTTTAATGCCTGTGGAAGACATTTTATATTTTCATACATGTTGTTCGCTTAAGTTAATCGGTTCAATCAGGAGTCTATATTCTGGTTCTTGCAGTAAGGAATACAACGTTGCTTCATTATTTCTTTTGGAATAAACCTCTTAGCTGCAGTGTTGGTATATTGTGTGAATATCCCCAGTTGTTTCTAAAATTCCAAAATCGTTTTCCTTGGGTAAGGATTTTCAGCATTAAAATTGAGAAGAGTAACAAGTTGATGATTGGCTATTGCATTATCAATGATCTTCCATGTACAGGTATTGAATATGTGATAATTCACGAAAGTGAGATTAATATGTAAGATTAGTGTTTCTTACATTGTTTTAAGGTAGCCAAATTTAGATCTGTCAATAAATCCACCATAAGCGTTGCTTCCGCATCCAAAGACTGCTTGCTCCGAGATGAAATTTTAGCATTAAAATTGCCAACATAATAATGAAGTCCGATAAGGGGTGTGGTATGTTACAGAGCATTTCCTTATTGACACGTCAGTTGTCTAAGTGATAGACATTAATCAGTGTGAAGGAATGTCGTTGGAGGGTGTTTTCCATGCCTTTAATTTCTGTGTTTATTATGGATTAATTTGGATTTCTGTGGGTTTGACAAGGTTCATTCTCAAACGGAAAGGAAATTTAGGTCTGCAAATAAATCCACCATATGCTTTCCTTCCTCATCCAGACACTGCGAACTCCGAGTTGAAAGTTCATTCAGTAAAACTAATCCGAACCAAAACCAATCGAGTAGCGTCCAAATCAGCGAACACCATCATAATTTAAATTCATTTTTAATTGCATTGCGTCCACGGACGTTCGAAAAACAGAATATTTCATTTATTTTAGGATTTCCACGGACGTTCGAAAAACAGAGGAATCATTCGGTAGTCTGGGAAAATATTGCTATACCCATATGAATGAATCCTGGCGTAGATATTGTTGGAGAGATGTGATATTCCGTTGTTTTCAGCATTTTGCTGGAAACTGCAGAACTTACTTTAAAGGCGGCGGAATTTCCTGTCATGCGAAATATCTACTCTCGGCCTGACGATAGAAATGAGTTATTATTTTCTCATAGACTCATTACTGAAGTATCGTTGTTTTACAGTTGCTTGTAACGTATATTCGCGAAGGCAGTTTTCAAGATGGGTAGACTAATTGAAGTTAGTGGTCATTACAGGTACTTATTCTCATGGAAACAAACCAAAACCAATCGAGTAGTAATTCCGTTGATAATGTTTTGAAGGATTTTGAAACTTTCTAAACATGGAATAATTCTTATGAGTTTCATATCGAATTAAACAGCGCCATTGGTCATTTTAAACGCTTGCGCACTTTTTGACTAAGATGTTAGTGTGAGAGATGCAAACTTTATTATTTATATCAAACGTTCTTTGCAAATTTCGCGTAATCTTTTTTCGTATTAATCTTGGACAAAATAAGACACGGAATTATGGTTTAATGCTTATTGCTTCTATAAGGAGCTTTGGTGCTGTGTTTAGTATTTCGAAGCTCATCTGCGTTTTCGTTCAACCTGGTATTTCGGAAGAACTGAAGCAGTTACTGTAATGTCTATATTATTATAAAGATTATTAATCGTGTCAAAATTTCCAGGACTAACTAAGAGACAATTTGTATTGTAATCCGTAAACAGTGAATAACCACAGAACATGTACCTGATCACAATTGAGGAAGAACTGCTGTTTACAGAATTTGCTGCATATTGAAGGATTAAAAAATTAAAATCCAAATGGAGAGAAATATTTTAAAGCTTCGGTACCGATGACGACGTCTGTATTTAGAATCGTGTAGGTATATAACATAAAAGGATTATAATTTTAGATTTTGGAATTCCATGCAATATGTTTGAAATTTAGCACACCTGTTAACATACTTTATAAAGCGTGCATTCAAATATATCATTTATATCCGAGGCAGCCTGGCTTCCTGCTTTCATATTGATGCTATTAAAAGAGCCAATTTTTCATTGGAAATTTGCCAATGCCTTTGATTTATTAGTTATTATTACAATTCATGTTTGTATTAAAAAAATACTACAGCGCCTAAGGCGACGTTTTCCTTTTTCCTACTGCAATAGTACAAGACTGAATTAAACTGTTCCAATAGGCTTAAATTATCTCTGCATTCGTTAGTGAATTGTAGCCATTTATCATGCCGGGTTCGGATAGTTTGTTTTCCAAAGAGGTAGATCTGATATTTTATTTCCTTTTATATCATCAGCTACTTGATATTTCAATTGAAGATTTTTTTGAAAAATTACTTTCATATTCATTTTATGTATAATTGTTAAAAAATTTCAGTTCATATCTAATTCAATGGCAGTGTGTCATGGAAAAGTCGAGAAATAGGCAATAAACACTGTATTATTTTGGTGCGAGGAATCAGTTAGAATATAGAAACCAGTTTGTAGGTACGAATAGGAAATGTAATTATCTGCTTCACTGTGAAAGCAACACAAGAGAAGAAGAGACGCATCAAATAGATAGAGAAATCAGTAGAAAGTATTCCTTACTGGAAGAATTATAGTACTAGGAGAACAACTTAAACGAGTATCCTCTTAGCTAGAAGGCATGAGGCTAAAACTTCTTCTTTTGAGCCTTCTTTGAAAGACATAATCTCCTAACTTCATTTTTGAAGAATTGAAGAAATGAAAAGCCGCCAAGCTTTCATCTTTTTTACTCCTTATGTATTTCAGGAAACATAGAAAAGCTTTTTTTTTCCGCCTTTATAAGCAGGATCGTAAAGGAAATTAATTCTACGAAGATTTGACCGGTTTCATTTTTCCTCATCTGGACACTGTTTCAAAAGCAGTGAATATGAACCAATAATCTCCCGAATGTCAGACAGAAGTTACATAAGACGCATTTGGATGTCGGTTCATCTCTGATGCAATATAAATATCATGCGAATTTTTGAAGGCAACTTGCTGTGATACGCGTATTTAGGTAAAGCAGGATCTTCAGTCTGAAGATATAATTCCCATCACTTGAGTATGGATGTTCTCGAAGAGAAACTGGAGGTTTTCCCATGGTGGTAGATTTCTTCCACTTTCTTATGTTGAAATCTTGATTTCAATATGTTTGAAATTTAGCAAACCTGTTAATATACTTGTTGAAACGAGCATTGGATATATCATTTATGTATGACCAGCTTGGGTTCTGCTTTCATATTGATACTATTAAAAGCGCCTATCTTTCATTGGAAATTTCCCACCTTTGATTTATAAGATAGTTATTATTACATTTCATGGTTGTGTTATAGAAATACTCTAGCGCCTAAGGTGACGTTTTTTTTTCTACTGCAATTGTGGATTTCGAAAGTGATATGATGAAACAAAAATAGTACACGACTGACATAAACTGTTCTGATAGACTTAAATTATCAATGCATTTGTTAGCGACATTGTCGCCATTTATCATGTAGGGTAGAAATAATTTCTTTTCCAAAGACATAGATGTGAGATTTGATTTCTTTTCATACCATCAGCTACTTGATATTTCAATTTTCCAATAACCGGTTTGGTGCTTTTTACAAATTACTTTCAGATTGATTTTATGTATAATTATTAAACATTTCAGTTCACATTCAATTCCCGAATGATGTCATAAAGGCACTATTTCATGAAAAATTCGAAAAGTTGGCATCAAATGTTGTATTGTGTTGGTGCCAGGAATCAGAATACCGAAAGGAGTTAATACAAATTAATAGGAAATATAACTATCTGCTTCACTGGCAAAGCAACACAAGAGAAGAACAGTCGTATCAAATGGATGCAGACATCAGTAGAAAGTATTCGTTACTGGAAGAGTTTTGTTATTAGAAGAACATCTTAAACGAGTATCCCTTTAGCTAGAGGGCAAGAGGCTAAAACTTTTTTCTTTAAGCCTTCTTTGAATGCCATACTCTCCTAACTTCAGTTTTTGAAGAATTTAAGAAATGAAAACAGGCTAGATTTCATCCTTTTTATTCCTTACATATTTCGGGAAATATGGAAAGGCTTTTTTTACTGACTTTATAAGCAGGATCTAAAGAAAAATTAATGACACGAAGAGTTGACCGGTTAAAAGCAGTGAACAGGTATTTATGAAGCAGTAAACTCTGGAATGTCAGACAAAAGTTACATATGAAGCATTTGAACGTTGGATTATCTTTGATTCAATATAAACATCATACAAATTTATGAAGGCACCTTCTAATCACGTTTTATGTTTTAAAATGCTGTGGTACGTGTATTTAGGTAAAGCAGGATTTGCAGTCTGGAGATATACCTCCCACCACTTGAGTATACGGAAGTTCTGGAAGAGAAACTGGAGGTTTTCCCATGCTGGTAGATTTCTCAACGAAATGGCATCCGCACGCATAATATTTCGTATTCCTTTATTGCACAATTCTGGAACAAAAGTCGAATATTATTTTTGCAGTCTTTCCTGTGTGCGAGTGCCACAAAAATGTATCATTAACTATTCCGATTTTTTACACTCATATTTTTTATTAAATTAGGTTTTGGTGTATCTCTTAAGCCAAACATTTTTAATGACTTCCTCCGTTTTCTGTTGAAAATAGGAATACATAAATCGATGGCCTGATTTTTATATTTCTTGCATTTTATTTTTATTCAAATTTTACAATTAAAATTCGCTGATTTTACTCATGTTTATTGGCTTACAATTTTCCCAAACTGTAAGCTCATATAAAGATAATTACTGAAAATTCTTTTGTGTAATATTTCTAAAATGTTTTTGGAAAATTATTCTATTCTGCAATT
Source organism: Stegodyphus dumicola (assembly GCF_044657685.1). Classification (NCBI taxonomy): domain Eukaryota; kingdom Metazoa; phylum Arthropoda; class Arachnida; order Araneae; family Eresidae; genus Stegodyphus; species Stegodyphus dumicola. The sequence goes on along the minus strand of NC_140770.1, from coordinate 56,956,665 downwards.
TCATTCCAGTTCTTTACATTTTACTGATATTTTTCAAATTTCTAGTACAAACCGAATTCAGTGGTTTTCATTTGCTCAGGTCGGTTTTGGCTGTCATATGCGCTTGTAAATTCCCTGGAGTTGTACGTAATCACGATATTTTCTTGTTAAAAAAATTATATTTCATATTATCCTTATAGCCTTTGTATCATTTGAATTTGCTTCAATCTTTTTATAAATGTGTATTATTTATTCAACTGACCTGCCTTGTCCTGTTTTTCGTTTTGCTATTAGTTGGAATTGATATTGTTTTTAGTCAGCATGCAGGTCGATTTACACCTTTTGTTGAGTATATGTAATTGCTTAAGATAATGTTTTTTCCTATTGTTTGTACATTAGATAGGTTTAATTTTACTTTGTTCCTAAGGCTGTATTTTCTATATATTTCATCATAGATTGATGGTCGTCGTGCTCTGTTCTTCCTGTTTATCGCCCTTGTTTCTGCTATAGAAAGCTACTATTGGAATTTCCCTTGTCCAACACTCCTTTTTCCATCGATTGTTATATAATTTTATTTCCTGTGTTCTCCTCCTGAACTGCTTATTGAATGTTGTTGCCTTCTCAATTCCTCTTCTCCAACAGCCCCTTCAGAAACGCTTCTCAAACGTTGTTGTTTTCCTAAATCTACTCCTCCAATGCTTGTTGAATGTTTTTTCCATTGGAATTCCCCTCCTCCAACATCTCCTCTTCCGACGCTTGTTAAATGATGTTCTTTTCTGTGTTCCCCTCATCCAATGCTTGTTTAATATGATTTCTTTTTGAATTCCCCTCCTCCAACACCTCCTTCTTCCTCCACCAATGATTGTTGATATTGTTGCATTTTCAATTCCCCTCCTCCAAATCTTGTCGATTGTCGTTATTTTGTAATTCCCTTCTTCCAACATGTTCTGAGATAAGGGGCCATCGCTTTTTTAGGTATCGTATCAGTAAAATAAAACAACAGATGAAAACTATGAAAAATAGACTAAAACCTCCAAACATAATCCAACCAGTATAAAATATCTCTATTGCTGTTTCCTTTATTGCAGGTTTCATAGCCAGCCTTCGAAGCCTTTCGGCTTTCGCACGAATCAAATGTTGCTCAAAAATCCTTAAAAGTCGGGTAACGGTGAAAAAAGTCCTTGTAAGGAATATAGTCTTTCGGAAAACCGAGTTTCGGGAGGTCTTTTGCAAAAGCTTCATATTCGTTGATGGGAAATTTCCAAAAAGAATTTGGGCGCTTTGTTGGGATTGTAGTTTTCACCTTTGAATGTGGAATGTTAGTGGTTATGGTATCTGATATTGAGCCTCTTTCAGTAGATTCGAAATTTGGAAATAACCTTGGAAATGACTTTATTCTTTGGATAGGTTCTGAAATAGTTAGAGGAGAGGAACCAGCAACAAAATGTAGATCTGGAATTCGTGTGAAAAGGTTTAAAACATATTTACTATATTATATATTTATATTATATATCTAATTTATATATATATACAAACTTAAGTAAATTTACTGATTAAGATAAAAATCTAACATACATCTTGCATCTATTGACGATAATATATTTAATAGTGAGCATTAAGTACAAATGTGAGTGTTTGAAGTCTGTCGTTTTAAAGCAAACCTTAGAGTTTCTGCGTTCGAAACAAATTTATTCATATGATGAAAGAGAGAACAGAACTTTAAATCGTTTTTCTATTACGATGGACTAAGAAATTTGCATTGGCATGAGCACAACGGATTAGAGACCCTCTTCCTCTTTAAAAGTTGGTACAAATTAATGATTGCGAATTTCAAATCTGAAATACTTAGCTTTTTATAAGTCACTATATCCAAATTTGTTAATTTTTTTGCATGCATTGTTGAATATTCGGTCAGACAAGAGTGTCGGACCAAAAAGCCTGCAACTTTTGATTGCTGTTCCTTATCATCTGGTTGTATTTACTGATCTGTTGTCATTAGATGTCATCTCTAAATACTAGGCACATTCTGGACAGAAATAAAATAAAGGACAGCTTTGTGTCTCCCGTTCTACTACTCTGATTGACAAATTTATTTTGCGTTTTTCATGTCTCCAATGCACAACTTACGATATTTATTAGATTTATATGTAGTATTATTTTAATAGAGGTATTGCGGCACATAATCCGACTTATTCAAGAATTTCTCATCGATTCTTCTTCATATTTTCAATCAACAATTCAAGTTATGCCTAAATATTAATTTTCTAAACTTTGGTGAATACCTTACCGCGTAGCTTATAAATTTCGTTTGGCGCGAATTATTGTTTTTAGTTTGCGCCAAGAATAATTCATTTGGGGAAATTCTTAATTTGTGGTAAGCAATTTTGCTGTCCATCTCCTTATGCACAAGCTGAAAAAATGGGCCATAGTTGATTGATTCAAATAATTTTAACAAAGGCCGTAAACAACCACATTTGGCGTTAACAGTGTTTATAATAAACACACCAAAGTTCGAAACGTGGCTTTATATAAATATACGTACAGCCTGGGAAATTTTGAATAAAAGACAGTAATGTTTTGTGGGTATACCTAGAAATGCATCTATTTCAAATTATGGAGTATATTATTGGAAAATGTTTTCAAAATCTTATAACACTTATTAAAAAATACAAATTTAAAAAATAAATCAGAAAATACCTGCGAATTTTATTTGGCTCGAACTTAAGTTTTGAACTGTTAAAGAAGGATTAAAGGGAGTTTAATAAAAAAAAGAGATATTGATGAATATATGCCAAATACAATTAACATTGAGGAGCTAAATTTTGAGAGTTACTGTTTAAAACTACTGGTATGTTTATTACAAAACTGGTCACTTTGGCGAAACTTGGATCTTAGACGAGAATAGTTTTGTTTTCTTATGATTCAGTATCATTTTAGATGCTGAATTTTCGGCGCTGGCCTTAAGAAATCTGTATTGCACACCATTTTGATTTGAGAAAATGTCATTTTTATTAAGTATGTGATCTGAAACATAAATATCTGAATATTTAATTTTATTACACCACTTACATTAAATTCTTTCTAAATTCATTTTCTTAACTGAAAGTGGATAAAAGAAATAATGCATTAATATTGACACAATTTCTAAACTAAGTCAGGTTAGTTTACGTTTAGACGATACAACACATCAGACTATTTCCCAAAGGATTGGGAAGTTTTCCTGGAGCACTTTTAAAGGGAAATTAGCTTGCATTTTTGTTACATATGCCGAAAATCACAATAATCAACCATGCAACAAACTCCACTGCTAAACATGCCCCGTAGAAACCCATAAAAGTTTTCTACGGGCAATTGGCCTACGGGTACCCATACAGCTATGCGGGTACCCGTAGGACAAATCCCCGTAAAAACTCGATTGGACTCGACTTTGTTGCAAGATATTAGAAAATTCTTTTCTAAAGATGATAGAAACAGATACCGATCTTTCTCTAGCAGAACATTTAAAAAATGTGAGATAGTTAAAGTGTATTATCAGTATCTCCGTAGATCGTTTGTAGTGAACCAGAATATGAAAGGAAAGTCGGTTATTAAAAACTTAATGAAAATTCCGATTTTTTTTCATGCTATATATTAATTTTATATATTGCATGAAAAAAATCGCTTTCGCTTCATGAAAAACGCAAGCTAAACCAAAGTATATATTGAACTGTACTTTTCTTCGTGCAAAATGTACTTTATCAAAAATTTACTTGTTCTTTTAAAAGAAAATTAAAGAATCGGAGGGAAAAGGAGAAAGTTAATCCCACGTTTTTTCAGCCCAATTTTTAATTTTTCGCGTATCTACTGTTATGTCCCCGATTGTAATGTGAAACTCACACTGCCTTCTTTAACCTTAGACGCAGAGGCTGAATTGTTTAGAGCTGCATCTATTCATGCGATACGTATGGCTCCCGTTCACATAGTCTGAGTGCTGGTTTGTCTTCTTTACTCCTCATGTGTTACTCGGAGCGCCTTCGTTTCAATGTCAGCCTTCGACCCTGAATTTACAATATATACAATTTTTGGCATGCATTGCCCCCGGATTATTTATATTCGCAAGAATTTCAGATATTGCTAGTGGAAATTGTAAATCATACAAATTTTGTAATATCACATCGTTTTATTCGGTGATGTCACACGTATATCCGAGGCAGTTTCCCTTAGAAAGTCTTCCACGAAGCTATCTGTTACCATAGGCAGATGGCATTCGAGTGCCTAGCCATTAAATAAACTAAACCTGTGAAAGTAGAAGAAATACATTTGCCCATTCATTTCGAAACAATTTGTACTACTTCATATCTCATACGTATGTGAAAACATTCTTTACGGTACTGTTCTAACCATAACAGCGATTTATTCGCAATATATTCTTTTAGATGCAAACAAACGTAAGTACTTCGGTGTTACAGGAAGAATTATCACTAAGATAACAAAAACTTTAATATAAATACATTAAGTAAATATTTATATTAATTACATTAATATATAAATTTTTATTATTTGAACAAATTCATAAATTGGTTGAAATTTATTAATCGTGTATGATATTTAACAGTAAAGTTTAATCATATTTGATAATGGAAAAAGAATACGATATTAAGTGAATTTAATTAAATGTGAGACGATTTTTATTCAACACTTTAACAATTCTTGATACTCGCAAGCTCAAACAGAGATTTCAGTTTTTGAATGAAAGCAACGAAACTTCTTCTTTAAATCACTTAAATCACTCCTTTAAGATATAAAAATTGTTATCAAGTATGACGACATTTATTTAGTGCAAGAAATAAGCATGTTTTAAACAAAAAATATTAATTAAACTTTATTTAACTCAACGTATTCTTCTCAGGTATCCAATGTTAGCATTCAAACAGATACTCTTTTGAAACAGTATCGCAGAATTAATTTTCGGTAAAACAATTATTTAAAATCATTTATTTTGTATAGTTCCCTTAAAATTGCGTTTGAGTTTTCTTATTATTAATTTAAATACATAAAATTACTTATTAATGCAAAATTTCAAAATACTAAAATATATTATGAAAAAATGCATTAAATTCAAAAACACTTTTAATTTTCAAAATAAGTGAGCACTAATAACAAAATTAAGCCCATAGACTGATCTTTATTTGAATATGCAAGGGTAGAAAATAGTGTTTTAGAGTAACTGAGTTTCATAAAATTATTCCTGAATGAAGACTTACTAGAGATACTCTTCGCAGCGCTAAAAGGTACGGTAAGAAATACACTCCCTAGAAAATACATGATGGTAAATGGGTATGATGAATGCATATTCAAACGCATCTTAAGATGGTAATTCGCAATATAATCAAAACTTCACACGTTTTTCAAATACGTATAAAATCGCACGAAAGTCTCTAAGCAAGAAATTCACAAGAAAATCTCAAAGCAAGAAATTCGCAAGAAAATTCTCAAATAAGAGAAATGAAAGTGTTTGTTGACTTATTTGTTGTTGAACTGACGCAAATTGTTGCAAATAGCTAAGTTTTACACATTCTTTGCAAATTGTTGGAATCAAAAGAACACACTGTTGTGAAAACAGTCTACGACAATGAATTCTCAAGTCTCCTTCCAAATTTTCTACTTTCATCAAAATCGTTTTCCCTTTATTTTAAAAAACCAGAGTCATGACGAGAATAGTTTTGTTTTCTTATGATTCAGTGTCATTTTAGATGCTGAATTTTCGGCGCTTGCCGTAAGAAATCTGTATTGCACACCATTTTGATTTGAGAAAATGTCATTTTTATTAAGTATGTGATCTGAAACATAAATAGCTGAATATTTAATTTTATTACACCACTTACATTGAATTCTTTCTCAATTCATTTTCTTAACTGAAAGTGGATAAAAAAAATAATGCATTAATATTGATACAATTTCTAAACTAAGTCAGGTTAGTTTACGTTTAGACGATACAACACATCAGACTATTTCCCAAAGGATTGGGAAGTTTTCGTGGAGCACTTTTAAAGGGAAACTAGCTTGCATTCTTGTTACATATGCCGAAAATCACAATAATCAACCATGCAACAAACTCCCCTGCTAAACATGCCCCGTAGAAACCCATAAAAGTTTTTTTACGGGCAATTGGCTTACGGGTACCCATACAGCTCTGCGGGTACCCGTAAGACAAATCCCCGTATAAACTCGATTGGACTCCACTTTGTTGCAAGACATTAGAAAATTCTTTTCTAAAGATTATAGAAACAGATACCGATCTTTCTCTAGCAGAACATTTAAAAAATGTCAGATAGTTAAAGTGTATTATCAGTATCTCCGTAGATCGTTTGTATAAGACTGTGATGTATTTTGCAGTTTTTATCGAAATAACACATGAGCTTCTTAGTAAAACATAAAATTTTATTATAACTTCACAAAGATAAGCAATTAAATTACAATTTTATCCGTTCAATCTCTACACTCCAGCTTACTATTACAGTTTTTTCTCTATAAATTTTCATCCACCTACTAATGAATGTCTTTCAGAATAAGAAAATTTAAACATTTTCTGACGTTCCTCAGCAACGGTTACACGATACAAATATGGTGTCCACACTTCAATATCAAGGATAATAAATATAGTTTTTATTGTTACATATTAAAATATTACAATACCTTCACAGTGCGACTGCAGTTTAGGAGAAATACACCAATGATTATATGGATTCTACAGGGACAGGGAAAAGTGGACGGAGCACCAGAACTTCGTCAGTGACTTTCACAGGTGTTGCTCCGCCGCACTACTCTACCCCGCTGGGCTTTTAGTTGGCCCGCATCGGATGCTAGCCTACCAAGACATTTACATAGTAATTTTACATTAATACTAGACTTACGTATTGAATATACAATTACAAAGACACAGTATACAATTATTACAAAGAAATTGACCTATTAACAAAAGTTAGATAATGGCAAATTAATATAACATAATTACTTCTAACTTACATAGAAACTTTCATTGTACATTGTACTTCATGGTGTGATGTATTTTATTATGGTAAAGCACACTAGGGCTATCAGCCTCCATTCATACAAAAATTACATTAGTATATCTAGTTACATTAGTATATCTAGTTACATCGAATTACAATAAACATCTTTTTAAGGAACTAATTGGGGAAGAATTTTTTTTGTGCATCTTATTATACTTAGTTGAATTACTAAGGCGAATTATCTTATTGATACATTTCCTTTCATTTTTTAACTTGCTATAGACAACTGCATCAGCACTGAAATCTTACATTAATATTTTTGTAAATTAATGTATCATAAACACAGACAATATACATTAGAAAATCACATAATACTTACATTTACACTAATATATCTAATAAATATTATTTTTTAATTAATGATTTAATTATTACAAGATTTTTCCCCCTCATCTCCTAATACAGTCCAAATTCTTAATGTAATTATTTTGTAAAAACTATTCATATCATATTTAGCCTGTTTCAGTCATTTGCAATATTCTGAAATCTTGCATTATTTTTGCAAGTTATGGAATAAGAGGTATTTATACAGATTTGATAACATCTTTACGTGTGTCTTCTCTTTTATATGCGAAAAGGTTTTTCATAATCAAGGAAACCTTTTGTTGTAACTGAAGGATCGTTAGCATGCATTTAATGTACTGAGGCGTAATTTGTGACCTTCCTTTGCAGTGTAGCTCTTTTGTGAGCTGGCACTTGAAAATATAGTGCTCTGGGTCTCCCTTTTCCTCACATATGCACTTGTCGGAATCGCTCAAATTTCGTGCAAAGTAGTACGTGAGGAAAGGACCATGTCCAGATAAGAATATGTTGATGAAGAAGTTATAAGAGATTGAATCTTATGTGGGTTTCTTGTAGAAGTTAAAAAGCCTTCTAACTACTTCTGCATTTTCCCATTCAGCTTGCCATTTCTTTGATGTAAGTTTTTTCAACATATGTTTCGCATACGATTTAGGGAATGGGACATTGATTGGAGGTAGAGCTTGAGAGGTAGAGAGGAGGTCTTGAGCAGCATTCTTAGGAAACGCATCTGCCCTTTTATTTTGGGATTGTCCATCATGCGCTTTTACCCACTTTATATTTATAGATGTTCTGTTGTGCTGTGATATTAAATCGTAGATGTCTTGTACTATTGATGTTTTGTTTCTTGCATCATCGACAGCTTTAATTGCCGCTTGGCTATCACTGTAGATGGTAACATATGTTAGATGCTTTTGATGAGACCATAGAATAGCGTGTTTTATGGTTGAAAGCTCAGCTTGGAAAACGCTGTTGTTGTTCCTTAGGTGTTCTTTCCATTCTGTTGTCTCTTGTTCTGAGGAGTGTAAAGAACGCGCATCCAACTTCTTCGTTTAACTTTGACCCGCCTGTGTACACGACTGGAAATGAAGGTACACTGAGGATGTCTTCTTTTGTAGATATTCTGAGTTTTGCATGTACTGCAGGGTGTCTTAGGTAAGGATTTCGTGGCTGTTCAAAATCAAGGGGTCACAGGTTTTGATCTTCTACCTCTATGTTTTTTTGTGAAGTGGAATAACATAGCTAAGTCTGCATCTTCTTTTGCTTTCAGATGGAGGGGTGGGATTCCTGTTAATACACAGAGAGCTGCCGTTGAGGTAGTTCTGTATGCTTTTTTTATTTGTAAGAGGAAGGGGCGTTGGATTAAAGCTAAGAGTCGTTTGTTTTTCACTGTCATAGGGTGAGCCCATGCTGATGCCCCGTAGAGGATTATTTTTTCGATAACGGTATTATAAAGATTGTTTTGCATCCTCAACTTGAGGATTCACGTTGTGCCTTTCATCCTCGCGAGGGCTCTAGAAATAGTTTGGGTCTTCTTCCGAATTTGCATGAGGTGTGGGATCCAAGAAAACTTTACTTCAATTTTCAATCCAAGAAATTTGGTTTCTTTTGAGATCTTGATTCTTCTATTATGGATTTTAATGCAAGGTAACCTTTGTAGTGATTTGCCCGGTTTTGGAAATAAAATAATATGTGATTTGGGCTCTGAAATTATTAGTTTTTGATTGACGCAAAGGGAATGGAATATGGAGAGAGTCTCGTTACTATTCTTTTCTAGTATGTGTCTTAAAAGCCCATTTGTTACAAAGGCCCATCGTCGGCAAAGGCGATGAGCTTTGTATGGTCCATCCACTTGTAGGAGGTGGTATATTTAAAGGTGATGTTCCATAAGTCTGCACTTAGACAAGAGCCCTGTGGAGAGCCTCTTGTTATTCTTCTCTCTACTATACAGTTGTTGCTGAAGATTATCGTTGCTCTGTTTGTTAGGAAACTGTTCATTAGCTTGAATATGTTCTAAGGGCATTTAATGTTGCGCAAGGCTTCAAGGATACCAGGCCACCACACGGAGTCAAACGCATTTTTTGAGATCCATACAGAGTACTGCTGTATGGAGAGCTGAAGATTTATTCCTACGCATCTCCTCTTGAAGTTCTGCTATCGAATGTGATGTAGATTTGAGAGGTCTGAAGCCGTATTGTTTGGGGCTTATGGCACAGTTTTTCTCTAAGTGGTGGCGTAATCTTCCCGCGATTGCACGTTCTAGAAGTTTACCTATTGCAGGTAAGAGGTTGATTGGTCTGAAGGCTTCCGGATCTGCAGGATCTATATTATTTTTCTTGAATAGTATTGTTTTGTCCCTGTTTGAGACAATTCGGGAAGACATAAAATTTGAGGCAGAGATTTAGTAGTTTGTGGAACAGAACAGGCGTTGCGTGGTGAATTATCTTAATAATCCGGTTGTCTAATCCGTCAAGTCCCGGATCTTTATTATTCGGAAGATACTTAATAATTTTTGAAATTTCTTGTGAGTGGAATTCCACGTCGTCTGGAGTATTTAGAGCGGTATTATTGTATCTAATATCGGAATGTGTGTGGCCATCGTCTTCTGCATTATCTTTTAGGAAGACAGCATCTAAAATATTGTTGAGAATCTTTTCAGTGACTGTTACGTGAGAGTTAATCTTTCGGAAGACCGATATGTGCGGGACTGAAAACTTTACTTGTAGCCATTTTATACAGCTGGCCGTATGTATCTTGATTATTGCAGCAGTAATTTTTCGAGCTGCGTAATTTTGCTTCAGTTATTTTCTTTTCGTAATTTGCTAACTGTTGCTGGTATTTTATACATTTTTCCATTTTCAACCCTTCCGGAGCATAGATTCTACAGTTACACCCTGTTGTTTTCCTCGAACTCATGTTCTGTAGCTCTTGTGTCGTATCTCAGTAGACAGAACATGCCTTCTGTTGTGTTGCGTGGTCAGTGACGTTAGAGGAAGGGAGCCTCTGTCATCTTTGATATTACCGGAAGGGGCGGAAATTGTAGAGTGGCGCAGTTCGCATGCTGCTACTATGAAATTAAAGATACGGTAGTGGCAACACTAAAATTTAGGTTTTATCGAGTGCAAACGACAACCGCAGCAAAGACAACCGTGATAACGACAACTATGGGTTATTATGACAAAGTGGCAGTCAAGTTTTATGCAATGAATTTACTGTTCAAAATATTGCAAGGAATGAATTTCATCATACTCAAATTTCATCATCATTTAGTTTCATACACACACACGCATAATTTTTCACGCATAGGCTTTTACCGAAAGTCGCAGCTTTTTGACATCTGAGTTTCTCTCTTTCACAGTTTCATAGTCATGTTTTTTTTTATTCCCAGTTGCCAGCCCCTACCCAGAACTCCACTGTGATGTCAGTGACCAACGATATCATTAGAAAATACTAATGTTCTCTGGATTCATCTCTGGATGTTCTACAAAATAGATCTTCAAATTCTTTAATTGTTTTCTCTACCACACATCTTTGTTCGATGATTACTTTTATACTCTGTAGATTGTTCCTCCATTGATTTCCCAGTTGCCGTAGTCAGCATTGCAAGTGGGGGTAAACGAACGTGCTTCGAGTTCATTTTGCTAGCAGTTCACCTTTCGGGTTAGTTCTCGGACGGTAGCTAAAATTCACCGCTCTCACAGGAACGAAATTTCTCGGAAGGTCTACTCATTTCGAGGCCACTAATCTCTCTCTCTTTGGCTATTTTAGGGTATTCAATTATTGAAGATATGAAGCTATTGTTGTTTTCTGCGGATTCGGTTATTAATACTTCCGCCAAATGAGGAATGGTGAAATATGTTTTTGCTATTATTTGTTAAGTTGAAGGAATTCGACTTTTAATTTTAAACTCAGCTGCATTTTCCTTTGCAGAGTGATTCTCGCTATGCTTTTAAAGTCCAGTGCAAAGTCGTATTTGCGTAAAACGTCTGGTCCGAGTCTTAACTCGTCCACGGTGTAAGCGATTGTCGTCCTTAACATCTGCTGGTAAGTCTCATTTACGAAGATAATGCAGATGTAGTTTTACCTTCATTCGGGATCTTGTAACCTGTCCGTGTGCGTACTGTTACACCGGGCTGCAACCAGCACAATGTTACATTCAATTCTTGAGTTACATCTGTTCTGACGATCTTTACATTCGCTCAATTATCGATGATAGCTTCCAGTAGCAGAAGGACTAGAAAGAACTATAGAAGTTACAATATGTCGCCACATCGAACGAAATAATATCATCAGCGGAAACCAGTATTGTTTCAGGCCCCAAAAGTAGACACTGCGTGCAATTTTCAGTCTTTAAGATATTATTCACCAGAACACAATATCCAATGAGCATTCAGCCGTCATGTGCATGGACTTGGAGAACGCTTTAGATCTGACTTAGTCGCCAGGTACCCTAGAAGTATTCAAAAGCATTAAATAACAAAGAACATTTGCATCATAATCTAAAACTATGTCTCAAATAGTTCTAGCATTATTATGAATAATATCCTGCTAATATGAAGAAAAAAGTCAAGAGGGTGTCCACATGGATTTTTCCTTAGACTTATGAAACAATATAATGAATAAGTTTACTTCCTATGAATTAAAAGAACGTACATGGACGATTTGATTTGCAAACAATGCCTTCTTGGTTATGAAATACGTGGAGCACAACTGTAGTGATATCGTAGGAAGAAAAATGTCAAGATTATGTCCACATTGATTTTTCCTTAGCACACACTTATGAAATATTATACTCAATACGTTTACTTCCTATGAATTAAAAGAACGTACATGGACGACTTGATTTGCAAACAATGCCGTCTTGGTTATGAAATGCCGTGGAGCACAACTGTAGTGATACCGTTTCAAAATTCAGTGATTTCTGTCGTAATATTTAAGGAAATAAAATGATTAGGTTTAAGATTAGAATTAACATTCTCCTGCATTCCCCTACTTTACAATATAACGTACAAAATTCAGAAGAAATCGAGAGGGCTAAAGAGAACAGATGGCTCCACGTTGTGTCTTCAGTCAAAAATCAAAAATATATTTGATCATCCAGTAATTCAAAATATGGTGCCTTATAGAGACACTATTACGTCATGCCTAACGAACGCACGGAAACGAGAAATACTCTTTTGAATCCAACGAACATGCCTCTTCCAAACAGCAAAAGAATTTCGTACAACAGCCGCCCCCTCGTCAATAATAACATGCATCGTCTAACTAGACATTCGAGCACAAGTAGAAGACGAAGGAAAATTCTACAATTCAATAAAACTGTACATATTAATGATCAACAAAGAACCCATTACGTAATGAATTTCCGAAGAACCCATACTTACGGCACCCGACTACAGATTCGAATAAAAATACTGAAATCAAAGCATAAATTTATGCTGCACTTTAATATCAAATGGTCTACAGAGATGCATCGAAAATTCGCTATAAAATCGGAAATGTCCACGTTATTCTAATTTCAGAACATAAAGTTAAGATTTGGAAAGGTCATATGCGTGAAAATGAGAGATAAATCCAAGCCAAGCCGACAGCTAGAAACAAGCAATTATTTGCGTAGCACATCGGAAGATCACTTTAACTGCATTTTTGTCGGACAGTCATCCAGCGATTCAGGAAATTGAAGATTACAGAAATAAATCTCCAATTGTACAAAAACACCGAGCATTATATATTTAGCTCATAATAATCAGCTCCTAAAAGAAAATCATTGCAACCATATAATATTAGATTGCAGCATATGAAGCCATTCACGCCAGAACATATTAGATATATATTGTGTGTAAAGCAATCAAGACAAAATATAACGAAAATTATGATGCAGCTCATGGAATATAATAGAAAAGAAGTATGCTAAAATAATTAAATCTAATAGACATGCATCCAATGAGATTATCTGTCAAACGACTACTTATGAACAACGCAATATAAATAGACACCAAAGCATTATCAAATTACCAATTGGGAGTTCAACATAAAATAATTAAAAATGCATATAAAGAAACGCACAATACATGCCTGAAACCAGCAAGATGCACGGGCCATCCCTGAAGGAGAAAGATGAGAATACGACACACTATGTAGTGGATTCCTTGTTGTACCGATTCTACAGGGAGCTCTGTGCCCTTAGAACAGGCATGTGCCGGAGCAAAACTAGTAAGTTCGTAGGCGAAGTTCCAGTCCTTCATTGACCTTTCGCGGTCTCTGCTTATTTAGGATATTTTGGAGAAAGTGAGCAGCATACAGCTTCAGATTCTTGTTGAAACGTGATGCGACATAGGACCAGAAAATATAGTACAGCTACGGACATAAAAACCTAATTCCGAAGCCGGGCTAGCCGAAACACTTGACATACATTGTTCCGGTAGTTGTAGTTTCTGAGATGAAGCCTACATGAATAGAGACCACAGGCAAAGGTGATGGCCTTGGCAATCTGCAAACATTGTTATCGTAAAGATTCGGTGTCAAAGACAAGAATGAGACATTTAATATTTTAGCAAGAAACGCCCGACTATGAATTATGTGTGCAGTTGTCAATTCTATCTCCGGGCATTAATTATAATTTCTGTAGATTTGCTATCCTCTGTCTCCATTTTTAATCCTCTGTGATGACCATTTCTAAGCTTGATTATGGATCAATTACAAGTCAATCTCCATGAAGTTGCTCCTTTATTGGAACTGAAAGTTCCTTTAATCTGTATTTGTATTCGGGATTTGCGTCCGAGCTGGTAACATTTATATTGCTATAATTGAGATTTCAAAGCTCTTTTACCAGTTTATCTGCGTTCTCGTTATCGTTGACATGTGCTGAATATTTAATGCATCTGAAAATTTAACCTCGTTGATCTGAATATTTATGCATCTGAATATTTAACCTCGTTGAGGCGAAAGAGGATCCGCTGGTGATCGGGGAGCTTGTACACAGGATTGCTTGTAGAGCAGCGTTTGAGTCACACAAGACAACGAGTCCTTTTAGTTCTTTAGAAATGAGAAGGGCATACACGTGAAGTGCCTCCGTTATTGCCAGGAGCTGACAAGTGAAGCCAGAGACCATGGCTCAAACGCCAGTTTTATCTTGATAAGTAACATCACTTGAGGTAATCAGAAATACACGAAAAAGTGCATTGTATGAGCATTATACGGATTAATCCTATGTGTAAGCGCATAGAAGGTCCTCCTTAGGATAAAGTTGAGCGGTCCCGATCCGTTTCGCATCATTGATGTCAATCAATTTCCTTTAATTTCAAGTAGTGTGAGTCATATTTCAGAATTCATAGGAAGCCTAGCATCAAATGCTGGCGCTTGAAAGGTAGAAAATTTATTTTCAAGGAGACGGGGAACTGCTCAGATAGTTTTGTCCAACTGCATAGGAGATGGCCTTCTCAATCCAAAGCAGCCGTTACATCTTTCAAAGACTTCTCTAGCGATGTGTTTTCCCAAAACGTTTCTTGCTTTGTTTGAAAATTTTATTCCATTATACAATCTTGTTTTCCAAGGCTTTTATGGCCATGTTACTAAATTATTTTTTTAAAGTTATTAATTTAAGACACATCACCGATAATGATTTTTGGAGCATTTGTCTGAACACTCTCTCGTTTCTCCAAGACAGTCCTGGAAGCATGAGTTCAAATGGAAGAAGCACATTTTATGATCCGCCTAATTAGTGAGGTGCTCTTTCGACACAGGTTTTGACAAAATTTATGAATCTTAATTGTGCATGTAAGGGGATTTGTACATATTTTTGGCATGATGTCTTCATTATAAATTTGCCTTCAAATGCAAAATTTTGGTTTTTTCAGATTTCCATGTTTCCAGTCTCAAGATACAGAGAGTAGTTCTTTAGGCAATGAACTTGAGTTGTAATCTGTGCGTTCAATTCACGATCAGATTGACGGATTTCCGGAGAATTGTTTTAGATTCATGAATATTCCTGCTTGAGTTCCAGATCGCGATGACATATGCGGGGCAGTCCGATTTTGTATCTTCATCAGGGTTAAGCTGAATATCCTTCATATATAACAGAAAGAAAACGGGGCTCAAAACAGATGCGTGCAGGACACCTGCAGGAATTTTCTTGCTTTAGGATAAGCGTCCTTTGCAGCATTGTTTCATTCTTTCCCTCAAGAAAGTATTGATCCAGATAAGGGCATTTCCTTCAATACCGGAATGATGAATAATATCTATTACTTTGTGTCTCTATATTTTTCCAGATGGAGAAACATAAAAACAGCGATGAGCGATGACCTTTTTTGGTAATTGTTCTTGGAAATCATGGATGATAGATTAACTGAAATAGAATAACTAGACTCCCGTGTAATGTTGTTTTATATCAGCAGTCTGATAAAAGTTTATCTTCTTGTTTTATTGTGACAATCTTCATGATTTTTGGCACAATGGCAAAACTATTCCATGCCTTAGAGATCCTTCCTTATTTCCATGATGTGTGAAAGAGGCTCAACAAATATTGTCTTGTTTTTTTACCAAGTCGTTTGAACTTTTTTCCAAAAATAAAATTATTTACTAGTGATTTAATTCCTTTAAGTGTTGAGAGCAATATCTAACTTTTCTAAAGTAATGTTTTTAAGAAACAGCTCATCATCCTTGTGCCCTCTTGCCTGCAGGAGTAATTTTTGGCTGAGCCTTTTATTTTCTTATCTTCTTTCTGATAGTCAACACTAGAGAAGTGCATTGCACGTCCATTTGCCTTTTAGAAGTATCTCCTCTTGACCTAGCTGCGTCAAGGATATTTTAAGATAAGGAACCAAATGAAGTGAATGAATTCTTACTTAATTTAGGTCTTTTCCGAAACCTGTGGTCTTTCTCTGAACCTAGGATCATACAAAGCGGCTCAGTTTTGTTGCTTACTGGCAAGCAGTTTTTTCTTCGTTTTTTTTAATGCCTGTGGAAGACATTTTATATTTTCATACATGCTTGCTTAAGTTAATCGGTTCAATCAGGAGTCTATATTCTGGTTCTTGCAGTAAGGAATACAACGTTGCTTCATTATTTCTTTTGGAATAAATCTCTTAGCTGCAGTGTTGGTATATTGTGTGAATATCCCCAGTTGTTTCTAAAATTCCAAAACCGTTTTCCTTGGGTAAGGATTTTCTGCGTTAAAATTGAGAAGAGTAACAAGTTGATGATTGGCTATTGCATTATCAATGATCTTCCATGTACAGGTATTGAATATGTGATAATTCACGAAAGTGAGATTAATATGTAAGATTAGTGTTTCTTACATTGTTTTAAGGTAGCCAAATTTAGATCTGTCAATAAATCCACCATAAGCTTTGCTTCCGCATCCAAAGACTGCCAACATAAATTAAAATTGCCAACATAATAATGAAGTCCGATAAGGGGTGTGGTATATTACAGAGCATTTCCTTATCGACACGTCAGTTGTCTAAGTGATAGACATTAATCAGTGTGAAGGAATGTCGTTGGAGGGTGTTTTCCATGCCTTTAATTTCTGTGTTTATTATGGATTAATTTGGATTTCTCTGGGTTTGACAAGGTTCTTTCTCATACGGAAAGGAAATTTAGTTCTGCAAATAAATCCACCATATGCTTTCCTTCCTCATCCAGACACTGCGAACTCCGAGTTGAAAGTTCATTCAGTAAAACTAATCCGAACCAAAACCAATCGAGTAGCGCCCAAATCAGCGAACACCATCATAATTTAAATTCATATTTAATTGCATTACGTCCACGGACGTTCGAAAAACAGAATATTTCATTTATTTTAGGATTTCCACGGACGTTCGAAAAACAGAGGAATCATTCGGTAGTCTGGGAAAATATTGCTTTACCCATATTAATGAATCCTGGCGTAGATATTGTTGGAGAGATGTGATATTCCGTTGTTTTCAGCATTTTGCTGGAAACTGCAGAACTTACTTTAAAGGCGTCGGAATTTCCTGTCATGCGAAATATCTACTCTCGGCCTGACGATAGAAATGAGTCATTATTTTCTCATAGACTCATTACTGAAGTATCGTTGTTTTACAGTTGCTTGTAACGTATATTCGCGAAGGCAGTTTTCAAGATGGGTAGACTAATTGAAGTTAGTGGTCATTACAGGTACTTATTCTCATGGAAACAAACCAAAACCAATCGAGTAGTAATTCCCTTTATAATGTTTTGAAGGATTTTGAAACTTTCTAAACATGGAATAATTCTTATGAGTTTGATATCGAATTAAACAGTGCCATTGGTCATTTTAAACGCTTGCGCACTTTTTGACTAAGATGTTAGTGTGAGAGATGCAAACTTTATTATTTATATCAAACGTTCTTTGCAAATTTCGCGTAATCTTTTTTCATATTAATCTTGGACAAAATAAGACACGGAATTATGGTTTCCTGCTTATTGCTTCTATAAGTAGCTTTAGTTCTGTGTATAGTATTTCGAAGCTCATCTGCGTTTTCGTTCAACCTGGTATTTCGGAAGAACTGAAGCAGTTACTGAAATGTCTATATTATTATAAAGATTATTAATCGTGTTATGATTTCAAGGACAAACTAAGAGACAATTGGTATTGTAATCCGTAAACAGTGAATAACCACAGAACATGTACCTGATCACAATTGAGGAAGAACTGCTGTTTACAGAATTTGCTGCATATTGAAGGATTAAAAAATTAAAATCCAAATGGAGAGAAGTATTTTAGAGCTTCGGTACCGATGACGACGTCTGTATTTAGAACCGTGTAGGTATATAACATTAAAGGATTATAATTTTAGATTTTGGAATTCCATGCAATATGTTTGAAATTTAGCACACCTGTTAACATACTTTATAAAGCGTGCATTCAAATATATCATTTATATCCGAGGCAGCTTGGCTTCCTGCTTTCATATTGATGCTATTAAAAGAGCCAATTTTTCATTGGAAATTTGCCAATGCCTTTGATTTATTAGTTATTATTACAATTCATGTTGGTATTAAAAAAATACTACAGCGCCTAAGGCGACGTTTTCCTTTTTCCTACTGCAATAGTACAAGACTGAATTAAACTGTTCCAATAGGCTTAAATTATCTCTGCATTCGTTAGTGAATTGTAGCCATTTATCATGCCGGGTACGGATAGTTTGTTTTCCAAAGAGGTAGATCTGATATTTTATTTCCTTTTATATCATCAGCTACTTGATATTTCAATTGAAGATTTTTTTGAAAAATTACTTTCATATTCATTTTATGTATAATTGTTAAAAAATTTCAGTTCATATCTAATTCAATGTCAGTGTGTCATGGAAAACTCGAGAAATAGGCAATAAACACTGTATTATTTTGGTGCGAGGAATCAGTTAGAATATAGAAACCAGTTTGTAGGTACGAATAGGAAATGTGATTATCTGCTTCACTGTGAAAGCAACACAAGAGAAGAAGAGACGCATCAAATAGATAGAGAAATCAGTAGAAAGTATTCCTTACTGGTCGAGTTATAGTAGTAAGACAACATCTTAAACGAGTATCCTCTTAGCTAGAAGGCATGAGGCTAAAACTTCTTCTTTTGAGCCTTCTTTGAAAGACATAATCTCCTAACTTCATTTTTGAAGAATTGAAGAAATGAAAAGCCGCCAAGCTTTCATCTTTTTTACTCCTTATATATTTCAGGAAACATAGAAAAGCTTTTTTTTCCGCCTTTATAAGCAGGATCGTAAAGGAAATTAATTCTACGAAGATTTGACCGGTTTCATTTTTCCCCATCTGGACACTGTTTCAAAAGCATTGGATATGAACCAATAATCTCCCGAATGTCAGACAGAAGTTACATAAAACGCATTTGGATGTCGGTTCATCTCTGATGCAATATAAATATCATGCGAATTTTTGAAGGCAACTTGCTGTGATACGCGTATTTAGGTAAAGCAGGATCTTCAGTCTGAAGATATAATTCCCATCACTTGAGTATGGATGTTCTCGAAGAGAAACTGAAGGTTTTCCCATGGTGGTAGATTTCTTCCACTTTCTTATGTTGAAATCCTGATTTCAATATGTTTGAAATTTAGCAAACCTGTTAATATACTTGTTGAAACGAGCATTGGATATATCATTTATGTACGACCAGCTTGGGTTCTGCTTTCATATTGATACTATTAAAAGTGCCTATCTTTCATTGGAAATTTCCCACCTTTGATTTATAAGATAGTTATTATTACATATCATGGTTGCGTTTTAGAAATACTCTAGCGCCTAAGGCGACGTTTTTTTTTTCCTACTGCAATTGTGGATTTCGAAAGTGATATGATGAAACAAAAGTAGTACACGACTGACTTAAACTGTTCTGATAGACTTAAATTATCAATGCATTTGTTAGCGACATTGTCGCCATTTATCATGTAGGGTAGAGATAATTTCTTTTCCAAAGACATAGATGTAAAATTTGATTTCTTTTCATACCATCAGCTACTTGATATTTCAATTTTCCAATAACCGGTTTGGTGCTGTTTACAAATTACTTTCAGATTAATTTTATGTATAATTATTAAACATTTCAGTTCACATTCAATTCCCGAATGATGTCATTAAGGCACTATTTCATGAAAAATTCGAAAAGTCGGCATCAAATGTTGTATTGTGTTGGTGCCAGGAATCAGAATACCGAAAGGAGTTAATACAAATTAATAGGAAATATAACTATCTGCTTCACTGGCAAAGCAACACAAGAGAAGAACAGTCGTATCAAATGGATGCAGACATCAGTAGAAAGTATTCGTTACTGGAAGAGTTTTGTTATTAGAAGAACATCTTAAACGAGTATCCTTTTAGCTAGAAGGCAAGAGGCTAAAACTTTTTTCTTTAAGCCTTCTTTGAATGCCATACTCTCCTAACTTCAGTTTTTGAAGAATTTAAGAAATGAAAACAGGCTAGATTTCATCCTTTTTATTCCTTACATATTTCGGGAAATTTGGAAAGGCTTTTTTTACTAACTTTATAAGCAGGATCTAAAGAAAAATTAATGACACGAAGATTTGACCGGTTAAAAGCAGTGAACAGGTATTTATGAAGCAGTAAACTCTGGAATGTCAGACAAAAGTTACATATGAAGCATTTGAACGTTGGATTATCTTTGATTCAATATAAACATCATACAAATTTATGAAGGCACCTTCTAATCACGTTTTATGTTTTAAAATGCTGTGGTACGTGTATTTAGGTAAAGCAGGATTTGCAGTCTGGAGATATACCTCCCACCACTTGAGTATACGGAAGTTCTGGAAGAGAAACTGGAGGTTTTCCCATCCTGGTAAATTTCTCCCAATTACTTTGTATTTTTCTTTAATAATCTTTTTAATATGACACTATTAGAGGCTTCGTGTCGAATCTGAATATTTTGAATTGTACGTCTTATTTAGAGAGGCGAATAATGGCTTTTGCGACAGGTGTTCTGAGGCTCAACGAAATGGCATCCGCACGCATAATATTTCGTATTCCTTTATTGCACAATTCTGGAACAAAAGTCGAATATTATTTTTGCAGTCTTTCCTGTGTGCGAGTGCCACAAAAATGTATCATTAACTCTTCCGATTTTTTACACTCATATTTTTTATTAAATTAAGTTTTGGTGTATCTCTTAAGCCAAACATTTTTAATGACTTCCTCCGTTTTCTGTTGAAAATAGGAATACATAAATCGATGGCCTGATTTTTATATTTCTTGCATTTTATTTTTATTGAAATTTTACAATTAAAATTCGCTGATTTCACTCATGTTTATTTGCTTACAATTTTCCCAAACTATAAGCTCATATAAAGATAATTACTGAAAATTCTTTTGTGTAATATTTCTAAAATGTTTTTGGAAAATTATTCTGTTCTGCAATTTCATTCCAGTTCTTTACATTTTACTGATATTTTTCAAATTTCTAGTACAAACCGAATTCAGTGGTTTTCATTTGCTCAGGTCGGTTTTGGCTGTCATATGCGCTTGTAAATTCCCTGGAGTTGTACGTAATCACGATACTTTCTTGTTAAAAAAATTCTATTTCATATTATCCTTATAGCCTTTGTATCATTTGAATTTGCTTCAATCTTTTTATAAATGTGTATTATTTATTCAACTGACCTGCCTTGCTCTGTTTTACGTTTTGCTATTAGTTGGAATTAATACTGTTTTTAGTCAGCATGCAGGTCGATTTACACCTTTTGTTGAGTATATGTAATTGCTTAAGATAATGTTTTTTCCTATTGTTTGTACATTAGATAGGTTTAATTTTACTTTGTTCCTAAGGCTGTATTTTCTATATATTTCATCATAGATTGATGGTCGTCGTGCTCTGTTCTTCCTGTTTATCGCCGTTGTTTCTGCTATAGAAAGCTACTATTGGAATTTCCCTTGTCCAACACTCCTTTTTACATCGATTGTTATATAATTTTATTTCCTGTGTTCTCCTCCTGAAATGCTTATTGAATGTTGTTGCCTTCTCAATTCCGCTTCTCCAACAGCCCCTTCAGAAACGCTTCTCAAACATTGTTGTTTTCCTAAATCTACTCCTCCAATGCTTGTTGAATGGTTCTGCCATTAGAATTCCCCTCCTCCAACATCTCCTCTTCCGACACTTGTTAAATGATGTTCTTTTCTGTGTTCCCCTCCTCCAATGCTTGTTGAATGGTTCTTCCATTAGAATTCCCCTCCTCCAACATCTCCTCTTCCGACACTTGTTAAATGATGTTCTTTTCTGTGTTCCCCTCCTCCAATGCTTGTTTAATATGATTTCTTTTTGAATTCCCCTCCTCCAACACCTCCTTCTTCCTCCACCAATGATTGTTGATATTGTTGCATTTTCAATTCCCCTCCTCCAAATCTTGTCGATTGTCGTTATTTTGTAATTCCCTTCTTCCAACATGTTCTGAGATAATGGGCCATCGCTTTTTTAGGTATCGTATCCGTAAAATAAAACAACAGATGAAAACAATGAAAACTAGACTAAAACCTCCAAACATAATCCAACCAGTATAAAATATCTCTATTGCTGTTTCCTTTATTGCAGGTTTCATAGCCAGCCTTCGAAGTCTTTCGGCTTTCGCACGAATCAAATGTTGCTTAAAATCCTTAAAATTCGGGTAACGGTGAAAAAAGTCCTTGTAAGGAATATAGTCGTTCGGAAAACCGGGTTTCGGGAGGTCTTTTGCAAAAGCTTCATATTCGTTGATGGGAAATTTCCAAAAATAATTTGGGCGCTTTGTTGGGATTGTGGTTTTCACCTTTGAATGTGGAATGTTAGTGGTTATGGTATCTGATATTGAGCCTCTTTCAGTAGATTCGAAATTTGGAAATAACCTTGGAAATGACTTTATTCTTTGGATAGGTTCTGAAATAGTTAGAGGAGAGGAACCAGCAACAAAATGTAGATCTGGAATTCGTGTGAAAAGGTTTAAAACATATTTACTATATTATATATCTATATTATATTTATATTATACATTTATATTATATATCTAATTTATATATATATACATACTTAAGTAAATTTACGAATTAAGATAAAAGTCTAACATACATCTTGCATCTATTGACGATAATATATTTAATAGTGAGCATTAAGTACAAATGTGAGTGTTTGAAGTCTGTCGTTTTAAAGCAAACCTGAGAGTTTCTGCGTTCGAAACAAATTTATTCATATGCTGAAAGAGAGAACAGAACTTTCCATCGTTTTTCTATTAAGATGGACTAAGAAATTTGCATTGGCATGAGCACAGCGGATTAGAGACCCTCTTCCTCTTAAAAAGTTGGTACAAATTAATGATTGCGAATTTCAAATCTGAAATACTTAGCTTTTTATAAGTCACTATATCCAAATTTGTTAATTTTTTTGCATGCGTTGTTGAATATTCGGTCAGGCAAGAGTGTCGGACCAAAAAGCCTGCAACTTTTGATTGCTGTTCCTTATCATCTGGTTGTATTTACTGATCTGTTGTCATTAGATGTCATCTCTAAATACTAGACACATTCTGAACAAAAATAAAATAAAGGAGAGCTTTGTATCTCCCCTTCTACTACTCTGATTGACAAATTTATTTTGCGTTTTTCATGTCTCCAATGCACAACTTACGATATTTATTAGATTTATATGTAGTATTATTTTAATAGAGGTATTGCGGCACATAATCCGACTTTTTCAAGAATTTCTCATCTATTCTTTTTCATATTTTCAATCAACAATTCAAATTATTCCTAAATATTAATTTTTCTAAACTTTGGTGAAAACGTTACCGAGCAGCTTATAAATTTAGTTTGGCGCGAATTATTGTTTTTAGTTTGCGCCAAGAATAATTCATTTGGGGAAATTCTTAATTTGTGGTAAGCAATTTTGCTGTCCCTCTCCTTATGCACAAGCTGAGAAAATGGGCCATCGTTGATTGATTCAAATAATTTTAACAAAGGCCGTAAACCACATTTGGCGTTAACAGTGTTTATAATAAACACACCAAAGTTCGAAACGTGGCTTTGTATAAATATACGTACAGCCTGGGAAATTTTGAATAAAAGACGGTAATGTTTTGTGGGTATACCTAGAAATGCATCTATTTCAAATTATGGAGTATATTATTGGAAAATGTTTTCAAAATCTTATAACACTTATTAAAAAATACAAATTTAAAAAATAAATCAGAAAATACCTGCGAATTTTATTTGGCTCGAACTTAAATTTTGAACTGTTAAAGAAGGATTAAAGGGAGTTTAATAAAAAAAAGAGATATTGATGAATATATGCGAAATACAATTAACATTGAGGAGCTAAAAGTTTGAGAGTTACTGTTTAAAACTACTGGTATGTTTATTAGGAAACTGGTCACTTTGGCGAAACTTGAATCTTAGAATCAGAATATGAAAGGAAAGTCGGTTATTAAAAACTTAATGAAAATTCCGATTTTTTTTCATGCTATATATTAACTTTATATATTGCATGAAAAAAAAATCGCTTTCGCTTCATGAAAAACGCAAGCTAAACCAAAGTATATATTGAACTGTACTTTTTTTCGTGCAAAATGTACTTTATCAAAAATTTACTTGTTCTTTTTAAAATAAAATTAAAGAATCGGAGGGAAAAGGAGAAAGTTAATCCCACGTTTTTTCAGCCCAATTTTTAATTTTTCGCGTATCTACTGTTATGTTCCCGATTGTAATGTGAAACTCACACTGCCTTCTTTAACCTTACGCGTAGAGGCTGAATTGTTTAAAGCTGCATCTATTCATGCGATACGTATGATTCCCGTTCACATAGTCTGAGTGCTGGTTTGTCTTCCTTACTCCTCATGTGTTACTCGGAGCGGCTTCGTTTCAATGTCAGCCTTCGACTTTGAATTTACAATATATACAATTTTTGGCATGCATTGCCCCCGGATTATTTATATTCGCAAGAATTTCAGATATTGCTAGTGGAAATTCTAAATCATACAAATTTTGTAATATCACTTCGTTTTATTCGGTGATGTCACACGTATATCCGAGGCAGTTTCCCTTAGAAAGTCTTCCACGAAGCTATCTCTTACCATAGGCAGATGGCATTCGAGTGCCTAGCCATTAAATAAACTAAACCTGTGAAAGTAGAAGAAATACATTTGCCCATTCATTTCGAAACAATTTGTACTACTTCATATCTCATACGTATGTGAAAACATTCTTTACGGTACTGTTCTAACCATAACAGCGATTTATTCGCAATATATTCTTTTAGATGCAAACAAACGTAAGTACTTCGGTGTTACAGGAAGAATTATCACTAAGAAAACAAAAACTTTAATATAAATACATTAAGTAAATATTTATATTAATTACATTAATATATAAATTTTTATTATTTGAACAAATTCATAAATTGGTTGAAATTTATTAATCGTGTATGATATTTAACAGTAAAGTTTAATCATATTTGATAATGGAAAAAGAATACGATATTATGTGAATTTAATTAAATGTGAGACGATTTTTATTCAACACTTTAACAATTCTCGCAAGCTCAAACAGAGATTTCAGTTTTTGAATGAAAGCAACGAAACTTCTTCTTTAAAACACTTAAATCACTCCTTTAAGATATAAAAATTGTTATCAAGTATGACGACATTTATTTAGTGCAAGAAATAAGCATGTTTTAAACAAAAAATATTAATTAAACTTTATTTAACTCAACGTATTCTTCTCAGGTATCCAATGTTAGCATTCAAACAGATACTCTTTTGAAACAGTATCGCAGAATTAATTTTCGGTAAAACAATTATTTAAAATCATTTATTTTGTATAGTTCCCTTAAAATTGCGTTTGAGTTTTCTTATTATTAATTTAAATACATAAAATTACTTATTAATGCAAAATTTCAAAATACTAAAATATATTATGAAAAAATGCATTAAATTCAACAAAACTTTTAATTTTCAAAATAAGTGAGCACTAATAACAAAATTAAGCCCATAGACTGATCTTTATTTGAATATGCAAGGGTAGAAAATAGTGTTTTAGAGTAACTGAGTTTCATAAAATTATTCCTGAATGAAGACTTACTAGAGATACTCTTCGCAGCGCTAAAAGGTACGGTAAGAAATACACTCCCTAGAAAATACATGATGGTAAATGGGTGTGATGAATGCATATTCAAACGCATCTTAAGATGGTAATTCGCAATATAATCAAAACTTCACACGTTTTTCAAATACGTATAAAATCGCACGAAAATCTCTAAGCAAGAAATTCACAAGAAAATCTCAAAGCAAGAAATTCGCAAGAAAATTCTCAAATAAGAGAAATGAAAGTGTTTCTTGACTTATTTGTTGTTGAACTGACGCAAATTGTTGCAAATAGCTAAGTTTTACACATTCTTTGCAAATTGTTGGAGTCAAAAGAACACACTGTTGTGAAAACAGTCTACGACAATGAATTCTCAAGTCTCCTTCCAAATTTTCTACTTTTATCAAAATCGTTTTCCCTTTATTTTAAAAAACCAGAGTCATGACGAGAATAGTTTTGTTTTCTTATGATTCAGTATCATTTTAGATACTGAATTTTCGGCGCTTGCCGTAAGAAATCTGTATTGCACACTATTTTGATTTGAGAAAATATCATTTTTATTAAGTATGTGATCTGAAACATAAATATCTGAATATTTAATTTTATTACACCACTTATATTAAATTCTTTCTAAATTCATTTTCTTAACTGAAAGTGGATAAAAGAAATAATGCATTAATATTGACACAATTTCTAAACTAAGTCAGGTTAGTTTACGTTTAGACGATACAACACATCAGACTATTTCCCAAAGGATTGGGAAGTTTTCGTGGAGCACTTTTAAAGGGAAACTAGCTTGCATTCTTGTTACATATGCCGAAAATCACAATAATCAACCATGCAACAAACTCCCCTGCTAAACATGCCCCGTAGAAACCCATAAAAGTTTTTTTACGGGCAATTGGCTTACGGGTACCCATACAGCTCTGCGGGTACCCGTAGGACAAATCCCCGTATAAACTCGATTGGACTCCACTTTGTTGCAAGACATTAGAAAATTCTTTTCTAAAGATTATAGAAACAGATACCGATCTTTCTCTAGCAGAACATTTAAAAAATGTCAGATAGTTAAAGTGTATTATCAGTATCTCCGTAGATCGTTTGTATAAGACTGTGATGTATTTTGCAGTTTTTATCGAAATAACACATGAGCTTCTTAGTAAAACATAAAATTTTATTATAACTTCACAAAGATAAGCAATTAAATTACAATTTTATCCGTTCAATCTCTACACTCCAGCTTATTATTACAGTTTTTTCTCTATAAATTTTCATCCACCTACTAATGAATGTCTTTCAGAATAATAAATTTTAA
Organism: Stegodyphus dumicola; assembly: GCF_044657685.1. Taxonomy (NCBI): domain Eukaryota; kingdom Metazoa; phylum Arthropoda; class Arachnida; order Araneae; family Eresidae; genus Stegodyphus; species Stegodyphus dumicola. Next base: position 56,929,458 of record NC_140770.1, on the reverse strand, counting down.
ACATTTTCTGACGTTCCTCAGTAACGGTTACACGATACAAATATGGTGTCCACACTTCAATATCAAGGATAATAAATATAGTTTTTTTTGTTGCATATTAAAATATTACAATACCTTCACAGTGCGACTGCAGTTTAGGAGAAATACACCAATGATTATATGGATTCTACAGGGACAGGGAAAAGTGGACGGAGCACCAGAACTTCGTCAGTGACTTTTAGAGGTGGTCTCCGCTGCACTACTGTACCCCGCTGGGCTTTTAGTTTGCCCGCATCGGATGCTAGCCTACCAAGACATTTACATAGTAATTTTACATTAATACTAGACTTACGTATTGAATATACAATTACAAAGACACAGTATACAATTATTACAAAGAAATTGACCTATTAACAAAAGTTAGATAATGGCAAATTAATATAACATAATTACTTCTAACTTACATAGAAACTTTCATTGTACATTGTACTTCATGGTGTGATGTATTTTATTATGGCAAAGCACACTAGGGCTATCTGCCTCCATTGTACTTCATACAAACATTACATTAGTATATCTAGTTACATCGAATTACAATAAACATCTTTTTAAGGAACTAATTGGGGAAGAATTTTTTTTGTGCATCTTATTATACTTAGTTGAATTACTAAGGCGAATTATCTTATTGATACATTTCCTTTCATTTTTTAACTTGCTATACACAACTGCATCAGCACTGAAATCTTACATTAATATTTTTGTAAATTAATGTATCATAAACACAGAAAATATACATTAGAAAATCACATAATACTTACATTTACACTAATATATCTAATAAAGTCGTATATTATTTTTTAATTAGTGATTTAATTATTACAAGATTTTTCCCCCTCATCTCCTAATACAGTCCAAATTCTTAATGTAATTATTTTGTAAAACCTATTCATATCATATTTCGCCTGTTTCAGTCATTTGCAATATTCTGAAATCTTGCATTATTTTTGCAAGTTATGGAATAAGGGGTATTTATACAGATTTGATAACATCTTGACGTATGTCTTCTCTTTTATATGCGAAAAGGTTTTTCATAATCAAGGAAACCTTTTGTTGTAATTGAAGGATCGTTAGCATGCATTTAATGTACTCAGGCGTAATTTGTGACCTTGCTTTGCAGTGTAGCTCTTTTGTGAGCTGGCACTTGAAAATATAGTGCTTTGGGTCTCCCTTTTCCTCACATATGCACTTGTCGGAATCGCTCAAATTTCGTGCAAAGTAGTACGTGAGGAAAGGACCATTTCCAGATAAGAATATGTTGATGAAGAAGCTATAAGAGATTGGATCATATGTGGGTTTCTTGTAGAAGTTAAAAAGCCTTCTACCTACTTCTGCATTTTCCCATTCAGCTTGCCATTTCTTTGATGTAATTTTTTTCAAAATATGTTTCGCATACGATTTAGGAAATGGGACATTGAATGGAGGTAGAGCTTGAGAGGTACAGAGGAGGTCTTGAGCTGCATTCTTAGGAAGCGCATCTGCCCTATTATTTTGGGATTGTCCATCATGCGCTTTTATCCACTTTATTTTTATAGATGTTCTGTTGTGCTGTGATATTAAATCGTAGATGTCTTGTACTATTGATGATTTGTTTCTTGCATCATCGACAGCTTTAATTGCCGCTTGGCTATCACTGTAGATGGTAACATATGTTAGATGCTTTTGATGAGACCATAGAATAGCGTGTTTTATTGTTCAAAGCTCAGCTTGGAAAACGCTGTTGTAGTTCCTTAGGTGTCCTTTCCATTCTGTTGTTTCTTGTTCTGAGGAGTGTAAAGAACGCGCATCCAACTTCTTCGTTTAACTTTGACCCGCCTGTGTACACGACTGGAAATGAAGGTACACTGAGGGTGTCTTCATTTGTAGATATTCTGAGTTTTGCATGTACTGCAGGGTGTCATAGGTAAAGATTTCGTGGCTGTTCAAAATCAAGGGGTCACAGGTTTTGATCTTCTACCTCTATGTTTTTCTTGAGGTGGAATAACATAGCTAAGTCTGCATCTTCTTTTGCTTTCAGATGAAGGGGTGGGATTCATGTTAATACACAGAGAGCTGCCGTTGAGGTAGTTCTGTATGCTTTTATTATTTGTAAGAGGAAGGGGCGTTGGATCGAAGCTAAGAGTCTTTTCTTTTTCACTGTCATAGGGTGAGCCCATGCTGATGCCCCGTAGAGGATTATTTTTTCGATAACGGTATTATAAAGATTGATTTGCATCCTCAACTTGAGGACCCACGTTGTGCCTTTCATCCTCGCGAGGGCTATAGAAATAGTTTGGGTCTTCTTCCGAATTTGCATGAGGTGTGGGATCCAAGAAAACTTTACTTCAATTTTCAATCCAAGAAATTTGGTTTCTTTTGAGATCTTGATTCTTCTATTATAGATTTTAATGGAAGGTAATCTTTGTAGCGATTTTGGAAATAAAATAATATGTGATTTGGGCTCTGAAATTATTAGTTTCTGATTGACGCAAAGGGAATGGAATATGGAGAGAGTCTCGTTACTATTCTTTTCTAGTATGTGTATTAAAAGCCCATTTGTTACAAAGGCCCCATCGTCGGCAAAGGCGATGAGCTTTGTATGGTCCGGCCACTTGTAGGAGGTGGTAGAATTAAAGGTGATGTTTCATAGGTCTGCACTTAGACAAGAGCCCTGTGGAGAGCCTCTTGTTATTCTTCTTTTAACTGTAGAGTTTTTGCTGAAGATTATCGTTGCTCTGTTTGTTAGGAAACTGTTCATTAGCTTGAATATGTTCTAAGGGCATTTAATGTTGCGCAAGGCTTCAAGGATACCAGGCCACCACACGGAGTCAAACGCAATTTTTGAGATCCATACAGAGTACTCCTGTATGGAGAGCTGAAGATTTATTCCTACGGATCTGCTCTTGAAGTTCTGCTATCGAATGTGATGTAGATTTGTGAGGTCTGAAGCCGTATTGTTTGGGTCTTATGGCACAGTTTTTCTCTAAGTGGTGGCGTAATCTGCCCGCGATTGCACATTCTAGAAGTTTACCTATTGCAGGTAAGAGGTTGATTGGTCTGAAGGCTTCCGGATCTGTAGGATCTATATTATTTTTCTTGAATAGTATTGTTTTGTCCCTGTTTGAGACAATTCGGGAAGACATAAAATTTGAGGACAGAGGTTTAGTAGTTTGTGGAACAGAAAAGGCATTGCGTTGTGAATTATCTTAATAATCCGGTTGTCTAATCCATCAGGTCCCGGAGCTTTATTATTCGGAAGATACTTAATAATTTTTGAAATTTCTTGTGAGTGGAATTCCACGTCGTCTGGAGTATTTAGAGCGGTATTATTGTATCTAATATCGGAATGTGTGTGGCCATCGTCTTCTGCATTATCTTTTAGGAAGACAGCATCTAAAATATTGTTGAGAATCTTTTCAGTGACTGTTACGTGAGAGTTAATCTTTCGGAAGACCGATATGTGCGGGACTGAAAACTTTACTTGTAGCCATTTTATACAGCTGGCCGTATGTATCTTGATTATTGCAGCAGTAATTCTTCCAGCTGCGTAATTTTGCTTCAGTTATTTTCTTTTTGTAATTTGCTAATTGTTGCTGGTATTTTATATATTTTTCCATTTTTAACCCTTCCGGAGCATAGATTCTACATTTACACCCTGTTGTTTTCCTCGAACTCATGTTCTGTAGCTCTTGTGTCGTATCTCAGTAGACAGAACATGCCTTCTGTTGTGTTGCGTGGTCGGTGACTTTAGAGGAAGGGAGCCTCTGTCATCTTTGATATTACCGGAAGGGGCGGAAATTGTAGAGTGGCGCAGTTCGCATGCTGCTACTATGAAATTAAAGATACGGTAGTGGCAACACTAAAATTTAGGTTTTATCGAGTGCAAACGACAACCGTAGCAAAGACAACCGTGATAACGACAACTATGGGTTATTATGACAAAGTGGCAGTCTAGTTTTATGCAATGAATTTACTGTTCAAAATATTGCAAGGAATAAATTTCATCATACTCAGATTTCATCATCATTTAGTTTCATACACACACACGCATAATTTTTCACGCATAGGCTTTTACCGAAAGTCGCAGCTTTTTGACATCTGAGTTTCTCTCTTTCACAGTTTCATAGTCATGGTTTTTTTATTCCCAGTTGCCAGCCCCTACCCAGAACTCCACTGTGATGTCAGTGACCAACGATATCATTAGAAAATACTAATGTTCTCTGGATTCATCACTGGATGTTCTACAAAATAGATCTTCAAATTCTTTAATTGTTTTCTCTACCACACATCTTTGTTCGATGATTACCTTTATACTCTGTAGATTGTACCTCCATTAATTTCCCAGTTGCCGTAGTCAGCATTGCAAGTGGGGGTAAACGAACGTGCTTCGAGTTCATTTTGCTAGCAGTTCACCTTTCGGGTTAGTTCTCGGACGGTAGCTAAAATTCACCGCTCTCACAGGAACGAAATTTCTCGGAAGGTCCACTAATTTCGAGGCCACTAATCTCTCTCTCTTTGGCTATTTTAGGGTATTCAATTATTGAAGATATGAAGCTATTGTTGTTTTCTGCGGATTCGGTTATTAATACTTCCGCCAAATGAGGAATGGTGAAATATGTTTTTGCTGTTATTTGTTAAGTTGAAGGTATTCGACATTTAATTTTAAACTCAGCTGCATTTTCCTTTGCAGTGTGATTCTCGCTATGCTTTTAAAGTCCAGTGCAAAGTCGTATTTGCGTAAAACGTCTGGTCCATGTCTTAACTCGTCCACGGTGTAAGCGATTGTCGTCCTTAACATCTGCTGGTGAGTCTCATTTACGAAGATAATGCAGATGTAGTTTTACCTTCATTCGGGATCTTGTAACCTATCCGTGTTACAGCACAATGTTACTTTCAATTCTTGAGTTACATCTGTTCTGACGATCTTTACATTCGCTCAATTATCGATGATAGCTTCCAGTAGCAGAATTACTAGAAATTACTAGAGAAGTTACAATATGTCGCCACATCGAACGAAATAATATCATCAGCGGAAACCAGTATTGTTTCAGGCCCCAAAAATAGACACTGCGTGCAATTTTCAGTCTTTAAGATATTATTCACCAGAATACAATATCCAATGAGCATTCAGCCGTCATGTGCATGGAGTTGGAGAACGCTTTAGATCTGACTTAGTCGTCAGGTACCCTAGAAGTATTCAAAAGCATTAAATAACAAAGAACATTTGCATCATAATCTAAAACTATGTCTCAAATAGTTCTAGCATTATTATGAATAATATCCTGCTAATATGAAGAAAAAAGTCAAGAGGGTGTCCACATGGATTTTTCCTTAGCACAGACTTATGAAACAATATACTGAATACGTTTACTTCCTATGAATTAAAAGAACGTACATGGACGACTTGATTTGCAAACAATGCCGTCTTGGTTATGAAATGCCGTGGAGCACAACTGTAGTGATACCGTTTCAAAATTCAGTGATTTCTGTCGTAATATTTAAGGAAATAAAATGATTAGGTTTAAGATTAGAATTAACATTCTCCTGAATTCCCTTACTTTACAATATAACGTACAAAACTCAGAAGAAATCGAGAGGACTAAAGAGAACAGATGGCTCCACGTTGTGTCTTCAGTCAAAAATCAAAAATATAGTTGATCATCCAGTAATTCAAAAGATGGTGCCTTATAGAGACACTATTACGTCATGCCTAGCGAACGCATGGAAACGAGAAATACTCTTTTGAATCCAACGAACATGCCTCTTCCAAACAGCAAAAGAATTTCGTACAACAGCCGCCCATCGTCAATAATAACATGCATCCTCTAACTAGACATTCGAGCACAAGTAAAAGACGAAGGAAAATTCTACAATTCAATAAAACTGTTACATATTAATGATCAACAAAGAACCCATTACGTAATGAATTTCCGAAGAACCCATACTTACGGCACCCGACTACAGATTCGAATAAAAATACTGAAATCAAAGCATAAGTTTATGCTGCAGTTTAATATCAAATGGTCTACAGAGATGGATCGAAAATTCGCAATAAAATCGGAAATGTCCACGTTATTCTAATTTCAGAACATAAAGGTAAGATTTGGAAAGGTCATATGCGTGAAAATGAGAGATAAATCCAAGCCAAGCCGACAGCTAGAAACAAGCAATTATTTGCGTAGCACATCGGAAGATCACTTTAACTGCATTTTTGTCGGACAGTCATCCAGCGATTCAGGAAATTGAAGATTACAGAAATAAATCTCCAATTGTACAAAAACACCGAGCATTATATATTTAGCTCATAATAATCAGCTCCTAAAAGAAAATCATTGCAACCATATAATATTAGATTGCAGCATATGAAGCCATTCACGCCAGAACATATTAGATATATATTGTGTGTAAAGCAATCAAGACAAAATATAACGAAAATTATGATGCAGCTCATGGAATATAATAGAAAAGAAGTATGCTAAAATAATTAAATCTAATAGACATGCATCCAATGAGATTATCTGTCAAACGATTACTTATGAACAACGCAATATAAATAGACACCAAAGCATTATCAAATTACCAATTGGGAGTTCAACATAAAATAATTAAAAATGCATATAAAGAAACGCAGAATACATGCCTGAAACCAGCAAGATGCACGGGCCATCCCTGAAGGAGAAAGATGAGAATACGACACACTGTGTAGTGGATTCCTTGTTGTACCGATTCTACAGGGAGCTCTGTGCCCTATGACGGAAGTTGCGTTAGAACAGGCATGTGCCGGAGCAAAACTAGTAAGTTCGTAGGCGAAGTTCCAGTTCTTCATTGACCTTTCGCGGTCTCTGCTTATTTAGGATATTTTGGAGAATGTGAGCAGCATACAGCTTCAGATTCTTGTTGAAAAGTGATGCGACATAGGACCAGAAAGTATAGTACAGCTATGGACATAAAAACCTAATTCCGAAGCCGGGCTAGCCGAAACACTTGACATACATTGTTCCGGTAGTTGTAGTTTCTGAGATGAAGCCTACATGAATAGAGACCACAGGCGAAGATGATGGCATTGGCAATCTGCAAGCATTTCTTATCGTACAGATTCGGTGTCAAAAACAAGAATCAGACATTTAATATTTTAGCAAGAAACGCCTGACTATGAATTATGTGTGCAGTTGTCAATTCTATCTCCGGGCATTAATTAGAATTTCTGTAGATTTGCTATCCTCTGTCTCCATTTTTAATCCTCTGTGATGACCATTTCTAAGCTTGATTATGGATTAATTACAAGTCAATCTCCATGAAGTTGCTGCTTTATTGGAACTGAAAGTTTCTTTAATCTGTATTTGTATTCGGGATTTGCGTCCGAGCTGGTAACATTTATATTGCTATAATTGAGATTTCAAAGCTCTTTTACCAGTTTATCTGCGTTCTCGTTATCGTTGACATGTGCTGAATATTTAATGCATCTGAAAATTTAACCTCGTTGATCTGAATATTTATGCATCTGAATATTTATCCTCGTTGAGGCGAAAGAGGATCCGCTGGTGATCGGGGAGCTTGTACACAGGATTGCTTGTAGAGCAGCGTTTGAGTCACACAAGACAACGAGTCCTTTTAGTTCTTTAGAAATGAGAAGGGCATACACGTGAAGTGCCTCCGTTATTGCCAGGAGCTCACAAGTGAAGTCAGAGACCATGGCTCAAACGCCAGTTTTACCTTGATAAGTAACATCACCTGAGGTAATCAGAAATACACGAAAAAGTGCATTGTATGAGCATAATACGGATTAACCCTATGTGTAAGCGCATAGAAGGTCCTCCTTAGGATAAAGTTGAGCGGTCCCGATCCGTTTCGCATCATTGATGTCAATCAATTTCCTTTAATTTCAAGTAGTGTGAGTCATATTTCAGAGTTCATAGGAAGCCTAGCATCAAATGCTGGCGCTTGAAAGGTAGAAAATTTATTTTCAAGGAGACGGGGAACTGCTCAGATAGTTTTGTCCAACTGCATAGGAGATGGCCTTCTCAATCCAAAGCAGCCGTTACATCTTTCAAAGGCTTCTCTAGCGATGTGTTTTCCCAAAACATTTCTTGCTTTGTTTGAAAATTTTATTCCATTATACAATCTTGTTTTCCAAGGCTTTTATGGCCATGTTACTAAATTATTTTATTAAAGTTATTAATTTAAGACACATCACCGATAATGATTTTTGGAGCATTTGTCTGAACACTCTCTCGTTTCTCCAAGACAGTCCTGGAAGCATGAGTTCAAATGGAAGAAGCACATTTTATGATCCGCCTAATTAGTGAGGTGCTCTTTCGACACAGGTTTTGACAAAATTTATGAATCTTAATTGTGCATGTAAGGGGATTTGTACATATTTTTGGCATGATGTCTTCATTATAAATTTGCCTTCAAATGCAAAATTTTGGTTTTTTCAGATTTCCATGTTTCCAGTCTCAAGATACAGAGAGTAGTTCTTTAGGCAATGAACTTGAGTTGTAATCTGTGCGTTCAATTCACGATCAGATTGACGGATTTCCGGAGAATTGTTTTAGATTCATGAATATTCCTGCTTGAGTTCCAGATCGCGATGACATATGCGGGGCAGTCCGATTTTGTATCTTCATCAGGGTTAAGCTGAATATCCTTCATATATAACAGAAAGAAAACGGGCCTCTAAACTGATGCGTGCAGAACACCTGCAGGAATTTTCTTGCTCTAGGATAAGAGTCCTTTGCAGCATTGTTTCATTCTGTCCCTCAAGAAAGTATTTATCCAGATAAGGGCATTTCCTTCAATACCGGAATGATGAATAATATCTATTACTTTGTGTCTCTATATTTTTCCAGATGGAGAAACGTAAAAACAGCGATGAGCGATGACCTTTTTTGGTAATTGTTCTTGGAAATCATGGATGATAGATTAATTGAAATAGAATAACTAGACTCCCGTGTAATGTTGTTTTATATCAGCAGTCTGATAAAAGTTTATCTTCTTGTTTTATTGTGACAATCTCCATGATTTTGGGCACAATGGCAAAACTATTCCATGCCTTAGAGATGCTTCCTTATTTTCATGATGTGTGAAAGATGCTCAACAAATATTGTCTTGTTTTTTTACCAAGTCGTTTGAACTTTTCTCCAAAAATAAAATTATCTACTAGTGATTTAATTCCTTTAAGTGTTGAGAGCAATATCTAGCTTTTCTAAAGTAATGTTTTTAAGAAACAGCTCATCATCCTTGTGCCCTCTTGCCTGCAGGAGTAATTTTTGGCTGAGCCTTTTATTTTCTTATCTTCTTTCTGATAGTCAATTTTACCAACACTAGAGAAGTGCATTGCACGTCCATTTGCCTTTTAGAAATATCTCCTGTTGACCTAGCTGCATCAAGGATATTTTAAGATAAGGAACCAAATGAAGTGAATGAATTCTTACTTAATTTAGGTCTTTTCCGAAACCTGGGGTCTTTCTCTGAACCTAGGATCATACAAAGCGGCTCAGTTTTGTTGCTTACTGTCAAGCAGTTTTTTCTTCGTTTTTTTAATGCCTGTGGAAGACATTTTATATTTTCATACATGTTGTTCGCTTAAGTTAATCGGTTCAATCAGGAGTCTATATTCTGGTTCTTGCAGTAAGGAATACAACGTTGCTTCATTATTTCTTTTGGAATAAACCTCTTAGCTGCAGTGTTGGTATATTGTGTGAATATCCCCAGTTGTTTCTAAAATTCCAAAATCGTTTTCCTTGGGTAAGGATTTTCAGCATTAAAATTGAGAAGAGTAACAAGTTGATGATTGGCTATTGCATTATCAATGATCTTCCATGTACAGGTATTGAATATGTGATAATTCACGAAAGTGAGATTAATATGTAACATTAGTGTTTCTTACATTGTTTTAAGGTAGCCAAATTTAGATCTGTCAATAAATCCACCATAATCGTTGCTTCCGCATCCAAAGACTGCTTGCTCCGAGATGAAATTTTAGCATTAAAATTGCCAACATAATAATGAAGTCCGATAAGGGGTGTGGTATGTTACAGAGCATTTCCTTATCGACACGTCAGTTGTCTAAGTGATAGACATTAATCAGTGTGAAGGAATGTCGTTGGAGTGTGTTTTCCATGCCTTTAATTTCTGTGTTTATTATGGATTAATTTGGATTTCTCTGGGTTTGACAAGGTTCTTTCTCAAACGGAAAGGAAATTTAGGTCTGCAAATAAATCCACCATATGCTTTCCTTCCTCATCCAGACACTGCGAACTCCGAGTTGAAAGTTCATTCAGTAAAACTAATCCGAACCAAAACCAATCGAGTAGCGCCCAAATCAGCGAACACCATCATAATTTAAATTCATATTTAATTGCATTACGTCCACGGACGTTCGAAAAACAGAATATTTCATTTATTTTAGGATTTCCACGGACGTTCGAAAAACAGAGGAATCATTCGGTAGTCTGGGAAAATATTGCTATACCCATATGAATGAATCCTGGCGTAGATATTGTTGGAGAGATGTGATATTCCGTTGTTTTCAGCATTTTGCTGGAAACTGCAGAACTTACTTTAAAGGCGTCGGAATTTCCTGTCATGCGAAATATCTACTCTCGGCCTGACGATAGAAATGAGTTATTATTTTCTCATAGACTCATTACTGAAGTATCGTTGTTTTACAGTTGCTTGTAACGTATATTCGCGAAGGCAGTTTTCAAGATGGGTAGACTAATTGAAGTTAGTGGTCATTACAGGTACTTATTCTCATGGAAACAAACCAAAACCAATCGAGTAGTAATTCCCTTGATAAGGTTTTGAAGGATTTTGAAACTTTCTAAACATGGAATAATTCTTATGAGTTTCATATCGAATTAAACAGCGCCATTGGTCATTTTAAACGCTTGCGCACTTTTTGACTAAGATGTTAGTGTGAGAGATGCAAACTTTATTATTTATATCAAACGTTCTTTGCAAATTTCGCGTAATTTTTTTTCATATTAATCTTGGACAAAATAAGACACGGAATTATGGTTTAATGCTTATTGCTTCTATAAGGAGCTTTGGTGCTGTGTTTAGTATTTCGAAGCTCATCTGCGTTTTCGTTCAACCTGGTATTTCGGAAGAACTGAAGCAGTTACTGTAATGTCTATATTATTATAAAGATTATTAATCGTGTCAAAATTTCCAGGACTAACTAAGAGACAATTTGTATTGTAATCCGTAAACAGTGAATAATCACAGAACATGTACCTGATCACAATTGAGGAAGAACTGCTGTTTACAGAATTTGCTGCATATTGAAGAATTAAAAAATTAAAATCCAAATGGAGAGAAATATTTTAAAGCTTCGGTACCGATGACGACGTCTGTATTTAGAATCGTGTAGGTATATAACATAAAAGGATTATAAATTAGATTTTGGAATTCCATGCAATATGTTTGAAATTTAGCACACCTGTTAACATACTTTATAAAGCGTGCATTCAAATATATCATTTATATCCGAGGCAGCCTGGCTTCCTGCTTTCATATTGATGCTATTAAAAGAGCCAATTTTTCATTGGAAATTTGCCAATGCCTTTGATTTATTAGTTATTATTACAATTCATGTTTGTATTAAAAAAATACTACAGCGCCTAAGGCGACGTTTTCCTTTTTCCTACTGCAATAGTACAAGACTGAATTAAACTGTTCCAATAGGCTTAAATTATCTCTGCATTCGTTAGAGAATTGTAGCCATTTATCATGCCGGGTTCGGATAGTTTGTTTTCCAAAGAGGTAGATCTGATATTTTATTTCCTTTTATATCATCAGCTACTTGATATTTCAATTGAAGATTTTTTTGAAAAATTACTTTCATATTCATTTTATGTATAATTGTTAAAAAATTTCAGTTCATATCTAATTCAATGGCAGTGTGTCATGGAAAAGTCGAGAAATAGGCAATAAACACTGTAATATTTTGGTGCGAGGAATCAGTTAGAATATAGAAACCAGTTTGTAGGTACGAATAGGAAATGTGATTATCTGCTTCACTGTGAAAGCAACACAAGAGAAGAAGAGACGCATCAAATAGATAGAGAAATCAGTAGAAAGTATTCCTTACTGGTCGAGTTATAGTAGTAAGACAACATCTTAAACGAGTATCCTCTTAGCTAGAAGGCATGAGGCTAAAACTTCTTCTTTTGAGCCTTCTTTGAAAGACATAATCTCCTAACTTCATTTTTGAAGAATTGAAGAAATGAAAAGCCGCCAAGCTTTCATCTTTTTTACTCCTTATGTATTTCAGGAAACATAGAAAAGCTTTTTTTTTCCGCCTTTATAAGCAGGATCGTAAAGGAAATTAATTCTACGAAGATTTGACCGGTTTCATTTTTCCTCATCTGGACACTGTTTCAAAAGCAGTGAATATGAACCAATAATCTCCCGAATGACCGACAGAAGTTACATAAGACGCATTTGGATGTCGGTTCATCTCTGATGCAATATAAATATCATGCGAATTTTTGAAGGCAACTTGCTGTGATACGCGTATTTAGGTAAAGCAGGATCTTCAGTCTGAAGATATAATTCCCATCACTTGAGTATGGATGTTCTCGAAGAGAAACTGGAGGTTTTCCCATGGTGGTAGATTTCTTCCACTTTCTTATGTTGAAATCTTGATTTCAATATGTTTGAAATTTAGCAAACCTGTTAATATACTTGTTGAAACGAGCATTGGATATATCATTTATGTATGACCAGCTTGGGTTCTGCTTTCATATTGATACTATTAAAAGCGCCTATCTTTCATTGGAAATTTCCCACCTTTGATTTATAAGATAGTTATTATTACATTTCATGGTTGTGTTATAGAAATACTCTAGCGCCTAAGGCGACGTTTTTTTTTCTACTGCAATTGTGGATTTCGAAAGTGATATGATGAAACAAAAATAGTACACGACTGACATAAACTGTTCTGATAGACTTAAATTATCAATGCATTTGTTAGCGACATTGTCGCCATTTATCATGTAGGGTAGAGATAATTTCTTTTCCAAAGACATAGATGTGAGATTTGATTTCTTTTCATACCATCAGCTACTTGATATTTCAATTTTCCAATAACCGGTTTGGTGCTTTTTACAAATTACTTTCAGATTAATTTTATGTATAATTATTAAACATTTCAGTTCACATTCAATTCCCGAATGATGTCATTAAGGCACTATTTCATGAAAAATTCGAAAAGTCGGCATCAAATGTTGTATTGTGTTGGTGCCAGGAATCAGAATACCGAAAGGAGTTAATACAAATTAATAGGAAATATAACTATCTGCTTCACTGGCAAAGCAACACAAGAGAAGAACAGTCGTATCAAATGGATGCAGACATCAGTAGAAAGTATTCGTTACTGGAAGAGTTTTGTTATTAGAAGAACATCTTAAACGAGTATCCTTTTAGCTAGAAGGCAAGAGGCTAAAACTTTTTTCTTTAAGCCTTCTTTGAATGCCATACTCTCCTAACTTCAGTTTTTGAAGAATTTAAGAAATGAAAACAGGCTAGATTTCATCCTTTTTATTCCTTACATATTTCGGGAAATATGGAAAGGCTTTTTTTACTGACTTTATAAGCAGGATCTAAAGAAAAATTAATGACACGAAGATTTGACCGGTTAAAAGCAGTGAACAGGTATTTATGAAGCAGTAAACTCTGGAATGTCAGACAAAAGTTACATATGAAGCATTTGAACGTTGGATTATCTTTGATTCAATATAAACATCATACAAATTTATGAAGGCACCTTCTAATCACGTTTTATGTTTTAAAATGCTGTGGTACGTGTATTTAGGTAAAGCAGGATTTGCAGTCTGGAGATATACCTCCCACCACTTGAGTATACGGAAGTTCTGGAAGAGAAACTGGAGGTTTTCCCATGCTGGTAGATTTCTCAACGAAATGGCATCCGCACGCATAATATTTCGTATTCCTTTATTGCACAATTCTGGAACAAAAGTCGAATATTATTTTTGCAGTCTTTCCTGTGTGCGAGTGCCACAAAAATGTATCATTAACTATTCCGATTTTTTACACTCATATTTTTTATTAAATTAGGTTTTGGTGTATCTCTTAAGCCAAACATTTTTAATGACTTCCTCCGTTTTCTGTTGAAAATAGGAATACATAAATCGATGGCCTGATTTTTATATTTCTTGCATTTTATTTTTATTCAAATTTTACAATTAAAATTCGCTGATTTTACTCATGTTTATTGGCTTACAATTTTCCCAAACTGTAAGCTCATATAAAGATAATTACTGAAAATTCTTTTGTGTAATATTTCTAAAATGTTTTTGGAAAATTATTCTATTCTGCAATTTCATTCCAGTTCTTTACATTTTACTGATATTTTTCAAATTTCTAGTACAAACCGAATTCAGTGGTTTTCATTTGCTCAGGTCGGTTTTGGCTGTCATATGCGCTTGTAAATTCCCTGGAGTTGTACGTAATCACGATATTTTCTTGTTAAAAAAATTATATTTCATATTATCCTTATAGCCTTTGTATCATTTGAATTTGCTTCAATCTTTTTATAAATGTGTATTATTTATTCAACTGACCTGCCTTGTCCTGTTTTTCGTTTTGCTATTAGTTGGAATTGATATTGTTTTTAGTCAGCATGCAGGTCGATTTACACCTTTTGTTGAGTATATGTAATTGCTTAAGATAATGTTTTTTCCTATTGTTTGTACATTAGATAGGTTTAATTTTACTTTGTTCCTAAGGCTGTATTTTCTATATATTTCATCATAGATTGATGGTCGTCGTGCTCTGTTCTTCCTGTTTATCGCCCTTGTTTCTGCTATAGAAAGCTACTATTGGAATTTCCCTTGTCCAACACTCCTTTTTCCATCGATTGTTATATAATTTTATTTCCTGTGTTCTCCTCCTGAAATGCTTATTGAATGTTGTTGCCTTCTCAATTCCGCTTCTCCAACAGCCCCTTCAGAAACGCTTCTCAAACGTTGTTGTTTTCCTAAATCTACTCCTCCAATGCTTGTTGAATGTTTCTTCCATTGGAATTCCCCTCCTCCAACATCTCCTCTTCCGACGCTTGTTAAATGATGTTCTTTTCTGTGTTCCCCTCCTCCAATGCTTGTTTAATATGATTTCTTTTTGAATTCCCCTCCTCCAACACCTCCTTCTTCCTCCACCAATGATTGTTGATATTGTTGCATTTTCAATTCCCCTCCTCCAAATCTTGTCGATTGTCGTTATTTTGTAATTCCCTTCTTCCAACATGTTCTGAGATAAGGGGCCATCGCATCATCGCATTTTTACGTATCGTATCAGTAAAATAAAACAACAGATGAAAACTATGAAAAATAGACTAAAACCTCCAAACATAATCCAACCAGTATAAAATATCTCTATTGCTGTTTCCTTTATTGCAGGTTTCATAGCCAGCCTTCGAAGCCTTTCGGCTTTCGCACGAATCAAATGTTGCTCAAAATCCTTAAAAGTCGGGTAACGGTGAAAAAAGTCCTTGTAAGGAATATAGTCGTTCGGAAAACCGAGTTTCGGGAGGTCTTTTGCAAAAGCTTCATATTCGTTGATGGGAAATTTCCAAAAATAATTTGGGCGCTTTGTTGGGATTGTAGGTTTCACCTTTGAATGTGGAATGTTAGTGGTTATGGTATCTGATATTGAGCCTCTTTCAGTAGATTCGAAATTTGGAAATAACCTTGGAAATGACTTTATTCTTTGGATAGGTTCTGAAATAGTTAGAGGAGATGAACCAGCAACAAAATGTAGATCTGGAATTCGTGTGAAAAGGTTTAAAACATATTTACTATATTATATATTTATATTATATATCTAATTTATATATATATACAAACTTAAGTAAATTTACTGATTAAGATAAAAATCTAACATACATCTTGCATCTATTGACGATAATATATTTAATAGTGAGCATTAAGTACAAATGTGAGTGTTTGAAGTCTGTCGTTTTAAAGCAAACCTTAGAGTTTCTGCGTTCGAAACAAATTTATTCATATGATGAAAGAGAGAACAGAACTTTCCATCGTTTTTCTATTACGATGGACTAAGAAATTTGCATTGGCATGAGCACAACGGATTAGAGACCCTCTTCCTCTTTAAAAGTTGGTACAAATTAATGATTGCGAATTTCAAATCTGAAATACTTAGCTTTTTATAAGTCACTATATCCAAATTTGTTAATTTTTTTGCATGCATTGTTGAATATTCGGTCAGACAAGAGTGTCGGACCAAAAAGCCTGCAACTTTTGATTGCTGTTCCTTATCATCTGGTTGTATTTACTGATCTGTTGTCATTAGATGTCATCTCTAAATACTAGGCACATTCTGGACAGAAATAAAATAAAGGACAGCTTTGTGTCTCCCGTTCTACTACTCTGATTGACAAATTTATTTTGCGTTTTTCATGTCTCCAATGCACAACTTACGATATTTATTAGATTTATATGTAGTATTATTTTAATAGAGGTATTGCGGCACATAATCCGACTTTTTCAAGAATTTCTCATCGATTCTTTTTCATATTTTCAATCAACAATTCAAATTATGCCTAAATATTAATTTTTCTAAACTTTGGTGAAACCTTACCGCGTAGCTTATAAATTTCGTTTGGCGCGAATTATTGTTTTTAGTTTGCGCCAAGAATAATTCATTTGGGGAAATTCTTAATTTGTGGTAAGCTATTTTGCTGTCCATCTCCTTATGCACAAGCTGAAAAACTGGGCCATAGTTGATTGATTCAAATAATTTTAACAAAGGCCGTAAACAACCACATTTGGCGTTAACAGTGTTTATAATAAACACAACAAAGTTCGAAACGTGGCTTTATATAAATATACGTACAGCCTGGGAAATTTTGAATAAAAGACAGTAATGTTTTGTGGGTATACCTAGAAATGCATCTATTTCAAATTATGGAGTATATTATTGGAAAATGTTTTCAAAATCTTATAACACTTATTAAAAAATACAAATTTAAAAAATAAATCAGAAAATACCTGCGAATTTTATTTGACTCGAACTTAAGTTTTGAACTGTTAAAGAAGGATTAAAGGGAGTTTAATAAAAAAAAGAGATATTGATGAATATATGCCAAATACAATTAACATTGAGGAGCTAAATTTTGAGAGTTACTGTTTAAAACTACTGGTATGTTTATTACAAAACTGGTCACTTTGGCGAAACTTGGATCTTAGACGAGAATAGTTTTGTTTTCTTATGATTCAGTATCATTTTAGATGCTGAATTTTCGGCGCTTGCCTTAAGAAATCTGTATTGCACACCATTTTGATTTGAGAAAATGTCATTTTTATTAAGTATGTGATCTGAAACATAAATATCTGAATATTTAATTTTATTACACCACTTACATTAAATTCTTTCTAAATTCATTTTCTTAACTAAAAGTGGATAAAAGAAATAATGCATTAATATTGACACAATTTCTAAACTAAGTCAGGTTAGTTTACGTTTAGACGATACAACACATCAGACTATTTCCCAAAGAATTGGGAAGTTTTCGTGGAGCACTTTTAAAGGGAAACTAGCTTGCATTTTTGTTACATATGCCGAAAATCACAGTAATCAACCATGCAACAAACTCCCCTGCTAAACATGCTACGTAGAAACCCATAAAAGTTTTCTACGGGCAATTGGCCTACGGGTACCCATACAGCTCTGCGGGTACCCGTAGGACAAATCCCCGTAAAAACTCGATTGGACTCGACTTTGTTGCAAGATATTAGAAAATTCTTTTCTAAAGATGATAGAAACAGATACCGATCTTTCTCTAGCAGAACATTTAAAAAATGTCAGATAGTTAAAGTGTATTATCAGTATCTCCGTAGATCGTTTGTAGTGAACCAGAATATGAAAGGAAAGTCGGTTATTAAAAACTTAATGAAAATTCCGATTTTTTTTCATGCTATATATTAATTTTATATATTGCATGAAAAAAAATCGCTTTCGCTTCATGAAAAACGCAAGCTAAACCAAAGTATATATTGAACTGTACTTTTTTTCGTGCAAAATGTACTTTATCAAAAATTTACTTGTCCTTTTTAAAATAAAATTAAAGAATCGGAGGGAAAAGGAGAAAGTTAATCCCACGTTTTTTCAGCCCAATTTTTAATTTTTCGCGTATCTACTGTTATGTGCCCGATTGTAATGTGAAACTCACACTGCCTTCTTTAACCTTACACGCAGAGGCTGAATTGTTTAGAGCTGCATCTATTCATGCGATACGTATGGCTCCCGTTCACATAGTCTGAGTGCTGGTTTGTCTTCTTTACTCCTCATGTGTTTCTCGGAGCGCCTTCGTTTCAATGTCAGCCTTTGACCATGAATTTACAATATATACAATTTTTGGCATGCATTGCCCCCGGATTATTTATATTCGCAAGAATTTCAGATATTGCTAGTGGAAATTCTAAATCATACAAATTTTGTAATATCACATCGTTTTATTCGGTGATGTCACACGTATATCCGAGGCAGTTTCCCTTAGAAAGTCTTCCACGAAGCTATCTCTTACCATAGGCAGATGGCATTCGAGTGCCTAGCCATTAAATAAACTAAACCTGTGAAAGTAGAAGAAATACATTTGCCCATTCATTTCGAAACAATTTGTATTACTTCATATCTCATACGTATGTGAAAACATTCTTTACGGTACTGTTCTAACCATAACAGCGATTTATTCGCAATATATTCTTTTAGATGCAAACAAACGTAAGTACTTCGGTGTTACAGGAAGAATTATCACTAAGAAAACAAAAACTTTAATATAAATACATTAAGTAAATATTTATATTAATTACATTAATATATAAATTTTTATTATTTGAACAAATTCATAAATTGGTTGAAATTTATTAATCGTGTATGATATTTAACAGTAAAGTTTAATCATATTTGATAATGGAAAAAGAATACGATATTATGTGAATTTAATTAAATGTGAGACGATTTTTATTCAACACTTTAACAATTCTCGCAAGCTCAAACAGAGATTTCAGTTTTTGAATGAAAGCAACGAAACTTCTTCTTTAAAACACTTAAATCACTCCTTTAAGATATAAAAATTGTTATCAAGTATGACGACATTTATTTAGTGCAAGAAATAAGCATGTTTTAAACAAAAAATATTAATTAAACTTTATTTAACTCAACGTATTCTTCTCAGGTATCCAATGTTAGCATTCAAACAGATACTCTTTTGAAACAGTATCGCAGAATTAATTTTCGGTAAAACAATTATTTAAAATCATTTATTTTGTATAGTTCCCTTAAAATTGCGTTTGAGTTTTCTTATTATTAATTTAAATACATAAAATTACTTATTAATGCAAAATTTCAAAATACTAAAATATATTATGAAAAAATGCATTAAATTCAAAAAAACTTTTAATTTTCAAAATAAGTGAGCACTAATAACAAAATTAAGCCCATAGACTGATCTTTATTTGAATATGCAAGGGTAGAAAATAGTGTTTTAGAGTAACTGAATTTCATAAAATTATTCCTGAATGAAGACTTACCAGAGATACTCTTCGCAGCGCTAAAAGGTACGGTAAGAAATACACTCCCTAGAAAATACATGATGGTAAATGGATGTGATGAATGCATATTCAAACGCATCTTAAGATGGTAATTCGCAATATAATCAAAACTTCACACGTTTTTCAAATACGTATAAAATCGCACGAAAGTCTCTAAGCAAGAAATTCACAAGAAAATCTCAAAGCAAGAAATTCGCAAGAAAATTCTCAAATAAGAGAAATGAAAGTGTTTGTTGACTTATTTGTTGTTGAACTGACGCAAATTGTTGCAAATAGCTGAGTTTTACACATTCTTTGCAAATTGTTGGAGTCAAAAGAACACACTGTTGTGAAAACAGTCTACGACAATGAATTCTCAAGTCTCCTTCCAAATTTTCTACTTTTATCAAAATCGTTTTCCCTTTATTTTAAAAAAACAGAGTCATGACGAGAATAGTTTTGTTTTCTTATGATTCAGTGTCATTTTAGATGCTGAATTTTCGGCGCTTGCCGTAGGAAATCTGTATTGCACACCATTTTGATTTGAGAAAATGTCATTTTTATTAAGTATGTGATCTGAAACATAAATATCTGAATATTTAATTTTATTACACCACTTACATTGAATTCTTTCTCAATTCATTTTCTTAACTGAAAGTGGATAAAAAAAATAATGCATTAATACTGATACAATTTCTAAACTAAGTCAGGTTAGTTTACGTTTAGACGATACAACACATCAGACTATTTCCCAAAGGATTGGGAAGTTTTCGTGGAGCACTTTTAAAGGGAAACTAGCTTGCATTCTTGTTACATATGCCGAAAATCACAATAATCAACCATGCAACAAACTCCCCTGCTAAACATGCCCCGTAGAAACCCATAAAAGTTTTTTTACGGGCAATTGGCTTACGGGTACCCATACAGCTCTGCGGGTACCCGTAGGACAAATCCCCGTATAAACTCGATTGGACTCGACTTTGTTGCAAGACATTAGAAAATTCTTTTCTAAAGATTATAGAAACAGATACCGATCTTTCTCTAGCAGAACATTTAAAAAATGTCAGATAGTTAAAGTGTATTATCAGTATCTCCGTAGATCGTTTGTATAAGACTGTGATGTATTTTGCAGTTTTTATCGAAATAACACATGAGCTTCTTAGTAAAACATAAAATTTTATTATAACTTCACAAAGATAAGCAATTAAATTACAATTTTATCCGTTCAATCTCTACACTCCAGCTTACTATTACAGTTTTTTCTCTATAAATTTTCATCCACCTACTAATGAATGTCTTTCAGAATAAGAAAATTTAAACATTTTCTGACGTTCGTCATCAACGGTTACACGATACAAATATGGTGTCCACACTCCAATATCAAGGATAATAAATATAGTTTTTATTGTTACATATTAAAATATTACAATACCTTCACAGTGCGACTGCAGTTTAGGAGAAATACACCAATGATTATATGGATTTTACAGGGACAGGGAAAAGTGGACGGAGCACCAGAACTTCGTCAGTGACTTTTACAGGTGTTGCTCCGCCGCACTACTCTACCCCGCTGGGCTTTTAGTTGAACCGCATCGGATGCTAGCCTACCAAGACATTTACATAGTAATTTTACATTAATACTAGACTTACGTACTGAATATACAATTACAAAGACACAGTATACAATTATTACAAAGAAATTGACCTATTAACAAAAGTTAGATAATGGCAAATTAATATAACATAATTACTTCTAACTTAAATAGAAACTTTCATTGCACATTGTACTTCATGGTGTGATGTATTTTATTATGGCAAAGCACACTAGGGCTATCAGCCTCCATTCATACAAAAATTACATTAGTATATCTAGTTACATTAGTATATCTAGTTACATCGAATTACAATAAACATCTTTTTAAGGAACTAATTGGGGAAGAATTTTTTTTGTGCATCTTATTATACTTAGTTGAATTACTAAGGCGAATTATCTTATTGATACATTTCCTTTCATTTTTTAACTTGCTATACACAACTGCATCAGCACTGAAATCTTACATTAATATTTTTGTAAATTAATGTATCATAAACACAGAAAATATACATTAGAAAATCACATAATACTTACATTTACACTAATATATCTAATAAAGTCGTATATTATTTTTTAATTAATGATTTAATTATTACAAGATTTTTCCCCCTCATCTCCTAATACAGTCCAAATTCTTAATGTAATTATTTTGTAAAAACTATTCATATCATATTTAGCCTGTTTCAGTCATTTGCAATATTCTGAAATCTTGCATTATTTTTGCAAGTTATGGAATAAGAGGTACTTATACAGATTTGATAACATCTTTACGTGTGTCTTCTCTTTTATATGCGAAAAGGTTTTTCATAATCAAGGAAACCTTTTGTTGTAACTGAAGGATCGTTAGCATGCATTTAATGTACTGAGGCGTAATTTGTGACCTTCCTTTGCAGTGTAGCTCTTTTGTGAGCTGGCACTTGAAAATATAGTGCTCTGGGTCTCCCTTTTCCTCACATATGCACTTGTCGGAATCGCTCAAATTTCGTGCAAAGTAGTACGTGAGGAAAGGACCATGTCCAGATAAGAATATGTTGATGAAGAAGTTATAAGAGATTGAATCTTATGTGGGTTTCTTGTAGAAGTTAAAAAGCCTTCTAACTACTTCTGCATTTTCCCATTCAGCTTGCCATTTCTTTAATGTAAGTTTTTTCAACATATGTTTCGCATACGATTCAGGGAATGGGACATTGATTGGAGGTAGAGCTTGAGAGGTAGAGAGGAGGTCTTCAGCAGCATTCTTAGGAAACGCATATGCCCTTTTATTTTGGGATTGTCCATCATGCGCTTTTACCCACTTTATATTTATAGATGTTCTGTTGTGCTGTGATATTAAATCGTAGATGTCTTGTACTATTGATGTTTTGTTTCTTGCATCATCGACAGCTTTAATTGCGACTTGGCTATCACTGTAGATGGTAACATATGTTAGATGCTTTTGATGAGACCATAGAATAGCGTGTTTTATGGTTGAAAGCTCAGCTTGGAAAACGCTGTTGTTGTTCCTTAGGTGTCCTTTCCATTCTGTTGTTTCTTGTTCTGAGGAGTGTAAAGAACGCGCATCCAACTTCTTCGTTTAACTTTGACCCGCCTGTGTACACGACTGGAAATGAAGGTACACTGAGGGTGTCTTCTTTTGTAGATATTCTGAGTTTTGCATGTACTGCAGGGTGTCTTAGGTAAGGATTTCGTGGCTGTTCAAAATCAAGGGGTCACAGGTTTTGATCTTCTACCTCTATGTTTTTTTGAGGTGGAATAACATAGCTAAGTCTGCATCTTCTTTTGCTTTCAGATGGAGGGGTGGGATTCCTGTTAATACACAGAGAGCTGCCGTTGAGGTAGTTCTGTATGCTTTTTTTATTTGTAAGAGGAAGGGGCGTTGGATTAAAGCTAACAGTCGTTTCTTTTTCACTGTCATAGGGTGAGCCCATGCTGATGCCCCGTAGAGGATTATTTTTTCGATAACGGTATTATAAAGATTGTTTTGCATCCTCAACTTGAGGACCCACGTTGTGCCTTTCATCCTCGCGAGGGCTCTAGAAAAAGTTTGGGTCTTCTTCCGAATTTGCATGAGGTGTGGGATCCAAGAAAACTTTACTTCAATTTTCAATCCAAGAAATTTGGTTTCTTTTGAGATCTTGATTCTTCTATTATGGATTTTAATGCAAGGTAACCTTTGTAGTGATTTGCCCGGTTTTGGAAATAAAATAATATGTGATTTGGGCTCTGAAATTATTAGTTTTTGATTGACGCAAAGGGAATGGAATATGGAGAGAGTCTCGTTACTATTCTTTTCTAGTATGTGTCTTAAAAGCCCATTTGTTACAAAGGCCCATCGTCGGCAAAGGCGATGAGCTTTGTATGGTCCATCCACTTGTAGGAGGTGGTATATTTAAAGGTGATGTTCCATAGGTCTGCACTTAGACAAGAGCCCTGTGGAGAGCCTCTTGTTATTCTTCTCTCTACTATACAGTTGTTGCTGAAGATTATCTTTGCTCTGTTTGTTAGGAAACTGTTCATTAGCTTGAATATGTTCTAAGGGCATTTAATGTTGCGCAAGGCTTCAAGGATACCAGGCCACCACACGGAGTCAAACGCATTTTTTGAGATCCATACAGAGTACTGCTGTATGGAGAGCTGAAGATTTATTCCTACGCATCTCCTCTTGAAGTTCTGCTATCGAATGTGATGTAGATTTGAGAGGTCTGAAGCCGTATTGTTTGGGGCTTATGGCACAGTTTTTCTCTAAGTGGTGGCGTAATCTGCCCGCGATTGCACGTTCTAGAAGTTTACCTATTGCAGGTAAGAGGTTGATTGGTCTGAAGGCTTCCGGATCTGCAGGATCTATATTATTTTTCTTGAATAGTATTGTTTTGTCCCTGTTTGAGACAATTCGGGAAGACATAAAATTTGAGGCAGAGGTTTAGTAGTTTGTGGAACAGAACAGGCGTTGCGTGGTGAATTATCTTAATAATCCGGTTGTCTAATCCGTCAAGTCCCGGATCTTTATTATTCGGAAGATACTTAATAATTTTTGAAATTTCTTGTGAGTGGAATTCCACGTCGTCTGGAATATTTAGAGCGGTATTATTGTATCTAATATCGGAATGTGTGTGGCCATCGTCTTCTGCATTATCTTTTAGGAAGACAGCATCTAAAATATTGTTGAGAATCTTTTCAGTGACTGTTACGTGAGAGTTAATCTTTCGGAAGACCGATATGTGCGGGACTGAAAACTTTACTTGTAGCCATTTTATACAGCTGGCCGTATGTATCTTGATTATTGCAGCAGTAATTTTTCCAGCTGCGTAATTTTGCTTCAGTTATTTTCTTTTCGTAATTTGCTAATTGTTGCTGGTATTTTATACATTTTTCCATTTTCAACCCTTCCGGAGCATAGATTCTACAGTCACACCCTCTTGTTTTCCTCGAACTCATGTTCTGTAGCTCTTGTGTCGTATCTCAGTAGACAGAACATGCCTTCTGTTGTGTTGCGTGGTCAGTGACTTTAGAGGAAGGGAGCCTCTGTCATCTTTGATATTATCGGAAGGGGCGGAAATTGTAGAGTGGCGCAGTTCGCATGCTGCTACTATGAAATTAAAGATACGGTAGTGGCAACACTAAAATTTAGGTTTTATCGAGTGCAAACGACAACCGTAGCAAAGACAACCGTGATAACGACAACTATGGGTTATTATGACAAAGTGGCAGTCTAGTTTTATGCAATGAATTTACTGTTCAAAATATTGCAAGGAATAAATTTCATCATACTCAGATTTCATCATCATTTAGTTTCATACACACACACGCATAATTTTTCACGCATAGGCTTTTACCGAAAGTCGCAGCTTTTTGACATCTGAGTTTCTCTCTTTCACAGTTTCATAGTCATGGTTTTTTTATTCCCAGTTGCCAGCCCCTACCCAGAACTCCACTGTGATGTCAGTGACCAACGATATCATTAGAAAATACTAATGTTCTCTGGATTCATCACTGGATGTTCTACAAAATAGATCTTCAAATTCTTTAATTGTTTTCTCTACCACACATCTTTGTTCGATGATTACCTTTATACTCTGTAGATTGTACCTCCATTAATTTCCCAGTTGCCGTAGTCAGCATTGCAAGTGGGGGTAAACGAACGTGCTTCGAGTTCATTTTGCTAGCAGTTCACCTTTCGGGTTAGTTCTCGGACGGTAGCTAAAATTCACCGCTCTCACAGGAAGGAAATTTCTCGGAAGGTCTACTCATTTCGAGGCCACTAATCTCTCTCTCTTTGGCTATTTTAGGGTATTCAATTATTGAAGATATGAAGCTATTGTTGTTTTCTGCGGATTCGGTTATTAATACTTCCGCCAAATGAGGAATGGTGAAATATGTTTTTGCTGTTATTTGTTAAGTTGAAGGAATTCGACTTTTAATTTTAAACTCAGCTACATTTTCCTTTGCAGAGTGATTCTCGCTATGCTTTTAAAGTCCAGTGCAAAGTCGTATTTGCGTAAAACGTCTGGTCCATGTCTTAACTCGTCCACGGTGTAAGCGATTGTCGTCTTTAACATCTGCTGGTGAGTCTCATTTACGAAGATAATGCAGATGTAGTTTTACCTTCATTCGGGATCTTGTAACCTGTCCGTGTTACAGCACAATTTTACTTTCAATTCTTGAGTTACATCTGTTCTGACGATCTTTACATTCGCTCAATTATCGATGATAGCTTCCAGTAGCAGAATTACTAGAAATTACTAGAGAAGTTACAATATGTCGCCACATCGAACGAAATAATATCATCAGCGAAAACCAGTATTCTTTCAGGCCCCAAAAATAGACACTGCGTGCAATTTTCAGTCTTTAAGATATTATTCACAAGAATACAATATCCAATGAGCATTCAGCCGTCATGTGCATGGACTTGGAGAACGCTTTAGATCTGACTTAGTCGCCAGGTACCCTAGAAGTATTCAAAAGCATTAAATAACAAAGAACATTTGCATCATAATCTAAAACTATGTCTCAAATAGTTCTAGCATTATTATGAATAATATCCTGCTAATATGAAGAAAAACGTCAAGAGGGTGTCCACACGGATTTTTCGTTAGCACAGACTTATGAAACAATATACTGAATAAGTTTACTTCCTATGAATTAAAAGAACGTACATGGACGATTTGATTTGCAAACAATGCCTTCTTGGTTATGAAATACGTGGAGCACAACTGTAGTGATATCGTAGGAAGAAAAATGTCAAGATTATGTCCACATTGATTTTTCCTTAGCACAGACTTATGAAATATTATACTCAATACGTTTACTTCCTATGAATTAAAAGAACGTACATGGACGACTTGATTTGCAAACAATGCCGTCTTGGTTATGAAATGCCGTGGAGCACAACTGTAGTGATACCGTTTCAAAATTCAGTGATTTCTGTCGTAATATTTAAGGAAATAAAATGATTAGGTTTAAGATTAGAATTAACATTCTCCTGCATTCCCTTACTTTACAATATAACGTACAAAATTCAGAAGAAATCGAGAGGGCTAAAGAGAACAGATGGCTCCACGTTGTGTCTTCAGTCAAAAATCAAAAATATAGTTGATCATCCAGTAATTCAAAAGATGGTGCCTTATAGAGACACTATTACGTCATGCCTAGCGAACGCATGGAAACGAGAAATACTCTTTTGAATCCAACGAACATGCCTCTTCCAAACAGCAAAAGAATTTCGTACAACAGCCGCCCATCGTCAATAATAACATGCATCCTCTAACTAGACATTCGAGCACAAGTAGAAGACGAAGGAAAATTCTACAATTCAATAAAACTGTTACATATTAATGATCAACAAAGAACCCATTACGTAATGAATTTCCGAAGAACCCATACTTACGGCACCCGACTACAGATTCGAATAAAAATACTGAAATCAAAGCATAAGTTTATGCTGCAGTTTAATATCAAATGGTCTACAGAGATGGATCGAAAATTCGCAATAAAATCGGAAATGTCCACGTTATTCTAATTTCAGAACATAAAGGTAAGATTTGGAAAGGTCATATGCGTGAAAATGAGAGATAAATCCAAGCCAAGCCGACAGCTAGAAACAAGCAATTATTTGCGTAGCACATCGGAAGATCACTTTAACTGCATTTTTGTCGGACAGTCATCCAGCGATTCAGGAAATTGAAGATTACAGAAATAAATCTCCAATTGTACAAAAACACCGAGCATTATATATTTAGCTCATAATAATCAGCTCCTAAAAGAAAATCATTGCAACCATATAATATTAGATTGCAGCATATGAAGCCATTCACGCCAGAACATATTAGATATATATTGTGTGTAAAGCAATCAAGACAAAATATAACGAAAATTATGATGCAGCTCATGGAATATAATAGAAAAGAAGTATGCTAAAATAATTAAATCTAATAGACATGCATCCAATGAGATTATCTGTCAAACGATTACTTATGAACAACGCAATATAAATAGACACCAAAGCATTATCAAATTACCAATTGGGAGTTCAACATAAAATAATTAAAAATGCATATAAAGAAACGCAGAATACATGCCTGAAACCAGCAAGATGCACGGGCCATCCCTGAAGGAGAAAGATGAGAATACGACACACTGTGTAGTGGATTCCTTGTTGTACCGATTCTACAGGGAGCTCTGTGCCCTATGACGGAAGTTGCGTTAGAACAGGCATGTGCCGGAGTAAAACTAGTAAGTTCGTAGGCGAAGTTGCAGTCCTTTATTGACCTTTCGCGGTCTCTGCTTATTTAGGATATTTTGGAGAAAGTGAGCAGCATACAGCTTCAGATTCTTGTTGAAAAGTGATGCGACATAGGGCCAGAAAATATAGTACAGCTATGGACATAAAAACATAATTCCGAAGCCGGGCTAGCCGAAACACTTGACATACATTGTTCCGGTATTTGTAGTTTCTGAGATGAAGCCTACATGAATAGAGACCACAGGCAAAGATGATGGCATTGGCAATCTGCAAACATTTGTTATCGTACAAATTCGGTGTCAAAAACAAGAATCAGACATTTAATATTTTAGCAAGAAATGCCCGACTATGAATTATGTGTGCAGTTGTCAATTCTATCTCCGGGCATTAATTACAATTTCTGTAGATTTGCTATCCTCTGTCTCCATTTTTAATCCTCTGTGATGACCATTTCTAAGCTTGATTATGGATTAATTACAAGTCAATCTCCATGAAGTTGCTGCTTTATTGGAACTGAAAGTTTCTTTAATGTGTATTTGGATTCGGGATTTGCGTCCGAGCTGGTAACATTTATATTGCTATAATTGAGATTTCAAAACTCTTTTACCAGTTCATCTGCGTTTTTGTTATCGTTGACATGTGCTGAATATTTAATGCATCTGAAAATTTAACCTCGTTTATCTGAATATTTATGCATCTGAATATTTAACCTCGTTGAGGCGAAAGAGGATCCGCTGGTGATCGGGCAGCTTGTACACAGGTTGCTTGTAGAGCAGCGTTTGAGTCACACAAGACAACGAGTCCTTTTAGTTCTTTAGAAATGAGAAGGGCATACACGTGAAGTGCCTCCGTTATTGCCAGGAGCTCACAAGTGAAGTCAGAGACCATGGCTCAAACGCCAGTTTTATCTTGATAAGTAACATCACCTGAGGTAATCAGAAATACACGAAAAAGTGCATTGTATGAGCATTATACGGATTAACCCTATGTGTAAGCGCATAGAAGGTCCTCCTTAGGATAATGTTGAGCGGTCCCGATCCGTTTCGCATCATTGATGTCAATCAATTTCCTTTAATTTCAAGTAGTGTGAGTCATATTTCAGAGTTCATAGGAAGCCTAGCATCAAATGCTGGCGCTTGAAAGGTAGAAAATTTATTTTCAAGGAGACGGGGAACTGCTCAGATAGTTTTGTCCAACTGCATAGGAGATGGCCTTCTCAATCCAAAGCAGCCGTTACATCGTTCAAAGACTTCTTTAGCGATGTGTTTTCACAAAACATTTCTTGCTTTGTTTGAAAATTTTATTCCATTATACAATCTTGTTTTCCAAGGCTTTTATGGCCATGTTACTAAATTATTTTTTTAAAGTTATTAATTTAAGACACATCACCGATAATGATTTTTGGAGCATTTGTCTGAACACTCTCTCGTTTCTCCAAGACAGTCCTGGAAGCATGAGTTCAAATGGAAGAAGCACATTTTATGATCCGCCTAATTAGTGAGGTGCTCTTTCGACACAGGTTTTGACAAAATTTATGAATCTTAATAGTGCATGTAAGGGGATTTGTACATATTTTTGGCATGATGTCTTCATTATAAATTTGCCTTCAAATGCAAAAGTTTGGTTTTTTTCAGATTTCCATGTTTCCAGTCTCAAGATACAGAGAGTAGTTCAGGCAATGAACTTGAGTTGTAATCTGTGCGTTCAATTCACGATCAGATTGACGGATTTCCGGAGAATTGTTTTAGATTCATGAATATTCCTGCTTGAGTTCCAGATCGCGATGACATATGCGGGGCAGTCCGATTTTGTATCTTCATCAGAATTAAGCTGAATACCCTTCATATATAACAGAAAGAAAACGGGGCTAAAAACAGATGCGTGCAGAACACCTGCAGGAATTTTCTTGCTTTAGGATAAGCGTCCTTTGCAGCATTGTTTCATTCTTTCCCTCAAGAAAGTATTTATCCAGATAAGGGCATT
The DNA here is from genome assembly GCF_044657685.1 of Stegodyphus dumicola. Lineage (NCBI taxonomy): Eukaryota > Metazoa > Arthropoda > Arachnida > Araneae > Eresidae > Stegodyphus > Stegodyphus dumicola. The sequence continues at coordinate 56,899,553 of NC_140770.1, read as the reverse complement.
TCCTTCAATACCGGAATGATGAATAATATCTATTACTTTGTGTCTATATATTTTTCCAGATGGAGAAACGTAAAAACAGCGATGAGCGATGACCTTTTTTGGTAATTGTTCTTGGAAATCATGGATGATAGATTAACTGAAATAGAATAACTAGACTTCCGTGTAATGTTGTTTTATATCAGCAGTCTGATAAAAGTTTATCTTCTTGTTTTATTGTGACAATCTCCATGATTTTGGGCACAATGGCAAAACTATTCCATGCCTTAGAGATGCTTCCTTATTTTCATGATGTGTGAAAGATGCTCAACAAATATTGTCTTGTTTTTTTACCAAGTCGTTTGAACTTTTCTCCAAAAATAAAATTATCTACTAGTGATTTAATTCCTTTAAGTGTTGAGAGCAATATCTAGCTTTTCTAAAGTAATGTTTTTAAGAAACAGCTCATCATCCTTGTGCCCTCTTGCCTGCAGGAGTAATTTTTGGCTGAGCCTTTTATCTTCTTATCTTCTTTCTGATAGTCAATTTTACCAACACTAGAGAAGTGCATTGCACGTCCATTTGCCTTTTAGAAATATCTCCTGTTGACCTAGCTGCATCAAGGATATTTTAAGATAAGGAACCAAATGAAGTGAATGAATTCTTACTTAATTTAGGTCTTTTCCGAAACCTAGGGTCTTTCTCTGAACCTAGGATCATACAAAGCGGCTCAGTTTTGTTGCTTACTGTCAAGCAGTTTTTTCTTCGTTTTTTTAATGCCTGTGGAAGACATTTTATATTTTCATACATGTTGTTCGCTTAAGTTAATCGGTTCAATCAGGAGTCTATATTCTGGTTCTTGCAGTAAGGAATACAACGTTGCTTCATTATTTCTTTTGGAATAAACCTCTTAGCTGCAGTGTTGGTATATTGTGTGAATATCCCCAGTTGTTTCTAAAATTCCAAAATCGTTTTCCTTGGGTAAGGATTTTCAGCATTAAAATTGAGAAGAGTAACAAGTTGATGATTGGCTATTGCATTATCAATGATCTTCCATGTACAGGTATTGAATATGTGATAATTCACGAAAGTGAGATTCATATGTAAGATTAGTGTTTCTTACATTGTTTTAAGGTAGCCAAATTTAGATCTGTCAATAAATCCACCATAAGCGTTGCTTCCGCATCCAAAGACTGCTTGCTCCGAGATGAAAGTTTAGCATTAAAATTGCCAACATAATAATAAAGTCCGATAAGGGGTCTGGTATGTTACAGAGCATTTCCTTATCGACACGTCAGTTGTCTAAGTGATAGACATTAATCAGTGTTAAGGAATGTCGTTGGAGGGTGTTTTCCATGCCTTTAATTTCTGTGTTTATTATGGATTAATTTGGATTTCTCTGGGTTTGACAAGGTTCTTTCTCAAACGGAAAGGAAATTTAGGTCTGCAAATAAATCCACCATATGCTTTCCTTCCTCATCCAGACACTGCGAACTCCGAGTTGAAAGTTCATTCAGTAAAACTAATCCGAACCAAAACCAATCGAGTAGCGCCCAAATCAGCGAACACCATCATAATTTAAATTCATATTTAATTGCATTACGTCCACGGACGTTCGAAAAACAGAATATTTCATTTATTTTAGGATTTCCACGGACGTTCGAAAAACAGAGGAATCTTTCGGTAGTCTGGGAGAATATTGCTATACCCTTATGAATGAATCCTGGCGTAGATATTGTTGGAGAGATGTGATATTCCGTTGTTTTCAGCATTTTGCTGGAAACTGCAGAACTTACTTTAAAGGCGTCGGAATTTCATGTCATGCGAAATATCTACTCTCGGCCTGACGATAGAAATGAGTTATTATTTTCTCATAGACTCATTACTGAAGTATCGTTGTTTTACAGTTGCTTGTAACGTATATTCGCGAAGGCAGTTTTCAAGATGGGTAGACTAATTGAAGTTAGTGGTCATTACAGGTACTTATTCTCATGGAAACAAACCAAAACCAATCGAGTAGTAATTCCCTTGATAATGTTTTGAAGGATTTTGAAACTTTCTAAACATGGAATAATTCTTATGAGTTTCATATCGAATTAAACAGTGCCATTGGTCATTTTAAACGCTTGCGCACTTTTTGACTAAGATGTTAGTGTGAGAGATGCAAACTTTATTATTTATATCAAACGTTCTTTGCAAATTTCGCGTAATCTTTTTCATATTAATCTTGGACAAAATAAGACACGGAATTATGGTTTAATGCTTATTGCTTCTATAAGGAGCTTTGGTGCTGTGTTTAGTATTTCGAAGCTCATCTGCGTTTTCGTTCAACTTGGTATTTCGGAAGAACTGAAGCAGTTACTGTAATGTCTATATTATTATAAAGATTATTAATCGTGTCAAAATTTCCAGGACTAACTAAGAGACAATTTGTATTGTAATCCGTAAACAGTGAATAACCACACAACATGTACCTGATCACAATTGAGGAAGAACTGCTGTTTACAGAATTTGCTGCATATTGAAGGATTAAAAAATTAAAATCCAAATGGAGAGAAGTATTTTAGAGCTTCGGTACCGATGACGACGTCTGTATTTAGAATCGTGTAGGTATATAACATAAAAGGATTATAATTTTAGATTTTGGAATTCCATGCAATATGTTTGAAATTTAGCACACCTGTTAACATACTTTATAAAGCGTGCATTCAAATATATCATTTATATCCGAGGCAGCTTGGCTTCCTGCTTTCATATTGATGCTATTAAAATAGCCAATTTTTCATTGGAAATTTGCCAATGCCTTTGATTTATTAGTTATTATTACAATTCATGTTTGTATTAAAAAAATACTACAGCGCCTAAGGCGACGTTTTCCTTTTTCCTACTGCAATAGTACAAGACTGAATTAAACTGTTCCAATAGGCTTAAATTATCTCTGCATTCGTTAGTGAATTGTAGCCATTTATCATGCCGGGTTCGGATAGTTTGTTTTCCAAAGAGGTAGATCTGATATTTTATTTCCTTTTATATCATCAGCTACTTGATATTTCAATTGAAGATTTTTTTGAAAAATTACTTTCATATTCATTTTATGTATAATTGTTAAAAAATTTCAGTTCATATCTAATTCAATGTCAGTGTGTCATGGAAAACTCGAGAAATAGGCAATAAACACTGTAATATTTTGGTGCGAGGAATCAGTTAGAATATAGAAACCAGTTTGTAGGTACGAATAGGAAATGTGATTATCTGCTTCACTGTGAAAGCAACACAAGAGAAGAAGAGACGCATCAAATAGATAGAGAAATCAGTAGAAAGTATTCCTTACTGGAAGAGTTATAGTACTAAGACAACATCTTAAACGAGTATCCTCTTAGCTAGAAGGCATGAGGCTAAAACTTCTTCTTTTGAGCCTTCTTTGAAAGACATAATCTCCTAACTTCATTTTTGAAGAATTGAAGAAATGAAAAGCCGCCAAGCTTTCATCTTTTTTACTCCTTATATATTTCAGGAAACATAGAAAAGCTTTTTTTCCCGCCTTTATAAGCAGGATCGTAAAGGAAATTAATTCTACGAAGATTTGACCGGTTTCATTTTTCCTCATCTGGACACTGTTTCAAAAGCAGTGAATATGAACCAATAATCTCCCGAATGTCAGACAGAAGTTACATAAGACGCATTTGGATGTCGGTTCATCTCTGATGCAATATAAATATCATGCGAATTTTTGAAGGCAACTTGCTGTGATACGCGTATTTAGGTAAAGCAGGATCTTCAGTCTGAAGATATAATTCCCATCACTTGAGTATGGATGTTCTCGAAGAGAAACTGGAGGTTTTCGCATGGTGGTAGATTTCTTCCACTTTCTTATGTTGAAATCTTGATTTCAATATGTTTGAAATTTAGCAAACCTGTTAATATACTTGTTGAAACGAGCATTGGATATATCATTTATGTACGACCAGCTTGGGTTTTGCTTTCATATTGATACTATTAAAAGCGCCTATCTTTCATTGGAAATTTCCTACCTTTGATTTATAAGATAGTTATTATTACATTTCATGGTTGTGTTATAGAAATACTCTAGCGCCTAAGGCGACGTTTTTTTTTCTACTGCAATTGTGGATTTCGAAAGTGATATGATGAAACAAAAATAGTACACGACTGACATAAACTGTTCTGATAGACTTAAATTATCAATGCATTTGTTGCGACATTGTCGCCATTTATCATGTAGGTTAGAGATAATTTCTTTTCCAAAGACATAGATGTGAGATTTGATTTCTTTTCATACCATCAGCTACTTAATATTTCAATTTTCCAATAACCGGTTTGGTGCTTTTTACAAATTACTTTCAGATTCATTTTATGTATAATTATTAAACATTTCAGTTCACATTCAATTCCCGAATGATGTCATAAAGGCACTATTTCATGAAAAATTCGAAAAGTTGGCATCAAATGTTGTATTGTGTTGGTGCCAGGAATCAGGATACCGAAAGGAGTTAATACAAATTAATAGGAAATATAACTATCTGCTTCACTGGCAAAGCAACACAAGAGAAGAACAGTCGTATCAAATGGATGCAGACATCAGTAGAAAGTATTCGTTACTGGAAGAGTTTTGTTATTAGAAGAACATCTTAAACGAGTATCCCTTTAGCTAGAGGGCAAGAGGCTAAAACTTTTTTCTTTAAGCCTTCTTTGAATGCCATACTCTCCTAACTTCAGTTTTTGAAGAATTTAAGAAATGAAAACAGGCTAGATTTCATCCTTTTTATTCCTTACATATTTCGGGAAATATGGAAAGGCTTTTTTTACTGACTTTATAAGCAGGATCTAAAGAAAAATTAATGACACGAAGAGTTGACCGGTTAAAAGCAGTGAACAGGTATTTATGAAGCAGTAAACTCTGGAATGTCAGACAAAAGTTACATATGAAGCATTTGAACGTTGGATTATCTTTGATTCAATATAAACATCATACAAATTTATGAAGGCACCTTCTAATCACGTTTTATGTTTTAAAATGCTGTGGTACGTGTATTTAGGTAAAGCAGGATTTGCAGTCTGGAGATATACCTCCCACCACTTGAGTATACGGAAGTTCTGGAAGAGAAACTGGAGGTTTTCCCATGCTGGTAGATTTCTCCCAATTACTTTGTATTTTTCTTTAACAATCTTTTTAATATGACACTATTAGAGGCTTCGTGTCGAATCTGAATATTTTGAATTGTACGTCTTATTTAGAGAGGCGAATAATGGCTTTTGCGACAGGTGTTCTGAGGCTCAACGAAATGGCATCCGCACGCATAATATTTCGTATTCCTTTATTGCACAATTCTGGAACAAATGTCAAATATTATTTTTGCAGTCTTTCCTGTGTGCGAGTGCCACAAAAATGTATCATTAACTATTCCGATTTTTTACACTCATATTTTTTATTAAATTAAGTTTTGGTGTATCTCTTAAGCCAAACATTTTTAATGACTTCCTCCGTTTTCTGTTGAAAATAGGAATACATAAATCGATGGCCTGATTTTTATATTTCTTGCATTTTATTTTTATTCAAATTTTACAATTAAAATTCGCTGATTTTACTCATGTTTATTGGCTTACAATTTTCCCAAACTATAAGCTCATATAAAGATAATTACTGAAAATTCTTTTGTGTAATATTTCTAAAATGTTTTTGGAAAATTATTCTATTCTGCAATTTCATTCCAGTTCTTTACATTTTACTGATATTTTTCAAATTTCTAGTACAAACCGAATTCAGTGGTTTTCATTTGCTCAGGTCGGTTTTGGCTGTCATATGCGCTTGTAAATTCCCTGGAGTTGTACGTAATCACGATACTTTCTTGTTAAAAAAATTCTATTTCATATTATCCTTATAGCCTTTGTATCATTTGAATTTGCTTCAATCTTTTTATAAATGTGTATTATTTATTCAACTGACCTGCCTTGTTCTGTTTTTCGTTTTGCTATTAGTTGGAATTGATATTGTTTTTAGTCAGCATGCAGGTCGATTTACACCTTTTGTTGAGTATATGTAATTGCTTAAGATAATGTTTTTTCCTATTGTTTGTACATTAGATAGGTTTAATTTTACTTTGTTCCTAAGGCTGTATTTTCTATATATTTCCTCATAGATTGATGGTCGTCGTGCTCTGTTCTTCCTGTTTATCGCCCTTGTTTCTGCTATAGAAAGCTACTATTGGAATTTCCCTTGTCCAACACTCTTTTTTCCATCGATTGTTATATAATTTTATTTCCTGTGTTCTCCTCCTGAAATGCTTATTGAAAGTTGTTGCCTTCTCAATTCCGCTTCTCCAACAGCCCCTTCAGAAACGCTTCTCAAACGTTGTTGTTTTCCTAAATCTACTCCTCCAATGCTTGTTGAATGTTTCTTCCATTAGAATTCCCCTCCTCCAACATCTCCTCTTCCGACGCTTGTTAAATGATGTTCTTTTCTGTGTTCTCCTCCTCCAATGCTTGTTTAATATGATTTCTTTTTGAATTCCCCTCCTCCAACACCTCCTTCTTCCTCCACCAATGATTGTTGATATTGTTGTATTTTCAATTCCCCTCCTCCAAATCTTGTCGATTGTCGTTATTTTGTAATTCCCTTCTTCCAACATGTTCTGAGATAAGGGGCCATCGCATCATCGCATTTTTACGTATCGTATCAGTAAAATAAAACAACAGATGAAAACTATGAAAAATAGACTAAAACCTCCAAACATAATCCAACCAGTATAAAATATCTCTATTGCTGTTTCCTTTATTGCAGGTTTCATAGCCAGCCTTCGAAGCCTTTCGGCTTTCGCACGAATCAAATGTTGCTCAAAATCCTTAAAAGTCGGGTAACGGTGAAAAAAGTCCTTGTAAGGAATATAGTCGTTCGGAAAACCGAGTTTCGGGAGGTCTTTTGCAAAAGCTTCATATTCGTTGATGGGAAATTTCCAAAAATAATTTGGGCGCTTTGTTGGGATTGTAGTTTTCACCTTCGAATGTGGAATGTTAGTGGTTATGGTATCTGATATTGAGCCTCTTTCAGTAGATTCGAAATTTGGAAATAACCTTGGAAATGACTTTATTCTTTGGATAGGTTCTGAAATAGTTAGAGGAGAGGAACCAGCAACAAAATGTAGATCTGGAATTCGTGTGAAAAGGTTTAAAACATATTTACTATATTATATATCTATATTATATTTATATTATATATTTATATTATATATCTAATTTATATATATATATACAAACTTAAGTAAATTTACTGATTAAGATAAAAATCTAACATACATCTTGCATCTATTGACGATAATATATTTAATAGTGAGCATTAAGTACAAATGTGAGTGTTTGAAGTCTGTCGTTTTAAAGCAAACCTTAGTGTTTCTGCGTTCGAAACGAATTTATTCATATGATGAAAGAGAGAACAGAACTTTCCATCGTTTTTCTATTACGATGGACTAAGAAATTTGCATTGGCATGAGCACAACGGATTAGAGACCCTCTTCCTCTTTAAAAGTTGGTACAAATTAATGATTGCGAATTTCAAATCTGAAATACTTAGCTTTTTATAAGTCACTATATCCAAATTTGTTAATTTTTTTGCATGCATTGTTGAATATTCGGTCAGGCAAGAGTGTCGGACCAAAAAGCCTGCAACTTTTGATTGCTGTTCCTTATCATCTGGTTGTATTTACTGATCTGTTGTCATTAGATGTCATCTCTAAATACTAGACACATTCTGGACAGAAATAAAATAAAGGACAGCTTTGTATCTCGCGTTCTACTACTCTGATTGACAAATTTATTTTGCGTTTTTCATGTCTCCAATGCACGACTTACGATATTTATTAGATTTATATGTAGTATTATTTTAATAGAGGTATTGCGGCACATAATCCGACTTTTTCAAGAATTTCTCATCTATTCTTTTTCATATTTTCAATCAACAATTCAAATTATGCCTAAATATTACTTTTTCTAAACTTTGGTGAAAACCTTACCGCGTAGCTTATAAATTTCGTTTGGCGCGAATTATTGTTTTTAGTTTGCGCCAAGAATAATTAGTTTGGGGAAATTCTTAATTTGTGGTAAGCAATTTTGCTGTCCATCTCCTTATGCACAAGCTGAAAAAATGGGCCATAGTTGATTGATTCAAATAATTTTAACAAAGGCCGTAAACCACATTTGGCGTTAACAGTGTTTATAATAAACACACCAAAGTTCGAAACGTGGCTTTATATAAATATACGTACAGCCTGGGAAATTTTGAATAAAAGACAGTAATGTTTTGTGGGTATACCTAGAAATGCATATATTTCAAATTATGGAGTATATTATTGGAAAATGTTTTCAAAATCTTATAACACTTATTAAAAAATACAAATTTAAAAAATAAATCAGAAAATACCTGTGAATTTTATTTGGCTCGAACTTAAGTTTTGAACTGAAAAAGAAGAAGATTAAAGAAGGATTAAAGGGAGTTTAATAAAAAAAGAGATATTGATGAATATATGCCAAATACAATTAACATTGAGGAGCTAAATTTTGAGAGTTACTGTTTAAAACTACTGGTATGTTTATTACAAAACTGGTCACTTTGGCGAAACTTGAATCTTAGACGAGAATAGTTTTGTTTTCTTATGATTCAGTATCATTTTAGATGCTGAATTTTCGGCGCTTGCCGTAAGAAATCTGTATTTCACACCATTTTGATTTGAGAAAATGTCATTTTTATTAAGTATGTGATCTGAAACATAAATATCTGAATATTTAATTTTATTACACCACTTACATTAAATTCTTTCTAAATTTATTTTCTTAACTGAAAGTGGATAAAATAAATAATGCATTAATATTGACACAATTTCTAAACTAAGTCAGGTTAGTTTACGTTTAGACGATACAACACATCAGACTATTTCCCAAAGGATTGGGAAGTTTTCGTGGAGCACTTTTAAAGGGAAACTAGCTTGCATTTTTGTTACATATGCCGAAAATCACAATAATCAACCATGCAACAAACTCCCCTGCTAAACATGCCCCGTAGAAACCCATAAAAGTTTTCTACGGGCAATTGGCCTACGGGTACCCATACAGCTCTGCGGGTACCCGTAGACAAATCCCCGTAAAAACTCGATTGGACTCGACTTTGTTGCAAGATATTAGAAAATTCTTTTCTAAAGATGATAGAAACAGATACCGATCTTTCTCTAGCAGAACATTTAAAAAATGTCAGATAGTTAAAGTGTATTATCAGTATCTCCGTAGATCGTTTGTAGTGAATCAGAATATGAAAGGAAAGTCGGTTATTAAAAACTTAATGAAAATTCCGATTTTTTTTCATGCTATATATTAATTTTATATATTGCATGAAAAAAAATCGCTTTCGCTTCATGAAAAACGCAAGCTAAACCAAAGTATATATTGAACTGTACTTTTTTTCGTGCAAAATGTACTTTATCAAAAATTTACTTGTTCTTTTTAAAATAAAATTAAAGAATCGGAGGGAAAAGGAGAAAGTTAATCCCACGTTTTTTCAGCCCAATTTTTAATTTTTCGCGTATCTACTGTTATGTCCCCGATTGTAATGTGAAACTCACACTGCCTTCTTTAACCTTACGCGTAGAGGCTGAATTGTTTAGAGCTGCATCTATTCATGCGATACGTATGGCTCCCGTTCACATAGTCTGAGTGCTGGTTTGTCTTCTTTACTCCTCATGTGTTACTCGGAGCGCCTTCGTTTCAATGTCAGCCTCTGACCCTGAATTTACAATATATACAATTTTTAGCATGCATTGCCCCCGGATTATTTATATTCGCAAGAATTTCAGATATTGCTAGTGGAAATTCTAAATCATACAAATTTTGTAATATCACATCGTTTTATTCGGTTATGTCACACGTATATCCGAGGCAGTTTCCCTTAGAAAGTCTTCCACGAAGCTATCTCTTACCATAGGCAGATGGCATTCGAGTGCCTAGCCATTAAATAAACTAAACCTGTGAAAGTAGAAGAAATACATTTGCCCATTCATTTCGAAACAATTTGTACTACTTCATATCTCATACGTATGTGAAAACATTCTTTACGGTACTGTTCTAACCATAACAGCGATTTATTCGCAATATATTCTTTTAGATGCAAACAAACGTAAGTACTTCGGTGTTACAGGAAGAATAATCACTAAGAAAACAAAAACTTTAATATAAATACATTAAGTAAATATTTATATTAATTACATTAATATATAAATTTTTATTATTTGAACAAATTCATAAATTGGTTGAAATTTATTAATCGTGTATGATATTTAACAGTAAAGTTTAATCATATTTGATAATGGAAAAAGAATACGATATTAAGTGAATTTAATTAAATGTGAGACGATTTTTATTCAACACTTTAACAATTCTTGATACTCGCAAGCTCAAACAGAGATTTCAGTTTTTGAATGAAAGCAACGAAACTTCTTCTTTAAACCACTTAAATGACTCCTTTAAGATATAAAAATTGTTATCAAGTATGACGTCATTTATTTAGTGCAAGAAATAAGCATGTTTTAAACAAAAAATATTAATTAAACTTTATTTAACTCAACGTATTCTTCTCAGGTATCCAATGTTATCATTCAAACAGATACTCTTTTGAAACAGTATCGCAGAATTAGGTTTCGGTAAAACAATTATTTAAAATCATTTATTTTGTATAGTTCCCTTAAAATTGCGTTTGAGTTTTCTTATTATTAATTTAAATACATAAAATTACTTATTAATGCAAAATTTCAAAATACTAAAATATATTATGAAAAAATGCATTAAATTCAAAAAAACTTCTAATTTTCAAAATAAGTGAGCACTAATAACAAAATTAAGCCCATAGACTGATCTTTATTTGAATATGCAAGTGTAGAAAATAGTGTTTTAGAGTAACTGAGTTTCATAAAATTATTCCTGAATGAAGACTTACCAGAGATACTCTTCGCAGCGCTAAAAGGTACGGTAAGAAATACACTCCCTAGAAAATACATGATGATAAATGGGTGTGATGAATGCATATTCAAACGCATCTTAAGATGGTAATTCGCAATATAATCAAAACTTCACACGTTTTTCAAATACGTATAAAATCGCACGAAAGTCTCTAAGCAAGAAATTCACAAGAAAATCTCAAAGCAAGAAATTCGCAAGAAAATTCTCAAATAAGAGAAATGAAAGTGTTTGTTGACTTATTTGTTGTTGAACTGACGCAAATTGTTGCAAATAGCTAAATTTTACACATTCTTTGCAAATTGTTGGAGTCAAAAGAACACACTGTTGTGAAAACAGTCTACGACAGTGAATTCTCAAGTCTCCTTCCAAATTTTCTACTTTTATCAAAATCGTTTTCCCTTTATTTTAAAAAAACAGTCATGACGAGAATAGTTTTGTTTTCTTATGATTCAGTATCATTTTAGATGCTGAATTTTCGGCGCTTTCCGTAAGAAATCTGTATTGCACACCAGTTTGATTTGAGAAAATGTCATTTTTATTAAAAAAATTGCTTGAGGAGTATAAGGAAATTTTTGACGGTAAACTAGGTGAAATTAACAATCACGAAGTAAAACTAAATTTGAAACCTAATACTCAACCAATATTTTGTAGGTCACGACCGGTACCTTTCGCATTAAAAAATAGTGTTGAATCAGAATTTGATCGGCTTAAGAAAGAAGGTATCATTGAGAGGGTTGAGACTTCAGAATGGGCATCGCCTTTTGTGCCAATTGTTAAATCTGATGGTTCCATTAGGCTTTGTGCTGATTATTCTGTGACTCTGAATCCTAATTTGGAAGTGCCACAGCATCCATTACCAAAACAGACTAGTTCACGGCACAAACATTTATTTCTGACTAACTCATAAGACAGCAGCGATGCGCTATTTACGCAGTTACATTACATTCTACTCTACTCTCGTTCACAGAGGTTCTTGGGTATAAGAGTACTGATACTCTCGAAATCAGATGCTACATCCCTCCCCACTTATTTAGAGATTTAATCTCTGAGAAGCTTTGCGGATGCGCGAAGATCGTCTAAGTCCTGGCTGAGGTTGCTGCAACTCTTTATCAGGATCCACTGGAATGACGGGCTCAGTTTTCCTTGGAACTGACGATGTTTCAAGTCCGGCTGAAGTTTGCACAGCTTCACTTCCTTGTTCACACCAAAACTCGAAGAAATATTTTCATGCCTTAATGGAGGTAAAAATTTTTCGAAACTTGATTTCAGTCATGCTTATCTGCAAATGAAGGTGCATCCGGAGAGTCAACGGTTATTAACAATAAACACGCATAAGGGGTTGTATATTTGTAAACGCTTAATGTATGGATTAAATGCTGCCCCAGCTATTTGGCAGCGCTATGTTGAGGGATTATTTCAGGGCATCGAAGGAATTAAAATTTTTATGGATTATGCTCGAGTGACAGGACCGGATGATCAGTCTCATTTAAAAGCACTGGAAATATTTTTCAAAAAATGCAAGAAGCACGGCCTAAAATTAAACTTAACTAAAAGTAAATGTTTTCAAATTGAGATTAAATTTTTAGGGCATAAAATTGATGCTGGTGGATTGCATAAAACGGATGAAAAGATTTCGGCAATTGCTAATGTCCCTACGCCGAAAGGCGTCCAAGACATCAAAAAGCTTTTTGGGATTAGTGAATTTTTATGCCAAATTTTGCCCTAATCTGGCAACTTTGGCACATCCATTAAATAATTTAACAAAAAAGATGTTAAATGGAGTTGGTCAAAAAACTGCCAAATCGCTTTTGAAAAAATAAAAAAGGAAATTTGTTCAGACAGAATTTTAATGCATTACGATCCCACATTACTGTTAATGCTAGCTACTGATGCATCTCCGGTAGGTCTTGGGGCAGTGCTCTTGCATGTTTTGTCTGATGGAACAAAAAGGCCTATAGCTTTCGCATCGAGGACACTGACTAACACGGAGCAGAAATACGCCCAAATCGATAAAGAAGCACTGTCAATTGTTTGGGCTGTCAAAAAGTTTTATCTATATTTAAAGGGAAGACGCTTTTCTCTGGTGACATATCATAAACCTTTAGTGGCTATTTTCAAATCGAAAAGAGGACTTCCTATCCTCACAGCCACCCGACTCTTACATTATGCACTGATATTGCAAGCATATCAATTTGATATTGTGTATCGAAATACCAAGGAACAGGGTAATGCTGACTGCCTGTCGCGCCTACCTCTTAAGTCCGAAGATTAAGCATTAAGGATGATGTTGAAATATTCCAACTCTCCCAAATTGAAACTCTTCCGGTAACAGCTAGGGAGATAGCTCGGGAAACCCGAGCTGATGAAGAATTAATTAGTCTTTATATGAAATTAAAATCTGGAGAAAGTTTGGAAGGTAGGGAAGCCGAGTACACCTTACAAGATGACTGTATAATGAGTGGTCAGAGAGTAGTTGTTCCGAAAAAACTTCGAGTTAAAATTCTCGAAGAGTTACACCAAGGAAATTTAGGAATCGTTAAAATGAAGGCAATCGCCAGATCCTACGTCTTTTGGAAGGGAATTGATCATGATATTGAAGAAGTTTCTAGGAACTGTGTCGATTATATTAAGTTCAAATCAGATCCAGTAAGGGCAAGGGTCCATCACTGGGAATATCCAAGTGCGCCTTGGGAACGCATTCACGTAGATTTTGCAGGCCCTATTTTTGAACGAATGTTTTTGATTATCGTTGACGCACATTCTAAATGGTTAGAAGTGTATACCTTAAAATCAGCAAATTCCTTTCAGACAATTGAATGTTTGAGAGACTGTTTTGCAAGATACGGACTGCCTTCAGTAGTAGTGAGTGACAATGGTCCTCAGTTCACATCGGCGGAATTTGAAACTTTTATAAGGAATAATGGAATTAAACACAAAACGTGTGCTCCATTTAAACCGGCAGTAACGGGCAAGCAGAGCGGTACTTTTACATACTAGTTAAACAAGCATTACGTGCAATGCAAGGTTATCCAGGAAATATTAAGCAAAAACTTGCCATATTCCTCATGAATTATAGAAAGGCACCGAACATGACAACTTTGTTAAGTCCAGCAATGTTATTCTTAAAAAGAGAAATTAGAACTCGAATTGATTTAGTTGTTCCAAATCTCAAACGAAGAGTGGAAGAACGCATCCGAAGGAATACTTACGATTTCAAAGACAAAATTTTGAAATCGGAGAAAAGGTTGCCATTCGGGATTATAGATCGGCAAATTCTCGATAGAAAATTGGCAGAGTGACAAATAAGGATGGAGCGCTGCATTATACCATTGACGTTCAAGGAACTTTACTGCGCCGGCACGTCGATCAGATCAGATCGGTAGGGAGCGAGGTTCCGTCTGCACTGATAATCTATGAACCTCGTATGGCTGCTACTTCAGATGGAAACGTGAAGCCACAGGCTCGGGAGAAGGACACTGAACAAGGAAGTGAAGCTGTGCAAACTTCAGCCGGACTTGAAACATCGTCAGTTCCAAGGAAAACTGAGCCCGTCATTCCAGTGGATCCTGATAAAGAGTTGCAGCAACCTCAGCCAGGACTTAGACGATCTTCGCGCATCCGCAAAGCTTCTCAGAGATTAAATCTCTAAATAAGTGGGGTGGGATGTAGCATCTGATTTCGAAAGTATCAGTGCTCTTATACCCAAGAACCTCTGTGAACGAGAGTAGAGTAGAATGTAACTGCGTAAATAGCGCATCGCTGCTGTCTTATGAGTTAGTTAGAAATAAATGTTTGTGCCGTGAACTAGTCTGTTTTGGTTGCGTCATGCACTTCAATGAAACCACACCGCTAGACACATCTATCGAATCTATTTGTATAAACAAATTGTTGAATTTTTCTTTGATGAGCTTAGCTTCTTATTTTCTCCCGCCCTACTCTGCCACTCAATACCTAACCGAATATACTTCCATACAGTACTAAACATTCAGTCAAACGATGCGTTTTCTCAGTTGAAATATGGCTCGATTAATTATTCCCAATTAAAATCAGCACCTCAGCTACGTCACTACCGCCACTGTCAGATATTCTTCCTTACGTAACTTATGACCTCTCTAGTTGGCCTCACTATCGTATTGAAACATATGGTGTTAATTTCGAGTGCTTCGATAGTCAGAGTAAACCTACTTGAATTTTTTGGATACTTGAATGCGGATATGATTACCCAGCAGTACTTCCTGTAACCAAGAGTTAATCCACAGTGAGCCTCTTGTTGAGGGGTTGCATGAATGGGTCCCAAGGAAGAGAAGGAAAAGCATTCAGAAATATTACTTTAAGTCCCACAAGAATGACTTGGGGAAGGAATGATCGTCTCTCAGCTCCAGCAGGTATGTATGTAAATGAAAAAAAGTGCCCCTTTAGGCATAATATAAAATCTGAAAGATTTCAGAATTTTTTAAAATTTTCAGGCGTTGAATAATAGCGGGATAAATATAATTGATTAATTGTTATTTCTTGTTTGCATGTTTGGGATTGACAGACTTATATAATAGCGCCGTCTCATCCGCGTGGCAGGTGAGAATTTCATTTACATTTTTCGGCATGTTATAGAGATAAATATTGAAGATTAAGTGCGTAAGAATGCTGCCATAAAAGCACAATTTCACCACCTAGAGATTTCACCTTGAATACGGACTTGAAAACTTTTGCTGCGACGATAATTTGCGTTGAGAATGATGATTTCGGGTGGGAAATTTAAAGCAGTCATTTTGAGAAAGGGGTCATAATGCCAAACCTTATCAAAAGCTTTCTCGATATCAATTTTCCAACAACTGTTTCTTTTTTATTAAAAGCATGGCTTATAAATTCTACAACGAGGTTCTGTTGAGTGGTTGAGAAGGCTTTCCGGAAACCAAATTGATAATCGGGATGATGTTACTTTTAGTTAGGAACATTTGCATGCGTTTAATAATTACTCTTTCGAAGATCTTAGCAATAGCAGGAAGTAAACTAATAGGATGATATAGTTTTTCTGTCTTTTCTTCATCTTTACCCGGTGTTTTAATTGCCGTAATTAAGGCATGTTTCCATGTTGATGGGAAAATACATTGTCTAAGGCAAGCATTAATGATATTTGTGATAATAACTATTAATGATATTTGTGATAAGAACAGAATCTTATCATAGCCTGAGGCTTTCTGGGATTTAAGGCTTGAATGATATCTTTAACTTCTTTGGGAGGAGTGAGATTGTTAGTAGCAGGCACTAAGGTAAAAGTTTACTGCTGACAGTCGTAATTTTGTCAGTAAACAGTTTATCATGTCTTATGAAGAGGAAAGTACCGCTTACAATTCCAATTATGTTGTTGGTTCCTTCAATAAAGATTTTGAATATGGCTCTGATGAACCAGATGGAGAATTTCATGGTTCCGATTCTGAGGACCAAAAGCCAAGAATTTTGCTAATGGGACTTCGCAGGTAGTGTTGTTTGATTTGCATCTTGTTAAAAAGTTTTTTATATTCTCCAGGTATTATGATTATGCGTTATTGTGCCAAATTTATATATATTATTAAATTATTCTGTGTTAATACCTGTTTAGTGTATTTATTTACTGTTAAATATATTTAAAAATTTGGTGCATTATCATTATAATTTAATTAAAGTTAAAATTTTTATTATAAAAAAGGGTAAATAGAATATATAAAAGACATTTTTTCACTTTAATTTTTGCTTTCTTGTACAAAGTAAAAAGGAAGTATTGTAATCGTGAAAAGTTTCAGGCAGCATTTTTGAACGAAATATCCATTTTGACTGCTATCGAATGCAATTTAACGATGTTTTTACATGACATCTGTATGTAAGGACAGAATAAAAGACTCTTTTCCTAAAAAAAAAAAAAAAAAAAAAAAAAAAGTTGCTTTAAAATGAATTCTGAAGAAAATTTTTTCGTGGCGTCTGTACGTATGTCGCAGAACTCAAAAACGAGTAGCCTCAGAATGTTGAAATTTTATATATAGGACTACTATAACATGTAGATCTGTACCTTGTATTTTGGTTGCAATCAGCCGCACCGAACATATATATAAATAAATAAATACTTTATTGGAACTAATTTTGGTTTTGACTTTTACCCTTGCCTGCATGAATGACGAAACACGAATTGAATGATTGGAGAGTTAGGTTTGGAGGCAACTTCCCCTTGATAAGTCTGTCTCCTGCCTACTCAACGGTCATTCCCATATGCATTTTTTTAACAAAAATTGTTTAATTTAATTTTAATTTATTAAATTAGTAAATTTATTTTCATGGATTGATTTTGTTTTGCACTTGATTTGCTGATGCTTCTGAATTTAAATGATATTGTAGATTAGTTCGAGAATTAAATCTTTTACATGTTTGCACATTTTTTTAAAAAATTATTTTGGCTTTTTTCCTTTTTTTAGAATTTATATTTGCTTTTTTACTTTTATACGTATTTGTTAAAAATTAAATTTAAATTTGTTTAAATTTAAATAAATAAATAAATATATATATATATATATACACACTCTGTTACCCAGCTCAGTTTCTTTACTCTTATATGTTTGTAAATTGTGCATTTTTTGCTTTAAAAATGAATTATGTTCCTATCTTCCGGTTAAGGTTTTAATACCTTTAGTAAATCTACATGCAATATTTTTAGAGTTAATGAACAATTTAAAAAGTTGTTTAAGTGTGGGTAAGACTAATTATTTTTGCGATGGCGGCCATCTTTATTTACATTTGAAACTTGGCAGAATAACGGATTTGTTGTCAATCTAGAGTAACTAAGCTTCGCAACAACAAAGATAACACCTTCTTTTATTATTGTGAATTAAATCATGCTTAATCCATTCTGGAATTTATGCGAGGAAATAAGTGTTAGTAGCAGTATGATAATTTCGGATTAAGTCATGAGTAATAACATTTATATCATTTGGATTGTATATATTATTATTGTAGCGTTTTTTTTCTGACACCAGTTGTTACGTAATTTTCTTCCTTCACGTTCGTACGAAGTTTGTGTAGATTGAGTGAATAACGACGACAGCAATTGATGGAATATCGAAACACACTTTATTAGCCGATATTAATCAGGACAGCTCCAAAATCTTGTTTACAGTCGTCGAACTGTTATAAACACGCTGGCACGATCAGCGACACAGCTTTCAGGTTATCAAGCTATCACGGTGGAGACAGCTTCACTGCAAAGCACCAGAGTACAGCTCCCGACTCTGCTTGGTCGTTCTCGGAACTCCACGTACTCTCGAAACTCTCCACGCACTCGACGACACACAGAGCACAGCTCCCGACTCTTCGGTTCAGTCGTTCCCGGAGGTCAACACACTCTTTCGACGATGCACTAACTGCGATATACGAAGAGACTCTTTCCATGCACTCGACGACCCATTCGGCACTCGCTGCTGAGCTGTCAACTCGATCGACTCAGCACAGACTGACTCGCTAGACGAGACACCAACTCAATGACTGACGATCATCTCGCTAGCTGAGACACATCGACTCGCCCTCGACGAGGCAGTCACTCACACTAACTGAATGCTGACCAGCAGGGTTTACATGGCTTTCGGCTTGTGTTCGAGAACATTCTGGGCTAAACCAGTAAGAATTCGTTCCAGAAGGTTCTCCATCCGTCCATGGTATATCGGCAATTTTGTCGCCAAATGGGCGATTTCTTGCCAAATGTGACACACTGCCTCCCCCTGCCATTTTATGGCAACCCTAAATCTTCTTTGCGGGGAAGCTATCTCACAGCGCCTGTACATTTCGTAACATTATCTTGAAATTGCTCTTGATATGTGTCGGCAAAAGTGTTTGCGATATCCTTCGGATGAAAAATTTTTGTTTTATTTTTGAAGATCAGACTAACGGTGTTAAGTGACTTTCCATATAGAGTGGTCGGTATGAATCAAATTTGACTCAAAATTATGTTTATTTTATCAGTTTTATTGAATGAAATTTTTTACAGCCTGTTTCAGATCTGTTTGCATGGTTGTAAATTTCTCTGTCTCATGCATTTTTCGTTCTTTGAGCAGTCTTCCTGGGTCTGTTTTTGGTCTGAATTTTTTGAATGATATGCATAGAGGGTGAATTTATCTTTATTGTTCTCAAATTTGGGATTAATGTTTGCAGTTTCAATCTTAAGAGTCATTGAGTTTATAGACAAGTTAATTTCCACCTTATTAATGAAGCTTTAGCAATGATGAAGTACTTAATGTGATGTGTGAAGTCGTTCCAGTTTATGTGACACTCAGTAGGCAGCGAAAAATGTCGAAGTCCATGAAGAGTGAAACGAATGGGAAGATGATGAGAGACTAAGTCGTTATGAACATATACATAGGGAGCTTGTTGAAGATTTGCAGTAATAACAATATCTAGTACATCCGGCATATTTTGCGGACAAGCCGAGTAGTATGTAGGCTCGCTAGGAGCAAAAATATTAATGTTATTAGCAGCCATTTAGGAGTTTAATATGATTCTGTCTGTGTTTTTGTGATGAGAATTCCAATTCTTGTGCTTGTAATTCAGATCACCTGCAATAATAGTTAGGTATCCAAGATTAATGAAGTAGTCCAAGTCCTGTTATTCAGTTGCTTGTTATGCGGTTTATATACAGAAATAAACAAATACTCACGGTCACTTCTGAAGAATAAACGTGCGCATGCCTCTAGGCTTTACAGAATGGGAAGCGGGAATCTTGTATTTTTAATAGTGCATTTTATAACAATCGCAATCCCTCCTCCTCGGTTGTGCAGTCTATCCGTCCTGTGCACATCGTAGTTTGCAGTTTGGAAACAATCAGTAGGTCGGATATGCGTTTCATTTAGCATGAAAATATCCAAGTTGTGTTTTGAAATATAATGTTTGATTAGAATTTGTTTTTAAACTCTTGCAATTAAAAACTGAGAATTTAGCATAATTTATATGCTGTATGTTCTACCTGTTATTTAAAGTTGGTGTATTAAACATGATCATGTGATGCGAGTAATTCCACCGCTTCAAGAGCGAATTGCAATTTGTCACTGTAGGACTGGATTTTTTTTTAAAGTTTTCATATAGATCTCTAAATTCGGCGAAGTCGCCTGTGTTTTGGGTGGGTTCTTCTATTCTCTCTTTTTTTTCCTTCAAAAAGGGATTTCATTAATTCTGTATCTGTTTTGATAGTGGAGACTGCGGTGACAAATGATTTGTCGGCTGAGAGTCGTGACTGGTTGGTACAGCGGGCGGATTGAGCTTTCATTTTCTATGGCGCTAGGTATGATTTGGACTTCGTTGTTAATTTTAGTGCCATTCTTTTTATTCCCTGGCCGTTTCAAACATTTTTGCCAACACAGAGGATATAGAGGTACATCTTTCTTCCCTTTGATGGGGCATATGCAAGATTTGTGGTCTGTTAGGCATCAGATGCATCTTGGTTCATTATGGCAAGTACGTTGTGTGTGGCCATTACGGCAAGTATGTTGTGTGTGCCCTGACAGTTGAAACACTGTGTTGGCCCACGCCTACTCTTATTAGAAATAAATGTTACCTTCATATCTAATATGTAATGGATGTCATAATTTTTTTTTTGCCTCCAGCCGTACGTGGTGTTTTTATTTTACTATGGGAATTTTCATCTCTTCCAATTCAAATTTAATTTCACAGGCTGATATGTCAACATAATTTAATTACTGTATATGAGCATTTGTCATACTTTAATAAGAAAGTGTGGAAAGGGATTTTCTCGCCTTCGAACTTATTTTGAACCTTGCAATAATCATGTATATTAAAAAGCTCAACCTTTAAATTTTCTCCCTCAACTTTTTCAATTCCTAATCCTTCTTTGATTTCCTTTCTTAATTGCGACTGATTTATATTTGATTTCGTAATGACAAGCGAGGGTATTTTTCCTGCATATTTTCATGTTTTGTGAAAACCATTTTCTTCCTCCATTTCGGTAGCTTCTTTGTCGTTTAAGTTTGACTTCTGATGGCAAAGCGCTGAACTCGGCTTGATTTTCAAATCCTGGCTTTGGTTTTCGAGGTTAAACTCTCCGCTACATTTTCTTTTTCTGTTTGGTGTTTTCCTATTTTCGTTTGTGGTCTGCCCTGGAAAGTCGGTGCTTGGTAAGTTCATTGCAGTAGGCAAATCTGTATTATTGATCGGTGTCTTAAAGAATTGGCTAATACAAGCTTATTGCTATTCTAAGATTTCCGCAAGCACGGTATCTTCGTCTTAGCCCAGACGGGCTATTAGTTTCAAAACAGGATTTTGCGTTGAATCACTTTTTAAATCATTGCCACCAAATATTATCGCCCTGTATTATACTTAAAGAAATTAAGTAATGAAGAACTTACATGAATGTATGCATGCTTTTCGCATTGTCAAAAACAATGGTACCTAGAGCCATCAAATTTTGGATAACTTAGTCTTCCACCCGAAGTTAATTTGTTTTATTGTGCATTTCATGAATTTTTCATTAACAAACTCAGCGATTTCAAAACGAGCAGTGGCAACACTGTATGAAAAAAAAAAAAAAAATTATCTCCAGTGTGCGAGACTGCCTGTCGGAAATTCTAAAGATACGCTGTTTTTAAATATTTTTAGCCCCAATAATCTCGATATGTTTATGTAAATGAGAAAACGCTCTTTGGGAAAGAATGTTGGTATAAAAACATTCTAGTGAGAATTTAAGTGCTTTTGATATGCTCCACGAGTGTTACTTGCCCTGAAGTGAATGCGTAGCTGGCATGACAAAAGAAAACGAAAATTAATAGCCTTGGTAAATGGCATAGTTGAAAGTGAAAACACCTGTTGTCAACATCTACTCACTACACGAAGAGCCACGAGCAAGGTGTCTGTACCCTTCAAGCTCTCACTGAGAACTCAAATCGAACCAGAATATTTTGCGAATATCGCGCAAAGCATGATGTGTCCGGCTCAATGACAATAATGCCATAAAGTTGCATAACAGTGTGTAGAGGCAAAAGAATCATAAAATAATCGGACATCGCAAAATAAAAGAAGGGCTGGAGTGTGCGTGAAGCAAGCAAGTCAGTAAGTGTAGTTAAAATTAACTGGCAGTAGTTTAAGGAAATTAACATTCAAAAAAAAAATAATATACAAGTGCAACGAAATGCAAAACAAATACAGCAACAGAAATGATAAGAAAATGCATTACAAGCTAGGTAGATGAACAATCATCCTTTCTGTGATGTGCAGCAAATGGTCTAAGATTATAGTCTTCCTCAAGTATTTTATAACTGACGAGATTAAAGGAATTTAAATATTCACATCCAAGTGCTTTGTCGTAAAATTTTGTGTCTTTATATTGAATTAGATTTCAATAACGTCAAGTCTGAGGTCTTAATTGAAGTGTTAGATTTCTGACATAATAACGAGCATTAGTAATAATGTGTGCTATAAATAGACGACACAAACTCAAAGTTGCTTTAAAGTTTTCATTTGCATTCTTTTTTTGCTCACAAAAAACACACCGTTTCTTGTTAAAATTAATTCATTCCAGCGATTTTCTAGGTCCAGTTAGCAAGACTTCTATGACAGGCCATTTCGTTACTCTTTCACACAAAGCAAATTTATTCTTTGGCAAATTATCAGTGATTTCATTTTTTTTTTTTTTTTGTTCCCATATGGAGTTTTCATCAGTATCAAACATCCTTGCTGCAGCACAATTTCTATTTTCTCTCGCAAACTGAATGACTTTGCACTTGAAACCAGCATTGTCTTTGTTTTGTTTGCCAGGGGACCATTAGAACATTTGTTCGAAAGCCCAGGAAAAATCTACAAATGAATGACTTCAAATGATTAGTGTATTGCACATCTATCTTTCAGGTTTCTTCATTAAAAAACGGGTGCATGTTATACATCAGAATATACAGTATATAAAAGGACATTAAACTCGAGCCATCAGCTTCTATACTGTAATGAAATTTACAATTTCTTATTCAAATTTGTTATTTGAAGATCTTAGAAATTAATCACTTATTTCAAATCATCTGTTGCATAAATTCAAAAGATAATAAATTTTGCCTATACTGTTAAACAAAATTATGTGATACTATATAATGAACATAAGTATGCTACAGTAAATTTGTGTTGAAAAAGATGTTATAAATGTGATCAAATTATGCACAGATAGTATGGTGTATGCAGACTGGTTGTGATATTTAAGCTAATGGGTATGAATATCATTAGTTAGCTGAGAAGAAATATGTATGGAATTGTCAAGTAAATACAATTTGATACTCGTGTACATGAAATCAAAGTTCAAGCCAGTTTGGCTGGATGACAGGGAAAAAAAAAAAAAGTTTCTCAATTATAACTTGATTGAAAGCATTAAGGTACCAGCATTTTGTTAGCCATAACAATCAACGATATGCAAGTAATAAAAGAAAAATTCTAATCTGGAGCAAGAAATCATTTAAATTTCAGTTTTTATATAGAAATTTGAAATTATTTAAAATCATACAGCTGTTAATAATGAAGTATAGTTTGATTTCATGATCTTTAATCCACAAAGTCTATTTTTTTTACAGTTCTTATATAAATCCTCATCAAGAATTGATGCTTTGGAAATGCTCATAAAATGATCCATTTTGATTTATATAAAAATGACTCGACTTAATTACATTTGCAATTAGTAAGGCCAACTGAGAATCATGTTGATGATTTCAAACTTGTGAATGCAGTCGAGGAAAATCTTAAACCACTTGCACTAAAAAGACGTGCCACGCATGTCGAAATGCCTTTGTCTCAAACCACAAACGATGTGAACACCACGTCGATAGGCATTTATCGCAAAAATTATAATAACGTGGTGCACACATCGCCTAACAACGAGATTATTTATTTCTCGAGTTACAGCTCTGGATTACACTCGCAGACGCAGAGCGGCGTAAATGAGACACTTTACCGCTTGTTATATTGTAGCGCACAGCACCGCAGCCGTGAAAGTTTAGTCATAGCGCAAGTGGTTAAAAAGAAAATTCATTTGGGAAACAATTTTGCATGTTTTTTGTGCAATTTGGATTTTTCTTTACAAGTTAATAAATCTGGTTACAAAAAGACTTTTTTTTTTTTTTTTTTTTTTTTTTGAAGTCCCAGCTATTAAATTCTCTCTTGAACATGAAACTTATTATGTAGAGTCATTAGGTTTTTTGATGCAGAAGACATGAAAAATGTGCAATACCCTCACCACGACTTTAACCATAGAGTTCTCGAATATGTGTAGAGCGTGCTTCCATTGCACCACAAAGGCATGTGGAAAGGAGGGAGAAAACACATTATAATAAGCTCATGAATTATTGCTATAAAATTATATGATTATAAAATCAAAACCATTTTACAACCCAATAAAATTCCATTTAGCTTTATCTTAAAAAACAGCATTTATGTCCTAAATAGAGAAAGTAATCCAGACTTAAAAAATCTGATGTGTACACATGACTTCCTTGTATTAAATTATACGCATTTTATCTTGCATTTCATTTAAACTTATTAAATTGAATTAAACCTACTTCGCCGACAGAGCATAAACCGCAATAGAATAAATGCATTCTTTAAAACTCTCTTTGTTTACCATAGCGACACTCTGGCGCTAGGTTCACTTAACAGTATTATGTTTCGTTCATATTATCTCAGAATGCACAAAATTCATATCATTTAAATAAATATCTAATCGTTGCCACATGTTCTATTCAAATACTATAATAAAGCTAGAACGATGTATAAAATAAATTAAGCAAACAAAACAAAAAAAGAAACAGCTTTTCACAGACGATTGAGTATTTCTCATTCAATTAATTCAGCTAAGTTTCTCTAGATTGGCAACAAATCTGCTATCCTGCTGTTTGAAATGAAAACCAGAGCAATGGCCGCCACTAAAAACATTATTAGGCTTAGCAGAACTTAAACAATTTTAAAATTGTTGATAATTCTAAAAATATTGCATACAGATTTACTAAAGGCATAAAAACCTTAACCGGAAGATAAGAACAACTTAATTCAATCATTTTTAAAGCAAAATATGTATAATTTACAAACATATAAGAGTAAAGAAACTGAGATCACTGAGCCGGGTAACAGAGTGGATGTATATATAAATATATTTATATACGTTTAGTACGGCCCATTGCAACCAAAATACGAGGTGCACATCTACATGTTATAGCAGTCCTATATACAAAATTTCAACGTTTTGAGGATACTTGTTTTTGAGTTATGCGAGATACGTACATACATACGTTCGTACAGACGCCATGAAAAATTCTCTTCAGAATTCATTTTAAAGCAGTTTTATAATTTTTTTGGAGGAAAAGAGTGTTTTATTCTGTCATTACGTACAGATATCACGGAAATACATCCTTAAATTGCATTCGAAAGAGGTCAAAATGGATATTTTCGTTGAAATATGCTGCCTGAAACTTTTCGCGATTACAATACTTCCTTTTTACTTCGTACAAGGAAGTAAAAAGAGAAGATGTTTTGTTGTTCAGATGCACTGTTTTCACCTTCGCAATTTTTTCTTCGTACTTTTCAAAACTGTAATTACTTGAACTGCATCTAAGCCACGTTTTAAATATTTAAATCTAGTTTTAATACAACTGTTACTTCTCTTTTCTAACACTGTCAGATTAGCTAGAGGAGAAGTTACGACATGGTTGTTGCTTATAATAAATTATTAGATTACGTACGTGTGATCGAAGCGTTGTGTTCTATTTTTCATAATGGAATTATTATATTCAGTGGTAAGTGATACTAGAAGAAACTCTTCTGAGAAAAAAATTTCTACAATTCAAGAGTTCCTAGCTGAAACATTTTCATTGGATCTGTTTAAGTAATTAGGAATACAAGACATTTGGAAACTGAGCAGAAACTATTTCATTTGCAGCTGTGCCTTGCATATGTTTTCCATAAAGAACCATTTTTTGAAGTCGATCAATCGGATATCCTAAAAATGAAATGTTTATTTTAACAAGCAGTCACAGATAACTTTCAAGTCTGATAATGATCTAACAGGCTTAAAAACTCAATTTGGGAATTGTGGTGCATCACTATTATACTGTTACTAGTAATTTACAGAAAATGAACGACATGAACTAAGAAATTTCTTGGTGTACAGCAAGAATTATTAAAAGACTGCATAATAATGACACTTTCAAAATTATATAAATATAAATGATAATGCACTTTATTTATTTCATATTCAAATAAAAGAAATGTTTATTTACAAGACAAGTTAAAAACATTTTATACATTATTCATATTACATAAAATAGCAAGAGCCCAAGAACTTTATGGGCCTATACATGAATTCATATACTTTATACATGAGTCTTCTTATTCACGAACAACTGAAAAATAATCTTTAAATTATAAAAATACGAATTATCAAAAATCTTGTACATGAATGATAATTCTGAAATGAACATTAATTTGAAAGCATTCAATTACAGCATGCTTGATTTGTTTTAATATTCTGTATACTGGTTTTTATTTTTTTACTTGAGTATCATAATTCTGTGATATAATATGTTTCATATCACAAATCAACAGGAATTCAACATTTGTCAACAGCTATTTTTATGATGTATTGTCTGAGATATTAATTAATGGGAAATCATATTTACAGTTTTCTGAGACTCTGAAAATTTATTATTACTGTCAATAAACCAGTTGTCTATGAACCAGATATGAAATATCATAATTAAAATTCTTAATATTTTTAATGTGTAGTTGCCTCATCTGAATATACATTTTAATATTTTTATAAACATAGTTTAAATGTAACATATTGCATTTCACTCTCACAGACTTGCAATAAAATGCATTCCACTTACAATAATATTATATACTTTTGTTTAATACAAATAATTTATTTCCAATAAAATATATAAAATAAATAGTGTCCAGATTGGCAGTTGCAATTATCAGAAAACATAGTAATGTTAAAAAAAGAATGACTATATGACATATCTTCATATAAAATTTTATGTTATTCATCAATATATTAAATACTTTACATCATAAATAACAGGAAAAATTCACTGGACAAATATAACAGAAATAATAAGCATCAACACAATGGCACATTTACTATTTTAAGCAATGTTCATGGTTGCTCACCATAGCCATTCGGTAATCCATTATCGAGGGTAGAATGAGTGCGTGATTTAGAAATGGAAGATTTTGGAGATTTGAACCGAACATCAAAAACTTCCTGTATTGCTTGCCTAAAACAGTGGAAATTATAGTCGATCAAGGCTGAAAAGAAAAGAGGAGTATATCCAATCAATCAGTACTTTATACCAGGAGAGTCAAATATAGTTACACGTTTAAAGTAAATACAATATGTTACTTAACACACTAGATGAAAATTAATACAATGTATAACATTTGAAATTAATTTTTTTTTCATTTCAGGTATGAAATACTGGATTTTGCACACTACTAAAATAAATTTTTGAGACAATAAACTTCCTGAACATATTCATCATGGCAATGGCACACTTTTGTCCTATTCAGTGTGCTAAGAGTTCTCCTTTAGCGCTACATTCCTTTCAAATTTGATTAATTTACTTTAATAATGAATTGTAATCAATGATTTAAAACTTATTTATGAATACAGACGTAAAACAATAATGAGATAAAAAATAAAATTGTAAATATTGCATAAAATTAGAATTTGAGCTATTTTTCAAAGCAAATAACATATAATGCATATTCTGATGGGCATGTTTTACCACATATTGTGTTTCAAGTCAAATTTGGTGGAAATTATGCACAACACACTTACATACTAGCATAAATGTGGTCGATGTTGCAGGCATTGTGCCAAAGTAATGCTGGCCTTCCATTCGCAAAATATCTGAAATTTATGTTGTATGAAATAATTCCCAGGAGCTTGTATATCCCCACACTCATTGAATACAGTAATGAAAGCACTATTTCTCCTCGAAACTAGTCAGAGGCTGCCTTCCATTGACCCAAAACATAGGTGTTAGAAATCATCAAATCCAAAATCTGAAGTACAACCTTTCTGCACCATTTTAGTGATTTCCACAAAGGTGAGCGATATGAAAGCAGCTCATCAATCCTATCTACCTCACATATGTGTATGTTATCATCTAGAATATTACATGGCTTGGCAACAAATTCCCCTTCAATTCCTTTCACACAAGGTCTTCATTCCACCAGAATTCTCAGCTCAAGGATATCTCATTAGTCTTTCTCTTTCATTACAACCGCCTGATGCTTTCTGTACGTGATAATCTCAAATCGTTTTAGATCCATGTTCATGAGATCAGGAGATAGTTTCTGTTTGATCGCAATGTTCCACATAACGTTTTGTTTTCGAGGAGCTTATTTGCCACAGTAATACTTGTGTAGTAATTGCTTGTGTAAAGAACGTGCCCTTTATTCAGAAGTTCGTCCAACAAAGCCACTACTAAAATTTTTGTATATCTGTTGGTTTCTGATACGATTTGCATAACATTCTTAGACACAAATAGATACATACCACTTTTTATGCCATTCACAATATGATGCCAAATCCAGTTGGGAATCATCAGTCTTCCCCTCACCACCTTCTAAAACATCCTACATTATTCCATCAATATCAACATTTAAGCCTGCAGTACACTGAAGTGAATCAATATTTGCCTTATCTCCATCTGTACTTTCTTCAGCATCATAGCTTTCATCCCTAATGCCAGAACTGGAATCATGGTTACAAAGTCCACAACTGTCTTCTCATCTGAGTTGACATTGTCAATAAGTCCTTTGTCAGATATAAAATATATCATTGCCTCATCAATTAAAGATGCCTTCATTTATTCAATTTTTTTCCTTTTCGAAAAATGTGACAAGCATGTATAGCACACAAGTGCAACAATGCACAAAGCCAATTGCCATGGTTATAAAAATTTCGCCCTAACTCTAAAAATTGAGCATCTCATAGAAATCCTGCGAAAAGAAAATATGGACTGGGATGTGCTGAAAAGCCAAACTGTGATAATGTAGGAAAATCTTATGTAGAGGAAGAGCTATCTCAGCTCTAGTGCTCAAAGAATAGTCTTAGAAAATGAGATATCTTGTCCTTTGCTATGGAAGTGTTATGAAAATTTAAGTTTGGACATTAAAATATTATGAATTTCTAGCAAATGCAATGCTTATTTTTATTTGCAAAATGTTATTTACCAGTCTGCTTTCTATAACAGAAGAAGCTTATACCTTTAAAAAAGATGGCACTGAACATCCATAGCTGAAATGTGGACTTTTGCATACCATAATGTGATAAGAGAGAAATGTAATAGCAAGAAACTACTTACTATCAATAGCAAGAAAAGGAGATGATGATGAGAAACACTCAGGAAAGAAAACCATCTTAAAGGACTTGCAGTAGCATGATGCAGTGATATCAATAATGATTGTAGAAGGAAACAGTCAATAGTTTAAGGTGATAGAATTAATTTATAGGCCAGACTTCACAATGAAACTATTTCATTAACTATTATATTATTATTCCACGATGCAATCATATTTGTAGCCACTTGCAGCCTCTACCTTTCCCAGTTTTCATTTTTGCAAACACTTCTATATAACTGCAACCCCGATCTTGAACTTTTGTTTCCCATTTTATCAAACTACTTACTTAAAAAGGTTTCCTTTTTTCTAGTCATGTGAAATCTTCAACCTATTATTTAATTAATTCATTTATTAGTAAATTTATTCTTTTACTAATTTTAGACCTTTTGCCTTTGGAAAAATTTCCTATTTTAGGCGGTAGCCTTCCATTCTTAACAAAAGTAACTCAGTTTTGTTTCCTTAAATTCTGACTTTAAAAAATTAATTGCTTTTTTTTTGTAGCAGTTTTGCCATTTCTCAGGTTCTATATGTTTTGAAAATTTTAATTTATTGCATTTAATTTGTCTAGTGCCATGGAGATGGATTCTGCCTTCTTGAATTACTTTTTTCTAAACATTAATCTTCCGAAAGAACTCTCATTACAACTTATTATGAATTACTTCTTCCTAATTTTAAGCCTTTCACTTGTTGAAATGTTTGACAATCAAGGCTAACAGTTTACCATTCTCAATTTCTTTCTTTACTCTCTGCCTTTAAAACTTGATTACTTTTAATTTTTTAACAGTTTTGAAAAAATTTAGTTTAGCCTATTGCTTTTAATTTGATCACTCTTTTCTCTGAAACTTCCTCTCTCCCAAACAAAGGAAAATAAGTCAAGAGTTCTCAATCAGACATAACAGTCTTTTTTATACTTTCACAGTAACTCAGTTCATGCCTTATTAGATTTAAACAGCTATTATAAATGAACTGTTGAGAATCTTTTAATATTTATTTTGACGATTTAAAAAAAAAATCAGTTATCACAAATTCTATTTGTACAAAATAAAATATTTTTAGTTTCATATTCATTGGTCAAGACTTTTTCTTACAGTTTATTTTTTTCTTCCTTACCATTTTAATTCATAAATAACGTACATAAAATAGAGAATGTTAGATAAACATTCCTTCTTGCTTACCTTGCCTATTGAAATTATCTTCTCTAAGTATACAAACTAAGGCTAAGAACTTATTCACTTCTCTTAGGTAAAGCACAGTACTATTATTTAACTTAATTATATTAGATGATTTTGAGTTGAAAGCACTACCTTCATCTTCTTTTAACCTAAAAGTAAAAAACAAAAATAAAAACTGTTATTACACATGTGGAGATTTTAAATTTAACAGATTCATTAAATTTTAGTAAACAGAATAATGCCTATATATTTCTTCAATTGAATTCAATAAAGAGCACAGTTCTGTGTACAGTCAACTATTTACTCACAATGTCATATTCAATAAATTTTAAAATGACTAATTGGCTGCAACTATTAATAGTAATTTTTTATATTCAGAAAAATACACATAATGATTTATTTTAAAAGAAGAAAACATTAGAAATTTCTTCTTTAATAATTACGTTAAGATAAAAATTTACATTGAAACATTATAAATTATAAAATAAATATTAACAGTACTGCATTAATTTTAATTAATTTTACCAGGAAGCTAATTTTTCTTATTTTTAATGAAGCAAAACCATCAATAATTTTTTTTTTTGCATGTCTGCTTAAATCATGTTTAACAATTTCAATTGTGTTTTTTTATTAAAATATATTCTTAACATAACTTGAACTAAGCTGCACTAAAAACTCCCAGAGTACTCCCAAATAGTTTCTTGAATTCATGGAGATGGGTGTTACGAATATCATATCTCAATGGAAATACCCATTTTCACTATTTTGTTTGTATGACATCTATACACATGGGCAGAATAAGGGACTCTTTTTACCAAAATGAATTGGACTATGGATTCAAAATGGATGTTTTTCCAAAATCTGTATGCATGCATGCACATAGATCTCAATGAAATTTTGTTAATGGGAGTGCTATAATATCTAGTTGTGCACCTTCCTTTTTTTATTCCAGTCAACAGTACCAAAAGTGTGTGTATATATGCAATGATATTTTAAAATCAATTGATTAAATTAAATTCTAATCATATTGCTTAATAATGTGTTGGCGATTCTTTACCTAAATTACATCCCTGTCCCTAAATTTTGGCGAAATCCTTTCTTTATTATAAATTATATTAACCTGTTGGCACATGCCAAATCGCCAAACTCATAAATCTGTCATATTACATAAAATCCTTAAGAACACTACTGATGAGAAGATAGCATCATCTCGAGATTTCAATTAATATCGCTGATTGGATGAGCACCATGACGCACACATATCTATAAATAGGGTTTCTCCTCGAGGTACAGGAGGAACGCTTGCGAGATGGATGCTAAAATAAACGTATCACTTTATATTCCAAAATTTGTCTCATTCCTGTTGCCCCGGCTGCACAGTACCAATAATGTATGAGAAAATACATTTCATATATATAGTATTAAAAAAAAAAAAAAAAAAAAACTTACCTGGCTTTTATTTTTATAATCGTTGGTCATTATCTTATGCTTCCAATTATAGAAATGTTTTAAATGATGAAAATATTCATGTTTTCACAATGTCAGATTAAAAAAAAATTTTGACATAATCTAAATTTTAATGCAGCCTCTTGGTTCCTATACTTATATTTGAGAAAGTTTCATTCTTGCTACGAAAAAATAAAATTATAAGAAGTTTGATTCCCATTCGACAAAAATTGACTGGAATATTTAATTTCAAAGTTTGCAATTTTTTTTTTTGTCATTCTTAACTTGACCATTGAGGGACCATTGCCTTGAGAGATGGATTAATTAAGTTAGAATACTTTAAGGGAATAAGTTTAAATGAAGTGTAGCAAAAGATATATTTAATTTAATAGGCCATGCATGATCATGGTGTTTCCATTAGATTTCTTTTAATAATTTTTATGGGAAAATTCGATACAATTCAGTGTCTTCTAGCGATGCCATTCTACAGCTAGTTTAGAGAACAAATTCTGAAGTTGTCTGAAAGCAATTGGGCACATAACTACTGCTTTAACAAACTGTTCCATTATGCAAAACAGGTGTGACAGCGACACCATTTAAAAAATCCGACTACTATGGAGTAAAAATCAGAACTATTTTTAAATAATCCAGAATAATGCTGTGATGTACTTATGTACATGCATACATACATACATATTATTTTAAAATAATTTCATTAGTGAAGTAATACAAAATGCTAATTTATTAAAACTTAATTTCTATTTGTCTATACCACTTCATTATTTACCTTTCTGCTTTCTTAACTTTTTTTAAATAATTTATTAGCTTGCTTTTTTTTTTGAGGGAAGTTAAATTTTGGGAATTACTGTATTTTTGTGAGACATTTTGATACACTGACTTTTTTCCCCTTAATACTTCAAGCATTAGATCAATCTTAAGTATGCATATTAGCAAGTGCTGGAGATCAGGAACTGCTAGCAGGAAGAGAATGGTTCAAGGACTGTAAAGAATTTTGGTAAACTGTCGAAATCGATAAATTGCCATTTTTACAGTCCAAAACCTTTGCATGTATTTTTGTTTAATGAGAATAATTGACAGGAAGCAGAGAAACTTGTATTAAATGTAAACACCACTAAAATGGTAATAACAGTGCTAAGCTGAAAATTTTTAAAAAGGCATTTTCTGTAAGTAACCAACCATTTCGTTTAGTGGCCATGTTCTTAATTCCTTAAACTTTGCTCAGTTCTGTTTATACTTTGTTTTACTGTTGAGACTAATTTTTCTATTTTGGATTTACTTTTTTAATTTCCAGTCATAAATAGAACACAAAAATTTTTCTTTGGAAGCTGTCAGAAAACTTAAGTATTTTTAGCAGTTACAAACACATCACGTTACAACTGAAAAGTTTATTCACCTACAGGATATTTATTACATGCATCAAATTATAAAACCACACTTGGAACCTGTACATAGTCCATCACACTGAATCAGCAGTTTCTAAATGCCAAGCTGGTCAACAAGTGACATAAAGAAAACATCTTGGCTAATAATTATTCAAAATCTTTTTTTTTTTTTTTAATATATATATATTTACTTGAAATAAAAGGTAAATAAAAGACAGTATTTATCAATTAAATTCTGAACAATGCTAAAGCCATTTTTTTTTCATCATATAATTTTGTCTCTGGCAATATTATGACAAACATCTATTTTAGTTTTATTAAAAATATGCTTCTCTCATGGTAAAATCAAATACTAAAAAGGGATTATGCATAGCCTTTTCTTGGTAAAAATATACATACCTTAAATACAAAGCTTATGGAAAAAAAAAGGGGGGCAGCTTAATGAGTGACAGAGATAGTTTTAAATCAATTAACTTTTGTATGTATAAGTATTAACATGTATTAATGCCTTTTAAAATTTATTTCAGAATTCCGATTTTTCCAGATGGATTTGTGAATTAGGCCCATGGCAAGCAAAAACTGAAATATCATCAACAGGTTCTCACCAGAATCTTTCAAAGATCTTTGCTAAAATAAACCCTAGTTATATTTCCCAGTCTCCACAACAAGATTGTTTCAATGTTGTGGGGACCATTTAAGCATTCAAAGACATTCTACTTTTAGTCATATTATCACCCATATAGTTAAATACACTTTTAATAATGGGTCGATGGAAGACAGCTAAAACAGAACTGCTTAGTGCAATTTTAAATATTGTCAATTTATCATATTTGAATGCAGTGTTTCCTGAAGGGTTACAATTTCCAAGGTGCTTCTCAGAAGGCAGTAAATGGTTAAATGCTAAAGGAAATAACAGATTGACTTCTAAAATTGAACCCCCCTGAGAGATAATAATGCATGAGTACAAATTTAATTTTGCAACACCTCTCACCATTGGCAGATACAGTTTGATTTTTGCTGATAGGGATGGCAAACTAATAACATATTGAATTAAACACTTGCCAAGCCAATACTTTATAATCGCGAGGGTGATCCAACTTGTGCTACTGAACTCGGTAGTAGAATTTAGAAACTGTAAAGGTGGCCCTGAAAGACAAAATGCCCATTGTCGAGCCTGTGTGGTCCTTAGAATAATACAAATACTCAAATGGCACTGATTAAACAACTCGCCTCTGTTCATATGCCTACAAACATCGCACAAATTCAACATTCCTCTGCTTTCATGAGCATCATTAAATACATCATTCTGTCCCTTTCTTTCACATAATGCATGCTGTTCTCCCAATTCAGGTATTAAAATGCAATTAAATCCATTTTCATTCACCAGTCTAACACAGTTTTCTTTCCTTCCATTTCCAAAATAGTAAAAAGTAGTTTAATCATCTCTTTTATAGTCACAAACTTTTTCATACTGGGTTCAGCACTGCTTACACAAGAAATCTTTAAGGATGGTATGGTCATCATTAAATCATCAGCCAAATTAAAATCAAATCACTATATTGTTTTAAATACCCTGCCTCCCCAAATGAGGGGAAAAGCTGTCAATCATTAATTCAATTTGTAGCATCACCATACTCAAATTCTTAATTCCTGCCCTCCTATGTCTTTAGAACTGGTCAAGAACTTGTCAATCATACATCAAATTTCCAAACTAAAGAAGAAGAAAAAAAAATTAACAATGCATAAGCATGAACTCATGAATTTCTCCTTTTTCAATACTGCAAGCTTCTATTTTCCCTCTACTTTGGATTATAAAGTTTGGCACACTTATCACCCAGAAAATATTTTGTTGCTAACCAGCTTGTTAAATGCCTGTCCTTATAAATTCAGAAATTCTGCACTTGAGAAAACAAAAAGTCTAGAATTCTGACTACATTCAGACCATGTCCACATCTGGTACAGTTACATCTGCATGAGAAGGCACCATCTTTGGTAGATGAAGAACTCCCACACAATGCTGAATTCCTATAGAAAGTTTCATCCACTGAGAGCAATCATTACAGTCTTACTGCATCTTGCTGCCCCTTCTGTTTTTAAGGCAGACACAGCATATATATTCTGTGAAACCAGCTTGAAGCAACATAAAAAATTCCAGTATTTTGAATTATCGATATACTTCATATTTATATTTATCATAATTTAAAATTTGTACATCATCAGTATGTATATCAGATTATGGCTTGAAGGCTTCATGTATCTTATTAGCTGCTTCCAATTAGAATGTTTTTGCTATTCACAAATTTCCTGCAGCTATATCAAAACAAATTTATGCCTTTTAATGAATGCTGCTGAATTTCTCAATAAATTTACTAATCAGATGGCCATCAACATATGCAGTTGATTGCATCTTTTCTTCCCCCTAATACTTTTAAACGATAGAGTTGCAACAGCAGTGAGCAATTGAAAATAAAGAATTTATACAAATTAACCTAAAAAAACAAATTTTCAGAGAGACATATATCTTTTTTTTTTTTAAACATATAAATTATCTAAAAATATTTATACTGAAGAATATACAGACATACAGCAGTTTTTTTTTACAATGCCACAACATTAAAAATTCTAGGAAATAACTATGTTTGATGCTTTTCCCCTTTTTAATTCAAATTTCATTCTTAATAAAAAGGGGCTACTTACCCATAAATACAAGAAATGTCTATAACGACATCTATCATATCACAACACAGTTCGTAAGACTGCATGTCCACTGGAGTGCTATCTGTTGCAATGTAAATTTTGCTGATCACATCAAATAAGAAAGCTTTTTCTATGGCAGAATTCTTCACGTGCAAAGAAAAAGAGGGAAAAAAATTAACTTGCAATTTTAAAACATTTCATATTAGAGTATTAATATCTGAATGAGTCTGTCATTAAAAATTTTGAAAAATTAAAAGAACAACAGGTATAAAAAATCATTTGACTATTTTTTTTCCCACAAAAATAATATTTTGCTGCTGCAAATTCATAGAACTAAATACAGTGATTACTTGAAATACAGTTGAATAACATTAAAACTGAACTCAAAAAGAATCTCAATTTTAAAAATGTTGGTGTTTCTTTCTACATTTCTTTTTTGAAGGTAATACAGTCAAGTACTTGCTAACATTTTACATACTCTATTCTGAAAAGAAAGTATTTGAAAAATGATCTTTTCAACTCTGTATTTGCTACACAGATGACACATTTGTGCTTTTTGATGATAATAAAGAAGATTTATCCCAAATTTGGTAAAAGTTTAGAATCAGTTGCCACTTGATATTTTTGGTGAGTTTTTGTATGCCAAGAATGTCGCAAAGAAAAAAATGTTCCAAGATAACGGTCATCCAAACAACAAAAGTACTCGTATTGCATGTCCTTTGTTATGTCTTTCTATCAGCTTTGAATGACTGCAGCATATAGAATTCTCTAATATAGTTTATATGGTCCTGGAATGGATGCTTTTCCTCCTCCTGATCCTTGCACCCTGAATGTCACAAAAACTTCATCAAGTAGGAATCAGAAATTTCATCTCCAATTTAATCTGGCTGAACATGCACTCAGTAATGTTGGTATCTGGAGGATCTCCATAGCTGATATGGGCATCAGTTTGGAGGACATTATATCTCAGAGAATGATTCATTGACAAATGCTTGAAACCATGATTACCGAGGTCATCATATGCTTTCCAACAATTCGAGATAATAGTGGTTCCAGGGAAGATTTTCAGAGATATCACTTCCAAGAAAATCTCTTTATGAGGATTCATTATAAGTCTCTCAATTGACTAATTTTTCATTTAAAAAAAAATTCGGTTATTTAAGTTTTTTATTTAGTTTTACGAAATAATAATAATGATGATGCAAAGTGAAAAATTCCAATTCCATTTAGATTTACTTTCTGTTTGAAATCTAAAGATTAGTATCTGCAAAAAATTTCTGCTGGTTATATTTTGTAATTCAAAGGTATTGACAGCTAAATTTTCAGTCTGGCATTTATTTCAAATAATTCTAATAAAGTGAATTAATCACCAAATAACTTTTTGACAGAAATTTTCATGTGTAATAAATATGAAAGCCACCTTTCCATATGGAATTTTCTGTCCACAGTACTGAGAGGGCTAAACAAATTATGAAAACCTTCCAAGTGGGACAAAACTTGAAAATAAATAATGACAACCTATAATTTTTCTTTTATTAAATATTTCTTCAATGCATACAAGAAAAATACATGTACTTGCATGTAAATACAGATCATAAACTTTTTCTCTCTTATTACAGCTTAATAACTTTTTGACAGTGATAAATGCTTTAGGAGAGAAATTACTAGAATACAACATGCTCAACTTCAATACAAGATGCTCAACGATCAATCGGGATCTTTTCTTATTAATTTTCAATTGAAATATTTTCAACTGCATGCATTCACATATAAAAGTATTTCCAAACAAAGTGATTATTCTTAGCACAAATAGCATAAATATTCATAACCAAACTTATTTACTTTTTGACAAATTCAAAAAGTTGATATAATATGTTTTTTCAAATCTTTCAATAAGATTTCTATCACACTGTAAATTAGCTCCATTCATAGATTTTCTTTTTTCTTTTTTTTTTTTAAAGGTAACAAAAACAGTGTAAACTAACTTCAAATAACTATAAATCTTTGTAGCATTATAATTTTAACAAACACAATAATTGGAATGTATTCACAAGTTGCATAAAACTGCATGGCCCTCAGGCCACCATTTTGAAACCACTGACCTTATAATACATACTTACTGTAATAAAAATATTCAAAAGGTTTTCTAAAGCTGGCAGCTGAGGTATAAGCTTCTGTACAACTTTGCTGAATGCTTCAAATATTGAATGATCATATATGCTTGTGAGATAGAAACTAAAAAAAATTAAACAGAAATAAATGAAAACAAATTTTCATGCAGTTGCTTTTACAAATAACATAGTACATAGTTTACATAGTACAATGCCTGAAACCCAAAATCCTTAAAATTTGATTATATATAAATATCATACACATTTTCATTATTAAAACCATCACAGAATAATTTCCTATCAAAAATCTTTGTTTTTCATATCCATACACACACATATATAATTACATATAAATAAGAAATTCTTTACATATATCAACATTATAAAATAGGAATATTATCACAAAAGTACAGCTAAATGATTTTTTTAAACCCATGATTATTTTGAAAACAGAATTGAATGAATGAAATTTGTTGAATGAAATGAATGAAATTTTTGAAATCGAATGAAATTTGTTAAATGGCTACAAAGCAAAACATGTGTATTTGCATTAAACATGTTTAAAAACAAATTTTATAAGATTGGGCTGCTATTTACATTGCACAAAAAAAAAAAAAAAAAAAAAAAGAGTGATGAAAGAAGGGAAAAAAATTATATTCATAAAAATTTTTAAAGTAAAAGATAACTAACAGACCAATTTTATTACAGTCTAAGCACATGAAATTGATTATTACCTCAGA
Organism: Stegodyphus dumicola; assembly: GCF_044657685.1. NCBI lineage: Eukaryota > Metazoa > Arthropoda > Arachnida > Araneae > Eresidae > Stegodyphus > Stegodyphus dumicola. Next base: position 56,860,599 of record NC_140770.1, on the reverse strand, counting down.
TTCACATTCTCTAATCCAGCATCAATTAAATCATCACTTGCTCGTTGATGTATATCTCCTTGTGTTTCAATCTTATGATCATCTGTCAGTCCATCTACTTTGTGAATGAACACTTCAAATTTTATTTCAGGATTTACTTTATAAGCACGAGCGACAGTAATTTTTAGTTTGTCTAAAGCTTCCATGTATTCATCCTATAAATAAAAGTTACCTAAGTTTCATATGTCTTTGTACAATCTTTAAATTAAGCGTCTAGAAGAATTGCCATGTAAAGCAAACCATTTTTTAATTAATGTGCTACAAGTAAAAGATTTTAAAAATATAGATAATTTCTAATATAATGAAGAATTTAGAAAAGATGTACATAATGGGTTACAGTTGGGAAATAAACGTACACTAAAACATAAAACATTACAAATTTTGAATTGAACGGAAATTACTTCCATAAAATTATTTGAAAAATTTGTATATGTAATGCCAAAACATTCAGCAACTGCTCATAAGAACACATGAGAATCTCCATATTGTAAAAATTTTCTGATAAAAAGCTTAAGTCTATCCAAGTTACAAAAGAGTACAGTTTATTCTTTAATTAATTTGAATACCTTATAAAAATATAATACATTTATATATAGGAATGTTAAATAAAAATATAATAATCAAAATAATCAGATTAAATTTTTAAAAGATATGCAGAATCCTAATGCTTACTCCTAAAAACATCGTATCAGTTTTCTATGATTTTTAATAACCTATCAGATTTAGAAAATGTCATAACTTAAGAGCAATAATTTTTGGATTTCTACTGAAGAGATTGTCTTCAACTGGTCGTTTGAGTCAGTCATGAAGAAGAAAATCCATTACCACTCACAATGGCACAAGAGGTTTTCAGTCACTGTCTTTTTTTCTGATAGGCTGAGCTACCTGCAGCATCATGTTAGAAGCAATATTTTGGGAATATAAAGAATATATACTAAGAATATATCCTTTAAACTGGTTTTATAGAAGCACATTTCCATTGTAAGTTATTTGTGGTTTTGTTTAAGAGCTTTACTTTTTTACATCACTGGGTTTAAATGGAATTTGTCACACTTTCAACTGAATCAAGATTAAGAAATGTCTTAAGCACACAATAATTGTAATTTTCATGAAAACTCAGATAAAATTAAAAAAATATACTTCATTTGCCAGCATTCATTTTTCTCCAACAGTATACCAGCCTGTTTACATACATTTTGGATGCAAGAACTGCATACCAAATTCAACTCTAAATATTCCAACACCTATAAGGTATTTCTCCAGACTTCTTGGTGTGGTGGTCTGATCCACTGAAGAGTAACTTCGGTTTCTTTCCTCTTGAGCTGTTGTAAATTAATTCTACACTGTAATACATCTAGATCTAGCTGCAGCATCATAAGAACTTCAAGTCAGACGTATTACAACCTTAACAGAAGTCGTTGTAGAGCTACCTTAATAGCAACTGTCTCACAATCAAAAACAGTTTTAAAATGTCTGATAAGAATATAAAATGCAAATAATTTACAAAATTCCTCCACAGCAACATTTAGTAAATCAACTGAACATGATCCATCAGTATACATTCTAAGCCAGTCAGATTTCAGATATTGAAGATCTAGAATCTCCAATGTCATTCTTTAAATTCCTGAGTCTAGATTAGTATTGTCACCCAAAAAAATTATTACCAGTTCTTGTTACCTTTTCATATAAAATAGTTGCCCTCTCTTTTATCAGGTTCTTGGTAGGTTTATTTTCTGTAAAAAGTAGCACTCAACCAGCATGTTCTTAACAGTGGCAGTAATTAAACAAAGTGCCTTGTCAAAGTCTCTAGTTTTCACAAGGACACCTTAGAAATAGCAATCAGTGGTGCAGAGCACTATGTAACGATCGGCAGGATAAAAGCTTTATAAACACCTTTCAAAGTGGAGGCACCTACAGCACACTCACAGAGACAACCAGCGATGTGCTTAAGGAAAGCCAGTTTTTTAGTAAATTGATGAGATATATATTTAATTTGACATTTCTAGCCATCTTATTCTCAAAGACAACTACAAGACAGTGAACTTGTCAGATGTATTTTATACAATGATTTCAGAAATAAATATTAATAAAAAGTTCTAATTTTCTATGTGTAAGAAAAAAGGTCTGGACAACAGTCTTATAATGAGTAATACTCTTGTTATTAATATTACACCAACTTTCTAATATTCTACGGCTAGTACTAAGGGTCTCCACAATTATACTCTTTGCACCCTTCTTCTACAAATACACTAGATCATCTGCAAATAAAACACAATGAATTCTCTCATCAGAGTTCAGAGCAACAAGTCATTTATATACATGTTGAAAAGGATGCAGCTTAATAAAGAATCCTGAGGAAGACCAGTATACAAGATTAAACCCCTAGGTACTTTATTTCCAATACAGACTCTACAGAAACGTTGCCTAATAAAAGAGCAAATTCAATTTAATGTTTGTTTCCAATATCAAGATCTATAAGCTTAAGAAATAACTTCTCCTAAAGAACAATTAAAAACAGATATTCAGTTTTTTAATCCCTTGAATAATAAGGCAATACATTCCTAAATTTCAATATTCCAACCATTAGTATATTTTATGCATTAAAAAAAGTGCCAATTGTTTTATAATAGAAGCATCTAGCACAAAATTTAAGGAAATGAAACAGGCTAATTCAAAATTTAAATGTAGAGAAAATTCAACTATAGATTAACAGCATTTCCCTACACCATCCCCCTCAAAAAAAAAAAAAAAAAAAAAAAAAAAAAAAAAAAAAAAAAAAACTAAAATCATTGCCCAAAAAGGGCTTATTTTCCTGGCAATGTCAGCCTCTCCTTCCAACAAGGGATATTTCATAGTTTTTTCCTATGTCATTTGGGTTTAGCCTAATATTTTGTTGTCCCATAACTTTCTCAGTCATTTTTCAAGTGATAAAAGCTAAAAGATTTTCCTCTTCAGTTAACCAACATTGTCGCATTTCTTTATTTGAAAAGTGATTGAGGGAAAAATTGAAAAATTCAGGTTCGAGTTTACTTCTTTTGGGCTTTTTAAGGGGGGCATAGAACTTTTTAAATCACAGAACCCTCCCATTTCAACATTCAGTACAACTGTGTTTCAGGTGTTACATTAATGTATACCAATGACAACAGCTAACCCACTCATGTACTTACAATACATGTGTGTGAATACTCATCAATTTATCCACTTCTTATTTAACCAATTAGTGTATTTCTTCCAAAAGCACTTTTTTTGTGTCATAAAATTTATCTTGCCTCCTTTTAATGCTTCTTTTTTCTGTTATTTATAAATAGAACAGTTGTAAAGATATCCAAAGAAATGTTTTTCGCTTATGAATTGGTGACTCTTCATGGAGGCAGGTATAATTAGAAAGTAACAAAAACATAAATACTCCACTATTTAACAGACTATTTTTCAGGGTTGCCACTCAAACAGGAGAATGAAATTCCCTGACTTTTCCAGGTTTTCCAAGCGTGTTTTAACCGCTTCCCTTACAATTTTTTTTGAAAAACATTGCAAAAAATCATCACATTTTTTTATTTTATTATTAAATACAACAAAACGAAACAAATCAAAATATGTAGTTTTTAAGTTGAATTTTTAATTTTTTGAAGGTGTAAAAGCATTTATTTTTAGTATTAGTTTACTCTCCTGTGTTATCTCGGGCAAACGAAAAAAAAAGTTAAATATTAATCTTTGTATGATAGTTTTTGAAACAAGGGACAACACAGAGTGATACCTGACATTCTACACTGGTATCTGGTCTCTTTTCTTATTGGCTTACCACTGGAATCTCTTTCACGGGAGCACAGAGTACACTGTGTCGTTAGATTTTTTCCCCCCCACCTCTTCATAATCACTATCTGAAAATTCATCGCTTTTGCTATCTTACATCATCGGCATTATTTTACTTTTTTCTCCAACACATGCATCCTTCTTTATACATTACTAATCCACAAGCCAACGTATACTATACAGTAGGGAAACACGTGACCAGTCCCTCCAAAAGAACCGCGCAACCAACAAAATTTGGCAAACTGCCAATCAAAGCTGAATATTTCCTTTCATTTCCTCCAGACCGAGTAAAACCAAGGTAAAAGAAATTGTACTAACAAATTCTGCTTCATAATTAACTGCAATATATACAAATCCGAGATAACTCGGGATAATCAGGCAAGCGGTTAAGAAAATTCTATTCCATCCACATAGTGCATGTTGGTTGTGCTGAGAGGTAAATTAATTATGGTACCACTTGAAAACACAAAAATTTGCCAATTACATATGATCTCAAGCATTACTATTGTAACTATAATAGAAGTTGTTTTCTCCACTGAAGATTGAGTTTAGAATTGGAACCTGGATTAAAAAATGTCTTTTTTTGCAAACATTTTGCAGCTAAACAAAAGAAAGAAATCTATTTATTGATATTTTAAAATAAATTCAGGTTTTTTATATTAATTTAGCAGCATACATAAGGAAAAACTATGTGCATTAAATTTCGTGATGGCATGTCATTATACTGCTAGAATTAGTTTCAGGAGTATGCCGAGAAAATTGAAAATATTATTAACTAATAAAAAATAAATTTAGGAGGAAGAAGCCATATTAAATGATATGAATAACATTAAAATAAAGTTAATCACTTCAAGATTAAAAACTGAATTAATATAATTAATGATATTTTAGCATATATAATTACATTAAATGGTAAGCCTAGATGACTAATTTTTAATTGATTACATTTTTTATTTTACTGCAAAATAACAAATAAAGTATTTATTAAAAAGAAAAAAAAAGGGGTTAAGAGATTTTGTGATAAAATCCTAGTATACAGTACAGCCTTGGCACAATTTTGAAAATTGTCAGTAATACCAAAATGACCTATTTACTGCTCATCATAATGTCGCCAAATCCTGTGGCCACTGCGGTTAAATCGATTTTGTTTTATATGAGAATGTACAGGTATTTTCTTTTGTTCAACATGCACTGCACATGAGAATTTCTCAATTCTCAAGACTATTGGAAACCAAAGTTTCTAGAAACTTGGCTCTACGCCAGCTGCTCGAATAATGCTCACGCGATTTCACCAAGAAAGTGATCGCTTCCAACATTGCCTTAAAAAATGCTTTTTTTTGGGGGGTGGATCGTCATATGAAATTCAGTTACTTTTCCAGACTTTGAATACTTCCTTTAAATTCACTTTTTTAGTCAATTTTTTTAGTCACTGACTTTTTTAGTCAATTTTCGATTCCCGACTTTTTCCGGTAGTGTGGCAACCCTGATTTTTTTCCCTTCACTCATTTTCATGAAGCTATTCGCAGCAGTGATTACATAAAAGGTATGAAGTGGGTTAAATGGAAGTGATTTACATAATATTATAAAGAAATTAATTTATTAAAGCCTTACTGCTTTAATATAAAATGGGATAAAATACTTAACTTTGCAAATTATTAAATTTTATTTTCTATAATAATTTGGCTGAATTTGTTTAAAATTTTTTAAAATTTATTTAAATGAATTTCAATTATTTTGAAAGTTGTAAAGTAGATCACATTTAAAATTTAGGGTATTTTTATGAAGAGACATTTGATCAACTGCTTGATCAACAGTTTTTTAATTTTTAAATATAAAGATATAGGTGAAAATAATGTACAAAGAAACAGTAAAGCTTATATGCAATGAAACATTCCATGAATACTCACTTGAGCATCAATGACAAAAACTAGAGCACCACTGCCACCAAAGATCATATCAGAATCAAATGTTTGGTCAAAGAAATCAATTTGTCCAGGAAAGTCCCAGATTTGAAACTGTACAAATGAGCTATTTGAAACATCTAAATAAAAAGATATATTTACAGAAGTAAGCCAAATAAATAAAGGTATATTAGAATAAATTTATATTAAAAATAGGTAGTATTAACATTAAAAATAGGTAGTATTAACATAATAAAATTTTGTTTCTTTCATTTTTACTTTAGTATTTTAATTCAAATTTATGAACTTAAAATAATCAAATTCAAATTAAGAAAAATTTTGGCAAATATTAATGATGTGATGATGGTGAAGCTGTCCCTCCATGTGATGATAAAAAAACAACAGGATATTTCAATTTTTCATCATCTTTTATCAAATTTATTTTAAAAGTTTGTAAATCATCCATATGTTTTTACTATTTGCAAATATATGGCAGGACAGTCATAAAAAAATTGAATTTGAAACACAGTTTTATTAAAAAAATCTACATAAGAAGCTTTTTAGCCCAAAATGTATTAGCCCAGAAGGCTATTAATTTCGTTTTGGTATTTTGCGTCGAAAACTTTAAAAGTCTGAATCACTTTTCAAATTGTTGCCACGAAATATTATTGCCCTGTATTATATTTAAAGAAATTAAATAATGAAAAATTTGCATAAATGTATTCATGTTTCTCGCATTATGATAAAACAACAGTACCTACAGCTATCAGTTTTAAACAGCATACGCCTCCACCCGAATTCGGGCATCTGGAAGCCCAAATTTGGAATTTGTTTTATTATCTATTTCCTATTTTGTAAAGTATTTATGAGTTTTAAGAAACTCAATGATTTCAAAGCGAGCAATGGCAACACTGTAGAATATATATATATATATATATATATATATATATATATATATATATATATATAAAAATCCAGCGCATGAGACTGTATCAGGAATTCTAAAGATATGCTCTTTTAAAATTATTTTGCGATATTGCTGTTGAATTGAATTTCATCATTTAAGAGCGAAGAACATGATATTTAATAAATAAAGGTAATACACAAAATGTAAAAAAATGACCCTTTATACGTAATATAAAACCTGAAAGCTTTCAGATTTATTTTTTTTTTGGGGGGGGGGGAGGCTTAAATTTTACACAGACACACTTCTCTTCCAATTACAACATATGCTTAGTCATCATTTCATGCTATATTGCTAATAGCGCATAACGAACTATACTGAACATTTAAAAATCTACAGGTAGGAAAATACTACTATGAAGTGCTACATTCTAGTTTCATGATGAGAGGAGTTAATAACCAACAGGCATTTGAGGACAAAGTACTGTGAAAGACATATTGAAAACCTGATCTTTTGTACTGTCAAAGTAAGTTCCTCACAGTAGAAAGTATAATACAATACAGTAAAAGAAAATTATTTTTACCTGAGCCAACATTTTTACAGCATATAACCGACAATCTTTTTCAAAATATGGCTTATAAAAAAATTATACTGTTCTTTATGCTGGGGCAAGGAAAAATTATCACAGAACTGAAAGAGGTGCATATATGAGAGGTTGTACTTTCATTTCATAATGACAAAATTTACAATGAAACGCTGCAGATTTCCCAAAACAAAAGCTTAAAATGCTTTGATTTTGGGAACTGTTTCACATCCTTGCATAGTTACATCAAGATATTTTATATCTAATAATATTTGATATAGAATCAAAGTTATATGACTAATTTTAGTGCAAAGGCAGATTTAAAACATTTGCTGGGAGAAGAGTGATATTTCTACTCAAGAATAAATTATTGTTTTAAATAAGCTTGTTCCCTTACGGAACGATGAATTTTATTTTTTCCCAATCATGAAAACCGTGTTTACATTTTCTGCTGTTTACAATTATACACTATAATATACATACAGATATGTATATATAATAAATACCACATTGTGACACATAATGAAATAAGCATTTCATTTGCACACATATTTTCCCCCGTTTACCATAAAGAGATATTTCAACATCCATGCTTATAAAAATATCATTTATTACATGTTCATTGACTGCAAATTGTCCACAGCTGGTTGAAAAAATTATTTATTTATGTACATTTTACCTTTACTTATTATTATGAAGGTTATCTATAAACAAGTAATTTTACATAATGTCACCAATATTTTGACAGAATGATCAATTTGACTTCTGTTGCCTTCTAAATACAGATGCTTCTAGACATGGATATAAAATAGATTTGTTTTCGAAATTTTCTTTGCTGCATATTTGAATAGCTTTAAAAAAAGTCATGTAATTTTAACATTAAAACTAAAACACTTTATACACATATATATAATTTTCTAAAACATCAATGACAATTCATTACTTTATAAAAGTATTAATCATTTAGTACATTTGATTTACGAGGTTTTAAATACACAACAGTACTATTTGTAATGAAAAGAAAAATTCTGATGTATTACTAATGTTTTTAACAGAATATGAAAACTCCATTTGAGACATAGTAAAGTTACAATGTTATTACTTCTTTCATACATATTCTATCATATTTCAATTATGCTGAAGAGTATACTTTAAATGGCAAATTATCTGCCTACAAACAAAAAACTACTCAGATTTTTAAGATTACAAATATAAACATAAACCGAACTTCATCACTGCACATTAGTTGCTAACATAATCAGTTAAAGACAAGAAACATCCATAAAAACTTTAAAAAAAATTTATTTTAATAAAAAAAATACAAACCATCTTTTACAATTTTGTTAGTGCTTTCTAGAAACAAAGTTTCATTGGGTGACATCTTATGAAAAACCACTTTTTGAATAGATGATTTTCCACTCCTAAAAAAATAAAAAGGGGGAAAAACCACATTAAAATTTCTGTTTATTTTGGGGATATATTCAAGAAAATATATCTTTTAATAATAAATATTGAAAGTCATATTTCCAAGATATCCCCCCTTTTAAGATTTTGTTGATATAATTCAGAATGTATCATGGAGGGGGAAAATCATGCAGTTACTAATGTTTTACAGCACATTCCAAGTCTAGCACATCAAACAGCAAATTTATACAATGGAAAAAAAATTACAGAATGTAATAAATAAATTAGAACATACATTATAAAACATGACTGACAATTTTAAGAAAAATCTGAAAGTTATACTATTTAAAGTATAACTTTCAGATTATTTGAAAAATTTTCAAACATTATAATACTCTTCATACAATTATAACTGCATTATAAGAAACAGTAGACTAATAATCAAAATTAACAAAGTAAACAGGGAGAAAATGTTCATGCTACATTCATGCTAAGTTCCCTGAATATTGAAAGAAAAATTTTAAGATAGAAAAATTAAGATTTTTTATGTAACAGTATATTTTTCTTTTGAAGATTCTACAGTAATGGTTGGCATTTTAAGGAAAAATGGTAGAAATGGAAGAATTATAACTTGAATTCAGTCCCTCAAAATTCATTAAAAAAAAAAAAAAAAGAAGAGGGGTAAAAATTCCACATAATTAATTAGTCATGCATACTTGTATTACAGGCTAAGATTTGAAGTAAAAAATATTCCATTTTTTATTCAAATTATAAACTTATTACAAAATGTAAATGCAAAATTTTAAATATGTATTTTAGTTAATTTTCATTCTGATCAATTAAAAAGCTTCAATTTTTTTAAAATAAATTACATGTTTTATTCAAGCAAATAAATCATAATTCCTTTGTTTAATAAATTTTAATACAGGAGGAAAAACAGAAGTTATGCAATTTAGTTTCTGTGTAAATCTATGCAAATTAGAGTTTATGTACATAAAAATAAATTTGCTTTTCTTCAGTTGAAATATAAACCAGTTGTGTGTCTAAACTAATAAAAAATAACTTGATTGCTTTTTGTCAAAAAAAGTGTGTGCTGCATTTTCTAATCATACTTAGTTATTTTAAACTTAGTTTTCTATATAAAGATGAGGAGAGGATCAAACAAAATATTTATTTAGTTTCAAAAAGAAAAGTATCCCAGACACCTCACAATTTTGAATGCCTAGATAAGCTGTGATCCCAATTAACTTGGATATTTCCAGTTCTACTGCATTAAAAAATATTTTATGAGTAAAATGCGAAAGAGAAGAATCAAGGAGAAAACATATTAAGAAAAAAAAAAAAAAAAAAAAAAATTTTTTTTTTTGGGGGGGGAAGTTTTATGACATTTAATGCTGAAATAATGTTACTTACATATTAACACAACTACCTTTGTGCAATTTAGTGATTTTTTACTAATGAAAAAATATAAGCTACTCAGGTGCAAGTTTGTGATTTTTGTGACTTTTTTAAAAAAGATTCACAAATTATCAATATTTACTGTTAGAAACCATAATATTTATCAGCATATAAAAAGAAAATACCTTTTAGCAAATTAAAATAAAAACTTTAATTATTAAATATTGATTATGTAACACATCAAAAACTAAAACACATTCGTCTTTAAATCTTTCTGTAATTTTTTCTACTGTTCTTCTCCCAAGCATATAGCAATCTGTTTTCACGTAAGAAAGTCAGTGAATTGCAGACTCGACAACACTAGCTATCTACCAAACACGTCTTCTTATTCCCTTTTGAGATTTTGTGGTAAAATTCTGAATTTCTGCATAAATTTTAATGTGGTTTCTTCCATTGTTGAGAAATCCCACAAGCACACATTTTAATCCGTTACTGCCCAGTGATCTACTTATAGATAACGTACTTTTAGAATGCCCACTGAGAACAATATATTTTAATCACCTCTTGTCGTTGCCTGATTTTCTTACACATGTGGCCACATCCCCAGTGGCATTTTGAAACATTCTTTTCCAAATCAGTCCAGCAGATTACGTCTAAAATATAGCCAAGTGATGCTTCATAGCACAGTTTTCAATTTTGTATCCAACAGGAAAAAAAATTAATAGTTATACTTTTCTTATGTGTTCTATATTTTCAATACCTCTTTAATTGTTCTGTGTTATTTTGATTACAAAAATAACTGTTCTTATAAATTTTTAGCTTAAACATGCTGATCTATAAATAGATCACTGGGCATTAGTGGTAACTAATACTGTTTTTTCCCTTTTCATTTTTTCAGAATGTGCAGGCATAAAACGTTTCACACTGCAGAAGAAGGAAATTACTTTACTGCTTTATGTGGATGAGTTAACTGACGAAGAGTGCTTTGATGACAGTGAATTCATTACTCCATCGATTAAAGATCTGTCAGGTAATGCAGAAATTTGTTTACCCATAGAAGAAAAAGAGGTAAAAGAACAATGTGAATCAAAAAACATAAACGATTTTCGACATAATATTACAGAGCAACTGCCATCTACACCTAGCACGAGTAATAAAAGTGAAAATAAGGAAAAAAAAAAAAAAAAAAAAAGCTTGAAAAGAGTAAAAATGGAACCAAAAGCAAATTGAACAAAAAATAACCCTACTTATGCTTTTGATGAAGAAGGTAATTTGTCTGATGAAAATTTTCAGAGCATTTCAAATATTTTAGAAAATATGAATCCACTTGAAATTTTTGAAGAATTTTTAACTCTCAAATTTTATGAATTTATAATATTCTCGAAACAAATGTTTAGAAATTAAATCTGCAATCCATTTTGTCAACAATAATTATGCAGCAATGCAAAAATTAGACTGGGCATTCAAAATAAGAAAATTGATTAATCACAGTTTTAAAAAATTTGAAATTTTTGATAAATTTCTGTCTGTTGATGAAATAGGTGATTAGATATTACAGCAATTTTTTTTCAAACAATTTCTTAAAGGTAAACCCATACAATTTGGCTATAAATTATATGCTATGTGTGGAGTAAATGGCTACTGTTATTATAATTTTGACTTATATTGTGGTGCAGAGAGTTTTGACAATACTCCTGAAACTTCAAAAGAACTGCTTGGAACACAAATGGTGTAAAAATGCTACAACCAGTAATTGATCGCAATAGCCACATCATATTTTTTTACCATTTTTTTATTTCTTATGATCTGCTGGTTGAATTTTAAAAAAAAGGATTCATAGCCACAGGGTGAATTAGAAACAACAGAACTGCTTCTTGCCCTTTAATATCTGATCAGATATTAGAAAAGAAAAATCGTGGTACTTATGACTACTGTTTCGATGAAAGGAATGATGTAACTATAAACTCTGATTACATAAAGTCTCTAACGCAAGTTTCAAGGCAAAGCTTTGAAAGAAAAATCCCAAATTTTGCATCCTAGTACTATAACCCAATACAGTACAAAGTCCAAAATCCGGACGCCCATTATCCGGAATGATCTAAAATCTGGACCTCAAAACCACCAACAAAATTTTTCTCGTAAACTTTACACATGCGCATTAGATTTTCCCCCTCCACGCGTAATAAAATATCTGGAGAGTCTCGATTCTTAATTTCACTTCGACACTAAATAAAATACACTGTTACTTAAGAAACAACCAATTTAGCATAAATTTGTACGACCAGTAATTTGCTTGTCATGCATCTCAAACCGAAACGTTGCACATAGATACACCGTTGATCTGACGCCAACCTGGCGAATCATTATTTATTATATTTTCCTTTCATTACCGCATGTTTATCAAAACATGACAACTTAAGTAATGACTTATGCAGCGATACCTAAACAATTATTTTATGTTAGTATTTGAATAATAAAGGAGTGTGGTAACTTTTTATTTTGACATTACGCTTGGTGATGATTACAAATTTCAGCTGCACTAAAAAATGTTGACGAGGAAACATTTACCAAAAATTTCTTTCCATATGCTAAAAATAGATTTTGTTAATGATACTCATAGACCTAAGGATTACATTTAAGGATATTTGAATTAAGAATAACTGATTTGTTATTTGCATAAGCACAGAACCAGTGCCAGGACTCGTATGGCCGCACCAAGTTGCAGAATTTAGGATCAACAAAGACTGCATCAGGCGGTATGATACCTAACACCGGCCCTCAATAAAGCTTAGGCATATGTGGGAATTTATTTATCTGATAAGCCTTAAGCATGTGCAAGAAATAGATATAAGTATAATAAGTAACGAAACTAATACAATTCAGGCTTAATTGTCTCAGTGTATCATAGACGCAACATAAAATTTAACAGAATAGCTTGTCGTTAGTTGCCAAGCTTATGATGCAAGGATAGCTAAATTTGATGATGACGGCCGCTAATTTTAAAGGTTTTCGGATATCGCAAAACAAAGGTGAAATTTTCCAGTTAACGGATTTTGTTAATATATGTGGAGAAGCGGTAATAAATGAAGATGATATAAAAGTTTTTCATTGTGATGACAATGCTTCTCAATCATTAATTAAGTGAATGGCGAAATCTGTAGTATGGTTCTAGATCCAGAAAATACTGCTACCGATAGTGGAGAAAGTAACAGAGAAGTTACTGAAAACTAGAAAATTTCGACTGAAAAAAAGTTAGTCAGAATTCTCGAAAGAGCAGTTAAAGGACTACTACAATGTTACTAAACAAGAGATTATCTCTGTCTACCGAATTAAAGAGAAAGTATTAGCACAAAAAACGAAGTAACTTAAAACAACTTACATTGAAAGAAATGTTTAATAAAATAGACAAATAAATATTAAGCTTTTTTTTGTAATGTTTGATAACCTTTAGATCATAAATAATTCATTATTTCATAAATCATGATTTCATATTTTTAATTTTATAATTTTCACAGACCATCTTACTAGATACTAGATTTAAACTGATGATCTATTATCTGGAAAAATCCCAAATCCGGAATCGTGAAGTCCCGACGAGTTCGGATTTCACACTTTGTACTGTATAACAAAAATATGGGTGGTGTCGACCAGCACGACTTACTCTTAGAAAGTATATATGGTACTGGCCAATATTACAAACAATTCAAATTCATGATAAAATATGGAACTGCAAAAATATTTATAAGAGTTATCGACATGGCTGTTGTAAATACGTATATTCTGTTCAGTTTAAAAAATTGTGAAAAGAAAAATATAAAAGACATCCGAAGATATATTGCAGTTGTGTACCTCAAACTGGGAGCAAATTCTAAGAAAAGCATTGGAAGACCTATGGTCATGTCATCGAGACCAAAAGTGATAGATTCTGTACATTTAGACAGAAAAGACAATGTTATAAGTAAAAGACAATACCAAAGAAGATGTCAATTTCAAATACATATATATATATATACACATAATTTCAAATACATATATATATATTATACGTAAGGGAAGACCTTTTATGTTTTGTACAAAATACAATGTAACACTTTGTGTGAAATGTTTTCCACTATATCACAGTTAAATATTACAAATTTGCTGCATAAAAATGTAACCATAGAAGTTTAAATCAGCAAAATATGATCTTTTTCTTTTAAAATCTCTTTAGTGTTTAATTTTGCAAAAAATTCATATTTCTTTAAATTAAATTCGTAATTTTTTAAACATAAGATCAGAGGGCACTTACTCATTCTTTTATTACAAGGAGTGCCCAGCGATCTGTTTATAGATCACTTATTATCTGAAGTGCTAATTACAATTAAGTAAATAAAACTTCACGATTACTTTATTTATGACATATAAAATGTAATTAAAATTTAAAAAAACTCTCATTTTAAAATAATTTGGACATTAACATTATATTAAAGTAAAGATTATTATGATTTATTTATAAACCACTGTAATTTGAAATACAACAAAAATGGTGATGTTGCTTGATTAAAGGACTGATACAAAAATGATTGCTCGAAGAATGATTATGTGGAAGATTCCCAGAGTTTGGAACATTCTGAAAATTTGTCGACTTCTATAGAGGCACTTGCGATAACACATAAGTACCCAAATTATAATTCAGATAATAAATCATAAAATGCTTGTTAAAAATATACAATGTGTACACCACACGACTTCCTAGTACAGAATATTAAATTATGCACATTTTTTCTTGCATTTCATTTAAACTTTATTGGAATGAATTAAATCTACTTCGTCGATAACACATAAACCATAATAGAATAAATGCACTCTTTAAAATTCTCTATATTTGTTTAGCATAGTGATACTCTGGTGCTAGGTTCACTTAACAGCGTTATATTTTTCATATTGTAATTCAGAATGCACAAACTTTATATCATTTGAAAAATTATCTAATCGTTGCCATATGTTCTATTCAAATACTATAATAAATATAGAATGACGTATAAAAAATATTAAGCAAACAAAAAAAAAAAAAAAGAAAGAAAGAAACAGTTTTTCACAGACAATTGAGTATTTCTCATTCAATTAATTGAGTTCTCACTTCGCGACAAGGCAAAAATACATAAAATCTCAAAATATCTGTATTAAAAATTACGAAGTAAATTTCAAACACTTATTTCCTCGCATAAATTCCAGAATGGATTAAGTATGATTTAATTCACAATAATAAAAGAAGGTGTTATCTTTGTTTTTGCAAAGCTTAGTTACTCTATATTGACAACAAATCCGTTATTCTGCCAAGTTTCAAATGTAAATAAAGATGGCCGCCATCGCAAAAATAATTAGTCTTACCCACACTTAAACAACTTTTTAAATTGTTCATTAACTCTAAAAATATTGCATGTAGATTTACTAAAGGCATTAAAACCTTAACTGGAAGATAGGAACATAATTCATTTTTAAAGCAAAAAATGCACAATTTACAAACATATAAGAGTAAAGAAACTGAGCTGGGTAACAGTGTATATATATATATATATATATGTTCGGTGCGGCTGATTGCAACCAAAATACAAGGTGCAGATCTACATGTTATAGTAGTCCTATATATAAAATTTCAACATTCTGAGGCTACTCGTTTTTGAGTTCTGTGACATACGTACAGACGCCACGGAAAATTTTCTTCAGAATTCATTTTAAAGCAGCTTTATATATATATATTTTTTTTGGGGGGGGAGGAAAAGAGTTTTATTCTGTCCTTACATACAGATGTCATGCAAAAACATCGTTAAATTGCATTCGATAGCGGTCAAAATGGATATTTTCGTTCAAAAATGCTGCCTGAAACTTTTCACGATTACAATACTTCCTTTTTACTTCGTACAAGAAAGTAAAAATTAAAGTGAAAAAATGTCTTTTATATATTCTATTTAACCTTTTTTATAATAAAAATTTTAACTTTAATTAAATTATAATGGTAATGCACCAAATTTTTAAACATATTTAACAGTAAATAAATACACTAAACATGTATTAACACAGAATAATTTAATAATACATATAAATTTGGTACAATAATGCATAATCATAATACCTGGAGGATATAAAAACTTTTTAACAAGATGCAAATCAAACAACACTACCTGCGAAGTCCCATTAGCAAAATTCTTGGCTTTTGGTCCTCAGAATCGGAACCATGAAATTCTCCATCTGGTTCATCAGAGCCATATTCAAAATCTTTATTGAAGGAACCAACAACATAATTGGAATTGTAAGCGGTACTTTCCTCTTCATAAGACTATCAAGATAAATGCATACATGAAAGAAATTGTTTCAAAGAAGCTAATTATTAGAGCAAAGGCGAACAAATACATAAGAGATTTTGGAAACATTTACAGTAATTCATAAAGTTTTCCATTAATTTACTCAGTTATTATTCTGGGTGGTTTTTCTCATATGTAATGTGGATAACAACAAGTTTTCTTCAGAAAGTCTACCACAAAGGCATCCCTGACTTACGGTGATAGCTCTTGTATGCTTTGCCATAATCAATTATACCAAACCAAACCTTATTATTCAGGCTTCTACTTTTGTCAATTTCACCAAAATGCAAATCAATCAAAGGCTTATAAATGCAGAGCTCTTGATTTGGGGAGAGATTAGATATCAATGACTATTATGCCTGTTATGCCTCCCTGTCACCTGAACTGATTAATCGGCTTTAGCTACGGCAAGCATATTTGCTTCATGATTACTTAGGGCCTTAATGAGAGCTACCTTAGGCATATGTTATTTATATTTCCCAATATGACTTGAATTTTTGTTCTGCATTTCCCAAAAGTTGAAGAGAATTCGAATGTTATATTTTTCAGTTTTTGCAACTCTCAGGTTGATGTTTTAATACATCAGTGTATACTAGTACTAAACTTTCACTTTGAGTTGTGATTACTGTACCTAAAATGCAAGAAAGGATGATAAGTCATTTGACAGTCTTCATGGTTCCAGTAGCATGGCATTTTTAAGTAAATAAACAATTTTAAAACCTTTTATTTGATAATGACATTTAATGCATTCATTCTGCTAATTCTAGAATGGCTGGACCTAGGATAAATGTTGTTGGAATATTTTTTTTAGTCCAAAAGGACTTTATACCTAAAGGACTATGGTTTTCGTTTTGCGATTTTACGTTGAATCACTATAAATGTTCACTTCACTTTTCAAACTGTTGTCCCCAAATATTATAGTGCATTATATTTGAAGAAATTAAATAATGAAAAATCTGCATAAATGTATGTCTATTTCTCGCATTGTGATAAAACAACGATATTTAGAGCCATCATATTTTGAATGACATAATCCTCCTACGGGCATGCGGAAAATCAAATTTGAAATTTGTTTTATTATCGATTTCATATTTTGTAAAATTTTGTAAAATTTTTGAGTAACAAACTCAACGATTTAAAAGCAAGCAATGGCAACACTCTTCGGGGGGGGGGAACTTTTTATCTCCAGCATGAACTGTGTATTGGAAATTCTAAAGATAAACTCATTTTAAAATTATTTTGTGACATTGCTACTGAACTGAATTTTTTGGTTTAAGTGCAAAGAACATGATATTTAATAAATAAACACACAAAATGTTAAATCTGAAACCTTTCAGATTTTTTTCTTTCTTTATTTTAAAATAAAAATTATTAATTTACTTTAATTCACACGTTTAGCATGTTCAGCACACATCTGATCATTGTTTTCCTCTATGGCTGCCTTCGGGGCCCGTCATCTAACATCTACAATCGTTCGATGCAGGGTTTATTACAAAGGCTCAGATTCTTGATCTGAGCTACTGGAACTAAAGTCCGGTGGTGCATTCATTCATGGCTATTCCCCAAATGCTTGACATATTCGAGGATTTCATGCAGGCTCAATTTAGAATCATTTAACAAATACCCAAGAATGAGCTGCTTCGATAACGTCATTTCTCTTAGTGCAGCCTAAAGATTACATTAATTCTCCATTGTTTTTGTAGCATTTGAGTGACTTTTTTTTCTGTCTGCGAGCAATCTATCATATAGGACCTTAAAAATAGCTAGAGCTTGTTTGGTTACCTTGTTGGTGTAATGGAAGTATTCTCATAAGTTTGGACTATGAAGTAATTCATTAGCAAAATCTCGCCTATGTATAAGGGAAGATACATAAACTGAATAGGAGAATCATAAAATGTTGATGTTGTTTATCAACATGTAAAACATGTTGATAAAAAGCTGATGTGTCAAATTTTATTTATTTACAATAAATGTAAAAGGCATGATTTTTCTAAATCAATAACTCTCAACCTGTTTTGACTTATACACTCCTTTCACTAATGCTACAAGTTCATTTCCCCTTCATTCACAAAATTAAAAAAATACATACACATTTATTTAGATTTAGATTCTTTTTAATGGCACAGGAGACAGCAGATGGAGTCAAGCTGATCACATAAACCCTCCCTACGAAACTAGGAAATTCCCCCAAGGGTTGAGAACGAGAACCCCTGTTCTAGACAAGTACTCGGAAGAATTTTTTGGAAATTTCTCCGTAAATCCATAAAACTGTTCCCTTTTAAAAGGACTGTATGCCACAGACAAAACAATCCCTAAACAGTATGCCATACTTACAAAAAAAGAAAATGGGTACTATTCGGTTTCGAGGGCCGTAAAAAAATTGCAGCAAAAATGTATGCACGAAAACGCCAAATCTAACAAACACGCCCATTTAACAGCGTGCCAAATCTAGCGTATGCGCTGATTTCAGATTGTGTAAGTTTATATAGTTCTATATTTCTTAAGACACATTTGAAATACTAGTTAAATTTTTAATTCCTTTTTTGATATCCTATGGATTTAACAATATGGGAATTGCCTATGATGAAAAGTCTGCGATAGAATTTTGGGTAAAGTGCAGAATCACCCACTGCTTGACGCGTTTTTAAGAATTGCACATACTCGGTATCCATGAACACATCATGACTTATTTTCACTTAAAAAAAAAATCCCAGAATTGCACAAAAATGGCACCGCGCACACCCTTGACTTTATCTATATACACATCGACCTATTGTCATTTAAAAAGTATAAGAAAATTGACAAAATTCCAATTGTTTTTACCCTTGAAAAAGCGGCAAAGAAATAAGCAGGCGATTCTGCACTTTACCGAAAATGTTTTCAAAGAAAAGGCATCATTCATTATAGAAAATTATGTTTGAACAACCAACGAGATGACATTATGCTTTAGCGATAACTCGGTAGCGAAATATTATATGAAATTAAACTTTCACCTAAATTAAAACATCAATATTTAGATAGTTAACTATTATAACTATTATACTTCCTTTCTCGCGTTAGGGTTGCCGCAATTACTTTTGGCAGCACTGGCATCAACAATAGTTTGGCGATTTTTTACGGCCTTCAAAACCAAATAGTACCAGAAAATGCAATACTAAAAAATCTGATGTGTACACCACATGACTTCCTTGTATTGTAATATTAAATTGGAATATTAAATTATATGCCTTTTTTCTTGCATTTCATTTAAACTTATTGGATTGAATTAAATAAATCTACTTTGCCGACAGCGCATAAACCACAATAGAATAAATGCATTCCTTAAAATTCACTCTAGTACTTGTTTACGATAGCGACACTCTGGCGGTAGATTCACTTAACAGTAATAATAATTATAGTATAACATTTAACTTATATAATAATTTTATAATGGAAACTAAGTTAACTGTTATATAATCCAATAATTATATAACAGTTAACTTATATATTTCGTTCATATTATAACTCATAATGCACAAAATTTACATCATTTAAAGAATAGAATTATCTAATCATTGCCACATGTTCTATTCAAATACAGTCAAAAGTCGTTAATTCGGACACCCATAATCCGGAATGATCTACAATCCGCACCTCAAAGCTACACACTTTCTGCGCATACGTCGCGTTGACGCATGCGCATAGGATGCAGGCGTGTAAGACTTTTACAGCTGCGAATATGCTTGTGCGCATGCTCATAAAACGTTTACGCATGCGCGTTTAATGTATAACGGACGATGTAAGTTAAGCTAAAATTATCTAATTCAGTTAAGGTTGCAGATTGCGTTGTTCCTTAATCTTCGAATTGGATCCAGATTATTATTTTTTGCAGACTGTTAGAGCAATTTTATAAAAGTAAGCTTAAACTTTCGATTATATCAAATAGAATTTCCGATATATATTTGTTAATATGTAAAGGATGTAAAGCGAAAGTATGTTTCGAAATCCGAAATCTGTTTATCAATTTCACGCTGCTCGGCGGGGGGAACGCAGCGGCGAGCAATAAATTGGAAGTTGATCTGTCAGCACTATCCTTATCTTCAGGGCAGATGTTTTTATTTTATTTGGCTTATAATTCCTAACCAAATGTAGTATTTCATCTCGATGTACTCTGTCTTTGATATGATTTAAAACAAGTTCCTCATCATTATAATTCGCTTCTGATAGTGAAGAAAGAGCAGAGGTTATTGAAATCGAAAAAATTTTGATTGACAAATTAGTCGGTATTCTCGACACAGCAATTATAGGACTTAAACAGCGGAACTTTGTAACTAAACAAGAAATTATGTCTGTTTAATATTGGGTTGTTCGGAAAGTAATTTCGTTTTTTCTTCCCGTCAGAGGACTTAATTACACTTTTTCGAAACCAACTTCACATTTAAGCCGCATAACCATTATATGTCTTGAGAGCTGATATTACAAAGCTTGTGTGTGAAAAAGTTCTATTAATTCTAGTAGTTTTTGGTTGGTGCCCTTTTAAATATGGAGAGCAATAAGCAGCATTTTCATCATATTTTACTTCAGAAAAAGTAAAAATGCTGTTCAAGTGAGAAAAAAATTGACGGATGTGTATGGAGAAGGCGTGTTAACAGTATGCCAGTGCCAGAACTGGTTTGCAAAGTTTCGATCTGGCAATTTTGATGTCGAGATGCACCACGGTCTGGAAGACCAGTCGAAGCTGACAAAGATGCGATAAAGGCATTAGTTGATGCAAATCGGCGAATGACCACACGAGAGATTGGTGAGAGGTTAAATTTGTCGAATTCGACTGTTTATGGCCACTTGAAAGGCCTGGGCTTAACCTCGAAGCTCGATGTGTGGGTGCCCCATGTTCTTACGGAGCGAAATTTGTGTCGTCGCGTTGACGTGTGTGATTCGCTCCTCAAACGTCAGGAAAATGATCCATTTTTGAAGCGGATTATTACTGGGGACGAAAAATGGGTCGTATACAACAATGTGAAACGCAAGAGGTCATGGAGCAGAAAAGATGAACCGGCTCAAAGCGTTTCAAAAGCTAACATTCACCAAAAAAAGGTGATGCTGTCCGATTGGTGGGATTTCAAAGGAATGTTTTTTTTTTTTTTTTTTTTTTGAGCTTTTACCGGACAATACAACAACTATTAATTCGGAAGTCTATTGTCATCAGCTGGACAAATTGAATGATGCACTTAAACAGAAGAGGCCAGAATTAACCAACAGGAAGGGTGTAGTGTTCCACCAGGATAATGCGAGACCTCATACAAGTATGGTCACTCGCCAAAAGCTTTTACAGTTTGAATGGGACATACTGCAACACCCACCTTATTCTCCAGATCTGTTTATCAATTTCACGCTGCAGATCTGGCGCCTTCCGATTGTTATTTGTTCCGGTCCCTGCAAAATTTTTTGGATGGTAAAACCTTTACCTCAAATGAAGATTTCAAAAACCACCTGAATCAGTTTTTTGCCAGCAAGGACCAAAACTTTTATGAGCGGGGAATCATGTCACTGCCAGAAAGATGGCAAAAGGTGTTGGACCAGAATGGCCAATATATAATTTAATAAAATATTTATTCATTATACGAAAATTGTCTTTCATGTTCCCCAAAAAAAACTAAATTACTTTCCAAACAACCCAAAAGAATTAAAGAGAAAGTATTATCACATGAAACGAAGCAACTTAAACAACTTACATTGAAAGAAATGTTTAATATTTTGTAATTTCTGCATGCCATCTTACCAGATTTAAACTGATTATCTATAATCCGGAAAAATCGATAATCCGGAATCGCCGAAGTCCCGACGAGTCCGGATTAACGACTTTTGACTGTACTATAATAAAGCTAGAATGATGTAGAAAAGAAATTAAGCAAACAAAACAAAAAAGAAACAGTTTTTCACAGACGATTGAGTATTTCTCATTTAATTAATTCAGTTCTCACTTCGCGAGGAGGCAAAAATATATAAGAACTCAAAATATCTATATTAATTACAAAGTAAATCTTAAACGCTTATTTCTTCGAAAAAATTCCAGAACGGATTAAGCATGATTTAAATAATAAATGAAGGCGTTATCTTTGTTGTTGCGAAGCTAAGTTTCTCTAGATTGGCAACAAATCCACTAATCTTCTGTTTCAAATGTAAACATCAATAGCTGCCATTAAAAAACTTTAAAATTGCTGATAATTCTAAAAATATTGCACACAGATTTACTAAAGGCATAAAATCCTTAACCGGAAGATAAAAACAACATAATTCAATCATTTTTAAAGCAAAAAATGTACAATTTACCAACATATCAGACTAAAGAAACTGAGATCACTGAGCCGGGTAACAGAGTGGATATACAGTCAAAAGTCGTTAATCCGGACTCGTCGGGACTTCGGCGATTCCGGATTATCGATTTTTCCGGATTATAAATCATCAGTTTAAATCTGGTAAGATGGCATGCAAAAATTACAAAATTAAAAATATGAAACCGTAATTTATGAAAGAAAGAACAATTATGATCTAAAGGGTATCAAAGTTTACAAAAAGAAAAAACTTAATATTTATTTGTTTACTTTATTAAACATTTCCTTCAATGTAAGTTGCTTCATTTCATGTGATAATACTTTCTCTTTAATTCTATTAAACAGACATAATTTCTTGTTTAGTTACAAAGTTCCGCTGTTCAAGTCCTATAATTGCTGTGTTGAGAATACCGACTAATTTGTCAATCGAAATGTTTTCAATAACCTCTAGGTCACTTTCTTCACTGTCCGAAGCGAATTATAATGACGAGGAACTTGATTTAAATCACATCAAAGACGGAGTACATCGAGATGAAATACTAAACTTAGTACGGAATTATAATCCAAATAAAATAAAAACATCTGCTCTGAAGATAAGGATAGTGTTGACAGATCAACTTCCAATCCGATGATAATTGATAAACAGATTTCGGATTTCAAAACACACTTTCGCTTTGTAGATACAAATTACATATTAGTAAATATATATTGGAAATTCTATTTGACATAATCTTTCTAATCTATCATAATCTAATAATGACGTTTCTGCCCCCCCCCCCTCTGCCGCAGAGCAGCGTGAAATTGATAAACAGATTTCGGATTTCAAAACATACTTTCGCTTTGTAGTAAATATATATCGGAAATTCTATTTGACATAATCGAAAGTTCAAGCTTACTTTTATAAAATTGCTCTAACAGTCTGCAAAAAATAATAAGCCGGATCCAATTCGAAGATTAAGGAACAACGCAATCTGCAACATTAACTGAATTAGATAACTTTAGCTTAGCGTATAACTCCGTTACACATTAAACGCGCATGCGCACAAACATATTCGCAGCCATAAGGGTCTTACGCGCTCTCGTAAACGCCTGTGCGCATGCGTGAACGCGACGCATGCGCAGAAAGTTTGTAGCTTTGAGGTCCGGATTATAGATCATTCCGGAATATGGGTGTCCGAATTAACGACTTTTGACTGTATATATAAATATACTTATATACGTTTGGTGCGGCCGATTGCAACCACAATACGAGGTGCCCATCTACATGTTATAGCAGCCCTATATACAAAATTTCAATGTTCTGATGCTACTCGTATTTGAGTTATGTGAGATACGTACGTACATACATTCGTACAGACGCCACGAAAAATTCTCTTCAGAATTAATTTTAAAGCAGTTTTATAATTTTTTTGAAGGAAAAGAGTATTTTATTCTGTTCTTATGTACAGATATCACACAAAGACATCATTAAATTGCATTCGATAGCGTTCAAAATGGATATTTTTGTTGAAATATGCTGCCTGAAACTTTTCGCGATTACAATACTTCCTTTTTACTTCGGACAAGGAAGTAAAAAGTAATTCTAACAAATAACATATAATACTATAAATTTACAAATTTATATACAAACAGGACAAGGGTCTTAGTATTGTATTTACATTACATAGAAAGGGGCTAACTTATTGCAATGAATGACTTGAGGCTTAGAATTTGATGACTTATAGATTCTAACTATTACGTCTTCAGCCTGTTTAGGACTGTGTAAAGACCATTCCATGGTGACTGTGGTTTAAGACAAAGTCCTTTGCATCAAATCAGTTTCTATAACCTTGTCACCTTCGTTGAATTGATGCCCTGCAGTTCGCATGTTGTATAGGGTCTTCATCTTCTCCATCACTAAGTTGACTTGCTTTTGTGCAAAATTGTGCATCACTTTAAACCCTGTCTAGGGATCTTAAATGTACTTAGGTGATAAAGGTACATCTGGAGGCAACTAAACAAGAGATCACAAAGCAGACAAAGGTCACTACCGAAGAGCATCTAGGATGGGGAATAACCGGTAGCCCTATAATAACCGGTATGGCGGACAGCACTATGATAGGCCAGTAAGTACAGAGGTAACTTCCGGTTTCAATCCTCCTGGTTTCTGAAAACTACCAGTGAGAGTTTATTCAAGATAGTTTGATTAAACCTCTCTACCATGCCATCTGATTGGAAATGTAAAGGTGCTATTCTGGTTTTATTGATGCCGAGGAGTTTACATAGTTCTTTAACTACAGACGAGATAAAATTCTTTCCTCAATCAAAATGTGAAGAGGTATAACAAACCTGTAAATCCAGTGCTGTACCATTACCTCAGCTACTGTGACAGCTTCTTGATCAGAAATAGCATATGCTTCAGGCCATTTTTTGAAGTAATCGATAATAACAAGGATGCTTTGTTGCCATTAGCAGAACATGGCAGAGGATATTGATGGTGATGCATTCAACCTAGAATAACAAGAAGCTCAGACACTGTAAAGTTGCAGCTTTCCTCAGCTGCATTTCTTTAGTACTTTCTGACATACATTCGCATCACTGGTACCGCTTTTCCATGTCAGCCTTTGCATTACTCTGCAAACTCTCCCTAATTCCAAAGTGGTTTCCAGTTTGATTGCTATGCAAATCTTTAAGGATGTCCGGGATTTTGGAAGCATAAGCTTCCATCATAATGCCTTTCCATCATCTGATTTGAACTTCCAGTAAAATATGCCACTTTGAATAAAAGTTGAATATTGTTTTATCTTAGGACTACAGACTGAAATTTCTTTCCAGGTAGGTTTCCTGTTTGAAGACTCCATAAAGTCAATTATGGGTTTAATGTCGCTATCTTCCAAATGGCCTTTCCTGACGTTTCTGTCACTCGATGGACTTGGGACAAACGACTTTGAATTTGACAGATGACCAGATTCAGCAACTTGTATTTCGCTTCAAATTTGGATCAATATTGGGAGCTTTCTTTGTAGAGTCTTCTATACAGGGCATCAGTGTTACCATGTGATGATCCTTTCCAATGACAGATGGTGATATATTTCTGGAGTTTCTGTATACATCTCGTTACTTGGGCTTCAGGATTCTTGAAATTTAATAGTCAGGTCAATGACGCATAATCTATACAGAGGAGAAATTTTCTGCCTTAGAGATAATGATGGAAATGTTCTTTGGCTTTTAACTACGGTGAACAACTCTTTTGTGGTGACACAGTAATTCCTCTTCCGTTTAGACAGATACTTGCTCAAGTATGACACATTCTTAGCTGTTTATTTCTTGGGGTTAAACAACATTGATATTCTCATTGCTTGTATCCATGTGAAAAATAAATGGTTTGTTGAGTTGAAGATATGTCATCATTGTTGTAGATGTTAAAGCTTCCTTAAAGTTTGTTAAATACATCCTTACATTCTTTTGCTCACAAGAATTTTTGTTTGCTCTCTGTGTTTGTGAAGGGATCTTGCAATAGAAGAAAAGTCCTTTCCAAATCTGCTATGGTAGGTGCACAGTCCCAGGATACTTCTCAACTGAAGAACATTTTCAGGGCATCTCCAATCTTTAACTGCCGACACTTTTTCTAGATCCGTACACAAACACCTTGAGCAGAGATGACATGTCTGAGGTAAGTCATTTTCTGTCTGAACAATCTATATTTGGCAAGACTTAATTTTAGATCACCTTCCTTTAACTTCTGAACCAACACACTTTGTAGGGCTGTCTTCAGCATGGTCTCCATGGGACACTTGAACACTGCAGAATTCAAATGGCATCACTTCGAACTGCCTTGTTTGGCAGCAAAAGCAGTCTTTGCTTGGTCATCAGAATGTATCTCTACCTGCTAATATCCACTCTTTAAATCAAACATTGAAAACCAACTGCTTCCAGAAACAATATCCTCAGCTCTAGGAAGAAGGCAGCAGTCTTTCTTCGGAACCTTTTTCGAACGGCAATAGCCAACACAAAATATAGTTGAATAATCTTTCTTTCAGACCAGAATGATAGGAGAGGCTGTATTGGAAACTTAATTTACAGCTAGGGGTGAGGGTAGTGAGAATTCTGTTCTTGCTGGTACTGCAATATTGTCTTGAGCTATTATTTGTTGGTCTAATTTAACTACAGTCAAAAGTCTTTTATCTGGACGTCCATAATCTGGAATGATCTATAATCCAGACCTCAAAGCTACGAACTTTCTGCACATGCGTCAATGCATATATGCATTGACGCATGCGCATAATACCTTTATGCATGCACATAATACGTTTACGCATGCGTGTTTAATGTTTAACGGACGGTATAAGCTAAGCTAAAATTATCTAATTATCTATTTCAGTTAATGTTGCAGATTGCGTTGTTTCTTAATCTTCTAATTGGATACGGCTTATTATTTTTTGCAGACTGTTAGAGAAATTTTATAAAAGTAAGCTTGAACTTTCGATTATGTCAAAAAGAATTTCCGATTCTGGAGCTGCGGAAAGATCTACAAAGTGAAAGCATGTTTCGATGTTCATCAAACAAAAAGTGGAATTGCTGCAAAAAATGGATAAAGGCATATCCTCTGTTTCTCTAACCATTCCGAAATCTGTTTATCAATTTCATGCTGCTCTGTGTGTGGGGGGGGGAGGGGAAGTCTCGGCGCGCAATGAACTGAAAGTTGATCTGTCAGCACTATCCTTATCTTCAGGGCAGATGTTTTTTTTATTTTATTCGGCTTATAATTCCTTACTAAATGTAGTATTTCATATCGATGTAGTCCGTCTTTGATATGATTTAAAGCAAATTCCTCGTCATTATAAATATCACGAATACACATCAAATAGTTTTCTGGTTGCAATTTTCTAATTTCGATGCACGCATGCGTAATGTATGCTTTATGCATGCGTGCGTTGAAAGAAATTTTTAATAAAGTAAACAAATAAATATGATGCTTTTTTTTGTAAATTTTGATACCCTTTAGATCATAATTACTCTTTATTTCATAAATTATGGTTTCATATTTTTAATTTTATAATTTCTGCATGCCATCTTACGAGATTTAAAGTGATGATCTATAATCCGGAATTGCTGAAGTCCCGACGTGTCTGGATTAAAGACTTTTGACTGTATTTCATCTTTAATTCTGAACAGGGTTATGTCTTCAAAGGCAGAATGCAGTTAGTTATTTTTAAAGTCAAAGAAAAAATTGTATTTCCTTAGAAAGTCCAATCTGAGTATGCAGGATTTTTAATATTTGCCTAATATGCTGTGTGATAGTAGGCAGAACTCCCAAACGCGATGTTAATGTTTAATTTTTCATCGATGCTGATCATCTCACTGGATAGAGCCCACAGTATAATGCAAGGTTGCATCCATACGAGTTTATCTCCTACTATAAAGCACAGCTTTAGCACAACGGATAGAGCTGTGAAGTTGACTCCCTAGTTTTCGGGCAGAGTTTGAAAGATATCCTCTGCATCTGTTCTTAGAGATACAGCAAGATGGCAGACCTTAGCTTCGGAATCCCGAGCATTTGCATCTACTACTATAAAACCTTCCCAGGAAGTCTTACTGTCATATGTGGATAGGTTTAGAGAGGGACATGAAGGCATTGGTAAAAATTCAAAACCATCAGAATTGCTTCCTGCTGTTGCCATGAATTTCTTTAAGGTGTCAACATAAACTCTGTAATCGATTTGTTATCTGAAGGCAGAAACTCTCCCTTCGATTTGTTCTTTGACAGAAGGAACTTCTTCTTTAGTTTCTTCAACTTTATTTTCAATTGTATCTATCCTGCCTTCCATAGCTTCAAATTTGATTTCTATTACGGCAGTAGTTTCTCTTTTCGTTTCCTCTTGATCTGCTTCAATCTTTTCTTTAACCTACTTGACAGTTTTTTCCTTATTTTCTTAACCTAATTTTATCTGTTCTTTAATGAAGTTGATGGCCCCTTCCATTTTTTCTTGGAATGCAGCAAAAGCAGTCATCATCTGTCTTAGTTGCCACTTTATGTTCTTGACACTGAAAATCAACTCCACGTCTGACACCAAAAAATGTTGTGCGTGCATGGGTTTGTAATACATTCAATGCACACAGTTCCGGTGATAGATTGATAAAATTATTTTGATCAAAAGAAACACTTCAGAGTTCAGGAGCTTTCCACAGAAATACTCTAAGTACAATGCAATGCACATCTATAAAGCAAAGTTAACACAGAGGTATCTCAATACTCCAAAATCACGCTAAACTAAACAACTGAGAAACTGATGCCCTCTCCGGTCTTATACAGGTTTATCCCGGCCACCAAGAAATCTCTAGCACCTTCCACTTCTCAAAATTACTAGAAGGGATGTGATGGCTAGATACAGTTATGCACAAGGAACAATTACATTTATAAAGAGATTGGAGCAAAATGCCACTAAGTTTGGTGACTTCTAATAATTTCTTGCCAAATTTGGTGACAAAAATTAGTTGCAAAAATCATAACCAGCTTGGCGATGATACCTTCCTAATTAAGCAAGATAGCCATTTACTCAATGTCAGAATTGCCTCCTGTATCATTATTCTACTAATAAAATTTCCTGCCTAAAAACTACTCCCAAAAAATTCGAGATGTCAATATTAGGGCTTTCATAACACAAAACACCCCTCAATACTGCTTTGTTTGAATTCCCCCCCCCAAAACAACGGATGTTCTCTCCTAAGCACAGATGTTCTGATTCGTAACAGCATGAGATCGCTAAAGGCGCAGTGTTCCCACTAATGGAACACCCGGTTTTATTCAATGATTCTGCATATGGTTTTTGTATGAAAGATTAAAAAATAATATAGAACAAATAATTTGGAGTGCAGCCAGCAAAATTATGCCTAAATTTTTTTCCAAATAAAATTTTTTATATCATTAAAAAAATAGAGAAAATAACTTGAAAAAAAGTGGATTTTAATAACACATAATAAATGAAAATTCTGTGTCTCCTTGTGATATGCTGCTATCTATTGTTATCCTGGCTCCAGTGTTTTTGATAATATCTACAAGGGAATCATTTATGAATGTATACAGCCAATCTGCAGAAGGGTATCCTTTCAGCCAATGTAGAAAAAACAGCCATCCTGAGGCAAATGCAGGCATTTTTGCTGCTTAGCGCAGTCTCTGTGGGTCCTTTTGCTGCCTTTGATCTTCCTAAATTGAAAATATTTTGCTGCGCCTAAATTCTAAAAAAATCACTGCTTGTTACTTCTATCAATTCTAAATATTTTGACTCCTGGTACAAGTGTACTTGTTGCACTGACTCTGTCATCACTGGCCCTTCCCAAGCAATACAGCTGTAGAAACTTTCTTGTTCACAGGAAGAATCAGGTCCAGATTACAACTGACGGTACTCTTCTGTTATAGGGGCCGGATCTAGAAATGTATGTATGAATGGATGTATGTGTTCATGTGTGCATAGGTTCATATATATATATATGTATGTATATGTGTGTATCACAAACACATATATGCTTATACATACATACATTACTTAATGTGGTCTCGATAACAGAAGAGTACCCAACTGACTGCATTAGTATAGTTACCACAGATGATTGATTTATATAGTTTATCAAGGACAGGCACATTAAATTCAGTTGCTGGTTCCTTTTTCTGAATTTTTATGCTAAGTAGAGCTTGTGTATATACTAGCCAATAAGCATCACATCTCGGAAATTTTTCAAATATTTCCAAGCAGATTTTTCCTTTCAGACAGCCAGTGATTCTAGACCAGTTTGAAATAGCATGGCTTCAAATGGGGTGTTATAAGTACCTGCGATCATTGAGATAGCTCCTGTTTTATCAAACTTTTTTCTTTTGGCAGGGTCTTGGAAGCAGTAACCAACAGCTCAATTCTATATTTAATTGCAGATCTGATGTAGGTCTTACAAGAGGGGGCAAAGAAAATCCTGTAAATCACCCATGTCAATCTTCTTAAGAATTTATTTCTCTAAGTACCTACCTTCACAGTCTTACAAGAACATACACTCCAGTTTAGTGTGGAATCAAACCAAGTATGTAGTATTTTGTTTTATTTAGTTGATGCAGTCTACATAAAAGTGTAGTATTTTTAAACTCTGCACACAAAGTAAAAATTGAATAATTAGTCTGATAAATACACTATCCAACATTGAAAATAAAACACCAAGAAGAAGTGGACAAAATTATACAAATTTCAGGGTAGACGAATGTCATCGAGTTATGCAAACGATGTGAAATGCGCAACTCTCCAGCGCACGTCAAAGAAGATACAGTCAAAAGTCGTTAATTCGGAAACCCATAATTCGGAATGATCTATAATCCGGACCTTAAAGCTAAAAACTTTCTGCGCATGCGCCGCGTTGACACATGCGCATAGGCGTTTACGCGTAAGACCTCTTACGACTGCGCATTTGCGTGTGCGCAAGCGCAGAATACGTTTTCGCGTGCGCGTTTTATGTATAACGGATGGTGTAAGCTAAAATTATCTAATTATCTATTTCAGTTAATGTTGATGATTGCGTTGTTCCTTAATTTTTGAATTGGATCCGGCTTATTATTTTTTGCAGACTGTAAGAGCAATACTATAAAAGTAAGCTTGAACTTTCGATTATGTCAAAAAGAATTTCCGATTCTGGAGCTGCCGGAAGATCTACAAAACGAAAGTATGTTTCGATGTCCATCAAACAAAAAGTGGAATAGCTGCAAAAAATGGATAAAGACATGAAGAATGTGACAGAGAGGTTAGTGAAAACGAAAAAATTTCGATTGACAAGTTAGTCGGTATTCTCGGCACAGCAATTAACGGGACTTGAACAGCGGAACTTTGTAAGTGAACAAAAAATTATGTCTGTTTATAGAATTAAAGAGAAAGTATTATCACATAAAACGAAGCAACTTAAACAACTTACATTGAAAGAAATGTTTAATAAAGTAAACAAATAAATATTAAGCTTTTTTTTTTTTGTAAATTTTGATACCCTTTAGATCATAATTGTTCTTTATTTCATAAATTACGGTTTCATATTTTTAATTTTAGAATTTCTGCATGCCATCTTACGCGATTTGAACTGATGATCTATAATCTGGAAAAATCGATAATCTGGAATCGCCGAAGTCCCGACGAGTCCAGATTAACGACTTTTGACTGTGTAAATGAAGAAGACCATAGAATGTTCACATTTCATGCTGTTATTTCTGCTAGAGAAATCATCATAGAAAATTTGTTCTGGCCTCAGAGGATGCATGTATTAGAAAGGAATGCCAGACCATCATAAATGGAGTCAATCCCAGCAGACACACGATTTTACAAGGAGCATGGTGATTGGACTGAGAAGCGCAGGTTGGTCCATATGGCAAATCTCAGCTGACACACACCTTGACATGTCCACAGTGCACTAACTGTGGTGATAATGATTGGAACAAGAAAATGTGGAAAGTTCGAGGAGTGTCGGTGCAACCAGAGTGAAGTCAGCATGCATGGATTGACGCATCCACCGACAAGCGGTGAACACCCTCAAGCCACCCTGTATGTTCCCATATCAACCAAAATCATTTGCCGTCGATTTATTGCTAGTGGCCTGATCTCTCACCAATCGAACACATTTGGAATATTATTGGACGCCATTTGCAGACACTGCCATTGCAGCGCTCAGAAGACAATGGTTGACAAGGAATAGAGAGCCATTCCTCAGGACACCATCATAGTCTCA
This sequence comes from Stegodyphus dumicola, assembly GCF_044657685.1. NCBI lineage: Eukaryota > Metazoa > Arthropoda > Arachnida > Araneae > Eresidae > Stegodyphus > Stegodyphus dumicola. Next base: position 56,828,185 of record NC_140770.1, on the reverse strand, counting down.
TCGATTTGTATTTAGATGTTTTGGTTCGTGTATCACTAACCAAGTTGGTTGTACAACCTACTGAGCTGACGCTGTTCTTGCTCTGCATTATGCATATCATTTTGAAATAGAGATCACTTATTGTTCATTGCTGTCTCTTTCTGTTCGCTGAGTTTCATCACTTTCACTGCACTAATGGCATTCATTAACCCCTTCGCGCCGACTGTCACGTATACGTGCCAGCAACGAACGCACTTACCTACCAGCCGACACGCAGGCGTGCCAGAGGATTGTTCCATTCTCTACCGACTGTCACGTATTTGTGCCAGTACTTTGGAACGTTTTTCAAACTATAATTTCTGCCACAAGATGGCACTGTATGTCCATATGGTTTCAGATACATGTAAATTAGACCTTCTACTCGAAATGAGAGAAGCATGACTCACATACACGTGTTTTTGATTATATAAACAAACGAGGAAATAAATGTTTCCGAATGGCGTGATTTATGACGTCTCTTTAAATCGCACTTTATTCGCACGTGGTAGTTGTTTACTGTAAGTAGAGAAGTTTTATTTGCTCTAAAGCGTTGGGTATTTCGGTTTGCAGTTCAGTTTTTAGAAAATAATTAGATCTTGTTAGACGCGAATTCTTTGTTTTTACCGTTGCAATGTCGAAGCGTCGAAAATGTTTAACAGAGCATGAAATAGCAGAAATCATGCAAAATATTTCAGATATTGATTCTGAAATTCTGATATTGATTCTGAAAGATTAACTGAAAGACATTTTCCAAAACTTTGTTCAGAAGAGACTGATAAGAAAATGAGACGACAATGCTTCGTTTGTTCACATTCCCGGAAAAATCCTCCAAAACGGCAAATGAGTTATTATAAGTGCAAGGAATGTAACGTAGGACTGTGTGTAGATCCCTGTTTTCAAATTTTTCATACGAAAAGAGAATTTTAAGTAATATATTTAGTTTTCAGATGTATAATGTTAAAATTCATAAAATGGTGAGTAATTAAAATAAAATGTGTAAAATATGCATTTAAACAAGAAATAAGGTAATTAAAGTATACATATAAAAATATTTATAAAGCATAAGCCGTTTAAATACTCTATAGAGCATTATTAAACAATGCGTTGATACTTCGGAAATTTCATGGATTTAAGCTTAGTAGCAAAAAAGCCCCCAGCCCTGGAGAGACGCTTGCGTAAGACACTACTGGCCTCAGCGATAAGTGCGCGTTTTCGCTACCCGGCTCGAAGGGGTTAAGATGACTGCACTGACCCCACATCATAGATGCCAATATCTGCAATGGTGTTGGCACCAACACCCATTCATGGAATGGCACAAGATCATGTTCTCAGATGAGTCACCTTTCTGTTTCACCAATGATAGTTGCTGTGTATGAGTATGGCATCGATGTAGAGACAGGTCTAATCCGGCCGCAACTGTGAAATGCCCCACCACATGGCATCATGATTGGCAAATGTTGACAGGGAATGGAGAGCTATTCCTCAGAACATCATTCATAATCTCATTAATTTGTAACTAGATATGTTGCTTTGTGTATCGCTATCCAAGGTGGTCCTACAACCTACTGAGCTGACGCTATAATTTTGAAATAAAGATCACTTATTGTTGATTGCCGTCTCTGTTTGCCGAATTTCATCTCTTTCTGACCACTCCTTTTTGGTATTGCATTTTCAATGTCAGGTAGTACATTTATGGTCATTTCATTCTCTCTTGACTATAATAAAAGATTGTCAAGACAATACTGAAATTTTGGCTAATCTTTGGATAATGGAAACTTGGCGATTTTTTGGCTAAAATTTGGCAACCAACCCTGTTACAGCAACCTGCTAGTTTATACTGGAACTTTTATGGAACAAAAATGCTTAATTGTGACGAAGATTAGGTGCGAAATTGGGAGAAAGTGCAGAATCGCAAACTGCTTGCCGCGTTTTTAAGAATTGCACATACACGGTATCATCCATGTGCACGTCGACCTATTTTCACTCAAAAAAATCCTAGAATCGCACAAAAATGGCATTGCGCACACTCTTGACTTTATCCATGTACACTGCTAAAGTCCTAGTTAGTAACCTTTATCGCCTTACCAAAATGTCGCCAAACTACCTGTTACCATATTCCAAAGATTAGCCGAAATTTTTGACATTATTATACAACTATAGAATCAAATCATTTGTAAATGGAAGAACCTCCACTGCATTAACAATATTAATAATACTCTAGAACACAACACTGACACTGATGCTGATGAGGATTGGTAGTGTTCCTACTGAGTTTATCTAAAATATAATAATGAGCCATTGAATCTGGTTTCATAAATTGTTGATCCAGGAGAGGTTTAATTGAACTACATACATGTTTCTACATGTTCCTAAATTCTTTTTGGCATCTAATTAAACATAATTTGAAATTCAATACATATAATTAGCAACCTCTGTTGAAGCTGAAAACTGTCTTTAACTAACTGGGTAAATTTGGCTACACATTTTCCTGAAACCTTCTGTCTGTCAGAAATACCATCATATCTTTCCAAATACAAAAGAGGTGTGCTAGTGATAAACTTTTTCTGTTAATTTATTAAAAATAGTGGCAAGAAAGAAGTCAGTAACTTGACAATATGCTAGGTATGTTATGATTCTCAAGCAGCAAAAAGCATTCTTGAATGGGATATGAATGAAGGACTAATATTGTCATCCAGTATGTAAGAGTGACATGAAACCCATGGAGCATGAGGAGAGAATTCCTTATGGGGGAACCAAAGGATCCAGGCCAAACCATGAAAACAGTTTCAAATCATTATGCTTCCATCTCTAAATTTCATTTACAGCCCAATACAGTCAGATAAAAAGCATTCATCAGGCAATTTCCACACCCAAACTCTACCATTGGATTGCCAGATAGTATACCTTGATTCATCACTCCATAACATGTGATGCCATTGCTCAAGGCTCCAGTATTGTCAATATTTACATCACTGTAAGCAATGCTTCACATTAGCAGTGATCATTTTTCATTTATAAACAGCAGCTTTGAAGTGAAAATCAAGAGCTTGAAGTTTGCAGCAAACTATTATTATGCTGGTGTTGCATCCAGAGGTTTCTTTAAATTCCTGACAAATTTTTTCTGCTGTTTAAATCTGATTGACGTTCACAGCTCCCTACTTACAAGACTACGTAGTTTACCAAATCTTTGGGAACTACTCTGATATGCGCCCTCAAGTCGCCAAATATTTTTGGCGAGAAACTTCACGCTACCATATTACTATCTAAACTTTTTGTCTACATTTTGAACTTTTAGCCTAAAATGTCTCCAAAAACGCGGTTTTCGCACATGCAAAAACTACGTTTTGAACACACAATTTAGCTAAAAATCCGAAACAAAAACAAAAAATTTACATAGCAAAAACGTAAAGTTTCTAACCAAAAATATTTGACAAGAATCCATGTACACAGCGACATGTTTTAACTTAAAAAAACATCTACGAATTGCACAATGTAGGCAATGAACGAATCTACAAACTACGCACACCTCGCTTTAATAAATTAACATAACAACAATAAATTTCAAAGAATACCATGTACACAGCATTCTGTTTAAACTTTAGGCCCACCAGCGGCCGAGCGGTAAAGTCGCTGAACACTGGTAGTTCGGTCCGAGGTTCGAATCCCGCGAACGGGCTGGCTGCATGGGTGTTTTCGTGGTTTTCCCCATGTGTAACGTGTATACGAGCCAGTTTCCCTTAGAAAGTCCTCCACGAAAGGCATCCCTCCCCTTAGGCAGATAGCCCTATTGTGCTTTGCCATAATTAAATACGTGTCTGTTTAAACTTTAAAAAAAATTCTACGAATTGCACAATTTAGGCAAGGAAGGAATCTACGATCTACGCACTCCTCGCTTTAATAAAATAACAAAACAACAATAAATTTCAAATAATACCATGTACACAGCATTCTGTTTCAACTTTAAAAAACATCTACAAATTGTACAGTCTAGACACTAAACAACTAAATAAACTAAAATAAATTTCAAACAATTTAAAAAAACAACAATAACGACAGAAATTCATACTAAAGAACCAATGAACATAACATTCTACAAAATAAGAACAAGGATAAAATAAAATGCACTTACCATGAAATAATGCGTTTTCGAATAGCAGAAATATAAATTTCATACCGCCTTTAACATGCCGCCATGTAATCACTATCGTATTTACATGACAGCCAGACACACTATCCAGAAAATTTATACTATGGTTCACAAATAAATAAAATCACAAATCCCTACTTCTATCATGCACTGCCATTAAAAATAATCTCCCAGACCCTCTTTCCACACTTTTAAATACCCACTACCCCTCAACAGGATAGCCACAATCATATTTTCTTTTGCCGAACTTCAATTCAACAACTACCATTTTATCTTTCCCTCCCATCTTCTCAGACACAGAGGTGAACCAACGAGCTCCAGCGAAAGATTTTTCAACGTCAACAGGGTTGCCACAGAACACGCAATCGCGCCAAAAACCAGCGCAGAACACATATAGCCACATTTGGTGAAATTAGGGCATATATTATATTCTCCTGCACATGTCCACTTCAAAATAACATCATGCGTTGTATAACAAGGTACTCCTAACATCACAGAAATTTTCTGAACAGACTTTCCACAGCAATGACAACCTTCTCAGTGTTTAAAATCATCTAGTTTCCATTTTCCTCTCATGGTACTTTTTGCTTTGAAATAATGATTGCAAACTTGTCTGGCTTCTTTTATGCTTCTTTGGGAGTTAGAAGATCAATTTTACTCGCAGAATACACTATTACAAGAGGTTTCCAGATACTTTTGATCACCTAGTGTACTTAAATATCCTAGAACAAATAAGTAAAATTTGCCAAAATGAAATTAAAAATTTTTATAACAGCTTTTCCCTTTTGTGAAAAGATGATTTGGAAACTATGCTTTATTGTGACACTATTATTCTGAAAAGCGTTTTTAATGATAGTGAAGTATTTTATTACATTTATTTGTTTAAAAAAATGCTATGAAATCTGCAATGTTTTTACTCCATTAGGTATGACTTAAAATGATGGCTTGCTGTACCCTGATGTTTCTTGTTCTGCCATTTTGAAGAACCTCATAGCAGCTTGATATTTTACATGTGAATTCCAGAAAAATGAATTTGTGAACAACTTTGAGAAACTTGAAACCAGTTGTCTCATTCTTGGCACAGGATGGCATGCATTCTTCCCTTTTCTTTTCCCTCTAAGATCTGAGCATGAGGTTGGATTAAAAACAGCTCTGAGAATCATCAAAAAAAAAAAAAAAAAAAAAAAAAAAAAAAAAAAAAAAAACCTTTGTCAGGAAGAGCAGTTAAAATGTAATCATAAGAGATAGCTGCCTTAAAATATTTAGTACCAATTTTGTAGATAGTGTATGAAAAAAATATATGTAAAGACAAGTTTTCCTCTTATTATGAAGAAAAGTTTATTGGAGCACTTGGCATTATGAACAATGTAGATACAAGAGGTAAGTGAATTTTATATTTAGGAATAAAGAACCTGATGCGACACTGGCTTTTTGGAATTCTTTTGTTTTATGGTGTCCCAGGAATCAGTTTAAAAAGTTGTTCTTTTTTTAATATTAATTTTAATATTTTCTTCGATTGCATTTTCAACAGATTTAACAAAGTTGCAGCTTTTTTATTCAGTACTATAACAAGAAAGGTTTCTTTTTCCCGGCCACTGCTGTTGAAGATTCTATGCTGCAGCAGAATGCAGCTAACATTACTTTTTCTTTTAAGAACAGGCTTTCATCATTCTCTACCACCAAGCTATCTCTGCATGTCGGACACACATACTTTTTTCATATCAGTGCTCCAGTCAAAAACAGTAGTATCAGCCAGGTTGAGTTCTTCCATGTTAAACTTCATTAATACAATTTTCTTACACAGGCAGTAGATAATGGTAATGGCAGTAACAAATGGCAATCTACTTGCCGACTCTCACATGTACACTGATTTTATGTCTTTCAAAGATCGTCAGGCATCATTTGACTCACTCAAATAAAGCTTCATTTCATGCAAACTGCAACACTGACAGTTACTCGGCAATGTATTACTCTTGTAAGAAACTAACAGGATCACATTCATTGTTTAGTAGATCCCATAGCCCCAATCACACTTTATAAAATTGCAAGGAAAAAAAAAAAAAAAAAAATTAAAACTTAGGATCATGGGGTTGCAAAACCAAATAATTTGTGTTGCCAAAGTTGACAATTACTAGTTTTTTTCAGCAAAAACTGGCTTTTTCTCTACTAATACGTTAAGTACTAAAATTCCTTAAAAGCTAACAGATACAGAGAACTAATTATATCAAACTGTTGGAAAGCCCCCACTTATTTGTCTCATGATGGATTCATCTTTGTTATTTTTCCAACAACTTTCAAACTTATTTAATTCCTTCAACATTAAATTACATGACCCACTCCTCTCCCAAAAATTACAGAGATAATCAAGGAAGCTTTTATCTTGCATTTTAAAAACACATATAAGGTATTTACAAATCATAAACAGCGGATTAGGAAAAAAAAAAAATTGGTGGTTTAAACCATTATTGAACTTTTGAACGATTATTTACTTTCTGTTTACTTAACCGTATTAATTCATATATCTAAAACTGTACCTGTACCTTTAACAAACTGTTTGCTCATGGTTGTATGCAGATGCATACTTCTTATAACTCATTACTGTTGATTATAAAATTTATTAATGTTGAAGATCTCCAGTAAATTGATTTCATTAAGAAAAGCAATTTCTATAATCAATTAGTTCTTTTCCAGTATAATGACATGTGTAGTGGCCAGTTACCTAATTAACTACAAAATTAAACGTTTCTTTCGATTCTGTTCCATTCTTATTCACTATAACTTGCTTTCAAAATTTTAAACATTTCTTGATAGGGCTCTGAGAATCTGATAATACATCATACTCTCAGCACGTAATTATGACAAAATTTTCAAAGGATATTTTTAATAAACCCATTTCCTAGAGCTGACAGCTTCAGAATAAAAGTAATTTAGAGATGAAATGCCACACTTTTCATGTTATGATTTCCAATGACATAATCTCTGATAAAGATGTCTCAACGCATTCAAGTAACACATTTAATAGCATTTAGTCCACTGGGCATAAATTCTAAGCATCCAATTGATTTTGAACAATGAATATAGTTAGCTTTTGGAAAGTTTGTTGATTTCAACTTGGCACTATACTGTTTCATTTCAGTGTCATTCAGGAATTTTAATGTCACATCAGATATTAAAATATTAATGCTTAAAAAAATATTTTAGAGACAGCTATCAAGTCTTTCATTCAAGATTCAGAAAACAGTCCACTTGTACACTCTCGATTTTCAATCAATTTTAAAATTAAAGCTTTAGATTATATGTTTACAACCAGCATAAGAAAATTGAACATGATATTTACCATCAAGCTTGCTTTAATTTTATGGTTTTATATCATATATATGTTGAAAATCATGAAAATAATAAAACCTGATATTAAAATCACATGAATTCCATAACACTATACAGTCAGTTTTCAGTACTGCACTATTCCTAAAACGTATTCATTTTACAAAGCATTGGTAAAACATATTAATTCCTAATTTAGTTTCATTATGAAAAGAAGTCTACTTACCATGATAAACTGTTTACTGACAAAATTACGACTGTCAGCAGTAAACTTTTACCTTAGTGCGCGAAAATCATGTGATCGCTATTACTTTTAATTTTTCTTCCCCCCCTCTATTATTTATATTCTGAACTTATCGATAACCAACAGATGTATACTCCTAATAAATAAATATATAACTCATTTCCGAAAAACAAAATCCAATAATTTAATAAAAAAACCTTTTTGGAATTTGAATACATATATAATAACCAATTTCTAGAGATAGTTTCATTTATGTTTTCATGCGCATTCTTAATCTGCTTAAGATAAAACAAGGGCTATGAAAAAAAAAATCATAAAGCTATAATTTGATCTGATATTTTCACTAAATCAATGATTTATAAAATTTAACTACAAGTTTTTGCTTCATATTTTTTTTTTTTTTTTTTTGGGGCTCCTTTTTTTTATTTGCAGCATTTTAAGGATTTTCGCAAGCGATGACTGATGCAGTAGCAAATATTAACTCAACTCGGTTTGTATGTTGACCAATTAGGAAAGTGAAAAAAGTTATGCTGTGTTTACTCAACTCGTTGTATTTTGAACGAGAGTGATGCGTTCGTTTCTGTGTAATGGTACCCTTGCACGTTGATTTAACAAAGAGAATCAGAATTGTTTTTACAATCTTTTTAATTCGTATTTTAAAGAGAAATGGAAGGCATAGGCCGTGGTGGTCGAGGTGCTTTGCTACTTGCTGCCCTAAAAAACCAGCCTCGTCGACCTGGTCAAACATCTGAAAGTGATGCTTCTGCTGATTCGACGAGCAGTGAACAATCTTCTGAACCTAAACCTTTAGGTCGAGGTGCTTTTTTAAAATCGCTTTTACAGACAGGTAGAGGAAGAGCTGTACCGTCAGCTGAAGAATCGGAAATTCGTAGACCAGTTGGTCGTGGACGAGGCTTAATTTTAAGTACTGTTTCGAGTGATGCTCGCGAGAGTCCAGATGTTCCATCCACAAGTTCATCATCACCATCTCAATACTCTCCGCCGTCATCGGATTTTCAGAATCTGTCATTAAAGAGTGAAGTAGGCCCATTAAAACCAAGCATTGAAGGTCGTGGACGAGGCTTAGCCCTCAGTAGCATTTCGAGTAACGTCCCTGGAAAAGTTAAAGAAGTTTTTAGCTCTGGCACTACGGAGAAAGTTTCACCACGTGTTCCACCTGTTAGTTCACCTACACCTAAAAAGTCACCTTTAGAATTTCAGGGTGCTCCTTTGAGCAGTTACCAAGGTACATCAGGCAAACCTCTACACCTTGAGGTCAATTATGTACGCTTGAGAACAGTCGAAAACAAAGGAATTTATGAGTATCATGTAAATTTTGTACCATCTGTGGATAGTAAAAGCATGAAGTTCCGTTTGATGAATGATGCCTCTGTGAAAGAAGTTATTGGCAATGTCAAGACATTTGATGGAAGCAAACTGTATTTACCTCTTAAGTTGATGACATCCCCTGTCAATATAGAAGTGCATATGCCTACCGATAATTCATTAGTTTCTGTTTCCATAAAGTTTGTAAAGGAGTGCCAGCCGAATGATTGTTTGCATTTGTACAATCTATTGTTTCGCAAGGTGATGCGCATTTTAAAAATGACTCAGGTATGTTCTTTCTTTCATCTGTCTGAAAATGCAATACTGTAGTGTTTTCTTGTTTGTATATAAGTTAAATTTTTTTTTAAGAAGACAATACACGTATAAAATAGAGTAAAATTTTAGATTGTATGAGCAAATGGTGAAAAATTAAAAGCAAAATTTATTAAGCTTCTGGAATATATATCATCACTTATATGTATTGCAACGTAGGTGTAGTTTAGAGGTTTACAAATACGTAAACATGTATATATATCTATATTCATTTGCGGTTTTGCAGCTGAAGATGATGGTTCGGTAAAACCATCGAAACTAGTCCTGTGAAAATTTTGTGAATATAACGCTGATTTTTGTTGTTTGACTTCTGAATTAGTATTTATTCGGCGTGTTATTGTGTCTTAATATCTATAGACTTTAAGCATCTAAAGTTAATATTAAATTGGAATCAAAGTGAGGTGATTCCTCAACAATATTAATAATTTCAACCTTGTATATATTGTATAATCTTGTATTATTAATATTGTTGAGGAGTTGCCCACCTTGCCTTGCTCTGATTCTAGTTTAATATTACTTCAGATGCCTTAAGGAGTAAAGTGCAGAATCGCCCACTTATGTGGAGCATATTGATGTGTACATGGACAAAGTTAAGGGAGTGCACAATGCTAATTTTGTGCAATTCTCTGAGGTTTTTTTTTAAGTGAATATAGGTTGATGTTTACATGGAAACTGAGTTTGTGAAATTCTTTGACTTGTTACTTTCAAGCTGATGCAGAATCGCCCACTTATATGACGCATATTGATGTGTACGTGGACAAAGTCATGGGAGTGTGCAATGCCAAGTTTGTGTAATTCTCTGATTTTTTCAAGTGAAAATAGGTCGATGTGTTCTAGGTAGATAGTATTCTAGGTGGATACTGAGTTTGTGCAATTCTTTGACTTGTTATTTTCAATTTGTCGATTTTGAGAAATGCACGAAGCAGTGGGAGATTCTGCACTTTCCCCGCTTTAAGTCAATTTTATTTCAATCCTGCAGCTATAGCGCAGGCAGGTTTGAGAAAATTGTTTTTAATTTTTAGCCTATTATTATGTTTCTTTATATATATGTATATTTAAAGAAATATATCTCTTGTATTGCATTTTATATTTTTAAATTTTGCTATTTTGGGCAATTTTTATGTTTATTTTATTGTAAACCGAATCTTCCTGCACAATGCCTTAATTCAATAACTGTTCATTTACAGATGTACCATTTGATGCTTCTGCAAAGACATTGCAGAGTACTTTGCAGAACTATCAAATACAACTCTCACTTTTGTCTGGTCAATATTTTCCAAGATGTAGAATATAATGTAATGGTTCCAAAATTATATTTTTGTGTACTCCTTTTACTGGGCCTAAAGTTTCGTATTCTTTGAGTAGATCTTGATACAATTCTTAAGCAGTTTGCTCCAAAATGAGTTTAATCTGTAATTATAAGCATCTGAACAATATACCTTCTATTGCCATCTCAATAATGTGTTCTTGAGAAATGATTTTCAAATAATAGTTCGGTGAAATATATATAATTATGTCATAATAGTTTTCATAACATTCAACTACTCGGGTTACCATAAATGAAAGAACAACTTAGCAATGATCCAAGGGGCACCCTTAAATATACTCGTAACAAGTAAATGTTAGTATTGTTATTTAAATTACCATATTCCAAAGATCAGCCAAAAAAACATCCCAGAATTGCACAAAAATGGCATTGCGCACACTCTTCACAATATCCATGTACACTGCTTTTTTCTCATAAATTAGAAAAATTTCACGAAAATGCATGAAAATACTCAACGTATACTACTCAAACATATTCCAAAATACTACAAACATATAACTCACAAAATCACGATCATTAAATTAAAATATAATTAAATTAAAAAACACTACTTAAAATATAAATAAGCACATACATTAAATTAATAAAAATTAGATTACAATCCTAATTACTTTAAACTAAATCATTGCTAATAACAATTTCCAAATAATACCATTTTAATTTATTTACTCCTTACATTTAGAACAATGCATAAAAATAATATCCTCAAATGATTAAAAATACTAACATACCTAATCTTCTTCAGAATCTTCATTACGTTGCTGCAGTACTACTGCTAATTTCTAAATCCTAAATCCAGTAGTCAACTGGAAGTCTATTCACCAAGTAAATAAGAAATTAATAAAATTTCACCTATACTGAAACTACTTTCAGCAAACCACATACCCTTCCTTACACTCCTTTTCAAAATGTCCATTTTCACCATATTTCTTGCACCGCCATTTAAACTTGTAATATCCTTCCTTTCACACAATCTCAACTTATTATTATTATCAGATAAATGCATTAAAAATTTAGAATTCACTTTACATAGCGCCATGCAATCCGAAAATTAATTAACACTATTTCACACAACACACAATGAAGCTTTTCCAAATTAACCCCCTTTTCCGATTAAAGAACTGTAATTCGTCCATTAATGTCACGTTTCACACAACACAGAATATAGCTAAATATAAAATTTCCAGATTTCCCCCCTTTTCCAATTAAACAACTGTAATTTGTCCATTAATGTCACATGACATATCTCATGATCTCTCATTTCCCTCACACAAAATAATGCGTAATTGGAACTGAGTGCTTCTCACATTATTACCAAAGTCCTAGGTAGTAACCTTTATCGTCTCCTAAATGTCGCCAAACTACCAGTTACCATATTCCAAAGATCAGCTAAATATATTCCTATATTATGAGTTTAAAAAATTGTATATTTATATTTAGCAATACTTCATTTCTTTTTTCTGATTTTTATGGCCTTAAAAAAGGCTGCCCTTTCTTTTCCAAAAACCTACGTCATTAAAAATGTTTTGGAGACATATTACAGTATAAAGATATAACATTTAATCGTGTTTAAAATTTCCATGAATGGATCTTGCAGTTATGTTTAACTTCATGCGAAATAGGTATTCGATCAGCCATGTGATCAACTAGATTTTCCTTGGGAAAACCACTTTTCTTTTATTTGACTTTCAGATGCCGTGTGTTCTGTTCTTTAGATTGAATGAATATTTGTATCAGTTGTCGGATTAACAAAATTTGTAGATATAAGAGTAATGCTATGCAGGCCAATGTAAGGAACCATAAAGAATGCGAGAGGAATGGTTGATACCTTCGAATATGCGAAGCCAGGTTATGCGTTACCAGTTTTGAGCTATTGTCATTGTTGGTGATGTTTACATTTACTGGGTTCTTTATGCAAGTGCTTCAATATTCCATAATATATCAGAAAATATCTAATCTGTAAAAAAAGTTACTTGAGAAATCTATTTGAAATACGTCTTCTATAAGTAATTTTGACAGAAATTTGAGAAGAATCTTCTTTTACTTGATTATCCCATCTTTCTTTTACACTTATTGCATGAAATTTTATTTTTACTGCTTTAATTGGTTTTTTTGTGGCAAAGTCAGTATTGAAGGCATAAATTTCATTCTAGGTGTATTCCCCACTTTGCAATACTACTGTCTCATGCATACTATAAAACAGAGGATCTATATATATTTGTACTACAATGTATACATGATGTACTGCAAATCATAATGAAATGCATCATGAATAGCTATAATTTTTAATTTGCGTTAGGAATACTGTAGGTAGGTTGAATCCTAAATTTTTAGAATTTGAAAACAAGAATAATGAGAAGAATCTTTAGCATTTATATTAAAGCAAATTTTAAAATCTGTGTTCAGTAAAAAAACAAATTCAAGAATAGAATGTTTAAAAATATCTTGCTGAGTACACAAATTCATGAATCTTGAGCTTCACTTCCTAGACAAAATTTAACAAGCATATTTGTGTAACAGTTCCAAATCCAGCTGCCATGACTGAATAATTCAGCTGGAGGTCACTTAAACAGTGCAGTATTTTTAGAGTATGACATGATTAGTAGTAAGTTAGCAACATCCAGAATTGCAAAGATAATTTGGGAGTTTTGGGTAAAGCATAGTGCACTAGTATTTGAAAATTCTAGCATATTTTGCTGGATGATATGAAAAAGAGTTTGGCATTTAAGGCTATTTTTTAAGGTACCACTGAAATTGCAGCATAGTTTTTTTTTTCTTAATGAATGTTTCTACTGAGCATTAATAAAGCTATTATTTCAAAAGTTTTATGGGAAAATGTTTAATAATTTTTAAGGGGGAAAACTCAGAAAAATGTGAATGTTGAGAAAAGGCTCTAAAATTCTAGGCTGATCTTTAGAATATGGTAACTGGTAGTTTGGCGACATTTTGGAGGCGATAAAGGTTACTACCTAGGACTTTGGTAATGATGTGAGAAGCACGCAGTTCCGATTACGCATTATTTTGTGTGAGGGAAATGAGAGATCATGAGATATGTCATGTGACATTAATGGACGAATTACAGTTGTTTAATCAGAAAAGGGGGGAAATCTGGAAATTTTGTATTTAGCTATATTCTGTGTTGTGTGAAACGTGACATTAATGGACGAATTACAGTTCTTTAATTGGAAAAGGGGGTTAATTTGGAATAGCTTCATTGTGTGTTGTGTAAAATAGTGTTGATTAATTTTCGGATTGCATGGCGCTTTGTAAAGTGAATTCTAAATTTTTAATGCATTTATCTGATAATAATAATAAGTTGAGATTGTGTGAAAGGAAGGATATTACAAGTTTAAATGGCGGTGCAAGAAATGTGAAAATGGACATTTTGTGAAAAGGAGTGTAAGGAAGGGTACTTAGTTTGCTGAAAGTAGTTTGAGTATAGGTAAAATTTTATTAATTTCTTATTACTTGGTGAATAGACTTCTAGTTGACTACTGGATTTAGGATTTAGAAATTAGCAGTAGTACTGCAGCGACATAATGAAGATTCTGAAGAAGATTAGGTAAGTTAGTATTTTTAATCATTTGAGGATATTATTTTTATGCATTGTTCTAAATGTATGGAGTAAATAAATTAAAATGGTATTATTTGAAAATTGTTATTAGTAATGATTTAGTTTAAAGTAGTTAGGATAGTAATCTAATTTTTATTAATTTAATGTATGTGCTTATTTATATTTTAAGTAGTGTTTTTTAATTTAATTATATTTTAATTTAATGATCGTGATTTTGTGAGTTATATGTTTGTAGTATTTTGGAATATATTTGAGTAGTATACGTTGAGTATTTTCTTGCATTTTCGTGAAATTTTTCTAATTTATTTGAAAAAAGCAGTGTACATGGATATAGTGATGAGTGTGCACAATGACATTTTTGTGCAATTCTGGGATGTTTTTTTAAGTAAAAATAAGTCAACGTGTACATGGTTTAGTGATATTTTAATTAAATGTCAGTTATTTTGTGAATTTTATGTTTGTAGGAATTTGGTATAAGTTTAAGTTGAAGTAAACGTGCATGGAAATAATTTAAATATTTGACACTAAGTATTTGTAATGTTTGCGGTATGAATTCGTTGGTGACGTTTATAATATAATAAATAATTTAGAGGTAAAAGTGTTTGGATATTTTATTTATTTTATACATGGAAATGTTAATATTTGGAAAGGGTATATACTTTTTCGCGATAAGGTAATATCATATATGTTCTTTTTACCGGGTTTAAAGATTCGGAAAATTGTTATACATTTTCGTGAAATTTTTGTAATTTATGAGAAAAAAGCAGTGTACATGGATATAGTGAAGAGTGTGCGCAATGCCATTTTTGTGTAATTCTGGGATGTTTTTTTAAGTAAAAATAAGTCGACGTGTACATCGTTTATGTGTATGTGTTATTTTGAAAAACGCGTAAGGAGTATGGTATTGTGCACTTTTTCCCAATTTTGCAGTGAATATTTGTCATGATTAAGCAGTTTTGTTAGATAAAATTTTTAGCATAAGTGTAATTCGGCTAGTAGATTGTTGGAAGAAGTGTTCAGTAGATAAAAAGATAAGAAACATGTCTTTACTTCGTGAAGACAAAATGGCGGCGGGAAAAAAAAAAATAGAGGGTTGCTGTAGGAGAGTTGGTCGCCAAATTTTCGCCAAAAAATCGCCAAGTTACCATAATGTAAAGATCAACCAAATTCTATTTTGTAATTTTAAATCTTTTTGAAGATTAGCAGGATGAGATTTCAAAATTTCTGGTACTCTTCTGTTATTCTGAAATGTATGTTAAGTATGCACCTGTGTATACGCGCATCTATCCATACCTGAATCTGGTCATGATAACAGAATACCAGAATTCTATAACTAGAAAAATTAAATGTAACTAAAAGTCCAAATTCCACCTAATGCATTCAGTTATTTATAATTATATTTGATCACAGTATATTATTTATGTTAACTGTATTAAAAGAATTAAATTGTTAGTTTGTATACAAAAGTTTTGGAAAAATTGACAGCTTGTTTTAAAATACAGTGGTACCTTGGTATACATCATTACTATATCCCAGATCCTTGGATATATCCAGGCCTGCTCAGACAATAGGCGCAACTTTTTGACTCAGTGAACCCCCGCGCCTAGTCAAAAAGGCGGCAGGCAATAATTAAAACAAGCAGTTCGTCTCGGTGCCTGTCTGAACAGGAAAGGTCTCATTTGAATGCCCCTCTGGAAGTTGGTACGGGTAAAACCTGGGTAACTACTGATTAGGATCTGTATCTAGGTAGTCTCGGCCACGGGTGCTTAAAATCATTCTCCTCAGGACTGGAGTCATTGCCGGCAATGGCTGTTTTAGGATCGGCAGGGACCATACGGTACTGTCTTGTCCGTTCCATTGGTTGTGGTGAAGCTATATGGTCAGATATTCAAGGTTGTTCGGGGTGAAACACATCTGTTGATGGAGTTGGCAAATTCAACAAGCCTTTAAACTGCTTGAGGTTTCCAGTGCGCCTGGAGCCTCAAAACTGCATATTCATATCCTTCCTTGGTTTCCCTCTGGGAACACCTAAAGCCGACATCTGTATATTATGACATAGTGTTAGCAGGCCGGATTGGTAGCTTGGTCTGTCTTACAGTGTTTAAGTGACTTCATTCTGCTGTCCGAGGTTGGGGGTCCCTTTTGATGGCAGATATTTTTACCATTTCTCCAGAACAGGAATGTGGAATATGGATCGCTGAGCATTCCTGTCAACACAGATTAGTGCCGATAGATTAGCAGCCTCTTGGATCACCTCTAATGGTTGGGGCGTTTAACTGTGCTAAGGCAGTCTCAAGCTTGCCAGGTCTGAGCACCCCTTCTTCCTAGCACACTGTCTTATTTCACAGAAAGTTATAACCAGTTCAGGTTATAACTTTCGTCTCTGATGTTCTCTTCTGTCTTATTTGAATATGAAAATACTTGATGCCGATGTAAGGGTAGACACATTCGACAAATTGCTTAGTCCTTATTTTATGTTTACTGTTGCAATTGTAGTAATTTGTTGCAACATTTATCTTTTTTGTGATTGCCTGTTTTTACATATTATGTTAAACTTAGGTTAACTTTTTAATTCGGAAAAGTGATGATTTGAGCATAATTACTCGAAAATTGTTTACCTCTCATGTTTGAACTATTGTCGTATTCTTCGGCGCAGAAATTACTAATTTCTAAAACATTTAGCTCTAAAGTCTTTATGAATGTTGTTTGTCCTCCACCTGTCGTATCTGCTGTAATAAAAAATACTAAAAACCTTTCTTCAATACTTATGTCTATATTTTCTCTATTAAGATACCTCATGTGAATTGATATCTGCTCTTGATGGCTGGCATCAGGGGTACAATCAAGTAAAATAAAAAAATGCTTTGCTTATTTGACCTTATTTAAAATAATCTGCTTTATGTTATCCCCAAATAAACTAATTGTTTTATTTTGAATTTTTGACTCCAAGGTAATGAAGCATATTTTTTTTAGTTTGAATGTTATTAATATGTACAGGCATGTTAGGATCAAATATTGTGATAATTTCTATATACTTAATTAAAAGAAATTATTATTTCTTTCGAATAATTTGTTTCTGGAATCATGGATGGCTAAGTTTTGTTTGGCTAAAAGCTGAATTTAAATATATTTCTATTTCTATTATAAATGAGTTTAAAAAAAATTGTATATAGTCAAAAGTCTTTAATTCGGACTGGTTGGGACTTCGGCGATTCCGGATTATCGGTTTTTCCGGATTATAGATCATAAATTTGAATCCTAGAGCAATTCTGATCTAAAGGATATCAAAATTTACAAAAAAAAAAAAAGTAATTTTATTTGTTTACTTTATTAAACATTTTTTTCAACGCGCGCATGTGTAAAGCATACATTACGCATAGTCGAAATTAGAAAATTGCAACCAGAAAACTATTTGATGTGTATTCGTGATATTTATAATGACGAGGGATTTGCTTTAAATCATATCAAAGACGGAGTACATCGAGATGAAATACTACATTTAGTAAGAAATTATAAGCTGAATAAAATAAAAGCATCTGCCCTGAAGATAAGAATAGTGCTGACAGATCAACTTTCAGTTCATTGCGCGCAGCGACGTCCTCCCCACAGAGCAGCATGAAATTCATAAACAGATTTCGGAATGGTTAGAGAAACAGAGGATATGCCTTTATCCATTTTTTTTTGCAGCAATTCCACTTTTTGTTTGATGGACATCGAAACATGCTTTCGTTTTGTAGATCCTTTGGCAGTTCCAGAATTGGAAATTATTTTTGACATAATCGGAAGTTCAAGCTTACTTTTATAAAATTGCACTAACAGTCTGCAAAAAATAATAAGCCGGATCCAATTAGAAGATTACGGAACAACGCAATCTGCGACATTAACTGAAATAGATAATTAGATAATTTTAGCTTAGATTATACCGTCTGTTATACATTCAACGCGCATGAGCAAATGTATTATGTGCATGCGTAAACGCATAGACTTAAGCTTTGTATTATATTTATGTATAGTATTACTTTAACATAGGTATTTTGACACAAAATCTGACGTTTTCTGAAAAGAAATAAAAAAATATATGCCAATTTTTTTCTATATTACAATTCTACAACTCAAATTATGCCAAATTGTAATTATTATTGCCAAGTTTTGTAAAAATCACAGAGTAGTTTTTAAAAAATTAGCTTTTAAAATTTTAGCTCCTCAATGTTAATTGAATTTGAATACAGGTGACAATTTATCTTATACATGTGAACAAATATAGTTTCGTACTAATTAATTTGATGCTCTAAAATTTTCTAATTAGAAATTTTGCTCTCTTTTCATTTTCAATTTGAAGTGCCTATCTTCCAAATTTACCACTAGGGGCGCTGCTGTCGTTTGCATTAGGTCGGACGCTGTCGCTTTATCATATCATTATCTCACTTGCATAGCTGTAGCTCTCTCCATTTCTAAGAATTTTCAGGTTAAAGGGACTTTGGTACTTTTCTGTTTCGCCGGCGCAAACCTCACCAAGCAGACTTTATTGGTGACAACATACAGTATACACTTAATAAATGTTAGTTCTAAGGATTTTTTTATTTTGAAGGCATACATATTTTAATATCGTTTAAAATTTTGTGAAAAATCAATAAATAAAGACAATAAATTTGTAAAAAGACATTAATTTAAGAATGTACTATGCTTTCATTGTGAACATCCTGTTTTGCCGGTTCATATCACGCAACCCCAAGTGATCTCATCTCATGTAAACTATGCTACAAAAATGTAATTCTCTCAGTTATTATTTACATTAATTTTAACTTAAATCTTAGTTCGAAATACAAGTGTAAATTCAAGAATTATTTCAATTCGTATGAATAGCTTACTCAGAAATTACGTAAAACCATAGTGCTTTACTTCGCTAGTGTATTCTTATTAGAATTGATGAATTTAACTCTTGACTTTGCCTTTTCTATATTTTCGCTTTCGGGTGAGCATTGTGATTGCGTCCTAATTGACTTAATTACCACGAAATTTAACTATCTGGGTAAAAATTCTATGTAATTGCATGCTAGTAATGAAAGAAACAATCAATCTGATAAGAAATGGCTGCGATTTGTTTTGAAAATGAGGTGTTAATGGTTACCAGTGAGGTTATTCCGTTTGGCATCAGTTGCATCATTATTGACGACTTTATCGCCTGCGCCGGCAAAATGGGAAAGTACTGGACTTTCCTATGCACCTTGTAGAGCAGGGTTTCTTAAACTTCTCTTTTTATCACTGAGATTATTTGGCGACCCCATAATATTTACAAAAATTTTGTGGGACCCCATAAGTATTGTGAAAATCCAACACACACGTGAGTGAAATTCAATTTTTTCACTTATACTGTAATATACTATTGCAGTTTTAGGTCATTAACGTTAATTTTTAATTTTAAGATATAGAACAATGTGAAAATTTTAAATAGGTAACAGACGAAATGGCAGCATCACGTTGCAACGCAAGGAAAATGAACGATTCTATTATAAAAGGAATGCATCAAAACATTTTTGTTTTTTCTTTGTATGTATGGTCTTATCTTTTTTTTAGATGCAATGTGTAAAAATATTTAGTAATTGTAAAATTATTGTAATAAGTTAAAGAAATATCAAAACTGCTAAAATTTTTAGGGATCCCCTGCCGCAGTTTAAGAAACCCTGCTGATATAAAAGGCTATAAATTTAATATAAAAGATGCCCCAGAAGCTGAAAATCATCTCATATTTGAGAAGTATTTCAGAAAGCTCTGTAAATAGAAAAGAAACAATGCATAATTTTAATATTAAAAATAAAATAAACTGATTTTAATTTTTGTGATTGTTAACCGAATAAAATTGAGTTACCTCAAAATTTCTTTCGAATGTAATTAACAAAAACTTGTGAAAACATTTCATTGAAATTAAAACTGTTCTGGGGAAATTGCACCAGTTAATTACGTTCTGACTGAAATGTTGCTTAAAAATGCATGATGTAATTACAAAATGTTTACATTCAATCTTGTCAAAATCTATTGCTCTTAAACCTCTCGCTGTGGAATTTTTTTTGTCAAAATAGGTTCGAAAAATGTATATTTTTTTATAATGTATTTCAAATCTACATAGACTTTTTTTTTCAGTATATAATTAGATCATAAAAAGGGTTGTCGGAAAATTGAAATTGGAGAATAATCGTATGAAAACAAAATTTTGGAAATTAATCTTGGTTAAATTATGATTTATTTAATGAAATACAAACGTAAAACATATATATATATATATATATATATACTAATGAATATAGTCAAAAGTTGTTAATCCGGACTCATCGGGATTTTGCCGATTCCAGATTATTGATTTTTTGGGATTATAGATCATCAGTTTAAATATTGTAAGATGGCATGCAGAAATTACAAAATAAAAAATATGAAACCATAATTTATGAAATAAAGAACAATTATCTAAAGGGTATCAAAATTTACAAAAAGAAAAAGCTTATTTGTTTACTTTATTAAACATTTCTTTCAATGTAAGTTGTTTAAGTTGCTTCGTTTCATGTGATAATACTTTCTTTAATTGTATTAAACAGACATAATTTCTTGTTTAGTTACAAAGTTCCACTGTTCAAGTCCTATAATTGCTGTGTCGAGAATACCGACTAATTTGTCAATCGAAATTTTTTTGTTTTCAATAACCTATGTGTCACTTTCTTCACTATCGGAAGCGAATTATAATAACGAGGAACTTGATTTAAATCATATCAAAGATGAGTACATCGAGATGAAATACGAGGGCTATCCAGAAAGTAGATTACGTTTTGGAATAAAAAAATAAACAAAGTATAGGAAACAAATTTTATTATATACAGATGAAAGCCACACTCAAATACTACTTTTCTACATAGTCACCATACAAATTAAGGCATTTATCGTAGCGATGTACGAGCTTGGAAATTCCTTCGTCGAAAAATTCGGCCGCCTGCGCCTTCAACCACTTCGTTACCTCTTCTTGCCTTCCATCTTGCACAAAACTTGTGGTAACCAAGCTTTTCGCTGATGATTTCGTGCAACAAACTTCGCGAAATTTGTGGAAAACTCAAAGAAAGTTCCGTTATTGTGAAATTTCGATTTTCACGGACTTTAGCATCGACTTTTTCGAGAAGTTCGGCGGTCACTATGCTGGGTCTCCCACTTCGATCTTCGTCGTGAACATTGGTTCGGCCATTTTGAAATCTTATGACCCACTGACGCACTCCACCTTCAGTGATAATGTTGTCCCCATACACTTCACGAAGCTGCCGATAGATTTCTATCGGTTTACAGTTTTTTGCAGTCAGAAACCTTATTACTGAGCGCACCTCGCAGCTCGCGGGATTTTCAATTAAAGCAGACATTTCAAACCGTCACAGTATCTGAACGGAGCACAGCACGAACCTCTCACTAGCACGGCTAGATGCAGACTGAGCTGCGCAACGCTCTGACCCCAAGATGGCCGCGCTAGCCCCGCCCCTAGCGGACACAGACGGAAACGTAATCTACTTCCTGGATGGCCCTCGTACTATATTTAGTAAGGAATTATAAGCCAAATAAAATAAAAACATCTGCCCTGAAGATAAGGATAGTGCTGGCAGATCAACTTCCAATTCATTGTGTGTCGCAGCCCCCCTACCCCACCGCAGAGCAGCGTGAAATTGATAAACAGATTTTGGATTTTGAAACATACTTTCACTTTGTAGATCCTTTACATATTAGTAAATATATAACGGAAATTCTATTTGACATAATCGAAAGTTCAAGCTTACTTTTATAAAATTGCTCTAACAGTCTGCAAAAAATAATAAGGCGGATCCAATTCGAAGATTAAAGAACAACGCAATCTGCAACATTAACTGAATTAGGTAATTTTAGCTTAGCTTATACCGTCCATTATACATTAAACGCGCATTCGTAAACGTATTTTGCGCACGCGCACACACATATTCGCAGCCGTAAAGGTCGTACGCGCATGCGTCAACGTGACGCATACACAGAAAGTTTGTAGCTTTGAGGTCCGGATTATGGGTGTCCGAATTAACGGCTTTTGACTGTATATCCCTTATATTTACAAAACATTTATTAGAAATGAAGTGTAGTATGATAATCTCGAAACAAGGCAAAGTCCTGCATCGTAATCTTAGCATCAGATTCGTCTTTCATTGTGAATTCTTTTGCCAGTTTCAGCTTTTTTTAGATATGGTGAGAAAAATGCTGTGCAGTTAGTCTCATGGGATTAAGAGTTGAACTACATCCGCCACAGTAAGCACTGGAATTTCTATCCGAATGCTTAGCTCAATGATTTGCAAGCGGAACACTAGAAGCGTTATATTTTGCGATGGGTTATTCTTTTTATAAAGAATACTAGCAGCTACGCTGCCAGTTTTCGTCTGGCTTTTAAATGTACTGCAAAAATGCCTGAAGGGAACACCAAACATTAAATTTAAAAACTGCGCAGAATTTTACTGTACAGAAAACTTCCGAAAAAATACGAATTTAAAAAATATATATTACATATAAAAAATTTAAACAACTTTCCATTGAAGAAAAAAAATCATGCAAAATTTTTCAATATCTTACAAGCAGTGAAATAAGCAAAAAATAACATCAAAGAAACTCAAAAAACAAAAAAATTCCGTGCAGAATTTTACTCTGCAGAACAACTTTATCAAAAAAAAAAATCAATAAAAATGTATTATAATTATAAAAAAATGACAGTGAAATATGCCAATCTCTTAAAAACAGTGACATAAGAAATATGATGAAAAATTGTTCCCAAACCCATATTTCTAAAAGAATGAAACTATTCTAAATGATGTGATTTCATCAAAAATATATCAACGACAATAAGAAAGGAAAATTGTTGCCAAAATCACATTTTTAAAGATGTGAGACGTGTACTTGAAAGCTTCATTTAAAATTTTTTTAAAAAATACGAAATATAATCTTTCCAAAATTATTTTTGTAAAAGCGGTCGCAAGGATAAAAGTTTAACGTGTCCAAAAATCAAAGAAAAATAAACTGTACATTTTTAAAAATAAACTTTTTTTAGAAAAAATCCCGTTGAAAAGGTGTTAAGCTCACTTTGTTAAATAAATTCGTATTTAATCGATTTATTGAAACACGAAATTTATTTTAAGTTTGTAAAATAGCTAAGTGCTTACGTTTCATGACGATGTGAAAATGGTGTGTGTAGAGTAAAATCTCGCTTTTCTATAGCCCATTATGTCTTAAAATGATGCAGTTTTATCACAAAACATAAAATAAAAAAATTCTAATTCGACTGGTCGAAAAAATCGCTTCGAGGTGCACTGGCTCTTGTCTAGATGGACCTATGTACCAAATTTCGTAGCCGTGGGTCTATTAGTTTATGCGCAGCATGAATGAAAGACACACACAGAGACTCTTTCTTTTATTATATGTAGAGATAAACATTCGGCAGCAATTGCTAACAAAAGGAAATGAAAGGAGCTGGTGGAATATATTGCGTATCAATTTTGCACTGTCGAATGTTTTAAATGGAAAATGAATCTTCAGATTCATCACTATCTGCAGAGGAATCCAAGAAATTCTCATCAGTTTCACTATTATTATCTTCAGTATACTTGAGGTCGGAGAACTGCTATCAGTGTCGGAAATATTATCAGGAATGTAGGTTATATTACTCGCAAAATGCTTCCTGCCAGACATCTGTGATCTTTGAAAAGAGAGCACAAAATGGTGTAAAACATGCTTATATATTTTGCAGAAATATGGACAGGTAATGCCATCTGTTAACCCAGATTTGAATAAACAAATAAACATCACAAAAAAACTGAAATAAAACAATGAGTGGGAAAAGAGTAGGTTGCACAGTTAAATAGATGAAAAAAATGCATCCCTGTTTAAATCGCAGGATGTGAAAGTTTTGCTACTACCGTGTTGCTTGTGGAAATTGTGGGATGCACAGCGAGAGGTTTGATGGTAAATCACTGAATGTTTGGTTACCAAAAGGGGTACATCACTTCTTCAAGGCAGGATGAGGGAGAAACTAGTTTGCACCTCTCCTGCATTTCCTACCTCCATGGTTGGATCTCATTGAAAATAATATATTGGTTGCTGTTCTGCAGAAGACATGTTAAAAGTTTTAATCTTTTTTTTTTCCACCACCCCCTCAAAATGCTATGGAAAAATATAGTAATAAAAGTTAATTTATAGCCTTCTCTATAAAAACAAAAAATGGCTTATCGAGAATTAGTTGAGCCTACAGAGAGCCTTGCAATTTCAGTTATATTTGAATAATCAGTATCTCTGATGATGGCCCTGACTGATACATTACTTCAGCATGGCATCGAACAGAATTTGCCAGAATTTTTTAGTAATCAGTACACTGCGCATCATTGAAAATTGTCGAAAACATCTCTGGAATCATCCTGAATATTTTAAGTTCAGGCACATAATTGAAACTTTTTGAAACTATCTTTCAAATCATCCCAAAAATTTGGGCATAGATAACAAAGTTCATGCGCATCATTAAAAATTCTTGAAACTATATCTCGAATCATCCCGATAATTTTGGACATAGATAACGAAGTTCATATGCATCACTGAAAATTCTCGAAATAATCACCTCTTCAAGCGTTATGATAATTCTTGACAAATATAACCTGTTGCTAATAAATCTAGTAGTTCATGTCAGGTTATGTAAACGCTTTGTCAAGCACACATTCCGTGTGTCTATCAGCCGAACTCTTCAACCTCGCTGTTTAATTTTGAGTTGTTTTTCAAATGTATGGCGAATCAAAAGTAATTTTACAGTAAGAAAATGCACCTGCGCTACTATAGTGAATTGAATTCACAAATGTAGAAGATATAACATAAACGCGTAGCTCTTCATATTTCTATAGACATGCACAGATGTTCAACATGGAGGCCTTTTGTAACATGGCAGACATCTGCACAATAGTTCCTAAGTTCTTGCCAAATTGACAAACAGAGCCATCATATTTTAACTGTTGGGCCTATAAAGGCAGTCAATTGACTTACCGTTTTGTCTTGAATTTCTAAGTAAAATAACTCATAAGAAAGTTTAAAATAAAATATTGTCAGCCTAATTATTACGTAGTATAACTTTCCACTGTGTTTCTAACCTGTGTATAGAAAATAAATCTCAAATGGAGTCTGTAGGCAGAAAATACTGTAGAAAATGAAAGATCAATTAAAAAAAAAGAAAAATACAGAAGCAAAATTTAACATTATTGCCTGAAATTTGTAGTGATCAAGTGAAATCTGTGATGCAATTGCATAAAAATACTCAACTTGCTTAGGGATAGAAAATTAATTTTAATGGAGTTCTGTCGAAATTTGAGACAATTCTCTTAACCAAGTAAGAGACTGAAAGTTGACTCCACCAAAAATAAAATCCCTGTAAAATTCTTCCACAGATTACAAGAGTTCTGTATGGATTGCTAGGCGAAACAGATTTCTTTAGTAGTTAGTTACTCATGCCATTCAAGGACTGGATAAAAGTAGTACTCTACAACGAATAGCAAATCTTCCAGGTGGATCACAACTTTTGTAAACAGTGGGATCATACAGGAATGTAAGCAGATATTGCATGATATAAAACTGAGAGTAAAATATTATGTAGAATAATTACAATACTAGCATTGAGTTTTAGATTAACTTTGTATTAGTGTATTCCAATGACCATTACCTGTTAAAAAAGTAACATAACCAGACTAGTAATTACCAGAAATGGAATTATTTGCAGTTTTATGTATTTGTTGCTCTGACGATAAGCCAGCTGTGGACAGTTTTGAAATCTACCAATTTTTTACGTACATAATATCAGAAATTAAATTAGCGATTAATAAAGAAACGTAGCACTACATGATATCTATTTAAAATTTCATTTGTATTTAAAGAAATTAAACTATATTTATTCAAAACAAGTCATATTTCAGATGGCAAAGGATCACAAGTAGCTTGCAAGCTGCAGTTAAGATGTTGGAGAGCTGCAGTTTGACCATGTCTGGTGTATAAAAATTGAATTCAATTCAACAAAAATAATGCTCATTTTAAACTAACAGTATAATTGAAAGGTGTTTTATTCTGATATACTTTTTTCCCTAAATGAAAATGGTCAGTTTGTATCACTTAATATATAAGTTCTTCTATAAAATAAAAAAAATCTGATGTGTACACCACATGACTTCCTTGTACGGAATATTAAATTATACGCATTTTTCTTGCATTTCGTTTAAACTTATTGGATTGAATTAAACCTACTTCGCCGACAGCGCATAAACGACAATAGAATAAATGCATTCTTTAAAATTTACTCTGTTTACCATAGCGGCACTCTGGCGCTAGCTTCACTTAACAGTATTATATTCATAATCGTATTCCAGTATTATATTCATTCATATATTATTCATTATATTTCATTCATTTTCAGTATTATATTCATATATTTCCTTAACAGTATTATATTCATATTATAACTCAGAATGCACAAAATTTATATCATTTAAAGAATTATCTAATTGTTGCCACATGTTCTATTCAAATACTATAATAAAGCTAGAACGATGTAAGCAAACAAAACAAAAAAGAAACAGTTTTTCGCAGACGATTTAGTATTTGTCATTCAATTAATTCAGTTCTCACTTTGCGACAAGGCAAAAATACATAAAAACCCAAAATATCTGTATTAAAAATTTCGAAGTAAATCTTAAACACTTATATCCTTGAAAAAATTCCAGAAAGGATTAAGCATGATTTGATTCGCAATAATAAATGAAAGGCGTTATCTTTCATTTATTATTGCGAATCAAATCATGCTTAATCCTCGTTGCAAAGCTAATTTTCTCTAGATTTGCAACAAATCCACTATTCTGCTGTTTCAAATGTAAACAAGCAATGGCCACCATCAAAAACCTTATTAGGCTTAGCGGCACTTAAACAACTTTAAAATTGTTGATAATTTTAAAAATATTGCATACTGATTTACTAAAGGCATAAAAACCTTAACCGGAAGATAAGAGCAACATAATTCAATAATTTTTAAAGCAAAAAATGTACAATTTACAATCATATAAGAGTAAAGAAACTGAGATCACCGAGTCAGGTAACAGAGTGGATATATATATATATATATATATATATATACTTTTGGCACCACCGATTGCAACCAAAATACGAGGTGCACATCTGCATGTTATAGTAATCCTATATACAAAATTTCAACGTTCTGAGGCCGAAGTTTTTGAATTAGCCGAAGTATGTTCGTACAGACGCCACGAAAAATTCTCTTCAGAATTCATTTTAAAGCAGTTTTATAATTTTTTTGGAGGAAAAGAGTCTTTTATTCTGTCCTTATGTACAGATATCACGCAAATACATCGTTAAATTGCATTCGAAAGCGGTCAAAATGGATATTTTCGTTGAAATATGCTGCCTGAAACTTTTCGCGATTACAATACTTCCTTTTTACTTCGTACAAGGAAGTAAAAAGGGGGAGTGTATTATTTAATGAGTTGGCTCTAGTGTAGAATTGGTTGCCAGTTCGATTAGTGACAAATTTTAAAAAAAGTTTGGCTACGAAAACTCATTTCTGGTTACCATGATATTTTTAACATTTCCCTTCCTGATTTTTTTTAAAATGAAAATAGATTGATGTGTATGTGGACAAGTTTAAGGCAGTGTGCAATTCTGGGATGTTTTTTTAAGTGAAAAAAGATCGATGTGTACATGGACATGGAGTTTGTGCAATTCTTCGACTTCTTATTTTGGTTTCATGTAGCGTCCATCTTGAAATTGCGCCTTCCTGGTGCCAATCTTGGCGTAAAATAATAACCACCAATAAACAAGGGGCACCCAATTGTAAACTTTTACCAATGAGTTTTGATTGTAACTTTTTTCATCACATGTCACTTTCACAAGAACTGTTCAGTGTGAAAAAGTATATGAAACATTTTCATAAAATCAGTTCTGGTTTTCAGAAATTTTTTTTTTTTTTTTTGCCAAATGTATTTTTTCATAATGTTTATTATATGCAACTTTTTATATCAAATGGTAATAGGATGTTAGTCTAGTACAGCGCTGTCCAACATATCATAGCCCGCGGGCCATATTTTCTTCACCAAACATTTCAGGGGTCAAGAAGGTTGATAAATGAAAAGTCAGTTTATGTTAATTAAAAAAATATTTTGTTTATACTAAAAAGAAAACTTTAAAATATTCGTAATATATTAATGAGAACATTGTGGCCGTAATTGTTTAACAACAATATCTTTTATGTCCACATCAATATTTGTTATGGCGAGTCTAATTATGTATTCAAGAGTGGAATCTTTCAAACTGTTTCTATATTTTGACTTTATATATTTTATATCGGAGTACGCATGCTTGCAGATGTATGTACTTCCGAACATTGGTACAATTTGAAGTCCAAAATCTTTCTCTTTATCTAAAAATTTGAATATTTCTATTCCAGTTACTCCACGAGATGTAAAAAATGGGTCAACCTGCAGGTCGCATAATTCTATTTGATATTTAAGATCAACGGAGTTGATATCAATATTAATTGCATCACATAAAATAAATCAATAGACAGTTTAAAATCATCAAATTGAGAAAATCTTTCATTGAAATCTGTAATTAGCATATCCAATTTTGGTAGAAATATTTTAAAATTCGCTTCTATATCACATTCTTTCATTTCTTCATAGATGATCTCTTTGCAAGATTAAAAATGAAATAAATTATTTTGCTCCAAATTAAACCTTAACAATTTTAATTTGTTTCTAAATCCAGTAACATATTTATAAAGGCAACACACATTTTGATCTTGTCCTTGCAAGGATTTATTCAAAATATTTAAATAATTTGTAATGTCTGTTAGGAAAGCAAGTGAATAAATAAAATTTTTATCAACTAAATTTGCTGTTAAATTTTCATCGGGAATTTCTGTGAGAAAAAGATGAACTTCTTTTCGAAGTGTAAAGAATCTCCTCAAGCACTTTCCAGCACTTAACCAACGAATGTAAAAGCAGATCTCCATACTCAGTTTAAAATTCATCCAAAAATGTTTTAAATTTTCGGTGTGTAAGAGAATGATTTATTATTAAATTAATAAATCGTTAATTAATAACCGCGAATTAAATTAGTAATTTTGCAAACCTTGTCCATTACGTCTTTTAGTTGTAGGGATAAACCACATAATGCCTCCTGATGAATAATACAATGTAACATACGACATGTTATTCCTTCTTTTTGGAAAAGTCCCGCTAGCCCAATATTTTTGCCCATCATAGCTCTAGCACCGTCTGTTACAATATCAGTGCATTTGTCAAATCTGCCATATTGGCTCTACTGAACATTTTAATTGTTTGTAAATATCTTCACCTTTTGTTGTTCCGTGTAATGATTGTAATTTTAAAAGTTCTTCTGAATAATTATAGTTTTCATTTGCAGTTCTTATAAAGATCAGCATTTGACTTGTATCGGAAATGTCTGTGCTTTCATCCAATGCTACCGAAAAATAGCAGCAACTATTGATTAGGCTTTCTAATTTATTAGTGACATGCATGCTAATTTCATTTACACGTCGGCTTACAGTCTGGTAAGAAAGTGATACTGTTTGAAATTTTCTTACCATTTCGCTGTCATTAAATGCTTGAGCCATTTTTATGGCACATTTTTTAATGAATTCTCCATTCAAAAATGGCTTCTTTGCCTTTACTATTTCTAAGCAAACTTCAAACTATGCAGCTACAGATGCTTCTTGAAATTTTGGTTCTTGATTAAAATAAATCGGTTGATGATCCAGCTGTTTTTTCACTAGTGGTATTGTCATGTCTCGCGTGTACGAATGATACTTTTTTTCATGTATGAAAGATCATGGCGCTTCAAGTTATATTCTTTACACACAGCTATGATTTGTAAACATTCCAAATACTGTGGTTTACCATTCTTGTTCAGAATAAATAAATAATCTATCTCCCATCGGTCTTGAAATTCTCGATTTTCGAGGTCTATTTTTCTTTTATTAGTAGCACTCATATTCAATAATTATTTTAATAAATAAATATGAAATTAAGTTAATAATATTATAACACATTCACCCCTCAACAAATTCTAGACAAGACTGCACTCGCACAATTGCATGAGTCAACCAAATAGCGCAGGTTAGTGTGTGCTTATCGTGCGCCAAACATAAAGAACAGCCAACCAAAAATATAATATGTGGCGCCAATGTTGAGCTAACCAACATCAGATGTTAAACAGATTGTTGCTTCATTCAGCCAGGTTAAGTGAAGTTACGCAAACTAAATAGTACCTACTTTAAATTCAAATTAGATTTAAATTTTCACATATTAAAATAATTTTAATAATAATAATTTAGTATCATAAATTTATTCATAGTAAAATGTACTCGCAGGCCATCAAAATAGTTTGGCGGGCCGTATGCGGCCCACGGGCCGCCATTTGGACAGCCCTGCTCTAGTATATAGTGAATTATGATTTAATTTTAATTGAAAGCTCTGAAGTCTATGTAAAGTATGTACACTAATTTTCCTTTTAAATTCTGTTTTAGGTGGGTCGTAATTACTTTGATCCTCAAGGTGGAATACCTGTTCCAAAGCATAGGTTGGAAATTTGGCCAGGTTATGTGACAGCTGTGCAGGAATACGAAGGAGGTGTAATGCTAAATTGTGATGCTTCATTCAGAGTTCTACGCAGTGTGACTGCTCATGATTTGATGCATGAAGCATCAAAACAGAGAGGAGGTGATATGAGAGATGCAATAACTAAGGATCTGATTGGATGTGTAGTTCTTACACGCTACAATAACAAAACGTATTCTGTGGATGACATAGCATGGGACATGAACCCTTGTTCAACATTTGTTTCTCATAATGGAGGAGAAATATCATTTGTAGAGTATTACAGAAGATCATATGACATTGAAATTAAAGACATGAAACAACCTCTTTTAGTGAGTAAAACCAAAAAGAAGAAAGAAAATGAAGAAACAAAACTGATTTGTCTGATTCCTGAGCTTTGCTATATGACTGGATTAACTGATGCAATGAGAAATGATTTTAGAGTTATGAAAGATATAGCAAGTTTTACTCGTATAAATCCTACCAGTAGGCAGCTTACCTTGCAGAAATATATTGATAATGTCAATCAAAATAGTGAAGCTAAAGCTTGCTTTCTATCTTGGAATTTAGAGCTAGATCCTAGACCACTTAATTTAGAAGGAAGACTTCTAAAGTCTGAAGATCTAAATTTTGGAAGAAACAATGTAATACATGTAAGTCCTGAAGCTGACTGGGGACGACAAGCTGTTACGACCCCTGTTCTAGTCCCTGTCAATTTTGAAAAGTGGGTCATTGTGTTTCCTAAACGAGAACAAGGTAAAATTCGAGACTTTATAAAAATGCTTCGTACTGTTTGTCCTGCTATGGGTATAAATGTTAATCCACCACAAACAGTAGAATTGGTCAATGATCGTACTGAAAGTTATTGTGAAGCTTTGAGAGGAGTAATTAATCCAACTGTTCAAATTGTTGTTGTTGTTTTTCCTACCCCAAGAGATGATCGTTATAGTGCAGTTAAGAAGTTGTGTTGTATAGAAATGCCTATACCTTCCCAGGCCATCAATTTGAAAACCATTAGTGATGTTCGCAAATTAAGAAGTGTTGTTCAGAAAATAGCTCTTCAAATGAACTGTAAGCTAGGAGGAGAACTCTGGTCCATACACATTCCGTTGGACAATCTAATGGTTTGTGGTTTGGATACCTATCATGATATGACAAGAGGCCGAAGATCTGTTTTAGCTTTTGTGGCAAGTATAAATCAAAATCGCACTCGATGGTATAGTATGACTACCATGCAGAAAGCTGGCCAAGAAATGGGTGATTCTCTTAAAATGTTATTTATTTCAGCTCTTCGAAAATATTTTGAAATCAATCATAAGCTCCCAGATAAGATAATTCTCTACCGAGATGGGGTAGGGGATGGACAGATGGATTATGTTGCTAAATATGAAGTTGAGCAATTGACATCTTGTTTTAAGCATTTCTCAGTGGACTATTCTCCCACATTATCTGTTATTGTAGTACAAAAACGTATAAATACAAGAATGTACACCATAATGCCCCAGACAAATACTTTAGAAAATCCTCCGCCAGGATCTATTCTGGATCACACAGTTACCCGCAAAAAGTGGTATGACTTTTTCCTAATTTCTCAACATGTACGACAAGGCACTGTTTCTCCGACACATTATGTTGTGATATATGATTCCAGTACACTTAAGCCAGAGCATGTTCAAAGGGTTACTTACAAGATGACCCATATGTATTATAACTGGCCTGGCACAGTGAGAGTTCCTGCGCCTTGTCAGTATGCGCACAAACTGGCATACTTAGTTGGTCAGAATTTGCATAAAGAGACTCATGTAGATTTATGTGATCGCTTATTTTATTTGTAATTCCAGCCTTCTAAATAAGCGTGTGGGAAATAACTTTATACCAAAGTGCCATTATTTCATTCCAGAGTTTATAGTACTATAGTCCAAGTGTAAAAAGCATTGTTTACTGAAATTTATTTTTTTCTACCTCAGTCATAACAAGAAGTATAAAAGTGTTCACTTTTAGAGCATTCAGTGACTAAATTTTGTAAAATCTCATTTTGTCTTCCTTATTTGATACATTGTGTTTGAAGGGACAGTAGTTAAGAGCAAACTCTGAATATTTTAACATTTTCATGTGTCTCATGTTCCAAGTATGAACATGTTGGCTATTTTATACAAATTGTTAAAATTTTTTTAAATGTGTTTTAAGTTAAAGCATATTAAAAAATCTTTGAAAATTTTGTCAGTGTTTAAGTTGGAATTGCAGTTTAATTTTTGTTGCTTTTTAAAAGTGATGCATCAGTTTTTAAGTTTTTATTCTGAAGTGTAAAATTTTATATTAAAATTGTATTGCCACAAAATTCTGTTGTTACTGTTTATCATCACAAAGATGTTTTTCTTAAAAGTCCATATTCATGATATAACATTCACAGTTTAGTGCATTAAAATTAATTAATTATCCTGAACAACTCAGGTACAGAATAGTGTGTCATGAAATGATTATGAAATTTGCCAGAATGATAATATGAGTAAAAAATAAATTTGTTTTTAAGAAGTATAATGCTTATGTGTAAATAATCTTTATTATTTGTAAGTTTCACTTCTTTATGCTAGTATGGTTTTTGAATGATTTTAAATGAAACATTGGTTTTATGTCTGGGTATTTTAAATTTTAATTGTTGAGGGCTGGCTGGGAAAATGTATGGCTATTTGTTTTTCTAAAATGCAATACTTTTATATGATGGCCTAACTTTAAGTTCGCATTTTTTTGAATATATAAATTTTTATAAACATAAAAAAGTAAATTTTTTAGAAGGAGAATCTAACCTTTTGTGTATTATTTTCTTCGTTTCGTGGCACAGCTCTAATCTTAATAATTTTCTAAATATTTTTTTTTTTTTTTTAACTTGGTGCTTACATTTTATCTTGTTGACCATGAAACTGCCACCAAGTATCATGATTTAGTACCAGTTATGGATAATCATGGACGTAACAACTCGCTCAAAACATCTGTGCTTTTGTTGGATGCAACCTCAATTGATTCTTGATAAGCTACTTTTGATTTTAATGAACAAGAATATAAATTTATTGTTATGGAATCCTACCTTAAAAAGAAGTGTATATTAATGGGTATGATACATCTGAATATGGATATCAAAGCAGTAATAGACTAGAATAGTTACCTTTGAGAAGTTTGTAGTCATAACATTTTACGCAGAGCTTCCAGTAAAATCGGAAGTCTTAACAAAAAAAGTCAAAGTTGTTGAAAGCCTTTTTTGAAAGTGAAAAAACTAAGCAGGGCAAATATTAATTGCTTTTTAAATTAAAAAAAAATCAGTTCCTTCAAAATTCACAGGGACAATAGAAACAACTTTCGTCATTCGATATTAGCTAATTTTTCCTCACCAAGACCTGTAACATCGCTGAATGCTTTAGCAATATGCAGTGAGAAAAATATGCTACTTTGAAATAACTTCTAAAGAGAGTACAGAGTTTGAAATCCAGATGTCCGGTATCTGAAATGATTTAATAACTGGACTTGTAGACCACCAGCACAAAAAAGGACAAAAAATTCTGCCTTCAGAAGTAGCAAATCTAAGCATCCCTCAAAATTAATCACCCTCTCCAAATGCAAAATCTGGGAGCACCATATTTTACAGCATACTAGTGGGCAAGCCTGCCTGATGAGGGGGCTACGGCCAAGGGAATATTAAGTTCTATGTACTAAAAAACTGAAAATAAAATTAATTATTAATTTAAGGTCTTGTATACAAAGTTACTAGCTGCGACCAAAGCAAAATTTATGAGTTCTATGTATACCTGCTAATAAAATGCATAAAAACATTTCAGTATGAATGAAATCATTTCATTCTTTCCAAGCAACAACCAATTCGTGAATAATTTTTTTGTTGCCAAACCAGGAAACAAAAGTATTTCAATTATATATAATGGCCTAGTTTCAATTTACTGTAATATAACAGCATTTTCTTAATATCAATTAAAGAATTGATGTGGCAGTAATATATCATGTCAATTATTCTAATATGAAACAAAGGGTTACCAACAGCAACTAGTTATTCAAAATGCTGACATTTACTCAAAATTTTCAATGTACAGTGACGTTACATGCAATTGCACGCTTTCTTCAATGTCAGAATATAACCTTATAATATATTTAATGTTTAGCAGAGCTATTTTTGTTTCATATTTTTAAAACACAAAAATTCTTTATTAACACATTCCCTGCCAGACCGTTTTTTGAAGACTTCCCGTTCAGGCCGTGCGCCCCACGCTTTACATTTGTATTATTTTGTTTCTAACGTATGTCTTGCAATAATTAAAATAGTGCAAAAATCATAATTATCAAGGAAAGGTTGTATAGTTTAACATGCATAACACAACAAACCAATAAATTTATTTTTCTAGGAATTAGTTTAACAAATACCTGGCTGAACATTACTATGCCAAGCAAGTTGCATCCTCACATATAATTTTTTTTATCGTACGTATATCAGTTTTAAATGAGGGCATCAGCAGTAGTATTAAGATGCCCATAATTGACTGCATAATAAATTAAAAAAAATTCTTCATTTTACAATGATAATACCAAATGGCTTGAACGGAAAGTTTAGCGTTGGGCACATACAGCCCACGCGGCAGGGAACGTGTTAACAAACTATGATTTGAAAGCGATTAGTGGCAAAATGTCGAAATAAAGCAGATTTTCATCTCCAGCTTACACAACTGTTGCCACTCTGAAAAAATTAGTGCGAAAATTAGCATTTTTGGAGTTTTTAATTAATATTTTGGCTGAGTAAAGTCTTATGAAGATGAAAATGGTCAAAATGGCTTCCCACGAATTTCTAAAAACAGGGTACTTCTCTCGAAACTCAACTCCCTGCCGTTCTGGAGGAGATAATGCCATTAACAGACAGACATGCACAGATTTTAATAGTATAGATATTTGTACATCATATTTTCTAACTGAAATTAAACCCTTTTAATTTTTTGTGAGCAATAATCGATATTCATTCAGTGTAAACAATTCTGAGTTTACATACTTCAAATTTGTTTCTAAATGCATTTTCCAAATAAGCCTACTTAAACCACAGGTTTATCGTAACTTTCCGAATAGCTGCAAATTTTTAAAGACATGTCACCATATTGTTTTTTTTTGGGGGGGGGAGATATATAGCTTATTAAATTGTTGCCAGTTCAGATTGTCGCATTTCTTAAAATTTGCTAATTAGTAATTTAAGGCAATGTAAATCTTTACATGCTTACATGTAAATTCTTCTTTATCACATGTAAAAATATAATTATGAAGTATTTAGTACTTCAACAACGTTTCTAATATTAAATAATAGCTGAATTATATAAAGATTATTAAATTTTGACCAATAGTGCATTCTTGACAGTTGATAGATTGGAAAGAGGAAAAATGTTTCTCTCATGCTGTGCACAGGTTTTACGCAAAATAATTGGCTTGCTTCTAAGAATATATTTGTGTGCAAAGGTACATTCCGACGGTGATGTGCAAACAGAGAACTTCATTACTAAGCAGCAGAACATGAAACAAGACATAAGACTCGTGGCTTAGAATTTCATTCTTCAAATAGTTTGGCCCTGAAACTTTGTAATTCTTAAAGTGAGATAGAGATATTTTTTTATTATTCCAGAATGCTTCTTCCGGTGCATACCTAGACTCCATTAACTTCTATATTGTTTTATTGCTTTAATATTTTGGAAACTTTTCAAGATTCATATCTGTGTACTTATTTAAAGATATTAAGACAAGTATTTTGAATGTATATGTATATATCTTTATTTAAGGGCTGAAAAGTTTTAATATTATGCTACTTATGTCTGCACCCCCAGTTTTTTTTTTTTTTTTTCCCCGCCATAGCAATCACATTGAGAATTCATGGTGGCACTCAAACTGAAATATACTTGTATATAGCTATTAAACATATCTGATTGCATTTTTTCTTAACCACTTGCGCTAAAAAGACGTGCCATGCACGTCGAGATGCTTTTTTCTCAAACCGCGAGCGACGTGAACACCACGTCGATAAGCATTTATCGCAAAAATGAAAATAATGTGGTGCACATGTCGCCTAACAATGAGATTGTTTATTTCACGAGTTACAGCTCTGGATTGCATTCGCAAATGCGGTGCGGCGTAAATGAGACACTTTACCGCTTGTTATATTGTAGCACACGGCACTGCAACCGTGAAGTTTAGTCGTAGCGCAAGTGGTTAACTAAGGTATTTAAAGAACTTAGCTTATTATTATTATTATTAGTATTGTTTACTCCAGATTATCCAAGTGCTGTCTATCAGAATTTTTTGTTCTCTGTAAGCCTGGTAGAACAGAACTTTAAAATTTTATTTGCATGTTTTTAGTTTTTTCATTGGTTTTTAAATAACATAAAAGAGATACCAGTGCGGTGCATCTACTTTTAAAGAACTGTGGAATTCATTTTGATGATTATATACTATATAGATTAATGTGCAGCTTTCATTAAAAAAAAACTTTCATTAAATAATTCAAGATTTTAGGATATCATGTAAATATTAATGGGGGGAAAGTGCATATTATGATTAAGCTTAATATTATGAATAAGCTTTTTCAGGTTAAATAACTTAATAAAAGATAACAGCACAGTGTATCTTCTTTTAAAGAACTGTGGAATTCATTTAGATGACTACATACAGTTAGGCTATACGTGTATAAAAGTTACATTATAAATTATTATATTTTAGTTAAATAATTTGAATTTTTTGAAAAGGTTTATTTTGTCTTGTGGAACTGAAAAGTATGTTTAAATGTTATAAATAGTAATGTTTGTTGAAATGAAATTCAATACCTGTTCTGCCTCCTCCCCAAAAAAATCCCTTGGGGACATAATGATAAATAGATGTTCAGCCTACTGAAAAGAGGCAATTCATTTAATTATCAGGATTGGTGTTATTGATGCATAGAATGTACCATGTTCTCATGTGTATAAGCCACATCCTTAGTTTTTATCTAATTAAAAAAATAAATAAATCTTGAGGATAAGCCATGCATAGCCTGTTTACCATTTATAATACTTTTTCATTTGGGAAGTGTGAAAGCTGATGAAATGTGAATGCGACTTAACCATACATTTAGTCTTTAAATATGTGCTGCTATGTAGCCACATGTTTGTACTTATTTCTAATCATTTATATGTATAAGCTTCACCTTGATTTCCATCTGGTTTTTTGTGAAAAAGTGTGCCTTATTAAGGGGTATCAGCAACCCCTATACCGACAATGTTAAATTGGCCATTTTCGATGTACCTTTTCTCAAAATCTGCTGGAGATACACGCTTGATATTTTTTGTGTAGTTAAAGTATACGTATCTGATTATACTGAAATAAGCTTTTTAAACATTTTGAATTTTAGAGTAATTTACAGAATATTTTGTTAGGCATAGTAAAATTTAGCATTTTTGTCACACAAAAAAATTTTTAATATTTTTTCCCCTTGGTTTATCACAAAAAGCAATTTCAGTAAATATTAGGAAACCTAATAAATAAGCCATAAAAAGTTCAGGTACCTGTGAGTAATAGTTCCTGAGAAAAGGTACATCGAGTATAAAAAAAGCATGTTTGGAGAAAAACGTGTTTTTATGTAAAAATCCTCTTTGATCAAACCAGTCGATGACAAATTAAAACTAGATTTTTCACAGTTCTAATTTTCATAGAGATTAAAGGATGGTATTTTTAGAAAGATAAATGTGTAGAGAATTTGAAAATGCAAAAATCTGAAATCACAGTTTTTTGAAGATTTTGGGGTTCCAACACCCCTTAATGAAAGAATGTTGTTATATTTTTGAAAACAGTGATAATTGAATCATAATGTGAATGCATGCATGCATAAGAGCTTAAAAGGGAGGTGCATTCATTATCAAAAGTTAGTATTATTTTTCTTCAGATCATTTAAAAACTGAGTTTTCCCGTTCAGCTTGTACAAAAATTTAGTGAAGTATTGTTTAATGTTTGATATATGTGTCAAATCCTTTATGTATTGTAATAAGAACTGTGCTCAGATTATCATGGTTCTCAAAGTTATGTAAATGCAGTCAAACCTCGCTGTAGTGAACCTAATGTACAACAAATCCCCATATATAATGAATAAAGTTTAGGTCCTGTTCAGTTTCCAATGCACTTAGTATTATTTTACATGGCTATAGCAAACTTCCAAGCATATGAAAATAGAATATAATGAAGTTTAAGATATCCTTGTTTTATTTATATTTTTTATTGTATATTTCATAATTTGTTCAGAATTTTAGTAAATTTTAACTGAAAAAAATCACTAATCTTTCAATTTATAAATACTGTATTTCTTCGCATATTTTATTTCCTCCCAATTTTTTTTTTACTACCTTTATCATCCAAAAGTAGAAAGGAAAAATAATACGAATCATTTAATTTCTCTGTTATAGTAAAGCATAAGGAATGAGAAATACTCATATATAAACTACAAGTTGTAAGGATCCTAAGTTTTACTAACGTTTATTTTATTTTAAATCTTTACTATCACTTCTTATTTTCTACTTCCGGCCAGAATTAAAAGCTTTAACTTATTTATGCAAATTTGTCTTGCTAACGCCAAATACTTAAGTTGCGGCTTTTTGCCAAGCAAGAGGGAGGAAGGAGTTATTAGAAGCAGGCCGCTTGCCATAGTAGTTTTACTCGGTTTCTGGTTGCCTTCAAGGCCAGAGGTTTAATCCTCTTGCTAATTTTAAACGTATCATAGTTTTAGCAGCTCTCTGTACTACATACGGATTTTGTTAAATAATGGCCAATCTTGAAGTTAGGCACTTGTATATTAATCCAAATTTAGTTTTAGTTAGTATTTTTATATTCTTACGTTCAGACCACAAGTGGTCGGTCTCTGTATTCCGAAGTTCCGGAAATCGCTGTAAAGATAGAAAAATAAAGGGTTTCGTATACCCTTCCTGTGTGTATTGTCTACTTCACAATTTATTGAACATAGCTTTAGTAAGCTCCCTGTTCCGAGTCAGGTCAGTTCATGTTTCCAAAGCAAGTAAAGAGGAACACAAGTCCTGATAAAGTAACTATCACATTAATTCTTCTGTAAAAGAAAACCTATATTTCAATAAGAATACACAGTAATATTACAATATATAATAAGACATTTTCATTTCTACTTCCCTGTAACTCAAATCTCATCTATGCTTATTTTTGTCTCTGCTACTCTTTATTTCTCAAATCATCCATAAATAAGTAGAGAAGGTGAACACGCAGCCGATTCGGCAAAATCATACACTGATTTTCATTCCATGTTTGCTTTGTTGTGAGGGTTGGTTTTTCCTTTAGGATAAAGTTCAACAGTTAGAAGAGAAATGTTTCGCAAGACCTTCAGAGGTAGTTTTTCAGGGCTTTGTTAGGAAGAAGAAAACCATCACTACAAATAAATTAAAAAATTTAGGAGAGCTCATTCTCTCCTAAATTGGAAAAAAGAGAGAAAGGGGAAAATTATGCGAATATTTAAAATGTTTTGTGAGCCTGCCGCTAAAATGCCAGGGTGGGAGGAATATACATGAAAGAAATGCAGTATTTAAGTTTTTAGGATATCAAAAAACATCTTTCTGTTATTGTTCCTTTTTATGGTCATTCCACATTTAATTGTGCTGTAAGTGAAGGATACACAGAGCAGATGTAACATCTATTTCTTGGAAAACCAAGACGTGCAATAAAATATCATTGTGTCATGGAAATGATTACTCATAATTATAAGTGCATTTTTTAGAAAGAGAGGAAATGGATTTCGAGAGCAGAGTGTGAACCATGTCTTTTTATGCTAAGTAATTTATCGTACAAGGTGTGACACACACACAAAAAGAGACTTAAGTGTGTAGATTGAAAACAGAGTGAGTTGGCAACAACTATTTTGTTGACATCATGCCACACATCTCCTCTATCCGTGAGACCAATTTCGACTTAACCAACCACGCCAGTAGGGAGTACTGTGTCATTGAGTAACATGTGCAACTGCATTCTGCTGGAAAAATGTCTAATGTAAAAACCGAACATCTAATCAACATCAAGTTTCGTGTGAAACTTAAGAAATCGGCCATGGAGGAAACATTTCAAATGCTAACCGAGGCTTATGGAGATGAAACTGTGTCTCATGCAAGTGTGTTTGAATGCCGTAAGTGGTTTTCAGGGGAAAGTGACAGTGTGGAAGATGATGAAAGTGCAGGCACCCAGCATGTTGATCATGGTTGAGTGGGTGCCCAGTGGTCAAACTTTTAATCAATACTTCTGCAATGAAGTACTAAAAAGAATTTGTGAAAATATTAGGGAAAAAAAAAGGCCACAGTTGTGGAGTGATGGATGGCTGTTGCACCGGAACAATGCACCTGCTCACACGGCCTATCTGTCAAGCAGTTTCTGACCAGCAAAAACATTATTTTTATGCGGCATCCTCCTTATTCATCTTATTTGGCTATATGTGTTTTATTTCCTAAAGTTAAATTTTACTTAAAGAAAACCCATTTTACCTCAGCTGAAGAGGTTCAGGCAAAAACGAAAAATCTCCTGAAGGGTTTTCCAAAACCCTCATTCTAGAATTGTTACCAGCAGTGGCAGCACCAAATGCTGAAGGGGAGCTACTTTGAAAGTGATAATGTTACGGAGAACGGAATTTTTAAGTATAATGATTTATTGGACCAGTCTCGTTTTATTTGTGTCACACCTTGTATAAAATATATTAACATATGGTGAAACTGAAAAAGAACATTAAACAATTTTAATGATTGCACATATAATAAATGTAACTACTTCTTACGCTTTTTGGCCCTGTGTATCATCAGCCACCTTGATATGTAGAAGTCTATTTTATTGCTAGTAGTTTTACACTTTCTTGTGTAATAATTTTTTTTTTTTTTTTTTTTTTTTTTTTTTTCTGTTCGTATCCAATATAGTGAACCAAACTTTGAGTCTCTTGAAATTCATTATAACGTGGGTTTGACTGTATGATCTTTTCTGTATATACATTTCACATTATTCTCCCCACTCACAGCTGTAAAGCATCAGAAATGCAAAGTGTATCTTGGAATGTATATGTCTAATAAAATTTTCATTTTAATAAAATCTGCGTCATTTCTTAAAAGGAATAATTTCTATGTCTTGTTAATGTGATTGTAAAATTTTCTCATATGAAACTAATATGAATATTATTTTTGAAAATGACTCATTGAATTTTTACATATTTATGTTAGTTATAAATGCAACTTAAATTTTGGTTTTCTATTTTGATACAGGCTTTGCTGAATAGCATGTTGTGATAACATGTTACAAGGTAAAAAAAATATTTACTTACTTAATTTTTTTGAATGAAACTTCTGCTATAGAATCCTTATTATCTGTCATAAATACAATGGTATGTGTGAATTAAAAAAAAAGAAAAAAAAAAAGGTTTTCAGTGGTAACATTGCTTAACATGCAATAATATCAAAATAGAAGACTATGAGGAAGAGGAACAAAGCTAAGCTAAAAGGGAATCCAAATGCAAAAGACCTTTATTTAAAAGTGGATAGTGAACTTAGAAGACCAACTTGCATGTAATACGGTGAAGGAAAGAAAAATGCAGTACTCAGGAATAATATTATACCTCGACTGTCCATGCAGCAAGTTTCTACCCACTGCCAATTTAATCAGGTGTTATATTGTTCATCAAGAGGAATTAATTCGGAGCTCACAGCAGGCTAGAAATGTCGCTGCTGAGCAAGCCTCTCGGCATTTTCATCCATTACAAACTGAAGTGAATTGGAAACGAAATAAACCAGAGAGATAGTAGAGTCACTGGAGAATGGAAGCAGAAATGAGCGCTTACC
The DNA here is from genome assembly GCF_044657685.1 of Stegodyphus dumicola. Taxonomy (NCBI): domain Eukaryota; kingdom Metazoa; phylum Arthropoda; class Arachnida; order Araneae; family Eresidae; genus Stegodyphus; species Stegodyphus dumicola. The sequence continues at coordinate 56,785,334 of NC_140770.1, read as the reverse complement.
AAATTTGTAATTAATTTCTTTTTATCATTTAAACTATTTTGTTAAGTAAGTAATATGTTGTTCTGTTAAAGGAAGCCTCTGTTGTCTGGTTTAATAATTTTTTTTTATTGGAGTTCCTCTTCAGTGGCCTACCGTAAAGAAGGATAAAGGTAAAGCTTTACCTTTTCAGTATTATTACTGATGTTCTAAAATTTACAGGCAACCCCGGGTGGGCGCTTGAGGAATTTATACAGGGTGTCCGAATCAAATGTACCTATTTTGAACAGTCGATAAAAACAAAGTTTTAGCGTTACGAGGGCGATATGGGCCACATGTAGGAGCTGAATTCGTAGAGTTTGGCGACAATATTTTTTTTTTTTTTTTTTTTTTTTTCGCGTCTGACGCACCTGCGCTTTTACTGAGCCAACAAACTTCAAATGGCGTCACAGCAAAAGAAGGCACAAATTGTTCTCTGGTATGCAGAACACAAATCCGTAGAGAATCTATGAAGAACTTCGTGCTTCTATAACCGTGGCTATTGCTACTGTGACTCCGGAAATGCTACACCAGACATTGCTGGAACTGGACTAGCAGCTCAGGACTACTAAGGGAGCTCACGTGGAATTATACTGATCATTTAAAAATTTTGTGAATCTTGGTATCTGATTATACAGTTTTCTTGTGCTATGTAACTCTCTGTTAAGTAGAGCGACCTCTCCAATTTAGGTATATTTGTATATTGCAGTACTGCATGATCATTTCACGAACCCTTAATAATGGAGAGTCTAAAGAATTTACTCCTTTAAGAAGTGTTTTTACAAGAATATGTAATAAATTGCAAGAGGGGAGGAAAATAAGTAAGATACAGTAGTTAGGACATGGATAGCCACCTGCGGCACACGTCCACAGTGTGGCACATCTTAAGTTTTAAGAATGGCACACAGACTTATTCAAAAATTAAAGAATTTGAAAAAATAATGTCAGCATTAATGCAGTAACAAGCTACCAATATCAATAATGCTCCAAACTATGATAGATTAAATAAATTAATATTCGTTTTACAGGATTTATTTAGTGCTAGCTTTGATGATTTTGGAGATGATAAAAAAACAGGTTAATTGTTAACCAGCTGAACGCCAAATCAAATTTATTGATCTACAATACCGTACTACACTGAAAAGAAAGTATAAGAAACTTATTTCAACTGCAATTGATTCAAATTATATTGGATTTGGAAAATTTGTACTAATAAGCAATTTTCCAAATTTATATGATTTGGCTGTCAGATATTGTGGTAGGTTTTTATCGATATATGTTTGTGAACACTGTTTTCTACATTATGAACATAATAAAATCAAAATATCGTTCAAGATTTATTGATATGCACCTAAAACACTTAATTTTGTTAGATAATCCTTATATAGATGGATTGGTAAAAAAACTACAAATTCAAAAGCCACCTTAATTAAGTATTGACTGTTTAATAATTGTTTAGAATTAAATGTCTCAAGCTATTAATTTTTATTTGATACATAACCTAACTGGCTGAAACTTTACAAATGTTTATTAACAATAAATGCTAAGTTTGCACTTTCGTTTTATTTATTATATTATTTTTTAAATCTCTACTATTCAGACTTAAATGAAAAAATTGTGCTGTTTACTTAAAAATCCCATAATCAGTCTATAAACAACATATTTTCCCTTTATGTTTTTAGTATGTTGGAAAAGTTAGAAGTGGCCTGCATAATATTTTTTTCAGATAGTGGCAGTCTTTCCAAAAAGTTTGGCCACCCCTGTTTTAGAATATAGAAGAAATCAAAATCTAATAATGCAGTTAGAAGAAAAATGGTCGGATCTTGATTTATTAGAAAAAGAGAAGATAATAAAATTTTATCTGATAACTAAATGTTCTCAAAATGATTTTGATAGAGAATACCAAGGAAGTACAATATACAGTAAAAAGTATTTACGGCTTAGAACTAAGGTATGAAAAATAATCAGTAATGCTAATTCGGGGTATAGAAGTATTCTTAATGCTACAATTCTAAACCAAAAATTTAAACTGCCAAAAATTTAGTGGGGATGTTAAGGAATGGTTGCGTTTCTGGGGTCAGTTTAAGAAAATTCATTATGATCCTGATATTCCATCTGAAGATGAAATGCAATATTTATTTCGAGTCACTGTTGAAGGATTGTTCACAAAGCCATTGTTGATTCATCCCTCCCTCCGCCATTGGCTGATAACTGTTATCAAGTAATCAAATGTCTTAAAAAGTTCAATTTGGAAAAGATGATTTCCTCATATTTAGAAGTATGTGTGAGATAATTGTTGAGCTTAATTCTGAATAATTATTTGAGCCGAAACACGTCTCTCCTAGCTGTGCGTTAAAATTGAAACTCAGTTGAGAGCGCTCAAGACATTATACGTTACGTCTGAGAAGTACGCATGCATGTTATACTCTCTCGTTGAATCTAGTTTGAAGATATTATTAGAGTATGGTAAAGAAGCGTAGGTGTTTACGTGAAACTATATTACCAGTCAACCTAAGTTGAGAACACTGAATGTAGTAGAAAGCGTTTACATCTGCCATTGACTATAATTCTACCATTTCAAGAAGTCATATTGTACATGCTAATATATTATTGACATAAATATTATTGAGCAAACAGAATGGAATGAAATGCGTGTAAGCCGATAGATTGCGTTGTACCAGTTTAGCTAAAAATTTGGTTATATCTTGTCAGTCATTTGATGACCAATTGGAAGCCATCCCCTTTCTTGGCATTACTCGCGAAATTGCAAATTCTCACAACCTCGACCTTACCCCACTCCGGATGAGAAAAGCAGTTGAAACATTCATTCATTGACTGACACCTGTAGGAGGAGAAAGCTTAACATGTCCTTTATCTTTGATGCACGTGTATAATTTCCAGTCTCATAAGGCTCGAAACTATTATGTAGTTTCGTTAAGATTATTGTTATGAATGTTTTGTCAAACTACCGCAGCATTTCCATATTTTCAACAAAGAAAGTGTTACTTTTGCTGCTTATTTGACTACCGTTTCTGTGACAAACATAAATCGCAAGAAATACGAACTGAAGGAAAATAGTGAATTTTCAACACCGGGAAAAAAATAACCTCTGAAAGTCAGTACACAAACCCGAATCAAACGACATGATGCACTATATTTAGCAAATATATATATATATAACTTCAATTTCTTTGCATGGAGTGAAACTCCTAATGAATAAAAAGTGGCAAAATTTATAAAGGATGAAGTTAATTTTTCCAAATATATCCATTCGCACAGCAGGACGAGTGATAACTGATTTAGGGTTTCCATATAAAAAGGGCAATCAGTTTTGATTGAACGTGATCATATTCTATGAGAGCCATAATTACCTAAGATATATAAAAAATATGCACTGGATAGGGCAGTTTATTATATCAATAAAATCTGGGTAAATTTTGGACATTTTAAAATTTAAATTTGTAGGACACAAATATATATATCAAATGCGACAAAAGTTGCATTTGATAGCGGTAAAAATGGGTATTTTCATTAAAATATCATACCTCTGGAATTTTTTGTGATTACAATACTTCTTTTACTTCGTACAAGAAAGTAAAAAAGAAGATTATCGCGGGGAAATAAACACAAAATATTACTACGAAAATTGGTTTGAAAAAACAAATTGCTGTTTGACTTGGAACCGAACAATGTAATTGTGTTGGATAATGCGTCTTCCGTAGCATTTTGACTGAACACATCCCTTCTTCGAATACAAGGAAAGCAGATATTCAACTCTGGTTAGCAGGAAAATACTATATTCGTTGGGAAGCTGATATGTTGAAAGCAGAAGTTTTAGTCTTTGTTTATAAGGTTCGAAAACAATTTGAATTTCATTATATCGATGCTGTAACTGCTGAAAACTGACATATTGTGCTCAGTTTACCACCATGTTATTGCAAACTGAACCCAGTTGAACTCGTATGGAGTAGTGTGAAAGGATATGTAGCATCCGAAAACAGAATTTTGAAAAAGGTTGAAGTCCATAAATTGATTGACAAAGGGTATGCAATAGGCTAAATGCACGAGGCACATAACAGAAGAAGAAAAGTAAATGTGGAAATTAGATTGTATGCGAAAACACCATTGAGTGCATGAAACAACAAGATTGATGAGTCAGATAATTTCTTTAGATAATTTCTGAGGTTAGTTTAAGAATATCCTCAGATAATATCTGAGGATAATCTTAGTGGGATTGAACACCTCAGTTTAAAAAGAAAGCCCGTTTCGAGGGACAAATTAAGAAAAAGGCAGAACTATAAATAATTAAAAATAATATTGCAAATACAAATTAACATCCCTTAGAAAATCTAACGTGGATGTATCCCAACAATGGCTGAGGGGCTAAGGCTGCTGAAGACTGTGGCAATTCGACGTTGATTCGAATCCAAGCGAATGGACTGGCTTCATCGTTGGTTTTCATGGCTTTCCCATGTGTAACCTAAATACGAACCAGTTTCCTTCAGAAAGTTTCTACGAATGCATATCACCTCTTAGTTAGATAACGTCATGTACTACTTTGCCATATTTAAATAACAACCTAATCAGTATGGAAGCATTGATCAGTTAAGTTAACTATGACAGAAGGAACAAGGGTTTCTGTCTAAAAGGCGCAAATGTTTTCGTGGGGGAACTTTAGAAGAGTAAATGACTGTTTTTATATAATACTCTGGAAGACACCCATGCAACCAGTGTTTTACAAACCAATCCTTACAAACGAAGTCGCTACTAGTGTTTCACGGCTTTTGCAACTCAGTCATTAATACTCTCGTTATGCAGACGGTTCCATCTAAGGAAAGGAATAGGAAATTTTCCATATCATATGCCTGTTAGTTTTATACTCTAAGGAAGTGTACGGTTTTTATCTAACTTATACAGTTCTACCACCGCAAAATATAATTTACAGATTCTCAAAGAGCTGAATCAATCTGCTTTTTATAAACAGAGATGCAAAAGCTACACTGGTGTGCAAAACATTAGCAACAGGTGTTCTTTTTGCCATAACTCCACGAGAAATCATCTGAAAGACATGAAATTCAGAAATGAGAGACAGCATTTTGTATTTAAACGATGACAAAAGCACAGTTGCGCAAAAATGAATACAATGCATACGGTATGGAATGAAACAAACAAAAAAGACTTTACTGAATTTACAGTATCGTCACACATGATTGCCTGTAGAAGGGGAAGAATAACAAGCAGATGTTACTTAGTATTGGATATGCCTTCCCCTTACTGCAATGGTTGCTTCGCACCGTCTGTCCATACTCAGCACCAGATTGCCCAACAGATCTTGAGGTAAGAGTGCCCATTCCTCAATCAGCATCTGTTTCAGTTGTTGGGTGTTCTCCGGAGGACATAATCGTGTCGCAAGGCATCTCCCGAAAGCATACCACACATGTTCTATGGGATTTAAATCAGGGGAATACGCTGGCCAATCCATTCGAGTGATATCTTTACTTTCCAGTAGCTTCTGAACAGCAGGAGTCCAGTGTGGTCGTGCATTGTCATCCATAAAAAGGAAGTCTGCTCCAGTGGTACCTCGGAACTGACGCACATGGGGAAGGATAACCTCCTTATAATAGCGATCTCCGGTTACAGAACCTCTGTCTTAAACGTGGAGCTCTGTCCGCCCGTTCAGCATAATGCCTCCTCAGACGAGAACTTCAGGACCACCGTAACTGTCTCTTTCCGTGATATTACTGAGAACATGATGAAACGTGTCCCGACCTCTCTACAAATCAACTGGCGTTGAGAATCGCTTGTGATACTAAAACGACTCTCATCCGTTAAGAGGACACGACTCCATTGATGAGAAGTCCAGTTTTTGAGCTCTTTGCACTGCTCTAAACGGTGGCACCAATGGCCAACTTTCAAAGGGATGCAGCGTAATAGACCACATTTGTGAAGGCGTCTGGACAGAGTATACCGCGGTACCTGTCGCTCCGTTGCTGTACACAGTTGCTGAGCTATGGCGCTTGCTGACTGGTTTCGGGCTCTTTTCGCCTGCAGTACGATATATCGGACATCCGTTGCAGTTGTTTTCCTGGGGCGGCTACCACCACCAACCTTTCTAACAGCTGTACCTATAATTCGGAAAGCTTTCCAAGTGCGCGAAATGACGCTTTTGTTCATTGCAAACTCTTCAACTACAATGGTCACACTATACGCTCTTTCTACAGCTTTCCGATCATTCGTGTGAAGTCATCTTGGTGATTTCTTCTAGCCATATTTCACGAAAAAACTGACTTGTACTTGCAGCTAATGTCTTTAATTGCGTCTCCGTCCTTCCTTTTATTGCAGTCTTGAGTTAAGCGCGCCGAGCGCATGCGTTTTGCGTACGCTGACGTCGTCTGTGATGTTTTGTTCCTGACATTTGCATACGCATGACCTTTCTACTGAATTGCGTATTCATTTTACTAATCGCAATAACCCCTTTTCTGCAATTTCATGACTATCTGATTAAAATCTGCATTGTTGCTTGAGTTTTGCACACCAGTGTATACATTCCTCCTGCAGGAAGCAAAAGACGTGTCTCTTACCCGTCATCTCGCATAGCCGTTTCATTCGACAAATAGTAAGAATTTTTAATTTATTTTTTAAATATAAGCAACCGGTCATTAATTGATACGCTGAATGATTTATAGACAGTAAACGCACTTCTTAATAATTTCAATTGTAATTAACAGATAAGATTTCTAATGTTATATTTCTAACTGATGAGTATAGGATAATTTGTTTTGTAATTTTTATGTTTGTTTTACAATTTCAAAAGTTTTAATATTTTCTAATACTTTGAAATTTTTGATGATAAACTCATCTTTGAGACGTTAGTCTGAAGTTCTCAGTTTCCAATATTTTTATTTAAATAACACACTTTATTTTTTAAATTTAAACAGTAATAAGCAAGACAGGACAAGATGTACTATGGGAGGGTGGGGTTGTCTGGGTATTACTGGAAGAGAATACGTCTTAGGAGAGATTTAATACAGGATATAATTTATATAATGTGTGTTATTTAGATACAGTTAGTTTTTTTTAAATATTCGCAATTAAACTCTAATTAATATCTTTAAAAATAAAATACCAAAATTTTGCTCTGGTTCATTGTTTGGGAAGCAACAAACTGGGTAAAATCTTACAAATTAAGAGAAATAACTTGATTTTAAATTTACTAAATTTGTATGGTTTACTTTTAGCTAAGTGAACGGTCTGCGAAAAAACAAATTAAGCTGAACTGCAAGGAATACATTGTTAGCTCTTCCGCTTCAAATTTTAAGTAAAGATTTGGTTTTTAAATGTTATTAAAATCGTATATGTTACATTTAGGTAATAGTGGAAAATTTTATGTTAAGGGAATGAATAATATGCCCTACATTATATCCTACAATCAACTATCAAGTTCAACTGCAGCTTCATCGCATGAAACAATCGTTATTTAAATACGCTGGGTTTGGCAAGAAGTTGCTAAATGTGTACAGGTATCGTAGAACGAATTCGCCATTTTGTGACTCATGTTATATGATTGACAGTACAGAACATGCAGTTATTCACTGCAGAAAGTATGATAGTGCCAGAAACATTATGCTCAAGAAGATGAAAATTAGCAATATTGACCTTTTAGCTAATCTTTTAAATTATTGTAATAAGAAACCTTGGAGATATTATTTCCTAGGCAAATTTGTCATCAAATACATTTTAAAGAATTCATAATATTAGTGTAAGGGGGTTTAGTTTTCGGACCGATGTTCCCCCCCCCCTGAATTGGAGGGAATGTGTCCTTGTGGTTTAACATGTAAACAAAATTATATTTGAGTTGAAGCATAAGGCGCCAAAGGGAAGCCAAGCTTCAAGAAGAAGAAATGTGTAGCGAATCGGAGGAATCAAACATCCTCAGGCAGTTTAGTACCTATGGATAACTTGGGAGAACAGGGTGAATAGGTCGTTCTAGCCTTGTTTGTGTTCTCAGGTTAGATTGTCGGGAGGTTTGAAATATAGTAAATATCAAATAAACTGACAGCTTTAATAAACTTTCTAAAATCCAAAGTTTTTTTTAAATTTCCAATGGCTAGGCAAAAAGTTACAAAGAATAAAAATTTTACAAACAGAGGTTAGAACTAAGAACGAAAAGATCAAAGTCACATAAGTTTTCCTGGTACTATAACCATAGTATGTAGTTTCCTGATTTGGCACTGTCAGCCCGTTTTTTTAGTTAAAAATTATAACTTGAAATTGATGATAAGGTCATAATCATTAGCAAATATAACGGTTGTAATATGATTAGAAAGGAAGAAATTTTAACTAATCAGGAAAATTTTAATATTTACAAAAAATCAATTATGAAACATTTATGGGTTATAATTACAAAAAATCCACGATGAATGTTAAGATTTTCAACATCTATGATATTTCATAGCCATTTAAAGAAGAATCACTCTTTCACTCACCAGAATCAAATTCTATAGTTGCAGTTGATTCCGACGTTAGTGCCTACACGAAACTTAGTTGTTCAATAAGTTTCTTTGACTAAACTGCCAAGTTTCCAATATTTGTTTTCAATTGTGATAACGTGTTCGTTCATTTTCTGAATTGGTATAAAGATCTTTTTTTCTCAAAATAAATCTCCATGGTTCAATGTATACATTCGAGCAAGGACAATAAAGTGTTTTGTAGCATTAACGCTTTTTGTGATGCCAGTAGTAATGCGTATGCTGCCGTAGTTTTCTTGGGAACTGAGACTTCTGGATTGAAGTTAATCCGTTGGCATGAAAGTCTAGAATAGCTCTTGTTAAACTCATGATTCCTCGAGTGAAATTACTAATTGCCACAACAGGAGCCGAGCTATGCTCTTTCATTTTAGATGGTTTCCGTTGGTAAAATGTTGAAATGTATTTTTGGTCAGATTCTACAACAATTTTGGCATGGATACAAAAGGAAGAGATATGGACTGTCTTTGTGAGACACAGAGTTAAGAAAATTAGAAAACTGTCAGATTCGAATGCAAAAAACCTATTTCTGAAAAAAAGAAAAAAAAAAGAAAAAAGAAAAAAAAAAAGAAAAAAAAAAAAAACCTTGATCACTCCCATCAAGAGTTAGCACCTCCAAACTGCTTCTGGCAGTTAGATGTTGGGAGGGCCCGGATTGGCTGAAAAAAAATTAAGACGAATGGCCAAAATCAAAATTGGTCTGTAATCATTAAGACATAACTCAACAAATGAGAAAAAGCGGATCGAAATGTCATATAATGTCGAAACTGAAGAGAGAATTTCATCGTATAGAAAACTCATTAGAATAGCTGCTTGGACTTTTCTAATCTGAAATCTAAAAGTGTTATCATGTTTTGATGAACCAACTGTGAAAGAAATCAGCCAAGCTGAACTTATCGTTTTAAAAACTGTCTAATGAACATAATTTTCTGATGGAATGAACGGTCGGTGAATAAAACTTCTTCGTCGAGTATTTGACGAAAAAGGATTAAGAAGAGTACAAAGAGTATTGTGTCTTAATTATGTTCTGTATAATTTTTGTATTTCATATATATTATAATTGAGATTTGGTTCCTGTTTTTCTGTAGATGTTTTTAACTACTTGAAGAAATTGGGCACTATTATAGCCATTTCATAAACACGATTAGATATATTATATGTAATCGAATAAATCATAGAATTTTTTTTTGGATTGTGGGCTTTTATATTCTAGGAATACCTGTCAGTTTGTATAGACTGATATTGTTAAAAAAATCTGTCGTATTGTACTATTTAAAATTGTATAGCATAAAATTTAATATATTAACTGTAATGAAAAATTAGTTATAGTTTTTTTAAATATGTAACATTTATAGTATGACTGATTGGTGAATATTCTAACTGTAATAAAAATTAGTTGCAGAATTTGAAACATGTGTTAAGTAATATATTTACTGAATAATTCTGTATTTTATGTCTATTATAATTGGAAATTAGTTCCTGTTTTTCTGTAGACGTTTTTAACTACTTGAAGAAATTGTGTAATATTGTAGCGATTTTATAAGCACAATTATATATATATTATATGTAATGGAATAAATTATAGCATTTTTTGGAATATGTATTTTATATTGTTGGAATACAACTGCTATGGACACACATAATGAAGTGTGCAAACTGCTAAGGACACGAAGTTATGATGTATCGAAGTGGACAAGTGTTTACGTGAACAATGAACTTAACAAATGTGCACTTCGAATTTATCAAACGTTAACTTAGAATCCAGTTCATATGAACATAGAATAGTCTAAACAACATCATAAACTTTGGGCTATGGAACTATCAAATGCCTGAACTAATATGACTGGCCTATTCCTTTGATAATTTCAACAATAGTGTACAAATTGCTTAGGACAGACATCATTAGATAACTGATCATTAGGTAACTGATAAGAACACAAAGTTATGATGTATTGAAGTAGACATGGGTTTAGAGACTGGTTAATGTACAAGTTTCCACTCTCCATAGCATAGATCCTATCCATGACAATGTAATGATTAATTGATGATATATTTTTTCATACGGATTATTCTGTAACAATTATTGTAAAGATGATATTGTCAATTTAGCATTGTAATATTACTATCATTGATTAAATGAATGCCGATGATCCATTGGGCTCGCCTTGGCTGTGGCGCCAGTGGATGGTAGATTCTCTTTCCATCGCATGGACATAACTCTGCTTGGTGTAGAACCTTAGGTCGGAAGTCCATGCAATGCTATTTCAGTCACTAACTACTATACCGGCTGGGGGCAGAATTGAAAGCATAGAATTGTGCGTATAAATATAAAGATTTTGAGCATCTTGGGGTACATACCTGGATCGTACAGAAATGAATGACCCAACGGCTTTCACAACGAAATTATTACAGTATGCCAAGGGAAAACAAGTGAAATACGCACAAGGGGGCGTGAGCTACTCAGAATGCATAGATGGAGCTGGCCGCAAGCTAAACGGTCCCTTTCGCCTTCGCCCGTCAGTCAGCGCCCGTCCCTTTCGCCGTCGTTATTGAGAGCGTGGATAGAAATGGTGGAAGGTGATTATTACGGTCAGCGTTGGACAGCGTGGTTTCAATAGAAGGAAGGGATACAGGGTAGTGAGATCCATCGTCGCATGATATGGGTGTGCGGGAAAAAAGTACCCTCAAGGCGTACCGCATCCTGTTAGTTGGCCAAATTTAGCAGTAGAATGGAGACCGCAGCCAAAGGTATCAGCGCAGGACGACCAGCAACATCGCATACAGCAGCAAATGTGGCAGCCGTGTCGGATTTGATCATAGCGAACAGGTGCATAATGTTCAACAAGATGTAGGAAGAGACATATCTTACGCAAGGAACATTGCAGAAGATTGTGCATAGTGATTTGGAGATGACAAATGTGTGTGCAAAGTAGGTGGACCTCGAACCATGACCTCGGACTAAGCCTTGCTTGACAAGATAAAAGACGCAGTCAGGGGCCAACATGTTGAATCTTCTGCCGAACTGAATGCAATTGTCCATAGGTGGTGCACCAACATCCCCCCCCACTGGTTTACCAAAGCCCTTCGGGACCTCCCAACCAAATGGCAGAGGTGTATTGACATGGGCGGGAATTATTTCTAACTGATGTACTACCAGTTTTTTGTTAATAAATTGTATTCTGCTGGGTGGCAGCATTTGTATCATTCATTTCTGTACGACCTAAATATATTAATGACTCCTTTTCGAGAAAACTATTGGATTTTACAAAGTCGCAAAACAATTCGACAATGTATCTTGAACTGTGTTCGATGTAAAGGATTCGCTGTGACTCATGATGAACCGAAAGCTACTTTCTTGCCTGATGGGACCGAATAAAAAACGCTGCAATATTCGAAGTTAGAAGTGTAGACCTTGCAAGACCACTGTATTTGAGACACAAAACAAAGATTTTTGAGTTAGATAATGTAATTTTATGCTTAAAGCCCTATGGGACGGTATAAAGTGGATGGCTGATTCTGAAGATCTAATGTATTAATGTAAAAATAATTCTTGTCACAACGTCTATTTTTCCTCTTAAAATTTGGCACAATACTTTTAATACTATTTTTAAATAGTTTTTAAAAATCTTTGCGGGCCAATTCTATTCTATTATTAACTTGTGGGCTGTTTTCGTTTCTGGCAGCTTGAACGCCCTCTAGCTTGAAGAGTTACGACTTTAATTAACAAATTGCTATTTTTTCATTATTTCTGCTTACTTTAGAGGCCATTTTAAGTAATATTTTGTTGAATTAGCCATTTTCTCTTTTATTCAGTCCAATTTTCTTCAAACTACTATGTCAAGACGCCATTTCGAACTTTTTTCTCATTTTTCAACACATTTCACCCCCCTTTGCAATGAGTCAGGTTTGCTGCCAACGGTCAGTCATTTTACATTACACAGTGACGTTGTTTTCCCCATTTCTACGTCATTCGGCCAGTTGAAGGGAAATGGAAACGCTCGGGGGTTTGCCCACCCTTTTCGAGTTTCCTCGTTACCAAGGAAGAAGGCTCTATTCGAGGTCTGTTTTTAATAATTTTTTCCTCTATAAGATTTTTTCTAGGTCTTGGCGAGACCCTTGCTTCAATTCGTCTTTTATATTATCTTTTCCGTTTTGATTTAAATATAATTTACGGTACTTTTACAAAGTATTAATTCTTTAAGCTCGCAGGTTCACCCATAAGATCTTGTATATTTTGACTAATAGCATATCGCTATTTATTTCATCGGAATTGCCTTTCCATTATTTATTTTTTATCTTTTTTACACCTTAATGTGTCAAAATAAGCGGACGCGTCGGGAAATTGGAACAGAGAATTGAGACTAAAGTTTTTGACATAGTTTAATTAATTCATTGAAAAATTTGTCGCACACAGTTTCAGTTGTCTGTTTCGGCGAAACGCGTGATGGAGTTGGCTTAGTTCGAAACTCATTTTAAAAAATTTCCCTTGACGAGCCAAAATGAACTTCGAATTGGGCTAATTAACCATTTATTACCGCTTCTTAATTTTTATTTTTTATTTTTACCTCGATCAATTGATTAGTTTTTTACTGTGTTTTAAATCTACTTAATTCGTTTAGCATATAGATTATTATTTTTATTAATTTTACTTGTACATATTCATATGTTGTATATTTCTCCTTTTTCACACATTTCATAGCAACTAAATATGTTTATGTTGAAGTTTTCACGGAACCATAGTTTTTGGTAACTTTTTAGCGTGCTTACTAAAATTTATCTTCTAATTATATATATATAATGTAAGAAAAGCATACTAACTACACTTAAAAGGACCTGTGAGGTCAAGAATTTTACGCACTGAACTGCAAAATTTGAAATAAAATTAAAAAATAAATTCTTCAAGCTATAACCTATGAGCTAAAGGGATACTTTGGTTCCTCTGCAAAAAAAGTATAAACACAAAGTAAAGATCCAATTGTAATGCAAAATGTAAAAACATAATATGTATCAAATACTGTTACACGGCTGAGTGAGGTGAGTTTTATTACTCTTATATGCTGGTAAATTGGGATTTTTTGCTTTAAAAATGATTGAATTATGTTATTCTTATCTTCAGGTTAAAGTTTTTATGCCTTTAGTTAATCTGTATGCAATAGCTGTAGAATTATTAACAATTTAAAAGTTGTTAAAGTGCGGCTAATTTTTTTTTTTTTTTACCATAGCAGCCATATTTGTTTACATTTAAAACTTAGTAGAATAGTGAATTAAGTCTTTTTGCACCTTCAGTGTCTTTTAGCCGAGTGGGCTTCAATTAAAAAAAATTTAAATTGTTTTAACTGTGTTTTATGTTTTTCTATATCTTTCAATTTTTAATGAAGATATTTTGAGTTTTTATGCATTTTTGCCTTGCCGCGGTGTGAGAACTGAATTAATTGAATGAGAAATATATCTCTAATGAAATTTGAGGAAATATGTTTAAATAAAATGCAGGAAAAAATGCGTATAATTTAATATTCCGTACAAGGAAGTCATGTGGTGTACACATCAGAATTTTTTGCACAGCATGTGCGATAGACAAACCTCCGTTACTTGCTGGTATTTAAATTAACATAGCAGAAAGTTAAATTCATAACAAAAAGTGAAGTTAAGCGTAGTTCGAGACTACTCACTTAACAGACTGCTTACGCTGACTGAAGATAGTTTAATTTATTGTAAGCGTTTGCTAGCAAGACGCTAAAGCCAAAATATAACTTATTCAAAGCTGGTGATAGTAATTAACAGCAAGACACGGCTGCCAGAAGCTTTAAACATTCAATCTCTCAGCTTAAATGACGAACAACTTTTAGAGACATTAGGTATTTTGGAAGCAGAAAAGATGAAAATTTAACAACGCCTTTGCCGGGAATCGAACCGCGGACCTCTGGAATACCGGCCCAGTGTGCAAACCACTAAACCACGAAGGCACGGTAGGAAAGCGGGAGAAATACTATAAACTAATTTGTGTTCTGGTTAGAATTACGGAAAGAAGTTAAAGTAAAGGTTTAATCATTATAATTGGTTAATTAACATAAAGTACATTACTGATCTTCAGAAACAGTATGCTTCTCAAAGATTTAACATAACACTGGCGTGAAGACATCTGGTTTTTATAACAATAACGTAACAAATTCTATTGTAAAATTCCTAGACGAAAGAACTGTTTGTTAATCTGAGACTCCTGGGGAATATTTAATTGCATGTCTTTTTTACATGTTTTTAGTAACAGGCAGTTCTATAAGCATCGAGCAGAAGAGGAGGAAGGGGCAAAGCGTAGAATTATATTTACATCACACATTTAATAGCATTTAAACAACTCTTAATAAGAGGCTAAAAATCATGGTCTTTTTTTTTTTTTTTTTCTTTTTTTAAATATGTGTGGGGACACCACATGGTTTCCTTGTACAGCCATTTAAGATATACACACTTTTTGCTGCACTTTATTTAAACGTATTTTTTCGAATCTGATTAGAGATTTATTTCTTATTTTTCTCACTTTGCGGCAAGGCAAAAATACATAGAAACTCAAAACATCTTCATTAAAAACTGTAAAATACAGAAAAGCCTAAAACACCAAATACAGTTAAAAACAATTAAGAAAAATGTTATGCAATAAAAATTAGAGTTTCTATGCAAAAACAAGCCATTCAGCGAGCAAGCAGAAAGACACAATTTTTGGTACACAAAACTGAACGTTAACGTTTGCTCCCTATGGGCAGGTGATAGGTGACAGCAGGGCTGGACGGTTACAGCCGAAAACATCGCGGCAAAAACATCGCAGACGAAAACGTCGCGGAGAAAACAACGCAAGGCGAAAACGTCGTGCTACAAAACATCGTGGGAGAAAACATTGCAAAGAGAAAACATCGCAGTTCTAAAACATCGTGCTACAAAACATCGTCGTCGAAAATAAAGCGCTTCAAAAACTTCGCAGTTTAAAAACATCGTTGTATAAAATATCGTGGTAAAAAATAAAGTATCTACAAATTATCGCATGACGATAACATCGCAAACATGCTTTTTTCAGGCTTTAATAACTATACATGGATATTCCCGTAATGATTTGTGAGCACAAGATGGAAAGAAGGATAATTTTTACTTTCATATTTTTTATTAATCAATAAATTTTTGCTGAGAAAATAAAAAAGAAACTTAAGCATAGAAAATTAATGCAACTTATAGCATTGAATAGAATTTTAAACCGACATAGTTAACTAACAAAGGCCATTAATAAACCAATTTTTGTAAAGTTTTCACTCGTAATTTTTCATGAAAAGTATAATCTATAAGTTGCATTTAGTTTTCTATGCTTAAGTTTCTTCTTACTTTTTCAGCAAAAATTTATTAGTTAATAAAAAAAAATGTGAAAGTAAAAATTATCCTTCTTTACATCTTGCGCTCACAAATCATTATGGGAATATCCATTTACAATTATTAAAACCTGAAAAAAGCATATCTGCGATGTTATCGTCATGCGATGATTTGTAGATACTTTATTTTTTACCACGATATTTTCGACGACGATATTTTGTACCGCGATGTTTTAGAACTGCGATGTTTTCTCTTTGCGATATTTTCTCCGACGATGTTTTGTAGCACGACGTTTTCGCATTGCGTTGTTTTCTCCGCGACGTTTTCGTCCGCGATGTTTTTGCCGCGATGTTATCGGCGGACACCGGGCTGGACACACGGACGGCTTTCAAAGACTAATCGGGTATAGTCCGGGACCCGCTCCATCTAGAGCATAACATGTTTACAACATAAAATACCTAGAGTTGCATTACCTACACGACAGGAGAGCATTGCATGGCGACATAACATAGCTCAGCACAGACATAACATGGCATAGCATTCGACGGGACATAGTATATAATACAGTCATTGCATAGTGACATAACATATTTACAACATTAAATACACAACTTAAATTAACTTACATGACAGGTGGATTTAGTATAGCAACATAACATAGTTAAGCATAGATAAGACATAGCGACATAACATATTGTGGTTACATATTTACAACATACAATTCGCAGTGTGGCATGACCTATGCGACAGGTGGACATTGATGATGACATATCATAGCTTAGCGTAGACGTAACATGACACAGCATTAACATTGCACCATCATGTGACATAGCATAGAATAAGGATTACATATTTACAGCATTAAATACACAACGTAACCTAATTACATGAAAGCTCCCCAATGGCCAAAAAGAAACAGAAATTGGTTTGACTTTATACACACCAATTAACTCAATTCACTATTCTACGAAGAGTTTCAAATGTAAACAAATGGTGGCTTCATTAGGCCAGAGCCACTAAAACTTTTAAATTGTTGATAATTCTACAACTATTGCATGCAAATTAACTAAAGGCATAAAAATCTTAACCAGAACATAAGGAAAAAAAAAAGGCAGAATTTATCAACATATAAGAATGAAAAAAACTGAGCTCATTAAGACGGTTAAAAGAGTAGTATTATGTGTATATATATATATATATATATATATATATGTGTGTGTGTGTGTGTGTCGAAAGAATATAGTAAAGTTAAATTAAATTTAAATAATTATCTTGCGCCTTTGCTGCAAGGAATGAAATTTGAATTTAACAAACATTCTCTATTCGTAAAAAGCAAATTTAAAGTTAATTAAACTTTAAATGAAATTGAATTACAAATAAATTATTAATTATTGCTGCGAACTAATCTACAATATCATTTAAATTCTGAGAGCATATCTAAATTAAGTGCAAGTATCAAAATCTATGTATATATGATAAATGTATAATATATAATTCCAATAAATTTTTAATCCTAAAAATTTATAAAAATGCATAAGTGAATAATTGTCGAGCAGGCAGGAGACAGACTTATCAAGGGGAAGTTGCCTCCAAACCTAACTCTTCAATTATTCAATTTGTGTTTCGGTCATCCATGTAGGCAAGGGTAAAAAGAAAAATTCAAAACCTAAAGTAAAACCAAATGTTGTGAATTATTAAAAATATTTAAACAAGTGGAATTTAGAGAAATTAGCAAGTAAAGACTAGAATAATTAAAGTCAATTAAGAATAGAAAGCCAAATTTTTTAGAAAACCAAAGTAATTTGAAAACTCTTGCCTACAAAAAACTTCCCCGACACGAATTATGCAGATAAATCAAAAAGAAACTAGATTCTATTTATAAAAAATACATAAATAATACTAAAAAGGCAAGTAAAAAGTAAGTCTTAATGTAACTTAACTATATTTGTATTTGGCTAGTGGAGAAGCATGCCAAACTATGTGATGTTAAGCAGTGTGTTTCTTTTAACTTTATAAATAGAAGGCGCTAATATAAAGTAAAGTTGAGTGTTAAGCTGCTGACTGTTAGATCTATTTTAAAAACCTATTCCGTAAACTTTTAGTAATGTAAAATGTGTGTACTTTAAAAAAAAAATTTTTTTTTGCTAACTGTGAAGTATTGTAAAAATGTGTAAAAAATTGTAAAAATGCTAACTGTAACGTAATGTGGAAAAATGGTTGCAAATTATTAAGAATTGTAAAACATTAAGAATTGTTAAAAAATCGAAAATAAATTACTTTTAGAAATTAAAGGGGTGTTAGTACTCATCCAGATGAGCAATAATTACTATAGAACATAGGGTCGCATTCCACTCTGAGAAGCAGAAAAGAAGAATATTAGAATTCTATTCTGAACTTACAACGGAGTTGGGAGAGCGAATGAACAAGACCAAAATGTTGCACTATTAATTTTAGTGACAAACTCACAGAGAATGTACAAAACGGATAAATCCGAAAACTTGGCGTTCGAGTGTTAATTAGAGCTGAGACATTGATGGCTATCACTCAAATGCACATCTTTGGTTGGCAAGGTCTCAACCTCGCAAATGATTGCAACAAGTTAATTATCTAAATGATTAGGGGGAAATTATCTATTAGGGAGAAAAACTACCTTGATATCCAAGTATCAAAGTAGCAGTTGTTTTTCTCTTAGCCTTTTTCTATCCTGTCTTACTCTGCTAGACTCATTCTACTTGAAGCGCACCTCAATGGGACACGAATTTCTGACAGTCGGAATGCAGCATGAGCTTTTCATGCTAATCTTGGCACGCAGCGGACGTTGGAGTTAGTTGATAATATTCAACCCTTGATTACATAATAAACTTGTTGCAATCGTTTGCGAGGTTGAGACCTTGCCAACCAAAGATGTGCATTTGAGTGTTTGCCATCGAAGTCAGAGCTCGAATTAACACTCGAACGTTAAGTTTTCGGTTTTATCTGTTTTGTGCACTCTCTGTGAGTTTGTCACTAAACTGATTGTATCGTTCATTCTCTCTCCCAACACTGTTGTAAGTTCAGATTGGAACTTTAATATTCTTCTTTTCTGGCTCTCAGTGTGGAATGCGACCCTATGTTCTATGGTAATTATTGTTCATCTCGATGAGTACTATCACCCCTCTTAATATGTAAAAGTAATTTAGAATCATTCTGTATATATACACTCGCTTAAAATAATTGTTGCTAATTGATAGCAGATTGGTTGATTCCCTTGACAAGTCCACTAATTTGCAGTCAATGACAATAGCTACTTTTTTCAATATTTAAAATGTTTGCTTTTGATTTTGGTATTTTTGCGATTCAGAATTTTTTCACTTTTTTATGGTTTTTGCTGCAACTGAAATCTAGAAATACTAATTTAAAATACTAATTAAACTATTGTATAAAAATTTATTTATTATAATAATTTATGGTTTTAATTGAATTTCTGTTCCTTGGAGAAGGTACTAAAAAGTTAAAAAATTTTCTAATGATTTAAAAAGTTTTAAAAAGTATTAAAAAGTTTTCTAATGATAAATTATATGTTTATTACTTTGCAGCTTTAGCGCAAGTTATTGGCTTATTAATTTACTCTCAATTACTTTATTTAGGGTTTTCATTCTATATTTATATATACGTTTGGTGCCGCCGACTGCAACGAAACAGGGTGGGGCAGAATTAGATGTTATAGCAGTCGTATATACAAAATTTCAACGTTCTGGGTTTACTCATTTTTGAGGTAGGCGAAATACATACATACGTACATACAGACATCACGGAAAAATCTCTTCTGAATCCATTTTACTATCTGTTTTGGAAAAACGAGGCGTTTATTCTATCCGTACATACGGTGGTCAAGCAAAACCATCTCGTTAAAATGAATTCGAGAGCGTCAAAATGGATATTTCCTTTGAAATATGATGCCCGAAATTCGCGATTACAATACTTCCTTTGCTTTGTAAAAGGATGTAAAAGGTTAAATGAATTTCTAATAATTATGAAATTACATGCGTCGTATATTCTTTTCTTCTGAAGAAGTAATTTAATTAGCATCATGAAAAAATTGCTCAAAATGTGCATCTCATTACTTGATTTAACCAAAACTTCCTCATTTTCCGCGAAACGGGAACTATTACAAGTAAAACTAAAAAAAAAAAAAAAAAAAAAAAAAAAGGAATTTATGTACAGTAACGTGTTTCGTGGGAAGCACAACGATCGTTTGCAATTATTATTTTTTAAATTTAAGGGAATAGTTCGATGGAAGTGACAACATGGATGAATGACAGCATAGATGAAGGCCAGTGAAGGAAGATTTTGACCGTTCCACTGCATGCACACCGACTAATTTAGTTTCTCTCATAAAAATAGAAAGAAAAAGAAAAGAACACATAAATTCCCACGCACATTTAATACCGTTATTCTTTAATATTTCTACTTTATTACTTCCTTTCCTAATAATAGCAGGAAACAACTGAAAAGTGGACAGTTTGGCATACATTATTCAACAAGAAAAGTATTACTCCTTATTTTTGTCACCAAGAACGCAGAAAAGGAACGAAAATTTATCATTTATATTTAAGTATCTTAGGTGATTCAATATAAAATTAATTTAATTAGAAATACTCAACAGTGAATGTGATTTCACTTCTAGTGCGGTTAAGAATAGAGAACAAATCTGGAAAACAATTTAGATCTAAAAACCTCTGATTATAGTTGTAAGAATTTATTTATTTTTAGCTAACCAAATATTTTATGTTAGTAGCTTTACTGCCATTTTTTCTTTCCTTTTTCTTGCCGGAATGCTAATTTTTAGTTCGCTTGCATTCAAATGAGGTAGAAAGAGATAGTATTTAAAGGGAAGATTTAGATTCTTTAATAACAGCATATTCTGTCTACTGAAGGCCACGTTATTAGTTGTTGGGAATGGCATCACTACGCCAGCGAATAAAAAGCCAGATAGAGACTGACGTCATGGGACGCTAGAGAAAAACGAATAGTTCCGGTTTAGTTAGCTAAGGACGATGTTTGCATGATGTGGTTAGATATTGTAGCTAGATAAATACTTTTTATTATTTTAACTTGTCTTTATGTGTAAATAAACCTTTTTGTTTAAGTTTAAATGAAGTGCTCCATTTATGAAAAGATAGCTGTTAATTCATCGGGTAGATGACTTACGAATCCCTTCTGAGCTAGCCATTGTTCGAACGTAACGCCTTACGTAACACATAACACTAGTTACGATTCTTTGACAGCAGTCTGTCTTTGTTGCGTTGGCACTTTGCCGATCAGTGGCGGCTCGTGACTAAAATTAGTGGGGGGGGGGCTGTTCCAAAAACATTTAACCTTTAAAAATTGCCGAAAAGGATTAGATTATTTAATTAATGTCAAAGCACACGGGGGCTATCTGCCTAAAGGTAGGGATGCCTTCGTGCAGGACTTTTTAAGGAAAACTGGCTCGTATACACGTAACACATGGGGAAAACCACGAAAACGCCCATGCAGCCAACCCGTTCGCGGGATTCGAACCTCGGACCGAACTACCAGTGTTCAGCGTCTTTACCGCTCGGCCGCTGGTGGGCACAATTATCTAAAAGGAAACAAACATGTATAAAAAGAAACTTTATTTTGAAACTTCATGAAATCTTACAAGAAAAAAATTAAACATTTTCTAATTACTTTAACCAAAATTGCTATAGTTCAATCTTTTGTCTATTCATTTAAAAATGAAATCCATTCTTCTTGTTTTAATTTGCGCAAAAAGATCAATAATTTTCTCCTTGATCTCTGGATGATAACTGAGGAAATTTTTCTTTGTTGAAAGCAATGCAAGAGCATTTAGTCTTTCCGAATTCCTAGTGCTTCTTAGAAAATTTTTCATTCTTTTCAATGTTGAAAAGCAGCGTTCTGCCTCTGATGTAGTCAGGGAACTCTCAAGAGATTTTTTATCTGTTTCGTAATTTCACTAAGAACATATCTAGATTATTTTCGAAGATAAATTTCAGTAGCTCAATTAATTTGCAGTATTCATGGATATCAGACCCATAATAGAATACTTTTAGTTCGGTTTCAAGCTTTTCTTTGTCAATCATTGGATATGCTTCAGTGGTCAGTACTATTTTTTTTTTTTTTTTTTTTTTTTTTTTTTTTTTTTTGTAGAATATTCATTCCTAAAACTAGCAAAGCATTTCTTGTTTAACAACTGCTAAGTGTTTAGTGGTAGAATATCTGTGCATTATATCAATACATAGTATAAAGTCACATATTTCCTTAGCTTCTGCCATCAGTGTCTTTGAAAATTTCTTACAGTATTTTGAGTTTCTTAATTCTAAAATAGCAGTTTGAAATACGAGGGCCATCCAGGAAGTAGATTACGTTTCCGTCTGTGTCCGCTAGGGGCGGGGCTAGCGCGGCCATCTTGGGGTCAGAGCGTTGCGCAGCTCAGTCTGCATCTAGCCGTGCTAGTGAGAGGTTCGTGCTGTGCTCCGTTCAGATACTGTGACGGTTTGAAATGTCTGCGTTAATTGAAAATCCCGCGAGCTGCGAGGTGCGCTCAGTAATAAGGTTTCTGACTGCAAAAAACTGTAAACCGATAGAAATCTATCGGCAGCTTCGTGAAGTGTATGGGGACAACATTATCACTGAAGGTGGAGTGCGTCAGTGGGTCATAAGATTTCAAAATGGCCGAACCAATGTTCACGATGAAGATCGAAGTGGGAGACCCAGCATAGTGACCGCCGAACTTCTCGAAAAAGTCGATGCTAAAGTCCGTGAAAATCGAAATTTCACAATAACGGAACTTTCTTTGAGTTTTCCACAAATTTCGCGAAGTTTGTTGCACGAAATCATCAGCGAAAAGCTTGGTTACCACAAGTTTTGTGCAAGATGGATTCCAAAAATCTTGACAGAGGACCACAAAAATCAGCGAATGGCTGCAGCGTTGAACTTTTTGGACGCTTACCATAAGGATGGTGACTCTTTACTCGATCGCATCGTTACTGGTGACGAAACATGGGTGAAACATGTGAACTGTGAAACGAAATTGCAATCAATGCAGTGGGGGCACACAAGTTCTCCCCCAAAACCCAAGAAATGCATGCAAACAATGTCGGCAAGGAAGATGATGGCGACTGTTTTTTGGAACAGAAAAGGTGTAATTTTGGTGGACTTCCTGGAAAGAGGCACTACGATAAACTCTCAAAGGTATTGCCAAACTCTCCAAAAACTCAGAAGAGCAATTCAAAACAAGCGCAGAGGAATGTTGAGCTCTAAGATCTTGTTGATTCACGACAACGCCCGGCCCCACACGGCAAATGTCACTCGTAAAGTTCTTGAATCTTTTAAGTGGGAGTTGTTTCCTCATCCGCCGTACAGTCCCGACCTGGCACCGAGCGACTTCCACCTATTCCCAGCAATGAAGAAGTGGCTGGCTATGCAGCGTTTTGATGACGACGCACAGCTGCAAGAAGAGGTAACGAAGTGGTTGAAGGCGCAGGCGGCCGAATTTTTCCACGAAGGAATTTCCAAGCTCGTACATCGCTACGATAAATGCCTTAATTTGTATGGTGACTATGTAGAAAAGTAGTATTTGAGTGTGGCTTTCATCTGTATATAATAAAATTTGTTTCCTATACTTTGTTTATTTTTTTATTCCAAAACGTAATCTACTTTCTGGATAGCCCTCGTATGTTACATATTCCTTAACTTTAAACACACTAGTTTCTCTGGATTTTCATTCTACACTTATATATACGTTTCGTGAGCCGATTGCAACGATACAGGGTGGTGCACAATTATATGTTATAGCAGTCGTAAATACAAAATTTCAACGTTCTGGGTTTACTCATTTTTGAGGTATGCGAAATACATACGTACGTACGTACAGACATCACGGAAAAAATCTCTTCTGAATCCATTTTACTATCCGTTTTGGATAAACAAGGTGTTTATTCTGTCCGTACATACGGGGGTCAAGCAAAACCATCTCGTTAAAACGAATTCGAGAGCGGTCAAAATGGATATTTCCTTTGAAATTTGATGCCCGAAATTGTTCATGTTTCATGTTGAAATTATATACATTTAGTTGTATATAATTTCAACATGAGGCATCTGATAAAAAAGCTCTAAGAAAAACTTGAAATTATCATCATTTAGATATTTTAAAAGCCAAACACCACGTCGCTGGAACTGTGAAGCGCGCAGTTCCAAACAAAGAATTTCACAAATTAGGGAATAGTAGAAGTAGGGAATAGTTCCACAGAGTAGGGAATAGTTCCAAACAAAGAATTCACAAAGTAGGGAAAGTAGGGTAAAAAGTAGGGAATAGCTACTGACATTAAGCTTAAGGATTATGTATTGTAAAAGTATAAAGAAAGAATTAAAGACTAAAAGGCACACTATATTAAATATTAAAAATAATAATAAGTGGAAATAGGGGGTGCTGCAGTTCCATAGTGCTTATTATGAGCCGCCACTGTTGCCAATAATGCTTGTCACGCCGGTATAGACTTGAGCCATTTTGCGCTTTATTTATGTGTAGCCTTTGGCTAAGCTTCAATTTGGTTTGAATTTGAATTCCTATCATTTTGAGTTATGCCGTAAATTCTGGCTAGTTTGTAAGTACAAAAAGTGCCTTCTGTTATGTTATTTAGAGTTCTGAATAAAAGGGTCTTTTATGTCCTTCTTAAGTTCTGTTTGGTAAGTAGCTTACACAATTATTTGAGAGTCTGACAGATGTTAAACTTACTTGCAGGCACAATCCTTACACAGTATAAAACCTGAAAGAAAAGTTTACCATTAAAGGAACAAGTGTGAAAGATTTAATCCAGAATTCCTTAAACGTTTTTCAGTTGGAGACCACTTTTATAAATTAGACTATTCTGCACGCTAAATTACTCTTATTCTCTCCAAAAGCAATTCTTTTAGTCTATGTTACTAGCATTATGTTCTTAAGGTATAATTAATTCAAATTCATTTAATTTTATGCTGGTATTAGTTAATTAAATTAATAGAAGAAAATTTATATTTCTGTGTAATAATGCAAGGTTTTCAGAATTTGGATAATTTTTATCTTGGAAACTAAAAATTAAATAAATATCGGTACACATATTAATTTGATGAATGAGTCAGCCGATTCTTGCATAGCTGTTCAATATTTGGATGTATGCTGCCAAGAAGCACGACATTCAGGTTTGCTGCTAAAGCCAGGTTTTGAAGTTCGTAGGTAATATAACCGGCAATAAATTTCATTAAAATGTCTGTCTTGAAAGAAAAAGTGGTAGACGATTGCCATGTGCAAATCATAAATTGAGATTTTCAGCTATAGTGTAGTATACGCAGTTAATTTAACTGTCTTTTGGGAAATCTAAAAGGAGCACAGATTGGGAAATGCTAAATTAAAGGAAGGATTTTATTATATCTAAATTCTGCCATGTGGCGACTTTGATTCTGAATTAGCGACGGGTATTTGCCATACATTTTCTGAAGCAATAGCGAAAGGAGTATTCATTAAGCAATCCGACAAGCTTTCCAAGAAAATCTTGAATTTTAACACCTCTAAGCAAGAGTTGAATGCCATCCATAAGAAAGTTAGTGTTTCTCTTTCTACTGGACGCCGACTTCAAGGATGTAGAATCACACATTTATTAGCATTGACAGACATCAAGAGCTTTCTGCAGATACCACTGAATATGTTAATTTCTTGTCGTAGAAACTTAGGCGATGATGCAGGCATTATTATGTCATCTGCATAGCCCAGAATGATTCAAATTTTTTCATACGGAGCAGAAGGTTTCATTCCAGGTTTAAAAACTTTGATAAATGCTTTGATAAAACTTTGATAAACTTTGACTGACACCTCGACGAGAATTGCTTTCTAAAAGTTATAAATTGAATTTCATAATGGAACTGGTATCTTTATGATCTTATTTGCCGAGAATCCGAATAAAGATGCTCTGTTATAAAGGTACCAGCACCTGGACGAAAGTTGCTTTCTTTAAGCCATAAACTGAACTTAATAATGGTATTGGTTTCAGAAGGGTGCGAGCACTTTTATGCCAGAATATCCTTCGCAAACAGTACCTCACGTATAAAAGTGCCGGCACCTTTTTGGCGAAGATTTCACAAAGATAGAAAAGTATCACAAAGATTATAGAAATAGATTTCTAAGACAAAGTTTATGAAACACCATTAAGGATGGTATTTTGATAGAATTTGCTTTGTACAAGTTATAAACTTCATAAGGAAACGGGCATCTTTATGGACGTCCAGTGACTATTCACTGAAATAAAGACTGGACCCTAAGCATCCCGGCACCTTTACGAAGGTTGCATGTTTCGTTGTGTAAACTGAACTTCGTAAGGGTGCTTGTGTCTTGATGAACAATGGCAACTTGCAAAAAATACCAGCACCATTATTCAAGTTGGCGACTGTTTTTTAGATTTTCAAACTGACGTCCCGGATTCTTGACGAAGTTTGAATTCTTAATGGTATAAACTGAAATTCCTATGGGTGTTGGTACCTTTATAGAAGTCGACAAATATTCACTTAAATTTTCCCATGGGCATCCAGGCACCTTGAGAAATATCGCATGCTTCATGGTAAAAAGTGTACTTCTTAAGGATGCCAGGCAGTTCTTATGTCTTGATGAACAATGGCTAATTTTCAAAAGGTTTATTATAGCTTTATTTAAGTAGGAGACTCTTCACTTAGATCTTCAAAAGAACATTCCGGAATTCACGATGATTTCTTCATAACGAATATATATATATTTTTTTTTGTTTTGGCTTCATTCGATAGCCTACAAAAGAAATAAAGCTGGAAGTTTTTGCAGTTGGCTAATTGCAAGGCAGGTTAACTGGTTAGAATTATTGAAATGAATGTCAGTATTAAACTTAATATTTAGTTATCAATAAGTTTGAATTATAATATGTAACCAAGAGAAACTTCTTGTAAATACCAAACTTTAGATTTCAGGCACAAAATAAAGACAAATCGTAATTTTTTTTCTTTTCATCATTACTGTTACTATGAATAACTACTAAGTAAATAAAATTTAATATTTAGTTCCTAAACTTTATTTTTTTTAATCCTTTAATTTTGGTTAAAACAATAAAAATTATAAAAAAAAAAAAAAAAACTCAGCTCGTCAACTGCTTTGAAGATTGGGCATCCGGCCTGCATGCAATTTGAGACCACTTAGTATATAATATGAAAAGTGGTCTGCAGTTTTTGGTTACTTTTCACCATTTCTAACTCTATAATTAACCGCACCCCCCGAAAAAAAAAAAAAAAAAAAAAAAAAAGAAGAAGAAGAAAGGAAGAAAATCGTTTTCCGGGGTATATATTGTTTTGACTTGGCCACGAAATCCTGTCCTCAATAAACTAACAATAAGTCACGCATATCGTCTTTCTTTTATTTTCAGTAGTGTTCAATATAGCGTAACTTAGACATTTAAAAAGTCATTCTACCTGGACTTCTTAATAATATTTTAAATGTTTCATTTTATATTAAAAGTATCTTTAATATAAAAAATAAAATCTGAAAGCTTTCATATTTCATATTACTCCCAAAAGCGTATCTTTTTAACGTTTTATGTGTTACCTTTATTTATGAAATATCATTTTCTTCGCACTTAAACCATAAAATTCAATTCAACAGAAATATCACAAAATATTTAAAAGAGTCTATCTTTAGAATTTCCGATACACAGTCTCGCGCGCTGGAATTTCTTTTTCTTCCCCGTACAGTGTTACCATTGCTCGCTTTGATATCGTTTTTGCTTGGTAATGAAAAATTCTTTAATGTTTTACAATATATGAAATAGATAATAAAACAAATTCAGAATTCGGGCTTCCAGGTGCCCATGTTCGGATGGAGGACTACGTTACTCAAAATTTGGTGATATTTTGTGCCGTTGTTTTTTCATAGTGGGAGAAACATACATACATTCATGCAGATTATTCATTATTAAATTTCTTTAAATATAATGCAGGGCAATAATATTTTGTGGCAACAATTTCAAAAGTGAAACGCCACAAAATGCCAAAATTAAATTATTAGCCCTTCTGGGCTAACATCTATTGGGCTAAAAATGGAGAAGGAGAAGAAAAAATGTTAAAAAAAATAAGATAGAAAAAGGAGGGAGTTTTGCATGTCTTAAAACTATTGATTTCAAGAGCGATTCAAATACCATATTTACTCGAAAATAAGACCGCTTTTTTCCTATATTTGTTCTAAAACATATTAGGGTCTTTTAAAAAGAATTTTGGTGAATGAAATAGCAGAATAAGAGAAAAATATTTAATTATATATATATATATATAATTACGCTGTATTCTCAAACAACGTACTTATTTTTATTGAAAAAAATTTATAACTGAGGGGTATTTATTTTTTGAAATTTACAAAAATAAGTTAATTAAATCTGTATCTTCAATCTTTAAGATTTATATCATAAGGTAAGTCAGTTAGCTCTATTTGTAAATTTTGTAGGGCGTTACACTCGTTCGTTTTTAATAGCAATGAAAATATTGTAAAAATAAATTTAAAAATCATTAAAATCTGAAACTTTTCTTCAAATTTTGCCTTAATTTATGCCTTAATTTAAAATAGGCTAATTAATTTACGATTAATGCATCTGTGGGCGACGCGGCCGCCAATTTGAGCGTAAGTATGTCATATACTTTTACATAAATTACTTTAATAATTGCTTTAGAAATGGGTACTGAGCTGAATCTCATATTACCATTATTTAAATCAAAGAAAAAACTGAAAACATAAATAAAATTTAAAAAAAAGGGATTAATTTATTTGGCCTAAAAATAAGAACAATTGATCTACATAATCATAGTTCTAATATATTATTAGCCTGTAGAAGAAAGCAGACTACGCTGTTTCATTTACTGGCGAATTAGAAATTTAAATTTGTTTCCATTTCTCTTTAGAGAAATATAAACTATAAGCACTATGCGCATGTGATTCAGCTAAAAAAAAATACATAATTACATCCTGAATAGTTAAATTAATTTTTTTTAAATTACTGTATTTCCTGGCTCACTTTATCCCTAGCTTTAGGATCTGAAAATTTTAAAAATATTAGTCTAATTTTTTCCTTTCTCAAGGGGAAATTTCACAAAACGAGCTCCTCTAAATTTTAAAATGGATTCGCCCACACAGTGTTTGTTGTCATCTAAGTAAGAGAGACAAACCCTGACAAATTACCTGTGAAGGGTCACGCTGAACATTTCCCTTTTAACGTTTGAATTTTATGCTAGCCCAATACAAAAACTGACCTATCACAGCAAAGCAAACACGAACTGACATTCAGTCTACGATTTCGTGGAGTTAGCTGGACACATTCACCTTTTCTAGTTATTTATGGATGTTTTAAGGCCTAAATAGTAACAGGGGCAACAATAAGAAATGGTGAGATTCAAGTTACAGGAAAATAAAAGTGTAATTACCATATTAGATATTGTAATGTTAATGTTACTACGTATTCTTATCGGAACGTAGGTTTCTTTTACAGGAATAATACTGTGATAGTTACCTGCAGTTTATCCGTGGCTTCTCTCATTTGTTATGTCCTTTCTATAACTGCATCTTTCGGAAATTAAATTATTTTCATAATTTTCCTTTTCGACTTTCAGTTTATAAAATTAGTAAAAGAAAGATGGGAATACGCTAGTAAATTTTGAAAATAAGTGAGAAAGTCTGCAGATGACTTTAACTTAAGATGAAATAATATCATAGTTAAATTTTTTCATACCCTTTCTCCTTGCATATTTTGAGCAGCTGATTTTAAATATTCTATTCCGTATTTTAAATTTTTGAAAATTTATTCTTAAAGTAATAGGCTCAGAGTAACTGTTTAGCTCAAAACTGCTTCTTGAGTTAAACTATGACTTGAATACGAAGATAACATTAAATTTACTTTTTAATTTCCTGATTTTTTTGAAAATTTCAACGGTAAATTGCACTTTAAGGTGTAACACTGCAATCTGAAATATTCAAATTGTAATTACTTATTGCTCTGTTGTCATTATTAATACTACTACTACTACAACTGATAAGCCTAATCGGACATTTCTAACTATCTTTCTGCTTAGATAAAAGTTATTAAAAGCGTCTATTATCAAAATTGAAATTATACAAATAAATAAAAAAAAAAGAAAAAAAAAAAACTGAAAGGTTACAGATTTTAAAGGTTGCTCAAAAAGGTTTGTTAAGGTTTTTTACGCTCTCACTGAGTCTACCAGACTGCTGTTACACACATTCCTACTAACCCATTTTTACTTCCTTGTACGAAGTAAAGGAAGCATCGAAATCGTGAAAATTTTCGAGCATCATATTTCAACAAAAATATCCATTTTGTTCGCTATCGAACGCAATTTAACGATATTTTTGCGTGACATCTCTACGTAAGACCAGAATAAAGGACTCTTTTTCCCAAAACGGGTTGCAAAAAAGGATTTAAATGGATTTAGAAGAGATTTTTTCGTGATGTCTGTACGTATGTACGTCGTATGTATGTATGTATCTCGCATAACTCAAAAACGAGTAGACTCAGAAGTTGACTTTGAAATTTCGAGAACTGCTATAACATGTAGTTGTGAACCTCCTTTTTTGGTTGCAATCAACCGCACCAAAAGTATATAAATATATGTATATAATATATCCACTCCGGAGTGAGCTCTTTTTTTATTCTTATATGTTGATAAATTGTGCATTTTTTCTTTAAAAATGATTGAATTATGTTGTTCTTATATTCAGGTTAAGGTTTTTTTATGTCTTTCGTTAAGCTGCATGCAATAGTTGTAGAATTATGGAAAATTTAAAAGTTGCTTAAGTGCGGCTAAGCCTAATTTTTTTACTATAGTATTCATATTTGTTTATATTTGAAATCTAGCAGAACAGTGAATTAAGTCAGTTTCTGCACCTTCAGTGTACTTTTGACGAAGGCGACCAAAAGTAACCTTTCCGTTCTGTGCAGCGAAGAATGTGTCTTTTTGCCCGCTGGCCGAATTGCTTGTTTCTGCGTAGAAGCTCTAATTTTAATTGTAAAAATTGTTTTAACTGCATTTGGTGTTTTATCTTTTTCTATATTTTTCAATTTTTAATGAAGATATTTTGTGGGTTTATGTATTTTTGCCTTACTGCGAAGTGAGATCTGAATTAACTGAATGAGAAATATATCTACTGAAAAATGAGGAAATTAGTTTAAATGAACTGCAGCAAAAAATGCGTATAATTAAATATTCCATACAAGGAAGTCATGTGGTGTCCACATCAGATTTTTTTCAGCTTATTATTAAGCATCATTTTCTTCACCCTCAAGCCATATACAATTCAACAGCAGAATTACAAAAAATTTTAAAGCAGTATAGCAGTATGCGTTTAGAATTCTGGATGCAGCATTAAGTGTTGGCATCTATTTTTATATGTTTCCAGTCTTTTCTACATCTTCTTTCATCATATAAATACTAATTTTTTTAGTAAGATGGCTTACAGTTTTTCTTCTTTTTATTATTGATTTTATATGAGTTAAATTTTATTTATTAAATATCACGCCGCATAAAATTCGATTCAAACGCAAAATAACAAAACGTTTAAAAGCAACGTATTTTTAGAATTTCTCGACGCTCTAGGGTTAAAAATGTTTTATTATTATTATTAAAAATGTTCTGGTGAAGAACTACGTTATTCAAAATTTGATGATTCTAAGTACCGTTGTTTTTTCACAAAGCGAGAGACATACATAAATACATGCAGATTTTTCATCGTTTAATTTCTTGAAATTTAATACAGGGCGATGATATTTTGTGGCAACAATTTGAAAATTGATACAACGTATTTAAATGTTCCGACCGAAAATGACGTTTCGAAGCTAATATCCCATTCGGGACCAACGTCCTTTTTAGGATAAAGATTTGATGACGTTTTTTCTAATTAGGATTACATACAGTACATTGCTTTGTTTAACGATAGGAATAAATGCGGGCACTTGCAGCTTGTTTCGATTTCGCCAGTTTCCTGTTTACATTTTATTCCCATCAATCTCTGATTAATTATTTCCGGCAGTTCGCACAGAGTCAAATAGATATAAATAATTCTGGTTGGTGAAATATGGTGCTCCCTAAAAGAATGCAATTTAAAAATGGATGGTGAAAAAAATTAAGACAGCAAATTCTTCGGATAAATTGGAAGGACAGGTCTTCTGCATCTTTTAAAAATTCTGGAAAATTAAGCTCCCTCTAGATGCGAATTTTTTATAATACATAAGAATTTTTTAACATAAATGATTTCTTTTTTGCTTAAATAAAATTACGAAATTTACATTTTCATTGGCCATAATGTAAAGTGTGTAGAGTTCTCCACTTTGTAAAGGCTAAGGTACTGTTGAACGTGAAGATTCTTAAGAACTGATAAGCGAATAATCGCTTGAGTTCGTGTGACAAGAAACAACAAGATGGAAGGGTAAAAAACCCTTTATTATTCAGATAAGATTTAACCGAACTCCGTCTTGGAGTGTACAATAAAAGCCGACTTTTAGGCCTGAACTTAAGAGGCAAGAGATATAGCCAAAGTTTTAATGGAGTTGGCCCCTTAAACACGTAATGACTGCGAAACTATCAAGGGCCTGAGTACGGCCGAGCGTAATAACAGCTTTAAGAGAGAGTAGCCAAAAAGGATGACGCGCACTAATCAGAAACTGTGATACTCTCTAACTCAGCAAGTCGAACTACGCGGTTAAATACCGCTCTTCCTCATTATGTATTCAGACGTGATTCCCAAACTACGTTTTGACCGGAAGTAGTAAGTTGAAGTTAAGAATTTGACAGGAAAGAAGTTTAACTCAAAGTTTAACTGTTAATAAAATTAACATAATCCTTACAAATGCTTACTCAGATTTTTATTTTAACTGTGCTAAAATTAAAATAGCGTGTATTTTCCGAATATACGTAAGCCAATCTGTGTATAAGATGAGAAGATTTTACTGCAAAAATTGAACTATAATTGTAAACACGTGTATGATCTAAATTAAAAATCACTCTACAAATCTCGCTATGTATAATGTGATTCGCTTCGGCATGTAGAGACTTCTGAGAGTGGTAAGCTAATTTTGTGTGGTATCCTATTTCAGCATTTGCAGTTCTAAACGTGGCAACAAAAATAGTACCATCTCAGGCCTTTTCTTCCTTTCTGCAAGTGTTAAAAGTAAGAATTAAAAAAAAAAAAAAAAAAGCGCCCTTCAGGCATTTTTATCCATAAATCATAATGGAAGATTTATTATTTTTCTTCATTAAATAATCGCCATAATATAAAGCACATTATGGATTAAAACTTCATTTCCAACGTACTGTCACTTATTCCATGCTAAATGTGTTCTGCTTCTTGGACATCGAATGTTTATTAGTGAGAAAACACTATAACTGATTTTGAAGCAAAAATTCAAAAATAAAATCACATATTTTTAACACTGAAATAAGTCAAGCATTTTTAAAGTATTAGTTACCAAAAAAATTCAACTATTTGATTAAAAACTATGACTGTAGAATCACCTAATGGTTTTAAAGTCTTTGGAAGATTATATTTTTAATCAGCTACATTGTTAGAGACCAGTCTTCAAGGGATCTCAATTTTCGCTTTCTCTTAAGATGTAGCATTCTCAAAATATTTTACAGATTCAAGATTATTTTTTAGAAATTAAAATGGTCATACCTCAAGATAACAAAAATACTGACCTATAATAAAATAATCTTTTTTTTTATATTTCCTGTATTAGATATCAGCCATAAGTGACATAAAAGTTGCATCTAAGCATTGTCTGAACATCAATGGGCAGAGTATAATGGAGACATCGTTTTACATACATTTCACAGTTACATAACCACTAATAATATTTTCGGATTTAATGTTGACCTTGAATGGAAAGACTGAAATTGAATTCTTACCTCCCTCATCAAGATAGCCTGAAATGGGATAATCTCATCTGGGAAAGCTTGAAGTGGGACATAACCTAATTTTGAGTTAAACGTGGACACCGTCCCCAGTATTACCCAGTCAAAACGGTGCAGACTTTTATTTTCAGTAATCTAATATTGAATATTTTCAAAGTTTTCTCAATCAATTAATTTAATTATAAGTGACAAATTTAATTTTTTTTTAACTTTTCGGAAATAGAATAAATAAAAACTAAAATCAAACCTAAAATTGCCACCTACCTTCGTCTGCGAATGTATTCCTTGTAATGTGCAAATCTTCAAAGATTTTTTGATATGAAGCAATCAATTTTACATCGAAGAACCAGGTAAGTAGTACATCACAGAAGCTAACTTTACTCAAATCGTAAACATAGAAGCTACACAATGCTAAAGAAACAGAATCGTGTGATCTACCCATAGACACGCAATATTTATCAGGAAAAATTAACTCACGAGGCAGTTGCAAGGAAAGAACCACTCAAGTGCGTTAAATTAAAATAAACGTAAAAAATCAAAAGTTCTTCCTGATTCGGGCTGATTCAGATTCGTTGCTTCCGATTCATTTTAAATGCAATTTTTTTATTGAGATGTTATATCACATTAATTTACCTTCGACTGAAGTCATCATTCGAAAGCATTGATCATCATCATTAAAGTGAAAATGGAGGAGAGGTCACCCAAAAATATAATTTTATTAAAGATTAAATAGCAGTATTCAATAATTTTTCTTAAATTCTCTTGTTACACCTTCGAATTTTATGACGTCATTTTGCTATATTAGATATAATCAGGAATATGTAATTTTCGAAAAAAGAAAAGGAAAAGAAGTCAAAAGAAAAATCGCATTTATTTTGGAGAAAGAAAAAACAAGAGTCATTGTTTTCGAACCTTTAATCAAATAAGCTGCTTGAAATAATATATATATATGTGTAATAATAAAATTCCATAGTCAAGAATACACTTAAAATTCTAACTGTATGTTCTTTTCATTTTTAATGGCGACGGTCTCTTATTTGAAAGTACGTGGAATTAAATCCACAGCCCCGTAGTCAAGTTGTTTTTCCCGCCTTTTCTACACGTACAGTTATAGAATGTTCTCGAGATATTTAAAGCGAACTGGATTGGCTGACGTCATTTATTTGAAGCTCCGCCTTTCCAGAGGCTATAAAAGGACTCGCAAAAGAATATCGGGGGCTTTTTCTTAAATGTCACGATGCAGTAAACTTCATACAAAAAGTTATTAGTAATTCTTTTTATTTACTCCCGATATCTTATTTTGTAACTGCTATTTCTCCTGAATAATAATAAATGGATCCTTGTTTTTTAAACTTATCGTCTGATAATTTAAGCTACGACAAAAGCTAGTACATCACGTATATATATAGTAAGAAATTTAGAACTAATATTTCACAAAAACCACAAATTGAATTTCATAATTAATAAATTTCAAATCAATCAAATTTTTGTCCATTTTTCTTTAAATTTCATCATTTTTTTTAATTGGGGTTTTACTTGTTTGAAATGTTTTGGTATTAACATTTTTAAATTTTTTGTTGCATTTAAATGATTATTTAAAATTTATTAATGAGGAATTTCAGTTTCTGGTCTTTGTGAAATATTAGTTATAAATTTCTTACTTTATATCTTTAATGATAATTTTTCTGCAGCTTAATGCGCGAAAATACTAGGCATGTTTGTGTTTTGTTTTCAAAAGAATTGTTTCATAATTATATATATATATATATCTGCATTTACTTATGTTTTCTGAATATGAATGATATTGCAAATTAGTTCGCAGCCGTAATCATTTTATTTGTTTTCAACTGAATTTACATAAATAAAGCATTTAATTTGCTTTATATGACTGAGATATTATATATATATATGTTACTGTGAAAGACCGAAATTGGAGAATGTCGACTTTCACCAAATACGTCGGTGAAAGACAGAATATTTCACTACATTCTTGTATATTCGGACCCTCACCGGTGTATGTCGACAATCACAGATATGCTCTGGTGAAAATCGAAAAGAAAGGTCATAAAGTGCCATAATAAAGTTTAAGTTGTTGCAATAAATAAGATTTGAATCACATAATTTAGTAAGTTTTTTATTACTGTTAGTTTATTTTCTCATTTAGAACGTACTGTATAATTAAGTAAGTTTTTAACTTCTATTATTTTCCTTTCCCATTTTGAATGTATTGTGTGTTTTAGGTTCTCATGTTCTTAAGTTCTTATTTCAAGTTTCAAGTGCGTCTATTCGCGACTGAATTACGGTGAAGAAAATATAATATTGTTATATGTTCAACATTCACCATTAGTACATGGTGAATGTCGACATTG
Source organism: Stegodyphus dumicola (assembly GCF_044657685.1). Classification (NCBI taxonomy): domain Eukaryota; kingdom Metazoa; phylum Arthropoda; class Arachnida; order Araneae; family Eresidae; genus Stegodyphus; species Stegodyphus dumicola. Next base: position 56,749,105 of record NC_140770.1, on the reverse strand, counting down.
GCAGGTGTAAGTCAGAAATAAGAGTATTTGGAAAATATTTCGGACATACACCAAGAGATTATGTGAATGTTGACATTCACCGGTGAAAGTCGACATTTTCCAGATTTCGGTGTTTCACCGTAACATATATATATATTGTTTCAAAAGAATAAATTGAATAAATACATTGAATAAATACAAATTTAATTAAATTTTAACAAACATGTAAATACGTAAAAAAGCAAATTTAAAGTTAAAATAAAGTGCAAACATATAAAAGATTTTCGAACTAATCTACAATATCATTTAAATTCAGATAGCATAAGTAAATCAAGTGCAAAACCAAAACATGAAAATAAATTCATCAATTTAGCAAATTAAAATTAATCTAATTTTTTTTTTAAAAATGCATAAGTGAATGACCGTTGAGCAGGCAGGAGACAGACTTATCAAGGGGAAGTTGCCTCCAAACCTAACTCTTCAATCATTCAATTCGTGTTTCGTCATTCATGCAAGCAAGGATAAAAGTCAAAACCAAAAGTAAATACATAGTGAAGAATGTCCAAAAAGAAATACCAACTAAGTGGTACCTTGAGTAATTAGCAATTAAAAATTAAAGGTCTAAAGGAAAATACCAATAATGAAGTATTTTGAGAAATAAGTTTAATATTAAATTTTTAAAAAAATTAAATTTTCCAGAAAAATTAATTTATAAACCAATGCATTTTAGAAATCCTTGTTTACAGAAACCTCCCCGACACGAATATGCATATTAATCAAAAAGAAACTAAAAGGAACTAGACAAAATTAATATAAACCAATAAGAAACTAAAAAGAACTAATTCATAATTTATAAAAAAAAACAAATATATACTTAAAAATATTTACATATCTAGAAAATACTTAAATACTACATAAAAAATACTTAAAAGCGAGTAAATAGTAAGTTTTAATTCTAACTTACCTACCATATTTTTATCTTATATATATATAAGATAAAAAATATGAAAACAAACTTCTAAATTTAATTCACTATACCTTCTTTTATTTTCTATTTAATTTAGAAACTTCATCTATCTGTTTTAAAAGTAGCGCTTTAGTCTAAACTGCGTCATTCAAATTAATCATGAGATCTTACGTAACCCTTAATGCAGATGCCTCTTCACCAATCAGCAAATTGAAAACCAAAACTTTTCTCTTCGCGTGCTTCCATCTTGCATAACTACATGCTTCAGCTTTGTTCTCTACTGTGCTAAGATGGAATATCGTTGGCTTGCTTTCTATCTCAACAATATCAAAAATGTAAATCTTCTGTCGAAAGGCACGACTAGAGTGTCAAGTGATTGTGCCCACAGATATCAGTTGCAAATAAAATTGGAATTAAAACTGCCTCGACTGCCAAGTTCTTTAGATATTACCAAGTTTTATTACAAGTTACTTATTTATATATATTACACTTCTTATATTATTACACATACACACATAATTCTTTAGATATTACCAAGTTAACAGTATTAGCATACTACGCAATCAAAATTCTTCTTCAATATGGATCTAAGCAAGCATCGACACTGCTCCGGCTTTTCTTTGAGCTTTGATTATTACACACACACACACACACATATATATATGGTGCTCATGTCATATATTTATAATATATGACATGGACACCACATGACTTCCTTGTACGGCATACTAAATTATACACATTTTTTGCTGCACTTCATTTAAACTTATTTCCTTGAATAATTCTAAATTAATTAACCGATCCCTCAAGACAAGTTGAAAATGACATCAAAAATTGCAAATTTTGAAATTAAATATCCCGGTCAAATTTTTATCGTATGGGAGTCAAGCTTCTTATATTTTTAATTTTTTTATAATGCCTATAAAATTTTTCTAAGTACAGAAAAAGGGCGACAACATTAAAAGTTACATTTCGTTATTTGACCAAAATTAATATGTTTAAAATTTGCCATTTACAAAACATGAATATTTTGGTCATTTAAACATTTCTGGAACTGGAAGTGTATGACTACAGCCAACGATTACGAAAATAGAGGCCGGGTAAGGATTTTTAAGCCTGGTTGTGTATATGCATATATATGTGAATGTATACACGTTTGGTGCTTAATATTGCAATAAAAAAGGGAGGTGCACAATTATATGTTATAGCATTGAATTATACGAGATACATACTTAATACGAGATAATAATATGCGAGATACATACATAATACATATAAATGTCAAGGAAAAGTTCCTTCTGAATCCGTTTTGGAAAAAAAGAGCTCTTTATTCTGTCCGCACGAACAGATTTCAGAAAACAAAGAAAAAAAAATCGCATAAATGGGTTCGGGAACGGTCAAAATAGGTATTTCCGTTGAATGATGATATCTGAAATTTTTTTGCGATTACAATATTTCCTTTATATCATACAAGGGAGGAAAAAAATAACCGAAAGGTAACATTATTTATAGTCTCAATATTCTCTTGAGGTTTTGTTTTCCTTCCGTAACTACGATGTTTTAAATGCTATAATATATATTATCATCTATAGGTGAAAGGCTTTGAAGAGTTATCTTTGCGTCGTGGTAAAATATTGTTGCTTTAAGAATCTGTATAACATCAACGTGAGTATATCTTCTGGACATTGTAAAAAATTGTTTACGAAAATGATTGTATCCATGAATGAGTGCTTCTTTTGGGATGACTCTGAAAATTGTATTTTAAAGGAGCTTTCTAATAATATTTTGGTTTGATCCCCGTACGACACAAACTGACTAGGATATTTAATTTCACAATTTGCAACATTTGATGTCTTTTTCGACTTGCATTGAGAGTTCCGTTAATTAAGTTAAAAATAATTATCGACATCAGGATTTTTTAGTAACAAACTGAATATCCCTTTAACCGAAATATGTATAGTATTAAAAATATAGCTGATAATTCAGTGTTAGGTGACTGTTATGCAATAGAGGACATACGTGGCTTTGGACAATTTAAATTACTCTAATGGTGTAGATTTTATTAAGAGTTGTCATTCAAACAAAGTAGTATCTATACCAGCCACAGGTATTATTACAAATCAAAATGATAGTGATAATAATTGAGAAATATGTGTTGTATCATTTCAATCAGTCAGATTCACGTGACAGTAATGAAATTTTGGGACCTGAATTAAAGATTTGCAAATTTGACAACAGTTTAGAGCTAACATGGCAGTTGTCATCATGATGGAACTTCCTTTTAACATCGGTAGCACCAAAAAATTGGCATTTTTCTAATATGCGTGTTTGATTAATTGATTATTATTATTTTAGTAGAATATAAGATGATAACAAATAAATAAATAAATAAATAAAAGATAAAAATCTGAAAGGTTTCGAATTTTAAATTACGTCCAGAGGGGCGTTTTTTTTAACGTTTTGTACACGCTCTTTGCACTTAAACCATCAAATTCAGTTCAAGAGCAATATCGCAAATAGTTTTAAATTGAGCACATTTTTAGAATTTCCGATACAGAGTATCGCGTGTTGGAGATAAAAATGTTTTTTCTGTACAACATTGCTATTGTTCGCTTTGAAATCTTTGAGTTTGTTAATCAAAAATTTGTTAAAGGTTTATAAAATATGAAATCAATAATAAAACAAATTCCAAATTTCAAATTTGGGCTTCCACATGCCCATATTGGCACTAGGATTACGTCATTCAAAATTCCATGGCTCTGTGTATCGTTATTTTATCACAATGCGAGAAATATACATACATTCATGCAGATTTTTCATTATTTAATTTCTTCAAATATAATGCAGGACTCTAACATTTGGTCGCAACAGTTTGAAAAGGGAAACGGACATTTATAGTCAACCAACGCAAAATTGCAAAACGAAAACAATAGTTCTTAAGGGACAAAGCCCCTTTGGACTTATAAAATAAAATAAATCTGAAAGCTTTGTTTACATTTATTAACGGTCACCCAGAAGGATTAGCTAAGGTTTTTACGCTCTCGCTTACCTCTCAGTCTACAGGTCTGCTTTTACACTCACTCCTAAAAAAGCTAAAAAGGAAATATATATACACACATATATATATATGTATATATATTTCCTATTTATCTGTATTTAGCTTTAATATTAAATATCATTTTCTTCGCAATTACACCATATACAATTCAACAACAAAATGGCACAAATTTTAAACGCTGGTTAACAGTATAAGTTTAGAATTACCGATGCAGCGTTAAGTTTTGATGTACATTTTTCGGCTTTTTCCAGTCTTTTCCTAGTTTATCATATCAACGTTCAGTTTTCTTACTAGAATTGGTTTACAAACTTTTTTCTCTACCTTTCTATTATTAACGTTTTGCGTGTTTACTTTATTTATTAAATATCACGATCATGCTTCGACGCCAAATAAAGTCGATCCAACAGCAAAATCACAAAATATTAAAAAACAGCCTATCTTAAGAATTTCCGATAGACCGTATCGCACTCTACTGATAACAATGTTTCATTCCGTGCAGTGTTGCCACTGCTCGCTTTAAAAATCGTTGAGTTTGCTAGTTAAAAATTCTTTAAAGTTTTACAAAATATGAATGAGATAATAAAACAAATTGGAAATTCAGAATTCGGGCTTCCAGGTGCTCATGTTCGAGTAGAATTCTACGTTATTCAAAATCTGATGACTCTAGATACCGTTGTTTATTCACAATGCGGGAAATTTATACACATTCATGCAGATTATTCATTATTTAATTTCTTTAAATATAATACAAGGCAATAATATTTTGTGGCAACAATTTGAAGAGTGATACGCCGCTTTTAGTGATTCAACGATAATGCCGTTTCGAGACTAATATCTCATTCGTGACTAACGTCCCTTTCGGGCTAGAAATGATGGACAGGAAAGATTTAATTGCAGACATTTCTAATGTTAATAAACCTGCTTTGATTATTAAAAAAATCAGTTTAATGTATTACCGAAATGTTTTAAAAATTTGTCTGATATTATATATATATTAATTTTCCATTAGCTTTGCTTTCACTTATATATGACTAAAGTTTAAAATATTTTTGTTCACATATCTTCCCATTTGTTTGAGTTCTCAAACATAGCGGAATTCGTCAAATCCTTGAAGCGGAATCGGTTAGGGTTACGTTGAATTATAAAAAGAATAGATAAATTAGATTTCCAGGCAAGGAATGTCTTGCGGTCACGATAGTAAGATTTATTTTTGTGATTTAACGCAGAAACATCGTTTGCGGCGGCAATTAAATCGAAAATAGAAACAACAAAATTCTCAAAATCGTGTGTTACGGAAACATCTATTTATGCATGCTCAGAATTTTGCATGCATTTAGAAACGCATCAGTAAGTATTAGATTGACTGCGTGCAGGACATCAAGAGCTCCTGCTTCAGAGAAAGTTTACGTAAAAACACATTAAGACAAATTCTTTTACAATGACTATTTTGCTAATAAGCATATTTTCTATTTTTGGCTCTTTTTCTAATAATACTAGCTTTATTATGCAGCTATTTTTCTAACTGGATTGCTTATGAAATTTTGTATTATAAATGCGAGTTGTTTTCTGCAATTTACAAGGGCACATGATCCAGACCTCTGCTTTCAGTAGAGCCTCTAAATATCTTTATAGGTTTTAAAATATGTAAAATTTTATATATTTTGTCAATTTCAGGTTTCAAAAGCATAAGGAGGCAAGAATAAAATGCGAAAGATTGTGCAATATAATTTAATATCAGCGGTACTTAAGAGCAAGAAACATGAAAGCCGCGGATATTCACCTCCAGAATATGTGAAGTGTAAGACTGGTAAGACTGGTAATCTATCCTGCAAACCTTTCTGTATATGCAGGGCTTAATGGAACTTCTCTTTAGGATAAAATACAACCACCATACTGTACCCGCTACTGGCCGAAAGATCCATTGACCTCGCCAACAAATATCCTTTTATTAATCAAAATCAAAAATACAAATCATTAAATTTACATATTTACATTAAAATTTTACATAACAAAATATCCTATTTAGGATCACGAAACTTTAATCAATCATTTATACAACTTGTATTTCATACATAAAATAAATCATTTATACAATTTGTATTTCATAAAATAATTGGATCATTTTCTTTAATAACAAAAATTATTTTATAATTAAAACAGAGACTAAATTTTCTTTTCTTACAAGTTCAATAATAACAAACTATTAATCTCATTAATAACTTATTACATTTTCAAACAAAAATACAAATCCTTTGCATATTTTAATTTAATAGAACCATTAACCATAATCAGTTCTTCTAATTAATAAATCATATTGTCTTTTTAGACATTCACAATTTTTATCTAGACTAGAATGTCTAGAATCTAACCCAAGTTTATATTTTTTTGTTGGCTTCTTTACAATTTATACATTCTGGATCTTCCTTACAATCCCAATGGTTGTGACCTTTTCGAGCACATCTAACACAAATCTGACTATTTATACAATTTTTATGAAAATGGCCAAATTCTTGGCACTTGAAGCACTTAACAACATTCAAATACTCTTTAATCGATATTCGAAACCATTTCAAGTTAATTTTCCCTTGATTTATTATAGATTTGAATTTGGCAGGCTGAACTTCAGCCACCCAATGCAACTTATTATTTTTTGCTTTAATTGAAAACAAAAGTTCAAAACCTCGATTTTCAAAGATGTGATTTTGTTTAATCGCCGATTCTTGAATCTCTTTCTTTCTTTAAATCAGCTTCTATATTATATAATATTATCTTTGGACTTTTCTTTTTTGAAGCTTTTGTTTCAACATCTTCTTTCAGCAATATATTTGATCTTATTTCTTCTTCTAAAATTTCAACTTCTTCTTTATTTACACATTCTATAACAATTCCTCCGTTGTTAATTTTTCTCACATTTTTTATTCCAATCTTCAGCTGAGCCGGATCTATTGCTTAAACCACCTTCATTTTCACTTCTTCAGATGAAACCCCTTTCACCTTAGGGTATAACAATGCTACATGTTCTTTTTTTTTTTTCTTAAATTTATCCTTCTTTTGAATCAATTTCTTTTCAACTCTTTGTTCTTGAACAATTTCAGCAAAGGACTTTTCAATAAAAGGTTGTGATTTCTTTATCACTTCTAATTTTCCTTTCAGGTTCTCTATTTCCAACGCTTGTGAAACAATATAACCAAATAGCACTTCTTGTGGTTTAAAGATCCTCTTACGAAGAGGTATTGTAACTCTTGAGGCATCCTCTAGACAAGTTTTTAGTTCACTAATAAGTGAACGAGCCTCCTCAATAAGTTCTGATTGAACAGCAGTCTCTGTCTGTACACTTTCATCCATTATCAAGCACTCTATGTGGAGTTTGGATTAGACCTCCCCCCTTAGGAGGATGAGCCCCCAGACTACGACAAGGTCCCAAACTCCTGGGAAGTTTTCTTCAATTAGCTTATCAAAATTTGCAAGTAAATAAAATACTTTCAATAAATAACGCTTCCAATCACTTTATAAGAGTTAATAACTTCCCCTGGGGGATGTGAAGTGTAGGATGACAATGCAATGAGAGAACAGTAAAATGTGAAAATGGGGAAGATTATTTGGGAAAGGTCAGAAAAACATCCATGATGAATCACACTCTAATTCAGGTATATGTAATCACTAAGGATTGGGTGCAGGCAGCTGAGAGCTAAATTGACGCAAACAGAAATTTGAGCAAAAGGGCATAGAGAAATGGAAGCCTTTGATGAATAAATCTAAACCATTGTGAATAACTGGCTATCTCACATAAGGCGAGGGATCAACAGTTCCACAAACGTCTCTCTTCTCCAGTTTCTGTCAAAATCGGCATACTGCTACTGGTAAAATCTTTTTTAGCTTGTGATATTTTCTCGTATTTCTCGGTTTCTTGTTTGATGACCTTCGCGTTTTCTACCTCGATCTCGATTAGAGGCATTTTGCTGCTCTAGGTCAGGCACTAAGCTAGAACTCCAGTAAATATCGCTCTAGGTTAGATGCATTTTTCTGTCCGGCATATCTAAAATTTTTCAACCCTTAGTACTGTCGCTCTGCAGCTGTACTGGCTCTGATGCCAGCATTATACTTCTTTTAATCCATTGCCATTTTTTTGTATACCTAATTTTCGATCATCATCTTGTAAGGGTCCTAAGTTTTACTAACGTTTATTTTATTTTAAATCTTTACTATCACTTCTTATTTTCTACTTCCGGCCAGAATTAAAAGCTTTAACTTATTTATGCAAATTATCTTGCTAACGCCAAGTACTTAAGTTGTGGCTTTTTGCCAAGCAAGAGAGAGGAAGGAGTTATTGGAAGCAAGCCGCTTGCCATAGTAGTTTTACGAGTTTTCACTCGGTTGCTGGTTGCCTTCAAGGCCAGAGGTTTAGTCCTCTTGATAATTTCAAACATATCGTAGTTTTAGCAGCTCGGCGTACTACATACGGACCTTTGTTAAATAAAGGCCAATGTGAATGCTAGGCACTTGTATACTAATTCAAAGTTAGTTTTAGTTAGAGTTTTAGTTAGTAGTTTTATATTCTTACGTTCAGACCACAAGTGGTTGGTCTCTGTATTCCGAAGTTCCGGAAATACCTGTAAAGATCGAAAAATAAAGGGTTTCGTATATCCTTCCTGTGTGTATTGTCTACTTCACAATTTATTGAACATAGCTTGAGTAAGCTCCCTGTTCCGAGTCAGGACAGTTCATGTTTCCAAAGCAAGTCAAGAGGAACACAAGTCCTGATAATCTACATCTGAAGATCCTTCATGAAAGCTTAGTATCAAAACGAAAAGTTTTACAATCATCCACTGCTTGATCACTACAAATTTCAGGCAATAATATGCAATTTTGCTCCCGTAAACGTTTATTTTTAAAATCTGATCTTTTATTTTCTAATGTATCCTCTGCCTACAGACTCCATTTCAGACTCCATTTGAGATTTATTTTCTGCACACACAGGTTAGGTAACTCAATGGAAAGTTGTACTATGTAATTGTTAGGCTGATAATAATTTATTTTAAACTTTCTGAGTTATTTTACGTAGAAATTCAAGACGTGATGGTAAGTTATTTGACCGCCTTTATGGGTCCAGCAGTTAGAATATGGTGGATCCGTTCACCTATTTGGCAAAAGCTTCGGGACTAAATTATTGTGAAGACATTTGCCGTGTTGCAAAAGGCCTCCACATCGACCATCCGTGCATGTCCATAGAAATATGAAGAGTTACGCGTTCATGTTATATCTGTATTTGTGAAATAAATTCATTATAGTAGTGATAGGTATGACTTCTTTCTATAACATTAGTTTTGATTTGCCATGTATTTGAAAAAAAAAAAATTAAACAGTTAGGTTGAAGATTTCTGCTGGTAGACGGATGGAATATGTGCTCGACAAAGCGTTTATATAGGCCGGCAGGAACTATTACATTTATTAGCAATATGTTGTGTACTATGTCCAGAATTATCGTAACGATTCAAGACGTGATTTCGAAAATGTCCAATGATGCGCAGTGTACTGATTTCTAAAATATTCTGGCAGATTCCGATGGATGCTACTTTGAAATACTGTATCAGTCAGGGCCGTCATGAAAGGTACTGATTATTGAAATATCACCATTTTTTTGTATGTGTGGGAATTCTTCAATACTAGGCATCAATAAAAATAGTTATTCCAAAGTTTCGGAAAAAATGGTTAACGATTTCTTAGGTTAGGATCCAAAGATTCGAATGATCTCAGTTTGGTGGTTCTTAGGTTAATTGTGTGGAGAAACAAAATTACTCTTTCAGCAAAACATAAACAAGTTAATAGCTTATTTTAAAATAAATATTCTTTCACGAATAACAGTTTCACTGCAGTGCACGTTGATGTGCATCATTTAATGAATCCTTTCCAAAAGACTGCTCTTGAATTAAAATACACTCAATTTTCTTTGAGCAATGATTTGTAATTTACTTAAATAACATTAATTGTAGACCAATGAATATGATTCATTTTACTTCTACTTAAATAAAACAACAATAATTTTAAACGGAGAGGTATAAAAGAAATCAGAAGAAGTATTTGGTTTTTATATCTGACGGAACAACCCTCAGATGCCCATTACAAGCGTTATGAAGTTTTATTTTCTTGAGACTTAACTCTTCTGAACACAAAAAAGTAGATATAAGATGTATTTTTTCATATTTATATGTAATCATGTTAATCAAAGTTCAAAAGTTTTTTTATATTCAAAAATTGTCTCATTATTTTTCAAACGATATATGTTCGGACTTGCGACTCTCAAATGTTCATAAAATCTATCATGCGGCTTCCATCGTCTTGAAGTTAGGCCATTCCTGGTATATGCACTATTCGTGTTTTAGAAAGGAGGGGGAGGATCTTTTGGTAGTGGTGAAAGCACTGCATCGGGCAAAACAAGTTGGAAACCACTAATCTATAATTCCTGTTTAGTTGTAAGATTTTTTAATAATTTCCATTACAGAGAGAACTCCTATTGGCTGTATTAAATTGTTGCTGTAGTAAAAGGTAGCTTTTTATCTGCATTCAGTTTTCTATCGTTCAAAGTCCTATTATGTCAAACAAAAGTTTAAGAGGAAGTTTATAAAAAGATTACAGAAATTCAATTTATTTATAAAAGAAAGGGTTACATCTATTATAAATGGGTCGAATTTGAATAAGTTACAATAAATCGAAGAGGTTTTCCTGTCTCACAAAATTCCCTTTATTTTGTATCCCTTTTTTAAAATATTCTAATTTTTTAAATCATTTGAGCTAAGTAAGTTTGATGTAACGGATAATAGATTTCATAATTAATTTTTTGAAATAAAAGGTAGGAAAAGATTTGCATTGAAAATTTAAAAACTGCGACTCGATTTCTGGTTATCTTACAAATGAAAATTTCAGATGGTTTGCATTTAGCATCTGAAGTTTTCAACTGCATGCTAAATATAAGTTAATATCGTTTGCCATCGTTTCATGTTTCTTGCGAATAATGACTCATAGAGTAAATAAAACATAGAATAATGACTCATAGAGTAAAATAATAAGTAGCGTATGATTTTAAAAGCTGTAAACATGGCATTTATGTTAGAAATCACTTTAAAATAATCTGAGATCTAGCTGTATTATTTTTAAAACAGGATTATGGCAGGTAATATTGTAGAAAATTGAATTACATCGACACAGGTCGTTGAAAAATCGTTGTAAGTACAAGAAATTTCGAAATCAAAAGTACTAGTGAACATCGTCGACAATATAACTAAGATTGATTTAATAAGGCTAATTTAATAAAATCTTAGCGAAGCCTGACTGAATTATAAAAAATTTTCTTTCCTTTGTTATTTCTCCGACAATAAAGGAAGTCATGTGTTTTATAGGATCATTATCGTACTTATTCGGTTTGAGCAGTGGACGAATCTTTGGCTACGCTTCCTTGCGTTTAATCTTTTTTCTCGATATGTACATCCTCCGTACAATTCAGCCATTTCTATGTTATCATCCAAGTATATACAGTGTCTCAAAAAAGTGATGGGACACTTGTGCTTTACAAAAGGAAACTGTAATAAAATTAATTAAAAAAACATGTAAAACTTTTTCGTGGGTGTGTTTCATACTTAAATTTAGTAACAATTATTACATAACATACATTTTCTCAAAATATTAAAATATTAATTTAATAAAAATATAATTGTTTAAAACGGAGCAAAAAATGGCTCAGATAAGTGATGGGACACCATTAGATACTACTACGTACTACAATAAAAATATTTAATATTTTTTAGAGTTTTTATTTTTACTCAATAGCAATTGGCAATAATTTATAAAATCGTCCGCAGTATTTCTTACCAGTTTGTTTTGGAAATTTTGTGTCTTTTAGCTCTGTGCAGCCATGAATGCTAAACGAAAAGAAACTTTGCCTGAAATTCGAAAATTAGTTATTAATTTGCATATTGAACGTGAAAATCTATTAGAGAAACTCCTGAAACAGTTAACTTGAGTAATTCAACAGTTTACAATATCCTTAAACGATATAAAAAGAATCATACGATTCAGGATAAAAGAAGACCTGGCCGACCATCAAAGCTATCCAATGGAATAAAGTGAATTATCGTTCGAAATATTAAAAAAATCCAAGAATGAGTGATCCTAAAGTTGCTGCTGATTTACAAGCATTATATGGAGTAATTGTTAAACCTGAGACTATTAGAAGAGTAATTCGATCTGCTGGATATCACGGTGGAGCAGCCAGGAAAAAATTCTTCGTAAGTGAAAAGAATAGAAAACTCAGACTGGCTTTCTCAAAATCCAACATAAATAAAAATTCTGATTACTGGAATGAAGTTATATTTACTGAGGAGAGTAAATTTAATATATTTGGTTCTGACGGTAGAATCTTGGTCTGGAGAAAACCCAGGGAAGAATTTCGAAAACAGAACTTGGTGCCAACAGTAAAACATGGTGAAGGAGGAGTTATTGTATGGGGGTGTATGTCGTCCGCTGGAGTTGGTACTCTTGTTTTTATTGAAAGTATAATGAATCAGTACAAGTATATTGACATTTTAAATCAAAATTTGAAATCTTCAGCGCGAAAATTGAACCTTCATAACGATTTTAAATTCTACCAGGACAATGACCCATGACCCACGCACACTGCTTTGAACATTAGACTCTGGCTGCTGTATAACTGTTCTGAAGTAATAAAAACACCATCACAATCTCCAGACTTAAATCCCATAGAGAATATTTGGCAAGAATTGGAATCAAGAATTCGCAAACACACCATTTCTTCAAAACAACAATTAAAATCGGTGCTATAAGACAAATGGGGTAAAATCACTCCAGAAATCACAAAAAAAAAAAAAAAAAAAAAAAAAAAAAATCGAATCCATCCCAAGAAGATTAAATCATGTTTTAAAAGTAAAAGGAAATCCAACAAAATATTAAAACCTTTTAAAAAGTAAACTTTTTGGATAAATATTTGATGGAAAAGTAAGTGTCCCATCAGTTATGTGAGCCATTTTTTGCTCCGTTCTAAACAATTGCATTTTTATTAAATTAATATTTTAATATTTTGAGAAAATGTATGTTATGTAATAATTGTTACTAAATTTAAGTATGAAACACACCCACAAAAAATTTTTACATGTTTTTTTAATTTATTTTATTACAGTTTCCTTTTGTAAAGCACAAGTGTCCTATCACTTTTTTGAGACACTGTAGTTTAAGGATTGAAGATGCTTTAATGAATTTCTTTAGTTAGAAACGTTTTTACAAAATTTGAACCTTTAAAATATTTTAAGAGCCGAGAATTTGGAAACAACAAGGCATTTACTTCCAAGCGATTTTCAAGTGTTGCCATTGCCAAAAATAAGAATTTTCAAAACTTTGTTTAAATTATTCTTTGTTTAAATGAATTCTATTTTAATTCATCTTTATATCTGTTCCAGATGCTTATTCTGCGGATTAATTATTCCTATTCGATGGAACTTAAGAATTGTAGCCCAAAGGGCGTTAGCCCAGAAGCTTTAAATTCTAGGCTATTCTAAAATCTGAAAGCTTTTAGATTTTTATTTTTTATTTTTAAAATTTATTATTTTATTTAATTTTTTTAGTTAATGCCACATTAGTTGTTGAAAAAAAAAAAACTGACGAATTTAGAAGCAATAAACATATTAAAAAAATAAATTTTGTATCTCAGTTTTATTTTTCAGTAATGTATATAACTGGTATAATTTCTAATATATCTAGCTGATATTTTTTACATTCGCAGCATTAAAAGACACCATCTAATATCTAACATCATCTAACATTTGCACTTTGGCAGCTGAGGAAGCTGGTTCGGTAGTAAAACCATTAAGCTAGTTTCGAAAAACTGGATGTAGTAATTAGAATAATCGCTTGGAATTTTATTTTTCACATAATTTCTATCTCTTAGCACATAGTTAATCCCTTTTAAGATTAGCCATTTTTCAATATTAAAAAGATATTACCTTACTGTTTCCAGGGTTTTTGTCTCCTTTACATTATATAGCAGGAAATTTATAATTCAAATGATGTTCAGTTCCTTGCTCAGAAGAGGTAAGGTTTCCGTTTATCCTCTACACAGCCTGGTAAATTGCTAATTACCAATATTCTTTGCAAATTACCCTCAACGATACATTCTATAAAACATGTTTCACCTTAGGTGCTTTATTCTGTTTGTTTCAATGTTATTGATAAATTAGGTATGACTACCTTTGAAATAGCAAGTTTTGATAAACAGGGCTCTTCAATAAAATTTAACTGTATTATTTTCTGAGCTCCTAAGCAATACAGTTGAAATTTGAAACCTCTTTGTTATCTTCATTATTGACCCAAGTTTCAAGCAATAAATCTTAGAGTTTTGTATATCTGAATGTATGCGATCTTTAGCATGGGATCTTAAATTTTGGCAAATCAAAAATGTCGTCGATAATCTTTCCTCTTGAGAGTAAATTCAGTAAATTAAGTGAAAGTCTCAAAATCTTCTCCAAGGCTGTATGGGTCTTGATATTCTTCGACAGTGAAAAAAAAACCTTGAGTCATTCTTAGTGGTCAAGACATAAAGCTCTTCAGTGGTTATCAATAGCGATAAAGCAACATGTAATAAGCGAATGTTTCTTACGACATTTGTGAACAACTTCATTGGACGTTCGTTCCTGTGATTTACGAATTATTATTTTGCCGCATGTAAGCAGCAGCAGCTATAAGGTATTTTTTCCCTCCTTTCTGCATGCCTTCGTGCTGTAACGGTAGCACACTCGGCGCGTATTCGAGAGCTCCAGGTTCGAGTCTCAGCGAGGGCATTGTACATTTTTCGTGTCTTCCGCTTCAAAATAACCTAATGACTCTACAGATTTCCTTCTGGCTTTGTCTGAAGCTGATTTTTCTGATCAAGGAGGCTCCAGTCACACAAAATTTACCTTACTTTACTTTAGATACATTTTTCTATCGCACTTGTAGATAAGCTATCAGAAACATCAGTATTAGTTTTTATAAAGTAACATAAATTAAAAACGCATTATTTCATAGGCGTATCAATGGAGTTTTCACCAATATCAATGGAGACATTTTGCAAAGTTTTTGATGAAGAAACGCTGGTTTCCATATTGCTGTTCTAAGCTATCGAAAACATCAGTATTATTTTTTACAAAGTAATATAAATTCGAAAACGCATTATTTTCATAAGTAAACCACCAGTATCAATGGAGACATTTTGAGAAGTTTTTGATGAAGAAACGCTGGTTTCCATATTGCTCTTCTGCATTATGGAAACCAAAGTAAAGCTCTCAAACTGAGTTGCCCTCGCTGTAGACGTTTCATATTAAAAAGGTCGCCCATGTTGATAGATGGGGTTTGTTGATAAACGGAAACTTGCCTTTTGGAGCCAGTGCGTAATATTCACTCATCTCGCTTTGAGGCATTACAGATTTCCTAACGTTCTCAAACTAAATTACCCTCGCTAAAGACATTTAGCTTCAAAAAATTTGAACGGAAGGTAAAGCTGAGGAAGGCCGAGTATAAGATTTCCAAAAAGCGTTTCTGAAGTGCTTAACCATCCACAGAAGCCTCACTTTCTCAGTATCTGAACAAATGTTTCAGACAGAATCTCAACGATTTGCTAAACAATTTGGAGAGACTACCTTTTTGTACTTTAATGGCTTGGATGGACAGATTAAGAAATAGAACCATATTTCTTCAGGAAAAGTTGTCGGAGAATAAGGGAATGTTGCAACATGTGATACCGAAAAGTGAGGGGAGGGGTGGTATTGTTGGGATAAAGTTTCACATAACAACAATGAAGAAGACATTTTCAGTGCTGACGAAGCTGGGCTGTTTTGTTCGAAAGGTTCAAGATGTCAGAGAAATGTGAAAATCTTCCTTTAATGCACTGAAGACGTTGGAGCTGTTTGGAGAAATGTTTATACAGTCAAATGAAAAAACATTTCGGCCTAGAAATGACAGACTGCAGATTGCATATGTACAGTACTGTATATAATAATGTAGACAATTTATAATGGGTTAAGATCGCTTTTCTGCTTCCGAATACAGCTTCTGTTAAACATTTATGGCTCAAAAGAAGTCTAATAGAGACTGTCGTCGGAGTTAGTTCATTAGCTAATGTTTTCTTCATGCATTAATTATTTTAAATAAGTATTTAAAAGAATTAAATAAGTATTCAAATAAATAAAATAAGTATTTTGAAGAATTAAATAAGCAGGTTTTGAACTCAGAGTCACAAAAAATATAAAATTAATGCTAATCTAACAGCAAGAAAAAAATTACAGTTACTATAATAATAGAATAGGAAACTACTGATAGTTTTCGTTAAAAGCTCTTGAAGCCCTCTCTTTTAGAGTTTTAAAATAGTTATTCATAAAAGTTAAAGTTTTTAATCTTATATATGGAGATATTAGGTTATAATTATATTAGGTTATAATTATTAATCTTATATCTAGTAGAGACTTTGAAGAGACATTAGGTATTTGGAAGCAGGTGAGATGAAAAATGAGCAATGCCATCACCGGGACTCGAACCATGGACCTCTCGAATATGCACCGAGCGTGCTGACCACTACATTGCGAAGGCATACTAAGAAGGCGGGAGAAGTACCTTTGTAAATTTTTATTGCTGCACGTTATAATACTGATATGTATACCTAAGAATACGTAAATATTTAATCATAATTTTTTTTCCTGTTTACCTAAATTAAAAAAAAAAATCTGAAAGCTTTCAGAATTTACATTACGCACAAAGGGGCGTTTTCTTAACCTTTTCCGTGTTACCTTTATTTATTAAAAATCTTGTTCTTCGCACTTGAACCATAAAATTCAGTTCAACAGCAATATCGCAAAATAATTTTAAAATGAGCATATCCTTAGAATTTCAGATACACAGTCTCATGCGCTGGAGATAAAAATGTTTTTTTTTTCTGTACAACGTTGCCAATGCTCGCTTTAAAATCGCTGAGTTTATAAATCAAAAATTCGTTAAAGTTTTACAAAATATGAAATAGACCATAAAACAAATTCCAAATTCCAAATTTGGGCTTCCAAATGCCCATATTCGGGTGGAAACGTACTATTCAAAATTTGATGACTCTAGGAACCGCTGTTTTCAATGCGAGGAACAGATACATTTACGCAAATTCTTCATTATTTAATTTATTTAAATATAATACAGGGCTCTAATATTCGGTGGCAACAATTTGAAAAGTTTACCGACATTTATAAAATCATTCAAAATTCAATGGCTGTATGTACCGTTGTTTTATCACAAAGCAAAATGGCAAAACGAAATTAATAGGCCTTGTGGGCTAACGCCCTTTTTACTAAAAATTTATAATATGAATATTTATGTTAAACGTTTACTTAGCTCTTTAGGTAAAATATAAGAAAATGTCTTAAAGCTAGCTAGTTTTTATACAGCTAGCTCTGTTCATATTGTCTGATTATATTCATAATGATCCGGTTTTAATCTTAAACATGCGAGAATCTGTAAAGGTTTAAGGAAATAAAGCTGATTCATATAAAAAAAATTAATTTCCAAAACATGAGCTAAAATAGGAAGCATAGCATATTTATGGAAGAAATTTCGTTAATTTCATCAAAATTTAAATCGTTAAATCATACCTCCATTTTAATCTTTGGCCATAAGGAAGTAGTCTATGATTTACGGATGGCTATCATAGCGATAAAATCGTGTATGAATTTTTAGAGTTTTAGATAAAAGATTGCATCCTCTCGTAAAAGATAAAGTTTACTGCCTTTAAAATCAAACTTTTTGCTTTCCGCTGAACACGCTTTAATAAATAAAATAAATATGTAAAATATGATAACTATCTTTAAGGAAAATTTTGACTTCCGCATATAGTACCATAAAATTGTTCAAGCGTTAAAATGAGCGCGAAATGAAAAAAAAAAAAAAAAAAAAATTATGGATATTTCCTCTCAATGACTAAATCTATTCCGAATAAAGATCGAAAATAACACATGATGAAATTAAATCAGTTTCTTATTTACCATTATACCTGCAATAAAATTATAGTGTAATAAGCATGGGTTTCAGTTATACCTTTCTATTTTTAAAGTGTTCGCATTAAATACCCGCGGTAGTTTCTAAACTGAGTTTCTGAATTCATATCCCACAGTTGTTATAGTAACACGCGGACAGCTTTTTGTGTCATATTTAACTCGGAAACAACAGAAAGTATATAAACAGAAAATATAGATAGGACTTAAATTTTCTGAAATATTTTTTCTGACTATAATTTTAATTAAGTTATGAAAACTTTCTCAACTTAGCATTATATGTTAATTTCAGCCAAAAATTTAAATATTTAAGTAGACAAACGTACTCCTCTATAAAAAAGGTATGTGCTGATTCTCTTACTATATTTATATTTCTTTTGCATGGTTTCTAAGATTAAACCCAAAGCTTTTTCCTAAATTGCTTGTTTAGAAAAGTATTCTAAGCCTTTCTATCATGGAGGTAGGAAGTAAGATGGAGTCGCCCTAAACAAGTTTCTCCGTACCCTGCTCTGAAGCACCGGCGATCCCTACGTGGTGACCAAAACATTGAGTCATTTACCATTGAGTTCTATGGGATTTGACGCGTTCGGGTGTAAATATTTTGTAATTACGTCGCAAATATACATATAAATGTATATATTTTCTTTTTCTACAACACTTCAGAGTCCTAAGTATGTGAAAACAACATATTTTTAAACAACATTTCATTCTGAACGGAATTAAATGCTATACTTTTCACAGGACAGTTTTTTCAGAATGGTTTAATTTGAATGACATATTTTCACAAGTTTTCGTTAATTACATTAGAAAAAAAATTAAGGTAATTCGATTTTATTCGGTTAAGGTACAAAAATTAAGATCAAAGTTTATTGTATTATTAATATTAAAATTATGCATTATTTCTTTTCTATTTTTAGAGCTTCTTCCTAAAATACTTTCTTAAATATGACATGATTTTTTGGCTTCTGAGGCATCTTTTAAATCGAAAAATGTAAGTCAATTTATAATTAATGCTCTATTCGGTTCATTTTAAATTAGAGAATTATTAGGAATTAGCGAAATACTTTAGATAAGTATTTCGCTAATTCCTAATAATTAAATAGGTATTAAATAGTATTTGACTTTCTCTGAACATTTCTGAAAGGGAATAAAATAAGTTTTTTTTAAAATTTTTTTTAAGTATTATTTAAAACTTGTAACTGAGTTATTATAAAATGCAAAGGGAATAATTCTTTTAATTATACTTATCAGATTTTTTTTTTACCCTTCATTTCAACAATACATATTCCAAAACTCTTTATTACGTTCTTAAGTGCGCATCTCATAGCATTTGCTTTACAATACCTTTCAACAGATTGCTTTCCAATACGAACAATTCTTGCTTAAATAGTTTTATAACGTATTTGTCGACAGGATTTCGATTTATGTTTACAATTCAATATTAAGGTTATTATATATTTAGATAACATTTATAATCATTATAAATTATATACATTTAATCATTAGATTTCTTCACAGTACTTTCACAGTTGTTTATAAGTGAATAAATTCTTCGTTTCAAATACATTTATAAATAATTTAATTAATATTTAAGTATTTTGTCAAAGGCAGATACATGCTTTTTGCAAGCACATGCATAAATACCCATACATATTTCCTATTTATCATTTCCGGCATGTGCAAATCTTTAATTTCTGTGCATTCACTATATTTTTCGTGTAAAGTAATTTACACTAATTTAGCATACACCCGAAAGTTTTGCATAAAAAATATATATGAATATAATTTGAATGAAAATTATAAGTATTATTTTTAATACCCACTCAAAGGTTAGTTTTTCTTCAAAATTCCTCCACGATGGCATCTCTCTCTTTAGGCAGATAGCCCTTGCACGCGTTACTCTATTTAATAAAAACTTAATCTGACCTATGTGCCTAATTACAAATATTTTAACATACATAATTTTATATTTACATTTAGCCATCAAGTTTCAAACTTTTCAAATCTTCTAGAAAATAAATTTTGGCAGTTTTCTCATAGCAATTTTCTTAAAATCTATATTTTTGTAGTGCAACAGCTTAGAATTTTATAAAACAAATTCATAATCAAAATCGCTGTTGTTAGTTATCGAAAAATAACCAAGATGTGATTTTTGCGTAAATGTCAGTAAACTATACAAATTGCTATTATCCATTACACTATGAATGTTTCTTTCATGCGAGAGTGTCCCTTTTTCGATTTCTATGGAACTGCCGTGTATCGAAATACTATCAGAATCTTGTCAAGCGAGCTTCTGAATGTAAACAAAAAACACCCCGTCTGGTGACCCAAGCTTCAAAGCAGTGCTTCACTTCTAGCGCGGAATGGCCCCTCCTCCCTTTCCTACCTCCATGCTTTCTATACTACAAAAAAAAAAAAAAAAAAAAAAAAAAAAAACACTAAAATCTGTGCCAGTCTGTCTGTTCGTTTGTGACATCATCTCAGCCGGAACGGTGGGGAGTTCAGTTTCGGGAGAGGTAACCCCGGATTTCAAAAATTAGTGCGAAGCCATTTCGCCATTCGTATCTTTTTGCGACTTTAATCAGCCGAGATATTAATTAAAAACTCTAATGTTCGCATTCATTTTGGAGAAGTGGCAACAGTCTTGCGCGCTGGAAATAAAAATCTGCTTTATTTCGAAAGGTGTTGCCACTTCTCCTTTTCAAATCGTAGCGTTTATTAATAAAAAATGTGTAGGTTTTAAAAATATGAAATAATAATTAAAAAAAAAATCTGAAAGGTTTCAGATTTTAAATTACGTCCAAAGGGGCGTTTTTTTAACTTTTTGTGTGTTAGCTTTATTTATTAAATATCATGTTCTTTGCACTTAAACCATAAAATTCACTTCAATGGCAGTGTCGCAAAATAATTTTAAAATGAGCTATCTTTAGAATTTCCGATACACAGTACCGCACGCTGGAGATAAAAAGTCCCCCCCCCCGTAGAGTGTTGCTATTGCTCGCATTCAAATCGTTGAGTTTGTTACTCAAAAATTTAGTAAAGTTTCAGAAAATATGAAATCGATAATAAAATAAATTCCAAATTTCAAATTTGGTCTTCCGCATGCCCATATTCGTAGGAGGATTACGTCATTCAAAATTCGATGGCTCTATGTACCGTTGTTTTATTACAATGCGAGAAATAGCCATACGTTTATGCAGATTTTTCATTATTTAATTTCTTCAAATATAATGCAGAGCTCTAACATTTGGTGGCAACAGTTTGAAAAGTGAAACGGACATTTATAGTGATTCAACGCAAAATCGCAAAACGAAAACAATAGTCCTTCAGGGACAAAGACCCTTTTTCTTTTCTTTTTTTCCTTTGAGAACATACAGACTCCCCGTGCACCACATATATACAACACGGGGCTTACAGAAGTAAGTTAACTAAAACATTAAAAGTTACATGCATAAATAAACATTAAAAGTTACATGCATAAATAAACATTAAAAGTTACATGCATAAATAAACCGAACAAAAGCAGAGAACAGCAGTCTGGACTTCACGAAAACAGATAAGTTCACTGGACAAGTCACTTCGAACATTTTCAAATCATTCTGTACTTTGGACTAATAATAATAATAAAAAAAAATCTGAAGGCTTTCAGATTTTATATTACACCCAAAAGGGCATTTTTTAACGTTTTGCGTGTTACCTTTACTTATTAAATATCATGTCCTTCGCACTTAAAGCACATAAAAGTCAATTGAACAGCAATATCACAAAATATTTAAAAACAGGAAAATAGCATATCTTTAGAATTTGCGACAAACAGTATAGCATCACAAGAAATCATAGAACAATCTACATGTTATGCGAAAAATATGTGAAAATGATAATAATAATACAGGTCTATTTCATTTGCAGTCATCCTTATATAACCTTTTGAACTTGGCAGGTGACTTTTTGTCACCACTTGATTTGATGCGGTGACTCTCGATCACCGCTTGATTTGACACGATAATCTGAGTGGTAACGATGTTTATTTACTTTTGGTTGTTGGCAATATCGCTTCATGAGTGTATTCAACAATACATGCTCATAAAACAATTGCCAGTCTTTAATCTTAAATACCCTTTTAGATTTATTGTTATATGTGCGTATTCGACGTTAGTTCGAACTCGATGGTCGTGGCAAAAGGATTTTTATTTCCAAAAATACGGACTTCAGTACGTATGGAATACGATGATGGAATTAGTTTAAGTGAAGATAAGTTCGAGTTTTCGTTATTAATAAAGTTTTATTACTTTAAATATGATGTTTGAAAACGATGCTTTTTGATAAATTACCATGTTGACTATCTCAGCTTCTTTTTTTTAATAAATTTCAAACTTGGCGCCTCTTCTAGTTCTTCACCTGAAGCAACTTTCTGGCTTGCCTGGCTCTTGTCTTGGTTCTGAGATTAGCCGGTGCTTAGTAGCAAATAATGGGTTTAATAGAATCCCTTTTAACCCCCAATAACGGCATCTTTCCGATTCCAGATAATTGACCAGATATTTATAGAACTTTACCTAGTCATGCTTTGTGATACCATTTGTAAAAATCGCAGGGGTCAAATTCTGTCAGTCATATTTTAAATCTGCCGGCCACAATTAAGTAAATAACGTAGAAAATCATACGGATTATTTAAAATTAAAGCCATATACATGATTTTATACTTCAGAAAAACAAAAGTAAACAACATTTTAAATATATCATGTTTAATATTGAAAAATAATAACAGTAAATAAAAATAATAACCTGTCGTAGAAATAAAGTAGTAATAGGAATAATTATAATTAAATAATAAATAATAAAATTCATAAAATAAAATACGTAAAATATCTTTTTAAAAGTAAGATTTTTTCCCTTTCCTTTTCTTTTTACTTCCTTGTACGAAGTAAAAAGGAAGTACTGTAATCGCGAAAAGTTTCAGGCAGCATATTTCAACGAAAATATCCATTTTGACCGCTATCGAATGCAATTTAACGATTTTTTGCGTGATATCTGTACGTAAGGACACAATAAAAGACTCTTTTCCTTCAAAAAAATTATAAAACTGCTTTAAAATTAATTCTGAAGAGAATTTTTCGTGGCGTCTGTACGAACGTATGTACGTACGTATCTCGCATAACTCAAAAACGAGTAGCCTCAGAACGTTGAAATTTTGTATATAGGACTGCTATAACATGTAGATGTGCACCTCGTACTTTGGTTGCAATCAGCCGCACCAAACGTATATTTATATATATATATCCACTCTATTACCCGGCTCAGTAATCTCAGTTTCTTTACTCTTATATGTTTGTAAATTATACATTTTTTTCTTTAAAAATGATTGAATTATATTGTTTTTATCTTCCGGTTAAGGATTTTATGCCTTTAGTAAATCTGTGTGCAATATTTTTAGAATGATCAGCAATTTTAAAGTTGTTTAATTGCCGCTAAGCCTGTTTTTAATGGCGGCCATTGATATTTACATTTGAAACAGGAGACTAGTGGATTTGTTGCCAATCTAGAGAAACTTAGCTTCGCAACAACAAAGATAACGCATTCATTTATTATTGCCAATTAAATCATGCTTAATTCTTTCTGGAATTTTTTCGAGGACATAAGCGTTTGAGATTTACTTCGTAATTTTTAATATAGATATTTTGAGTTTTTATGTATTTTTGCCTTCTCGCGAAGTCAGAACTGAATTAATTAAATGAGAAATTCTCAATCGTCTGTGAAAAACTGTTTCTTTCTTGTTTTGTTTGCTTAATTTCTTTTATACATAGTTCTAGCTTTATTATATTATTTGAATAGAACATGTGGCAATGATTAGATAATTCTTTAAATGATATACATTTTGTGCATTCTGAGTTATAGTATGAATGAAATATAATAATACTGTTAAGTAAACCTAGCGCCAGAGTGTCGCTATGGTAAACAAAGTGAATTTTAAAGAATGCATTTATTATATTGTGGTTTATGCGCTGTCGGCGAAGTAGGTTTAATTCAATCTAATAAGTTTAAATAAAATGGAAAAAAAATGCGTATAATTTAATATTCCGTACAAGGAAGTCATGTGGCGTACACATCAGATTTTTTCTTTACATAAAAACTAAGGAAAAAACTTATGAATACTTCAGCAATAACTTCCACGTTAATTTAAATTGTTTCCAATGACCTCTCTATTTTAAAATTTTTTTCAATTTATATTTGTAACTTATTTTTAAAACTCATTTTTAGAATTTAAAATAATTATAGACAGAAAATTTTTGCCAGTAATCTATGCCTTTAAGAACGATTTTCTTTTGCGGAACTTGTACAAAAATGCACGCAAAAAACATTCCAAATCACACGCTATTTAAAAAAAGAGAAGAAAAATGCCATTAAAATATTTTCCAAAACGAGATACGGATCTGGGAGGAGAAAATAGGAACCCCCCTTTACCAGCACTATTACATACACGGTTAAATATGATGAAATATGCACGCAAGCATGCTCTTTTCATCACCTCTTCCTTCGAATATTTTCCCCTAGAGAACGAAAAAACATTTTTAAGAGTTTACTCCAGGGAAAGTTTTGATTTCTAAATTAAGCCTCTTTGTTTCCTCCGCTATCACCGGGAAGCGACGTGAAGAAAAGGAAAGTGAAAAAAATAGAGTAAGAGTTCGGTCACTGGTCTAAAACAGACGATCGGTTTGGTATAAAAGCGATGGCCTCGCCCACCACACACCCATCAATCGCATCAGCTCCCAGACCGTTCTCAGGTAAAACATTCTCTCTCTCTCCCTCTTTTTAAAGTATTGTTATCACATTTTTAGATAGATTTACTTTTGCAGAATTGTTAGTTATAATCAACTGAATGCGAGGTGATGAAATTTTTATTGATAAAGAAATTTCAGTTAGCCCTTTCCAAGTGTTTTCCCAAAGGTACAAAAATGAAAAATTTTTGATGGGTACTATAACCATTTTTGAACCCATACTTCGATTAAGAATTTTAAAACATGGTTTTATATTGCATCGAGGATTTTTTTTTTTAATGTTTACAATTTTTTTAAATCCGTTTTTGACCTCAGCTATAACTGTTCCCATTTAAGAATATTATTAAAAATTCTTAGACTGTATGCAAATGGTTATTTAATAATAAGGTATATAATATGCAGCATGTTCAGGAATAGGACTATTGAATCTTGCTAATCTCTCCAAAAACTTGAGACTTGAATGTGTAATGTTACCTTCCGTTTTGATAGTTGGAACACTTTGAGTTCTAACCTAAAACATGAAGGTTTATAAATTTTTTAAATCCGTTTTTGACCTCAGCTATAACTGTTCCCATTGAAGAATATTGTTAAAAATTCTTAGACTTCATGCAAATGGTTATTTAATAATAAGGTATATAATATGCAGCATGTTCAGGAATAGGATTATTGAATCTTGCTAATCTCTCCAAAAACTTGAGACTTGAATGATGGAATGTTACTGTCTGTTTTGATATTTGGAATTCCAACCTAAAAAATGTCAAACATTAGAAAAGTCTTTGGAAAGATTAGTTTTATTGACTTTGACGTGTGAAAAGCACTAAATGTTCTAAATCATTCGAAATTCGAAAAGCACCAAATGTTCTAAATCTTTAAAAGTGCGAATATCATCAACTGCAAAACACTTTTCAACATGCTCGGCGGGTCCCTTGTGGGTCCCTGCGGTGTGTTGCGGTCATTGGACTATACCCACACTGCCTATGGATAAACATTAGGATACAGGGTACTTCAACCTGACCTGACCTGACGTCTAATACGAGCGTTCATTAAAAAAAAAAAAGTAAACAAACATCTGAAAGCTTTCAGATTTTATATTAAGACTCAAAGGGGCGGTTTTTGTCAAAGTTTTCTGTGTTACTTTTATTTATTAAATATCATGTTTTTCGTATTTAAATCATAAAATTCAATTCAATAGCAATATCACTAAATATTTAAAAAAAACAGCATATATTTAGAATTTCCGATACACAGTCGTACAGTGTTGCCGTTGCTCGCTTTGAAATTGTTGAGTTTGTTAATCAAAAATTCGCTAACGTTTTATAAAACATGAAATATAAAATAAAATAAATTCCAAATTATGGCTTCCAGATACCTATATTCGGAATATGTAATAGTGCTGGAGGACTGCGTTATTCAAAATTCGATACTCTAGCTACCGTTGTTTTTTACAATGCGAGAAACATACCTACATTCACGCAGATTCTTCATTAATTAATTTCTTAAAATATAATATAGAGCTTTAACATTTGGTGGCAACAATTTGTAAAGTAAAACACAGTAGCAGACGACGTAATATGCCGAAATGAAATTAATAGCTCTTCTAGGCAAATTGCCTTATTGGGCTAAAAATAATAACGCTATTATTGCAATTTTTGCGAGCTTCGATTACTAGTATTTCCTCATGGCAGCCTTGAATGTTTACTCTTAATTTCATGGAAAGTATTTAGCTATTCATGTTTAACATTTATCTATGTTAACTTTTAAAATAACTTCCCTTTTCTTTTGATTTAAAGAAATTCTGGAAAATCGTAAATAAAATTGAGCTGTTACTCAGATACATTTCTGACATTATATTAAGAAAACGAATCTTATTAAACAGTTTCAATTATGTTTTTATGTGCTAAATTTCATATACTACTTTATAAGGTATTTCTCCCACCATCTTCGCGTGCCTTCGTGGTGTGGTGGTCTGCACACTGGCCCGGTATTCCAGAGGTCCGCGGTTTGATTCCCGGCAAAGGCGTTGTTAATTTTTCATCTTTCCTGCTTCCAAAATACCTAATATCTCTACAGTGGCGCCCGAACTAAAAGGGTGTTGTATGATGATTCTCCTCACCCAAGATTTGGCGATTGGGTCCCCTAAAACCACCAGTCGCCCTTTAAAAGGGGGGAGAATATAAAGTATTTCTCCCGCCTTCCTAGCGTGCCTTCGTGGTGTAATGGTTCTGCACGCTAGGCCAGGATTCCAGAGGTCCGTGGTTCGATTCCCGGCAAAGGCGTTTAATAATTTTTCATCTTGCCTGCTTCTAATTAACCTAATGTATCTACAACTTTCTTACTAAATATGGAAGTATTTCTGAAAATTTCTTAAATTTGCGGTTTCTTAACGCTTTTAATATTAAATAAATATTTTTCGCATATTAGTCATAGTGTCATAGGGAGGATTTGAGACATTTGATATTCTAAAATTTGGAGATATTCGAGTACAAGGAAATTCAGGATTATTTCCTTCTTCAAATAAAAATTATCGAGAAGAGATATTATAAATAGATATTATAATTAAAATTTTTGGAAAATTAAATTTATTAAGAAATACGTATATTGCTGTTAAACTATGTAAGAAATTAACCAGTAGTTTCAGTTTAAAAGAAATATCAAGCAACTTGCGGAAGGTCGAAAGGAAGAATATCCAGCGCAGGCTAAGTTAATATCGCAGCAAAATTTTTCAACATTCAAAAAGAGATCACCGATAATGTTTTGTAATTTCTTTCAGTAGGAAATTATTTTCGCAGATTAGCTTTTCTGATTATGTAACAGTCTGAGTTAAGCTATTTACCTTGAACATAAGCTTAAAATCGGATTCAAAGACCTCACAGCTTTTTACTTACAGGGATTTTCAAACTTTCCTTTAAGTTTTTAACGCCTCTTGACAAATGCTATTGTTTTTATTACGCAAAAGCAAATTCAAGGCCTGCCCGCATTAAAATTGAGTTTCGTGTTATAAAAGTACATTTCTCACCAGCCTAATTAAACGAATTCTTTAAAAACAAACTGTTCCTTTTTAATAACCCTTTGTGGCATTTTGTAGTATTTTAATGTAACAACAAAGGTTCTATAATGTAACAATACATACATTCACGAAGTTAGAATAATTCGAGGAAATAAGTTTAAATGATGTGCAGGCAAACATGTGTATAATTTAGTAGGTCGTACAAGGAAGTGATGTAGCGTCCACCTGAGATTTTTTAGATTTAACTTGAGCATAGTGCGATTTAAAACACATATATATGTATGCAGTTTTATGAGTTTTCTAAATCGACAAAATCCAATGTCCACTGTTTTACTTTAAGCGAAGAGAAGTTCCATTTTCGCGCAAAAATTCGGTAGGTTAAAAATAAAAATTTTATATGCTTGATGAGAATTGCAGGTAATATATTCGTGTTTTATTAAATACGCTTTAAGGCCTATATTAAGTAATTTGTTACTGAAAAGCTAGTAAAAATTTTATAGTTGTAATTACTTATATGTAATGCAATATTTTTCTAATATATATGTAAGGTAACGATACGATAGCTGTTTTAAAAAAGACTAATTGGCAACCTCAAAATTTGGTGATCTCCCCCTAAATTCATTTGTTCTTCCAAATTCGAGATCTTTCCATGTTACGTAACGCTTGATGCAGATACTTCCTGCCCAATCAAATAATTGTAAACTAAAACTTTCTCTAACTCGAACTGAAACTATTGACTCCCTCTCTTCTTCGTCTGTGTTGCAGCGTTCTCTATCGCTTACGCTTCTCTGCTGGCAAGACGCTGCTGCTTATTTGCCTAAGATGACGTTGTACTTTAAAATCCAATTTATTGTATTCAACTATAATTGACAAATATCTTGTCTGGAAAAGAATGATTTGATATGCCTAAAAAATAAAGATTGTGATTCTTCAAGCTCAGTTGTGCTAGATGCGTCATCATACATTTCCATTCATCCCAACCTTCATCCATTACGGCCTTCACAGTCATCTACTCAGTATCGAAAGCTGTTAAAAGTTCCAATGCCTTCATCTACGTATTTTAAATTCATAACATATATATATGATAATTTGTAGATGATGATTTGAGGAACTGACGATAGCTGTATTTTAGGATGCATTGGAGTGAAGCCACCACTTATTTTATAATCATGGTTGAGAAGATAGATGAGTTATAGATGCTGTTGACGTACAGATAGGATGCGTAGTAGTTGAATCTACAGTCCAGTCAAAAGTAGTTGTAGATTCACCACATAGTTTTATTTCCTGATTTACCACATTTCGAGATTAAACGGAGAAATGCGCTGTATGCTTTCGCACATCAAAATGAAACAGGAAATAACTATATATTTAGCAGCTGCGGTATTTATAGAGTTGAATTATTTGTTTACATTTTTGGACTGCGATTAGACAAGAGCTTACCGCATTGCAGATGACATAATGCAAATTAGTTCTCAAGCGAAGCAGTTTAGATTCCAGCGTGGGGCCATAGGAAAATTAAAATCAGGAATTAAGAGCATAAATGCTAAAATAAAGTTAGTCATTTTGAGATTTTGAGTGACATATTTTATACCTTATATATATATATATTTCAAATTTCAAATTTTGAACATCATAAATAATTCTGATTACATAGCTATTATTTAAAAAAATTTTCTAAAGCATATTGGTTTCTTTCAGAACACGAGTTTTAAAATACAGATCTTTATTTACTGCTTCTTTTCACTTTTTTATTAGTCCAACGGGCGTTAGCCCAGAAAGGCTATTAATATCGTTTTGGCATTTTGCGTCGATTCACTTTCTGCGTTCATTCACTTTTTAGACTGTTGCCACCAAATATTACAGCCCGGTATTATATTTAAGGAAATTAAATAATGAAGAATCTGCATAAATGTACGTATCTTTCTCGCATTGTGGTAAAACAACGGTACCTAGAGCCATCAAATTTTGAATTAACGTAATCCTCCACCGAATATGGGCATCTGAAAGCCCTAATTTGCAATTTGGAATTTGATTTATTATCTATTTCATATTTTGTTATGCATTAAAGAATTTTTGATTAACAAACTCTATGGATTCAAAGAAAGGCAATACTGCGTAAAAGAAGAAAAAAAAAAAAAAAAAAAAAATTGGGGGGGGGCATTTTTATCTCCATCTTGCGAGATTGTGTATCTGAATTTCTAAAGATATGCTCATTTTAAAATTATTTTGTGATATTGCAGTTGAATTTTATGGTTTAAGTGCGAAGAACCTGATACTTAATAAATAAAGGTAACACACAAAACGTTAAGAAAACACTCTTTTGGGCGTAATGTAAAGCTTTCAAGATTTTATTAATTTTGGTTTATTTTCGTATTTTACTATTACTCTTTGACTTACTTTACCTTTAGATACTACTAGTTTTTCACTTATTAATCTTTATTTACTGCTATATTTTGACTTTTATCTTTATTTACTGCTTTATCTTTATCTTTATTTACTGCTGCTTTTCTTCAAATTTATCTGTAGTTAATAAAATGTTCTTTGGCTTTAAAAACGTTAAAAATATTAAATACTTTGCTATTAGACGTACTAAGTGATGAGAATTTTTTAAAAGCATTTTCGTTAAAATTTTAGGGTAAAAGGTAGAATTATAGGAGTCATAAGGTTATTTTGCAGCAGGAGATGGGAATATGAAAGGCCCTGGCCAGGACTGGAACCCTGGACCTCTCGACTACGTGTCGAGTACGTTCCCAGTTACACAAAGAAGGTATGCGGAAAGGAAGGAGAAAATACCTTATATACTCCCCCTTTTAAAGGGCAGATGGTGTTTAGGGAACCCAATCACCGAGCCCTGGTGGTGACAAATTATCGTCCACCAACTTCTAGTTCGGACGCCACTTGTAGATTTATTAGGTTATTTTGAAGCAGAAACGTGAAAAATATGTAACGCCCTTGTAGGGACTCTAACCTGGACCTTTCGAATGCGTGCCGAGTATGCTCCCGATTACACTATAAAGGCATGTGGATAGGAGGGAGAAAATATTTTATACAATTTACGAAAATCATAATTTTTTGAATGATTCACTAATCTGATGCGACACACGGAGATTTCAATATTGTTCAAAAGGCGAGGAAATCAATTGATGATATATCAAAGAATGAATTTTGATTGCCCTTAGTTACCAGGAGATTTCGCGAATCTGAGATCAAACGAATGTAATTTTTGTTATTTTGGATAAAAGTATTTGTAAAGTTATAAGGAGGATACGAGTGAATATTCATATAAAATTAATTCCACTTTCGGACATCTCACTTTTTTTACTCTTAAAAAATTCTTTACTTCTTTCAAGAAAACCTTTTTTTTTTTTTTTTTTTTTTTTTTTTCAAAATTCGTTAAAACAGTTCATATTTGCGATCTTCTTAGAGCATGAGTATCTCCCAGCTGGAAATTCGCGCTGATAATAATCTACGTTCGCAAATTAAGAATTATATCAGAGGGAGTAAAAGTATAATGTTTACTATACTAAACTTGAGAGAAGCTTTATATTTGAAATCAGTGGATTTCAGATCAAATATTAAAACTTCTAAAATTTTTTCACTAAACATCTCATAAATTTCTTCTTATAGAATATCAGTATCTACAAGCTGGAGATTCGCAAAGACTAGCAATAATCCACATTCACAAACTAAGAGATAACAAAACTCAGTACACGATCATATAGTTAGGCATTTTATTCAGAACTGATTTCCTTTCTCTTACAATCATAATTTTAGCCTTTTCTTGTATGGTGGTTGAAATTAATTAATTTTACTCCTGCATAAATTAACGTAAACTTTACTCAAACGATAGTATCATATGTGCCGTTAAACACATCTTTATGAATCGCCACGTTATATTATATTAGTGGGGAATCCTATTATCCGAGCGACCTTGCAAGTATTGCTGTTTCAGAGAGAATAAGACGTGAGATTGAAGAACTCCGAAATAATACTATATAATTAAGACCGTATAGGATGATGAACTTTTTGACCCGTTTAGAAATTTCTGTAGGAAATATATTGTAGAGACATTAGGTATTTTGGAAGCAGAAGAAGTGAAAAATAAGCAATACCTTCGCCGGGAATCAAACCACAGACCTCTGGAATACGCGCCCAGCGTCCTGACCGCTACACTACGTAAGCATGCTAAGAAGGCGGGAGAAATACCTTATATACTAAATATAATTAAATACCCCCTTTAAAGAGCGACTGGGGTTTAGGGGACCTAGTCGCCAAATCCATCTCGACCCTTGCGGCAAATGAGATGATTATTACCCTCTGTGGGGGTGCTTTTGACTGGCTACAGCCCACCTCCCGCCTATGGGGATCAGGAGTCAGTTCGTGTAGGGCTTTTTAATATAGAAAAACACGTAATGAAACTTGCCTTGACCCCTGGCTAATTTATGTGACCAGTTTTTAGTGTTTATAAGTATTTGCTTCATTATTTTATTCGTTAGAAGGTATATTCAACCCTATACTTATATTTCAGTACAGAATAATGGTCTTTGCACCATCTAGCAATGCGTTTTATATTATTGAAAGCAATATCCCTGTGTCCCTAGACGATCCATCATGCATATATTAAATGTAAATTCAATTTTTGATAAATGCATTACACAATAACGGCCAGTTTCTATATCCTCGGGCTAATTTTTAAGTTATTTCTTGATGCCACGAGCTGCATAATGTGTTATAAGTAACTCATATTCGGGAATTCGTCCAGGAATAATAAACATCCACCATTTGAAGATTTTTGTGGCCTTTATTTTAAACCTTCGTAAACAGATTTTTTAGTAGAACAATATCGGGGGCTAAAAGTAAGATTGCACAATAAAATTGAAAATACCGTCATAGCAACTTCTTTCCTCTAGTTTATCTTATTTTTTAGCTATTTTATCTCCTTCTTTTTCTAATTTTATCTTCCAAAAGTCGAGGTGGGAAAATTATACGAATAATTTAATTTGGGAAGAACGGATAAACTATAGTTAACTATCGCAATATTATTTGCAAACCTAAGTTCCAATAAGAATGCATAGTAATATTAACACTGCAATATCTAATATGGTAACTTCCTTTTTACTTTCCTGTAATTTGCATCTCGCCCGTTTTTATTGTTGCCTCTGTTATCACTTAAGTCCCAAATCATGCATAAATAACTAGAGAAAGTGAATGTGCAGCTAAATCCGCGAAAATCGTAGATTCAAAGTACGTGTTTGCTTTGTTGTGATAGGTCAGTTCTTGTATGAGGCTGGCATAAAATTCAAAAGTTGGAAGGGGAAAGTTCGGCGTGACCTTAGCAGGGAGTTTGAGAGGATTTGTCTCTAATAGTTAGACGACAACAATCACTACGTGAAGGAACCCATTTTTAAGATTTAGGGGAGCTCATTCTCTGAACACATTTAAGGAATGGGAAAATCACGCGAATATTTTTTTAAAATTTCAGAACCTGGAGCTGAAAAGCTAGTGGAGAAATATACGCGAGGAAATACAATATTTTAAATATTATTCATTACTTTATTAATTCTTTTATTTAATCTTTTACTAATCATTACTTTATTTTCAGTTTCAGAATTAAAATGGCATCTACTCAAAGGTGGTCCTGCGTTTTGATTGTGATGGTTCTTTTGGGCACATTCCTTGTTGGCCCTGCTTCTGCTGGTCATATGGGTGGAGGAGGCGGATTAGGTGGTGGAGGACACCACAAACACGGACACGGTTCCAACATTGTAGAGCTTCTTGCAGCTGGTCTTGTTGCCAAGATGTTATCGGAGCATAAACATCACGGGTGTCACCACGGATGAGTGACGATATGTCTATTACATTTACACGTTCAAATATTGTATATAAGTTATAACTACATATTAATACTTTTATCATTGTATATTACATCCTTCATTTTTAGATTTAGGGATGTATATATATATATATGTATTTATACACATGACGTTATGTATAATATATATATACACATATTCGTATGAAAAATAAAGCTTTATTTTTGTTATGATGAAATATGATGGATGTGTTTATATGTTTAAGATGAAGAGAACTGAGCCCTGTAGGCGAAATAGAAACCATTTGAATTTTTATTAACTTAGAAATAACTCTTAGAAATTTTGTTTTGAGCCATCTTAAACTGTAAATTTTCTATAATCGGAAACGTTAATTTCGGAAATAAAATCAAAACAAAGAATGTTTCCCTTAACTTTGATATCTAAATCTATCCTTTCCAGATGAACACGAAGGGTTTAAAGCTGTTACATAGTAAGAAAACTACATTTATGTATTTTTATGAAAATACGCTAATCGTGTAATATTTCAAATATTTGTTTTTATGTGTAATCAGGAATGGTATCATTAGGAAAAACATGTGTTTTGGAGCTTTATGTAAATACAATACTGGCCCCCCAAAAAGAGGAAAATGATTTTCAAAGTTCATGTAAATACATACGCATCAAAGTGTTTAGATATGTGTAAGATAATTTTCCGATTATCCCTTAATTTCAATAATATATAATTAATGTAACCATTTTCTGCAGAGACGAGGACGAACTAACAACAGTGTACACCAGTATGCTTATAATATTTTAATATTTTTGATAGTTTTTCAATGGTATCAAGGTTTTTAGTAAAATACACGGCGTTTATAAACCCTTTCAGCGTTATTTATCCTGACGAATAGACTTGACTGGGATTTGTTTGATTTCTCCAAAATACAAAGTAGATGTGAACCAGTTCTTGTGAGAAAATCCTCCATGAAGGCCTCCTTAGGCAGAAAATACTTGAGTACATTGCCTTAATTGATTGAACAAATACATTGTAGTTCAAATATACAATCAGTATTTCTTGAATGGCCATAGCATTAATATGTATAAAAGAAAGAAACATAATAATACAGAGCATTTTTAATCTAAACAGTTATTTATTTCCATTGAAAATTGCAATTTGTTATAATACAAAATGAGTTTTAAAGAGAAAAATTGAAGTTTCATTATGAGATATTCTGTACTGCATTGAAATTGCAGTACCAAGAAGGAAATGTAGTAAAATTTTGCAAATTGGCAAGATTGGGATTGTTGAAATTATTTCTTTTTCCTTCCGATGGAATAAATTTTTCTT
Organism: Stegodyphus dumicola; assembly: GCF_044657685.1. Taxonomy (NCBI): domain Eukaryota; kingdom Metazoa; phylum Arthropoda; class Arachnida; order Araneae; family Eresidae; genus Stegodyphus; species Stegodyphus dumicola. Next base: position 56,714,097 of record NC_140770.1, on the reverse strand, counting down.
TTATTATTTATCGTCTGTCGCCAACTAGGTCACGTGACCGGCGGCGGAGAAAAAATTTAATAACCCTTTTAGTTTGGTTTTTTGAGTGTGACGCTTGAAATGATCTGTTTTTGGCAGCATAGCGGTAATCAACAATTATAATAATTGTTCTTGAGAAAACTAATCTTGGCTCTATGATGAGGAAATTTATATTATATGTAAATTTCGTGTTTTGAATAATGTAAATAATGTATATAGGCTTTTCATTAAATATTTCTGTGTTTCAACTGGAAGTTCTTATTTTCGAGTTGAGTCTTTACGTGAAAATGGTATATCGACTCTTGATATACTCGTATATTCTTGATTAAATTGATGCTCTCCCAACTCGTGAATAAAAGATAATCGTGAATCGTGATCATAACATTCAAGTTTTTACAAGTGTAGCTAAAATATTCATATGGTCAAATTCTTAAACTCCTAGCTTCCAGCTCGTATATGTGGTGACAGCTTAAACGACAGAAAACATGTTAGAGTGCAAATTTTTACCGCCACATAAGATTTTAAAAATTGGATTCAGTTTTTGGTTTGATAATGAGATGACTGCAACTCGTCCATGAGACACTTACCATCACATGTTGCAAAAGGACAGGGTAAGAATCTTGCAGTTGAGATATTCTGGTTTACCGTTACTTTTCAGTTAGCTTGTTCCTTCAAATTAAATTTATTTAGGTATCTTGGAAATGCACCATTGATTTAAGAAGAAATCCGACATGTATCCCTTTTCAAAGACTTTGGACGAAAAAATTGGCATTTGATTTGAATTTGCTCGAAGGATACAGCATGACAAAACAGTCCTCAGACAATGATTATTAATTTAATGGTACTTGCACAATCTGCAGGGGAAAAAAAAAAGAAAAAAAGAAAGAAAGTTCTTTATCTCCTGTTCTACTGGGCTGACGAAATGTAATTTGCGTTTTTCATGTTTCGAAAGCGCGATTTAAAATATTAGATTTATACATAGCTTTGTTCTAATATATGTATTTTGACAAAACATTTTCTGAAATGACATATTAATTTTTATCATGTGCCGATTCTGCCACTCAAATTATGCCTAGAAATTAAATTTTGTAAAATTTGGTCAGAAACTTAGCAAGAAATTAAAAAACTTATCTTGAGGCACTATCTTCAGTTTGTGCCAGGAATAATTCTCTTGACGAAATTAAGCTATAGTAACCTATTTTCCTTTCCTTTTTTCATTTTGTCCGAGCGGAAACAAAGTTGGACCGTTCATTCATTCAAATAATGGCCCACCAGCGGCCCAGCGGTAAAGTCGCTGAATACTGGTAGTTCGGCCCGAAGTTCGAATCTCGAGAAAGGGCTGGCAGCATGGGTAATTTTGAAGTTTTCCCAATGTGTAATGCGTATACGAGCCAGTTTCCCTTAAAAAGTCCTCCATGAGGGCATCCCTTCCCTTAGGCAGATAGCCCTCGACGCTTTGCCTTAATCAGATAAAACCAAAAAACCAAACCAAACTACCCACCAGCGACTGAGCCGTAAAGTCGCTGAACACTGGTAGATCGTTCGGAGGTTCGAATTCCGAAAAGGGGCTGGCTGCATGGACGTTTTCTTGGTTTTCCTTAAGTGTAACGTGTATACGAGCTGGTTTCAATTAAAAGGTCACGAAGATACTCCTCCTCTTAGGCAGATAGCCTTAGTGGTGCTTTGCCGTAATCTCAATAAACCAAACTAAACCAAACCTAACCTTTCCAAGTAAGTTCAACAAAGTGTATAAAGTACATTTGACGTTTATCTCTTATGAAAAATATGCCAAATTTCAAAACGCGCCAATATGTAAATTCACGTATATCTTTGAAAATTCTGAATAAAAAAAAATCTAATTTTTTTTGCAAGTATGCCTACAAATACATTTACTTTAAAGTGATGGTACAAATTTTATAGGTTATAATTCAAAATATTTTTCGAAAAAAAAAGAAACCATAAATTTAAAAAATAAATCAGAAAATATCTACGAATTTCATTTGGATTGAAACTAAATTTTGAATTGTAAAAGAAAGAATCAAGTAAGTTTAATAATAAAGAAAGATATAATAAAAAATATAGACCAAATTCAATTAACATTGAGGATGTAAAATTTCGAGAACTAATTTTTCAAGAACTACTCTTGCGATTTTTTCAAAACTTGGCACTTCGGCATAATTTAAGTCGTAAAACCGAAATATGGAAACAAATAGGTATGTTATTTTAGAAAAAGTCCGGTTTTTGTCTCATAATAGAACAATGCTACATATAAATCTTATACATATCCTAAGTCGCCCTTTCAAGGCTCAAAAAACGCAAGTTAAATTTCGTTAATTGACCCAATAGAAAGGGAGATATTGAACTGCCCAATTTTTTCGGCAAGGTATATTTCCAAACATGGCTGTCATATTTTATTTTCCTTCGAAATTCCATTTCAGGAGCGGAAACTTAGCTGTTAGCTGTTAGCAAGGCCTGTGATACCTAAAATTCCGACCTGAATGCTGAAGTGCCGGTCTTGCCTCAACTCTTACCTGACAGAACTAATAAACAAGTAAAGGTTCATAGATTTAAAATGAAGTGCTTTTATTAAAGTGTGCGTGTTTGTTATATTTTTAGGCATGTAAGGTTCGCAATAAAAACGTTTCAGGTTGTTATTCGTTATACCAAATGAGTGTTTTTCAGTATATAAGCCTATTTTTAGTATCACACGCAAGGAAGATGAAATACAGATTCTCATCAAGGTAATTCCATAAAGTTCCGGAATTTCTACTGTTTCCTTTACCTACGTACAAACCGTAAAAATGAGGAAGTTGTAAATCACAGAACAAGAAAGAAGACATCTCATCTGCTTTCTGAAGCATAGCTAAGGTTTGTAAACTGATGCGTCAAACTCGTTATTTAAGCCTAAATATATTTCTCTAGCAGACTTAAAATAATGATTGTTTGTTTACTTTTGCCATTATCGATTGTTTTAGTCATGTCATCATTCATGTGGTATTGAGAGCATCGTATATTCATCGACTATTTTATTTATGGATTGATGAATTTGATCTTTGTTCTGTTTTTATTGTTAGACAGATAGATTTCTGTATTCAGTTAAACAAAGTTAAATTTAAAATTTATTAAAAAAAACCAAGAAGAATGATGAAAATAATTTAGATTAAATTACTGAAACTATAATAGCGGTAGGCAAATACAGTACAAAGTCTCAGATCTGGACGTCCAATATCCGGAATGACCTAAAATCCAGAACTCAAAACCACCACCAACTTCCTTTTTTTCCTTTCTTTTTTTTTTTTTTCTTTTTTTTTGGGGGGGGGGGTATGCTTTACTCAAGCGCATTTGATTCCCCCTTCCGCGCATAATAAAACATGTCGAGAGTCCCGATTCTTAATTTCACTTCAGCACTAAATAAGATATGTAGTTATTGAAGAAACAACCATTTTAGCATAAATTTGTATGATCAATAATTTGGCTCCGTTGTTGCGTATCTGCTTGGCATACATCTCAAATCGAAGGCCCACCAGCCGCCGAGCGGTAAAGTTGCTGAACACTGGTAGTTCGGTCCGAGGTTCAAATCCCGCGAACGGGGTGGCTGCATGGGCGTTTTCGTAGTTTTCCTCATGTGTAACGTGTATACGAGCCAGTTTCCCTTAGAAAGTTCTCCACGAAGGCATCCCTCCCCTTAGGCAGATAGCTCTCGTGTGCTTTGCCATAATTAATACACCACATCACCACACCACATCTCAAACCGAAACATTCTACATAGATACATCGTTGATTTTACACCTACTAATATTTTATATCCCCGACGCCAACTTGGCGAATCATTATTTATTATATTTTGCTTTCATAATTGCATGTTTATAAATACATGACGACTTGACTCATGTAGCGATGCCTAAACAATTTTGTTATGTTAGTAATTGAATAATAAAGAGTACGGTAACCTTTTATGTTGACACTACGCTTGGCGACGATTACAGATTTAAGTTAAAATCTCTAAGAAATGTTGACGAGGAAAAATTTAACAAAAATTTCTTTCCGTATGCTAAAAATATATTTTGATAATGATACTCATAGGCCAAAAGATTACATTTAGTGCTATTTGAATTAAGAATAACTGATTTGTTATTCCCATAAACTCAGAACCAACGCCAGGGCTCGTATGGCCACACCGGGAGGCAGAATTAAGGGAAGACAAAGGGAGGCGTTTGGTAGCAGAATTTAGGACCCACATGTGCAAGAAATATATATATATATAAGTATAATAAATAACTAATACAATTCAGGCTTAATTGTCTCAGTGCGCGATAGAAGCAAGATGAAATTTAGTGGAAAAACTTGTCGTTAGTCGCCAATCTCATGACATGTAGCCAAATATGTATAGTGAACGATAGCTAAATTTTGTGATTATAGCCGCGGATTTTAAAGTTTTTCGGATATCGCAAACCAAAGGTGAAATTTTCCAATTAACGGATTTTGTAAAGAAATGTGGAGAAGCGGTAATAAATGAAGATGATATAAAAGAAGTTTTTCATTGCGATGACAATGCTCCTCAATCATCAATCAATTAATGAATGGCGAAATCTGTAGTATGGTCCTAGAATCCAGATAATACTGTTACCGATAGTGAAGAAAGTGATACAGAGGTTACTGACAACAAAAAATTTCGATTGACAAGTTAGTCGGAACTCTCGACAGAGCAATTACAGGACTTCGACAATGTAACTAAACAAGAAATTATCTTGTCTGCAGAATTAAAGAGAAAGTATTAGCATAAAAAACGGAGCAACTTAAACAACTCACATTGAAAGAAATGTTTATTAAAACAAATAAATATTAAGCGTTTTTTTTTTGTAAATTTTAATTCCCTTTAGATTATAAATGCTTCATTATTTCATATATCACGATTTCATATTTTTAATTTTATAATTTCTACATGCCATCTTACTAGATTTAAACTGATGGTCTAATACCCGAAAAAAATCCCAAATCTGGAATCGCGGAAGTCCCGACGAGTCCGGATCTCGAACTTTGTACGTACTATACTTTTAACGGCGTGCCAAAAAGCTCTTTTTACTGTACCCTTTAATGACATGCCAAAAAGCTCTTTTTACTGTACTTTTAACGGCGTGCCAAAAAGCTCTTTTTACTGTACTTTTAACGGCGTGCCAAAAGCTCTTTTAAGTACTTTTAACGGCGTGCCAAAAAGCTCTTTTTACTGTACTTTTAATGGCGTGCCAAAGAGCTCTTTTAACGGCATGCCAAAAAGCTCTTTTAACTGTATTTTTAACTGCGTGCCAAAAAGCTCTTTTTACTGTACTTTTAATGGCGTGCCAAAGAGCTCTTTTAACGGCGTGCCAAAAAGCTCATTTTTAGTGCATCTTGCAGGGAGGGCTGTTGCGAGGTGCGATGGTGCTTCTGTGACGATCTTTCGAGATGCTGCCATTGTTTTCCAGGGGATGGCAAAAACACCACTTCCTGGTAGAAATTTTAAAAAATTACAATTTAAAATAGCATTTTATGCACCTTATTTTATTGTTTTACATAAGTCCCAAAGGATGAACAAGGGAAAGTATAAATAAAAATGAGAATTATACTCCTTTGAGATTGTCGCTTTGAGATAAGACAGTTCAGTAGATTCTGAAGCTTCTGGCGAAGAGATTTATTCTTGAGAATCTGCTAAAACCATTCACGAGCATTGCTTGTTGTATAGGGCCAAAAATATAGATCTTTGGTTATTTGACACTGAAACAAGCGGTGGTCTAATGTACCTGGTAAGCCACAAATGCAACCGTCTGTGTTATGTAGCCGAAAACGAAAGCAGTAGGCCACAAAAGGTCCAATAGTCACTGCCTGTCATGTATCTGGCAGCGGTGAGCCAATCAGCTGCCTGGCAGAGCCCAGCAAGATCAGCTGCCTGGCAGAGCCCAGCAAGTGAGAGAAGGGAGTTGCTTAGCCTCAGAGGAGGCAGGTGGTAGATTAATTATGTTGTAGGATCGAGGTAGAGCTCCGAGTTTGCCATTATTCTTTAAATGTTAATTTTTTTACCATTATTCTTTGAAAGTTAATTTTTAATAAATGTTGGTGTCGTTTTCCTTATGGTGCCTTATTCATCCGTAAGGTCATTACAGCACGCTCTCTTTCGAGAACCAGAGCTAACGAAGCCGACTGGATTTTGGAGAAAAGGTGAGAAATTTTTGTTGTAACTTTAAGGAAAATTTCTTCTAAATATGTTTAAAGGAGTAGTTAAAAGTGATTTGATTTCGGTGTTGAAGGAACTAGGTGAAGAAGCCGATTCTAGTTTAAAAGTTGTAGAATTAAAAGATAAGCTTTTAAGTTCTAAAGAATATTTGAAAGATAAAGATTTTGTTATTGAATTTCTTAATACTACGGTTGAAGAAAGGAAAAAGTCAGAAGAAATTGTGAAATTGCGTTTAATGCAAATTGAAAGTAGCAACGAATCTAGTAATAACTTAGAAAATACACTTTCATTAGATAAGCTTTTGAAAGCTGTACAGGCATTATCGATTTCTGTACCTAAAAAGGGTGAAGCATGGAACTTATTTTTTGATTCCATAGAAAGGGCTTTTAAGCATAAGAACGTACCAAATGAGTTTAAGTCTGAAATTTTACTTAAACTGATAGGTGATAAATCTTCTAATATTCTAGATATATTAAAGATGATGATTTGAAAGATTATGAAAAAATTAAATCTTTAATTCTTAAGGAATATAAACCATCGCCAATTATATGTTTAGAAAATTTTCGCCAAGCTCAAAGGTTGACGGGGGAAACTCATTTGCAGTTCGCCTCCCGTTTAAGATCATGTTGGATCCATTATTGTAAAAGTAGAAACGTCAATGATTTTGAGTCTTTAATTAACTTAATAATTTCTGACAAACGTTTTCAAACATTGGATAGTGATTTAGCGTGCCATGTTGCAGTTCGACAAGGTGAAAGTTGGCTACGTCCAGAAGAACTAGCGAAGGAATGCGACACTTATTTCATCGCAAAAGGTAAGTCTTTTGATGACATAAGAGGTGAAAAACGCGCTAATTTTCGTGATTCATACAACAAAAACTCTAAATATATTCCACCAGCGTTAAGAAAAGATTTAGTGGTAAATGAACAGAAACATTCGTTTAAACCGCGAGAATGTTACGTGTGTAGTAGCAGTTTACATTTGGCTAAGGATTGCCCGAACAGGCGAAATAAATTTGAGAGGTCCAATAAACAGAACGATAATATCCCGGTCAAACCGAAAGTTAACACTTCAACTAAACCGAAGGACAATGTGGTTGTTACAAATGTAAATTCTAAACATTTACAAAAACGCGAGTGTTCCGACGGAAAACTTAATTTTTACTCCTTGGAAAAGATTACTAACCAATTTTGAACTACATTAATTCCTGATTTAAAAATAGAAAGTAAGGGTAAAATCATTTTAAGTTTCGCATTTGGCGACGTCATAGAGGCAACGTTAGCAACTATTCCCATTTATTACAAAAAACCAAACAGTTGTCTATATTCACGCGTAGAAGCTCTTTTCGCGTTGACAGATAAGCTAAATGTCCAATGTTTAATTACACCAGATGTATGGGATCGCATATTTGAAGACGAGAATGAATCAACAGTCTTCCCTGAAACGAAACAGGAAACTCATGAACAAAAACAACTTAAGGTTGGCGCCGTTGAACTGTCAAATGTAAATCTTTTCTATAGCTCAGTTGCGAATCAGAATGATGAAAGACTAAACAGTTATTCGGAATCGAATAAATTTGAGGTCGATCTGAGAAACTGCCAAACGTTAATAAATTCTTTTAAGGACGCAGAAGTAGGGAAGAATAATTTCTTTTTACAGGACGAATTATTATTTCATACAGAAAAAATTTGTGGGGAAAACATACAACAGTTAGTTTTGCCCGAGAATTATCGAAATAAAGTCCTTCAATTAGCTCATGATTCCATATTCGGAAATCATTTAGGTATGAGGAAAACTAAAGAAAGAATTAAGCTTTCATTTTATTGGCCGAACATATCCAAAGATGTAGAAAATTATTGTAGAACATGCGAAAGATGTCAATTAAAAAGTCCGGAAAGACAATCGGATAAAATTCCGATTACTCCTATTGTTCGCGCGCCATATCCCTTTCATACAGTAAATATAGATATTATTGGTGAAATTTCACCTCCTTCAGGAAGGAAACATAAATATTGTTTGTGTTTGATAGATAATCATTCAAAATGGCCAGAAGTCATACCTTTAAAAAGTCTTTCTGCTAAAGCTACTTGTGAGGCTCTTTTAGATATTTTTATGAAAACCGGTATTCCAGAAATAATTTGTAGTGATCAAGGCACTAATTTTACCTCACAATTAACTCAAGAATTCGAAAAAAGGTTAGGAACTCATCCTCGTTTTTCGACACCTGGTTACCCAGCATCAAACGGCTCAGTGGAAAAATGGAATCGGGTATTTAAACAAATGTTACATCGTGTAATTCGCACAGATCCTGTTAATTGGGACAAGCACATACCTTATTTACTGTTGCGTATCGTGAAGTTCCAAATTGCACTACCGGTGTATCTCCATTTATGCTTATGTACGGTCGTGAAGCTAGAGGTCCCTTAGCTGTGTTAAAATCATCATGGTCCGGTGAAATACCATTACCTCTTAATCTGAGTAATTCAGCAGTTGATTATCTACAAGAATTAGAGATAAATTTAGAGAAAGCATCTGAGCTCGCTTCTTTATCTGCCGCGGAAAAACAAGAAGCTTATGCATATTATTTTAACCGTCGCAAAAGTTTGAAAGAATTTAAAAATGGTGATCTAGTATATTTACTTATACCAGACTCTAGCAACAAGCTATATGCTAGGTGGACAGGTCCAGGTGAAATTGTTGAAAGAGTAAATCCTCATTCTTACAAAGTTAAATTACCCGATGGGAGTGTGAGGCATGTTCATGTGAACAAAATAAGAAAATTTTATGTTCGAGCACAAACTGTGGGAGTGATATTTGAAGATGATTCTGAGTATGGGGAAATTCATACCACTCCAAATAAAGGAGATTGCGCAGTAACTAGAAGGAACATCGAGGTGGATATTAGTCATTTAGAGGATAGCAAACAAAAGGAATTACACGAGCTCTTACTCAAGCACATCGCGTTATTTTCTGGGGAGATCCAAATAGCCAGCGTTGGTGAACATAGAATTCGGTTGTTACCTGGAGCTGAAAGAAAAAAGCCATATATCTATAAGATCCCAGAATCTTTGAAACCTGAAGTAGATAAACAGATCGAGGAATTGGAGAGCTTGGGTCTTATTGAGCCAAGTGAAGCTGAAATAGCATACCCGGTCGTATGTGTTGCCAAGAAAGACGGAAGTATGAGGTTATGTATTGATTTCAGGTTGTTGAATCAAGTAACCAAGCCTGTTGATTTTCCAATGGAGAATGTGACTGATCTAATCAATAAAATTGGACACGCGAATGTTATCACCTGTTTAGATGTCTTGAAGGGTTACTGGGAAATACCTTTAGAAGAAGAAAGTCGTGATTTAACATCATTCAAGACACATCGTTCCCAATATCGTTGGAAAGTGATGCCTTTTGGATTAAAAAATGCAGCTTCTACTTTTCAGCGAGTGATGAATGATGCCTTAAGAAAACATAGTGATTTTTGCAAAGCATATATTGATGATATTGCTATCTTTTCACCAGATTGGAATTCGCATCTCAAACATTTAGATGCTGTGCTAACTACATTAAGTGATCTCAGGTTTACGGTGAACGTGAAGAAATGTGTTTTTGCACGTTCAGAGATAAAGTATTTAGGACATATAATAGGAGCTGGAAGACATCAACCTGATCCTGAAAAATTACAAGCCATTGAAATTATAAAAAGTCCTAAAACAAAGACTGCTCTAAAGAGTGCATTAGGCTTATTCAACTATTATCGTGATTACATAAAGAATTATGCAGAAATAGCTCGCCCATTGACGGAGCTTACGAAAAAGAAAATTTCCGAGAGAATTCCATGGACTGATGTTGAGGAATCAGCATTTCAAGAACTGAAACGTCGACTGTGTGAAGCACCAAAACTGTACACTCCAGAACCAGAAAAACCTTACACCATACAGTGTGATGCTAGTTCATATGGTGTTGGTGCTTGCTTGTCACAACGAGACAGCAAAGGCAGTTTGCATCCTATCAGCTTTGCCAGTCAAAGACTTTCGAAAACTCAGCAGAACTGGTCAACTATTGAACGCGAGGCTTATGCCGTTGTGTGGTCATTAAAAAAGTTCGAGTGTTGGGTGTTTGGATCGAATATCGAGCTGATCACAGACCATAATCCATTATTATATTTGTATAAGTCGGCACCGCATTCAGCCAAATTACAGAGGTGGGCAATGGCACTTCAGCGCTATAATATTCATATTTCTCATTGCCCTGGTGCACAATTAAAAAATGCAGATGGTCTTTCAAGACTAGTGGATGAATGAAATAGGTGTGAACTAAGTATGAACTAATATGTTTTAAAACTTTGCATTAGTTACTTTCTTTTGTTCCGGAATTGTACGAGAGCTACTTTCCATCTGTTTTGAAAATCAAATTACTGGTTTCCATTTAATATTGCATTATAATAGTGTGTTTTGAAATAGTATTGCATATATGTTTTATTACAGAACTCCGGTATTGTATCAAGCCATCTATCTGTTCATCTGTTGTGAGATGAATGTTTATTGCATTTATTTCAAAGTATGTTATTACATCATGTATACATGTTCATATATTTTGAATTAATTTGGTATGTGGAGTATACAATTTAAGTTTGTATTTGCTGGTTCAGTTTTCAGATTCTGCTTCGCTTTGGCGTAGCACAATCTTACCGGGGGAGTGTCATGTATCTGGCAGCGGTGAGCCAATCAGCTGCCTGGCAGAGCCCAGCAAGTGAGAGAAGGGAGTTGCATATTAGCCTCAGAATTGTTACAAAAGTTACAAATTGTGAAAAATGTAACTGACAAAATTGAAATATTTTTCTTTAAAGAAATAGTTAAAAAAGTAACTATACTATTTCAAAAAATGTGTACAAATTTATTATTTTTTACTATACAAATTTATTATTATTTATTTATGACGGACTAGGTCGCCAAAGAGCTTGGTTTGGTAGTTTATGCTAATCAGATCCTTGTGGCTTATTACTTTGATATCAGCGTATCAATATCTGGCTCAAATTTGGTGAGAGTTATCTTAATATTTATTATTTTTGAAGTTATCTTTAACTTGAAGCATCAAAGGTTGAATATTAAACAGGAAATTATAAAATAGAAATTCAAAAAGCTATAAAAATTTGAAAAATGGACTGAAAATTAATATTTTTAATTTTATTTTGCGGAGGGAGCTCATTGCACCACTGCTCACCCTAGGAGCCGTCACTGCTCGAATGCATTATTACTGAAACATAGTTCACTAGAACAATAACGTTCAATAACACAAACAATAAATTTCAGCACAACATTACCGATGGAGCTTTGATTGACTGACTATACGTTTACATCTGATTTCGTTTGTAATTTAGATTTCGTTTTAAATTTATTTGATTTCGTTTATAATTAATTCTCTTTATCTTCTTCTCTGATTTTAATTTATTCTTCTTAGTCTATTCTCTAATTTCGTTTGTAATTTATTTCTTGCGAATAAATTTCAGAACAATGAATACCGATGGAATGGAAGGTTTACCTCTGGTTCGCTTAACTAGATGTTTGCCTTTGGTATCATTCCTGCGCAGTTTTGAAACGTTTACTCGATTTCTAGATTAGCTTGAGCTTCAATAATGACTTCTTTTTATAGAATTTCCTTCGTGTAGAATTTTTTTCCCTTAACTAAAGAAGTTTTCAGAAAATCCGGTAATTTCTAGATTTTTCTTCTGTGACATTAACTTATTTTATTATCTTCAGCTCATTTATTTATTAATTATTATTTCTCCAAAGGGGCTTTGTCCCTGAGGAACTATTGTTTTCGTTTTGCGGTTTTGAGTCGAATCACTCTGAATGTCCTTTCACTTTTCAAACTGTTGCCACCAAATATTATCGCCCTGTATTATATTTGAAGAAATTAAATAATGAAGAAGCTCATAAATGTAGGTATGTTTCTCGCATTGTGATAAAACAACGGTACCTAAAGACATCTAATTTCGGATGACGCAATCCTACTGCAAATATCGGCATCTGCAAGTCCAAATCTGAAATTTGAATTTGTTTTATTATTGATTTCATATTTTGTAAAACTTTAACGAATATTTGATTAACAAACTCAGCGATTTTAAAGCGAGGAATGGCAACGTTGTGCAGAAAAAAAACATCATTTTCTCCAGCGCGTGAGACTATATATCTGAAATTCTAAAGATATGTTCAATTTAAAATTATTTTGCAATATTGCTCTTGAACTGAAATTTATGGTTTAAGTGCGAAGAACATGATGTTTCATAAATAAAGGTAACAGACAAAATGTTAAGAAAATGCGACTTGGGCGTAATTTAAAATCTGAAACCCTTCAGATTTTCTTTCTTTTCCTTATTAATAAATTATTTTATTAATAATATTTTATCCTGAACAACTTACTTCATACTAATTCAGATGTCAAGCAACAAAAGTCAGCGTTATATTTTCAAAATTTTCACAGGACTAGTTTCGATGGTTTTACCGAACCAACATCCTCAGCTGCAAAACTGCAAATGAACGCGATAGGATTCAATGATTAGATAAGATAAGAAAGCCTGGACAAGAATAAAAAGGTGGCGCCATCTGTTGAGGAAACCAGAACTAAAACATAAGTTCTTTAAAGGCCGAAGGCAAAGTTGGATTGGAATTAGGATTGTTAACTAGAACAGAAAGATTTTTTGAATGTGAAATGCCTCTAGAAAATCCATTTCTCCAATGGAAGATATTTTTTGAATAATTTTGGCTGTATAAAAATTGAAAGTGTGATTTTCGGACCAACAATGTTGATCAACAGAAGACTTCTGTGTTTCCTTTTTTCTAACATATGCCTCATGTTCCTGTGTTCCTATGTTTTTAACTGCTTGATTAATAATGTTGGGTGAAAAGCCCCTGTCAATAGCTATTGCTTTTAAATAATTTAGTTCTTCATCAAGGGATAGTTTGGAGGAGTAAACTTGAAGAGCAGGGAAAACATAGGAATAAAATGAAGCTAACTTTTGTTTAATCGGATGACATAACTACTAATAACTATATTAATATATAGTTATTAATATAACTATATAATATAGTAATAACTATATTATATAGTTAATATAAATAAAAACTGCGATCAAATCTTCACAAATCATTTCAAGCAACTTAAAACATTCACTTATCCCATCTGTTGCGAATTGTGCCAGACTATATGCTCTTTCCAAAATTCATAAAAGTTGTATTCCTTTCCGCCCTGTTGTATCAAATTTAGGTACTGCCTCGTATCCATTAGCTAAATATTTAGTTTCTAGATTTTCAATTGAGCAACTGAGGATTAGTCATGGGATGCCCCCTCAGTCCCATCCTGGCTGATATCTACATGCATTATTATGAATCTAAATTGTTTGAAACTTTAAACTTTTCCTGGTATGGTTCCGCTACGTAGACGATACTTTTACCCTATTTGAAGGCAATAAAGATGATTTAAATAAAGTTTTTTAACAATGAATTCTATTGATCGTGCTATTCAGTTCACTTTTGAACTTGAGACTTGCAATTCTCTTCCGTTTCTCGACATTCTGGTCACACGTAACACATCCAACTTCAGTAGTACGGTTTACCGTAAACCTTCATCGATTTGCCTTCCACCACACTTTAAATCATGTGATCCGACTAAACAGCTTCATTTTATTCCTATGTTTTCCGTGCTCTTCAAGTTTGCTCCTCCAAACTAGCCCTTGATGAAGAACTAAATTATTTAAAAGCAATAGCTATTGACAGAGGCTTTTCACCCAACATTATTAATCAAGCAGTTAAAAAATTCTCATCTCAACACACTAAAAGGCACACTCTTGTTTTAGGAGATTATAAAAGTTCTTTTGTCATTCCCTTCTTTATATCAATTAGCTATAAAGTTGCATATATTTTGCAGAAATTTAACTTTCGGGTTGTTTATTCTCCCACCAATAAAATTCCGAGTTCCATACTCAAGGACCCCATTCCGGATATGAATTCCTGGGTATTTATAGGAATCCTTGCCAGTGTGGTTTAATTTACATTGGCCAAACTAAGACAGTCTTAAAATTTCGCGTCAAGGAACATGAGGCAAAAGGAAACACAGAAGTCTTCTGTTGCTCAATACTGTTGGTCCGAAAATCACACTTTCAATTTTTCGGCTGCCAAAATTATTCAGAAAACATCTTCCATTGGAGAACTGGATTTTCTAGAGGCATTTTACATTCAAAAAAATCTTTTCGTTCCAGTTAATGATCCTAATTCCAATCTAACTTTGCCTTCGGCCTTTAAAGAAATTATGTTTTAGTTCTTGTTTCATCAACAGATGGCCCCACTTGCTTATTCTTGTCCAGGCTTTCTTATCTCATCTAATCATCATTTCCTATCTTGTTCATTTGCGGGTTTGCAGCTGAGGATGTTGGTTCGGTAAAACCATCGAAACTAGTCCTGTGAAAATTTTGAAAATATGACGCTGATTTTTGTTATTTGACTTCTGAATTAGTATTTATTCGGCGTGTTATTGTGTCTTAACTTAGTTTATATTATTGTCTGAAATAAATCTTTGTCTTGTTTACCTCCGAAAGCTCCTGTGGGTCTCTGGGGCTTACTGGTTTAAATGGTTTCACTGTATAGTACCTAAGAAACTGGAGGGGTGATGAGACGCAAACTAAGCGTGTTACTTTCTTGAAATAACAAGATTTTGCTTTTAAAAAAAATCTGAAAAAGAAAAAAAATTGTTCTTTTTAACATGAGTTTAAATTTCTTTTAATGATCCACCTAAAAGATGTAATTTTTAATATATATAACACATAAGACATTTTGAACCGATAATTTTTATTAATATCTGCAGCCTTATTTTAAATAATATATTATATATCTAACACACTACATTCTACGTCTGACACAGAATTCTTTGGTTTGTTTAACTATTTATTTATGTTATAATTATATAACAAATTAAAACAAAATTAGCCTCAGGCTGACGTTGGTTTCATGAATGTCGATTTCGATGGAGACGGGCACTGATTTCTCTCTTTTTCAAAACTGAAAATATTCTTTGTGTTCTTTCAGGTATAATAGTTTTATTTCTATTTGTGTTTTATCTTTGATGTAAAAATTATAAAGGAGAATTATACGATTAGTATATGATGGGCAAAAACAGGCCTGGGAAATCTTTCCAAAGTTGGTCGTCTGTTCAAAAGGCTCCGAGATTGAATAAATTAAAATTAAAAAAAAAAAAAAAATGTGAGGTTAAAATATTTTAGGCTTCCTATGTAGTCTCCTCTCAACTTCAGAACAATGCGCAGAATGTTCATGTCATGATATGAAACTCTCATAAACGTCCTTGTTTGGGATGTTATTCAACTTGCGTATCATTGTGGCTTGAATTAAATTAGGTGGTAATAGCGTTGACCCTTCATGTGAAGTTTAGTTTGGGGAATAAAAAATGTCACTCGCAGTAAAAAAAGTTGCTCGGCGCCAAACTGGCTGAATATATAGGGCGATCAAGAGGTTTTGCATGTTATTTCGATAGGAACTGCAACACAGCTTTAGTAGGCACTTACGATGTGTATTAATGTGTTGTCAGCGACTAGTTTATGACTAGTAATTGGATTTAAGCGATCCGATCTTGACTCTACACTTTAAATTTTGATTCAAAATGCACCTGTGCAGACTGATAAATGCCACTAAATTTTATCGTGTGTGATAATACAGTGTAGAAAATTTTACTTTTAATCCCTTGTTCTATCTACATGGCTGTTTGCGGTATTTAAAATAATATAATTATTAAATAAGACTGATTGCATGCATAAAAAGACAGCCTGCAACTGTAGGAGAGGTTTTGGATTGAATATTATGCTTTACATATTAAACAAGATATAAAATCAATATTAATTCCCTTCAGTCCTAATAAAAAAATTTAATTAGACTATACATGACATCTATTCTTATTTTACATGGGCAAAGATAAAAGTGTTATTAATTTTTATGAAAAAACAAAAAAACTCTTTTTATTAAAAATATTTTATTTTTCGTTTTTTAATGTATTATATTGTATTTCTCGCCACACAAAAGTTTAAAAAAAACCTATCTTTTTTGAGACGGTGTTAAATTAAAATAATTTTAAATGTTATGATATTTTCAATTTGTATTGTAAATACCTTTTTCCAAACATATTGCAAAATGATTAACAATTCTTCTGTCAGATGGCGCCACTAAAACATTTTCATGGATTACATCCAGCAAGAATTGTAACATTTGACTGATTTTATTACCTGTTTATTCGTTTTGTTATTGATGAAATTGTGAAGTGAACGAAGAATTAAGTACATATTTGTGATATGTTATTTATTATATTGGTGTTTCACTGTGTAATACATTTTTCAGAGTATTTTATGTCCTGTATCCAGAACATAAATGAAAACTTAAAAATGAACTTAAATGCAGACATATATGTAGATGTAAATGAATTTAAATGTAGACAGAATCCACCGATTAAGTGATTTGGTTATTCTTCAAGCTTGTGATTATTCTTAAGCTTCAAAAAAGATAAATCTGTTGTTTTAATTTATTAGATAATTATAATTTAGCTTAATTATTTTTTTATTTAGCTCTTTACATTTTGCTTCATTTTAATTATCAATTATTTTATCTTATGGGATTTATTTCGTTTCTCACTTTACCTGAGGCTCTTCCACAAGATTTAGCCTATGGAATGTTCTGAGGCCTTTAATAGGACTGAGGAATTCCATTTACGAGGCCCTGAAGCCTTCCATGGGACTCAGGCTGTTCTGATTTTAGAAACTAATCCTCGAATGTCCCAGTGTGAACAGTTCATGTTTTCAAACTGATTTCTTAAGTCTGGGGAGTGGATTGGGGGATGGTTGTGGAAATCTAAACTGTTAACTAGATCTGCTTTCAGATGGCGCCACTTCTAAAGACATTTAAGGAGAAAAGCATAAAAAGAATTATGATACTAATTTTTACCTTCTGATTTCATGATATGGTACTAGGGAAATTTTTTTTTAATTGTTTCGATCATCAAACCATATGAATAGAACATTCGTCATCATCATTCATAAATCGTTGTAATTGTGGTATTCGGTGAGGGATAGTTTTGATTTTAAATTGTCTTAATTCCGAAGGTACATTCGCCAAATATAATTATTTAAAATGAAATGTTTTCAAAAACATGTGAAAAAATTCCTGATGAAAACAGTCAAGTAGGTAATAGGAATATTTTGTTGGACAATGTGCAAAATGAATATGACTCAACAAGTTACTTTCTTTGTCGTTAAAGTGTGGTATTATAAAAATACAACATTAATCGTCATTGTATCCAAAAAATGCAACAAATATTGTGAATTTTATCCGTCCACGAGAAATGAACTACAGAAAATTTTAAAAAAAATATTGAAAGAAATTTATAGTAAATTAATTATTAAAGCTTTTGAAGGGAAACTAAGAATTTATTATTAATAAATACCAAATCAAATGCTACATAATTTTTCCAACCATAACATTGAAATTATATAGCTGCCTTATCAAAGGAATCTGAAAGCACTTTCAAGATTTAAGTAATATTAAGAATCATCAGTTGCTTAGAGAAAATCCCTAGAATATAGGAACAGCAATTCTTTTTTAAATAATTGTACTGAAATATGATTATTTAACACTAATTAACGAATTTATCGACCTAAAAATGATACGAATTCTGAGTCTTACCTCTTTTTTTTAAGAAATGAGAGAAGAAAAGCAATACAGTCAAAAGTCGTTAATCCGGACTCGTCGGGACTTCGGCGATTCCGGATTATCGATTTTTCCGGATTATAGATCATCAGTTTAAATTTCGTAAGATGGCATGCAGAAATTCTAAAATAAAAAATATGAAACCGTAATTTATGAAATAGAGAACAATTATGATCTAAAGGGTATCAAAATTTGCAAAAAGAAAAAGCTTAATATTTATTTGTTTACTTTATTAAACATTTGTTTCAATGTAAGTTGTTTATAAGTTTTGCTTCGTTTCATGTGATAATACTTTCTCTTTAATTCTATTAAACAGACATAATTTCTTATTCAGTTACAAAGTTCCGCCGTTCAAGTCCTATAATTGCTGTGTCAAGAACACCGACTAATTTGTCAATCGAAATTTTTTTGTTTTCAATAACCTCTGTCACTTTTCTTCGCTATCGGAAGCGAATTATAATGAGGAGGAACTTGTTTTAAATCATATCAAAGACGGAGCATATCGAGATGAAATACTACATTTGGTAAGGAATTATAAGCCAAATAAAATAAAAAAATCTGCGCTGAAGATAAGGATAGTGCTGACAAATCAACTTCCAATTCATTAGGCGCCCGCCGCCGAGCAGCGTGAAATTGATAAACAGATTTCGGATTTCAAAATATACTTTCGCTTTAGATCCTTTACATATTAACAAATATATATCGGAAATTCTATTTGATATAATCGAAAGTTTAAGCTTACTTTTATAAAATTGCTCTTACAGTCTGCAAAAAATAATAAGCCGGATGCAATTCGAAAATTAAGGAACAACGCAATCATCAACATTAACTGAAATAGATAATTAGATAATTTTAGCTTATACGTCCATTATACATAAAATGCGCACGCGAAAACGTATTCTGCACTTGCGCACACTCATATGCGCAGTCGTAAAAGGTCTTACGCGCACGCGTGAACGACATTACCTTAACTCTTTATTTTAGTTTGGGTATTTCCCCTTTTTATTCAAAAAACAGCAATTGCTTAAAATAAATTTCTCTAGACTGCGTCGTTTCCAGATTAATCCATCTCATACTGCTTTTACAGGTTTTGCGAAGTAAGACTCAACCAAACAATAATAATTTTAGAACTTTAGTAATTAACCAATCATATGGTATCTTCTGAATTGAGATTTTGTCTCGAATGTAATACACTTTGTTTCCAGCTTCTCTCGTCATTCAGAATCTCTAATAGCGCTGCTCTCTTCCTACCGCAGCAAAATGAAAAATGTAAAGATTTTGTTCTGGAATAGGCCCAATTAGTGTGCCAAGTTATTTACAGCTGCAGATGTTAGCCAGAATAAAAAATGGATATTTAAATTTCTCTCAACTGCTTCTTATATTTGCTTCAGCTGCCAAGTTTGTTCTTGCAAGGGATCAACTCACACCAGCGCCCGAGCGGTAAAAGTCACGGAACTTCGGTTAAGGGTTCGAATCCCGGAAACGGTGACTGCGTGTGTTTTTACCCCTCCCCATGTGTAATGTGTATACGAGCCAATTTTCCTTAGAAATTCCTTCGCGAAGGCATTCTTCCTCTTAGGCAGATAACCCTAGTGTGCTTTGTCGTTGCTTGATAAATCAAACCAAAACAAATCTGTTATGGAGGAACATGTCCGCAATTATTTTTCCAATATATTACATCCATATACATTTGAAAACTAACGTTATTACTTTCTTTATGATACAATTGGCTTAATATACCAGCAGGAGCTTTGTAGGTTTCATGCAATCAAACTCATGTCATGAAATAGTAACTGAGTTTTTTTTTTTTTATGAAATGTTATAATGAAATATTAAGTGTTTTAATGACATAACTATGATTAAATATGAAAAATATATGAATTATGGAAATTTTGAAGCTATAGAAAATAATTTCCTCTGCCTTTCATTCCTCACTTATACCATTTTCGGTTGTTTTTGTTGAAAGACTCTCAAGCTTCTCATTTGACATAAGCGAATATAAATGAATGTTAATTAATTGTACTTTTGCATATAGTTGTTCGTAGTTCGCAACACCTAGAAGTAAAATCAATGATATTCTTAACACAGTCAGACATAAAAAGATCCAAGGATCATGAGTTTTCAATTTATCTTTGTTTATAAATATCTATCTATGCATATATCTCGTTACAGACTTCAGTGGCCTTTCTGCAGTTTTAAAAATCTGTTATTGTTTCAATAAGTGATAAAATTCTATCGTTTTAAAATCAGAATCAGAAATATGAGAGCATGTTATTGTCAAACAGAAGGCCATATGTAATCTTTTATTCATCTTCGGTATTATTAACATTCTTTGCACAGCGATATTAGAAAATTAATCATTAAAAAAAGCTATTTTACTGCTACTTCTTGATAATGTTTCGTAACTGATATAGTATTTTGAATTATATTTCTAATGCATTCTGCCACGATTTGCGTCGGGAAATACGTAAAGGTCCTTAACGGAGTTCCGCGTTTGCTTATTCCACGTAGGTTAGACGTGAAGAAGGGGGAGGAAATATGATGCTCACACAAAGTTTAACCTAGAAATGAGTTCTTTTCATCCTTTCGAAAGCTTTGAACAATAGAACAGCAAATATTCGACATTTTGCACTCCCCCGAAGCTGCGGGACCACAATTCTGTATTAGATAACCCACATCTCTTCAGAAATGAGTTGACATTACCATGTCAGTTAGATATTTAGTAATTTCAAAATTACAGAAAAAAAAAATGTTTATTTTATGTGTATTTAAGCTGAATGTTTCGAATCTCTTGATTAAAGCTTCTGGAAACAGCATCTTGCAGCTAGTATGTGTTAAAGACCCGCCTGTAAAATATTTGAGGCAGTTCATTTTAGTGTGTTTGATGTGTAGTCTTGGACTACGTTATCAGCATTTTGAATCTAATTAACTGTTACGTTAATTTCATTCAAAATGCTAATTATCTGTTATATTAATTTGGTGTGCCAGAGTTCTTGCGTCGCACAGTTGCAGATTCCGGGCAATAGCTGAGTAGTCCTTCTAAACCGCCCATTAAAGAGAATATGAGAAATAGTCACCATTAAGGCCTTGACACCATTGCGTCTCGAAAAAGAAAGCTTCCACCGCCCTTATTACTCAGAGATTAATACAAGTACGAAAAAGAAAAAAAAAGTATTTTTTCTTGTCGTATTAGACCAACTCAACTCATAGAACTGTTCCTGTGCCTGCCGTACCCGGACCCGCTTTCTCCTGTCACTTATGTTAATTTAAATATCCACAAATGACAGAATTTTCGTCTGAGCACAGAATGTACATTTTGTTACATTAAGCCTAAAGAAAGAGGTGGTTCTTTTAACTTTCTTTCGCATTTTGTGTTGTTTAAGATGTAAGGTACACTTGCTAATTGTCTAGTAAGGTCTGCAGGGCTTTAATGTCCACTTAGAATTGAAATCATACGAGGTCTTTCAGAATTTGCATGTTAAGGTGCATGCATTCCTGGATCCAGTATGCATCAGCAGCCACTTAGGAATGCTTGACCACTTTAGGAATAGCCATCGATTTTCTTGCACTTCTAAGACGCAACCCTTCTCGAACGCGTGCAACTAAGGTCTCAATCACATTATGTTTTGGCTATGCGGGACTTGACGTGGAAAGGGGCAATTCTCAGAACCCGCACAATTCCAGGAAACACACGTAGCTAGGTTACCATTCTCACTTACGACAAAGACTTGAGCGCCAAACAGTAATCGATTATCGCTCAAATCGGGATCACGCGATCCTTCAGAAGCAGAACTTTCGTCTGATTGGTTGTCTCTACCCGGACCCGAGACATTTTCGGTGAGGTTTGAAGAAATCCCACGTAGCCGCAACATTGCTTCCGTAGCTAAGCGGGACCTCGCTTCAGGCGGGGCTCGTTTTTCTAGGAATCCTCCCGTTTAAACCAGTGCTATCAGAATTTCGTTTCTCAGAAAAGTCCCGTCTAGCAGGCACTGTAGCCATGCTATTACTGGCTCTTAATTCTTTTAATACTAGTTCTTAATGATATTACTGGCCGTCCAGGATCAGTGTAGTGGTTAGTGCTTTGGGTGTTGCATCGTTCGTTGGGCTTGGATTTGAATCCCGGAGAATGCATGAATGTTGATAAGTGCATACTGTCTGTGCGGTAAGGAGGTGCTCAAAATGCACAGCTATGAGAAAGTCCTCTCAAATGATTGGTGGCAGGGAAATAGGGGTGATACCCCTCTTTTGGGTCTCTCTCAGGTGTTCTTCATTTAAACTAGACTTGCTTCAACCTGCGCCTGTTCAAACTGCTGTCGAGTTCGTCTGAAAGGCATAGTAGACATTAAACCGATGGTTTCAACAGAAAGATAATGGTCAAAATAAAAATTGTATCTTTTGTACTATGGTAGGTTCGGCAATAAGACTCGCCCTCTCTGATAATCATTTGCTCGAACGAGTGTGAAACGTGAATCATTTATATATCACTCTCTCCTTTCTTCATCCTCATTTTAATTAACAAAATGTAAAAAAAAGTAAAAGAAAAATCAAAAAAGAATTTTAGATTTTTTTACTTGAATAGATTTTTTTACTTGAAGTCACGAGGGCTATCTGCCTAGGAGAAAGGATGCCTTCGCGGAGGACTTTTTAAGGGACTCATATTCTCGTTACACTTGGGGAAAAACACAAGAAAAAAACATGTAGCCAGCCCATTCGTCTGGAATTGAAGCAGGTCAAAATAGCAGTATTCAGCGGTCTTAATCACTTGGCTGAGAGGAAAGTAAGATTAAAAAATAATTGTAGTTCAGTCTTGGCAAGCAGCAGTCTTAAGCTAAGCAATAACGATATATTTATTAATTTAAGAATTTGTCCCTCAGAAATTAAAGACACACGGCATAAAATCTCGAAAGGGTAAAGCCAAACTGTATGAAAAACTTGCTATGACAGTATGACTTGAAAATAAATACCACCTGAAGACTTTTGGGTTTATTTAACAAAGAAAAGACGTAATTACTGAGAACTCAGTTGTACATTCCTTTCCCTGGATAGTTTGAGCAAGAGGTGTTCCGCAAATAGTTCTTTTTTCTTTTAAGTGGTAATGCTTTCTGTGGCTGAGATGCGAAATCTGCGAAGACAAATGCTTTGCAAAGGATTCACTCTAGGTGCTTACACTAAAACGTTGCTATTGGCAGTTTTCACTTACTTACTCTTTTCGGTTGTGTTATGTCAGTCTTGATCTTTTAAATTCTCCCTTTTGGATCTATCGTTACTTTTAGCATATGCTGAAGTTACCTGAAGAATATGAGAAATAATCATCATTAAGGCGTGACACCATTATGTCTCGAAAAAGGAAGCTTAGGCCGCACGTTTTACTCACAGATTAATAAAAGTAAGAAAAGTAAAGAAAAAATATCTTTTTTCATGACGAATTAAACCTGCTTAAGTCATCGAACTGTTCCTGTGCCCGTCCGTGTTGGATCCTCCAAGTTCGTGTATTTGGAAATCGTAGATTCCTTGTAGAGTAGCAGCGATCCAGTATATTTTCAATTTTCTGTGAAAAGGAATTTTAAATTCGTGAAAACTTTTCATTGAGAAGTGTACACGTCTATCCGCGTACCATTGCTTTCAAAATGGAAAATTTCTTTCAATCTGTGAAACTTGTTGAGTAAGTGATTTATTGACTTTAATTATACTTAATTATATGTGCTACATAGGTGAGCAACTTTTTTTTTATCGTAATGCCGTATTATGCAGTTATATTTAACAGTATGCTATATTTAATTGCTTACATTATACAAACTGTTAAATATTCTAAGTTCATCAATCATTCGCTACAATGAACTCATCGCCAAGTATGAAATAATAATATCTTATAATGTATAACAATGGGAAAAAACCTAAATATTTTCGCACGATTATTAATTTAACTGGTTATAAATGATTATGATTCCTTAGATTATTTTTAGTTAATTGATAAATGTAAAAGCATATCAGCTTACTTGCTTGTTACAAAAATATAAGTACACTAATATCTACGTATGATTTTTAATTCAGCTGCTTTTAATTATTATAAATTCTTAGGTTGTTTTTAGTAAAATATTAAATATAAAAGTACATGTGGTTGTTTGTAAAGAAGTTATAACTGCACTTATAATTTCGAAGATTTTAATAATTATGAATCCTTAGATTATTTTTAGTAAGATATTAAATTATATCAGGTTGTTTGTAAAAGTTATAAATGCACTTATCATTTTGAAAACTTAATTTTGGCCTATTTTAATCATCATGATTCTACCGGGCTTTCCTTGATCTAGTAAAAGTTAACTAGTCTAGAAATCCCTAACACACAAGAGGACTCACTAGCGGCCGAACGGTGAAGTCGCAGAACACCGGTAGTTCGGTTCGGGTATCGAATTTTGGCGAGCGGGTTGGTTGCATAAGAGTTTTCGTGGTTTTCCCCATGTATAACATGTATACGAGCCAGTTTTCCTTACAAAGTCCTCCTCGAACGCATCCCTCTTAGGCAGCTAACCCTCGAGTGCTTTGGCGCCCAACCTAACACATATGAAGCGAATTATCGCTATGTCTGAAAGTTACTTTGAAGTCTGAGTAGTTTGAATAAACCATTTTATTTAAAAAGAACTTAGAACGTATATGCACTTTCTTGTGCTAGCAAAATGAACCGCAGCTCGAGCGCTAAAATCTTGTCATGCAGCATCCTACCCTAAACATTCACTTTAGGGCAATCCCGCTTCAGATTCTTTGAGACATGAGAATTTTCGGGTTCCCAAATCCTCACATAATAAGTGCATATTAAACCCAAACAAATTGTTGAAAAACTTTTGATACATTTGTAAGAACACCATAAAAATTTGCTGCACTACCTTTTACACGTTGCCCACAGTAACAGAATAAAGACGTTAGCGGACATTGTGGACACACTATACCTTTAATTTAGGATTATTTAGTTTATTTTAAACTAAAATGTATGTTTTATAATTTGCAGCTTTTCTTTCAGTTTTGGCTCAGTCACGCAGCTGGTTTCTTTCAGTTAGTTATGTAGATTCTTGAGACCAGAATAGGATTATGGGTAGGTTAGCTCGAACCAGAGAGTTGCCTAGTGTCTGTTGTCTGAAGATGGCTACTAGCTGAAAAACGTCAGTCCGAGTCTAGGCCTAGATGTGGCGGAGCAAGCTGGAGGATAGAGCCTCTATAAAATAGTTTCTAATGATTATTGATGTTTAAATCCTGGCTGGTGTTGCTGATTCGAAAGAAAGCTTAACATATTAAGCTTAAAGACGACAATAGGATTATGGGTAGGTTAGCTGAAACCGGAGAATTGCCTAGTGTTTGATGTCTGAGCCATCTGAAGTAGGCTACTGTCTTAAAGAACGTCAGTCCGAGTCTGGGCCTAGATGTGGAGGAGCAAGCTGGAGGATAGAGCCTCTATAAAATAGTTTCTAATGATTATTGATGTTTAAATCCTGGCTGGTGTTGCTGATTCGAAAGAAAGCTTAACATGGTAAGCTTAAGGACTAGAATAGGATTATGGGTAGGTTAGCTGGAACCGGAGAGTTGCCTAGTATCTGATGTCTGAGCCATCTGAAGTTGGCTACTGTCTTGAGGAACGTCAGTCCGAGTCTGGGCCTAGATGTGACGGAGCAAGCTGGAGGATAGAGCCTCTAGAAAATAGTTTCTGCTAATTATTGATGCTTAAATCCTGGCTGGTGTTGCTCATTCGAAAGAAAGCTTAACATATTAAGCTTAAAGACGACAATAGGATTATGGGTAGGTTAGCTGAAACCGGAGAATTGCCTAGTGTTTGATGTCTGAGCCATCTGAAGTTGGCTACTGTCTTAAAGAACGTCAGTCCGAGTCTGGGCCTAGATGTGGAGGAGCAAGCTGGAGGATGAAGCCTCGAGAAAATAGTTTCTGCTGATTATTGATGTTTAAATCCTGGCTAGAGCAGCTGATTCCGGAGAAATTCTCTTCAAAATGGTAAGCTATGGTTGAAAGAAAGCTTAATATGTTAAAATTAGAATTGTGGTTCCTCTTAGAGTAAAACTGAAGTGTGAATTTTAGTGTAGCCAAGTAGACCAAATAGTGTGTATTTTTAAGTTAATTACCCAGTAGAGATGCATTAAAGTTTAAGTTAAATGTTATTGAGTTCTTGTCTGTATGAACCTAAAAATACCACTTCCATCACGACATCTCGTAATTGGAAATCGATGGCACCTAGCAATTAAAACCCATAGATATAGTTGTAGAAGTTACAATAACACAAACACTCTTTAATCTAACAGAAGGTGCCACAAATTAAAATTCGCAAATCCTAACCCTTTTGCTACTCTCGTTCTACAAGAGAAAAGATGTGGCATTTTTTGATCAGCCTCTTGTATCTGACTTTTGATATATTCGTATTAATTTTCCCAAACTTTAATTTCAAATGTTCCTTACAGAACAAAGTACTCATACGAATTATGGTACTCATACGAAGAATGGTTAAATCAGATTCTAATTATAATAGCAAATATATCATATTAGACAATTATACATAATGCTAGAAAGTCCATAATAACAAATTATCATGTTAGACGCTGATACATAATGCTAGAAAGCTTTATTTAAAAAAGTATCAGGAAGTCCTGTTAATTTAGTGTCTTGACAGAAATATTCTGTGATTAAGGAAATATAAGCTGAGTTTCGAGGAAGCGTTTTTGACGTTAAGTGAGAAGGAAAAAAATTCGGCATCAATATCATCTCAAAGTCACTAAAATAAGAATGATTTACACAAGATTTAATGACCTGGAAAGAGAAATGGAAGAGAGTTGTTTGGAAAAGTTCATTTTAAGTGGATCAGTTACGGATATGATTTCTATTAAGTACTTATTTTTTCCCAAAGGCAAGACGAAAGTGAATGTTGCAAGCTTCGAAAAGGTAAATTTGATACTGTTTTCTGTCTAAAATACAATATTTTATACAATTTTTTACTATTTAATCTTATTATTGTTGCTAATTACAGAAAAATTAAAATATGTACTTAATTTTTAATTTAAAAAACATGTAATAATTGCAGCAAGTTGAATTTTTGAGTAATTAGTTAAGAACAATTTTAATATACTTTACTGATGTCTTTGCAGTATATATTTGAACTGTAGGAAGTCTATAGAATCAGTTCAATAAATATACATATGCAAGCGGGAAACGATAATTATCGATTTCGAAAACAGCAATTATTGCTACGTGAAAAGTGTTTAGTAAACCATGCATTAAAGAAAACTTTATAAATTCATTTTATCATATAAACTTTATAAATAAATTTGATCATTTTATACAATTAAAGAGTGATAAATTACCGTTTCATAACTGAAGCAGTAATTCTTTTGGTGCAGGAAAAAGAAAGCGACTAGCAAAATAAGAGTTAAAAGGATAGGAAGCATCTCTGCCCACCGGGGCGTTCTATACTGGATTCAATGACTCGAAGGTAAATTAGAGGGAACGTATAGATAATAAAACCATGTGATTTTAATAATGATTTACTTTAGTTAAGAAGAGGAGCCGTAAAACAAAGACGCTTTGACCTAGGTTTTAGCAGAAATTTATTTTATAATAATATTATTATAGTTTATAATATTATTATTGTAGAAAAGGCACGTTTTATTAGTACATAGGATGCTTAAAAGTTCTGAGAATTGAGATCTAGTCAAATTTCTAGAATTTATAAGCAACGCTACTGGCCAGAAACAAGTCTTGAAATAATTTTTCAGCTATCCCATGGCAGTAGTGTTGACTCCGATTCAGTTGTTTGTCTGATACAGGTGCATTTTTGTAGTATTTGTTTCGGAACTATGTTATAAGGTATTTTCTCCCTCTTTCCAGCATGTCTTTATGGTGTAATGGTAGCACACTCGGCGTGTATTCGAGAGGTCCAGGGTTCGAGTTCCGGCGAGGATGCTGCATATTTTTTACCTCCCCTGCTTCAAAAAACCTAATGACTCTGCAAATGGTGGCCGAACTAAATTATGGTGGACAATAATTTGTCAGCACCACGATTTGACGACTGGGTCCAGTAATCCCCTCGCTCTTTAATAGAGGGGATATATAAGGTATTTTCTCTTTTCTTCCAGCATGGCTTCTTGGTGTGACGGTAGCACACGCAACGTATATTCGTGAGGTCCAAAGTTCGAATCCCGGAGAGGATACAAGCACAATTTTCACCTCTCCTGCTTCAAAAAATCCTAAAACCTCAACAATGTAAGATGCAAAGTCAATCATTTTCTTTTTGTGGGAACAGTATGTGAAAATTTCAGAAATTATTCAGCATCTGCGAGGAGTATATTCTTCCATACTTCAGTTACCGTATGTGTTCCTACATTTGAAGAAATCTTCACGGGGTGTTGGATTGGAAAGTTTAACCTTGCAATAAATAGGTGGTTTGAGGAGACTCCGAAAACGATCTTTGAGGATAGTTTGAAAAATTTAGTTTCTCGGCGGTATATATGTATTGAATTAAATGGTGACTGGAAAACTTCATTTTAATATTAATAAAAATTAACGAAATAAAAAAAATTATACCTAAATCTTTTGAACTTTGAAAATATCTTTCATATGTTAAAAATATACAAGAATAAGCTGTTTACACCATAATCGATTCAGGCATAAAATCTAAATTTTGTTTCCATTATTTTTATTTACTTAATTTTAGGTCTTCCGTATTCATTTCGAGTTAGGATAGAAAAGGTAGGTACCCATTTTTAATGTGCATGGCAAATCGCGAAATGCTCAATTTTCTCTCGTGCCAACCCAAATTAGAGAGAGCATAATACAGTTCGGCATATTTACGATAATGAGACAAACATTTCCATTTCAGGTAATGACAAGTTCCACCACAGCAGTAGTATCAGGCAATATTGTAATCTGACTTTTGCCTCTTCATATGACATTGATGCGGTGTAAAATTTAGTGATGAAAGTTTTACTTATAACCCTTCTAACTTGCTTACATTAAACATTTTTTACAACTGTTTAACCTTTTGAAGACGGGATGGCCATTATAGTGGCCATAGAGTCCTCTCTTTGAAAAGACGGGGTTGTCCACTTTAGTGGCCATGTCTTTTTCCCCCATTTTTCAGGCTGAAAAGTGGGGTGAAATGTCAAATTTGACGTCCCTAGGGTTTTAATCACTTATCTCTTTCAAAGGTCTTCCTTTCGCGACATAGATGCACCCCTCTGAGAATCCATTAAAATACAAACAAGAATCTTTGTTGCAAATAGGAGGTGATTTCTTAAAGGGGGGAAAGCATTCGTTTCGAGATTCCTCGTCCTTTGGTAGCTTTTACTGCTACCAAAGCCCCGGCCTCAAAAGGTTAAATGTAATTTTAGATCCTAGCACAACCTTTCAATTTAAAAAAGAAACTTTTGATATCGGCCAGCGTATAAACAATCTCCCCCCCCTCCGTTTTATGTCAATCAGACATATGATTTTTCCGATTTTTTATTCAACAAATTGCTGTCCTTAATTGCATAATCATTTGACGTGATCAGAATGAAGTAAAACTAAATTAGATAATCATTTTTCGTTAATTTTTAATCCATTATGAGCAATAATATGAAAGTGACAAAAAAATTTACTTATGTGATCCAATAAACTAAGTTGATCTTATTTTTTTTTTCTTCTTTTACGGAAAAATTTCTTTCAAGATTAAAAAAGTGAAGGAATTCAGATTGTTTTATTTAGTCCCGATCCGATGATTACTCCTGTGGTATTAATAATGGACGACGGACACGTCACTACGGAAATAAGTTTATAAGGTATTGTCTCCCTCCTTCAAGCATGCCTTCGTGGTGCGACGGTAGCACATTCGGCGCGTATTCGAGAGCTCCAGATTCGAGTCTCGGGGAGAGCATTGTAAGTTTTAAATGTCTTCTGCTTCAAAAACGCCTAACGACTCTACAGTAGCGCCCGAATTAAAAAACAGTGGACGATAATTCGTCACTACCAGGATCTGGCGTTTGGATTCCCTAATCCCCAATCGCCCTTTATTAAGAGGACGTACATAAGGTATTTTCTCCCTTCTTCTAGCAAGGCTTTCTGATGTTACAGTAGCACAGTGTGTATTGGAGAGGTCCAGGTCCTAGTCCCGGGAGCGTAATGGCAAACCACACATTGAGTTGACTAATGTTAAACGAATTTCGCTTACTGCGCATGCCCAAAAGAGAATTTGGCGCAGTTACGACTTTGGCGCAATTTTAAAAGAAGATAAATACGGTATATGGTTGATATTGTGTTATCTTGGGCGTAAACAGTTCGAAGTTCTAAAACGTGTCAGGTTGTAAGTTGCTTCATTACTTGGAGTGTAAATGTCGATTGTAAACGACCCAAATTTTCTTGTAAAAGGGACTACAAAACAGGAAACATTAAAAGATGTATTAGCTAATTATACTTCTGAGGAATAAAAACAATTGAGTATTTACCATACGTTCCATTCATATATACTTTAACAAATTAAGCATTAAATCTAGTTTAAATTACTGAATTAAAGGTCAAATAAATTACTTTAAGTAAATGAAATAGACCGTTGCAATTGTAATCAGTCGACAAGACCTACATGACTTGTGTAGGGTTGCTTATGCTTAGTCGCCAGTATATTGTCCCACGCCAGCGGTACACCATTGAGCATGCGCAGTAAGCGAAATTCGTTAACATTGATCAACTCAATGTGCAGTTTGCCATTAAGCGTCCCGGGAAGAACATTGCTCAATTTCACTTTCCCAGCTTCAAAATAACCTAATGTCTCTAAAAGTTGTATATTTTACAACCTTTGAAGTGATTATTGATCATTAATCCCGTCAATGGTCGAGCGGATAAAACCGCTGAACATAAGTAGTTCCATCTCGGTTCAGATCAATTTGTTCAAATGGTAATGGTGATCTATGTGTGCGATATATTTTAGTACAATATCCTTGTTTTAACGTACTTTGTAGGAAGTGTATTAATAACTCATAGGAAAATCTTGACTGTTTAATTGGGCAAGACATTAATTTTAATGTATCTCAGTATTTAAAAGAAGCTGGTTCTTATTGCTTAATTTGAAATGTTTTAAAAGTAGCATCATCATATCATGCACCACTATTCATCACTACATCATTATCATTTTAGATGGTTTTATCATTTTGTTCTAACAATTTTTTATCATAACTAATTAATTATCATCAGAGTATTGTTTTAGCTGGTTTAGAATTTTAGTTTAGTGCTAAACAAAACAATGCAGCTTAACTATATGTTAATCCCTCCATAACGCTGCAGGTTATCAAATAGCATGTCTTCGGTTTTAATTAACCATTTAAAATTAGGCAAGAAAGGCAGTCTTACTTTGGCCGTAGAATTTGAATAACTATATCGATTTTGAGGTGATCAGACACAAGACCCTTTTCACCAGAAGCAAAAACGTCTGTGCAGAATTTTTTCACCCTGCTCCTGGGGGGGGCGGACTAAAAACATCTATACCAAACTAAGGTTGAATTTTTACTTAATTTTAAATTTTACCTCTATAGATTTAGAGGGTCATCAGACAAAGGCCCCTTTTCTTCAGAATGAAAAGCCAGAATCCCCCCCCTCTCATAGGAAATAAAAAACATCTATGCCAATTTAAGGTTGAATCTTTGCATAATTTAAAATTTTACCTCTATTCATTTTCAGGGGGATCAGATATAGGTTCTTTTTTTTTTTTTTTTCAGGAGCAAAAACCTTTTTGCAGAATATTTTCCTCTTGCTTCTGGGGTGGGGGGTGGAATAGATCTGTGCCAATTAAGATTGAATTTTTGTCTAATTTATAATTTTATATCAATCGATTTTGAAGGTGATCAGATACAGGTCCTTTTTGTTCAGAAGCAAAAACATTTCTGCAGAATTTTCACCCCAGGTCCTGGAAAACAACAACAACAAAAATAAATAAATAAATAAAATTTAATAAAAAACAAAAAAATCCTTAAATATTTCAGATTTTAAATTACGTCCAAAGGGGTGTTTTTCAACATTTTGTGTGTTACCTTTATTGATTAAATATCATGTTCTTCGCACTTAAATCATAAAATTCGGTTCAAGAGCAATATCGCAAAATAATTTTTAAAGTAAGCATATCTTTAGAATTTCCGATACACAGTCTGGCGGCGCTGGAGATAAAAATGTTTTCCCCCCCTGTACAGTGTTGCCATTGCTTGCTTTGAAATTCCTGAGTTTGTTAATCAAAAATTCGTTAAAGTTTTACAAAATATGAAATCGTTCATAAAACAAATTCCAAAATTTGGCCTTCCAGATGCCCATATTCGCAAGAGGATTACGTTATTCAAAATTCGATGACTCTAGTTACCGTTATTTTATCACAATGGGAGAAATATACATTCATTTATGCAGGTTCTTCATTATTTAATTTCTTTAAACATAATACAGGGCGATGATATTGAGTGGCAACAATTTGAAAAGTGAAATAACGCTTATAGTGAATCAAGACAAAATGTCAAAACGAAATTAATAGTCCTTCTGGGCAAATTGCCCCTATGGACTAAAAAAAAAAAAAAAAAAAACATTTGCACGTTCTCTTCCAGTAAATGCGCTCCAAATAATAAAATTAAGATAAAAAAAACAAAATCTGAAATGTTTCAGATTTTAAATTACGTCCAAAGGGGTGTTTTTTAACATTTTGTGTGTTACCTTTCTTTATTAAAAATCATGTTCTTCGCACTTAAACCATAAGATCCAGTGCAACAGCAATATCGCAAAATAGTTTTAAAACGAGCATATCTTTAGAATTTCCGATACAGAGACTCACGCGCTGGAGATATAAATGTTTTTTCTGCACAACGTTGCCATTGCTCGCTTTTAAATAATTGAGTTTGTTACTCAAAAATTCGTTAAAGTTTTACAAAATATGAAATCGATAATAAAACAAATTCCAAATTTCAAATTTGGGATTCCCGATGCCCATATTCGTAGGAGGATTACGTCATTCAAAATTCGATTGTTCTATGTACCGTTGTTTTATCACAATACGAGAAATATACATACATTTATGCAGATTTTTCATTATTTAATTTCTTCAAATATAATGCAGGACTCTAACATTTTGTGGCAACAGTTTGAAAAGTGAACCGACATTTATGAGTCCGACGCGAAATGCCGAAACGAAAGCAATAGTCCTTCGGGACTCAAGTCCCTTTGGACTAAAAAAAAATTTCAGAAATGTTATGAACAATTCATAAATGAATTTTTGCATTAGAGACGTTATAAACAGTTCATTAACACATTTGTTTCATTTTCCTAATTAAAATTATTTAAAAATACTTATTAATATAATTCTTATCGTATTTATATTTAATTAGTTAAATTCCATTGCCATTTTAAAGGATATTTTTTCTTATCCTTTGATGCTATCATTCGGCCCTTTCAGGGGCGCAATGTTATGATTTTTTAAAAGTTATGAAAAAGTAAGCATAATGACATGCAATGATCCTATAGACAACATAAATGAGTTAAAAAAATTTTTTTTCGTCCCCCTTTATGGAAATGAGACCGGTTTCGCCTTGAAACCAGCGCCCGTCTAGAGCATTTAAGACTAGACATTTGCTTATTTATCTTTACTTTGCTGAAAAGTATCGGAACGTAACCCAAATTGCAGATTATACTAGTAAATTACTGAACAACTTATGAAGTAAGTAATATTTGCATAAACACGCATTTTTAATTATAAATAAAAAATTTAAAACAGGAAACAAAAAAGTATGAGACAAAAAGTAACTAATAATGCACTAAATTACTTGCATAAAACTATGAAATATTTTAAAAAATTATGTCTAAAACTAAGAAAATTATATGTAAAAATAAAATAAATTAAGATG
Organism: Stegodyphus dumicola; assembly: GCF_044657685.1. NCBI lineage: Eukaryota > Metazoa > Arthropoda > Arachnida > Araneae > Eresidae > Stegodyphus > Stegodyphus dumicola. The sequence goes on along the minus strand of NC_140770.1, from coordinate 56,680,228 downwards.
CATACAATTATTTTACTATGAACTAGTAGCATGAGAAAAGCGACCGCTAAGAGAAGCATAATAAAAACGCAACTGTGAGTGTTTTTCAGTGTGCTCTGTGTTCTGTAAAAAATAAGAAATGTTTTCCCTCTCTCAAAAGCTCCATAAATCCTCATCTTTGAAGCCACTCAAATTAAGATATGGTGCAACTGCTTACAGCAGTGATCCGAAAGCAATAAACACAACTGCAAAAAATCTCGCGACTGCGTCATCTGACACTTTTTTCGATGTTCCAGAGGGGCTGTGGTTTCATACTGAAACCGCAATGAAAACATTCAAAATTAAAAGGGTTCCATTACTTTTTTTTTTTTTTTTTTGTGAACTAAGGACATTTCATTACTTATTGATGCCTGCTTATAAAATATATTGTGGAAAAATTAAAAATTTTTGGTTTTTTTGTTTTTAAAATGGGTTAAAAAAGAGTAGTGTGCAAAAGAAGATATTTTTGGAATATCTTTATGTATCAATTAATGGATGCCCAGAAACGTTTGCTGCTGCCATCTGTTATCAGCTTTAAGAAGTAATTTAATTTTAACAGCGGTTTCGAGAAAAAAAAAAAACCAAATTTTCTAAATTAAAAAAATGTTGAAAATGCGGTTTCAAGGCGAAACCACCGCCCCTGAAAGGGATGCTATTAAAGCCGTGGAAAAATATGCTACAGCTAGAAAGAAACCACTAAAATTATTATAAAGTCAAATACGAAATTTACAAATATCTGTCTATATAATGTGATACTTTGAAAACCAGCCAGTTTTCATTAAAAATTCTCCATTTTTTTCCATGAAAAAAATTTTCACCTTTAATTTATTTAGTTTTATTGTATTTGAAACGTTGACAAATATTGCATTCTCTTCAAGGTTTATGTACTTAGCAAGTCTTTAAGGATGACTGAAGAGTTGACTCAATGACATTTAGAAGGAACTATTGAGGACTTTCACGGTCTGTTTAGTTTTGTAACTCTTTTGAAGGTTATATTTTGAAGTTTATTGGCATTTAGTTGGATTTAAAAAGTATTTAAACCTTTCACTGTTTACAATCCTCTTAAAAAGAATTAGTTTCTTTGTTCCTTTTCTTCAAACATAACGTTTAGAATCTTAACACAGATCTGCAATATTTTTATTGTTCGCAAACTTCACCAGATAACCTAGGTTTACAAAGCAAAAAATGTCATGTGTTTCTTTAAAAGACATTTGTTGACTGATGAGAAAGAAATTTATTTCCTTTAGATAGCTTCAGTATAAGATTTCGATTAAACGAGCGAAATTTATTGCACATTAATTGCCCATCAGCGGTCAAGTGGTTAAGTAACTGAACAATGGTAGACTAGAAGAGAACCACGAAAATCGTAAAAACAACCATGTATTTAGCGTAAGTATATTGAAACACTCAATCGATTTCGAGGGCAGCTAAAGGTCCCTCCTCATCAGGAGAAAGAAGTACCTAGAAAGAAGAAAAATAAAGGGGAAGGAGTCTCAGAAGCACGTGGTCCTTATCAGCACTGCACGTATTTTTAACTTCGCTAATTTTTCTTGTCCTTTGTGTTACATGTTTGATCAGATAGCTTGGCTCAGTAAAAGTAGGCGGCCAGTGTAACTCTGATTAAAAATCCGGTTATAACCACGTGCAGTGCTGATAAGGACCACGTGTTTCTGAGACTTCTTCCCCTTTATTTTTCTTCTTTCTAGGTATTTCTTTCTCCTGATGAGGAGGGACCTTTAGCTGCCCTCGAAATCGATTGAGTGTTTCAATATACTTACGCTAAATACAAGGTTGTTTTTACGATTTTGATTGAACCCTGGTAGTTCAGTCCGGGGTTCGAAATTCTTGGAAAAGGGCAGGCTGCAGGAGTTTTCATAGTTTTTCTCATGTGTAAGCCCATGTACGAGCCAGTTTCCCTTTGCAAGATGTCCACGATGGCATCCCCCCTCTTACGCAAATAGCGCCGACCAACGGCCAAGCGGTAAAGTCACTGAACACTGGTAGTTCGGTCCGATGTTCGAATCACGCAAACGGGTTGCCTGCATTGGAGTTTTGTGGTTTCCCCCATGTGCAAAGTGTATATGAAACAGTTCCTCTTAGAAAGTTCTCCACGAAGGCATCCCTCTCCTTAGGGAGTTAGCTCTCTCGTGATTTTCCGTAACCAAGTAACCGAATAAACCAAACTTATGCAGATAGTTCTCAAGTGCTTCGCCATAATGAAATAAACCTGACCTATAAATGTATCTTATTAGTACAAATTTCACCAAATTCATGAGAAATTTATTTTAATCAGACTTGCGAAATTTAGTTGATGAATTTGATAATTTATTGGAGGAATTAAAGCAACTAGAATCAATATTATATTCAGAAATTTTCAGGATTAGTTTCGAAGTCTTAAGTATAGACCCTTCTTTTCTTCTGTTTATAAAATTCGCAGTCATACTTAAGGACCACCATTCCGGCTATGAACTCCTAGGGTATGTACATGACTCCTTGCCAGCGTGGTTTAATTTACATTGGTCGAATTGAAAGAGCCGTAAAATTTCGAACTAAGGAACCTGAGGCATATATTAAGATAAAAGAAACACATAAATCCCCCGTTGCTGAATGGTGTGAGTCAGAAAATCATATTTTGAACTTTCTGCAACCAAAAATATTCAAAAAACATTTTCTGTTAGCAAATTAGATCTTCTAGAAACATTTCAAATTCATAAAAGTCTTTCAGTTCTAGTTAACGATCTGAGCTCCAATAAGTCTTTACCACTAGCTTTTAAAGAAATTATTTAGTACTTTTTTTTTTTATTTTTTATCAATAGTCGGCGTCAGTAACTTGATTTTCTTCTCATTCTTACCGCCTTCTCTGGTTTCTCTTTCGTCATTTGCACTTCTGCAACTGAAGAAGAAGTTTAAACTTTCGACACTAGTCCTGAAAATTTCTGAATAGTACGCTTATGTTTTTACTTTAACTCCTCCAATAATCCTCATTAGGCCTGTTATTTTCACTCGAGATTAATGGTTCTTGATATTACTTTCTAGAATTCCTTTTAAGGTAGTTTTTGCACATGAGATTCTCTCATATGTGATACAATAAAAACCAATCAGCAGATTACCAATATGTTTACCAAGTAGATTTACAGAATCGTGTTAGATGCGCCATCTGTTGTGGCAGATGCCTGTTTTGAAACATCGCTTTTATAATCAGGTAACTCACTCATTTATTTTATGCTCTGGTATTTTAGTCGCACTGGTGTATTCAGGCAGTATTACAAGCTGAATAAATCAGTACATCAAAGCTGAATAAATCATGATTTCATTCGTTACGCATATTTATGCAAGGCTGAATTTTAAACAGAAGTATCGTAGTACGAAATATTTGAAAGAAAATGGAGTTAGATACAACTTTTTTGAAGCAAGAATTGAAAAGATGTACTCTGAGCAACAGTCCTCTCTCTTCCTCTATTATTATTTTTTATTTATTCTGTGATATTATTGTTCAGCATGTGTATTTTTTAACACTTTTTATGTTAAACATATTAAGACACAATACCACGCCGAATAAATACTAATTCAGAAGTCAAACAACAAAAATCAGCGTTATATTTTCAAATTTTCACAGGACTAGTTTCGATGGTTTTACCGAACCAGCATCCTCAGCTGCAAAAGTGCAAATGAACGAGATAGGATATAATGATCAGATAAGATAAGAAAGCCTGTACAGAAAATAAGCTAGTGGCGCCATCTGTTGATCATATCAGAACTAAAACATAATTTCTTTAAAAGCCGAAGGCAAAGATGGATTGGAATTAGGATCGTTAACTGGAACAGAAAGATTTTTTTTTAATGTGAAATGCCTCTAGAAAATCCAGTTCTCCAATGGAAGATGTTTTTTGAATAATTTTGGCAGCAGAAAAATTGAAACTGTGATTTTCGGACCAATAATTTTGGGCAACAGAAGACTTCTGTGTTTCCTTTTTTCTAACATATGCCTCATGTTATTTGATGCGAAATTTTAAGGTTCTCTTAGTTTAGCCAATGTAAATTAAACCCCACTGGCAAGGAATACTATAAATACTCCAGGAATTCATATCCGGAATCGGGTCCTTGATTATGGAACTCGGAATTTTATTGATGGGAGAATAAACGACCCGAAAGTTAAATTTATGCAAAATATGTGCAACTTTATAGCTAATTGATGGAAAGAAGGGAATGACAACATAATTTTTATAATCTCCTAAAACAAGAGTATGCCTTTTAGTGTGTTGAGATGAGAATTTTTTAACTGCTTGATTAATAATGTTGGGTAGAAAAGCCCTAGTCAACAGCTATTGCCTTTAAATAATTTAGTTCTTTATCAAGGGATAGTTTGGAGGAGAAAACTTGAAGAGCACGAAAAACATAGGAATAAAATGAAGCTAACTTTTGTAACTTTTGTTTAGTCGGATGACATGATTTAAAGTGCGATGGAAGGCAAACCGATGAAGGTTTATGGTAAACCGTAGTACTGAAGTTGGGTGTGTTATGTGTGACCAGAATGTCGAGAAACGGAAGAGAATTGAAAGTCTCAAGTTCAAAAATGAACAGAATAGCAGGATCAATAGAATTCATTGTTCAAATAACTTTATTTAAATCATCTTTATTATCTTCAAACGGGGTAAATGTATCGTCTATGTAGCGGAACCATACCGGGAAGTTTAAAGTTTCAAACAATTTTGATTCATAATAATGCATATAGATATTAGCCAGGATGGGACTGAGGGGGCTTCCCATGGCTAATCCCTCAGTCTGCTTGTAATATTTATTTTGGAAAATAAAATGTGTTTGTTTTAAACAGAGTGAGAGAAATTAGCTCATCAATTTCGATGCAAGAGAAATGAAATTCGCGAAGTCTGGTTTCTAAACATCTTAAGGGGACTCGTACACCTTAAAACTCGTAAGATCTTTGAATATGTAACTGTTGCAAGAATTGGGATAACTTATTTATTTTAAAAGCAATTACTTTCAAATTTTTACAGCTGATTACATAATATAGCTGCTTTCTGAAATAGTAACCCGAAAGTTGTTTGTGTTCCCACAAATAGTTTTATAATTTAATACGCTTTGTGACAAAATTTTTCGTCAAGTTTCCACCTTACGCGCACAGTTTAAAACATTCTGTCGCATAATTTAATTCATTATTTAATATATAGCTTTTATAACATTTGGAAACTACTGTGAACCTAAAATTCTAAGAATTTCATGTTAATTTTTTTATTTTATTTGGAGTTGAGTTTATAAAATGCATTTTATTAAAAAAATCTGTAATGTTTTCGTTGATAATGTTTTTTAATACTACAATATTCATCAAATTTTTGGTTCAGTTAGAAAATAGTGCCCATATAAAGAATTCCATTAAATTTTAAGTATATACCATTAGCCATTTTTAAAATATCATGCGCGAAAGGTGGAAACATAACAAAAACTTTTGTCACCAAGCGGATTAAATTACAAAAATATTTGTGGCAACACAAACTTTCTGGTTATTAGTTTCTAAAGCAGCTATATTACGTAGTTAGCTGTAAAAAAGTTAGAAGTAATTGCTTTTAAAATAAATAAACTATCCCAATTTTTGCAACAGTCACATATTCGAAGATAATAAGGGGTTTAAGGTGTATGAGCTCCCTTAATGCATTCTTCACCGGAACATTCGTGAATAATGATTTTACATCAAAAGAAACCATGAGTAAATTTCTAAAAGAAATGTTTTTAACCTTTTTTACAAACTCTATTGAAATTTTTATGGTGTAAATGTTATTCGCTAATAGAGTTGAAAATCTAGAAACTAAATATTTAGCTAATGGATACGAGGCAGTACCTAAATTTGATACAATAGGGCGGAAAGGAATATCACCTTTATGAATTTTGGGAAGAGCATATAATCTGGCACAATTCGCAACAGATGGGATAAGAGAATGTTTTAAGTTACTTGAAATGATTTGTGAAGATTTGATCTCAGTTTTTATTTTTGACAGGTTCCGAAGGTGAAGGATCTTTATTGCTCGGATTATATGGTCCTTCGTTTAAGAGTTTAGTGACACCATCGATGTAAGTGTTCTTATCCATGACGATTATCTGGCTACCTTTGTCGGCCTTTGAAATGATAATATCCGGGTTAGAATGAATTTCGCGCATTGTAGCTCTTTCTTTCGCAGTTAGATTTGGTTTCAAAGATTTATTATTGAATTTCACGTTATGAGCGATAAGATGCCTAATCATTTCTTTCTGTGAATCTAAAACTTTACTGAATTTGAAAGATTTTTCGATAGGAGCCAAAACTTTGGAATCGAGGGTTTACAGGTTTGTGAGAAGTTAAAATTATATTTTAGAATTCTCTCTTGTTCTTCTGATAAACTAACATTAGAAATATTAACTATTGGCTTAATGTTTACAATGGGAAGATTTTTGAACTACTTCAGCTGGAAGACTGTAAAAGAAGTTTTTCGAATTTTACTGCAAGGGTGCTTTTATGACGGTTAACTGCATTCTCCGTTCTAGACCAAGACTTTTGTTCAAGGTCAGAGAATTTTGGATATGAATTAGCTAGTTCCAGATGAAGCTCTATAAGAAGATAAGCTTCATCTGGAACTCGCTAATTCACTGAACACGAAGAATTTGTTCCAAGCTCGCTTTGCGGTGACCTGTATGCGTGTTGACCTTTACGTATGTAAAATGAATCACTAGTTATTTTCCCAAAATAACAACTTTTATATTTTACAAAAACAAGTTACAAGAATACATGTGTCTGCAAGCGAATATCGGCGAGTCTACACCACTAACTAAGACATAGATAAAGTTTATTTTTAGTAAAGTTGCAGTTAGAAAGTAAAGGAGTTCAAGAGTCCAATTACGGTTTAAACCGCCACAAACTGCTTATTGTACCACATATTTTCTGAAAGAGAACTTGGCATATTTTACTATTTATCATCGGAAGGCAAACAACGCGTCTTTATAGCACGATCTGGGTATTCTTAGAGATAGAAAATGATTCTGCTTTCTATGGAAAAATACCCAAATTGTAATAGAAAATATGAAGAGATGATGGAATAAAAGTTTCCAAGATTTAATTGTGATAGTTACTTTTGTGATACTTATGCTCATAAAGGTATTTCAAAAATTGTCTACTAGCCTTCAGAGATTACCTTTATGTTTTGATTTTTATAGATAATGCTTGAGTTTTGAATAGTAATTTATCTCCTTACATTTTCTTCAAATTCTAAATTCAGTTATCTTGATTCTTAAATTAAAGAAATTTTCACACTGATGAGTTAGTTAAAATTCTATCATTGTCTTTAATATAAGAAGCTTTTGAAAAGTATATAATACCATTTTGGAGTATTTAGTAAGTCAAATGACTCAATTTCGTAAACTTGTCAAAAGCGCTGAATGTAAATTACTATGTGGTACCTTTTGGTATACGTCCTCTTTGAAATACGTCCAACTTATACATTCCGTTTGGAAGCTGAAAGTTTTGTTTGATATATGATATCTGCCTGGAAGACGACTCGAATTCAATGAGTCATGACTGCGCGTACTACATTTGTTTACCTCTTCCGAGACAATGCTACGACTTCCGAGACAATGCTACAACCTAGCATAATAAAAAGGAATGTATATATTCCCTTTATATATAGATTTTTAGAAGGAATATAAATATATTACATGATACTTTTTATTTTCATTTTGTTTTGTTAATATCTTCTTGGCTTCACATCAAGTATTTAATCTTTTGGTCACCTATATAATTGGCAAAACTTCACAGTCAAGCATAAAATAAAAAATCTGATATGTACACCACATGACTTCCTTGTATTGGAATATTAAATTATACGCATTTTTTCTTGCATTACATTTAAACTTATTGGATTGAATTAAATCAACTTCGCCGACAGCGCATAAACCACAATAGAATAAATGCATTCTTTAAAATTCACTCTAGTATTTGTTTACCATAGCGACACTCTGGCATTAATTTCACTTAACAGTATTAATAATTATATAACAGTTAACTTATATAATAATTATATAACGGAAACTAAGTTAATTGTCATATAATCCAATAATTATATAACAGTTAACTTATATATTTCGTTCATATTATAATTCATAATGCACAAAATTTATATCATTTAAAGAATAGAATTATCTAATCGTTGCCACATGTTCTATTCAAATACTATAATAAACCTAGAATGATGTATAAAAGAAATTAAGCAAACAAAACAAAAAAGAAACAGTTTTTTCACAGACGATTGAGTATTTCTCATTTAATTAATTCAGTTCTCCCTTCGCGAGAAGGCAAAAATACATAAAAACTCAAAATATCTATATTAAAAATTACGAAGGAAATCTCAAACACTCATTTCCTCGAAAAAATTCCAGAAAGAATTAAGCATGATTTAATTGGCAATAATAAATGAAAGCGTTATCTTTGTTGTTTGCGCAGCTAAGTTTCTCTAGGTTGGCAACAAATCCACTAGTCTCCTGTTTCAAATGTAAACATCAATGGCCGCCATTAAAAACAGGCTTAGCGGCAATTAAACAACTTTAAAATTGCTGATAATTCTAAAAATATTGCACACAGATTTACTAAAGTCATAAAATCCTTAACCGGAAGATAAAAACAACATAATTCAATCATTATTAAAGCAAAAAATGTACAATTTACAAACATATAAGAGTAAAGAAACTGAGATCACTGAGCCGGGTAACAGAGTGGATATATATATATAAATATATTTATATACGTTTGGTGCGGCCGATTGCAACCAAAATACGAGGTGCACATCTACATGTTATAGTAGTCCTATATACAAAATTTCAACGTTCTGAGGCTACTCGTTTTTGAGTTACGCACGTACGTACGTACGTACATACGTTGGTACAGATGCCACGAAAAATTCTCTTCAGAATTCATTTTAAAGCAGTTTTATAATTTTTTTAAGGAAAAGAGTCTTTTATTGTGTCCTTACGTACAGATATCACGCAAAAACATGGTTAAATTGCATTCGATAGCGGTCAAAATGGATATTTTCGTTGAAATATGCTGCCTGAAACTTTTCGCGATTACAATACTTCCTTTTTACTTCGTACAAGGAAGTAAAAAGAGCATTTTAATTCTTTCCTTTTTCAATAATGTTTAATTAGCTCCGGAAGTTCTCTGCAAGCAATGATGTAAGTGTTATAAAAATGACAATATAATTTCTTATTTTAAGAACGGATGAATTATTTTCCTTTTATTTCTTACTCGAAATGTTCTTTTGGTATATGTCTAAGGATATGAAATAGATAAACCACGATTTGAGGTACCACTGTAATTGACTTTTTGCAATATGTCTTTTATCTTTAAACATCTACACGGAAACCTTGAACGTAATCATTTGAAACCCTTGAAAGTAATCATGAGTTTCAAACTCTTGAAAGCAATCATTTGAAAATTCGATGCAAAGAATCTTTTTTGCCAGTGCAAATACTGAAAATTAAAGAGTAGTGCTCGACAGTGGAATGCAGAAATGTGAGATTCATGATATACCTCTTAGAGCGTTTACAAATACCTTGTAGCTATACCGTTTGAAATATTTTTGATTTAGGCAGTCATGTATGTTGATCGAGAATTCTGTTCCGTTCTTAGTTTCGTTTCTAAGGCTATCACCGAGAGATGATACGCTGGTGAAAGTGGGTTAGCGGACTCAGTAATTTTCTCGAACGGGTTTTCGGGATCGGGGCATCACTCAAGCGAATCCTCTTCGGATCATTCAGGTGAATGTTTTGTTGCATATTTCTTACTTTCATCTTGTTTCATGTGCACGATACCGACTGGGTCATCTAAATGATCGGTTACCCAAGCACGTTAAATCTCGTTAAATATTACTCTGATTAAGAATGTCGATGAATCGCGATGTTTTTTTAGCTATATTTTCAATAAATCATTCAAATAAATTTGGTGTCATCATCATTTGGTGTTTCACACCCCACATTATGGGAATTCATAGATGGTCTCAGGCGTGTTCAAAAATCAATTGATCAATGTTATGAACAATATGTAAGTGGAGATGACAAGTTATTCCGCTTGTGCGGCGGGATAGAATCTGCGAGCTGATATGAGAATTAAAGTAATAGTTGAAGATTTTGAAAATCGAGAAATAATGGAATACCTGAAAGGTGTGACACATAATTTTGCAATGGATTAGTATAATAACAGTTCTGTGATGTAATCTTATTTCTCTCTAATCTGGTTTATGTGTAATCTTATTTATCTGCAATCTTATTTATTTGTAATTATATTTGTCTGCAATGTAATATGACTACCTTGTAACCATATGTTTATTTACCATTTGTGTATTTTGTCTTTTCGATGCTGTTTTATGAAATGAATGAATAAAAAAAAATAAAAAAAAAAAAAAAAAAAAAAAAAAAAAACCCTTCCTCATATCCCGGGGCCTTGACGTTGGGGAGGTGGCTTCTCACTAATCTGGGACACAAACAAAAATCTAGAATACTTTCACATATATATTTATTTCAAATATGCATGCAAACAATCGCTAATTCAATAAATAAAAATCAATCATATTACTTATTTATATCACTTCATATTTATTCTAAAAATAAATAAAAATACGAAAAAAAAAATATGGCGTCGAACTGGAGAGATGTATGTTATATTTATAATGTCATCATCCCAAAATTCGAACACAGTTTATAAGGTCATTCTTCCGCCTTCGTAGTGTAATTGTCCGCACACTCGGCGCGTATTCGAGAGGTTCGAGGTTCGAGTCCCGGCGAGTGCATTACTTATTTTTCATCTTTTCTGCTTCGAAAAAAACTAATGTCTCTACAGTGGCGCCCTAATTAAAGGTGGTGGATGATGATTCTTCAAAACCAGGATTTAGCGATTGGGTCCCCTAATCCTCAGTCGCCCTTTAAATGGGGGTATATTTTGTGTATATTTTATATTGTATATATCGTATTATTTATATTGTATATTTTATATTTTGTGTATATTTTATATATTTTATATTATATATTATATTGGGTACATTTTATATTTTGTACCGCCTTCTTAGCGTGCCTTTGTGGTGTAATGGTCAGCACACTCGGCGTGTATTCAAGAGGTCCGAGATTCGAGTCCCGAGAAGGGCATTGCTCATTTTTCATCTCTCCTGCTTCGAAAACCCCCAATGTTTCTACAAGTTAAAGTATCAATGAAAGCATATAAAGACATGCATAGTGCAATCATAAATTTCTGTTTCACACAATGTTAACCTATCGAGAAATGTAGATCAGACTGAAGTCTCGTTAGAATGAATTACGCTGTTTTAGTTAAGAAACAGTAGATTTATTCTCTCCCTATTTATCGTATAAGACAATCGTAATAAAGATTATTCCATTAAGAATAATGTGATTTTAAAACTAATGGGCAGCCATATTTAAAATGCTATTACTCTCACTAATTTTTACTCGTGTCATGTGGCAATTCATCGTGACTAAATACACGCGTTAAAAGCATTAATTTTGAACAAAATGTATATTCTCAGATGAAGCTTATTTCTGCTTGACTGGATATCTTAATAAAAGAAACTGATATTTTTGATATGAAACACTTGCATTCACAAAAGGTAAATGTTGTGGTTAATGGCCATTCAGAAAAGATAAATGGTGTGGTTAATGGGCATTCAGAAAAGGTAAATGGTGTGGTTAATGGCCATTCAGAAAAGTAAATGGTGTGGTCAATGGCCATTCAGAAAAGATAAATGGTGTGGTTAATGGCCATTCAGAAAAGATAAATGGTGTGGTTAATGGGCATTCAGAAAAGGTAAATGATGTGGTTAATGGCCATTCAGTAAAGTAAATGGTGTGGTCAATGGCCATTCAGAAAAGATAAGTGGTGTGGTTAATGGCCATTCAGAAAAGGTAAATGGTGTGGTTAATGGGCATTCAAAAAAGTAAATGGTGTGGTTAATGGCCTAAGGGGCATTACTGGTCCATTGTTTTTCCAAAATGAGGGAGGAGATGTAGCTACAGGGGCTGGTGAGCGATACCGATTGATGACAACAAATTTTTTTGTGCATGCATTTGAGAGCATAGAATTGTGGAACAAATGATCCCCTTTTTAATTACAATAGGCAGTACCAAAAGTGTGTTTTATTTTACTTGTATTTTAATCGCATTTCATTTGTAGTTTTATTTGTATTTGAGTAATATAAACAAGTGCAATAATTTTAAGAAATAAAATCTCCGTTGCTGTAATTACATTGTTAATGTGTAAGGTTTATATTTATTTTAACTAACATTTATTTTAAGTTTAAACTATCTTTCCTGTCAAGCCTTACTTTCCCCTAGAACTGCCAATGCCAGAGAATGTAAATTTTAGTAGAACGCGCAAGGATTCAAATTATCAGCGGAAGTATTCTGAGTTAAATAGAAAGGAAACGAGTTCGAAGTGCGTTTTCTTGTTTCACGAGCGTGGAAGTGGCTAGTTAGAAATTGAAGAACCACCCGTTTCGGCCTGTGTGCTTGCCTCGGCAAATTGTTAATCTTTCAACGTAATATTCAGAGTTTGCTGAATTATCAGCGGTATTGTAAAACGCGGTGGGGTTAGTTACGTTTAGAGAGCCTCGTAGTTAGTTACTTGTTAGTATCTCTTTTTAGTTTCTTATTTTTATTTTACCGCCGGGTCGGCGTAGTTTGAGAGCGTCAAGAGCACGCATTTGTAACTTCTAAAGTTGAATAAAAAGGGACTTAAACCCTTCTCAAGACTCTGTCTAATTTCCAGTTTTCAGCAGTCACCACTTTGTTGCGTGCAGGTTGGAAGCGCGCAACTTTACATTGGCGCCCGAACACTTGTCGAACTGAAATGGCCGAAAATTGGATGGAAGCCGCGGGACAACAACAAGAAATGGCAAGCCAATTGGAAGGATTTGAATACCTGGTCCAGACGTTGAGAGCGTCAATCAAGCCAAACGTCAATTTCGACGGAAAAAATTCGGTGGCGATATTTCTAGAAAGCCTCGACAATCACTTTCAGCTCTACCCTGTGCCGGAAAGACAAAAAGTTGCCATCGCCACATCTGCACTAAGAGGACAGGCCGCGCTATGGTGGAAGAATATAGGCAAATTTTTATTAGGGGAATTTGGAGGCCAGACATATACATTTGAAAATTTCAAAAAATCGTTATTAAAGGCCTTCCCCATTGTGAAAGATCGAGCAAAGCTAGAAGCCGAACTATATAATTTCTGTCAACGGAATATAGAAGAGTTGACGGACTTTATTCTGCGAAAAATTAAGCTGACGGATATGCTGTATGGGAAGAACCCGACGCGGAGATTATTGAAATAATCTTACCAAGATTACTACCTGCTGTTCAAGATTACTTGGAAATTAGAAACCCAAGCACATTGCAGGAGCTCTTCGAATTGGCGGTCAAGTTTCAAAATCGCAGAATAGCGGAAAAAGCTAGAGTGGCATCGTATTCTCAAAGCATCCGAAGGCAATCTTCAAATGAGCAGACCAGAAATGCAAACCGCTCTTATGGGGGAAAGAGCTATCAAGCTAACTCATCGAACCTCGAAGGTCAAGGCCCAAAAAAGAAATTCGAAAACAAACGTCCGCTTACCCAGAAGGCAGAAGTTGAAAGGAAAGCTTTAAACGAGTAGAGGGGCCTGTGAAAGCGAGGGTCCAGACCCAGGAAGTTTTAAAAAGACCCTCAAAAAGACACTTAAAGACTTTACCGTAAAGACTTTACAGTCATCGTAAAGAACTCACATCTACCAATTATACAAGTCCTGGTTGGCGATGTACCAGTAGAAGCCCTCATCGATACAGGAGCAGAAGGTAATTTTATGAGTGATACATTTTTCAAGAAGAATTTTTATAGGTTACGATTATTTAAAAACAAAAACACAGAAATTATAGCGGCACAAGGAAAAACCTGTCACTGCATCGGGAAATTATCATTAAACATACAGGTAAAAGAGGAAAGCCTCAAAGTATTAATTTTTGTAGTAAAACATTTGCAAAATCCTCTTATTTTAGGTATGGAGTTTTTAAGGGCCGCGAGGGCCAAATTGAATTTTCAGGACAGTTCTATTGTGCTGGAGATGGACCAGAGGGTGGTGGAACCAGTGGAACAACCGCAAGTTGACCTTAGCCATTTGAATGACCATGAAAGTCAAGCCATCCAGCAAGTGGTGAGTACTTTTTCAAACTTGTTTTCAGAAAGGCCTGGTAGCTGTCAAATAGTTACGCATCAGATACAGTTAACTGCCGACAAACCTTGTAGGACTAAACCGTATCGCTATGATAAACAGAAAGACCTAATTATAGAAGAACATATTCAGGAAATGTTAAAGAACAAAACAATAACGCCCATAAATAGTGAGTACGCGAGTCCAGTCGTACTATGTAGGAAAAAGAACGAGTTTCTTCCTTCGGATAAAAGGGCTTGGAGGTTTGCTATCGATTACAGAAAACTGAATAGTATTACTAAATTCCCAGTTTACCCTTTGCCGGTTATAGAGGAAATTATTAGAAAGATTAAATCTACAAGATACATGACTACTTTGGACTTAACGTCTGGCTACTATCAAATAGCTATGAGACCCGACGACATACATAAAACCGCGTTTATAACAAAATCGGGCACTTATGCACTTTTACGCATGCTCTTTGGGTTGTGTGGGGCCCCATCAACATTCCAGAGAGCTATGGAAATTGTTCTAAAGCCTGTCCTAGGAAAATCGACTTTAATCTATATAGATGATATAATTATAACGAGTAGTACAATGGAACAACATATTAAAGATCTAGAAGAAATGTTTAAATTATCAAAAGAGGCCGGTCTTACAATTAACGCCTCAAAATGCAAGTTCGTAACTAAAGAACTTAAATATCTGGGTTATAAAATTTCGCAAAAGGGTATAGAAACTCAAGATTCAAAAATAAAAGCAATCAAGAATTTCCCACCTCCCAACACCGCCAAGAAACTTTCTTCTTTCCTTGGGTTATGTTCTTACTATCGGTCATTCATAAAAGATTTCGCTAATATAGTTGAACTCCTGTTAGTAATTAAAAGAAAGAAAAGTAAATTCACGTGGACAGCGGAAGCAAATACCGCATTTGAAAGATTAAAAGAAGCGCTCATCAATGCCCCTGTCTTGAAATTCCCGGAGGGGGACGAAAACCTGGAAATTACAGCAGATGCGTCGGACTATGCTGTGGGTGCGGTTCTTATGCAAAATAGCCATCCTTTGGCATTTTTTAATAAAACGTTGAATCATACACAAAGGAATTATACAGCTACAGAGAGAGAAACATTAGCCGTATTAATGGCTGTACACAAATTTCGAGTTTATTTCGGCAAAGCGCCAGTAACAGTCTTTTCGGATCATGCGGCTGTTGGTAGACTTTACTCGGGGAAAATCCTAACGCCCAGGTTAATAAGATGGGCTTTAAAACTCCAAGAATATAATCTAATAATAAAATATAAACTGGGTAAGGAAAACAATGTAGCTGACGCACTTTCTCGTATAAAACTGGACGATGAAGGCAACGAACTTAAATGCGCTGTGTTGACTTCAAAAATTTTAGATTCTAGAGATACAATTATCGCTGAACTGAAAGCTGATCCTGAATTTGGAAGTATCTATGCATATTTGAAAGACCCCGAAAGCTTTGAACATACAGATATCGATGCGATAAGAAATAGAGCAGAAAACTATGAAATAATAGATAATTTATTATTTTATACGAAAACAACAAACGAAAATCTCGACTACAAACCAGTCATCCCAGCCTCGCTTCGATTAAGAATTTTGAAGGAATTACACGACGCGAAAACAGCGGGTCATTTAGGGGTCATAAAGATTTTAAAAAGGGTACGCGAGGCGGTATATTTCCCGCAATTATACAAAATAGTAACTGCAGGACCTGACATTTGCATTAATGTCAGGTCCTGCAATCAATGTCAGTTAATAAATGATATTAATTACAGCCCGGTCGGGTACTTAAATAGCATTCGCGCTACATTTCCGAATGAAATTTTAGGCATAGATCTTCTTGGTCCTTTCCCCCAGAGCGAGTTAAATAAAAATCGTTTTCTTTTAGTAATTGTAGATCATTTTTCAAAATGGACAGAAATTGTTCCACTTAAACGCGCGTCAGCCAAAACAGTCGCAGATGCATTCTTACACAGATACATTTTAAAATACGGTGCACCGATAAAAGTCATTAGCGATAATGGTAAACAATTCATTAGTCAAATATTTGAAAACATATGCACTGGATTTGGCATACGCCATATCAAAATGGTTTTGTATAGACCACAGGCAAACATAGCAGAAAGAGTTAATAAAAACATTGTAAAAATAATTCGCAGTTACGTTAGCACACATCACAAGCGCTGGGATGGCTACACAAATGAGTTAACTTATGCTTTAAGAACGGCAAATCACGATACTACAGGAAAAACGCCAACAGAATTATTTTTAGACCGAAAGTTAATTACGCCTTTAGATAAATTATTCTTTGTGCAACAAAGAGAGCAAGAATTTAAACAGAAAGATGTGCAAAAACTTATTAACCAGGCGATTAAAAGCTCGGATACGGCAAGAAATAGGCAAAATGTACATTATGATAGAAAACGCCGTGAAGCAGATTTTAAAGTTGGGGATAAAATGTTGAAGCGGAAATTTTCTTTATCAAGTGCCCCAGACAATTTTACTGCAAAATTAGCTCCAAAATTTGAAGGCCCCTATGTAATTCAGGAAATCAAAGGAGTCGTATTGTACCTTAAAAACGAGAGAAGGGAAATCTGTAAAGCAAGTCCCGACCAGGTGAAAAAATACAATAATCAAAATGATTTTGAAATCCTTAAAAGTTTCTTGCAGGACTCAAGCGTAAAAGAAGTAGAAGGTCCAGAAATAACGTCACCCGTTCCACCACCCAAGAAGCAGAGAACTGAAGAGAAACGTAGCCCTTCTACAATCCCTGCGATGGTACCGAAAAGAAGAAACGAAAACTTTCAAACTTCAGCATTTAAGAAAAACAAGAAAGCAAGGCCGCCGATTAAAGAAACCTTGGTAAAGAAGAAAACACCACTTACAACGTATCGCAGTAGAAATTATACATCAAGGAGTATAATTTCTACTGCGCTCCCAGGGCCAGAGAGTCAGGTGCAAACAAGGCCACCGTTCCCGAAAATAAAAAGACAGCAGGAGGAACGAAAAGACCAGCACCAACAAAGGCCAAGACCAGCCGTCCAGGGGCAAAACGGAAAAGACAGCAACCCGACGATTACTACCCCAAGAGGCCAGCATGCAGAGGACGAAAAAGAAAAATTAACGTGGACGACACTCGGAGGTCATTAAGGAGAAGACTGATGTCCATGAAACCTATAACGTGGGAACAGTTCTGCCAGAAAAGAATGACGGAGTTCCAATCATCGAAAACTCAAAGATAAGTTAAAATCTTCTATAAAATTTTTTTCTTTTGTTCCAAAATGTTATGCGTAAATACAAAGTTCTATGTTTTGACGAAAGTCAATGTGTCTCGGTTGAGACTTAGTTTTGTTTTACTTTATTTAGCTAAGGCAAAAGTATTATTTTCTTTCAGTATAAAATCTAAGAACAAGCATTTTCTGTTGGTCGAAAGACTAATTCTGTTATGTTAAAGCCAAAATTTGGCCGAAGATGAAAATAACTTCGTATTCTTGTATTAATAAGAACTTTAGTTTCAGTGCCGCCAGCTTGGCGAAGAATGAGTAAAGTAAAAATTTATTTTTCTCTTATTCATTTTACGGTAAATTGTAAAAATCATATGTATTAGAATTTTGTAAATATACGTAAATACTTGAAAGTTATGTAAAAGTAGAATTTAGTCTAGAAGCATAAAATTTTAGATGTTAAAAGTAAATGCTCAAAAGCAATGAATTCAAATTTAAGTATGAAACTGTAGATAAAATCATGCTTTAGAGCGAAAGCCTGCATGTCTAAAGATGAATGAGGGGGAAGTTTGAATGAATGTGTTTTGTAGGGTTCTCCACCTACACTTGAATTTTAAGAATGTTAAAGTAGCTAATCGAGTTGTAGAATGTCGAGTAAGGTGTGTCTATTTGGTCGTTGAATTCTAACAAATCATATTGGTTAGGGGAAGTGTTGCAATACTAAAACATGAATATTCCCGTTTGACACCACACATGGTGGAGAGCCAGGGTAAAGTTAATGTTTGAATACTTGAATGAATGTGAATTAAGCAGTAACTAAGGAAAATAATTCGTTTAAAAACAAAAATTTATTCAGTGTCAAGAAAGTGTAAATTATAATGTATTTAGAAAGATACTGATACTTATTCCTTCCAGTTGCTGGAAGGAAAAGAACAAGATTGATTGCTGAAGTCCAGGAAAAGTTGCTGTAAGAAGAGAGATTTAATTAAGTATACACAGAAATTTTATTATACCTTTTGTGAGATAAGATTTTTTTTTATGTAAACGAGGCTCTTAAAATTTAGTTCAGAATTGTAGAAACTTTTCAACAGGTCGTTTGTAGGACCTGCTTCTAAGTTTTCCAAATTCTGGCAGCGGCAAATGCAGGGTTTATATTTATTTTAACTAACATTTATTTTAAGTTTAAACTATCTTTCCTGTCAAGCCTTATTTTCCCCTGGAATTGCCAATGCCAGAGTATGTAAATTTTAGTAGAACGCGCAAGGATTTAAATTATCAGCGGAAGTATTCTGAGTTAAATAGAAAGGAAACGAGTTCGAAAGAGTACTTTTCTTGCTTCACGAGTGTGGAGGTGGCTAGTTAGAAATTGAAGAACCACGCGTTTCGGCCTGTGTGCTTGCCTCGGCAAATTGTTAATCTTTCAACGTAATATTCAGAATTTGCTGAATTATTAGCGGTATTGTAAAATGCGGTGAGGTTAGTTACGTTTAGAGAGCCTCGTAGTTAGTTACTTGTTAGTATCTCTTTTTAGTTTCTTATTTTTATTTTACCGCCGGGTCGGCGTAGTTTGTGAGCGTCAAGAGCACGCATTTGTAACTTCTAAAGTTGAATAAAAAGGGACTTAAACCCTTCTCAAGACTCTGTCTAATTTCCAGTTTTCAGCAGTCACCACTTTGTTGCGTGCAGGTTGGAAGCGCGCAACTTTACAAATGTTTCGCTTGCTAGTGTTGTAGAGTCATTAGGTTAACTGGAAGCAGAAAAGATGAAAAATATGCAACCTCTTTCGCCGGGAATCGAACCACGGACCTCTGGATACCGGCCCAGCGTGCTACCGTTACACCACGAAGGCAGCTTAGGAAAGCGTGAGATATACCTTATAGTGTTAGCTTTCGAGGTTCTGTATTTCCGATTTATTTTATTTTGTTATTTTTTTAACCTAATTTAAAATGCTTTCTTTAGAAAACATTTCCATTTTCTGTAACGAAGTATCATTCATCTTTGGGCTTGACCATCGACAAAAGGGTTGAAGAACTAAACCTTGAAGCTTTCCTACCGGGTGTGATTCTGATCAAAAACTAGTTAAATCATTATCACAGTGCTTATGGAGTAGTGTATAATATTGCTGTTTACACATCAAAACCAACTGAACGGAAAATATAATAAGAAATGAACGGAAAATAATATGAATGTGTTATCTAACATTGAAGTTAGAAATAAAATGATAAAAATGAAAGACAAGCAAAGCATTTTATAAACATTTTAGAAAGTAAAAATGTTTAAAAATATCCTTTAAAGCGTTTCGTACAGAATGCTCCGCAGTTATCTCAGCTTCAATATGGTATTATTGGCGTTCAACGAACTGTTTCAGCACATTTATATCACATATTATCAAAAACTGTGAATTCTTATATGTTGTGTGCTCAGCATTCATGGCAAAGTTTGTAAAAATTTAGTTTTTTCGGAAAGAAACATGTGCAATTACACAATTCCATCAGATATAGAACTTCGATTAATCCAAGTTCATATTTAATAAGATATTGTGAGCAAGCAATATGGTGCGTTTTTGTTAAAATTTCAGGTTATAAATTGATGAAGGAATTTTACCTATCAAGAATCAATTATAAAATTGATTAAAATATTTTACTTTTGAGCAGATAATTTATTGCTGTTGAAATACTTTGTCTTTCTTCTATTCTTAAATTAAATTTCTTTTCAATATCTAAATTTGCTGTTTTAACTGTTCAAAAGAAAACGGGTTGGTTTTAACATATCCTTCTCTACGCTTCAATTAGAATAAATACTTCCCTCAGAAAGGAAGGAATGTAGGATCTCTGAATGGTGAGCCGGTCTACTGTGGCAGAAACTGAGCGTGGTCGTACTACTTAGACAATCCTTCATTGGAAGGAAACATACATTTCACCTTCCTATTAACGGTCCATTTAACAGCAGAAAATTCTGCCTGTTTGATGTAGCAGGGCAAAACTTTCACTTCTTCCCACTGTTTCGAGAGAGTTATAGACGCTAGAAAAACCACTGCCCCGAAGCGGGTTATCAGATAAATAGCTGAGTATTAGTTGCAGTTCCTTCACTTTCCTGCCTATGCACTTTAAATATATAAACGGCTACAATATTAGGTAAAGAAATAACCTTGTGTTTGGCGTAGATTTTAATACGTACGTTTATATAGATTTGATTATTTTTTAACATGTTTTATAAATTAAACTAGAAAAAGGCTTAAAACATGTTGATGAATACCCAACCTTGAATTAAAATGCTCTTTTTACTTACTTGTACGAAGTAAAAAGGAAGTATTGTAATCGCGAAAGGTTTCAGGCAGCATATTTCAACGAAAATATTCATTTTGACCGCTATCGAATGCAATTTAACGATGTTTTTGCGTGATATCTGTACGTAAGGACAGAACAAAAGACTCTTTTCCTTCAAAAAAAATTATTAAACTGCTTTAAAATTAATTCTGAAGAGAATTTTTCGTGGCGTCTGTACGAATGTATGTACGTACGTTCGAACGAACGCACGTACGTACTTGCGTACGTACGTATCTCGCATAACTCAAAAACGAGTAGCCTCAGAACGTTGAAATTTTGCATATAGGACTGCTATAACATGTAGATGTGCACCTCGTATTTGGGTTGCAATCGGCCGCACCAAACGTATATAAATATATTTATATATATATCCACTCTGTTACCCGGCTCAGTGATCTCAGTTTCTTTACTCTTATATGTTTGTAAATTGTACATTTTTTGCTTTAAAAATGATTGTATTATGTTATTTTTATCTTCCGGTTAAGGTTTTTATGCCTTTGGTAAATCTGTATGCAGTAATTTTAGAATTATCAACAATTTTAAAGTTATCTAAGTGCCGCTAAGCCTTTTTTTAATGGCGGCCATTGATGTTTACATTTGAAACAGGAGACTAGTGGATTTGTTGCCAATCTACAGAAACTTAGCTTCGCAACAACAAAGATAATGCATTCATTTATTATTGCCAATTAAATCATGCTTAATTCGTTCTGGAATTTTTTCGAGTAAATAAGTGTTTAAGATTTACTTCGTAATTTTTAATACAGATATTTTGAGTTTTTATGTATTTTTACCTTTTCGCGAAGTGAGAACTGAATTAATTAAATGAGAAATACTCCATCGTCTGTGAAAAACTGTTTCTTTTTTGTTTTGTTTGCTTAATTTCTTTTATACATCATTCTAGCTTTATTATAGTATTTGAATAGAACATGTGGCAACGATTAGATAATTCTATTCTTCAAATGATATAAATTTTGTGCATTATGAGTTATAATATGAACGAATTATATCAGTTAACTGTTATATAATTATTGGATTATATAACAGTTAACTTAGTTTCCGTTATATACTTATTATATAAGTTAACTGTTATATAATTATTAATACTGTTAAGTGAATCTAGCGCCAGAGTGTCGCTATGGTAAACAAATACTAGAGTGAATTTTAAAGAATGCATTTATTCTATTGTGGTTTATGCGCTCTCGGCGAAGTAGATTTAATTCAATCCAATAAGTTTAAATGAAATACAAGAAAAAATGCGTATAATTTATTATTCCAATTTAATATTCCAATACAAGGAAGTCATGTGGTGTACACATCAGATATTTCGTATTAATAAACTAAAATTAAATATTTAACAGCTAAATAAAAGACTGACCACACCCCCTGAAAGTATAAAATTAGCCCATAAGAGGAATTCCCTCACCCCAGGTCAGAACCTTTGCAGTGGAGAAATCATGCTCAAGGAATCCTAAACGAAGTTTTGGAGGAAGAAAACTGAGTAAAATTAGATGCAGATCTCACCAATAAAATGGAGTCTCACCAGTCACAGAAAACTGCAGCTACATACCTAGGAATGAAAGCAGCAAATAGGTGATGTATACATAATATTTCGGACCTCTGTCCATTCAGAATGTGTGAATGTCGGGTGAGACTATGTCAAATTACGACTGTAAAAGAGAGCTGCAAAAATTCGTACGTTAGCGAAAATTGTGAAACAGAATAAATAAATTTGAATAAGTGGAGCTCTTTATGATTTTACAAGCGAAGTCTTAATGGGAAAAAAGTTTAAGGAAGAGAGAGAGAAAAGAATGATAGTATATTTATGATGCATCCCGTATTAATAAATCTGTATTTGAAGTAATCCAGCGTAGTGAACGAAATCGCCATCTATGGCTTTGTTGGAGAAACTGTTACTCAATCTGCGGATGTAGATTATTATGAGATCAACTTTTAGGTCACAATGAATAATTTCGTTCTAACGAATCAAGGGACTCCAGTGATTTTTACTGAAAAAGGTGCTTTGAAAACTATGCAAATTTTTAAATCTGTTTTTTTTTTTTTTTTTTTTTTTTTTTTTTTTTTTTTACGGCACTGCAGGTAAGTGAGACATATAAATTAGCCAAATAACAGAAGTGTAAATGCGCTTTTTGAGCGTGTGGTCCAGTTCAGATGAGCTGTCAAGGTCTGTAAAAGTCTTATTAGGCTGGCTTCTGGTGAGAGCTAACCGAACGCGCACTGGGTACAGTAGTGCGGCGGAGCAATACCTGTAAAAGTCGTTGATGAAGTTCTGGTCCTCCGTCCACTTTTCCCTATCACTGTCAAGGAGAAGCTTGACCTTGGAACTCATTCTAGCGGCATTGCGATAGAATTGCTGATGTGAGCAATCGATGTGCGAGTGCCGTTAAGCTCGTCTGAGCTCTTGGAGCCGTATTTATGTAGTGTAACATGAGTACATGTCCGCAGTTTGAAAGCTTCAGTTGTCATGTCCCGTGAGTAGAGTATTTGCTGATATCTCGTGTTCTACTATTTTTACAATTGAAACTTTGCGACACTTAAAGCTGAAAGACAAAAAATTCCATATAAGAATTATATGGCCACAAATACAAAGCAATAACTAAATAAATTAATGCACAATATTACAGCAATGCAATAAAAATTATTTAAATATTTACCGACTTGTATTACAATGATAAAAACAAAGTGTATTCCAAACGGCACTTGAAGTTTTTGATGTGTGTAATTTTATACTTTTTTTGCTCGACCTCCAGCTGTATTAACAAAGAGAACTTGAAATACACATATATACATAACTTGAAATACACATATATACATAACAAAGAGAACTTGAAATACACATATATACATAACTTGAAATACACATATATACATAACAAAGAGAACTTGAAATACACATATATACATAACTTGAAATACACATATATACATAACAAAGAGAACTTGAAATACACATATATACATAACTTGAAATACACATATATACATAACTTGAAATACACATATATACATAACTTGAAATACACATATATACATAACTTGAAATACACATATATACATAACTTGAAATACACATATATACATAACAAAGAGAACTTGAAATACACATATATACATAACTTGAAATACACATATATACATAACAAAGAGAACTTGAAATACACATATATACATAACTTGAAATACACATATATACATAACAAAGAGAACTTGAAATACACATATATACATAACTTGAAATACACATATATACATAACAAAGAGAACTTGAAATACACATATATACATAACTTGAAATACACATATATACATAACAAAGAGAACTTGAAATACACATATATACATAACTTGAAATACACATATATACATAACAAAGAGAACTTGAAATACACATATATACATAACTTGAAATACACATATATACATAACAAAGAGAACTTGAAATACACATATATACATAACTTGAAATACACATATAT
Organism: Stegodyphus dumicola; assembly: GCF_044657685.1. NCBI lineage: Eukaryota > Metazoa > Arthropoda > Arachnida > Araneae > Eresidae > Stegodyphus > Stegodyphus dumicola. The sequence goes on along the minus strand of NC_140770.1, from coordinate 56,655,919 downwards.
ACATAACAAAGAGAACTTGAAATACACATATATACATAACAAAGAGAACTTGAAATACACATATATACATAACTTGAAATACACATATATACATAACAAAGAGAACTTGAAATACACATATATACATAACTTGAAATACACATATATACATAACAAAGAGAACTTGAAATACACATATATACATAACTTGAAATACACATATATACATAACAAAGAGAACTTGAAATACACATATATACATAACTTGAAATACACATATATACATAACAAAGAGAACTTGAAATACACATATATACATAACTTGAAATACACATATATACATAACAAAGAGAACTTGAAATACACATATATACATAACTTGAAATACACATATATACATAACAAAGAGAACTTGAAATACACATATATACATAACTTGAAATACACATATATACATAACAAAGAGAACTTGAAATACACATATATACATAACTTGAAATACACATATATACATAACAAAGAGAACTTGAAATACACATATATACATAACTTGAAATACACATATATACATAACAAAGAGAACTTGAAATACACATATATACATAACTTGAAATACACATATATACATAACAAAGAGAACTTGAAATACACATATATACATAACTTGAAATACACATATATACATAACAAAGAGAACTTGAAATACACATATATACATAACTTGAAATACACATATATACATAACAAAGAGAACTTGAAATACACATATATACATAACTTGAAATACACATATATACATAACAAAGAGAACTTGAAATACACATATATACATAACTTGAAATACACATATATACATAACAAAGAGAACTTGAAATACACATATATACATAACTTGAAATACACATATATACATAACAAAGAGAACTTGAAATACACATATATACATAACTTGAAATACACATATATACATAACAAAGAGAACTTGAAATACACATATATACATAACTTGAAATACACATATATACATAACAAAGAGAACTTGAAATACACATATATACATAACTTGAAATACACATATATACATAACAAAGAGAACTTGAAATACACATATATACATAACTTGAAATACACATATATACATAACAAAGAGAACTTGAAATACACATATATACATAACTTGAAATACACATATATACATAACAAAGAGAACTTGAAATACACATATATACATAACTTGAAATACACATATATACATAACAAAGAGAACTTGAAATACACATATATACATAACTTGAAATACACATATATACATAACAAAGAGAACTTGAAATACACATATATACATAACTTGAAATACACATATATACATAACAAAGAGAACTTGAAATACACATATATACATAACTTGAAATACACATATATACATAACAAAGAGAACTTGAAATACACATATATACATAACTTGAAATACACATATATACATAACAAAGAGAACTTGAAATACACATATATACATAACTTGAAATACACATATATACATAACAAAGAGAACTTGAAATACACATATATACATAACTTGAAATACACATATATACATAACAAAGAGAACTTGAAATACACATATGTTAAAATTAGGTAAAGCAAGAACCTTGTGTTTGGCATAGATTTTAGTCAAGACTATAGATTCCGAATACAAACAGGTACGGATACCTTTACATCAGATGCAAGAAAATCTGTAATGAAGGGAAAGCCATAGTTGTATGTATAGTCAAAAGGAGTAAAGCGAACGAGAAGATAGCGCCATCTGTGCGCAGAAATAGTAATAAAAATTGAAAAATTAAATTTTGAAAGTGTTTGAAAGGATTGGATTGGAATGAAAATTATTAAATAAACAAGCTAAGTCTTCATAATGTAAAAAGCTTCGAGAAAATCCAATTCACCAATGGAAGAAGATTTTTGGGTAATTTTTGAAGACCCAAAATCAAAATTGTGATTAAATTTCCAACTAAAATTAACTGTCGGAGACTTGTTAATTTCGCCTTTTTGGACATAGATTCATGCTCCTTGATGAGAAACGTGAGTGCTTTTTTTAGTTCTGCCGATGTATCTCAAACCACCCTGACAAAATATGCTATAAATTTCCCAAGAATTTCAAAAGGTTTACAAGAAGTCAGAAATGGAATCCTTAAGAATCGAACGATGAATTTTGTTAATAAGCAAGAAAAGGACTTGAAAACTGAACTTCTTGAGGATCCGTGCATTTTTATAATTAAACGAAGGATGAAATAGAAGCACGACAAGATTAATAGCATTGTTTCTAATACCGGAAATGTCTTTTTTGATGGCAAGATGAAAATGTTTTAAAGGCCATATCGATGACCACGGGAGAAAATCCTCGGTCAGTGGCTCATTACAAGCAAAGGTTCTGAAGAATAGACTTTGAGAGCGCGAAATACTATATAATATTAAAAAGAAGCCATTCGTTTCGAAGCTGGATGACATGAGAAAATAAATAAACATAAAAGAATTTTCAGTAAACAGTAATGCTGAAATCGGATTAATTGCGGATTAAAAGAATATATCAAGGAAGGGATTGTCATTGTCAGATTCAGTTTCAAAAGTGAACTGGATGGTTGCACCAATAAAATGTATAGCAGATAAAATCTGGGATACATTTTCTTTAATATCATCAAAAAGCACAAATGTGTCGTCTATGTAGCAAACCCAAAGACGAAAAGATAGTTTCTCAAATACTTTGATCTCAAAATAATGCCTGTAAATGTCAACAAGTATAAGACTGAGAGCATTACCCACAGGTAATTCTAATTTGGCTATAATCTTCATTTTGTAAAACAAATTGGGGTTACTGAAAGAGAATTTAGTAAGAGAAATTAAGCCTTCAATTTTAGCATGTATAAAATGATAAACCTCACAAAGTTTCAATACATATTAGTGTTCCTTCCACTGCAGCATTAACAAACAGTGATTTAACATCAAAAGAAACCGTAATTGAGTGCAATGGAGAAATATGGAAACTAAACTTGGCCAACGGCTATGATGCCTTTTCTAAGTCGGGAACTATAGGTCGAAAACGAGTTCTAATTTTATGGATTTTGAGCAGAGCATAAATGGACTTTGTGAAGGGCTTGTTAATATATATACTACCATGCTCTTAAAATAATCCATGCTTGTTGGTTAGAACTGATACCCAATACCGGTAAATGAAAACATTATGAAGCACATGGCGCCAAAACATATGCTATGTTGGCGCCCTTCTCTGATTTATATAAGAGAGGGAAAAACTTTTCTATTTTTAACTCTGTCGAATATATGAAATTTCTGTAATTACCTGTGTCTCCATTTTCTTCTTCATTTTTAATTATGAAAGCAAGAAGCTTTCAAAAATATGCAAATTTATATAATAAAAATCGTTTCTTTTAATTTTTACCTGCATACCTTTCATCTCAAGAGAGGAGGGAAAAAAGGCATATATGATTTATTAATTACTTGTAAATAATATTAAAATTGTAACATGTATGAAAACACATAACTGTTAATATCGATTGAATAGATTAATATGTTATAACATTTTTTAATTTCTTGCTCGGTGAACTATTTTCTTGAACTATGAACTATGGAATTATGGTATCTACATACTGAACATCTTGCACAGTCTAAAACTTGGTAATTACATCGGTAGTTTCTAGAAACACATTTCGTACGTTACGTTACGTTATAGGCATATAACGTACGTTTTTTACCTTAAGTGTATTCCTTGTCATAATTATTCGTTCTTTAATGCAGAAGACAGCGCTTTATGTTGATCACGTTTGTCTACGGCTATTTTGACAACTTTAACCGAATAATAACGTTAAACGATGAGAAAAATACCATTCAAAATAATAATTGAATGTAACTAACTAAACATAACTAGACACATATAAATAGACACTTTCATAACATTTTTAATCAGAGAAAAGCAAAAAGCAAAAGTTTGATCATAAACTCATCATGATTTCTTTATCAAAAATGTTCATTTTAAAACTGTTCATAACGTTTCTGGAAATTATTTGACCGACTCTGTAATTCTCATATTAATACTTGGGGGCATTTCACCACTAAGAGAATTTGCCAATGTAAAATTTAAAGTTAGGACAAACGCACCCTTAGTTTGGTTAACTGTTTTCAAGGATTTTTTTTTTTGCTCCTAAAGAAGAGGGACCAGTGTCTGATCTCTACAAAATTTAAGATAATCTACATCAAACAGAGAGATTTTTTTTTGCCTAATTTTAAATGTTTAATGAAAACCGAAACTAAGATCTTTGACTACTTAAAATCCTTACTTGGCGATACTTTTCAATAATCTGTCAATTTTTATAACGAATTTTAAGCTTATTTGGTGACTTTACCTTTTATTTGGTCCTACTGTTTTAAAAATTTATTTTATAATAGTTTCATTATATTGACTGCCTTATTGATCCCAATGAGCGATGTATTTTCCATGTTTTTGTATAAGAAATGTTTCCATGTTTTTCTATGTTTAATTTTTCCAAGATTTATCAACGTTTTTCCAAGGCAGATATAACTGTTTCTCTAACTAGCGATTATGTCTTGCCCATCTTTATGGAATAAGAAAACGATATCATTTTAAACTTTTGAATCAAAATGGTATTTGCTCGAGTAAACTCATATTTTTGCATTTTATATATAAGAATGGAGGCATTCTAGAAAGAACAAAGTGGGCAATTATATGTCTATCAATGTACTGGTTGCCAAACCTAAATTTAAAAGGAAATGCTATACTATGTTAGGGCCGACGCTTAGCATTTTATCGCAAAGTGCGAACTCTGCAAATTCAGAATTCTGCCGCCCGGTATTTTTTAAAAAAAACTCTAAAAATTTTGCTGCCCAATGCCGCCGCTCCTATTGCACATGCGCTGGCACAAGCCCTGGCTATGTGCAAATACCATAAAATTAAAAATAAGAAAAACATGTCTAACGTTTTCTGCGAAATACGAGATGATATATTCTCCTTAAAAGGTTTCTCTGAAAAATCCTGTTTTTATGCATAGGCGGCCTAACTTACTAGAAAATTCTCAGCTCAATAAATATTAAAAACTATCCCAAAATTGTCTACTTTTGTACTACGGAATTCGAAGAAAAACTGCACTTTAGATGAATTATAATTGAAACATCGTTAGTATGTCAAAACTAAAGTACTACATATATATATATATACATACATACGGAGGTAGAAATTGCAATTACCCCTGTAATGTTGGCTTTTTTCCTAAACAAAAATCGAGGCAGTCGGCTTCCATTCGTCTGGCATATCACAGAAAAGAGTACTTTGACATAAAATCTGTGCCTTTTTCAAAATCACCAGTATCGTTTTAGAATTTTCTTACAGAATGCAGAGACATCTTGTTCGCTGCTGAAGAAGAACTGTAATTCCTATCATGCTATGACGCACTTATAAAAGTATTATGGTTATACACCGGCTTCCAAAATTTAAACACGTGATGTGAACTAGCAATTTTAGAAGGTGTAGTTGAATGTGAGTGGAAGAATGTCTTTGCGAATGCACATGGCAATATGGAAGCATCGTACGTAAAAGCCAGTCACGACCAAATAAACGCTAGTTAGGCAATTGTTGAAGACACCATCACTCTAGAGGGCTTGATGAAGTATTTATAATTGTTGTAGGATAATGTTTTTATGATATTCATATTCCTGTGGCTGAGAGAAGAAGAATGTCAGAGAGTGAACGCTAGCGTGCTCTCGGACGCATTGAAATAAGACAATCTATCCAAGATGTCACTCGTTTCTTTACCTTTGATCACACAGTAATTTCTCAAATGTGGAAAAAATCCGAACAGGTCAAGCAAAGAGACCAGTGCCCGATCGACCAAAGGGTCACTATACTGGCATAGTCTGGTAAACTGGTATAGTATGGGAAGAATACTGGTATAGTCGCCAAGCGGTATCGCTGAGCGACGTCCACAACTGTTGCATTCATGATTGCAGCGTTATTTGATAAGACAATATATCCGTGCCCCAAAGTCTTAATGCAAAAATACTCTATCCCGAGTATCACGTATTTGTGTTTCATTAATCGCCTAGTCCAGAGAGGCAAGATTAAAGTGGTATCACCAACATCTCAATCTCCAATTGGCGCAATGTCTTATTCAAGAACGAGTTCAGATTTACCCTGAAATCATAAAGGGTGTGCAAGGGCCGCGTTATACCGGGTGATCAAAAAGTCAGAATAAATTTGAAAACTTAATAAATCACGGAATAATGTAGATAGAGAGGTAAAAATTGACACACATACTTAGAACGACATGGGGTTTTATTAGAACTGTCGTGGAAACTCCATTGCACGACGAGAAATTCACGGTAGGGGTTGGATTTACCACATCTACTGTTATCGGGCCTTTTTTCTTCGAGGAAATGCGTGATTCTGGTTTTGTAACTGCTACCGTTGGGTGAGAGGTACGCCGATATGTTACAGAATCGCATCGTCCCCAGCCTGGCTGATAAACACCTGCTGGAACATACGAATTTTATGCAGAATGGCGCTCCACCCCATATTGCTAGACGCGCGAAAGGTCTCTTGCGCGCGTCGTTTGGTGATGATCGTGTGCTCAGCCGCCACTTTCGTCATGCCTGGCCTTCCAGGTCCCCAGACCTCAGTCCGTGCGATTATTGGCTTTGGGGTTACCTGAAGTCGCAAGCGTATCGTGATCGACTGACATCTGTAGGGATGCTGAAAGACAACATCCGACGCCAATGCCTCACCATAACTCCGAACATGCTTTACAGTGCTGTTCACAACATTATTCCTCGACTACAGCTATTGTTGAGGAATGATGGTGAACCTATTGAGCATTTCCTGTAAAGAACATCATCTTTGCTTTGTCTTAATTTCTTATGCTAATTATTGCTTTTCTGATCAGATTATTGCTTTTCTAATAAAACCCCATGTCATTCTAAGTATGTGTGTCAATTTTTACCTCTCTATCTACATTATTCCGTGATTTAATAAGTTTTCAAATTTATACTGACTTTTTCATCACCCTGTATAATAAGTGTGCATGGAGAGGCACACGGAATCAAGCTCAGAACATTATCAGATATCACACATTCAGAAGTATCATGGTAAGGGCAGTAGAAGTATAACTTTCAATGGAATATCGCACCTACCTGCAGATTTAAAGAAGTTTCAGTGACTATTACGTGGTACCGAGATGAAGTCTGATTCTCAATGTGAGACTACGCTGCAGCAATTGATCCTGATTTTTTCCTCAAGGGGTATAATGCCCATTCCCATCAAGCCAATAAAGTTCTTGGAGAGTGAGGGCATTTCTCGTATGAAGAGGTCCCCAACCTTAATCCCAATAAAAATCTTTGGGATGCCTTCGGCTGTACTCTGTCTATTCTTTTACTTCCTCCATCCAGTTTATACACATTTAGAACTAGCCGTAATGGAGGAATGGCCATTGCTATCACCTTTAATGGTTGGTCAGCTCATTGAAAGCATAGGAAACCGCTGTAAGGCTGGTGTGAAAGGTCCATCGTGATCACATACTAACTTATTAATGTAAACTTTGTTTGCTTGTTTTTAGCAATAAACGTCAATTTGTTAATGTGACGCCTTCATACACTCTGCGAAAATTAAATAATTTCATCATCTCTGTATTCAATGCTTGTTTTTTTCCATGCATAAATACATTTTATACATGTGCAAGTCGGTTTTCAAAGTTCCAATTTTCCAACATTATTGAATTTACAGTCGCATGAAAAAATGTTTAGAAGCAAGTGTGTATATGGGGTACATTACAGTTCTCATTTATATAGCGTCCGACTTTACGAACTAATTATACTGAAATGCAGGTTTGTACTGTGTTATCCACTTTACGATGGGTAGTTCTCATTTACCTAGCTTCAGACTTTACGAAGCCGTAGAACGCTGAAATTTTGTATATAGGACTGTTATAACATCTTATCGTTCATCTCCCATTTATATTGCAATTGTAAGTACCAAAACGTTGTATATATATGTAAAATATAAAAGAAATACGATGGCTTTGCTCTTTGCGAACCAGCAACCTTTAATTAATTTTCTGCAATTCAGGATCGTCCCCTAACCCAGTACCTGCTAGAACATTCACGCCTATTACATAACCTCCTCATATAAATGCTGCGTCAAAAGTTTTCTACATTTTTCTAGAAGCTACTCTGTTACATAACCATTCATATAAATGCTGAGTCATAAGTTCTCCTACACAGATGCCTTCTCGCCTTCGTCCTGCTAACGCTTCCGCTATGCTCCTCTTTCTTTGTTAGAACGTTATGATGTATTAAAGTTTAAAGTCAGTCGTATCTTATAGTTCAATTACTGAATAAGTTATTTGATTAACTTCATCTGGAAAAAGTCATCTGCTATAAATTAAAATAAAGATATGCTTGCTGTTAAAAGTGAAAAGTCCTGATTCGTCATTTTTCTCCGTGTTTCAATCACCCCAGCTTCGTTAACCATCTGCCAGGAATAGCCTCACCATTCGCCCACGATGTGTTGGAATAACTGAAAACATTACATATATATATATATATATATATATATATATGCACATACATACACGCACTCTCTCTTCGCCTTACCCGTGCTTTATTTTCGTAATCGTTGGTCGTAGTCGTCTTACACTTTCAGTTACAGTGCTTTTAAGTGCTTTTGACTCAAATTCTTGTTTTGGCAGTTTCATATTTAAGACAAAATTTTGGACAAATAAGAAATCTAACTTTTGACGTTTCACGGTTTCTGTGCTTATATTTCTGTAAGTTTTAATACTTGTTATGAAAAAATAAAAATGCCAGAAGTTTGACTTCTGATGATAGAAATTGATCTGAATATTTAATTTCAAATTTGCAATTTTTGATGTAATTTTCTACTTGCCTCGAGGGTTTGGTTAATTAAGTTCGGATAATTCTACGAAGTAATTTTAAACGTAGTGCAGGATAAAATGTGTATAAACTAATAGTCCGTACAATTAAGTCATGCGGTGTCCACACCAAATACTTTTCCTATTAACAGGGTAAAAAGGGTCCGTTTTCGGCGAAATTAAGCAATGAAATCATTTCTCGACTAAAATGTTTCTATTTCAATTGAAAAAAAAAATTAATTGTTTACATAGTACTGCTCTAAGTACCGCTGATGTTACATACTAAAAGAGTGCGCGTGTTTATAGACTACATTAATATTTTCATTTTACATATTTTCTAACTATTGTAGTTATAAATTTACATATCTTATACATTCATCTGGATTTAATTTAATAGCTCCTTTAAATATATACTGTGCTACGTTGTCTTTTCACATAATTTAAATTAATAAAGTAATAAAAAAACCTGAAAGCTTTCAGATTTTATATTAGGCCCAAAGAGGCGTTTCTTTAACGTTTTGTGTGTTACCTTTATATATTAAATATCATGTTCTTCGCACTTAAACCATAAAATTCAATTCAACAGCAATATCACAAAATAATTTTAAAACAGCCTATCTTTAAAATTTGCGATACACAGTCTCGGGCGCTGGATATAGAAATGATTTTTTTTCGCACAGTGTATAAGGTATTTCTCCCACCCTCTAGGCATGCCTTCGTGGTGTGGTGGTCTGCACGCTGGGCGCGTATTCCAGAGATCCCCGGTTCGATTCTCGGCGAAGGCGTTGCTAATTTTTCATCTTACCTGTTTCCAAAAAAACATCCTAATGTCTCTACAAGTGTTGCTGTTGCTCGCTTTGAAATCGCTGAGTTTGTTAATCGAAAATTCGTTAAAATGTTACAAAATATGAAATATATAATAAAGCAAATTCAACATTTGGACTTTCAGCTGTCCATATTCGATGGAGGACTGCGTTATTCAAAATTTGATATCTCTAGGTGCCACTGTTTTTCACAGTGCGAGAAACATACAAACATTCATGCAGATTCTTCATTATTTAATTTCTTTAAATGTAATGCAGGGCTCTAATATTAGGTGGCAACAATTTAAAAAGTGAAACGCCGTTTTTAGTGAACCATCGCGAAATATGAAAATGAAATTAATAGCCCTTCTGAGAAAATTGCCTCTCTGGACCAAAAATACGAAAAGAAATTAATAAATTTAATTTTACCTCGTCTAAAAAGAAAAATAGAAATATCAGCTAAAATTTTACTGTACTAACTTGCTAGAAGAATTTACCCTTACCAAAAATTCCTGAAGAAAACTATTATAATTAAATGTAAAAATTTGAAAGAATGCATGAAGATGTCACATTACAAATAGTTTTAGAATATGACACATAATTAAAAGCTGCTTCTGAAATTTCTTATGCATTATTATTAAAGAAAAGGAAAAAAACACGTCTTACATTTCTTTGGCATACAAGAAAGCTGTTCGAATGACAGATACTTGATTGACACTTGATTTATTTTTTTCTTAAAATTCTACTAAATGTTTTCTATGATGTCTTCTTCAACTTCTAGAGCAGGAATACATTTGGGCATTGCTATAAGAAATAAATTTATGCATGAAGAGTCACGGCAATGCTTTTCGTTTGCCGAAAAACATTCCTTCAGTTTGAAATCTCCATGTGAAAATACTATACTCTTTCCTTTTTTGCTTAGACATTCTCCGAGGCTGAGTTTAACCTTGATTTTTTTTAATCGCTGCTCAAAAAAAGCCTATTAAAGAAATATTAGCTGTTCTTTTTTTAAGTAAGTAGCAATAAATATTTATCCGATTGGACATCAAGATGCTTGATGGTGATACAAAATATTTTATTTCCTTCAAATGAACTAAAAATGGGATTTTGGGTAAAAGGTAGAAAATAATAATAATAATAATAAAAATCGGAAAGCTTTCAGATTTGATATTACTCTCAAAGGGGCGTTTTTTTAACGTTTTGTGTGTTACCTTTATTTATTAAATATAAGTAAATGGTTTTATGGTTTTATAAAATTTTATGGTTAATTCAATTCAGCAAAAAAAGCCCAAAATAATTTAAAAAGAGCATATCTTTAGAATTTCTGATACACAGATTTGCGCGCTGGAGATAAAAATGTTTTTTTTTTCTCCCGTACAGTGTTGCCATTGCACGCTTTGAAATCGTTGAGTTTGTTAATTAAACATTCTTTAATGTTTGACAAAATATGAAATAGATGATAAGACAAATTCCAAAATATTTGGTGGCAACAAATTGAAAAGTGAACCGACGTAAAATGACAAAGCGAAATTAAGCCCTTCAGGGCAAACTGCCTCTTTTGGGCTAATAAAAGAAATGAAAAAAAAAAAAAAAAAAAAAAAGGGTTCAGTATTTAACTATTGCACAAAAAGGCTGTTTTAAAATTTAATACATTTATTTGTAAAAATTATTTATAGAGATGTCCCAGGTGTAATGGCGAAATGTCTATTGTTTTATAGGACTTAAGATGAATAAGAATAACATGGGAACATTACGCATTTTCTGTATATTTAAAAATGAATTTTAAATTAGATATACAGAGCTTGTTCGCACATTTTTCAGACGACTTTCCTTGCATTTATATAGATATTTTAGCTAAAACGTTTATGTTTTAAATATTCTGTTTGATAACACTTATTTTTCACCATCTTTCTAGATCGTAATTTCAAAAACAATAGACCTTTTTATAGTGTCGGTAGAGGTTTTTTGGCTAATCTTTAGAATATGGTAACAGGTAGTTCGGCGACATTTTGGTAAGGGAACATAAGTTACTAGCTAGGACTTTAGCAATAATCTGAGAAGTACACAGTTCGAATCACAGATTATTTTGTCTCAGAGAAATGAGAGATCATGAGACATGTCATGTGACATTTTCCGAAAAATTCTGATCGTGATTTTAGCTAATAAGCACTTAGAAACAATTTCGTTGCTAAAGTGCAGAATCGCTCACTTATTTGTTTGGCGCTTTTTACAAGAGTAAGAAGAATTGGATTTTTGTCAATTTTCTTTGACTTTTTAAGTGAAAATAGGTCGATGTGTACATAGTTAAAGTCAAGAGTGTGCGCAATGCCATTTTTGTGCAATTCTAGGACGTTTTTTTAAGTGAAAATAGGTCGACGTGTACATGGATACCGTGTATGTGCAATTCTTAAAAACGCGGCAAGAAGTTTGCGATTCTGCACTTTCTCCCGATTTCGCACCTAATCTTCGTCATGAGTAAGCATTTTTGTTCCATAAAAGTTCTAGTATAAGCGTAATTCGGCTAGCAGATTGTTGGAAAAAATGTTGAGTAGAAAAAAAAAAAAAAAAAAAAAAAAAAAAAAACCCTTTACTTCGTGAAAACAAAATGGCGCCCAAAACAAAACTAGCAGGTTGCTATAGCAGGGTTGGTCGCCAAAGTTTCGCCAAAAAATCGCCAAGTTACCACAATGTAAAGATTTACCAGTTTTTTTTATCTCACTCCTCTTAGACAGTTTTCCAAAATCCATGAAGGGTTGTAGGTCGATGTTTGGATAATCCGCTTTTTAAAATTCCAAAAGTACAAAAATACATGGGTGATACATCAAAATATTTAGTAGGGATATGATGATGGGTAGGGACTTGATACCCGTTTCTTGTTATATTCTTTTCCAGGAAATTACCAGTGGGGTTTGAAATGTGGCTGCTTGCTTTGTCTTGATGCAGTTCTACTGAATGATGGCCCAGTGGCTAAACAGAACGTATTTCATATTTGAAAATAGGGTATAAGATATATTCCTGATAATACATGGAATTAATCTTAACATTTTTATCTCGTTATTTTTAATTTGCCGTTATATGAAAAATCAGCAACAATCACAAATCCCGTTGAAAAACTTTCAGTAGATTCTTTGAACCATTGTTTTAAGACGTTTTTTTTCTCTTTGATAATAACGAGGGATCTATTTTCATTGCAGTTATTCAAGTACACGCAAGATTAATCTATTATGACAACATTTTTTCATTTTTATTCAGATAAATGCTTCCATAAAGAATTCTGCAGCGCGCTCTGAGATATTTCGTACAGAAGGACGATGCAGACTGTTCTTTCGCCATTTTAAGGTTCAGTTGGAGTTAATCACACTATTTACAGTTCACAGTGAGTATTTTAATAACTTTGCTACTGTGTTTTGAATTGACGAAGTTTCATTAAACATTAAAGATCTTACCTTTACAAAATTCGAAACATGCCGTTTTTTGCCTTGGATATGTATTTGGAACAACTTTTCCACTTGAATCCAAACTTTGACGCTTTTTTCCTTTCTTGTTGACAATATTACCTGTCATAGCTTTAGATATCGAAAAGCCATGGCTTTTGCGATTATTATTTTAATAACTTAATAGGAATAATTTTCTTCGGAAAGAGCACAGACATAATTTTCCATCTATTGCTTTGTAAAGACATTAGACACATTAGGTGTTTTTTATAAGCAGGAGAAGTGAAAAATGAGCAACACCTTCGCCAGGAATCGAGAGTCGGACCTCTGGAATACACGCCCAGCATGCAGACCACTACACCACGAAGGCACGTTAAGAAGGCGGGAGAAATACCTTATATACTCCTCTTTTAAAGGGCGATTGGGATTTTAGGGGACCCAATCTCCAAATCCTGGGTGTGGAGAATCAACATCCACCATCCTTTTTAGTTCGGGTGCCACTGTAGAGACATTAGGTATTTATGGAAGCAGAAAAGATGAAAAATTACGCCTTCGCTGGGAATCGAACCACGGACCTCCAGAAGACGCGCCCAGCATGCAGATTACTACACCATGAAGGCACGTTAAGAAGGCGGGAGAAATACATTATAGCTTCCTTAAAACCGCGATTTTGCATGAAAACAAATCTGTCTATTAGCAAATGGCAATTGATAGAGAATCAATCTTTCAAAAATATAACTGCAGCTAAAAAACGAATTTCCAAGCAAACGAATTTTTTTTAATAGCAAAGTAAAATCGTCTAAAAGATATGAGAACAGCGTCTGTCTTATAAGTTACATGCCTTTTTATTTAACTCTATCCGATTAAAAAGTAAAAAAAAAAAAAAAAAAAAAAAAAAAAAAAAAAACAATATTCTTAAGAATTGAATCCATTATTTTAAAATAGTTCAGTTTAATGTTAATTCATAACAAACAGATTATATTTGAAAGAAGAATACCTTACATTTTTCCAAAAGGCAGATGCTACGAATAAATTATTCTGAAAATGATATAGTGAAATTGAATTAGGAAAAATTACCTATATAAGCAATTCCCTTTCAGGTCTTTAAAACTTCTAATTTTTAGCATACCTACAAGTTAACGATAGGATAAGAACTACTATTATCTACATAGTGTTAACTAGAAATATGTTAGAAAACTATAGATTTCATCTCAGGTTCAATTTAAAAAAATGTAAGGCTCAGCTGAAGTGAATTGTGCGATTTTTCGGTTATACTACAATTTTTTCAGAAATTAACTTGATAATCTCCTGAGGTTTCATTCAGCATTGATTTAGAGCTTTATGAAACAATATTTAAGAAATGCGAAGCATATTTACCAGTGCTCCTACTACTAAATACTACGAATAATTTTAAGAAATACCAAGCATAGCCGATTTCTTTTGTATCATACCTCACCTGCTGATGCCATTCAGAAAAAAGGTAATTTAGTGAGTTTCAATTCGGTGGCCATTTGTTCCATACCTAAAATACAAAGAAGTATTGTTAGAAAACCTTCATCCAGGTGGACTTCCACTTTTAAATTTCAGTTCGGTTCCGAAACGTGCAGCTGATTTTATAAACTAAAAATAAATAATACGGTAGGATTTTATGGTATTTAATTAGATATTATGATTTAAACCTTTATTATAACTTCTCCTTTCTGTAGTCCTTACCAGAATGTAAGTTAGCTCTTGTGTACTTAAGCCAACGGTTTGAAAGTTTTAGGGTTACAGCATTTGCCAGCCTCACTTTGCAATTATTTACTATAAACAATTTATTGCGGCTTTCGCATCTGTCTAGCCGACGTTTAAAATACGACCCGTTTATTATCTTGTGCCAACGTAAGCAGTCTATTTCGCGTGTAGTCTCAGACTACTTTAATTACATTGAAATTAACTTCATCTTATGTTATGTTAATGATCTTATGTTGGAAGAGGGTTAAAATCTAAAAACTTTTCAGAATTTTTTGTAATATTAAATTAATAAAATTATGCATAATAATTTTCCATAATTTTCAGGAAAAATGACGAGAATGAATTAAGGCAATCCAAAATACTATCACTCACAGACTTTACGCAAAAAACAGCGGCATGGTTAAAACCAGTATGAAAGATAATGGCTAAACGGGAGAAAAAGAATCCATCGGCATCGATGCATTTCCTAGGTTGTTAAGGAGTACAACATAACCTCGAATCACGAATACTTCGTTTCACGAGCAATTCGGTTCCAGAAAGAATTATTTGAACAAAATCGTCTCGGATGGCGAAAGGTATCTCGAGTTAACAAACACTCATGTTGGAAAAATACGATTTTCAAAGGTAACTTGTACCACATTAACACTCAAAGACTTCTGGAAACATTATGCTAATATTTCCCATCGCTTATTTGTTATAAACAAAGCCTGGTAGGAAGAGACTAGCAGGACCATGAATTCTTCCTGGAGAAAATTACGACCAGACTAGATTGGAGGTAGAGACTTGGGAATTTTTTTGTTATCTATGATACTGCATATCTATGCAAAAACGTAGGTGACAATAAAGACGTTGAAGTCAGCAATGAAGACGAGGTGGATTTTAAAAATGAGCTCAGTGTGAAAGTATTAATACAACTTTTTCAGCAGCAGCAACAAAACAAAAGGTGACAGAAGAAGAGGAAGAAAGAAAAATGGCACTAAATCTTTGATCCGCGAAATTTATGCGAAATGAGATAAGGTGCAAAGTTTTCATGTAACGATTTCACTCTGATAAAGCGGTAAAGCTACAACTTAAGCATTCGCAGTGGGAATGTCGTGTCTCACTTTAGAAACGTTTTAAAACGAAAGTAACAATAAATCACATTACTCAGATTCTGAATGAACCAAGAATCCAATGAGTTACATGCAAAGCAGTGCTTAGACATAAAGAAAATGAAATTGTCTTTAAGACAGTGACCTGATGTTTATATGAAAAGGAATTTCTGAGCCAATCAATCATCTATCTCATCATATTCCACTTATGTCGCCCACTATTCTTTGTGCAGGTACAGTAAATTTAAATTAAGATTTCGTCACTTTTGTCGATTTAATATTATATCGATCTTTATTGTTTTATATTTGATGATTGTCATTTTTTTTTTGGGTTACGAACTTGTGCACGAAATACTGCTGTACGTTTTAAATAATCAATCATCTAACTTACTTACCACCAGTTGAGTTCCTGTACCACCTGTTATATGATTATTAGCATTTGTACTTAATTGGTGGAGCATTCTGTTGTCGCTACGATTAGCCAAAAATCTCTATGGAATATTAAAATTTATAGCGGAATTTATAAAGTTGTTTCAGAAGATGGGACCTGTGGTGGTTATGAAAGAGACTGTCAAGGCTTTGACTGTGATGAATGAGGACTTAAGCAATGTTTTATGCATTGCGATTCTGAGTTTACAGAGAACTTTTACTCTAGAAGTCAGTGGTAAGTTGAATGAATCAGATGCATTATACTGAACAATATGAACTGGGTATATTAATGTATGTCATATATGCTGTTCACATATTTGCAGAGTTCCTGTGTAATATTTGCTTGTCACATTCATAGTAGTCACTTGTGTTATTCACTTATTTAGTCATAATTAACTACAATTCACTAATGTATAGCCTGCCTGACAACTAAATGCAAATCAGTGAGTAGAGTTGACAATTTAATGTATTCACTGAAGAACATGTGCGGTTCACTTATATACATTTTAAAAGCAACCATCTGCCGTCCGGAAATGAATTAATCAATTTTAAATTAATTTCTACAGGGAAAATTAATTAGATTAAAGAACATTTTGATTGACGGACGGCCGTCAGTGACGAATTAAATTCGAGAACTAGGTTTCCATTGCAATTTAACTGAAGAGAGTTGGTGAGTTAGAATTGCATTGGTAGAAGTGGCTGAAGATTCATTACAATCCTATTTGGATCCATGGTCGCTAATATAATGATAATCTTTTGATTATGAAAAAGGTAGCTATGTCTTCTATGCAGAAAACATCTTGTTTCATTTCTTCGTAACAAAAACTGCACGTTGAATTGTCAGTCTTAATGACTTAATTGAGTCTTCTATTCCATCAAAGAGCCTTCATTTTGAATTTTACCCATTTTTGCGTCTCCATTGTTGTTCCAAAAATGCGCTTTTAAAAGTTTTCACATGAAGATTTCTTTTTGCAACTAGTGCACAAAACTGCGACTTGTAGAAACAGGGACAGCAGAAGATACAACAGGGCAAGAGGCAACAGATCGCCTTTTTAATCATTTTGTAGATCTCAGAACTTTGGGTCTAATGCGTAAAGTTAACTTTAAGCAAGAAACATAATGTATTTGGTATAAAAGAGACGTAATTTTAACCCGCTATAATTTCATTATGTGTGTAAGGAAAAATAATTTTTCATAGGTTTAATTAATTAAAAATTCAGTTTAAAATGGCCTCATAAACAGAAGTTGCATTTCAAATATTTATTCACTACATGTGGCCCATCTGTTGAGGAATACGAGCACAGATCGTAATTTTCTAATCTTGTTCGAATCACTCCCTCGTAAAACACCATTGAAAAAATGATACATTACAGTTCCTGTAGATCACATGCAAAGAATGTGTAAGAATTGTTCTGAAGTTTTTAGGCAAACTTTAAACTTCTTTTGCATTATATGAATTAAATACGTAACGACATTATTTATTTTACGAAATTATTTATTAGAACGAAATTATTTACTTTAGCCATTTTACATATTCTTAGTTATAGTAAAGAATCTGAAAAGTTAAGCATAATCTTCTTCTACAGCTTGCCATATATTGAAGGAGCATCTTGCAAGAATGCTTCAGATATCACAAAAATTGCAGACTTATAATCACGTTATTAGAATTTATACTGATAAGTTGAAATTTATCTTTCCTGTGTTTCCTTAGAATAGAACTTGAACCTTGCATATGTATGGATTTGATCAATAGGTTACGAAAAGTTTATTGAGATGATTTACTACATTGTAGGGATCTAATTTAATTATTGATAGGGCATCCACCACAACATTTCCTACCCCTGTGGCACGTTTAAACTTTAAAATATATTCTTTAATTTAAGAGGTCATCTTATGAGTCTATTTTTCCCAAAATACAGACGCACTATAGCCGCCTATATTAATGCTGGTTTATGCTTTTCAAAAGCTATATTCGCTTTTTTTAATATAAGATATAATTCATGTGCACTAGGTTACTTTAATGTGATAGCGGTTAATGCTATCACTCAGGTATTGTTACCGAATAGCGGAAGTCCCGCCCATTTGTATCAGCATCAATAACAGAAGAAGATACCTGCTAGTTGTTTCCTGAAACAAATCCAAAAACATCAAGGAATAAACTTTCTGAAGAAGACAATGATGGAATTGGTGAATTTCCTATAAATGCTGAGATGAGGTTGCCCTGCGAATATTAATTATATTTGCACCAAATTAGTTAAATTCTGTTGATGTTTTGAAGATTATTTTCTCAGCGCTTAATGTTAACATGCCGTTAAGGTATTATTAGAGCTGCATTAAAACAAGGCGCCCTTCTGATAAAACAGCATCAGATGCTTTTTTAAGAATGATTAGATATATTTATGTCAATCTTAAAAAAAAAAAAAAAAAAAAAAAAAAAAAAAAAAAAAAAAAAAAAAAAACTGCATTGCATAATGAACCGATACTCGGTTCCCTTCTCGTTCCTACATTACATAACGTTCATCCTGCCAATACATTCTCTACACCCTACACCAGCGGTTCTCAACCTTTTGACCACCTGACGCGTACCACCTAAACAAAAATTGAAAGCCTTTAGTATCACCACTACAGAGTACTTCTACCATCACTACTCTTGAACAAAGCTCAAATCGCATAAATTTACGAGTGTTAGAGAAAAAACTCCATCCCGATATTGGGGTTTTAATTTTTGAATTTAGTAGTTAAAAATACTTTGCTTCTTCGCGTAGCACCGGTTGCTAACAGGACTTAAAAGACACGGAGGTAGAAAAGGGAGGAGGGGCCAACCCGCGCTAAAAGTGAAGCACTGCTTTGAAGTTTGGGTCACCAGATGGGGTGTTCTTTGTTTACATTCAGAAGCTCGCTTGACAAGATTCTGATAGTATTTCGACACACAACAATTCCATAGAAATCAAAAAAGGGACACTTTCGCATGAAAGAAACCTTCATAGTGTGATGGATAATAGCAATTTGTATAGTTTAGTGACATTTACGCAAAAATCACATCTTGGTTATTTTTCGATAATTAACAAGAGCGATTTTGATTATGAATTTGTTTTATAAAATTCTAAGCTGTTGCACTACAAAAATAT
The DNA here is from genome assembly GCF_044657685.1 of Stegodyphus dumicola. NCBI lineage: Eukaryota > Metazoa > Arthropoda > Arachnida > Araneae > Eresidae > Stegodyphus > Stegodyphus dumicola. The sequence goes on along the minus strand of NC_140770.1, from coordinate 56,636,379 downwards.
AGATTTTAAGAAAAATGTTATGCTTAAAGAATGAAAAATACCTTACGGTACATTTAAACGAAAAATATAGTGAATGCACAGAAATTAAAGATTTGCACATGCCGGAAATGAAAAATAGGAAATATGTATGGGTATTTATGCATGTGCTTGCAAGTATCTGCCTTTGACAAAATACTTAAATATTCATTAAATTATTTATAAATGTATTTGAAATGAAGAATTTATTCACTTATAAACAACTGTGAAAGCACTGTGAAGAAATCTAATTATTAAATGTATCTAATTTATAATGATTATAAATGTTATCTAAATATATAATAAACTTAATATTGAATTGTAAACATAAATTGAAATCCTGTTGACAAATACGTTATAAAACTATTTAAGCAAGAATTGTTCGTATTGGAAAACAATCTGTTAAAAGGTATTGTAAAGCAAATGCTATGAAATGTGCACTTAAGAACGTAATAAAGAGTTTTGGAATATGTATTGTTGAAATGAAGGGTAAAAAAAAGATCTGATAAGTATAATTAAAAGAATTATTCCCCTTACATTTTATAATAACTCAGTTACAAGTTTTAAATAATACTTAAAAAAAAAAAAAAAACTTATTTTATTCCCTTTCAGAAATGTTCAGAGAAAGTCAAGTACTATTTACAGTATTTCGCTAATTCCTAATAATTCTCTAATTTAAAATGAACCGAATAGAGCATTAATTATAAATTGACTTATATTTTTCGATTTAAAAGATTCCTCAGAAGCCAAAAAATCATGTCATATTTAAGGAAGTATTTTAGGAAGAAGCTCTATAAATAGAAAAGAAATAATGCATAATTTTAATATTAATAATACAATAAACTTTGATCTTAATTTTTGTACCTTAACCGAATAAAATCGAATTACCTTAATTTTTTTTCCTAATGTAATTAACGAAAACTTGTGAAAATATTTCATTCAAATTAAACCATTCTGAGAAAACTGTCCTGTGAAAAGTATAGCATTTAATTCCGTTCAGAATGAAATGTTGTTTAAAAATATGTTGTTTTCACATACTTAGGACTCTGAAGTGTTGTAGAAAAAGAAAATATATACATTTATATGTATATTTGCGACGTAATTACAAAATATTTACATCCGATCGCGTCAAAACCCATTGAACTTAATGGTAAATGACCCAATTTTTTTTGTCACCACGTAGGGATCGCCGGTGCTTCAGAGCAGTGTACGGGAGAAACTTGTTTAGGGCGACTTCATCTTACTTCCTACCTCCATGTTAAAAGAGAACGGCTAGCTCATAGAGCTTTCCCCCCTGAAACTGGCAGTGGGGAGTGATGACGTAGCCATGATGACACTGAGCGCGGAGATGCAATTGACAACATAGAAATTAGCGTTTTAAATCTGAAGAACCAGCGTGTGTGAAAGATAGCTATAATTTGGAAGAGACAATGTTACTGCAGTATGCATTTTACTCTGAATATTGAAAAATTTAATAGTATTTACTCAATTTTAAAATAACAGATAAATTACGCTACTCTTAGCATAAAGTTCCTTTTTTAAAAATTTGCAGGGATTTTTTTTTTAAATGCCTGTTTATTTCCGATCATTTCTTTATCTGCATATTAACTAAGAGAACTGTGCTACTGCTTCTAAGATAGCTATAATAACAGCTATTTAAAATTAATCAAAAAGCAACCTTAAATTGGCATAGATTTCAAAATTTCTGCTAATCTAAGTTTGAGTTTCAGCCTAATTGTAAATTTTACATTGGCATATTTTTCTCCCGAATAATATAATAACATATATTTTTAAAATAATTTTGTAACTTAGGCTTACATCAATATTACATTTAAATAAATGCATGTAAGATTGTTATCTTAATTTAGACAAAACAACTTTACTCACAGTACCTAAAAATTATTTAATTTTTCAAAAGTGAGGGTTAAGGAGGCAGGTTTTCTTATGCCAATTACTTTAATGTTATTCTATTATTTTTTATCTAGAATGCTAAGCTAGCACAAAATCGAATCAATAATAACAAAGGATACAATAAAAATAACTTTAACAATAACTTAATTAGTTCTCATTTGAAATATGCTTTACGCTATTAACTTCTAAAATGTCATCTAGAAATATTTCAAATCAAAACATATTATATATGCGTACTTGTACAGTCACAAACAAGTTGTTGAAATATTATTTATTGGCTACACATTCGAAGCAATCCACGTTTTTGTCTTTTGGGTTGCTTTTCTTTGGGAAAAAACATATGCAGATCTATTTAAGAAACGTATTCTACAGAGAGCTCTTATGACAATGCAACGTGAAATATCTTCACTAGTCCACCTGATTTTTTTCTTCTTTTCTAGCAATGCGTTAATCTGCGTCTTTGTAAAAATATGCTTTAGATGTTTTTCCAAATTCTCCGATCTGTGCTGTTTTTTCCTAAATTTCGCTGTTCAGGATTTTAATTTCTGAATTTCCGTTACAAATTTCTTTCTAGATGTCGTCCACCTTCTTTATCGCTGAGCAAACATATAAAATTTTTCTTTTCTCTATTTTTCAATATTTTACTACAATTTTCTAAGGATATTATTTTGTTCTTCATATTATCAATACATTCTTGTTTATCTTTACACTTAGGTCATTCAGGGATATTGTCACTTAGGGCACTGTCACTTGTGAATTTTATTTCAAAATCATTCACATTTGATTTATTATTGTCAGCTTCAATTTCGTTCTCGGCCTCAAAATAAATTTTCTTTGGGCTTAATTCGTGTAGTCTTTCAAAAGCACTCTGCATTAGTTTTCTTTTCAAATGTCTCCGATTTCTTGGTGTTACTGCACACGATAAATTTACTTTCGGCACAGTATTGCATTTCAGCAGTTTCTTTTGCGGCAATCCAACCAAGCGATTTCTCATGTCATCTTCATAATCACTGCACAGAAAATGTTCGCTGCAAATTCTTACGTTTTTCACATTAATAAAATCCTGTCCTCGACATTTATGTATCCAGTCTTTCGACAAAAACAAATTGTTCTTTGGGAAAGCATGAAATACAATATCTCTTCCTTTCGTATTTCTATAAGTTTTATGGCACCTTGCTACAGCACAAGAAGCCATATTACATAAAGGATACTCTAAATATAGAATTTAAAAGGAAAACTGACTATAGTTCTTTTATAGTTTCTTTTTATTGATATGCATATTCGTGTAGGGAAAGTTTCTGTAGACAAGGATTTCTAAAATACTTTGGTTTCTAGATTTTTTTATTATTTTATAAAAAATTAATTAAAAAAAATTAATTTAAGAAAACGTTTAATTTTTGACTTTACTTGCTTGTTACTCAAAAGACTTCATTAGTATTTTCCTTTTTGAACTTTAATTCTTAAATGTTAATACTTAAATGTTAATTTCTAAGGGTACCACTTTATTGGAATTACTTTTGGTTTTGACTTTTACCCTTGCCTGCATGAATGACGAAACACGAATTGAATGATTGGAGAGTTAGGTTTGGAGGCAACTTCCTCTTGATAAGTCTGTCTCTTGCCTACTCTACGGTCATTCACATATGCATTTTTTAAAAAAATTGTTTAATTTAATTTTAATTTATTAAATTAGTAGATTTATTTTCATGAATAGATTTTGCACTTGATTTGCTTATGCTTCTGAATTTAAATGATATTGTAGATTAGTTCGAGAATTAAATCTTTTACATGTTTGCACATTTTTTTAAATTTTAAATTATTTTGGCTTTTTTCCTTTTTTTAGAATTTAAATTTGCTTTTTTACTTTTATACGTATTTGTTAAGAATTTAAATTTGTTTAAATTTAAAACTATATATATATATAAATTATTAAATATTTGCATTATTAGAAAACAAATATGTATGATTAAAATTAATTTGGGATATGCGACCTCCAGAAAATCGTCTTGCAACTGAATGAAACTACAGTTTTAAACCCGCGAAATCAGAGCAAGTGCAACACAGACACGTCAGAATACTTCCCGTTAACCCCCTCTATGAGGCTTGCGTCGGCGAGGAGTCGAACAAAGGAATGATCTAGCTCTTCTGTTTATCCCTGGGTTGATAACCCCTGCTCTACACTAAAGCATTCTTGTTTACATTTATTTTTACGCTACAAGGCAGCGCCATCTATTTTCTCTGTTTTCAACAATGTTATCAAAGTAGTTCTGAACGAATGTGTTAGCCCGTTAGCCGGGGCCTACTGTAGAGTTATTTTAGCAAATTCCCTTTAACAGTAGAAATAAAATACAGTACTCCAGTTAGCCCAAAAGGGCGTTAGCCTGAATGGACTATTAGTTTCGGAACTGGATTTGGCGGCTTATCACTTTGATTGTCTGAATCACTTTTCAAATTGTTGCCAAGAAATATTATCGGCCTGTATTATTTTAAAACAAATTAAATAATAAAGAGAATGTGCATGAATGCATGTATATGTCTCGCACTGTGAAAAAAATGACGGTGCCTAGGGCTATCAATTCCGAATAACGTAGTCCTCCACCTGAACATGGGCAATTGGAAACCCAAATTTTGAATTTCAAATTTTATATTACATGTTTCGTAAAACTTTAATGAAATTTTAATTAACAAACTCAACGATTTGAAAGCGAGCAGTAGCAATACTGTATGGATTAAAACATTATTGTTACCTGCAGCGTGCTATACTATAAATCGGGAATTCTAAAGATACAGGGGTAGGACAAAAATATGGAAACACCTTTAAAAAAACATGTTTCTTTGCTTAATATGGTGTAGGAAACCCGTTGGCATCCAAAACAGCTTGCAGTCTTCTCGGAATGGATAAATACAGTTCCTGTATGTTTGCCAAGGGAGTATTATACCATTCTTCCTGCAAAACGGTGGCAAGTTCAGATAACGATGTTGGCGGTGGATAACGAGAACGCACTTTCCGTTCCAATGTAGACCACAAAGGTTCGATAATATTCAGGTCTGGTGACTGTGGTGGCCAGGGGAGATGGGACAACTCATCCTCGTGCTCAGAAAACCAGTCCTGGACAATGTGAGCTGTGTGAACAGGGGCTTTGTCGTCTTGGAAGACATCATAACCATCGGGGAACAAAGTTTGTACCATGGGATGAACTTGATCGGCCAAAATGTTCACATAAGTCTTGGCAGTCATGTGCCCTGACACAGTTATCATGGGGCTAGCAGAGAACCACGATATGGCTGCCCAAACCATAACAGAACCACCGCCATGTTTCACTCTTGGCAACAAGCAGTCTGTATTATAGGCTTGAGATGGCGTTCTCCAGACGTAAACTCGGCCAGAAGTGGCTCGTCAGACCATATTACTCGCTTCCACTGCTCTATAGTCCAGGCTTTATGACTTAAACAGCACCTTTTCCTGTTACGGGCATTAGCATCACTGATGAGTGGCTTCTCAATTGCAGCACGGCCAGCAATTCCCTGTTTATGAAGCTCCCTTCTAATTGTTTTGGTACTCACAGGGTTCGGTAACACAACATTCATTTCAGCAGTAACTTTTGCAGCTGTGGTCTTCTTATTTTTCGTCACAATTTCCCTTAATGATCGTCTGTCACGATCACTCAGGACATACTTTCGTCCGCACTGTGATTTAGCAGATGAGGTTTTTCCGCTTTTCAAATATGCGGAATAAATCTTCGATACAGTACCTCTTGGAACACTAAACACCTCGGCTACCTTGCTTACGGAAGCACCTACCATACATGCTCCAACAATTTGCCCACGTTCGAAGTCTCTTAACTCTGACATAATGCAATGACAACCTCACATAACAGTACTCCGACAACAACTGAACTGTTTAGCACATTTACGAAGTTGTATAGGTGGCGTCAGTAGTCAAAAATGCCAGCGCCACCTATATATTTCATTAAAATCAATCTTTCTTTTCAAACTTGCATTTCACAAGGTGTTTCCGTATTTTTGTCCATCCACTGTATGTTTTTAAATATTTTGCTTCTCAACTGAATTTTAAGTGGACGGGAAGAACATGAGATTTAATTAATAAATTTAACGCAAAAATGTTAATAGTAAAAAAGACACACACACACAATATATAGACATAGAAATATGCTATAGACATAGAAAAACGTATGCCAATACCTAACACTTCATCAGGAATTCTAAACATATTCTAAAGATGTTGTTTTTAAAATTTCTGTAATTTTGCTCTTGAATTATATATGGCGCAAGTGCGAAGAAAATGATGCTTAATAATAAAGCTAAAAAGACAAAAAGAAATGGGTTAGCAGGAGTGAGTGTAACAACAAACTGCTAGACTGCGAGCTCAGCGAATGCGTAGAGAAGCCTCGACAAACTCTTGCGGGTGACCATTAAAATCTGCGCCGTTTCAGAATTTATTTTTTTCTTTGTTTCAGTGAAATTATTTAATTCTTAAATATTAAGCAAACAAGTCGAATTTTTAAATACATATAATCATTCCCGAGATCTTGAAAACATTATGACTATACAGGGAATCAGCAGGGAGTCCCAAAGAGTAACTAACCGAAAAACTGAAGGCGCAGTAATTCCGAAACTGGGCTGTATAAAAACATTTAATTTTAAAGCTGAGCAAGCATCCGTATCAACTGCTGTACAGTAAGTTACGTGGAGTTTGAGACGATATGAAGCATTCATTACAGTAAAAAAAAGTAATAAAAGAAAAGTTAATGGCCCATTGAAATTAGCGGTTACGCTAAATCGCTTCGGTTTCCTGATATTTTCTTAACGTAGCGTAGCAAACTAGTGCATGTTTAAATATCAATCTGTTCTCTATTTTGCTACAAAGTAACTCTTCATTCAGGTTATATTTCCTGGATGACTAATAAGTACCTTGACCTCGATTTTACTAAATTACTGTTTCTCAACAAGTTCAGACTTCTAGAAAGAAAAATACTTTATTAAAATTAAACTGGATTTTGCAATCTGTATTAAGCTGTAACTAAAAACTAAATATAATATAATACTTTAGCTCCTGAAAGAAATGCGAGAAAATCACCATGCTTGAATTAAGGGGACTCATACACCTTAAAACCCATAAGATCTTCGAATAGGTGACTGTTGCAAGCATTGGGATAACTTATTTATTTTAAAAGCAATTACTTCCAACGTTTTACAGCTGACTACATAATGTAGCTGCTTTCTGAAATAGTCATCAGAAAGTTTGTGTTGCCACAAATATTTTTATAATTTAATCTGCTTTGTGACAACATTTTTCGTCATGGTTCCACCTTGCGCGCACAGTTTAAAACATTCTGTTCCATAATTTAATTCCATATTTAATATATAGCTTTTATAACATTTGGAAACGACTGTGAACCTAAAATTCTAAAAATTTCTTGTTAAATTTTTATTTTATTTGGAGTTGAGATTATAAAATGTATTTTATTAAAAAAATTTGTAATGCTTTCGTCCATAAAATTTTTCAGTATTAAAATATTCATCATATTTTTGGTTCAGTTAAAAAATAGTGCCCATATAAAGAATTCCATCCAATTTCAAGTATGTACCATTAGCCATTTTTAAAATATCTTGCGCGCAAGGTGGAAACATGGCGAAATATTTTGTCACAAAGAGGATTAAATTACAAAAATATTTGTGGCAACACAAACTTTCTGGTTACTAGTTCCCAAAGCAGCTATATTATGTAGTCAGCTGTAAAAGGTTGGAAGTAAGTGCTTTTAAAATAAATAAAATATCTCAATTCTTGCAACAGTCACATATTGGAAGATCATGAGGGGTTTAAGGTGTATGAGCCCCCTTAAAATTGTATATAGTATTCCTAGTCAGAGAGACATGTACCAGACATGTACCATTCTGTCAAAATTCATAGATCTGATGCAGATAATATGAGAAAAAGGAATCTTTGAAATTATATTTATTTATTTACCATCACATGAGCAGCTGCACCGCCTTTAAGACATTCAGCTTTTATGCTCAACTGATGGAATCATCTACCAACTGAGTTGTTATGTATAAAAAATACAATAAAGTTTTAGAATTTTGATAATTACCAAATAAAAATTAAATAGCATGAAATAAATATATAAATACATAAATAGATACAATAAATAAAAATTAAAAATTTAGAATTAGATAAATGCCTAAATACAATGTTGTTATACATGAAGTCAATATAGTATTAGAATTTTGAGAATTATGTAATAAAAATTTTAAAAAATAAGAGGGTTGGGGCAAAAGTCATGGCAACTATTTTTTTTTCTTGTAGATATGTGAACGGATCACAAAACATATATGTGTCATGTGAAAGTTCAGCAGGCATATTGTGTATGCAGAACAACAGATGGCTCTGTGTTAGCTGGCTGTGTGGTAGCGAGGGCTCTGAAATCAGTCAGTTGGTGAGTGTCGTGCGAGATGGAAATAACCAGTGTTGAGCAGCGCGTTTACATCAAAATAGCCGTTCTTCGAGGGAGAAATGCGATGGAATGTCACAGTGAATTAGTAGAAGCCCTTGGTAATAATGTCCTACCATATCGTACAGTAGCACGGTGGGTAAGAAAGTTTCAGCAAGGACGTGTGTCAACCAGTGATGAGCAACATTCGGGACGACCGGTGAGTGTGCCGCCATAATCGAGCACCTCATGGATGAAGACAGACGATGGACGTTACTGGAGTTAGAGAGGGCAGCTGGCATCGAGAAACGCACCGTCCACAGGATATTGCGTAATGAGCTACAGCTACGCAAAATCGCTTCGCGGTGGGGACCGCATGCACTGACGGAAGTTCAAAGGTGGGTGTGCTGTGCAATATTCTCCGACCACTTTGTTCAATGGCAACAGGACTGCGATCAATTCTTTCACGAATAATCGCCATCGATGAATTTTGGGCCAGAGCATACAAACCAGAACTGAAATGTCAGTCCGCGCAGTGGTGACATCCTAGATCACCAAGGCAGCAGAAGGTCCGTCAGAATCCTTTCCCAGTCAAATTGATGGTGATCGTCGCGTATGACGTCAGGGGTGTCATTGTTTGTCACTTGAATGGCAGAACAGTGACCGTACAGGGACTCATGTCAATTTTATGTGCATTGTGTTATCATTCTTTTGCACGGTGAAGGCCATATTGCCCTGTATACTACCGTAATAAATTCGTGTATTACGATATTTCAGTGCTATTCATTGTCCACACATGTAGTTAAGACCTTGTCCTTTCATCTGTATATGTCACATTTTCCAACCGGACTGGTATCTTTAAGAAAAAAATAGTTGCCATGACTTTTGCCCCAACCTACGTAAATATATAAATACAAAATACCCAAATAAATATATAAGTAAATGAAACATAAATATGTAAGTAAATACTTAAGAAGATCATTACAAATTTTGAAAATGAACAATGTAATGTATGAGAATAGTAGGTATCCTTTGGTACTGGTCAAACGTTCACTAGCAAAGTTTTTGTGATAAGTTCCAAGTGTGGTGACTTGCCATGCTGTTGGAAAATGACCTCTGGCTGACGGTCTTCTGATGGTGGGCAAGTGTAATTAATCAATCTATCAAGGTAAGCTTCGGCTGTTAGTATTTGTACGGAGAAGAAAATGGGTTAAAAAATCTTGTCACGCAGCATCCTACGCTAAAAATTCACTTTCGGATTGTGCTCTCCCGTTTCAATTTCTTCGTAACACGAGAATTTTCATATTCCTAAATCCTCATATTCTATGCATATTAAACCGAAACAAATTATCATGAACGAACTTGGATATACGTATAATAACCAGGGCTGTGGAGTCGGAGTCGGAGTCGGGCAGATTTTGGGGTGAAAGGAGTCGGAGCTGGAGTCGCTAAAAACAGGTCGACTCCGACTCCAATTTTTGTTGGACAGTTTGAATTTGAAATGCAATTAAAATGAATTGAAAAAAAATAATGGCAAATTATTTTTATTTATGGACTATATACATTAATAAATAGTTTCATAAGAATAAATTGAGTTTAATTAAAAAAATTAAATTTAAATACATATTTAATTAAATATTCTTTGCGCCATTGCTGCAAGGAATGAAATTTAAATTTAAACAAATTTAAATTCTTAACAAATACGTATAAAAGTAAAAAAGTAAAAAAGTAAAAAGTAAATTTAAATTCTAAAAAAAGGAAAAAAGCCAAAATAATTTAAAATAATTTAAAAATATGCAAACATGTAAAAGATTTAATTCTCGAATTAATCTACAGTATCATTTAAATTCAGAAGCATAAGCAAATCAACTGGAAAAACTATCCATGAAAATAAATCTACTAATTTAATAAATTAAAATTAAATGAAACAATTTTTTTTAAAAATGCATATGTGAATGATCGTAGAGTAGGCAGGAGACAGACTTATCAAGGGGAAGTTGCCTCCAAACCTAACTCTCCAATTATTCAATTCGTGTTTCGTCATTCATGCAGGCAAGGGTAAAAGTTGCAGTGTTTTGCAGACCCCAACACTCATATAGTAGGTAAGTTAGAATTAAAACTTACTATTTACTTGCTTTAAGTATTTTTTTAAAAGATTTTTTATGCAGTATCTAAGTATTTTCTAAATATGAAATTATATTTTTAAATATATATTTATTTTAAAAATTGTGAATTAGTTCTTTTTGTTTTTTTATTTCTTATTGGTTTATATGGATTATGTATAGTTCTTTTATAGTTTCTTTTTATTGATATGCATATTCGTGTAGGGGAAGTTTCTGTAGACAAGGATTTCTAAAATACATTGGTTTCTGGATTTTTTTATTATTTTATAAAAAATTAATTTTTAAAAAATTTAATTTTTTAAGAAAAAGTTTAATTCTTGACTTTACTTGCTTGTTTCTCAAAAGACTTAATTAGTATTTTACTTTTTGAACTTTAATTCTTAAATGTTAATACTTAAATGTTAATTTCTAAGGGTACCACTTTATTGGAATTACTTTTGGTTTTGACTTTTACCCTTGCCTGCATGAATGACGAAACACGAATTGAATGATTGGAGAGTTAGGTTTGGAGGCAACTTCCCCTTGATAAGTCTGTCTCCTGCCTACTCTATGATCATTCACATATGCATTTAAAAAAAAATTTTTAATTTATTAAATTAGTAGATTTATTTTCATGGATAGATTTTGCACTTGATTTGCTTATGCTTCTGAATTTAAATGATATTGTAGATTAATTCGAGAATTAAATCTTTTACATGTTTGCATATTTTAATAAATTATTTTGGCTTTTTTCCTTTTTTTAGAATTTAAATTTACTTTTTACTTTTTTACTGTTATACGTATTTATTAAGAATTTAAATTTGTTTAAATTTACATTAATAAATAGTTATTTTCTATTTTATTGACATCTTAATAAATAAATATAAGGGAGGAGGATGGATGTGATATTTTCCATTAGTGATTAAACTGATTCATTTCGTTACAAATCTCACTAGTAAATTTAGGTATGCAGCAATAGCAGCAAGAACTCCCAAAATTGATGCCATTCTTAGGAAGCGAGCAGTAAAAGGAGCAATTATTGACCAAACAACGCGATAAGGAAGTACATATTTGATAATAAAGAGGTTGTTAGAATTAAGAACTTTTTTAGGAGATGTATATAACCCTAATGTTTCACTGACAGAAAGACTGTGGGATGAACTGTGGCAGAATTGAAATCTCTTCTTTCTACACCGTATATAGCTACATAAAAGCCTGCAATCTGAAGAATTGATAGGAGGCGAGAATGAAAAAATGGGATGTTTATTCTTTCTGAAACGGAAGGTTTATTGCAGAAGGAATCATTTCTTCAATGAAGAAAAGAAAAACTAGTTTGCTAGACAATGAGATCTTGCTGGGTTCAATATGTGTAGATCCGAAACACCAAATTTTCTTGGATGACGAACAAATTAAAAAGGGCAAAGAAAGCCATCTATGAACTTTCATTAAGAATAAAATCATTCTCAAAACAATTGGACAGTTCGAACCAGGAAAGTCAAGCTGCAGACATTGCAATTGAGTCTCTATCATCCTCTTCCAAAGATGAATTAGGTTTTAAGAAGTTTGTTTGGATACTATTAAAAAGGTTAAGGCAAAGCGAATGAAATTGAAGAACCAAGACCCCTTAGATATAAAAATGAAAAAACACAAACAAGATTTCTACGCGGCCTTTGAAGAAATAGAGGAATATGATTGCGCTTGCAGGACACCTCGTTTAGAACTTATAAAAATCTATTCTGAAAATTTAAAAGAAGTAGCCCTTACAGTAACATGCTCATCCTCCTCAAGTTAGAGTGGAAAGACTCTTCTCAACTCTGAAGTTTGTCAAATCGCATCTATGGCTCTCCAGAAAAGAAGGTCATGCCGAAGCTATGCTGTTTCTTAGAAATAACTATGCCAGTTTTTCCATTTCATAATAAATGTTAATTAATATAAATAATTTGCTATGCCACCATTTTTTTCTGTAGCATCTATTACTTCTTTTATATTAAAAAATAAGCTGTAACCAATGTGTATATGTTTACACACACATACACTGGTGTGCAAAAATTAAGGACGAAGTCGAAAAATTAGCATATCAGCTGAACGAAGAGGCAGAGCGGACAGAAAGACCAATCAGGAGCTTAAGTAAGGTGATGTACGGTAGCACATGCGCAGATATGCAGGTAGACGTAATGGGGGAGTGTCTGAGTAGTATAAAGCATGTTGTCGGTGTAAGATCAGTATTTCTGGCAAAGAGATTGCACGCCGTATAGCAGTTAAAATCACACCGAGTTGCTGCCTCAGCGAGAAATGGCGAATAATCAATCTGTTAGACGACATCTGGATGCTTTTACCCGAGGTCGAATCATTGGGAAGTTGGAGGAAAGCCGAGTGTGACAAGTGTGGCTGCAGAGTTCGGAATTGCTCACAGCATCGTTTCACGACTTTGGAGACAATTTCAAACTACAGGAACAGCTATCCGGGGGTTTAGTAGTGGTCGTCCACGAGGAACCACACCCGCAGATGACCGGTATATTGCCTTACAGGCCAGAAGAAACAAGCGGCAGACAGCGGAAGAAATCGCTAGACACACGACACAGGCGACTGGAAGACCGATTTCGCATTTTACCGTGGCCAGAAGACTGCACGGTGGTGGTCTGTTTGCACGATGCCCTGTACGGTGTGTACCTCTAACGCCTGCCCATCGGAGAAGGGACTTTGGAGACAATTTCAAACTACAGGAACAGCTATCCGGGGGTTTAGTAGCGGTCGTCCACGAGGAACCACACCCGCAGATGACCGGTATATTGCCTTACAGGGCAGAAGAAACAGGCGGCAGACAGCGGAAGAAATCGCTAGACACACGACACAGGCGACTGGAAGACCGATTTCGCATTTTACCGTGGCCAGAAGACTGCACGGTGGTGGTCTGTTTGCACGATGCCCTGTACGGTGTGTACCTCTGACGCCTGCCCATCGGAGAAGGCGTTCTCTGTGGTGCCGGGAACACCGGAATCGGAGAGACAATGAATGGGGACGAGTACTCTTTACAGATGAGAGCAGATTCAGTCTGAATAGCGATTCTCATCGCATTCTCATCTGGAGAGAGCGGGGAAGCCGCAATTATCCCTCGAACATCATTGAAAGGGACAGGTATGGAACTGGCGATGTTCTTGTTTGGGGAGACATATGCTTGGTAGTCGTACAGACCTTCACATCTTCGACGCAGGTTCAGTCAACGAGACCCGTTATTGTAACGAGATTCTTCTTCCATATGTGCGTGTTTTTAGAGGCACTATGGGTCCGCAGTTCCTTTTCATGGACGACAATGCACCATGTCATCGCACAGTAGCTGCCGAACAGCTCTTAGAGAGTGAGGATATTGAACGTATGGATTGGCCGCCACGATCTCCGGATCTCAATCCCATCGAGCATGTATGGAATTTTCTAGGCAGACGCTTGACAGCTCGTACCTTACCACCAGTAACGATTCCGGAGCTTCGATTGGCGCTGCAAGACGAATGGGCAGCAATGCCTCAACAACTCTTTGACACCCTCATTCTCAGCATGGGCAGACGCTGTGAAACCTGCCTAGCAGTCAGGGAAGATCATATCCCCTATTAAAGACCGGATGTTTCTTGCTGGACACCCATCACAGGGATGTTTCGGCCTTCAGTCGCATTGCGCTCCATGCTACTTTTGCAATAAAGCTTCTTTTTATCCCTCTGATTTCTCTTTTAGTAAGTGTTGCTTACATTACTCATGTCCTTACGTATTGGGGATCTTACGGTATTAAATGTGTTGATTTGGAAAGCTTATGTATGGAAAGCTTTTGTTTTTGATTTGGAAAGTTATATTGAAAAAACCGTCTCGTCCTTAATTTTTGCACACCAGGAGGGAGTCGGAGTCGGTCATTTTTCCTACCGACTCCACAGCCGTGATAATAATACCACGAAAATTTACAGCACTACTTCTTTTAGGGTGCCCATAATAGTAGGGTAAATTAGTTGAGGGAATTTATAATACTTTATATACATATATATCTGAATAATAAAGATAAATATAAACAATTTTATATTCATTTCGAACATTTATTTGTAAAATTTGTACCAGTAAAAATAATGTAGTGTACCATTAACTACATATGTCTCATAGTTTAGAAATCCTGGTCTAGACGACCATTCGGATGTACTATACTATACTTCTTTTTTCATAAATGTCAGTTGTCAAATATTCATAAATATCAGTGACTTCAAAAAATCTATGTAAGGTTTCAACATGATTATTATTTAAAGAAGATAAAATATTTAGAAGGTAAATCATGCTTGTTCTATATTATTTTTACGAGAGAAGTTTCCAAAGTTCTAGGAATTTCGGTATACATTTTTTCGTCAGTTTAAACCAATATTACAATGCAGATTTTCATCATAATCCCAATTTATTTGAATATACTTATACCAGAGGATGGCTAATTTTTGGTAGCAATCCTCAAAGAACATTTTCGATGTCTCCTTTCTCTCTCCTTACAGAATGTTTAAGACCAAATCGAAAATTTCACATAGGTTTTTTTTCAAATGTCGAACTAGAATATTCCTCGTGGACATTGAGTTTCTGAAGTTTTTACACTCTCTTCCCCCCCCCCCTCCAAAATGCGTTCAGATTTTACATTACGATCAACGGGGCGTTTAACGTTTTGCGTGTTACCCTTATTTATTAAATATCTTGTTATTCGCAATTAAACCATAAAGTTCAATTTAAAAGCAACATCGCAAAATAATTTAAGAAGAGCATGTTTTTAGAATTTCCGATACACAATCTCGTATGCTTTTTTTCGTACAGTGTTGCCATTGCTTGCTTTATAATCATTGAGTTTCTTGATCAAAAATTCATAGATGCTTTAAAAGATATGAAATCGATAATAAAACAAATTTCAAATTCCCAATTCGGGCTTCCAGATGCCCATATTCTCAGTAGGATTACGTCATTCAAAATTGGATGGCTCTAGGTACCGTTGTTTTATCACAATGTGAGAAAAATGCATACATCTATACAGATTCTTCTTTATTTAAATTCTTTAACTATAACACAGGGCTCTAATATTTGGTGGCAACAATTTTAAAAGTGAACCGACATTTATAGTGAACCAACGCAAAATGCCAAAGCGAAATTAGTAGCCCTTCTGGGCTAATACCCTTTGGGCTAAAAAAAAAAAAAAAAAAAAAAAAAAGATTGGTCTTCGCATTTTCCATGATTACAAAAACAGTGCTACCAAAATCCTCCTGTATTACTCGACTGAACTGGACTAAACCGTATTGTACGGGATAGCTGGATAAAGATGTCAAGACTTGTCTCTGTCTGGTAACATTCACTATATGTTCTAGGAACTAAATGATAGCTAAATTCCTAGAACTTTTTTTTTCCAATGGTAGATTGTGAACAATTGCGAATATAACCCAGTCCATTAATCTATACAAGGCCGGATGGGGTGTTCTCTTTATTATGGTGGCACCTGATAGGGGGCCACCATCGCCTTTCCTATGAAGGAACGGACAGTTACAACCATGCCTTCTCCGGGATTCGAACCCAGGCCCTTCGGCATCGCAGTAAGCTTCCCTGAACACTATACCGACTGGGCAGCAAATTCCTAGAGCTTAATCTACGCATATTAATTGCACTGTGATATGAAAAACTTTCAAGCTATTTTATAGCCTCTCCAAGCTCTTAGTTTTAAATGCTAAAATGTACGCCAGAAATATAAACTAATCGTTTTGTAAAAGGAATTTTAATAATAAATAAAACAAAATAATAAGAAAATTTGAAGCATTTTATAATCTTCTGCACATGAAACATTGGTTAAAAGTACGAAATTTATCATGTTAACTATCAGCTATGCATTATGTTTGAGAAGGAAGCATCTAGAATTTCATGATGTCTCTGTGAAATATGTTATTATGAGAAATGGTCTGAAAGTGATTTGATTTAATAGAACCATTCAAAAACATGGTGGAAATGCATTTTTACTAACCACAGCTTCCAAACTCACAGCTCTGAAAATTCTTATAATGTTTGACTTTCTTTTAAACTTGACGTATGATGTGACCTGATGATTAACAAGAACTTTGGCCCTTATTTCTTTGTTGAAATTAATTACAGATAATTTTGCTTTATCAAACCAAGCAAATGAACTAAAATGAATTTAAGATGCTGAGTTGCACGTCTTCTTCACTGACTACCAATAAGTATTTGGACACCTATGCAAATGACGATATCTGAGGTCCTAAGGTACCTCACGGACTCCACCGGTATATATCGTGTAGGAAACAGCATCGGCTTTAGTCGCATGCAAGATGCCTCGAAGTTCGGAGCTCTCTGATTTCCATAAAGGTTAAATTATCGGGAATCACAAATGTGGCCGATCCTTAAGGGACAGATCTAGCGATCTGAAGTGCTCAAAATTGACAGTGGCCTATGTGATTAAGTAGTGGAAGGTGAGTGGTAATTGTTGGAATGTGCCCCGAGTCGGCAGACCAACGAAATTGGGAGATAGAGATCGACGAGTGCTGTCCAGAGAAATTCGGAAAAGCCGCACCCAACTGATGGCCCTCATCCGCGAGGAGTTTCAACAGGCATCCGAGAGTATTGTTTCAATGAATACCATCAGTAAGGAAGCACATCTGCTTGGTTTTCATGGTCGTGCTGCTGCCCATAAGCCTTTGATCATAAAGTCCAACCGCGCTGCTCGGTTAATGTGGTGCAAAGCAAATCGAAATTGGACCGTAGATCAGTGGAAACGGGTTCTTTGGAGTGACGAATCAAGGTTCACCCTTTACCGTTCGGATGGCAGGGTCTGGGTCTGGCGTCTACCTGGAGAACGTCTCCTGCCAAATTGCATTGTGTCAACAATCAAGTTCGGCGGAGGTGGAATTATGGTCTGGGAGTGTTTCTCCTGGTATGGGCTGGGACCCTTGGTCCCCATTCATGGTAAGCTCAACTCCGATGCCTACTGTACTGTTTTGGATGACAATGTGCTTCCTACGTTGTGGAAGTTTGACGAGTTGGACCCCTGTTACTTTCAGGACGACAATGCCAGTTGTCATGTTTCGACGTTAACCAAGGCTTGGTATGGTGCCAATGGAGTTCATCGAATGGACTGGCCTGCCCA
Source organism: Stegodyphus dumicola (assembly GCF_044657685.1). Classification (NCBI taxonomy): domain Eukaryota; kingdom Metazoa; phylum Arthropoda; class Arachnida; order Araneae; family Eresidae; genus Stegodyphus; species Stegodyphus dumicola. Next base: position 56,618,755 of record NC_140770.1, on the reverse strand, counting down.
GAGTCCAGACCTGAACCCTATCGAGAACCTCTGGGACGAGTTGCATCGCCGAATTCAGGGGTGCACTACCCGTGCAAAATCGGTGAAGGAACTTCTATGTCTTCTCCAAGCCGAGTGGAAGAAAATACCACTAGCTGTCATACAAAGACTTGTGGAAAGTACGCCCCGGAGGGTCCACGCTGTAATTACCTCTCGTAGAGGCTCTACCAACTATTGATTTTGAATAAAGTTAGTTTTTCTTTTCTATCACAGGTGTCCAAATACTTATTGGTAGAGTGTTTCAGCACGATAATGCACTGTCTAACTTTGCATATATTTGGAGATAAGCTAAATCTTCGATTCTCAGGACGATGAATCTGCACAAATGTATCTTAAGCCATATTCGAAAAAGTTACAAATTATTATTCATGGGTTTTGTTAAAATGAGATTTTAAAAAAGAGCTGGTAATCTTGTCCACCTCTAGAAGAAACAAGCTTTATACCAAAAGTTCGCCTGAAACCAAGACTGAATATTGCTGTCGTGCTGTTAATGTTGCACATAGTCAAAATTATCAATTTTGTTCGAGATCTTTTGAAGCGACTGAATTAACAAAAATATCTTCAATCCATTTCACATAATACTCACTTCGCAAAGGCTTGTTTTTTTTTTGATTTTATTCGATTATAGCAAAGCATACTAGGGCTAGCAGTCTTCGGGAAGTCATGTCTTCGGGAAAGACTTTCTAAGTAAACTGGCTCGTATCTATTATGCTCATTGGGAAAACTACGAAAACGCCCATGCATCTAGTCCGTTCGACATGAAAGCGACTTTACCGCTCGGCCATTGATAAATCCACAATTCACAGAGGAAACTTGAAATCTCAAAGTTCATTTTTAGAGACACTGGCGTAATACTTGCATAATAAAAAGAATAACTTATGTGAAGGACATCATATGTGTTATAAAAAATTTTGTAAATTAAAAAAATAAAATTTAATTTTTACAGTTTTTAGTCCAAAGGAGCAATTTTCCCAGAAGGACTATTAATTTCGTTTTGGCATTTTGCGTCCATTCACGATAAGCGTTGTTTCACTTTTCAAATTGTTGCCACCAAATATTATCGCCCTGTATTATACTTATAAAAATTAAATAATGAAGAATCTGTATGAATATATGTATGTTTCTCGCATTACGATAAAAAAACGGTACCTAGAGCCATCAAAATTTGAATAACGTAATTTTCCATGGAATATGAGCATGTGGAAGTCCTAATCTGAATTTGAAATTTGTTTTATTATCGATTTAATAGTTTGTAATACTTTAACAAGTTTTGATTAACAAACTCAACAATTTCAAAGAGAACAATGGCAACACTGTACGGGGGAAAAACATTTTTATCTCCAGCGCGCGAGATTCCATATCGGAAATTTTAAAGATATGCTCATTTTAAAATTATTTTGCGATATTGCTGTTGAACTGTTTTTTTATGGTTTGAGTACGTAGAACATGATATTTAATAAATAAATGTTACACACAAAACGTTCAAAAAAAGCCCCTTTGAACGTAATTTAAAATCTGAAACCTTTAGATTTTTTTATTTTTTTGTTTTGCTTTTTGTTAAAACTATTTTCTTTTTAATAGTTTTCTAAATAATTAAAATTATGACCCTAAACTACAATTATCTAGGAAAGTTCGTTTATTTCATATTGTTTTTAACAAATGATTTAAATTTTGCTCGCTTGCAGCACTATTAATGTAAATAAAAAAATAATTAAAATTTTGCTCTCATAAAATATGGCTCAGATTCTGAAAATTAATTTTTCTTATTTTTGGAGTTTGAATCTTTTAAATGCTCCTAGAAAAATTTGATAAACGTAAAGTCTAGTGACTGTATGTTGACGAATTTATTATTTTATTAATTTTAAATTTATTTAAACAAACTAACAAAATAAATAAATAAATAAAATCTGAAATCTTTCAGATTTTATATTAATCAAACGAGCGTTTTCTTCATTTACAGACACATACACGCTTCGAGAGCATTTCGGCTAGCTCCACTCTGGGCTAAAAATATTTAAAGATGTCATATTTTTAGAACTCCGGATAGTGTCTCGCGCGCTGCAGATAAAAATGTTTTATTCTCTACAGTGTTGCCATTGCTCGCTTTGAAATTGTTGAGTTTGTTAATCAAAAATTCGTTAAAGTTTTACAAAATTTGAAACAGACAATTAAAAAAAAAAAAAAATTCCAAATTCCAAATTAGGACTTCCAACTTCGAGTGGAGGTCTATGTTTTTCAGAATCTGATGTCTCTAGGTACCATTGACTTTTCCCAATGCGAGGAACATACATACATTCATGCAAATGAAATTAGATTCGTCATTATTTAGTTTCTTTAAATATAATATAGGGCGATAATATTTGATGGCAACAATTTGAAATGTGAAACGGGTATTTATAGCCGTTTCGAGATTAATAGCTCTCTGGGCTAAAAATTGTTTTGTACGATAAACTTTTATTTAAAATAAATATCATAATTAATGAACTGAAAGCAGAAAAATAATTTATACATTTTATGGAAACTGCAGATTAAGTAGTTCTCTTTATAATATTTGTCTACAGTTTTATATCACAAATAAAAAAAGCGTGGATTGCTTTTAATAAAAATACACAAATAATTTGTTATTACAAATACATATCAGAATTTACTTATTGGTATCATAATTATAGATGGATTTTGTAAAGAGAATTTTTAATATTTGTGTCCGTAAAAATGTTATGATAAGTTATTTTTTGTTTGAGTTCAATAATTATGATATCAATAAAAGATTCTTGTATAAAATTAGTTCTTTTTAAAATTGTTTTTATACCTTTTAATTTAAATTGCACCTTAAGAATGAAAATTGAATTAAAAATCATTTTGCAGCAATATGTAATGATTCTTTCACATGCAATGAATTTTGTAATTAATTTCAATCACGTGCTTAATATTCTTCTGTAATTTTTACTTGAAACTAGGACAAGATGTTTGTTTTATAATGTGTGAAAGTTCCAAAACTTTATATTCCATGTTTTTTCAGATATTCAAATTTTAAAATGATTGACGCTATACAGTCGAGATGATCGAGCGAGTTTCAAAAATTTGCAAAAAATTAAGAAATTAAGTTGATATATTCACATAAGTTCGTTTAAGAAATTTATTTCCGATAATAATAATAAAAAAGAACCGAATTTTGAAAAAATCGCATTATCATATCGCGCTGCCATCGACAAATTGTGTGTATACGGAATGTTTACTGATGATAAATTTTTGACAATGAGCGAACTAAATAAAAACTAATAAAAAGACTGTAAACTTCGTTTTAAATTGATTTAACAAACATTCTCATCTGGTTGGATTTTTTTTAAGTCTAATGGATGTTTTCTTCGATTTTTTTTATTTTTTTTTATTACCTGAAGTATAAAATTTTCCTGCTTACTTCGAGCAAAATCTTTTAAGCCACGACCGACTAACTTATTTCGATTCATTTCTGACAGCCAATGACAGAATTAATGCGGCGGTAAAATCCTGTTATTTGTTCTAAACCTACCCGCATAACGGAGACAGTTGGAGAACATTAAAACAAGAGACAGAAAGAGAAAAAAAAAAAAAAAAAAAAAGGTTCAACAGCCGATGAGTCGAAAATCGTTCGCAAAATCTTTGCCGCAGAGAAGGGGAAAAGTGTGTCTATGCAAAAGAATGAAAGCGAATGCGGTATTAATCTTCCATGATGATGATTTTCGATGCGCAGACGATTTTTCCTGAGGGTGTAAGGAGATTACAAATTGTCTGAGAACTTAAAGAGGGGGGGGGAAAGAAGAAAAATGAATGGTTTCATTAAAAACATTTATGTATATAAAGCTGCGAATCAAATATGCAATTCATAATTTGATTTGTCATCGATTAAGAATCTTCTGTCTTCTTCTACAAAGGCAAGCAATGTAAGTGCTTTTCGCTCTCTTTTGAGATTCTTTATTCTTCATTACGTCTGCAGTTAAAGAAAAACGTGGGTAATATTAGAATGGAAAAAAAATCTTGTATTATTAAATTTATATGTTATTATGTAGTATTAAATTTTAAAAAATAATAACATTTGAAGATTAAAATTTTAATTTGAAGATTAAATTTTTAATTTGAAATTTGTTCTTAAAACTAAATAAATTACTGTAATTAATTTTCATTAGTCTACTTTATAATTTTAGTCTAAAAGTATACAATAAGTCTGCATGACAATATATACAATAAGTCTGCATGATTTCCATGACAGCAGGGCTTTTCTAAAAATTTCCAATGTTATTGTTTTCCGCTCCTCTTCTACTACTTTCCAGAATCTATCAATCGAGGTAGAAAAAGCTCTTTTCAAGAGACCAAAAGCACAATAATTACCTAGGTTAAATATCTGGGTATTTAGCAGGAATACGTTAAAAAGGTATACATATATGCAATACCTGTATCAGCCTTCATTTGTTCAAGGAATGCTGTGGTACTTTCCGAAGTATGACTTGCTGCTTTGTCTTGACGAAATTTCACTCCTTGAAAGTCATTGGGAAATAAATGGAAAAAGAAATGAAATTTCTTCTGTAAAAATCGGAGGTAAAACTTTCTCTTGATAGTGTGTTAAGTTGGTGTTAATATCTTCCCCCCCCCCCACCTTCTTATTTTTAATCTCCAGTTGTAAGAGAATCATGCGACAATCGTAAACTTTTTGAAGAAACTTTTCTTGCATTAACGGAACCAGGTTTTTAGACTAGGTAATAAATAGACTTTTTTGTTGCAATAATTTAAGTTAACCCATGCTTTATTCGGCACTCGGCAAATGCCAGTGAACATTATGTCTTTTAGAATTTTTAAGCTGTAAATCTTAGTTAATTATTTTTATTGCTGTTACGGATGCATTTAAAGACTTACTGATTTCTGCGTTATCGGGATTTCTCCTTTTACCAATGATCTAACATAGTAACATTAAGAAGTAATAATTGACTGTGTTTTCTTTCCCAATTAATAATTTTGCTTCTTGTGCTCTTAGAAATTTTAATATATGCATTTCACAACGTTTTTAAATTATAGAATAGGGATATTTCTCTTTGATAAGCGCAAAAACTTATCCTTCAATTGAGAACTTGTTTATATGCGACATTTTGAAAGAAGAATAAATTTAAAAGTAGCAGACGATATTTCTCATTTCAAATAATAAGATGTTGATAGTACTTTTATTCAGAAATATTTGCTTTTTCAAAATTTGTTATAGAATGAATATGTGAAATATCTAAATAATATGTAATGTAAAAAAAGGAGATATATAACAACCCCTAAACCTGTGTTTCGCAGTAACGATAGAAATAAGTAATAAAAAAACATCAGGAAAAATCGCAAAACGTCGGGTAAAATGAATGACACGTATACTTTCAAAGCATTTCCAAAGAGAAAGTTATGTCACTCCCAGTCGAGAAAGTAGTTCACTAAATTTAAACATAATATATCGCGCCAAATATCGCTTACTTAATTTGCAGGTCTATGTTGTTATCCGTGTGAATTTATTCTTAATCTGAGTCACTGAATATTAATAGTATTTCGATTTATTATTTGACCCTATCTTCTTTTTAAAGAAATAACAACAAAGTTAGAACTATACGTATGTCATTGAAGGTAGTTTGTGATTTTGTATTTGCTGCCTTTAAATTTTACTATTTTAAAAATCTACGTTATGAATAAAACTGAGCATTTCGGTCCTTTTTAGAAATATCATTTCTGCTAAAAAGTCATCTTGACTGATTCTAATATTTTCTTGAATGTTTCTTGAAAAATTTTTAGTTCTAATTTTGTTTGTGCATTCTGTCCTATACAAAGGCACAATGCATAGCATTCATATGAAAGTCAAGTGCCATCGAATTTCACACCTAATCTGAAGTCAGAACAATAAGTTTTACAATTGACGAATATATCAATTTTATATTAGCATTCTGTCTTCCAATGAAGGATGATTTCCGAATGTTCAGTTTAGGGGTACAGCACTGGTCGAATAATTTCCAGGAACGTTATAAGCATTTCATAAACAAACATCTGCATTTTCCTAATTAAAATGTGAAAATATCTATTTATATATTTCTTGATTTTTTTCATATTAAATTATTCAAATTCCATTTCTATTTTGAAGGACACTTTTTTTTCATTGTTTGATGTATTGCTCGGTTAATGTTATGAAAACAGTCTTGGACAAACGTAATCGCAATTAAGCGGCACCTACAGTAGATCAAAAATTACTGTCTTTGAAAAATTTCCATTCAGCAATTATCTTTCAACGAGTTTCTAAATTAAATATAAACTGCAGTAAAAGCTTAAAAGTTTTAGTTCTAGTTAAAGATCCCAGTTCCAATCCGTCTTTATTCACAGCTTTTAAGAAAATTATTTTACAGCTGTTTTCGTTCTTCACCAATAGATGGCGCCAACTTCATATTATTGTTATCGCCTAAGCAAAGGCTTCTCTTTCGTCAATTGCACTTCTGTAGCTGAAGTAGAAGGTTCGATATTTAAACAATCGAAATCAATCCTGAAAATATATGAATATTAAACCGATTCTCATTGCCTTAGCATCTCCAATAATAGTTATTCGGCGTGTTATTTTAACTAAGAAATAAAATACAGTTTCTTTTTTTTGTATGGTACTAAAATGTGTCCAACTCTTCTTTACAGCACAGTCAAAATGCATTGCAACAGACGAGTTTTCTTCGCCATCTTCATTGCTGTCACTCTCCTAGGAGTTTGCTTCGGCCAAGGCGGAGGTGGAGGAGGTGGAGGTGGAGGAATGATGGGGGGAAAGGGCAACAAACACGGAGGAGGCTCTAGGATCGTTGAGATGTTGGCAGCAGGCATGGTTGCCAAGATGCTGAGCGAGATGCAACATGGAGGCTGTCATCATGGTTAAGGATTTCTGCCTTCAAACAAACGTTCCTATTGTACATAGTTTCCCTTTCAGAGATTTATATTTTATGAACAGCCAAATTATATGTTATTGAGAAATAAAATATTTTATCGATGTTAAACTTAAGTTTTTTTTTCATTTATGTAACAAATAGCCCCAGATTCTCAAACGGATCGAATAAGCGAACGAGTGAAACTCGCTAGGGTATGAAATACATGTGAATGAAAATGAGAGAATTTAAAAGTTGAGAATTAATTCAACTTTAAAGATATATATACATTTTGAGACTTGGTGATAAGATTAAGAAAAGATTAAAGTAAATTAAATAATAAATAAAATAATACTTCCTCTTTCCCATAATAATAATAGCAAGTGAATATTTAAATGAGAATTATTAGTTAATGTAGCTGTAGGTTATACTGTAGCTCAAAACTGCGAAGCTTTCAATCAAAATCAATGTTTCGTGACATCTGTCATTTGTTCTGACACATTTAATGAGTTTTTGAATATTTTAGGTTAATCTAATTATTGCGTATTATAACTATAATTTTCATATTTTATCCCCTGATCGAAATCAGTTGTTTAATTTCAGCTGAATATCAACCGATTATAGCAAAGATCGAGTTACGATTGTCCAGTTCTTGATGCATCAAAAGAAAAACGAAATGTTGCAGAAAGGTGCAATTAAGTTAGCAGAAAAACGGATTAAGTGCAATAGGATGACCATATAACGAATTTGAAAACATGTTTCCGAAAATAATCGTCAGGTTGAATCTTATGCTAATGTTGATTCTCTGAAAAAAGAAACTGTGGATACAAATGTAAAGATGATACAGAAAACTTTGAAATACTTAGACATATTTCTCTTAGCAGAAGAGATACCGCGGAAACAGTAAGCATAGCTTCTGATAATATTTCTTCCGAAGTACTGGATAATATGCTTTTGTCACTTTAACAAATTGTGCTGGAAGCAATGAAGAACGATGGCTGCAATACTTGCAAGCTCAAGCATATAGGGTAAGCAAAGATTTGCAGCCTTACGGGTTTAAAATACAGTCACGAAATTATTCAAAAATCCAGAAGTTTTCTGAATACTCAAATAATTTATTTCTTAATATAATCTAATTTGTTTTGCTTATAATAAGTGTTGCATTCTAAATTTATTTCATTTCGTGACAAATCAAATTCATCAACTACTACTATTATCATGGCACAAAATCAAATTCATCAACTACTACTATTATTATGGAACAAATCAAATTCATCAACTACTACTATTATTATGGAACAAATCAAATTCATCAACTACTACGATTATTATGGAACAAATCAAATTCATCAACTACTACTATTATTATGGAACAAATCAAATTCATCAACTACTACTATTATTATGGGACAAATCAAATTCATCAACTACTACTATTATTATGGAACAAATCAAATTCATCAATTACTACGATTATTATCGCACAAATCAAATTCATCAGTTATTACTAAGGGGCAAATCAAATTCCTCAGCTACTACTGTTATTATGGGACTGAGTGAGTATTAAATAAAGGTTTAAACGAAGGTGGTTGAATTAAATCTTTCAGGAACAATGGGCTGCAATTCGAACTTTGAGCAACAAAGTTAACAAAACAATTCATGAAATGAATAAAAAACTTCACTGTACAAAATGTTTCGTGTAAATATATTATTAAATATTGTTAAATATTAATGTGCATATAATACACATGTATAGCGCTTTAAACTAAATGTAAACACCGAAGAAAACTCGCCTTTGCTTTAACTAACTCGTGATAATAAATTGTGACACAATCATTACTAAACAACGAGCACTTCCGTTTTTTCCCCCGCAGATAGGGAAAAATTCGTATATGTTTTCATGTTAAGGAGTGAAAGTAGGGAAAAGAAGAATAGCTTTAACCTCGATCAGTTGATTGAGTCCTTTTCTAATATAGGGTAATATTGTGATTGCGAATGAAGCTTAATATTCTATGGTAATGCATACTGTATGTACCAGGTTAAGTTTGTAACGCGAATGTTACCTACTTGTGTTCACTACGCCTATTTTTGTTTCCTTTCCTCAGTTGGCATAAATTTTCATTCTGTAGAGACATTAGATTATAGAATAGAAGAGAAACACGCCAATGTGACAATCAAAATGCAATAACAACCTTGTATTTAGCGTAAGTATATTAAAACACTCAATCGATTTCGAGGGCAGCTAAAGGTCCCTCCTCATCAGGAGAACGAAATTACTAGAAAGGGGAAAAAAGAAGAAGAAAATTTTTTTTTTTCACTCCTGTTCTGTCTCAAGGCACTGACTTGTAAAACCATCTGCGTTACCCTCCATTATCATTAGTCAATGGGGACAAAAGTTTACGCACAATTTGCATGCTTTTCTGGATTGAATGTATGCATTTTTGCACCATTCTAACAATGCATGTGATGGAAGAGAGGTAAGCAGCAATATTTCGAAAAGACAGCAACAAAAAAAATTATGTAATTAAAAATTATAATAAAAATGTTATCGCGCCAAGGAGTACAAGATTGCACCAGTCATTGGCATGAACCTTGAGTGCTATATTCCAACCCTTTTCCTCTACCATTAAGACACTCGAGATGATTTTCAGATCGTCACATAATTTGAGAATCCCCATGCCACATAGACACCACACATTTATGAACATGCCTTCTCCAAGATTAAATTCCATGGTATGGCAGTCAGCATCTCTAACCACTGTTATATCTGATTGGCTCTCTGTCTTTAATCTACGTCATTTCTAAATTAAACCATATCACATTATTCTTGAATAATGCTTTGATGCAGACATTTACATTATGCTTCAGCCAATAAGGATTTCAAATATGAGAACTAAAATTTCAAATTAGCCAATAGGGACAAATCTTAACTGAAACTAAATCCTTCTGAACCAAACTTTCTTCTAGATTGATGTCCTTACTTGCAGCAGTGTCTGAAAAAAGAATGTGCGTACTTAATGTCAGTTTGTGAATGATCATTAAAAGTGTTTGTCAGTGAAAATAAAGAAATATTGACTTTAAAAAAAGTGTTGAATGAGTACGGGTTCGTAATAAATTGAATGCGAAAGTCCGATAAAAAGTTAATAAAATGTATTCTTATCATAATGAAAATAGCAAAACGCTGGATTTTTCCTCAATGATATTCGTACAATATCGCAATATCACGCAATATAATCAGTAACTATATTTTAAACTACTATAACGTTAAATTGAATTCAATTAAAAAAAAAAACTCAGAAAAAGCCAATCCGATCTCAAAAACGCCAATTCGTTACAATCAGCAACAACAGTTTATCTGAACAACTAAACTGAGATGTTTCTCTCTAGCTTTTTAAAGCTTTTTGATCGATCACGAGAATGTTCTGGTAATTTCTGTTTGTTCGACGTTTCTGGAAAGCAAAAGAGCAGAATAACGGTTACAGCTAATTTACATTTATTCAATTTAAATACGAGTATAAACTACGAGATATCTATTTACTAAATTTTAAATGCCCGTGCTCTCGTATTTTTACTTTTCCAGCGTAGCGTTCTCTGAAAATATGTCTCGTGCTGCATTGCACGGAGATATAAAACAATTTTAATTATAATTCTAGCAAAAATAGCTAACTAAATACAAAATCCGTAACACTACCCCTTTCCCAAGGACTGCAAGTTCCTGGCAGTGCAATCTCTGGACAAGAAGCCAGACCTACAGCTAAAACATCAATATAATATTAAACATTACAACACAATAACAAGCAACATAAACAAAAATGAAAATAAATAATTTAAAATTAATCAAATACAAATCAATAAATGAGTGCATAAATTTAAAAATTTAGAAACAAAAAGGACCATGGTCTTATACTATTTACATTATGTACACTATGTACTATGGCCATTGTAAGGAGCTAGCCTGTCGTAATGAACGACTTTAGGCTTAGAATTCGATGTCTTGTGGGTCCAAACCACGACGTCATTCAGATTTTTAGGACTGTGTACGGACCATCCCAAGGTGACTATAGTTTAAGACAGACTTCTTTCCTTCGAATCGGATTCCACAACCACACCTTGTCTCCTTCGTTGAATCTATGTCCAGCAGCTCCAATGCCGTATCGGGTCTTCCTTTTTTCCGTCGCCAAGTTGACTCGTTCTCGTGCAAATTTTCACTTAAAACCAGACATGGAGATCTTGGATGTATTCTTCAGGCGATGAAGGTGCATCCGGAAGGCGACCAAACAAGAGATCGTAAGGCAGACGAAGGTCACGATCGATGAGCATCTGTGATGGAGTTGAGTTGAGTTGAGAGCAGAATCTGGACACCCGTGCGGCTTACTAAGACTATTCGGGTCTAGTCCAGGTTCCGCAACTATCCGGGGCAACACCTCATGGGGCCTATAAGGGCATACATTGGTCCTGCATACATGCTTACATAGTTCATAACATATGCTTATAGTTACATAGTTCATAATATATGTTTACATAGTTACATATTTCATAGCACATGCTTATATACAAGTAGTTCATAATGCATAGATCTTTCATAATACTTGCTTACATAGTTCATACATATACATGCTTACATTAGTTCATAGTTGCTTACATAGTTCATACTTGCTTACATAGTTCATACTTGCTTACATAGTTCATACTTGCTTACATAGTTCATAATATATTGAGCCTGTTACATAATACATACATAGTTCATAATAATTTTCATTGGCCATAGTACATACTTTTTTCATAATATACATCTGTGATGGAGAATAGCTGGTAGTCTCGTTTTTCTCTTCGACCCTAGTATGATTTCGGAAGCTTTCTGGGCATTATCTTCTAGACAGAGCGTCGGCGTTTCCAAGTGAGGATCCCTTTTGATGATGGATAATCATGTCCTAAGATGCTGAAAGCAGTTTGTTGTTTTTGAAGTCCAATGAAAAATTGTATTTCCTTAAAAGTCCCATCCGAGTATGCAAGGATCTGTGATATCCGCCACATATGCCGTGTGATGCTATGCGGCATTTCCAAGCGTAATGTTTACGTTTAACTATTCGTCTATGTCGATTTTATCACCAGACGCAGTCTGGAGGGTCACGCAGGATGGCGACAAATGAATTTATCTTTAAATTGTTAAGCTAAATCTTTCCGAATGATGGTAACATTACCTCCTTTATCAATGATCATATTGCAAGGAACTCCATCGATATGGCCATTGATAGATAGTCTGTTACTGTTGCCACTTACTGCCGAAATCTTGAACGCTTTAAAACGTGGTTTTTCACTATCGTTCGAAATCCGTTCGGCGATATGGTAATTAATTTGTTTCCCGCGTCGTTGCTGGGAAATGGTCTTATTTTCCGTGACCTGGGGGTGTTTTAAAGTTCCTTCGTAAGTGGCTTTCAGCTCCACAGTTTTAGCACTTTAGTTTCGTATCGTTTCTTTTCCGTCTCATGGCATTAATTGTGTGTTTAAATCGTCTGTTTTACTTTAAAGCATCAATATAAGATTAAACATTACAACACAATAACAAGCAACATAAACAATAATGGCAATAAATAATTTAAAATAAATCAAATACAAATCAATAAATGAGCTATTCTCCATCTGGGATCTTCTGCAGTTCCTTCGTATGTGGCCTTCAACATTGCAGTTCCAGCACTTTAGGAGTGATTTCGTTTCACTCCTGTTTCGTCTTAAGGCACTGACTTGTCAGGTGAAATCAACTGTTTTATTTTACGTACCCTGAGGTTTTCTACAATTCCGTCATATGTGGCCTTCAGTATCACATTTCGAACACTTTACATCCAGTTTGTTTTCACTCCTACACCGTATCAAAGCATTGACTTGTCTGGATAAATCATCTAAACGAGTCATCATTTGATCTAGCTCGTAGACTGACAGCTCTGACTGTTTAACAGTCTTTATGAATCCGCATCTGAAGAATATCCTCATCGCCTGCTCTCAGAGAAGCGACGAGATGGTGGGCCTTAGCTTGGGAATCCCATACGTTTGCTTCCGCCACAATAGAAAATTGTATTTTATTCACTTGCCAGGAAGTCTTCCCATTATATGTGAGTAGCTTCAGAAAGGGACGAGCAGGCATGGGTAGGTAGAAACATAAAACAGAACTATTTCCTACTGTCGCTATGCATTTCTTTAAGGTGACAACTTCTTGTGCGACGACAGCAGAAATCCTATCATCAATTTGTTGTTGGATGGCAGAAACTCTTCCTTCTATTCGTTGCTCCACAGAAGAAACTTTTTCTTGAATTTCTCCAATTTTGTCTTCAACTGTGTCTATTATTTCTTCAATAGCCTCGAAATCGTTTTCGATTATGCAGGCAATTTCTCTTTTCATTTCCTCTTGACTGCTTCAATTGTTTCTTCCACAGCTTTCATATCAACTTTAACAGATTTCTGAACAATTTTCATGTCTTCTTTAAAGTTACTTGACTAGCTTTTATCTCTTCTGTAATAAATTCTTATCCGGCTTTAATATCTTCTTTAAAGGATGCTTGGTAAATTTCCGTTTTTTTTTCTTGGAATGCAGCAAAAGCAGTGACGAGCTGTCTTAATTGTTCTTGTGACCTGCATACAGTGCCACTTCTGACATCAAAAAGTGTTGCGTGCGTACGGGTTCGTAATAGATTGAATGCACAAGTCCGTTAAAAAAGGTTAATAAAACTTATTCTTATCGCAAGGAGCATAATAAAACGCTGGAATGTTTTCAGAGATATTCGTACAATATCACGCAACGAACGCACTCCACAGCGCAGAGAAAGCTAATCCGATCATCAGCAACTAACTATGTAAACAACTGGAGATGAGATGTTCACTCTCTGGCTTTTTACAGTTTTTTAAATTGGCCTTGCGAGACAGTTCTAGCAGCTTCTGGAAAGCAAAAAGAGTCAAATTATGGTTATAGATAACATAGTAGTCAATTACATTTATTCGAATTAAATATCATTTCCAGTAATAAACTTTTATTCAATGTTAAATGCACGTGCTCTTGTATTTTTACTTTTCAGGCGTAGCTTTCTCTTGAAATTTGTCATGCGCTGCATTGCACAGGGAAATAAAAACAATTTTAATTATAATTCTAATAAAAATAACTAAGTTTATACGAAATACATAACAATATCAAGTTTATACTGGCGAAAATTCAAGTTAATTCTAAACACCATGCATAAATGAAACGAATTGACGTTAAGCAACTGATTCTCGATACTTCAAATCAGTTTTGATTACGAAATCCTCTTTTTTCCCCTCGGCGCATCACATCTTCACATTTCTATTTCGGTGTTTCCTTCGAATTGAAAAAGAGCTTCATTTTATGGTTTTCTCGAACTTTTCTTTCAGAGTGAATATTTCCTCATTCCTGAAGAAATTGCATGGAAAATGTTTCATCATTAGATACATCTGAAATTTCCATATTCATGGTTAAATACAATAATAATAAAAACGCAAATTACCGTTATAACTTTAGAATTAGTACTTTTGCTGCCAATTTTGAAGACATACATTTACATTTTGTAAAAAAGTAAACGTAGGCGACTTCAAATGAACTAAGCTCTGGCCGAGTTTAGGAAAACATTTGGCTATTCTTTTGCCGGTCCGGATAACAGAACATTTCCAAACATTTATCTCTGAACGCCGATATACGCAATCGTTTAAGTAATTTTAGAGGTAAACGTTTCCCATTTCTCGCGTTATTAATTAAAATTACTAATACAGGAAATTCATGGGGGGGGTAAGAAGATCTAGAACGCGACCTTCATCCGATTGTTAGAATAGTACTTTTATCGACTAAGCTGATAGATCAAGCAACGATGCCTTCTAAGTAGTATTTACAATGAAATTTCAATATATTGTCGCCCAGACGGTCTAGTGGCTAGGCGAGCCTACTGCGGTACCGAAGAGCCCGGGTTCGAATCTCGGAAAAGACATGGATGTTTGTAAATGTATGGTGTTTATTCGGCTTGGGGGCACTAAATATATGGCGAGCCGAAAGTCCTCTCGTGTGGTTTGGTGGTAAGGGAGAGGGCTGGGAGACCTTCGGGTTCGTCAAAATTGGGGTGGAAGTATGTTATATTTAAGATATTTAAAAATATTATTATGTCAAAATTTCATTCATCAATTTTAACTTGGATTAAACTGGGTTAAGAATAAATTTTTTTCACTTGCATAAGAATGGAATATCAACGTCAATTATTAACAAGAATAAACGATACGCAGAAACACTAGACAGGAAGAGAACTACATTGATAACAATAGATAAGCTACTGGAAGTTTGAAACTAATGTATATTGATAATTAGAAAACAGGTGAATATTGCTGTACTAAATCGAGAGATACTACAAAAGGTAAAGCTACAGCCATTTCATTCATCCGTATCTAATTGAAATTAGTAAGTTATTAGTATGGTTAGTCATTTTATGATTTTTATTAAATAGTACTTGTATAAACCAAAGAAAAAATTTAAATTGCTTTATATATATTATATTTTATGAAATAAAAACAAAAAGCAAAAATATTGTTAAACCTATTTTTAAGAAAATCGTAAGAGCAGTAGAAAATACTAGAGTATCAGTTAAATTTGTTTTAAATTTATGCTATTAAAATAAATAAATAAATAAATAAAAATCTGAAAGGTTTCATATTTTAAATTACGTCCAAAAGGGGCGTTTTTTTAACGTTTTGCGTGTTACCTTTATTTATTAAATATCATGTTCTTCGCACTTAAACCATAAAATTCAACAGCAATGCCGCAAAATAATTTTAAAATGAGCCTATCTTTAGAATTTCCGATAGACATTTCCGCGCGCTGGAGATAAAAAGGTTCCCTCCCGTAGAGTGTTGCCATTGCTCGCTTTGAAATGCTTGAGTCTGTTAAAAAAAATTCGTTAAAGTTTTACAAATTATGAAATCGATCATAAAACAAATTCCATATTTCAAATTTTGGCTTCCACATGCCCATATTCGTAGGAGGATTACGTCGTTCAAAATTCGATGGCTCTATGTACCGTTGTTTTATCACAATGCGAGAAATATACCTACATTTAAGCAGATTTTTCATTTTATAATTTCTTCAATTATAATGCAGGACTCTAACATTTGATGGCAACAGTTTGAAAAGTGAAACGGACATTTATAGCGATTCAACGCAAAATCGCAAAACAAAAAAAAAAATAGTTCTTCAAGGACAAAGCCCCTTTGGACTAAAAATATGTATAAAACATACTTTATGTTCCCCGAAATCCAATTTTATTTTTAAAATTATCTTCTTAATAAATGGACATTGATTTTTATTTCGATTCCAAACTATACTTCATAAAGTGTTTTTTCTTTTTTTTTTTTTTCGCACGCCTTCATGGTGTAACTAGAAGCACACTTAATGTATATTCGAGAGGTACTGAGTGCGAATCCCGATGAGGACAGTGTGCGGATTTCTTCAGTTTTCTCATATCGATAAACGAAATGAACACAAATCCACTCGAAAGCTTTGAGTTCTCATTATATTCCTTACTCTAATTTTGAAGCACAATTCTTTTGCCTTTATTAAGATTCAAAATATGTGTTTACTAGCACGTCTTCACATTAAGGCCTTCATTGCTTTTACTATCTGAGTCCCTTAAAATTTTATTTCCCAATATACAGGATGCTAGAATCAGAAAGAGATCGTTTTACTAAAGAATTATTGGCGGCATCATAAAAATCATCCATTGTGAAGATGCTCCACTTAAAAAAAGGTCTTTTTTTTTTTTTTTTTTTTTTTTTAAATAAGAAATTTGGAGCAGCTTAGCATTTAGTTAAGCTAAAACCATAATGGCTTAAGGCAGGTTTCCTGACAGTGAACTTTCCTACGATATGGAAACTAATTTCAAAAGCATTTAGATGTATATTTTAAGTTCTGACTCTTCTTGAATGTTTATTAAATAGCACTGAAATATATTTTTTTTCTATAGTAGCAATCAGAGATGAGCTTAAATTGTGCTGGAGGCCACCGGAGCCTAGCTCCGTTGCTTCTAATTTTTGGAATAAATCATAGTTCTAGGTGGAGCGCACCGGAGCCCTAAGTAACAAGGCTCCGGCACTTCTTTTATATAACTGGAACAACAATTACAGTAGAAATTTGATCTCGAAAATTTTATTTTTTGCAATAAAATTATATTACAAATCGCTTATTCAATTTTAGTTTATCTCTTTACATTTTATATAATTTTAATAATTTAATTATCTTAATCTTTAATTATTTAAATAAATAGTAATTAATTAATTTTATTTAATTAAATAATAATCATTGATTAAATAATCATTAAATAATTATGAATTAGTTTGATAATAATTAACTATTTAATTTTTAAATTATTAATGATTTTAATAGTCATTTTATTTACTTTTGTTCCTCTTTTCTGACGGTCTTCTATAGGGCTCCGGCACTTCTAACTTTAGAAATTAACCCCTGGCAGCATTTAAAACTGACAAATGCGGAACACTCATGCGGAACTGTGGTTGGTACAGAAGAGCCTGGGTTCTGAGAGTCGTACCAAAGAGCCAGGTTTCAAAACCTGGAGGAGGTACAGACGTGTGTAAATTCACAGTGTTCGTGTAGCGTGCGGGCACTCAAAATACATGCCGAATCGAAAGTCCTTTCAAGTGGTTTGGTATGGAAGGGAAAGAGGGGTGGGAGATCTTAGGACTGCCACTAGAGATGCTCTCCTTCTGGGACAAAACTGGGCAAAGTCGTGCTGTCATCAGTACGATACTAGAGGCTCATGCCAACGACATGGGCAGTTTTGCACCTTTGCCACGATAAAATTATTGGTTACAGCCGAAAACATCGCGGACGAAAACGTCGCGGAGAAAACAACGCAAGGCAAAAACGTCGTGCTACAAAACATCGTGGGAGAAAACATCGCAACGAGAAAATATCGCAGTTCTAAAACATCGTGGTACAAAACATCGTCGTCGAAAATAAAGCGGTTCAAAAACTTCGCAGTTTAAAAAAGATTGTCGTCGAAAATATCGTGGTAAAAAATAAAGTATCTACAAATCATCGCATGACGATAACATCGCAGACATGCTTTTTTCAGGCTTTAATAACTGTAAATGGATATTCCCATATTGATTTGTGATCGCAAGATGGAAAGAAGGATAATTTTTACTTTCATACTTTTTATTAACTAATAAATTTTTGCTGAGAAAATAAGAATGAAACTTAAGCATAGAAAATTAATGCGACTTATAGCACTTAATAGAATTTTAAACCGACATAGTTAACTAACAAAGGCCATTAATAAATCATTTTTATAAAGTTTTTACTGGTAATTTTTCATGAAAAGTATAATCTATAATTTGCATTTAATTTTTTATGCTTAAGTTTCCTTCTTACGTTTTCAGCAAACATTTATTAGTTAATAAAATATGTGAAAATAAAAATTATCCTTCTTTACATACTGCGCTCACAAATCATTATGGGAATACCCATTTACAATAATTAAAACCTGAAAAAAGCATGTCTGCGAAGTTATCGTCATGCGATGATTTGTAGATACTTTATTTTTTACCACAATATTTTCGATGACGATATTTTTAAACTGCGAAGTTTTTGAACAGCTTTATTTTCGACGACGATGTTTTGTAGCACGATGTTTTAGAACTGCGATGTTTTCTCTTTGCCATGTTTTCTCCCACGATGTTTTGTAGCACGACGTTTTCGCCTTGCGTTGTTTTCTCCGCGACGTTTTCGTCCGCGATGTTTTTGCCGCGATGTTATCGGCGGACACCAAATTATTAGTTCTTCTGATAGGTCAGACAAGTGAGATTAGTAATAACAAAAGATTATTGACTTAAAGCAAATTTAGTGGCAACAATAGGCAAGAATAAATTTAATTGCCCGTAGTTAAAACTGAAGGAGAAAAGGGGTGTGAGAAAACTGAAGGAGAAGAAGGCTGAATATCATGAGCAACGCAATTATCAAATAACATGCAGTTTTATATTCAGCTGCCATTTCATGTTCAAGTCGAGCAATCCTCTCGAAAAATGCTTTGTGACAGTATTATCTAAATTTAAACCTTCAAACTTCCCAGGTTTTACCTCTTTCCCTGCAAGAGATTTGCAGTTATTCTTGGCATCTATATTTACACTAAATAAAAGTGTTATCCGTTGTTTACTGCGTTTTCCTTCTTCGCATCCTTCACCTCAGAGAACCAAAGTTTTCGAAGGAAGCAACTACAAGAATACTTCTGTTTCATCGCAATTATGGATGTCCAGTGGTGCGTATATTTTCATAACATTAAGCATTCACTCATCTGTAGACGTCACATCTGCAATTGCTATCTTACCTAAAATAGCTTTATCGTAGTACTTTGCGACAATTTTTAGATCTTTTAACCTCCCAATACCAGGATCAAAAGTTTCTAAAATATGAATCTTTTGCTGAAATACTGTCTTAAAACCAAATAGTTGCCCTTTTCTGTGTTAAGACATAGATATAAAGGCGTAGTGAAATAAAGGAAAACTGCCGTTTGGGATTAATGAAAAAAACATATAGTTCTTCCTTATTACTTAACTTTTGAGGAATAAAAAAAAATTGAATCATTTGTATCAGTTACGAACTTAGAAAGTAATCTGCTATAGAAAAACAAATTTAATACGGTTTAAACTATGCGAAATTAGACTGTAATCGTAAATCAGTGAAATTTTTATAGTCGATTTCATTATAAACAGGTACAATAAATTTGGCAATGGGAAACTGAAAATAACACTTCTTTCGCAAATTTGCCACTTTTTCATCGATAAAGCTGTAATAGGATTCTACAATGTCAGACCGCCAATCCTTCTTGAATAGTCCCATTCCTCCTTGGAAATTCCCATTGTCGGCTAAATGTGGAAACATTTTACTGAAACATGGTCACATGGTTTTGTATAAATGTACGCACTGTCAGCTAAGCATGCTCTCGGCTAAACATTTAGTCAGTTAAACGTGCAGTAGGCTGAATGGCATATTGGCTAAATGTCTGTGTTGGCTAAATGTACTTGCCTGCAAAGTGTCCATTATCGACTCTCAAAGATATTCACATCCGAAATGACATAAAATCTTTAATTTATTTTTCAAATGAAAGCTATACATTGCTTAACAAACTGGCTGAATCGAAAGTATATTACTGCGTGCGTATGGGTTCCTAATAGATTGAATGCACAAATCCAATAATAGGTTAATAAAATTTATTTTTATTAAAAGAAATATTTTAGAATTCTGGAATTTTCCACGGAAATACTCGTGCAAGTATTCACAGTATGATCAGAAACCACACTTCAAACTACTAAGATCGTCAAACTCAATGCAATGCAAAGAGCATCTAAAGAGAAAGCTAACTCGGATATCTCAGTTCACGCCGAAATAACAACTTGCAACAATACCTAAGCAAGTGAACTCAGACCAACTCTAACTCCGACTCTCGTTGTATGCCGTGAGTTGTGTTATGGTTGTATTAACTTCTATTGCCTTAGAATAGAGCTTCGAGTATTAAGTGTCAGTTGTCACGGCACTACTTGTTAAGCCGCTACTTGTTGTGTACCATAAACGGTTCTACTTGTTTAGTGCCAAATCAGCACCCCTAGTTATAACGCGAAAGTGCTGGTATGTAGAAACATTAAATCCTGAAAAGGGAACGAGTTAGAAGTCCCAATACATTGCGTTGTGATTTAGGAAGAACAACCTCTGTGGTTTGCAAGAGCATGACACCCCAAAAAAATTATAACAAACACTTCCATATATTAATTAAGCTTAAACTTTATTTCGATTAAGATATGGATTATATCAGACAAGTTTAAAGATACAAATAAAACTGAATATTCTTGCGCGAGGTAAAGGAGAATATTAAATATTGTAGGACATTGCAGATTTTCTAACACAAATTACTTTCTTTGCAATTATCATTAACAGTCATATTGTAGAAGCATTAGGATTTTTTGGAAGCAAAAGAGATTGAAAAATTAGCAAAGCCGTCGCCGGGAATCGAACCACGGACCTCTGGAATACCGGAACAGCGGGCAAAACCACTACACCACGAAGTGGGAAAGTGGGAGAAATACGAAAGTGGGAGAAACACCTTATACACTCCCCTTTTTAAAGGGCGACCGGGAGTTTTTTTTTTAGGGAACCCAATCGCAAATTACTGGGTGGGGGGAAACCTCATCCAACACCCTTTTAGTTCGGGCGCCACTGTAGAGGCATTAGGATTTTTTGGAAGCAAGAGAGATTGAAAATTAGCAAAGCCATCGCCGGGAATCGAACCACGGACCTCTGGAATACCGGCCCAGCGTGCAGAACCACTACACCACGAAGGCACGCTAGGAAAGGAGAAATACCTTATAATATAAGAAAAATTTCTATTAATTCAGAAGACATATATTTTTACCGGTACATCTATCGAATGATGATATTACTGCACATAATTTAACCATGATATTGCACATATATACTTTATAAAAACATTAATCTTGCCCCGGTGTGGGTAAGCCTACCATACCGTAAATGAAGTGTCAATTAAACAGATAACACTCTTCTGCATCTAACTAGTAAAACTAGTCTCACAAAAAAAAAAAAAAAAAAAAAAAAAAGTTTCAAGAAAATATTGCACAATAAATGTGAACCTAAAAATAATAGGATAGTTATATCAAAGAAAAATAATAAAGTTAAGAATTCAGACTAATCGTAACCTTAACAAATTAATTAAAAGAACTTTGGTAATCCCTTTCTTTAATTTTTTTAAATAAAACTTAATCCTTAAGATGCTTAAATTAGAATTTCGATCAATCGTAACCTTAAACAAATACCTTCACATTAAGAAGAATTTTTTTTAAACTTACACCTTACGAAGATAGGGTACACACGCAAAAAAATAAAACCTATCTAGTACTCCTTTGAAGAGAGGGTTTCTCCAAAAAAATGGTAGACAGGATCGGATGACAGGAATCAACGGCCGCCGTCGACTCTCAGATCCCACACAGAGACAGGAGGAAAAGTTCTAGATGGTGTAGGAATTCACATCTTTCTTCTAAATGATTCCAATCGCTGAATCGGATGGTTAACACGAGCTAAAATGGAAAACTGAAGACTCTGCCCAATCGGCACTTCGAAGCCACCTTTCTGATAATCCATAAGCAACAAGGCGATTTCGTATAAGCCGCAAGGTAAAAAAAAAGAGATGGATAGAAAGTTCGCAGTGCTGAAGAACCTCTTATGAGATAATTTCTTTCTGGCCGTAATGAGGAAGATTACTCATAAGTTAATTGAAGAAGTGTAACTGGTTTCATTAGCAATCCAGGTGATCGACGAGAGATTAAAGTAAATGAAGCGCATTCAAAAGAGAAAAAATTTCTTTCTCTATTATATAGGAATCACATATTTAATATTTATTTATATTTGGCCTGGATAAAATATAAATCAACATTACCATTTTTAATAGTTATGGAAAAGTTATATTGTTAAGTTTGTGTGTAATATTGTCACAAGCAGTTACGTGCACGTAACACATTTGTCACATATATAACATCAAATTAAGTACCTGTATCTTGCATTGCTACTCAAAGCTATTAATATTTCGAGACGTTTTGGTTGTATATGAAATAAGGAATATTTCTGCAAAAATTATAAATGTATAATTATAAAGTGTAAATGTAATACTACGGATTGCAATAAGGTATGAATTTGTATAGTTTTTAGTAAAGGAAAGGATTACAGATGTAAATAAAGCATGTCAACTTAAAACTTTAAAAATAGGCAGAATTCAGAAGATGACTTGCGTTAAATTTTAAGGAAGTGCTGCATACATTTTGAGAAAATCCCTCGCAAGTCTCCTTTCTTCCATTAGAAAAAAAAAAAAAAAAAAAAAAAAAAAGTACTTTACGGCTTTCCTCCAAGGGGTGTAGGGAGATTACAAACCGCCTGAAACTTAAGGAAAGGGGAAAAACAAGATAAGGTGAATGGTTTCAATAAGGACATTTTTTGTATATAAAGCGCTGTGAGTGATATGCTGATCACAGTTCGAATTCGCTTCGACAAGCAGTCTTCTTCTCTCTTGCAGAGTTAGACGAAGTAAGTACATTTTTGTTCGATTCCAAAATTCGGTATTCTTCAGTGAATTTACAGTTATGCTACAACGAGAATAGCTTGTGCGATTGTGCAAAAATACACAGTTTTACTTCTTCTGTTAAACTTGTAAAGGTAATATTTTTGAGGTACAGAAATTTAACTTTTTTTTAAAAAATAAATTTGATTATTAAACTGTTTTAAATTTATGCTCATATTATTTTAAAAAAGGATTTTATAATTATTATCACTAGTCATACGTTAAATTTAAATAACAAATACTTTTAGTTTTGGGTTATGAATAAAAAACGTGCATATGTAAAATTATATTTTAAACAAAGTATGAATGAATTTCTAATCAAAAGTTTATAATTACTTTTTAATCTTCCAAATTTTGGAAGTTTAGAGGCAATTAAGAGATTTCTTATCTTTTTACAATTGACATTCTAGAACTTAAAAAGATTAGAATATGTGCAATCGCATTCTAATCATGTTTCTTCAAATCATATTTATCACGTGAAATTTTAAATGATCAATTCATATCATATTAAATTCTAAATGATCAAATCATATCATAATAAATTCCATACGATCAAATTCTATTATATTAAATTCTAAATGATCAAATTATATCATAATGAATTCTAAATGATCAAATCGTATCATAATGAATTTTAAATGATCAAATCATATCATATTAAATTCTAAATGATCAAATCATTTCATGTTAAATTCTAAGTGATCAAATCATTTCATGTTAAATTCTAAGTGATAAAAAAATATCATACTAAGTTCTAAATGATCAAATGCTGAACGTAGTACTTAAATTGAAGTATGCTGTATCTTACTCCAGAGCCATACAGAAATTATTTTTTGATGAAGTTATTTATAGACTCTTCTGTCTTCCATTCACAGCACTCAAAACATAAAAATACGTGAATACCAAAAGAAAATCGAATATATCAGCAACTTTCAAGTGCACATTTATTTAAATTATTTTGTTAAGTGAAGTATTTACAGCCTTAAAGCTTCTTGTACGTGTTATTATTTACGAGAAATTTATTTATTTTATACAAATATATTCTTACAATAGTTTTTTTCTAGTAACTTATGAAAATCAAGTGTCAGTATTTTACATAATAATGACTATCAATCAAGTCTTCACCTTACATGTGCATATTTTTTATATCTCCATCTGTCCAAAGTATATAATCGTATTAATTAGCAAAATTTTCACCTTTAATTAATGCGTAATTGATTAGACTGTACTCTTATAACAATAATTTAAACTAAAGTCTTTGATGCAAAAAACAAACAATTGAGTTAAATTAAATCAGTTCTTTTATTTAATGCTCCGCTTTCAAATTTTAAACCAAATAGGCGTTAACTCAATAAGCCATCAAAACAGCATTTTGCGTGGAATCATATTAAATAACTGAATCACTTTTCAAATTGTTGCCACTAAATATTATCGCCCTGTATTTAAAGTAAATAAATAAAGAAGAATCTGCATGAACGTACGTATATTTCTCGTATTGCGAAGAAACAGTGATACCTAATGTCATCAAATTTTGAATAACGCAGTCCTCCACCCGAACATGAGCACCCGGTAGCCCGAATCTTGAATTTCGAATTTATTTTATTATCTATTTCATATTATGTAAAATTTTAACGAATTTTTTATTAACAAACTCGACAATTTCAAAGCGAGCATTGGCAACACTATAGGGAATAAAACATTTTTATTCCAGCGCGTGAGACTGTCTGTCGGAAATTTTTAAGCTATGCTGTTTTTAAATATTTTTAGCACAATTTGGTATTAGCTTTAATGCTCTCGAAACGTGTATATGTGTGTAAATGAAAAAACGTCCGTTTGTACCTAATATAAAATCTAAAAGCTTTAAGAGTTTCATTTTTATGTTGTAATTTATTTTAAAGAAAAGAGCACTTTAAGTAACAACAACAAACAACAAAAAAGCGCATATTTGAATCAAGAAAATACTGGCTTGTTTTCGTTCTTTAAATACGCAAATCTGTAATATGTGAATGTTAAACGAAATGCTTATACAATGTTTCTTGAAACTGTACATAAAGCCTATAAATTTTACATTTTCAAAATTCAGTGACACTGAGAAATGTTTCCAAAATTTAATTACACTTACTTTATTTCTACATCAACTTAAATTTCTAATAACGCTGTTGTGTTTCAATTGATATCTCCTTTCGCATCTACATATATTAACTACGCTCTGTTAATTTCCTTCTGCAAAATTTTATATCCTAACCTAACATTTCTTAATATATTTTATCCTCCTCGAACTTAAAGCTTTATGCACAAGATATTTGTAATTGGCGATATTAATTTCGAGATAAAATGATAGTAAGAAATTTTTCTGAACAAAATAATCTCAAAAACAAATATTTATAGGAAAAGAAAGATGGAAGAAAGTCTGGTAACATACTTCAAAACAGGGACCTAATTTATTATGTAACTTCGATTTGTTTACAAAAATGAAGATATGGAAAAAAATTAAAATTTAAAAAAATCAATGGAAATACCTTTCTAATTTATTTAGAAATATCATCAGTAACTTGGAAAACCATAAACTGATAAAATCTTTGTTAGAGAAATTTCCGTTTAAATATTAGACACTCGATAATTTTGAAAAAATAAACTAAGTTTGCAGTTCTATATTATAAATTATATGAAGTTATCTCATTTAATACACTTTCCTTTCTTTTAGAAAAGGATAAAATTTGAGAAAATAACGTAAAAAATACAAATGCACGCAATTAGTTAAAAAGCGAAAAATGAAAATTGCGCTTTTGGCGCAGTGCAGGTCTAAAATTCGAATTTCAAATGATTATAACTTTTACAAAGTCCAGTTATTATTTTTATTTTACTTTTAGGCTAATATTACTAGATGAATCACTGAACATTATATTTCAATTTACGTATAATTTTCAGTATTTTTATAATTGCTAATCTAATCTAATTTCTAATCTAATACTGCTAAACTAAAAAGTAAAAGATAATTAAATATAAGTAGTTGAAGGTAATTAGTGAGATTGTAACAGAGTAATTGACTTTCTCTAAATTAATAGTTATTTCAACTCAGATGTTCCCTTTTCTATAAAAGTAAACATTTCTTAAAAAAATCTACAGCAACACAGATGTTTCCTTTTATATAAAAATAAACATTACTTTAAAAAAATCTACGATAATATTTATACATACTAGCTCAAGTAGTTCGCAATTTTGAAAAATATCACATTGCAATGCATTTTTACAAGCTTGTAAGGTTCTGCTGTACCTAGAAGCTTGTGTCAATTATATTCAGCGAGTTATCTCATTCCAAGACATAGTTATCCAAGCCAGTGTCACTTTTGTCTGGAACAAATTCACAAAGCCTAAAAACGGTACAAAATAACCTCTTTATTTGAGTATTAAATAAATAGAAAGCACTCCTTGAGCAACAGGTAAACCTCTTTTACTTGAGAGAATTTAAATTAACATAAGATAAAGTTAAATTCGAATGTAGATAATGTAGCCGAAGACTGCACATGTATTGGATTATTCAAGCTGGCTTAGTACAGTTAATGACGCGTATTTTAAACGTCGACAAGCAAGGCGTTAAAGCCGGAGTACGACCTTAGGCATAGCTGAAGATCCTAAGTAAATGCAAGACGTGGCTGCCAGAAGCTCTGAATCAGGAGTCTCCAAACTACGGTCACAAATATTATCAGTTCGATCCGAAAAAGGTTTTTAAATAATTTTATAAAATTTTAAAAAAGCAATGTAACATATTTTAAACAACAATATATCTATACATATATTGGCTGTCATGCACATTCTTTATAAAGTATATTATAAATAGTATTATACAATCGTTTTTAAATTTACAATAAGTGAAATAGAGTAACATTCTGTTACACAATTTATCATTATTATGTTATACAATTCATTTTACAAGAAAAACTGTTTCATGTGTTATATTTATCTACTTGCAGAGTAGTATTCTAGGTTTCTTCATAGAAATTTTCAGCAGCAATTTTGTTTAAGTCTTAATTTTGTTCTGTATATGTTGTAATTTACTTTAAATTTGGAGAACCTCCCCCCCTCATAAACTTGCTCAAAATCTGAAATACCTATGAGAAAAAGTTTACACTTGATCAAAATATAAAAAAATGGGCTGATAAATTCTTACAACAGGAAGATAAATGCAATTAAAACTAAATTTACGTAGCAAACCGAAGAGAAGAAATGTTTGATATTCTGAGACAAGAATATTGTTGCAAATATTTAGACTGTTTTAAGAAATTTATGTAAGGTGAAACTGCATGAAAGTCTAAAAACCAGTCTCTTCGTTTTATCATAGCGGTATAGATTCAATCGCAAAAATCTCGCTGCCTTGTTTAAAAACGTGTATGTTCATCACAATTTCATTGTACGATGAATGATGAACTAACCATGGCGTGATGAACTAACTAGGTCTTGGCCTTCGGACATTCGTGAAACAGCCAATACGGTTCGCGGATTAAGAAATTTGGAGACACCTGCTCTAAACTAAACATTCAAACCCTCATTTAAATACGCAAACAACTACAGTGCATTCTGGTGAGGACTATGGAAAAGAGTAGTAAAGGTTTAAACCATAATAATTGGTTAATTAACATAAAATACCTTATAATTTCAATGAAATATTGTTCTTTTCAAGGTACTAAAATGCGCTTTTGTATTCTTTTCAGAGCACTTGAACCAAATATGCAGTGTAACAGACGAGTTTTCTTCTCCATTGTCTTGGCCATCGCTCTCCTAGGCAACATTTGCTTGGCCAAGCCCGGCATGGGAGGAGGAGGAGGAGGAGGTGGAATGATGGGAATGGGAGGAGGAAAGGGCAACAAACACGGAGGAGGATCCAGAATCACAGAGATGTTGGCGGCAGGATTGGTCGCCAAGATGCTGAGCGAGATGCATGGTCACAAGTGTCATCACGGTTGAGCATTCCTCGTTTCAAACAACTTTTTTCATTTGTACATAGTCCCTTCTAGAGATTTTATATAAAGAGTTATTATTATTTGTTTCTCCCAAATAAAATATTTTATTTGCGTTGTATTTTTATTTTCGTCATTTTTACTATTATTATAAATGAGTGTTTTGCCAACAAAGACATTAGCTTTATAATACAAGGAATACAAATTGGAAACTAAAACAAAAATTATAAAAACGATATATAATATATGTATGAAGACATTTTATATACACAAGTACTATACATATAGAAAAATAGTAATAGAAAACATACTAAGATTTAAAGATAATTTAGGAAATTTTAACCAATCAATTGTCACTCAATATTTTGTAATCCGACAAAATTTATTAGAAAAATCTTTAATATATAAATATATTATACGCATTTGCTAATTCACAATAATTCTCAATTATCTAAACTTCGACTGATGTTTTGACAAAGATTTCAAATTTTAAATGATTAAAAAGCATCTACTGACATTTGACTACTATGATTTCCCTCGTCTCTCATTCTGAATGTAAATTTGTGCATTTGACACTATCAAGCTAACTGCCAATATGTTATATAATTTGTAAAATGCAAACTTTTTGATAAAAGCATTTCTTCTATGATTTACATAAATAATTTTAGCAGTTTTCTTCATAATTACGTCGCTTCTTCAGATAGTGTGCAAAGTGAAAAAAGTCTTTTTTGATCATTCTAAACTATCAGTAATAAAACCTAATTTTAATCCAATTTTAATTTTATCATTTAAAAAATATTGAATTAATAAAGATACAATTAATAATCATTAGTCTGAAGTGAATCATTTAATTGAGGCAAAACACAGGAAGCTTCTCTGTTTAAAAATAACTAACATTAAATTAAATATCAAGTTCAATGCTTACGGATGATTTAATTTTATATTTCAGCTCATATAACTTACATTTTATTAAAACTAATTATATTTACTGAAGCTAACAACACTCCCTTTTTCATAATAGGATACTAAATTTCTTTAAACAGGCAGTACTTTAAAATTTTAAGATTCCTTACCGATTTTATTAAAAATGAACTAATCAAACTATTTATACTAAATATTAAAAGAAATATTTGATTGAAAATAGTGTGTTCATAACTTTTAAACTGGTGTAAAGTTAAATTTTTCAATTTTAAAATTTTCCAAAAGTTGTATATGAAAGTTGAAAGAAAAAGTATTATTCCGGAAAGTCAGATACCAGAGCATTAATTTGCGAAGTGATCGAAATGTAGCAAATTCTAATCTGGGGGCTTATATTTTCACTTGTTCATAGGCTAAAAATAAACAATTAAAATACATAGATTTAAAATTAAAGTTAACATTAATGTTATGTTACAGATTTCAGTTAATTAAATTTAGCAGCAGTTCAGCACAAATTCCTTTTTAAAAAGATTTATTTTCCAAGCAGAATATTTGTAAATTCGCTTCATTCATAACACTATAGACATTATAAAAATATTAAGAGACAATCCAATCAAAAAAAAAAAAAAAAAAAAAAAAAAAAGAAAAGAAAAGAAAATACTGCACCTTTTTATTTCCAGAAGCTTGTCGTATCGTTTAGTAATGGAGAACTTTGTTTCAAATTGTATTTGGACGGCTTTGTATGGGTATGGGCATTGACTGTAATGCAAAGCAATGCTCCGCATAAATTAGTCTGATCCCCAAAGCTACGCCACATTCAAATCAGGTTATACACAGTCTCAAAGAAGAAAAAAAAATCGAACCTTTTTCTCTGGTTTCGAATGTACAACAAAATCCGGTAATCCGGCCTATCCGGGAATTAAGTGATGCTCCATTATTGGACTAAAATTGCATAATGTCTCAAAATGATTTTTTTTTTGAGTTACTAAATACATTAAGAAATGAATGAGAAAATAATAATAAGATAATATTTCTGTAAACATGTTTAATGAGTCTGTAAACATGTTTAATGACTCAGTAAATAAACACATAAAAATAGCTTATTTATATTCATCTTTTCTCTTTGACATTATTTGAGTTTTCTCTTTGATATCATCCATTTTTCAGATGGATAAAATCCTTCCACATAAATTTCGTATGCCTACTTGCTTCAAAGATTTCGTGTTTTTTAAAAAAATATTCTGTAGAATATGAATATTTATTATTTTTTCGCTACCATTTTTATCAGTTTCTTCTAGCAAAGTTGTTATTGTTCTCGTCTTGTCCATGAATTTCATGGAAGAATGGTGGCCAATGCCACAAGGAGATTGAACTTCTACTTCCAGTTTTGAGGGAGAGCACCCAGGGGAGTTGTCCGAGGGTCTTCCATCCCTCTCCCCTATGACCAAACCACATCAGAAGCGCTTCGGGCGGCATATATTTCGAGCGCCCCCGTGCTGCAAAGATACTATACCATTTAGAAACATTTCATACTTCTTCGGGATCCGAAACCAGACCCTTTGGTACCGCAGGAAGGCTTCCCTAGCCTGGGCGGTTTTAGCGGAATTCACAGATATATTTGATATTTTATCAGTCTCACGCCATTTGATCTTGATTGAATCCTCTTATTCGTCTTTGCTTTTCATTTCATTTGTAACGTAAGGATTCAGCACGCTTTAAATTAGGATGTTTAGGATGTCTTCACTTAAGTTTTCTTCAAAAAAAGCTGCTGATGGTGAAATAGCTGACAGTTCGACTTTTGGGAAAAGTACTCTTTCCACTGGTGCTTTATTTTTGTCACTTTCAATTCATTTACAATTTTTTTTTCTGAAAGAAGGATTAATAGATTGCTCGAAGAAAGGTTTTCCGCTGCGTTCAATTAAGTCAGAGTAATAGTTCCCTAGATCATCAACATTTTCGCCTTCTTCGACAGAATATAGCTTCATGGATGCAGTTTAAGTCTTTTTGGGATGCAATATTCTTTACACTTTTCCATGAAATAACAGCTGTGAAGATTGTATATTCAGTATTGAGTTAGAACTAGAATATCCTTGACATTGTGAAGTTAATAAATTTTGCACAAATAAAGTTCTATATATGCATTTTTGAATAACCTTGAATAACTTCTTGATCCCTAGGCTATATTAATAAATGTTATCCAGTTTTTCGCGACATGTTAAAGACGTATATTTTTATGCAAAAAGTACCAGTTTATCGGATGTGCCGAACCATTAGATGTAGCACTGTCGGAGTTTATAGTAATGTTAATAATCTCTTTTGAGTAGGAAAATCATGTCACAAAAGTCTTCGGATCTACTGAGACCACAGAAGAAACCACGTTCAGTAAATAGCACATGTTTGTCGATGGTATTATTTTACACTGAAACGATCATTACAAAATTATCTTCTTAAAAATTTAAATAGTTTCCTTAGCATGTGTGTTATTTCAGCATTTGATTACCATGGCCTTTTCAAGTGAGCATAAATGATTGGAAATACTCGTAGTTAAATTCTTTCTGATTTACTCAGATGGAAAAGTTAAATCTATTGGAAAAAGTGTTGGAATAATTAATTTAAAGCTATTAACAAGTTTTGGAGCAGCAATATGTTATTTAAAGCATTACCTAATTTCAATGAAAGAAGAGTTGGGAGTTTATCCAAGATCTGTATGCGATGTAATTATTTTATCAAAAATAATCAGAAAAATTGAAGACGGGCGCTTTCAAACTTGATGTAGAATTTTATTAGTCGTATAGAGTGTTTGTAAATCTTAATATACTGTTAAAATAATAACCCAGTTTGAACAACATAACGTCTGAGTAGCAAGTCGGAGAAGGAAAGAAGAACTTTTTTTCTCTAAAAATCTGCAATAAATAAATAAAATAAGATAATAATTTTTGCAAAGAACTAGCTGAGAATATTCTTATTGTGGTTAGCAGCAGTCTGGATTTTGAAAAACCTAAAAATTAACTGAAAATGAGATCAGCAGAGTCTGGATTTGAAAACCTAAAAATTAATTGAAAATGGCCGGAAAATGCACTTAAAATGGAAAACATTGTCCTCAAAAAGTCTCACAAATTAAAAAATAATACAAAAAATGTCATAATCGATAAACGGATTAAAACCCTACATATCTGTTCTTGAATTTTATTTTTTCTTCCCAGTTTTAAGCCTTACATAAATGTATCACCAACAGCATTGAAATTATTAACTGCTTCTTGATGTTTCGAAAGTGAAAATGAAAAAGCTTGTAGTGATAGAAAACACTACATGCTTTTTCAGACTAACAGATTACATAATCAGCTTTATGTAGATTGAACACGTCTGCCTAATAAAAGTGAATTCATATGAGCCGAGACAGTGTTATTTCCAGGATAACTTTATTTTAAAGTTTGATTACTAGAATTCGCCTCACAATGCTCTGAAATGACTCCTATTAAGAGACGGAGAAATTACATCCGGGATTCGAACCTGGGCCTTTCGGTATAGCAGTTAGCGTCACTAACCACTTTATCATCTGGGCGGCAAATGTGAGGGAGTCGAAGAAGAAATCCATTGCTTGAAAAGGGGTTGATGCAAGAAAAATGTTGGGGATCCCTGATTTAAATATATGTTACATAATAAAATTCAGGCATACAAAATTAAAATTTCAGAAAACACTTGCAAAATCCCGCGTGTAAACACTGTAGAATGATTTGGTTTAGTTTATCGAATTACGCAAAGCACGTGAGGGCTATCTGCCTAAGGGAAGAGATGCTTTTGTGGAGGACTTTCTAAGGAAAACTGACTCGTAAACACCTTGCATATGAAGAAAAAACACACAAATACACCCAGTAAAATGGAATGTGTAATAAGTCAAAATATCAGTATAGGAGAGATTTAACTAGATGTTCTTTTGACATTTAAATCTGCAATGCATGCTATACATGTTTTCATTTATATTTCAAAATATTAAGAGTATGCCTCTTTTGCGTTCGAGAAGTAGTTTTAACAATATAAATAAATCTAGCTTCTTAACTTGCCATCTCATCGTACATTTATTTCTAGAAAATCTGGCAAGTTTCTTAATATGGAGAGAAATTTTATCATGTGATTAGCTTTAATTTGTCTGACCTAATTTTGCATAACATGTGTCAGATAACTAATCATCTTTTTTCATACAATGCAGAATCACAACAAATTAGATATCGGTAATTGATAATTTCCTAAAGCCAATGTTGTTCATTCTATTTCGGGTTATCCAAAAATAAGAAATATTCTCTAACATCTCGTGTAGCTCTATCTCTTGAAATTTGCAGTTTTTTTTTAATTGGGGAAGAATATCTAAACGGAGATAAAAATCAAATTACTCACATTCTAGAACAGACACTGAGTTATATCTCAGTTCGTGGATCAACTGGCAAAAATATGTTATTTGATCTGAAAATTATCATGAATTCTGAGTGATTTATTAATCCTGCAGTTCACAAAGCTTTCAAAAAAATTTTTTTTCCAGTGGCGGGCTGCAGCCACTTATGAGCATTAGGTACTCCTAAGACAGAAAGCGCTAGTCTCTTTATTGTGGAGGCCCCCTACTAGGCCACCGTTGCCTGCTATTGAACGTACGGACAAATTGCATCTGTGCCTTCTCCAGGATTCAAACCGGGCTGTTTGGTACGGTTGTTAGAGTCACAAACCACTTTCGCGTCTGGGCAACAGTTTCCAAAAGTTAAAGTTGTAAAATTGTTAAAGGGAATAAATTGAGCAATTCAAAATTTGGATGAAATGAAACTCGCATTCCCTGTTTTCCGAAGTTTAATTTTAAAATGGAGTTTGCAAATGTTTGACGAAATCCTACTGTAATGTATCTACTGAAAATGTATAACATGTCTAGACAGCTGTAAGATCCCTGTTCGAATCCTAATTAGAACAGTTGATTTGTCTCATTTGTTACTCTCCGTAAAGTCTAAGAGTCTATATATATATATGTACGCATATGTGCACTTTGGATCGGATTTAAATTAAGTATTCAAAAGGTAATTAAAGTCTTCATATACGGAAACCTTTAATGACCTTTTAATTATTTAATTTCCATACGCTATTCTTTCTATAGTGAGCTCATCAGTTGCAGAATAGTTAAGATCGCTAAATATTGATAGTTTGAACAAAGCAGGAATCTATGCGAACCGTCTGTCTACATGGGTTTAGTCATATGTAAGTAAATACGAGAAAGTCCTTTATGGAGACATTTCTCCTCTTAAGCAAATAGTTCCTGTCATATAAACAAACGGGTGGTCCGGTGGAGCAGTGGCCAGCGCATCGCGTAGTAGCACCACAGGTCCGGGGCTCGAACCCTCGCCTGGGAATGCTAACTGAGCAAATACGTACAAACCCTATATGGTGCTCAAGAACCTTGCAAACAGCAGACGCAATCTTGAACTCCTTGCAGCGATGAATTTCGTGGGCTTCTGCTCATGTTATTGTCAGACAAGCGAGATAAGTCAAACAGACACCCAAGAAAAAAATTCTGATAACTGTACATAACTGTACACCACATAACTTCATTGCACGGAATATTAAATTATACACATTTTTTCTTGCATTTCTTGTGTAAACGTATTGGATTGAATTAAATCTACTTCGTCGATAGCGCATAAACCACAAAAGAATAAATGCACTCTTTGAAATTCACTATATATGTTTGCCACAGCGACCTCTGGCGCTAACTTCACTTAATAGCGTTACATTTCGTTCATATCAGAATCAGAATCAGAATGTAATCAGAATGCATATAAATTTATATCATTTGAAGAATTATCTAATCGTTGACATATGTTCTATTCAAATACTATAATAAATCTAAAACGATGTATAAAAGAAATTAAGCAAATAAAACAAAACAGAAAAAGTTTTTTTTTTTACAGCTGATCCAGTATTCTGATTCAATTAATTCATTTCTCACTTTCCGAAAAGACAAAAATACATAAAAACTCAAAATATCTGTATTAAAAATAACGAAATAAATCTTAAACACTTATTTCCTCGAATAAATTCCAGAATGCATTAAACATGATCTAATTCGCAATAATAAAAGAAAGCATTATCTTTGTTTTGTTTCTCTAGATTGGCAACAAATCCCCTATTTTGCCAAGTTTGAAATGTAAGCAAACACGTCCGCCATCCCGTAATTCATTAGGCTTAGCTGCACTTGAACGACTTTTAAATTGTTGATAACTCCACAAATATTGCATACAGATTTACTAAAGGCATAAAAACCTTAATCGGAAGATAAGAACAAGATAATTCAATCATTTTTAAAGCAAAAAATGCACAACTTACAAACATATAAGAGTAAAGAAACTGAGATCAATGAGCCGGTTAATAGAGTGGATATATATATACATATATATATCCACTCTATTAACATACTATATTATATCAAATTATTATTATACTATGTCAAAATATATTATATATTTTATATACGTTTGGGGCGGCCGATTGCAACCAAAGTATGAGGTGCACATCTGCATGTTATAGCAGTCCTATATACAAAATTTCAACGTCCTGAGGGTACTCATTTTTGAGTTATGCGAGATACTTACGTACGTACAGATACCACAAAAAATTCTCTTCACAATTCATTTTAAATAAGTTTTATAATTTTTTATGGGGAAAAGAGTCTTTTATTCTGTCCTTACGTACAGATGTCACGCAAAAACATCGTTAAATTGCATTCGATAGCGGTCAACATGGATATTTTCGTTGAAATATGATGCCTAAAAATTTTCGCGATTCCAATACTTCCTTTTTACTTCGTACAAGTAAAAAGGCTCCTTCATAGCTTTTGAGTCAGATAAGTAAGTATAACAAGAACATATAAATGTGGCATCTGTAAGTGCGACACAACCACCAGCAGCGAGGTGATAGAGGAGTATGACAGAGACTTTCTTCTGTTATCCCACGCGAAGGTGGTGAGATGTCTGTAGAATAAGGAACTGTAGTTCTCCACGCGAAGGTGGTAATTTGACTGTATAATACATGAGCAAGTGCGAGTAGGCACTAATCGGTTAAGTGATAAGACTGGTAAAAGCTATACCGAATCCTGTGTATATGAAACGGCATAAGTCAATTTGTACCTTCTTCTGATTTCCTTTATTAAATGTTCTGTGGTGTGGAAAACACGTTGGAATTGTTATTTAGCATCTTCAACTCCCCCACTACATAAATAAACTTTCTGCAATGTCTGCAAATCACGAGGTTAAATACCATTCCCAGACCAGAGAGAGAGATTCTCTTTTTTTTTTTCGCAGAAATTAATAACATATTAATTAATAATAAAATCAATTAATAACGTCAATGAAAATGTTAACAACGAAGACAGAAATCTAACTGTAAGCCTCAGAGAAAAAGAAAAATTTCCTCAGTTGAAACACCAGGAAAGCACGAATCCACTTTGCAATCTGGAAAGAAAGACTTTAATGTCCTCCGCAGGAAAAAAAAAAAAAAAAAAACAGAAGTCCATCTTTCGAAATGAAGGAAGTAAAAAACTCAATAAATATGCTTCATTAAACGATCAGCAATATCTTAGTGATGAAGAATTTAACGAACAAGATAAAAGCAATAATGTACCAAAAAACAGCAAAAGTTACTTGAGAGTAAAATTCCTCCTCTTGTAATATCAAATTCAACCAACTGGAAGCACTTACGAGAGGATATTCTTATCACCCAGAGCGGAAGGAGATTTAAAAGGCAATGAACTAAGGATTAGATTATTCAACGCAGAAAGTTTCCGTCAAGTTACTCAAACCCTTTGCGGAAAGAAAAAAGAACGGTTTCATACCTATAAGATAAAAGATGAAATAAGCATCAAAGAAGTAATCAGAAAACTACCCAAAAATACACCGGTAAAGGATATAGAAGAGGAACCTCGAAAGCAAAAAGATCAAAGTAAAACAAAGAAGAAAAATCTATAATGGAGAATTCGTATATTTCCCAGCATTCCTTGCAAATTTCTTGCGTAATATAGACGGAAATAAAATTTTTAGCATAAAATATTTACTCACATGGTGGTGTGGTGTATTTAATTATGGCAAAGCACACTAGGGCTATCTGCCTAAGGGGAGAGATGCCTTCGTGGAGGACTTTCTAAGGGAAACTGGCTCGTATACACGTTACACATGGGGAAAACTACGAAAACACCCA
The DNA here is from genome assembly GCF_044657685.1 of Stegodyphus dumicola. Taxonomy (NCBI): domain Eukaryota; kingdom Metazoa; phylum Arthropoda; class Arachnida; order Araneae; family Eresidae; genus Stegodyphus; species Stegodyphus dumicola. The sequence continues at coordinate 56,581,561 of NC_140770.1, read as the reverse complement.
TGCAGCCATGCCCGTTCGCAAGTAAACGTTCTCTCTTTTGATACCGGTTTCCCGGAAAACCATATATTTTCTAAAAGCTTATGCCACAAGTAGAAAAACTGTGAAATCTAAGGTGCAAAGGGACAAGCGTTTAGGAGCTATGGGAACTACAATGTATGATAAAGGTGTTGGAAACATGACACCAAAGTCGCTAAAATGCTCGTTTCACGTGTTTATATGAACTAATAATATGGTATGATGGTGTGGATATCAATATAAAGGAAGAAACAACGCGTTGAAAATAAACATTATACGTTGCGATATTGAAAATGTGACTTGCTAGTGACTTCAAACAAAATCTATTACAAGAGACAATCAATGTGCAGGTCATCAAATAAACAGTGAGACAGCCAGAAAGACAGTTCACAATGGGCACATTTTACAAAAGCGATAGCCTCACACTTTGCACACTCATTATTTGTAAACGAATTGAAGCAATAATCCATTGGTGCAATCCACATTCCAGGTTCGTCGTCCAAGTATCTGCCCTTATAAAAAGCATACTTAAACAAGTTCTTAAAACGAGGAGAGCTGAACTGATACAGTATAAAAGGACTGCAAGGCCATAAAACTAACGCGATGCTAAATGTGCTCCTGTGTCTCAATAATGATCGTGCCCGTTATGTAACGAACAAAATATTTGTAGTGTTTGAAAAAATGAATATCCAGAGGCTGGATCTTTCCCGTAAATTCTTCAGGTACCAGTTCTTTTTGTAGGACTTTACCATCGGGTACTTCAGAAGCAGACAATGCATGACCATGAGCTCGGTATATACAAAATGTTTTTCGTTATGCATTTTATTTTTAATTTATTTGTCAACATATTTCTCAAGAATCGTAGAAGACATTTTATTGGTGTCATTAAACTGCTCCTTTTTAAGTACATAAAAACTAAAACTTTTGTAATTGTATAACGGATAAGTAATGTTAAACAATAATAGGATTATAAATATATACAGTAAAATAATGCTTTTACCTTTACCTGACTAGTGTTGAAACTTGTTTTGGTAAAGAGATGAATTTGTTGCCGCCTACAGAACATACAGTACAGTACATAGAAATGCAAGGATTTTTAATCTTTACCGATAGAAACAATATACTTTTAATTTTAAGTAGTAACGTGTATGTAATATTAAATAATGATTTTCTTAGTATCAGTAAAAAAAAAATTACAAATTGTTGAACATTGAAAATGCCGTGTTTCGTAAAACAAACATTTATTACAGAGTAATACGCAGAGAAATACAAGCAGAGACACAAGCAGGAATACAAACAGAGTTACAAGCAGATCATGTTTTAACAAATCATAAACAAATAGAATGGGATTAAATTTCATATGGAAAATGTGAAACAAAAAAATCAAAAATCATATTAAAAAAGATATTGCTGAATCAAAGAAATTCTCCCTTACCATGGATGAATGGACCAACATCGGTTACCGGAGATTCCTGAATATAAATCTGCATACTGCCTGCCAAAAAAGCATCAATCTTGGACTGGTAAGAATTTTTGGAAGTTGTGATGCAAAAACAAAAATGCAAGAACTCGTAGAAGAGCACCTCGAATCTTTTGGTCTACAAGCCAAGTACGCTATTGTATCTTTTAAGCACGCTATTGTATTTAGTCCATCTCCAGTTAGTGGATGCAATAGCATTTAAGCACGCTATTGTATCCACTACTGGAGATGGAGCAAGTGTTATGATCAAGTTCTGTAAAGAATCACCTGCTTTTTATTAAACATGTCTTGCGCATGCCTTGCATTTGGCTGTTATAAAAACGTTTTATAAAGAAAAATCAGGAACAGAAGAAAGTATAGACGAAAGTTCAGGACAGACTGATGATTTTGATGATTCTGATAATGGTTTGAGCAATTAATGAAACTGAATTACAGAATGAATCGTTCAAGGAAAACATACATATTGTGAAACAAGTTGTAATTTTTTCAAAAATTCTGTTGTGCGTTCAGATTTGTTCAAGTCTAAATGTAGAGAAAAATTACAGATAGAGCAACAACTCTCTCTGGATTGTAAAACCAGATGAAATTCAATATTGAAAATGCTTGAAACATTTGTAAAATTGTATGACGTTACAAAGGATGTACTCATTGAACTTGGATCTGAACGTCTTTTAACAAATTTAAACCTGGAATTAATAAAATCGATAGTCTTGGCGTTAAAACCAATTAAAGTGGCACTTAACGCTATGGTGCTAAAAACAAGCCACTTTATGAACAGATAATATTTCTACCAACTTTATGCGAGAGGAGTTAACTGAACAAGAATCTGAAATAAGTAGTTCTCTTTCTGAAAATATCGATTTTTACATCAATAGCAGGATCAACAAAAACATCATAGATTTGATGAATTCATTAAACAACGTAAATAAAACGCCATCAAAAGCTTCTATAGAACTAGCAGCTGCTTTGATGAAGCGTTTAATTTCCGTCACCAGATTCATCACCAAATTCATCAAATGAAAAATCAAGCAGTGAAGTAGAAACAACTACCAAAGTTGGTGCTTCGTTTCCTTGAAGAACAACTTAGAAGAAGAACAGCTATTAGAAGCTCCAACCAGCAAACTACCGGAAGGTGACCGCTTTAAAAAATTAAGTCAAGAATTTACTTTGTCAAAACGTAATGATGAATTGACCGTAAATTTCAAGCGGTTACTTGAAGCTATTTACAGTATAAAGCCAACGTCGATTGATTCTTAGAGGGCATTTTCCGTGGCCAACAATTTTTGCACCAAAATTAGGTCGAAGCAATCAGATAAAACACTTCATGCACTGGTATTTTTAAATATTTTTTCATTAATGTAAATGCATAAATAAATGCACAAGTAAAGAAAAAGTTTCTTTTAAATTTCTAAAATATATTATTTTAATTTTAAGTCTTTTGATAATGTAAGTCAACTTCAAACGCTCGAAAGCCCGAAAAAACAATCAAGCTCGAGCTCGAGCTGAACCGAGCTTCAAATCATCAAGCTTTACCAAATCCTAGTCACTCTGCCCCTAAAGACATCACAGTTTTTCATTTCTGATCTAAGCTTTCAGAAAATATATGGGTTTCCGGAAAACTGGTATCAAAGGAGGGAAGGGTTTACTGATGACTGGTTGAGGGAAGGGCATATGTATACTGATTTATACAAATATACAAACTCACTTAAATTATACTCGAACCAAACCAGAAACCATGCTAATTTGATTTGGGTTGAGACTTTGAGACTGTTAAGGACATTTTCTTTTGTAGTAGTATTAAACAAGGTATACTACTGGGTTGAAACATAAGTAATGGGCGTTTATATTACGTTTTAAATTTCGCGGTAAAAATAAAATGTATTGGCATAAATGTTTTGTGTTATTCGAAAGAAAATCTTTCTCTGTACGAGAGTCGATTTTAATTGAAGTAAATGCCTGAGGCATTTGACGTATTGGTGTAATTTTTTTTATTTGGTATAAGATTACGCTAATTCTCAAATCTCCTCGTTCAAAAATATTCAGCTGTTTCTTGTTTTTCATTCTAGTTTTGATTCTTTGTAATTTTTTAATGGGTTTTCTTGTGTTATTTCGTTTCACTTTTTTATATTGCACTCATTGCATAAAAAATTATGTGTTTTTTAATTATAGAATTTTTAAATATATTAATGTATTTTTAATTTATATTTATTTTATGCAATTTTCTTTTACTGCATAATAAAGCTTTATATTAATAAACAATTAATTATGAATTTTTCTTAATCAGTAGTACCTTGATTATTTGCCAGGCAAAACAGTACCATATCCAATCGACGCCTTGATCATCATTGCGCCCCTTTAAACTAATCAACCTCCAGGAGCTCAATACCGATCATGATAAGAACTATTTTACTAGAGGCTCCTACAAGTAATTCAAATGCTGCAGATGTAATTCCCCACCGAGCTGAAAAAAAGATTTGTTATTATTTTCCTAGAAGAATGTGAAACCTGGAAAGTTTGTAAGGTATTTTTACCGCCTTCTAGGCAGGCCTTCGTGGTGTGGTGGTCTGCACGCTGGGCGCCTATTCCAGAGGTCTGTAGTTCGATTCCCGGCGAAGGTGTTGCTCATTTTTCATCTTTCCTGGTCCAAAAAATACCTAAAGTCTCTGTAAGTTCATGTGTTCAAAGTAGGCGACACTCTGTTTCCCAGTGTCTGTATGATAACTCAAGCATTCTAATGAACTTTAAGCATAATATATTTCTAGCCGTTGAATTTTTTTATGACTGAAATCACGTTAACATAGAAGTTTTTAATATATTAAATATCTTTTTATTGACAGTTACAAGTAGTGTCGAAACATGCCCGGTAATCCCTCTTAGAGAGAGTCCGCTGATTGGAGAGATTTGTTTAAAACATGATGCTACTTTCGCGGGCACTTCATGAGTCAGCGACGCAAGTCTAAAACAAATAACAAAAGTAAATAAATAAATAAATGAATAAAATCATATTACGTCCAAAGGGACGTTTATTTAACGTTTTGTGTGCTACCTTTATTTATTAAATATCATGTTCTTCGCAGGTAAACCATAAAATTCAGTTCAACAGCAATATCGCGAAATAATTTCAAAATGTGCTTATCTTTATAATTTCCGATACACAGTCTCGCGCGCTGGAGATAAAAATGTTTTTTTTTTTTTCGTACAGTTGCCATTGCTCGCTTTGAAATCATTGAGTTTGTTAATGAACAATTCGTTAAAATGTTACAAAATATTAAATCGATAATAAAACAATATTTAAATTCAAATTAGGGCTTCCACATGCCAACATTCTCAGTAGAATTACGTCATTTAAAATTGGATGTCTTAAGTACCGTTGTTTTATCACAGTGTTGTTTTATCACAGTGTTTTATCACAAACATTTATACATTCTTCATTATTTAAATTCTTTAAATATAACACAGGGATCTAATATATAATATAATTCCAAATTCGGGCTTCCAGATGCCCATATTCGTAGGAGGATCATAAATTTGATGGCTCTAAGTAGCGTTGTTTCTTCGCAATGCGAGAAATATACAAAAATTATGCAGATTCTTCATTATTTAATTTCTTTAAATGTAATACAGGGCTCTGATATTTGGTAGTAACAGTTTGGAAAGTGTTCGAAGCAAAATGCCAAAGCGAAATTAATAGGGTTTCTGAGCTAACGCTCCTTTGGGCAAAAAATGATGAGTGCGAGTTTTAAACGCTAGGCGCCACTTAAGTGCCGCTTAATGATTTCATTCGGATGTTCGCTTACAGCAGATCTGCACCTGCCAATTCCAACTGCAAACACGCAGGGCTTTCTGCAGATTTATAGTTAAAGACAAACGTACTGCTCGAAAAATCAACAAGATAGTTGAAAAACTCATGAACTTGGGCACAGACTAATCTCTAATTTAAAGCAAAAATGCTAAGACATGATATGCAAATGCAAGGTGGAGTATGCAGCGTCATCTACCACGTGCTGTGTATCATGTAAATTAAAAACCATGTCATACAAACTTCCTAAGTATATAACTATCAGCATGATGTGCTACGAGCAGCTCGTAAACTGAAACTGTAAATATTGCAAATGAACTGAGTCAGTAATGAACATTACGCACTGAGGTCAGTAATCGGGCATATAACTATGCAAGCGCGTAAAACTGCCTTCAACAGAATAGCAATGGGACAATACTGTCAAATTACGCAATGCAATACAGTTCATGTACGCGTATAATACAACCATATGCATAAAGCGTGACATATTCTAAGGTGCGAAACGTAAATAATAGAGAAATGCACAGATGTAAAATCCCGCAGTAATATGCTAATTGTAAATGTAAAAGTAATCTATGTATATTAGGAATGCCAATGTAATCCATTATATGTTTTTTGTACACGGTAAACATGCTAATGTAATGATAAAGCAATGTATTATAAGTGTAAAGAACTTCGGTATAGAATGGTATTGTAAAGCTTACCGGTTTAAGTATAAGGAGTAATATAATAGGCATATTCGTATAAGTTATTCAGTATAATTTATCCTGCATAATGTTTCACCTGTGCATAACAAATTCTCCGGCGTATAACTTAACACGCATCATGTATATACCCCCTTCTGTGCATGTTTTTCCTATGTATCACTAATTTCCCTGAGTATAATTTAATGCGCATCCTGTGTTTAATGCGCAAACAGTGCAAAACAACAATCTGATGATAATGTATCTGTTACCAGTATACGGCATATTAGGAAAGAAAATTAATGTAATAAATAGTTGCAAAGTTAATATAATGTTAAGGTAAGGCATTATATCGTCTTCTCAGTCTGATGTGTAGAATATAATGTAATGTGTAAACCATGTATCGTAATATATAATGTAATATGTAGTGTAGTATGTACTGATAAACGAAGTATGCACTATTTTGTTAATTTGATATGTAGTACATAATCTAATGCGTAAGTCATGTATCGTAATACATAATGTAATATGTAATGTAATCGTAATAGTGTCATATGTATCATAATATATAATGTAATATGTAATGTAACACACAATATTTGTTTGTTAACACATATTAACGTTAAACACGCATTGTTTCAGTTGGGCCAAGCCCAACTGAAACAATGTGAATGCAAACTGTATAACAGTATTATGTATAATGATGTAGGCAGTGTATCGAGTAACAGGTACAATTGGCATGCTGCCGGTGACAATTCAATATGCATTCAGTGTATAAAGCTTATCATGTGTATAATTTGTCCTGTATAATGTAATACGTGTGTATAACTAATTTTCCTGTGAATAATTTAACCCGTATCGTGCTTATAACCCCCTATTGCTTTTAATGTTCCTATGTATCATTAATTTCCCCGTATATAATATAATGCGTACCCAGTGTATAATGATAATATAATGCGTATCCTGTGTCTAATGCGAATCCTATGCAAAATAACCCTTTTATAATCTACCAGTACAGGGTTTATAGAGAAAGAATTTTAACGTAATAAGTTGATGTGAAGTTAATGTAATGTTAGGGTAAGGTATTAATTTGATATGTAGCATATAATGTAAATCATGTATTGTAATATATAATGTAATATGAAATATAAGATAAAAGTGGACGTGATGCTGTACTGATTAACCTAAATGGTAAAGGGACAGTGCCCACGTCCTCCGTCGCTTATCGCTTATCGAATTGTCGAAGTCCTGCCCTTTTATATATGAAAACATGGAAAATACATCGATTTCATTCTAAAATAGTAATTTAGAATTAAATAGTTTAAAGTGAAATAGAAAAAATATCGTTAAATATAGTTAAAATAGATTATAAAAAAATTAGCAAGGCAATATCGCCAAATAAGGGATTAAGTCGCGAAAATACAGCTTCGGTCAATTCATTTCCAGAAACATGAACAATTCATTTATTCAGTTTTGCATTTAAGATACTGTGACGCTGTTGTTCGTAAACAACTTTTGCCTTTTTTAAATAAAATGCCGTGAAAATAGGTAATTATATGTTTGACGTTATATTTGCATTAAATTATTTTAATTCCATTGTTATTTTGAAGGATATGTTTTCTCATCATCAAAGATGTCTTAGAATATTCCATCTAATTGTCGCTGTGGATTCTCTATATAACGTTTTTCTTTTCGTGCTTTTCTGTTAGTGTCATGGAAATTTAACAAGTTCCGGTAACCCGGGAACTGTGTAAATTTAGAACAGTTAGCTATTAATTTTCACATAATTAAAAATCACGCATCTGGAATTATATGAATTTAGAATAGTTATTTATGTTTACGTAACTAAATATCTGATGTGGACACCACATGACTTCCTTGCACGGCCCATTAAATTATATTCATTTTTGCTGCATTTCATTTAAATTTATTTCCTCGAATTTCGTTACAGATACTTTTCTCATTCAATTAATTCAGTTTTCACTTCGCGGCAAGGCAAAAATACATAAAATTTGAAAGCATCTTCATTAAAGTTTGTAAAATTCAGATTATTCCTCTAAGAATTTCAAATATAAACAAATGGAAGCCTCGTTAGGCTTAACTTAAATTTTAAGCTGTTGATAATTCTACAACTATTGCATGCAGATTAACTAAAGGCATAAAAACCTTAACCGGAGCCTAAGAGACATAATTTAATCACTTTTAAAGAAAGTTTGCAAAATTTACCAACATATAAAGATAAAAAAACTCAGCTTACCGCATTGCGTAACAGAGTAGGTGCATATAGTAAGATAAAATATATGAAAGCAAACTTCTAAATTTAATTCACTATAACCTCTTTTATTGTCTATTTCATTTGGGAACTTCATCTATCTGTCCTAAAAATAGCGCTTAAGTCTAAACTGAGTCATTTAAATTCATCATGCGATCTTTCTTACGTAACCGTTAATGCAGATGCCTCTTGACCAATCAACGAATTGTAAACCATAACTAAAAACTGACTCCCTCCCTTCTTTCTATGAACTGATGCGTCACTTTTGCTTAATCTTTCCTCCTGGCCAGAAGCTTTGCGGCTACCTTCTTTGTTCAAGGAATATGTGCTAATCTAACAAAAATGTGGAGCGCATAAGACGCTCGTCCGTATCCTGACTTGCTTTCCTCAATAATAAAGTTATCTTCAATCCGGACATGTTTGCCTTGCCAAGTTTCTTCGCTACTCATCTATTACGCCACCGCCAAGCTCCAAATCATTCATTTTATATCATGACATATACACTCTTAGACAAAAAAAAAAAAAAAAAAAAAAAAAAGAAAAAAAGAAAAAAAAACCGACGCCAAGAAGGAGTTATCCGAATGGGACGAAAATCAGTAAAAGTGATGTACATGTACAGAAAAATAAATGATTACAGTTTGAGAAAAATTGGATGATTTATTGAAGTGATAGATCTTCACAAAGTGAAAATGTCAGTAACGCATTCGTCCTCTGGCCCATATGCAAGCAGTTATTCGGTTTGGCATCGATTCATAGAGGTTAATGGATATCCTCCTGAGGGATATCGTGCCAAATTCTGTCCAACTGGCGCGTTAGATCGTCAACATCCCGAGCTGGTTGGAGGGCCCTGCCCATAATGCTCCAAACGTGCTCAATAGGAGAGAGATCCGTCGACCTTGCTGGCCAAGTTAATCTTCGACAAGCACTAAAACAAGCAGTAGAAACATGTGCAGTGTGGGGGCGGGCATTATCTTGCTGAACTGTAAGCCTAGGATGACGTGACATGAGGGGCAACACAACGGGCCTTAGAACTTCGTCGACGTACCGCTGTGCTGTAAGTTTGCGACGGATGACAACCAAAGGGGTCTTACTATGAAATGAAATGACACCTCAGACCATCACTTCTGTTTGACGTCCTGTCTGCCGGAAGACAGTCAGGTTGGTATCACACCGCTGTCCGGGACGTCTCCAGACTCGTCTTCGCTGGTCATCGGGGTTCAGTTCAAAGCGGGACTCATCACTGAAAACTATTCTACTCCAGTCAGTGACATTCCAGTGCGAATGAGCCCGACAGCACTGCAAACGGGCTTGACGTTGTACAAAGGTCAATAGTAGTCGGCGCAAGGGGCGCCGTGACCTCAGCCCCCTTTCTGTGAGCCGTCTATGAATGGTCCTTGCGGTCAATGAAGCACTAGTTGCACGTGCAATCGGAGATAATGATGCATCTGGGGCTGTGAGTGCCGCTCTGACGACTGCTCGGTCTTCATGTTCTGTCCTTTCTCTAGGCCTACCGCTTCCTTCTTGACGCTGTGTGCGGCCATGGTTCACCCATTCCTGCCAACATCGTCTAATTGATGCCACTATTAGACGATGTCACTCCTGCTGAAATGTCGAGCTATTCGCCGATAAGACCAAACGGCTTCTTTGGTCCAACTACACGACCTCTCTCAGATTCTGACATCTGCGCATATCGTTCGCGCACCTGTATGCTAGGCATAGTTACTGTCTACCAGAGTACACGGAATGAAAATTCGTAAAGAATTTATGACTTGGAATCGTAATTTCCCCTCTTAAATATCCTGCCAGTTGCGCAGATCAGACGCACTGTAGCGACAACCGTTCATTCATTGGCAGCGATATGTAAAATTTTGCATTTTCCGTCGAAAACTGTATGCATATCAATTTGTGTCCAATTTGCTTTATAGCTTCTCGGTGCGCCGTGGTGCGTCGTGTTTTTCTAAGAGTATATATATATATATATATATATATATATATATGTTTGGTGGGTGAATTGTAATAAAAATGGCAGGTGCACAAGTATATGTTATAACAGTCCCATATACAAAATTTCAACGGTCTAAGGCTACTCGTTCTTGAGTTATGCGAGATATGTACGTAAATACGTACGTGCAGACATCAGGAAAAATCTCCTCTGAATCCACTCTAAATCCATTTTGCGATCCGTTTTGGAAAAAAGAGACCTTTATTCTGTCTGCAGATATGAAGCAAAACGATCGTTCGAATGGATTCTAAACCGGTCAAAATGGATATTTTCATTCGAACTCAATAGTTTTCTTAAATACAATACTTTTTTTGGTTTATTGAAGGAAGTAAGAATTACACGTCTCGGTATTGCATAAAATCAGATCAATTAATTATTTATGTTTGCATAATTAAAAATTACACATCCGGGAACTCTATGAATTTAGACCAGTAATTTGTTTATGAATTCAGAATTAAAAATTACACGCCCGCGAACTATATGAATTCAGAACAGTTTATTGTTTATGTTTACATAATTAAAAATTACACAACCGCGAACTGTATGAATTTAGACCAGTTAGCTGTTTATGATTACATAATTAAAAACAAGGCATCTGAGAACTGTATGAATTTAGAACAGTTAGCTGTTTACATTAACATAATCAAAAATTAATATAAAAACTTAAAGACATTAAAAAGCCATGTTTCCATTTATCTTTGAAATACATTTATGAAACAATAACGCAGTTTAAGTATACTTTAAAAAACTATAGCTTTTTCGAAGAATTTCGATATTTGCATCCAGAACAGAATTTTATGCATTGAAGCAAAATTTTCTTTAAAAAACCCGAGGCGTTAATGCTTTTATCACTGAGATTAATTCTCAGTTTCGTAATAAATCACTTACCTGCTGAAAATGTTATTTCTGCTTCAACGAAGATAGTTGTAATGGTTTCTAAGGAATCCTATTATTATGCGCATAATGTTCGAAACTCAATTCGCAGTTTCCTCAAATAATGGAAACTCCTTTTTGAAAAAATAAGCATAAACAATGTTCCTAATTTTGAGGAAAATGTTGTCCTGATCTCGTCTTTAAGCAAATCATGCTTCTGTCCTGTCTGTCAGTGTCATTGGTCTCATTGTTTTAACAACTTCTCAGTCATCTTCATGTCGCGACTATAACGAGTAACAACATGAAAGCGGAAAAATCTGGTCCTCACCTCTTAAGCAGAGGTATCACCAGATATAACGAGTAACAACAACGAGATCGATGAAATTTTAATAATGATCAATGATGATCTATCAGACGGTCGATTGGGAATTGAAAGCTGAGTATGCACCGGTAACTGATTGGCATAATCACGACCCCGTGGATTAAAAAATATGTATTAATTAAATTGGTATTTAATTGTTTATTGATATAAAGCTATATTATATGGTAAAGAAGAAATCATAGTACTTATGTATTTATCACGACCACTTTGAAAGATGTCCCTAAATTTTCAGAAGTTGACAAAATTTGGCAGCCATGCCTTAACACAAGGCTTCTTCAACTTCTTTTTATCACTGAGATTTTTTTTTCTGACCCCAGGACCCCATAAGAATTGCGCAAATTCTACACACGCTTGAGTGAAACCGTCAATTTTTTCACCTGTGTTGTAACATACTATTGCAGGTTTAGGTCGTTAACTTTAATTTCGAATTTTAAGACATAGAACAATGTGAAAATTTTAAATAAGTAACAGACGAAATGACAGCGTCACGTGCAAAGCAAGTAAAATAAACGTTTATATTCTAAAAAGAATGCGTCGAAACGTTTTTGTTTTTTCTTTGTCTGTACTGTCTTACCTTTATCTATTTTCAGATCCGTTGAGTAAAAATGTTTGGTAATTATAAAATTAATATAATAAGTTGAAGAAATATCAAAACGGCTAACATTTTTGGCGACCCCCTGCTACATGTACAATTAGAAACTCAAATTTTGTTTCTGAAAACTTGTTAATAGTTGTCAAATTAAAATAATAATAAGACAAAATTAAAATTAAGTAATTTAATATAATGATAAATAAAAGTAATGATAAATAAAAATAATGATATATAAAAATTAATAAAAAAATTTTAAAAAGTTAAAAAATATATCTGAAAATTTTCAGATTTTAAATTAAGTCCAAAAAGGCGCTTTATTAGCGTTTTGTGTGTTAACTTTATTTATTAAATATCATGTTCTTTGCACTTAAACCATAAAATTCAGTTCAATAGCAATATCGCAAAATAATTTTAAAATGAGCCTGTCTTTAAAATTTCCACCGCGCGCTGGAGATAAAAAGTCCCCCTCCCCGTAGAGTGTTGCCATCGTTTTTAAATCGTTGAGTTTGTAAATCGAAAATTCGTTAAAATTTTACAAAATGTGAAATCGATAATAAAATAAATTCCAAATTTCAAGTTTGGTCTTCCACATGCCCATATTCGTAGGAGGATTGCATCATTCAAAATTCGATGGCTCTATGTACCGTTGTTTTATCACAATGCGAGAAATATACATACATTTATGCAGATTTTTCATTATTTAATTTCTTGAAATATAATGTAGGACTCTAACATTTGGTGGCAACTGTTTGAAAAGGGAAGCGGATATTTATAGTGATTCAATGCAAAATCGCAAAATGAAAACAATAGTTCTTCAGGGACAAAGCCAAATATGAGGGTATTAATGAAGAAGGCCATTCCTTTAAAAAGGGTCGATTCAAGTAAGAGCAAAGTCAACCTAATTTTAAAACATTTTAACTTTATTTATATTTATTAATTTTTTCATATATTTTATATATTCTATAGTCAAAAGGGCCTCACCAGCGGCTGAGTGGATAAGACAGGTTAACACTAGTACAGTACACTAGTAGTTCGACACAGATTTAAATCCCAACAAACAGGTTGTTTGCATAAGTGTTTTTATGCTTTTCCCCATTACTGGACTATGGCAAATCATGCAAGGACCTAAGGGGAGCTATGCCTTCTTGGAGGACTTTCTAAGGTTATGTTACGTTATTTGAATATGGCAAATCCACAAGTATTATCTGCCTAAGAGGAGGGATGCCTTTGTTGGGGAATTTCTGAGAGAAACTGACTCGTATTTATTTTGCAGATGTTAAAACCAACGTTAAAACCAACTGCAGCCAACCCATTAGCTTGGGATTGAACAAAAAGCAGATCGAACGGCCAGGTTTCAACGGTCTTAACCAATCGGCCACTGGTGAAACCATAACTTAGAAAGCGTTCTATAAAGATATCCCAAGCCTTAAGCAGTTAGCTTCATATTTTTAATGTAATAGACTAAAGCAGTCAAATGGAAACTGGAATGCTATTTCGTTTTTTGCAAAAAGTAACCACTGTAAATAAATAATTTTCAGAAGTTCGTAATCTACTACTGGACGTTTTCTTTCTGCCCAAATGAATAATGCAAAAATACCTGTAGCTGACTAAGGGATCGAGCATCTGACCTTTGGAATGTGCTGTAACCGTCCAAATAAAAGCTAAACGTCTGAATCCTACAGTACAATGTCATAATCTTACAATAATTTTTACTTAAAAATAAATGTTAAATTTTATTTAAAAATTGTAATTATTTCTTTAAATTTAATGAGCAAACTAAAAAAAAAATTGGATATTTTGATACATTTTATACAAACATAATAACATAATTATCATTGATAAAAAGTAAAGAAATATTCGTAATCTTTTTCAATACAGACTGTTTTACTTTTAAAGCAGTAAAACAAATATTGCAGGGGGGGGGAAATGTACTGATAAAAACCGAACGAACTGCAAAATTATCATGATCTCAGATTTACTTTATGAGCATAATATGGTAATCTTGAAATTAACTTCTGTTTGTTTTTTTAAAAAAATAACTAAGAAGCAATTCGCTTCAGAAAACAGTCACACCGTAGGTATTTAATCCATTTACATCTGATTAAAACTAGCAAATCGTTATTATGTTTAGCTACATTTCCCCCTTTAAATTTTATCTTAATATTAAGATTACTTTACATGTATTTTTTTCGTAACGTATAGCAAAAGAGATAATATTCTGCATTGCAATTAAAATTACTTTAAGCCCTTAGATAATGCAAAAATGGAAGTTTGTGAAATATGCTTATTTATTTTAGCTGTGATAATTATCTGGTGGTGTTAGATATTTATTTATGTTAATTATCTGCCATTGAACTGAATTTCTGTGCACAATTTGTAGAGACATTAGGTTGTGTTAGAAGCAGGCTATGTGAAAAATGTGCAATGCCCTAGCCGGGACTCAAACCTAGACCTCTCGAATACACGCCAAGTGAAAGGGTTGGCCACATAAAAAGACTCCTTGCAGTTTTCTTCCTTGTGTTAGGTGTATCCAAATCAGATTTCTTAGAAAATCTTCCACTAAAAGGATACCAGTCTTGAAAGATCAGACTTCGCGCAATGTGTTTCGGTCTATTTAATATGAACAGCAATTCTTTGTCACTAATACCGCGATTTTTACACCTTCTTTAATTTGGTTTCCTTATTTGTTTACTTTGATCATATCTTGAACATAAATTTTAGCTCCTTTTAGTTCTTATTTTCTTGAAATTCCTCACAAATATGTATTTACAATGAGAATACAATATTTCACAGGAATATTTTCAAATTTCGATATACATTACCTTTTATTTAGTTGTTGAATTTTTTATCAAATATCCTCACATAATGAACAAATTAATTATCTCAGAATTTTGATCATTTCACTCTGTCAAAAATAAAAAATTAATCTACAAAAGTTAATTTTCCAAATTAAAAAATCAATCTTCCAAATGAAATTTTTTCATTATTTCTAACGTAAATCAAAACTACGTTTTTTAAAGCTTTTATGCAACTGATGAAGCAACGATGATTTTTTTTAAACGAAAAAAAAAAGGAATCCTTCAACTTTACATTCATATACCTTAAGTAATCATGAGATAGGATTTTAAAATCAAACAAAATTTAGTTAATGATTTAAATGCAGATTTACTCCATCGGAAAAGCTGAAAGAGTTTAAGAAAACAATGACATCAAATGTACTTCCTCAATACTAGAAGATGAAAATTCTCTGTATTCATAAACAGTGATCTTGTCTTTTCATTACGGTTTTTACCTTTAGACTCAAACGTAAAAACAATAATATGTACAGAAAACACTTCTTGAGTTACGCAGTTTTAAACGAATGCACCAAAAACAAAGTAATTTTTTATCTGTATTAATAAGATTCATGATCATGTATAACCAAAAATGACGTTGTTAGGAACACCTATATACCAAATATATTAGGACATTAGAGAATTTTAGACAAGAAAAAAGTGCAAGTATTTTGTTTCAAGTATTGTTAAGAATACTTGACTGAAAGAGAGTAAAAGACTGAAGACTGAAAAACACAAACTTTGCATGGGGAACAAAAGCTGCATAGCTTCACATGGTTACACAAGTTTCATTCACAACATTACAACTAGCGGCCGCTCAACTGCAATAGTGGTTACAACGCTGACTGCCGTACTGGAGGGTCCGGGTTCGAATCTCGGAGAAGGCATAGATGTTTGTAAATGTATAATATCTCTGCGGCATGGGGGTTCTCTAAATATGAGGCGAGCCGAAAGTCCTCTCGAGGGTTGGCGGTAGGAAAGAGGCGTGGGAGACTTTCGAACTCATCCCCCAGAGGTCCGCTTTATCAAAGGGGGGGGGGAACCGAGCAAAATCATACTGTAATGTATTTGTAATGATAACAGGGTAAACGTCCCTTAATATGATCGTAGTTAATATTATCATACGGATATTGTTATCGAGTCATATTATCATACGAATATTGCCGAAGTTTCGCCTGTTTGTAAATGAAATATGTAAAATACATTGCTTATTACGATCAAGAATTCGGATAATATGATCAAAATATTATAGAATAAATAGTCGCTGTATTACACATGTTTAGTGGATTCCTTCATTTACAGAAGTTGATTTCTTTGTTCCTGATGACGCGGAACGCATACCTGCTTGCCTTCGAAATGAGTAGAGCTAAAACTTACGCTAAGCAAAGTCGTTGCTTTGTCTAATTTTATGTTTTACTTTGGCAAGTTTATCATCTGTCTTGATTTTTGCTACCACCATTCATTTTCGAGAAATTTCTTCCAGTCTCAATCATTTGTCCTCTTAAGCCCTTTTGTTTTTTACTTCGCCATTCCGCATGGCTGCTGGATTCTCTCATTTTTGGAAGTTGATTTCCTTGCTCCTGATGAAAAGAGACCTGTACCTGTTTGCCCTCGAAATCGATACACTCTTGACAAAATTCGGTGACAAACTACAAGGTTGTTGCTTTGCCTAAATTCATATTACAGAAAATCTTTTTAATTGAAGTAAAGTCGCCAAATAAATTCAAAATTGTTTATGGAAATTGCTAAGTGATAGAGCAATGTTTCCAAACAGCTTTTATATTACAGAAATTTATATTACAGAAAATCTTTTTAATTGAAGTAAAGTCGCCAAATAAATTCAAAATTGTTTATGGAAATTGCTAAGTGATAGAGCAATGTTTCCAAACAGCTTTTATATTACAGAAATTTATATTACAGAAAATCTTTTTAATTGAAGTAAAGTCGCCAAATAAATTCAAAATTGTTTATGGAAATTGCTAAGTGATAGAGCAATGTTTCCAAACAGCTTTTATATTACAGAAATTTATATTACAGAAAATCTTTTTAATTGAAGTAAAGTCGCCAAATAAATTCAAAATTGTTTATGGAAATTGCTAAGTGATAGAGCAATGTTTCCAAACAGCTTTTATATTACAGAAATTTATATTACAGAAAATCTTTTTAATTGAAGTAAAGTCGCCAAATAAATTCAAAATTGTTTATGGAAATTGCTAAGTGATAGAGCAATGTTTCCAAACAGCTTTTATATTACAGAAATTTATATTACAGAAAATCTTTTTAATTGAAGTAAAGTCGCCAAATAAATTCAAAATTGTTTATGGAAATTGCTAAGTGATAGAGCAATGTTTCCAAACAGCTTTTATATTACAGAAATTTATATTACAGAAAATCTTTTTAATTGAAGTAAAGTCGCCAAATAAATTCAAAATTGTTTATGGAAATTGCTAAGTGATAGAGCAATGTTTCCAAACAGCTTTTATATTACAGAAATTTATATTACAGAAAATCTTTTTAATTGAAGTAAAGTCGCCAAATAAATTCAAAATTGTTTATGGAAATTGCTAAGTGATAGAGCAATGTTTCCAAACAGCTTTTATATTACAGAAATTTATATTACAGAAAATCTTTTTAATTGAAGTAAAGTCGCCAAATAAATTCAAAATTGTTTATGGAAATTGCTAAGTGATAGAGCAATGTTTCCAAACAGCTTTTATATTACAGAAATTTATATTACAGAAAATCTTTTTAATTGAAGTAAAGTCGCCAAATAAATTCAAAATTGTTTATGGAAATTGCTAAGTGATAGAGCAATGTTTCCAAACAGCTTTTATATTACAGAAATTTATATTACAGAAAATCTTTTTAATTGAAGTAAAGTCGCCAAATAAATTCAAAATTGTTTATGGAAATTGCTAAGTGATAGAGCAATGTTTCCAAACAGCTTTTATATTACAGAAATTTATATTACAGAAAATCTTTTTAATTGAAGTAAAGTCGCCAAATAAATTCAAAATTGTTTATGGAAATTGCTAAGTGATAGAGCAATGTTTCCAAACAGCTTTTATATTACAGAAATTTATATTACAGAAAATCTTTTTAATTGAAGTAAAGTCGCCAAATAAATTCAAAATTGTTTATGGAAATTGCTAAGTGATAGAGCAATGTTTCCAAACAGCTTTTATATTACAGAAATTTATATTACAGAAAATCTTTTTAATTGAAGTAAAGTCGCCAAATAAATTCAAAATTGTTTATGGAAATTGCTAAGTGATAGAGCAATGTTTCCAAACAGCTTTTATATTACAGAAATTTATATTACAGAAAATCTTTTTAATTGAAGTAAAGTCGCCAAATAAATTCAAAATTGTTTATGGAAATTGCTAAGTGATAGAGCAATGTTTCCAAACAGCTTTTATATTACAGAAATTTATATTACAGAAAATCTTTTTAATTGAAGTAAAGTCGCCAAATAAATTCAAAATTGTTTATGGAAATTGCTAAGTGATAGAGCAATGTTTCCAAACAGCTTTTATATTACAGAAATTTATATTACAGAAAATCTTTTTAATTGAAGTAAAGTCGCCAAATAAATTCAAAATTGTTTATGGAAATTGCTAAGTGATAGAGCAATGTTTCCAAACAGCTTTTATATTACAGAAATTTATATTACAGAAAATCTTTTTAATTGAAGTAAAGTCGCCAAATAAATTCAAAATTGTTTATGGAAATTGCTAAGTGATAGAGCAATGTTTCCAAACAGCTTTTATATTACAGAAATTTATATTACAGAAAATCTTTTTAATTGAAGTAAAGTCGCCAAATAAATTCAAAATTGTTTATGGAAATTGCTAAGTGATAGAGCAATGTTTCCAAACAGCTTTTATATTACAGAAATTTATATTACAGAAAATCTTTTTAATTGAAGTAAAGTCGCCAAATAAATTCAAAATTGTTTATGGAAATTGCTAAGTGATAGAGCAATGTTTCCAAACAGCTTTTATATTACAGAAATTTATATTACAGAAAATCTTTTTAATTGAAGTAAAGTCGCCAAATAAATTCAAAATTGTTTATGGAAATTGCTAAGTGATAGAGCAATGTTTCCAAACAGCTTTTATATTACAGAAATTTATATTACAGAAAATCTTTTTAATTGAAGTAAAGTCGCCAAATAAATTCAAAATTGTTTATGGAAATTGCTAAGTGATAGAGCAATGTTTCCAAACAGCTTTTATATTACAGAAATTTATATTACAGAAAATCTTTTTAATTGAAGTAAAGTCGCCAAATAAATTCAAAATTGTTTATGGAAATTGCTAAGTGATAGAGCAATGTTTCCAAACAGCTTTTATATTACAGAAATTTATATTACAGAAAATCTTTTTAATTGAAGTAAAGTCGCCAAATAAATTCAAAATTGTTTATGGAAATTGCTAAGTGATAGAGCAATGTTTCCAAACAGCTTTTATATTACAGAAATTTATATTACAGAAAATCTTTTTAATTGAAGTAAAGTCGCCAAATAAATTCAAAATTGTTTATGGAAATTGCTAAGTGATAGAGCAATGTTTCCAAACAGCTTTTATATTACAGAAATTTATATTACAGAAAATCTTTTTAATTGAAGTAAAGTCGCCAAATAAATTCAAAATTGTTTATGGAAATTGCTAAGTGATAGAGCAATGTTTCCAAACAGCTTTTATATTACAGAAATTTATATTACAGAAAATCTTTTTAATTGAAGTAAAGTCGCCAAATAAATTCAAAATTGTTTATGGAAATTGCTAAGTGATAGAGCAATGTTTCCAAACAGCTTTTATATTACAGAAATTTATATTACAGAAAATCTTTTTAATTGAAGTAAAGTCGCCAAATAAATTCAAAATTGTTTATGGAAATTGCTAAGTGATAGAGCAATGTTTCCAAACAGCTTTTATATTACAGAAATTTATATTACAGAAAATCTTTTTAATTGAAGTAAAGTCGCCAAATAAATTCAAAATTGTTTATGGAAATTGCTAAGTGATAGAGCAATGTTTCCAAACAGCTTTTATATTACAGAAATTTATATTACAGAAAATCTTTTTAATTGAAGTAAAGTCGCCAAATAAATTCAAAATTGTTTATGGAAATTGCTAAGTGATAGAGCAATGTTTCCAAACAGCTTTTATATTACAGAAATTTATATTACAGAAAATCTTTTTAATTGAAGTAAAGTCGCCAAATAAATTCAAAATTGTTTATGGAAATTGCTAAGTGATAGAGCAATGTTTCCAAACAGCTTTTATATTACAGAAATTTATATTACAGAAAATCTTTTTAATTGAAGTAAAGTCGCCAAATAAATTCAAAATTGTTTATGGAAATTGCTAAGTGATAGAGCAATGTTTCCAAACAGCTTTTATATTACAGAAATTTATATTACAGAAAATCTTTTTAATTGAAGTAAAGTCGCCAAATAAATTCAAAATTGTTTATGGAAATTGCTAAGTGATAGAGCAATGTTTCCAAACAGCTTTTATATTACAGAAATTTATATTACAGAAAATCTTTTTAATTGAAGTAAAGTCGCCAAATAAATTCAAAATTGTTTATGGAAATTGCTAAGTGATAGAGCAATGTTTCCAAACAGCTTTTATATTACAGAAATTTATATTACAGAAAATCTTTTTAATTGAAGTAAAGTCGCCAAATAAATTCAAAATTGTTTATGGAAATTGCTAAGTGATAGAGCAATGTTTCCAAACAGCTTTTATATTACAGAAATTTATATTACAGAAAATCTTTTTAATTGAAGTAAAGTCGCCAAATAAATTCAAAATTGTTTATGGAAATTGCTAAGTGATAGAGCAATGTTTCCAAACAGCTTTTATATTACAGAAATTTATATTACAGAAAATCTTTTTAATTGAAGTAAAGTCGCCAAATAAATTCAAAATTGTTTATGGAAATTGCTAAGTGATAGAGCAATGTTTCCAAACAGCTTTTATATTACAGAAATTTATATTACAGAAAATCTTTTTAATTGAAGTAAAGTCGCCAAATAAATTCAAAATTGTTTATGGAAATTGCTAAGTGATAGAGCAATGTTTCCAAACAGCTTTTATATTACAGAAATTTATATTACAGAAAATCTTTTTAATTGAAGTAAAGTCGCCAAATAAATTCAAAATTGTTTATGGAAATTGCTAAGTGATAGAGCAATGTTTCCAAACAGCTTTTATATTACAGAAATTTATATTACAGAAAATCTTTTTAATTGAAGTAAAGTCGCCAAATAAATTCAAAATTGTTTATGGAAATTGCTAAGTGATAGAGCAATGTTTCCAAACAGCTTTTATATTACAGAAATTTATATTACAGAAAATCTTTTTAATTGAAGTAAAGTCGCCAAATAAATTCAAAATTGTTTATGGAAATTGCTAAGTGATAGAGCAATGTTTCCAAACAGCTTTTATATTACAGAAATTTATATTACAGAAAATCTTTTTAATTGAAGTAAAGTCGCCAAATAAATTCAAAATTGTTTATGGAAATTGCTAAGTGATAGAGCAATGTTTCCAAACAGCTTTTATATTACAGAAATTTATATTACAGAAAATCTTTTTAATTGAAGTAAAGTCGCCAAATAAATTCAAAATTGTTTATGGAAATTGCTAAGTGATAGAGCAATGTTTCCAAACAGCTTTTATATTACAGAAATTTATATTACAGAAAATCTTTTTAATTGAAGTAAAGTCGCCAAATAAATTCAAAATTGTTTATGGAAATTGCTAAGTGATAGAGCAATGTTTCCAAACAGCTTTTATATTACAGAAATTTATATTACAGAAAATCTTTTTAATTGAAGTAAAGTCGCCAAATAAATTCAAAATTGTTTATGGAAATTGCTAAGTGATAGAGCAATGTTTCCAAACAGCTTTTATATTACAGAAATTTATATTACAGAAAATCTTTTTAATTGAAGTAAAGTCGCCAAATAAATTCAAAATTGTTTATGGAAATTGCTAAGTGATAGAGCAATGTTTCCAAACAGCTTTTATATTACAGAAATTTATATTACAGAAAATCTTTTTAATTGAAGTAAAGTCGCCAAATAAATTCAAAATTGTTTATGGAAATTGCTAAGTGATAGAGCAATGTTTCCAAACAGCTTTTATATTACAGAAATTTATATTACAGAAAATCTTTTTAATTGAAGTAAAGTCGCCAAATAAATTCAAAATTGTTTATGGAAATTGCTAAGTGATAGAGCAATGTTTCCAAACAGCTTTTATATTACAGAAATTTATATTACAGAAAATCTTTTTAATTGAAGTAAAGTCGCCAAATAAATTCAAAATTGTTTATGGAAATTGCTAAGTGATAGAGCAATGTTTCCAAACAGCTTTTATATTACAGAAATTTATATTACAGAAAATCTTTTTAATTGAAGTAAAGTCGCCAAATAAATTCAAAATTGTTTATGGAAATTGCTAAGTGATAGAGCAATGTTTCCAAACAGCTTTTATATTACAGAAATTTATATTACAGAAAATCTTTTTAATTGAAGTAAAGTCGCCAAATAAATTCAAAATTGTTTATGGAAATTGCTAAGTGATAGAGCAATGTTTCCAAACAGCTTTTATATTACAGAAATTTATATTACAGAAAATCTTTTTAATTGAAGTAAAGTCGCCAAATAAATTCAAAATTGTTTATGGAAATTGCTAAGTGATAGAGCAATGTTTCCAAACAGCTTTTATATTACAGAAATTTATATTACAGAAAATCTTTTTAATTGAAGTAAAGTCGCCAAATAAATTCAAAATTGTTTATGGAAATTGCTAAGTGATAGAGCAATGTTTCCAAACAGCTTTTATATTACAGAAATTTATATTACAGAAAATCTTTTTAATTGAAGTAAAGTCGCCAAATAAATTCAAAATTGTTTATGGAAATTGCTAAGTGATAGAGCAATGTTTCCAAACAGCTTTTATATTACAGAAATTTATATTACAGAAAATCTTTTTAATTGAAGTAAAGTCGCCAAATAAATTCAAAATTGTTTATGGAAATTGCTAAGTGATAGAGCAATGTTTCCAAACAGCTTTTATATTACAGAAATTTATATTACAGAAAATCTTTTTAATTGAAGTAAAGTCGCCAAATAAATTCAAAATTGTTTATGGAAATTGCTAAGTGATAGAGCAATGTTTCCAAACAGCTTTTATATTACAGAAATTTATATTACAGAAAATCTTTTTAATTGAAGTAAAGTCGCCAAATAAATTCAAAATTGTTTATGGAAATTGCTAAGTGATAGAGCAATGTTTCCAAACAGCTTTTATATTACAGAAATTTATATTACAGAAAATCTTTTTAATTGAAGTAAAGTCGCCAAATAAATTCAAAATTGTTTATGGAAATTGCTAAGTGATAGAGCAATGTTTCCAAACAGCTTTTATATTACAGAAATTTATATTACAGAAAATCTTTTTAATTGAAGTAAAGTCGCCAAATAAATTCAAAATTGTTTATGGAAATTGCTAAGTGATAGAGCAATGTTTCCAAACAGCTTTTATATTACAGAAATTTATATTACAGAAAATCTTTTTAATTGAAGTAAAGTCGCCAAATAAATTCAAAATTGTTTATGGAAATTGCTAAGTGATAGAGCAATGTTTCCAAACAGCTTTTATATTACAGAAATTTATATTACAGAAAATCTTTTTAATTGAAGTAAAGTCGCCAAATAAATTCAAAATTGTTTATGGAAATTGCTAAGTGATAGAGCAATGTTTCCAAACAGCTTTTATATTACAGAAATTTATATTACAGAAAATCTTTTTAATTGAAGTAAAGTCGCCAAATAAATTCAAAATTGTTTATGGAAATTGCTAAGTGATAGAGCAATGTTTCCAAACAGCTTTTATATTACAGAAATTTATATTACAGAAAATCTTTTTAATTGAAGTAAAGTCGCCAAATAAATTCAAAATTGTTTATGGAAATTGCTAAGTGATAGAGCAATGTTTCCAAACAGCTTTTATATTACAGAAATTTATATTACAGAAAATCTTTTTAATTGAAGTAAAGTCGCCAAATAAATTCAAAATTGTTTATGGAAATTGCTAAGTGATAGAGCAATGTTTCCAAACAGCTTTTATATTACAGAAATTTATATTACAGAAAATCTTTTTAATTGAAGTAAAGTCGCCAAATAAATTCAAAATTGTTTATGGAAATTGCTAAGTGATAGAGCAATGTTTCCAAACAGCTTTTATATTACAGAAATTTATATTACAGAAAATCTTTTTAATTGAAGTAAAGTCGCCAAATAAATTCAAAATTGTTTATGGAAATTGCTAAGTGATAGAGCAATGTTTCCAAACAGCTTTTATATTACAGAAATTTATATTACAGAAAATCTTTTTAATTGAAGTAAAGTCGCCAAATAAATTCAAAATTGTTTATGGAAATTGCTAAGTGATAGAGCAATGTTTCCAAACAGCTTTTATATTACAGAAATTTATATTACAGAAAATCTTTTTAATTGAAGTAAAGTCGCCAAATAAATTCAAAATTGTTTATGGAAATTGCTAAGTGATAGAGCAATGTTTCCAAACAGCTTTTATATTACAGAAATTTATATTACAGAAAATCTTTTTAATTGAAGTAAAGTCGCCAAATAAATTCAAAATTGTTTATGGAAATTGCTAAGTGATAGAGCAATGTTTCCAAACAGCTTTTATATTACAGAAATTTATATTACAGAAAATCTTTTTAATTGAAGTAAAGTCGCCAAATAAATTCAAAATTGTTTATGGAAATTGCTAAGTGATAGAGCAATGTTTCCAAACAGCTTTTATATTACAGAAATTTATATTACAGAAAATCTTTTTAATTGAAGTAAAGTCGCCAAATAAATTCAAAATTGTTTATGGAAATTGCTAAGTGATAGAGCAATGTTTCCAAACAGCTTTTATATTACAGAAATTTATATTACAGAAAATCTTTTTAATTGAAGTAAAGTCGCCAAATAAATTCAAAATTGTTTATGGAAATTGCTAAGTGATAGAGCAATGTTTCCAAACAGCTTTTATATTACAGAAATTTATATTACAGAAAATCTTTTTAATTGAAGTAAAGTCGCCAAATAAATTCAAAATTGTTTATGGAAATTGCTAAGTGATAGAGCAATGTTTCCAAACAGCTTTTATATTACAGAAATTTATATTACAGAAAATCTTTTTAATTGAAGTAAAGTCGCCAAATAAATTCAAAATTGTTTATGGAAATTGCTAAGTGATAGAGCAATGTTTCCAAACAGCTTTTATATTACAGAAATTTATATTACAGAAAATCTTTTTAATTGAAGTAAAGTCGCCAAATAAATTCAAAATTGTTTATGGAAATTGCTAAGTGATAGAGCAATGTTTCCAAACAGCTTTTATATTACAGAAATTTATATTACAGAAAATCTTTTTAATTGAAGTAAAGTCGCCAAATAAATTCAAAATTGTTTATGGAAATTGCTAAGTGATAGAGCAATGTTTCCAAACAGCTTTTATATTACAGAAATTTATATTACAGAAAATCTTTTTAATTGAAGTAAAGTCGCCAAATAAATTCAAAATTGTTTATGGAAATTGCTAAGTGATAGAGCAATGTTTCCAAACAGCTTTTATATTACAGAAATTTATATTACAGAAAATCTTTTTAATTGAAGTAAAGTCGCCAAATAAATTCAAAATTGTTTATGGAAATTGCTAAGTGATAGAGCAATGTTTCCAAACAGCTTTTATATTACAGAAATTTATATTACAGAAAATCTTTTTAATTGAAGTAAAGTCGCCAAATAAATTCAAAATTGTTTATGGAAATTGCTAAGTGATAGAGCAATGTTTCCAAACAGCTTTTATATTACAGAAATTTATATTACAGAAAATCTTTTTAATTGAAGTAAAGTCGCCAAATAAATTCAAAATTGTTTATGGAAATTGCTAAGTGATAGAGCAATGTTTCCAAACAGCTTTTATATTACAGAAATTTATATTACAGAAAATCTTTTTAATTGAAGTAAAGTCGCCAAATAAATTCAAAATTGTTTATGGAAATTGCTAAGTGATAGAGCAATGTTTCCAAACAGCTTTTATATTACAGAAATTTATATTACAGAAAATCTTTTTAATTGAAGTAAAGTCGCCAAATAAATTCAAAATTGTTTATGGAAATTGCTAAGTGATAGAGCAATGTTTCCAAACAGCTTTTATATTACAGAAATTTATATTACAGAAAATCTTTTTAATTGAAGTAAAGTCGCCAAATAAATTCAAAATTGTTTATGGAAATTGCTAAGTGATAGAGCAATGTTTCCAAACAGCTTTTATATTACAGAAATTTATATTACAGAAAATCTTTTTAATTGAAGTAAAGTCGCCAAATAAATTCAAAATTGTTTATGGAAATTGCTAAGTGATAGAGCAATGTTTCCAAACAGCTTTTATATTACAGAAATTTATATTACAGAAAATCTTTTTAATTGAAGTAAAGTCGCCAAATAAATTCAAAATTGTTTATGGAAATTGCTAAGTGATAGAGCAATGTTTCCAAACAGCTTTTATATTACAGAAATTTATATTACAGAAAATCTTTTTAATTGAAGTAAAGTCGCCAAATAAATTCAAAATTGTTTATGGAAATTGCTAAGTGATAGAGCAATGTTTCCAAACAGCTTTTATATTACAGAAATTTATATTACAGAAAATCTTTTTAATTGAAGTAAAGTCGCCAAATAAATTCAAAATTGTTTATGGAAATTGCTAAGTGATAGAGCAATGTTTCCAAACAGCTTTTATATTACAGAAATTTATATTACAGAAAATCTTTTTAATTGAAGTAAAGTCGCCAAATAAATTCAAAATTGTTTATGGAAATTGCTAAGTGATAGAGCAATGTTTCCAAACAGCTTTTATATTACAGAAATTTATATTACAGAAAATCTTTTTAATTGAAGTAAAGTCGCCAAATAAATTCAAAATTGTTTATGGAAATTGCTAAGTGATAGAGCAATGTTTCCAAACAGCTTTTATATTACAGAAATTTATATTACAGAAAATCTTTTTAATTGAAGTAAAGTCGCCAAATAAATTCAAAATTGTTTATGGAAATTGCTAAGTGATAGAGCAATGTTTCCAAACAGCTTTTATATTACAGAAATTTATATTACAGAAAATCTTTTTAATTGAAGTAAAGTCGCCAAATAAATTCAAAATTGTTTATGGAAATTGCTAAGTGATAGAGCAATGTTTCCAAACAGCTTTTATATTACAGAAATTTATATTACAGAAAATCTTTTTAATTGAAGTAAAGTCGCCAAATAAATTCAAAATTGTTTATGGAAATTGCTAAGTGATAGAGCAATGTTTCCAAACAGCTTTTATATTACAGAAATTTATATTACAGAAAATCTTTTTAATTGAAGTAAAGTCGCCAAATAAATTCAAAATTGTTTATGGAAATTGCTAAGTGATAGAGCAATGTTTCCAAACAGCTTTTATATTACAGAAATTTATATTACAGAAAATCTTTTTAATTGAAGTAAAGTCGCCAAATAAATTCAAAATTGTTTATGGAAATTGCTAAGTGATAGAGCAATGTTTCCAAACAGCTTTTATATTACAGAAATTTATATTACAGAAAATCTTTTTAATTGAAGTAAAGTCGCCAAATAAATTCAAAATTGTTTATGGAAATTGCTAAGTGATAGAGCAATGTTTCCAAACAGCTTTTATATTACAGAAATTTATATTACAGAAAATCTTTTTAATTGAAGTAAAGTCGCCAAATAAATTCAAAATTGTTTATGGAAATTGCTAAGTGATAGAGCAATGTTTCCAAACAGCTTTTATATTACAGAAATTTATATTACAGAAAATCTTTTTAATTGAAGTAAAGTCGCCAAATAAATTCAAAATTGTTTATGGAAATTGC
This sequence comes from Stegodyphus dumicola, assembly GCF_044657685.1. Taxonomy (NCBI): domain Eukaryota; kingdom Metazoa; phylum Arthropoda; class Arachnida; order Araneae; family Eresidae; genus Stegodyphus; species Stegodyphus dumicola. Next base: position 56,553,651 of record NC_140770.1, on the reverse strand, counting down.
TAAGTGATAGAGCAATGTTTCCAAACAGCTTTTATATTACAGAAATTTATATTACAGAAAATCTTTTTAATTGAAGTAAAGTCGCCAAATAAATTCAAAATTGTTTATGGAAATTGCTAAGTGATAGAGCAATGTTTCCAAACAGCTTTTATATTACAGAAATTTATATTACAGAAAATCTTTTTAATTGAAGTAAAGTCGCCAAATAAATTCAAAATTGTTTATGGAAATTGCTAAGTGATAGAGCAATGTTTCCAAACAGCTTTTATATTACAGAAATTTATATTACAGAAAATCTTTTTAATTGAAGTAAAGTCGCCAAATAAATTCAAAATTGTTTATGGAAATTGCTAAGTGATAGAGCAATGTTTCCAAACAGCTTTTATATTACAGAAATTTATATTACAGAAAATCTTTTTAATTGAAGTAAAGTCGCCAAATAAATTCAAAATTGTTTATGGAAATTGCTAAGTGATAGAGCAATGTTTCCAAACAGCTTTTATATTACAGAAATTTATATTACAGAAAATCTTTTTAATTGAAGTAAAGTCGCCAAATAAATTCAAAATTGTTTATGGAAATTGCTAAGTGATAGAGCAATGTTTCCAAACAGCTTTTATATTACAGAAATTTATATTACAGAAAATCTTTTTAATTGAAGTAAAGTCGCCAAATAAATTCAAAATTGTTTATGGAAATTGCTAAGTGATAGAGCAATGTTTCCAAACAGCTTTTATATTACAGAAATTTATATTACAGAAAATCTTTTTAATTGAAGTAAAGTCGCCAAATAAATTCAAAATTGTTTATGGAAATTGCTAAGTGATAGAGCAATGTTTCCAAACAGCTTTTATATTACAGAAATTTATATTACAGAAAATCTTTTTAATTGAAGTAAAGTCGCCAAATAAATTCAAAATTGTTTATGGAAATTGCTAAGTGATAGAGCAATGTTTCCAAACAGCTTTTATATTACAGAAATTTATATTACAGAAAATCTTTTTAATTGAAGTAAAGTCGCCAAATAAATTCAAAATTGTTTATGGAAATTGCTAAGTGATAGAGCAATGTTTCCAAACAGCTTTTATATTACAGAAATTTATATTACAGAAAATCTTTTTAATTGAAGTAAAGTCGCCAAATAAATTCAAAATTGTTTATGGAAATTGCTAAGTGATAGAGCAATGTTTCCAAACAGCTTTTATATTACAGAAATTTATATTACAGAAAATCTTTTTAATTGAAGTAAAGTCGCCAAATAAATTCAAAATTGTTTATGGAAATTGCTAAGTGATAGAGCAATGTTTCCAAACAGCTTTTATATTACAGAAATTTATATTACAGAAAATCTTTTTAATTGAAGTAAAGTCGCCAAATAAATTCAAAATTGTTTATGGAAATTGCTAAGTGATAGAGCAATGTTTCCAAACAGCTTTTATATTACAGAAATTTATATTACAGAAAATCTTTTTAATTGAAGTAAAGTCGCCAAATAAATTCAAAATTGTTTATGGAAATTGCTAAGTGATAGAGCAATGTTTCCAAACAGCTTTTATATTACAGAAATTTATATTACAGAAAATCTTTTTAATTGAAGTAAAGTCGCCAAATAAATTCAAAATTGTTTATGGAAATTGCTAAGTGATAGAGCAATGTTTCCAAACAGCTTTTATATTACAGAAATTTATATTACAGAAAATCTTTTTAATTGAAGTAAAGTCGCCAAATAAATTCAAAATTGTTTATGGAAATTGCTAAGTGATAGAGCAATGTTTCCAAACAGCTTTTATATTACAGAAATTTATATTACAGAAAATCTTTTTAATTGAAGTAAAGTCGCCAAATAAATTCAAAATTGTTTATGGAAATTGCTAAGTGATAGAGCAATGTTTCCAAACAGCTTTTATATTACAGAAATTTATATTACAGAAAATCTTTTTAATTGAAGTAAAGTCGCCAAATAAATTCAAAATTGTTTATGGAAATTGCTAAGTGATAGAGCAATGTTTCCAAACAGCTTTTATATTACAGAAATTTATATTACAGAAAATCTTTTTAATTGAAGTAAAGTCGCCAAATAAATTCAAAATTGTTTATGGAAATTGCTAAGTGATAGAGCAATGTTTCCAAACAGCTTTTATATTACAGAAATTTATATTACAGAAAATCTTTTTAATTGAAGTAAAGTCGCCAAATAAATTCAAAATTGTTTATGGAAATTGCTAAGTGATAGAGCAATGTTTCCAAACAGCTTTTATATTACAGAAATTTATATTACAGAAAATCTTTTTAATTGAAGTAAAGTCGCCAAATAAATTCAAAATTGTTTATGGAAATTGCTAAGTGATAGAGCAATGTTTCCAAACAGCTTTTATATTACAGAAATTTATATTACAGAAAATCTTTTTAATTGAAGTAAAGTCGCCAAATAAATTCAAAATTGTTTATGGAAATTGCTAAGTGATAGAGCAATGTTTCCAAACAGCTTTTATATTACAGAAATTTATATTACAGAAAATCTTTTTAATTGAAGTAAAGTCGCCAAATAAATTCAAAATTGTTTATGGAAATTGCTAAGTGATAGAGCAATGTTTCCAAACAGCTTTTATATTACAGAAATTTATATTACAGAAAATCTTTTTAATTGAAGTAAAGTCGCCAAATAAATTCAAAATTGTTTATGGAAATTGCTAAGTGATAGAGCAATGTTTCCAAACAGCTTTTATATTACAGAAATTTATATTACAGAAAATCTTTTTAATTGAAGTAAAGTCGCCAAATAAATTCAAAATTGTTTATGGAAATTGCTAAGTGATAGAGCAATGTTTCCAAACAGCTTTTATATTACAGAAATTTATATTACAGAAAATCTTTTTAATTGAAGTAAAGTCGCCAAATAAATTCAAAATTGTTTATGGAAATTGCTAAGTGATAGAGCAATGTTTCCAAACAGCTTTTATATTACAGAAATTTATATTACAGAAAATCTTTTTAATTGAAGTAAAGTCGCCAAATAAATTCAAAATTGTTTATGGAAATTGCTAAGTGATAGAGCAATGTTTCCAAACAGCTTTTATATTACAGAAATTTATATTACAGAAAATCTTTTTAATTGAAGTAAAGTCGCCAAATAAATTCAAAATTGTTTATGGAAATTGCTAAGTGATAGAGCAATGTTTCCAAACAGCTTTTATATTACAGAAATTTATATTACAGAAAATCTTTTTAATTGAAGTAAAGTCGCCAAATAAATTCAAAATTGTTTATGGAAATTGCTAAGTGATAGAGCAATGTTTCCAAACAGCTTTTATATTACAGAAATTTATATTACAGAAAATCTTTTTAATTGAAGTAAAGTCGCCAAATAAATTCAAAATTGTTTATGGAAATTGCTAAGTGATAGAGCAATGTTTCCAAACAGCTTTTATATTACAGAAATTTATATTACAGAAAATCTTTTTAATTGAAGTAAAGTCGCCAAATAAATTCAAAATTGTTTATGGAAATTGCTAAGTGATAGAGCAATGTTTCCAAACAGCTTTTATATTACAGAAATTTATATTACAGAAAATCTTTTTAATTGAAGTAAAGTCGCCAAATAAATTCAAAATTGTTTATGGAAATTGCTAAGTGATAGAGCAATGTTTCCAAACAGCTTTTATATTACAGAAATTTATATTACAGAAAATCTTTTTAATTGAAGTAAAGTCGCCAAATAAATTCAAAATTGTTTATGGAAATTGCTAAGTGATAGAGCAATGTTTCCAAACAGCTTTTATATTACAGAAATTTATATTACAGAAAATCTTTTTAATTGAAGTAAAGTCGCCAAATAAATTCAAAATTGTTTATGGAAATTGCTAAGTGATAGAGCAATGTTTCCAAACAGCTTTTTTCGATATTAAACAATCATTTAAAATTAGGCAAAAAACAAAATCTTTGTTTGACGCAGATTTATAATAGCTCTATCTATTTTTAAGGTGATGGGACACAAGTTCATCTTCTTCAAAAGTAAAACATTTTCTGTACACTTTTTTCTCTCTAAAAAAAACATTTTTTGGATACATCTACACGAAATTAATTTTTCGACTGATTTAAAATTTTACATCGTTAAGTTCTTTTTCAATGAAAGGTGCTCCTCAAGTATTAAGATCAGCATTGGTGAAATAATTTCCAAAAATATTATGAACAGTTCATAAACAAATTTTTCCTTTATTCTAGTTAAAATACTATGAAAGGGCCTATTTATATGTTTCTGGTTATACTTATATACTAAATTAGTTAAGTTCCACTGATATTTTCAAGAAAATATTTCTTCGTAGTTTAATGCTATCAAAATAGTCCTTTAACGTTTTCAAAATAGTCATAATGTAATCACTGGCAGGTTTATTCTATTAGGGTGTTAATCGCATCGTCATAAGTGAATTAAATTCAACATGTACATTTATAAATCTAATTTCTGGAATGTCCAACTACAGAATATGAATTTTAAATGTTTGTAGATATCACATACCTAGAAATTTAAAAGAAATCCAGAATCAAAACGCATTTATAAAAATAAAAACCTCACCACGTGACTTCCTTGTACGGCCTATTAAATTGTGTGTATATTTTTCTGTACCTCATTTAAACTTTTTCCTCGAATTATTCTAACTTAATTAATCAACCTCTCAAGGCGATTTGAAAATAACATAAAAAATTTCAAATTTTAAAACTAAATATCCCGATCAATGTTTTTCGTAGGGGAATGAAGCTCCTAATTTTATTTACATGACGAGTATAAAACGCTCCTAAGTATAAGTGTAAAAACTGGAAGGTATAAGCTAGGTTTCGTTATTTGTCAAAAATTAATTATTTTCAAAATTCGACATTTCCCAAACAGGAATATTTTTGTCATTTGGAACACTTCTGTAATTGTAGTTATATGATTACGACCAACGATTGTGAAAATAAAGGCCAGTAAGGTCTTTTAGACTGGCTAAGGGGACTGGATATAAACGCAAATACCTTTCGTTGTGCCGACTGCAATAAATAAGGGAGGTTTACAACTAGAAGTTATAGCAATCCTATATACAAAATTTTAAAGTACTACGGCTAATCATTTTTGAGTTTTGCGAGATACATACATAAGTACATACATGATACATACATATATACATACGTACGTACATGCATACGTATATACGTGCATACAGACGTCACGAAAAAAATGCCTTTTAAATTGACTTCAAATCCATTTTACAATTCGTTTTGAAAAAAATAACAAATATTATTTTTATATGCAGACATCATTTAAAAGAATCGTCTAAATGGATTCAAGACCACTCAAAAAGGATATTTCTGTTGAAATATGAGATTTAAAGTACTATCTTTACTTCGCACAAGGAAGTAAATATATTTTGTTCTTTTAAATTGGTATTAAATAAATTGAGTCAATAAGTAGTAATAAAAGTATTAATTTCCTATTCATTTTTGTTAGTTGCACCTTTGGGAATAATGACACTTTTGATTATTTCAAGAAGCGATGAAATACATCATCAATTTTCTGTTTGTGCACTAAAGTTTTAAAACTTCCATTCTTAAGGCTTAATCTGTACAAATTTTGACAAATCAGAAATAACTGGATTTCTTTCTTTTAAATCAAAACACCATCATCCAATTAATACTAGACTTTATTATTGACTACCTAAATATTTTTATATCATGCAGTTATAAACTTACAGTATTGAAATAGAAATAGTTGAAATAGAAATAGGCTGTTGCCACTCGGAAAAATGAACGCGAAAATTAGTGTTTTCAGAGTTTTTACTTAATATCTCTGCTGATTGAAGTCGTACGAAGATGGGAATAGTCGAAATGGCTTTCCACGAAGTTTTGTAATCGCGAATAATGTATTTAATGTTTGGCAATGCTATTTATTTAATTGCAAAACTTAAGAAACTTTTCATTAAAAAACTACGATTTGAAAACGAGCAGTGGCAACACTTCTCGAAATAAAGCAGACTTTTATCTCCAGCATGCAAAACTGTTGCCACTTGAAAAAAATGAGGGCAAAAATTAGTATTTTCAGAGTTTTTAATTAGTATTTTTGATTTTTGCTAATTCTTTTTGGAAAAAAGTGGACGTCGTTCTTTCCCAGGACTCAGAAAAGAACTGTAGAAAGTTTGGTGACGGTAGCTATAGTAGTGAGTGAGTTAATTGCGAACCAAACACATAGACTTTCTTCTTTATATAAATATATAATAGTTAAATTCCACTGCCATTTTGAAGGGCGTTTTTTCTCATCATTTAATGTTATGATTCTGTGAACGTTATTACATTAGACATCGACAAACGTGATCACATTAAGAGGCGTCTACCTTATCCCGCTTGCAATGTTACTGAAAATCAGTTAACGGTTTAAAACACAGTCTTCGAAGATAAAATAAGCATAATAGTTCTACCCAAATTACCGATGTTTAAATTTAGTCCGCCAGGTTTAGTAAATTAAAGGATTATAAGTGCAAACGAAGCGTGCAAGGCTGCAGTTTCAAATTAGGAAAATTCAGCCTCAAGTTGACGTTAATAAGAGACGCTGTATTGATGTCGAGGAAATCCCTTTTAGGTCTCGTCGAGATGTCGAAGGAGATATCCGAGAATCGAGAGTATCCACCACTTGTTCCGCTTCTTCAATCAGTTAAATTATTTTGCAGCTTTCCTTTAGGGGGTGAGGCAGATTACAAATCGCCCGAAACCTTAAGGAAAGGGAAACAATGAAGAAAAGGTGAATGCTTTCATTAAAGGCGGTTTAGTATATAAGGCTGTGAATATGATATGAAGATCACATTTCGAATTCGCTTCGGCTTGAGTTCTCATCTCTTCTCTTGCAGACACAAAGTGAGTACTTCTTCATTTATTGCTAAAATTCTCTGTTTCGGAGTGACTAGAGACACCCAAAAGTTTGGATGAAGTTGTAGTGTAAAATGAAACTTTTCTTGCCTTCTTAGGTGTTAACTTTAAAAAATAATACTAATACTTCTTTGAATCACTAAAACTCATATGCCAAAATTTTAATTTATTATTAAGCTATGGTACTGGTTTTCAGTACTATTATTTCTATTTTAATTGACTCTTGAAAATCATTTTATGGATTTTGTTCCTTAGTTGTGTTCCCAGTTTTTGTCCTATTACGAATAATTAGACTTAAAAATCGTAGACAAAGCTTTCTTAATTTGTATTTGAAAAATGTTCTAACATTTTTCATTAAAACTCTTAAATTGCAGTTGAACATCATAAATGAAATAGTCTTTTAACAAAACACTCATAATATTAATAATATTTTTTTTTCAAACTTGGTGCTTTGGGGGCACCTTTTCCGACCCCGAAACTCAGTGAATTGCAAGCATTAAGTACGAATAACTGGACTAAATTTCAATAACTAGAATATTAATGCAAATTTCTATGTGACTTATTTTTAAGGGAATGTATTTTTAGACGTTTGGTTTCTGTCCAATTTTTGGTTCCTATTTATTTAAATTTTTAAACAAGTGAGGTACTTAATATCTAAAAGATTTTAAAGAGTGTTATTTACCTTGATAAGCATAGAAATAAATTTCGTTCACAAGTATATGCTTATAGTAATTTCTAATAATTATTTGCTAGAATTATGCGCTAATAATTTAACGCAATATTTCTTACAAAGATCCCGCCATACACTAATAAACAAGCCTTTTTTTATATGGTACTGAAAGTGAAATACACAGTTAGGATAATCCTGTACCGTTAACTATTTCATTGTTAATAAAGTTCTAACTAAACAAGAGTTAGTCAAATTAATCACATCTCGTTGGAAAAGTAAGCAATTGAGAACTCGCAATTTTAAAATAAATTTTAATTATAGTTTATTTAATTTTGTTTAAATATAATATTATACTTAATTAAAAATACTATTACTAATAATTTCATTTTGCAGTTTGATTGTGCAATCACATGTTTGATTGTGTGAACACTCTCAGTATTCTTCTACGCATACGTGCAAAGTAACATACATCGTAATATAGCAGGGATTAAATATTTTATATTTTTTAAATTAAAATTTTATTCATTCAAAGTGTTTCTGAATCACAGTATTGTTAATTTAACTAGTCATTTAGTTACATTTTAGGATAAAAAATTATCTAAATGAAATAATAGAAATAACTCGAACAGAAAAATTGGAAATTTTCTATTTAGTATGTTCCATCATACAGCCTTTTTTCAGTGCAGTACAAATTTGATAACATAGAAAAGAGAGAAGGAAAATTTAATTACGCTAGTTAGAGATACCATTAAAAAGAAAATTACTACAAAAGTAATTGAAATCCCTGATATAGCTAAGCAAATTTTATTTGAAAGATGAAAACCACGTCTCCTTTAAAAGAATTCATCCCCCTCCATGATTCGTTTCAAAATTTAAGTTAAAAAAATTCTATCCAAAAATGAAAATTTGATTAATTTTTTTTAATCCCAAAAGAAACTTTTGATGATTTTATAATACTTTTAAATTCTCAAAAGCTTCCATAATTCATGTTATTCATATGACTTAAAGACCTAATTTTAAACATTATCAGGGGAATCAATGATTTGCATACGTATCGTATCTATTATTCTCAGTTTTATTTATCCCAGTCTCGGAATTTTATCCCCGTTTCCATGTATGAAAATCAGAATGATACCCCATATTTCATTTATCCTTATACTACGTGACACAATCGTTTTTTCTTAGCAGAAGCAGTGGAATAAATTACGCACTCTGAAATGTACTTTAGCTGCATTATAACAACTTGACAGTAAAAGTTCTGCTTAAGTTGGCACTTTTTATGATTATTTTATGAAAGCCTTCTACTCATCCAATTTAAGTGCTGTATTTTAATTTTCTTTATACTCTGTGTTTCAGATCAATTACTAAAAGAACTGAGTTCTATGCTATTTGAAAGAATAGAATTTCTTTCTTAAATTTTAATAGCTCTGAATCTAAATTTTTTAAAATCTAAAATTTTGCAGTCGTGGAATATTAAATGGCAACACGCGTATGGATATGGATATGAACGCGGATAGACGTGGAATATTAAATGGCATATCTTCCTTCTATTTGTCTTGTAGAGACATTACGATTTTTTTGGAAGCAGGCAAAATGAAAAATTAGCAAACGCCTTCGCCGGGAATCGAACCACGAACCTCTGGAATACCGGCTCAGTGTGCAAACCACTACACCCCGAACACACACCAAGAAGGTGGGAAAAATACCTTATATACTCCCCCTTTTAAAGGGCGCCTGGGATTTTTAGGAGACCCAATCGCCAAATCCTGGATGAGGAGAATCATCATCCAACACCTTTTTTGTTCGGGCGCCACTGTAGAGACATAAGGATTTCTTTTTTTTTTTTTTTTTTTTTTTTTTTTGGAAGCAAGCAAGATGAAAAATGAGCAAATGTTTTCGCCGGGAATCGAACCACGGACCTCTGGAATACCGCCCAGTGTGCAAACCACTACACCACGAAGGCACGCCAAAAAGGTGGGAGAAATGCCTTATAGTCTCATTATTTCTCTAGCTGGTGAATTTTATCTAATTATATAATTCTACATATTATCACCTACACAGAGCCTAGTTAAAATTTTAAAGATTGAACAAGAAATTTAAAAACGTCGATAATGTATTCACAAATATCTCAATAGTTTACTGTTTTTGAAAATTCGGCGATGGAATATATTTCCTTCAACAGTTTCCTAACCTAAATAAATTATTGTTGTCTGTAAGATGCTAGAATTCTCATGTATGTTTTTCTTCGTTCCAGGAAAACCCAGTCAAAAATGCATTGCAACAGACGAGTTTTCTTCGCCCTCGTCTTGGCCATCGCCCTCCTGGGCAACATTTGCTTGGCCTCCCCTGGCATGGGAGGAGGTGGAGGAGGAGGCATGATGGGAATGGGAGGAAAGGGCAACAAACATGGAGGTGGATCCAGAATCACAGAGATGTTGGCGGCAGGATTGGTCGCCAAGATGCTGAGCGAGATGCATGGTCATAAATGCCATCATCATCACGGCCATCATCATGGTTAAGCATTCCTTCTGCGAAGCAAGCTTTTTCAATTGTACATAGTCATTTTTCAGAGAGTTTATATAAAGAGCCATTATTTTTTGCTGATGTCAAATAAAATATTTTATTTACATTATATTATAGTTCAGTTTTTCCCTTTTATATAATAAGATGAGAATTTACAGTTGATTAAGACGGAATTAAAGATGAATAATTAAGAGAGAATTAAAATATGATAATACGCATACAAGGAAAAAAAGGCTAAAACAGAATAAACTTAGAATAAATGATACAGCTGTATGAATGTACACATAAAATGAGAGTCATGAGAATCATATAATTTTTAAGATTTTTCAGTAAATTCTAACTAGTAAACTAATAGACTGTTCTAACTAGTAACTTCAAATATAAAACATTTGAAAATATGCAGTACCATTTTTAGTATTTTCCGGTTCCTTCAGCTTCATGTAATTTTGAAATAAAATATGATTAAATACCTAAAAAATCTACCTACATTCGTATTGAGCATTTAGATTTTTATATTCTTTGTATTGTGCAGCAAAAGTGAAATAAATACGATGGGATAAGTTTTCGAACTGAAACACATTAAACTGATAAAAATTGAGGAAATTAATACATTAAAACAGTGGTTTTCAAACTTAGTTGACTCACAGAACCCTTGGAACTACAGGAATTTTTTCAAAGAACCGCACACTACCACTAGAAAAATAGATCATAAATTAATATTTAAAGTACATCAATATGTTAGGGGTACTTTATGTAAAGATAATTAAAGAAAAACATTGTATTTTTATAAAAATATTTGATCTAAATTAGTGTAATTTGCTCCTTAATAGCATTAACACATGCTCCAAGTGTTATCTGCTCTTGTATAATGTTCAGTAGCAGCGGTGTGCCTGCATGTTTTAACACATACTATTGAAATCAAAGCTGTATTGATATTATCTACAGTCTCATTTAATATTCTGTATTTAAATTGTTTCTGTATTTGTTTTTGTTACCACATACATTGAGAAAGATTTTTCACTTAAGATACGTTGTTTCGAATGGCATCAAAATGTTACAACTATGTGAGAAACTTCTAGGTATTCTACATGAATCTACATCCAAAACTTTAGGAGCTGCTTTTGCTTAAATTTGGATTTTAACGTCAAATCTGTTGATATGCCCTTAAGTTGTTCCTTTATTATAGTACTCAGAAGAATATTTTATTCAGCTATACTTAGTTTTTGCTAGCAAATATACTTTTGCGGTTTTCTTCAATTGTAATAGATTGTACAATTTTTAACACTGCCTCTAAATTTAGCTCATTCTCCATTAGCAAATTCTTTAGTTTTCCAGAGCATTGCACGTCATTCTCTTTGACATATGATGCCCACATGTTATGTTTTAAAACAAATCTGTAACTAAATGTATTTTTATATTTTTTAGTTAATAAATATTAGTCAACTAGTGTAAGTGCTTTGTAATTTTTTTTTCGAATTTTCATTTTGACGCGAGGAAAGAGGTATTATTTTGACTTTCGAATTTTGAATTGACTTGCAGAAGCCAGAGGTCCCACGTAACAGAGTTTCAGGACCAGTGCACTAAAGAAAAGTGATATTATTTTCATTAGGCTCTATTGTGTTTAGTTAAAGTTTTAGTACATTCCTTGATTACTTAACGAATTATTTCATATAATTTGCAAGACAGCGATATATAGAAAACTCAGCGTCAATATTTAAGAATTTCCGTATAAATGACACATACTTAATCAAAAATAAAATATAGCTTTAGGCATTCCTGATATTTATGCTCTGAAACGAAGCGAAATGGTGATAATGCTAATAATAATTAACAATTGGATTGAAAGAGAATGTTAAATATTGGAATAGCACACGAAAGCTATCTGTAATAATTATTAACAAAATAATGATGAATTTGATTGCTTTCCAGATGATATAACTTTGCGTTTAATTTATTACGTTACTCTTTCCTAAAACGAAAAATGAGTTCTTTTAATGTTAGTATGTATAATTAAGTGAATATCAAGTTAAAACTGCTTTCAAATTTTCTTCACTATTAACAAATTAAGAAATTACTTATTAAATATAACAAAACTATTTTATTAAATATATGGGTTTTTACATTATTTAAATCAGATGAAAGAACATTGACTGTTTTTTCCATAAGTTCAAGAATTAAGATAGATCCATAAATACAAGTAAAGTCCATAAATATAAAATAGGTCCAAGAACGGAACCTTGAGGTACACCTGCCTCATTTGATGACAATTAGATGGAACATTTCTTAGAGAAATCACAGATGTTCGATTGTTGATGAAAGATGTAATTAAAAATATTAACGCTCGATCAAGGATCAAGAGAATTAAATCTTAAATAAGATGCTAGACGCGGTCGAAGGCTTGCGCCACATCCAGCATGGGTAGGTCCACTTTTTGCTTAATATGTAGGGCAGCACCTACAAGTGCAATCAATCTTACAAGCTGTTTGGTTCTCGAAAGGTCCTTTCTAAAGCCAATTTTTTTTTTTTTTTTTTTTTTTTTTTTTTTTTTTGTGTGTGTGTGTGTGTGTGTGTAACAGGTGTAGATAAGACTGTATACGATGTAGAATAATCAGTTTATAAATCTTTTTGAGTTCGAATAAAAGACTGACAGGGCTATGCCCTTCAAATTTGATCCTGCCTTTGGCAGGTATAGGAAGAAGAAGATTTTTGTTTGCCCATTTACCAATAATTAGAAAAATAAGAGATTGATAACCAAGCATTTATGAAACTAGTAAGTTTACTGACAGCATTATTGGGCAAATTTCTGATTGCAGCATTTATAATGCCATTGTTTCCAGAAGCCCTTTCTAATTTTAAGATGTTTAATAATATTAATAACTTCAGATTGTGTAGCAAATAGAAGAAATTTCCATATAGTTGGAGCACCCCTTACGAAGTGGCAAACATATTAGGTGAAGTTCTCGGGGAGCAATATTTGGCACGAATTAGTTTCTAAATGATCCGCAAAAGCTATGAATTCGTCCTCGTTAAAGACTGTTATTTTATATTTTCCCCGAAAATGTCATGATGATAATTGGTCTGTGACAAGAATGACTTCTGGTTTTAATGATAGATGCTCAAAACGAATTATCATTTGCATTTAGAATTTTTACCTTCCATTTTGTAGATGTATGACTCTTATGAGATTTTTAATAGAAGCAATAAGTTTGTCAATTTCCTTCTTTAAGTTTGGATCCCACGTGAGATCCGATTTCTTCCTGCGGTAATTTTTATGAGATCTCTTATGTTTTAAGGAAGTTCAAAAATGTGATCACTAGGAACAATTTGGGATGCATCTGTGATTGCAGAGTTGATGCTATTAGTAAAGCATTATATTGTAGAGCTTATTTCACTGCGTAAGATAAGTTCTGTAGTTTTGAATGTGTTTCTAAGCGAAATGTTGTAGAAGTGTCTTCCATCCATTGCGATTATGTGCTCTTTTTCCTTGACTTTATTAGTCCTCACTTCATCAAGACGGGGGAGTTATCTAACGGCATTTTGTGTTTAACTTCTCACTCTATTGGATTGTAGTCGTAATAAAGTAATAAATCAAGAATATGCGCACGTTGCAGATAGTCCGAATTATAATCGTAATCATCTGAAGCATGTAATGCAATTGGATTGTTTAATATAAAGTTATGTAGTAAATTGCCATTTTTGTTTGTTGCGCGGCATCCCTAATCAGCATTTAGATCTCCAGCAAGTATAATAGGTTCATTATCAGGAAAAATATGAGACAGGATCACATCATTTAAATAATGTTTTGGTTGGTTTATATAGGGCTTTGAAGTATATATATAGTGAAGTATTTATATAGGGCCCATAAAAGGAGAGAATAGTAAAAACTGTGACTAATTCATACCTATGATTCCTATTTTCTTCAATGAGATAAGACTAAAGTGAATTTCTAACATAGATGGAAACGTCACATCGTATGTGAGTAAGATGATAGCATCTAATACGATCTACAGTCAACAAACTTCATACTGTCATCCAGCCAGACAAATGTCTCTGTGATGATGGCTATATCAATATAATATTCTAAAAGAGAGTTATGAAGCTCACCGAGCTTGTTTATAATGGTAAAAGCATTCCAGACAACTAATTTAATTGGAGTACCTTCACAAGTGTATTCACACATTAATGGCATTTTGCATTCCTTATTTGTTGAGCAAATTGTAAAAAGCCAGTGTTTTTAAAGACTTGTAAAAGTGCAGTTAAGTCAGCAGCTAATTTTTGGGCTTCATTTAGTAAGCCAGAGTTCAATCTGATAGGAGAGATTGCGCATACGACTAATTTACGAAAATCTGTCAGCTTATTAGTTTGATTTATGTATCCTTTTTGGAGACTTTTTCACAACCTCTGAAATTTGAGGTGTGAGACTGTTGACAGTTGGCACAGCAAGGTTTCTTATGATTTATCCTTGTGAAAGCAACAGATTGAGAAATGATTTTTTGCACATCTAACACACTTGGTGTTTTATTGCATCCAGCTTAGATGCGATGGAACCCCTGAGAACGGCAACATCGCAGGGGTCACTCATGTCATCGAAATGTGTCGAATTTGATTTTGAGATCGCGTAGGTGTGTTTAATTAAGTACGTAGAGACATTAGGTATTTTTTAGAAAGAGACAAGATGAAAAATTAACAAGGCCTTCGCCGGGAATCGAACCGAGGACCTCCGGAATACCGGCCCAGTGTGCAGAACCACTACACCACGAAGGACGCTTGGAAAGAGGGAGAAATACCTTATATACTCCCCGTTTTTTAAAGGTCCCCTAAAACCCTAGTCGCCCTTTAAAACAGGGGAATATATAAGATATTTCTCCCACTTCCCTAGCGTGCCTTCGTGGTTTAACGGTAGCACGCTGGGCCGGTATTCCAGAGGTCCGTGGTTCGATTCCCTGCGAAGGCGGTTGTATATTTTTCATCTTTCCGGCTTTCGAAAAAAATCCTAATATCTCTACAGTGGCGCCCGAACTAAAAGGGTTGTGGATGATGATTCTCAACACCCAGGATTTGGCGACTAGGTCCCCTAAAACCCTATTCGCCCTTTAAAAAGGGGAGTATATAAGGTATTTCTCCCACTTTCCTAGCGTCCTTCGTGGTGTAGTGGTTCTGGACCGCTGGGCCGGTATTCCAGAGGTCCGTGGTTCGATTCTCGGCGAAGGCGTTTGCTATTTTCATCTTGTCTGCCTCTAAAAAAATCCTAATGACTCTACAAGTGGCGCCCGAAGTAAAATGGTTGTAGATGATGATTCTCCGTAACTAGGATTTGGCGACTAGGTCCCTTAAAAACCTAGTCGTCCTTTAAAAAAGGGGAGTATATAAGGTATTTCTTCCACTTCCCTAGCATGCCTACGTGGTGTAACGGTAGCACGCTGGGCCGGCATTCCAGAGGTCCGTGGTTCGATTCCCAGCGAAGGTGGTTGCATATTTTTCATCTTTTCTGCTTCCAATTAACTTAATGACTCTACAAGTATTTCTTTGAATTCATTTGTTTCTATCAGAAACACGAAGACTAATGATAGGGAAATGCTGATAATTTCAAGATTTTGATTGATAAGTTCTTTGAAATCTTCGGTTTCTGTAGATATTGGTAAACTCCTAACTACAACTATAAAATTTTTATCCTGACGTAACATATAAAAATGAAATTTAACATTCGTTTCATTACACATTTTCGTCAACTTTCTGTCTGATTGCGCAGATTCTGAAAAAACTTTAAAAACTTTGGGAATCAGATGTCAATCAAAATCATGCATACAATTCTGTCTGAACATTAAGTTATGTCCAAGTATGAGTTTCATCTTCGATTATCATTGGGGGTATTTAATTTAATTTATTGTTAGCTGAATTTTTATTTGAATGCTATTTGAATTAGTTTGCCCTTAGTATCTACGTCATTATTTTCGATAGTGGATTCCTTTGAGTTGGCGAGCCCAGTTTTTTTCAGTAGTAGGTATATGTTTAGACCAGTTGATTGCTTAACTGTTTTGAGTCTTATGGTTTGATCACCTCTCTGTTTTATCAGAGTTTATACCTTGATCTAGCGAAGTTTCTTTTAATCCATTAAATGCATTTTTAACAGGAATATAAAAATTTCAGTGCAGCTTCTAGATCTGACTTTTTATAGAAGGTGATACAGGAAGAGAATCATATTCGTTTTGATTGTCCGTTTTCGAATCGCAAGCACTGGAATCAATTTCAGAGTCCCTTGTATTTTTTATGAATGTCTTTATTCCGGTGAGGAGATTGAAATAGCGTAAGTCCTCATTATCTAAAGAGCCTTCGAATAATCTTTTCTGTTCCAGATCCGTGTGGTCAAATTCGCATAATTTAGCGAATCTATACATAGTAGAGAATCAGAGCCTAACCAAAACCAGCTAGAGGAAGGAAAGAATCTACGCGCCACTTAGGCTGCACTCAAAGGTGTCTTCCTCCACGGATGGGTAAATTGGATTCCACAGGCCTTTGACTCACATCCAAGGCGCCAGCTTGGAGGAAACTATGTACAATTTCAATGCAACAAAATAAAATAGTCAAAGGTATCACCAGCAGCAGTATCAGAAGTGTTATGGCAGAAGACAGCAACAACAAAATTCGATTGGAACCAGGAGGCCAGCAGCAGTAACGGCGGCAACAGCAGTTCCAACTCAAAGTTACAATTCCACAAGGTCGCTAAATGGTCCTCAAACTTGACGACTCTTAGCAATTTCTCGCCAAATTTGGATATAAAAATTAGTCGCTCAAACCATCCGGCTTCCTTGTAAAAATCTAGTTTTCCGGCAATGCTTCGCATCCTGAGGCTTTTAATGTTACATTATACAAGAAGTACTACAATTTACATATTAATCACTAAACTTATTTAAATTTATACAAAATTTGTAACAATATTTTAAAATGTTTTATAGAAAATATTTACAAATGCCAAAATTTTAATGAAAGTAGCTTTTTTTTTATATTCTTAATCTAAAATCAATACTTAACAGTTAGGTAAAAGCCTGACAGCATTCCCTTCCTGAAACAATGGAATTCCCCTTTGGGAAGAATTTCATTGTTTCGGGAGAGGAATGCAGTCAGGCTTGTCCGAGAACCCCAGATATATACACTGACTACCAATAAGTATTTGGACACCTATGCAAATGACGATATCTGCGGTCCTAAGGTATTTCACGGACTCCGCCGGTATATATCTTGTAGGAAACAGCATCGGCTTTAATCGCATGAAAGATGCCTCGTAGTTCGGAGCTCTCTGATTTCGAGAAAGGTATAATTATAGGGTATCACAAATGTGGCCGATCCTTAAGGGACATATCTAGCGATCTGAAGTACCCAAAATCGATAGTGGCCTATGTGATTAAGAAGTGGAAGGTGAGAGGTGATTGTCGGAATGTGCCCCGAGTCGGCAGACCAACGAAACTGGGAGATAGAGATCGACGAGTGCTATCCAGAGAAATTCGGAAGAACCGCACCCAACCGATGGCCCTCATCCGCGAGGAGTTTCAACAGGCATCCGGGAGTATTGTTTCAATGAATACCATCCGTAAGGAAACACATCTGCTTGGTTTTCATGGTCGTGCTGCTGCCCATAAACCTTTGATCACAAAGTCCAACCGCGCTGCTCAGTTAATGTGGTACAAAGCACATCGAAATTGGACCGTAGATCAGTGGAAACGGGTTCTTTGGAGTGAAGAATCAAGGTTCACCCTTTACCGTTCGGATGGCAGGGTCTGGGTTTGGCGTCTACCTGGAGAACGTCTCCTGATAGAATGCATTGTGCCAACTGTCAAGTTCGGCGGAGGTGGAATTATGTTCTGGGGGTGTTTCTCCTGGTATGGGCTGTGACACTTGGTCCCCATTCATGGTAAGCTGAACTCCGATGCCTACTGAACTATTTTGGATGACAATGTGCTTCCTACGTTGTGGCAGTTTTACGGGTTGGACCCCTGTTACTTTCAGGACGACAATGCCAGTTGTCATGTTTCGACGTTAACCGAGGCTTGGTATGGTGCCAACGGAGCTCATCCAATGGACTGGCCTGCCCAGAATCCAGACCTGAACCCTATCGAGAAGCTCTGGGACGAGTTTCATAGCCGAATTCAGGGCTGCACTACCCGTGCAAAATCGGTGAAGGAACTTCTATGTCTTCTCCAAGCCGAGTGGAAGAAAATATCACTAGCTGTCATACAAAAACTTGTGGAAAGTATGCCCCGGAAGGTCCACGCTGTAATTACCTCTCGTGGAGGCTCTACCAACTATTGATTTTCAATATAGTTTTTCTTTTCTATCGCAGGTGTCCAAATACTTATTGGTAGTCAGTGTACAGTAGTCACCCCTTAATGTGGTAACGTTTGTCCACCGTTTCTCTGATTACGCTAACCGAATGAATGATAACATTAAACGATGAGAAATAATAGCAGCACGATTTGACGAATTTAATACATATGTAAATAGAAACATATAAGTAGATGTTTTCTCAAGATTTTAACTAGGAAAACGGAAAAATGTGTTTGTGAACTGTTCACAATGTCTTTAATGCACTGTTCTTTAATGCACTTTAATGCACTGTTCACAATGTCTTAATGTTCATTAATGGACTGTTCATAATGTTTCTAGAAATTATTTGACCGACTCTCTACACATAATCTTAATACTTGGAGGGCATCCCTCACTGAAATAGAACATGCGAGTGAAAAAATAAAAATGCGAGTGAAAAAATAAAAATTGGGCCTAAAGAAGAAACCTCAGTAGATGTTTTCGTGGATTTTTTTTTTTTTTTTTTTTTTTTTTTTTTTTTTGTTTTCTCTTTTTTTTTTTTTCCTCTTGAAGTAGAGAAATTTGCATCTGAGTGCCTTCAAAATCGATAATGTTATTCAAAATCTAAGCCAAACTCAGGCTGCATTTTTTTGTGCTTAGTTTTAAATGATTGATCAAAATCGAAACTAAGTTGTTTGGTTACTTATTCTCTTTCTCGGCGCCATTTCTCTGTCATTTGACAATTTGGATCTATTTTGACATTATCTGGCGACGTTACTCCAGTTTAAAGAAAATTATTCTATAATATTTGGTCGTATTAACTGACTTTTTTATCACAATAAACCAAGTATTTTCCATTCTTTAAATATACCAACAAGCGGTACTTCGGCAATTCGAGCACAGTACCTGAATGCCATTGTTAACCACTATTACATTTATGGCATCTACTATAATATCAGAAGAGTAAGTTTACTTCCATGTCCAATACAAAATATCGAGTGTCAACAAAGGGAAGTTGTAGTAATGTGTTCCTTGTTCTCATTGAAAGATTTTTTACCTTATGTCCCAAATGAACGAAAGAATGCAGCCATCCGTGTCTGAAAGTTACTTTCTCCTCGGAAAGCTATTATTGCCGTTTTCGATGTATATCTCGTTCTAGTAGATGCTTAGCGTCATTTGTCATCATTTCCTATAAACGTTCACAATTAGAATTTATGTCAGGAACAGATCGTGACATTCGTTTGCAGTGTTTATTATATTTGACAAACCTGCGCTACTAAAATTGAATGTTTATGCGATTTAATAATATTTTGCTACTTCATCACTTTCTTGTGCTGGTTTAATTTTTTTTTATATGTCGTTAAATGCATATATGTTAAAATAATGTTTCTAAGAAAATTAATTTAGAGAATAAAAACTAATAATTTACTGAAACCTAAATAAAAGTTGGCAACTGGGAATCCTGCAATCATAGCTCATGAGTGCATGTGCACTCAGTTTCCTGTGCTAGCCATTAGAGTTTCTCTGTGCCTGATTGCTTTGTTTAATATTATTATAAAACTAGCAAGCCCCGGTTCGCTAACGAATCGAATAAGCAAACGAGCGAAACTGTGCATGGTGCATTCTGTTGTGACTTATCTCACTTGTCTAACAGCAATATCGTAACAGGCCCACGAAATTCATCATAGCAAGGAGAGCAAAATTACGACTGTCGTTGACAAGACCCTTGAGCACCAAACACGTGACAGTGCGATTTTGCTTAGTTCTGAACCTAACTTTGATGGACAGCATCCCGGGGGGCACGGATCTGAGGGTCTCCCACCGCTGCTCGCCTACCACCAACTTCTCGAGAGGACTTTCGGCTCGCCATTTATTTAGAGTGCCACCATGACGCAAGGTATTATACACTGACAAATATCCATGCCTTCTCCGGGATTCGAACTCGGGGTCTTCGGTATCGCAGTAGCCTCTTTTAACCACTATACCGTCTGGGCGGCTTCTCCACGGTATGAATTGCATGGGGATAAGAATGGGAAAATCAAAAAGTTGAGAATAAATCAAACTTTAAGTTAACTTTAGCTTAACTTAAATTAACTTTAGCTTAACTTTAGCTTAAAGTAATTAATTTAAGTAAATGCTGATAATATTGCTAACGCTGGAAATAATAACTAGAATAAAATTAATGGTCTTTTACAATTACTCATGATGGGTTATACATGAAATCTGTTTAATCAATGCGTACGTATCTGGTACTAAGAAATGTGATTATCTTGCGTGCTACAGCCTCTAAATACGTGAAGCTTGTGTGGAGAGTGATAGAATACTAATAAGCTATCAGTAGCGAGAGTGTTCTTACCTATTGACTGGCAAGTGGTTTGTTTTGGTGCATGATCTGAACTGCTATTTTCTGAACATGCGCCTGCATCATTATATTGTATTATTAGTCCAAAGGGGCTTTGTCCTTGAAGGACTATTCTTTTCGTTTTGCGATTTTGCGTTTAATCACTATAAATGTCCGTTTCACATTTCAAACTGTTCCCACTAAATGTTAGAGTCCTGCATTATATTTGAAGAAATTAAATAATGAAAACTCTGCAAAAGTGTATGTCTATGTTTCGCATTGTGATAAAACAATGGTACATAGCGTCATCGAATTTTGAATGACGTCATCCTCCTACGAATATGGGCATGTGGAAGACCAAATTTGAAATTTAGAATTTGTTTCATGATCGATATCATATTTTGTAAAACTTTAACGAATTTTTGATTAACAAACTCAAGGATTTCAAAACGAGCAATAGCAACACTATACGGGGAGAAAAAAAATCTTTTATATCTCCAGCGCGCGGAACTGTGTATCGGAAATTCTAAAGATAGGCTCATTTTAAAATTATTTTGCGACATTTCTATTGAACTGAATTTTTATAGTTTGAGTGCAAAGAACATGATATTTAATAAATAACACACAAAACGTTAAAAAAGTCCCTTTGGACATAATTTAAAATCTGAAACCTTTCAGTTTTTTTCCCCCTTTTCTTTTATGGTTATTGGTCTCATTATGTTTGTAAAATCTCACCGATGGTGCAGTAGCACCCAGGGAGAAGCGTTACCTGCTGCTCCTTGAAATTATAAACTAAAATAAACAACGAGTAATTTGCCTCACTTAAAATTCTTGGGCTCGATTGATTTACACGCTTAGTCAAATTACTGGAAATCGAAATACAAATTGAATCCTTTGATTAATGTGATGTATAGCAGTGGCATAACTAGAACATTTGCCGCCCAGGATGGTCTTTGAGTTTGCGCCCTTCTTCATTGATATACAACTACTGCATAACTTAACTTGATATGCTTTGTTTGATATACATAAAAAAGGCTAGAAAAATGGCAAAACAACAGGTACGAAAAAAATTAAAATTCTACGGGTTTTTTTTTTTTTTTTTTTTTTTTTTTTTTTTTAAGGAAACCTTAATTCCAGCATTTTGAATTTATATTATTATTATTATTATTATTATTATTTTGTTCACAAAACCGTCGAAGACCTAGTAGAGGTTTATTCGATTGCTCCAGTTACTGTAGACAGCAGAGAAAGATTCTAAAATGAAAAGTATACATTTTCGGCTCTTAAATACCTTTTATATGATTTTATTTAGAAAACGCTTCTCACGACTAGCAATATTGACAGCAATCAAGCATGAAAACTCTTTTTCTTTTCAGTTTAATTACGTATGGCAGTTTAGAATAATTATTCTTCCCTTGCCTCTTTGATTCACCTGAGTAAACCTTATAAGAAAAGGTTTTACGCAAAAAATGTTCCCCTTAAAATGTGCCGCTCGGGGCGGACCGCCCCCTTTGCTTCTCTCTGCAAACGTCACTAGGTATGACATAATAACCTTGAAATGGTTTTCCAAACGAAAGGAAAAACCAATAATTAGTTCCACTTCGCTTCATAGCCTATTTAAAAAAATGGAAGAAAATCGCCCAATTTATATTTTTTATCGTTCTTGTTTTAAAATTGGGTGAAGTTTTCGTTTTAAAATCGGTGAAAATTTTAAATTTTTGTAGCAATTTTCGACACATTTTTAGATGTTGAAATTTTAATATAATAGATGTCAAATGTTTAAAAAAAGGAGCAATTTTTGAAGATTCACCAAAAATTTAGAATATGTGCTAAAGCTTTCATATAAGTTGCATTTAAATGATTTTTCCGACTCTATCTGATAGTGAAAACAATAAAATTCTATGCTTTTACTTTGTTCGTCAGAGGAAGATATAAACATTTTAATATTAAATTTTAAAAAACATCTTTATCAAATTTGGAAAAATATCGCTTAACTACAAAGCATTATCGTCTATAAATAGTGTCTATACAAAATTTGAACTGGATAAGTTATCAGAAAATAGTTTAAAAAGTAATGACAGTCTTCTGACCATATCGTCAAGCAGCACGAGTGAACTGACTAAAAGAATAAACGTGGCAAGTGGTTGATTGCTGTAGTTTCCTTCTGGATACAAAACGATTTACATTTCTTTTGAAGATATCCTATATATTTCTGTTGGTACACTCTTTTCCAATATATATGTGTGATAATAACTTGGAGAGACTGCTGCTCGAAGGAGGGACAGACAGACGTAGCCGAACTGAGCGTAATCTTTACTGCCGGACATAAACTAATTATCAAAACCATATTTTTCATTACTTATGATCATGAGCACATTACTCATACCATAATTTATATAGAGTACCACATTTTAAATAATGGCGCAGTTAGCAGCACGACAAAGCACAGTGAAATGAAACAGAGTTCGGCGGCAACAGTAACTGTGCATTTATCCAATCTGGCAGTCAAAAGAAAGATTTTGATTGACAAAGGTTAGAAAACTCATTTCCCTGAGTTACGTCATCAGCTTTGCGCAAGCCATGCAAGTCGGAATGATCTAGAAATGTGACAATCCAGAGATGTTATTACGATTGTTAGAACAGAGATAGAGAACTAAAGAGTTACCGTTAGTTTAAATTATAATTTTGATTTACATATTTTTATCTTACATATATGTAAGATAAAAATATGTAAATCAAATCTTACATATACAGGGGTTGGGCAAAAATATGGAAACACTTTAAAAAAAACATGTTTCTTTGCTTAATATGGTGTAGGAAACCCGTTGGCATCCAAAACAGCTTGCAGTCTTCTCGGAATGGATAAATACAGTTCCTGTATGTTTGCCAAGGGAATATTATATCATTCTTCCTGCAAAACGGTGGCAAGTTCAGATAACGATGTTGGCCGTGGATAACGAGAACGCACTTTCCGTTCCAATGTAGACCACAAAGGTTCGATAATATTCAGGTCTGGTGACTGTGGTGGCCAGGGGAGATGGGACAACTCATCCTCGTGCTCAGAAAACCAGTCCTGGACAATGTGAGCTGTGTGAACAGGGGCTTTGTCGTCTTGGAAGACACCATCACC
The DNA here is from genome assembly GCF_044657685.1 of Stegodyphus dumicola. Lineage (NCBI taxonomy): Eukaryota > Metazoa > Arthropoda > Arachnida > Araneae > Eresidae > Stegodyphus > Stegodyphus dumicola. The sequence continues at coordinate 56,529,801 of NC_140770.1, read as the reverse complement.
GTCGGGGAACAAAGTTTGTACCATGGGATGAACTTGATCGGCTAAAATGTTCACATAAGTCTTGGCAGTCATGTGCCCTGACACAGTTATCATGGGGCTAGCAGAGAACCACGATATGGCTGCCCAAACCATAACAGAACCCCCGCCATGTTTCACTCTTGGCAACAAGCAGTCTGTATTATAGGCTTGAGATGGCGTTCTCCAGACGTAAACTCGGCCAGAAGTGGGAAACAATGTGAAAGAAGACTCGTCAGACCATATTACTCGCTTCCACTGCTCTATAGTCCAGGCTTTATGACTTAAACACCACCTTTTCCTGTTTACGGTTATTAGCATCACTGATGAGTGGCTTCTCAATTGCAGCACGGCCAGCAATTCCCTGTTAAGCTCCCTTCTAATTGTTTTGGTACTCACAGGGTTCGGTAACACAACATTCATTTCAGCAGTAGCTTTTGCAGCTGTGGTCTTCTTATTTTTCGTCACAATTGCCCTTAATGATCGTCTGTCACGATCACTCGGGACACACTTTCGTCCGCGCTGTGATTTAGCAGATGATGTTTTTCCGCTTTTCAAATATGCGGAATAAATCTTCGATACAGTACCTCTTGAAACACTAAACACCTCGGCTACCTTGCTTACGGAAGCACCTACCATACGTGCTCCAACAATTTGCCCACGTTCAGTTCAACAATTTCTGTTAACTCTGACATAATGCAATGACAACCTCACATAACAGTACTCTGACAACAACTGAACTGTTTAGCACATTTACGAAGTTGTCTAGGTGGCGTCAGTAGTCAAAAACGCCAGCGCCACCTACATATTTCATTAAAATCAATCTTTCTTTTCAAACATGCATTTCACAAGGTGTTTCCATATTTTTGTCCATCCACTGTATGTAAGATATAACAAAACTGGCGACCTCAAAATTAACTATTCTAGATAATATGTAAAATTTAACAAACTACGATAGGTGCTTTAAAAATAATTGGCGACCTCAAAACTAACCATTCTATATTTGGTGCTCCCCCCCTAAATTCATCTGTTCTCCCAAATTCGAAATCTTTCCATGTTATATAACTCTGCTTGAAAAAGGTAGCTAAAACTAAAATTAACCAATTATACAGTCTCTACAGTTGCATCTACTTCGGTATAAATACCGCTCGCATGTTAATTACGTCATTCCTTTCCCTAGCTTCTACCTTGCTAACATCTTCGCGCTGCTTAGCTTCTCAGTCTAAGACGTCTACGTCTTACTTTTAAAATCAGTTAACACAAAAATTAAAGTATTAAAATATGATTGGATAAATCGCTTATCTACAAAATGATCTAATGTGAATTATAATGGAATAAAATTGCTTTCTGATGTGGCTACATCTGGAAGTTTGTGGTTTGTGCCTCCAATCTGTCTAACTACGTAGACTTCAAGCTTCAGTGCATCAAAATATCCATCCCCGGCCATGACGACTGCAAGCTGTTAAGACATCTTAAGCATATGTATATTATAACACAAACCTAATTTATGTTTATATCATCTGCTGCCACTTTTTAGAGTAAAATCCCTCAAAGTCTTGCCCATTCCATTGCTTTATATCGTATTTTCTCGTGTACTTTTCCTCCTAGCTTTTTATCGCCAAGCTCTGGTAATTTTCTCTTTCCGCAACGCGTTCGGAGAATCAGCTTCCTCATGTTTTAAAATGGATTCGTCCACATAGTGATGACAGTTTTTGTCTTACAAAGGCAAACACTCCCCCCCGGGGGTCGAAGCTACTGTCTCTGCGAAGCTACTGGCTAGGATCTGTACCTAGGCAGTCTCGGCCACGGGGGGTATAAAATTTATGAACTTGGTGGTTCTGAAGGCTCTGGGAAAGGTCACTTATTGGCGGCCTCGGAGTCTGGCACGTCCTAGCGCGGCGTGGTACTACTAGCCCGGGGTTATTCCCCGGGTTCGCTGGGACGATGTCCCGCTGCGACGGGCTCGCCCAAGCGACTGGTAGAAGCATTAGACGACCGGTGCTGCCTGGTGTCTTATCCAGGTGGTGCGCTGCTCCCTTGGAGGGTAATAGTGGAGGTTGAACCTCCACGACGTGCCCAAAGGGGGAGTAGACCTGTAGTGTGATTGTGTTCACGGGGCAGGATAGCCTAAACTATTATTAAAGGCAAACCCTCGCAAACTATCTGTGAAGATGACGCCGAAACGTTTCATTTTACGGCAGACTAATACAAGTACTGACTCATCACAGCGAAGCAAAACAAACTGACATTCAGTCGATGATTTCGCTGAGTCAGCTACACATTCACTTTCTTTAATTATTCATGGTTGATTCTTAATTATTTATGGAATAAGGAGGAGGAAGGGCAAAATTAAGGAGGGCGAGATTCAAGTAACAGGGAAGTAGAAATGATAATACCTTATTAGATATTTGGCAAACTTAATATTACTCCGCATTCTTACCGGAATTTGTGTTTCTTTTGAACGAAATAATATTTCAACAGTTACCTATAGTTTATCCATGACTACTTTTCATTTGTTATATATTAACTGTAACCACGTCTTTCTCAAATGAAATAATTTGCATATTTTTCTCCTCTAAGTTTTCGAGTTATAAAATTACTTTAAAAAAAAGGAGAAAAATACTTGAGGAAGTACTGTAAATAAGTGTGAAAGTCTTTAAGTGGCGTTAACTTAAGATGAAATAATATCACCGCAATTTTTTTCTTAGAGTTTCGCATCGATGTTTTGAAAAGCTTATTTTAAATATTCTATATTATGTACTCTTATTGGAATGTAGTTTTGTTTTAAGGAAATGATATTATGATAGTTACCTGTAGTTAATCCATGACCACTTTTCATTTGTCATGTTCTTACCTTAACCATGCCCTTCGGAAATTAAATGACTCGCATTGTTTTCTCATCTCGATTTTTGAACCATAAAATTAGTTAAAAAAGAGAGCGGAAAGTGCGCGAGAACATATATTTTTTTCATAAAATAGAAATTTTAGTTTTAGACAACTAAATATTTATTAATATTGTAAATTGTAGGCATTGGAGAAAGTTCCATAGAAATTGCAAACGTGGCAGCTAACTTGTCATGTCTTTTAGCGAATAAATTGGCAAGATTTTCAATATCATTAGGATTATCATCTTGAAAATAGTTCTCTTAAGATATGCAATCTACAGCAAAGCACAGTCAAACTTCAACAATCCGAAATTGAAAATGTTCTCACTGAAAGATTTTTCGCTTGATGTCCCAAATTGAAGAGTAAAGGTAGCCATCCGTGTCTGCAAGCTACTTTCTCCATTCGTTTCTTGCAGCAGATGTTAGCGCCATCTAGCATTATTTTTCACAAATGTTCGAAATTACAGTTTTGTTTAGTGTAAAAAAAAAAGCAAGCTGTTGATTGTTGTAGTTTTCTTCTGGACACAACATGAAGTTCTACTCGTAGATTTCTTTTGTAGACATTTTATATATTTCTCTTGGTGTTCTCATTTTACCATAAAATTCATATAATAATTTATTTTTATGATTAATTTTAAATTAAACCAAACTCAATGGCGCAATAGTCCTAGTGGGCCATTGCCTGCAGTGGCCCGATATCTGCGTTCCTGTCCTTGGGCCGCGGCATGCATGATTACATGCCTTGGACAAGTGGTCAGCTTGTCGCAGGAATCTTTTTTTTTAGTCCACAAGCTAACTTGGTACTCATTTCAATGACCCACTCAAAGAATGAAGAACTGAATCAAAGCCCGAGGATCGAGCCTCGGATATGTGGTGCCGCTACTTAACGCGCTAGCCACAGCCCCACCGGGCCTCTAAGATTACTTCATCCGACTGCTTCATCTCTATGTCCCAACTGCTACTACATCTGACTGCTTCATCTTTATGACAACTTCATCAGATCAGTTTTTATGTATTTAGAGCGAAATTCTATGAAACTTGTCCATTTCAGTTTTAATACTTTTTTTTAAAACTGGAATCTTATTTTTAAATAAGTAAACGTTTAATATTGTAAATTATAATCTCTGAAGCAATTTCTAAAACAATTGCAATCATGGCAGCTGATTTGCCGTGTCTTTTAGCGAATATACTGCCAGCGTTTTCCATACCATTATGATTATTATTTTCAAACAAACAAAATGCAATCGAAATTCAGTAATCGTAAAATGAAAGGAACAAAAATAATTTTTGAGTTATCGAAATTTATCGAAGAAAATTAACATTAATTTTAAAATTTACATTTAGATTTATTTAAATATTATACACATCGAAGTCGGAGTTTCACTACAAATTCTTTCACATGGATATTTGATTTTTCATAGCTGTGCTTAAAGATTCATAGGTTACTGGAGAATTTTGCCAATATGTGATTCTTCTTTCTTTGACACTTCCCTGTGGTTTGGAAAAGTCCGATATCTCAACAGTGCTACTTCATACTGATTTTAATTTCAAACAAAGCTTTTCTGTTAAAATTTTCAGGATGTTCTATCATCTGTACGGCTTATAAATTACATTTATTTAAACCCAGTGCACTTCTTTGCCATATTCTTACACTATACTAAAAAACTAATAGTATTCACTCCTTGATAAAAGACATTTAATTCTAAAGGTAACAGATTTTATTTATTTTATACCCACATAAAATTATTCATTGGAAAATGTTAACCTTATGATATAAATTTCATTAGTTAAAAAAATGCAGTCTGAAAAATATGCTGTCTGAAACATTTTGAGATTATGGTCTAAAACTGATGAGTATCGTATTACAGTTTTCAAATTTTCCAAAACATTTAAAATTTTTAAAAATTAAAACTTTATAAAAATAAAAATCTAATTTTCTTATGTTGATTCCTATTTAATGTCTAAAGCAATTTTAAGCAAAACTGCTGTGATTATCATAAGAATTAATCCCCCTAAAAATTTACGACATAGAACATAAAATTACGTTTCCAAAATGAGACCTCAAAAATAGCAATGCCAAAAAATTGGAAACGAAATTTATGATATTATTTTACTTAATTAATAAAAAGAGACTTAATTAATCAAGATGTAACTGTGCATTTATATCCTTAGCTTGTTTGCATCAAAGGCTTGCAACAAATATTTCCATCAAGCGTCAATACTTAGCTTGTCAAGAAGCTAGCTGGATTTACTGAAAAGAATAATCCTCTAAAAAGAGGGTTTTTATTCAATGAGCTTATATAAATAAATAAACAAAAACTGCAATTTGAAAACTTCAGTATGTAATCTAACATTTCCAAGAGTTTATCATTAATGTCTGAAAAATTAAAACATACAAAAATTATTAAAAATATAGCGATCTGCTCTTAGTATATAAATATTAGTTAAAATTGTAAAACACTTTTGATCAAAACAATCAATGAAACCTATTAATTTAAGAATTAATTTCCCAGACGTTTAAGATACAGAACATTTCATATCATTAATAATCAGCTGTATCGACTCATTGCAACCTAACTTGATTAAAAGTATATAAAAAGTAATTCAAAAGTACAGATAAAATCTTTAAGGTGTATTTTACTTATTTATTAGTCCAAAGGGGCAATTTGCTTTGAAGGACTATTAATTTCGTTTTGGCATTTTTCCGTTGAAAACTTTAAAAGCATGTATCACTTTCAAATCGTTACCACCATATATTATCGCTCTGCTTTAATATTTAAAGAAATCAAATAATGAAGAATCTGCATAAATGTATGTATGTTTCTTGCGTTGTAATAAAACAACGGTACCTACAGCCATCAAAATTTGAATGACGTAATCTTCCATAGAATATGGGCATGTGGAAGCCCTAATTTGAATTTGAAATTTGTTTGTCACTGAAGAACTATTGTTTTCGTTTTGCGATTTTGCGTTGGTTTACTATAAATGTCCGTTTCACTTTTTAAGCTGTTGCCACCAAATGTTAGAATCATGCATTATATTTGAAGAAATTAAATAATGAAAAATATGCATAAATGTATGTATATTTCTCGCATTGTGATAAAACAACGGTACACAAAAGCCATCGAATTTTAAATGTCGTAATCCCACTGCGAATATGGGCATGTGGAAGCCCAAATTTGAAATTTGGAATTTGTTTTATTATCTCGATTTCATATTTTGTAAAACTTTAACGAATTTTTTATTAAGAAACTCAAAGATTTCAAAGCGAGCAATGGCAACGTTGTACGGAAAAAGAAACATTTTTATCTCCAGCGCACAAGACTCTGTATCGGAAATTTTAAAGATATGCTCAATTTAAAACCATTGTGCGATATTGCTCTTGAACTGAAATTTATGATTTATGTGGGAATGCTTCTTTATTTTAATTTTATTTTATTTATTTATTTGTGCGTGTAAAAATAAATTTGTGGTTGAGATACTTGAGAAAGTTCTGGAAACAGAGAAAAACTGAAAACACTGAAAGTTTTGAAACCAACGAGGAAACATCGTCAGAATATAATTAAAATTAGGTAAGACAAAGTGCTCCCAAACTTGATGCAGATATAGGTACAAGGGGTGGGACGCCACATTTTAGCCATTGGTCATACAGATATATCCGTTGGCACTAACTGTGCACCTCCGCCCCAGTTTCTTGGAGAACACCCCGGAGGTGGCAAGGTCACCTATTCTGCTTATTTCAATCAGTTAATTTATTCTGCGGTTTTCCTTCAGGGGGTGAAGGCGGATTACAAATCGCCTGAAACCTAAAGGAAAGGGAAGCAGTAAAACAAAGGTGAACGCTTTCATTAAAGACAGTTTTGTATATAAAGGCTGTGAATACCACACAAGATCACATTTCGCATTCGCTTCAGCTTGCACTCTCATCTCTTCTCTTGCAGAGCCAACGTGAGTACTTCTTTACTTCTTACTAAAAGAGAGCTGTTTCTGAGTGATTGGACTTACACAAAAATGTGGATTATGAATTAAGTTGCAGTGAAAAAAAGTTTCTTTTTTCTCCTCTTAAAAAATAATAAAACCTTTTTGAGATCTCGAAAAATCTAAGTTATTTCAAGTCAAATTTTTAATTTATTTAGCAAGTTACGGTAATTGTTATTTCAGTATTGTATTCCTATTTTTAATTTCGACCTGAAAACCCTTTCATCACTTTTAATCCAGTTTTAGTCCCCAGTGCAAAGAGCTACACTTAAAAATCATTGCCAAAATTGTCTTACTTTTATTTTTATTTTAAAACCGTTCTAACATCTTTTATTAGAACTATTAAAATTTAAATGAAAATTTAATACGCATGAAATAATCTATTGATATATTTATAAATTCAATATTCTTCCCTTCCCTAAATTAGGCGCTTTGGTGGTACTTACGTATTCTTTATCTTTCTGACCTTAGAGTAATTAAATATGAGTTACTGGATTTTTAAAACGTTCCAGATCGCAATTTGCTAAATGTTCAATACAGTATCTTAACTGTAATTTCCGGATTCTTAGCCCAAAATACTACTTGATTTATTTCTACAAGAAATTTATTTTTAAGCATTTCTTCCCGCCCAGTCATATCACAATTTTTAGTGTCTATGTATGTATTTAATTTTTTAACAAGTCGCAGCCTAAAAGCTTTTTATTTACTTTTATACTGTAGGAAAAATATGCTACAAAAGTATTTGCTTACACTGATTCCTAATATAATCTATAAGAATTATGTGCCAATATTTAAAGTAATATTTGTGGTAAACAACATACCATGCTTTTATGTAAATACTTTATTTTTATATTGGAATGAAACTAAAATATACGTATAGCCATGATACATAATATATATTCTCCACCATGACATAACTCATTATTAATAAGATTTCAAATGAACCAATTAAATAATAGTTCATTAAATTAGTTTTAAATTGATGAAAGCGTGTTCAGTGGAGATTTAATCACTGTTCCTTAAATATACCCAATAGTAATTGTAATTATAGTTTATTTTAAACTGTTTTAACAGAAAAAAAATATAATTTAATCAGGAAGGAGCAACACGCATAAATTCGACTACATATGTATGTGATGTACCAGCTTTTGTCCGGAATAAATAGATTGGTGAAGAATCATAGATGTAGTCGTAGCTTAACTTATCAGACGATAAGTTTAAAAAACAGGATCCATTTATTATATTTCAGGAGAAAATAGCAGTTATAAAAATTAAGATCTCCGGAGTAAATAAAAAATAACTACTAATAACTTTTTGTATTAAGTTTTACTGCATCGTTACATTAAAGAAAAAGACCCCGATATTCTTTTGCGAGTCCTTTTATAGCCTCTGGAAAGGCGGAGCTTCCAAGAAATGACGTCAGCCTCGTCAGCCATTCCAGTTCGCTTTAAATATCTCGAGAACATTCTATAACTGTACGTGTAGAAAAGGCGGAAAAAACAACTTGACTACGGGGCTGTGGATTTAATTCCACGTACTTTCAAATAAGAGAACGTCGCCACTGTTAGAATTTTAAGTGTATTCTTGATTATGGAATTTTATTATTACATATATATATATGAAAAATGCATATAAAATTTCAAAACTAAATTGCTAGAAGCTACAGTTGACTTATTCTATATTACCTAAGTTATTATGACTTATTCTATATTCATTAAATCTGTTCAATTTTTTAAAATTTTAATTCGCTTTGTTTTTTTATATTAATTTATATTGTGCATACGGTTACTATCACGTTAACTTGCTTTACTAAGCATTCCATTTCGCAGTTTCATTGTGTTTGCTAATGTTACTGTTACATTTTCTTCACACACACGTGCAAAATGAACATATCGTAGTTTAGCAGTACATAAAATATTTTATCCTTTATAAATTTAAAATTTCAGATATTTAAAATCATTTAAAATATTTTTGGATCCCATAATTTAACCACCCATTTGACTTTTCTCGTAAATACCAATCTAACAATACAGCATAGAGAAATTTTATATGTTTATTTAATGTATGTCTAAATCACAGAATTATTAATTTTCTCCCCAAAAACCAATCTAAATAAAATAGTAGAAAAATACAGAGATTATCTGAAATTGTCCAGAAATACAATTGTATCTCAAACTCCTCTCTTTAGTAACGTCTAAATTTGATAACAATTAAAAAAAAAGAGGCAAATTTATAAAATATAGGATTAGTAAATAAAAATCTGCCTATTAGGCAGTTTGCGACCAATTTTTCTGCATTGAAGTACGTAATGTATGGCGTTAGGAATAAATTTGTTCAGTATAATATGAAGGCGAGTATCTTAGAAATTATTAGTTAGCTACATCATAAATCGCATAATTTAGATATATTATTAATTACATCAGTTAACGATATCATTAAAAAATTAAGAAACAAAACATTGATCTATTAATTTTAATCTGCTCCATTAGTTAAGCAATTCAGAGTTTTAATTTGAAAGAATGAGACAGCAAATACAATACTTCTGTCAGCAAGCAAGTTGCCACTCTACATAAACTATGCTAACGTAATGCTTTACATTGGATATATTAAGTTATAAATGCTTCATCATAAGCAAGAGGGAATTTTAGGTTCTGTGCGGTATTAAGCTTGGAACATCCAGTGTCTGCCTTACATAGAGCTACCTTAAGCCTAATTTTAAATATTATATAAAAAATCGATGATTTGCATACATATCAGTTTAATTTTATCACTGTTTAGATATTTGAAATTCAGAATGATTTCATTTACCTCAAGTTATCTGACAGCCTCCTGTCTTTAAAGAAATATAAAAAATACTTTAATTACATATGCGCTGCTAAATTTACTTTACCTTAGATTATAATAACTTGACAATTACAATTTCGCTCAAATTGGTATCTCCATGATCGTTCTATAAAACCCTGCTTTAATTTAAGCAAAATGCTGTATTTTATTTTCATGTCTACTTCCCTTTTTTATTAAATAAATTATTCCAAGAGCTAAATTCTATACTATCTGAAGAATGAATGGAATTGGTTTCTTAACTTTTTTATTTTAAGACTTTTGGAGCTAAAATTGTGAAAATTCAGCCTGACACAATTATGACAAAATTAATGAAATAAGAACTTTCCTTAGAGAAAAACTAGAAAACACACATTTAACAGAAAAATAGTGATAAATTTTATATCCAGTAGATACTAAGTATATCATAAATTTTGCAGTAGTGGAATATAAATAGCAAGATGTCTTTTTTCTCTTTGTCTCATTATTCCTTTGATAATATTTCTCAAGGTAGCGAAATTTATCTAAATTGATAATTCTGCATATTATCGCCTGCACCGTACTTGGGTAAATATTTAAAGGTTAAGCCCGAAACATGGAAAAATCGATCACGTATTCACAGATTCTGAACAGTTTATTGTCCTTGAACATTTCGCAATGGAATATTTTTCTTTAACAGTTTTCTAACCTACGTAAATTATTGCTTCATGTAAGATGCCAGATTGTGCTTATGTATATTTTTCTTTCTTCCAGGAAAACCTAGTCAAAAATGAACAGCCGAGTTTTCTTCACCATCGTCTTAGCCATCGCCCTCCTGGGCAACATTTGCTTGGCCTCTCCTGGCATGGGTGGAGGAGGTGGAGGAATGATGGGAATGGGAGGAGGAAAGGGCAACAAACATGGAGGAGGATCCAGAATCACAGAGATGTTGGCAGCAGGAATGGTCGCCAAGATGTTGAGCGAGATGCATGGTCATAAATGTCATCATCATCACGGCCATCATCACGGTTAAGCATTCTCTCTTCAAGAAACCTTCCTCAATTGTACATAGCCATTTTCAGAGATTTTATATATAGAGCCATTATTATTTGTTGCTATCGAATAAAATATTTTATTTACAATATACTCCAGTTTTGTTTTGTTTTCTTTTATGTAATAAGATGGGAACTATCTGTTGATTAAGATGGAATTAAAGATTGATAATTAAGACAGATTTAAGATTTGATAATTCACGCAAGGAAAAAAATGGCTAAAGCAGAGCCTAATATCGAAAATAAAGAATACAATGGTATGAAGGTACACATGAAATGGAAGTTAGAAAAGTTACATCATTTCTTGGAGTTACTCATTTAATTCTAACTAATCAGAACGGATTTAATTGCTCAAACATAAATCATTTGAAAATTTTCAGTGTTAATTCCTACTTTTTATCAGCTCTCTTAGCTTTATCTAATTCTAAAATAAATTAAATAGCAAAAATGGCCACCTACACTCATCTTCAAATTACAAATGACACTAAAGCAAAGAGAAATAATATTCTTAACCAGCTAAAATTTAATATATACAGTATAAACATTTTAGCAGTTTCTTTCATTATATAATTATTTGCTATAATTTGCAAGAAAGCGATATAAAAACTTCAGCCTCATTGTTCAATACAAGTGTCTGTATTAATGACACAAAGCTAATGATAAATAAAAGACACTTTTTTTCGTACCTGAGAATCATGTTCTAAACTGCGCTGCGATGATGATGATGATGACAATAATAATTAACAACTGGATTGAATAGGAATGTTTAATACGGGTAAACACACGAATAATATCTGGGATAATTATTAGCAAATTAATGACATATTTGAATGATATTCAGATGCCATAACTTCGAGTTTCACTTAACTAATTTAGCCTTTTCTAAAATTAAGAATGAGTTCATTTTTTATGTCGGGATGCTTAACTTCATTAAGTGAATATCAATTTAAAACTTCAAGATTGCTTTCAAATTTTCTTCACAATAAAAAAAAATTAAAAAGTACCTATATTTCATAAAAGTTTTTTTAAAGTACATACAGTGTCTCAAAAAAGTGATGGGACACTTGTGCTTTACAAAAGGAAACTGCAATAAAATAAATTTAAAAAACATGCAAAATTTTTTGCGGGTGTGTTTCATACTTAAATTTAGTAACAATTGTTACATAACATACATTTTCTCAAAATATTAAACTATTAATTTAATAAAAATAAAATTGTTTAGAACGGAGCAGAAAATGGCTCACTTAAGTGATGGGACACTTACTTTTCCATCAAATATTTATCCAAATATTTTACTTTTTAAAAGGTTTTAACATTTTGTTGGATTTCCTTTTACTTTTAAAACATGATTTAATCTTCTTGGGATGGATTCGACTAATTTTTTTGTGATTTCTGGAGTGATTTTACCCCATTCTTCTTGAAGCACCGATTTTAATTGTTGTTTTGAAGAAATGGTGTGTTTGCGAATTCTTGATTCCAATTCTTGCCAAATTTTCTCTATGGGATTTAATTGTGGAGATTGTGGGGGTGTTTTTATTATTTCAGGACAGTTATACAGCAGCCAGAGTCTAACGTTCAAAGCACTGTGCTTGGGGTCATTGTCCTGGTAGAATTTAAAATCGTTATGAAGGTTCAATTTTCGTGCTGAAGATTTCAAATTTTGATTTAAAATGTCAATATACTTGTCCTGATCCATTATACTGTCAATAAAAACAAGATTACCAACTCCAGCGGACGACATACACCCCCATACCATAACTCCTCCTCCACCATGTTTTACTGTTCGCACCAAGTTCTGTTTGCGAAATTCTTTCCTGGGTTTTCTCTACACCAAGATTCTACAGTCAGAACCAAATATATTAAATTTACTCTCATCAGCAAATATAACTTCATTCCAGTAATCAGAGTTCTTAATGTTGGATTTTGCGAAAGCCAGTGTGAGTTTTCTATTCTTTTCACTTACGAAGAATTTTTTCCTGCTGCTCTACCGTGATATCCAGCAAATCGAATTACTCTTCTAATAGTCTCAGAATTAACAATTACTCCATATAAGGCTTTTAAATCAGCTGCAACTTTAGGAGCACTCATTCTTGGATTTTTTTTAAATATTTCGAACGATAATTCGCTTTATTCCATTGGATAGCTTCGATGGTCGGCCAGGTCTTCTTTTATCCTGAATCATATGATTCTTTTATATCGTTTAATGATATTGAAAACTGTTGAATGACTGAGGTTAACTGTTTCAGTAGTTTCTCTAATACATTTTCCACGTTCAGTATGCAAATTAATAACTAATTTTCGAATTCTAGGCAAAGTTTCTTTTCGTTTAGCATTCATGGCTTCACAGAGCTAAAAAACACAAAAATTCCAAAACAAACTGGAGAGAAATACTGCAGACGATTTTATAAATTATTGGCAATTGCTTTTGAGTAAAAATAAATACCCCAAAAGATATTTTTATTGCTTACTTCAGACGATTTTTGTTGCATATTACGTAGTGTCCCATCACTTAAGTGAGCCATTTTCTGCTCCGTTCTAAACAATTGTATTTTTATTAAATTAATATTTTAATATTTTGAGAAAATGTATGTTATGTAATAATTGTTACTAAGTTTAAGTATGAAACACACCCACAAAAAAGTTTACATGTTTTTTAAATTTATTTTATTGAAGTTTCCTTTTGTAAAGCATAAGTGTCCCATCACTTTTTTGAGACAATGTATGTCTTTGCATTTTTAAAGTAAATGAAGGAATGTGGATGGTTTTCTTCGTAAGAAAGAATTTAAAATTGTAAGAAAACAGAATTATGATTCCAATAGCTCGAATATTGGAGTGTTAATCAATGAGCAGATCAAAATATAGCAGAGTTTAGTCGAAGTTGTCATAAAACAATTCATTTTATAGAATTAATGTAGAAAATCTGCATAAGAACTGATTTCGGTTTATATTTCAAAATCAAAATGTCGCTATTAGCCTACTTCGAAATCCACCCCATATGAAGCGGATGTTGCTAGACATTTGAAAAAATTATCAGCTGGCTGTTGCTAAGAAATATTCTGATGGAGAAAAATACAAGTGCATTAAATCACAAAGCAAATTAATACTTACACATATATCTTGACATTAACCAAAAACAATTGAAACGAAACCGTATTTGAAAAGCAATGAAAAATAAAATCTAATTTTACTCTGATTCCATTAATAGCAACCATAATAATTTTTTTATTTGGGAAAAAATATTTCATCTTTAGAAGTCATTCAAGAAAGTCAAAATATAATTAAATAAGAAGTCAAAATATAATTAAAATAATATAGTAGTAAGGCCAGAAATAAGAAAGTATTCTTTTCTCTGATTTAAATAAATATTTATTTAAATAACTGGTTGTACTTTGTAGTAAAGAATTTAAAATATGTTATGAACTTACGTAAGTTCCACCCACCCCCTCGATGTAGCATTTTGGAAATGATTATATAAATTGCTCGACAGGGCAAGCATTTTTGCCGCTCTATGCTATCTTCGCAGATCTTATATTTTGCTACCTTTCACCTCCCTAAATTCAAAACGATTTTTGTCTTTCGTAAATTCAGCTTCCTTCGTAAATTCTAAATACTATTTTACCATCAAATCTTGTTTATCGTTGCTTCTCTATTTTCTAAGCATTTCGCCGCCCTTTACGAAATCTCCGGTTGCATCGCTCTAGAGCCGGCCCTGTAGTTCGAAGAATCTTTAGCGATAATCTATTTCCATTCAGTGCGCTGTAAAATGAAAGGAAAAGGTAAAAGTGTTTCATTGAAATATTTTTGATCTGATGTCCTGAATAAGAATAATGGGTAGCCAACTGTGTCTGCGAGCTACTTTCTCCGTTCGGTATTTCGTTTATTCTAGCAGATGCCTAGCGCCATCTATTATCATTTTTCAACAACGTTCAAAATTATTTTTATTGTTACTTTTTCGTTAATTAGAATTCCATCTACTCGTGTTCCGCAGATGTTACCATAATGCTTGTACGACTAAGTATTAACATTAACAAAATAAATAAATAGATTAAGGGGACGGTGGAGTTTAAAAATTAGTTTTTTAGGTTTTTTGTGTGTTCAAAAAAAGATTTTACACATATACATATTATAACATTAGTTTATAAAATATATGTTCCAAATTTCAATTTAGTTTAAATTTAAAATTTCTAAAACAAATAATTAATCATTTTAATTAAAGATTAAAAATGCTCCTTGCGCTTTAATTTTCAATATTTTTTACTAATTTTTCCTTTAAGTTAGTTATAAAGACTTAACAAAAGATTTTGTGTATCCGTTATTGAATATGATGAATCAAAAATTTTTAAAAAGGAATTTTGTGAATTTAAACCGAGTTTTCGTAAAAATATCACCTTTTGTTAAACATTATCACAAGTTTAAAATTCTTAATAACCTCATATCCAAAAATGCATACACAGTTCTATTGTAACATATAACAGGAAAGTTTCTCCCAAATATCATTCACTTTGAACTTAAAATGAGTCGCATGGAGCATTTTCAAGACATAGGAACTGTCAAAAAATTTATTTTGTAAAAACCGAATTTGAAGTTTTTCTTCAAACTTACCTTTAATACATGATCATGAGAAACAGCAAATTAACTTTAAATATGAATTTGTAAACACTAAATAACATTTTTGTATCATTTAACTATTTTTAATCTCATCAGGTCAGCATGTGTCAGGTCACTTAGTCATATCAATTAAATTACATCAGACATATGCATAAGTTAAGGGGATACTGAAGGAAATATGTCACTCACTCATTCGAAGTTTGCATCATAGTGGGGTCGAGAAATTGTTCTTTCCACACGGCGAGGCATGCATCAGTTTACTTAGTTCACAATGCTTAATCCAGACATTGCTTCAATACATAGAACTACGTTTGGGATGTAAAGAAAGTAACCAAAACATGTGAATGAAGTTCGATAAGCGAATTTATCAACTAATCATTCAGGTACTCAGTATTGGTAAACATGACACTGAGTTTAAATATTTCACTACGATGTAAGTCTCATTCACAAAATGAAGGTTATGATAAAAAATGATTTAAAATGAGAAATGTTTCAATTTTAAATGTAAAATAGCAGTAAAATGAAAAATAAATGTAAAATTACATCACAGTTATGTATGAAAACTACATAAATTCATTAAAAAATAGTCAGTTATTTTATCTGGTTGCAAGAGTGTTTTCCGCCGAAAAAGTATTGGCGTGTATAATTCTGACACAACGCTATAGCACAATTTGCCACTTCCGACTAAGTATAATAGCAAATTAGCAACACAAATCAAATCAGACTGTTGATGCAACGAATGTGAACAACGCCAAGGACTAACCACTGTCACCATAGACTAACCCAAACGGGTTTTCTCCCTCGTCTGAGGCGTTGGCGGCTGTCACCTTGATCACATCCGGAGGAGTAGGGACGATTTGCAGAAATTTAACATTGGCTGCCTATTGCAGCGTGTATAGTTTCCAAGAAAAAGCTGGTTGTAGCGCCTCATTTCACAAATTAGAATTTCTCCATATTTTTATTTTTGAAATTGAGATCGATTTTTAAAAATTCAGCATATTTATCAAGCATAATTAACATTCGAAATAATTATAAAGCTATTGCATGCTTTCAGGACTGGATATTTTTTTAGCTTTTCCTATGCTGTAAGGAAATTTGTAACTACTCCTTTTAGAAAATAATATTATAAATCTGAACTAATAGAAAACTTCAAACAAGCAATTTTCTCTTGCAATTTTTATGCTTTTTATGGCTGCAAATAAGTAAAAAATACTAAAATATTTAAAAACGAATTTTTGAAAGTTTTGCTTGAAATTCTAAATTGTGCTGCTTTTTTAAAATTATAGATGAGTATTATAGCACAATTTCTATAAAGGAATTTTATTTCAATAATATTTCATATTATATCATAGTGATAAATACTTTTGACTCCTTAAAAATTTTTATACATTTAATTCTAATATTAAAATTGTATTTAACCGTAATAATTAATTTTTCTTGTATTTTATAGTGATAATTTTCTAAAAATTTATTTTAGTTCTGCATAAGATTTTTTTTATTTACTGTTAATTTAATTTATTAGCCCAATTCTGTTAGTTTCGAAGCGGCATTTTGCGCTGTTTTAGTATAAATGTCCGTGCCTCCTTGCAAATTGTTGTTACCAAATATTATCGCCCTGTATTATATTTAAAGAAATTAAATAATGAAGAATCTGCATGAAGACATGTATGTTTCTCGCACTGTGACAAAAACCACAGCATTTAGAGCCATAAAATTTGAATAATGTAATCCTCCACCCGAACATGGGCATCTGGACGGCCGAATTTCGAATTTGTTTTAATCTATTTCATATTTTGTAAAAATTTAACGAATTTTTGATTAACAAACTCAACGAGTTCAGAGCGAGCACTGTACAGAAAATAACAGTTTTATCTCCAGTGCGGAAATTCTAAAGATATGCTGTTTTCAAATGTATGTGGTTTACTGACGAAGAACATGATATTCAAGAAATATAGGTAACACAAAACTTTAAAAAAAGAGTGCTTCTAGATTTTATTTTATCTTTTTTTACCCTTCATTACGCTCAGAAAATTTTATGCTCCGAATTTTATGAATTATTAAAATAACCAATCCACTTTATTGTTAATAATTTAATGATTTTATAATCAAATAAATATAATCGTTTGTAATGTTATTATAGTTTGGAAAATCACTCGCTGAAAATGTTCATTAAATTAAAAAAAAATATCAAATCTTGTTTAATTTTACCTTATTTATTTCAAAGCATCAATCCTATTTAATTTTACTTTATTTTTACGCAAAATTAAGTTCATAAATTTTGTGCTTAGAGTTTTGACCGTTTTACCGTTTGTTAAAGATGACCGTTTGTTAAAGATGTTTGTACAAGAATTACGAGTGAAAAAAATGTGCGAAATGCAGTAAAAATTGCTATAATGAGATATATTAAATCCTATTTGGAAAAAACTGCGGCTTTCATAATCTCATCACTATACAACGTATCACATTTAATAATTAAAAAGAGTTATGTGATACAAACGCCATAGGTTTCAGTGTTAAAGTAAACCAGATCGTCCCTACTCTTTCTTGCCGACATGTCGGTGACGCGTGCCCCGCCCACTGGGTTAGTCTATCTCTTATAAGGTCCATGCTGTCACCCACATGACGTCATGCGCATGTGGCATAATTTTCTCCCTGCACTACGCATCGCTCTTGGACCACCCCTGGCTTACACTTGTGCATCTAGTTAGGCATATTAGGTATCGACGGGTAATAAATTCATCTTTTTCTTTACCCTTGTTGTCTTTTTTGTCTCTATAATGAGTGGCCTGATTATTGCTAAATAACACATTTTTCAAAAACGAACGAACTCAGCATCATTTAATCCTTTCACCACAGAGAATGGCGTCGAGGGTCCAGATGTACGGAGAGCGTTTGATTTTACTTTCTCCAGGCTTTCAATATCTTCCACATTCAGGCTTTCAATATCTTCGAAGAGAAATTTAAAATCGTATTTTAAATTTTGCAGATAGTTTGTAAT
This sequence comes from Stegodyphus dumicola, assembly GCF_044657685.1. Taxonomy (NCBI): domain Eukaryota; kingdom Metazoa; phylum Arthropoda; class Arachnida; order Araneae; family Eresidae; genus Stegodyphus; species Stegodyphus dumicola. Next base: position 56,511,466 of record NC_140770.1, on the reverse strand, counting down.
GTATTTTCTTAAGAAATACTATCCTTTTCAAAACTGGACGTTCGTAAGTTGTTAAAGAAATGGAAGTCTTTTCGATTCAGCGTCAATGTAAAATAAGTCAATTTTTAGGAAGAAAACCGAAGATAATCATTTTAGCTTCCTTAAGATCGATATCTGTTCCTTGCAATTTGTATTGTGTAGCGTTCAACCATAAATAAATATTAGGCAAATAGAATATAACTCTTTTGAGATTTATCAATTGTGCTGCCATAAGTTTGTCAAAACCAAGGAAAAGTTCTATTACATAATTAAAAATGTTAATAAAATGTGGCAAACGGCTATTATGTCTAACAGACACTGCAAACACAATATACCATATATACTATTACGAATTTTGGTTACGTTGAACAGTTTCCGAGGCGTATTTGTGTACCTATCTCAATCGATATCATCATCTTTGACCCTCTTCAAAATTTCATCGACCCTTCATTCGATGAAGTCGATTCAAGGTGAATAACAACTCCATTGGGAACTGCTATTCTAAATAACAGAATTCAAGTAATAAGTAAAATGAAAATTTAAGTACAGGAAATAAAATATATGTGCCATTTATAAAACTTACTGAATTTCAGAAATATCAAAAGCACCGTTATAAGTCAAATTCATTAATAAAAACGTAGCATAATGAAAATATTAAATACATATTAAACCTGATCTATTGTTTCAACAAATTAACTATATATTAATTAATTAGAGAATTAAAAAGTTGAAATGTTAAAAACATTGTCTCAGAACATACCTTTTCTGTTAAACAAGATTTCAACTTCTGCGCCTATTTATGTAACTTGCATCTTCCACATCATTCATGAATTATAAAGCAAATAATTTCAGACAATTTCATACGAACTGTTTTTTCAGTACAACGCTTTCGAATATGCAGCTTTGCTCAGTAGGCTGAAAGATGTCCTTTATTTTAGAATTTTCAACGGAATTAAATCCTATGCTCTATTCCTTTTCAGATAACGCTTCTGCAACAGAACAGCGATCATTAATGTAACAGATACTATCCTTCTACATGCCATATCAGTAATACGTACTTCTTTAACCTTTTTCATTTCTGTCATAAATTTTTCCTTTTACCTGTAAATCTCAAACTCATTTCGGCAGTTAACATATAAAAAACAAAGGTTAATGAAAAGAAACGCGTGAATGAAGAGCATACTATGATTCATTCGGGCGTGAAGAAATTGAGTTGGGTTTTATCAAAATCACAGCGGCATAGATGTTAATTAGCTTCATGTAACATGTAAAATGGCGAAGTACGATGAATTTAGTTGCCAGAAAGGTCATTAAACAATTTTGTTAAATTCCTATTCGCTCTGAAAATAAAAGTCAACATACATGTTTCACTTTAAGAATACTAGAAAGAACTCATAAATTATTTTCTCTACTTGCGAAGAAAATATAGTCCTAGATGGGGGTTCTAAACCAAACTTCAACAGATGTTCTACATTAATAAAACTATATAACAAAAAAAAAAAAAATTACGGTGGCTAATATTTGCTCTTGGACACTTGTATTGTGGAAATTTCATTTGCAAAGATGGTTTTTTAAATATTGAAACATAAACTCCAATTTTTTTCCTGATATACTATTCTTTATCTATTTTATGTCTTACTTGTTTCAAAATAAATATGATCAAAATAATGACTGTAATAAAGTATGTTATTCAAAGTGTTAATCAGTAATTCATATAATAATTCGGACACTCGACAATTTTATTGAAATATTTTGACGTATGATATTTCTTGTCAGAATTTTTTTAAATGAAAATACATCTCAAACGTTATCATCTACATTTGGAAATTATTACTTGTATTAACTATTTCATGTCTGAAATAAACATTGCAAGACGCTACAAATTAATTATAAGTTCTGTTATGTGTTAAGGTATTCATCTTTTTAAAAGTGCCAAATGTATTCGAAATATCCAAACTATTTTCGAGATCAACTATCATTGATATCATAAAATGATAGAAGTTGTATGGAATTGCTGAAAATATACTGAAGTTTGGACCATATGCTAAAATAACACCAAGGAGTCGGAGATTTATCATATGAAAAATAGCCCAATACCCACAAATTAGTGTTGTAAAACATATAGTCAATTCAAAATAATGGTTTGCAATAAGCGTTAACTGTTAGAAGAGTCAAGAAAGAAGGGCACATGAATACCATGAGCTAAACAGCAAGAAGGAAATTCTTATTTACTATTGTCAATTATATTATTGTCAAATATTTACTATTGTCAATTATTTACTATTGTCAAATATTTTATTACTATTGTCAACACACACAAAAATAAATAAATAAATAAAATCTGAAAGCTCTCAGTTTCTACATTACGCCCAAAGAGACGTTTTTCTAACGTTTTGTGGGTTACCTTTATTTATTAAATATCATGTTCTTCGCACTTAAACCATAAAATTCAGTTCTACAGCAATATCGCAAAATAATTTTAAGATCAGCATATCTATAGAATTTCCGATACACAGTCTCGCGTACTGGAAATAAAAAAATTTTTTTTTTTTTTTTTTTTTTCGTACACGTTTTTATTGATCGCTTTGAAATCGTTTTGTTAATAAAAAATTCGTTAAAGTTTTACAAAATATGAAATAGATAATAAACCAAATTCCATATAACTAATTCGGGTTTCCAGATGCCCATATTCAGGTAGAAACGTACGTTATTCAGTTTTGATGGCTCTAGGTACCGTTGTTTTATTACATTGCGAGAAACATACATACATTCATGCAGATTTTTCATTATTTAATTCCATTAAATATAACACACGGAGATAATATTTGGTTGCAACAATCTGAAACGTGAACCTACATTTATAGTGAACCAACGCAAAATGCCAAAACTAAATTAATAGCCCTTCTGGGCTAATGCCCTTTGGACTAAAAAAGGGGGGAATACGCTTGGCGTTCGCAAAATGCCCTATAATCAAAGATTTATCATATTGGGGACATGCTATAATTGCAGAATATGTTTGGGTCTGATGAACGAATTACTTCATTCGGTGGAAACTAAATGAAGAAATAAATCTGAAAAACCTGCTACCCACACACGGCAAGCGGAGACATAATAGTTTGGACGTTTTGTTGCCTCTGGGATGATAAATTTAGTTTTTTAAAGAAAATATAATATTGTTATGGATATCATATTTAGTTAGCTATTTTATTACTATTGTAATTAAAATTGTTTTATTTCCCCGCGCAATGCAACACGTGACGAGTTGTAAGAGAAAGCTACTTCGAAAAAGTAAAAATACAGAAGCACGCGCATTTTACATTTAATAAACAGAAATCTGGCAGTTCTACTATTTTGCTTTCCAAAAATCTCGAGAACACAGAAATTACCAGAAGTTTCTCGTGACTGATTAAACAGCTTTTAAAAGCCAAAGAGAAACACCTCACAAGTAGGCCTTCTCTCCTTTGATACCGGTTTCCCGGAAAACCATATATTTTCTGAAAGCTTATGTCACAAGTAGGAAAACTATGAAATCTTACGGACAGAGTGACAAACATTTAGGAGCTATAGAGCCCCCAAAGTCTCAGAAAAGTGTTGGATACATGACACCAAAAGTCGCTAAAATGCTCGTTTTGCGTGTTCAGTTGAACTAATAAATATGGTAAGAAAGTGGGTATCTCAATATGAAGGAAGAAACAACTCGTTGGAAAGAAATATTATACTGTTGAGATGTTGAAAATGCGACTTGTTATTGACTTCAAACAAAATTTTTACAAGAGACAATCAATGTGCAAATCATCAAATAAACAATGAGACAGGCAGAAAGAAGTTCACAATGGGCACATTTTACAAAAGCGATAGCCTCACACTTTGCACATTCATTTTTTATCAACGAATCGAAACAGTAATCCATTGGCACAATCCGCATTCCAGGTTCGTCGTCCAAGTATCTGCTCTTATAAAAAGCATAACTTAATCAAGTTCTTAAAACGAGGAGCGCTGAATTGATATAATGAAAAGAATTGCAGGGCTATAAAACTATCGCGATGTCAAATGTGCTCCTGTGTCTCGATAATGATCGTGCCCGTTATGTAACGAACATAAGATTGGTAGTGTCTGAAAAATGACTATCTAGAGGCTGGATCTTTCCCGTAAATTCTTCAAGTACCAGTTCTTTTTGTAGGACTTTACCATCGGATACTTCAGAAGCAGACAATGCATGAACATTATAAGGTTGTAAGAATTATGTTAATTTTATTAACAGTTAAATTTTAAGTTAAAGTTCTTTTCCTGTCAAATTCTTATCTTCAACTTACTGCTTCCGGTCAGAACGTAGTTTTAGAATCACTCTGAATACATAATGAGGAAGAGCGGTATTTAACCGCGAAGTTCTACTTGCTGAGTTAGAGAGAATCAGTTTCTGATTTGCGCGCGTCTGCCTTTTTGGCTACTCTCTCGCAAAGGTGTTATTACGCTCGGCCGTACTCAAGCCTGTAGAATCTGGCGACTGTTTAGCGATCAACAGAGCGTGCTTGGCGAGTGTAGCTTTTCTCCAAGAAGGGTTAATGTATTTTAAGCGAGTTGCATGTTAGCCACAGAAGAGGAAGGTGGTAGATTTCGCTATGCTGTAGAAGCGACGTACTGTTCTGAGTTTATTATTATGCTTTGAACCATATTTTTAATAAATGTGTGTTTCGTCTTGTTAAATGGTGCCTTATTGAACAACAAAGTCATTACAAGGCCCTTGATAGCTTCGCAGTCAAATAGAGTTAAGGGGCTAACTCGGTTAGAATCTTGATGCTTCGACTATATCCCTTTAGTTTAAAATTACTTTTAGTTTATTTCTTAGTCTCTTAAGTTCAAACCCAAGTGTCGCCTTTTATTGTACACCCAAAGATGGAGTTCAGTTAAATCTTATTGGAATAATAAAAGGTTAGTTACTCTTCCATCTTGCTGTTTCTTGTCCTACGAACTTAAGCGATTATTCGCTTAAAAGTTCTCAAGATTCATTTTCTACAGTAACTGAGAAGTACACAAGTGAGAATCTCACAAGGTATTTCTCCCGCCTTCCTAGCGTGTATTCGTGATGTAGTGGTCAGCACGCTCAGCGCGTAATTGAGAAGTCCGTGGTTCGATTCCCGGCGAAGACGATTGCTCATTTTTCATTTCTCCATCCTCGAAATAACCTAATGTCTCTAAAGTGGCGTCCGAACTCGAAGGATGCTGGATTATGATTCTCCTCACCCAGGATTTGGCGATTGGGTCCCCTAAAAACCCCAGTCGCCCTTTAAAAGGGGGGAGTATATAAGGCATTTATTCCCCCTTCTTGGCATGCCTTCGTGGTGTAGTGGTTATGCACGCTGGGCCGGTATCCAGATGTCCGATTCACGGAGAAGGGGGTCACTAATTTTTCATCTCTCCTTCTTCGAAAAAATCTAATGTCTCTATATCATATAAGAAATAAAGACGCCATTACGGAAATATGTCCATCTATACACACTTCAATGATACTTTGTGGCTCCTAAACGCTTGTCCCTCTGCCTCTAAGACTTCAAAGTTTTCCTGCTTGTGATATAAGCTTTCAGAAAATATATGGGTTTCTGGAAAACCGGTATCAAAGGAGAGAAGGTTTACTTGTCAGTTCAGTGGTTTAAATAACTGTTGTTTGTTGATAGTAGAGAATTCGCGGTGAGATCGGATTAACTTTCTCTGTGCTGTGGATTGCGTTCTATGTAACGCTTTAGTAGTTTAAAATATAGCTACTGATTATATTGAGTGATACTGTGATATTTTAAGAATATATCTGAGGATAATTCCAGCGTTTTGTTACGTTTGTTGTGATAAGAATAAACTTTATTAATCTTTTATCGGACTTGTGCATTCAATCTATTACGAACCTGTGCGCTCGCCGCAATATGGATCAGTGTTAATAGATAAATATTCTTAACAAAAACTGAAAAATATCTTCAAGAAGATTTAGAATGCAAAATAGATTCAATTCCTATCAGGATAACGATCCTAAACATAAAGTCCTAAAATGCTTACGGTTATCTTACAACGGTTCTGAAATTATCGAAAATACTTAAATTTTGCAAATCATGTATGAAGCTATCGGAGAAAAGAATGAGGAAACGTGGAATTTCATTGAAATTTTTACTAAAAGTAATTCTTACGTACGAATGGAATACAATAGAACATTCTTATATAAAGACATTAGCTGAATCTATGGCATAATGTAATTTTAGTTCAAGTTGTAGAGACATTATGTATTTTTTTTTTTTTTGAAAGCAGACAAGATGAAAAATAGCAAACGCCTTCGCCGGGAATCGAACCACGGACCTCTGGAATACCGGCCTAGCGTGCAGAACCACTACACCACGAAGGAATGCTAGGAAATTGGGAGAAATACCGTATATACTCCCTTTTTTAAAGGGCGACTAGGGTTTTAGGGGACCTAGTCACCAAATCCTGGGTGCGGAGAATTATCACCCACAACCCTTTTAGTTCGGGCGCCACTGTAGAGACATTAGGTACATTTGGAAACAGAAGAGATGAAAAATTAGCAACCGCCTTCGCCGGGAATCGAACCACGGACCCATGGAATACCGGCCTAGCGTGCAGAACCACTACACCACGAAGGCACGCTACGAAAGTGGGAGAAATATCTCATAAAGTATTATAAGGTATATGATCCTTCTTTCCAGCATGCTTTCGTCGTGAAAGGGTAGCACACTGGCACGTATTCGAGAGGTCCAGAGTTCGAGTCCTAGTGAAACTTTAGTTTGCCAGTAGTGAGTTGTGGTTATAAGGACTTCGTAAGAACGACAGTATCATCAGTATATTTAGCGATGTTTGCATTTAATAGCTGCGGTATGTCATTTGTAAAGATGTTAAATAAGATCGGCGCTAAAATGCTTCTTTGAAGGACGCCACCTTTAATGGTCTTTCTATTGGAGAGAGATTTTCTAATTCGAATCTGAAATGTACGATTTTTTAAATAAGAGTATATTAATTTGATGAGATTAATAGGGAGAAGTGCTTTTTGCATTTTGCAAGAGAGAAGATCGGCGTTCCATACTCTGTACAATGTTTTTTCTGTGTCTAAAAAGCATGCAGCATTTTTCTTAATAAAAGAGTCAGCAATAAATTCAGTCACATTAATGTGCTGGTCGGCGAAACCTATATTATTCGGAGTGGATGTTATTATTCTTTTCTAGTTGACCAATTAGTCCAATTTAAATAATTTTTTCGAAACTTTTACCAATGCAGGGGAGCAGGTTTATTGGGCTGTAACTGGTGATTTCTTTTGGTACGAATTGGCTGTTGCTTGTAAAGAAAGAACTGATTTCATTCGTATTGAAAAGATTTTATGCATTTTCTTGTCAGGGGTATATAGAACTGTAATTTGTTCATCTGGGGAGCTTGCCCCCTAGTATATTATTATTTTGGATCAGTCCATCACGGATGTAAAAATTGAGATGAAATATTTGTAGGTTTTTCTATTGTAATTTAGTTGCAGTTTTATAGTACTTTGGTAGATGTCTGTCAGATGTGTAATCTTGATATTCGGGACATTAAAATTTCTATTTAGTCTTCGTATTATGCGTTACCACATAATATATATTTATGATAATAAAACCAAGACTATTTTGATTTTTGAGCAAAAAAACTGCAAAGATTATAATAATTAATATTCTTGCTTTTAATATTCTTGGAGTTTAACACTTTGAAAGTAACAAATCGACACGCATGTTTTTTACCTTTACTTAAATTAAAGAAAATTATCAATAACTGTGTTATGCCGACTTCAACAAGTTATTTCTAGACAATCTATAGAATTTATTACGTGTTTACTTGCACGAAATGAAGCAAATGATGTTTTCAAAAATTTTAGATATTACTTTCCATAACAGAGCATTAATCCTGATTCCATGTGGCTTTCTGAAATAAACGAAGAACTACGAAAAAGTAAAAGCCTTTTGAAAGCAATTCGTAGATCTCTGAAAGGAGGTAAAATGTACTTAATCCTATAATAATAAATAAATGGCTCGAGTTTCAACAGAAAAGTTAAAAATGACTTTTCATTATTCTATTTTAAGAGGAGATAACAGAAATTTTCACAGCTAAAGTAGCGAAACCGAGATAACTTAAGAGGAAGTTTTTAAACCCAATTCATTATCAGACAAGAAGAGAAAGTATTTATATTATTTTTCCCCTACAGTTCCCAGAACTCTGGAAAGAGAAGGGAAAATTCAGTCGCTCATGGCGAAGATTTTGAGCTTAGCAGCTTGAAAATACCAATATTGAATGAATAAAGAACGCGTTTAAATATATCATTCTAATTTTAAATTAATTCTAAAGTGCAATAATTATTATTAATGTGTGCTAAGAAGCATGTTAAAGATCTAAGTAAAATTACGTATACGTACTAGAGCTTCTATTAACTCAGGTAGTGAAAAGCAATGTAATACAGTTTAGAAGCATAGATAAAATGATAGTCTATGATTGTCATTTGGAATAAAAGATTATGCATAAAAAGTTTGCTAATTTTTCCATTACAGTTTTGTTTTAAATTCACTTTCAATATATCAGGAATATGTTTTCATGTTTTAGAAATGTTAAAGATCTAAGTAAAATTACGTATACGTACTAGAGCTTCTATTAACTCAGGTAGTGAAAAGCAATCTAATACAGTTTAGAAGCATAGATAAAATGATAGTCTATGATTGTCATTTGGAATAAAAGATTATGCATATAAAGTTTGCTAATTTTTCCATTACAGTTTTGTTTTAAATTCACTTTCAATATATCAGGAATATGTTTTCATGTTTTAGAAATGTTAAAGATCTAAGTAAAATTACGTATACGTACTAGAGCTTCTATTAACTCAGGTAGTGAAAAGCAATCTAATACAGTTTAGAAGCATAGATAAAATGATAGTCTATGATTGTCATTTGGAATAAAAGATTATGCATAAAAAGTTTGCTAATTTTTCCATTACAGTTTTGTTTTAAATTCACTTTCAATATATCAGGAATATGTTTTCATGTTTTAGAAATGTTAAAGATCTAAGTAAAATTACGTATACGTACTAGAGCTTCTATTAACTCAGGTAGTGAAAAGCAATCTAATACAGTTTAGAAGCATAGATAAAATGATAGTCTATGATTGTCATTTGGAATAAAAGATTATGCATAAAAAGTTTGCTAATTTTTCCATTACAGTTTTGTTTTAAATTCACTTTCAATATATCAGGAATATGTTTTCATGTTTTAGAAATGTTAAAGATCTAAGTAAAATTACGTATACGTACTAGAGCTTCTATTAACTCAGGTAGTGAAAAGCAATGTAATACAGTTTAGAAGCATAGATAAAATGATAGTCTATGATTGTCATTTGGAATAAAAGATTATGCATAAAAAGTTTGCTAATTTTTCCATTACAGTTTTGTTTTAAATTCACTTTCAATATATCAGGAATATGTTTTCATGTTTTAGAAATGTTAAAGATCTAAGTAAAATTACGTATACGTACTAGAGCTTCTATTAACTCAGGTAGTGAAAAGCAATCTAATACAGTTTAGAAGCATAGATAAAATGATAGTCTATGATTGTCATTTGGAATAAAAGATTATGCATAAAAAGTTTGCTAATTTTTCCATTACAGTTTTGTTTTAAATTCACTTTCAATATATCAGGAATATGTTTTCATGTTTTAGAAATGTTAAAGATCTAAGTAAAATTACGTATACGTACTAGAGCTTCTATTAACTCAGGTAGTGAAAAGCAATCTAATACAGTTTAGAAGCATAGATAAAATGATAGTCTATGATTGTCATTTGGAATAAAAGATTATGCATAAAAAGTTTGCTAATTTTTCCATTACAGTTTTGTTTTAAATTCACTTTCAATATATCAGGAATATGTTTTCATGTTTTAGAAATGTTAAAGATCTAAGTAAAATTACGTATACGTACTAGAGCTTCTATTAACTCAGGTAGTGAAAAGCAATCTAATACAGTTTAGAAGCATAGATAAAATGATAGTCTATGATTGTCATTTGGAATAAAAGATTATGCATAAAAAGTTTGCTAATTTTTCCATTACAGATTTGTTTTAAATTCACTTTCAATATATCAGGAATATGTTTTCATGTTTTAGAAATGTTAAAGATCTAAGTAAAATTACGTATACGTACTAGAGCTTCTATTAACTCAGGTAGTGAAAAGCAATGTAATACAGTTTAGAAGCATAGATAAAATGATAGTCTATGATTGTCATTTGGAATAAAAGATTATGCATAAAAAGTTTGCTAATTTTTCCATTACAGTTTTGTTTTAAATTCACTTTCAATATATCAGGAATATGTTTTCATGTTTTAGAAATGTTAAAGATCTAAGTAAAATTACGTATACGTACTAGAGCTTCTATTAACTCAGGTAGTGAAAAGCAATCTAATACAGTTTAGAAGCATAGATAAAATGATAGTCTATGATTGTCATTTGGAATAAAAGATTATGCATAAAAAGTTTGCTAATTTTTCCATTACAGTTTTGTTTTAAATTCACTTTCAATATATCAGGAATATGTTTTCATGTTTTAGAAATGTTAAAGATCTAAGTAAAATTACGTATACGTACTAGAGCTTCTATTAACTCAGGTAGTGAAAAGCAATCTAATACAGTTTAGAAGCATAGATAAAATGATAGTCTATGATTGTCATTTGGAATAAAAGATTATGCATAAAAAGTTTGCTAATTTTTCCATTACAGTTTTGTTTTAAATTCACTTTCAATATATCAGGAATATGTTTTCATGTTTTAGAAATGTTAAAGATCTAAGTAAAATTACGTATACGTACTAGAGCTTCTATTAACTCAGGTAGTGAAAAGCAATCTAATACAGTTTAGAAGCATAGATAAAATGATAGTCTATGATTGTCATTTGGAATAAAAGATTATGCATAAAAAGTTTGCTAATTTTTCCATTACAGTTTTGTTTTAAATTCACTTTCAATATATCAGGAATATGTTTTCATGTTTTAGAAATGTTAAAGATCTAAGTAAAATTACGTATACGTACTAGAGCTTCTATTAACTCAGGTAGTGAAAAGCAATGTAATACAGTTTAGAAGCATAGATAAAATGATAGTCTATGATTGTCATTTGGAATAAAAGATTATGCATATAAAGTTTGCTAATTTTTCCATTACAGTTTTGTTTTAAATTCACTTTCAATATATCAGGAATATGTTTTCATGTTTTAGAAATGTTAAAGATCTAAGTAAAATTACGTATACGTACTAGAGCTTCTATTAACTCAGGTAGTGAAAAGCAATCTAATACAGTTTAGAAGCATAGATAAAATGATAGTCTATGATTGTCATTTGGAATAAAAGATTATGCATAAAAAGTTTGCTAATTTTTCCATTACAGTTTTGTTTTAAATTCACTTTCAATATATCAGGAATATGTTTTCATGTTTTAGAAATGTTAAAGATCTAAGTAAAATTACGTATACGTACTAGAGCTTCTATTAACTCAGGTAGTGAAAAGCAATCTAATACAGTTTAGAAGCATAGATAAAATGATAGTCTATGATTGTCATTTGGAATAAAAGATTATGCATAAAAAGTTTGCTAATTTTTCCATTACAGTTTTGTTTTAAATTCACTTTCAATATATCAGGAATATGTTTTCATGTTTTAGAAATGTTAAAGATCTAAGTAAAATTACGTATACGTACTAGAGCTTCTATTAACTCAGGTAGTGAAAAGCAATGTAATACAGTTTAGAAGCATAGATAAAATGATAGTCTATGATTGTCATTTGGAATAAAAGATTATGCATAAAAAGTTTGCTAATTTTTCCATTACAGTTTTGTTTTAAATTCACTTTCAATATATCAGGAATATGTTTTCATGTTTTAGAAATGTTAAAGATCTAAGTAAAATTACGTATACGTACTAGAGCTTCTATTAACTCAGGTAGTGAAAAGCAATCTAATACAGTTTAGAAGCATAGATAAAATGATAGTCTATGATTGTCATTTGGAATAAAAGATTATGCATAAAAAGTTTGCTAATTTTTCCATTACAGTTTTGTTTTAAATTCACTTTCAATATATCAGGAATATGTTTTCATGTTTTAGAAATGTTAAAGATCTAAGTAAAATTACGTATACGTACTAGAGCTTCTATTAACTCAGGTAGTGAAAAGCAATCTAATACAGTTTAGAAGCATAGATAAAATGATAGTCTATGATTGTCATTTGGAATAAAAGATTATGCATAAAAAGTTTGCTAATTTTTCCATTACAGTTTTGTTTTAAATTCACTTTCAATATATCAGGAATATGTTTTCATGTTTTAGAAATGTTAAAGATCTAAGTAAAATTACGTATACGTACTAGAGCTTCTATTAACTCAGGTAGTGAAAAGCAATCTAATACAGTTTAGAAGCATAGATAAAATGATAGTCTATGATTGTCATTTGGAATAAAAGATTATGCATAAAAAGTTTGCTAATTTTTCCATTACAGTTTTGTTTTAAATTCACTTTCAATATATCAGGAATATGTTTTCATGTTTTAGAAATGTTAAAGATCTAAGTAAAATTACGTATACGTACTAGAGCTTCTATTAACTCAGGTAGTGAAAAGCAATGTAATACAGTTTAGAAGCATAGATAAAATGATAGTCTATGATTGTCATTTGGAATAAAAGATTATGCATAAAAAGTTTGCTAATTTTTCCATTACAGTTTTGTTTTAAATTCACTTTCAATATATCAGGAATATGTTTTCATGTTTTAGAAATGTTAAAGATCTAAGTAAAATTACGTATACGTACTAGAGCTTCTATTAACTCAGGTAGTGAAAAGCAATCTAATACAGTTTAGAAGCATAGATAAAATGATAGTCTATGATTGTCATTTGGAATAAAAGATTATGCATAAAAAGTTTGCTAATTTTTCCATTACAGTTTTGTTTTAAATTCACTTTCAATATATCAGGAATATGTTTTCATGTTTTAGAAATGTTAAAGATCTAAGTAAAATTACGTATACGTACTAGAGCTTCTATTAACTCAGGTAGTGAAAAGCAATCTAATACAGTTTAGAAGCATAGATAAAATGATAGTCTATGATTGTCATTTGGAATAAAAGATTATGCATAAAAAGTTTGCTAATTTTTCCATTACAGTTTTGTTTTAAATTCACTTTCAATATATCAGGAATATGTTTTCATGTTTTAGAAATGTTAAAGATCTAAGTAAAATTACGTATACGTACTAGAGCTTCTATTAACTCAGGTAGTGAAAAGCAATCTAATACAGTTTAGAAGCATAGATAAAATGATAGTCTATGATTGTCATTTGGAATAAAAGATTATGCATAAAAAGTTTGCTAATTTTTCCATTACAGTTTTGTTTTAAATTCACTTTCAATATATCAGGAATATGTTTTCATGTTTTAGAAATGTTAAAGATCTAAGTAAAATTACGTATACGTACTAGAGCTTCTATTAACTCAGGTAGTGAAAAGCAATCTAATACAGTTTAGAAGCATAGATAAAATGATAGTCTATGATTGTCATTTGGAATAAAAGATTATGCATATAAAGTTTGCTAATTTTTCCATTACAGTTTTGTTTTAAATTCACTTTCAATATATCAGGAATATGTTTTCATGTTTTAGAAATGTTAAAGATCTAAGTAAAATTACGTATACGTACTAGAGCTTCTATTAACTCAGGTAGTGAAAAGCAATCTAATACAGTTTAGAAGCATAGATAAAATGATAGTCTATGATTGTCATTTGGAATAAAAGATTATGCATAAAAAGTTTGCTAATTTTTCCATTACAGTTTTGTTTTAAATTCACTTTCAATATATCAGGAATATGTTTTCATGTTTTAGAAATGTTAAAGATCTAAGTAAAATTACGTATACGTACTAGAGCTTCTATTAACTCAGGTAGTGAAAAGCAATCTAATACAGTTTAGAAGCATAGATAAAATGATAGTCTATGATTGTCATTTGGAATAAAAGATTATGCATAAAAAGTTTGCTAATTTTTCCATTACAGTTTTGTTTTAAATTCACTTTCAATATATCAGGAATATGTTTTCATGTTTTAGAAATGTTAAAGATCTAAGTAAAATTACGTATACGTACTAGAGCTTCTATTAACTCAGGTAGTGAAAAGCAATCTAATACAGTTTAGAAGCATAGATAAAATGATAGTCTATGATTGTCATTTGGAATAAAAGATTATGCATAAAAAGTTTGCTAATTTTTCCATTACAGTTTTGTTTTAAATTCACTTTCAATATATCAGGAATATGTTTTCATGTTTTAGAAATGTTAAAGATCTAAGTAAAATTACGTATACGTACTAGAGCTTCTATTAACTCAGGTAGTGAAAAGCAATCTAATACAGTTTAGAAGCATAGATAAAATGATAGTCTATGATTGTCATTTGGAATAAAAGATTATGCATAAAAAGTTTGCTAATTTTTCCATTACAGTTTTGTTTTAAATTCACTTTCAATATATCAGGAATATGTTTTCATGTTTTAGAAATGTTAAAGATCTAAGTAAAATTACGTATACGTACTAGAGCTTCTATTAACTCAGGTAGTGAAAAGCAATCTAATACAGTTTAGAAGCATAGATAAAATGATAGTCTATGATTGTCATTTGGAATAAAAGATTATGCATAAAAAGTTTGCTAATTTTTCCATTACAGTTTTGTTTTAAATTCACTTTCAATATATCAGGAATATGTTTTCATGTTTTAGAAATGTTAAAGATCTAAGTAAAATTACGTATACGTACTAGAGCTTCTATTAACTCAGGTAGTGAAAAGCAATCTAATACAGTTTAGAAGCATAGATAAAATGATAGTCTATGATTGTCATTTGGAATAAAAGATTATGCATAAAAAGTTTGCTAATTTTTCCATTACAGTTTTGTTTTAAATTCACTTTCAATATATCAGGAATATGTTTTCATGTTTTAGAAATGTTAAAGATCTAAGTAAAATTACGTATACGTACTAGAGCTTCTATTAACTCAGGTAGTGAAAAGCAATCTAATACAGTTTAGAAGCATAGATAAAATGATAGTCTATGATTGTCATTTGGAATAAAAGATTATGCATAAAAAGTTTGCTAATTTTTCCATTACAGTTTTGTTTTAAATTCACTTTCAATATATCAGGAATATGTTTTCATGTTTTAGAAATGTTACAGAAGAGTAAAGAACAAAATATCTGAAAGCTTTCAGATTATATATTATGCAGAAACGGTCGTGTTTTTTTTTTTTTTTTTTTGAATGGTTTCTGGGTTCCTTTATTTATTAAATACATCTTCTTCGCACTTAAACATTCAAATTTAATTCAACAGCAATGTCACTAAGTAATTTAAAAAGAGCGTATCTTTAGAATTTCTGATACACAGTCTCTCACTCTGGTGATAAAAATGTGTTGTTCTTTTTTCGTACAGTGTTGCCATTGTTCTCTTTGAAATCGTTGAGTTTTTAATCAAAATTTCGTGAAAGTTTTACAAAATATGAAATAGATAAAAAAAGTAAATTCCATATTTCAAATTGGGGTTTCCAGATTCTCATGTTCGAGTCGGCCGCCCGGACAGTATAGTGGTTAGGGATGCCTGACTGCGATACCAAAGGGCCCGGGTTTGAATCCCGGAGGAGGCACAGATATAAAATTGTCTGTTCCTTCATAGGAAGTAACGTTGGCCGCCTATTAGGCGCGTTCACAATAAAATAGCCACCACTTTTGGTTTTAGTAGTGGCCAATGCCAATGCCGTTATAGGCAAGTGCCCACCATCGAAAAAAATATTCAAGTGGAGGACTACGTTATTCAGTATTTAATGTCGTTGTTTTTCACAGTGTGATAAACATATATACATTAATGCAGATTCTTCATTATTTAATTTCTTTAAATATAATGCAGGGCTCTAATATTTTGTGGCAACAATTTGAAAAGTGAAACACCGTTTGTAGTGAACCAACGCAAAATGTCAAAACGAAATTAATAGCCCTTCTGGATCAATTGCCCCTTTGGGATGAAAATCGCATGATCCACTTGCTCTGAGGTACGTCGATTATTATATGCATAATAATTTGGAGAATAAGCGTATTGGATGTTAAAAAGATTATCTGCTTTATCTTTCCAAAAATTTTAGAACGTTGTATTATTTTATGTTGCGTTATCAAATAATTATTATCCACTGCTTAGCAAAGGGTTTCCTTTGCAACATTGCTCGATACTGATGACTGAAATTGCACAGGTCTCTAGCGACCAGTGGTCTTGTTTGTCACTATCCTTTGGTTACGATCAACAATCTCCTTAATTTCATTTAATTGTAATATGTAATTTAAATTTAGTATGTTGCCCCATACCAATAATTGTATATGCTGACTGCCAGTTAACCAGTGACCAACTATTCTGACTGAGTCCACCCATCTTCTATTTAATTTTATTTTTAAAACATATGCATTTTAATACAGTATAAGGAATTTTTATACACTATATATTAATATGAATGATTTAAACTTGGGAAATAAAAATTCTTATTTACAGACATACAATTTTCTTCTTAATTTACATCAGTTTTTTAATCTGGCTTTTACTTGGCTTTAATAGATTTAAGATAACGGTACTGAAATCTGATTTAGCAAACAATGAAACACTTTTTTTACAACATTCTTATGTTCAGAGAATACATGCATTCATAAAAAGAGCTTAAGAAATCAATAAATTACAACTAAAAAAGATTTTATACAATAAGCTTTTATTTAAAATGGATAGGATAATTAATGCACTAAAAGAAGAAAGATAATTAAGTTTATAGTCATATAGTTTAATGGAAATATGGGAATAATAGATTAAATAATTGTTTTTATAGAATTCATCTACTACTTTACATCCCGAACAATAACGGTAGGGTGCCCATGATAAATTAAAATATATGATGGCCAATATATTAGACAATGGAATTAAATCAGTACATTTCATTATTTAGGCTCTCCACGCTTTATTATTCGCAACATAAAATTGTAGCTAATTTAAATAACAATATAAATAATCAATTCCAGGTCATCCAGTCCAGTCTTCGTGGAGAACTTTCTAGGGGAACTAGTTACAACGGTCTTAACCATTCGGCCATTATAGTCTGTTGTTAAGATAGGCACTTCAATGTTATTGGCAGCCTATCCCATTTGCGATCGTTCCTCGTTTCGTGATCACCACACAACATTTAATTTGTCCACATCATTTGAGACTGCCTTCAAGTTAGCCTTCATTCTCGTGCTTTCCACAAAGCGAAACACACTAAACAGAAATGAAAGGGGAGGAACTAACCTAGTCACCTTTTTTCTACAGCTGTTGTTTCTATGGTTATAAATCAAATCGGAAGGTAAAATAACCCTAAAGTTCCTATTTTAAAGTAATTCAGTATACTGGAACGAATTTTCTAAGCAAAATATCTCGATTTACATGCATGTGAGAGAAATTGCGAAAATATCCATGTAGTCAAGTCGCTCGCGGATATAAATATAAGTAAAACTATTTGTGTTCAGTGATATTAACACCTAAGCCGCTGGACCACTGTATGGAGGATAAGGCTTAAAGATTTAAAATTTGATTCACTTTTCGTAACAGACCTTTCACCTTTCTCGTAACAGATTCACCTTTCTTCTTTGTTAGAATATTTTTAACAGCTTTCCATTTTACGAACATTTTAGCGATTTCCATTCTGAACAGACCAATGCTTTTGAAAATTTCAAATCATAATTACGTTGCTTTAAACAAGCGATAAAACATATTTATTTTCAGGATTGGGCGTTGTGAGCGAGATTTGTGTCAAGAATGCGTTTGAGGACACGAAGAAGATAGTATCATAGATTACTGAGTTTGAGTCGTAAATCGAAGGAGATGAACTTTCTCTCCCAAATTTCTACATTCTATCATTTTCTTCTGAACCACTTCTAGCGCTAAAGCATCCAAATTTCTTTTTTTAACAAAGCAACGCTGAGATCCATAATCATGTACAATTCTCGTTAATTCTTGTTTCCTTCTTGCCTTCAAAATAGCCTTCGTAATTCGTGGTAAAATGGTTTCCTTTTGTGAATAATTTAAATTGAAAACTGGAGTTGATGTATTCTCAGATTCAAGTGTAACTAAAAATGGCTCTAAAATCTTGTGGTTCAGCATCCTGCATTCACTTTTAGGCTGTTTTGCTTCAACTACCTTTTGACGTGAGGATTTTCGGTACCCATATTTCTCACATTATGTATTATCTGTGTAATAAACCTAAATATACTGTTAGGAAAACATTTTGATGGCATGTAATAAAACCGCAAACATTTACAGCATTCACTCTTACAGAATAAGCTCAATAATAAGGTTCAGGGAACCTGTAGATACCCTGCATTTTAGATATTACATGTTATGTTTATAGATGTCAAAGATAAACTCTAGCTCGAATTCAAACCGCGGATCTTCTAATACTAGTTGGGTACCAACCTATACCATGAAGCAGGTAAGGGTGATTCGTAATTCCTTATATTCTAGCTCATTTAAATGGAGACTAGGGCTATGAGAAAAATAGCTATGAGAACCAGATGTACAGTTCCGGATGGTGATGAATTACCGTCCATTTTAGTTCAAACCCCTAATCTAGAGACATTAGGGTTAACTCTAGGATGAACCAGAAACTCTAGGTGTTAAGAACTGGAACCACTCTTAACCAGAAACTCTAGGCTTTAATTTTGGCCTCAGCAGGATTCAAAATGCAGATCTTCCAATGCGATTTGCTACTACTAGAAGTGCTACTACTTGCATTACGAGAGCACACACGGAGGAACAAGGTAATTCCTTACAACTTCCTCAAAATGCTTCCAAAGTAGTAAAGGAGAGCAACTACAGGTATTCAAATAAAGGAGAGCAACTACAGGTGTATTTTCGTAGGAATAAGCAGCTTGTTGATAACTGCATTTTGAAGATAAAGTAAAGGATTCTGACGATATTTAGGGGAAATTATAATGCAAAAAATTCATTTACTTAAACGTATATTTTTGGGCCTTCAAGTTAAACTGTGCGAAGAATTACTTCTTTGTTGAACATGAAGTTAACTTTTCGTCTTCGAAGTACAAATTCTTTCTGAATTATTCCTTGCTAGTTAGAGATTGTTTCTGATAATTTTCCATTAACATTCATAACCATTTCCGACTTATAAAAACAAATGAAAAATTTAAATTATTCTTTGCCATTTTAATCCCATTGTTTCTGTGCTTTCATACATTCACGTTGTGAATATATAATAGTAAACATATTATCTGAATAAAATTTTTAAAAAATCGATTTAAACATATTTTATAAAGATTCAAGATTCTTGAATACAAATATTAGCTCTTTTTCTGTTATTCGATTGTTTTAAGTCCTACATTTTTAATTCATTCTTTGAAAAGACTGGTTTTGCTGACGTTTATCAGAAGCTTTGTTATTCGAAATGTCGCTAAAAAAGAACAAGATGGTTGCAATTTCACTGGACCTAAATCAGTAGTGTCACTTTTTGAGGGCTATAAGTGTAAAGCTCTTAATTTTTTGGACAGCATTTAGTGCTCCATATTAGAGTTGGACAAACCACTCTTTTATGGGATCGAATTAGAATTTTTCGCTCCTTGAACTGAATCAATTCCTTTTTTTGTGACTCACTGCTCACTAACAATAACCTTGATGAAAAGCATTGGGAACGAAGGGTGAATCAAGAGTAGGTTAGAAATGATGGAACGAAGAGCAGAAAGAATCGTACGAGCAGTGGGATCGAGAGTGTTTAGAGAGGATGAAGAGAACTAAGTAAATTTTGAACTCCTCTCCTGCGTAAACAAAGGCAACTGAGGTTACTGCTCCCTTCTGAAAAACCCCCATATTAGGTAGGGGGAGGTCGCAGAGTGTTCGACCAACTTTGAACTCTCGCAGCGGACTGGAATAGTGGAGACCCAATTCAATCTTGCAGCCCACAATCATAGAAGCTCCATTTAGGAGTTTCATGATTACTCGTTATATCCCACACCGGTTCTCAGACGAAACAATTCCCAAAACCCCACCGACAGGCTGGGCCCAAGGGATCACCTCTCCCTGTCGTCGGCCATTGAGGGGGGCGTGACCTGAGCACCTGAAGGGCTGAATGGTCGTTTAAATGCTTCCGCCAGTACTACACGGGCAGCGCGTCACATCCGGACATTAGCTACCAAATTCGGTGCCGTCCCTCACCAAGCTACAGGACCATCTAATCTACGGCTTACGCCACACTCCCGAGGTCAGATTGTACAGCGACTAAACCCCGAGTTCTGGAACCGCAGGGTTCCTGATTTTATATCCCCGTGGCCGAGACTGCCTATGTACAGATCCTAGCTAGTAGCTTCACAGAGTTCTCTGCGTCGACCCCGGGGAAAGAGGAATAGAGGGAAGAGCGGAAAGAATTGAGCGAGTCATGGGATCGGAAAAATCAACTCATTCAAGCTCTAACTGACTGAACGTTACTTTCTTTCAAATGCTGTTTTGAGATTCCCTTAGATCATCTTTATACACAAAATTAACAATAAATTTCAGAAAAAAAATTTATCTAAAAGTTTGAAAGTGGTAAAAATTAAACTTACTTTTAACATGGGAAGACAAACAATCTTTTCTCCTTTAAAACGAGAGACTAGCACGCTTCTAACTTTTTTTCCACTCTTTTTTCGCCAATCAGGCTTTCTCTCGCTCAGGAAAACGAATCACTTAGTGACCGAATAGCAGATCTCTATTCCTGGCACACTTTTACAACTAATGAGATGTTATTAATTGTAAAACAACTACATCTCCGTTTTCTAGAATCGGAGTAAATTCGCTCACTTAAATGAATCGGTTCTTTGAATCAGTTGCGAAGCGATTCATTTAAATCTACTCAATATATAATATACCTTTGTGCTAACTCTTGACAGGTTTCTGTCACCTTTACACTTTGCTGCTCTCTGCTATTGATTTAAAAATATTCAAGGAAAATGTCGAAAATTTTTTTTCAAACTATGTTAAAAAAATTAACAAGATTCAAGAATTTTAATTATATATGTTTTAATGGCGTATGTGCTTTTATTAACTGTTGAAATAAATAAGGCTTTTATGGCTTAATAATATTAAAATAAATAAGGTTTCAAAAGAGTATGAAGAGAGTTTAATATGTGTAGCGTTTATAATGCAAATCTTTTAAATAATCTTCCCTCCTCTACATCTGTTTGAATTATTGCTCAATCCCCCCTCCAGCATCCTTCCAAAAACAGGCTGAGAAAGTGAACAGTCAAAATGTTAAGTGCATACTTCATTTAATTATGCACTTTATTATGGAGTATGTGCTTTGATAACTTGTTATAATTTTTAAGCTTTAAATTAAATTAATTTAAAAAAAATACGGGGAGAGTTTAATGTTTTGCTTTTAGTGTTTATATGTTAACTTTTGAAATAATCTTCCCTCCTCTACACTTGCTTTGACATTTTGAATTATTACTCGCTCTGCCGTTTCCGGAGTCCTGTCAAAAATAGGCTGAGAATGAAACTTAAAAGTCAAAATATTAATTGCATATTTCGTTTGCTAAATGTCACTTGTATTTTCTTAATTAATACAAAGAAGGTTTTGTAAATAACTATAAAAGTATATATTTAAAAATATATATATTGTAAAATTTCTTTTCGATTGAACCCAGATTTTAAATTAAGCTTTCATTAAAACCTTTTCAATATCATAAAAAAAGGTTTATTATTGTTATTATTATTATTATACGAAGAATTTGAAAGATTTCCAGATTGAATAGGTTTTAGAATCTTACAGAATTCGAGAAAGTTTAGGATCCTTCCTATCTCTAGTAATGAATAGATATTTCCAACTAATATCGCTCAAAGTTTTCACCAATATTAGTTAAAAACTTTTAATTTCGTTTTTGCAGGCGCAATATTTTTAGTCTTAAAAATATTAGCTTTGTCCCTGAAATAGTATTGTTTTCGTTTTGCGATTTTACGTTGAATGACTATAAATGTCCGTTTCACTTTCAAACTGTTGCCACCAAATGTTAGAGTCCTGCATTATATTTGAAGAAATTAAATAATGAAAACTCTGCATAAATGTATGTCTATTTCTTGCATTGTGATAAAACAACGGTACGTAGAGCCATCGATTTTGAATTCCTACGAATATAGGCATGTGGAAGACCAAATTTGAAATTTGGAATTTGTTTTATTCCATATTTTGTACACCTTTAACGAATTTTTGAGTAACAAACTCAAGGATATCAAAGCGAGCAATGGCAACACTGTACCTTTTTTATCTCCAGCGCGCGGAACTATGTATCGGAATTTCTAAAGATATGCTCATTTTTAAATTATTTTGCGACATTGCTATTGAACTGAATTTTATGGTTCAAGTGCAAAGAACATGATATTTAATAAATAAAGGAATTTGGACGTAATTCAAAATCTGAAACTGTTCAGATTTTTTTATATATATTCTTCAGTTGCACTTGAGTATTTGTTTACATGTTTTTAAATGTTTTATATGTTTATATGCTAAAGCTTATTTTCATTTTTAACTTTTAACATTTATTGCTTGAAAAATGCATTTTCCATTTATCTCCTTTTCTACACTTTTATCAATTACATGAGCCATTCGATATCTTCAAGAATTAAACTTGTTCGTCTCGCTTTATGCTCTCAGAAATTATTTTTGTTAGAGCATGATTAGCGGTTAAATCCTCAAAGTTTCCTTTTATAGAATTCTTTCTATCTTTTATACTTCCCCGATAGATAATTATTATCATTCAGATGGTACTTATTTTCAAAGTTCATAGCCATTTTCGTTTTCACTTATAATTGTAGATTAGATAAACTTAAATTTCGGTTCGCTTTCGAATTAGGCTTAGCGCTTCAGATCGACATCTGTTTTTTTTTTTTTTTTTTTTTTTTTTTTTTTCTAATTGTATTTCCTTTGCTTAGTTCTTGTTTTTATTTTTATTCTATTCGCTATTGCTTATAGCTTAGAGCGTTTATTATTATTTTTTTTCATTTTTAAAGCAAAAGCGTTTTTACTCGTTAATGTATTAAGAAGTCATTTTTATGTTTTTGTTGCTTCCAAAGCTAATTTACATTTTGGTGACAAATACAGAAGGAAGAAATTTCAGTAAAGATCAAAATCATAATAACAGCTTAATTAATACATGTTGCAAAAATTGAGAATTTTTTCAAGACGACGTGCACTTTTTCCACAGGATCGTTTGAGCACGAAATTTCCAACAAATATTTCTCTCAAATGAAGTGGCAATACGTTTTCCCAGTGTTTCAGAATAAAATTTACGGAGGGAAAAGGTAAATCATTCTCTTCGAAGTGTTGGAAAAATGAGCGAAGAGATTACCTAAATTTTACTTCCCGTGTGATAAAATAAAATTTTATGATTTTTCATAAACTTTTTGGATGTCCACATGAATATAAAAGTAAGCATAACCATTTCATAGAATATCTATGAAGTTTATAGAATGCCAAAAACTGGCTGGTTAATGTATGAAACGATTTAACATTTGGCACATTGCTTGGGCATCTTAAATAATGTCAAACGACAAACCGGCAAAATATGAAATACATCTTCCATATTATATACAGGACCTTAAAAAGTATGAAAGTCGTTTAATATATTGACAGTTGTAATGAATGCGGCAGAAGATACTTTCAACCGACTTGGAACTTCTGGAAGAATTTAAACCAACTGTCTACGAGATCAAGATTTATTTTATGTTCTAAGAACTTGCTTAGAATTGAAGGATATTCCTAACCATGATATTCTTCTCTGTCAGTTACGGTTGCTTAGTCCAATGGAAGTGGCCAAGGATTCGTCATTTGTATACGTAAAACAAAGTGTGCGGAAATAAGAAATTTCTTTGTGTGAAAAAAGTAATGCTGTGAATTCAAAATGTCACTCAAGCCTACCATGTTATAACAAATAGGTTAATTTTAATTTCCTATCTTTTATATGAAAATTTTGTTTTCTTTAAAAAGAAAGGCATAAACTTTGTTTCCTATAAACTTTAATTTTTCTGTTCATATTCTGGATAAAAAGTTAATAATCCTTCGGTGTGCTAAATCCGATAAACGACTTTAACTTTTCCTGCCATGTACTGCTTTGTTGTATAGTAAATGCCAACTTGATGTGATAGGCGCTTAATATCCTCATTCGGATATCTTTACCGTTTTTCCATTTGTAAACTAAAACTTGGAAATTACATCGCTTACTCTGATCAACAATTCGGTTAATATGATCAAACTATTTTAGAATAAATTTTTAAGCTAAAGTAAAGTAGTCAAATAAAAGATAATTTAAGGTCAAAATAAATTATAAAAATTGACAAGTGACACAGAAATTCCGACAAGTGAGGGGTTAAGTCGCCAAGCAGTTTTTGTTTTTCGATTTTAGTGAACCATTTAAAATTAGGAAAAAATAAAAAGATTATAGTTTAACTTCGATTTTGCATTATACTATCGATTTTGATGAAGATCAAGCACAAATCTTTCTTCTTCAGACAAAAAAAATTTGCAAAGTTTTATTTCTTTTTCATTGAAAAAAAATCCCTAAAAACAAGTTAAGGTCGCTGTTTTACTTCTTTAAAATTTTACATTGAAATTTTTTTGTCGAATGAGGAATGCCCTCCGAATATTAAGATTAGGGATACAGTATCAGTCTAATAATATCCAGAAATGTTATGAATACTTCAGAAAAAAAATTTTTTCAGAGCTGGCGATAATATATAACTTCAACGCAAGAAGTTGCGAGAAGAAGCTCTAAAATATTCAAAACCCTTAATACACAAGAGCTAATTTGTATTCTGGTGAGGACTACCAAAAGAAGAAATTAAAATAAAGGTTCAAAATCATAATAACTGGTTAATTAATATAACATCCGATAGCATCACCGTAAACTTTGTTTATGATTCTTGAAATTCGCCAGTGATATCTCTTTTCTGCCAAAAAGTGAATCACTGAACGATGTTTGGTATTTCAATATTAACAGACATCACTGACTAAAATTACACTGTAATAATTTATAGGATCTTACTTTCTTTGGCCACATAAACTCTACTAGATCCCACTAAGAAACATGGCGACTTCTTGCACAGGCGTGAAGCACAGAAGAATGGTAAAAATAACCCTTTATTATTGTCAACCTAAGAATAGAAGAGCACGTACTTCGTGTTTTACAATAACACTGACAACTTGCAGTGGAACTTAAGAACTTAAGAGAACTAAGAAACTTAAGAATTAATTACAATAAATTCAAGTCTAAAAGAGTAGTGCTGAACTAGCATTTTAAGTTGAGCAGTTCAGGAAAGATAATAAGTTTTAAATAATTGGTTAATTAAGCTAAGTAAGACCCTAAAAACTCATTCTCTGTTTGTTTTTCTTTTCATATTTTCGAAGAATGGTGCAATCGTTTCATGAGAAATATACCTCAGAAGTACTGGATTACGCTTAGGTTTGGTTTATTAAATTATAGCAAAGCATTCGAGAACTGAAAAAGGTGGTGGATGACGATTCTCCGCCGCCACCAGGATTTGGCATTTGGGCCTAAGGGAAGGGATGCCTTGGTGAAAGACTACATGGGGAAAAACCACGAAAACACCTATGCCAGCTAGTCCGTTCGTCGGGATTCGAACCCCGTACCAGTTTTCAGCTAATTTACCGCTTGGATGTTTGTGGGCAGATCATGCTTTGGCTTCATTCATTCATGCTTTGGCTTCATTAAATGACAATTCATTGTTCATTTAATCTTTAAAATAACTGTTTTTATTAGCCCAAAGGGATAATTTGCCCAGAAGGCCTGTTAATTTCGTTTTGGCATTTTGCTTTGATTCACTATAAACGGCGAATTACTTTTTAAATTGTTGCCACCAAATATTAAACCTCTGTATTATATTTAAAGAAATTAAATAATGAAGAATCTGAATAAATGTATGTATGGCTCTAGCATGATAAAACAACGGTGCCTAGAGCCATCAAAATTTTGAATAAAGTACGTCTCCACCATATGGACACATCTAGAAGCGAAATTTAGAATTTGTTTCATTATTTATTTAATATTTTGTAAAGCATTTATGAGTTTTTGATTAACAAACTCAACGATTTCAAAGCAAGCAATGGCAACACTGTACGAAAAAAAAAATCGCTTTTATGTCCACCTCGTGAGATTGTCTATCGGAAATTCTAAAGATACGCTCTTTTAAATATTTCGTGATATTGCTGTTGAATTCAATATTATGGTGTAAATGAAAAGAACATGATATTTAATAAATAAAGGTAACACACAAAAATTTTTAAAAAACGCCCCTTTGGGCGTAATATAAAATTTGAAAGCTTTCAGATTTTTTATTTATTAATTTTTTCTTGCTTCTCATGGAACCCTTAATTTTACATCATGGAATTCCAAGGTTTCCCAAAACGTTATTTGGGAAGCACTGATAACAGAGAAATAAAGATCAAATCATGATAAAAGAATATAAAAGCGTGGAAGCAGTTTTGAGGGTATCAGAAAATGCGAGTCACTCAGAAGGAAATAAAGCTGTTTTAGGAAACTGAATGGCGAATAGAAAATTTGGGAAGTAAATATTATGATCCTCTTCCTGACTTGGCGCTTGGAAAGCTTAGAAAATTTTCCAAATGAAAGTACCAGAGTTACTGACAACAGAAACGTAATAACAGACTAAAGTCCAGTAATCTAATACATACAAGTATTTATGTGGTATACTTTCCTGAAATAAATCAAGAAACAAACTCTTAGAAATAATAATCGGATCATGAGATTATAAATTCACATTATGAGATCAGAGAACATATTTATGGGAAATATCCGACACGCTATTCATGGAGCTTTACTACCTCGGATATGATTTTGATCTGTACGTACAAGTATGATTTAGTAATATGAGAATGATTTATTAGTAAATGGTTGGATATTATTCGGTAAAAGCATTGGGAGACAAACACGACGAAGTACATCTTAATAGCTTCGCACGTAATCACGAAGACAAACGAAATGATAGCAAAATATTGCCATATCAAAATACGAACTTATAAAACTTCCATTAATGATTGTAATTTATACAAAATAAAAAGTAATCTGAACAGTTTCAGATTTTATATTACGCTCAAAGAGGGGTTTTCTTCATTTACACACATACATACACTTTTCGAGAGCATTTGGGCTAACGCCCCTTTCAGCTAAAAAGATTTAAAAACATCGCATCATTAGAATTTCCGAAAGACAGTCTCACAAGCTGGAGATAATTTTTTCCCCCACACAGTTTTGCCACTGCCTGCTTTGAAATCGTTGAGTTTCTTAGTTAAAAAATTGTTAAACTTTTACAAAATATACAATAGATAATAAAACAAATTCTAAATTCGGTCTTCCAAGTGCCTATATTCGGATGGAGGACTAAGTTACTCAAAATTTTATGGCTCTAGCCAGCGTTCACAATGCGAGAAACATACATACATTCCTGCAGATCCTACAGGGAGATAAATATTTGGTTGCAACAATCTGAAAAGTGATTCGACGTAAAATGCCCTTTCGAGACTAATAGCCCTTCTGGGCTAACGCCCCTTTGGGGGTTATAAAACCTGATAGGTAGTAAAATCACTTAAAAGTACGTGTGTATGTTTTTGAAGCCTGTTAAAGGCATTCCTCTCTGCTATTTTGATTACAAAAAACTGCAATATGCGCATCTTGAGATGCTGAAATCAATATGTGAGTTATAATGCTTGTAAATGGCGTCTTTTTTTCTTAATCCTCATGAACCAATAGTTAAAACCTAAAGCATATAAATAATAAAAAATTCTCATTAATAACATCTCGTAACAAGGAAGATCTTCCAAACCTGATCACTGAATCTTTCAGAAAAAGTACATATTAATCCACTAATTAAGAAATACAAAAATGTGTTTCCTCACGTGTGCCTCCCGTTTTTCACTATTTTTATCATCTGAAAATTGTAAGTGGGAAAATTATACAAATAATTTAATTTCTGAGTACGCGGTTACATTAAGAATATTACAAATGAAAAACTAGTCATGGATATTGATTATCACAGAGTTATTTCTTTAAAAGGGTACATTCCAATAGGAATACATAAAAATATTAACATTACAATAATGCAATTAAACAACAACGTAGTATCTTCGTTTCTACTTCCCTATAACTTCAACATATCTTTTTATTGTTGTGTCTGCTACTCCTTAGGCCTCGAATTATTTATAGAGAAGTCGAATGTGCAGGTGACTCAGAGAAATCCTAGACTGATTTGTGAGTTCACGTTTGCTTCACTGCGATGTGTCGGTTGTTGTATTGGGCTAACATAACGTCAACCGATAAAAGGGAAAGCTTAGGAGTGACCTTCGCAGGTAGTTTGCGAAGATTTGTCTTTGTCAATGAAACGAATACAGTCACTACAGTCAATGTGGACGAAACCATTTTCAAATTTAGCGCAGCTTGTTTTCTGACCGCACAGACGAAAAGGAGAAATTATACGAATACTTTTGAAATTTCAAAATCTAGCGCTAAATACGAGAGGAAATAAGTAACGGTAAAGAATTCATTGCTAATATTCTATAGATAAATAATTTAAAAATTGAAAAAAGGTAAAGATATTTGGCGATACAGCGCTATTTGGCATCTTTCAAAACTCTCAAAATTCAGCTTTAAAAATTTGGAAAGTCGTCACGTTGATCGATTCATGCAAGGAAAACATAAAATCATGAACGAAGAATAAACAAACCAAAGTCAAACATTTTTGTTTTCAATAAACAGTAACTTAAAATGAAACTTTAAACAAAACTGAATCTTTGAAACAGTCCAGAATACAAGAAAGTCTTGAATTATAGTCCATGTCCTGAATTAGTATATTCAATTGAACAATGCATATGTATTCTATTGAGTATATGTATTGTACTGTGTCTACGTAATGTATTGTATAGTACTGTGTATATGTATTTTGCATATGATTTATATAGTATAGTATCAGCGGCATACCCAGATATTAATATTGGGAAGGTGTACGTCGTTATTGCCATTTTTGATGCAATTTCTTTAGTTTAGAATTCCCACTTCAAAAATTTAAAGAATACACTATTTCAATCGTATCAACTTCTATTTTAAACCGCTCAAGGATTGATATAATTTTTATCCCGTTATAAAAATTACAAAAAAAAGAACATTTTAAGAAAATTTATAAAGATTACGATGAGAACAACAGATCCTATTTACCAGAATCGGTGTAATCCAGCATCATTAAAAACTGATGAAAATAATTTAAGCATTGCAAAAACGGTTAAAATGAAAATTTCTATGTTTATTTGTTTTTGCACTCTATACTATTAAAATCTGTGCGCCTCTGTCTTTGTTTGTTTGTGGTATTATCTCCTCCGAAATAGCGGATAACTGAGCTTCGAGAGATGTACCCGTGGATTCTAAAAATTCATGGCAAGTCATTTCGATCATTCCCATCTTCGTATGACTTTAATTAGCCGAGAAAGTAATGAAAAACCCTAATTTTCGCCCTCATTTTTCCGAGTGGCAACAATTTCGCACTCTGGAGAGGAAAATCTGCTTTATTTCGAAAAGTGTTACCACTGCTCCTTTTCAAATCGCACACTTTCATAATAAAAAATTTTTTAAGTCTTACAAAATCTGAAATAAAAGTAAAAAAATCCGAAAGCTTTCACATTTTATTTTACGCCAAAAGGGGCGGTTTTATTATTATTATTATTATTATTATTTAGTCCAAAGGGCTTTGTCTTTGAACAAATATTGTTTTCCTTTTGTGATTTTGCGTTGAATCACTATAAATGTCCGTTTCACTTTTCAAGCTGTTGCCACCAAATGTTAGAGTCATGCATTATATTTGAAGAAATTAAATAATGAAAAATTTGCATAAATGTATGTATATTTCTCGCATTGTGATAAAACAACAGTACATAGAGCCATCGAATTTTGAATGACGTAATCCTCCTATGAATGTGGGCATGTGGAAGACCAAATTTGAAATTCGGAATTTGTTTTATGACCGATTTCATATTTTTTAAAACGTTAACGGATGTTTGAGTAACAAACTCAACGATTTCAAAGCGAGCAATGGCAATACTCTACGGGGGAAAGGAAAAAACCTCCAGCGCACGGAACTGTGTATCGGAAATTCTAAAGATATGCTCATTTTAAAATTATTTTGCGACATTGCTATTGAACTGAATTTTGTCTTTTGAGTACAAAGAACATGATATTCAATAAATAAAGGTAACACACAAAACGTTAAAAAAAGACCCTTTGGACGTAATTTAAAATCTAAAACCTTTCAGATATTTTTAATATCGACGACGATGTTTTGTAGCACGATGTTTTAGAACTGCGATGTTTTCTCTTTGCGATGTTTTCTCCCACGATGTTTTGTAGCACGACGTTTTCGCCTTGCGTTGTTTTCTCCGCGACGTTTTCGTCCGCGATGTTTTTGCCGCGATGTTATCGGCGGACACCCATAAAAACACATGTATTTTTATTTATGTATCAAAAAATACGATAAATTATAGAAAGAGCCTAAATTGTTATTGTTTGTTCTCAAGTTTTGTCCCGTTTGATGAATTTTGTCTGAAAACACAGAAAGATTCTGGTAATTTGTTTATTTTTAGTTGAAATTAAAGTTAGTTATTTAATGAATCATTAATCTTCTTAGAAATATTTGAAAGAAATATATGTCTCTATTGTGAATATAGAGAACTGAATAGATTTTGAATATAGACAGATAGTAAAGAATTTGATAGTTAGCTATCAATATATTTGAATTATAAAGTGTATCCAACAAAATTATTTTACAAGCACCAAATTTAGATTTCAGATGAAAAATAAATTTGATTTTTTCTTTCTTTGTGATATTATTATGATTGTTTATGCGTTTTGATAAATATTTAGTAATGAAATTTAAAATTTATTGACAATATTACTTATTTTATTCTTATTGAAAATATTTAAAATTTATTGCAAATATTTTCCTTCAAGAGAGTTTCCAAATCTGTTAAAAAAAAATATGCCTCTTTTCAGCTGTTTTCAGATCACGCTCTGGGATCGCATGCGATTTAATGATGCTTGTGATTTAGTGATTAATTAATCTTGTTAGAATTAATTGAAAGAAATGTCTGTCTTTATTTTGAACATAGACATTTTTATTAAAAATATTTTTATGTCGAAAATATTCAAAATTTACTGAAAATATTTTTTATTTTGTTAATAAAAATTTTCAGTTTGTTAAAAAAATCTGCCCTTTCAACTGTTTCCAAATCGCGCATTCGGCTAGCATGCGATTTGAATTTAAGAACACTGCTCTGTTATATTCAGCAGTAATGGAAAGAAAAAATCCTGTTTCATGAAGTATGTTTATATGAGACACTTTTAAGACCAATTTAATCAACATTAGCATTAAAAGTAATAGTGCTGTTTAATTTCAGAAAAAAAAAAATCAAAGCCATGAACCATTACCTTTGATACCATTAAGGTTATTAAAAATCGTTACACGCAGTAAATAAATTTTAAAGATACCATAATCTTTAATTATATAATTATTTAATTTAATTAATTATAATTTACTTAAATAATTATTTATTTAATTAATCATATAAATCTTAATTTAGTGAATATTTACAGTTGTAATTTAATTTATATAATTCATTTATTTAATTAACATATAATTATTTAATTATTTAATATTAAACCAATAATATAATTAATTTAATTAATATACTGCAATTATTTAATTATTTAACATTAAATTAATGTAATTAATTTAATAATAACACCCATATTAAAGATAAATCAGATATTGGGAAAATTTTCTCTTTCAGTATAAAAAAGTATTTATTTTTTAACCAATCTTGATAAGTCTATCTAAAATTATAAAAAAATTCAGAAACAAAACCGCAAAAATTAAAGTCCAAGTTAAATGCATTGCTGCTCTACAATTGAATGTCAATTGTGAATGCTTATCATAAATTAAAGCCTAAATCACCCATGTATCTCTATATGCCTATATTTCCCATCACAGATTTAGCCATTTTCCTTTCAGTTCTACATTTTCTCAACCTTACATCTGGCACCTTATGCCAGTATAAACTACATTGTTAAAAAACAGAATCAACCAAGCAAAACAATTTCTTCTTCATTTTTTATTTCTTAAATTCTATAGTAGCTTTACTGAGTAATTCATCCGAATGTAAAATTGATTCTTACCTACAGAGGAAAAAAAAAAAAAGGAAGACCAAACCTTTCGCGAACGGTTACGGAATCTGTAGTGATCTTGATGAGTATTAGGTGTGGTGGAAGAAAATGTGTTTTTGGGTAACTGAGCACAAGCGGTAAAAAAAGTTCGTTCAACTCCAGTGAGATTAAGAGGATAATCTTACGCACTTATTTCGCGCATTAATAATCATCTGCGCACCGCCGCTTCCACAATTGAAAGGAAAATTTTACTACTTATATAAAAGCAGGATTTTTACCATGAAAAATCATTCCACTTTCGCCTTCGTTTAGGATCTCATACCTTCTCAGCAACCGCTAAGGTAAGAGAATACAATTCGGATAATTTGGGTTAAAAAAATATATATTTATTCTTTTCGAAGTGAAACAAAATGTGTTTTAAAGTTTAGAATAGGTTTTAATGAAAGAAAATATACCTAATGATTTTTAAAACGAAAAATTCTTTTCAAAATTAAAATCTTTTTCGTCTTCCACTTTAATTTAAAAAAAAAAAAAAAAAAAAAGTTAAAAGTAAGAAGTTAGAAGTAAAAAAAAAAAAAAGCTAAAAGCAAGATTTTTTTTTTTAAAGGTAAATGAAAAAGTATCCCTAAATTCGTGAATTTTTTTTAATGAAAGAAAGATTCTGTAAAGTTTAAAGCTTTTGTACGTAATTTGAAAAGATAAATAAAATTTTATATACGATATTAAATCGAAAAATATTTATTAAAGTTAGGTTTTATTTAAACAAAGTAAAATTTATAGGTAATTTAAAATTAAAAATATCTTCAAACCAGAAAACATTAAAAAACGGGGTCGGCAAAACTAAAAAAGATTTTAACCTAAAAGGAAAAATGTGCCTGAAGTTAAGAATTCTTAATTATTTTAAATTTGAAAACATAATGAAAAAAATGGCTTCATAATAAGGCCTCTCTTCCCTCCCCCAATGGAAGAAGATGTTTGAAGTTAATAATGATTTTAAAGTGAAAAACTTGATGGATGAAGTTTCTGTATTTTTTAGATTGAAAAAATATATTTTAAGTTGAGGAAACTTAAAAAATAAAGTGTCTCTAACATTAAGAACCTTTTTAACGAAAGCAAATCTTGCCTAAACTTAAGAATGCTTTTAAAACCAAAAATACAGTGGTTAAAGAGTCTCCAGAGCTGGGTTTATTTTAAATAGAAATTTAAAATTAGATTCAGCATGCATTTTACCAAAATATCAGAGAAATTTTAACTTCTGCTTAAAGCATTTACGTTGTACTAAATAACTGATTTCAAAAAGAAATTTTTAGATTTCTTTCGATTTTTAAGTGGAAAATTTTAATTTAATTTTTAATTTTTAGTTTAAGATGTAGCATTACATTTGCATTTTAAGCCTAAATTTTATTACTGATAAATTTATATTATGGATAATCTTATAATTTACTTTACAATGAAAAATATTATTAGTAAATTGAAAAACTTTTGAAGACGAGACACCTAGTATTTGCATTGTAAAGAAAACTGTATTTTATTTGCTATATCTGGTAGTTATTCATCATTCTAGATAACACGCTTATATTTGTATATATTACATAAAATTACGGATGTATAGATAGATGAGGCTGATAGAGAGAAAAGGAAAGTTTTGGTATAATGTTCAGAATAAATATAAGTGTGTCATACTTTAATACCTGGAATTAATGTCCTTCAATTGTAAGGAATATATTCCGTAGAATATTATTTTTTTAAGTAATTTCATGAGACAATTATCCCATTTACTTGTTACTATAAGATAAAGAGGTTATTGCAAGTTAAAATTCAATAAAATTTAACCAGACTTAATTTTGATTATTACAGAAAGCGAATGTATAAATGTCTTGTATATTAACGACAAAATCTGAGTTTAAAGAGCAGACTTTGTCGTCATAATATTCCATTAATTTCTCAAATTATTCGCATAAAGTTTTTCTTGTGAAATTTATTGAAATTTTATTGCAGGATCCACAAAAAAGAAAAAAGGTGTGGATTTTTGTATAATTTTATCATCAATTCAAATTCTAATAATTAAATATTCTATCTGTAATAGAGTTTAATTGTTTAAATCTAGTTTTTTTTTCGCAAAGGTTATGGTTTAATTTCTTGGAATCAAACTTAATATCTAAAATTCGTATTTAGTAATAGATGGTCTAACTAATTTTTATCCTTTGTGCGTTATGGAATTTTGTGATGTAAATGATTTTAATGAATTCTATACACATAAGCTTCACAGTCATCTAGTTTTTCCTACGCCATGTTACTTGATCCGGTCAGAGGATTTTTCCTCTGACCGGATCAAGTAACATATTAGCATGTAGGGGGGTTTAATACCGATGGATTGCTGCCAAAATACCCTTTAAGATAATAATATTTCTCACAACTTTGAATTAATATCTAAAGTAATTAATTTCATCTCCCACCAGATGTCGCCACCTGCCTTTTGGTTTCGATTAAGGTCACAAATGCTGCCTGTCTACTGAGGTTTCGTGGAAAGACTTTCTAAGGAAAACTGCCTCGTATTTTTGTATACCCCGGTAATGTTTTGCAACTAGCTCTGTTCGATGGGATTTCAGCTCGGGTGGAATTACCGAGCTTTAACCATCTCATGCATTCCAAGAACATTTTTTAGGACTTCCAGTTCTAATTCAGTTCACAATATATAAACAATGCGCTTCGCTTAAATTCGGTAAATTGGAATTGGTTGAGTAAATTAAGTCCTAAATTAAGAGAGAAAAGAAACACTGAGAAACTCCAAAGTAAAATTAGGCAAAGCTTGTTTGGCGAAAGCTTGTGAACTTGTGTTTGGCGTAGAATTTTAATTAAGGCTCTCGATTCCGAGGGCGACATGTATAGATCTCTCTTTACCAGAAGCAAGGAAATTTGCCAAAGATGGTGTCAAAAATGCTGCTGTAAATTTCAATATGGAGCAATTTTCCTCTTAATAATTTAGGGAAAATTCAATGTGTCACCGATAACTTTGAAGTTAAAAGATACCAAATGCATATTTAATGAATTTATCACATAACGTAGGCAATTAAAATTCACTTAAAATATCAAAGTGAATCTCTTTTAATGTTTCCCTTAGTTTTAGTCAATCTTAAGAAATGTACGATAAATATGAAATGATAATATGAGAATGAAAGTAATTTTTAGAGCATAATCGTAACTATGTGCAGAGAATTTTGAAGGCGTTGTTGTTTTCATGGAAATCTATATTTTTGATTCGATAATTATTATGAATTTTTTCATTTTGTGATTTCTCTAATATAGTTGGTACATTGCAGTCTTTAGCTACTCGTCAGTAAAAATTATATTAGGAATTCTTTGGAGAATTTTTGTCAGAAAACAGACTACACATTATCCGAACTAGAGACCTGGCCTCCTAGACGATCCATTAATAAATAAATCAATAAATACATTTACAAATAATTGATAAATAAGTTGCTTTCTTTCGCTTACAGAATTTGAGCGGCGCTATTTCAAGTCTCGCAGTCCAGTAATTTTATCTCGATTATGAATTAACTATCCTCCACTCTGTTTATGCGTGACTTCAGGATCCAGTATAAAGATAATTTTGACAAAATTATAGCTAAAACATAGACTGTATTCTTGTTCGAATTCGGGCTCTTCAGATTTCATGTTGTTACACAATACAATACAAGGCAGGAATAATTTAATGCCTTGCTGACGATTAAATCATATAAAAAAAAACAATATTTTTGCAATCCTCAAAATGTTAGAAAAGTAAGAACATTTTTCATAGTATATAATCACATAAATAAATAAAGTCCTTAAAAATCAGAGTTAGACTGTTAAATTAGATTATTAAAAATTTATAAATAAATATGTTACTTAATCGGAGATTTCTAAAATAATGCTTCTTATCTCGGATTTAAATGATTTGGTTTATTGAATTATGACAAACCTCTCTCTTGCGTAGGGCTAGGGATGCCTTCGTGGAGGACTTTTTAAGGGAAACTGTTTCGTATGCACGTCACACATAGGGAAAAACGCCCATGCAGCCAGCCCGTTCGACGAGATTCGACCCCCAACCAGTGTTCAGCGACTTTATCGTTCTGCAGCTGGTGGGCGAGATTTAGAGGATTTGAAAGATAGTGACACAGTTAAAAGGAAGAAACACGTGCTAAAGTCAAGTTATTTTAATAAAATAGCTCAAAAGCAGTTTTAAAGAAATGAAATATTTTAAATTCAATTAAAGAAATTCGCTTGAGGAAATCGTACAGCTACATTTGTGAAAATTATTATTTTTTTACACTGCTAACTTATGATAATTAGTCTTTCTTTTCGGTATGCCAGTGTATAGTTTTCTGGAGCTTTCCGTGTGTTTCTGTTTATATTTTATTCCCGAGAATTACAATATGACTCACATCTCTAGATTATTTAATTCAACATGTGAATTGTGTTGTTGTTGGTACTAATCTCCATGTCTAGCAATATACTAGACGAGGTCCACGAGTC
The DNA here is from genome assembly GCF_044657685.1 of Stegodyphus dumicola. Lineage (NCBI taxonomy): Eukaryota > Metazoa > Arthropoda > Arachnida > Araneae > Eresidae > Stegodyphus > Stegodyphus dumicola. The sequence continues at coordinate 56,474,586 of NC_140770.1, read as the reverse complement.
CATTCACCTCCAGAAAATCGAAAACAAGCTTAGGAAACTTGAAAAGTCCTCAAGAGACAACTCCAGGCACTCAAGGATATGTGCCGCTGATGCCGGTGCATTTTGACATTTAGAACAAATTGGTGTTCATCTTGAGACCTCTTTTAAAAGTAAGTCCTTTCAGGTGTCCACTGGGAAGAATCGGGAAAGTGTTGTCTGAACGCTTCAATCGCAATCAATAGCAAGAGATCTTCCAGGACAATGAGCTTGATACCATTGATGATTCGGGGGAACGTGCCTGTCTGTATGTCTTCTAATGGAATGCAGTTCAAGATATGTCAAGGAATTGGTAACTGGTAATGGTTCTTCAGAACCCTCCTTCGCCAGAAGGTCTGCCATTTCATTCCCCATATGTCAACATGGGAAGGAATCCACAGAAGGTGCACTTCACAGAGTGACGAGATCTGTTTAAGCTTGCTAAGAACAGTTCCGGCCCTATCACCAACTCTTCGCCAGTTTGAAAGATATTGGATGGCGCTAAGACTGTCAGACAAAACCCATACTGCCTTAAGATCTGTAAAGGACGAAACAGCGTTTAGTCCCTCTTCGATGGCTATAAGCTCACTCTTAACAACCGAATTGAAGTCAGAATTTCTTTTCTTTATTTTAACAATATTTCCATTTGTGCATTTAATGACAACTCCACTACTGGAGCGAGAGTCTTCGCTTTTACTTCCATCAGTATAAATAAGGGCAGATGTGAACTATTCGTGAACTATTCGAGGGAGACCCAATCCGCCTTGTCCCAGCGGGACCATATGATTAAAAATAGGTCAACCCTCCTCCAAACCACGCTGATAAAACATCACAGAAAACATAAAATAACGAACCAAAAATAAAGAAGGGTTAGTAGAAGAACTAAAGATAAGAAAATGACACAAAACACAAACAAACACTAAGGGCAAGAAGGCAAAAAACTAAGGGCAGATGTATCAGACAAAAAAATTTACTAACATGCATACTGAAGATATTAATGCGAGGAAAAATAAACTAAAATATGCTAATAATGGTTTAGCGCCACATAAATGAATTAAAATTCTTAGCACATGTATTTAAAAACAATGACTAAAAATTACGAGAAATTATGTTAATATAGATGGAATTTTTTTTAATGCAATTGCGAAAATAACCCTCGATAAGGATAATAAAATGCTACATTCTGCACAAATTTGATTACTCGGATTTCAGGGATTTTAAATTCTTAAAAGTCGAAGATAATTTTTTGAACTTTAAAATATATTAAAAATAACGTTATCCTTTCCCGATAAGCCGAATTTCTTCAATTTAAGAAATTACATAAATCTTAAATTTTTCGAAAGATGCTGAGTTTTCTTTCTCGACAAGCTGAGTTTTTTCGCTTTACGGTGGAAATACTCTCTTTTGCACAAGGCCGGATTTGCGTATAAGCTACACAAGCTATAGCAACCCACTTTCTTGAGGGCCCCATAGTATTAAAATATAAGAGACTTATAGGGGGCCCAATATCTCAAATAGCTTAGGGTTTTATCAAGACTAAATCTGGCTCTGCTTCTGCAGAATTGTCGTTGCAGTTCTCGAAAGCGTTGCAATTTTTATTCCTTTGATTAAAAGTACGGTGAGAGGAAGAAACATCACTCTTTGAGTTTGTGACTATTTGAAAATGTACTTTAAGGAAAATTCTAATTTAAAAAAAAATCACTTAGATCTTTACTTGAAATGAAGTAAAACTGAGCTGTCTAACTAGTGCTCTACATTTAAAATTTACAATTTATGGTAAGTATTAATATATATTATTTCAGAAAGCAAAGACAATGATTTTAAAATATTGCTTTTATAAAACTGTTTACGTTATAGTTTTGTCGTAATGTATCTGCTAAACAAGCAACAAAAATGCATCCAAGCGAAACGGAAGCCCCCATTTTATTATCTTTCAACATTCTTTTATCGTGGTCAAAGCCCTCTAATCCAGCATCGGTATTTGACTTCATGTCATTATCGTTTTTGTGTAGAACTATTTAAGCGAAGATATCGGATCGAAAAATGAATTTTGTGATTTTAATAATATTTAACAATGTATTTTATATAGCAGAATTATTTCCCTCATTAACATATGCAATAATTTCTGCTTTCCTTTGCAAATGTAATTGCATGAGTATTTACGTAGAACATCGGGTGTTTTAGAACAGTATTTATAAAAAATCTTACTCAAGTATACAAAATGTCTTTCCTTCTTCTCTCAGGGCCATCGTAGTTTAACTATATAAACAGTATGGTACAATTTATAACTAAAAAAAGTTCTGAAAGAGCTCAGATAATATCGGTCACCCAAAAGGGTTTGTTAAGGTTTTCCTACGTTAAATTTATTAATTAAATATCATATACTTCGCACGTACGCCACAAAACTTTCAGTTGAATAGCAAAATCACAAAATATTTAAAAACAGCATATCTTTAGATTTTCCGATATACAGTCTCGAGCGCTGGAGATAACAATATTTTAGTCTGCATAGTGCTGCCACTGTTCGCTTTCAAATTGTTGAAGATGCTCAAATTCATTAAAGTTTTACAAAATATGAAATATAAAATTCGAAATTCAAAATTCTGGCTTCCAGATGCACATGTCCGGGTGGAGGACTACATTGTTCAAAATATGATGACCCCGGTACCGTCGGTTTTTCAAAAGTGCGAGAAACATACATGCATTCATCCAGATTATTCATTAATTAATTTCTTTAAAAGTAACATAGGGCGATAATACTTCGTGGCACAATTTGAAAAGTGATTTAACATTTAAAGTGATACACCGCCAAAGCCCTAGTTGAGACTAATAGCCCATCCGGACTAATGATATAATTTATTAACTTTATTAATATTATGATATAATTCAATAACCTTTTCATAAAATTATTTATTTTAATTTTAAATTGTTCTAGGCTTTATTCGTTTCTTATCATATAATTTGTTTTTAACTGCATCAGTGTGTATATGAATACATAGCTTTTTGAACTGAATTTAAAATGACTTTTGAACTTGTTGATCGGTCTGAATGGTACATCGCCAGAGTTTCCGGCTCCCGAAGGCTTTATCTCCATGGAAGAATAGTCTTTCCGAGAATATCACCAAGAAGTGAGAAATTTCATTGTAGGCCATAAAAATGTCTTCGAAAGTTGACTTTTCAGCTATGAATTGCAGGAAGCAACATAACTTCTCGATAAATCTTTAGAAGGAAAATACTGCATGCGTTGAAATACGTAGCAGTCACAAAGCTGTAACCAATATAGAGCACTTAATTAAAACGAAATCACATCACAGAGAGATGTAATTCCAATTATACTCGTTTTGTGAGTCTCAATTAAATTTTAAGCACTTCTAGAATTTAAAAAATACGATTGTTCTCCACAAAAAATGAATAAAGATTCCACCCATGCGTTCATAAACGGATGGTGTTGTTACGCTTCATAAATGCGCCTACCTATTTAAAGCTGCATCGTGCTCGCAAAGGGTAATTAGACCGTGACCTATTACTTAAAGTGTATTTTAAATCGCTACAAATATACCCGCATTATCTAGGAACTCGACGATAGGAAATTAGTTAATAAACAATTACCTGTGGCAATTGTAACTAGCAGCCAACTTTGACTGATAGTTGGTTGGGTGGATTACAGCAGAATTATACTTAAAGGGAAATAGTTCAGAACTGTATCCTTTTTGATTAACTTCATGAATCGGTGACTACTTGCTAACTCTTCACTTTATTTTATTTGATAATGGTAGTACAGATCGTATATTGATAAACATTTAATGTTATCGAATATTTTTATCCATTTAATGGTTATCTCATCCACAACTATCAATTGTTATCTTTGCCAACTTTGGCAGATAGTTGGTTGGGTGGATTACAGCAGAATTATACTTAAAGGGAAATAGTTCAGAACTGTATCCTTTTTGATTAACTTCACGAATCGGTGACTACTTGCTAACTCTTCACTTTATTTTATTTGATAATGGTAGTACTGATCGTATATTGATAAACATTTAATGTTATCGAATATTTTTATCCATTTAATGGTTATCTCATCCACAACTATCAATTGTTATCTTATCAGGTATCTTATGCTAGTTTACCAGTAATTATTATCTAAGTCTTTATTTCGTAGTCCTCACCAGAAGCAAACCAGTTGTTTGTTTATATAAGCTGAGAATTTTCACTGTTTAGATTAGAGCTACTGGTCCACATTTTTCCGTTACTTACTAACTAGCTCTGGCAATGCTGCATTTGGGCCTTAGCATCTTGTTAACCAGTGTTTAAAATACGCGCCGTCAAATAGCTGAGGTAGCGTAAGCAGTTTATTTTATGTGTAGTCTCTGACTACGTCACCTACATTTGAAATTCAAATTTCCGTTATATTCATTTAAATATTCTTTAGTCACAGAGGCTCTTTCTGTTCACTTAAGACTTAAATACAAAGGTTATTTTAACCTCCTTCAGGCTTTGCGATTTATTTCAGACTAAGTGATAAATCCTATCCACAGACCTTTAGCACAAGTTTCTATTCACAGTAGAACCTTACAGAATAATAAAGCAGAATTATATGGGATAAGGTTTACTTTAAAAAATAAGTAAAAAGTAATCTTATCTTTGATAAGCATACTTAACTCTTATACTTATTTATCTCGGAAATGTTTTAGTGTTTGAATTTAATTTTTTTCATAGCTATTAGACATACGTTGAACACTTTTTATTTGTTTCCAGCATAAAACTATCTTACTCGATTTTTTTTTCAGGATAGTAAATCAAATTAGTTTTTAGCTGAAAGGGCATTAGACCATTTTCAAATGTCCGTTTCACTTTTCAAATTGTTACCACCAAATATTATCGCCTTGGGTTGTATTTAAAGAAATTAATAAAGAAGAATTTGTATAAATGTATTTATGTTTCTCGCATTATTATCAAACAACGGTACATAGATCCATCAAATTTTGAATAATGTAATCCTCCACCGAATATGGGCATCTGGAAGCCCTAACATGATATTTAATAAATAAAGTTAACACACAAAACGTAAAAAAAAAAAAAAAAAAAAAAAAAAAAAAAAAAAAAAAAAACGCCCCTTTTACGCGTAATGTAAAATTTGAAAGCTTTCAGATTTTTTTTTATTATTTTCATTTTTATTTATTTATTTATTTATTATGGTAATTAAATGCACAATAACGATAAAAGAGTTTTACATAGATATTAGCTGAACATTCTAGCCACCATGTACTTTGGATATTTACCTTATACGTCAAGTAAATATAACTATTGTTAATAAATCTAATATTTTAGACAAAAATCTGAGTTAATTTAATTTTAATATTACCTAATTTTGCAATATACCTCATTTACTATGTACTTACCCAGAGTTTCTAGTTATGTTGTTTCCTGTTTAACAAATTTATATAAACACTTGAAAAAACTATTTCTGTGCAATTTTAAATTTCAGTTCATTTTAACTTAAAATATTTGCACTATGGATACGTTTTTCCTCGCAAACATCACATCTCTTGTTATTACTCCTTCTGTTCTGATGAGAACGTCTCAGGCCAGATGAAGATGATATATAGAAATGCTTATTATAAAACGTTTTCAAAAATCAAGCTAAAATTAACAACTTTTTTCTTAATCCATTAATCTAAGGAATATGGAAAATTCATAACTGTGTTTTTAGTTTATCAAAATAAAGCAGAAATAATAAGCTTTGGTAAACTTTAAAAAATAAAATAGAACCTATTGAATAATAATTGAAAGTTTCCTCTAAAAGAGGGGTTCTCAACCGGTGGTACGCGTACTACTGATGGTACGCACAGAAACAAAGTATTTTTTAACTATTAAATTCAAAAATTAAAACCCCAACATCCTGATTGAGTTTTTTCTTTAACACTCGTAAATTTATGCGAGCTGAGCTTTGTTCAAGAATGGTGGTGGTAGTAGTACTTTGTAGTGGTGGTACTAAAGCTTTTCAATTTTTGTTTAGATGGAACGCGTTAGTCAAAAAGTTGAGAACCACTGCTGTAAAATAATATTTTATACGTGTTTATTTTGTTAATCTTTTCTCCAAATTTCTTTTATGATTTATTTAATTTTGCCGTTAATTATATATGTAATTATTTCTTCTTTCCCTTGAACTGTTAAATTTATTTAAGGAAATCTGTTTTGAAGGGTATTTTTTCTCATCGTCTAATGTCATCATTCGGTTAATGTTACCAAAACTGCCGTGGACAAACAATTAGATGGTGCCTACTGCAGTTTTTAAAACTTTGAACAAACATTACTCAGTATTTGAATGCTTTTTATTACAGATATTTTTAGCACAATTCGACATCAACGCGAAAAACTTTTTACTTAACTTTTTTATCTTTCAGGTTCTACCACCAACCAAAAATGCAATTCGGCAAATTCTTCTTTATCTTAATGGTCGTCGCCCTCGTTCTGGGAGTAGTTTTCGTTCCAGAAGCCGAAGCCGGCAATCATAATCATGGAAGAGGAAACCAAGGTATTGGCGCTCTCCTGACTGCTGGACTCCTGGCCAAGGTTCTCGAACATCAACACCATGGATGTCATCACGGATGATAAGAGAAGCTTACACCAACTATGGTCATCCCTTCTCATGCCTCATCATTCCGCTTTGTACATAAATTTAGAGAACTTACAGAGATTTTATATTTCACTGTCAATAAACATCCACTGATCACTTGATTCAAATTTGTTATGTTTTCTTTTATTTTACATCAGTAATTAAGTAATGGTATAAAAATTAAGATTTGGTAATTAATGTATTTTTAACATTAGAAAATTCGAAGCCATCAAATTTTAGCACTTCAGTCGAAACGAGAAAATGATATTTTATTTTAGAAATGTTCATAACTTTAGTGGATTATTAGCCGAGGATTTTATGTTTTTATTACAAAACAGCCTACTTCCAAAAAAGAAACAATCTGAAGTGTTTTAGATTTTTAACTGTTGACTAAAAGGATTTGCTATGGTTTCTCACGCTCTCGCTAAGTTCGCAATCCACCAGCCTGTTGTCACAATCACTCATACTGATACCTTTTTTTTTTTGCGGGGGAGTCTTTTAACTGTAGTATTAAGCAAAGTTTTCTTCACACTTACAATTCAACAGCAAAATTACAATTCAACAGCAAAATTACAAAAATTATAAAAGCAACATATCAGTGTAAGTTTAGAAGTCCCGATGCAAAGTTAAGTCTCGGCATACATTTTTCTGCTTTTCTCAATTCATTATATCAACATTTAGTTTTTTTACGGCGATGGCTTTAGAAAACATTTTTTTCGTCATTTGATTATTAACGTTCTGTATGCCTACTTTATTTATTAAACATCACATTCTTGGCGCTTGCACCACATAAAATTCAATTCGACAGCAAAATCACAAAATTATTAAAAACAGCATATCTTTAGAATTCCCGATTGATGTGCGCTGGAGATAAAAATGCTTTATTCCGTACAGTGTTGTCATTGCTCGCTTTAAAATCGATGAGATTGTTAATCACAAATTCGTTGAAGTTATACAATTATCAAATAGTAAATACTGAAACAAGTTCGAGAATCAAAAGTTATCCGGGTGAACGACTACGTTATTCAAAGTTTGATGGCTCTAAGTACCGTTCTTTTTCACAAAGCGACAAACGCACATACATACACTAAAAAAATTAGTTCTCAAAATTTTACCTCCTCAATGTTAATTGAATTTGATATATATGAATATCTTTTTTTTATTAAACTTAATTGATTCCTGCTTCCAGAATTCGAAATTTAGGCTTTATCCAAATATAGTTCTCCCATTTTTATGATTTATTTTTTAAATTTCTATTTTGAAATAGTTTTTGTAAATTTTTCGAAAAACATTTTATTATAACCTATAAAATTTTTAACATAATCTTAAAGTAGATGTATTTCTAGGCATACCTGCAAAAAATGAGTGTTTTTTATTTAGAATTTTCTAAGATATACCTGAATTTACATACTGGCGTGTTTTGAAATCTGGCATGTTTTGTTTGAGCGATAATAACGCCAAATGGGGTTTACACTTTGTTAAAATTATTTGAAAGTGTTAACGTTGACTTTTTTTCTGCTCGTCTACAATGTAAAAAAGGAAAGGAAAATAGGTTGCTATAAATTAAAAAAATTCGCCAAGTAAATTATTCTTGGCGAAAACTGAAAAAAATGTGAAGATAAATTTCTCCTAAAATTTCGCAATAAAATTCACAAAATTTAATATTTACGCGTAATTTGAGTCTGGAATCGAAATATGGAGAAATATTTTTTACGTTATATCAGGAAAAGTCCGATTTTGTGTTAAATACCTAGAGTAATGCTTTATATAAATCTAATATATATCTCAAGTCGCGCTTTCGAGACACACAAAACGCAATTTGAATTTCGTAAATCGCCCCTGTAGAACGGGAGATATAGAACTGTCCTTTTTTTTTTCCCCGCAATAAACCTTCAAATCTTTGAAGAAGATTTATATCTCTCTGTAAATTATTCCACCAAATAACTAAAATTTTGGAATCTTTGCAGCAACCTATTTACAATGTATTTACAACGAATAGTTGGAAAGTATTCTCGGCTTAAATTTAGCGGCATAAATTTTGCTTCGCCGAACGTAACCTGTGGGCCGCAAGTTTGAGACCACAGCCATAGGAGGATAAAATAAATGTAATCCGTAGGCAAACATACTTTAATCAAAGGAAATTTGATTAAATTGTTGTTCATAACTTTATGATGGAATCATACTTCCACTATAAAGCCATGTGATTGTTAATGTAATATTGTTACGTGCGGACGGGTTCATAATGGATTGAAGACTGTAGAAGAATTATATTTAAGTCTTAAGATACAAAAAGAAAAAGTCAGAAGAAAGGTGTATAAGACCTTTTTATTTGAACAGAAAGAAGTAACAATGATCCAACTTGAGTTTACACAAGTCAACACTTCTGGCATGACTTAAATAAATAATGTTGAACTAAAATCAAATGTAGTAAAATTAGCCTAACGGGCTCACATGATAAAGTAACGCGCAGAAAAGGCTCTGGTTTGTAGAAAAACAGCGAGACAAGCCTAGAAGCACTCTATCAAAACACCACAAAATCAAATCTTAAGTCACGGTAACAACGTGGCCTCCAGTAGGCAGAACACGCTCTAAAAAGTACTTGCGAAACTTTCGCTTAAATAGTACTTCTTTCTCCCCCAATGAGAATTAACGTTCTTTATGTCATTTACGTTCTGGCATGAAAAGAGAGTGACAGAAAAGTGTCACCATTAGTCAAATGACCAAAATTAACCATTAGTCAAAAAATAAACACTTTACCTTATTTTTCCAAGAACACTTTCTCCAACGTTTCGCATAGAAGCACTCGTACAGCTATTCTCAGAATGACAGTGTACAATCAGTAGTAACTATTTAAAACTATTAAAGGTGTTGAATGGGTACCTGTCATAACCCCGTTATATTATAGATTTGTTGTTTTAAAGTACTAATTTTAATGTTTATTTTATATATAATTGAATTTGGGATCACATGTTTGATACATAAGTGTTCGTTTCTTGCATAGAACAGTAGACTTTCTAATTCTGAGTGCAGCTATGTTTAAATTGTAAAAATAACTCAAGTAGAACAGAAGATATGACCGAATACGCTTCTGATGGATTTTCAGGAAAGTTTTTGCCCACTAAGATTCGCAGCGTTTCGTGATTTCTCGCCAGCGGTGAGACTTTCTAGAAGATTCGGGAGAAAGCATTTTCGGAGATATGTACAACAGATTTTTATCGCTTATATTACTAGAATAACAGCAGCAATTCTAGAATTTTATTGTCACAATCTATATGATTGAATTAAATATCGGATCTGGATATACTGACATTAAATGTCCTAAATGTTAGAACAAAGAGAAAACTTCATAAAGTGCGTTTACTTCAATATTAGAAATTTGAAAAGGGAAAAAATTGTTTAATAAATTTTTAAATGTTCGGCTGGTTTTATAGAAGACTAATGCGATTTTTAAATGGAATTTTAAAGGAAAATAAATCGTTTTATATTCGAGCAAATACAGCAATCTGATGCATTTAGTCAAAGTATAACTATAATTTTAAACTTCTAATATAATAAGACTAAATCTGGAAACACATATGGCATCTCTAATGTATCTTCTTTATATATATAAGCGGCTAAAGTGTGTGTCGCCGATAGTTTATTGTTGCCACTCGGAAAAATGAGCGCAGAAATTAACGTTTCCGCAGTTTTTAATTAATATCTCAACCGATTAAAGTCGTACGAAGATGAGAATGGTATCCATGGATTCAGAGAAATTTTTGGAATCCGAGGATACGCGTCTCGAATTTCAACTCTCCGCCGTTCCTCAGATATTCGAGAAAAAACAATTTGGCACGTAGCCAAATCCCTCTAATAGGGAAAACCGTAGAAATAAAATGGAAAATGTAGGGAAAACGTAGAGGAAAATCAATTTTTAATTAATTTCTCGGCTAATTAAAGTCCCAAGAAGACGCGAATGGTCAAAATGGCGTGCCGCGGACCTGCAGAATCCAACGGTGTGCTTCGCTAAACCCGGGAGCCAGCCGTTTCGGAGGAGATGATGTTACTTCACCCCATATATATATATGCGGCTTAAGTGTCTGTTTGTCGCCGATAGTTTATTGGTTGCTTGCGTAACTGAACTAGCCAATGGGCTGAAGTTGCCACGGCACAGAGTTGCCGTTTCAATTGAGACTTAGACAATTACCGGTAAAACTCGCCTTTGCTATGATCATCCATAAGAAGCATGTTGGCGTATTTTTACCTAAGCCTGCATTTGAACACGGTCAACTTTATGTTGCCTGTTTAAGATTTCGTGAAAGAATGGACGTAAAATTAAAAATAATGGATGGTCCTCTGCAAGGCGAGCTGAAAAATGATGTAAAGATCTACACAAGAAATGTTGTGTACAAAGAGATTTTTGACATGTGAATTAACATTTCATTATTTAAATCACCTTTATTAATTGAGCGAGCGGTGGCTCTTAAGAAATGTACCGCCAGTGGTTTCCTTCATTTCACTCTACCTTAAGCAATTAAGCAAGGGGGTACCCCGTGGGGCAGTAAGCAAAGGGGCGTCCTCGCCCCCTGCCCTGGGAAATTCAGCTTAAATTAGCAGACACCTTTGCAATAATCATTTTAATTACAATTTATAATATCTAGAACAGTGGTCATTTCGTATGACCGCCGGGCGGTCTAGTTATTTTATAAGTAGGGAGGGCTATTCAAACTCTAAAGCTGAGATATCACCTGAGATGTCAACACCAGTTATGACAGCGCACCAGTGAACTTGCCTGATAAGACGCTTTCCTTCTTAACAGTACCCATAGTTTATAATCCAGTTTTACATCAACTGTATTTATGAAATCAAAAACTTGATACGTCTTGTGCTTTGTACTATGTATTCCATTTTATAGCATATTTTAGCATATTTTTTTCCTTTTTTCACTGATTTCATTGTCCGAAAATCGAAACCGTAAAGCTATGCGAATAGTTTAATTTTCAGAGGAAGCGGTTACAGTAAAAATATAACAATTAAGAAGCAGTCAATGGATGAAATATAGGTAACTAGCATAATATTATTTCTTCAAAAGAAACTTACATTACAATAAGAAGATACAGTAATATTAACATTCTAATAAAGGTGTTTTCATTTCTACTTTCCTGTAACTTGAGCCCACTAGCGGCCGAGCGGTAAAGTCGCTGAACACTGGTAGATCGGTCCGAGGTTCGAATCCCGCGAACGGGCTGGCTACATGAGTGTTTTCGTGGTTTTCCCCATGTGTAACGTGTATACGAGCCAGTTTTCCTTAGAACGTCCACCACGAAAGCATCCCCCCTTAGGCAGATAGCCCTAGTATGCTTTGCCATAATTAAATACACACACACACACACACACCTGTAACTTGAATTCCCCTGTTCTTATTGTTGTCTCTGCTACACCTTAGGGCACCCACATCATTGCTAAACAATCAGAAAAGGTGGAATTGCAACTGATTCAGAGAAATCGTAGACTGAAGTTCGTGTTTGCGTCCCCGTGATGGGTCATTTCTTGTATTAAGCTGCCATAAAGTTCCACGATTAGAGAAACGTCCTGTTTGACCTTCGATAATTTAGGAGAGTTTATCTTTGTTATTAAGACGAAAACAATCATTCCATGGACGAATCTGTTTTGAAATTTTAGGGAACCCGTTCTCTGAGGGCATTAACAAAACCAATGATTACCAATCTTATAAGTTTCTTTTGAAAATAAATAAAATCGTTTTTACCATAACTAGCAGTCTAGGCATCACAGATTTCTTGGGATACCCTTTATGACACTGATATGATAGTGCTATAAAATGTTTACAGCTTTTTAATTGGTATTTAATAAAAAGGTACTCAATTCAATAAAACTGACTTTTAATATCTGTTAGATATTAACATATACGTAGCTGTCGTAACGACAAAAAATTAGAGCAAATATCACCAATAAATCAATAAAAATAATTAAAAAACTGATAAAAAGCTAGCAGGACACAAGAAATGCGACAAAGTCGAACTTATTTTTTAATGTTTAGTAGACTCAAAGTCGTCTTCGTAGATTACTTATCCATGGAAGTCTGAGTTTAGGCTCAATCGAAAATCGCCATCTTTTGGCTGTTTTTAAAATTCCAGTGGTATCAGGACACTTCACATTTATGTGGATTGATCCACTTTGGGAGAAGTCCCGACCCTTAGGCCAGTCTCGGACCTAAAGAGTCGGACATTCCATCAGCTCCTAAGAATATGACAAGAACGTTGGGATCAAGCCTCCACAAGGAGAGTTGTTTACAATCTCATTCCCAAGGTCAAGACAACAATCCAAACTAGTAGCAATTACATGACGTATTTCCTCACTGGTCATGGGCCCTTTCCTTCATACCTCTGCCGCTTTGGCTTAAGAGAGAATGGTAACTGTGAATGTGGGGAGGAGGGTCATCCAGATCATTTTGTGCTCTCCTGCCCACACACAGCACTTAACAGCCTCAGCCTCAAGCAACCAGGAGCCAGATTCTGGCCAAATTGGTTCCAGAACCTACAAAGTAACAGAGTTGCCCAGCGGAAACTGAAAACAATAATTGACTACTGTACTAGCAATTATTCTTCTGACACTGGAAGATAGTAATCATAAAAGTTTATATAAACTACTTCAATATGTCAGCAACAGAGTATGTGATATGTATGTACAATATGTAATTTTGTATTTATGCTGTGCCAGGTTCTCATACACAAAGTTCGTACTGTATCTGAATGCTGTAATCTATCTGTACATGTTTATATCTTTTATTTATGGTACCTAATTTATACTAAGGATCACGCGTACCTCAATGGCATGCTTCTTGTAAACTTTAACTATCATGATAACGTATATGTATGGGTGTATATATCAATATGAGTGAGAGTATATTATAAAGTTATACGTGAACAAGAAATAGTTAATATTATAGAAATAGCAGCACTTTAGAAAAATACAGGGCAACAATAAAAATTTCAATTTCAGATATCAAACATTATTGGGAAAAGTAGCAAAAGAACAACCTAACTCAGTTTTTTGCTTTTTACTACATTCTCCGCCATAGGGCACTATACGAAAGGGAGGGATGCCGTGTGGAGGACTTTTTAAGGAAAATTGACTCGTACTCACTTACGTTATATATTGAGAAAACCCCGAAAATGCTTATGCAGCCAGCCCGTTCTTGCCACGACTCGAATCCCGGACTAAACTGCTAGTGCCCTGCGGCTTTTACCGTTTGGTCGCTGGTAGGCCGACTGCGTTTATTACAAAATATGATAAAATAATCAATAATTTTCAGTTAAATCTTATTGTTGATAAGTGCTGCGGTTAAACCTTTAGAGAACGGCTCTGACTGCCGTACCGAAAGACACGAGTTCGAATCTAGGAGAAAGCATTGATGTAAATTATCCGTCCCTTCATAGGAAATAACCGTGGCCGCCTATTAAGGGCCTCTATAAACAAAATGACCACCGCTTAAAGCGGTGGTCATTTTATTTCATTCATTTTGTTTTGCTTCTGAAAGCCTAAAATAGCTAAAGCTTGCACCCCCCCCCCAAGAAGAAGAACGTTTGAGAACTGTAATTAATTAAATAAATATAGAAGTCTACAAATAAAGAAAATTAACAAATTCTTAAGTTCACATAAAATTTTATCATTGTATTAAACTTTAATTCAATTATTTATAATTTATAATAAATAATAATATAATTATTTTGGAAAATTTTGGTAATGTTGTTTGATATCATATAAATCATGAAATATAACGAAAGGAAGATCTTAAGCAAATACTTTTTTTACAGAACATCTGGAGTCCTTTTTTAACTTTGTTATGGTTTAGTAAGCAGGAGAAATATATATTTTAATAGAAATTTAGCCCTATTACAATAATAGCTGTATGCATAATACGTTTGTTTGTAGATTTTTAGAAACAATTTATTTTGAGGTTCGCAGTGCTTTATGTTTTATTTCGTTGTACTGTCAGAGTATCGATTGGGACGACTACTCGTGACGTGATATTCCTGTGTCACGGCTAATTTCTATTAGGATGTGTTGAGTAGTAGCAGTACCCGAACAATACGTGACAGTTGTTTGTATCTTTTCAACAGTATGGGAAATCTTCAGGAAATTTCCTCACTTCTACCCATACAAGATAAAACCCGCCTGCAGGAATTAAAAGCACAACGATTATGAACGGGAGGATTTGCTATGATTTTTCTTACCATGGTGGAGGTTGACAATGCTTAGTCGTGGATAATTCTTTTGGAAGATGAAGCACCTTTTCTTTTAAATGGGACTGTTAACTCTCAGAGTTCTCGAATTTCGCCCCCCCCCCGTATAATTCCATGCTGTTCATAAAATACCACTGCATTCACCAAAGTCACATTTTGGTGTGCAGATTTCATCAGTGTACTATTCCTTTTTGAGAAAATTAAACATTAGCCTAACAGTACCACACTCCTGTACAGTTACCACGCAGACATGATATGCTGACTAATTTCTTCACTTATCATGATATGCTGACTTCGCAACTTCAGCAGAAGCAGTTATTATATCAGGAAATTTGTATACATGACGGAGCATCACCGAGCATTTGGTCTATCGATACAGCGTCTGTTGCTCCATTACTTCACTGAAGAATCAGTCGCAAGTCTCTTTTTTTTCCACTTGCATGACCCTATCGCTCCCTGGGTCTAACCCCATGTAAAGTGTTCCTTTTCTGGGGAGTTATTTGAAGTTCAAGTGCTATCTCGGTGGGAATTCCGACCTTGACGACTTTAAAGTACAATATATCACGGGTTGTGCTAAGCATTCCTGGAGCCATGTTACATTTGTCAGTCGAGAATGTTCTGTATAGGATGCAATGTGTGGTTTGCGGACACATTGTCAAAAGTATATGCTCTCTCCGAGAAAGCACTTTTATTGAAAAAAAGTTCCATGGTGTACTGAAATATCATCTTTGTAACTCTTTGGGGCAATCCATTTGCAGTATTAAAGCGGTGTTGAGCTGAAATTTCTTCTTCCTTATTCATTTATCTATTTCTCAGCTGTGTTAACTAGAACAATGCCACATTTTTCTCTCTCTCTATCGGCAACTTTAGGATTTTTTCTGGGATCTTTCTTTCCATGCCGCCATTTGCTACCTTGCTATAATTGGTGGCATTTCAGCTGACAGATCGAGCAATAGATCTCTCTGAATAGTCAATTTGCCCACATGCTTCAGAACTAAAATTAAAAGTTAATTTGAATGCTACAGATATATGTCAAGGTTGTTTGTCATCAATGACCTGCTGTTTGAAAGACTTTGCTGCCATTCAGTAAATAATGAATTATCAATACCGGACAGTGCAGAGAAATTCAAATAAAATTTCAACTGAAAATGAAAATAAATCACTGACATTCTTATCAAGAATGTATTCATTGGTGTTCTACAGGTTGACGATCCCAGGAAGTCAACACATCATTGTATGGCTATGAAAGAACGAATGTTATAAATAAAATTAAACTAAAAGAAACAAGTTCCCTTACTCTTCACATGTAACTTATAGTTACTTCTGTTGTTGACAGTTGACTATTGACGGAGGATAAGGACACTGCATATTTACCATATGTTAGTCGGTTTTGCACCACGTTCTTCCCTATAGATTGGGAAAGTGCCCAGTAAGGAAGCAAGAGTTCGTAGTAGGATATAAAAGGACACCGTATATTTGCAACTGTATTTTATTTTTCATCTCGCAGCAGCAGGAAGCATTGGGGTTATTATTATTGGTGTTCAACCCATAGGAGTACTGGTTTTGGATAGAGTAGTAAATTTAGATATATTTTTTACTTCCCATCAAACAATTTTGCTTATCATATTTTAACGGAAATATCGATTCTGACCGTTCCGAATTCATTTGGATTTTTTTTGCCTGACTTATGTACGAATAAAGAACTCTTTTTCCAAAACGGATTCAAAAAGGATATTTTTGTGGTGTCCGTATGTGGGTATGTGTGTATTTCGTCGTAGATTAAAAAAGACTAGCCATAGAAACTTTGCATGTGGAACTGCTATAACATTCAGTTGTGTACCTCCCTTTTTCATTACAATCGGCAGTACCAAATACATATGTATATATATATATTTAACAACCGTCTTAACCCGTCTTAAATGTCCTTACCGGACCTTTGTTTTCGCTGGTTTGGTTTATATAATTATGGCAAAGTACGCGAGGGCTATCTGTCTAAGGAGAGGAATGACTTGGAGGAGGATTTTTCTTAGAGAAACTGGCTCGGATTCACGTTATGAGAAAACCACGAAAACGCCCATGCAACCAGCCCATTTGACTAGAATCGAACTCAGGTCAGAAATACCAGTGTTCAGCGACTTTGCCATTCAGTTGCTGTTGGATCCCTTAATTTTCGAAATCGTTGGTAATTGTTTTATACTTTCAAGTACAGAAGTGTTTTAAGTGACGAAAATATTCAACTTTTGGCAATGTCAAATTTTTAAAAAAAATTAATTTTGGACAAATAACGAAATCTAACTTTTAATGCGAACTCCCAGTTTCTATACTTATATTTGGAAAAGTTACAGATTTTTTATGAAAAACTAAAATTATAGGAAGTTTGATTCTCGTACGACAATAATTAACCGGGATATTTAATTTGAAAATTTGCAGTATTTGATGTCATTTTCAATTTTTCGTTATGGATAGGTTAATTAAATTAGAATAATTTGAGGAAGTGTGTTTAAACGAAGTGCAACAGAAAAATTACATAACTTAATAAACCGTACAAGAAAGTCATAAAGTCTACATCAGATTTGTTAAATTAAATTAAACAAAAGAAGACCAGTAGTCATCAAAACTATAGTCAACAATGGCATTCAAAGCTAGTAGTCAGGTCACTGGTGACTCGCGAGCTTTTGGTCATCAGCATAGTGTAGTGCATTGTTGTGGAGATGAACTTCTATCGGTGGAAACATTTGTCAAAACAAAAAAAAAGTACTTGGTAGTGTAATATAATGTAAAGGTAACATTGTAAAAATTTTCGGACGACTTTATCAAAGATATTTCCAATGTCAAATTAAAACAGAAAAAAAAAAATTTTAAATGAAAATTGGAATTTAAACATTAAATATAACAAGTTTTTTAATGCTAAACCTACAAAAGGTATTTAAAATACAGCAAGAATTTTAATCCCGATTACAACATTTTTCAAGGTATTTTACAAGATACAAACAGTTTGCGTGGGATTAGAAACAGTTTGCCTGGGATTCAAAATGTTTATAGATAACAAGTTACACTATAACTCTACTAACAAGTTACGGAAACTATTTTAACAGTTTTTTCAGGTAAAGCAGCTCCAAGCAGTTCTTCGGAAGGCATTGTTCATGCAAACAAAAATAAAAAAAGAATTAAAAAAATATCTGCAAGGTTTCAGATTTTAAATTAAGTCCAAAGGAGGCGTTTTTTTAACATTTTATTTGTTACATTTATTTATTAAATATCACATTCTTCGCACTTAAACCATAAAATTCAATTCAACAGCAATATCGCAAAATAGTTTTAAATTGAGCATATCCTTTAGAATTTCCGATACAGAGACTCACGCGCTGGAGATATTTTTTTTTTCTGTACAACGTTGCCATGGCTCACTTTGAAATCCTTGAGTTTGTTAATCAAAAATTCGTTAAAGTTTTACAAATTATGAAATCGATAATAAAACAAATTCTAAATTTCAAATTTGGGCTTCCACGTGCGCATATTCGTAGGAGAATTACGTCATTCAAAATTCGATGGCTTTATCTACCGTTATGTACCGTTATTTTATCACAACGCGAGAAATATACATACATTTATGCAGATTTTTCATTATTTAATTTCTTCAAACATAATGCAGGAATGTAACATTTGGTGGCAACAGTTTGAAAAGTGAAACGGACATTTATAGTGATTCAACTCAAAATCGCAAAACGAAAACAATAGTCCTTCAGGGGCAAAGCCCATTTGGACTAATAAATAAATAAATAAAATAAAGAAATAAAATAAACACTGCTGATATCATCTGAAAGTCAATTTCTTCATATTTAATTTTCCCCTTGTGCGTTATATTGTGTTGTATTGTATCTTACCTGCATTGTGTTTTATCTTAGAATGTGTCCCCAGGACTTTGAGCACAGAAACACAAAACTTGTGACTGTTTAACCATGCGTTTACTTCTTCAAACCGTCACGAGTAAGAATTCCTCCCCTTCATCTTCCCTTTATATAAAGAAGGTTTCATTTTCCGTATAAAACATGCATTCTTTGAAGAAGAAATCTATGAATTATGCAGTAATTGTTTGTATAAATAGAATTTCATAGTTTGAAAATGAGCGATTAAACTAAATTTAAAACGCCTTATCTTTCTACACTGATAGAAAAAACGTTTTATGTACGAATTATTCTATTCGCGAGATCTAACATGATTTCATTGAAAAGGATTATTCCTTTAAATGAATTTAATTAGCCGTCTATTAAATTTAATAGCTGTGAGAACTTTTAAGGAAACACTTTAATAATTCGTTGATTTGCTTGGAAGAAGAAGGAGACGGGAAATGGCAAAGACTTGAAGAGGATAATATAATTAAATCTTTAATCCGCTGTCATATAAACGAGATTTATGATGCTAATTTTAAAACTATTAAGAAAAAGAAGGAATGCTTTGGAAATTCGAAAATTAATTTTTGTCAGTGAAAGAAATAATTCTCCCTTACGGATAAAAAATAATAAAAAGTGAAATCTAAAAATAAAATAATCTCAGAATGTATGAGTAGTATGAGAATTATCATATTAACTAATTGTTTTTATCAAAAGCCTTAAATGTTAAATGAAGTGATAAAGCTGAGTAATTTAAGACATTTAGTATTTATCTGTTAAATAGTATGACATCTTTCTCGAGGAGTAGGTTAGCAAACAAATACCGTAATTTCCGGAAGAAACGCCGCTGCGTTTACGTGTTTAAAACTTAAATTTTCAGCGGGTGCGGCGTTTCTACCCATGCGGCATTTAGGTGCACTAAAAATAAAATATTTCCTATGATGGTCATTGTACATAGTTTGGATGGCCTTGTCATTGTGCATAAACTGGTGCTGTTCCCACACAAAAGACCACTCAGTTGCTTTTTTGCGAACGTTATTTTGTTTACATTCTTTCCCTTGAACGGACCTACATGCCTTATTCACCCTAAACGAGATCTCAGAACAATAACATTCTTCCCCCTTTCAAATCAACATTCTCATCAGTTTGAATAGTCTCTCTCCTCTGCCATTCGATGAATCTTCCAGAACCCATCCTCTCCCCACCCCTGCCTTTTCTGCAAATTTTTTCAAAGGCGGACACGACTCCACCTGCCTCGCAATAACGAACTCTGACGTATTTCTTCAGCATGAATGGATTTTTCTTGGCATTCTGCCAAATACAGATCCCATCAATTTGGGTACAAGTACTTGTTGGATAGTTTTTAATTAGGGAGCGGAAAATTTTTGAAAATGTCTCTAAACGGCACAGAAGCTATACATTTCTTACCTTTAATTTATTTTTGAGTTATGGTTTCATTTCATGCATTTTTCTTAACTGGTATGTCATATATCAGGACTTAGGTTGAGTTTTTGCATCTATACGGCCCACGACGATGTCACGCGCAATTTAATCTATTGCGGCGTTTCTGTGTAATTTTAATTTTTTTCCCGCCATTTTTCTCGAGTGCGACGTTTACGCTGATGCGGCCTTTCTTCCGGAAATTACGGTACCAAGTTTTTGGACTGTTAAATGTAGTAACCATATATGCACACCAAACGAGTTTTGGTCTTCTGTGGAGGTCCTTAGAGAAAAATCAGTATTACAGTTTATTTGTGTTCCAAGAAACTCTCTTTATTTTCAGATGGTCGCCTTACGAAGAGAGTCAACGCAAAAAAGTTTATTGGACCTAATGTATTATCACTTGGCTCTTTCTATTAATTGCATTGTTTAAATAGCAACTTTAAGTTCTTTATAAATTTAAGTGATTTCCGATTAATAGGAATTTTCTGAATTTCAAGATAACTTATGATACAAGCTGATTCAAACATATTTAGAGCTGAACTGAACTTTTATGTGAAATAGCAACGTTAATCGTAAAAATCATATTCATACGACTCAATGATCTTTTATTTATATGACTCAGTGGTAGTTTTCTTATGAAAATTATGAAATAGTTACTTTATTTTAATAAATAAGTACAGTTGGTCACAATACAACTAGAGGGTGATTATCAAATTCTGCATGCCGTCTGCTTAACTGAAAACAAGAAGTTTCTTTTTTGATGAAGTGTTTGTTGTTTAGTACTAAGAAAAGAAGGTCATTATCATTATCATAAGCGCATAGCCCCGATCCTCCTAGCCGGCACAAGACGGCCATATGACCCAAACGAAGTCCGGCCGTGCTCTTCGTTCAAAAGAAAAAACACATAAAGTCCAAAATCTGAGTCTCATGGCCGTATTCCAGTTCTATCTTTGTTCGTATCTTTATCATTGCCTCTGCAAAATCTTTCAAATTTGATATAGTTCCTTTTAAATTCTTGCTTAAAATTATTTCTATATTTCTCTTTTGCACTCCGGGTAAGCGTACATTCATCGACGAAGTGCCTGGCAAATCCCCAAACTTATCACATATTAAGCATTTATCATTATTCTTTATATCGAACCAGTGGCGTAGCTAGGATGGGGCAAGGGAGGAAATGTGTCTCCGGGCGCAGCATCCAAGGGGCGCCAAATTGATGTGATGAAATTGCAGAATGAAATGTTTTCCGTTCTTGGTACACAGAAAGGGGCGCAAAATCTTCAGTTGTCCCCGGGCGCTGAAAACCCTAGCTACGCCTCTGTATCTAACCGATTAAAATAAACCGGCAAATGCCCACTATTAGTCAGTATTTGATTTATATTAATATTATTTATAATACCCATCGTATTATTTTATATTTTTCATCAAATCCTTTTTTCCTCTTGGACAATTCCCAGCAAATATTCTATTCTGTATAAACCCAGTTTTTCCATTTCAAGTAATTGTCTTGGAGGGTTTTTCTTAATTTGCATATCAAATTTATTTTAAGTTTTCCTGTTCTCAGCTTCTCAAACTTCCCCTCTCGCAAGAATGTAAATTTAGAGTTATGTGAAATGCTATTTAAACGCGTGATTATCTCAGTTTATACAAAGCGTGTTTCGCTAGCCTAGCGCACGTTTCGTTTTTGTTTAGTCGTTACTCTAGTAAGCCTGTTGGCCTTATCAGTTTAGTATCACGGCGGTTAGATTTCTGTGAATCCATCTCTTAGGAGTAATTTTGAAGTGCGTTCTTGCACTCGTTTATTTTTCAGATTTAATTTATATTATAGTCTACGTTTAGTTATCGCCGCAAGTGAACGGTGTTTTGTAACGCACGAAGTCCGTGCTTTCTGTTAATTTAGTTTGAGTTAATAAAGTGTTATTTGCACCCTTCTTCTGTGCTGGTATTTAATTCACGCCTGTGCCAGAATTCGCCAGGTTCATTGTAGGATCTAAGTTAGTGCATGTGGACAAGTAGAGATAGATCTTACAGTCTCTTTTCTTGAATCTTGGATATCAAAATTATCGGTCCCATTCCCAAGTGCCGCCATTTTAGCAAGGGTGTCCGCCCTCTCATTTCCGACAATTCCACTGTGTGTTTTCACCTAGTATAATTTAACAAAGTGTTTTCTTTTAGACTTTTTAAACAAGTCTTTTATATCATTATTCAATCAATTTTTATTATCTAGTTGGAAGATTGTCTGTAGAGCAAAGAGAGCATCAATGTAAATGTTTATAAAACATCGAACTGTTCATTTTTTATTAATCCGATTCAGAGCCTGTCTTAGTGTACATAGTTCTGCTTGATAAACCGAATTCATTGATTGAAGTTTTAATCTCACACTGTCCATCTCCATTCCATGAAAATAAATTACCATAGTGCTATCCACTTCCCCATCAGTTCCAGAACCATCTGTAAAAACGTATTTCGCCACCAGAAGGAAAATCCAGATCATAACGTAATGCCAATCGTGTCATTGGGTGAATAGTATCTTCATTCTCTTGTGATAGGCCATACTTCGTGAGTATGTTTTGTCCAAGTTCAGTACCTACAATAATTTTATTAGCTAATTTAAAACTTTTTGTAGTATAATGTGTACAAAATCAAAAGGGGCGGAACACCCGCATGGACGCAGGCAACTTCAGTCGAAGCGGTTCTGAAGGCTCTTGTAATGGCAAGCATCCAGCCTCTCCGCAGGGTATCCAATTCCATTCTAATCCTGAGTACCTCCTCTGCCCGGCAGCCCCATACTTCGACTCCATATAATATTTTAGGTATGAGCACATTTCTAAATATTGCCTTCAGGGTGGAACTCTTTCTATTCAAAGTATCAAACCTAAAATTATATTTATAAAATTGTAAAATGTTATCTTTGGTTCTATGAATGTGCTTAACATGTTCCATACAAATGTAATTTGTCATCAATAATAATGCCTAGATATTTCATATTTTCACAAAATTTGCTACGATCACCTTTAAGTTTCAATTGTGAGGGTCTAGTCTTTCTCTCATCCGATGGGAAAAAAACGTCCACAAGTCGTTTCTTTATTAAAGTATATATTCTCTGTATCACTGCATTCTTTCAAATTATTTTTTACTTTTTTAAATACTTCCTCTATTTTTTTTTCAAGAGAGTTTCCCTCCACCATAACCAATATATCGTCGAAATAACAGATAATCTCACAATTTGGAATATTGACTCTCTGCTGTAAATCATTGGTTACAGCCGAAAACACAGCGGCAAAAACATCGCGGACGAAAACGTTGCGGAGAAAACAATGCAAGGCGAAAACGTCGTGCTACAAAACATCGTGGGAGAAAACATCGCAGAGAGAAAACATCGCAGAACATCGTGGTACAAAACATCGTCGTCGAAAATGAAGCGGTTCCAAAACTTCGCAGTTTAAAAACATCGTCGTGGAAAATATCGTGGTAAAAAATATATTATCTACAAATCATCGCATGACGATAACATCGCAGAAATGCTTTTTTCAGGCTTTAATAACTGTAAATGAATATTCCCATAATGATTTGTGAGAGCAAGATGGAAAGAAAGATAATTTTTACTTTCATATTTTTTTATTAACTAATAAATGTTTGCTGAGAAAATAAGAAGGAAACTTAAGCATAGAAAATTAATGCAACTTATAGCACTCAATAGAATTTTAAACCGACATAGTTAACTAACAAAGGCAATTAATAAATCATTTTTATAAAGTTTTTACTGGTAATTTTTCATGAAAAGTATAATCTATAAGTTGCATTTAATTTCCTATGCTTAAGTTTCCTTCTTACTTTTTCAGCAAAAATTTACTAGTCAATAAAAAACTGTGAAAGTAAAAATTATCCTTCGTTACATCTTGCGCTCACAAATCGTTATGGGAATATCCATTTACAGTTATTAAAGCCTGAAAAAAGCATGTCTGCGATGTTATCGTCATGCGATGATTTGTAGATACTTTATTTTTTACCACGATATTTTCGACGACGACGATGTTTTTAAACTGTGAAGTTTTTGAACCGCTTTATTTTCGACGACGATGTTTTGTACCGCGATGTTTTAGGACTGAGATGCTTTCTCCTTGCACTGTTTTCTCCCACGATGTTTTGTAGCACGACGTTTTCGCCTTGCGTTGTTTTTTCCGCGACGTTTTCGTTCGCGATGTTTTTGCCGCGATGTTATCGGCGGACACCAAATCATTAACCATGAGGCCCTAGAACAGAGGAGCGCTGCTCTGGGGGAAGAGCATGCTTTGTAAATGTCAAAAACCAGATTCAAATTGTCGGATAAACCCTTAAAAACCGTCTTTCGCCTTTTAAAGTAATGTTTTATAATTTCACACATATTCTTAGTAATTTCAATGTTGTTCAAGTGTCGCATCAGAGAGAACCACCTTACCTTGTCGAAAGCACCCCTGGGGTCAATTGAAACTAGAACTACATGTTTAGTCTTTCTTTTCTCTCTAGTGCAGATATGATGAGCCAATTTGGTTGATCTTCTCTTTCTAACACCAAATTACCTTTCAGGAATAATATTGAAATATATTGCAGTCTATTAACTAAACGTTTATCATAAATCATTGCAAATGTTTTCAGTGAGCAAATTGGACGAAATCCTCCTTTATCTTTTAGTATCAAGGATAATTTTTCAATTTTCCAGACATCTGGAAATATCCTAAACTTCAAGCATCTATTATAGAACACTGAGAAGAAGGAAGGGCAATCCTTAAACAATATCTTTAACAGTGTAGCCCTGATCTCATCCAATCCAGGAGCAGACCTTATCCGTAGACTTTTTATCGCAATCAAAATCTCATTATGAACAAAGTCTTTCTCCTCTTCATCCCGCTCCATATTAGAGAAGAAGGTCACTTAGAATCGATTTTTTTATACTTTTTTTATCGTTTATAAAATTTATTTAATATCTGAAAAATGTATGTTCAGTGTTGTGAACAACTGGAGACCTAAAAATCCTTATGGAATGATTAAAGTGATAAACTCGGAACGGCACCAGTCTCAGGCACGTGAGCGCCCGAGCGCATATTTCACAAATGCACATCTGTGTAGTCACCGAGGGAGGGCTTCTAGGATGCACCAATGGGCTTCCAGTGATATTTCTATCATGTCAAATAACCCTTTGGCGCCCTTTAGCAAGATGGTTGGAAACATTTTGTCACGCAATTTCCGTTACAAAATAATTAAAGTAGTCGATTTCTTCTGAAAATGTTCATTATGAAGTTAGATCAAATGTAAGCAGCTGTGAAGATTTCGCTACCTTATTGAAAGAATTTAAAAAGAAATGCAAACACATATCGGATACTCCGCAAAACTTCGATTGACCAATCTCGGTTTCTGTTTTCAAGGAAGTGCATTTGCCAGCATTCTTCATATCGTAAAGTAAACGTATGCTTTTAAAAGTTCTGTAACAGTTATGTAGCATTTTGTATTTAAGCGTAATTGGCTGCAAAATGGTATTTGTAATTATTATTTAAAATTTTTTTCGATTACTACATTCAGTTCAGATGAAAAAACATATATTTCTAGACATTTGGAATACAAATTGCCTTACAAGTTTTAAATACAATTGCATAAATTTATCAAGAGTAATTTAAAAACTCTCAATAAAATTATGCAATTGCATATTATTATTATATCTATATTTTGCATCTGCGTGAAATAGCATTTAAGTTAGATTCATTTAATTATTCAGGCTTCAATATACTACTTAAAATATTATGAATGCTTTTATTTTGCAAAGAGAAAAACTATGCAACGAATAAAAGGAAAATAAATACAAATTTAAAATGTTACTAATATTCAAGCGGAACCATACCTGTACTTAAAAGTACGAGCATTTTTCATATAGAATTTTATTTTAATTAGAGTTACTCATGGCTCATCAGAATTAGTTTGATGTTGTTAACGCGTTAACGCTATGTCAAATTGGAAAAAACTTGAAATACATAACCACAGATCAAAATATGGTTTCTCAGTGTTTTTTTTTTTTTTTTTTTTTTTAGGAATTTCATTCGTGCTGCTACAGTTGCATACTGTTGTTTAAAACTTTACTTCAGTAATCAAAGTTCTTATGTATTAATTTCCATTAAATGATTTTAATTTAACTTTAAACTACCTTTTAATCAGGTCATACAGAATATATATTTTGAATCTTACGCTTTCAAAAACAAAAAAATGCAAGCACTGAAATAAGAAAATACTAGATTCATTGTAACACTTCCAGGCCTTCTCAGCTTAATAATATATATATATATATACTTGAATTCTCTTAATCCACAGGTGTTAGTAAACGCATAATATTCGAAGCTAATTGTAGCTTGAGTCATTAACTTGATTTTTCCGAATATCAATGCGTGATAAAAATCGAGAAAGTGAAATATCAGCGATTAAATAAACTCATAAAGCGACTGATTGGTCCATTTTCGAAAACCCTCCCTCAGTGGCTACGCTGATGTGCACTTGTGAAATATGCCGCCCGAGCGGGTATGCTTCCCTTTCAGCAGATGTGGGAGACGTATACATTTCCTCGCGCGCGGTGCAGCGTAGCTCAAAACACAGTTATTCTTTAATTTTTTTACTACATTTTGAACCTAAAATATCAGTAATAAATATTGTTTATAAAAAATCAGTAATAAATATTGTTTATAAAAACTTATTTGTAAAAAAGTAAGCTGACTTATTAAGTGCCCCGAACTTTTATTTTTCGATTTTTTTAGTTCAAAGGGGCAATTTGCCCTGAAGGACCATTATTTTCGTTTTAGCATTTTGCATAAATGTCCGTTTCACTTTTCAAATTGTTGCCACCAAATAGCATCGCCTTGTATTATATTCAAAGAAATTAAATAATGAAGAATCTGCATAAATGTATAAATGTTTCTCGCATTGTGATAAAACAACGGTACCTAGAGCCATCCAATTTTGAAGAACGTACGTTTCCACACAAATATGGGCATCTGGAAGCCCAAATTTGGAATTTGGAATTTGTTTTATTATCTATTTCATATTTTGTAAAATTTTAAAGAATTTTTGATTAACAAACTCAGCGATTTAAACGCGAGCAATGGCAACACTCTACCGGGGGGGGGAAACCTTTTTACCTCCAGCGCGCGGAACTGTGTATCGGAAATTCTAAAGATTTGCTCATTTTAAAATTATTTTGCGATATTGCTGTTGAACTGAATTTTATGGTTTAAGTGCGAAGAACATGATATTTAATAAATAAAGGTAACATACAAAACGTTAAAAAAACGCCCCTTTGGACGTAATTAAAAAACTGAAACATTTCAGATTTTTTTTAATATTTTTTCTTCTAATCTGCGCAATATGTTTTAAAGAAAAAATTTGGGATTTTTCATTTTAGATAATTAGAAGACTATTCAGACTATTCATTTCAGATAATTAGCCTTGACCGTGGAGATATCGTGGAAGTAAAACCGTGGTAATATTTGGTAAAGTTTTACACTTGTTATGAAAAAATAAAATTATAAGTAATTTGACTTCCGTAAGACAAAAATTGGCCAGGATATTTAATTTCAAAATTTGAAATTATTTAGTGACACTTTAAAATTACAGAAAAAAGTTATGTAATTAATAGGCTGCGCAAGAAAATCATGTGTATCCACATCAAGTTTTTTATAAAATAAATTCGTAAGAAAACACCTGTTTGCATGTCCCTCAGTAACACTTTATTGTGGTTTATCTTAGGAAGAGGAATATAATAAGACATTAAATATATATTAGATGAAAACGATTGTATTTTATTGAGATAGCAGATAGCTTTCGGAAAAAATATGGGATACGTGTTTTTGTTTTATTCCACGCATCAATGATTTGATATTCAGTATCTTTTTTTAAATATCGATAAGCATCTCATCATTTGCTACAACGTTTAGGTATATAAAAAGGGGAAAATTTGTATATCCTCGGGTGTCATTTCCTCTCTTGTTTCTTTTATTTCCTCGACATTAAACAATCATTAAATTTCAACATCTCGTTCGCATTGCTTCATTGTTTAAGACGGCGTGCAATGTGCAACTAACTCCGTTTTCCTCGTACATGCTCACTGAGCTCTGCTTTTATGGACTCTGTTTTGGTTTCTCAAAACGCCATTAAAATTGAATGGATCAAGATTTCGAGCACCTCAGACCGATGGAGCGAATCCGACGCTGAAAAGGAAAACCGTGTGAACGAATTACTTGAATCGTAAACATTCCTAAATATATCTTCCGGGGTTTCACAGGGGGGGGAAATACGGTTACAATGTTTTGACAATAAATTTGTAGCTTTCAGCGTGTTTCCTCTTGCTAAGAATTTCGTGTATAATTGTGACTAAAGCTGTAAATAACTTCTCGAGATTTTTTTTTTTTTCTTTAAATCCTGGTAACTTCGGAAAAACGTATCATTTGATAAGTGATCAAGACAGGTTAAGGAAATTTAGTTGCAAGAAAGACAAAAATCAAGTAGGATTTGTCAGCACAAAATAAATCTTTCACAAGATTACTGTGTGTTTTTCATCATTTTAACAATTATTTATTTAACAACCGTGTTAAGGATATAGAAATTTAACGTTCTTAGGTGAAGCGTTAAATGAGCAACCCTATCTACTGTCTCATTAACTAATACATACACTTTTATATTTAACAATATTAGTTACAATAATTTATAACTATATTAAATCATTATGCAATAATCCTTAAAATAATTTAATAGTAGTTTCATACATTCAGGAAAATTTTGTACGTTCAGAAAAATAATGTGTGTGCCCCCCAAACAGGAGAATGGTAAGTGACTCTGACTACAGTACCGAAGTGCCCGAGTTCAAATCCCGAAGAAAGCATGGATATTTGTAAAGGTATAGTGTCTTTGCGGCATGGAGAACTCTAAATATATGAAGAGTAGAAAGTTTTCTCGTATGGATTGGTGGTATGGGAAGAGAGTGTTCTCCTTCAAAATTGGTATTCAACTGGACAAAATCGTATTGTCACCTATAGGGTGCCCAAGGTTCTTGCCAGCGATAAGCGTATTTTGTACTCCTTGTCGCGATGAATATCATTATCTTTATTCCTATTGGAGTTATTCTGATATCATACAAGTGAGATTATTCACAACAACAAAAATAAGTACGAATTGTAATTTTTCAATAAAAATGCTGAAAAGCACCTTTCTTATAAATAACAGATAATACTCATATATAAAAATAACTATACAATTAAGCTAAGAGCTTTAAAAGCATTGTGTTTATTTTCGAGATTAATTTGGAATTTAATTTTTCGTTTTTTTAATGGAAAAAAACTAACAATAATGCTTTCAGTGTTTTCTTTTAACTTAATCCATGTTCTATAGAGACAGGTTTGGTTTATTAGATTACGGCAAAGCACTCGAGAACTATCTGCATTAAGGAAGGGATGTCTTCGTGGAGGACTTTTTAAGGAAAAGTGGCTCGTATACACGTTACACATGGGGAAAACCAGCTTTCAGTGTTTTCTTTTAACTTAATCCATGTTCTATAGAGAAAGGTTTGGTTTATTAGATTACGGCAAAGCACTCGAGGGCTATCTGCATTAAGGAAGGGATGTCTTCGTGGAGGACTTTTTAAGGAAAAGTGGCTCGTATACACGTTACACATGGGGAAAACCACGAAAACACCCATGCAGCCAGCCCGTTCGCGGGATTCGAACCTCGGACCGAACTACGAGTGTTCAGCGACGTTACCGTTCGGCAGCTGGTGGGCCCTATAGGGAAAGGAGAAAGCAACCAAGTTTGAAAGTGGCGAGTTTTTTTTTTTTTTTTTTATTTATTTTTAGTCCAAAGGGATTTGAATCCCGAAGGACTATTAGTTTCGTTTTGGCATTTTGCGTCGGACTCATAAATGTCGGTTCACTTTTCAAACTGTTGCCACAAAATGTTAGAGTCCTGCATTATATTTGAAGAAATTAAATAATGAAAAATCTGCATAAATGTATGTATATTTCTCGTATTGTGATAAAACAACGGTACATAGAGTCATCGAATTTTGAATAACGTAATCCTCCAACGAATATGAGCATGTGGAAGATCAAATTTGAAATTTGAAATTTGTTTTATGATCGATTTCCTATTTTTAAAACTTTGACGAATTTTTGATTAACAAACTCAAGGATTTCAAAGCGAGCAATGGCAACGTTGTGCAGAAAAAACATTTTTATCTCCAGCGCGTGAGTCTCTGTATCGGAAATTCTAAAGCTATGCTCGTTTTAAAACTATTTTGCGATATTGCTGTTGCACTGGATCTTATGGTTTAAGTGCGAGGAACATGAATTTAATAAAGAAAGGTAACACACAAAATGTTAAAAAACGCCCCTTTGGACGTAATTTAAAATCTGAAATATTTCAGTTTTTTTTTTTTTTAGCTTAAAATTTAATCTCGAATGGGAAGTTAGTCTCGAAACGGCATTTTGCGTCGAAGCACTTAAATGGGTTGCATCACTTTTTTCAAACTGTTGCCACCAAATATTACCCACCTGTATTATATTTAAAGAAATTAAATAATGAAGAATTTGCAAAGATACGCTGTGTTAAACAGGTCCGATATTTATTTAAATGCCAAGTTAAATACTGTTCCTTTTAAAACTACTTGTAACTTTTAAACTAAAGCTGTTCCTTTTAAAACTCTAAATTTTTAAAACTACTACAAAATAACATTAATTTCGCATCAGTGATAAATCAAAAATTGAAAACCATCCCATTTTATTTTTCATATCCTCAATTTAGTTGCGAGATTGAAATATCGGCTATGAAAAATTATTTTTCTGAAAATGACAACAACATTCATGTAATTTATAATGAATTTCCTTGAAAACGTTTTTTGTTCTAAAACATTACAATAATTTAATATTTGATACTTTATAAAAATTAAATATATTTTGATAAATAAAAATCTAATATGTGAATCTAATAGCAATTATACAATTGCTATGCATTTTAGTGCATTATAGCTCTTGAAGCAAACTCTAGTTAAACGATACCCCTTCCAGATCGAATCCATGCATTTTGAAAAGCTGTTATGAATAAAGTATACCAGTTTGAAATTTGATGAAGATTAGTAGGTTTGATGAAATTGAGATTAATGAAACTGTAAGGATTATGTTCACTTTATTAACAGTTAAATTTTGAGTTAAAGTTCCTTTCCTATCTATTCTTAACTTCAACTTACACTTCCGGCCAGAACGAAGTTTTAGAATCACGTCTGAATACATAATAAGGAAGAGCGGTATTTAACCGCGAAGTTCTTCGGTCTTAGGGAGAGTCCAGCACACTTCTACCTCCACGAGAGAAACTTTCTTTCAGGTTTCTACTCTGTCAGGCCCCACATGGGATCACATCAGGAAATGGCAAGAGAAGGACTTTAATTTCCTGCTGAAATCCAGTATAACCGCAAAGTTCCAAAGTCTTAGGGAGAGAGATACCAGGTATTCTGGCTGCACACGTACGCCTTTTTAGGCTACTCTCTCGTAAGCTATTATTACGCTCGGCCGTACTTTAGGCCCTTGATAGCTTCGCAGTCAATTAGCGTTAAGGGACCAACTCTGTTAGAATCTTGATAGCTTCGGCTATATCTTTTTAGTTAAGATTAGTTTTAGTTTAATTCTCAGTCTCTTAAGTTCAAGCCCAAGTGTCGGCTTTATTGTACTCTCCAAGACGGAGTTTTGTTAAACTTTAGTTGGAATAATAAAGGGTTAGTTTACCCTTCTATCTTGTTGTTTCCACGAACTCAAGCGATTATTCGCTTATCTGTTCAACACACAGTGAGGAACTCTACAAAATCAATATCAACACAGTGCCAGTCATACAATCAGTATCAATCCGTTAATTCCAAAATAAATTATAATACATTAAAAGTATACATACGGTGTACTGTGTAATCGCAGCACATTTGAGAATAAACTAATGTCAATTTTTTTTCTTCGTAATTCAGCTGTATTATTTGCAATAAAAATTTTTCTATTTTCTTTCTTCGAAACAATTAAGATCATGCAAAAAGTGTGTGTTTGCGGAAACTTGAATGTAGGAAGGTAAAGTAAATCAGTTAATGTACATTTAAATAGTTTTGCTGCTTAATACTTTGACAGCATGCTTTGGAAATCATAAACAGAAAGAAGTCAGGTTGACTAAGAAAAAAGGCTACGAAAGATGATTAAAGAGAATCTGGTAGTAGGACACATAAAACAGAGAATGAAAGAAATATAAAGATTTTATGCAATCATAAATAGTGCTAGCAAAATTTTACTACTTTGTAGGGTTTCTCTTAGCTTGTCAGGACTACTGTTCCTTGTAACTGACTTGGGAAACATCCCAAAAACCCTGACTGGGAACAGGACAGGACAGGACTAAGCGTGGGAAGCGCCAACACATCGCCATTGGCAGACCTGGTGTCGCTCCTTCACACTAACCGTCTTGAGAAGAACACCTCCACAGGGCGTACTTACGCCACGCATTGGCGTTAATTGAAAAGTTATCATTAGGGCACAGAGAACTTGTGGTACAGCCTGACTGGGAACAGGGAGCTTACTCAAGCTATACTCGTATGTGCGTGGAATAGACAAACAAGTTTAGAAGGATTAATTTTACCCTTTATTCCTCCCAGCGTACAGGTTCTCTCGCACTTCGGAAAACAGACACTTTTGGTCTAAAACGTAAAAAATAAGAAATATTCACTTAACAACTAACTTAAGAATTAAATGCTTCACAGAGACTAGCCTTTTCACACTGAGTATGTAGTGAGCTAGATGTAAATACTACAATACGCCTATTATATCAGCAGGAACTACGTTCTGGCCTAAAGGCAGACAGCTGACTGAAAACCACGCGCGTAGCAGGGTAGCAGGAAGGCTCTCTCTCTCTTGCCTAGAAGCCACTTCTTAAATACCTTTTAAAGTTTCAAGCTCATTAGCATAAAAATCCTACTCGCGCTTATTCTGGCCGGAAATGGAAAATAAGAGAGGACAGCAAAGTTTAAAATCAAATAAACGTCAGTAAAACTTAAATCCTTATAAGTTAACTATCTTTTTATTCAAATTTTTGTTATCTTTCCTGAACCCCTCAACTTCCTCTCTCATTTCCTCGCCAGGAGTTAAGTGAAGTGAATATTTAAACAGGTGACTCTTGGAGTTCATTCAGAGCGTGTTTTTGCTAGCCAGCGAACGTTTTGTTGCTGATCTTGTTGTTATGCTAATACGCCCCTTGGCCATTTCTAATAATTCTCACGTCTGTTAGGTTTGTGAAGTCAACCTAAATTAGTACTAGTCCATCACTATTCTATTTACAAGAAAGCATACACAATACAAGAAATTTACAAGAAAGCATACACAATACAAGAAATTTACAAGAAAGCATACCCATGTTGATTCGGTGGGATCAAAGACAGATAGGATTCAGTGACATACAGAAGGAAGAGACGAAAAACTTTTGAAATAAAACGTACTATTCAGGAAGACATTAGCACAATATATAAGGTATAATATGAGGAATACAGTAGAAACCTTGAAATTGAGAAACTCATGAAAGAACGGCAGCAAAAGGAAAGGAATTTTGCAAGAGGATTTAGACAACATTCTAGTTGAAATAGTACAAATAACAAAAGAGAAACTTCACGATAACGAAATAATATATAGACTGTTTAAAATAAAGAGAAATTACAAAAAAAAAAAAAAAAAAAAATTCATTAGAGAAAATTCTCCAATCAAATTTATGTAATAAGTTATGTTAATAATGCGAATACAATTATTGTATAAACTTTATTTGTAAATCAGCCACAATATACGACAATGTAAAAATTTTAGAATTGTTAGTAAATACTAGACAAGGGCGGACGTGGGCAGAACCGATTAACCATAATGGTAGAGGGATGGTGCCCATGTCCTCCATTACTACTACTACTACTACTATTCTATTTAGACTTGAATTGATTCATTTAAGTTTCACCACAAGTTGCCTGTGTTGTTGTAAAGCATGAATTATGTGCTTTTCTGCTCTTAGTTGAAAATAATAAAGGGTTACATATATATATATGTATATATATATATATATATATATATATATATATACAGTGGTGGCCAAAATTGTGGACACTTCTGGAAATTTTTATGTTTTTGAACTTTGTATGCTTATAGAAAATGTTACATTTCGCAAAATGCAAACTTGTATATATCATTTTTTTAAGGAGAATTTATTACTGAATTCAATACAAAACACAAAATTCAATTATTTGCAATACAAAGAAGTTATATGTACTTTAATATAAATAAAAAACACAGTTATGAAGTGATTTGTAATGTCTAGCTTTCCTGGCCAATCACTGTTCTTGTTCTGAGAACCAATCAAATGTTAGTAACTGCCAGTAGAAGTTGACATCATGTTTACACTTGAAACAATTCATTATTTTGCTTTGTTCTGTAGAAGGAGGACCTGTTTCTTATACACTACAATTACAAGTAGGTTTTTTTTGTAAAAAATTTTAATATTTAGTCAAGAAGCAATGACATCAAATAAAAGAGTAGATTGGACACCTAGAAAGAGATGTAATATTATTGTGGTACGAGAAAGTGGTCTTTCCTATGCTGAAATTGCAAGACAGGCTCTTCTCATGCATTAAAATTAAAATTATATGCAGATGAATTTTTTTGTACGAAAATACTTTTCTTCCGTGGATTTATGTAGGCATAATTTTGTAAGAATACGGTATGCACAAATAACATTTCATAACACGTGGAAAGAATATGACACTAAATAAGACAACTGGACAAATTTATTTTAATGCATTTACTAAAAACTCTTTAGCCTCTACTCAAAATTTATTCCAAAATTTATTGCTGAAGTATTGATGTATATGATGACAAAGTTATAAAGTACAGAGACATTCTGTACTGGAGATTACGGCATTAGGAACATCTTTTATTAATTACAATAATACTGCAAAGGTTTATAAAAATTATTGATTAAGAGTATTATAATAACTCATACGAATAAGATGGACTATAATTTGCCTCCACCAAAGATATTAGCTGAAGCTGCTACTGAAAAATAAAATAATTATTAAAAAGCACTATGTGCATTTAAATAGTACTTAACAATTTGCAACATATTGTTTGAAATATAATTTAACAATTTTATGCTAGGGCAGTGGCGACAGCCCTAAGAATTGAAAGAAGCCCCCAAAGTTCTCATGCTACAAGGAAAAGCATGGATGATAAATTCTCTGGTAGCATAAGGTAATGCTAATCCTTCCAATAGCAAACTTTCATTGTTTTATGAAAGGCTAAAAGGAAAGTTTTCAATTATCTTATAAATTACAATAAAATGTGAAGAGAAAGCTCCGTGGAATTAATTATAAATATTATACTATATTATTAATTAATAACACTATAATTATAATATATAATTAATTATAGCATTAATTAATTATATCTACAATATAATTATACATATTATAATATAATTCAAAGAAATTCAGTATTGACATTTATCCTTTAATAACTTTAGAATTTCATTTTCTCTTTTTAATGGCACTTTAGTACAATTCCATTACATCGTTAAAAATGCTAGATATAAATTAATTATAATGGTATTTCAACGAAAGATACTTTCTTGCAGCGTCAAAGGATACCTCATACTTAATTCGAAGATAAATCTAAAGAAAAATTCGCTGTAATACTCACGTAACGTTTTACGTTACATAAGAAAAATTGGATACGGTTACTAAGTTATTCCCACGGTGTGACACTAAAACTGCACGTGAATTCGTTCTCCTTGAAGTCCTGAAGTGTTATCTAAGATAATAATTGAAGATTATAGTTTTTTCAAGATAATAATCTAATTACTAATAGCAGTAGTTAGATAAAAGATACGTACTCTTTTTCTTTGGTATCTTTTTACTTCATAAAATTTCCGGAAATAAGAATTTCACTTTAGTTTCATATGTTTTTTGTGCAGTCCTCAGAATTATTATGCTATAGATGTATCATTACATTTAACGATACTTCCTGTTACTTTCAGAATTACGCTTCAGTTCTAAGTTTAGATAGGAATTGTAATATAAGTCCAGTACACACAGGGTAGGATAGAGCAGGAATAAGAGTACGATACACCAAGTCTTTACTATATGGTGATAAGGCTACTGTCCCGTGATGCTATTGTTTCAGTGGAGCATCCCACAGAACGCTCTGCACGCTTGCTAAAACATTTTCATGCAATTATTATTTAGAAGAATTAAAACATAAAGTCTTTTTCGTAACAGTTACTGCTCTCAAATGTCTTGCCTTTATTTCGAAAGGTATTTTACTGCGTTACTGATTTTATGATGAAATTTTGGATTATTTATGACATATCTTCGAAACTCGAGTTCATTTCTAGTTGGTATGTAGTTTGTGATGTGCTTGTGATATTGAGCATGAGATGAGGTAATGTTCTGAAATTTTCTTTCGCCGCAGATACAATTGTGTGAGGAATATAAATTTCTCTTGTATTGATCATTGGCGAAGGATCCAATTCCAAATGTGAATTGATTTAAAAGGGGGTTATTGAGACTTTTTTTCTGTTTATTATATTGATCGGTGCCGCCCAAACGGTATAGTGGTTAGGGGAGGCGACTGCAATATCGAAGGTCGAGGGTTCGAATCCCGGAGGAGGCAAGGATGTAAATTGTTCTGCTCGTTCATAGGAGGCAACGGTGGTCACCTATTAGGTGCCTCCATAATAAAATGACCGCCAATTCTGGACTTAGTACTGGCGAAAGCCATAAAATATAACATGCGCCCGCCATTAAAAAAATTTATCTGTTCAATGTGTTCTCTTGCCTTGGGGAACAGAGTTTCATTAGCTCAGTAACATAACTTGTACATTTCTTAGTCTTTAATGTGGTGGCAAAAAAGACATTGAATAAGAGAATCAGAGAGCATGCAAAAATTCATGACACTGAATGTAAGAAAATATTATTCCGATTTTGTTGAAGTCAGTACTATTCCTCTACATAAAAACGTAGGCAAAATCTTCGCTAAATGTTTATCGCTTTTATTATGGTTAGAAAAATATCTTATTATTTAAACAGGATTTCTCTGGGAATGAAAAGTACCAGCATTCTTTTGCATCTCTAACAGTCATGCATTGAATACAAAGAAAATAAACTCTTAAGCCAAGATTTCCTTATATATTGCAGAGTTTGGATACTTAAGGGCTCAAAAGGGGGTAACAAAGGCATCATAAGGATCATAAGGTATTGCAAAGCTTCACATCAGCCAATGAACATCGTCGACGAATCCTTCTCTGTCAGTCGTCTGGTTAAAAAGATTGTCTAAATAAGGGCTCCTTAACTCTTTGGAATCCAGAACCTTCGCTAAGCTGTATTCTCAAAATACCCGAACCGCCCGAAATATTTTTCCAGTTTCACAGCAATTTCCTTCCCTCCCTGTCCATTAACGCAGAAAATAGGTGTTAAGATTTCCAATGACATCCTTTGTACTTTCTAACAAAGATTACATTAGCCTTTGACCCGTTCTTTATAAAACTATTCTGAAGGTCAGATCAACAAGCCTTTCCGGCTTTGTTATGATCACGGCTGAGATTTTGTTTATTTCCGTTATTTTTATAGGAAGGAATAAATTCTTTAAAAATAAACATAATCCTTTAATTTTTATACTGCTCTTTTATTGCTGTTTAAAGCTTAAAAGCACACTGTACCACAAAAGAATCAACAACGAAATGTCACGATCAACCAAAAGATTAAAAAAAACTCTTAAGACAAGCTGTCTTCAGTAAACTGATACAATGCATTTGGGGAAAGTGCACCTGCTACTACATAACTTAGGGGAGGAAAGAAAAGAAGATTACAATCTCGGCCGTTTTCAGGCGGTTCTGGTCGTTTCAATGTAGGGTCGTGTCGGGCGGATTGGATGTGAAGGAGTTAAAGTGCGGATCGTGATTCGATATGAGGTTGCATAAATAAATTTAATGGTTTTAGAAGTTTCAGTAGATCTAAAAATGTTCTAGATGTGCAAATAACAGAACATTAATTTAAAATAAGGTTTGAAACACTACAGGTGAATTAGGTAGTAACATGCAAAGGTATATGCTCAACTCAGACTATTTGCAACTTAGCTGACAAGTTATCCCATTTCTTTGCGCTTTTTTGGACACAAGATAAAACTCAAAATGTAACAGCACAGTTTCCATTAGAAAGTCCTCCATGAGTGCATCACTCCCCTAGGCAGACAGAATTCCTGTGCGATATAAATAATCAAATAAAACAAACCAAAATAATCAAATAAAACAAACAAACCCATGCAGTGAGGTACAATTCTATTCGTGTGTATGTTACCGGAAATGTATGAAAGCTGACATTCTATAGAATACCTAGGCAGGTTATGAAATGCCGAAAAATAAGCAGCAATGCATGAGACGATTAATATTTCATACATTACCTAGGTATGCCATAGAATGCTAAATGAAAAATTAGCAAAGTATAGAATACATCTCCGATTCTTTTCGAATATCCATACATTTAATGCTTTCGTTCCATATTTCCATACGTTGTTTTCTTTAATTAAAAGGGAATTAAATTCGTTTTATGCAACTTTTACTATTGTTTACATATTTTGAATAAATTTTTAATGGCACTCTTTCATTATTTTTTCAAAATAATATTTGTATTTTTGGGGAATGCACGCCTTTTAAATAATAGTCATATCATGAACATTTTTTCATACTTTGCCTCATTCTATAGAATGCCTAAGTGTTATACGCAATGACTGGGAAAAGTATGTAATAATTTCATTTTTCATACTTTGTCTAAATACGCCAGGTATTCTATGAAATGCCTAGGCATTCTATAGAATAACAGAGTTCTATATATTCTCGGGAATAGCTACATCAAAATACTAATTTGCATAAATTTTCTTAATGATTGATCAACAAATGATTTAACGAATTTCTATACCTCGGGTCGTAGTAGCATTTGGTGAGATAAAAGGTATCGTCGAGTAGAAAGGTTTGAGAAACCTTGGTCTTAAGAGTTCAAGGTCATTTCCTTCTGCATTCTGGTGATAGAAGTGCTTAAAATTTTCATTTTAATTTCTGAATTTTTATATAGTTTTTTCTTTCTGTTATGCATTAAAAAACTGTTTAATAAAATATTAAACTGTTGTGTGGATAGTTTCGAATTATTTTTCGAAATTAGAATTTTTCTAAGACTTTTTTCAGCACACATTTAAATTATTTTTCTGTAATGAGGCAAGTTAAAGCCTCTTGACACAAACGAATTACAATTTTTAAAAAAAATGCCACTTCGAGATAAGTGTAAAACAATATTTCAACAACTTCCTTAAAATGCGAAATATGACAAACTCTTTTTTCGTCACAACTGATAACAAAAACAAATCATATAATGATTGTTTTATTTTCAGTTAAAGTACTGACAACCTGTTGCGGTTTCGTTTTCATAAGGAAAACTCTATTTTTATCCACAAGATAAGGATAAAGTGAATTTTAAAAAGTTTTATCTGTGTTATTATGTAAATAAATGATGTAAATCTGTAGCTGAAAACTTTTATTCTTGGATTAACGACAGAAAGAAGTTGTTGCGATAATGAATTTTTACATTTTTATCGTAATTCTATCTCAGTCCTTTCTGGGTAACAATATTGATCATAAAACAACGCGGCAAACAAAATAAATGAAACTTAGCTATTAAATTCTAACGCAAGTTTCTATTTAAAACAATTTATTCTTATATTCTTTAAATTTATTCTGTTAACAAAGTATCTGATTCTTATAAAATTTTTCAGTTTAAAAAGAGTATATAGTGTCAAAATCCAGGTTACATTTATATCTTCAGAGACAACAACAAATTAGATTTTTCTAAAAGAAAATCATAAAAATATACTATATGTAGTCAGAAAAAATAATACTATATGAGCCTCTGGTGTAGGGCTTAAATTTAAATTCTTATGCACAAAAACAACTTCTTTCAATTAAAAGGCCTTTTTTCCTTTCTATTTCGAAAGCATACAGAACTACTCCAAACAGGCTCTAAATCAACTGGTTGCGCCTTTTGCATTTTTCAAAATAATGTTATAATTAAACAACAGTGCATTCAACTCACTTTCACAAATTCAGTCTTTCAGGTTTAACTCCATGCAATAAAAGTAGCAATAGCATTTGCAATAGACCATCCAATACATAGCATAATATTCTCAGATAGAGAATCCAGTATTAAAGCAATAGTTGGTCATAGCTGCTCTCCATAGTTACACAATTTCTTCCTCCTTCCCTATCCATCTACGTCCTCACCTCCAATGGACTAAAGCATATATTGGTATCATTGGAAATGAAATAGTTGATAATTTAGCAAAAACAGCGGCATCAGATAATTCATTACCATCTATCATGATTCCCAAACCACTTTCACTTCTAAAAAGAAAACTTGAAGAAGATACTTTTTCTATCTAGCAACGTTGCTGGAATGAAGAAAATACCGGTCGCAGAACTTTTTACATAAATTTCTTCCTAAAGTTCCCAGAAACCTAATTTCTGTAAATAGACTAGTAACTGTCTTCCTCACAGCACATGGGCCTTTTATTGACTATCTCCATAGATTTGGCGTTCATCATACAGATCAAAGCATCTGCGGAAATACAGGATCAATCGACCATTATATGTTTGATAATTAAAGATGTTCATTTTAATATATATACTTCAATATCATCCCCGCTTTGGTTTCAACAACTCCTTTAAAATAATTTTCTTCGAAATACACTTCAAAATCTTATCAACTGTATTTCGACTAATTGCGATAGTCTAAATGCTACTTAATTCTTTCACAAACATTAATTATCGTCATACTCCTTCAACACCATCTGTCAACGTTTGTCTTCTTTCAACGATCATCATCTATCAACATTATCTCTCAACGATTATCATCTACCATCCTCCATCTACCCTTGTCCATCTTCTCAGTCCTTCTTCATCATCATCTTGATCATCATGCAGTGTATAGCTTCAATAATGTCAAGAAACTCTCAAC
This sequence comes from Stegodyphus dumicola, assembly GCF_044657685.1. Taxonomy (NCBI): domain Eukaryota; kingdom Metazoa; phylum Arthropoda; class Arachnida; order Araneae; family Eresidae; genus Stegodyphus; species Stegodyphus dumicola. Next base: position 56,433,276 of record NC_140770.1, on the reverse strand, counting down.
ATTATCTGTCAACGATTATCATTTATCATCTGGATCTACCCTTGTCCATCTTCTCAGTCCTCCTTCTTCATTGTCTTGATCATCATGCAATGCATAGCTTCAATAATGTCAAGAAACTATCATCATCTATCTTTGTCTTCTGTCATCATTTATTATCATCTATCATCATCATCCATCTTCATCAGTCTTCTATCATCGTTACTTATCAACAATTTTATGATCTATCATCGCCCTGCATAGCATTTCATATCTTACCTTACCATCGTCCTTAATAGCACTTCTTTGTCATCCATCCTCATTAGCATCTCTTTTTCATCTATCATCTACATCATCATCGATTTCCTATATCATATATATATATATATATAATCGTCAACTTCAATCTACTTTACTAGTAATTTTTTGTAATGTTAGACTACAACATCATCTCCTTCCATCTTCTCAGTCCTTCTTCTTCATCAAGCAGTGCATAGTTCCAATGCTGTCAAGAATTATGATTATGTCAAGATTTCATTAATTTGACACTCTAAAAGATTAGTTTCATCAGATACTATCTATATACCTTTTATTATTAACTCTTGACTTTGATTTTTCAAACTTCTCTTAAAACTTCTCTATTGTAATTATTTTTAATTTCTTATTTAATTTTTACTTTTACAAATATCCGAAGTTTATGTTTTAAGACAATTACTATGTTACAATTTTATGTACTTATTATTCATGTATATTTTTCAAAATTCATTAATAAATGTAGCGGATGGTAGATGGTTCCATCAGTTAAGCAGAGTCAAAGCTGAAAAGTCGTAATGGCGGTACTACTGGCTTAACTGATAGTCTCCACTAGATGCAGGCTTAAGTCGCATACATCTATGATAATTCGGATGTTTTGAATACCTAGAGACATTACAGAATTTTATATTAATTAACCGATTATTAGATTTGAAACTTTACTATAACTTCTTCTTTTCGTAGTCCTCACCAGAATGCAAATTAGTTTGCACAGTATTTAAGCCGAGAGTTTGAATGTTTTAGTATCAAATCTTCTAGTAGCCTTGCTTGAGGTTCGCTTCTTATCGCCAGCTCTGCCAAAATTCACTCCGGCCTTAGCCATTACGCTAGCCGACGTTAAATATGCGTCTCTAAATAATTGAACCAGCTCAAGCAAGCTATTTTGTATGTAGTCTCACACTATGTTACATGAATTTGAGCTTCAGTTAGCTTCTGTACGAGCAGATCCCTACAATCGATCATCTCAATTATTGGGAATAGCTGCTTAATTGCACTATAAGCTTTTATCTCTGCAGGATAATTATCAATTTTTTTAAATTTTAAAAACAGCAGAATCATTTAAAGTGCTCATTAAATTCAATTAAAATATATAAAACGTTATCTTAATCATGAATGCGTTTTATTCCGGCTTATTTATATGCCTCTTATTCCGGTTTATTCACTATTCCCAGAAGGTCGATTAAAGCGTATTAAAACATTTTTACTACAAATTACGAAAAAAATAGGATGGCTCCTTCGTATTGAGAGCGCTCATAATCTCCTAATCTGCATAATCAGAAAATTGGGCCCAGTAATTTTTTGTCTTTTAAATGGAGCAAAGCTGTTTATACTACGATTACGCATAACAAAACTGGAACATGGAATATGTTTTTCTTTTTTCCTTTTTTAAGTAACGTAAGATGTTTGACTATGAAATTTCTAAATATTTCCTAAAATGTTTACAACTTAATCTCTGAATGGATTAGATTCATTATTTTATAAACTATTCTATGTGCAACATCTTGCTTAAGTTTTTTAGTAACACAAAGATGAAGGAAATGCATGTGCATGTCGACGTAAGCTCTCTCTAGGCAATGAATTACAATATTCGTTGAACCGATTTTTTTAAACTTGACCTTCAGAACTCTACATTTGGATCGGATTTGAAAGAATTTAGTATGATGTAATTGTGATAGAATTCAGACAGATTTTTCTGAATTACGTCACAGTTACAGCTTAATTCTTAATATGAGTCAAAAAGCAATAAATTTTTAAAGTTCTCTATTTTTCCTTTAACATTCATAAATCAATTCCATTCGTAAAGAGAAAAATTTAGTAAACAGACATTTCAAGAATCACAGAATAAAATGTATTAGTCCAAAGGAAATGTATTTGCCCCTGAAGGATTATTGTTTTCGTTTTGCGATTTTGCGTCGAATCACTATAAACGGCGTATCACTTTTCAAATCGTTGCCACCAAATGTTAGAGTCCTGCATTATATTTGAAGAAATTAAATAATGAAAAATCTGCATAAATGTATGTATATTTCTGTGATAAAACAACGGTACATAGAGCCATCAAATTTTGAATGACGTAATCCTCCTACGAATATGGGCATGTGGAAGACCAAATTTGAAATTTGTTTTATTATCGATTTCATATTTTTTAAACCTAAACGAATTTTTGAGTAACAAACTCAACATTTAAAAGCGAGCATGGGGTGATCCTCAGTAAATCTCTTACATGGAACCCACACGTTACACATATTCTCAGGAAGTTTCGAGCTAGTAAAGCTTCACTCTTCCCCTTAATTGCTCGAAACAGTGTTCTATCTATTGATAATAAGTTGCTCATTTAACAAAACCATGTTGCGTCCAATTCTTAGTTATGCATGCCTCGTCTGGGCATACTCGTGCAAAAGTTTGAGGAGGCAGTTACAAGCTGCCCAAAACGGGGTATTGCGTATGATATGTAATGCCCCCTGGTACATTCGGAATAGCCAAATTCGTAAAGAGTTAAGAATAGAGGATCTTTGTGATTTTTATTGCCGCCTATCTAGGGCATTTTATGATAAACAGGAACTTCTGGACAATTCTGTGGTTTTTAACTATTGTTATGATACTAGGGACTCCAATTTCAGTAAACGCCCAAGGGCGATCCTAAATGTTAGTAATATGTAATTTTGTATATGTGTTATACAAATTGTTGCTCAGATTCTTTATTGTATATTGTTCTTTTTTTCTCCTGATTGCATTTTGTTTTTACTACTGGCACTAAGGCGTCGCACTTCGTATTTTGTTTCTCTTGTGTGTACATGTATTCTTCTGTGAAATAGTTGTTGAAAAAAAGTTAATTATGTATGGATTAGTAATTAGAGAGCAGTAGAAAATCTCCAACAGAGCCGCGTTTCTGAATTATAGTTGAATGCTTATAAATCAAAAGTAAGTGCCGAATTAATCAACTTTAAAGAAGTAAGGTTAAAGTTTTTTTTATAATAAAATTAAGTATATTTTTGTTCTGACTTTTTTAACCTTTTTAATAAATCAAAGATAAAACTCTGCTCAGATGTGACCCCAAACAAAAAATACTGTATAAAATTTAAACAGTATAAAATAAGAATTCTCAAAAGTAAGGAAAAACTATTGGTCAGTTTAAAAGTAACAAGCTAAGGCAATATTTTTTAAAACTGCCAAAAGAGCTGTTCAGATCAAACGCAATCGATTTCTTAAAGTCAAGACTTTAAAGAAGGCTTAGGTAAAAAAATATTTTTTGAGAATGGTAGTCTAAATTGTGAAACATTTCAACAAATAAAAGGCTTAAAATTTACTTTCGATTTATAATCATTCAGATATGATTCATAAACAAGAGTGAGTTGAAAATGCTCCGTGAAAAAAATTAAAGAACTTTCAACCATTAGTTTTATTGTAGAAATGTAGTCTCGATTATTTATTTAATTTGAGACTTATAGCAACACTGTCAGGCATAACAGCGATGTTTTGAATACATTGGCTGGACGGAAAGAGTGTTTATTTAATGTCTGTTGTTAAACATATGACCTCAGATTTCTTTTATCACTCTGCGAGCTGTTGTTTCATTAGGTGGGCTTTCACGTTCAAAGACTGCACGAAACTTCCTAACAGTCAGTGCATAACACCCTCCATTCTTGTAATGAGTTTTCACAATCAAAAATTCGAAATCACACAGGAGCTGCATATTTTTTATTTTTTGATTGTGAAAAAATCAAAAAGTCAAAAACATGCAGCTCCTTTGCATAATGCTCCATGTCTACCAAGCCGCAACGAAACTGCGAAATGAACTGACAATGATAAAATACCAGACTTGCCTGGTCAAACCAAACTCGGCATTCTTACATCGGAATATTTACCTGTTTTAAGGATTTAAAAATATTTTCCATTTTTAAAAAATAAAGTATTTTTGGGAGGCACATTAAATCCGGGGCTTTTGTTGAAACACCTTACACAATCGTCCAAAACTCGATAATAGAAAATACAGGAAATCATAAAGTCTCGAGAAAAGGAAAATGCTAAAATGGTTCTACAATTCATCTATAGTTTCAGTATCTGCTTGCTCTTATGTCAAAATTCAAAGTTTATGGGTACCTGATTATGAAAAGTTTTAAAAATGATTTTATGCTTAACAATATAGATAGAAATACTACTTACTCTATTGTAGTGTTTTTTGTAGGAGATCAAAACATGCTGCAAAATTACTCTAAGCCTTTTCACTTTTCCATACTTAGAATATTTTTCTGCATTCGTCAAAAAAATAATAATAATATTTTCGTTCCCTCCCCCAAAAAACTGATATTCTTCTATTATTGAAAAATTATTACTATAGGTCCTATCAAAACTACTGACTCAAAAAAAATCTTACAAAACTCCAAGTGCGTGAATTATTAGAATCCTCGGCCGCATTGCGTTTAAACTAGTTGCAATTAATGATAATTTTACGCGTTTGTAGTTACCTTATTAAAAAATATTTGAAAGTGAAGAACATTGCATTTCCGAATTTTATACTTAAGTAGGACTTGAATTACTAAAATTTTAACTGCTTTTCTTTCGCATGAGTGCATGTACTCCAGTTTTGCAAGAATAAGGTAGGATTGAGGATAAATAGATCAATAAGTAGGGCCCTTATGGTTTAAGCTAGTTTGGCTGACTTTTCAGTTATTTTTTTCTGCGTTCAAGGGATTAATTGCACCAAACTTAATGCTTTAAAAAACTTCTGAATTACATAGGATGATTCAAATGTTCTTGAAATTTAGGTAAAACGTTTTTATTTTGTCAATATACATCAGTATTGCAATCCCGTTTTCAACATAAGCTCTGTTTAATTTAATGCCTTAACCAACGACAAGCTAACATTTTTTAAGCCATTCTCAAAGAAAATTTTCGGTCTATCCTCAATTCAACTATTTATAGCATGGTTAAACTCTGAAATCGAAAACCAAAGGAAGGTCTGTTTTCAAGTGTGGGAACAGATTACTCCTCACAGGAGTTGAACAAGTTCTGGAATTTTTACACCCTCCTTTCACAAAAACCAGTGGTTGATGTTCGCGTCTTCTGTAGCTGCAAAAACAGGGCTACATAATTGCGCCACTCAAGCAATTGATTCGGACTAAACAATGCTGCACGGGATAGTTACATAAATAAGTCAAAACTTATCTCTGGTAGATAACGTTGCCTATAATTTCTAGTATTAGAACCAAATCTCAATTCCTAGAATTTTTTAAACATTTTCAAATTTTCACAGGACTAGTCATCCTCAGCTTCAAAAGCGCAAATGAACGTGATAAGATATAATGATTAGATAAGATAAGATAAGAAAGCCTGGACAGGAGATAAGCTACTGGCGCCATCTGTTGATGAAACCAGAACTAAAACATAATTTCTTCAAAGGCTGAAGGCAAAGATAGATTGGAATTAGGGTCGTAAACTAGAAGGGAAAGATTTTTATGAATGCGTAATACCTCTAGAAAATCCATTTCACCAACGGAAGATGTGATGTTTTTTGAATATTTTTGGCAGCAGAAAAATTGAAAGTGTGATTTTCGGACCAACAATGTTGGGCAACAGAAGACTTTTGTGTTTCCTTTTTTCTAACATATGCCTCATGTTCCTTAATGCGAAATTTTAAGGACCTCTTAGTTTGGCCAATGTAAATTAAACCACACTGGCAAGGAATCCTGTAAATACCCCAGGAATTCATATCCGGAATGGGATCCTTGAGTATGGAACTCGGAATTTTATTGATGGGAGAATAAACGACCCGAAAGTTAAATTTCTACAAAATACGAGCAATTTTATAGCTAATTGATGGAAAGAAGGGAATGACAACAGAATTTTTAGAATCTCCTAAAACAAGAGTGTGCCTTTTGGTGTGTTGAGATGAGAATTTTTTAACTGATTGATTAATAATGTTGGGTGAAAAGCCCTATCAATAGCTATTGCTTTTAAATAATTTAGTTCTTCATCAAGAAAGGGATAGTTTGGAGGAGCAAACGTGAAGGGCATGGAAAACATAGGAATAAAATTAAGCTAACTTTTGTTTAGTTGGATGACATGATTTGATGTGTGGTGAAAGGCAAACCGATTAAGGTTTACGATAAACCGTAGTACTGAAGTTGGATATGTTACGTGTGACTAAAATGTCGAGAAACGGAAGAGAATTTCAAGTCTCAAGTTCAAAAGTGAACTGACTAGCATGATCAATGGAATTCATTGTTGAAAGAACTTTATTTAAATCATCTTTATTACCTTCAAACAGGGTAAAAGTATCTTCTACTTAGCGGAACCATACCGGGACGTTTAAAGTTTCAAACAATTTTGATTCATAATAATGCATGTAGATATCAGCCAGGATGGAACTGAGGTATTAATTGTTCCTGTTACTTAAGGAAATGAAGGAGCAGATTCACTGTTAAAGGAGGCAGCTCGCAACCTCGAAGCAAATTCGCAGCATCTGCCCCTACCATACAACTCTTTTGAGCTGATCGAGAGTCGTAAATAATTTGTCTAAAAGAAAATGGCAAGCTTAATGGGACCATGCACCTCAGGGCCGAAATGGTTATTTACTTTTTTCCCAATGTCAGCAAAAAAAAAAGATATATACTTCTACTGCTCAGCTAAATACTCTATGTTACAGGTCATGGCTCATTTTCAGTCTATTTTCACAAACGATGCCTAAGCAGTACGGAGCAGTGCATCTACGGTAGCATAACCTGAGTTACCGAGCTACGGAGCTAACGAGCATAACCTGACGAGCTGTCTACTGGCATTCAGCCACTATCACAGACTTCTGGACAATATAGATGACAGAAGCCTGTACCAACGCTTACCATCAAACAAAAGGCACTCATCATAAAAGTCAAGGCCATCTGGATATCATGGCAGCACACAGGCTGGATCTGTATGATGTCACTTATTAACTCCTTTTTCTCACAGGACGTTCCCATAGCAATATGCATTTTTTTTTCTTTTTTAACCCAAACAGCCGTTACCCCAGAAGGGCTATTAGTCTCCAAACAGCATTTTGCATCGAATCACTTAAATGTGATGTATCAGTTTTCAAATCGTTACCACCAAATATCACAGCCCTGTATTATACTTAAAGAAACTAAACAATGAAGAATCTGTGCTATATATATTTCTATATATATTTCTTCCACTGTGAAAAAACAACGGTATCTAGAGTGATCAAATTTTGAATAACGTTGTCCTCCACCCGAACATGCGCACCTGGAAGACCGAATTTGGAATTTATTTTATTGTCTATTTCATATTTTGTAATCTTTTAAGAACTTTTGATTAAAAAACTCGACAATTTCAGAACGAGCAATGGCAACACTGTAGAGAAAAAATAAACATTTATATCTCCAGCGCGCGAGAGTGTCTATTCAGGAATTCTAAAGATATTATGTGGGTAAATGCTTTTAGCCCAAATGCTCTCGAAACGCGTACGTGTCTGTAAAAGAAAAAAATGCGGTTTGAGCGCAATATAAAATCTGAAAGCTTTCAGAGTATTTTCTTTTAAATAACTCCCATTATTACTCTATTGCACTGCTTGCCAAACCACCACCTAAAAAGAGTTTCTAGGGCACCAGGTAGCGTGGGTCTACGCCTGTCTAACTGCCCAATATGACGACAAAGTACTGTTGCCTCCGACTTCCTTTACTTGCTACTTGTTGTTACTTTGATCTACTATGGACGCTCGCCGCCCAGTCGGTATAGGGGTCAGGGAAGCTGTCTGCGATGCCGAAGGGCTTGGGTTCGAATCCCCTAGAAGGCATGGTTGTAACTGTCCGCCTCTTCATAGGAAAGGCGATAATGGCCCACCTATTAGGTGCCTCCATAAAAAAGAGGCCACCCCATCCGGCTTTGTATAGATTAATGGACTGGTTTACATTTGCAATTGTTCACAATCTGCCATTGGGGAAAAAAAAAAAAAAACTTTGGACGATTCGCGTCTCACAATTCATTTACATTTCACGGGGAGCTTTTTTTGGAAGCGTGCCAAGAATAGATATGTGCTATTGGTTCACGAACTAATTCCCTTTACTGAGCAAACGAACGCGGTGTTCTTTTACAGTTTTTCTTTGTGAGCTCTTGTTGGAAGTATCCAGAAAACTTCTATTCACATTTTAAAGGAGAAAAGTACGTTTATTCTCACATGTGAAAAGTGAGTTTAACTTTTATCATTTTCCAAAGTTTTGAATTTTTTTTTATTCTAGAATTTTACTGTCACTTCTATGCAAAACGAGGTTTCAGATGATTTCAAAACTACAATAGAAAGAAATCAATTCAGGGAGTTACCCTGCTGCACATGTTGCCTCTGCTCTGCTATATTTAAAGAAAATAAATAATGAAGAATCTGCATAAATGTCCGCATGTTTCTCGCATTGTGATAAAACAACGGTACCTAGAGCCATCAAATATTGAATCACGTACGTCTAGACACGAATCTGGAACCCCGAATTTGGAATTTGAAATTTGCCTTATTACCGATTTCATATTTTCTAAGACTTCAACGAATTTTTGATTAACAAACTAAACGATTTCAAAGCGAGCAATGGCAACACTGTACGGGAAAAACATAAATAAATACAGTCAAAAGTCGTTAATCCGGACTCGTCGTGACTTCGGCGATTCCAGATTATCGATTTTTCCGGATTATAGATCATCAGTTTAAATCTGGTAAAATGGCATGCAGAAATTATAAAATTAAAAATATGAAACTGTAATTTACGAAATAAAGAACAATTATGATCTAAAGGGTATCAAAATTTACAAAAAAAAGCTTAATATTTATTTGTTTACTTTATTAAACATTTCTTTCAATGTACGTTGTTTAAGTTGCTTCGTTTTTTATGTGATAATACATTCTCTTTAATTCTATAAACAGACATAATTTCTTGTTCAGTTACAAAGTTCTGCTGTTCAAGTCCTATAATTGCTGTGTCGAGAATACCGACTAATTTGTCAATCGAAATTTTTTCGTTTTCAATAACCTCTGTCACTTTCTTCGCTATCGGAAGCGAATTATAATGACGAGGCATTTGATTTAAATCATAACAAAGACGGAGTACATCGAGATGAAATACTACATTGAGTAAGCAATTATTAACTACATTGAGTAACAAAGTTTAGATAAACAAACGTTAAAGTTTAGATAAACAAACGTTAAAGTTTAGATAAACAAAGGATATGCCTTTATCCATTTTTTGCAGCAATTCCACTTTTTGTTTAATGGACTCCGAAAGATACTTTCGCTTTGTATATCCTTTACATATTAGTAAATATATATCGGAAATTCTATTTGACATAATCGAAAGTTCAAGCTTACTTTTATAAAATTGCTCTAACAGTCTGCAAAAAATAATAATCAGGATTCAATTCGAAGATTAAGGAACAACGCAATCTGCAACATTAACTGAAATAGATAATTAGATAATTTTAGCTTAGCTTATTTCGTCCGTTATACATTAAACGCGCATTCGTAAACGTATTTTGCGCAGCGCACACGCAAATTCGCAGCGGTAAAGGTCTTACGCGCATGCGTCAACGCGACGCATGCGCAGAAAGTTTGTAGCTTTGAGGTCCGGATTATAGATCATTCCGGATTATGGGTGTCCGAATTAACGACTTTTGACTGTAAAACATTTTATCTCAACCGCGTGAGACTCTGTATCGGAAATTCTAAAGATATGCTCATTTTTAAATTATTTTGCGTTTTGCTGTTGAACTGAATTTCATGGTTTGAGTATGTAGATTAAGAAATTTAAAAAATAAAAGTCCACAAAACTTTAAAAAAGCGCCCCTTTGAACGTAATTTAAAATCTGAAATCTTTCAGATTTTTTTATGTAATATTTAATTAAAATCATAATTGTATTGGTTTGCTTTGAAAGAAAGTAATGGTACAGTAATTTTAATCATCAATGAAAAACGTAATTGGCGCCGATTCAGAGGCTTTATTATGTTTCGAATCCTATTCATTATATGTGTTACCCGGCAAAGTATGGGAGCCTGCATTCTGTACAATACCTAGGCATTTTATAGAATGCGGAAAACTGGCCGGAAATTTATGAAATGATTAGCATTTCATACGTATATTAGGCATTCTATAGAATTCCAAATGACAAACAGGCAAAGTATGAAATACATCTTTGATTCATTTCGAATATCCATATATTTAAAACATTCAAAATAATCTATTAATCTAATACCGTCATTCTATAATTACATACATTTCATACATTTTCGAACAATGTATTCTGTAATAAAAAGGCATAAATTTTATTTTGTATATCTTTCATTTTTTTGTTACGTATTTTGAATAAACGTTTTTAATAGCATTCTTCCATTATGATTTCAAAATAACACTTGTATTGTCTTTTAAATAATAGCCTTGTCGTGACCTTTTTTCTTACTTTGACTAAACAGCATTTGTCATTTTATAGAATGCCTAGGTATTCAATACGCTGCCTAGGGAAAGTATATTAGAATTCTCTAATTTCGTAATTTGCCTAAAAACGTCAGGCATTCCATAAAAGGCATAGATATTCTATAGAATAACAGCATTCATGCACTGCCGGTCACATATGCATTTTTGGTCCAAATCAAGTTAAAAAGTTGAAGGATACATTTTATCAGAGAGGTTTTTAATGATAGAAAGCCATTAATTCTACGTAATTAATTCCGCTTTTAAAAACGAAGAAAAGTAAATTAACTTGTACATTTTAAAGGTTGCAAAAAGTGAATCTATTTTTAAAAAAATTTATATTACATCTTCGTTAATTGTTATTCGGAAGCAAAGTAGAAAATTGAACTGCTTTAGGTGCTGGCTAAAAATTCTTCCATCAAAAGCAATAATTCTCAACATTTTCTGCCCCATATATCAAAGAAAAGTTACTCTTATAAATTATAGATGTAGGCTATAAAAACTCTAATAACTACATCTACAGTATTATACTTTATTAACACGGATAAGTCTTTATTTTGGTAGCCAATGCTGCAGTGATTCTTCTTGAAAATGACTTACGCAAGTCTTTTTCAATCATTAAAAATATTTAATTTCCCTGGCAAAAAAGTGGATGTTTCGTTTTTGTTGGGTCAGGAAAAAACTGTTTCTACTCCATTCTCGAACATAACCCTTACAGGATAAACAGTATTAAGTTCAGAAGATTCTGCAGGATGTGCTAAGCTCGCTTTCTCAAAGCACTCTGTTATCAGTTTTGCAATATTAACTAGGATACTCTCATCCTTATAATACAAATCATCTTTCGGTGTACAAAATTTGAAGAACTTATTGGATTGGATCCCTCGATATCCTTGACAGTGATGCAACTTTCAAGAACAACCAATTTTCCCAAAAACTTCAACCACACCGCAGCCCAAACCATCAGCTGTCCTCCTCCATACTTCAGCCTAGGGACAAGACAATCAGAGTTACATTCTTGTGAAGGAGTTTTCAGTGCATTCACTCTTCCAGAATGGAATAGATAATGAAGCTAGATTCGTAGCTGAAGAGTACACATTTTGCATTATAAATGGTCCAAGTTTTATGTCCTTGACATCATTAAGACTAGTTTTAACCATCGTGCCTGGTTATCAGTGGCTTTGCTATAGCTGCTCCACTGTCGAATATTAATTCTGAGAATCTCCCAAAAATAATTTTTATAGAAATGCGTCAGATCTGACAGAATATTAAGTTTTATTACAGTTTGATTAGTCGCTGTTTTATGCTTTTGGCTGCCAGTCTTCTGAAATTCCTAAAACCCTTTTCAGGTAATTTCATTTACCTAGACAGTTAGGTGTATTATTCAGATTCTTCTGTTTTCTAGGTATACAGATATAAATCTGAAAGTTTTGCTTTCGAAACATCAGCCAGACATACCATCTCGGTGACAGAGAAGAGAACTTATGCTTCGTCTTGTTTTGAAATGAGATCTTTTTCCATTTATATCGCCTATCATTCTCAAAGTTGGAATTCTGTATTTCTAATTCAGACTTCACATTTTTCTGCTGGTTACAAAATTTGAAATTACTTAGGGTTCCCAAATGAAACTTTCTACCTTGGTTTGATATATGGAATGTTGTATTCACCACTCTATCATTTCATTTGATATGACACTCGTCTATAAACAAAACAAGACTTTTTCTCCATGCCATAAAATTATGTCTCACACTGCTAGTGAAAAAAACTATATTTTAAAACATTCAGAAATCAACTAGGTATCCTAAATCCTCCACTTTGGCTCACCGTCCACTTGAGCCGATTTCTTTACCTTTTCGAAATATTCGTAAAAACTGATAGAAAGAGCACTTAAATTCTAAATTCTATACTTTTCTGAAAACTTCTACACTGTTTAAAACAGTAAACGAACACACCGCCAACAGATTTAGTAAGAACTAATAGCAGGAACGTACCAACAGCGATGTTAACCTAGGATGGAAAGTGATTCCCCCCCCCAAAAAAATGTAAAAGACAATTATAAATTTCTTGTTTAGCATGTATGACTTCTTTTGATAGCGGGAAGGCAACAACGACCACGTGATCATAAGATAGATCACGTATAACGCAAGATGGGTGTCGTGAATGCAACTTTATAATATCGACGATTTGACTGTGGAACCCGCAGGGTGGCTTTTCGAAATCTTATGTAGACAGTAACCTTCATCTTGTTTTAAAGTTCAATTATGCAAAATTTCTTCAAAATCAGAACAAAAGTGTAAATGTGTACCTTTACGTGTCCACTAGTAATTAATAGTAACTGAAATGAACCTGCGTTTATTATTTTTATATAGCTTAGTTTAGGAATTAATAAGGACAAAACTCTATTGCGTGGAAGATAAAAATATTTTGATTAGGGCAGTGGCAACACATTTTTTTTAAATTACTGAATTTATATATTAAAACCCTCTAAGCGGCAAGGCCGTGTATATACGGCCTAGAATATTTATTGTGATATCTGTAAGAACACATATATACGTGCATATTAAAATATGTCAACGAAATTAAGGCAATATATTAAAAGAAAACAAATCCAGGTATGAAATATCAGAAGAGTTTTTGCATTAAAATCAAAAAAGTAATTTGTTCTCATAATAGTTTTGGGAAATTTGTGCTTTCTTAGCGAAACCCCTGGCCGCCCAGAGGGTTAAATTCTTAAGACAAATGTATTGCATTTTGCCGAGTAGTAACACACTTCTTTTATAGGTTTCCGACTTCTTCTGAGGTTTTCGACTAAATATGAAACAAATATCTTACGCTTTCTAGAGTGGCAATACAAATAAATATCAAAGGTAAGGGCAAAGAAATACGCAGATACTGCACACTACACACTGGATACTACACACTGGAATACGAAATTTGTATTTTGGTTTTCGGTTTCGATGGCTGAATCAACAGTTAAATCCTCTTTAATACTACTTATAAAACGTCTGCACAGCCATTAAAGAAAGAAATAAGGAGAATAAGTAAGAATTTACGAAGTAAATGAATGCAGTGCATGGCGATGAGTGCAAAAAAGCGATTAAAGAAAGAGTACTTAAAAGGAGAGCATTAGACATCTCGCTCTCATGATTTTAGCGTAATGACTAGATCAGGAGTTCTTAAGCACGGGGTGTTTTGGTTTCAGGGAGTACTTATTCGACCTCAGACTGATATACTCAATCTGTAACAAAAGGCTCACGGCAAAGACCGATTGCGATGCGGTTGAAATCATGCGACCTAAAATGGCTCAAAATAGAGTCATAAAAATACTGCGAAACTAATCGAAAAGTTTCTTCTTTTATATCATTCTGTATAATATTAATTTGTAAATAAAGCAAATATATAAATAATCTATATTCTACATGATTAGTCTAGAGCAGCTCTCCTTAAACATTTTTATTCGTGACCCCTATATAACATCGAAATATTTTGGCGACCCTTAAATGTAGAATAAAGATATAAAAATAAATATATTGTTACGAATCTTGTATTTAGATAGCTAATGTTAGTAGAACAATAATTTACATTGTTTTATTCCCTCGTGCAATGCAGCGCGAGACGAGTATAAAGAGAAAGCTATGCCGGAAAGTAAAAATACAGGAGCATGTGCATTTAACATTGAATAATAGTTTATCTAGGTAATTATATTTAATTCGAATAAATGTAACTGACTACTATGTTAGTTGTAACCATAATTCTACTCTTTCCAGAAATTCTGAGAAGCAGAAATTAATAGAAATTTCTCGCGACCGATTTAAAGCTATAAAAAGCCAGATAGAGAACGTCTCATTTCAGTTGTTTAGTTAGATGCTATTTTTATTTTCGAGAATTCGCAGTAAAGTCTGATTAGCTTTCTCTTTAAATGAATTGCGTTCTATTTAACGTACTCGTATTTGCATTCAACTAATTATTATTGCCTGATATTATGAACACTTGTACGAATATATCTGAGGGAAATTCCATCGTTTTGTTACATTTCTTGTGATAAGAATAACTTTTATTAACCTGTTATCAAATTTGTGCGTTCATTCTGTCACGAACCCATACGCACGCAACGATATCACCATTAAATAATTTATTTTTTGGCAAACAATACACATATAAAAAGTAGTAGTTATAGGAAGTTTCAGTTTATAAAAAAATAATGAAAGAAAATAGCGGTTTAATGGGACTGATTGGCTTGTTTTTTGCTTCATAACAAAACTTCTTGGTGCAATATTTGACATTGTTCGACGTAAAGTATCTTCAACATTTTTCTCTCTTAAGCGACATTAGGATTTAACAAATGTTAAAGCTGAGAAAGTCATTTCACATAAGTATGTATGCTCAATGTCATAACATTTAATGCAATTTCAGAAACTGTTGAAATACATCTCTAGCTCCCTTCTAGAATTCAGTAAAGATTATTGTGAAAACGCATAGTTGAGTTACTCGATAGCTTAATAAAACCCTTTTGGGCTTTATGTGGCAAAGGATTAATCTCATTAATGCCAATTAATGTAATTTCTTTATAAGTCTCATTAAGGTAAGTTCTTTAAATCATTAATTTTTTAAGTCTCATTAATGTAATTTTTTTATAAATCTCGTTAAGGTAAGTTCTTTAAATCTCTTTAATTTCTTATGTTTCATTAATGTATTTCCTTTAAATTCATACATTTATCTTAACTAAATTTTCGTGACCTTAATTTTTTGTTTTTCAACTCTATTTGGGATCTCCAAATACAGTTTAAAAGACACTAGTCTAGGAATATGTTCACCGAAAAACTAATTATTCAAGATTATTTAAAAAATTTAATTAAAAAATATAAAATTAAAAAATTTGGCTAGGAAAAATGAGGTAGATTTCATCGTAAAATGTAGTGTTCTTCAGTTTGATTCAAAGTGTAGGTTTCTTCAGTCTTGAGATGAAGAACATATGTTACGGTGAAACACCGAAATCTGAAGAATGTCGACTTTCACCGGTGAATATCAACATTCACATAGTCGCTTGGTGTATGTCCAAAATATTTTCCAAATACTCTTATTTCTGACTTAACCGGTCAATGTCGACATTCACCATGTACTAATGGTGAATGTTGAACATATAACAATATTATATTTCCTTCTCCGTAATTCAGTCGCGAAAAAACGCAGTTGAGACTTGAAATAAGAACTTAACAATAAAAGAACTTAAAACACACAGTACATTTAAAATGAGAAAGGAAAATAATAGAAGTTAAAAACTTAATTATACAGTACGTTCTAAATGAGAAAATAAAATAACAGTAATAAAAAACTTAATAAATTATGTGATTCAAATCCTATTTATTGCAACAACTTAAACTATTATGGCACTTTGTGACCTCTCTTTTCGACTCACACCAGAGCATATCTGTGATTGTCGACATACACCGGTGAGGGTCCGAATGTACAAGAATGTAGTGCAATATTCGATCTTTCACCGACGTATTTGGTGAACGTTGACATTCTCCGGTGAAAGTCGACATTCTCCAATTTCGGTCTTTCACGGTAACACATATACACAATATCAATACTCATTTTATTCCCTTAAAATGTCCCCTTCTCGAAATCTTGAAATCCTCACCGATGTTGCTGCATCGAAGTTACTGTGAGGTCTTTAGAGATTCCTTTTGTTAGCAGTCGTTTTCTCCATTTATTATAATGAACGGCAATAAATTTGAATTCCTTTAGAAAACATTAGCTACTTCAATTTGCAACGGCATAAATTGGGTCAATAAATATGTATATCATTTGGCGAGATATGAAAATCTTATATCTAGGCTTAGGCCCCATGGCAGTGACATTATGCGATAAGTAAGTAAGCGAAACGTTCAAGAAAAGACTACAACACTTTTTTTAATTGTGTAGTATCATTTTATTGTGATTATTGATTAATGAAGTAACATTTTAGTCGCGTGCCGGCTGATGAGGCTCTGTGTTCCAACTGTGGCACGCGTGCCATAGGTTTGCCGTCACTGGTCTAAGATTTCGCCAAGTCACCTCCACACTCAACTTCTCTAATTATTTATGGATGATTTGAGAAGTAAGGAATAGCACAGACAACAATAAGAATGGGCAAAGTTTAAGCTACGGGGAAGTAGAAAGCAGATATCTTATAAGATACTGCAATGTTAATATTACTATGTGTTCTTATTTGAATGTAGGTTTCTTTTAAAGAAATAATATTTGACAGTTATTTTTAGTTTATCCATAGCTACTTTTCATCTGTTATGTTTTTACTGTAACCTTTCTTACTGTTCTTATTCTACCCGCGGCCTTCGGTAATTAAATTATTCCCGTAATTTTTCCCTTTCGATTTTCTGAGGATAAAATTAGCAAACAAAATGCGGCATATGATTAAATTATTGTTCCGAATGAGACAAGTAATATTTAAATTAAAAAGGCACATTTTTTCCAAAACAATCATTCTTATTCTTTTAGTAGTTTAAAAAAAGAAATTCAGTACATAAAGAGATGTTTCATGTGAAATTAAAATAAATTGGTACAATAATTTTTAAAGTCTACAATAATACAAATCAGTGATCGTACCCAAATAAAGAGAAGCTTTCTGTGAAGTCCATGTGAATAGGATTAAGCTAAGTTACTTATTTGCGAATATGTTATTGTGAGAGGAAATTTATTTGTCTCGAAAGTATAGGGTTACCCCATTATTATCTCACTATTGTTGCCACGCGTAAGAAGTAGTACTGCAAATTTTTATTGTCTTATTACAGGTATATGAAATTTTTTCGCGACAATTTGATTTTTTTTAGTATGCATATAATGTGAGGATTTCGGGATACAAGAATCCTCTTGTTGTTCCCGGAATTTAATATTTGTTGTGTTGTGCAGCAAGACAAGATTTTAGAAACATTTTCCTTCCATGAACAAGCAATAACAGCCGGAGTTACATAGATAAATTGGTCAAATACATTTGACCATCAACCGGCTGGAGGCCCTCAGCAGGAGTTAATTTTTCAACAAGATAGTGGGAAACCATTATTGGAAACGGGGCACGAAGACTATGCACTTGCTAGTGGACATATGACCAGTACTAAAGATAAAAGCTATTTCGTTCCCAAATAAACAAGCTGTTAAAGTTGTTCAGAGACTTTGTGGACATCCTGTTGTAGAGTCATTAGGTTAATTGGAAGCAGAAAAGATGAAAAATATGCAACCGCCTTCGCCGGGAATCGAGCCACGGACCTCTGGAATACCGACCCAGCGTGCTACCGTTACACCGCGAAGGCACGCTAGGGAAGTGGGAGAAATGCCTTTAGTACAGTAAAGTAATCGTACAGAATTGCAAGAAATGTACGTATGCTTACAAATTTCATTGTAATTTTGTTAAACTAGTTGTAAAACTTTTTTATGTTGAAGCTGTCGAAACTGGATAAGCAGATTACAATAAGAGTAATTCTACTGTATAATAATTTTCTCTGAAAATTATGTAACTGTTACAGAAATACCAAAATTGACTTTATTAATTAATTTGTAGATTCATTAGTTTTTTCTTAGTTCAAATGGCGTTAGCACAGAAGGGCTATTAATTTCAAAACAGAATTTTGCGTGGATTCACTTTTCAAACTGTTGCCACCAAATATTATCGCCATTATATTTAAGGAAACTAAATAATGAAGAATCTGCATGAATGCATGAATTTTTCTCGCATTGTGAAAAAGTAACGGACCTAGAGCCATCAAACTTTGAATAACGTAGCCCTCCAACTGAATATGTGTACTTGGAAGCCCGAATTGTGAATTTCGAATTTCTTTTATTATCTATTTCAAATTATTATATTATATTATTGTAAAACCTTAATGAATTTTTTATTAACAAACTCAACGACTTCAATTCAACGAGCAATGACAACACTGTACGGAAAAAAAAAAACTTTTTTATCTCCAGCGCGCGAGACTGTGCATCAAAATTCTAAAGAATGCTCTTTTTAAATATTTTGTGATACTATTGCTCAATTAAATTTTATGTCATTTAATTGCGAAGAACATGGTATATAATAAATAGAGGTAACCCACAAAACGTTAAAAAAAAAAAAAAAAAAAAGGTCCCTTTCGGGCCTAATATAAAATCTGAAAGCTTTCAGATTTTCTCTTTTTTTTTTTTTTTTTTTTTTTTTTTCGTTTTTAAACAGGAGACGTGAAAAATATGCAATTCCCTTGACGGGTCTCGAACCCTGAACCTCTCGCATCCACGCAGAGTAGGCTTCTGATTAAACTACGAAGAGATGCGGAAAGGAGGAAAAAATACCTTAGATAACCTCCCTTTCAAAGGGCAACTGGGGATAAACGAACCCAGTCGCCAAATCCTAATGGTAACGAATTATCGTCCATCACCTTTTAGTTCGGGCGGCACTTGTAGAGCCATTACCAGGAGCAGGAGACATTGTACATTTTGAGGCAGGAGGAGCAAAAAATGTGCGGTGCCCTCGCCGGGACTTGAACCCTGGACCTCTGGAATATCCTTTGAGTATGCTGCCAATTACACCACAAAGCCATGCCGAAAGGAGGGATAAAATACCTTGAAATTTAATTAAATTCAAAGTCAAGGATAAAAAGAAAATGTTATTTTTTTCCCAATCTACATTTTATCGATAAATTTAAACTCGAGTACAAAGCTTAAAGTCACTAGTTTTGTCGAAGTAAGAAACATGAAAAGTATGTAATGACTTAGGCAAATTTGGAAATCTGGACCTCTCGATTGCTAGACGAACCTGTTTCCAGTTACACAACGGAAACTCGCAGTAAGGGGAGAAAAAATACCTCACATTCCCCTCGACTGAAATGTCGACTGGGGAAACGCGAACCTAAAATCTAGTAGTAACTAATTATCGCCTACTTCATTTTTTTTAGTTAGGGCGCCAACTTGTATATTCGTTAAGTTTACTTAAGAGCAGGAAGCAGGAAAAATCAGCAATGTCCTCGTCAAAGCTCAGATTCTATACCTCCTGACTGCTGGCTGGATATGCTTCCAGTTACACTTCAAAGGTAAGCAGCGAGGGGAAAATATCTTACAGTGAAAGAAAGGAAATTAAAAAAAAAATCATGTGGCATCTAACTAGTGGTATATCTTTAAGGTTATTCGTTAAAAATTGCATAAAGTAAATTAATTTTCAGATGAGGTCACCACCATTTATTCAACCAAAATCAGAAAAAAAAAATCATCCTAGATTCTACTGTTAGACATGCTGATGAAACACAAGCCAGTTTTCATTGCCCAGTTTCATGTTATAATATATATTAGGTGATCTGTGTCAACATAACAGGTAATAATAGTAACGTATTTGTTTTTCCTTAGACGTATATTACCTTACGAGACAGGAAAGAGGATCACAATGAGAATTTGTGAATAAAGGAAATGAACTGATTGTGCTTTTTTTTTTTTTTTTTTTTTTTCAGTTACTCGACTGCTATAAATTATGCATTAAAATTTAATCATTATGTGTAAAGAGTTTCTGAAGGTAATAACCATTAACTTCCACAACTTTCTAAAACTAGATACCTTAAATGATGCAATAACAACTGATGATTAACTCGAGTTCAAGAATGTAATATATCGATTAAAAAAAGTTTATGACTTCATAGATGTCTGAAATCGAATTTTGAGGAAATAGAGATCATTTGAGTTCATTTTTAAAGTACTCAATAAACTTAATCTATTCTTACGGGAAAAAAATTCTCACGAACTAAGATGCCATTGCGACCGGTTCCGTCAACAAAACTATGAGGAGAAATTATATTCTTTTTTTGTCTCCGCTTCCCCTTTCTCTGCAAACCACGATATTCCGTAAAAACTGTTACGATTTAAATCTTCCTATTACTAAAGGTGGACGTATGCAACAACGATCTTACCGGGGAGAGGCTCTGCTAGCACGTGTTCAATCATCCTGAAAGCCTGTTTTCCCAGACCTAAGAAACCCTCAGGCTTTTATCGTATTTTCCTCTCGAAGCTATTTAAGAGACCGATGATTTGTACCGGAGAACACAAGGCCTTAAGTCATCAAACCAACAGTAAGGATTATCTTCAACGAATATTTTTTGGTTTAATTTACCTCACTTCTTTCCAAACAGATAACGGGGTAAATGGTGGAAGAATTTCATCAATATATTCATGCATTTTTTGTACCACCTGCGTTGAATTTTGACTAAAAAATTCTTGTTGTTACTACTAGGAGATGTATCTCAAAGCCTCTGAGCCATTAAATGTGAATTTTTCAGTCTCTTGTATTCTTCGTAGGCTACCAAATTAATGGATGAATTTGAGGCGATATCTAATTCTCAGTGTGGAGTTTAATGGTATGTTGTGAAAGAATTGAAAGCACGTTTTTATCCAGATGCCATTTTATGAGTGGATATCTTCGATTCGGGATTCATAAACCTGTCTTCATGTTTTTGGTCAGGTCAAATATTGTAGGCCAAGAAAGTATTCCAGCATTTAATTCGCTTGAACGTTCCAGAGTTTTCATGCTCAAAGTAGCCGCTGTAGTGATATATTGTAACAGAAGTGGCTGAATTCGATTTACTGATCAAAGCTGGTGGAATGTTATAAATCAGAAATTGTGATTACATAGATGCAGATTACGGCTATAATTTACTAAAAGAGGTATTATTTCACCAAGATAGGAAGTACCACTTTGATTAAAATAAGAGAAGAAGGCTGCTACATGGATAAACAGATATGCAGCAAAAAGAATCTTCACCAGATACGTTAACGGGAAAATTAAAGCAACTAAAATTCGTAAGAAATCTACGATAACATCAGCCGTTGGAAGTCTATAATTCTAACAATTTAAATTGATCTGGTGTGGAATCACTGCAATCTGTATTAGCGAAAACAATAATATTTCGCTAAAGCATTCGGTAAACAAAGATGTCCAGCAATAGCTTTTGATTCTTTCTAATATGATTACCAAAGCAGTCTTCTGTATATAAATCCAAGAGGGTTCTAAAAATATTTATCTTAGGGAAACTGGTTGAACTTATATGATACAGTATACAAAGCAAATTGCAAGTAGCTTCTTTCCCCATTAGGGGCTCGCAGAAAAAGTTATCTGCACGTTTTATGCAACTCACAGTGAACAACCATGAAACATTTTATGCCATTTTGAATATTATCTTAGATTAAACAATTAATGTGTAAATTATTTCGTAACATGAATTCCCTCTTGGAAATATTTTAATACTTTGTATTGATTTTATTCAATTATTCTCGCATATTATTATCTAATCGTAATTATACAAATATTCTAGTGTATTATTTTCTAATCGTAGTTATAGAATTTGATAGATAATTCCTAGCCCGAAATTTAATTTATCGAAATTTATAAGCAAGAATGATAATTAAAATTTTCAGATGATAAGTAAATATTTTTAAACAATGTTTGTATATATGTATAAAGTAGTATTTTGGGTTCAATACCTTATAGATTTCATAAATTTTTATTAAAAAAAGTACGTTATCGTCCATTATTTTGCAAATTTAGATTTAGTTATTTATATTTCGTAAGCTGATGTGTTACATAATATGATAAATTTGAAATAGCTACTTATCGATCCCTTTGATGAATTCATGATCAATCTAATTTCTGTTTGACATTTATTCTAATTAATGTTTATTTATTTTTAAAATTTTGTATTGATTTAATTCAATTGTTCTCGGGTATTGTAATCATAACTATAGAAATATTCTAGTGTATTATTTTCTAATCGTAGTTATAGATATTGGTAGATAATTGCTAGCCCGAAATTTAATTTATCGAAATTTAGAAAAAATATCATAATTAAAATTTTCAGATGATAATTATAATAATTTTCAGATGATTAAGCAATATGATAAATATTTTTAAATAATGTTTATCTATATATATATATATATATATATATATATATATATATATAAAGTGGTTTAGGTTCAATAGCTTATAAATTTCATAACTTTTATTAAAAAAACTTATCGTGCATATTTTGGAAATTTAGATTTAGTTATTTGCATTTTGTTAGATAATCTGTTACAGAATTTGATAAATTTGAAGTAGCTACTTATTGATCACTTTGATAAATTTATGATCAATCTAATTTCTGGTTGATAATTACTCTAATTTATGTTTATTTACTATTGCTTACAATATTTATTCTATTAATACTTTTGCATTACAATTTTTCTTATTAGTAAACATTAATTAGAATAAATGGAATACAGAAACTAGAGTTTTATATTAGGGAAATGTCTGAAGTGGTCATTTGAATGATTAAAAGTTTAAATTATGATTTATCTCTAAATCTAAATCGATCAATTTAGTAATTTTTAATATTCTTCAAAATCTTGAGAACAACTCAGATGGACTATATTACCGCAATTTTGTTTTATCGAAATCTGATAATATTCGGATTAATGTTGATTTCCCTTTTGATTACTCGACAGCATTGGGGAAGAAATTCAAGGTCAGTGAAATAAATATGTCATGCGTAACTAAAATGCACATTTTGAATATGATCGGCTTTGATGCAAGGAATCTGCGCTGTTCGGTTAATCGTACAAAACGAATAAAGTATTTTAAAAACATTTTTTTTCCCTTCTTGATCTATTTCCCTAATTCTGAAATAAATCATAGCTGATAACGAATAAGAGTGTTTATTATCACAACAAACCAAATCAAATCTTCTTAAATTTAAACCGAAGGAAAGAGGCTTAGTATTTTTGGCATTGTGGGATCAAACGTAAACATTTTTTACAGTACGTTATTTAGCTGTTATTAACTACTGCTTACAATTTAAATCGTAATTCCTTTCTGAGCCATTTAGTAATTTTAAGAATACATATCAAAAACCAAAATTAATTTAATGAGGTAATTTATTCTTTAGGTGCCATGTGGAGTTCGAAGTTTCATTCCATTTTACCATTCCTATGCTTCAGTATTCTCCTGCTGTCTCCTGCGACAGCACTTCCATTGATGACTCAGAAGGCCCTAGAAGAGTTATTAAAAATGGGTATCGTCGGTGTCCTAATCGGAGGAGCTCATCATCATTTATCCAAACAAAAAGAACAAGAGAGCACTAAGCAACCTGCCGTCAGCGCGCAGCATCATCGCCCTATGCTACTACCAATGCCCTGGCATCATCCGAGTGTGCCTCAGCATCCCTTCATGCGCGCTCCACCATTGTTGCCTCCGTATCTCTCTCATCATCATCCTCCCGGACACATACTTCCACAAGTAGCACCGATCCATCCTCAAATGATGTCCATGTACCAACAGCCATCCCCGTGGATTTCACATTGGCCTAAAGAACAGGCATATGCAGGTTTGATGCATCAGTATCCTCCTCACATGGGTAAGTGTTTTGTATTTGGAAGGTCTTTACAAGGCTAATTTCGAAAAAATACAGCCAGCAATAATCGTTTTACAAGTAAAGCAAAGTTTTTTTTATATGGTAATAATGTAATTTACATTTAAGAACGAGCTCTTAGAAACAAAGCTCTCTGAATGAGAATTAAACGGGTTCGGTTTAACACATATTAGACAAAGATGTTATAAAACAATATAATAAAGAAGGAGTACTTTGATTTAAATTTCATGCTAAACTGAATAGTAATTTACACATGTAAGAATATATTGTCGTTGTTTTTGTGACTTATCTCGATCAGAGCAAGCCTAAGAAATGCATAACTGATCGTTGCAGGAAGGCAAGACTTCGCGTGCCATTGGCAAGGCCTTGGGCATCATATAGATGACAGTAAGACCCTATATCAGTAAGACCGTCATATAAATGACAGTAAGCTCAGTTTCTCTCCTAATTTTAAGGGAGAGCAACCCGTGGTGACAGATCCGAGGGTCTTGCGCCCCTCTTTCATTATCACCAACCTCTTGATAAGACTCTTGGCTGCCCGCATATTTTGAGTGTCCCCATGCCACAAAGACACTACACATTTATAAACATCCATGCTTTCTTCGGTATTCGAACCCGCGCCCTTGGATGCGACAGTCACTAGTCACTATCCCGGTTGGGCGACATAAGAATATATACTTCACTTAACTACTTCATATTTGTTTACTAAAGCCATTTTTAAACATCTCGAAGCAAACTTCTTTAAGAAATTCATAGTTCTCCATTCGCTAATGAATTCTCCTGGGAAAATAGAAAGTACTGCCACTCGAGAAAAATATTTGATGCAAACGTCGCACGCAAACGATCTGATGAAATAAAGATTCCGCTGCATCTTGAATGCTTAAGTCAATGATTCTCAACCTGTTTTTCTCCATACACCCCTTACACCATTACTAGAGGATCATTTCCCCTTCCCTTTCAAATATTCGAAAAATGTGTATGCATTTATTTCGATACAGATTATTGTTTAACGATGCAGCAAGAAGCAGATGGAATCAGGTTGACTGTATTCCCTCGCCTTGATACCATGCAATTCCTCTTTGGAGGATTCAACCGGGTTGAGAAACCCTGAGATAAGTCTTTTTTACTGCATTCTTCTAACAGTGGGGAAAAAAGAAATATATTTTTATAAGATATTAAAAAAATTACTAAAATACTGAGTGGAAATCAGTACTAAAACAGTAAAAAGCCACGCAGCATAATGAAGTATGTAATACCTAGCGCCATAATACGTCCTTTTGTTTGTTCTGCATCCTTCTAATAAAATAATCAAGTTTTAATGTGATTTTAAAAGGCCCTTTTGAGATCATTATGAGACACAACCACTAATTTTAGAAGCTTATTCGAGACCAGGGATGGGCAAATCCTTTTAACGATGGACTAAAAAGCTCTTTCGTAGTATCATTATGTGGGCAAGGCCATCACAAGGTGCGAGGGTGCTCGTGAGAGAATCTTTTGCAGTGTCCCTATTATTTACCAGGATGTGATTAAAGCGGGAACACCACTCTCTAGTAGAACTTTTAATTTAAATAGGACTTTATACATTTAATGTCACACTTTGTATTTTAAATAAGCCCCAGACATTGAAGGCGAGATCTCAACGGCCCTGCCTGCTTTCCATTCTCCAGGTCAAAGGTAACTGATATTGCATTGCTTTTCTTAAAGAAAGGAGGAATATGATTGGTTAAGACTGATTACTTGCAATTTTCAGTTCTCCAAATACGTCACAAATGTGATCTATTCCTATTGGTCATCAATTGATTGACACGTATATGCAATAAACACTAGAAGTGAAATGTTCTTTTCCTAAACTACCTTTTTCTGCTCAATGTTTTTATGTCAATAATATGCATATTTACTTGATTAACTTCTGAAGGAAAGCTGCTAGAAATTATAGAACTATATTCTTTGGTGGATGCTCATGTTTTCTGTTACACTGTATTACTCTCAGCTAAGGTCGACCGCTGGATCATTATGAATATATATATTGCAATAATAGATGTGCACCTTTACTGGTAATTTCGTCAGTTTGAGTACAAAATCGTATAAGAAAACGATGAAAAATCGTTGCGTAGAATTTCATAACGGGCCGCATTAAACCCTTAAAATGGCCCACGCGGCCCACAGGCTGACTTTCGCACACTCCTGTTCTAAGCGAATCTGAGTATTTGAACATTTTTGGTATCTTATATGGGTTCTAGACATAATTTTCTTCCATGGATGCATTTCTAATTTAATATTCATTCTTATTTCATTAATGGCACGCTTTTTACCTGCTTTTAGCACGTTTCGTTTTGAAGTTTTTTTTCTTCCAATGGCGGGCACTAGCCATCATATGTGTCGACCGCTACAAGACCGGAAAGGGTGGTCGCTTTATTATAGAAGCATCTAATAGGTGGACTACCGTTGCTTATTAGACAATTTACACCCATACCTTCTCCGAGATTCGAACCCGCCCTCTCCGGTACGGTAGTCAGAGTCACTAACTACTTTCTCGTCTAGGCGGCTTTTCTGCTGAAGTATCTGCCCCTTTTTCTTAACTTCGGTTTAGCAGTCAGTACTGTATGAATCTTGAAGAAATCTTAAATATCAGAATTTCTCATGATTTCATTTTAATTTTAATATTGTTTTCAAAATTCTGTTCTTTCCTTTCATAGCGCTTTGAATATTAATTTATTGGTGCTTCTGTTTTTTATTACTGTTTGATATAAAGTACTCCTGTTCTAAGTGAAGCTGAACTCGATATCAAACTCAATGATATTCACTAAATTTCATTTTAGTAGTTAATTTTGGTAACATTGCTATTAAAACTAATATTATTTTCCTTTTTTCAGGATAGATTTCGTACTTCAGAGTTCGGGTGTTTGTTTTCGCCTACGTATATTTAACTTGATTTAGTATATGCATCCGTAGGATTAAGAATTGTTCGCAATGAAACGTGATGTGATATTCTTCAGTCATTTTAGTGTATATATCTCAAAATATATTATTTTAATATTTCCTTTTATAACACGAACGCTTTCTGAGCTTTATATTTCTTCTAAAAATAGCTTTCTTGGTATTCAAACTTATTTGCCCTTATTTTTCCGCCTTACAAGTTTACGTATATTTTCATAATAATTCGTTCTTTAAGTTGATTTCATTAATTTTATTACAAAATCCTCACTGAGGATTCAGTTTCAGTTTTAATGATTATTTCTGGGTACCAATATGACATTTCCTCTTGGTATACATTGAATATATCAGTCAACCCTGAAAAATAGAGGTTATACAAATTACAATGTCAAATACGGTACGAGATTTTAAAGGTGAGAGAGACACAGAGCTAAAATTCAGCACATTAAGATATGAGAAAAGGACTAATACACAGTTTAACATTCCTTCAAATTTAATAGATCTTTCTTGATAGCATAACTAATTCTTCACACACTAAATTGTCTCCCTTCAGCTGCTTTATCACTTCATCATTGCCTAATTTGAATCTCTCTTGACCTGATTCATCACTTCATAACTCAAAGAATCAGAATCCCGATTCAGAGAAATCTCCTGTAAAGTAAAATCCAAATCAGTATCATTAATTTCAACTAATCATCAGAAAAAGAGTAACAAATTTTAGTTAAGCAAAGCTAGTTAGCGCAAATTGTTTTTAAAGGTCTTAATCCTGCAACTTAACCAAAACCAAATGCTTTTTTGCTCAACGTCCTATATTACTTCTAAAAAGCTATTAATTAAATTAAAGCAAATTTAGTTTTTTATGTGTCTTTGATAAATAAAATGTACCATATTACACTGCTCTCCCCCAAAATCAACTGTTATTTCATTTGCTTGTTTACTAGCCTGGAAGGACAAGCACTACTTTCTCATGCACGAGGATGTACGTGGTGTGTATTTGACCCCACTGTCAATATATCCTTTTCTCAAATTATTACTATCTGAAATACACTCTTAGACAAAAAAAAAAAAAAAAAAAAAAAAAAACGCGCACCGAGAAGATATTAAGCAAATTGGATACAAATTGATATGCATACAGGTTTCGACGGAAAATGCAAAATTTTACATTTTGGCTGCCAATGAATGAAGCCTTGTCGCTATAGCGCATCTGATCTGCGTAACTGGCAGGATATTTAAGAGGAGAAATTACGATTCCAGGTCATAGATTCTTCACGAATTTCATTCCGTGTAGTCTGGTAGACAGTAACTATGGTTCGCATACACGTGCGCGAACGATATGCGCAGATGTCAGAATTTGAGAGAGGTCGTGTGGTTGGGCTCAAAGAAGCCGGTTGGTCTTATCCGCGAATAGCTCGACATTTGAGCAGGAGCGATGCCTTAGACGATATTAAAGTAAGCGGTAGGCCTGGAGAAACGAGAGAACCTGAAGACCGAGCAATCGTCAGAGCGGCACTCACAGCCCCAGATGCACCATTATCATCGATTGTACGTGCAACTAGTGTTTCAATGATAATAAGGACCATTCATAGACGGCTCACAGAAAGGCAGCTGAGGTCACGGCGCCCCTTGCGCCGACTACCATTCACCTCTGTACAACGTCAAGCCCGTTTGCAGTGGTGTCGGGCTCATTCGCACTGGAATATGTCACTGACTGGAGTAGAATAATCTTCAGTAATGAGTCCCGCTTTGAACTGAGCCCCGATGTCCAGCGAAGACGAGTCTGGAGACGCCCCGGACAGCGGTGTAATACCAACCTGACTGTCTTCCGCCAGACAGGCCGACAACCAGGAGTGATGGTCTGGGGTGCCATTTCATTTCATAGTAGGACCCCTTTGGTTGTCAACAGTCGCAACCTTACAGCACAGTGGTACGTCGACGAAATTCTAAGGCCCGTTGTCTTGCTCTTCATGTCACGCCCCCCTGGGCTTACATTTCAGCAAGATAATGCCCACCCCCACACTGCACATGTTTCTACTGCTTCCCTTAGTGCTTGCCGAACATTACCTTGGCCAGCAAGGTCGCTTGGCCAACCAGCTCGAGATGTTGACGATCTAACTCGCCAGTTGGACAGAATTAGGCACGATATTCCTCAGGAGGACATCCGCAATATCTATCAATTGATGCGAAGCCGAATAACTGCTTGCATAAGAGTCAGATGTCGGCGAACGCGTTACTGAATTTTTCACTTTGTGAAGCTCTATCACTTCAATAAATCATCCAGTTTTTCTCAAACTGTAATTATTTGTTTTTCTGTACATGTACATCACTTCTATCGATTTTCGTCCCATTTGGATAACTTCTTTCTTGGTGCGTCTTCTTTTTTTTTTTTTTTTTTTTTTTTTTTTTTTGTCTAAGAGTGTATGTTTTATAGAATAAATCTGCATAAAATCTACTCTTTTTACATTACATATTCTCAAAGAATTCTCCACAAATATCGATACACATATTAAATTACTCAAACTAATTTTAGCATATTTAATATAGAAGTAAACGTAAATTATTTCATTAATATGCACAAAAAATTAAATCATAATTTTATTATTTTTTTGTATTAAAATATAATTATTACTGGATTATTTTGTAATTATTATTTATTATCTGTTATATATATATAAATTATTTATTTCTGTTATATCTTTTCATATAAGTATATAAATAATCTCAAAATAAATTCAATCAATATGGTACTATGAAAATTCGTCCACATAACATAAAATGTTATCAAATTTTGCCGTCTTCTGATAAATTGTAATATTTTTGACGCATTGAAAAGCTGTGACCTTGCTCAAAAGAATTAATTATTTATTAAGAAGCTAAAAATTTGAAAACCTGATCTTAAATAAAAATTATGAATGTTTTTGAGTAAAAGTAACAAGACGAATGATTGTTGGAGAAGTTAAAGTAACAAGAATCAGTTAATATTCATAAATTCGCAGGACCAGATTGGAATTTTTCCTTCTGCTGGCAATCATATTGCAGCGTATAAAAAAATTATAGAAAATCGATTAACAAATAATTTTTTATTATTCTCGTTTCAAAAGAGGGAGAAATCATTAAAAATTGTAAAATCCTATAATAGATACATTTTCCAATATTGGAATTTTAAAATAATTGACTTGAAATGGTCGAAAATTCGCCGAAAATCTAAAAATTATATTGAAAATTCAGTACAAACTTCGTTTGAAAGATTTTTATCGCTTTATCCGATGAAGCAAACGGTAAAACTTTGAGATTTATAAATTGTTTGTTAAGCAAAGAAATGCGCAAAATATCGACAAAAAATCGTTGCAACATTAAATTTAAATATCTACTTGACTGCTAAAATCTGCTAAATCTACTATCTACTAAAATAGAACTTAAAAAAAAAACTCTTGAAGGTACACTCATATACAAATGTTGTTGCTATTGTTGTTGTGACTAATCACACTTGTATAACCTAATCAAAAATAAATAAATAAATAAATAAGTAAAACTGCGAAGTTTATTGTGGCAAGGACTATGAGATACCGTCTTGCATCTTACCACTCGGCTACGACTTGCGTCTTTGGCAAAAGCTTTGGGCGCCATACACTGGGTGACAGCATGATTTTGCCCAGTTCCACTCTAATTTTAAAGGACAGTACCCGGGGGGTTCAAAAGGTCTTCCACCCCTCTTTCCCTAATACCATACCAAACGAAGGAACGTCCGGCTCACTATATATTCAGAGTGCACCCATGCCGCAAATGGAGCCATGCCGCAAATTCTCTGGGGCTCGAACTCGGACCCTTCGATTCGGTAGTAAGAGTCACTAACCACTATCCTGTTGGGCGGCCACGTACAGATTCTTCATTTTACAACACTGTTCTGTGTATATTTTATTGCATAAGCACCCAGTCTCAAAAATTCGTGGCCTGTGATCACTGACATTATATTTAAAATGTTCTACTGGTTCTCGTTTCTGTGTAACAAAAGAGGAGAGGGTGTTTATCTATCACAGTTTGGCTGTGTAGGAAGTACTGATGAGTGTCTGAAAGTGTGATAATAACACGGCAGCATTAAAGGAAATATGCACAAATCCTTTGATAAGTAAATCCTTTGAAAAAAAAACCTTTGATAAGTAATGCTTTGATAAGATTAAAAAAAAGAACTTTAATAGGAGGTATAAATAGCGCCTCTTCAATGCCTGCTGTGTGGGGGTGCGCAGCTTCCCAGAACGCGCATAGTCGGCACTGAACCATGGCCAATTAGAGCGTAAAGGACGAAAAATATTCCCTTTGCTACATTCAGGCCTATTCTCTTTACTGATTTAAAGTGAAATTAAAAATTAAAATAAAATAAAGCGGAGCTAAAACCACCAGTCCTCGAGATATGAAAGCACTTTGGTCGAATCCTCCAAATACAAGTAAAACATTGCTTAAGGTATAAAAATGTAACATGACTTTTGGTTTAAGTTCTAATATAAAAGAAAATATTTGAAAAGTTAATTATCATGTTCAGGAGATGAAATTTAGTGAGAAAAATTTATTTCAGTAATGCCGAATCCATAAAGTACGAACGAACCATTGCTTATGAATGGTAAATTAACACGGTGTAGCACGAATTTTGCTTTAACATCTAAATAAGAAGCAGTCTTACAAAACAAATTGCATACTCCTGCTCATGAGGTGGAATTTATTCACACAGAACGTATTTAATTCCTTTATATTACTTATGTGGAATCCTCGAAATACAAGGAAAGATTCTATTTAAAATAACTTATTGGTGTTAAAAAGTGTTACGTAAACTTTGGTCAAACTTTCAAACAAGAATAAATCTTTGAAAATTCTTTGAAAGTTCATATTCATGATCAGGAGGTGATATTTAGAAGAAAGCAGCTTATTTCATCTATTTGAAAGATTAAAAAAAAGTGAAATTTTGTAAATCTGTGTTACAGAGATTAATTTATATTCGACAGTGAAGGAGATGAAAACTGTAGTCCCATTTTTATTGCCTTATTTTTTAAATGAATATGCAATAGGAAAAACGTAATTACGCTACAACAGGAAAGACGGTTCGAAAAGTAAACATAACCCTTAACCGCAATCAAGATGTACGCTAAAAAAAAATAAAAATCAACAATTAACCCTTTGCGGCACAGTGTGTCCGGTTTGGACACACCTTAAAATTTCCTTCTGTACGCACAGAAAAATTGAATGAAAAAGGATTTATAGGTTACTATAGGTTACTCTGAACCTTCTTTATTTATAGTAGATGGCAGCTCAACACAAACTAATCCATATATTTTAGCCATGTTTAGTTTTTAAGGAAAACCCTCATTTTTCAAAGAAATCTTCCAGATTTTTTAGGGTATAAAAGGAATTGTTTGAAAAGAAATTTCTATGTTATTTTTTTGGCTGTATGCTAATCTCCTTATTCTATATTAGTTTTAAATTTTTACCTTGAAATCTTGCCTAAAATCAAACGTCGAACCTTAGGTGTGCCCAGAATGAGCTCACCGATAATCTAGGACAATTGAGATTCTTTATTCTTTGTTTCTCCGCATCTCATCGGTCAGTTCATTGACAACAATGCTCGTTTCAGCACTCTTTTCGAAGCTGTATTCAATCAGTGTGCCACGTTGGGCACACCCACAGAATTAAAACGATAAGTGCTATCTTCACAAAATTTTACTTGTGTTTTCCTCTAGGCCTAATTAGACTGCCTACCTTTTTTTTTTTTTTTTTTTTTTTTTTTTATCAAAACTCCAACTTTAAAAGATAGCGTGCCGGAAAAGGTTAATTAAATGGGATGAGGTAAAATGAAAGTGTTTAGTGAAATTAATTGCCTGTTGTTATAAATATTTGTTAAACTGGCAATTCTGATATTAAGCATGATACTTCATTCCCTCAGCACGATGTTTCCTCTGTTGTTCTCGTAACGATGTCTCTCGTTCTTAAGTGAAGCATTAACATCCAACTAATCCTTTATATTTAATTAACCAAATTTAAATATAAGTAAAATGTTTAAGTTTCAAATTCATAGCTTAGGTTGAATTCCACGTATTTTATTAGTGTGAATAGTACTTTGTAGAGTCATCAGGGTTTTCTTTAAAGCAGGATACATGAAGAATGAGCAATGCCCCCGCCGAGACTCGAACCCGGACCTCTCGAATCGCACCAAGTGTGCTAACCGTTAGAGCCCGAAGGCATGCCGGAAGAAGGGAGAAACGAATTTTTATTATAAAAATTTAGCTTATCATTATTAGAGTGTACTTTAATTCAGAAGTCAAACAACAAAAATCAGCGTTATATTTTCAAATTTTCACAGGACTAGTTTCGATGGTTTTACAGAACCATCGAAACTAGTCCTGTGAAAATAATTTTCTTAAAAGCTGTGAATAAAGACGGATTGGAACTGGGATCTTTAACTAGAACTAAAACTTTTAAGCTTTTACTGCAGTTTTTATTTAGTGTAGAAACTCATTGAAAGATATTTGCTGAATGGAAATTTTTCAAAGACAGTAATTTTTGATCTACTGTAGGTGCCGCTTAATTGCGATTACGTTTGTCCAAAACTGTTTTCATAACATTAACCGAGCAATACATCAAACAATGAGAAAAAAGTGTCCTTCAAAATAGAAATGGAATTTGAATAATTTAATATTAAAAAAGTCAAGAAATATATAAATAGATATTTTCACATTTTAATTAGGAAAATGCAGATGTTTGTTTATGAAATGCTTATAACGTTTCTGGAAGTTATTCGACCAGTGCTGTACCCCTAAACTTAACATTCGGAAATCATCCTTCATTGGAAGACAGAATGCTAATATAAAATTGATATATTCGTCAATTGTAAAACTTATTGTTCTGACTTCAGATTAGGTGTGAAATTGGATGGCACTTGACTTTCAGATGAATTAAGACACAATAACACGCCGAATAAATACTAATTCAGAAGTCAAACAACAAAAATCAGCGTTATATTTACAAAATTTTCACAGGACTAGTTTCGATGGTTTTACCGAGCCACCATCGTCAGCTGCAAAAGCGCAAATGAACGAGATAAGACATAATGATCAAAGCTCATACAGCTTTGATAATGATCAGATAAGATAAGAAAGCCTGGACAGAAAATAAGCTAGTGGCGCCATCTGTTGATGAAACCAGAACTAAAAAATAATTTCTTTAAAGGCCGAAGGCAAAGATGCATTGGAATTAGGATCGCTAATTAGAACACAAAGATTTTTTTAAATGTGAAATGCCCATGGTGACGATGGTATTTCCGTAAAACCACCGAAATTAGTCCTGTGAAAATTTGAAGATATAACGCTTATTTTTGTTGTTTGACTTCTGAATTAGTATTTGTTCGGCGTGTTATTGTGTCTTAATTATAGTGTAGTTTATTTTGTCAAACAGGTTATAATGTGCGGTTAGCTGCGTTACAAACTAATATTTGATAAAATAGGTTACTTTGCTAAACGTTAAGTTATAATACACCATAAATGTAACAGTGACTAATGTTAATTAAAATAACTTGTTACTGATGTTTTAAACGTTAAGATAGTGATAAATACATTTAATGTTTCTTTTATAGTCAAACGTTTTTGTTCCCAACAATAGAAACTTCAGTTATGTTTAAAGTTAGCACTTCTTTCTTAATTTTCGGCGTTTGCATCTATCAGAATCCCAAACCATCTTTTGCAGAATTTCCTCCATGAATCAGCAATATCGAGCATTGTCTCTGCATAGTTTTTGAGTCTGGTTCTTCTTTATGATAATAACATTTTAGTTACATGAATTTAAATAAGCAACTACTATGAGAACAAATAACAAACATAGGACAGAGGGTTAGAAATTTACTTATAATTCCTGGCCAGTATGATGTATTTACCGTTCAGGTACTTTCAAAGCTGCCCTAATTTTTTCGTTCATAGAAAGTTCCATTGGAAATAATGTATTCAAATAAAAATTTTTCATGGATAAATCTATTTTATTATTTTATATAAATAACATTGATTATTTTTTTAATTTTTAAATAGTAAAATTCTTTAAAATATTTAGTCGTTCAGTGCTTTAATATTCATATAAGTAAAGGAATTTCATTGTTAATTAATACTTACTTTATAAAATATATTTAAAGAAATAAATATTAATACATAAATAAAACATTTACTAATCCATAAAAGTCTCATACGCCATCTTCATTTTTGCAATTCTTAATCATAGGCATATTCTTCAATCACAAAAGTGTTTTAAATTACGCAAATACAAACACTCTCAACGTTGCGAACGAGTTATATTACGAATAATCTATCGTACCATGTATTCGTTCCTAAAATGTTACTAGATTCGCTTTACGTGCTTTCTAATGATGTTCGTGAGATAAAAGCTATAAATGCTATCAAATAAACAATTAAAAAAAAAATAATAAAAAAAAATCTGAAATTTTTCAGATTTTAAATTACGTCCAAAGGGGCGTTTTTTTTAACGTTTTGAGTGTTACCTTTATTTATTAAATATCATGTTCTTTGCACTTAAACCATAAAATTCAGTTCAAGAGCAATATCGCAAAATAATGTTAAATTAAGCATATCTTTAGAATTTCCGATATACACAGTCTCGCGAGCTGGAGATAAAAGTTTTTTTTTTTTTTTTTTTCTATATCACGTTGCCATTTCTCGCTTTTAAAGCATTGAGTTTGTAAATCAAAAATTCGTTAAAGTTTTACAAAATATAAAATCTATAATAAAACAAATTCCAAATTTGGGATTTCAGATGCCCATATTCGCAGTAGGATTTCGTCATTCAAAATTCGATGGCTCTATGTACCATTGTTTTATCACAATGCGAGAAATAGGCAATCATTTATGCAGATTTTTCATTATTTAATTTCTTCAAATATAATGCAGGACTCTAACATTTTGTGGCAACAGTTTGAAAAGTGAACCGACGTTTATAGGAGTCCGACGCAAAATCGCAAAACGAAAACAACAGTCCTTCAGGGACAAAGCCCCTTTGGACTAATAATAAATAAATAATTCGTTTTAAAATTTAAGCGTAGTATATTACAAATAAAAACTTATAGATAAATGGTTATTTTACTACCCATGTACGTGGTCGTTTTTGAGGCATGTGTGGGTAGGATGAGGTTATTAGATGTTTACACAAGTAGGAATGAGCGAAAGTCTGATTCATCCTCTGAAGACTCATCGACATTTATGTTGAAGATGCTATATGAGAGGAGGAAAGAGTTGTCATGTAGATTATCCAGCAACACAGATTTTTCAAGTGTCTTTCATAAGAAGCTAAATATCTAAACTTGTCTGAATAGGTTTTTCTTTTTGTTTCTTTTTTTAATTGTAAATAAGACGGTAGTGCTGTATGGTATCATACATAGCAGACTTAACTTTAACAGATTTCTCAGAGTTTGTACCCTGGTTTTCCAAAAAGAACTCTTTTCACTCTCATATTCCTCCACTCTCTTTATTTATCACTCAACATATTCCTCCACTCTCTTTATTTATCACTCCATATTCCTCCACTCTCTTTATTTATCACTCAACATATTCCTCCACTATCTTTATTTATCACTCAACATATTCCTCCACTATCTTTATTTATCACTCAACATATTCCTCCATTCTCTTTATTTATCACTCAACATATTCCTCCACTCTCTTTATTTATCGATCAACATATTCCTCCACTCTCTTTACTTTACTAACCACTTTAGTTTTCACTCCACACTCTTTACTTTACTCACCACTTTTATATGAAAAACCAACAACAATAATAAATCCCTTAGAAAACTTTCTTGAGATTCTTTGAACAATATTTTAAGAGTCTTTTCTCTCCTTTATTAATAATAAATGGATCTCTTTTTGTAGCAGTAATTTAAATACATCCAAAATGTGATAAAACTTTTCCAATTTTATTCGGCTAAATGTTTCACATAAAGAATTATTTTTGCGTTTGGCAATATGTCGTGAAGAAAGACGATGGACATTATGTTTTCTCGCCTTTTTTTAGATTCAGATCAGCATTAATCATTTTGTTTACAGTTGACACAGCGATTTTAATGATTTTGTGCCTGACTTAAAACATTTTGTCTCTGCAACATTCGAAACATTCCTTTTTCTTCCTTTGATACGTATTTGGAACAATTTACCCACATGAAGTCAAACTTTGTCTGTTTCCCCCCCTTTCTTGTTGACAGTATTACCTATCGTAGCTTTAGATATCGAAAAACATGGCTTTCAGTGCGTGTTTTAATAACTAGATATTAATCATTTTCTTCGGAAAGAAAATAAACATAACCTTCCACCATTTCTTCTTTAAAGCAACATTTAGCATGAATACAAATCTGTCAAGCAGAAGACGATAACTTAAATTAATTTTAATGACGATAATTTAAATTTAATTTTTAATATTTCAATAAAGCTACGGTTTGTTACAACGCAATTAAATGAATTAAACCTCACACATTTGGGTAAGGCAAGTTCTATTAAGAAATTAGCTTGTATTAAAAAGTGGTCATTTAAGATTATTTAAAATATAGCAGCATGAACGGTTCTTACTAACGCTACCATCTTGATAGATTTTAACATATGAACTAACGGATTCGCCTTTATCTAAATCTTCCAGCGTTTTCTGAATTTCCACTTTTGAAAGATGAAATTATAATATGAAGGTTATTTCTGTTTATACGAAACATATGTTTGTTTGTTTAGCATTCATTTCTGTTCTGTTTTTTAGATTTCATATGCTATTTAGCCTGGTTTCTTTATATTTTTTAGAGGCTTAGGAAATTTGGAAAAATTTCCTCGTATAAATTTACTGTAATTACTTTTCAGCTGAATAAATTTGGGCCTAGAGAAATTTTCCCGTGAACTCTTAACTTTCGTCAAGAGGAAGTCCAATAACAGATACAATGAAAGAAAGTGTTTACAAAGAAAGTGTTGTAAAATTCATATTTGAATATCGAATTTTATTAGTGAATTTTAATATGACATTAAATATGACCGAATTCTAGTTTTCTTCTTCCAAATCTTGCCTGTAAAATCTAAAACAAAGAGCGTTTTTACTGTCTGTATCTATTTTATTATGTTATATTTGGAAGGAAATTACATGTTCAGTCACTACCTCTTCTATAATAACGTTACATAAAAATGATTCAGTTGGTGATATCCAAGTTAATTTTATAGTGAATCCCTTTCAGGATTCACTATAAAAAATGTTGGAACACAAAGGCCTATATCAGCGAAATGTAGTAGCCCAAATTATAAATCTGCTGTTAATATAAAAATGAAATATGAGGGAACTTAAAAAAATGTTAAATCGTGAAGTTGTTAAAATGTTAAAAATAGTATAAAATGAACATAATAAAAATCATGAAAAGTCTTTTAAATTTAAAAACTCATTGTATAATATGAACTTTGCTGTTATAAAAATTAGAAGTGTTATAAAAATTTTATATAATTTATCGAACTTAAATTCACATATGGGGGAAGGGTATTTCATAAATATTCATATTCAGTGTTTTTCTGAAATGTATGCAAGTTAAAACTCATTTCTCATAAATATATGATACGAAAGTCCAATAAAGCATTAAACGCATTTTAATATCTGTCAGTATATTCTTTATTCTCGTTATTTATAAAAATCCATTAAAGACAGATTTTATATTGCGCAAAAGAAAATCTATTAAATTAATTTTGCGCAATATAAAATTGAGAATTAACAGGTTTCTCGTGATAAATAAGTTGGAAATGCGGAAACAATCTCTAAAGGCCTTATTCCGAATATTAAAGAAGTTTCTGGTCTCTTGCAAAAAAATCGTTCAGAACTAATAAAGAATGCAGGTATGTTTACTATACATAAGACATCTTTTTCAATATCCGAAATGAGTCCTGACGAGAGCCAAGTAACAGGACCAACAATCGTCAGCACAAGTAGAAAAATAGGTGTGCACCCCTCGCTGAACGATTTTATTTAAAATGTTACTAAAGTGTTAATAAAGACTTTCGAAGACTTATAAGACACTTGTAGAAAGCGTTCTGAAACATAAATTTGGAATAATGCGCATTAACATCAAAATTCACCAGTGATTCTTTCGAAGTTGTGTTTTCCACCGCTTGCTTCAAGAGAAGCAATTGGCTGCGTCTCTGTCGTGTTAGCATGTCGAATAAACACAGTCTGTCAGAAAGTACAACGCAGCGAACCACAAGAAAGGGTTCGAAACGCAATCGGAATCAGCAGATCGTAGCTTCCGCCATTGAATTGAGCCGAAGTATAATTACTGGCTTATGATGTCGGTTGCAAACGACGAGTTCGGAAGATGTTCTGGTCAAGGTCGAGGTATAAAAATACAACCAGTCTTCAAACGTTGCAAAGACACCGTCCGTCCGTTTAGTATCACCGTTATGGATACAAATCATCCGCAGACGAGGCCCACCAGCGGCCGAGCGGTAACGTCGCTGAACACTGGTAGTTCGGTCCGAGGTTCGAATCCCGCGAACGGGCTGGCTGCATGGGTTTCGTGGTTTTCCCCATGTGTAACGTGTATACGAGCCAGTTTCCCTTAAAAAGTTCTCCACGGAGGCATCCCTCCCTTAAGGCAGATAGCCCTCGAGTGCTTTGCCATAATCTAATAAACCAAATCAAGCCAAACCATCCGCAGACGCCTCCTCCACCCATGTATATTGTAAGCCAATGACTGCCGCCCAACCGATATAGTGGTTAGCGTTGCAGACTGCCGTGCCGAAGGGCCCGGGCTCGAATCCCTGACAAGTGAGCATGTTTGTAAATGTATAGTGTCCGAGCGGCATGGGGACACTCTAAACATACGGCGAGCCTAAATTCCTCTCGAGAGGTTGGTGGTACGGAAAAGGGGTGGAAGGCCCCCAGACCTGTCCCCCCCGGGGATGTTCTCCATCAAAATTGGGGTCGGAACTGAGCTTCACCTGTCTGGTGCTCAAGGCTGTTGCCAACGGAAGTCGTAAACTTGAGCTTCTTGTCACGAGGCATTTCATGGGTTAGGGCTGATTATATGTTTGACAAGTGAGCATTAGCAACAACAACAAGCCAATGAGTTGTGTTCCAATGGCTTCTTAACATTGTGCGACTCAAAGAAACCGGACTCAAGAACACTGTGATTGGAGACCTGCAGATTGAAGCCAAGTTTTTTTTTTCTCCGACGACAGCAGATTCAGCAGAGAACCGGAAAATCGAGGAGGGTACATATTTCCAACCATAGACCTGGCTAAGGGTAGCCAGGTTTTCCAAATTTTTCGGACTGTTACGATTTATTACCTACTAGCGTACTTTATTACTAACTGTCTTTGATAAGTGTTGCCTTTGTACGAACCATGCGTCTTGCTCGAAACCAGTTTTCACAGTGTTGCCATTCATAAAAATATAAAGTTTTCAATTTATTTCTCAAATTTGATTAGTCTGTAATTGTTTAACAAAGTGATCGATTCTAAAATAATAAAAATATTTCTTAATAGTTTTAATTTTCACTTTGTTCTTTAATAAAATATAATTAATGCAAATTCAAACGCATTAGCATAACTGAATTAAGATCATATTTTGCAAAATTTCGGAGCATAGAAATTAAGGTGCTCCAGAAAAATATGATAAGAATATTTGACCAAAACGATATTATTCCCTCATTTAATGATGATTAATACCGAATATTAATATTAATATTTAGAACTCTTCATTCTTGTTTTAATAAATATACTTCTCCTAATAACTCTTAGCTCTAATGTCATTTTTGGTACTAGTCTTTTGGCTCGTATAACATGAAACGTTTTAGAAAAATAACCTGTTACCAGTCGTCTAACGGGGAGTTACTTATATTATGAAATTATTGTTAAATTCCTTTTTTAGTAATGCTTAATATAAATAGTAAAAATAAACATTTTATGTGAAGCGTTTTTGCATTTGGCTTTTTTCCTACTTTATATTAATTCAGATTGGAGAGTTTGAATTGAAGTTTTAAGATATTTGACATTTTTTAAGACGTCTTCCAAATGCAACAATAGAAGTAGCAGTATATTTCTACACTAGTGTTGCTTTTTTTACAATACTGCTCAAGCAATAAGGATGAAATTTTTCTTGCCAGCAACTATGACAACTTTTACCAGAGCGTTCTTTAATGTTAAAATGACTTGTTTTAGAGAAAAGTTATTAATTCTTGGAAATTGTAAGAAAGATTCTTGCAATGTAAGAAAAATTTTAATAAAATGCTTAATATAGAATTAAAGTTAGAATCATATTTTAATACTCTCTTATCTAAATGTTTTTATAGGAATTTCAAGTTATTCGAGTTTATCAAACCATCCAGGGCAGGATCTACCTGGTTTCTCCGACTTAGAAAATATTCCTCCATTACGGCCTTGGCACCCTCCACCACCACCATCATCAATAATCCAAAGAATACTAGAATTAGATAAATAAAGGGAATCCAATAGCTACTGTGGTCTGAAGAAATGACTGGGACTCGGAAATAGAATGTATATAATGTTATTTATGAGTACAAAATAAATTTATGTTTTGTTTAGATAGCTAATTAAGGTGATTGCTTATTAATCTCTCTTGAAGCTCCATCCGATTTATCAGGTTAAATGCAGTCTTTCCAAAAAAATGCATCTTTGGTTTCAGTGATTCGATAATTAGAACCCCTTCTCGTTACTTTTCGGCGTCGAGATGACATCCGACCTAAGGCTGAGGTGACTAACTGATTAAAGTCATCCTGACGAAAAAAAAAATTTTAATGTGGCCACCACATGACTTCTTTGTATAACCTATTAAATTATACACAATTTTTGCTGCATTTCATTCAAACGTATTTCCTCGAATTTCATTAGAGATATATTTCTCATTCAATCAATTCAACTCTCACTTCGCGGCAAGGCAAAAGTACATAAAAACTCCAAAGACCTTCATTAAAAATTGTAAAATTCAGATAACCGTAAAACACCAAATACAGTTAAAAACGGCTAATTTTTTTTCTTACGATTAAAATTAAAGTTTCTACGCAAAAACAAGCCATTCGTCCAGCGGGCAAGAAGACAAAATTTTCGGTTCACAAAACTGAAAGTTTACTTTTGGTCCCCCGTCGACTTGGTTGAAAAGACATTGAAGTTGGTGCAGAAACTGACTTAATTCACTATTCTACTAAGATTTTCAAATATAAATAAATGGCTGCTTCATTAGGCTTAATTTTTGTTGCTGATAACTCTACAATTATTACATTCATATTAACTAAAAGTATCAAAACCTTAATCGGAACTTAAGAACAATATATTTCAATCATTTTAAAAGCAAAAAATGCACAATTTACTAGCAAATAAGAATAAAAAAATGAGCTCACCGAGTCGGGTAACAGAGTAGGTGTATATATGTACTTTTGATGAGGCCGATTGCAACCAAAAAGGGAGGTGCACAACTACATTTCATAGCAGTCTCATATACAAAATTTCAACGTTATGAGGTTACTCGTTTTATTATAGGAGATACATACATACCTACTTACATACATACAGACGTCATGAAAAAAATCTTTTCTGAATCTATTTTACAATTCGTTTTGGGAAAAGGGGGCCTTTATTCTGCCAGTACGTACAGATGACACGCAATGGCATCGTTCAAATGGATTCGAGAACGGTCAAAATGGATATTTTCATTGAAACATGATAACCGAAATTTTCCGTGATTACAATACTTCCTTTACTCGTACAAGGAAATTAAAACGATAGGCAGACACGCATTTAGTAAAACAAGCATTACAAGTAACAGTGCGTAACCTGTAATGTAACCGTAACAGTGCGTAACCTGTAATGCATTCAAGCATTACAGGTTACGCACTGTTACGTTAGATAAAGTATTACACGGAGTACAAGTTCGTGCTTCATTTGTGACTCTTACATTAACAGTGACTTTTATGCTGCTGTGTGCGTTCGG
Source organism: Stegodyphus dumicola (assembly GCF_044657685.1). Classification (NCBI taxonomy): domain Eukaryota; kingdom Metazoa; phylum Arthropoda; class Arachnida; order Araneae; family Eresidae; genus Stegodyphus; species Stegodyphus dumicola. Next base: position 56,390,213 of record NC_140770.1, on the reverse strand, counting down.
CGTATTTCCATATTTAGCATTTGGGATAAGAAACAATATGATAAGATAATAACAAAATATGATAAGATAATAATAAAATATGATAAGATAATAATAATAAAATAATAATAAAGAAATAAAAATAAGAATACAGCGAAAACATAACCAAAAAAAAGCACGAAAAGAATAAATTATATGTAATAGGATTAATACTATTCTTGCGCATGCAATATATTGTACAAGAACATAAACAGTACTTGTACTTTAATACAGATGAATTAAAAAGTCTAACTGATACAATAGCATTGTTTCAAGCAAATAACTAAAACATATTATTATACTGATAAATGAGATGCTTAACTAACAAAGCTGCTTGCTGTCAATGATAAAAACAACTGACTTAACTAAGTTAACTCTAATAAGTGGCAAGTTATGGCCTCTGTCAATGATTAACACAGTAGGCTTATGATCTGTCAATGATTAACACAGTGTTATGATAAAGTTAACTGCGATGACTGATGGAATCGGAGTTAATTTTATCATTTTGATATTGTTATCAAATTTATTGTTATAGTCCCGTTCGTTTGTATGCTAAAACATGTAAAATACATCTCTTATTGTATATCTTATCTATTTATTATTGTAATCAACAATACTTTTCATATCATCAAAATATTACGGAATGAATATTTACGATTGAAATAATGCCATCAAATAAAAGATAAAATATTTGAATACGATCGAAATACAGTGTAAAAATTCTCAAGGAATCGTCAGCTCTACGAATCTTGATTTTGAACATTTATGTCTTGGAACTGCTTCTCGGAAAAGATAATAAAGAACTGTTTTTTAAACATGCCATTCCTTTAATAAATGATAAAATAAAGAAAGTTGAATAACTAAAAACGTCTGTAACTAAAGTAAATTTTGAGTAATTTAACACTTCGGTGGACATTAATGAAAAGCCTGAAGTAAAGCTCAGTAAATAAACCTCATCAATGATAGAAGATGGTGATATCTGCCTGTCGCTTTCTGAACCAAATTTCCAGAAACACCATAAATATGAAGAATTTATAAATGAACTTTTGAGTAACAATCCCAGATAATTAACTACTAATGTCTTTCTTCCTTAACTGAAATTATAAAATCTAGCCTTTTTAGGACACATGCACTAAACTAGATCCTACAAATGAACTCAGCGAATTCTCGCAAAGGCGTGAAGTAATTAGCAGCACTGAAGAAGTGTGAAAAATAACATCTATTAATTCAAACTAAGAACAGAAGGCACGATATTCGTACTTTACAATAACATCGACAACTTGTGGTGGAACTTAAATGTTATAATATAAATTAATCCTAGACTAAATAGAATAGTGCTAGATTAGCACATTACGTTACGGCTAGCTCTGAATAAACTCAGATATTCACCTGTTTAAATACTCACTTCACTTAACTTTAAATTTACATACTGGCGAGGATATGCGAGGGGAAATTGAGGAGTTCAGGAAAGATAACAAAAATTTGAATAATATGTTAATTTTAACTAAGGGAAACACTTCAAAATACTGTGAGTTTAAGTACTGATATATTTCTAAATATATTTATTATTAAATTAAAGTTAACAGATAGATTGAAAGATGTTTTTCTCATCGCTTAATATTATTATTTGTATTTGTTATTCAATGTAATCAAAATAGTCATGGACAAATGTGATCACATTAAGCGGTATACTGAATGAATAAATAAAATTTAACTCAAAGTAAAATCTAACGGAACTTTATTAAACACTACTTTTCATTATGCAACTAAAAACCGTATAAATAAATAAGTTAATAATAACTATTGGGATATATCCTCGACTATCACTATTGGGATTGGCTGCTAAGTGACGGTGACTATGTGATTACAATTTCAGAAAAATATATTCGGAGATGCAACACAGCTGCTTCGGAAGACAGCAACCAATTAACACCTTTAACACATACCAAAATCCTTGACTTTCAACTCTATAAGCGGCCCTTTCGACTAGCAGCAGTGCCGATTCAAATTGCATCTTATTTTTAAACTACACTACTCGCAGTATAATTTGTGTAGCTCTGTGTCTAAATAATGTAACGATATATACAAATTAGCGAAATTAACTGAGTAGTAATCGCCAAATTTTCAGATCGTGCCAAATTCCGGCAGCTATGTTCATAACGAATCTTCATTTATGAGATATCGCCATTTTCATTTGTATTCTGTGTTTCAACTATAGACAAATCTTGATATTTTTATATTAACTTAACTAATCGCTATGCGTCTAGCCTTCGTCTGGCTTTTAAATGTACCGCAAAAATGCCGAAAGTGAACACCAAACATTAAATTCAAAAACTGCACAGAATTTTACTCTTCAGAACAACTTTATCAAAAAAAAAAACCATAAATTTCAATAAAATGTATTGCATATAAAACAATTTACAATGAACTAAACAATATCCTTTAACACAAATATTAATTATCCTAATAAATAAATTAACCAACTTCCCGCTGCCTTCTCGCGACAAACGTCCAGTATCCAAAAGAAACATTTCATTTAAAAACTGCGCAGAATTATCTCTCTCATTTTTCCGAGTGGCAACAGTGCTCATATCAGCACGTGCCATTGTTGCTGATATAATGAGAGAGAATTATCGATTTGAGGCGATTTCATCGAAAAACACATTAAAAAACTTAAATTTAAAAAAACTTAATTAAATCTATTATTAGAATAGGCCTTCTTTCTCATTTTAATTTGTTAGTCAACAGTACAATAGGAAATTAATTGACGGTACCACCTCATTGACGATTAAAGGTACTGTAGGTAATTATAGCGTTGCTCCTAAATTCATTGCCAATACCTTTCAAAACCTGTATGGAGCCGTTTTAAATAAATTTCCTAACTTGAAATCCAGCATACAAAATGATAAAATTGAAGACAATGATGTGCAGTATTTCTTCAAAACCAAAGGAAACCACGTATACTGTAAAGTATCACATATACAGTATACACTATGGAACTCCATATGCACTACATATACCACATATACTCCATAGATACCACATATACTGTATATACTATACTCCAATATACAATATATTTCATATACAGTGAAACCTCGTTACAACAATATTTTAGGGACCAAATAAATATATTGTTGTAGAGAGGCATATTGTTATATCAAGGGCCCACATATTTTGAGCATTTAATAAGAGATTTTTTTATTATTATTATTAATTTAAGGTGCATAACATACTACTTTTAAGTCTATATTTAGAAGAAATTAATTTGCAAAATACTAATAATAGTGGTTTAAATACTAAAAAAATAAATAAATAAGATAAATTCAGAAAATAAGCACAGAAATATTCACATACCTGAAAACACTTTTTATTGAAAATAATCCAATATTTTTGTTTGTTTATTGATCCACAATGAGTCTTAATAGACGGAACAAATAACAAAAGAAAACGAAAAAAAAAAAAGCATTTGAAAATCAAAATATTATTATAAAGGGAGAAAATAATACTGAAATTTAGATTGAAAAAATCGTTTTACAGAGGTTTATTGTTCTAGAGAATATAGCAATATTGAGGGGAGATTAACATTAGTTTATATGCAAAATCACCTGGACCACAAAACATTATTGTAGTAGAGGGAGTTATTGTTGTATCGGGTATCGTTGTAGCGAGAGTTTACTGTATACTGGAAACCACATATACTGTATACTTTGTCCAGAAAGGTTGATTGCTGCGAAAAAGGAATTCAATTATATGCTTCAAGAAGGTCTCTGCAGACCATCCGAAAGCAACTGGTCAAGTCCATTACAAAAGTCCGGTGAATTAAAAAAAACTTTAAGTTTAAAACTTAAACTTTAAAAAAGTCCGGTGAATGAAGTCATTAAGTGGACGGTGCTTACCGTGCACTTAATAACACCTTACCAGACCTTAATGCAAACACCTTACCAGACCATTGCCCACTACCATTTCTAATGGACTACAAATATCCTGCATGGAAGAACGATTTTTTTCAACCATAGATTTGATCAGGGCCTACCAACAGATCCCTGCTCACGAAGATGATATTTCCCAAGACCTCCACCATAATACCTTTCGGACTTTTGAATTTCCTTATATGACATTTGCTCTACGCAACGCTGCACAAACCTTCAAAAGATTTATGAACGTCCTGCTGAGCGGCCAAGACATTTTGTACTGCTGTATGGATGACATTCTCATTGCTTCTCCAGACAGAGAAACACACAAAAAATATCTTGAATTATGAATTAGACTTCAGATGGTTCAGTAATTACGGACTAAGCATAAACATTACAGAATGTAAAATTGATCTGAGCAAAGTTAAATTTTTAGGCTGTAAAATATCAGCGGAAGGAATTAAACTTCTTCCATCAAAAGCTGATATAACTAAACAATGTTATGAATCAGAATCCTTCATAAGCTTACGCAGATTTGGGGGAATGGTAAACTTTTACCATCGCTTCGTACCATGCAGACTGAATCAATCGTGTCTTTTTAATTTTTCGGTCGTATTTTGCTTTTTTATTTGTTATAGTTGAAGACGATATCAGGAAAGCTGCAGAAATATTGGTTGGTTAGCCTCCTGGATTCCAGGGGCTTTGATAACAGGATCAGTGCGGACATCTAAAATCTCCTGACACTGGTCGTGAAGTTATGGCTTTTGCAATGTCAAATCTCTATTTGACAGTCATTACTGAACACGTTATTGCTTCTGTAATGTTTGAGCATTACATCTCGGACCTTGTAACAACTCGAAGATTGTGACTTGTGAGGGGACTACGCACATGAATTTCACAACCAGATGGCCATATCAGGCTCTCCTTTTACCTTGGAGTGTGTTTAGCTTCCTGGTCGTTGTAAGTCAATTAACGATAAAGTTCACGAACTGTTTACTTTCAAACTGATATGCTTATCTAAAACCTATTATTATATTTATAATGATATTTTTAAAAAAATATTTTATAAATGATGTTAAGTAAAATGTTAACTCGCCTTCGTACTGATAAACTTTCCCATCTAAGTAATAATTATAAATAATTTTTAAACTGCTACATATAACCTTACATTTTAAAATGAAATTCAGATTAGGAAATATTCATGGAAACAATACTGAATATTTTAACTCACTTCTTATTCTGGTTCGTTAATATCCAGTTCATCTGTCTCACCATCTTCTAAGGCTTGGTAGCGGTTTCTTGCTTGTTCGATTGCTTGTTGTTGTATGAGTTTTTGTCTCTTTTCCTCCAATAAGCCATTTCTATTCTTATGAATGTAATCGTCAACGTTCGGTAGCCCTGGAATGACGCAAGCTGCTAAAGCAGATCGGTAGGTACTCATGTCCGTTGCTTCATACCACTCGCCAGCCTCCTCGTCGAAGCACTCGACATGGAAGATTGTCGTTACACCATTGAAACCGCCGATCACGAAAATCATGTCATCGATCACCTATAAATATCATACTGGATTTAATCATCTTGTTGTAAAATTATATATATTTTATTTCAATATTAATAATGATGAGGTTAATGTTTTACTTGTTTTACTTTAACTGTCATCCATCCCATTCCGTAAAGATGTATGTAAGATGGAATAAAATTAGATTATCATGGTGTCCAAACTTGCATTTATTGCTTTGCAAAATAAAGACTAATAGCAAACCTTATGATTTAAATCTGAAGTACCTGAAGTACACCTCATCCAGTTTTGAAGCTCATCATTGGTCTCGAATGTTTGATCTCTAGCCAGTTCTTCAATTCAGGAAAGAGGTGAAAATCAAGCGCTCTAAGTCGGGGTTACATGCCCGGATAATTAAACATATCGCTCCAGAATATCTCTGACTAAACACCCAATGATTTTTACCTCTTCCGTTAACTGAAGAACTTGCTAAGAGGACAAATATTCCAGATCTAAGAAAAGCTTTAGGCCCATCTTACATCACTGTTAACGATGTTTTTAGAAGAGGGGGATCAGAAAGCTTCTCCACTGGTATAAAAATATCTGAATCTTATTGGCGAAAAGTAACCATATTTTTACACAACTTTTGATAATAAACTCATTTTGTTCTTTACTCTTGTCTTATGGTCCATCGGAGGTACAAAACAAAATAGCTGTCGTTAATTCTTTTTTAAAATTTCTATATAGGATTGGTTTTTCCATCCTCTCCATTGCGTCCTGCCAAAATCCGGGGCACCATTTGAGATCGTCACGGCCCTGCCCGCATGATACACTAAACAAAAGACCTTTTCGGCCGTGCTTTAAAGTATTTGCTCACCTTTACCTTAGAAAGTCTCATGCAAAAGCATTCTTTCCCAGACAGCTAGATATCAAACGTGGTTTCAAATAATTTGAATAGGAGGAGTAATATAACGATTTTATTTTCCAATAAATCTAATTTCCAAAATAAAAGATGATATAATTAAACTGCGTCATTAGAGATAACTTACTCAATTAAAGTACTCTACGTTCAAATCTAAAACTAATTGACGCTATAATTTTCAATACTGCAGGGCTGAGATGCAAATGTTGAAGTAAAATATGCTTACTAAATCTAAAATTAAACCATTTTTCGTGGCTATTTTATCAGATTCCTTAAATCATACTGATTATTCAAAAACATTGATAGAGAGATTGCTTTGTAGTATACAAGCAGCAGTGAATACAAATATTTGCATTATCATCCCAGTACTCATGTTATCAGTGCTCGTTTTAAAGAGCATTGATAATATGAGTATCAAAATTTAACATTTTTAATATAAAAAACATAAATAACGCTGCATACTTTTTACATTTCCTTAATAAACTTGGTTGAATTAAGAAAGAAATATTGCTATTGTTGTGGCTGATATAACTTGTATGACTTACTCATAAAAAAACCTATGAATTTTATACTGGCAAGGAGTGCAAGATTGCTTCTATCTTTGGCATGAGCCTTGAGCACCATATAAGTGACAATATGACTTCGCTCAGTTCCACCCCAGTTTTGAAGTACATCACCCCGGGGAAAGGTCTGAGAGCCTCCCACTCCACTTCCGCTCCCTCGAAACTATTTCAGAGGACTTTCGACTCGCCGTATATTATGAGTGCCCCCCCCCATATGCGCACACACTGTACATATACAAATAATGCCTTATTCAAGATTCGAAACAGTGTCTTTCGGTATGGCAGTCACTATTTCTAACCACTATGCTGTATGAGCAGCTAACGAGAAGTAAGAATGGTGACAACAAGTAGAACACTGTCCTCGTATCTGGTGTTCATTAATTTAGATAAGCGCATTGCTTATCTTCAGTGCTGCGGTATAATATAAATTTTAGATATGAAGCGTACTGGAACGAAATATGAAATTCAAAAATAAAACGGCGTTAATAAGTGGTTTCATATCAGTGGAACAAGCTGAATAAGTTTAATGTCATGTTGGAAAATGCTTACTTTTAAAAATTGTTGGGTTCTTTTATAATCTAGTAAAATAATAAATTGAACTTAAACATCGTTTGGCTTCTATTAAGTAAGTATTCTTTTTCACTTACTATTATTTCTAATTTAAACATTGTGACCATTTTTGCAAAATATTCATTTATTTAATATAGAGACTACAAAAGTAAATATTGAATATCTAATTTCCAAGGACCATACACCGTATTTTCTAGCGTATTTTTTCCTCTAGCTTTTTATGGCAAGGTTCTTGCAATTTTCTCCAAATTTTAAAATGAATTCGTCAACGCAGTGATTATTTTCATCTTACTAGCAACGACAAAACCTCAAAACTCCTGCACACGCCCAAACTTTTCTTTCTAAATGTTGACCTTTACGTCATCGTAATACAAGAACCGGCCAACCCCCGAAAAGCTGACTTGAACTGACATTCAGTCTACGATTCTCCATTACACTTTCACTTTCTCTAATTATTTATGGATGATTTGGCGCATAACGAGTAGCAAAGACAATAATAAAAATAAGTGACCTTTGAGTTACAGGAAAATAGAAATGAAGGCAGCTTACTAAATACTAAATATTAATATTACTATATATTCTCATTGGAATGTAAATTTCACTTAAGTAAATAATATTGTGGTATTTAACTGTAGTTTATCCATCACTACTAAATGTTATGACTACTATTATGTTCTTATTCCGTCGCCCATGTCCTTCAGAAATTAAATTATTCACATAATTCTCCTCTCTCGATTTTCGGACGATAAAATTAGTAAAAAAAGTGCGGACATACGCATGAAAATACATTATTTATTAGTGATGACGGGCTCTGTACTTTACCTTTTCGTAAAAAATGTAAATATATCAATCAATTGCTTTTACAAACCTCGACAGCAAAGTTGCTCCTCGGATTGAACATGTCCGGGATCGCTGTCCATTGATCGGTCTCTGGATCATACTTCTCGCCATTCACAAGCCTCGAAATGCCATTAAACCCGCCCAGTGCAAATATGGAGCCATGGTGAGAGATAACTGATACTCCTGACCTCCTGTTTCTCATGGACTGCACAAGAGTCCACTGATCTGTTCGAGGACAATAAAATTCACTAGAAGAAAGGCATTCGCTACCGTTGAAGCCACCAACCACATAAATATTACCATTCAAGGTGGAGGCGCTAGCATCGCTTCTCTGGATGTTCATGGGTGTTATGAAGCTCCACTGGAAAGAAAAACATTTTAATCTTTACACATTTTGAAAATGAGCAACAAAATTACAATTTAGGAGGTTTCTCACGTGCCTGTAACGTGTATGCTTAAGTATGTGCGATATTAAACAATCCTTTGTCTTTTATTTCATTTTTAGGGAGCTACACATAGGGAAATAATGCCCTTCTCCTTATCCTAGACGTGGCGAAAGCATTCAACCGAGTCGTCTGGTATAAAGGGCTGATCTATAAACTGATCAAGATGAACTTTAGTCGGGAAGTTAATCTTCTTCTCAAATCCTCCATTACTCACAGAACTTTAAGTGCCATTCAAGTAAATGTCTATTCAGCCTTGAAAAAAATCACTGCAGGAGTGCCCCAGGGTTCCTGACTTGAACCCATTTTCTACTTCAGTTACGTAATCGATTTTAACAGAGATGAACTGGATCAACACAACTACACGTTAGCTTGCTATGCCGACGATACGGCGGTAGCCGTGAGTTCTATCTAAACCAATGCCATGTCCAAATTCCAAGATTTTGTTTTAGATATTGAGAACTAATGCAGAAAATGAAGAATTAGTCCAAATGGCTCAAGGTCTAAGCTTCTATTGGTAAGGAGGCCCAAGATTTAGAATATAGTACAGTCAAAAGTCGTTAATCCGGACTCCTCGGGACTTCGGCGATTCCGGATTATCGATTTTTCCGGATTATAGATCATCAGTTTAAATCTCGTAAGATGGCATGCAGAAATTACAAAATTAAAAATATGAAACCGTAATTTATGAAATAAAGAACAATTATGATCTAAAGGGTATCAAAATTTACAAAAAGAAAAAGCTTAATATTTATTTGTTTACTTTATTAAACATTTCCTTCAATGTAAGTTGCTTCGTTTCATGTGATAATACTTTCTCTTTAATTCTATTAAACAGACATAATTTCTTGTTTAGTTACAAAGTTCCGCTGTTCAAGTCCTATAATTGCTGTGTTGAGAATACCGACTAATTTTTCAATCGAAATGTTTTCGTTTTCAATAACCTCTGGGTCACTTTCTTCACTATCGGAAGCGAATTGTAATGACGAGGAACTTGATTTAAATCACATCAAAGACGGAGTACATCGAGATAAAATACTGCACTTAGTACGGAATTATAAACCAAATAAAATAAAAAATCTGCCCTGAAGATAAGGATAGTGCTGACAGATTAACTTCCAATCCGCCGCGTGAAATTGATAAACAGATTTCAGATTTCAAAACATACTTTCGCTTTGTAGATACAAATTACATATTAGTAAATATATATCGGAAATTCTATTTGACATAATCTTTCTAATCTATCATAATCTAATAATGACGTTTCTGCCCCCCCTCTGCCGCAGAGCAGCGTGAAATTGATAAACAGATTTCGGATTTCAAAACATACTTTCGCTTTGTAGTAAATATATATCGGAAATTCTATTTGACATAATCGAAAATTCAAGCTTACTTTTATAAAATTGCTCTAACAGTCTGCAAAAAATAATAAGCCGGATCCAATTCGAAGATTAAGGAACAACGCAATCTGCAACATTAACTGAATTAGATAACTTTAGCTTAGCGTATAACTCCGTTACACATTAAACGCGCATGCGCACAAACATATTCGCAGCCGTAAGTGTCTTACGCGTTCTCGTAAACGCCTGTGCGCATGCGTGAACGCGACGCATGCGCAGAAAGTTTGTAGCTTTGAGGTCCGGATTATAGATCATTCCGGATTATGGGTGTCCAAATTAACGACTTTTGACTGCATTGAATTACTTCTGCTTAATCTGCGAAATTGTGAACCGTTCATATAATGTATGTTATCTAGGGATTATCATTAACCGAAGGCTAATGGACTTGCCATATTAAGCATGCCGTAGAAAAAGGCCTGTGGTATCGTCAACCAATTTTCTGAACTCCTTGAAAATTAATTTGGACTATCTTACAACAAAAAGAAGTATATACCTATGCATTATAAGGCCAATACTCTGCTACGCATCTTCAGTCTGGGCGTCAGCTTCAAAGGCAGACTTCCACAAATTTCAAGTAGTACAGAATAAGATTCTGAGAGGAATTGTAAATGCATATTACCTGGTTAGAAATAAACTGATCCACGATGACTTGAAAAGCTACTCTGTTACTGGACCACATTACTACACTTAATAAGCGTTTTGAAAAACTGATAAGTTATCAAACAAAACAGTTATCTGCTACTGCTAAGTTATCAAATCATTCCAGAAAATAATTTGATCAGACAATTTGCTACTTATATGTTTAGAAATCACAACTTCATAATCTAGCTTTGATTGCCGACGTTTATTTATTTTCTCGCGCGGCGTGAATGTTGTCTCTCCTAGCTTTCCATTAGATGGCGCACATACAGTACCAAAGACAATGGTCTCTCCACTTTTACCTCGCTTTCTTGACCATTCCTGAAGTTTTACTTGCTAGCTCATTGATGTCATGTGCCTTCAGTAGCTTAATTTTATTATCTAGCTTATTAACGCCCCTTCCGGGGCCACATAAATAATAATTTCGTAATCAGTATCAGTAAAAATGCCGTTCTTCCCTGTCGCCTACCTTGATATTCTTCTTATCCTATTACAGAATTAAATGTTATACTTTTCCCAGAACAGTTTTAATTTGAATGAAATATTTTCTCTAATTATATTAGAAAGTAATTTTAAGATAATTCGATTTTATTTGGTTAAATTTTACAAAAATTTAAATCAAAGTTTATTGCATTATTAATATTAAAAATCACGCATTATTTATTTTCTATTCACAGAGCTTCTTTCTGAAACAATTTCTCAAATTTGAGACAATTTTCAGCTTCTGAGGCATCTTTTAAGTCAAATGCTCTATTTGATTCATTTCAAATTAGAGCACGTTTTATTTTAATAGTGAAATACGTTAAATATTGCTGCTAATTTCTGATTTCCATGTACATAACTTTCTATGAGTATTTCTGAATGGAATAAAAAACAAAGGAGATTGGTTAATATTATTCAAAACTTGAAACTGAAATATTATTTAAATAATATTAAAATAGTAAAGAAATAGTTCTTTTAATGCTCATAAAATATTTTTACCCTTGATTTCAGCATTGCACATTCTAAAAATTCTACTTTACTACCTGTTTTATAAGTACTCATGAACTGTACTTTACTACACCTTCTAACGGATTGTTTTTCAGGACGAACAACTTTTACTTGAATAATTTTATAAATATATTGTTCTACGAAATTTCAATTTATGTTTACAATAAAATGTTTAAGTCATTAAATTATTATACAAAACTTATAATCATTATAAATTTATATACATATATATATTTTCACTAATTTCATATTTGGATAATTTTGATATTTGAAACTTAAAACAAAAGTAGCAGGTACGCTATTAAGGGCATCGAAAGAAGTATACAAATTTTCATGCTTGTACTACTCAATTATAAGAAACCTGAGCTTTAAAGTGTGTTATAGTTTTGCTATATTTTGACATTTTAAAAGTACATTAAAGTATTTATTATTCTTTACGCATAACATAAACACTTTGCTAAAATCTCTGTTTTTGTAGCCCAGTAGCTTAGAATTTTATAAAGCAAATTTACAAACAAAATCGCTGCTGATAACCAAGATGTGATTTGTACGCAAATGCCACTAAACTATACAAATTGCTTTACCTCTCCAGCAATGAATTATGTGGAACTGTTCTCACTTTTTTAATTCTTCGAAACTGTTGTGTGTGAAAGTACTATTAACCGCTGTCAACATGCTTTAAATGTAAAAAAAGCATGCACGTTTTTGCTACCAAAGCTCGGCAGCACTGCGTCAACTGTAGTGGGTGGAGGGCGTCTCCTTTTATTCTTACCTCCATGATACCTACATACATACATATGTACGTATAGATTCTTCGTAATTTAATAACAGAGATTAATACAGTTGCACATATGTAGCCTTCTGCTGGCAAGCAGAAGATCTTAGTGTTCTCTCACACTTTACCCTAATCCCTCTATTGACGGCTTTCTAAATAATCCCTCTTTTTGCAAATTGCAACAGCTTTAATAAAAAAAATTAACGTATAATTCTGAATTTTTTGTTAAGGATTTATTACATTCTAGGCATATTATTTTGAACAGCTGAGACTAATAAACTCACCTGTTTTGCGATTTCTGAATTAGCGTTGCATGAAACTTCATGTATTTCATAATATTTCACGTATAATTTTAAACATATTTATACATAGAATAATCTCATTAATATTAATCAAAGTACGATGTAATGTCATCTGAAAAAATGCAAAAATGCTTTCATTAAAAATTAATAAACAGTCGTATCATACCTGATTAGTGCGGTAATTATAGCGCTCTGCTGTGTTTTGTCGATGATGTCCGTCATATCCACCCATTGCATATATCAGATTATCTAGAGTTGCAACGCTTACGTAACACCTACAAATAAAGTCATGAACAAGAACTGATAGTTTTATGCTTGGGATTTTACATGCGTTTCCATATCAATATTTATTAATATCATTGTAAAACAATGCAGTAGCAGACGAACAGTATAAATAAGATTTTATATTAGATTACTCGTTTGAAAAAGAATAATTAACACAAGAAATGCTTCTGAATTTATGGTTTTTGAAATACGCTACCTAGTAAAATATACTGCTTTACAGTGGCTAGTAAGTGAAATACACTGGCTTCCAATAGCTCGATTACATTCCCAATTAAAATTAAAATGTAAGATAATGCAAGTATCGTTAAATTATAGCACAATTAGTTAAAAGATGGAATACAGAAAAATATTTCACTGTTGGAAAAGTCATCCAACTTCGCATTTTTATTTTAAATTGCAATCAAGCAGTATAGTACTTGCATAGTGGAATTACTGAGAAACATGAAAAAGGAGTGATAGAGTTTATGTATTATTGCAACTCCCTGAATTTTCAGAACGTGCCAAAGTCTGCAACCATGCGTATAACAACACTTCATACAACCATGCGCGTAACACTTTTTCAGTCAAGACGTATGGTTTATATTTATTTTAACTAACATTTATTTTAAGCTATCTTTCCTGTCAAGCCTTTACTTTCCCCTGGAATTGCCAATGCCAGAGTATGTAAATTTTAGTAGAACGCGCAAAGTATTCAAATTTTCAGCGGAAGTAATTTTGAGTTAAATAGAAGGGAAACGAGTTCGTATGTGTGCTTTCTTGATTCACGAGCGTGAAGGTTGCTAGGTAGAAATTTAAGAACCGCGCGTTTCGGCCTGTGTGCTTGCTTCAGCAGTTAGTTGAATCTTTCAACTTTTTATTCAGAAAGTTTGCTGAAATCCCAGCTGTATCTTAGAACGCGGTTAAGTTAGTTACGTTTAGAGAGCCTCGTAGTTAGTCACTTGTTATTATTCATTTTTAGTTGTACTTTCTTATTTTTATTTAACCGCCGGGTCGGCGTAGTTTGTGAGCGTCAAGTGAACACATCTGTAACTTCTAAAGTGGAATAAAAAGGGAGTTAAACCCTTCTTAAGAGTTTGTGTACTTTCCAGTTCATAGCAGTCACTACTATTGTTGCGGGCAAGTTGGGGCCACGCAACACCACAAAGCAAAGTCGCCATTTTCGTTTGCTTTGTTTTTGTTGCATTCCAAGTTTCAGTAATTTTTGTAAGCATATCGTGATATAGTTTGCCTTCAGCTCAATTTTAAAATATCGTTTATGGAAATTGCCTCCAGTGGAAGAAACTGCAATAAAATTTCTACAGGGATACAATATTTTCGCTGAATAAAAGTCACTAAAATCCACGAAGTCGTTAAAAAGTTTTTATTAGATTACGGCAAAGCACTCGAGGGCTATCTTCCTTAAGGGAGGGATGCCTTCGTGGAGGACTTTCTAAGGAAAACTGGCTCGTATAAACGTTACACATGGGGAAACCACGAAAACGCCCATGCAGCCAGCCCGTTTGCGAGATTCGAACCTGGGACCGAACTACCAGTGTTCAGCGACGTTACCGCTCGATAATCGTTAAAAGGAACAATGATGAGATTTCTTTAGTAGAAAAATTAATGTGCAATTCCAGGTTTTGGGTAGTTCTGCGATATTGTTAAGAGAAAACAGATCCCCCGTGTACACGGGGAGCAGAACGGTTTTTAAAAAAATTAAAAAGGATTTCACGAAATATGTGTTTTACTTATTTTAATGCATCACATAATCCTTATTTAATAATTCATATTTATATTTTAAATGGATCTTGAGTCTTCTAATAATTGTTACTCTAAATATCGGTAGTATAGGAATTTAAAAAGAAAAAATGTCGTTAAAATCTCCATTTGCAACCGATAAGTAACTTTTACATTTTTATCTGTAAAAACGAGCGAAATTGCTCCAAGGCAGTTGTGCTAATACGTAAGTAATTTATTCAACTTACCAAAGTAATTTATCCAATTAATTAAGTAATAATTTATTGTCAGTTTATTTTAAACTGCATTATCAGAAATATACACCGCAACCGTTGGTCGAAAACATTTATTTGAAATTGCAACAATGTTTTAAATGACTCAAATATTCTTGCTGTCATACATTTAAATATTAAACAAATTTTGTATAATTTATTTGAAATCCAATTTTTTACACGTTTCGCTGATTCTTATAATAACATTTATTAAAATTTTATACTCATTATAAATAGATAAACACTAAAAGACTGAGGTATGTAATTTCGAAACTTGTGATGCTTGACGTCCTGAATTTACATTGAGGGGTTGATTAATGTATAAATTAAAATAATTCGAAGGTTCATTTTCTTCCCGTAAATTCTATTCAATGATATTCTTTTGTAATTTACTAGTGTTTTTATTTATAATTTTGTTACGGCCGATATGCTGAAAGAATTTTAATCTTTATATGTAAAAATGAATGTTTGTTTGATCCGTATGGGTTCCTAAACCATTCATTCGATTGTGATGAAACTTTAGTGAATTGTTCGTACGCTTGCCAAGGATTTTGAATTAGTACAATCACTTTACAATAGCTGGCGTGAGAATTCTTAGGTAGTTTAACGGCAGTTCGTGTGTTTTCTGCTTATGAATGTACATGCTCGGCAGAACTGGATGAAATATAAACAGTGACATTTCACATTAGACAATAAATAATACGATATCAAACGCATTTTCTTTGCTTTTTTCCAAGTGACTTTGTAATCGGCATCACAAAGCATTACTTTCTCTGTCAAAATAATTATAATTTGATAAGTTGATAATTTGATATAATTTGACAAGTGATTGGTCGATCTACACCTCAAGCGCGAAAGAAAAATCCACTAAAAGCTTCAGGAACACTAGATCAACTGTGTTTCAACTAAAGCAAATGCGATTTACTAAAGTTTTCGATATTCGCTTAAAAATCATGGCTTCAAATGATTACAGAGAGAAAAATCCCGCGAATTCATTCAAATCTCAAGTGCATTCTTATTCCAAATTATGTCCTAAAATAATATTCTTAATAATAAAATATTATCTTAAAATAATATTCTTGTGCACATCTGCATTGAATACAACCCACTCTATTTGCAGCATTGTTTACTCCCTCAAGCATTTCACTCACACACAAATTCTTTTCCTTATCGCTGGTCAATTCAGTGTACCATTGTTCGAAAGCATGTGGAAAATCCTTGAATGAATGACCTTCAAAAAATAAGAGCGCTGCCCATTTAGCTTTCAAATTTCTCCATAAAGAAAAGATTGCGCATTATACGGCAAATATTCCTAAAAAAAATTTTAATGTATTTTGAAATTGTAGCTGCACGTTATATGCCGGGATATAGGATATTATCTTATTGCTCTTATCTCTACATGTAATAAAAGAAAGAGTCTGTGTGTCTTTTGTTCGTGCTGCGCGTAAGCTAATAGACCCAGGGCTACGAAATTTGGCATATAGGTGCATCTAGACAAAAGCCAGTGCACCTCGAAGAGATTTTTTCAAAATTCGAATCAGATTTTTTTTTTTTATTTTATCTTTTCGATTTTATCGCATCATTTTTAATAGTTTCATTCTTTTAGAAATGTGGTTTTGGCAGCAGTTTTTCATTCAATTGTATACTGGACTGCTGACTGTTGAAAATCCGCACTGTTGCCACTTACAAAAATGAAGGTGATAATTCTGCGCAGTTTTCAAATTTAATGTTTCTCTTGGATACTGGACATTTGTTGAGAGAAGGCAACGGGAAGTTGGTTAACTTATTTATTAGGATAATTAATATTTATTTTAAGGGATATTGCTTATTTCATAGTAATTTTGTTATATGTAATATTTTTTTTTTTTTAATTTGTGTATTTTTTTTTTTTTTTTTTTTTTATGAAGTTGTTTTGCAGAGTAAAATTCTGCGCAGTTTTTAAATTTAACGTTTGGTATTCCCTTCAGACATTTTTCCGGTACATTTAAAAGCCAGACGAAAGCTGGCAGCGTAGTTGCTAGTTAATCATAATTGATTATAGCATTTGTTCCTTTATTTTATATTTGTACATAACAAAATTGTTTTTTTTGTATAATAAAATTGTTCATATTTTATACTTAAAAATTTAAATTTTTTTAATTAAATTGAATTTTTTTTTCTATAAACTTAAAAATATGGCAAAGAAACAACTACGTTTTTGTAAATTTTTTGAAGAATTTCTAATACCTCTATTAATTCCGGTACAACGTTTAAACAAGTACTGAATACAAGTATATATAGAATGTAGTTTCACAGTCGCTGCTCATCACGAAATCTTTAAAAATGAGAAACCTTTTTCTAAACGATATTTTATTTTTAGGTACGCGCAAATGCAAACCTTTCACTTTTCAGTTGTAGACGGCCCTTGAATATAATTCCTGATTTTTAATATGAGACACCTCGGCTATTTTTTGTCGTATTTAAGTTTTTATAACGTGTGCAAAATTTTCCTAAATATGAATATAGGAACCAGAGGAACCTGCGCATTTTGATTTCGTAATTTTTACAAAATTGATTTTTTTTTTAATTTAAAAATTCCAAAACATAAATCTTTGAGTTATTTAAAACGTTTTTGTAAGTGAAAGCATATATCTACTACCAATGATAAACATGATAAAAAAATTGTTTAATAGTCTTCTGTATAGAATTATTTCTGTTAGCCCATAAGATTGCCAAACAATAATTAAATTTCAAGGGATGTATTGCGTTAAAATGCTTTCATCTAATCAAGTGAAACTCTTAGAATAAACAGAATGTATAGAAAGTAATTATTGAATTATTCGGGGTTTTTAAAAAAGCTCTAAAATGAACCAAATTATCATTTATATAACCCTCAGATAATTTTGTTGAATTATTGCTTTCAAATCATTATCAAGAACATAACAAATCGGCGACCTTTTTGAGTACATGGGGGCAATATTCCTCCATTCTTTTGTGACAGCGTTGAAACAGCGACAACTATTGAAATACTCGTTACCATCAAAACCACCAATGACATATATATCAAAACCAATGACAGCCAATTTATGATATGCTCGAGGTCCAGACGGATCTGCTTCAGGAACCTGCAAAAAAAATGCGCTTTCATTATTCGCAATGTAAATATAATAGATGAATTGTCTAAATAGAATTATTTAATCTGTTATTCCCATGGAGGTTAGAATTTTTGGAGTAAGCATTTTGTCATAAAACTTAAGCCAAGAAATGTTAGCAATATGACGTCATGACTTATCATGGCAGCCATACAGCGTACAAGTAAGACTACGAAACATATTGTTAAATAAAATTACACTAAATTTGAAAGTCCTCTTGCTCAAAAATATCAAAGTCCGCTTGCTCAAAAATGTTTCTTTATGCATTATTTGCCTAAAATACTATTAAAACTTCCACTGATCTTCCACGTTTTACCGTGTATACATTTGTGTTACAGTTACAATTTACACATTTTTATGTACCTAGATTTTAATAAATCTGAAATGATTATTTGCAGTCCTCTTAGTTTTTCTATATACAAACTAGAAAATCTTTTACATTAAGTATGAAAATTAGAACAGGAGTCTTATAAAACATGTAAATGATGCCGATTAGAATGTAAACAAAACCAACCAGAAGTCCGCTTATGACAGCGACCATGATAAGTGGTGACGTCATATCATGATGTTCTACGTCTTCATTTTCGTTGCATTGGACATCCGGAGAAAACTTACTCCACCTATTCTAACTCCATGGTTATTCCCATTAAACTGTATGATAAATTATTCTTCGCCTTTTAGTGCACTAATTATCGTATCCATTTTAAATAAAAGCTTATGTTATAATAACGTTTTTTAATTGAATTTTATTTTAATTTGACTTTCATTTGCTTACTCTTATCCATCGGTCAGCCTTCGTATCATATGTTTCAACCAGATTCGTGGGCGAACCACCACTCCATCCACCGATCGTGAAAAGTATGGAATGAGGAATTCTGGGAATGGCGAGAAACGGTGTTTCCACTTCTTGCGTTTTCTGCTCAATCATTTCAAGATCCCAGATAAATCTAATAGTTTCAATCACAATTGGTTTGCATGACTCATTATTTTCGACAAACCTACGTAAATTAAATAGTTTTCAGTTTGTAATTAATGCTTTCGTATGCAAATAAGCATTTCGACAGTTAAAATCATTATTAATCGAATTTAATCACTAAAGCACAGCAATGAAATTCAAGAATAATAGGAAAGACTTATATTGCCCTTGTTTATTACAGTACTTCTTTCTATTTCGTTCTCATTCAATATAAATAAATACAGTATTGCTGGAACTAAACAATATTTTTAGTGACTTATTCATTATGTAGTCCAGAACTTTTCATTTTGGGTAGCATTGTTGCCTTATTAGAAAGGCTTGGAGTCCCATCATATCGTGCTTAATAATGTATATTTACTATGCTGCGTTTTTTAGGGATTGTACTACAAGAAAAACTCTTTACGATAGGATTGGACAAAAGCCGATAAGCGGGCCGAATGCGGCTCTTCCAATTGGTCAATCCGACCCCTTATGAAATCCTATGCAAAGACATATTCATTTCGTTCGTCCCGGATTTTGTATGCAAGCTACCGAAATCAGCAGCACAAACGCTCATATGTTTTTACAGTGTATATGCGCATATGCACTATAACAATGACTATACCAGTGACCAACTTAAGTTAGCAATGATTATACTAGTGACTAACCTAAGTGTTGGTCACTAGTATAGTAACTGTAACAATGACTATACTAGTGACCAACAACTAACAGTAACAATGACTATACTAGTGGCCAACCTAGGTTGAAAACATTAAATAATGCTAGTATAGTTTATAAGGATGGTTTATCGCTTTTAGACTCCATCAGAAGGTCAGTAACTTAAACTTCAGCTAACACTTAAAACCTTAACTTAAACTTCAGCTAACACTTAAAACCAACTTCATTTAACATTTGAGGAAAGTACATCTTGCAAGAGATTCAACATTTGACATCAACATATACGTACCGACGTCAACAACGAGTAGGCAATTAAAGTAAGAAGTAAGTACTGAGTGGTAAGTTTCGGCAAAAAATTCCAAGTTTTTACACTCGCGCTATTGCTAGCACATTTACATCTTGCGCAACAAAGATGAACCTTCCCACTAATTGCAATGAAGATTTTCGCGCCATAGAAGTATTTGGCCCATTTTTTTTTTCAGTGTTTAGGCACTCTAGAGGGAATAATTCACTACACAGGAGATAAGTGGTGGTGGTGACTGGTGATGGAGGGCCAGGATACCTGATGTCTAAACATAGCTAAACAGGTGTATGTCCCACGCCCTCTTCAATCCAGAGCAACAGCTCCCAGGAACAACAAGAGAGCCGCCACGGGAGTTTAAATAGTATTTTAAGTACAATATCTATTGGTTTTGCTATCGGTTTTTACATTGGTTATAATGGCGTCAGTAGTACAGAGTGGCATCTCCACTATTCACATAGAATTATGCAATATAGCATATACACACATACACCATAAAACTATACATAATTTACAATATATGCAACATGGACTTACATTACATACATACACATAACACAGAACATAAAAGTAAACATATTAAAAAATAAATAAACAAAAAATAGTGCATATTGCTGCTTTGTCATAACGTCACTGTTATTCTATATTGTGATGCTGTTATTTCATGATTTAAAGCTTTTAACATTTAAAAAAGAAACATTCACATGATTTAAAGCTTTTAACATTTAAAAAAGAAACAAGTTCATTAGTCATGTTCAGCTGATGTAAGCATACATTGTCACTGCTGAGAATGTTCAAAAGAATAACATAAATTATGAAATTATGACTTACTATACTTTAATTTAGCTTGGCTGACATATGTCTTGCCTTATCGTTGTTATCATCTTGATACTTCTACAGATATCACTAACTGCCACACGATTTTTTATTATAAAATTTTTGTATGCTGTGTCGTACTTGGTTGGTAAGCGTAAATGATGTGAGTCTGTCACAGGACATAGGCAACACGTGACTGAAATTGTAATTGTACTATTTAAGTACTTGGGATCCACATCACAAGTGCAGCAAACAAAATAATTTTGAACACTACCCACGAAAGCGTTATAGATCACGCAAAGAGCAGCGGTAGTAATCTTCTACATACTTTGAAGAATTCCGATAAAATTTAAAATACAATGCATACTTAATTTTGGATTAAAAAAACTAGTTTAAAATTCTAAAAATATTAATAGTACATTTAAAGTTATAAATTAAAATATTTATACATTAAAAGCAAAATATATGTTCTTTCTTTTGATCATTATAGCTTGACTTACGGATGTAATTTCACCTTCTCCATAAAGTACTGGGTGTCTAGCAGCCCTAGACGGACGCAACGCATAACAGCATCCACATATTTCTTCCTCTCTTGGGGCATGTGTTTCACCCATTGGATACCAGCTTCCCAAACTATCTCCTCGTTGCGAACATTGATTCTGTCCGAATTCAGAAGAAGAACAAGCTCGTCGACCTGCATTTCAAGGAACTCTTCACTTTCTTGTACAACGTCCACGAAGTTGCTTAATATAAATCTTGGAGGCAATGAAAAGATTAAGCAAAAATTCAACTAAATATCGAAATGATGTAATATACATCACTGGTGCCAGGAAACTCAAAAAAGAAAAAAATAAATGAGATTTTTGAGTATTCACTTTTCAGTCAATACAATCTTTTCAATAGAGAATTCAAAATGGGTGTGAACCTTCAATATTTGATACTTGAGTAATTAAGTTCTAATTAATGAGATCTCTACATCATTTTTAACGAGCAATTTTAAAATACGCTTTCTTAAATTTATTTAAATTGTAAACTAAAAAAAAGTGTTTAACAATGTATTTGAATTTTTTAAATTATCTCATATTTACTGCTTGGCAACTACCTTTTCTTTTTTTTTTCTGCTTTAGTGGTAGTTAAAGTTTAATTACTGCACCCTTTATATATATATATATACATTGATTGACTGATCTAAAATTTACTTAGTTCGAAAACAAGTTTTTCTAATACTTGCGCAATAGTTGCAAAGTAAGATAATAATAATTTATTTACTAAAGAAATATTGATTGTATTATCTCCTAATGTAAATTTAGTAGAATGTATCAAAAAAAAGGGAACGCATGTGTAGGAAGTTTAATTCCGAAAATTGTGTTTTAAAGTAAGTTGAATGTAAATTGTGCAAAAAAAAAAAAAAAAAAAAAGTTTTACGGGGACTTGAACTTAAATTACAAAATTTTAAATTTTGTAATTTAATAAATTAAAAAATTTAAATTTAAATAACAAAATTTCAAACTTTTAAAAAGAAATTAAAAATTAAAAAACAAGTAATTATCGCTTTGGATCGGAAATTAGTTGACTTTTCAAGGAGAACAAGCCAGCTCTCGCTCAATGAACAATAATTAATAAATGCGGAGGTGTTTCGTCTTTTACTCAAGTAAGAATGATGATGCCAAACTGGCAAATGAAGTTAGGCCAAAATTGTAGTTCCGTGAAGTGATGGGATTTATAACCAAAGTAGAGTACCAAAGAACTCATTCTGAATGAAGCATTTTCGCTAATATAAGATTTTTTATAAATTTTGAGATTTTTATAAATTTTTATAAATTTGAGTGAAAATCACTTTATGTAGTAAAATTTACAAAATACTTTAGTAAATATCTTCCGACACCTTCGCTTTTATGCATGTTAATTCAAGACTATTTTTATAAAAATAAACATAATAAACAGTAGTAATCTTAATTGGAATTATGAAATAGAACTTAAGCCGCAGTTGGTTTCATTTATGGTTATTAATGAAATAGCTAAGCTACACTTTTTGTTAGACCGATTAAATGAATCGACATGGTTTTATATTCTATTAAGACTACTTCGAATGGGCAAGCGAGAGCGAAAAGAAAAAAAAATGGAAAAGGGGTAAAAGAAACATTTTAAATTTAAAACTTTGAAAAGAAATAAGAGTTCCTATGCTGTTTAGTTTACTAGTAAGTCACCGATTCTCTAACTGTTCGAAAGGCGCGAAACTCGCTACGGTATATGAATCGCTTGGAATGAGAATGGAAGATTTAAAATTAGTCAATAAATCAAAATTTAAATTTACTCATAAATTCTGAGACTTGGCGATGGGATTAAGCGAAATTAAATAATAGATAAATAATATTAAATAAAGCTTACACGAAGATGGATCACTTATTTTATTGTTTTATTTTGCAACGTAACTCAAACTCTGGGCAGCAATGAGCAGTGAAATTTGTAGTGCTGACCATTACACCACGAAGCCATTCTAAGATGGCGGGAGAAATACCTTGCAGCGGTTCTCAACCTTTTGACTAACGCGTACCACCTAAACAAAAATTGAAAACCTTTAGTACCACCACTACAAAGTACTACTATGACCAGCAGTCTAGAACAAAGCTCAGACAGCATAAATTTACTAGTGCTAGAGAAAAATCTCAATCAGGTACTTGAGGTTTTAATTTTTGAATTTAATAGTTAAAAATACTTTGCTTCTCTGGGTACCACATTTATCTCTTGCGTACCGCCAGTGGTACGTGTACAACCGGTTGAGAACCCCTGCCTTATAAGTTAACAAAATAAATCAACTCATGAAATTAATAAAAACTTTACTCTGCAGAATGTTTCCGGTAAATAAAATTGTTAAACATACATTGATCAGTTGAGTGCGTACAAGCCTCACATATTTTGTTTCGCTTCCACGTTTCTAATATAAGATAAATTACGTTAGCAAAGTAATAGTAATTAATAAGTAACCAATTAAATTAAAACTGTTCTTCTTTTACCCGTCTTCTTGGGGCATTTTCTTTTGAGACAATCTTGTAAGTATGCCTAAAACTTGAACTAAACACATGAACAATGGTGTGTCTGAATGCAAATCTTGGTTTACTTCTAGTGTTGGTTTAACTCTAGCACACGGGATTTGGCGACTTTTGGCGTCATTACGATGAGCAATAAACGCGGTATTATAAAGAGCAATAAACGTGTCATTTTGGTGTTTGAGACAATGCTGATTCCAACAATTTTTTTCGTTTCTTGGCTCTTTTCATTAACTTTCCTAAAACTCAATGTGTTTACAAAACATTTACGCAAAAAAAACACCAAATCATTTGAAAGTTCAGAGTTATAGCGCGGGTTGTTTATCGAGTAGTAGCAACAGACGTACTGACGCTCATGGGCTGACGTAGCATTGTCTGGAAAGAGGCAAACAAGTGTAGTGCAGGCAGTCGCGACTCATCCAACTTGGGTCGGATACCAAACAAAACTCTTTAGATCCAAGCAGAGCGTATACGAAGTTGCATGTATTTCACGGGGCACCACTGTTTTTCAAAGTTTTTTGCTATCTATCAAGATGAACTTTAAATTTTTTTCATTTAAGAAGGGGGAATTATTACTTATGTCGTTTCTCTGAATGCACAAGGCTGAGATTAAAAATATTACAAAGATTAAGGTATTACGATTTAAAATTGTTGTCTTGATGACTATGAAAGCGAATAAATGTAATAAAATCTAAATGTGCATAAAAAATATATTTACCTCCTTTCCTCATGTGAGAAAATACCTAGACACGGCCGTGCTCTGCATAAATTATTTGCTGTTAACTGTAAATGTTTATTTAATAAAATATTTGGTGAGACATTTGCAGGAAGTTAAGAGTATTTATGAAATTTTGTTTGCGTTGTTTTGTTCATTGTATTAAAATTAAGAACCTATTCCCGAAATATATTTCCTTAATTTTTCTACTATAAATTTATTAAACTTTAGTTATTTAAGAACGTTACAGAAAAAATTACTTAGCAATCTATAAATGTATACTACTGTCAGATACATAAAATTATTTTCTCATAATGTGTTTTCTTGGGGGGTGATTTAATAGTGGTTAGTGTTTACTTGATCGATACAGTGGTTAACGTTGCTGGCTGCCATATCACTGGGAGCGGGTTAAAATATCGGAGATTTGGATGTATGGAAGTGTGGAGTGCCTCTGCAGCGTCAAGGCACTTGTGATCCAAAAGTAATACACAGTGATACACAGTGATCCAAAAGTCTTTTGGATTAACAATGGCAGGGGAAGACGTATAAAGACTCGTGGACCCATTTCCCTGGGACCATCCTTCAAATATCAGCCGGAATTTAGAAACGTCGTACTTTCACTAGAGTTGGATGATCCGATTCGGAACTGATTCAAAGAACTGATTCGCTTTACTGAGTGAGTTTACTCTGGTTTCAGAAAAAGGAGTTGTAGTTATTTTGCAGTTTACGGGGAGATTCTGTTGGAAACAAGCCAGCAAAAGAAATCTGCAATTCGTTCACGAAGTGATTCACTTTACTTAGCGAGTTTATCTTGATTGGCGAAAAAAAAATGAGATCTCTTTTTGGAAGCATGCCAGGTAAGTTCGATTTCCATTTTAAGAGAGAAGAGAATTTTATTCTCCCATGTTAAAAATGGGTTTAATTTTTATCATGTCCCACCTTTTTAAAAAAAATTGTTCTAGAATTTTATTATTAGTTCTGTGCAGAACGGAGGTTTTAGAAACTCTCAAAATTATAGTTGAAAGAAATAAGTTCAGGGAACGTTTGAATGCGTCAATTCTTACTATTCCACGGCCTGTTCGTTTATTTTCACTCTCTCCTTCAACCTGGCTAACCGCTCTCGATCCGAAAGCTTGTTCGATTTTTTCGCTCCATCCTCACTAACTTGCTTTTGATTACTCCTTCATTCCGAATCTTTTTGGTCAAGGTGGAGAGGTAAATGATAAAAGGGAACTGATTCTTTTCAGTGAGCGAACAGTTTTAACCCGATCCTATAAAAGTGGTGCCTATCTCTAACTGTGACCTTATAAGGTACCCGAGGTCCCTGATAGTGGCAAATCCAATCTTGCTCTCTTCTCCCCAACAAAATTCGAGGATTGATCTGATGTTAATATCCGACCACTAAGAACAAGTCGCAACACAACATTAATATATATAATGAACTTTTAAAAACTTACCTGTTTGCAGCGTCTTCAAGTTCAAAGCAAAAGAATGTCTGAGCGAAATTTCTGATGCCAATGCAGTTCTCGTAATTCATTTTGTACAAAAGAAATCTCGTGCAGTCATCAATTATACCAAGCACATTGAACTGGTCGGCAGCTGGAAGAAATTTGTTGATATTGTCATCGGTTACTTCAGTTCTACCACTATAGGCGTATGTGATGATGAGTTGCAACATGGATGCAGTGATACCGGGAATTGTATATCTCGTACGTTTTCTTTTGTCGATTTTAGTGGTAAAAAGCACTTTGAAATAAAGACTGCAAGCTGACATGATGCTCCTTGGAGACAAAATAAAACAACGGATAAGAATTAAATTAAACTGATTATACTGATTCAATTAAAATGATTTTAAGTTGCATAAACAGATAATCATTCATTATGAAACTCATACTCGTGCAAGTGTAATTTCCTTATCTACAGATATTAGACCTAAATTAGTACAATCGCAAAACAAACTCGAAGATTACAATAAAAGAAAATTCTCAAAGTTTCTACAAATTCTGTGATATGCATGGATATTAATTACCGTTACCGCATGGATATTGCAAACTGTTTATTAAGGGAATCTACCTTTTCCATTGTATCTTCAAAAATAGCATTCATTTAAAATGAAACAGCATTCCATTAGAAAAACATTCTTCAGCGTGAACACCATTTGATACCGAATCAAGTCCAATTAACATAGATTAATAATGTAAATTGCAGCATCATGAACAAACTATTTTTTCTGTAGCTAGAGCCGGGTTAAGGGTGAGGCACTTGCAATCAAGTGAATGGCTAAGAGAGACGCCAAACTAGCAGCAAAATTTAGGAAATGCATTTAGAAAGTAAATTGTGATTGTTAACTTTCAGTTTTGAAATATATCGAGAAGAACCCTTTTGAAATAGTATATTTAAAGCAATAAAATTCGAGCTACATTCTTCAGCACGCACGTACTTAGGTGCGTTTCCTTAATCAGTTAAGGGGGCTCATACACCTTAAACCCCTTATGATCTTCGAATTATGGGACTGTAGCAAGAATTGGGATATTTTATTTATTTTAAAAGCAATTACTTCCAATTTTTACAGATGACTATATAATATAGCTGCTTTGGAAATTAGTAATCAGAAAGTTTATGTTGCCACAAATATTTTTGTAATTTAATCCACTTTGTGACAAAAATTTTCGTCACGTTTTCACCTTGCGCCCATGATATTTTACTCGTAAAAATGGCTAATGGTGCATACTTGAAATTTGATGGAATTCTTTATATCGACACTATTTTCTAACTGAACCCCAAATGTGATTAATATTATAATATTAAAAAATTTTATGCACAGAAACATTACAGAATATTTTAATAAAATAAATTTTATAAACTCAACTCCAAATAAAGTAAAAATTTAACACGAAATTCTTAGAATTTTTTGGTTCACAGTAGTTTCCAAATGTTATAAAAGATATTAAATATGGAATTAAATTATGCAACAGAATGTTTTAAGCTGTGAGCGCAAGGTGGAAACATGACAAAAAATGTTGTCACAAAGTGGATTAAATTATAAAAATATTTGTGGCAACACAAACTTTCTGATTACTATTTCAGAAAGCAGCTATATTATGTACACAGCTGTAAAAAGTTGGTAGTAATTGCTTTTAAAATAAATAAGTTATCCCAATTCTTGCAACAGTCACCTATTCGAACATCTTATGGGTTTTAAGGTGTATGAGTCTCCTTAATTCTCTTGACCCTTGATCGAGTGTTAATACTCCTAATTACATCTTTCATCAACAATTGAACATCTGTGGTTTCTCTAAGAAATGTACCATCTAATTGTCATCAAATGAGGCAGGTGTACTTCAAGGTTCAATTCTTGGACCTATTTTATATTTATGGACTTTCCTTGTATTTATGGATAAATCTTAATTCTTGAACTTATCTTATATTTTTATGGAAAAACAGTCAATGTTCTTTCATCTGATTTAAATAATGTAAAAACCCATATATTTCATAAAATAGTTTTGTTATATTTAATATTTTTTCTTAATTTGTTAACAGAGAAGAAAATTTGAAGGCAGTTTTAACTTGGTATTCACTTAATTATACATACTAACATAAAAAGAACTCATTTCTCGTTTTAGGAAATAGTAACTTAATAAATTAAACGCAAAATTATATCATCTGAAAGCATTCAAATTCATCATTATTTTGTTAACAATTATTACAGGTAGCTTTCGTGTGCTATTCCAATATTTAACATTCTGTTTCAATCTAACTGTTAATTTTTATTAGCATTATCACCATTTCGCTTCGTTTCAGAGCATAAATATCAGGAATGCCTAAAGCTATATTTTATTTTTGATTAAGTATGTGTCATTATACGGAAACTCTTAAATACTGACGCTGAGTTTTCTATATCGCTGTCTTGCAAATTAGATGAAATAATTCGTTAAGTAATCAAGGAATGTACTAAAACTTTAAGTAAACACAGAGCCTAATGAAAATAATATCACTTTTCTTTAGTGCACTGGTCCTAAAACTCTGTTACGTGGGACCTCTGGCTTCTGCAAGTCAATTCAAAATTCGAAAGTTAAAATAAAAACTCGTTCCTCGCGTCAAAATGAAAATTCGAAAAAAAAATTACAAAGCACTCACACTAGTTGACTAGTATTTATTAACTAAAAAATATAAAAATACATTTAGTTACAGATTTGTTTTACAACTTAACATGTGGGCATCATATGTCAAAGAGAATGACGTGCAATGCTCTGCAAAACTAAAGAATTTGCTAATGGAGAATGAAGTGAATTTAGAAGGCAGTGTTAAAAATTGTACAATCTATTACAATTGAAGAAAACCGCAAAAGTATATTTGCTAGCAAAAACTAAGTATAGCTGAATAAAATATTCTTCCGAGTACTATAATAAATAACAACTTAAGGGCATATCAACAGATTTAACGTTAAAATCCAAATTTAAGGAAAAGCAACTCCTAAATTTTTAGATTTTAGATTTTAGATTTTAGATTCATGTAGAATACCTAGAAGTTTCTCACATAGTTATAACATTTTGATGCCATTCGAAGCAACGTATCTTAAGTAAAAAATCTTTCTCAACGTATGTGGTAACAAAAATAAATACAGAAACAATTTAAATGCAGAATATTAAATGCAAAATATTAAATGAGACTGTAGATAATATCAATACAGCTTGATTTCAATAGTATGTTATGTTAAATGTGTTAAAACATGCAAACACACCGCTGCTACACAATGCTTTTCTTTAATTATCTTTACATAAAGTACCCCTAACATATTGATGTACTTTAAATATTAATTTATGATCTATTTTTCTAGTGGTAGTGTGCGGTTCTTTGAAAAACATCCTGTAGTTCCAAGGATTGTGTGAAACAACAAAGTTTGAAAACCACTGTTTTAACGTATTAATTTCCTCAATTTTTTTCAGTTTAATGTGTTTTCAGTTCGAAAACTTATCCCATCATATTTATTTCACTTTTGCTGCACAACACAAAGAATATAAAAATCTAAATGCTCAAGACGAATGTAGGTAGATTTTTTAGGTATTTAAGCATTCATATTTTATTTCATATTACAGGGCTATAATATTTGATGGCAACAATTTGAAAAGTGAAATGAACATTTCACTTATTTAACCGACGCAAAATGCAGTTTTGAAATTAATATCCCCTTCTGGGCTAACGTCCTTTTGGGCTAATAACTAGTTGTTAATGACTAAATATTTGAAACTGAGGCAGAAAAGCCATGCATTTCATATAATTTTCAGCTCATTATAATTATTCTATATAAAGTTCAAACTTTTATAAGGCACACAGCAATGGGTTGATACTAATGACCTGTTTAAGCAAATCAATTTAAAATTTTATTCAGTACGTCTTTGCGCAGTTAGTAGCCCAAGAATAAAATGTAAATAAAGCCTTGCAATAAAAAAATTTTAGAAATATAAAAATTACACGATTTTCGGAGAGATTATTTAATGTCTAATTCCGACGAATATATCAGCTGCACGAATAATTTCCTTGTTTCCCTTCATGTGTAACCTAAATATGAGCTAGTTTCTATTAGAGTCCACCCCAAAGGTATCCCTCTCTTTAGACAGAATGTCCTCGTATGCTTATTGCCTCGTACTGAATTAAACAAACAAACGTAACAGAAGGAATACCTCTTTCTTTAACAGAAATGAAAGAAAAATTTTTTGAGAAATAAAAATTTATCTTTAAAGGTATTATATTAATAAATATGAAGAGAAGTGAAAAGCAAAAGGATAATAAATCAGATTGTCAATAATCAATTGATGGTAGAACTAGTTTTCTCAGGAAATATTTTTCCGTAGTAGAAATGCATGAATGAGAGGTATTTTGATCTCATAACTGTAACAGAGGTATCAAAACTTACACGCGATAACTTCCGATTTCCTATTTCTGACTAATGAAAAATTAATTTCATTGGATTAAAGTATTTTGCTAATGAGCAGGCTAGCATTTTTCTACCATTCCTTCAGAAATATCTAGTTTTGAAAACAGAGCTATTTCAACAATTCTGGTACCTAAAGCAAAACCAGGCCTTTTAAAAATAATTCAAGAATGTAGTTTATCTCAATAATATCAAAATTCGGAATCTGTGTTAAGAATATTTTTAACGCTGCCGGTTATCAAAGTCAGAGTAAAAGAAACTTAGAAAAACGTAAAATAATATAAATAAATAAATAAATAATGGTGGCAACTTTCTTTTAGTCCAAAAAATCCTTCAAACATTACTGCATACAACATATTTTGAAAACAATTATTGTGCATTTTATTTCATTAAAAACAAGAAATATTTAAATTACAAAAGGAGCTTGATTATTAATTAAACAGTTTTATATAAATTGTAGCACTATTTCTATTATTTCACTGTTATGTGCTATCTATGAAAAAGATATTTTTAATGCAAATTTTAAAATAGTAAATTATTATATGTATAAAATTTCTGAATACATAAAGTTCTGAGTAAACAAATATTCTAGGAGTTATGGTATGATTTTGTATAGTTACTTTAGTTGAGCACACATGTGTACAGATACAGTTAATTAGTAACTTTGATTATGTACAGAGGCAAAAATTTATCTCTTTGTCTCAGGTGAAAAAATATCAAGGCACGGCTCTGATTGCTGCTCTACTTAATGAAAATAACTACTCCGAGCTATCGTACTTCCAGGTAAATGGAAAACAAAGTAGATTGAGGAAGGGGAACACATGCCTCAAATAAAAAATTAAAAGGTAAAACACAAAACCAAAACGTGTGTGCTAACTATTGATGTAAAAATAATGGAAAAATCAATCAGAACGTCGATAAATAGTCATCCGTTAAATAATATTTAAATAAATTCGCTTTTTATCATTCTATCATTATCTTGCCTTAATCCGAACTGAAAGACGCTAGTGCCTCATTTGCTTCTTCCTCGTCTCCAGCTCTAAAACAAGCAGACTTTAATGACACTTACACATTAGGGGCACAACTACATTGGCACAGTTTGGCGGTTTTTTACAGGAAAAAAAAGGTGATTCGGTGATATTTTGGGATTGCAACTTACAATGGATATGGTTACCTAAAGAACTATTGCTCCTGAATTTGGTGACTTCTGAAAATTTGCGATTTCTACTAAGCTGGTTGCGCTTTAACTTGCAAAACAAACACCTCTCAAGAAACACATATAATCTTTGATTATAAACAATTAATTACAAATTATAAGAAAAATATTTCAATATTAATGGAGTTATTTTGCGCTGCAGAAAGTACAGTGTTTCTTGGTACATATGTTACCGACAAAGTTTGAAATCCGACGTTCTGTAGAATGCCTGGGCATTGCATATAATGCTTAAAACTAGCCGGCAATGTATGAAACAATTCATATTTCACACATTTCCACATTTCTAAGTTTCTTTTACTCTGACTTTGATAACCGGCAGCGTTAAAAATATTCTTAACACAGATTCCGAATTTTGATATTATTGAGATAAACTACATTCTTGAATTATTTTTAAAAGGCCTGGTTTTGCTTTAGTTACCAGAATTGTTGAAATAGCTCTGTTTTCAAAACTAGATATTTCTGAAGGAATGGTAGAAAAATGCTAGCCTGCTCATTAGCAAAATACTTTAATCCAATGAAATTAATTTTTCATTAGTCAGAAATAGGAAATCGGAAGTTATCGCGTGTAAGTTTTGATACCTCTGTTACATTTGTCCATAGAATGCCAAATAACGGTTGAAATGCGGTTTAGCCCACTGCTTGGCGATTTTTTTTCAATGGGCAATAAACGCACCAACATAAGCACATTTTCACCCCAAATGACAAACCGGTAATGTATGAAATACATTTCTGATTCATTTCGAAGAACCGAAACTACTTACCAGAAGTATATGATGTAAAACGGCCAAAATGACTACTAAGAAGGAACTATGGAACTACTGGCTGCTTAATCGCTAGGATGTGATGTTTGTGGAAAATAAAAGTACTCTGTTAAAGAAAGCGTCGGTACTGTTATATATGTAACTGTAACTGTATCTATTATTATCTTTAACCATAAATATAGTATAGTAGATGAGCAATGTAGAATAAACGATGTTTGTGTACATCTTGTAATCATCACTGAGCACGTAACCAACACATATAAAATACAACACATGGCGCAGCTTGTCGTTGATTAAAAAAGAAAATCTTTTTTGAAGAACCATGCAGGCTCGGTAAAGATGTTCTAAACAAAAACATCATGGGAAGTTGTTTACTGTGAAATCGAAACTTATATCGCTGGTAAGTGAGTTGTTTATTTTTATTGGAAGTGGCTAAAAATACGTATGTATAAACTATTTAAAGTTCTAAATTAAATATGGATGGATTAAAGCCACGAAGTAATCTAAGTTTCGAAGGAAATTTAAGCGAAAATTGGAAGAAATGGAAACAAAAATTCCAAATTTATATGTTAGCGTCTGGTGGTATTACTAAATCACCTGAAATTAAAGTAGCTATTTTATTGCATATAATTGGTGAAGAAGCACTTGAAAAATTTAATATTTTTAATTTAAGTGAAGAAGTTAAGAAGGATGTTGACAAAGTAATTGAAGCTTTCGAAAATTTTTGCATACCGAAAGCAAACGAAAGTGCATATATTTTTCTGTCGAACACAACATGTAGGTGAATCGTTTGATGATTTCTTAACCGATTTAAAGAAATTAAGTAGCAACTGTGGATTTGCAGAATTAAAAGATAGTTTAATAAGGGATAGAATAGTAAGTGGAATTCTAAATAAAAATCTCAAAGATAGATTATTAAGGGAAGATCAGTTAACATTGGAGAAATGTATTAAAATGTGTAAAGCTTCTGAATTAGCAGAACTTCAGCTGAAAACTTTAACTGAAGAAAATAAAATAGAAGCTATCAAACGTAATAAATTTCGACCTTCAGAGGAAAAACGTCAGCCTTGTAAGAAAGACTTTCATGTGAAACAAAAGCAACAAAGTACTAAATCTTCTTCAAACTATCAAGGAAATAAGTACAATAATCCAAAACCATGTAGAAAATGTGGAACTTTTCATAAGTTATACAACTGTCCTGCTTATAATAAGATTTGCTTGTACTGTAAAAAGAAAAATCACTTTTCTAAAATGTGCACTTATAAAAATGTTAATGTTGTACAGAATAATTTAGAGCATGAGTTACATAATAATGGTAATGAATATATCTTAGGGTCAGTAGAAGATATAAATCCATTTTCTAAAAATAAAACCGAATGGTTTGAAAAACTAAAAGTAAACATATCTAAATATTTATTTGTTAAGTTGGATACTGGAGCTCAGTGTAATGTGCTACCATTGCCTAAATTTAAACAATTAAATTTAAGAGAGAAATGTTTGACTAAATCAAAAGTCACTTTAAATAATTACAATGGTACTACGATTGATGTAGTTGGAAAATGTAAATTATTATGTGAAACATCGAAAGGGTCAAGGATGAAATAGAATTTCAAGTTGTAGCATGTGATAAAACTGTTCCAGCTATTTTAGGTTTACCTACATTGCAAAAATTAAACCTAATACAAAGGATTTTTACAGTAAATCCTGATTCTAATGAAAGGTTACCAGAACTTTTAAAAGGATATCAAGATTTGTTTAAAGGAACTGGGAATTTAACTGGATATACATATCATATTAAATTAAAACCAGGAGCTGTTGGTAAAATAGAACCCTGTAGGAAAATTCCACTTAGCTTATTAAATCCATTAAAAAAGGAATTAGCAAGAATGGAAAAAGATGGTATTATAAAGAAAGTTAACCAACCAACAGAATTCGTGAATTCATTAGTGGTAGTAAGGAAAAAGGATGGAAATTTAAGAGTGTGTTTAGATCCTCAGCACCTTAACCAAAATATACTGAGATAACATTATCACATACCAACCTTTGAAGAAATTTCATCTCAAATGACAAATTCAAAGGTCTTTAGTATTTTAGATGCAAACAAAGCATTTTGGCAAATTAAATTGTCAGATTCAAGTTGTGAATTTACTACATTTAACACCCCGTTTGGTAGATATTGTTTTTTGAGGTTGCCATATGGACTCAGTTCATCACCAGAAGTTTTCCACAGAAGTTTTTCTGAAATTTTTAGTGATTTAGAAGGAGTTCAAATATATATAGATGACTTATTAGTTTGGGGTAAAGATAAAAAAGATGATTTAAGATTAAAGAAGTTGTTGGACAGAGCCAGAGAAAAGAATGTTAAATTTAATTTAAATAAATGTAAATTTGGGCTGAATGAAGTGAAATATATGGGACATATATTTTCTAAAGATGGTTTAAAACCAGATGAAGACAAAATTAAGGCTATTCTAGATATAAAACCACCAAAAAATATGAAAGAATTAGAAACTTTCCTAGGAATGATTACATATGTTTCTAGATTTATACCTAATGTATCAGAATTGACATCATGTTTAAGAGATTTGTTGAAAAAACAAGTTATTTGGAACTGGAATGCAACACATGAAAAAGCATTTAGAAGACTAAAAGATGTCTTGGTAAATAAACCAGTTTTACAGTATTATGATATAAACATGCCAGTAGTTTTATCTGTAGATGCATCTCAAGAAGGACTAGGAGCAGTCTTACTGCAGAATAATTTACCAGTGGCATATGCATCTAAGGCATTAACAGATACACAGAAGAATTATGCTCAAATTGAAAAGGAAACTTTAGCTATTGTATTTGCGTGTGAGAAATTTCACCAGTATATATTTGGAAAAATATTACTGTGGAAAGTGATCATAAACCACTGGAATCAATTTTTAAAAAGCCATTAAATAAATGCCCTGTAAGACTACAAAGAATGCGTATAAGATTACAGCCATATCAGTTTGAGATAAAATATAAACCAGGAAAAGAACTTTTTATAGCGGATGCATTATCAAGATCATTCACTGATAAAGGATCTGATTTCTTTGAAGGAGAAATAGAAGCTCATGTTGGATTAGTTGTAGAATGTATACCAATGTCTAATGGTAAAATGGAAGTTTTTCAACTGGAAACAGAAAAAGATGAAGAACTACAAGTTTTAAGAAAATTAATTAAAACTGGATGGCCAGATGAAAAATGTATGGTTCCAGAACTGGCAAAACCATATTTTAACTTCAGAGAAGAACTATCAGAAGCAAATGGATTAATATTTAAAAATTCCTGTGTTGTTGTACCAAGAAGTTTACGAAAAAATATGTTAAGCAGAATTCATTATGGTCATTTAGGAGTAGTAAAATACAAGATCAAAGCAAGAGAAATATTATATTGGCCAGGAATGTCCAAAGAAATTGAAGATTTGGTACTGAATTGTCAAACATGTTTAAGTTTACAAAAAGCTAACACTAAAGAACCAATGATATCTAAAGAAATACTTAATGGTCCATGGGAAGTATTGGGAACAGACCTCTTTTACTTTCAAGGAAAGGATTATCTAATAGTTATAGATTATTATAGCAAATATGTTGAAATTGGACATTTGGAAGATTTGTAAAGTGTAGCAGTGATAAAGCAATTGAAATCAATTTTTGCAAGACATGGTATTCCGAAAATAGTATATTCGGATAATGGTCCACAATATAATTGCAGGAAATATAAAGATTTTGCAAGAAGATGGAATTTTGAAACCAGAACTTCAAGTCCAAAATACCCACAGTCTAATGGAATGGTTGAAAGACATATTCAAACTGTCAAGCGAATGTTAGAAAAAGCTGTAGTTGACAACAAAAATCCATATTTAGTTTTACTGGAATATCGTAACTCTCCTATTTCAGATGAAATTAAGTCACCTTCAGAATTGATGTTTGGAAGAAAAGTAAATGGATTGATGCCTATAAAAGAGAATTTCATCCAAGCTAAACGATATGAAGACCATAAACAACACTTACTGAAGAGACAAACCTTACAAAAAAGTTATTATGATAGGATTAAAACCACTGAAAACAGGAGATCATGTTTACATAAAAGAGAAAGGGAAAAAACTAAATGAAAGAGGGAAAATTATAGAAGAAGCAGAAAGACCACGTTCATATAGGATTATAAGAACAGATGGAAGAACTGTAGAAAGGAACAGAAGAGACCTTCTTAAAGGAAGTAATCAGGAAGAGTTTGAAATACAAAACAACTATGAGAATGAAGTTATAGATGAACCCGAGATACATGAAAATAGTAGGAGCACTACAAATTTAGATGTGCCTGTAAGTCCTTCAAAATCTAACAGAAGTGTTGTGTCACCAAATAGCAAAATAGGTATAGTATCATCAAATTTTTCAAATGGACATAACTACGTCACTCGATCTGGTAGGACTGTTAAGAAACCTTATTATTTAAAAGAATATGTTTAATTTTACTACTATTATTATTTTTTATAAAAAAGGGAGATGTTATATATGTAACTGTAACTGTATCTATTATTATCTTTAACCATAAATATAGTATAGTAGATGAGCAATGTAGAATAAACGATGTTTGTGTACATCTTGTAATCATCACTGAGCACGTAACCAACACATATAAAATACAACACAGGTACTATGCAGTACGTTGAGTTATTTTCAGTATTTCATGAAACCTCATTTGAGCACTGGACACGGACGTGACAGAAAGTTGAAAGAATGTTCAACAAATTACAAAAACTTTGCACATAATGCTATTGAGCTGTACAGCCGCTTTTGTGCACCCTTCCAGAAAAACAAAAAGGTATTAAAAAAAGGCCATTTGATGTGAAACATATAATTGCTTCTGAATATAATTTCCGTTGTCCGCGTTGTATCAATATCATCTTACTATTTTGTTGCATATGTCGAAAAATAATTTTTTAATGGCACTAATTAATTTTTCAAAATAGCATTTGTATTTCTGAGGAATGACCTCTTTTAAATAATAACCTTATCATAACCTTTTTTTCGTACTTTTCCTAAAGAGCATTTGTCATTCTATAGAATGCCTAGGTATTATATACAATGCCTAGGGAAAGCATGTAATAATTCTCATATTTCATACTTTGCCTAAAATCGTCCGGCGTTGTATACAATGCTTAGGCATTCTATAGAATGCTGGCGTTTCATACTTTAACATATGTTTTATATAAACCGTTTGCCATTTAAAATCAAAGCACATTACTCAATAGTACTATCTTAAGCCTGATATGTTCTTTAAAAATAATTTCCTGATCATGGACTATAAACAATTATAATAATCAAAAGTGAATTTTGGCAGCAACTCTTCTACATTATCCTGTTTCAAAACTAATACTTTTTATTACATTTTAGAGAATTATTACTTTTCTTTTAACATTCTTACTTGTGGATCGAAAATGCTCCTCCATCTTCTGTGTGAAGCACAGCATCAGGTAAAAGCACTGACTCTCGCATTTCAGTCCATGTTTCCAGACAACGTGAATTAATCTGTGCTATAGACTCCTCGCTCAAACATAGGGCAGCTGTTTCCATACCATAGCAATTCAGATTGTTATTTTGTTTTTCCCCTTTCTTTTTTTAAAAAGTCATAAGAATTCTTCAAAATAGTCTGGAAAAAAAAAGAGTATTGGTGATAGCTGCTCCTCTCCGATCACAAAGAAATCAAGAAGATAACTATCTTCAACTAAATAAGAGTTGACGGTATTTAAGGATTAATGATTCAAATGTTAACTGTACACTTGATTAGATAAATTACAATTAAAAAAGTTTTTTTATATAACAAGGTTTAATTTAAAATGGGTATGATAATTAATGCATTAAAAGAAGAAAATGTTTTATCTTAGAGTTTAATTGGACTAATAGATTAAGTAATTCTATTAACAGAATTCATCTACAATTTTACATCTCGAATATTAAAAGCGTGAGGCGCCTGAATAACAAAATCTACTAATTTAATTGCATTCTCAAATGTATAAACAATTATCTTTTCGAATCTCCTATTAATTTAATTGCCCTGTTAAATGCATAAAGCCATCGCCTTTTTCCTTCCTTGTACGAAGTATTGTAATCACGAAAACTTTCGAGTATCACATTTCAATGAAAATATCCATTTCAACCGCTCTCAAAACTATTTGAACGATGTTTTTGCGTGATATCTGTACGTACGGACAGAATAAAGAACTGTTTTTGCCAAAAAGGATTGTAAACTGGATTTAAATTGGATTCAAAAGAGATTTTTTTCCTCGACGTACGTATGTATGTATCTCGCATAAACTCAAGAACTATGGAATTTTGTATATGGCACTGCTGTAACATGTAGTTGTGCACCTCCCTTTTTCGTTGAAATCGGCTACACTAATCTTATTTATATATATATCCCCACTCTGTTACCAGCTCGATGAAATTAGTTATGTTGGTAAATTGTGCATTTTTTGCTTTAAAAATGATTGAATTATGCTGCTTTTATGTCCTGATTGAGGATTTTATGCTTTTAGTTAATTTGCATGCAATAGTTATAGAATTATCAACAATTTAAAAATTTAAGAAACGCGTTAAGCCTAATGTACCGCCATTTGTTTACATCTCAGTAGAAGAGTGAATTAAGTCAATTTCTGCACTTTCAACGTCTTTTTGCTGAGTGGGACAAAACGTAAAATTTCAGTTTTATACATCAAAAAATCTGCCTTCTACTTGAACTAATCCGAACTCTAATCCGAACTGCTTGTTTTGGGGTAGCAGCTTTAATTTTAATTGTAAAAATTGTTTTTTTTAACTGTTTTAACGTTTTAACCGCATTTGGTGTTTTATGCTTTTCTACATTTTATAAATTTTAATGAAGATGTATTAAGATTTTATGTATTGTTGCTTTCTTGGGAACTGAATTAATTGAATGAGAACTATATGTCTAATGAAATTCGAGGAAATAAGTTTAAATGATATGCATCCAAAAATGTGCATAATTTAATAGGCCATACAAGGAAGTCAGGTGGTGTCCACATCAGATTTTTTACTTTATCATAGGCTCCCCACTCTTATTATTCGAGATATAAAAGATGAATTCTGTAAACAAAATTACTTGAACTAGTATTCGCATTAACCTAGACGATAAATTGTTTTCTTCTTCTAATGCATTAATTATCGCATCCATTTTAAATAAAGACTTATTGTAAAAAAAAAAAAAAAAAAAGCAATAAATTATAAGAAAATTATGTAATAAACAAAACTAACTCAGTGTCATTCAAAGATTGACATAATCGCTTTGAATATACAGTTTCGGAAATTTGATATAATAATGTTGCGTTGCTTACAGGTTCGTAATACACTAAAGTGACCACACGTCCCGATTTTGGCGGGACAGTCCCGCTTTTTGGAGGACTGTACCGCGTCCCGCTTTTTAGAAAACATCTGCATTTATTTTAAATGTACTGCAAAAATATATTATCTATTATTTATTAATTATTATAGTGACTATAAAGAAATAAAAAAACATATAAAACGCATGCAGAGTAAACTAAATTAGGCGATGTAACGAGTTAGATTTACTCGGCGGTGTTCGATCATTGTCGTTACGTCTCGTCAAGGAATATGTATTGTTAACGAAAAAACATTATCTAAAGAGCTATTTCGCTATAAATCACAATCAAAGTTTCAGATCAATTGATTGTACGTTGCAAATGATCAAAACATTGTACGACAAAAAATTTGCATGTGCAAGGACAAAACCCGAAACAATTATTTGTAATGTTTTTTCACCATATTCGTTTTCACAATTGCAGAAAGAATTAGATTAAATGCACATTTATACCCATATATTATGATGCTTCCAACCACAAAGACTTAAAATTATTTCTCACTATTGTTAGAATTTTGATCCAGAAACAGAAATTAAAATTAGAATATTAGATTTTGTTTCATTTTCAATTGAAATTTCACAAATAATTTTTGATTCAATAAGTACTATTTTAAAAAAGAATAATTTGAACAATTATTATTGCCTATGGTGAGGATAGTACTAATGAAAATTTTGGTGGAAAAGCTAGAAAGAGGCATCAATAACGTTTTTACGAAACTTAACGAACGTTTGAACCAAAAAAATATTCGAGTAGGTTGTGCAGCGCACATTCTACACAATACTATTCAAACAGAATCTCACTTGCTTCCAGTGGATGTTGAAAATATTATTCCAAACATTTATTCGTATTTTTATATATATACTGTGCGTGTCGAAAGTTTGAAGGATTTTTGTGAAAACGCAGAAACCTAATATTAAAGAATTATTGGTTACAGCAAAACACGATGGCTAGCTCTTCTACCAGCTGTAGAAAATATTTTTAAAATACGCGAACCATTTAAAATCGTGCCTTTTATCACAAGATAAATGTCCAAGAATAATGCAGCTCTTTTTTGAAAATGACACATGATAAATTTAGCTTCAGTTCATGCAAACCAAGCTACATTATTTCACAATGCTGTGAAAATTATTGAAGGGGACAAAATTTCAATCACGGAAGTGTCAAATGAAATCAATAATTTAAAAACAAAATTGCGAGAAAGAATTGTGTTAAGTTAGAATATAGCGCCACCTATTGGATAGGGAGAGAAACTCTCACTTGGCCATCTGGATTCGGCTAAGCAACATGCCAGAGCATGTATTAGATCTGAATAGTTAGTTACTGTAAATAAATTAGTTAGTTCTTTTGCTATACAGTCCACTTATTAGTTTAGAATCATAGTACATGGTCCGTCGAGCCGGAGAAATGAACAAAATGCTGGCATTAGATAGAAACAAAACTTCGTTAAAAGCGAAACTAACTAGGTTAGAAAATGTAGTGAAGGAATATGATGATAGTTCGAATAAGAATGAAATTCAAATAAAGTATAGATCCCTTCAAAGCATTCAAATGGATATTAGAAACTTGAGGATTAGATATTTCGAAAGCGTTGATGAAAAAAATGTCACAGCCATCGATGAAGAAATCGCCGAAATGGAAGAAAGAACGGAAGTTCTAGAGGTAAGAATTATGGAAATTCTATCATCTATAGCACATTCTGAAAATGAAAATGATTGTAGTAAAATTAACAGAAGTTCAGAAACTCTACTATTTAAAGGCTGCATTAACTGATGAAGC
This sequence comes from Stegodyphus dumicola, assembly GCF_044657685.1. Taxonomy (NCBI): domain Eukaryota; kingdom Metazoa; phylum Arthropoda; class Arachnida; order Araneae; family Eresidae; genus Stegodyphus; species Stegodyphus dumicola. The sequence continues at coordinate 56,348,315 of NC_140770.1, read as the reverse complement.
AAAAAATCTTGAAACTGTTGATGATACTTTTAATTCTCTATTTAAAGCTCTTCAAGATAGGTATGAAAATAAAAGAATATTAGTTGAGACGCATTTAAAGTCAATAATGGATTTACGTACTTTAACATTCGAATCGTCAAAAGGAATAAGATATGTAATAGATAATATTACTAAAAACGTTAGGGCTTTGAATGTTTTAAAATATGAGAAAAATAATTTATCGGATATTCTGTTATTAAATATCGTACTTCAGAAACTAGATTTTGAAACGCGTAAACAACTTGAACTCAGCATTAATGCTACGGAAGTTCCTACGTTTGATGAATTAATTTCGTTTTTAGAGAAAAGATGTCAGTTATTGGATAACATTAACCGTAATGCTAATAAAATGAAATATCCGTTAGAAAAAAATTCGAAATCAAAGGCTCTGATGGTTAAAACCGATAGTGTTTCGATTTGTGTTATATGCAAAAATAATAATCATCCACTGCATAAATGTGATTCATTTTTGAAATTAAATCCAAATCAAAGATATGAAATAGTTAAAACCCATAAATTGTGTCTAAACTGTCTCAGTAACGAGCATTTAATCGCAAAATGCAATTCTAAGTTCAGATGTTCGGAATGCCATAAAAAACACCATTCATTAATACATCGCCTGCTGAGAAATGGCGCCATTCAACATAAGTTAGACAAAACAAAAACGGAAGGAGCGAGTGACGAAATTATAAACAAGAACGCAGATGTCTCTAATAAAAATCAATCAAGTTGTCTTTTGACACACAGAAAAAACGTGTTATTGGCGACTGCAATAATATATATTTGCAATTCCGAAGGAAAAAGAATCCCAGTTCGCGCAATACTTGATAACGGCAGCATGAGTTGTTTCCTGTGTGAAGGAGTTGCTAATTTGTTAAATTTAAAGAAAGAAAGAATTTATGCATCTGTATCCGGAATTAATGAGAACGTTATAAATATTAATTATCAACTAGATGTACAGATTTCGAATAAGGATTTAACATATGTAAGATCAGTTAATTGCTTGGTTATTTCTAAAATAACCAATGTAACTCCATCAAGGTGTTTAGATGTGCAGTCATTATATATTCCCATTGATATTGAATTGGCGGATCCGCAATTTGGAACACCTAACAAAATAGATATGTTACTAGGGGCCGAATTGTTCTTTGAGATTTTAAAAGAAGGAAAATTTCAATTAGAAAATCAACCGTTGATATTTCAAGAAACAGTTTTTTGATATATCGCGTCTGGTGCATGCAAGAGTGACTCAGAAGTAAATTATTGTGGTTTAGTTCTAAATAGTGAAGAAAGAGTTGAAGAAATTTTGCAAAGATTTTGGGAAGTTGAATCCATTGAAAATATCGAGGATGCTTTGAGTGAAGAAGAAAAATACTGTGAAGAACATTTCAAGCGTACTCACTATAGACAAAATGATGGAAGATACGTAGTTCAGTTACCCATAAAGGAAGGTGTAGAATTAGGAGAATCGAAAACGCTGGCTGAGAAAAGATTGCATCAAGTGTGGAATCGACTAGAAAGTGATTCGAATATGAAAACATTATATAAGAATTTTATTAAAAAATATAAGGATCTAAATCACATGGAAGAAGTTCAAGAAATTGAAACATCGACTTGCAATTATCTTAGTCATCATGGAGTTTATCGGCCAGAGAAAGCCTCTACCAAGCTTCGCGTTGTGTTTAATGCATCCGCGGCTACTAGCAATGGAAAGTCACTGAACTCAATATTAATGAAAGGGAGAATACCTCAAGAAGATTTATTTTCTATTATTATTAGATTTCGAAAGTACAACTATGCATTAGGAGCTGATGTTCAGAAGATGTACAGACAAATACTTATTGAACCATCTCAACGAAACCTGCAGTTGATCTTGTGGAAGGAATCAGTTGGTAGTCCTGTGCAGACTTACCGTCTAAGGACTGTAACATACGGAACAGCAAGTGCACCATTCCTTGCAACAAGGGTCCTGAAGCAGTTAGCAATGGATGAAGCGACAGACTTTCCTCATGCCTCAAGAGCCATACTGAAGGACTGTTACGTGGACGACATTATTACTGGAGCTAATACCATGCAAGAAGCCAAGGAGATGCAGACACAGTTAACCTGTCTTCTAGAACGTGGTGGAATGCAGTTACACAAATGGTGTTCAAACAATCCAGAATTATTGAAGAATAAAGAAAGTGCTACTCAAGATTACTCCTTTCAAGTTACGGATAAGCCTCAGATTACAAAGGCCTTAAGAATGTCATGGAATACGTCTACAGACTGTTTTTCTTACGATCTAAAGGTACCTGACTTTGAAGAAACAGGCACGAAAAGAGATGTCTTATCAACGATAGGTCGCCTGTTTGATCGGTTAGGTTTAATTGGACCTGTTACGACAAAAGCTAAAATATTTCTACAAAAACTTTGGCTTCTAAAATTAAATTGGAATACACCTCTTCCTAAAAATTACTCTGAAGAATGGAAGGCATTTCTGCATAGTCTCAAAATAGTCAACGATTATCGCATCCCTAGATTTTTTTCTAGCCAATGGATTACAACAAATAGAAATTATAGGATTCTGTGATGCTAGTCAGAAAGCCTATGGGGCTGCAATTTATGTGAAATGTATGTCATCTTCAAATGAATGTTCATCAAGACTTCTGTGCAGCAAGTCTCGTGTGTCACCTCTGAAGTCAATTACCATTCCTCGTTTGGAACTTTGTGGTTCAGTTCTGTTGGTAAAACTAATGAAAAAAATATTAGAGGCCATTCAGCTACCTATTGTCAAGGTGTATTACTTCACTGATTCGTCAATAGTATTAGCATGGATTAAGAAGGAACCTTATCAACTAAAGACATTTGTTGCTAATAAAGTATCTGTTATTCGAAGCATGACTGCGGTTCATGAGTGGTACCATGTTAACACTCACAATAATCCAGCTGATTTGATATCACGTGGAGCTGAACCTAAAGATCTTCTTCATAATGATTTATGGTGGTATGGACCAACTTTCTTGACTAAGGAGAGGTTTTTGACTAATCCTTGTGAATTAATTTCATCTGATATGGATGATGTGGAATACGTCAAAGAACTCAAACTTAAGGATAATGACTTAGTTAATCTAAATGTGAACTCTAATTCCCTTGTTTTAGATCATATTCTTAACATTAGTAATAACTATATTCGTATTATTCGTGTATTAAGTTTTGTTTGTAGATTTATAGCCAATTGTAAGGGAAAACATTTAATAGGTTCTCTAACTGTTAAAGAATTGGATGACGCTGAGAAAATCATTATCAGGTATGTACAGTTACAGCATTTTAGCAAGGATATTCTGTCTTTAAAAAATAAGAATTGTGTTTCTTCCAAAAGTGAGTTAAAATTTTTATGTCCATTTCTAGATAATGATTCTCTTCTGAGAGTAGGAGGCAGACTTGCCAATAGTAATCTTAATTACAACCAAAAGTTTCCTTATGTAATGCCAAAAGATCATGTATTTACTAGATTAATTTTTCAGTATTACCATGTTAAATATTTACATCTTGGTGCTCAAGCACTATTGCATCAGGTTCGTAGTAAATTTTGGGTTATTAATGGTCGAGATGCAGCTCGAAAGGTTGTACATGAATGTGTAACATGTTTTAAGATTAAACCAATTGTATGTGAACAACTTATGGGAAATTTACCTAGTGAGAGAGTTAATCCAGAGATTGTATTTAATACGTGTGGACTTGACTTTTCTGGTCCATTCCTCATCAAGTATAAAAATCAGAGAAAGGGTAATTATGCAAAGGTGTACGTTGCTATATTCATTTGTTTAGCTACTAAAGCAATACATTTAGAGGTAGTAACTAATTTAACCACAGATTCATTACTTGCTACTATTAAAAGATTTATTGCTAGACGTGGAAAATGTAATACCATAATGTCAGATAACGGTACTAATATGGTTTGTTTCAAAATCAAAACTGAAAAAATTGCATAGTTTAGTCCTTAAATCTAATTCTGATACAGCAGATTTCTTAACATCTGAAGGTATAAATTGGAAACTAATTCCACCTAGAGCACCAAATTTCGGTGGTTTATGGGAAGCAGGTATTAAGTCATTTAAATACCATCTTCAGCGTACAATCAGCAGTTATAAATTAACTTTAGAAGAATTTTGGACTGTTGTCACACAGATTGAAGGTATTCTCAATTCTCGTCCAATTTTACCCCTATCAACAGATGCAAATGACTTTGAAGCCTTAACGCCGGGTCATTTCTTAATTGGACGTTCCATTACTTCATATCCTGAACCAGATTTGTCTCATCTTACAGATAATAGACTGTCTAAATGGCAAGTTATTACCAAGTTCATTCAAGTTATTTGGAAACGTTGGCAAACTGATTATTTAAATCATCTACAACAACGCACCAAATGGTTTATTAATAAAGAAAATTTAAAGGTATGTTAGTTGTGTTAAAGGAAGATAATCTTCCTCCATTTAAGTGGTCTTTAGCTAGAATTCTAGAAGTTTTACCTGGTAAAGATAATAAGGCCAGAGTTGTTAAAGTGAAAACATCAAATGGTGTGTTTATTCAATGTATTAGTAAAATTTGTTTATTACCTATCCAGGATAATAAGGCTTAGTTTACATTATTATGTTCTTATTGAAAATTGTGCTTTACATTAAAATGGAATTGTTTAAAGAATAAGTTCGATTGTAGCATAGTGAATGTTTATGTTCTTAAACGTTTATAATATTTTATATTATATTCATGATGAAAGATTATCTATTAGCTTTCATATTGTATTGTAGAATTAGTTGTTCTTGATTTGTTAAATTGTATGTTTGTTTGTAATTTACATGTTGAAATTTGTAATTTCAACGGGCGGCGGCATGTTAAGTTAGAATATAGCGCCACCTATTGGATAGGGAGAGAAACTCTCACTTGGCCATCTGGATTCGGCTAAGCAACATGCCAGAGCATGTATTAGATCTGAATAGTTAGTTACTGTAAATAAATTAGTTAATTCTTTTGCTATACAGTCCACTTATTAGTTTAGAATCATAGTACAAATTGATATCGCTTATCTTCTTTAGTTATTCGAAAGGACATGACTAGGTTGGAAGAACAAGGTGCCATTAAACGACCTCATTTTCTGAAAGAAGTCAGAAATGTTTATAATTGCTTGGAATATCTTGAAGGACGGACAGTTCAATTAGAGGATATTAAAAACTTTCATTGGGTGACATTAAAAAAGGAGATTTTATGGGATTATGTGAAAAAATCGTTTTAATATATTAGTAACAATTTTCCGAAAAATAATATTTGCGAAAATGATTTTTTTGATGAGGTGTTTTGAAAATTGTAGAACTCGTTCTCTCCTTTCCAGGAACAAATTCAGCAAGAGAACGTGTTTTTTTCTAGTTTCAATAAAATATGGACAATTGGAAAAACGCAGTTGAACATTAAAACTTTAAAATCTGTATAAAGCCTAAAATCTAATTTGACCAATTCATGTGAGAAATTTCACGACATTTTAATAAATTATCCGAATCTATTGCAAAGTATTCACTCGGATAAAAAATATGACCGTGAAAAAAATCATAATTTTTTTAATAAAATATTAAATTAATTTAAAAAAGTAATATTCAAATTATTGTTTTTTACAAATATTTTTATAGTTACCAATAGTTAATAATAAATATATTTTTGTATAATATATATTTTTGAATTATTGGTCTGCTTTCATAACTAAATTATAATTTTCGGTACTTTTCCGTTTCGCCGGCGCAATTCTCGCCAAGCAGACTTTAGAGCAGACTTGGCGACAACATGCAGTATACACATAAAAAATGTTAATTCTAAGAATTTTTTTTTTTTTATTTTGAAGGCATAAACATTTTAATATGGTTTAAAATTTTGTAAAAAGCCAATAAATAAAGACAATAAATTTGTAAAAAGACATTAATTTAAGAATTTACTATGATTTCATGGTTCAAAATCCTGATTCGCCGGTTCGTATCACGTGACCCCAAGTGATCTCATCTCACGTAAACTACGCTACTAAAATCTAATTCGCTCAGTAATTATCTACATTAATTTCAAGTTAAATCTTAATTTGGAATACAAGTTTAAATGCAAGAATTATTTCAATTCGTATGAATAGCTTACTCAGAAATTATGTAAAACCGCAGTGCTTTACTTCGCTAGTGCATTCTCATTAGAATTGATGAATTTAACACTTGATTTCGCCTTCGGATGAGCGGTGTAATTGCGTTCTAATTGACTTAATTACCGTGAATTGTCTTAGGGGATAAAATTTAAATATCGTGTAAAAATTCTATATTATTGTATGCTAGTATTGAAAGAAACAATCTGATAAGAAATGGCTTCAACTTGTTTTGAAACTGAGGCGTAAAAGGTTACCAGCGAAGATATTCCGTCTGGCATCAGTTAAACCATTATTGGCGACTTTATCGTTTGCGCCCGCAAAACGGAAAAGTACCTAATTTTCATTTCATTCCATTTGTCCCGCTTTGTATGAATGAAAATGTTGTCACTTTGTAATAGATTGAATGCACATGTCAGATAAAAAGTTAATATAATTTATTCTTATTACAAGAAATGTAACAAACCGCCGCTGGAATATTCTTACAAGCTTTCGCAATATCAGGCACTAATAAACAGTGGAACGCAAATACATTAAATAGAAAGCAATACAATCAGTAGCTATACTTTAAACTGCTAAAAATATTAAAATACAACGCAATTCAAAGATAAAGCTAATTCATATATCTCAGTTAGGGCGGAACTAAAACAAATCGCAATAACAGTAACTAAGCTAACTGAGCTGAGATGTTCTCTCTCTGGCGTTTTATAGCTTTTAATCGGTCTTGAGAAATTTCCGATAATTTCTTTGCTTCTTGAGATTTCTTGAAAGCAAGAGAGTAGAATTGCGGTTACAGCTAACACAGTAGTCAATTAAATTTATTCAAATTAAATATAAATTACCAAGATAAACTTTCAGTTAATGCTAAATGCGCGTGCTCCTGTATTTTTACTTTTCCGGCAAAACTTTGTCATAAAATTCGTCTCGCGCTGCATTGCACTGGGAAGAAAACAATTTTAATTTTAATTCTACTAACATTAGCTATCTGAATACAAAACTCGTAACAATAACAATGTTATAAAGAGAATTTTATTTAAGGATAAAATGCAAAAAGGAATATCACCAATTCGTCATTAAATGCACCAAAATCGTAAATTCAAAAACAATTTTTCCATGAGAAACGCTTTTTCCTCCCGTCTGCTTAAGACTGCAGCACATTTTTTGAAACATTAAAAAATCGCTCTTTAAATATTTTTAACCATTCTTGTTTTAAAACGGAAGGAAGGAAAGGTTTCTTTTTTTATCTGTGAAAATTCTAAATCTTTATACCAGATGAATTTTTAATTATTGAAAGTTTAAAATCATGTACGTCAAACAGTCGAAAAAATTTGAGCGATTGCCGAAAATTCGCCAAAAATTCAGAAATTAAGTTACAATTTTCATTCGAATTTCATTTGAAAGATTTCTTTCTGCTCTATTCCATGGTGCAAATAGTGAAATTCTGATAAGTTTAGTTCGTTCATTAACTCAAGATATGTGCGAAAAATCCTTCCCATATTAAATAAAAAATAATTAATCAAAGTTTGAAAAAATCGCTTCCCCACATTGGATGAACAGTGTGTGTACAAAATTTGAACTTGATGTTATCAGGAAGTAGGTTAAAAATCGAAGACAAATTTTACCCACAGTGAAACACCATGAGTGAACTAAATAAAAGCTTATTTGTAAATAAGCTTATTTACAAATAGTTTTCTCCTCTTTTGCTTCGGTGCAATGGCGATTTCTGGCCAAATTTTGATAAAAATTAATCACCAAAACCGTCGCCAGTTTGGCGATATCTCCCCAATTTAGCCAGATATATACATTTACTCAATATCAAATAGACTTGCCTCGTGTAATCTTATTTTTCCGAAGAAGCCTCGTCGCTTTCCAATATTTCATATCGCAATTATGCAAAAAATACTACAGTTTCATATATAATTTTTGTATACATGTAACAAGTTATTCACATATATGTAACATTCGTGACAATATAATACTTTTCTCGCTTCTCAGTAAATCAAAATTTATAAAAATTTTACCGAAGAAGAATAACACCATTATTAAGAGCGAAAAAAACGAATAACACGTGAAATACTTATAGCTCATCTCGTGCTGTAAGAATTATGTGTGATGGTGAATTAACATTTTTACGAAAAAAGGAAAAGAAAATAGTACTCGGAGCCGTGGTTTACTCGGAGCTCTTCTCATCACGAACAAACCGTAAATTTTCGTTCATAGAACTCCAACCATTTGATTAGAGATTTATCGATAATCATGGCGCCATTTATAAAATGGGAGCCATAATAATAAGGAAGTACGAAAATGTAAGTAGAATTACGAAAGTTATAAAAAACTATGCATATAATTTACATACAATTGCGGATAATCTAATATGTGGCCTTAAAAATTATCGTTCTAAGTTGCAAATAATATTTTTTTTATTCTGAAAGTACAATTGACTTTTAATAAGAATTTCTCGCTCTATCACTTTTTTGTGTGTGTTTCCTGCAAAATTATCTGGAATATTCTAAAATAGTAGTGAAAATTTATAACCTTAAAATTCCTCTTTTGTGAGTTACGAAACAGTGTTGCGTTAAATAGATACAAAATTTACCTTTAAAAAAAGCACGTAATAATTTATGTCCAATGGTGAAAAGATATTTCACTACATCATTGATTTCATTAATTTTTCTGTTTGATACTTATTGTTATCTAAGCCGCCCAACCAGGATAATAGTTACTAACTCCAACAGCCATAGAGGACCCGGATTCGAATCCCGAAGAAGGCATGGATGATTGTAAATGTATAGTGCCTGTGGGACATGGGAGTACTCTAAATATATGACAAGCCTAAAGTTCTCTCGAGAGATCGCTGGTAGAAGAAGAGTAGGAGACACTCAGACCCCTTCCCGCGGGGGGGGGGCTGTTTTCCAAACCTGTGATGCTCTGATATCAGACAAGCGAGATCAGTCACAATTCAGATAATAGGTTAAGGAGGTAACATTATATTTATTTTGGGTTGATCTTTGGATTATGGTAACTTTGCGATTTTTTGGCGAAAATTTGGCGACCAACTCTGCTACAGCAACCCTCTATTTTTTTTTCCGCCGCCATTTTGTCTTCAAGAAGTAAAGACATGTTTCTTTTCTTTTTATTTACTGAACACTTTTTCCAACAATCTACTAGCCAAATTACACTTATACTAGAAATTTTATCTAACAAAACTGCTTAATCATGACAAATATTCACTGCAAAATTGGGAAAAAGTGCACAATCGGAAACTCCTTGCGCGTTTTTCACAATAACACATACACATAAACCATGTACACGTCGACTTATTTTTACTTAAAAAAACATCCCAGAATTGCACAAAAGTGGCATTGCGCACACTCTTCACTATATCCATGTACACTGCTTTTTTCTCATAAATTAGAAAAATTTCACGAAAATGCATGACAATTTTCTGAATCTTTAAACCCGGTAAAAAGAACATATATGAAATTACCTTATCGCGAAAAAGTATATACCCTTTCCAAATATGAACATTTCCACGTATAAAATAAATAAAATATCCAAAAACTTTTACCTCTAAATTATCTATTATATTATAAACGTCACCAACGAATTCATACCGCAAACATTACAAATACTTAGTGTCAAATATTTAAATTATTTCCATGCACGTTTACTTCAATTAAAACGTATACCAAATTCCTACAAACATAAAATTCACAAAATAACTATCATTTAATTAAAATATCACTAAACCATGTACACGTCGACTTATTTTTAATTAAAAAAAACATCCCAGAATTGCACAAAAATGGCATTGCGCACACTCTTCACTATATCCATGTACACTGCTTTTTACTCATAAATTAGAAAATTTTCACGAAAATGCATGAAAATACTCAACGTATACTACTCAAACATATTCCAAAATACTACAAACATATAACTCACAAAATTACGATCATTAAATGAAAATATAATTAAATTAAAAAACACTACTTAAAATATAAATAAGCACATACATTAAATTAATAAAAATTAGATTACAATCCTAAATACTTTAAACTAAATCATTGCTAATAACAATTTCGAAATAATACCATTTTGATTTATTTACTCCTTACATGCATAAAAATAATATCCTCAAATGATTAAAAATACTAACTTGCCTAATCTTCTTCAGAATCTTCATTACGTCGCTGCAGTACTACTGCTAATTTCTAAATCCTAAATCCAGTAGTCAACTGGAAGTCTATTCACCAAGTAATAAGAAATTAATAAAATTTCACCTATACTCAAACTACTTTCAGCAAACCACGTACCCTTCCTTACACTCCTTTTCACAAAATGTCCATTTTCACCATATTTCTTGCACGGCCATTTAAACTTCTAATATCCTTCCTTTCACACAATCTCAACTTATTATTATTATCAGATAAACGCACTAAAAATTTAGAATTCACTTTACATAGCGCCATGCAATCCGAAAATTAATCAACACTATTTCACACAACACACAATGAAGCTTTTCCAAATTAACCCCGCCCACCAGCGGCCGAGCGGTAACGTCGCTGAACACTGGTAGTTCGGTCCGAGGTTCGAATCCCGCGAACGGGCTGGCTGCATGGGTGTTTTCGTGGTTTTCCCCATGTGTAGCGTGTATACGAGCCAGTTTCCCTTAAAAAGTCCTCCACGAAGGCATCCCTCCCTTAAGGCAGATAGCCCTCGAGTGCTTTGCCGTAATTTAATAAACCAAATAAAACCAATCAAATTAACCCCCTTTTCCGATTAAAGAACTGTAATTCGTCCATTAATGTCACGTTTCAAACAACACAGAATATAGCTAAATACGAAATTTCCAGATTTCCCCCCTTTTCCAATTAAACAACTGTAATTCGTCCATTAATGTCACATGACATATCTCATGATCTCTCATTTCCCTCACACAAAATAATGCGTAATCGGAACCGAGTGCTTCTCACATTATTACCAAAGTCCTAGGTAGTAACCTTTATCACCTCCAAAATGTCGCCAAACTACCAGTTACCATATTCCAAAGATCAGCCTTATTCTGTTCGTTACAGACTGTAACTTAATGTCTTGTACAAATTCGGTCTAAATATTTATTTCATGCTATTAAAAATATTTTATTTCTAATTAATTTAGTACTTACATATTGGCACAATTTCCGGACATTTTACAGATGAAAAGAAAAATTACTGATCGGGTACAAGTAGACGATCTTCGCGAATTTTTTTAAAAATATTTTTAAACTATATATTTTATAGTAATCAGGTCAACATTATTAATATACCAAAAGATAATTCCTTTTAAAATTTTTTAAATACAAATTTAAATTCTTAAATAAGGATTATGTGATACATTAACAAAATAAACCACTTACATTTTTCGGAAAATACTTCCATTAACTAGGGCAAAATTCCTAGAACTTTGGAGATATCCTACTTAAAAAGCAAGAATATGAGATGACTACTCACAATAATAATATTACATCATAATATACTGTTCATTATCATACTAAATTTTTTAGCATCGTTTTTCTTCCAATATATACAGCGATCTGTTTTTTGCTTTAAAACATCAGACAATTCCAGGAACTCTGTATTGCGCACTGCCTATCTACCAGATACATCTTATCGATGTTCCGTTCAGCGATTTTGTGACATAATATTGTATTCCTGCAGAATTTTTTTCGCAATTTCTTCCGTAGCGGGCAAGTTCGACAAACAATATTTTAAAATCGAACTGAAGGCAAAAAATATCACGATTTGCCTATAAAAAGCGTTGTAACTTTGAAGACAACAAAAAGAACTATACGTAATTGCCAAAGTTTACTTAACTAAAGGACTATTATGAAAATGGTTGTTCGAAGAATGTTTATGCGCTTATTAGCCAGAGTTTGAGCCGTTCTGAAATATGATGAATCCTACTAATTTGGCTGTGATAATATGTATTTGCAATTAATTTTCATAAGACTGCAGCTATTACCTAAGCAGCCGAACATAATAAAAGGAAAAAAAAAGGAAAATTTACATTAAATAGTATAACAAACAGGTAAATTCTTGATAAAACGGCAACCTCTCTTAGTCGCCAAAATTAATAAGCTTAATTGTTTAGTCTGTGATATGCAAATTTCAGATGTCAGCCAAGACCTTGGTGGTTGTTACTTGAAAGAAGTACCAAAAAATAGTTAATTACCTTTAATCACATTTGGATAAGAATTTTAGCAGGAACAAACGTTCCAAAACCGTGGACACTTTACCGTCAAAAGCAACTGTCACACCGGCATGGACATCCTGAAATAGTAAACAGAAAATAAGTTAGACAGATTTATACATTGCCATATTGTTGAAACTCTCGTCATTAAAACTATTACCAAACAGCACGTGATCTGCGCATGCGCGCAGGCAAAATAAAAACAAAACTATGACTGAACTTTAGAACTTGTAATGGGCGTTTAAGACGTAATCAGTAACTTCTCTTTGTGTTATGTATATAATTAGTTAGTAATGTGATTTGTAAATTAAATATCTTATTGCCTTAGAAGGCCTCTCTTTTTTAGATGAGTATTGCCTCTGATGTATGTAATTAATAAAAATATTCCCGGGCATCATTTATGGAAAAGAACGAGAAAGATGATCGACTGAAAAGGTAAGCCTTTATTCTAAGAATGATTATCTTGTTAACCATAACATGAACAGTATATTATGATGTAATATTATTATTGTGAGTAGTCATCTCATATTCTTGCTTTTTAAGTAGGATATCTCCAAAGTTCTAGGAATTTTGCCCTAGTTAATATTATAACTACTTTGCAGGCAATGCTATCGACCAGCAACAGGTCCTGACAAGTTTATGCAGATATCTTATGCAATACTGTTTAGTCCGATTATAGTGTTTGGCTGATACAAGTGCATTGCAGCCATGGAAGATATGAAGAGCAATTGTTTTCGTTTTGTAGACAGAAGATGCGAAACCATCAGAAATTGTTCAACGTCTGCGAGGAGTATTCTGTTCCCATATTTGTTCCTGCATTTGAAAAGAACCTTTACAGGATTTTCGATTGAGAATTTACAATTATAAATAAATAATAAATAAATAAAAATAAATTTACTATAAATAAAAAATGTACTATAAAAAAGTAGATTAAAGGGACACCCTTTTGAGAACTGGGTAAAATCCTAGTATACGGTGCAGCCTTGGCGCGACTTTGAAAATTATCGCCAACACCAAAAATGATCCAAAGAACGTCTACATATATACTATACACACATAGTATATACTATGTTTAACTACATATTTTCTTTCAATGACCCGTTAACTACTCATCGTATATGTCCCGTTTTTACTGCTCATCGTAAAATCGCCAAAAGTAGCCAAATCCCGTGTGCACCGGATACTAGGATTAAACCGAGAACTGGCTTAAAATTTTAGTTTTTCGTTCAGATACCTGTATTCAATTAAATAGGGTTTATGCTTTGTCATATTGATGAAAATTGACAAAATATTGAAATTCCCTAAATTCCTAAAAATCTGGAAATATCCCTCGTATCTACTATGAGATGCTTCTTCGCACTGTGTGTAACATTCTATTTGGTGTTATTAATACAGATTTATTCTTTTAAACATTATGAAGAATTTGGAAACAAATAATTTCGAAAGCATTGAAGAAAAATTTAAGAAAATACACTAATGATTGCAATGAGTAATCTATAGCAATCTTCTTCTAAGCATAGTTGCTTAACTGCTTCCAATTTGAAGGTAACAAACAGAATTAGATTCGAAATACTAACTGAAAAACTGAATAGTAGTTTATCAAGTTTATCAATGACAAAAACTTATTGGCATCTACCTTTGTGAAAAATTCTTGTTTCATTTTAAACTTATAAAGTCTAGTTCTCTTAGGAAGACTATTGAAGAATTATCTTCTAGATTTGGGAAACAAAACAAACGTCAGAAGAAGCATGTATAAGATCCTTTTACTCAGACACAAACTTAACAATTACCCAACTTGGGTTTACACAAGCAAAGCACTTAACAGAAATACGTAATGGTGAACAAATTCAAGAACGTGGTAGATTAGCCTAATGGCTCACAGGATAAATTAACGCACAGGCAAGGCTCTGATTTGTAGAAAACCGACGAGACAAAGCTAAATGGCTGGAAGCACTCAACGCCCCTAATTCAAGTCGCTAATAATCAAGGCACAATGCGGCATGGAATAGGTAGACACGCTCTAAAACTAACTTCCGAAAATCTTGCCTAAATAGCTCTTCTTTCTACCTTGATCTGAATAAACGCTGTCTGTCTTATTTATATTCTGGCATGAAAAGCGTGGATGAAAAGAAAGTTATAGGAAAGTGCCAATTTAAAATTAAGTATTAGTTAAAAATAAATAGTAAACCTCACAAACTTGAAATAAAATGTAATGGTTTGACTGGCTGAAGTTTTAATTTCCCAATACTACAAACATTCTGTATTTAGGTAGAAGTTATGCCACACAACGTCAGCAAATTAAATAAATGACAATTAAGTAACTCGAGAAAATGAGGTCAATGTAACCATCATTAATTATGCAGTATTACTGTAAATTAGAATCTAAAGTTCTTACTGAATATCTAATATTTAAATTGTGTCTGGAAATGAGAAATCATAATAGCACTTTATTACAAATGAGGGCATATGCGTTAATATGTAAAGTGTATATATGTAAACTTACATATAAACTAATAAATTATAACACAAACTAAAAATGATAATGGAAGTTTTTACATGATGTTAAATTCAACAAATTAACAAAAACCCAAACATCCATCTGTAATTATGAATCTTCAGTATCTCTTTATCAGACATGTAATATAATAATCGCTATACATGACATATAATTGATAAATTTAAAAGCATCTCATGATACCTTTCCGGATTGTGTTCTTAAGCGATAAACATGTACATATTGCTACAAAACTATAACATGACTGTACCTAATATTGCCTTAAAACTATAACATGAATAACATATAAATTTGAAATTAGGAAATGTTACATTTACTTGAAAATGAATAATATGAAAAACGTTAATTACTTAACTTTACCTGAAACAAAAGTATGTAGTATTTCAATCCAAAATTAAAAAATTAAATACCTTTTTTTACGAATTACAATTTTGGGTTATATTTGCAAAAGCCAAAAAAAAAGCTTTTGTTTTACAAAAATATATTATAAATAAAAAAAGATTTTAAACTACCTTTGAAGGCGCAGCTCGTGTTAATTTGAAAGCACGAAATACATTTAGCTTGCACCACGGCGTATATAATAATTTTACAAAACCGAAAAATTAAATATTTCATGCATACTTTATTCTTCGTGGTTTCTTTTAAATTACCTCAAGTTTTCAGATTTTTAATCGAAATTGAACGTAATAAGCTTCGTAAAATTTATCCTAGTTAGTTCTAATAAATGCGTACCTTATTTCTGATTGCTTCTATGTATGAAGTGAATTTTGAAATGCTTGCAATGGTAACTGCTATCGCAATTTATAGAAATTTCAAAAATGTAATTAAAATGTAATATGAAAGAACTTTCTCATTTGGTTGAATAAATCCAAGCCCATATATCAGCATTTGCTCATATTTTATCAATGTATTTTGCTAGTTCAATTTTGCTTCTCTCAAGACTTGTAAGACACGCTTGGAATCACTTGTTAAGAATATTAAATAGCTGAGTTAGGTTAGTTTATTGGAATATGACAAAGCATGTGACGGCTGTCTCCCCAAGGGGTAGGGCGCCTTGGTGGGGTACTTTCTAAGCACATGAGGATACGGTAAATTAGCTCCTATTTACGTTACACGAGGAATGCCACGAAACCCACCTACGCAGCCTGTTCCTTCGCCTATGATCTAATCCGCGTTGAACGTCACCATCGAAATAACAAGATCTGGGCACTGCGATCGAGACGTCACTAGTAGAGGATAAGTAAAAAAACGCGCTCACAGCTAGTTAAGTCAGCTGTGACTCTTTTACTGACTAACAAGGATGGATCCCCACTCCCCCACCCTATTCTGAGAAGATCCCTAAAACTGACATCTGTTTTGGCACCATTGAAAGTAATGTAGGTAGAAGTTATGTTTTTTTATAATCTCAGAAATTTCAGCGGAAATGTCAAAGTTTCATCAGGACACGTGTTTCCTTTTCATAACACCTTAAATGCAAGTATGCACGAGGGAAATTCTAAACCAACCTCCGTTTCTCTGTAAATAAATACACAGCGTAGAGTCAAATTTTTATTAGCATTTGAAAGGTACAGCTATCCTCTATTTTTCAACATAGTCATCATGTACATTCAAGCACTTCTTATAGCGTTTTACCAACTTACCAATCCCTTCTGCATAAAACCAACTTGTCACTTGTCAGCCAACTTGTCACAGCGATTTTATGTTCCTCATCGTCAGCGAAGTGCTGTGTCCTAAGCCACTTGTTCATTGCAGGGAACGGATCGTAATCAGGAGGAGCCAAGTCCGGGCTGTTGGGGATGTTGAAACACGTCTCATTTAAACTGGCGCAAAAGACCTTGTGTTGGCTGAGTACTGTGAGCGCGAGCGTTAGCGTGCAGGAGCACAACACCAGAAGTCAAGAGGCCTCGACGTTTGTTCTGGATGCCTCTTTTCAGTTTTGTTACTGTACACTTCAGAAACGATTGCCGTGCCATGTTCGACGAATTCGTCAAAAAATATGCCATTAGCATCCCAAAACACGGTAATTATAATATTCCTTTCTGACAAAGTTCGACGGGCTTTCCTCTGCCGGGTTGGGGAACCGGTATGACCTCACACAATTGACTGTTGTTTTGTCTCAGCTTTCACAGGCGCTACCCAAGTCTTGCCGCCAGTCCTTATTCTGTTCAAAATTTCCTCCCCTTTCCTGTAATACAGGGTAAAAAAGTCTTAGGCAGCGCACATTTAATTGGTTTTGTAGATCTCCGTGAGAATTTTCGATCCCATCAAGGGCAGAACTTCCGGTAGCCTAATTTTCCCTATGACTACCGCGTACAAAACCCTCCGAGAAATATTCGAGAATTGTTGTCGAAGTTCCAAGAATGTGAATCTGTTGGATTTTGTCCTCAATTTGACTGACGAGATCATCACTCACTACTGACAGTCCTCCCAATCCTTGATTCACCATGAACGTTTGTTCTTCCTTCTTTGAAATACCTGACCCACTGACGCATTACACCTTCACTCATAAATATTTGGGCCGTATACGACACACAGTTTACGATGAATATCTGTTGCTGATAGTTTTTTAGCCAAAGAAATCGTGTTACTCCTCTTACCTCACATTTGGTGGAATCTCCAGTAGCAGCGCACATTTTATGACATTATAACCAGAGCTTAAATTGCGTCGGAGCCCGGCTCCGCTGCTTCTTAGCTTTTGGGATATATTCTAATTCCGGCACCTTTTTTATGTAACTGAACAATTATTTCAGCAGAAATTTCATTTAGAAAATTTTAATTTTAGCAATAAAATTACATAAAAATTTGCTTATTAAATTTTAATTTATCTCTTTACATTTTATTTAATTTTAATTATTTAATTACTTTAATCTTTAATTGTTTTAATAAATTTATTGTGAATTTATTAAATAATAATTATAAACTAAATTCTAATTATTAATATCAATTAGGTAATTATTAATTAATTTGATACTTATTAACAATTTAATTTTTAAATTATTAATGATTTTAATAGTCATTTTATTTATTTATTTACTCTTGCTGCTCTATTCTGATGGTCTTCCACAGGGCTCCGGCACTTCTACTTTTAAAAATTAAGCCCTGATTATAACCAACACACGGGCAGCAGTACGACTTCCTCACTAGGACAGCAAGAAGCTTACTGAATCACGGATTGCTTTATATGACAATGGTTGCGCTCCTCCTTTACTACTAGCGCCACGCCACAACGGAGGTTAGTTTCCAAATTGCGCTCATAAATATGTGTATAATTTATTGATAGCTACAAGCAGAACTTTATAGACAGCTATTTGTAATCTGACTAAATTCTTAGACAATTCTGACATTTTTTTTTTCAATAGGTAGTGCAGGATGGCTACACGATTGCATCCCATTTATCGAATGATGCATGCCCACATGTGTGAAAGAGTACAGAAGAGCAAGGATCAGTGTTATCACATACGTGCACATCAATGCAACACAATGTAAGACCAGTGAGTGGCTTCATAAGAGTTTGTGTGTTCAATTACTCCCATGGTGGGTTACTCACTAATTGGAAGGGGATGAAGCTACTCAAATATGCTAATAAGTCATGAACAACATTTTATGATTGATTAGAAAACAAGTATATTTAGAACTTTTCTTAAAAACGGGACGTATTGTATAGTTTTATCCAAATGACTGGATAACCATGAAATGTTGAAAAAGGGTAGTGTCGCATTTAAAATAGTAGCTATAGTCAATAGTTAGGTATATTTAGATATATTTATAGTCATAATTTATGATACATACAATAAATCAAGTAGTCGTTATATGCAAGGGAATTGTACCAAGTTAAAATACTATCCTCAACCGCCTGAAATATTTGACGAAGAAATAGACTGGATTAATGAAACCAAATACCTTGGAGTCACCCTTGATCAAAAACTTACCTTCAGGACCCACTTCTACTCCGTAGTACAAAAATTTAAAATCACCACAGCTACTATGCGAACTCTTCTTGGTAGAAAAAGCAACTTATCTACTACAAACAAATTAATTTTATATCGCTCCATACTTCGTCCAGCCCTCCTTTATGCACCTCCGATCTGGGGATATGCAGCTAAAACCAGTATTAAACAATTACAAATTATGCAAAACAAAATTCTACGAGAAATTATCAATGCTCCTTGGTATATTCCAAACATGTATATTCACAGAGACCTTCAAATCGAACTTATTCAAGAGTATATTAAACGATTAGCGGTCAACTTCTTTTATTCAGTACAAACCCACAGTAATAGCCTTATTAGCACTCTCAGACACTCCCCGCATCCCAATGAAAAACATCGTTATCCTTGTGACATCCTACCCACATAAGAATTACAACCTTAATTGCCACATTCACGCTAAACTGACTCTGCGGTTTATCACCCGCGGCTACATCTTATAACGACACTGAACTCAACCCCCCTTTTTTTCGCCGCCGCTAGTGCGGACCTGACTCTCTTTTTCCGCCTTCCACACTACTCTTTCTCCTCCTACCTGATTCTTATCAGAAGTCGAGTAAAAAGATGTTTCTACATCTTGACACTCGAGAATAAAATACGATCTGTGTGTGTGTGTGCACTGCCAAATGGGAAAAAAACTCCATCCATTTGCAAACATGGCTGGTCAGTTTCGATGAGATGCGTCGGTTTATTTAATGTTTTGTTTTTTTAAATACTAGATAGAAGACAAAGAAACCAAAAGCATAGATATATACATACATAACCCTCATGCACACACAAAAAATAGGTCAGATATATTTCCGGTAAATAATAAAGTAAAGATTGCTAGTGTTTGTATTAAGATGAATCAAATTTTTCGCACGCTTCCCAACACCAGCTCTCGGTGAATTGTTAAAGAACTGCTGTTCCGTTTCACCGGAGCGCTGATCATTGGTTTAGTAAATTGAATCGGCTCTGGAGCGGGTCGTCGATCTCTATTAGGTAGTTCCATAATAAAATAATGCCTTTGGCCTCAATCGGGGCGAAGCCTAAAATTGGCTATGCCCGCCATAAAAATATGTACAATCAAAAAATTGTCTTTTCCTGTCTCTTAAATTTGCCCTTTACTGAACATTAAATTATTCTTAAATATTTATTATTAGTCCAAAGGGGCAATTTGCCCTGAAGGACTATTAATTTCGTTTTGGCATTTTGCGTTGAAAACTTTAAAAGGTTGTATCATTTTTCAAATCGTTGCCACCATACATTATCGCCCTGTCTTATATTTAGAGAAATTAAATAATGAAGAATCTGCATAAATGTATGTATGTTCCTCACATTGTGATAAAGCAACGGTACCTGAAGCCATCAAAACTTGAATAACATAATCTTCCATAGAATATGGGCATTTGGAATCCCTAATTTGAATTTGAAATTGGTTTTATTTTCCATTTCAGATTTTATAACACTTCAACGAATTTTTGATTAAAAACCTAAACGAGTTCAAAGCGAGCAATGGCAACACTATGCAAGGAAAAAAACATTTTTATCTCCAGCACGCGAGACTCTGTATCAGAAATTCTAAAGATATGCTCATTTTAAAATTAATTTGCGATACTGTTGTTGAACTGAATTTTATAGTTTGAATACGTAGAACATGATATTTAATTAATAAAGGTAACATACAAAACGTTATAAAAAGCCCCTTTGGACATAATTCAAAATCTGAAACCCTTCAGATTTTTTGTCTTTTTATTTTTCTTCTGTTAACTACATTCCCTCCTATCTTGTAAGTGTGCGTAATAATCTCCCACGTTAACAAATAAATTCAGCTTATGTTACGAATTTTGCATAACATACTATACACGGCTTCAAGAAAAGCGAAATTCTGCCGAAAAAATAAAACTGCAGGTGTAAATCTATTACACATTGTGGTAATTGGCGGGATAGCGACTAATTTTTGTAGCGCCAAATGTGGTGAAAGATATCTAAAAAGTGCCAAACTTGACGAGCATTGGTCAATTCCTGGGAATTACTGGCTAGGATCTGTACTTAGACAGTCTCAACCACGGGGCTATACAAACAGTCTTCACAAGACTAGAACCTCCGTTCATTCGGGAGATGATTCAGACTCGACAGCGATCGTACTGGTACTGTCTTGCCTGCACCTTAGCTGTTGGGTGTGATTCCTGAAAGGCCAAACTGCTAGTGTAGGTGTCCGTCTCTGGTAGTCTGTCTGTATAAACGTAATTAAAGCTGAAAGTTGAAATATTGGTATAGCTGCTCTATTGATGGCGTCATGTATAAATATAATTGGTACTGTAACTGAATAACTGTAATTGATCCCTATATGTAACTGCAGTCGTATATATATCTTCCTGTAATTTCGATGAATGGTACTACAGATTTCTCAACGTCCAGGGAGAACTATATAAAACCGGAGAGGAAAATGGAAAATATAGCAGCATTATCACGTGAAGAAAAGTAGCAGTCTTTGCAGACCACCTTGAAAACTAGTTTATTCCAAATGCCTCACCATGTGATGTCAAGTTCGTATACGAAGTCTGTTACTTTGCAAGAGGCTGGTTAAGTGCTTCTACTGGGAAAAACCGAACTGATTTTGTAACCTCTGACGAAATATCATCAAAAGAGTGAAAATTCGAAAAGCACCAGGTTTTGACAATATTTCTAATGCTGCAATAAAAACCTTACCAAAAAAATTTTATTTTTAAACTTACTAGCATAATTAATGAATGTCTGAATATTTCTTACTTCCCTGAAAAATGGAAATGTACGAAAATCTTCATTTTGCCTAAACCTGGTAAAGACACATCAGATGGTTAGCCAATCAGCTTATTATCAGGCTTAAGAAAACATTTTGAAAGTATCATCTCGTATAGAATGAAACCATGTTTTGAACTTCTACCACCTGAACAGTTTGGCTTGCGACAAAATCTTTCTACTATTAAAAATTAATAAGACTGGATAAGATTGCTGTCGCGGCTCTTCTTAATTGTCAAAATGTTGTCTTACTCATGCTGGACGTGGCGAATGCATTCGACTGCAAATGGCATGAGGAACTAATTTAGAAATTAATAAACCGGAATTTCTATAGAGAAATCATACTTCTAATTATGTTCTTCCTTACAAATAGAATATTTACAGTTACTATTGGTAAAGCATAATCAGATTTAAGAGAAATCCGAGTTGGGGTTCCACAGGACTTGTTCGTTGGCGCTATCACTTACCTCTTTTAGGTGATACACTTTTCCAAACCAGTAAATTATTTAAATTATTTTGTGGTCTGTCATGCCGATGATACCGCTGTGGCAGTTAGCAAACGCAAACCATGCGATCCGAAACCTCCAAGAGTTAATGCCAATGACTGAAGACTGGTGCACAAAACTGAGAATATCCATCAATCTTAGGTGTTAATTATTCGTAAAAAGCACATGAATATTTTACCTAAGGAAAATCTGACATTTTTGATGAAATTATTCCAAAAGTTCGCAAAGCCAAACGTCTTGGTATTACTTTTAACAGCAAATTTTATTGGAAATATCACATCGAAAATGCTAAGAATAAAGCACCAAAAGTTTTTTTTTTTTTTTCAATGGCAGATTGTGAAATAATTGCAAATGTAACCGAGTTCATTAATCTATACAAGGCCGGATGTGGTGGTCTCTTTATTATGGAGGCACTTAATAGGTGGGCCACCATCGCCTTTCCTATGAAGGGAGGGACAACCATGCCTTCTCCGGGATTCGAACCCAGGCCATTCGACATTGCAGTCAGCTTCCCTGACCACCATACCGACTAGGCGGCTAAGCACCAAAAGTTATCAACTGCTTTTTTTTTCAATTATTAGCATTTATACCAAATTAGATTTAAGAAAGAAACGTCTCCTTTATATCTCAGTTGTGCCAATCCTTAACTATGCTTCACTGACTAGAACTACTCGTAATAAAAATTACCTGTTCAAACTCCTACAAGTGCAAAATAAATATCTGCGCATCATTTACTAACGCACAGTTTTATTTGCAAAATCAAAGATTGCATGAGGACCTCAGCATTGAAAGCATTGATAGGTTTCTAAACAAAATCAATAGAAATTTCTACAAAAAAGCTACTACGTGTAACCATCTCATGAATTTTAACTTGTTTCAATAAGAAATTCTACAAGAGGATAAAGAATTACGTCTTTGTGCTGCACATCTTTGATGATATTAAATATGCTCTTCTGTATTTGTATATATTGCATATAGTTATTTTTCTGTCGCTATTTCAATTTTCTATTCGTATTTTGTGTAACTATTTTCATCTCTACTATGACTTTAATCCCGTATTCCAATCCATTAGGACTCTAGCCTGATCTCTCAAACCTAGGAGAAAATGTTCTTCTCTGTTCCACATTTATTAATTTTCTCTTCTGAGAATCTCACTTAATGTACTTTTACGTGAAGTGCTATTAGGGCAACATTTTTTTAGAGCCAGACAGATTGCGAAATTCTCAATATCGCAGCATGATGTTATCGATACTGATACCGATACTTCTCAGTTTTTAATTCAGAGCTGACTTCGAAGTATTGAGAGATCCCTATGTAAGTTTCGTTATTTGGGTGAGCTTTGCATTGCTCTGCTTTTTATCAGTATTAGTAGTTTGAAGTGAAAACTGCTGATTGGGCTCTTTTCTACTGAGAAGAGCTGTACGAGTACTTTTGTGAAAAGTTTTCAAACTGTAAAGTGGCCTTTTTTGACAAAATAAATGTTATCAAGCTGGCATCGGTCTGTGCGCATTAAATCCATTACGAACTCGCACGCATGCAAGAATATTTTACTTATTTATTTACTTTTGTCAACTAATGAATTTCCTTCTATCTTTCAAATGCCATAACAATCACGTACGTCAAGTCTTAAAATTCAGATCACTTAAATCTCAATTTTTAGCTGTCCTATCTTAGGTTAACTTCCTAAAAGATGTTACGCAGATTTTTTATACTTGGATCTACCCCTTATTTTTTTCATTTCTCAGCCTATTTAGTACTTTGAGGTATCTAACTAGATCCACCCTCTGTACGTTTTTGCACTTGCCTTTTCATTCTTAATAATTATAGTGTTTCATTTTATTTCAGGTCTGTTAAATTCCTATCAATTATTAATTCCCTTCCTTGTGAACGTTCTTTCTACGGACACAGTTCTACGGGCAGAATGATTACGGAGAGTTAAATACGTTAAATCATTGGATTATTCCTATGGATAAGGTTTTGTATTTAGTTATGACCAAAGATTGAAAGTAGTACAAATTGTAATTGAAGAGTTAATTTTCACATTTTTTTTAACTGAAACGTAAGTAATATCTGAAGTGATAGAACGTATTATTTTCACATATCAGTTTAACATCAATAATTTAAAGTCTTTTCGATATAGAAACGTCAATATTTACATCATAACAGAGACTTTTTTTCTCTACTAGAAGTGCGGTTCGCATGGTAGCAAACAGTAATTGTATTCCTTTTGAAGTACCATACCTACATGAAACAAATTACATAACATGCATTTTTTGAATAAATGGTGATTGTATTTCTTTTTCAATTAAATTTTATGTAAGGCAGTTTATGCCATTAACTACCACGGTAATATGACTCTCGGGAAAAATAAGGACAAGTATATTTAACACGCTGCATTGATAAACTATATAACCTCAGATTTATAGAATGGCACTATGATTATGTTTAATTGTTACTTGCATTCGAAGAAAGAAAAACCTATCTGAGGTTCCAATTTTCAATTAATTAATTAGCTAAGTAATATACGTTTAGTTACGTTATCGCCCTTGTTTAGAAAAATTGAACAAACTTTATGATAATTTGTGTTAATTTGACATTCTAAATGATTTTTGTAGTATGTCTTATACTCTCTCCACAGAGTTCTGTGATACATCTTACTTTCTTTAGAACTAGGAATAAAGAAGAACAACTAGTTGTATTTTAAAGTTATTGCTTTATTTTTCACTCGGAATTTTTATGTTGTTGTTAAGATTGCCACGCCTTCTTTCTTTTTTCAGTTTCCTTATTTGACAGTTATAATTAAAATAGATGGAGAAGGTGATAATCAGAAGAAAATGCTTTGCTTCCTAACAATTTCAGTACTTGTGTTATCACAACCACCTTAGTAGAAATCACCGTAGCTCTAGAATACACTGAACTCTGTTAACCATGTGCATAACCATTGTTCAGGCAACGTGTGCATGATAGATATTCAGATTCCAGTCTCACCATTTTTCTGTGCATTCTTTTTGTTGTATTCTAAGTTCCAATGGCTTTTATAGAAAAACTAATTATTTTTTTGTCTTGAACTCAGTGTTAAAATTTGTGCTTCCTCTAGTAGAAGAAAGAGAGGTGAAATTTCTCTAGAAATACATTATTTTTCAGCAAAATTGCTGAAGGAACTATTCAAATTATTTCTCAAAACAATCACTATGAAATTTCCACCACAACAAATGCAAAAACCCGTTTGTAACTAAGTTTACTAATTGTCTTTTAGAATAAATATGTTATAGTTGAAATGTAAAATATGTATGTATGTAATATATAATTTTGGTAAAATGCTAGTATATGGTACGGTCCTGGCACGATTTTGAAAATTGTCGCCAACACCAAAATGACCTATTTATTGCTCATCATAAATGTTGCATTTACTGCTCATAATAATGTCACCAAATCCTGTGTGCCATATACTAGGATTAAACCAAAATTTTTTATGGTAAAAGTAATTGTTTTTTTTCTTCCAGGAAATTCACCAAACTATGCTAAGGTGGTTATGATAATACATAAGTACCAAAATTTCATATTGTATGGAACATGTATGTTAACCTTCTGAGAGAAAAAGCTTTTTGTTTCTGCACGTGAAGAATTCCTTTAAACAGCATTCATTAGCTAAATGTGTGTAATTGTTTATTTTAGTCTCTGTTTCCATTAACTTCCATGTATTAAAAAGATATTTACATTATTAAAGAAAATTAGGGAACTACTCTGATATGCGCCCTCAAGTCGCCAAATTTCTCGCCAAATATTTTTGGTGAGAAACTTCACGCTGCCATATTACTATCTAAATTTTTTGTCTACGTTTTGAACTTTTAGCCTAAAATGTCTCCAAAAACGCGGTTTTCGCACATGTAAAAACTACGTTTTGAACACACAATTTAGCTAAAAATTCGAAACAAAAACAAAAAATTTAGATAGCAAAAATGTAAAGTTTCTAACCAAAAATATTTGACAAGAATCCATGTACACAGCGACATATTCTAACTTAAAAAAAAAATCTAGGAATTGCACAATGTAGGCAACGAACAAATCTACAAACTACGCACACCTCGCTTTAATAAAATAACATAACAACAATAAATTTCAAATAATACCATGTACACAGCGTTCTGTTTGAACTTTAAAAAACATCTACGAATTGTACAGTCTAGACACTAAACTAAAATAAATTTCAAACAATTTAAAAAAACAACGGTTAATCTTTGGATTATGGTAACTTGGCAATTTTTTGGCGACCAACCCTGCTACAGCAACCTGCTAGTTTTTGTTTGGACGCCATTTTGTTTTCACGAAGTAAAGGCATGTATTTTTTTTTTACACTCAACATTTTTTTCCAACAATCTGCTAGCCGAATTATGCTTATATGCTAGAACTTTTATGGAATAAAAGTGCTTAATCATGACGAAGATTAGGTGCGAAATTAGGAGAAAGTGCAGAATCGCAAACTGCTTGCCGCGTTTTTAAGAATTGCACAGACACGGTAACCATGTACACATCGACCTATTTTCACTTAAAAAAAAATCCCAGAATTGAACAAAAATTAGCATTGCGCACACTCTTGACTTTATCCATGTACACTGCTAAAGTCCTAGCTAGTAACCTTTATCGCCTTACCAAAATGTCACCAAACTACCTGTTACCATATTCCAAAGATTAGCCAAAACAACAATAACGACAGAAATTCATACTAAAGAACCAATGAACATAACATTCTACAAAATAAGAACAAGGATAAAATAAAATGCACTTACCATGAATTAATGCGTTTTCGAATAGCAGAAATATAAATTTCATGCCGCCACGTAATCACTATCGTATTTACATGACAGCCAGACACACTATCCAGAAAATTTATACTATGGTTCACAAATAAATAAAATCACAAATCCCTACTTCTATCATGCACTGCCATTAAAAATAATCTCCCAGACCCTCTTTCCACACTTCCAAATACCCACTACCCCTCAACAGGATAGCCACAATCATATTTCCTTTTGCCGAACTTCAATTCAACAACTACCATTTTATCTTTCCCTCCCATCTTCTCAGACACAGAGGCAAACCAACAAGCTCCAGCGAAAGATTTTTCAACGTCAACAGGGTTGCCATAGAACACGCAGTCGTGCCAAAAACCAGCGCAGAACACATATCGCCACATTTGGTGAAATTAGGGCGTATATTAGAGTTGTACCAAAATTAGAAAAAACAAAATATTTTAAATTATAAGCTAATATATGTTATTAACTTATTTTGAAATAGGAGACGTAAAAAATGAGCAATGTTCTCGCCAGGACTCGAACCTGGACCTCTCGAATACACACCAAGGGTTCTAACCCTTACAACACAAAAGCATGCAGAAAGAAGGGAGTCCTTTTAAAGGACAACTGGTGATTAGGGGATCATATCCTGGTGGTGACGAATCAGCATCCACCACCTTTTAGTTTAGGCAGTATAGAGTCATTAGGTTATTTTGAATCAGGAGACGTGAAAATGAGCAATGCCCTCAACGAGACAGAAACCTGGACCTCTCGAATACTTGCCGAGTGTGCTAACTGTAACACCACAAAGGCATGCAGAAAGGAAGGGGGAAATACCATATAATGTGGGCATGGCCTGTTATGACCATGAGACCAACTTGTTTAGTTAGATGGGTCGGCCTACACCCACTTCTGATACCTTATAAAGTGACGAGAAGAATCTCTTGACTGGATAAAAGTAGTCATGCCACTCAGAGTTAAATTTTCAGATATTAAATTTGTCTTTTAAAATCATGAATTAACCTGTTAGAATAAGTATTAACATAGCTCTGTGATACTTATGTATTATCCTGTGGATCCTGAAAGTTAGTTGCTATTGAATCATAAAAATTAATCTGCCATTGTTGCACCAAAATTCCAGTAGAATTCTAA
This sequence comes from Stegodyphus dumicola, assembly GCF_044657685.1. Classification (NCBI taxonomy): domain Eukaryota; kingdom Metazoa; phylum Arthropoda; class Arachnida; order Araneae; family Eresidae; genus Stegodyphus; species Stegodyphus dumicola. The sequence continues at coordinate 56,320,184 of NC_140770.1, read as the reverse complement.
ACAAACTTACCCCTCTTTAAAATAACAATGTACCAAAATCCATCCCATCATTCTAATTCACCAAATCACGCAACCAATTATGTCATATAATAGGGTTTCCATAGCATTCAACTACTCAGGTTACCATAAATGAAACAATAACTAGCAATAATTGAAACAGCAACTTGGTGATAATCCAAGGGGCACCCTTCAATCTACTCAAACCCTGTTATTTTCTTACAGCATTAAAAGTTAAATTATATCCTTGTTCATTACAAAAGGTAAATTATAAAGAATTAATTGGAATTGCATCAAATGAAAGTGCAAATGTTACGATTGTGTTGTTATATATCACTCTTATCTATAAATGGTTCCTAAGTTGTTTCTTGGTGACAGTTTTATGGTCATTGGAATAATTCATATGTATTGATCCTACTTATGAGAAAATGTACTCCTTAATTTTTAATTCAGTAAAAATTGTCCAAAAAAACATAAAGAATGCTCAAGGAAATGCAATATTTTAAGCAGTTATATTCAATGAAGAATATAGTAGTATTTTAAATATGAAATATAGTAAAATTTCATATCTAAACTATACACTGAGGGGCAAATTCTTATTGTTAAACATATATGAAACATGATGAAAATCCTTTTCTATATATTTTTTAATTCATGTTATGTTTTTCTTTCATATTAATAGCATATAACCTGTAGCATCCGTTAATGAAAGGAATAAAACTTTGGTCATTAGGTAAACTATAAGGTATTTTCTCCCACCTTCCAGCATGCCTTCGTGGTGTAACAGTTAACACACTGGGCGTATATTCGAGATGTCCAGATTTGGGTTCTGTCGAGGGGCATTGCTCATTTTTCACATCTCTTGCTTCAAAATAACCTAATGACTTTACAGTGGTACCTGAACTAATAAAAGGTAGTGGATGATGATTCTTTACCATCAGTATTTGGCAACTGAGTTCCCTAATCCCCAGTAATAAAAGTGGTGTACAGTACAAAGTCCGTAATCCGGAATGATCTATAGTCCAGATCTCAAAGCAACAAACTTACGCATGCAATGCGCGCATCCGCTACACGTGCGCATAAAGCCAGTAAAGCGTTTACGCTTCCAATAGTGAAGAAAGTGACAGAGAGGTTATTGAAAAGGAAAAATGTCGGTATTCTCGACATAGCAATTACAGGATTTGAAGGTAAAAGTGTAGTTTAGGGTACCTTTTGGCGGTACATGGATACCGATTTTGTCCAATTCTTTGGCTCATTATTTTGGCTTGCGAAGTGGCGATTTTTGTACCAAAAATTGCGGCTACACAAAGCCAAAATAATAAGACAAATGATTGTACAAACTCGGTATCCATGTACACATCACCTTATTTTCACTTTAAAAAAAATTCCAAGTTGCACAAAATTGGCATTGCATACTCCTTTGACTTTATCCATGTACACGTCGACCTATTTTCACTTTAAAAAAATCCCCGAATTGCACAAAAATGGCATTGCTCACTCTTTTAACTTTATCTATATACACATCGACGTAGTTTCACTTTAAAAAATTCCCAGAATTGCACAAACTTACATTGGGCACTCCCTTTACTTTGTCCATGTACACAACGATATATCTTCACTTAAACAGTCAAAGGAGCACCAAATTCTACAATATAGGCAAACAAAAAATACATAATCTCAATAAAATACATTTTAAACCAAACAATAAAATAACATAAAAAAGGAAAAACATGTTATACATTTAAGCACTACCAAAAGCAAATATTCACTTACCGTGATTTTCAAGTTCACTTCGTACACCCAGAGCCATGTAAAAATCAAAATATCAATCATACTCAAATGACTTTTTTTCAAACCAGGTACTCTTTCTGATCGAACGCTTCACATAGTGACCAACTGAACCTTTCTTCCTACAAACCCATTCAAATCCATCTAAGCGTTTTTTACGTTTGACTAGACGCATATCCTTCCTGCATACAGGTTACTTATAATGGCTACTAAGTAAACCTTCATTTACACACCAGTCAATTAAAGCTCTTTTCCCCTTTCGCTCCAAATCGTACAGAAACTTCAAATTACAAATTAATCTTACTACAATCGGCCATTCTACTGTCTAAAGAATCAAACCAACACACACCACAAAAACGCTTACAAAACATCCCATGATTCAAAATTTCTCAGAATCATGCACCTGATTACGTCACAATAGGGTTTCCATAACATTCAACTGCTCAAGCTACCATAAATGAAGCAACAACTTGGCAATAAATGAAACAACAGCTTCGCCATAATACAAGGGGTACCTTACAGTCTACTCTACCCGATTTGAACAGTGAAACTTTTTAACTGAACAAGAAATTATGTATGTTTATAGAAGAGAGAATTAAAGAGAAAGTATTAGCACAAAAAACGAAGCAACTTAAACAACTTACATTGAAAGAAATGTTTAATAAAGTAAACAAATAAATATTAAGCTTTTTTTTTTTTTTTTTTTTTGTAAATTTTGATACCCTTTATATCATAATTGCTCTTTATTTCATAAATTACGGTTTTATATTTTTAATTGTATAATTTCTGCATGCCATCTTACCAGATTTAAATTGATGATCTATAATCCGGAATCACCGAAGTCCCGATGAGTCCGTATTACAGACTTTGTACTGTATAAGGTATTTTCTCCTTTCTTTCTCCATGCCTTCGTGGTGTAATGGTTAGCTCATTCAGCGTGCATTTGAGAGGTCCAGGTTTGAGTACCTGTGAGGGCATTGCTCATTTTTCATGTCTCTTGCTGCAAAATAATTTAATGTCTCTACAGTGGCACCAGAACTAAAAAAAGAAGAAAAAATCCTAATGACTCTACAAAACCACATGATGACTTTCTTTGACCAAATGTATATAATAAATAAAACACTAAAACGGAATATGAAGATTAAGATCTCGCAACAAAGAAAAGACTTCATTTTCCACTTTCTTCAAATTGTAGTAATTCAAATCAACTGATTATAAAATTCTTTTCCAGAATAAAAAAAAAAGAAAAGAAAAGCAGCTAAGTTTAACTATATGATTAGGTAATTTAAAATATTTGATTTAAAAATATAATGTTTATTAAAGTTTTAGAAAGATAGCATTTTTAAAACTTCTAATAGTTTTGATAAAATTCATATACTTTGTTGTTATTGGAGGTAAAACTAGTTAAATGTTAATGTTAAGTTATTAAAACCAGTTAAATGTTTGAAAAATAAATAATTTAGGCATTAAAGGTGTAGCAGATGCTCCTTAAAGCAGAAAAATCTAATTTTTGATTATCTCACATATATGAAGGAATATTTAAAACCGAATTGGCGATCTAAGCTTTGTTTTGTTAAATTCTAAATAAAGTGTATTAGAAAACTATGCAATGTTTAAATTTGTACGTTTTTATAAAATAACTAATGACCTTCACACCTTTAATATCAATACAATATGTTTAAATTACATTATGTTCTGTGATACTACTTTACTTTCTGTGTTTTTTATAAATAGTAATTAACGTCTTTTATTTTATTTTCAGCTACTCACATGGCTAAGCCAAAAACTTCGTATGTATTTTTTTATTATAATTGTTCTTTTTAATTCTTTTGTGACAAGCAGCTTAAGTTTGAATTTATTGACTCATTTCTGTTTTTAAGGCATGTTTATGTAATCCTAAAGAGTATAGCCAGCCATCACAAGTTTCCATACATTAGACCAAGAAATGGAGAAAAGCTGGAAATGACAAAATTTGATCCTCATGGTAAAATCAGACTTCCCTTTCATAATGATTTACAGTGTCTCACAAAAATGACTAAGCACTTTTAAATTCCAGAAGTAATATAAAAATGTTTAAATGCATGAAAGTGAAAAATATTATATTTATAATTAATTTCTTATTATGACATCCCCTAGATGAAGTATAAATATTCCTAAACAACTGTCAGCTGTAACCATAATCACTTCTCCCATTCATGATAAGAGCTCTGAATAAAAATGCTACTTTAAGCTATTAATAACTGTGATATGAAGTTGTTAGCTAAGGAGTTACAAAAATTACAGATTTCACACTGATTATATGTAGGTTGGCACAATTTTAAAATGTAGTGGCTGTAATACTGAGGAGATATGATAAAATTTTCTTCCTAAAGCAGAAAACTCATGTCAGCAAAATCTTTGGACACTACTAAAACTGTAAATAAAATCATCTGTAGCAAATATAATATGTCAGTCAGTGACATTATTTAACATTATAGCAATAGGTCTGAATAGCATCTGAAAAATTGCATATTTGAATTTTTTAATTTTTCATAAAATTTGTGTTATTTCAATATTTTATTATCATGCTTCCAAAAAGTGTGATTAGAAATTTAAAAATTTGTTGCAAGTTTGCTGGAAAAGACAAAACCTATTAGAAAGTTGCTAAAATGATAAAAGCATGTAATAGTTCTTGGTACATAAAAATATCTTTCTAAGCATGATAGAATTAATTCTAAATGAAATCATCTCTCATGGGCCTCCTTGAAATACTATCACAGTTGTCTTATGGAATACAACAAAATGTTGTCAAAAATAATTAAAACCTGGATGTTTCTAAACTTGGAGCATAACTTTATTAATCATATAGTGTTCATTAAAATAAGGAAATTTTTAATATAATTATCAAATTCATTTGATAAATGGTTAAGTGACAAGTTAAAAAAAATTATGTGAATAAGAGAATGGAAAACTTCATTCTTTTTTTAAATTTATAAGAAATAAAAAATTCTGAATGCTAGAATGAGGTAATTTTTGTTGAAAAAACTAATTTAATATTTGTGTTTAAAATAGTGACTTTTTAGTGCACGGATAGGCCTCAAAGTATTTTTTTCCCCTGTATTTAATTTCAAAATAGAAGATAGCAAAAATTATATATAAATGATATCTTTCTTTAAAACTAGTCTTAAATATATTATTGTAATTACAGACTAGTACAAATACAGTAAAGGTTTGACTATCAAGAAAGCTCTTTGAAATAGTGCATATGTAAAAATTCCGGATAGATACGTGTATAAAAAGTGCAATTCATGGTGGGAAAGCCAAAGAAATGAAAGAAATTTCATCTCTAAAACTATTTTAAAAAATTCACTTTATCAAAAGTCTTCATTTAAAATTGCATAATATAAAAAAAAAATTTGCATTTCAGACATAAATGCTGATGTATTATTTTAGGTATAAATCTAAAATATCTTAAGCCATGGATGGGCAAACATTTTCAGCCATGGGCCAAAAACCGAAAAAAAAAAAAAAAATGTTTGGCGGGCCAAGATAAATTTTTCTAAAATTTTAAAAGCAATGTACAAGTATTGTAATTTAAATATGTTAATGAGATGAATGAAACTGCGATTTCCGTTTTAAAAGTTCCTTATATTGAGGTTCGAAGTGATGTGTACTGATTCTGAGGAACGAGGCTAAATGCACATCTGTCTGTCTACTTCTGAAATAAGACTTTCTAAGATTGATAGTAGAAAACACTTGTTCCCATATACCTATAAGATGAAGCAAACGTAGCTCTGATTTTCTGGGCATGAGATATTAAATTTGGGAAACTTACTTTTGATAATGAACTTTACTAATTGATAATGATTTGTAAAACTCTCATACTCGAACTTTACTAATCGATGATGATTTGTAAAACTGTAACTTTGGCATATTTAGAAACAACTGCTTGAGATGATTGTTAGATTGCAACTCAATTCAAGCTGCAAATCTGACCTGACTGCTTCACAATTTACGTTGAAAGGCATGGTAAAAATATCCAATTCTATTTGAATGGCACTGTCTTGAAATCTTCATTTGAACTCAAAATGCAGTTTTTTTTTTTTCAAGTCATCTTCATAAGTCTTAAGTTTCTCTTCATTTACTGAGGGTATTGAATTTAATCTCGGGGAAATGAGACAAGTCGTTCTTATCTAGCAACCCAGCAAACAGATTAAGTTTTCAGTTTTTTCTAAGAAGTCTAATTCACCTATATTGGATTCCCATATATCTGCTTCCCGAGAAAGAGATAATGCTTGTTGGTGCCAATCTGCAGTTATAACTGATAAAGAACTTCTGCTTTTAAAACTTTACCGATTGAAAGCTGTCTGTACAAGTACAGACAGTTATTTCCGTCAATTTATATTTTGTAGAACAAAAATAGAGAAAGTAAAAAGATCATCAGTCCTTCGAGAAAAGGGAAGGGAGAAAAACAATATTTAAACAAAGTAGAAAAGAAGATGTATGTATAATATATAAATATATATTCCTTTTAATTTGCCTCGAACCAGCAAATTAAAATTTTATCCGCGGGCCAGATAGAACCTTCCGGAGGACTGTAATTGGCCTGTCCCTGTCTTAAGCAATTCAGAAATCTCACCAGACATGAAATTTGATGGTGAGCCTGCTGAACCATGCACTAACTATGCTGTCTGAAGTTTGATCAACAATATTGGCAGATTGCTCTTTGTTTAATTAGATAACCAGCAGGAGCAGGCAGTTATGGATATAGACTATAAAAACTCAAATCCTAGTTTATGACATTGCATTGCCATTGTTTATCCATTTTCAAATAAAATTGCATATCATGCCCATTAATGCAGTTTTCCTCGATGGCAGGGTTCCGTAACTTTGAAAAGACTCTACTGCATACTACTCCATGAAAGGCAGATCTCAAATTTTAATGTTTAAAAAAATATGACAGTGTTGCCATGCTACCTGGAAAACCTGAAATACCAAGAAAAGTCAGGGAATTTAAATATTTTAGTCAAAATCTGGAAAAGTCTGGGAATTTCAAATTCCGATCTCCCAAAAAAGCAACTTTTACGCTAACGTAGGAGGCGATCACGTTCTTGGAGAATTATGTATTGTGTGAGTATCATAGAGCCAGTTTTTGAAGCTCCAATGAAATTGTCTTTTAGAAAGGCAAAGCAAGTTTCCAGCAACATTCGGTAACCTCGGGATCGAGAAATTCACATGATCAAAGAAAATACCTTCGTATTCTTGTATAAAACAAAATCGGTTTAATCCTAACAGACACTATGCATCAGATTTGGCGACATTATGATTTGCAGTAAACTGGACATTTACAATGAGCAGTAAATGGGACATTTTGGTGTTGCTGACAATTTTTAAAATCGTACCAAGGTCAAATCGTACTGTATACTAGGATTTTACCACAAAATCTTTTAAATCTTTTTCTTTTTCCTTTTTAATAAATGCCTTATTTGTTATTTGTAATTTTGCAGTAAAATAAAAAAACAGTGATCAGTCATCTAGGCTTTAATTATATTCGCCAAAATATTATTGATTATTGTAATTTAGTTTTAAATCTTTAAGTAGTTAACTTTATTTTAATGTTATTCATATAATTTAATGTGGCTTCTTCGTTCTAAGTTTATTTATTATTAGTTAATAATACTTTAAAATTCCAGGCAATTTTCTCTGGCATACTCCTGAAACTAATTCTAGCAGTATGGTGAAATGTGCATCATGAAATTTAATGCACATATTTTTTGCTTATGTGTGCTGCTAAATAAATATAAAATACCTGAATTTATTTTAAAATATTAAATAGATTTCTTTCTTTCTTTCAGTTGCAAAACGTCTGCAAAAAAAAAAAAAAATCTTTTTAATCCAGATTGGGCAGATTCTAATCTCAATCTTCAGTGGAGAAAACAACTCCTATTGTAGTTATAATAGTAATTCTTTGGGGAATATATATAAAAGTCATATGTAATTGGCAATTTTTGTGTTTTTAAGTGGTACTATAATTAATTTACCTCTCAGCACAGCTAAGACACACGGACTGGAATTTTCTTAATACAGTACAAAGTCCATAATTCAGACTCATCGGGACTTCGACGATTCCGAATTAGGAGCTTTTCCGGATTGTAGATCATCAATTTAAATCTGGTAAGATGGCATGTAGGAATTATGCTATTAAAAATATGAAACCGTAATTTATGAAATAAAAAGCAATTTTGATCTAAAGGGTGTCAAATTTTACACAAAAAAAAGCTTAATATTTATTTGTTTACTTCATTAAACATTTCTTTCAACACGCGCATACGTGTGTAATGTATGCGCATTCTTTGCGCGCATGCGTAATGTATAGACATTCTCTATGCACATGCGTAAAGTTTGTGGCTTTGAGGTCCGGATTATAGATCATTCCAGATAATGGATGTCCGGATTAGGGACTTTGTACTGTACACACCTGGAAAAGTCAAGAAATTTCATTCTTCTGTTTGAGCGGCAACCCTGATATGAGGGAAATATAAACAAATAAAACTAACATCATTTTAAGAAGAAATCAATAAATATTTTCCCACATGAAATTTATTTTAAGAACAGGAGCAGCTTAAGCAAAAATTCATTTGCAAGTCATCATCTTAAGACAACTAACTATAAACCAGACTTAACTAAATTGAATCACAAGTTCAGCATCAGGGGAGCCACTGATATCGAAGAGAAAAGTAAAGTTCATTCAGTTATGTTTGTTTATATAATAGTTAGAATTATAATTTTTATGTTTAAAGCATATTGTAAGCATTTTCTCAATGACATTTATCTTGTTATTGACCAAAAGACTGTTTTTATGTGAAAGTAACACTGACCTCCAAATGTCTTACATACATTGTAAAATGTAATACATTAAATACATTGTCAATACATTGTCATACATTGTCAATAATTACATACATTGTGAAATGTAATACATACATTTTGGTTGATTTTGACCCCCTTAATATATGTATTTGGTTTATTTATTTACTTTTTTTTTTTTAAGCTAAAAAAGGCTCCAATGCCTGTTTTAAATTAAGCAATGAAATCATTGACACAGGAAACATAATGTGCAATAATGATATTAAATTCTAGTAAGATAATAGCCCAAGTATATTACTGTGAATATAGGCTAGGACTGTTACTCGATATTCTTGAAATACTCAAGACACCTGCTTAATGTTAAGATTTAAATCCATTGAATATATATGGCATAAAGTGGAACATAAAATCTGGAAACAAAATACATTTTTATTTCCAATGAAAATAGCAATGCAAGAAGAATGGGAGAAAAGATTAGAATAGAAATAATAAATATAAGTAGTTGAATCTGTACCAAAAAGACTAAACCATGTGTTTAAGAGCTGATAATAATGCAATAAAATGCTAGCTAAATTTTTAGAAATTATTTTCAGGTCCATCCTAGAATCTTATCTCTCGTAAGAGACGATATGAAATTCTAAGCTCAGTATTTTATTTTTAGGCAAAATATTTAATGTAAAAAGAATGTAAGGTTAGTATAAGGTTCAAAGAAGACCATGTTTCAGTTTAATGCATTAAAAAAAATTTTGAAGAGAAAAAATAATTTCTTTAAAGCTTGATTAAAATATGCAAAAAATAACATTCTTTTGCATATTTATATAAAGTACAGTACAAAGTTTGAAATCTGGACTCTTCGGGGCTTCGGCGATACCGGATTTGGGATTTTTCCGGATATTAGATCATCAATTTAAATCTGTTAAGATGGCATGCAGAAATTATGCAGTTAAAAATATGAAATAAAGAACAATTATGATCTAAAGGGTATCAACATTTACCAAAAAAAGCTTAATATTTATCTGTTTACTTTATTAAACGTTTCTTTAAATGTAAGTTGTTTAAGTTGCTCCCACAAAAAATTCAAAATTTCCTTTTTTTTTTTCCTTATGTCATATACAGTTGCTTTCCAGTGTCATACTCCTCGCATAATTTTGAGATGGATTTTAGATCCTTTCACAGCTCCAAAATTGGAAACTCTTTTCGACATAATCGAAAGTTCAAGCTTAGTTTTTATAAAATTGCCGTAATAATAACAGTCGGCAAAAAATAATAAGGTGAATCAAATTAGAGAGCAGCACAGTCTCTACATTAACTGAAATACTTTAGAATTTGTAAAGATAAGTTTAGCCTAGCTTAATAGTGTCTGTTATACATTATTGGCTGTGTATCACAAGATTAGCGATGAAAGCCAAGTTGTTTTGCTAAATTTTGTCATGCTCCTGAATTTTTGTCTTGCGTACTGAATTAAGCCTGAATTGTATTAGTTTAGTGTTTTACTATACCTATGTTTATTTCTTGCACATGCTTAAAACTAATCTGAGTCCTAAATAAACTTCCACATATACTTAAGGCTTTATCTAGGGCTGGCGCTAGGTATCACCTGGTGCAGTCTCTACGGGTCCTAAATTCTGCTACAAAGTGCCTTCCCAAGTTCTAAATTTTCACTGTGCCTAAACTTTAGATCCCAGTGCTTTTCCTAAATCATAAAAAAATTCTCATCCCTTAATTTTACCACTTGGTGCTTCCCCAAATTTCAAAAATTTCGTCTTCCCTAAATTCTGCCGTCTGGTGCCGACATATTCTACCGCCACTTCTGGGTTTATGGTGAATAAACATATCAGTTATTCTTAATTAAAATAGGACTAAATGTAATCTTTTGGCCTATGAGTTTCATTAACAAAGTCTATTTTTAGCATATGAAAAGAAATTTTTGTTGAATTTTTCCTCATCAACATTTCTTAGAGCTAAGACACAATAACACGCCGAATAAATACTAATTCAGAAGTCAAACAACAAAAATCAGCGTTATACCTACAAAATTTTGTAGGTATAACGCTGATTTTTGTTGTTTGACTTCTGAATTAGTATTTCTTAGAGCATTTAAAAAAAAATATGTAATCATCGCCAGGCAAAATGTTAGCATAATAGGTTGCCATACTCTTGTTATTCAATTCTTAATATAAAAAAAAAAAAGTTTAGACATCGCTGCATGAGTTATTACTGAAGCTGTCATGTATTGATAAACATGCTGTGATGAAAGCAAAATATAATAAATAATGATTCACCAGGTCCACGTCAGGGATGTAAAATAGGTGAATGTTTGGGTTTGAGATGTATGCCAAGCAGATACTCAGCTATGGAGCGAAATTATTAATCTCATAAATTTATGCTTACATGATTGTTTTTCCATAATAGGTTGTTTTATTTAGTGCGTAAGTGAAATTAAGAATTGGAACTTTTAAGTGAAAATCTCTACATATTTTATTATGGAAGGAAAAATCAAATGCATAAAGCATACAATAAAGAACAATTATGATTTATGAAAAAAAAATGTTTGTGGCTTTGAGGTCCGGATTTTAGATCATTCCGGATAATGGACGTCCAGATTTCGGACTTTATACTGTATAACAGATTGCTTGGTGCTCTCATGTTATCCTGTCCTCCCACAACGTTGCCAGTCATTGGTGACTAATGTTTTGCCAACCAAACACTTGAAAAGCAATAGCCATTTTAAAAAACTGGTGGTATGCTGAAAAGCACATAAAGCAACAACAAATTAATTAATCTAAAAACACAAGAAGCATCCATAATGAAACAGTAAAAATTACATAAAACAAACATTAATAATGAAACACTCAAAATTTCATGAAACAGCAAGAGAAAACTAAATTATAAACACAGCAAACATCCATAATAAATCCTTTCTGTTTTCTCAGTCTTCCATCCATGTGCCCAGTGATCTGTTGTAACATTTAAAAAAATTACACTGAACTGTAGAATTCTCAACATCACAGAGCAAGTGGGCACTGCTCTCCATGTGCACTTGTTTAAACTTCAGGAAAAAATAAGATAATTATTTGGAATAAACTATTTTCATAATACCATAAGAAAAGCACATAAACTACTTTTGAGTTACAAGGATTCCATAATAAAGTAACATCAAAAATAAATAATGCTAGCCAAATTTTTCACAATTGAACTTTGCTACCAATTTTTAACGGTACATTACCATACAATTCGATCATTTGTAAACTACAGCTTCATGATATGCATATTCCTACACTTTACTACTAAGCAAAACATCATATTTCTAGAAAAATGCAACACTTCCTTTTCCATTAGCTGGAAGACTCCACAGTTGCATTACGATTTATTAAAAGAGGGAAAAAACTAATCACAAGCGGACAGTACAAACATGACCCTCAAATTCCAAAATCGAGTAACATTACACCATGTGGCTTGCCAGATGAAATACATCATAAAATTTTAAGTTAGGTACTTCAACAACACTTTGTTCAATGATTCTTGTCATGGTTGGGTGTAATGCAATATTGCTGAACGCTTCTTTAAGAATCTAGTTATATAATATTTGTTATAAATTAAAGCTAAACAGTAATTAAGGTATAAATCTTATATTAGTTGAATGCATATATTATATGCAGACCATATAATTTTAATAGATATCTCAAATGTCATATATATGTATGTGTGTAATAAGGAACGGTAGTGTAGACATAACTTGGACATGTTTACTGCTTAAATGGAATGATGGTCTTGCAAATAGACGTGACAATTTCACATAATTTTGTTATTTGCCTAAAGCAATTTTGGACACACAATGTATGCTTCACACGTGATTATGGGTGCAATAGGCACCCCACAATTCTGTATGTGCACATACATTTTAAAACAACGGAAGAATGTGAATAAGTGAAAAGTCATCCTTTACTTAAGACAGAACAATGGTAAAAAAGACTGCACTTGACCATATGTTGAATAGAGTAATATATAGTAATATATATATAGTTGTAAATTTATAAAATGAGGCTTGGTGGTGCAGTGGCTAGCAGCACCACAGGTCCGGGGTTCGACTCCCGGGCTGGGCAAGGTCAATTCAGCCTTTCATCCCTTGATTTCCATCACTAAAATGAGTACCAAGTTCGCTTGGGGACTAAACACTAGGAGTCCTGCGACCAAGCTGACCACTTGTTCAGGGCCTATGCTTACGCACCCCGGGGCTCACAGTCAAGAAAGCAGATTTTGGTCACTGCAGGCCTTAGCCCAGTAGGGCTGTTACGCCACTGAGTTTAGTTTTATATATATATATATATCATATTGTCATGGCTTTTTTCGAACAATTCTATGTATATTCCTTTATTAAATAATTGCATATATATACCTACCTTACGATTGTTTTAAATCTGCTGTTGTGCACTAAAAGTGTCTGTGCTTTTTGAATATAGTGGTGTGATTTTCAAAATAAAGGCCACAACTAGTAAAAACTATTGTATTTTCTTCTTCTGTAATTATTTCCTTCCTTTATAGTTCAATCCTATCTTCCAAAACAGTTTTCAAGTTTTATTTATTTGTAATTCTGATTACAAATTCAATTACATTTTGTATTGAACTTTCCAAATTTAGTTATACTTTGTATTGAGTCATTAAAAATTTAAGATAGTGTAAAGTTTATTTTAATTCTTTTAGATTTGTACTGGTTAAATGATCCTTGAAATATTTTTGACGTAATCTAAAAGTATAAAATATTTCTCTTCTTTTTGACTATTACATTGAATTCTAAAATGTTTATGGAAAATAAAAGAAATATAAACTGTAAGGTTCATCATTTATTGAATTAATGTTATATTTGAGGAGTAGAAAAAAATTAAAGTCATTTTATTGATCATGTTATATTGTCATTTCCCTCATTTGTAATATTAAATTTTAGTAATTATATTACTAAATATTTTGAAGAGGAAGTTATATTTAGGGAATAATCGAACTTGATATTAATTCTTCAGTTATAATAGAAATTCTCTAATAGAATGTTCTTATTGTGACAAGTTTTCCCTAAAGGGTTGAGAACTGTCGGAAAAGTTTTCCCCTCCCCCTTTCCCATAATCGGTTACTGGAGATTCTTTTAAAAAATTGTCCTTCTAGCAATCTGAAGCAAAAAGAAATTATACCTTGATATAAGTTAGTTGTGGAAGAAAACAATCCAAATTATGAGACAAGTAGTTTGAATTAACAAAATTTATTAACATTATTTCTGAACTCAGATTTTCAATACTTTAGTCTTTGTTTAAATTAGTAAAATTTTGAAGATTAAGATCAAGTTAATGAAAGTTAACTATATATTATCAGTGATTTGAATTTGGAATCAGATCAGTCAAAGTGTTTGCAACAAAGGGAGTAATATGTTTTTGCTTTTTTAAACATTTTAGTGTAAATTTGAATTAATATGAGTTTATTTATTTTTCAGTGCAAAAATTTGTATTGTACAAAGAATTAAAGAAACCTTCAAGCTTCAGAGATTAAGTTCACCAAAGGATTAGTTTTATGTAATACAATAAAATTACTGTTTATGTGATGCAATAAAATTAAATTAAAACTTTCTTTAATGTGGTTTTCTTTCCTTCTCCACTTTCCTTGCATAAGTCTGCTCAGTAGTAGCTGAGTGAGTAATACCACTGAACATTGATAATTCAATTCAGATTCTGAAGGAGCTGGCTTCAGGTTTATTTTCATGTGTTTTCTGTAAGTAATTTGAGCATCAGCAAGTAGGCTATAGAAACTCCTCTGTGAAGGATGCCTTCTCTTAGCAGACATGCCAAATTTACCTCCAACCCAATATACAATATATTTTTTCCAACTTATTCCTATAATTTCTCGCATATTTATCCAATGGGCTTAATATTTCATTTCCACCTAAAACTCAGTTTTCAGCATCTGAAATCCTTTGCTTTTTCTTTTTATTATCTCTTTTAAAAAAAAGGTTCTTTCAACTGGTACTCTTATGCATGTAGGAGTAGATGTGTTTGCAAATGCAATTATGTAGTGATATTATGCACATCTTCAGGTCATTTGTTATCTGTTGCACATCAGCCAGTGAGCACAAACCAAAACTGAAGCAGTCCTCTGCATTTTTGGCCCTGCTTAAATGGTGTGTTTTCCATATGCTATTTGAAGCTGTTTAAGAATTTGCAATTTTTTATCTTGCTTATGTAAGCAAAAAAGGTAAAATATTTGTGCACTATTAAAAAAACTTCCTTGTATTTTATAAAGAAAATTTTTTTGTGGTGTGTAACATGTACTTTCTTTCCTTCCACCGACAGCGAGGCAGCCGGTCCACTGGGTAGTTAGCATATCGGCCAGGTAGCCCCGCTGACAGAAATAACTTGAACAAAAGACACACTTATAAATACATATTGTGCTCAAGACGACTGCTGGAGGCAGTGCAAACAAATGCTGGACAAAGACAATAGTGCAAGATGGAAGAAGGGTGCATTGCGGGCATGAAGAACAATTCCAGTTACATATTTACATAGTAATGGATAGGTGGTTACAAAAACTAAAAGTAATAAGAAGTAAAATACTAAAAAGTAAAACAATACATAAAATAAAAAAAGGCAAAACATTGGAAACAATACATAAAATAAGGCAAAATACATAGTTCAAGGTTTACAGTTCAAGGAGATAAATATATACAGGGAATAAGAAAAGCCGAATAAGCTAACTTAAGATAAAATTAGTTCACTACAGGTACAGAGCATACAGGGGATGTGCTGGTGATGAGGATGGTGGCTGAGAATTACTCCAGCCTGTCTGAGATTTTGCGTGCAATGTTTATGCACTCGCATATGCGTTTCAATGCATTGCGATTTTTTGAAGTAGCTTCGGCCCATGCATGGATGTGGTTTGCTACTGGTTGCCTAAGATGATATTTGGCGGTCTCTCTGCAAGCGAACAGATAGTGTTCCGGATCTCCTACCATCCCGCGTGAGCAATGCTCGTTTTCGCGTCGTCTGAAGCGATGCAGGTAAGTCATTAAGGGACCATGTCCTGTTAGATACTGAGTGAAGTGAGACGAGCCAGATTTTAGAAGCCGGCAGACTTTTGGAAAAAATCTGTAAACTCTTCTGCTGGTGGTTTCTGTCTCCCACAGATGTTGCCAACGTTTGAGTAATTCTCTCTCGAGCTGAGCTTTTAAGAACGAACCCGGGAGAGGCACGTCAAGTGTGCGAACGTGGGGGTCAGTTGCTGCTCTTTTGGCTATTGTATCTGCAATTTCATTACCCAGTATTCCAGTGTGGGCAGGTACCCACTGGAGTTCAGGCCTATAGTATTTAGGTGTTCTTAGTAAGAGTTTTTGTATGGCCCTGACGAGTGGATTTTTACTACATGTGCCTTGGATTGCCTGGAGGCTAGAGGCTGAGTCTGAATATATACTAGAATAGTTATTTTCCAGTGCGTAGACAAGTGCAGCTTTTACACAAAAGCAATATAAGAGTTATTTTTTAAAAATTTTGAAAACGAAGGACCTTAAAGCTATTAATTCAGAGTGCCTGTTTTCAGCCTTTTTGTATGAGCACGGTTTTCTCTTGAATGCGATTACGCTGTGATTTTCTATAGTATATTTTCCAATACTGAAATCACCAAGATACATGCTAGGGCTACTGTAGATAACATGCTAGGGCCACTGTAGTTGCTAAAGAAATGGGTGTGAAGAATTAGTCTTCAATAGCTGATTGCATAAAAATTTGTGCCTTTCTTTGTATGGAAGTAATTTATGTATTACTGTAATTATATTATGTTTGTTATTGTAATTATATTCAATTGTTATGTTTATCCTCTGGCTCCAAAAAATAAGCACAGTTTACAGTGTCCCTATTCTTAAATGGTTCATCAAGCTTTAATTTAGTGCTGCTACTTATTAAAAATTTAAATAAATGAAAAACGAGTCTCTGTGGATAATTGTTTAGCTCTTGGTTCAAACAATGCATTAGTAATAGTAGACTTGAGAACTGATGTTGCAGGCAACTTTGGGTTAAGAAGCTAAAATAAGATTATGGAGTACCTGTAACCTTTAAAATTTATCCTCTTGTTTAACAAAGATGTAGATGAATTGTTTCTTTATATTTATTACTATCTTGAAAAGAGTTCCAAAAGCAAAATTTGAATATTTTCAACAGCTGCATAATACTGAAACAAGAATACTTTTTAAACGTGTATATGCACGTTATCCTTAAAAGAATGTTTATGTAGAAACCGATGCATCTTACGTTTTTTAAGAGATCCATTCCAAGTCTTACATTTTTTAATTCCGAAGTAAATGCTTTTAGAATTGAAATAAAAGGCTGTGTTTAAAATAAAGGATGAATAAAAATAAAGCTTTAAAATATCTGAAGAAAATGAAAATGTAACTGTGAGAAAGTAAATAACTTTTTCTTAATTGACAGAATAGTTAATACTTAGTTTAAGGTTTCTCAAATTAATAAAATTGCTCAACAAATGACGCATTAGCTAATTACTGTAAATTTGTATTTTGAAGAACGATTATTTATGGTTTTTCTTCGAAGTTTTTTACAGATTCGCATTCGCCTGTCTTATTTGTATTTGCTGTGTCGTTTTGCCCGTAGAAAAAGCTTAGGTTCTAGAAAAAACGTAATTTTGATAGAGTGAACACCAATTTCGTAATATTTGATACGAAATTTCTAAAGATAAAAATGCAGTTTAATTACAAAAAAAAAAAAAAAAAATGCTGTATTAAAAAAAAAAAATAATTATGAGCGTGAGTCACAGGAAGGAAATGAAAGAAAAGGCTTCGATCTAAGCCAGTGTTTCGCAATCTTTTTTCCCTCGCCAACCAAAAGAAAGGTCCGAAAAAATTTGACGAACTCTCAAATAGTCGTTAATGCCACGTAAAAAAAAAAAAAAAAAAAAAAAAAAAAAAAAAAAAAAAAAGGTAGAATATATATTTTTCATATTGCAGAATAATTTATTATATTAATAGTGAAACATTTAAATAAAACATTAATAAGACTAAAATGATGGCTATAAAAGTTAAAAACAAGATAAGTTTAACAAAGTGGTTTTTATGTTTTACATTTGGAAAAACTCTTAATGGGATATTTGTGGCTGTTTGATAGAACAAAGGAAATTTAAAGTCAAGCTCAATATCTGACAATTTCAGTCTTAGATCAGGTTCTACATTTAACCTGTTTCTGTATTTATCTTTCAGAAAAGTATATGTTGAAAATCCTTTCTCGCATAGATTGTGCAAAATGGTAATAGAACATCAGTGGCTTTTTTGACAGAACAGGATATTCATTTTGTATACTGAGCCAGAAGTCAATTAAAGATTGATTTTTAAAAATTGCTTCTAGAGAACTGTCACAAGATAAGTCTATGAGTTTTTCTTTTTCCAGTATATTTAGAGAGGTTTCTGAACTTACATTACCTTGAAATGGATTACGTATCCGGTTGTTTGAAATGGATATATTGCATCTGTTGGGAAAATAGTCATCGAAAGTTAATCGAAGATAGTTCAGATGTTCACATATACTCCTTTTAATGTTTTCGTCAAGTTTAATTGAATTTTCTGATAAATAAGTGCTGACAGAATCGAAACATCCATGCTCATTCATCTGCAGGCATTGAATCCAAAAATTGATCTTTTTGAACATAGCCTCAATTCTATCATGTACACTGAAAACGGTGACACCCTCGCCTTGTAAAGACATATTTAATTCATTCAGTTTACATAAAATGTCAGCTCAATACGCAAGCTTTTGCAGCCAAAGAACATCGGATATACAAGAAGACAAATGAAACGGATGATCAATAAAAAATGCTTGAATTTCAGACTTCAAACAAACGCGTCAAAACTTTACCACGGGAAAGCCATCTAACTTCTGTGTGAAGTAGTAAAGAAACGTGGAAACTTCCAAAATCCTCACAAAGCCGTACGGAATAGACGACAATTTGTAGCAAGCGATTTTATAAAGTTCACAATTTTCACAGCATCACTTAAAGTAGTAGATAACTCTGCAGGAATATGCTTACATACTTAAAGCTTGTCTATGAATACAACAATGAGTCCATTGAATTTTCTCGTTGATCTTCACCCGTGCCATAAAACCAGAAAATTTTCCTGTCATTGATTTTGCACCATCTGTACGCACACCCGCACAATAAGACCAGCTTATTCCATTCTTTTCAAAATACCCATTGATCATATCGAAAATCACTTCTCCAGTTGTGTAGGTTTTACAAATAGTACATCTTCTTGAACAATATTCGTAAAAAGATATCTAACGTAGACAAGCAAGACTGCGGCATTTGTTACATCCGTCGATTCGTCAAGTTGAATTGCAAAATAATTCAATTTTATTCTTTTTAGAAGTTCGTTCTCCACATAATTAGCCAAGTCATTAATTCTACGCGACACCGTGCTGTTTGATAAGGGAACTAGCTCAATTTTCTTTGCTTCCTTTTCTCCAAGCATACATTTGGCGATATCTTTCGCACATGGTTCAATTAAATTTTCTGCTATTGTATGCGCTTGTCCAGATCTTGCAATTCTATAACTTACTGCTTCAAGGGCCATTTTACTATTTTCGTTTGAAGTCAAGAAAGAAGAAAGGGTACACTTTTTGATATCTGCTAATTCTCTTTTGAAATATTCAAGAGGTTTATCTCTGTGTGTCGGATGTTTTGTTTCATTATGTCTACGAAGAAGTGATGGTTTTAAACTGCTGTTGGCAAGAACTGCTTTACATATAACACAAAGCGGTTTAGGTTCCGACTCATCCCCAGTGAAATGAAAACCCAATTGTAGATAGTCGGAGTCATATTTTCGCTTTTTTCCTTTTCTAACATCATTTCCTTTGTTTTTCGTCTGGTGAAACGGTACCTCACTACAGCTTTCAGTACTATCATCTCGATTATCATGTCTCGTTTCTAAACGACCCGTTTTTAATCATCGATCCATAATAAAAATAAGCTATAATAATAATAAAATTAATAATTATTAAATCATTTACACAAGAACTTGACAGTCACAGTATCACTATCACTCAAGCTTTACAAGTGCTGAGCCTATGTATGAACGTAGACAGACAGACAGACAAAATAGACAGTTAATACAACACTACTCTCCCAGTTCCCGGTTGTGAACAAGTATCTAATTCTAAAATCTGTAGTAAACTGCCTTAATTTGATATTTATTTCCAATTGTATTGTAAAATAAAAATATTACATAGAAGGGAAAACTGCTGCAATGATTTTAAATATAAAGCAGACCATGATACTAATCACATTGATAAAATGTTTGTAATAAAAAGAGAACAGTATTTGATTATTTGAATAAGAGGAATAAATTATAATGTATAAAGTTGTTGATATAATTTGATATTGATAAGTAATTTTGAAAAGCAAATAAGGAAAATAGTAATGAAAATATTGAAATTTATTATAGATTTCTTAACAAACAGGCAGCGAACAATCTGTTTTACATTGGGTGTGTTCTTTAATTTTTTCCCCCTTATGATTTTAATGGCGTTTTAAAAAATCTGCCATTACAATATTATTTTCGCGAACCACCTGTTGGGAATCACTGATCTAAGCTAACTATTTCTGTATTCTTATGCTTGAAGGATATTGCGTTAAATCTGAGGAAGTCTGTGTCCTTTATCCCCTAAATATTTTGCTCCAAACCACGGAGTGTAATGACTCCGTGCCCAAAACATACAACTCAAACAGCTGAGCGATGCAACACATGGATACCTGGGCAACAAACGCAGTGGCTAATCGCACCGACGGTGCGAATAGCTAACAGGCTATTAACACCACCTACGTTCGCGCATGCGCACAATCAGCCCACGTACCAGCATTTTACGCCGATTTCCGTGAGGCAGGCGGTAGTGAGAGCGAATGTTGTTAATAGTTTACCAGCAAAAGAATAATTTGTAAGTAATAATTATCAGTTACAAAGACGAGGTCAATCTATATACATGATAATGTTCAGGAAATGATTACATAAAATAGGGATTTAATGATGGGTCTAATTGCAAGCGAGGACGAGTAAATATTTTTTAAAATCTTTAGTGTATTGACAAAAAGGCTACAGAAATTACTTAAATTCTATTTAACAGAGGAATTTTTATGCAAACTTAGACCCTATTCTTATAGCATAGGACTGTAAGAATTTATTATTCAACAAGAAAACTTACTGAAAATGATAATATTCTTATATGTTCATCACGTTTTCAATATCCACACCGGTTTATAGGTTCAAATGCCATATTTCAAAATCAAAGTTATTTATGAAATAAAACCTTACAAAATCTGACAAATCAGTTGTGTGTGCAAATGTTTAACTTTCTTAAGCCGGCGGTACAACTGTAGTACCGCAAAATTTACTTGCTCTTAAGCCGGCTATGGTATGCTGTACCAAGCTTTCCGTTCCTCTTTTAGAGTAATTGACTATCTTTAGATTCTCTGGGTGGTCTAGTTTTCTCTTCAGAGCAGCCTCTGGCTATGTAATGTTTCACACTTCTTATCTCTTTGGCTAGGTTTTGGCGAAGACCGTAGGTTTCGTCTCGCGCCAATGTGCTTGAGAAAAAAATAGATGCTATCTCTCTTTCAATCATTAGAGCTTTTTCTCGCGATTTCTGTGTAACTCGCGCTCTTAATGGCACCTCGTTTCAAAGGTCTCAGTCAGGACGAAATTAATAAGTTGCTAAGAGATTTAGAAAAGGAAACTTTTGCTGATACAGATTCGGACTGTTGAGATATAGAAGAAATATGTTTTAATCAATCTTTTAATGAAGATAAAGTTGCCGATAACTTCAAAAGCAACACTAATAATTTATTTGAATGGAGACTGTCAAGTGAACATGACAAAGCAAGCATATTGAACTTTACTGGTAAACTTGGCATAAAAACTGAATTTTCGGGAATTCATCTTGCTGTTGATTTTTTTTAAGTTATACATTTCAGATGAATTGTTTAAATGATTTTAAAATTTTTGCATTTTGAAAACAATAAAGAAAAACCCGATAATATTATGAATTATGACAGACTGTGGAAAATTTGAAAAGTTTTTGATTATTTAAAAACAGCTTATAAACAGATTTACAGCCCGGCAGAAGAACTCGCGATAGACGAAATTATCAAATTTAAAGGCCGAGTAATATTTAGACAGTATATCCCAAAGAAACGCAAGCAGCGGGAGTATAAAATTGTACAAGATGATAAGGAAGGGTACACCTACGATATGGAAGTTTACCTTGGGAAAGATAAAGCTAAGGATCCCCGCATAGCCAATAGTTATACTTTTGGCAGAAGAACTTTGAAGTGGACGAAAAAACTATTTTTTCATCTACTTGACCTAACAGTGCTAAACGCGTACATTCTAAGCAATATCGAAAAGAATCACAAAGTTTTTTGCATGAATTTGATTAGAGAGCTGATTCATTATTCTGATCTTTAAGTTCATACGCTGTCTCCATCAAGTCGAAAAAAAACGATGCAAGTATCTATGCTCCCATTTCTCTTTTGATACAAAGAAAAGACGAAGATGTGCTGTTTGTTCTGCAAAAGGCTTACAGCGGAGATCAACTGTCATATGTAAAGCATGTCTGCATAAAATGCTTTGAAGCTTATCACATGTCATAACGGTTAACTCCAAAAAAAAAAAAAGCATAGGTTAATTAAATGAAAGCACCTTCCTATAATAGCAAAAAAAAAAAAAATTACTAATCTTATATCAGAAAACAAAATCAGAATTTAATAGAGCATGTCTCTATTAAAGGCCTTTTTATAAGGGCCAAAAATTGAAAAAAAAAAAAAAAAAAAAAAAAGAAACTACACTCAGATGATCACAACGAACGTAACATTGAATGAATTTTTCATGTGAAAACAACCCGGTTTAGATACCGGTGAATGAGCTATCTGTATGATTCTTTTCTGCTCACTAGCGTACGATAAAATCGGAGTCTCTAGCCAATAAGATTGCTTTGAGTGATTATGTGCTTTTTTCCTCATTTGGAATAATAAACATGGTTGCATTTCGTTGGAGCGAAACTCAACTAATAGATTTCTATAGAGAAAATGTTGTGTTGTGGGACACGAGTAATGTAAATTTAAAAAATAAAAAATTAAGGGATTCTCTTATTTTGATAAGATTTGTCTTCCCCATTACTTTATATATTCAAATATTTTCTAATTCCGGGTGAAAATGATTTTAACTTCCCCAAGAAAAGTTCCAAAAACTTTTAATGATGCCATATCATGGACACTAGATGAAAATATTCAGAAACTACTTGAAACTGTGGTCGCACTTATTGAAAAAATTCAAAAAGCAAAATCTCCAGTCGAGAATAAAGCAGCGCAAAGACTCAATTGTGTAAGTGCTATTTCTTGACAGTGCTGACGAAGCATATCTTGTTAGTGGTCTCCTGTTATATGAAATTATACAATACATTTCTTAAATATCAGTATAGCGTTATGAATTGCATTGAATACAGATTGCTTAGCCAAACAATATTTACGCATTATAAAGTTTTATCTATTCCATTAACATGATTAAACAATTTATATAAAAAGTGCCGACATATTTTCTTATACTGTTAGTTGCAGATATTCTGTTACGTTGCACAAATCCACGTTAACACAAGAGAGAACCAAATCCAAACTAGTTACAAGTTCCCCTTAACGTAACTCAAACGAAACAGATAATGGAATCTTTTCCATGGACGTTATAAGAAATAGACTAACCCAGTGGGCGGGGCGCGCGTCACAGACATGTCGGCAAGAAAGAGTAGGGACGGTCTGGTTTACTTTAACATTGAAACCTATGGCGTTTGTATCACATAACTCTTTTTAATTATTAAATGCGATACGTTGTATAGTGATGAGATTATGAAAGCCACAGTTGTTTCCAAATAGGATTTAATATATCTCATTAAAGCACTTTTTACTGCATTTCGCGCAATTTTTTCACGCGTAATTCCTGTACAAACATCTTTACTTTGGTAAAACGGTAAAAACTCTAAGCACAAAATTTATGTACTTAATTCTGCGTAAAAATAAAGTAAAATTAAATAAGATTGATAGTACGTGATGCTTTGAAATAAGTAAAGTAAAATTAAAGATCTGATAATTTTTTTAATTTAATGAACATTTTCAGGCAGTGATTTTCCAAACTATAATAACATTACAAAACGATCATATTTATTTGATTATCTCAACATTAACTTATTGACATTAAAGTGGATTAGTTATTTTAGTAATTTATAAAATTCGGAGCATAAAAGTTTCTGAGCGTAATGAAGGAAAAAAAGATAAAATAAAATCTAGAAGCACTCAGATTTTATGTTACACCCAAAAGGAACCGTTTTTTAAAGTTTTGTGTGTTACCTATATTTATTGAATATCATGTTCTTCACCCACATACATTTGAAAACAACATATCTTTAGAATTTCCGCACTGGAGATAAAACTGTTATTTTCCGTACAGTGCTCGCTCTGAACTCGTTGAGATTGTTAATCAAAAATTCGTTTACAAAATATAAAAAATCACAAAATAAAAAGTTTTACAAAATATGAAATACATTAAAATAAATTCGAAATTCGGCCGTCCAGATGCCCATGTTCGGTTGGAGGATTACATTATTCAAAATTTGATGGCTCTAGATACTGTCGTTTTTGCCACAGTGCAAGAAACATACATGTATTCGTTATTTAATTTCTTTACATATAATACAGGGCATTAATATTTGGTAACAACAATTTGCAAGGAGACATGGACACTTATAGTAAAACAGCGCAAAATGCCGCTTCCAAACTAACAGCTTTCTAGGTGACCGCCGTTATGGGTTAATAAATTAAGTTTACAGTAAATAAAAAAAAAATCCTATGCAGAACTAAAAATAATTTAAAATATAGTCACTATAAAATACAAGCAAAATTAATTATTACGGTTAAATACAACTTTAATATTAGAATTAAATGTATAAAAAATTTTAAGGCGTCAAAAGTGTTTATCACTATGATGTATTATGAAAGATAATTGAAATAAAATTCCTTTATAGAAATTGTGCTATAAAACTCATCTATAATTTTAAGAAAGCAGCACAATTTAGAATTTTAAACAAAACTTTCAAAAATTCGTTTTTAAATATTTTAGTACTTTTTACTTATATACACCAATAAAAAGCAAAAAATTGCTTGTTTGATATTTTCTATTAGTTCAGATTTAAAATATTATTTTCTAAAAGAAGTAGTTACAAATTTCCTTAGAGCAAGAAAATATCCAGCCCTGAAAGCATGTAATAGCTTTATAATTATATGGAACGTTAATTATGCTTGATAAATAAGCTAAAGTTTTAAAAATCAATCTCAATTTCAAAAATAAAAATATACAGAAATTCTAATTTGTAAAATGAGGCGCTACATTCAGGTTTTTTTTTTGTTTTTTTTTTTTTTTTTTTCATAATTATACATGCTGCAATAGCCAACCAATGTTAAATTTTGGCAAGTCGTCCCTACTCCTCCCGACGTGATCAAGGTGACAGCCGGCAACGCCTCAGACGAGGGAGAAAACCCGTTTGGGTTAGTCTATTTCTTATAAGGTCCATGATCTTTTCATCCTGACGTCATAAACGGCAACCAATAAGAACA
Organism: Stegodyphus dumicola; assembly: GCF_044657685.1. Classification (NCBI taxonomy): domain Eukaryota; kingdom Metazoa; phylum Arthropoda; class Arachnida; order Araneae; family Eresidae; genus Stegodyphus; species Stegodyphus dumicola. Next base: position 56,294,873 of record NC_140770.1, on the reverse strand, counting down.
GGGGTGGTGGCTGGGGACAGGCACTTGTCTAAGGCTCCTCTAATATAGGACTTGTCAGTTCTGGCCCTGTCTCTATAAACCTAATTCACCTAACGAGTTCTCCGCTCCCTTCCCTCCCCACTTGCGACGTGAATGACCTTTCGTGAGGGGTTCCTTTCTCGTGATGTTAACACCCCAACATCATTAATCAAGGAAATATCGAATCTTTTCAAAATTCCTGGCCCTTTATTCTATCTCAAAATTATTAAGTCCTTCAGTGTTTCTACCTTTTTTTCGCTGTGGAAGGCAGTTTACCTTTTCATATTTTGACGATTCAACACTAAATTTTACCTCTTTGCCGAACCCTCTTTTTTGATGATAATTATTTAATCTTTGATGATGTGGGGATAAAGGCATTAGCCTATGAGCTTTGCGTTATAATTGAACCCTACCTTGATCCTTTCTGTTTTTTTTAACAATAAGTGCAACATTTTCTTGCCTTTACTGGGCCAAAGAATGTCTATGAAATATTCTTTGACTGGGCGGAGCTATTTGTCCTCTCAGGCTTCACCCTCTTCGTAGACGACAAGCAGAGATGATACGTCTATATGTAAATAGATATCTATGTTTGGGCATGCGGATGAGAATAGTCTGGTGCTCAGGATTTGTGTGAAGTGAATCTATTGTAATTACCGTTAATTTTCGAATTTTTTAAGGAAGATGTGAGTAATTTTTAAAATAATTAATTATCTGGTAGAAGATCCTTTTCAGAAATGTTTTAACTTTGATTATTTCTCTCTGTTTTTGCTTTCTGTGTTTGTTTTGATTAGCTTATATTTTTTATATATAGAAAATTTGTTCTCTTCTCTGAATAATTTTCAGTAGCATATGTATTAAAAAAGGTTCCATGTTTAACCACACGGCTATTCGACATTTGTTATCTCCAGCTTTTATTAAATGTTAGTATTATTTTTAATATACAAAGAAATATTGGTCTTACTATTTCTCTGCATATTTAAATATTAAGAGCTGAAAATGAGAGAATATAAAATGTGATGTAAATAAAGTGCTAAACGTATTGGATGTATAATTAGACGTATGTAAATATTATCCTCTGATTCTTGAACGGCCCCATACTGAAGCTATCTAGTGATTTATTTCATGGTTATTGACGGGGTGTCAGCTGAAGTAAGAAAATCTGAGTACTAAAGGATTGTTATCTAAATTAATATTAACTGACAGTTATATGTGCCATGAAATCCCTTTTTTTTTTTCTTTATATAATTCTTGTGCCTTTTTCTTTCTTATGCATTTAACCAAAACCTAACTTTTTGAAAGTAAAGTACATATATTCATCATTTAGCATGGGCAGTGATCACATTAATACTGAAGTACCGAAAATACTATGCAGTTTAGAACTTAAGCTCGCAAAGCATACTTCTTATTTATATTTACATTGATAATTTATAAATTAATTATAAGTATTTTTGTTGATGATTATATTCTAATATTTCTAATCTATGTAGAATTCCCCCACTCCCGTAAAAACCAAAATTCAGAAACCTCATAAAGATATATGGTTTGTGGATTCTAATTTCCACTACCATTATTTTTGATTTAAAATATTTACTTCAATAATATTAATAGATTTAGTAATATTTCTGCTCGAGTAATAAAATGAAAATTTGTAATTAAATATGCATGTAATTTAGGAAAGGGATCTTTAATTATTCATTTTTATATGTATGGATTTTATGTTAAATGTAATTAAATTGATCATTTAATTAAAATAAATACCTTACATACACATTTTCAAAGTTGGAAAAATGTCATTGGTGTGTTAACTTTCGACAAGTTTTGCTGCAAGTCAGAATGTATGCAAATATTGTCATGATGGAAAACAACACCTTGAAGATTGATTAGATCTGGGAGCTTTTCTTTATTTTCTGCTTTTATAATTTCTGTTTGAGAACAGTATTTTTCTGAATTTGTCCAATTTGGTGACAGCAATTCATAATATATAATTCCTTTGTAGTTTCATTTAACACAAAATATTATTTCTAGGATGCAGCTTCCCTCTCGATGTCACTATAGGAGTTAACTTTGACTTACCCATGATCTTTTTCTTGTAAGATTAGTGTATAGTATCGACTTGTAAAAAGGCATTAATTAAAATCAGTTCCAGTCTGAACATTGTTTTATTTTATGTAATTTTGAAGTTTAAATTTGTGTGCTGCTTTTAAATGACATGATTCAAAAGATAAATGATAATCTAATCCTCTTGATGTAATAAATAAAACTTCATGTTTCAGTGCAGTATGTTTGCATCACAGTACCATGAATTATACCAATGTTCTTTTTAAGTGTGTGTTTTTAATTTTTAATAATTTATGTATCTTTACTTTCAGTCAGCAGCATGGCTAAAGCGAAATCTACGTAAGTATTCTTTTGTCAGAATTCCTTAATTATTTATTTTTGAATACCAAATGCTTTAAGTTTTTAATTTAATTTATTTTTCAAGGCATGTTCTGGTCCTTCTAAAAAGTGTGATTACCTCACATAAATTTCCAGCCAAAAGAGCAAGGCAAGCTGAAAAACTGGAAATGATAAAATTTGATCCTTATGGTAAAGTTACTTATTCCTTTCCTAAATATTTATATTTTATGTTTGCATTATGTAATTGACAGTTTTGATGATTCCAGATCTTGCACTTTAGTAATATATTTAAAATGTTCCTCACTTTTATTTTTGTTTGCTGATAATTTCTTAGAGTTTAGCTAAAATAGCAGAAAGTAATTTTTGTGGTTTAATATTTGGTAAATAAATTGGAAAATTAAAAATGGATAACATTAAAGTGTGTAATGACACAGTTTGAGTTGTGAATCGTGATGAAACATTTTTACTGTGCAAGTGGTGTTTTTTATTTTTTTAACTTTTCTCTTTGAATCTTTAATTTACATTAACTATGATATGTTGACATCAGTTTCATGTTTAAAATGCTTTCTGATTGTTTTTTTTTTTTTTTTTCCCCATTCCTCCCCGTATTATGATCTAACATGCTTGATTCTCACTTCTGAATTTATTTATAAAAGTTTCATTGGTATTTTCTAATTATCTGGATCCATGGTTTTTAGAAAGGCTCTTTAAGTGTGTCACCACCTTAGTAAATACGGATTTGACAACTCTGGAGCCCTAATGTTTTTCCTTTCTTTCCCTCTTGTGGTTTTCTTTTCAGGAGGTTAAGGTTCAGAGTGAGATTCTGTTACAATTCTTTTCTCTCTTGCTTTTCATGGATAGAAAACTGCCTATTTGTTTACTATGCTTTAAGATTTGTAAGACTGGAAAGAAGGATCCTGGTAGTTGAAGGGTGAGGTATTATTCCTGCCTTGGCTTCTGCTTCATACTGTAATGGGAGGTAATTAATTGTCCTGAAAGTGTCAATTATCCTTAGTGTTGGTGGCTTGCGGACAAGTGATTGGGAATACCTGCTTTTGGGAAAGCTGATTGTGGGGCTTCAGTAAACATATGGGCCAATAAGGTACATGTAATGTAATAGTGTAGGAATTTATGGTAGGTAGGGCCACTGGATCCAAATCTCTTATTTCCTTTAAACATGGTTTTAAAATTAAACCAATGCTGAAAATGAAAATTTTTCCTCAACGAAAAAAGTTAAAATGAATATAAATGCAAATCCTAATAAAAGTTTGCCAAGATTGCTTTTCATCAATAGCACAACTGGCAACCTTCAGAAAATGTCATCATTAATGATTTTCAAACATACATAGTCTTGCATTAGAGAAGCAAAGAGTACCAAATGGCTGAGTTCTGGTGACATTTGAATTGAAACTGTATTTCAAACTGCTACACTCCTTGCATTGAAAAAAATCTGGGCTACTCGTTAGTATTTCATAGCATGGAACTCTAAATTACATGCATAGTATAATCTCTGAGACTGACTTTTTTATATGAAAAGAGGAGAAAATTATCTTTAAGCTGTTTGAAGGGAATATCTATGTTGTTAGCTGAATCAAGATGTGCAAAAAGAATCAGTTAATCAATGCAAAGCATATAATCCTGACCTTTTCACTTGATCTGTCTAAGGCTAGATCCCAAATGATTTCACATACCAAATTTCCTGCAATGCTTTTAGTGCCAGTGCTTTGGCCAGTTGAAGATGTTCTATTGTGGCAAATTCACATGTGAATGTTGTTCTGTAGAAACCTGTGACGTGATAATAGCAATGTGAAGCCACTGTGTGCACATTGTAAAGAGGAGGATACAGCATTATCTCAAGTGTGCCCAAAATAGAAATCAGAGAAGAAGGTACAGACAAATAAAAGTAACCAGAAATGTTTCTTTTGCAGAGAGAAGATTAATAGTAGAGTTGCAGCTGTTTATCATCTTTTAATGCAAATCGATAGACATGCAAATAACAACATGCATGCAAAATGAATAGCCATTCCAAAATTTATGAGAAAACACAGCACAAAATTCAAGAGCAAAAGCATCAAATAATAAAAATTAAAAAAGGATAATCAAACTGAAAATATTAAAGGAAAAAAAATTCAAAACCTGTTAGAAATCCTAGTGTAAGCTCCTTTCCAGCGGAACTTTGTAACTGAACAAGCAATTATGTTTGTTTATAGAGTTAAAGAGAAAGTATTAGCACAAAAAATGAGCAACTTGAACAACTAACATTGAAAGAAATTTTTAATAAAGTAAACAAATAAATATAGTTTTTTATTTTTTTTTTTTTGTAAATTTTGATACCCTTTAGATCACAATTGCTCTTTATTTCGTAAATTATGGTTTCATATTTTTAATTGTATAATTTCTGCATGCCATCTTACCACATTTAAATTGATGATCTATAATCAGGAAAGAGCCTAATCCGGAATTTCCGAAGAGTCCGGATTACAGACTTTGCACTGTATTGTGTTTGATTCTTAATATCAAGATAGTTTATGCCTGCGTCAAGACATTTTATACTTGTATGAAGTATTATACACAAAGTGTAATAGTGCTTATCTTCAGCAAGGAGCATGACAAAAATCAAGCAAAATATGTTCTTATATGCCTAATTTGTAAAAGCACTGTACAGAAGTTGTATATGACAGTTGTTTTATTGATTGTAAAATCATTGATAAAAATCAGAGTTAATGAAAAAACCACTGTAGGAACTTTTTGAAAAAATAAGCCATTTATTCCTTTGAATGTCAAGGCCCACCAGTGGCCGAGCGGTAAAGTCGCTGAATACTGGTAGTTTGGTCCGAGGTTCAAATCCCATGAACTGGCTGGCTGCATGGGTGTTTTCATATTTTTCCTCATGTGTAACATGTATATGAGCCAGTTTTCCATAGAAAATCCTCCACGAAGGCATCCAAACCATTAGGCAGATAGCCCTTGAGTGCTTTGCTGTAATCAAAGCAAACCAAATTAACCTTCTGAATGGCAACCATTGTATAAGAGAATGTTATTTTTTAAGCACCTGGACTTAGCATGATATGACTTCTTCTTTATGTCTAAAAGAATACATTAATAATTTCATTCAATATGTTAGTTTGAATGTTTAGAAGCTGATCACCACAAATTGGAGCTAGTTATACAAGCTAAAGGTGAAACAGGCACTACAAATAAATTAGCTGCCACAAGGAGAGATGGCTTGTTTGTGTGATGTACAGTAAGTATAATTGATCTGGCAGTAATGAAGCTTTTTGTTGGTTCAGTTATACTGTAGAAGATGCAAACAGACCATTAAGCCATCCTGTAATTTGTTGTTTTTATGCATGTAAATGCTTTTTGAAAACATGTTGTTTAAAATTATATTTTATTTTCCTGAAAGAACTTGGAAAAAAGATTACTGGAATCGCAAGGATATGTGCAGATAATAGAATGTATCAGTATTTATCAGAGGGAAAAATAAGATATTAAAGGGACATTTTTTAGTATGACTAATCATCAGTGTGCAAAATGTGAGGGAGGAGAGATTTTAAAATTCAAATGGCGTCAAAAAAAAATTATCAAACTTGCCTGGAATTAATGTAATGTAATTAAAAGCTTTTAAGTAAAATATCATTTGATTCCCTTTTCTGCCAAAATTATGAAGCTCGTTAAAAGAAAGCAAACAGTTATCGAACAAAATGGGCGATATATTATTGACTGCTCATTCATTGGTCTTTATATAAATATAAAGGACCTGGGAAAACATGTGTCATGACTTTTCAGACAACAGATATATATATATATATATATATATATATACAGTTCTCTGGACTAATGTAATATATGTTTTGGCTAAGGGACACATAAAGTTTTAATGAAAATGCATGTATCTTTATATTACTTTTTGGTAATAAATGCAGAAATTATTATATATAAGAAAAATTGTTATTTTCATAGTCACAGATGTATTTCCTTTACTCTACTATTGTCCATGTTGTAATTAAAAAATTCCTAATTGTGATATTCTGTTTTGCGTTATTGGGATGAAATGCCATTCCTATATGATTAATGAGCTGCGGCAGATGAATTTATTGAAACTTATCTAGTTGGAGGCAGCACACATTTGAATTGATTTGTTAGCTTATTGGAATGAAATGTGGTTCCTATATGTGTTTCTGTGCATATCATAGGATATCATACTTGCCTGATCTTGTGCCCTCACAGTTTCACTTGTTTTGCTATATTCAGACTTTCTTTCATGGTATAACATTAAATTCAGATGATGTCATAAATCAGCTTCTTGTTCAGCTTTCTGCTGATAAAGCTGTTTTATGAATGAAAAATTACAAAGCTCATTAAAAGTTATTAAACAAAGTGAGCAATGTACTGTTGACTGATCATTGTTCTTTATATAAATAAATGGCCTTTGAAAAGCATAGAGAAAATATGTCATGACTTTACAGACAACAGAATGGAAAATATTTAAAGATTTGTTATCTTAACCTTTTCATGACTCCAGTGGCTTTCACAGCTTGTTATACAAACAGCTGGCCAGTTCAAGATCATGATATCTCCTGTAATGGGTGATGAGTTGCAGTTCGCCAATAATTAGGTTTTGGGTTATGTTTCATGTAGGTAAAAGTGTCTGTTTGTCTTGGAATGATTCTTTTTCCAGTTTTATCATTAGGTCAGATTTAGAAAGAACATTGTATACTTCCTCGTCATCCCTCTTAGGGGCTAGGGAAGATTTCAAATATAAGAAAGTAGGGATGACGTTGTTTGAAAGCTTCATATCTCTTTGTTGGATTAATGGAAAAGGGGGGAAAAAGTGTAAGAAATTTTAAGCAGTATTATATTTCAACTGTAGAACTTTACAAACAGCTTGATATTAAGGGTTAATAATTTATAGTTATAATGAGATATGTTAAGTTGTAAACCCATATATATTCTGGAAAGCATTTAATATTTCAGTATTCTTAATGTTGCAGTAAACTTTCAACTCTGTAAATGGCAGCTTTTTGGATTTGCTTAAAAAGAACTGTATTTAAACAGCATTTATTTGCTAAATTTGTCCAGTTAATTATTTTAGTCTGCCTCTCAAAAATTTCATTCATTAATATATTTACATATTAAAAAAATATATATTTTCTTTAATAAGTAAATATCTTAATAATGTGCGAGTTTCTTTTATTATAAGGAAAAATATTTTCCTAATAATAAAAGAAACTCAGACTGATAAAAGCAGTTATGCCACGTGAGGCAAACAAATGCTTTCATTTTGAATACCTTAATAGATAATCAATAATCTTACAAAAATATTTGGAATTACATTTTGCAATAAAAATAATAATTCATTTTATAGAGTCAGTTGGGAAATACAGGGGTTGGACAAAAATATGGAAACACCTTTAAAAAAAACATGTTTCTTTGCTTAATATGGTGTAGGAAACCCGTTGGCATCCAAAACAGCTTGCAGTCTTCTCGGAATGGATAAATACAGTTCCTGTATGTTTGCCAAGGGAATATTATATCATTCTTCCCGCAAAACGGTGGCAAGTTCAGATAACGATGTTGGCGGTGGATAACGAGAACGCACTTCCCGTTCCAATGTAGACCACAATGGTTCAATAATATTCAGGTCTGGTGACTGTGGTGGCCAGGGGAGATGGGACAACTCATCCTCGAAGTCCACATTCGAAGTCTGTTAACTCTGACATAATGCAATGACAACCTCACATAACAGTACTCCGACAACAACTGAACTGTTTAGCACATTTACAAAGTTGTATAGGTGGCGTCAGTAGTCAAAAATGCCAGCACCACCTACATATTTCATTAAAATCAATCTTTCTTATCAAACATGCATTTCACAAGGTGTTTCCATATTTTTGTCCATCCACTGTATTTTGAGCAGAGGGAATACATTCTTTTATATGAATGTCCTAGAAAGTAATAAATATCAAATAAGTAAAAATAGATGCATTCTCTGTTATTTTTGATTTGCTAAATTTTTTATTTATTTTTGAATTAATTTTCATTTTTCAGTGCAAAGAGATGTATTGTATAGAGAATTAAGGAAACTTTGTAGCATCAGAAGATGAGGAAGTTTTTCAAAAGATTGTTTTGTACATAGCTTTTATGTAATAATAAAATTAGTTTGAAAGTATCTATTATAGATTTTTTTGCAGTATATTAAAAACTCATCTTAAGTTTGAAGAAAAGATAAATTTCAAGAAATATTAACTTTTATACATAGTAAATCAAACTATAAAGCAGGAATGCTGTTTTCTTCTATTTGTAATGCACATGAGTTAGGAGTAATTCTTACTTTTTACGGTTCTCTCACCAAATCAGTTTATAAAATGTTTCTTCTGATTTTATGTAATTCCCGATATATTTCACAATTTTTATGAAGCTTGGCTTTATATTTCATTATTTGTGTTCAAAAATGTAATTTCCTTTATCTGAAAACACTTAATATTTTTCTAGTTACTTATGAAAGTAAACCAGGGTCATTCTGTTAAAAAAAAAAAAAAAAAAAAAAAAAAAAAGGCACTATGACTATTATTAATATATAATTAATAATTCAATAATGTATTTAAATGCAAATTACCTCAATAAAAGGTCATTTGATTTTGATACATTATTGATTTAAACGATGAAGTTAACAGTTAAAAAATTCACATTTCCGAATTACAGTTGCTTCCTAATTCAGATGAAGAGTTACTGGCACATGTTAAAATTCATTAATTTGGATGTAGACTCTTATGAAAATTGATATCTTAATATTATTTGCTAAACATTTCATTTGCATCTTCAGAAGATAGAAATATATATATATGTAATATTTTGGCAGTCGGGCACGAGTGAAGCTTTGCAATCCAAGGATGACACAGAAGTTAATTGTTTTGATTCCAAATCTTTATTCAATTCACAGGCATATTATTGTTCTTTATTAAATAAAATTAAATTTGATGTGTCATAATATTCTAACAAAGAAAAGGCAGAAGAGCAGCGGCACAGATCTTAGCAGCAGAGGGAGAAAGCGATCTCTCTTTCTGAGGCAAAATGTCACGAGTTCTCTATTTATAGAAGCGGTTATATAATAGGCTGGAATGTTCTGAAAAGTACTGGTCTAGGGGGAAGATCCTGAAAATATGGAAAGTTAATTAAAGGTTGCTTGTTCGCAAAGAGCAAAGCTGTCCTATTTTTTTATATTTTACATATATATATATATAATGAAAAGGATGTAGCAAGAACTGTGATTATGTAGAATGCTAAAATGTTGGATCCGTAATGACTAGGAAACTTGGCAGCCGAGTAAAAATTAAATGTTCATTTTTATTTCAATTGACATTTGTTGCATAATTTACTTGACACTGTAATTGTGCATATTCAAGAACATTTAAATTTTTGATACTATTGTGATAGGAAGAGAGTACAGCGAAATAGCATCTAAGCAGCAACAGAGGCAGAAATGCACAATTATCCAAGACGGAAGCTTATCAAGAGAAGGTTTTGGTTTAGGTTTCAGTTTTCAAAATTTTGAGTTAAGGTTCTGAATTAGCTACATCATCAGCATTATGCAAGCTATGTGACATAGATTAATCTAGAAATGGTGCAGTCTAGAAAAGTTGTTATTATTTTTAAAATATAGAGAGGAAATACCCAAATTGAAAATGAGGAATTAAGAGGCTATTACTAAATTAAATTATAAAGCTGATTTACATATTTTTTCTTTTTTCAGTGTGTAAAAGAGAATAATAAACTATGAAAAATAATTTGTCAGTAGTTCTTTTAATTACTCATTTTAATTTCACATTCTATTAATTTTAATATAAAATTTGTAGGTATTTGATGATTCTTTACTCCACCAAGAGAATGATAGAGCTGCAAAGATTTTTAACGGAGAAGAAAAACTTGCAGACATTGGCAACTGATAACAAGACAGTTTGATTTCTTTATAACTAAACTCTAAGGACATGTACTCTTGTTTAAGTCACAAGAACATATGTTTCTGCTACGAGGGACTGGACGTTGGAAGACACAATTCTCAGAACCTGCACATTCCACGAAACCTATGTAGCTAGGTTACCATTTTCACTTATTACAAAGAGTGAACACCAAACAGTAACTGATTATCGCTCAGATTGGGATCATTAAGATCAAGGTCCTTCAGAAGCAGAACTTTTGTCTGTTTGTTTGACACAGCTGCAGCCGAAATATGTTCAACGAAGGTTAAAAAAATCCCACGTAGCAGGTACATTGTTTCTGAGCCAGGTGGGAATTCACTTTCAGCAGAGCTGTTTTTTCTAGGAATCCTCCCGTTTAAACCAGTGCTACCAAAATCATGTTTCTCAGAAAATTCCGTCTAGCAGGGACTGTCACTAGATGTGATAACCTCCTTTACACATCACTATGGGGCAACAAGCATCCTAAAATTTTTTGTAGCATGTCACATTTTTTTACACAATGCACACTTTCCAAACTACAACACTAAAAAATCAGGAGAACATTTTCAATGACAAAAAGAATTTTTAAATGATAAAAATATATATACAAAGAAAGTGCACTTTTAACAATGCATTAACTTTAAATAGTAACTAATTAATACTTGAAAGTTCAGTTGTTAGTTCTTAAATGCAAATAGTACAAATATCCTTACTTGTAAAAAACTTTTATTATCTGTATGTTTTAATAGAAAAATAATACTTTAGTCAGTTTTTTGTTCAAATGTTAAGAACATTGGCATATTTTCCTTTCATTAAGAAAGAAACTCTTTGGTGATGGCCTGCTTTTGCTAATAAAGGTTTTCCCAATGTGGCATTGCTAATAATGGATCTAAATTTAGTCCTTATTTTAGTAACAATGAAAATCCTCTCATACTTTGCATTACTATGGGGAACGTCAGGATGGCCATCATTATTCTTAAATTTAAATTTCAACAGCACCTTTCGCCTTTCCAATTAAACTTCATTGGGTGCCAATCCTTGCTGCTTCCATAACTTTTTACAAATTTTATTTTATTCAAGTTTATATAAGTAGGTATTTTAAAACTTTCAATAGAGCCTTTTATCTTAACTCTAGAAGCATTTACCTCTTCCTTAAAAATTGGGTACCATTGGCTGAGGGTTCTAGACAAGCATTTCTGTAAAGATTAGAAGCATGTACATACATGTTTCAAAATTTTTCTTATTTCAGTATTATGCAGCTGCTGGAATTGTTTCAATTCTTCCTTCCTTTTAGAACTCTTTTTAAGACAATAATAAATATCAACGATGTGTTCATCCACACTTAAAGAAGCTGCCCTTTTTTTCTGCTGCTAAATTTAAGAGGTGACAGGTGCAGCTCGTGATTTGCAGATCAGAATTTTCTTTCTTTAAGATGCCTGCAAGCCTACCTTTACTGGTGTGTTGTGGACACCAAGTGCTAAGCAATTATTCAGAAGAATTGCATTTCTTTTAAAGTTTGACTCATTAGGGATTTTATGAAGTAGGAGGTGTGAAAAATGTGCAGTGCCCTTGCCGGGACCTCTCAAATAGGTGCCGAGTGTGCTACCATTACATCATGAAGGTATGCTGGAAGGCGGAAGAAAATCCTTTACAAATTTTAATAATCAGCTATGCTATATTTTAAAGCCTTGTGAATCTTCTAAAGTGGTAACAAAAAGTAAGAATAAAGAAACAACTGGATACAATTTTGCCTTGGTATTGCTTCCATCTATGTACAGAGGTAGAATAGAGCTGTTTTAATGCAATCAATAACTGAAGATTTATTTTTCCTACCCATTTCTGTAATGGCTGTAACCACTTTTGTCCTTGCACTTGATCATTTCTTAGTTATGTTGTTATCGGGAAACATTTTTCTAAATAAAGCAGCATCATCTGATGCATTTAGTGGCAGGTTGTGTTCCAGTAAAAAAGGTAAAGAATGAGCATTCTGCATCAATATATATTTGGCACATTGTTCCCACAGAAAAATCCAATTTTTAATTTTTTTTTTTACAAATACAACTCACTTTATTCTTGTGTCCGCACGTGTTTAAGAATATTGGCCTTTCCACCTGGTGAAGTTGAAAAATCGCAATGATGAACGGGACATATTGCAAATGTAATACATTCCCTTGGCAAAATAATTGAAGAAAAGTCATTTGTGCATGATATTTCAAAAGTACACGAGTATTTTACCTTATTCTGAGACTTAAATAAAAATTGCAATTTTTTAAACTCTTTCTAGAACGCATATAAAACTAACAATTCTCAGCATTGAGATGAATGAAATAACAACCTTGATCTTGCTTTATGCTTATCGGATAATGTATGTCAGATGACCCACAGTGACGCTTGATGCTCATTGGAGAACTAGAACATGACACTTTCGGGCACATGTGCTCTCACACCAGGTACATAAAAATTTTAATAAGAGAAAGACGGGAGAACTATGTTATAAATAGAGTTGGCAGGAATACAGTCAGAAAACAGAAATCTCTTGCGTGTAAATCAGGTGATTTGGCAACTAGATGATGTAGAGAACAGAGTGGTGCAATAGCACACCGAGAATAAGGCACTCAAATTGAGTGCGCATTCAGCAAGAGATTATAGACTTGATTCCTTTACTTAAATTTTGAGCTGCAACTGTATAAAAAATATCCACAGTGCCACTGTTACATAATGCAGATTAATTTTCAAATAACGCACTTTAGATTCCAGGAAGGGGACATAACTAAATTAAACTGATGAATAAAAAAGACTATTGCTAAATTAAAGTTATTAGCTTTGTTTCCTATTTTATGTGTCATATCATCTCTGATATATATGTAAAAAAATTGTGTTTATATAATGGTAAATTTATTTTTCTTTACTGTAAACTACAACTCGCAATCTAAAAATTCAGCTATAATGATGGTACATAAAAATGTCTGCTTGACATCTTACTAAACAAAAATAAAATCTGGTTAAGAAATGGCAAAAACTTTAAATTATGATTTAGATGTTTCTTAAAATGTACAATATTTTAAAAAGGAGACATTCTGCAGCTGTCTAAATAACTTTTATTCTGAGGTACATGAAACGCATTATGCAAACTGAATAAGTTCAGACATAAAATTGCAACTTTGCATTAATTTGAATGACACAGATACATAAGCAATTATGTTAGCTAACTTTAAATATAGAAACTTATAATTGCAAAAAACTGTAATTTTTACTCCATTCTCTCCAACAAAGTTATATTTTTCAGTATGACTAAGGCAATAATTACCAATTTCCTGCATTGACGAATGATATTTAGTCATGTGAATGCAGGTAATTGGTAAAGAAGTTGTTAATAAATATAAAACAAAAAATTAGGATATTTTATATTTTTATGCATCTCATTTTAAAGAAAAATTTACATGTATGTATTAAAAAAAAACAATTTTAGTCCATTACAAATAACTGCAAAAGCACATCATAAAATTGATTTTTCCCCCCAAAAAACTATTTCTGCTTTACAAATGCAATATTTCTTTTATTACAAATTACATAACTATCTCTGCAAGTCTCCTCTCTACCAAAAAATCACTTTAGGGAAAAAAAAAAAAAAAAAAAAAAAAAATGATTTTAGCCAACATTGTGGAGGTACACATTTTTGTAGATTAATGGATTATCAATCTTCTGTATAAAATACACGTATAATATGACACAATGAAAGAAAATTTAGTGAATTCATTTGAACAGAAAAAGTACCTTACCTTTAACTTCGCATTTTAATTTGGATGTAAAATTTTTCAATTTTTTAAACGTTTGTACACATCTTTTCTTTATACCATTTATATAAAATGATCCCAAAATATAAGTTTCCATCCTTTATTATTTTGAGAAGAGAATATTTTTTCATATATATATATTACTTTTATAAATACAGTTAAAGTATAGTGTTAATTATTTATTTTAATTGCAGTTAAAAGTTTCAGGAAAGTTATAAGAATTCATATTCCTTCTAATTATTGAAGAAGTGAAGGAAATTTACATGTAATCTTTATTGCAGTTTTTCTTAGCCACAGTCAATATTAGAAATGTAATCCATATTATTTGTTTTAACCCAGTGGATTGCCAGTATTTTAAATTTGCACAGTAATGTTCCTAACATCCATGTTAAGATCATTACTGTCCAGTTAGACATATGAATCAGTAAATAGATTTGTGAAAAGATCATCGAAATGTTGTAATGAATTTCTTAGACATGGCAATTTGCTAGAATACTTTGCTGTGTTCGTTAACAGATTCCAAAGTCTCAGTGTGAAATGGATTTAGATTTTATCTCTTAAAAAAGTTAGTAAGTAGTCACACTGTGACACTGAAGTCAGTTAATCAACATAGCAAAGTAGTGTAATTAAGCCTATCTTTTCAGGTTGGAACAAAATTGGATTATAGTATTAAATAATGCATTTTTATTTCATGCTAATGTTGATGCATTCATTATTGCCTTTCTTCAAGCATTTTTGTTTAGACTTTTTAATAAAATATTCTGATGATTTTTAACAATATACTCAGTTATTTATGCAATAAAATTAAATATGATTTATATATTTGTTTAGACTTAGGAATATAATTTACAGTAAATGTCATATCTCTAAAAGTATTGACATATTGTATTTAAGAAATCTAATAAATAACTATCAACAGCTACATTCTACCAAAGAATCTCTAAGGAGATTCTTTCCTTAGAGATTCTTTGTATTCTACAACAGCTAAATTTTCCCAGATTCAATAAATAATAGTTTATAATTATGAAAGATATAAATTAAAGTACATTCTGAATTTGCAATAAAAGAAAAGAAATTCAGGTACCAAAATGATATGGATTTGTTTACTCTAAGAAAATATATTATATACAATTAGTTAACTCCTTATCTACCAGATGACTTAGAATAACTGTTGCTTATAGTTTGGCGCATAGGTTTTATAAGGCATAAGATACACATTTATTTCATACAGTAAGATAAAAATATTCATAGGTGGAAAATGGCATAGTTCATAACCATTTATGTACACACTGTTGTGAGATTTAATATTTTTTTAATCTCTGAATGCTTCATTTGCCTCATTAACAAGTTGTTGAATAATAAACTTTCTATGCTGACATTTTCAATGAAATATTAATTAGATTACTTGGCTTGCTCTGATGAAAATTATTGTCACTAAATTACAATTAACATCAACCCAACGTAATTAGAAACTAATAAAAATAAGATTGTTCTTTTAACAATCTTAAAATTAATATAACAGAATTTTATTAAAAATTACAACTAATTATTTTTGTACATGTAAATTCTCTGAATTACAATTGAATAAAGATTTTTACCCCTTACACTACTTAGTTATGTCCAGAATACTTAAACATTCACAAGATTAGTAAGTAGTTTTAAGAATTTGTAGCAAATATGACTCTAGGAACAAATTTTCTTTTGATTAGATTAAGATAATTTGGTTATACTATGATGTAAAATAATTTATGCACAAAATAATGAAAACATTATTTTATTACCTGAATTTGGTGATATCACTTATATTGTAATTTGTTAAAATGGTACTCTTCTGTTATTGGGACTGGATTCACTAATGTATGCATGTATAGATGGATGGATGTGTGTGTGTAGACACAAACATATGTGCATATGTACATGCATCCATACATACATTTTTGAATTTGGTCTCCGTAGCAGAAGAGTATCATTAAAACTGTACGTGAAATAAAATTTTCAAAAATAATCAGTAATCTAATTATTTTACATACAAGATGTTTTTGGCAAATTATCTAATGTGTGTAAAAATTAGTACTTATCATTTTATCAGATTTAATTATATGCATTTTTACTATGAATTACAAATCGAGAGTCATGGTAAATAAATAAAGTACTGCTCAAAACGTTTTTGTTTACATATCTAATTTGTACCCTAAGACAATTAGTAAATGAAAACAAAAAGGAAGAATGCATGTATTCAGATGTATTTCAGTGACTGAACGTTATTATGATTTAAGTAAAGGAATTCATTTGACTGCAATGTAATGTTACTATATTAGTATGCAAAAAATTGTTACTAATAAGAGACTGGAATCTAATAAATATTTTTAATAATAAATTAAATAAAAATTTCATATGATAATCAGTATTTTTTGCCAAAAACAGTGAAAATTCAAACATGCTTAAAGAAAAAGATATATGAGAACCAGGTTGGGTTTTTTTCGAGGGTAATTCTTAATAACAGTTCTTTTAAATAGACAATCATATGGTGAGATTGCTCAAGGGGATCAATTTAACAATATATTTTAGTTATTAATAAATGTTTTATTATTTTTGCAAAATACAAAATAACAGAATAATTTCTCTTAAAAGTTCAATAAAAAAGTATGGTAGAATTCTTATTTATTTACTGATTTGATATTTCATTGAATTTTGTTCTTTTCTTTGTAATTTGATATGATCATTACAACTCAAGATTTTATAAATGAATTAAGCTTTTAATCTGTATATTTAAATTATAGTTTTTTTAAAGAGAACTTCAGTGTTTTAAACATGTCTCAATTTACATAATATTTCCTTTTATATCGTTTCTTTTGTCTAATAGCTCATCCTTTTCTTTTAAATGATAGCTCATGGTAAAAGGTGCTTTACACACTTCTGCTACAAAAGTTTTTAGTGGGTCTCTGCATATGAACTCATATTTATATGTATTACACTGCTGATCATTAAAATTGCTACACTGTGAAGGCAGCATGTAATAAATGTCAAATATGCATAAAAGGTGGGATACATAAGTAATTAGCATTTCAGAATACCGTTACACTGTGTGTAAATGAGAAGACTGTACAGCAGGTTTCTCATTTGGAAATTATATTTGAATGTTGGTTGTGTAAATGCCATGTTACGCCTCTTGTAAGAAGAAACTCCTAACAGCATGTATTGGAATTCGACCATGGTAATATCATACAGATATCCTCCTGTTATATTGCTGCTCATGCTATTTGGCATCCCATGACTGTTAAGTAGATCTGGAATCAATGGGCTCAGGAAAGCCATACTGAATGTTGTGCAAGATCTAAGTTACCCCAGACAATTAATGCCTGAGATGGCACACATGTTGCCTTCTCAGCTTTGCGAGATTGTATAGCCATGTCACATAACCTGAGCACGAACTTGGCTCCTGCACCTGCATGGACGGTGGGATGATGTCCGCAGTGCAGTGATCATTGTTGCAATTTCCCTTGACATTGCAGCAGAGACAAGCCTACAGTGGTGCAATGAACGATGATACTGAAGTGGCATTATGTTGTTTTTCATCCTCGTTCTATGTACAACATCATGATGTCTGTGTTACAAGGTATCAAGGAGAATTAACACTGCCAGCTTGCATTTGTCATTGTTAGTATGAAGTGTCACTGGGTATACAACCTTGTCACCTCTTGTTCACATAGCTGGTAATGTGGATACCAGTGTTACATTTCTAATGCTGTGGCTATATTTTCAAGGACCATCTTTCAAGAAGATAATGCACAACCGCATGTTGTTCATACTGTCCCGACCTTCCACAATACAGAGCGTGTTCAACTGTTGCCCTAGCCTGTATTTTCATGATTTCTCGTCCATTAAGAATAGCTGGTGATAGGTTGCCGAGAGACTGGCATGTCATCACTCACCAGCCACTGTGATTTATGAAATCTGGCATAGAGTTGAAGCTGCATGGAAAAAAGTACCCATTGTATATTCCAAACCACCAGCAAATTCAGTCTTGTCTTCTTTTCATTATACTGTTTATGTACAACAAATAAGATTCTGCTGTTTGCTTTCCTTCCTGATTTAGCAATTTTAATGGCTAGCATTGCATACGCTAACTAATACCAAATTATTTTGAATTTAAGCTGCAGTAGGATTTTAAAAGTGAAATTTTTTTAAAAAGAAAAAAAGGAGCCACCTTTGGAGTTAAGTCTTAGTAGGATTTTAAAATCAGAATAATAAATAAAAAAGCAAATCTGAAACGATTCTGATTTTAACTGTTGCCTAAAAAGGCTGTGTTAAATTTTAATAGGGTTTATCAGAAGAGACCATCAGTGGAGATGGCCCATGTGGAAATAGTGAAACATTTTATGAGATACTGGATGAATATGTAGTTAGACTAGAATGTGAATGTGATACATCATCTGTGCATTTGAAAAGTGGGAAAATACATAATGTAATTCTATAGAAATATTTAATGTTTTTAACTAGATACATCATGAGTTAAATACATTTATATTTACATTAATCAGATTAAAAAGAATAATAATAATAATATTTTTAAGAACTGCATCTTCTGCTTTTAATAGCTTATTTCATTAATCAATGGTAGACAATGCAAAATCGTATTTCAAGACTAATAGCCCTTTAGGGCTAAAAATAAAAATGGTTTTATAATAAGAATTTTAAGAAAAGATTTTTATTTACTTCAATAAGTACTAATAACACATTGAATTACTTACAGCTATTGCTCAGTCAGTACATGTGCATTATTTTTCGTTTCAAGTCTTGTCCCTTTTGTTTATATAATTCTGTGGTTAATTAACCTATGAAATGACTGTAAAGAGAAAATAGACATTGCCTAGCAATCAACAAGCTAAAAAGCAAAGACAATTAATTTAGACACGAAAATGATAGTGATTGATTAAGCAATATGAAGGTGTGAAAAAAGTTGATGTGATTGCACATGATTCAAAGCTAGTTCAAACTACAGTGTTGCCAATTTGAAGTGCAAAGAAAGATTTCACAAGGATGTAAAAGGATCTATTTCTATGCAATTTGATTTGAGCATAATAACTTACAATAAAACAAATATAATTTTATTATTTATTAATTTATATGTGTAATGGAATAGTGATAGATTAAATAACTTAAGCAATTAACTTTTTGATAAATACTGTTTAGGAAAATATTTTATATAAATTGAATCATTTAAAAATCACGAAAAATAACATATAATATATTCATGTACGTTTTAATGATTAAATATTTTCTTTCAAACCCTTATATAAAATACGGCATGGGAACTGAATCCCTGTGAAGTAAAAATGAATGCTATATGGATAAAGTGACTGGACGTTACTATTCCAAGGCATTTATTTTTACAAGTATAAAAATTTGTAAAAGTTTTAAAAGCATGAGTGTTTCTGTAAAATCTTAACATTCATATAAGCTATCTCCAACACTTGCTAAACATTTTCATAAAAATAACAATGATGAACTTATTATCATTGCTCATGCATATAATAATTTCCTTTTTTAAAAAAGTATAATAATGCAAAGCTTCCTTCCAGCTCAGATTAAATAAATTTATTCATAAAAATGCTTATTTAAAATTTAATTTGAATTAAATATTAATTATTTTTTTTTCAAGTAACTTCAAAAATGAATGTGTGAAGTTGTTTTCTTTGATTTTTAATGGATTGACTAATACAGTGGTCTTCAAACCTCATCAACACATAAGATTTTAACACATAAGTTTAGATTTGGTTTTTTTTTTTTTTTTTTTTTTTTTTTTTTTCCAGAAAACACGGTTTTACCCTTATAAAAATATACCTTACAATAATAAAATAAAATATCTTAAAATAAGGAGATCAATATGTTGTAGGTACTTTATATAATGAATTAACCCTTTCGTCCCTGAATCTGATTCAACTAGTTTTTCAGCTTCAGCTTCTAATTGTTTTTGCATCAGTGGGCGAGCCGTTTTAGAGCTAAAATAAAAATCTTAATTACAAACCTAATGGGGCACATATGTACCGGTTGGTATATGACAAATAGATAAATAATTTCTAAACTAAGTAATTCATACATACATGATATTCTATTTCTTTTCTAAACATAAGTATTACAGAATAAAATTATATATGAAATCAAGTTTATTCTTGCACAAATTTACTTTAAAATATATAATACAGGTGCTCACTGGTTTATTAACAAACATAACCTTACATTTAGTGAAATCCGCATGGTGTTATACATTGAAGTGATGTCGTGGTACTTAAAATACTGTAGTGGTACACTTTTCTTTCAGTTATAATGTTAAATATATCCTGCAGGTATTTATAAATATCAGTGGTACACATGTGTACTGTTCAGAAAGAAAGGGTTAAAGAAAAGTAACATATTTTTATTTAAAAAAAATGTTAAAATTAATGTAATTTACTCATTAATAGTATTAACTTGTGCTCCAGGTATCACCTACACTTAATTTAGTGACATGGGTGTGCTTCCTTTTTTTTTTTTTTTTTTTTACACAAACTGTTAAAGTGAGCCCTACTGATGTTATTTGCATTTCATATTCTGCATTTAATTTGTTTCTTATTTTGTTGTCACATACATTGGGAATGATTTTTCACTTACATATGTTGTTCTGAATGGCATTAAAATGTTTATAGCTATGTGAGAAACATTTATCCATACACATCGACTGAAAAATCAGAGCTACTTTTACACATATATCACTGCTGACATCATGTTATGAACATCGGCAGCTCACACACAAATCTTCTGATTAATTTTCAAGGATAACTAAATGTATGTTTATAGTTAATAAACACTAGTCAATTATGTTAGTGCTTTCTAATTTTCTTTTTTGAATTGCAGAACTCAGACTGGGGTGTTCCATGAAACACAGTTTGAAGACCACTACTCTAATATAATACAATTATGCATGTAACAGCAAATGGATAATATCAATGCAGTAGTATAGATGAACAGAAATAAAATTTTTCTTCAATCTTTAAATTCCTATATATATACTTTAAAATATAACACAGTACAGTTATATGCAACAATGCTTTTTCTATGTACAGTAATGGGGAGATCAATACAGTTTTTCTTGCTTATATATATTATTTTATAAACTATATATGCTATTGCATTAGCATAGCATCTCATTCAACATACTGTACATTTGTGACCTTTACAAAATACACAAAAACATGGACTTTTTTTTAATAAAAATATTTAACTTTTTCCCTCTAATGCACATATAATTAAATCTAGTTTAAAACATGTACTTTATATACAAAGATATTTTTCATAGAATAACATTTTCATAGAACAAAGAATGAACAACGAAATTTAATAAAACTTTAAAATAATTTAATAAAATGGATTAGATAGTTATTTGGAGGAACACACACATACTAATCAGAGATAAAATATGATAACTCATACTTAATTCTTATATTAAAAAAATAGAAGTGTTATTTTGAAAATGTGGGATAATAAAAATAAACTGGGAAAACAAATAAAAATAATTCGAATACCTTCATGAGAAATTTATCTCAAATTCGTTAAAACTGTTTAATATACAAACATCTTGCTTATCCTTTGTTAATTTCTTCTCAAGCAAAAGATCTAAAATGTATTGCAGTGGAAAAAATAAATTTCTCAAAAAAATCTCAATTCAAAATAGTTAAAAATCCAGTGATATAGTAAACATCCACGTACAAGCTACAAAAACAAAAAGCACCCCTTCCTTCTCCCTCCCAAAAATTACTACTTGATTATGATTTAACAAAATTACAAGTATATGTAAAATTATTTGGGAAAATATAATCTTAATCTTTTCCCAGTCAGAAATATTCAAAATTTAATTTTTTGCAAATAAGATTTAAAGATTAATAATATATAGTAAATATAAATTTGCAATAAGAATGCTGCTAAACAGCTGTTCAATATTATTTAATGGGGGGAGATACCTTTGTCGGTTTATGAATGCCATTTTCTTCCACTGTTTGATATTCCTATTCTGTAAAAAATTACACTTTCTCAATAACTAATTTATAAAAATTAACTTTTATCATTAAGCTAACAATTCAATATGCAACTCTTTTCTCCTTTAGCAAAGATATATACAGAGTTATTAATTAAGGATATGTCACCCAGAGTCATGATACAGATACAATCAATTTTTTATTTATGAAATGTATTTCAGATTTCTTCAGTATTAAAAAAAAAGTAAGAACCGATTATTTAAGAAAAATCAGCAATGGTTGCCCCCCCCTTAAGATACAAATGTGACAATTTAAGAGATTCAAGAACCTAGGATTTAGTTTTTTAGGACTTTAATAAAAAGTCTTATTAAATATGAATTCTAAGACAATTATGTAAAATATAAAAACTAAAAATGTATATTTAAATGTAATAAATAAAAGATACAATACATTTTATAAAAAGTTGCAGTAAAATTTTTTACCTGATTAATTGCTGAATTAGCAAATAATTACTTTACCAAATCTAATTTAGATAGTACATTGACATATCTTCACTAAAGATAACTAAGTATGTTACTTTCTGTAATAGACTATATTTAAGCAAACATCATTAAAGCACAAAACAGTTCTTAGCAATAAGAATCACATTCAGTTGCATAAAAAGCTTTCACAATTAAAAAAAAAATACTATTAAAGCATTCTAATTATAATAAATCTACAGCAAAAGAAATTTTTGTTACTGCACATAGAAAAATACATCTATATCACTTTTGTAAATACTGCATTTAAAACATAAAATCTACAATGAATAGAACTGTGTTGCTGTTGAAGACTGTAATTCAATTTGACTCATTTTAAATTGCAATCGCTGTAGCCAGCGAAGGAATGTAGTGCTCACTGCAGCAGTTTCTTCTCGAGATCGAGTTGGAGGACGGCAACTGACACATGCTTGTAATCTCATATGCAGGTTATTTGACAGCTTTAAAAAAAATTCAAAAATTAAATAAATTTAAATTTAAAGCAATTTAATGATTTAAAAACTTATTCAATTTTACAAATAACATTTCTAATAAATATTATATATAATTATTATATATAATATTATTTCTAATAAAAAGTCAGCATTAATCAGAAATTATTTCATAAAACACTAGAACTTATTATTGAACATTATTAAAAAGTATAGCTATATTGCACAAACTTATTACCTCTAAGGGAAACAAAATATAGTTACATGGAAGATATTAATACAATTGAAAACAGAGATAAGTATAATAATCATTATTTATGTATAAATTACAAAACATTTTTTTTTCCGTCCATGTTACTTAGTTTTACTCACTAACATTGATTTCTTAATGGATTATTAAGATATGCTTTTTTTAATATATTAGTATTTCCGAAAACTACCTATTTTGATTTGAAAAAAAATTAATTACATTATTTATATTGTATACATTTTTCAGTTATCTAAGTCTTTTCATAAAAAAAATTTAAAGTTTAGCACTTATTAAGAGACTAATGAAAATTATCATTAAATCAAATATCTATGCTAATTCAATTTCAAATGACTTGCAGCAAAAAATGCTAAAATTTTTGTTTCTCTTCATTAGTTATCTAATTATTTTACATTTAAAGACATTACAAATACAATAAAAATATTGTTTTTAAAACAGATTGTTCTATGCAGTGGTGTATAGCCATTCTTCTTCTAAGTAAATACAGTCAGTGATAACTACAGTATGTTTTAAAATTATTGACAATATTGGTTTTATATAATTCTCAAGACTGAATTCTAAATTAAAGAACTTATCTACATACATGTCCTTGAAAACTATACAACACTGGTGTCCACATTGGCAATAACTGAAAAGAATAAGTTTCAGATTAAAAGTATGAAATATGAAGAATTAAGTATTAAAAGTATGAAGGAAAGATTTCTGAGATAAATATTTAAGCATAATTTAGCTAACAAAAGACTAAAATTAATGATTTAATGAATGAACTCATTAAGTTTGCTATTTTTACATTCCTTTTTAATGAAATAATTTGATTTCCTTTTAATCATCAAACACAAATAGAAAGCTATTCACTTATAATTAGAAGAAATTACTTTTCATGGTGCTTTGATTAAAATCTAACAGAAATTATTACTAAATTAAAACACTTTATAATATTTACTTCTTAGTGCATACAATTTACATTTTTTAACAATGTGCACTGTTTTTACTAAACTACACTGAATGCTTATTCTTTTTTGTATGAATAATTCTTAATTTAACACTTTAAATTAAATTAAATTTTTTAATTCATTATTTATTTTGAGAACTCAAAATGATCCTAAACAAGTCCAATTTAAATAAAATTGATAATGTTTCACTAATGCAATAAAAATTTATTTATGGAACCACTAAATTAATTTATTAAAAAGATAATCAAGTTAATCAGTTTCTTTAAATAAAAGTCAGTTAAAAAAACATAAAAGTAATATTCATTTTTTCTGATGTGGTACTTAGCATGTCACATACATTCAAAGATACAGACGGTTATACTATCAATGTAAACAATGTAAAAATAATCCAAGTTTGCAATAAATTCAGCCAAAATTATTTTGTTGTTGCAAATGAAATGCCTGATTTTATGGAGGGTTGAAAAAGTTAATAAATTATTATCTGTTTAATTAATTTCTAGCAACATCAGTGCATTGTTCCCAACATATGGCAAGGTCATTCATATGACAGAAAATCAGTGTCTCTGGAATAAGTCCTCTGCTGCCCGATAAAATGCTGCACTATTTGTGCAGTATTTCTTTGACACAAAATAGCTTATGTGCTGTAAAAAACAATAACCTGCTGGGAAAATGTAAGGAGAGTGTGGAGAATAAGTCACAGTTTTGTATTCCTAATTATTGATTAACTATATGTGGTCAAGAGTTATCCTGATGTAACAGAACTGTATATACTATATTCACAAGGGTTGGTTGCTTAAGGCACAATTTGTTATGCATTTGGTACATATCTGTACAATATCAAGCTGCATTTATCATTTTACCTCATGGAAGTAATGAGTAGTGAATAACATTAGCAGATCACCATAAAGTAAACAATATTATTTTGTGGATCCAAAAGAGCCTTTAGAGTCCTTCCTGGAATGTTTTTCACCGCTACCCACTGTAATGAGCATGTATGATCATCATAGAATATCTATTTCTCAGCTGCAGTCACATTTTGCGGCAGGAACCTTTCTTTTTTTTTTTTTTTTCCCTTCTCTTTTCCTTACCCTTTGAATATTAACAAGACATATATGTCCCACTAAAAGTTTAAAAACTACTGCTGGGTTAAAAAGTACTTAGAATCTCCTGAATGTTGAGGATCATCTTCCAATAGTTGGAAAATCACAATGCCGCTGTGTTCATTGTACACAAATGAACATGAGTTGCCCAATATGTAATGTTGGGTTATGCAAAGAATGATTTTTACCCTGCACCATTTCATATAATAAAGTTTTCCAGAATAATAGGTGTGCTTATAGTAAGTCAATAGCTACGTGTGGAACATATGTATCCCAGCTTTTGGCTTAAAAAACATTTGTCAAAAAAATCCCAAATGCTAAATTTATCTTATTTATGACATATTTTGTTCACTTTAATAGAGAACGGGGTAATTTTTTTTAATTCGTAGCCAAAGGGTTTAAGATTGAAGATATATTTTTAAACACCATTCTTTCTTTTTAATACAGAGATACCAAGAACTATGAAATTTCTATTGGTACCAAGTGCCCTGAAATAACTGAAATTTAATATTTGGGCGATCTGTCTTACAGTTTGTCATGGATCTAATTTGATGAAATCCTTTAATTCATTCAAATCAATGGAAAAAAGATGATGGCCACGAGTTTATAATGTAGCCTCAAATCTCCACAGTGAAATTTGCAAAACAATGCCAAATGAATCTCTCATTAATTACTCATTCACCGAATACTTTATTGATGCCTTTTACTGAAGCTATTGATAACAGCCTTATAGGAGTGGGTTCTATGATTGATCTGATGTTGGTAGTATTCAGTGCTTAATGCTTATCAAATAACACAAATAACGTATGTGCATAAATCTCAGTGCTTGCGTTTTTTCACAATCAGTAAAAATTTGACTTCATTCAATGGCCATTTCTTTTGCAACAACCCAATAAATTGTTACTAAAGATAAAATTTCAGATATAAAATTTTGGATAAAAATATTTTTTCTTGCTACACAAAGAAGAAATAAGAATTACAGGAACTCTAGAAATAATGCACACACAAATAACTATCTTATGTACATACTCGAGCAAGCACTGTAGAATTGCACTCTTGCAACGCTTCCATGAGGCTAAGGAAATGAAGACTGACCATCTCAGCCAACTAGCAAAGAACAATTTACATTAAGCAACTTAAATTTTCTAATATATTAATATGTGTAATCTTGTATTTCTTCCAATGATATGAAAGTCTGAAAATCTCTCTTAGATATTAAAAAATATATGATTACACATTTTCAAACAACACAGATTTTTTTCTGACACATTCATAAAATATGTAAATTTTAATATTAATAAAGAGTTCTTTCATTTACAATGAAACTATATATCACTGTTATGCACTTTTATTATGAATTACATAGATGGTGGTAAAAAGTAAAGAAAAAAGCCAACCTGGGGATACTCTTCCTGCACAGAATGGTTGAAAAAAGAAAAAACATGAATTTAAAGTTCATAATATTTGAAAAAAATCATATAGATTAAATCATAAATTTGCAGTAAATCATTTTAATTTTCCAAACAAATACATCTTTATAAAAAGTTAAATTCAAAATAATTCAGTATCTCCTATCAAATTATTCCTTTGAACTTCAAAATTTATAAAAATAAAGCCATTTGCAAGTTTTAAAAGAAAATAAATTCAGAAAAGTGGCAATACAATACCCATATTCATGGGTAATTTGTTCCATTACATAAAGCAAATAACAGCAAACATGATGCAGAGCAGGCTATCCATATAAAATATACATTATTTCGTGCAATTTTAAAAATTAATTTATAAATAAAAAATTTTTGCTTTCTTACTAATTTTTTACTCATGGGTTCTCTTATGGATAGAAGCATTAGTAGTTTCACTACTTTTATGCTTGGAAATCATTGCAATGTTACTAAAAAATTTCTGAATATGTCAGGTGTGATAGAATGTTGCTAATGAGAACAGGGAGAATATTAAATGCAGATCTGAGAGAAATTTAATGGGAAAACCTGTGTGCGTGAGGGAAGGAAGGAGTTGGATGTTATAACCCTTGAAAGTCGAGGTCCTTTGCTGGCATTTTTATAACTGTGATTGTGTCCAGAGTTTTATCAAAGAGTAAAAAATATTTCAGATTTTTCAAATAAAGCTGGCTGTCCATTTTGATTATCAGTTTCCATACTAAATGTAACAGTTCTAGTACACAGTTTTTCAAAAAGCAACATCTGGTCTTCAGAAAGATGTTGATTAGAGGAGTCAATGTTAAAAACTATTTAAACTTGAAACTGAATTCCAACTAATCATGCAGTGATTTTTATGCTCATATAAAATCTAACATACAGGTTTTTAAGGAAAATATTATTTGAAGAAAAGTATTCAAGAGTTGAAGAAAAATAAAAACCCCAGCCATCCACATTCTTTTCAGATTAAAAATCCTGCAAAAAAGCATGCTTTCTATACTTTTCAACATCCTGAGCATTTTATTATCAGTGCTATATGATTTTCTTTGGTTCCATCATACCAACCTTCATCTATCATACAGGCTTAGATAATTGTTTTCTAATCACTGAAATTAATTTTTCATTTCATTTCATCTGCAGAAATTTTCCAAGAACTATAGCAAATGAAATATATGAATAATTTTTTTATTTTTAAATTGGAGGTTCACAAAATGATTATAGAATATGGTATTGCATCAATAAAAAGTACATATATGAGTATTCTTTACAAGCATCAGTATTTAGAGTTCTTGCTTTTAAAATATGGTAACCCGAGTCATAAGAGAAAAATTAGTTAGAAAAAAGTGCAATTTTCAGGAACAACTGTAACCTGAAAACATTTATTAGGTTCTGAAGATGATCATTTTCAGTCTGTTTTCTATTTACTTATACCCATTAAGAAAGTGTATGCATGCATATATAGTCATGGTTACTGAGGGAATACAGTGCTTACATATATAGTCATGGTTACTGAGAGAATACAGTGCTTACATATATAGTCATGGTTACTGAGGGAACACAGTGCTTACATATATAGTCATGGTTACTGAGGTAATACAGTGTTTCAGTGATTATGTTTAACATTTGGCTGTTGGCTGTTTCTCATTTGACATACATTTTGAATCTTCAAAGGACTTCTGCCCTTTGTTTTGAACTGTGGATAAATAAAATCATAGATGCGGGGTATGACTGTATAAATGCAAAGAAGGAAAAGAAATATTTCATGAATATGTGAAAGACCAATAACAAATTAATTCAACACTGTTAAGGGCTGATTACAACATTGTGAAAGGTCTTTGATTAAAATATATGCATTAAAAATATTTACTACATCTCATCAAGATCAAAATACTACTGTATTGATAAATAAAACACTCTAAAAAGTTTTGCAGAACCTTAAAGAATGTAAAGAAAATGAACACAATTTATTTAACATATGATATACATTATAAATTAGTAAAAATTTCTACTACTAAAAAAATGTACTGAAAATTTTAAATAAAATGTTAATAATAAAATAAATGAACTTTGGTATTTACTCACAACTTTTGAATGAAAGACAAGTTGAAGAATTCCTGGAGTAACCATTGCCCAAAAGTCAGTAAGAGTCAAACCACATACTTGATTCTGTTCACTTCCAGGTGGATTCAGGGCAACCATGTGCTCACAATACATAGTCCACAACTAAAATTATGGAAAAGTCTCAATTTATTTTGCAACAAAATTGGCAATGTGCTTATGGAATTGTTTTATATTGCATTTACTTCCATACTCAAGATAATTTAATGACATATATTTTAAAAAATATGTCAGCATTTTTTGCCAAGTCACAAACTTTATCCAATGAATTAATTAATCAACCATCAGGAATTTTTATATCAATGGCAAAATTTTTCCTTTACAGTTGCTTCATTTTTCAGCTGGTTCGATTAGATTTCCAGGCTAAAAGAACCATATATTTAATATTGATAAATTTATTTCTTTGTATATAAAGACATAATATAGTCAAAAAGCATCATAATTTAATATGCTTCTGTGACTTTAACGGATTTGCAAACAAATTTTTTTCAAAACACATTGTATTGCCTGGCATAATGAGATTTAATTTGCATGAAATACTTTATTTCAGTTTAATATTTCTAAATTTATAAATGTAACAAGTATTTTTAAAAAATTTGATTATATTTTTGGCTTAAGTAGTTAGATTTAAAAAAAATAATAATCCATCAACTTTATTCTTGAACTGTTTTAAAACAAAACCTGTTCTCTGAAGGTTGCTCAGTTCTTAAACTAGTATATTGTAAGAATGTTGTGTTATATGAAGGGCTGCTTGAATAAAGGGTTGGTTTATATTTTTGTTTATTTACATTGACAGATAAATATTTTGATCACAGATGTACAAAAGTCATAATATGAAATGCACTATAATTCATTGTCACTAATAAATAATGCAAATAAGATCAAATCTTTGAATCACTTTAAAAACAAAATACATTTGTAGTAATGAAATTTTGTCATATGCATAAATGTATCCTAAAAATGGGAAAAAAAAACTTTGTTATACTTTATCAAGAACATTTCTAGCACAAACAAATAATTTTTGATGACTATTCAATTATTTTAATCAAGTATTAATTATTTTTATATAACACTTTTGAATTAAAAGCTACAATTTTATAAGATAATTAACTTTTTTGAACAATAAGTTAATTTTATCCATACCTGGCATAAAATGAAAGCATGAAATAAAGAAGACATGTGAAGAACTGAAACCTAAAATTAGAAAATATACGTAAATTACATGCTTATATGGAATTTGTTTTATATAAAGGATTTTATATCAGAACAGAAAGAAAAACTAAAGTTCTATTTTTAGGAAGGATTATTTAATATACATTATAGAGAAATATTTAATACGTATATAATGGAGATTTATTAAAAATTCCATTAAGATCTCAAAAATTAATAAAAATTAAACAAAAAAATATAGCAGAATGCATGCATAAAAATATTCATACGGAAGGGATTATTTTCCCTTTTTCTTTTCTTTTCCCTTTTTTTGGATAAGGAAGAGCATAGAATAAATATTTACTTCACTTTTTCACATATGTTACATAATTTCTGCACCATTCAGTTAGAACACGCTGTCTGTGCACTGATAGTCAGTGGCAAGTAAGATGTGAAAGCTGAGATAGCCTAATAATATATCTTTGTTCATTTAATTATTAGCCCAAAGGGGCAATTTGCCCAGAAGGGTTATTAATTTCATTTTGGCATTTTGCATTAGTTCACTATAAACAGCGTTTCACTTTTCAAATTATTGCAACCAAATGCTATAGCCCTGCATTATATTAATTAATATTAAGAATCTGCATGAATGTATGTATGTTTGTTGCACTGTGAAAAAACAACGGTACCTAGAGACATCAAATTTTGAATAATGTAGCCCTCTACTCAAATATGGACATCTGGAAGCCCAAATTTGGATTTTGTTTTATTATGTATATCATATTTTGTAAAACTTTAACAAATTTTTGAATAAGAAACTCAACGATTCCAAAGCAATCAATGGCAGCACTGTATGGGGGGTACACTGTATTTTTATCTCCAGTGCGTGAGACTGTGTATCAGAAATTCTAAATACAGTCGTTAATCCGGACTCGTCGGGACTTCGGTGATTCCGGATTATCGATTTTTACGGATTATAGATCATCAGTTTAAATCTCGTAAGATGGCATGCAGAAATTCTAAAATTAAAAATATGAAACCGTAATTTATGAAATAAAGAACAATTATGATTTAAAGGGTATCAAAATTTAAAAAAAAAAAAAAAAAAAAAAAAAAAAAGCTTAATATTTATTTGTTTACTTTATTAAACATTTCTTTCAATGTAAGTTGCTTCGTTTTATGTGATAATACTTTCTCTTTAATTCTATAAACAGACATAATTTCTTGTTCAGTTACAAAGTTCCGCTGTTCAAGTCCCGTTAATTGCTGTGCCGAGAATACGAACTAACTTGTCAATCGAAATTTTTTCGTTTTGACTAACCTCTCTGTCACATTCTTCATGTCTTTATCCATTTTTTGCAGCAATTCCACTTTTTGTTTGATGAACATCGAAACATACTTTCGTTTTGTACGATCATTTGGGAGCTCCAGAATCGGAAATTCTATTTTACATAATCGAAAGTTCAAGTTTACTTTTATAGTATTGCTCTTACAGTCTGCAAAAAATAATAAGCCGGATCCAATTCGAAAATTAAGGAACAACGCAATGATCAACATTAACTGAAATCGATAATTAGATAATTTTAGCTTATACCATCCGTTATACATAAAACGTGCACGCGAAAATGTATTCTGCGCTTGCGCACACTCATATGCGCAGTCGTAAAAGGTCTTACGTGCACGCGTAAATGCCTATGTGCATGTGTCAACACGGCGCATGCGCAGAAAGTTTTTAGCTTTGAGGTCTGGATTATAGATCATTCCGAATTACGAGTGTCCGAATTAACGACTTTTGACTGTATATGCTCTTTTTAAATTATTTTGTGATATTGTTGCTGAACTGAATTTTATGGTTTAAGTGCTTTATTTATATTTAATAAATAAAGGTAAAACACAAAATGTTAGAAAAATGCCCCTTTGGGCATAATATATTCAATTGTTATATATTTTTTGTTAATGATTTTTTTTTAATGTTATTTGGAGGAACATTCATGCACCATAAGCCAAACTAAATCATCAGATGCAAACACATATAAAGGGTACCAAATTATATCAACAATAATCGAGATAACAGTATTAATAGTGATTTATTTGCATCCAACAAACATGCTGTAAATCACAAAGATAATCATTCAGGGCACCTGCAAATATAAGAAATTATTTCACACTGTTTCCAACTCTATTCTGCTTGTGTACACTGCTGTTTATATGTTACAGTGTCTTATCTCAATGAAAATTTGAACTAAATATTTATTTAGCAATCAAATGAAATCCCTGCATATGGAATTCATTTTTAGTGCAAACCATACTCATCTGTTCAATTCTTAAAAATTGTTAAGATTTTTATGGATTCTAAGTTCTAACTGATTTACTAGCTAGATAAGCTAGATTTACTAATGGATAAAGATCTAGCTGATTTACTGCATTCAAATAGAACGAAAAGATTTTGCATACACCACCATGCAAAATTTTAATAATGCCACAAATAACTTGTTAAGATAATGGAGATGAGCAATTTGTACTTTACATTGTCATATTACCTTTGACTGTTCTGAAAATCCAGCTAAAATAACTTGTATGTGTTCTGCAATATGACCATTAGCTTCTAAAGGAATAGGCTGACAAGCAGAAGGAGTTTGCATCAAAGCACTATGAATTAATGCCCCTAGAAGCAGCCAAGATAATAATCTGATGTGACTGACACAATCAATAAAGTCTTTCGGTCTAAAATAGGAAAATAATAATAATAAAAAAAATTTTTAAATACAGAACAGCTGTTATATAAAATATAATTTTCAGATAATTTTATAACTGAATCACATATTCCATTTAAAACTTGATTAATTAAGTAATTCCCACTTTATTCAAGTAAAGAGCTGTAAAATACTAAGTATGTTTTATGTGGAATACATCTTATGATTTTTAAACTTTACAGATTTGATGCATTAAAATTTTACAATTTTATTTAAATGACTTATTTCTATATCACATATATTCCTAATTTATACTTTGACATCATATAATATCAATAATAGAACATTAGAAAAAATTGACAATTTGCTAGCTAGAATAACAATTACTGCCATTTCAGTTTTAACATGGCTCAAATTTCTGCTCTAAATTTTGATTTAAACGGCCCTAAGTTTTGCTGAGTCTCGAACACTTATTGAATATGGGATGTTTTGTTTCACCCCTCCCTATTATCCATCAGACTTTCATCTCTTTATGAAGTCATTTCAAAATTTTCTGGAAGGCTTGGAGCTCAGCTCTTCGGAGAATATCAAATAGCCTTTACAAATAATGTCTTTACAAATAAACTTTATAAGGTGTTTTTCCCGGTTTCTTAGCATGCCTTTGTGGTGTAGTGGTCAGCACACTCGGCGTCTATTTGAAAGGTCCGTGATTTGAGTCCCGGTGAGGGCATTGCTAATTTTGTTTCTTCAAAATAACTTAATGTCTTTATAATGGCACCCAAATTAAAAGGATGGTGGATGATGATTGATTGACAGCAGAATTAGGCGATTGGGTCCTCTGATCCCCAGTCGCCCTTTAAAAGGGGGAGTATATAAAGTATTTTTCCTGGCTTCTTAGCATGTCTTTATGACAAAAAAATGCTAAGAAGTATGATGTAATGGTCAGCACACACGGTGCGTATTCGAAAGGTCCATGGTTTGAGTCCTGGCGAGGGCATTGCCCATTTTTCATCTCTCCTCCTTCGAAATAACCTAATGTCTCTACAACTTTTTAGAAATGGAATTTTTCAGCTGATGGAGAGATGGTAAAAAGTTATAGAACAAAACAGTGCTAATGTAATTCAAAGAAAAATTTTCCTAAGCTTTGTTTTTTTAAATGTTTATTTTCAGTTTTCATATTCAGTTTCAGCTTGAATGCTCATATGGAAAGTTGGATTCCTTTCTGATTAAATAATACTTCCTCTGACTACCTGTACAGGAACTTCAAATTGCTCTTATAATTTCTGATTGGTTCTATGGCATGCAGTGCTACTTGTCCTGGCTGTTACTCCCTGAGATGAAGAATTTTCCCACAACAGCCTTGAGCTTGCTTTTTGTTAACTGTCCTTTATACATAATGTCTAGTTAATGCTATGGTTACTGTTTTCGAAATAAAGCATAAAATAAAGCTGAATTCATGCACTAGGCAATAAAAGGTACATTTTGCATAAAAAAGGGGAGGGGCAGTTCTATATCTTGTGTTCTACTCGGCTGATTGACGAAATTTAACTTGCATTTTTTATGCCTCAAAAGCACGACTTAGGATATAAATTAGACTTTTTCTGTCATGACATATTGATTTTTTTCCTATATTTCGATTTTATTATTCAAATTATACCAAAATATTAAATTTTGTAATATTTGATGAGAAGCTTCCCGAGAAATTTAAAAATTTATCGTGGTGCAATATTTCAGTTTGCGCCAAGAATAATTCACTTGGTGATATTCTTAATTTATAATAACCTATTTTCCTTTCCCTTTTTTTCATTGTGCACGACAGAAAAAAAGCTGCACTTCTCATTCTTTTGAATAATTTTAACAAAGTGCGTAAAGCACATTTGGCATTATTATTGCTTATAATAAGTATGCCAGATCTCAAAATGCACCAGTATATAAATTCGCATGTATCTTGGGAAACTGAATTTTTTGCAGATATGCCTAGAAATACATCTACTTTAAGGTGATAGTAAAAGTTTTATAGGTTATAACTCAAAAATGTTTTCAAAAAATATTTAAATTTACTAAAAATACAAATTTTAAAAATAAATCAGAAAATATATGCGAATTTTATTTGGATTGAACCTAAATTTTGAACTGCAAAAGAAATAATTAAGTAAGTTTAATAAAAAATGAGATATTAATAAATCTATAATAATAAAAGCAAGTGTAATGTGTCTGTCTGTCTGTCTGACCGAGCTCTCCAGGCAAATCTATCGCACGCAGGGACCTGGAATTTTTTATACGGAAGCACAAAGGGGCTGGCCACCAGACCTCGAAGCCTGATTTTCGATTTTTGAATTAGAAAAATTTTAAAAAAATTATTTATAATTTATTAATCACGGTTTTTTTGACTCACTGATATTATTATTTGTTTTCAAATAACGTTCGATTGTAACAATTGATTTCTTTATTCTAGCGTTAGTTTGCTGTTTTGACGATACATTAAATCGATTAATTACAATTTATTTCTTTTTTGTAGCTTGTGCGGGGGGGGGGGAAGAGAGAGAGACAGTCTACATGTCCTACACTACTATTCCTGCGCTATTCACTTATCTGCATTTTCTAAATGCACGGGCAACGCCGGGCGGGTACACCTAGTATATAGTGAAATCAATTAATATAGAGGAGCTAAATTTTTGAAAGCTAATTTTTTAAAAACTACTCATGCAGGTTTTACAAAACTTGGCATTCTAGCATAATTTGAGTTGTAGAATCAAAATATAAAAAAAACAGGTATGAAAGAAAAAGTTTGATTTTGTGTCAGAATACTTATATTCAAACAATGCTATAAGTAAATCTAATAATATCCCAAATCACATTTTTATGACATGGAAAATGCAAGTTAAATATTATCAATCGGCCCAGTAGAACGGGACATATTAGAACCGTCCCCTCCATTTTTTCTGCAAGGTGTACTTATGATTATCCACATCTCTCACTGAAAAGCCCCCACCCCCACCCAAAGAAAAAGTACTGATGATACAATGCACCACACCATCAAAAAATATTTATATGGCAATCTAGATATATGCATAGCATCTCTTCAGACATTTTCACATCTCCGGACATTTCTGCTGGTGATTCTGATTCCTTCTACAGGAAATCAAGAGTTTTAGCACAGACTTAGCTTTATGCACACATACAGTGTAATGTGTCTCGCTTATAGGCATCATGCACCTCTTTTTTCCTTCTTGTTTTAGGATTTTGGTGCCAAGTTTATGCGATTATCAGCTATTTTCCTGTATAAAGGGGAAAAACAACAACGGGAGAATTTTTTTTTTTTTTTTACTGGATGCATCATTGAAATATATGTCAAAGATACCTAAACAGATGTTTCTCTCCAAAGTCATCAACTAATTTGTAAATGCTCTTCAAGGTCACCAACTAGTCATAAATGCTCTTCACCAATAAGTTTGTAACTTTTCAATAAGGGGCTGGGAATAATCAAAAAGTATAAAAACTTATGCAACCATCATAACCATCAAACAGTAAATTTTATTATTACTGTGCATATCCTCAGAACTCTTTTCTTGACTGCAAACATTGATAAACAAATTACAGTAAAATATTTAACAGGTGATTATAGTAAAATATTCAATCTATCTGTATATAACCTTCTTGGATTTGAGTTTTTTTCTCCAATACCTGGATATTTCTAATATTTGCTTTTCTCAATTATTTATGAATATTTGTTTTAAAAAAAGATTTTTCCATACTGTATTTAATCTTAGTTATAAAAGTAATAAAGAAATTTTTTTTAAAAATGCTAACCCTTGCTGTAAAGTAGTTGGTGCATGATACAACCATGGAAGATAGCGGCTGATGGCTCTGTTGTCACGTCCATTATTTTTTGAAAATTCAATGGCTAAATACTGTGAAATACCTGCTTTTAAATGACCACCTAGAGTTTCCTCATTAAGATGAGTTGAATTTCCATATAGCATATTCTGTAAAAGCAATACATAATTATTTGCAAATAAATTTAAATTATGC
Organism: Stegodyphus dumicola; assembly: GCF_044657685.1. Taxonomy (NCBI): domain Eukaryota; kingdom Metazoa; phylum Arthropoda; class Arachnida; order Araneae; family Eresidae; genus Stegodyphus; species Stegodyphus dumicola. The sequence continues at coordinate 56,257,975 of NC_140770.1, read as the reverse complement.
TGCAAAAAAATTTTTAATTAATTTAAAATAAAATTAAATACAACTGAGAATTGCTTTAAAAATAGACAGAAGTTCCCCCCCCCATTAAATTACTACCAATTTAAATTTTATATCAGTTTTAGATAAGTTTTACTATTTTGATAAGTTTTCTTCTGGCTATGAAGGTATAGATATATACACAACAGAAAATGCACCTCTTACATATATAAGAAACTAAACTTTCAATGAAAGATACATGGTAAATCTTATCACCTTCACTTTATTGAGAGTATGAATATCTGCTACAAACTCAAGCGCATCATTCAAATATTGTTGCATGCACTCACCAGCTAGTGTTTTGTACTGGAAAAGTGAAAAGAATTCAAATAAATAAAATATTTAGGCAAAATCACACTTAAAGTTAACAGTCTTTATAAAAGAATACATACTGTAGACTGACTTTCAGTGCTAACAGGAATACACTCAAGTATGACGTTTGGTGCCAAGCGTCCTCCACAGTCGGTTAAGACAAACTAAAATTAGAAATTCCTGTTTTTAGTGACTTGATACTGTAATTTTTTTTTATCTAAACATTACTTACATAAGCTTTATAATAAGCAACATTACATGAGCATTACAATAAACATGATATAAAATTGCAGTAATGTTTTTTTAGTTGTTCCTGCAGAAGTTTTAAACTTTAATTTAGCGTTTTAAACTTAATAAATTTTAAGTTTTAATTTAGCATGTTTCTCTTTTCTCTTAACTTCTGACGAAGTTTAAGGAACAATTTGATCATTTTAATTTCACTACATAATAAATCTGATTTATATAAAGAAACTGATATTTAAAAAATAAAATTCAAAATAAAAAAAAATTAAACCAATTAAAATACCTTTTATTACACAATTTATGATCACTTTTATCACAAAAGCAAGATTTGGAAATTTGCATTTCTTACTTCTTGTAGTACTAAAAAATGATGTCATAAAGTTTAACAACTTAAGCTAGAATGACTGTGGCATAAAAGTACTGAAAATTACATATGCCTGTTAGCCAGAGCATTTGACATGATACAGCAGATTCAATGTTGTCATCACTCTTACCCGAGTTCTTATATGGAAAAACAAGAATTTAGATAATACAAGTTCAAGAATCCTTGCTTATACGTATGTTTCATACCAGCAAGCAACTTCTCATATAAACTACAGAGACCTTCCTATTTATGTCTCTTATCCTACAGCAGGGGAAAAAAAGGTTAAATATAAGCCAATATTTCAGGTAACTAATTATTGTTTGTGAATATTATTTTTTATTTCGGAAAAAAACAATGCTTTTTATGCGAGGTCAAACTGATATCTCTTGCTTATCCCAAGAAAACTTCTGTTTTTTCAATATTAATTCACTCAATTTAAGTAGCTGAAATGGAGATTTATTTCTGTTATTTGAATTAAAAGGAATAATTTTTAATTTGTTTTATTACACCTCTTTTTCCATTAAAACAATAACATCACATGGTTAGGAGATCTTAGTGAAGTTAAAGAAGCTAATTAATTTTGGATGCTGTTGTTAACTAATAACTGACTTCAGATGAAGCAGAAAAAAATTTATTTCATAGTATGGATATGCTTCCAAATTTTTTAATCAAGCTTTGCTTAACTATAAATTATTCCTATACAGTATTTACTTTTTACATGAAAATAAATTATTTTCTATTAATACTATAAGGAAAATAAAACTTATAGAAAAATATTTATTTCTTTTATTTATTCTTAAAAGCATTCAATGCACCACAATGGCTATTTAAAACATGAAGAAAACTATACAGAAAATAATTTTTGCTTTATACATTAAAAAAAATTCCATTAATGGGAAGGAAGTACAATAGTTTAATTGAAAATTTCTATATATTACCAGGAAACATTAAAACTTTTAATTCTCTATCATTCCTGCAAACTGATTCTATAATTTAAAAATACTTTTCCAAAACTGAATTTGATACTTTGATTGGATCAAACTGGGAAATATTATTGATAAATTAGTACTTTTAATATTAGAATTATCATCAATTAATGCACGTATATCTTAACACAAACAATCAAAATGACTAATAAAATATATTACTTAAAGAAAAATAATATTAAGATATTAATGCCAATTTAATGCTAGATCTACTACCAGTGAAAATACATGTAATCTTATCACATCTAGAACTTACAATTTTCTTGATAACATTTGAAAAAATTAGGAAATTCTATTCGAATATTAATCTATAAAAAACAAAGCCACCCTTTGCACAGATAATAAGACTAAATTATTTGCACGATTCCAGAATAATTTTTATATCAGGAATTCTGTACTAGATTACATGATCTTTTATTTATATTCAAGATTTCATAGACATACAACTAATATGTAAATATGCTAAACATATAAGAAATATAATGAAAAAAAAAAAAAAAACCGGACTTTAATTAGTTTTGGCATATTAAAAAGAAATCAGAGCACTGTTAGGAAAATAAAGAATTTAAATTTTAATAGCTGGTATTCTAATTTAATAATAATTACTATCATAATAATAAAACAAATGTTCAATGCATTTCATGGGACAAAATATGTCTGTGTTTACACACAGAAAAGTCATCCGGAATAATCAGGCAAATGCATGATAACATCTCAGAAAACAAGAAAGTCAGAAATAAATTTTACTCTTGGATTTTAATTTTTAATTTCAGTTTGACCATTAATACTTCACATTTTTTTCTTTTACTTAACCCCTCAAAATTAAAGTTACATATTTTAAATGAAAGGAATATAAATATCATACACCAAATACACAAATAACATGAGTTTTCAGAAATAAGGACGAGAAAGGTATAGCTTTCATGCCAAACACTCAGCTTTTATGAAACACAGTATTCACATATATCACTGCTAAGATACTAAAAAGCACTAACAACAAACTTTGGAGGACTTAGTGAAGCTCATAAAAGCTTTGAGTTTTAGTACAATTTCTCATTAACAAAAACTTTAATAAAAGCTATAATTTTATAATAGTTAGTTGAAAGATTAATGGAAAATAATTTATTATATTAAATTTTCATTCCCTCTTTCCTTCTACACATATATAATAATATTTTTGTTTTAAAAATTATTATCACAAACCTGGACCAAAGTTAAAAGATTTGCATCAGGTATAGATGTTTTAAACTTCATTGCCTGAACTAATTCAAATACAGCTGTTCGTGTCAAAAGTTGCTTATCTCGATCCTGAAAAAATAATAAGAAAGCAAATTTCAGCTTAAGCTCTGAAACAATAGCAACTGCATTTAAAATATAGATTTAATAAGTCAGAATTATTTGCAGGTAAAAATAAGCTTTATTGATTTAATAAACATACCCTGACATTTTTGTTGCAAACAGTGCACAGTTCTGACAGCTGGTTATAGTCCAGAGAAGAATGTTGAATTGCATGACTGAGTATCTTTGAGAAAGGATCTAGAATTGACTATAATAAAAATATACTTTTATTTTTCAGAATCAGCTTGGAATCGCTATAGTTAAGCAATATTTTGAATGCAGCAACAACTGAGTAAACCAAAATAAAGCATTTATAAAATAACATACAATCTTACCCTGCATTATAAGTAATAAAAACATGAAATTTGCACTAATTTACACACAGAATATCCCATATATATATGTGTGTGTGTGTGTCTATGTGTTGATAAATTAAATAAAAGTTATTTAAACCCAATACATATTCAGCTTGGAGAAAGGTACTAGCAAAAAAAAGCAATAATCCACTGTGAAGAATAGTATAAAATATAAAATAAGCACGTCCAGAATTATAAATCATCAAATGCACAAATGAAAAAGGGGGAGGATAAAAAATATAAATATAAAAGTTATACTTTTGATACTATCTTAATAATTTTTAAATTTATTTCTTTTCTTTTTATTTATTTATTCATTTATTTTGGGGAGGGATTTGTGTCATTGATGATTTACAGTACTCCGCACACTTATGTTTCTTCTTAATGAATGGTATGTTTATTTAATTTTATTTATTCATAAACACAGTTGATGCACTTTTATTACTATTGCTGTGTTCACTATTTATAAAATATAAAACAAATGATTTGTAACACAGGAACAAAAGACTAATTCCATCATAAACTTTTGCATAAAAGTGTTTTATGCAGTGAATCAGTAATTGCTTGTCAGTCTATCTCCCTGTTTCATTAATCATATTGTTTTCAGTTATTTATAAAATGGCTTAATTTTTTTCAGATATGCCTTTGACATTTGGTTTAGATCCTGGTATTTTCTTTATAATACCTTTTCTTGGTCGTATTGTAGAAGCTTTTAACGATTTACCTAAATAACATTTATCTTCCTTATTTAAGATTGATCCAGAGTCACTGCTATTAATTTATTTCCACATTTTCATCACTCATACCTTCATTTCTCTTGACAAAATAATCATCTTTCCCCCATAATTACTGTCTCCATCTAATATGTCAAACAAAGCTAATTTTTTCACCACTAAGCATTGCCTGAGATAACAATTGACCTGACTTGGTTGTAAAAGTCTTAAGTCTACACGAAGCGATTTTTCTCAGCCGACTTTCTCGTAGAGCAACAATTTTAAGGAACTGTGCATGCGCCAAAAATCAATCGGTCATGTTCTCTGCCGCGATTTCAAAACTGGTGCTCCCTGCTCACCTGTACGATAAAATCGGAGTCTCTAGCCAATAAGATTGCTTTGAGTGATCACGTCTTTTCTCCTCATTTGGAATGATAAACATGGCTGCATTTCGTTGGAGCGAAACTCACATTTTTCAACTAATAGATTTCTAAAGAGAAAATGTTGTGTTGTGGGACACGAGTAATGTTAATTTTAAAAATATAAAATTAAGAGATTCTCTTATTTTGGTAAGCTTTGTCTTCCCCATGACACTATATATTCAAATATTTTCTATTCGGGGCGAAAATTATTTTAACTCCCCCAAGAAAAGTTCCAAAAACTGTTAATGACGAAAATATTCAGAAACTGCTTGAAACTGTGGCCGCACTTATTGAAAAAATTTGGAAAGCAAAATCTCCAGTCGAGAAATTAGGAGCCGATTTAAAGCAGCGCAGAGACTCATTGACTTCACCGAAAATGGGAGTTAATCAGGTGACGAAGTACACAGCTTTTCCGACAACTCCTACGCGAGCGATCATAGACCAGTGGTAAAGAGCAGAGCTAGTTTTCCTCCACACATCGAGATCGTGGGTTCGATCTCTCGCTTTAATTTTGGACTTTCCGTGCCCGCAAGAACTTTTTAATTTCGTTTTTCCATCACTAAATTCGAACTGCATGACTTAAAAGTCTCTTTTTATTTTTTCGCCTACGGGTGTGGTGTTTATAGAATTTTAATGCCTTTCTTTTTATTTTTCAAATGGCCGTTGGCATGTGTTTTAGATCTACTGGTCAAAAGAAAGTCACAAGTCACAAACTCAGTTTTGTGTTAATTTAGTTTTGCGAAAACAAATTACAGCCTAATTTAATACAATACTGCTAAATTTTATTAGCTGATTAACTGATAGAGCCATATGATCATAGTTTTGGACTGTGTTAGTTATTTAATTATGCTGATATTAATTTTCTAATGTTCAATAAATATACTATTTAAGACTTTGCACAGTTATGATATTTTTTATTTGAAATTTTTGCACTGAAATTACACTGTTGCTTTGTAATGTAGTAATCTTTATTCTTTATTACTACTTTTTACTCATACTGGTTTGATATTCATGACATTGTTGTCTATTTATTCATTAATAAAGGTTTTGATTTAAAGCACAGTAGTTACTTATTTTTTCTGAAACATGGTTATTTTATTATTTCAAGATTTAAGTGCACAAATAGAAGTGCCAGAAAATGAAATTTAAAAATAAATAGATAAATAAATAAAATAAAAAAGGAGTAATCTGTGTACTCAGTACACAAAGGAAAAGCATATTTTTTTTTTTTTTTTTTAATTTTGCTGCAAACTAAATTTAGCAAAAAAATCAAAATCACATGGCATCATCCGTAAATACTTTCCGAATTGAGCCGTGTCTTCAATACACAACTCCTGGAGCAGGGTATTACGAAGGTGCCATGAACATCTCATTGTTTGACCCAATTTCTGGTCCAAACGCATTTTCCTTTCCCCCTTCTGTAGCAGTAGCTAAGTTTAAAATTGTAGCTGTATCTACTGTAGCAATTTAAAATAGTCATCCATTATTTTGACTATTTGACAAACATCGTAAGCTTTGTTTACAAATCGTAGACAGTGTTACGCTGTAGAGGGCGGGAACATTTCCTTTAACAGTGATTGGCTGAGTGAATTCCTGTACTAATGAGAAAATCGTTCCAAGTCCACAGGCGAGCTATCTCAGATATTGTCGGCCAGCTAAGTCGGCCGAGTCGAGTGTAATATTTATATTTTTATACGGAAGAAAAGATTATTTCTTCCGTATAAAAATATAAATATTACATGGGCATATAAAAACTGTGTATAAGCATAGATATGTTAATTACAGACATTGTTTTGTGTAAGTTACATGTGATAGTTAGATATAATCATAACAGTTAAGTGCACATTTAAACATTATCTGCATTCATATTTACAATACTTTAACTGAGATAATGAAAGTAAATTTGTAATTCAGTTACACGTTGACTGGATTTTCCATGTCATTTTTAAATGCTTTACAACATTATTTTTAACAAGTACATAAAAAATGGATAGTAATAAGCTTACATTACAATAATTACAGTTCTTCTACTATTATACGGCATGAGCTATTTTTCTAATGTTGATTTTCAGTTGCTGTAGTACTATCTGGGTAGGGAGTTACGTCACTCAGTTTTCTGGTACCTTAGCTGAATTGCTTGGAAAAGTTGCAACTACTATTAAAGTAAGTAGTGCCTATCAAAGGAGTATCTTTGTTACTGTTCAATTACTTGGATATTACTGCAAGAGGCAACTGTAGAATTTTCTATTTTTGGACACTATTTAAAAATGTAAAATGTGTAAATGACTGAACAAGCTGAGACACCAATTTATCAATTAAAATTGTCTCTATGTTTGATTGAAAGAAAAAGAATAATGGGCATTCTGAAATTCAACTTACATAGAAAAATGTATGATTTTATACCACATACAGTACAAAATCCATAATCGTCGGGACTTCAGCGATTCCGGATTAGGGGTTTTTCCGGATTATAGATCATCAATTTAAATCTGGTAAGATGGCATGCAGAAATTATACAATTAAAAATATGAAACCGTAATTTATGAAATAAAGAGCAATTATGATCTAAAGAGTATCAAATTTACATAAAAAAAAGCTTACTATTTATTTGTTTACCTTATTAAACATCTCTTTCAATGTAAGTTGTTTTAAGTTGCTTCGTTTTTTGTGCTAATACTTTCACTTTAATTCTATAAACAGACATAATTTCTTGTTCAGTTACAAAGTTCCACTGTTCATGTCCTGTAATTGCTGTGTCGGAAATACCGACTAACTTGTCAATTGAAATTTTTTCGTTTTTAATAACCTCACTGTCACTTTCTATCAGAAGCGCGTATGGGTAAACGCTTTACATGCATGCGTGCATTAAATGTGCATGCATAAATGCTTTACATGCACATGTAGCGGATGCGTGCATTAAACGTGCATGCATAAATGCTTTACGCGCATGCATAAGTTTGTGTCTTTGAGGTCCGGATTATAGATCATTCCGGATAATGGACGCCTGGATTACGGACTTTGTACTGTATAACATTGAAGGTTATAAAAAATAAATTAAATATGTGATAGCTTTTGCCTTCCTTTTTTTAAAAATTAGTTTACTTTCAAATTCAATATCAAATGCAGGACACATCTGAAACTGAAGCCCAGTCTCTAAAGCTGTTACTGTACTAATTTAATCAATATAACTGGTCACTTTAAATAATAAAAATAATGAGTATAAAGCACTGCTTGTTATGATATAAAGCCATTCAGTCACCATTTCAATTTTTTTTCAACTTTATATGGAAATGGGCAGGGGGGAATATAAGAATTCATGGTAGTATTTTTTTTTAAAAAATACACAGCATTACGTAAATTTCATAGCTTTATTTATTAATGAGATAAATTATCTATGGAATTGATACCAGTATACTATTAATGACTTCTTAATGCTTCATTTTATAAAATCAAGACATTTTTCCTTCTTACAAAGAGTTATTTCACCCTAATTAAAATTAACTACCTTATGTTTCGCATTTACCAATAGAATATGCACACCAAAATATATTTAACTAGTGCTTAATTAAACACTACTTAGTATAGAAATGTTAAAATAAAATGTGATTTAATCTGAAATTAGCATTCAGCAATGTTTTATACAGTTTTTAGAGCAATTGCTTAAAATTGTGATACTTAACTTTTTGTCTACAAATGACTGAAGCCATATATATAAAAAAAAATGTATAATAGAATGTAAAAATAGAAGAATTTAAACATGTAAATACATTGGCAAGCATGAACCATGAAATTCTGTGTCATTTGTCAATGTATTAATAAAATTTAAATGGAATTAAATACTAACCTTAGCTTCTTTTATAACTGGTAGTTTCATGACACACAAAATAATTTGTAAGATGCTATCCAGCTGAATAGGACCAGGTGACAATGTAAGAAGAAATTTCCTGAGAAAAAGATCAAGTTGTTGGAGAAAACCTGCCCAAGGTGGAATATTACTTTCCAAAGGCAAACTGTCTAGGTAAATTGCAACATTATCCAGAATGTGAAATACTACATCATGATGAAGATGTTTTCTATCATTTAGATTCTAAAAATAGAGAATCTGCATTAGTTTTTCACATAGTAACTTTTTAATAAAATACTGCATTACTTTTTAATAAAATAAAGCTGTAATACGAAATTAATTAAAAAAAAATTTCTTTGCTTTTGAAATTGAAAACTGCTTCAAGTACTCCATATGTTTTAAAAGAGCTCTAAATTATCAAAACATAGTTAAAAATCTTTTTTAATACAATTTAAGAAATAATTAATAATATAAACAAAAACAAAGAGAATTTGGTAGAAACATAAATTTATATAAATTATATAAATACATACATTCAGCTAACTGGCTTCAAATGAAATTTTAAATAAAGAACATGTACATGACATAATTTCAATTCAGAATATTTAAAAGAATCTTCATATAAAATTCAGATATAAAGAATTCAATCCTTATAACAAACTGTTATCTGAAAGGAACTATGCACCATTTATACAAAAATGACAAATATCTATATCTCTGTTGTAGCAAAGATCATCTTTAAGAATGTAATCTGCAACAATGATATCTTTTGAGAACTTGATATAAACATAAGTTAAAATATCCAAGTATTGGTTTAGAAATAGAGTAACAAAAATATTCGTATAATTTCTTATATAGCTGATGTAAAGCAAATTTATTAAAACCTAATCCATTCATTATCTATCGAACACCAAAAACTGTAGATATCTAAAAAATAATAATACCTAAGCAAATTTATCTACATCTAAATCATATGTAAGTATACCTATGCAAATTTATTTTACAAGAAATTAACCAACTCTCAATAATTTAACAAAATATCCTTAAGCATACATTTGACTCAGACAGAACAAAATTAAGGCCGTCTAGCTTTGAAAACAACTTAATGATAAATACACAACTAATTCAAATGAGATTGAAATGAAGTCATCATAGGCAGCACACTTCTCAGAAAGCATATACAGCAAACTCCCGATTATCCGCGCCTGCCCTTTTTTTTTTTTTTTTTTTTTTTTTTTTACAAGCGTAAAGCAAAGAAAATAAAAATGTTCACAAAACTGACAGAAACGTTAAATTTGCTAACATCGTGCTTATTTATGGCAAAAATATCCTAGGCCTTCTCGGAACCTTCCCCTCTGATGAGTAAGTGATTTCTTACTAACCCTTGCAGTGCCCGCTCCACCGCCCGTCTTAATTTTACTGACATGTCCACTTCCTCCCACTTGCCATTGTTAGTTTAAGCCTGATAATGTTTGCGAACCAGTTGGAGTTAATTTCTTATCTTTTGTTGTGTTCAGTGCTTGTGCTTTTTGGTTTTGTGTTTTTTGTTACCGATTTAAAATGTCAGGAAAACGAAAGAAGGTTGTGTTGACGATTGCACAAAAACTAGAATTAATTTCCAAAGTAGCAAACGGCGCTACAAGGCAGCAGATGGAATTGGATTACGGAATTGCGGAAACAACAATGCGTGACATTCTAAAGCAAAAAGACAAACAAACTGGTGAACTTTGCATCAATGTCGGACAGTGCTTCCGCAATGAAAACGTGAAAAACTATGAAGGGTTCTACCTTTAATGAGCTAGACATGGCATTGACAGAGTAGTTAGCTCAAGTTTGAAAAGAGGGTTCTCCTGTAAATGGTCCTATCATTGCAGTGAAGGCAAAAACCTTTTTTGAGTTGTTAGGCCTGAAAGGAAATTTTGATGAGTCTTTGAGTCTTCTGGCTGGTTGACTCGTTTTAAGCAGCAACATGGAATTCGAGAAATTGGACTTCATGGGGAGAATATATTAAGCGTAATAAGCTAAAATATTAAGCATTAGTGAAACATTTCCTGCTATTTATTTTACGTTTTATCGTACATAAAACGATTTTTCTAAGTTTGAATGACTGTTTTCTTATTTTCTATACCCGTTTTTAGCTTTTTTTGGATTATCTGCGTTTTTTTATATCCGCGGCGGCCGCGCCACCCAATTCTGCGGATAATCGGGAGTGTACTGTAACATAAAATGAATTTGAGATTATAAGCACTGTGAAACAGGAAGACTTTCTTTACAACCTAATCTAACAATTGTACAATTCTGATTACGAATACCAAATGACATAAATCAAAAGTATCTTTATGCATATGAAAGCTTATTATACTTCATGTAGCTAAGATAAATATATCAACTAAGCAAAGGAAGCTAGAGGGAATATATGTCAAATCTAGAAAGCAGATATATTTAAATAAACTCCAGATTAGCAAAAAACAGGTATGCTTGGACAGTTTATAGTTTATACTCAGATTGTAGCAGACTGTTATATAGTTTTAAAGCTAAATTATCATCATACTACTTAATTATGCATGAAAAATCAGAAAAACTAGGTATGCAAGAGAAACTTTTTACACTTAATTTTTTTTTTTTATGCCAGACCAATTTTCCATATTTTTAATACATAAACAAACCAAACTACATTAATTTAACATTATTATAAGTCCTAAGTTTATGTATGTTGTGTCTGCAAAGTTTTATTACAAAGTAAATTTAGATTTTTTACATAGTAAATAATGTTTTAATTACATAGTAATTCTTTAATATAAATTCGATTTCAAAAAAGCCATTCATACATAATATGACAAATTCAAAATCATGTTCTGTAGCCATCTGCATACTACGTAGAACTAGCACACTGGTTTTTTACTTTGTATTATTGACCAAATATACCATATTTACTATTAAATTTTACTGTGATAGAGTAAAATATCAAAATATTTTATTTTACTCTATTACAATAAAATTCTTAAATTATATAAAAAGTATTTTACTAGTTATTACAATAATTATGCAAACAAGGAGCATTTTGCTATTCTTCAGGACTATTTAAAAAGATTTAAAAACCTTTTATAAATTAAAAAAAGGAAAAATTCAAAAAAAATCTTTAGACTATAATGAAATATTTAGAACCTCAAACAACAGAAGTAGAGGAGTAACTTGATTAACTTCTGTAAAATCAGCTAATGCAGATGCCATTGTTTTGTAAAATTCAGGCTCTGAAAAGAAATATCAAACTTTCAGTTCTCACAATTTCTAAAAAAGTTAAAAACTTTTTAATGCTACTATTAAATAGAAAAAGCATGATGTACCTATAACATGAGACTGAAATATCTGCACAAAAACTCCATTTGGTGCTAACTGATGCAAAGTGCAACGCAGAAATTGTCTAGCAATGCTGACTGAACCACCAGGTAAATGAATATTGCTGAAACCAAATATAAGTAATTTTCATATTCTAATTCAGCACATTTACGAATTGCTATTATAAAACAACGAATAAAATAGCAGCAAAAAATTTTCAAGCTATTTCTAAATCCAATTACCTTTTACTTATATCATCTGTTAAAAAGTTTCGAGACAGATTTTTTTCCTGGCATATAATCATGACTGGGATAAAACTGAGAACACAATACCTGGGTGTCATGGATCAGTTATGCAAGAAAGTTTAGCATGTTTGCACAGAACAATAGAAGGGATTTCTTTTTGCTGCACAACAATGAGCCTGTTCGTATGGCTGGAGTTGTGGTGCAGTTTCTAGTGAAAAACATATGCGAGTTGTTAACCACTCTCCATATTAACCTGATTTGGCACAAAGTGACTTTTTTTCTTATTCCCAAGTATCATATTTTACATACAGTATTAATGCTATAGTGATATTACCAACATTCAAGCCACAGAAGTTAAAAAACATCCCAAGCAAGGGCTTTACTGGCAGTTTCCATATGGTTATATGAATATTCTGAGCATTGTACTCAAGTGTAGAATGGGCAATTATGTACAGCACCTGAAGCATTAAAATCTTTCTCTTAAGATTCTTCTAATTTTCATTAATCCTGTCTCGGATCTTTTTGGACAGATGGTGTATATGACTTTGAATAAATCTAGGTGAAAAGGCATATAAAACTAAGAGGTTCTCACCATTCTGCAATATAATGAAGATTATAATAATATCAAATATACTTTAGTACTGAAGAGAATAATGTAGTATAGAAATGTTCAATGACAAAACTTTTGGAGAACATAACAAAGAGTGCATCATATGACAAAATACCGAACAAGCATTATTTTTCACAAGCAGTACCTAGAAAAATTACATATATCCAAGAGGAACATATAAACAGACATATAGCTACAATGTTGCTATTTTTTAAATAATTTCAGTCAAAACTAATCAAAATTGTATTATTTCTAGTCATATAATTCTTAAAAGTTTAAATTAAAAATTATTTCAAATACTTCAGAAAGAAAAAGCTTGAAAACATATATTGATGATCATACTTCCATTCTTTGAATGGCCATTTTCAGCTTTGTTAATAAGACTAGGCAATCTTCAGTATCTGCCACATTCAATATAAGTTTAGGAATTCTGAGATTTCTTTTGAACGCCTAGATTTTACAATTCCAAGAAATAAGGGGGAGGAAGTTACTTAATTTCAGTGATGAAAGAAAAAAAAATACATATTAAGAAAGGAAATCTAGAGCATTCCATTACAGATAGACACAAAATAAATTTCATAAAAGCTATTTGAGTGTAGAAAATTTTTTTTCTTTCATTAGTAGACAATCTTTTTGTGAACCTAAAAATTTAAAAATATGCCTGTTTCAATTAGGATTATGCATATTTCAGCTTTTACTGCCCTTCCACTACTTTTTCTTCAGAAAGCCAGTTATATGAGGAATAGACCCCAAGTATAAGTATAAAACCAAAGACATCTTAAAAAACAAGGGAGATAAATCAAAGGAATGTTAAAATTGTGGTGCAAAAGGAACCTGAAGAACTTTCTAATGCAAACTGGTTCATATATATAATACACATAAAAAGGGAAAGAGATAAGTCAGCCTATTTAGCCTATGAAAAAATAACTTGAGACAAACTCCCACCTGCTTTTTGAATGAATTAAATGGCTTGGAAATGAGATTTCTAACAGTATCAAGAAATAATTATAAATGGAATGAATCTGTATGAAACATAATGTTAAATTACATAAATATTGGTATAAACAATTAGTATAAATATCATTATGCTATGGATTATTGATAATATACTATGGAAGAGCGCTATAAAGATGATACACACAATTATATTAAAATATGTATACATTATCAGCTAAATATTTAAGGTGAGATCAAAAGTGTGGTTTTTTTTTTTTTTTAATTTTGGTATTAAACAAACCATAAAATATGTTTTTTATTTTTGGAATTTCTTAAATTAATAATATAGTATTTAATTCAATCATGAAAAGCATATAAAAAAGTAATAAAAGTAATTATGGAAAGAGAAAGAATAAGACACAAGAATTTAAATATATAGAACAACTGAATAAAATTTCTATGTCATTTCAGTAAAGGAATTTTAAATATCTTAGCTAGCTTCCTACTTCTTCAACAAAAATTATTTACCTTTCAGTTTGCCATGGATAACTTGGAGACGATGCAATTCTGAAAATGCAAAACACTGATACATGATTTGGTAATCAAAATACACAGAATTAAATAAAATATGAAGAAGCTGAATGTGCAAAATTTTGATTAGACAATAAATAAAAGAATTGTTCAATACGTAGAGACATAAATAAATTTCAAATGAAAATACAAATGACTGGGATTTAAAATTAGCATCTTAAACAATCTTATAAAAATTAGCACATATATTAAAAAAATAAAGGAATGAATTACCTAGCAACAACTCTCAACATGTTTGGTAATAAAGGTGCTGCCATTGCTGCTTCTCTGTGAACAAACGTAGAAAGAATTACAATACAAAGACCTATTTCTTCATCACTGTATTCTTCAAGAACAGCTCCACATTCAGTACATCGTTCAATTACCATATCATCTCCACAACGAGGATACAAGGATTGGCTTGTACTTGAACGTTTTGATGCTAGACCAATGCTAGATATGCTTCCCATTTCTACTTTTCTTAGACGCCTGACAATATAAAAATACTTTAAAAAATCAATCTGTGAAATCTCACTGAATTTCCTGCATTTTTTAAAAATAAAGTTAAAATTAAGCTACATAAATACTGGCTTCCATTTATATTATACACAGAGAAAGTCATGGAAATTGTATCTAACTAATCTATGTATTTAGCCATTAGTAAACAAATTTGAGATAAACTATGAGTGGTTCTCAACTTTTAATATTTTCCATACACATAAAATATTATAATTTTTCATTATTTGTCTATATTATTCAATTCATTATTTCAGCAACAGATTTAAAGAATCTAAACAAAAACTATACTTTCATACCTGGCACTTGCATTTTGATAGTCAAAACTTCTCTGAGCTTCAAGGGTACTTAATCCAGACTTTCTTTGCTTGCGTTGCTTATATGGAAGCCTACATTTGATGTCATCTTCAAAGGCTAGTTCAAAGAGAAAATTTAACATGT
The DNA here is from genome assembly GCF_044657685.1 of Stegodyphus dumicola. Lineage (NCBI taxonomy): Eukaryota > Metazoa > Arthropoda > Arachnida > Araneae > Eresidae > Stegodyphus > Stegodyphus dumicola. The sequence goes on along the minus strand of NC_140770.1, from coordinate 56,242,707 downwards.
TAATAAGATAAAAGGTATTCATAACATAAAAACACTACAAGTATCCTTAAATGCAGTCAGCATGAATTTTAATTTTTTTGGTGAAGAGTTTTTTAAGCATTGACAAATATTGACAGCAATTAATACAAAATATACTCATTATTATGGATTTCAGACTTCAACAAGTGCTCAATTTTTTAAAAAATTTTATTGATAGACAAATTTATTTCTTATTCATGAGGGAATGTAAACTTTAATTTTTTGTAGAGAAAAGAAATTAGCAGCTTTTCAATCATTTTTCAACTTATGTGTGCATTACTTAACTAGTCACAATAAAAACTATTAAAAGATTTTGTTGAATAGAATATTGTACATGTATATATCAAACAAAAAGATGAATTTTAATTATTGAACTTAAAATGTTGATTAAATTGACAAAAACTGAAAATAAGAAAAAAAAAAAAAAAAAAAAAAAAAAAAAAAAAAAAAAAAAGCCATTCATTGCTATAAAAGAAAAGATTTTACCTAATACATTCTGGACAAACATATTCTATAAATAAGTGGAATATTTTGCAAAGACTAATTGTAAGGTGGCTTATGGAGTAGCAACAGCAGAAAAAAATATTTCACCTCTGTTTTCCAATACATATGACAAACTGTCATGATTATGTCCTTTATTTGGGGGGAGGGGGATCTTCAACCACATTTTTAGGGATTTAACACACCATTAAAGGTAAACAATAATACAGCAGTGCCATAATATTATTTACCTCTAACGATGAATTACACAAAATACAAATAATAATTATTGATCAAGTTAACTGATTACTGATCAATAATTTTTTGTACCAATATTTTGCTAGTAAAACTGTACAAAAAAAAAAAAAAAAAAAAAAAAAAAAAAATTTCTATAAAACAGTGAAAAATGACTAATCTGATTGCAGATTACCTTAGCAGACAAACAATTTATGAGATAAAAGAAAAATTTACTTAGAAGTATTATTTTCTACATAAAAGTTTTTTTGTATAAGTATTCCATATAACTTCCTTCAGTTCCACAAACAACATTAAAAGAATAATCCTTTCATACCTGGTACAATACAGATTCTGCCTCCACAGAAATAATGTGGTAATTGAAATAACATATTCTTCTAGGCAAAAGTGGCATGAACAACAGTGTGCCATTGAAAGAAAAAGTAATGATTGGTAAGCTCCACTGACTTAGGAGGCCAACCATGGAAAGTTATTAGGTCCACTTAAAACGTTTTTATAACATTCTAAAATTCACAGATTAGTTTTTATATTTCTTGATAACATCAAATTAATATATAGATAGGTGGTATGAAATTATGTTTATCCAAATTTGGGCTTTAAAAATCTCACCAAATACATAAAACTAAATATGGCACATTGATTTAAAAAAGAAAGAAAAGGACATTAAAAAAAATAATAGGCCTTAAAATTTTCATTAAGTTTTTGATACAACACTTTTTGTGAAATTTTTCTGGTTCCTAGAAAATATTAAAAAAATATCAATTTGTATATAACGTTTTCATGCATTTTATAATTAGAAAAGGTAAAATACCTTTCTCAAGACTTTTTTGGATAATATTCTCATGAGATAGAATTGATGGTTCAATTTTTTCATTTGATAAGAGATCCATACTGCTGCTACTATTCCTATGATCACCATTTTCTATTTGCTTCTTTTCTTGACTAGTACTTTCCTCATTGTTCATATCCATAGCACTTTTGCATACATCAAATACGCCAAAAGCAGAAGTAGGCTGAGATATATCTGGAGTAAGATCGAAAAATCTGTTCATAAAATTTTCGCTGGCCATAGCACCAAGTGCACTGCCTTCAGATTCTACTGAAATTCTTTTCCCTGGAGCATCAGATTCTCCTTTGGATTTAGTATCAAAATGGCCACTTTCTTTACTTTTATTTAACATTTTTAATTCAGAACTAATAGCACCTTTTTTGGTGTCAGATCCATCTTCTTCAAATTTAATTAAAATGTTATCATTGACTTTTTCGACTTGATCTAATTTTGCTGCACCCTGAAGGCTGGATACATCTTCATTAGCAATACTTTTCAATGACAATTTAGGAATTAATTCTACAGTTGGTTTTGAGATAGGTGGAAAAGCATCTTTTTTTGATGGTAAAGGGCCTACAGGTAGAAGCCTTTCTTGAGCAGGAATGTCAAATACAGGGTCTAAATTGCCTGTCTGCACACCTTTATCTTCACAAAAATCTCGAGTAACAGACATGTCACGCAATGGAGTTTGATCATATGACATGCTTGGCTGCAATAGACCTAGGTCAGGCTCATAATGATGAGCAACTGATAAAGAATCACTTCTTTTTGGTTTTTCTTTTTCTGGTAAGCCTATAGGCAATAGTCTTTCAAGAGGTGGTCTAAAAATTGGAACAGTCAAATTTTCACTACTCAGTATTTCTGCTTTTCTTGATAATTTAGTTTGAGTATTTCGTTTGCTTTGCATTAATTTTGAATGAGGATACCTGGAATGTGACACCTTGTTATCATCACTATATGGTAAATCTAAGATATTACTGTCTGTTTTGCTCCTACAAACATTTTGATGCTTGTATGTTTCATGAGGCAAACTTTTCATTCTTGACAAATCTTCCTTAGCATCGGAAGATGCAGATTTACTTTTTGGAAGATACGTTGAAAGTCTGCTTTCAGATAATCCCTGAGCAGCCTGAAGCTCAGAGCTTACGTTTATAGATTCTTGGTTATCTTGAGCTTGATTACTCATTTGTCTTATCATTTGAACATTTTTATCTGGCATTATACGCTGGAGGGGTATTTTGACTGTCGCTGAGTACGGATGATTTATATCATCATGGAAAATATTTTGCATTTCTGAAGTTACACTATTGTCAGAAACTATAGATACTTCAATATTCTTTTCCATGACTTCAACAGAAGACTTTTCAATAATGCTAACATTTTCTCCTTCAGATGAAATTGAACTTTGAGGTAAGTCAGATATATTTTGACATTTATCATCTAAAATATTAACTCTCACATTTGTAGAGTTGGGCAATGCAACTGCTTCTTCAGCAACACTGGTCCAAGGTGTTGTAACAATAACACTTTCTCCCACAGTACATGGCTCACTCATTTTCACACATGCTTGCTGGTAGCACGAAATATCAGAAGCAAAGTGCTCCATCTCCGAGCTCTCAGATTTGGGGCTTTCAGGTATAGCTTCTAATTCAGGTTCTGCATCTTCCCCTTCACTAGAACAACTACGTTCACTCGGTTTCCAAGATTTCCACTGATGACTTTTGTCCTTGCCTAACTGCTTTTGGTTTTGTTGTTCTGCTGAAGTATCTTCTATCTTTTCAGTCGGAGAGAACTTAGATTTTCCTTTGAGTGGCGGCTTAGATCCATCTTCATGTAATGAAGAAGTATCATAAGACATCTCTTTTTCTCTCTCAATTGCATGCTCCAGGTCAGCTGATGGTGTATTAAAATCTGAGAAAGAACATTTTAAATAATATTTTAAAACCTTTTCATGCAAAAAAGGAGTATACAAATTTTAAAATATCAATAAATGGTACAAATACTACTTTATGGACATCTTGAAAACTCATTGAGAATAAACAATAAGTTCATGCATAATAGTTTTCTAAATGACAGCAAATATATACACTTTGTACTAGTTATAGATACATGACAAACAAACCTCGAGATCTGGATGGTAAGGGACTAAGTAAAGGTTCATGCAGCAGTTTACATCGATGACGCTGAGCTTTCAAAGTATTCAGTATAATGAGAATCAACCAATGAATATACCGATTGTTGGGAAAAGTGTCATAATGATACTGAGGGGTAAAAAATTAAAACTTAACATTAGTATTACATATAATAGACATTAAAAATATGTAATGAATAGGATTTTAAAACAAACTGTGTTAGCATTAAAAATATGTAATGAACAGGATCAATTAAAAATAAATGTTATAAAATCACAATAGAAATTACAGTTTTGATATTGGTTGCTATGTAATAAAACAAGCAAACAAAAATTTCTGAATAATAGTGAAAAGAGTATATAAAGCAAAAATCATTTTAAGATTATTATATATCTGGAATGCAATTAATCTTTATTGTAGAATGATACATATCTACATATATTAAAAGGCTTTATACCTTGTACATAATAACCAAAGTAGATTGAAGCCATGAATGACGACAATAAGAATCCAGCAACCACAAAGAATATGTAGGAGGGTTCGGCTCACTTGGATACTTTTGAGGAGAAGGACAACATACCAGTACAGATAAAAACATGGTTAGAAGGAAATTTCCCACACTAAAATTGTAGTCTAATACCTGAAATAAGTGAACAGAAATTATAAATATTAAAGAAAGTTTAAATATGATAATGAGAAAATACTAAATATGATAAAGAGAAATTTAATAAAAATACCTTAGGCATACACACGAGAAAAGTACTAAATACTGTAGAACTCCTAAAAAAAAGGAAAAAATGGCTGAGTATTTTCAAATTTCTATATCATTTATATACACTGGAAGCAACATACAATAGTTCTGCTAAATATGCAGGTACTAGAACTCACTTTTTAATAAATTATTAAATTGTAATGGAATCAATTAAATTAAATCAATGCAAATGCATGGCTGTGGGACTTTAGTCCATAAACAGAGGATCATTCTAGACTTTATAATTACAATCTTTTATATGTAATGTAAGAAATACAGAAAGACAAAATTTCATTTAGACATGGTACCAACCCTAAAATAATAATAAATCCACATGGTAATGAATGATATTATCTGAAAATAAGAAGATATTTTATTAAACAACACAAAACATAATTAGCTTCTTCGATTTAATAGAAATTTAGTTATACCAACAGAGAATAATTTTAAAAAAACTGCTTAATATCAAAATGGTACATCACAATAAAAACAATATTTTTCACTAAAAAACTCTCCTTTTTTATGTACAATTTCATTATTAAGTTTCATAGCAATATGTACTAAAACTTATAAACTCAAACAGAAAATTTTACCAAAATTTACACATACCGAATTTTATGAGGAGGTAATAAGAATCTTCCTTCACCCTGACTTTGACTGTACCCCAAGAGAATATTCAAATGTCGCAAAACAATGTGCTGAAATACAATAGAGAATACATAAATACATAATTTTTACTTAATTATACATATTATATCAAAATTATTTTAATAAAAGTCAAGGGCCAGATTTTCTTAGATATGGTAAAATGAAGAAAAGGACATTACAGTAATTTAATTTTTACCATATTCTGCATTTCATTTTTTTTTTTTTTTTTTTTTTTTTTTTTTTTTAATGCAATAGTTTAAGGTTTGATAAACAAAGATAGAAGAATAGAATTTGTGTCGATGATGTTAGAATTAGTTTTACTCAATTATACTGCTTACACTCAAATTAAAATGATCATTGATATTTTAATTTCCTAATATTGGACACATTTTTCTTATTTACCACACTGTTGATTATTAAAAAAAAGAGATGCAGAGAAAGATTTTGTGAAATTATTTTAATGCCAATGTCAAATACAGATAAATGTGCAGTTAAGGCTATTATTTCTATATAATATTTTTTGTATTATGATTTAAGGTGACAAAGTTCAAGGGTGAACAAATATATTAGAGTACAAAACTTAACTCTTTCACATCAAAGGCGCCCCAAATGCCCGAGCATTCAGACTACGGCAGGTCACCTTGACTGCCTGAATAATTTCCTATCTAGTGCTTTCCCCCATCACATTACTGGATTGCTCATTGCTTTCAAGAGTTGTTAAATGACATGTCAATCATTCTTTTCAGGTGACTAAAAGTAGTTCTGTTACTTTAATGCACCTTCTTTTTCCTTTGTTTACTGTCAATGTTTACTTATTGATGCCCGAAGTTGCAATTCTGTCCCAAGGGGGAAGTTCACACAGGGTGAAAGAGTCTAAGAAAGAAGTTGTCGCTTTACTTAAGTAAGTTATTGTTAGCGCTGTAGTATTCAATTTGTCATGGGGAAAGGAAGAGCATTCCAACAGAAATTCATATACATGGGCATTTTTGATGCTTGAGTGAAAGAGATTTGGTCCTTTCTCAATGTGAAAGAGTTAAGCAACTTTTCTGTTTTTGGTCATAATTTCACAAAATATCAACTGGGAAACATGAAATTTGTACTACAGAGGCACACTGTAGTACTTAATGGATGAGGAAAGTATAGTACCAAAAAATGAATAGGATGTATACAGTACAGAACAAATGGAAAAAGTCTTTACTGAGTGAATGGTGTTAGTACAAAAAAATCATCTGGATAAGGGGGAGAACAACAAACCACAAAACCTCAGTAAAGGCCCGTCTACACGAGAAGACATATTTCCAAAAAAGGACCAAAGGCACAAAGCAAGATAAAAGGCCATTTGGCCCAAAAGTAAGAAAAATATTGCCCATTGAGGGAAAAAAAAAAAGCCTTGACATTCCCAAGATGTTAAATTAGACATTTTTAATACAGATAATAATAACATTACAATACCCATAACATTTGGAAGTTAAACCAAATTTGCAACTGCCTTTCTTAAAACTAACAGAAGTATTTTTTTCACCTTTATAATCATTTGTTAAACAGCCAATTTTAGCACACCTGGAGCAGTACTGATTTTCTTATCTGAAATCATTAGTATAGCAAAAACCAAAATAATTGTAACATTTCATGATTTTCTTTGATTCTTAAACATTATTAACAATTTTAATTTTACAAAGTTGCATAACTTCTTTAACAGACACTGGATCAGTAGATGAATACTCATTTTATTTGTTATAGCAAATTTAATGCCAATTTCATTCTCCAGTAGAAATATATTTCAAGATTTTACTATTTCTTTAACTTCATCTTTGACTAAATCAAGATCTATATTATACAGTATAACATCAGGACTAATTTTCACAAGTTGTTTTAGCTTCATATTCTTTAAACTATCTTTCCCTTTAAAAGCTGTAATTAGAGCATCTAAATCATCTTGTTTGGCTACTTTAATAAATAAGCAGTTTTTCTTCACTTTTCCTATTTTTTTTCACAACAGTTTTCCAGCCGGTTGAAATGATATTCTTAATAATCTTGTTTTTAACCTTGCAAGATGTGTTGGTTATATTTTTTGACTATACTAATACAGTATCTTCCACATCCATCCTCTTTTTTCGGGGGGGGGGATGACAGCAAGCTCCAGATTTGGTCCGGAGTTGTTTTCGCAAATTAAGAAAATTTCAGCAAAAGTTCTTCTGTTTTGCTTGTATTTACACTATCTATTGTCATTTCAAGTTTTACTCTTCCATTCATTCTAGTTTTGAGTACATTGCTTACAGTCTTTTGCATTACAATAACATTATGTAACTTTTGACAGATTATTCTAATTTTCCTTTTTGTAGACTTATTTTTCTTACTTTCCTCATCAAGAAGATCTTCAAGCTCATTCAAAATATTCTTTGAAGCTTCTGAAGGTTAATTTGACAAATTAGTCTGTGCTGATGCATTCATATATCCATTCATGATTCTGAAAATATCAGAATTTCATATGCTTTCAGCTCTCTGAACTGATATTTTAATTAACAATGATATGCATTCAAAAAATGAATTGAGGGGAATTGAAATATACATAAAGTATTTACAATGTACAAAAGTAAATGTTTATTTAAAAGTGAATGCACACTGAAAACCAAATGTATTCTTTCCGAAAGTAAAAATTTAGTAAAAGTCACATTGAGCTCAGTAACAAAATTAAAAACAGTACTTCCAAAAACTGTTTTAAGATGATAAACAAAATGAAATTTTCTAATCTACAACAATGAAGCACAGAAACTAACATAATATGCAAAAAATCCACGGAAAATGTAAAGAATACACAAGTTTTAATGCAGAACAAAAATATGCAGAGCAAGTAAATGATTGAGGGAAAGGAATATAAATATTAAAAATGATTATTTACCTATAAAACATACAAATTTATATGTATCACACAAACGGATTCAAAAATTTGCAAATACACCTGTATGTATTTCTCATAACACTTAATATAATATTTCAAAAATAAAACAAACAAAAAGGAATCTGAACATCTAGACATAATTATATAATATTTAAGGTAAAATATTTTTGCTGCACATTAGTTTTTTCTTATTAACTGAAATGTTTCATCCTACACATACACCGCTGGACATTAAAATTGCAACACCAGGAAGGAATGATCTGATGAACATCAAAATCACAAGAAAGGAAGAAGAGGTTGGGATACGCAAAATGATTAGTATTTCAGCACAATTAGAAGAAGCAAGAGAGAGAAACAACATCTAAAGCACTACATACAAGAAAAGTTCTGTGATAGATTTCTCATTCGGAAAGCACTTTATAAGGTCAGAGTTTACACAGAATATTGTGTTATATCTTGAATAATAATAAGAAGTGATTACCAGTAAGTGTCGGAATTCGATAAGGGCAGGATCGGTGCATATAGAGAGTGTGGATTATTGTTCAATGATATGGAAACAATTGGTTGCTGAGGGTCATACTGAATGGCATGCAGGATCTCAACCTCCCCATGACTAACACACAACAGGACAGACATATTGTGAGGTCAACCCTGCAAAACCTTACAACCATATCACAGACCATTAGTCCAGATATGGACATGTTTGCAGCATCCCCAGTATCTGATCGTATGGTGTGTTGACGTTTACAGCAGTGTGGATTACTACTTTGGCTTCCCTTGACAGTGCATCATAGAAAGGGATGGTGAACCTGGTGCGCCGAAAAATAAAGCTAGATATAGGAGTGGCACAATGTCATCTTTTCAGATGGGTCCCAGTTCTGTGTTCAGTATTCTGATGGCCGTATCCATGTCTGGAGGCTCTGAGGAGACAGCACGTCGCCTCCTTGCATTCGATGTTGGACTAGGTACAATGCACCTGGTGTAATGATTTGGGCAGCCATTGGGTATACAACGTGCACACTCTAGCTCAGATCTATGGTAATTTGAACGCAGATTGGTACATTTCTGACATCTTATATCCAGTGGTTTGTGTCCTTTCTTCAAGGCCTGCCAAACGCCAGCTCCCAACAAGATAATACAAGACCGAATGTTGCATGTCATGTTCTGAACTTCCTCAATACACAGGGTATTGGATTGCTGCCCTAGCCTGCACAGTCCCCAGATCTGTCACCCATTGAAAACATCTGGTCATGGGTTGCTGACACATTGGCCCACCACCCCTTTCCAGCTAATATAGTTGACGAAGTTTGGCATAGACTTGAAGCAGCATGAATGAATTACCTGTTTTTATCATCCAAGCCCAGTTCGACTCCATGTCTAATCAGGTAATGGCCGTTTTAGGTGCGGGGGCTGCCAGCTGTTTCTACTAATTTCTTTCCCCTGTAAACCCCCAAACTGCTTACAAATTAAATCACTTTATCTTCATGCCATACTGTTTTTATGTATAATAAATATCTTTTTTGTATTTGCTTTCCTTCATGGTGCTGTAGTTTTAATGACCAGGAGTGTACTTCATGCATATTCTTAAGAATAAGCAAGATGTTTTTATTTTGGCATAAATCACATTTATTGTAAACAATTAATGCTTAGAACAATGAAATTTTTAAAGATAGGAGGCATATACATCTTTCAAATACAGCTTTTTGGGAGGCAAATAAAAGAAAATCATGATTATTTTAAACTGCTGTATCTAATAAAAATTATTTTTTGATAAAAATATATGTAATACAATATTAATTTAGCTCTCTAACATAAAGTCAATTTTGATTAATATGAAGGTCACCCTGAAATTTTTTATGATACACACAGAAGAGAAGTGACAGAAAAAAATTAAGGGTTAGATTTGAAAATATGAATGATTTTAGTCCATAAAACAATTTTTTAGTGGCCAACTGTAAGTAGATTAGCGCAGAATAAATTTCAGGCACAAAGAAAAATGGAGTTGATGCAAGAACATTATTGCACTATGATTTTAAGATCAGATTAAATCAAGAAGAATACATTCAATGTCTACAATTAGCATTTGGAAATGAAGGTCCATCTTGTGTTACTGTATTCAGATGGTTTACAGAATTTCAGAGGCCACAGCTCTATTCAGGATAAAGAACACACAAGCTATTCTCAGCAATAATCCTGGAAAATGTGTCTTCTATATGGAAAATATTAAAAAAAAACCCTTAAATTACAAAAAGATGGTGGTCACTGCATCATTTTTAAAATCTTTACAGGTGACAAAACGTGCATACCATTTTTTGACATTCCAATACATTAAGTAAATAAAGTATGGGTCTTTAAAGATGATCCCACGCCCACAATGATGAAAAGACAACATACCATGAAAAAAGCAATGTTTCCTTCAGAAGTATAGGATTGGTCAAAGTAATCAGGCTGGAAGAACAGAAGAGTCACAGCTAACTGGTGCACCATTAACTGTCTTCCAAAAATTCTTCAAGAAGGAAATGTTGAGGACTTATGCTCCACCATGACAATGCATCTTCTCATTCAGCAAGACTAACAGTTCAGTTTCTTGAACAAAATCACACCAGAGAGATCCACCCTATTCACCTGATCTAGGTATGTGAAACTTTTGACTATTTTTTAATCTAAAAAAGAACTTACATGGATGTCATTTTCATTCCAAATACTGATGAAGCTATAAACGCTATTTTTTCAATGATTCCAAGAAATGAGGCATTCAGTCTTTGGAAAATTTGTCTACATAAGTGCCCTGATACTGGAGGAGACTACCGTAATTTCCAGAAGAAATGCCGCGGCGTTTACGTGTTTAAAACTTAATTTTCAGTGGGTGCGGCATTTCTACCCATGCGGCATTTAGGTGCACCAAAAATAAAATATTTACTATTATGGTCATTGTACATAGTTTGGATGGCCTTGTCATTGTGCATAGACTGGTGCTGTTCCCACACAAAAGTCCACTCATTTGCTTTTTGCGAACATTATTTTGTTTACATTCTTTCCCTTGAACGAACCTACATGCCTTATTCACCCTAAACAAGATCTCAGAACAATAACATTCTTCCCCCTTTCAAATCAACATTCTCATCAGTTTGAATAGTCTCTCTACTCTGCCATTCGATGAATCTTTCAGGACCCATCCTCTCCCGACCCCTGCCTTTTCTGAAATTTTTTTCAAAGGTGGACACTACTCCTGACATATTTCCCTTTCAGCATGAATCGATTTTTCTTGGCATTCTGCCAGATACAGATCCCATCAGTTTGGGTACAAGTACTTGTTGGATAGTTTTTAAGTAAGAAGGGAGAAGAAATTTTTTGAAAATGTCCCCTAAACGGCACAGAAGCTGTACTGTTGGTTTTAAGCTTAATGTAATTTCACGTGCTGAACAAATTGGAAATCGAGCAGCAGCTCGAGAGTTTGAAGTGGACGAGAGATGTATTCGACGTTGAAGAACTGAAAAAGAACTTCTTAAAAATATGCCACAACAGAAACGAGCCAAAAGAAGTGGTACTGTAAGGTGGCCGAATCTAGAGGACGACCTTGCAAACTGGATAAAGGAGCAACGAGGAAAGGGAATGGCAATTTCGACTGTAAAAATTCACTTACAAGCAAAATTTATAGCAAAACGAATGAACATAAATGATTTCAAAGGAGGTGTAGCAGATTTATGAAAAGAAAAAATATTTCTGTGCATACTAAAACAACAGTCGGGCAACAATTACCAATGGACTGGCAGGATAGAAAGGCATCTTTTCTAAAATATGTGACAGATATTATTGGCAAAAAAAAAAAAAAAAAAAAAAAAAAAAATCTTTGGTCAGAGATAATAAATATGGATGAAATGCCGTCAGCTTTCGACTCTCCTGCAAACAGAACTGTTGATGAAACTGGTGCAAAAACTGTATCTGTGCTTACAACGGAGCATGAAAGAACGTCATTTACATGTGTGTTAGCTTGTGCCGCAAACGGTGACAAGCTAAAGCCGATGATCATTTTTAAACGAAAGATTATTCCGAAGGAAGACTTTCCTAATGACGTAATTATTTGTGCAAACGAGAACGGCTGGATGTGGGAAACAATCATGCATGAGTGGCTAAAAAAAGTTTGGCAGTGTCGTATGGGATCTTTTTTCCAACCTAAAGGGTTTTTGATAATGGATTCCATGCATGCTCATTTACTTGAGTCAGTGAAAACCAAATGTCAAAAATTGTCTACGACCGAAGCAATAATTCCTGGTGGTTTGACAAAAATCTTACAACTGTTAGATATGTCAGGTAATAAATCCTTCAAAGCTGAAGTCCGAAAGCGGTCGGAGTGATGGATGAGTGAAGGATTGCATACGTATACCAAAAGAAGTAAAATGCATAAAGCATCTTATGAAGAAGTTGCAAAGTGGGTAGGAAGTACGTGGAAATCGGTAAAAACATCGTCAATAATAGCAGGGTTGAAAGAAGCTGAAATTATATCCTTAGATAAAGAAACTGTAAACCAAGAGGATGAATGTGACGATCTGGAAGACCTGGACATAGATCAGGATTTACTAAATCTTTTTCAGATAGTGAAGAATCAGATTTTGATGGCTTTATATGATGTATAGTTTGATTTATGGTTTCATTTCATGTATTTTTCTTAACTGGTATGTCATATATCAGGGCTTAAGTTGAGATTTTGCATCTATACGGCCCACGACGATGTCACGCGCAATTTAATCTATTGCAGCATTTCTGTGTAATTTAAATTTTTTTCCTGCCATTTTTCTCAAGTGCGGCGTTTACGCTGATGCAGCCTTTCTTCCGGAAATTACAGTACTTTGAACACTCCTAAAATTTCGGAAGTAAAACTTTAAAAAGCTACACGTGTATCTAAGAAATTTGAGAGTGACCTTCGTAACTCAGTGTACAAAAAATTAAATACAAGGCTTAGTTCACATTTAATTAATTTCAGGCATGCTACACCAAAAATTACACTGTATTTTTAATTAAATTATTGAATTTTACCTTCTCTCAGGAAGGATGTAAACTATTGTGAATAAAGATATAGCCATATGTTATAGTGTAAAATAAATTTGAATAACAAAATGGAGACTTGTTAAGGCAAAACAAGTAAACTAATTTTAATTTAATTTATGTTTCAGTAGCAACTAATATTTCCGATCTGCATATTTACTAGCAAATTTGAATATCAAACTCCTTTTTCAAAGAAGATAATTTCTATGAAAAATTAAAGTTTCAAATAATAACTTTTTGTCATTTTATACTTCTAAATAAATATGATATCAAAGATTCACTTTTAATTTTTCAGTGTACAAAGAAGATGCTACATACAAAATTATAAACAATAAAAGGCATTATTTATTTATATTTGATGAATTTTATGCATGGTACACAGAAAGCAAATCCCAAGAGATGGTTATTATTATGAAAACAGCAAAACATTTACTTGCATATGTACAAAATATTTAATTTATTTCAAGATCATGAGTAATGAACTTTTGCTAACAAAGTCAAATCTTGTTATAAATGCATCTGGATATATGTAACCCTGCTTATTGTGTCACGTTTTTGATGACCCAATGAAATATATAGAATTTTAATACTTCACTGCATATAATGTCATGTTTGTGAAATCGTACTTAATATAGCACACAGGATCATTCCTTTTACATTCAAAGCATCTTTACCAAGGCTAATTCAGAAGTCAAACAACAAAAATCAGTGTTATATTTTCAAATTTTCACAGGACTAGTTTCAATGATTTTACCAAACCACCATCCTCAGCTGCAAAAGTGCAAATGAACAAGATGGGACTATCTCGTTCAGCTGAGGATGGTGGTTCAGTAAAACCATCGGAACTAGTCCTGTGAAAATTTGAAAATATAACGCTGACTTTTGTTGTTTGACTTCTGAATTAGAATTTGTTCGGCATGTTATTGTGTCTAAATCTTTACCAAGGGTTTCAGTATTTTCAAGTAGATGTTCCTGCTAGTGAAATAATGAATAATGACTTCCGACAGTTTTTATTATTTTAAATTTTTGTTCCAATCACAAAATCAACATTATTTATTTAAATTTCATGCTAACTATAAACTATATGTCAGCCTTTATTTTAAAATCATATTATTACAGAAATTTATAAAGATACTGTTCTATTAGATAATCACGATTAAAATCTTTTGGAATGATCTTACAACAAGGTTTGACTGTTACTTCTATCAAACATACATAATGGAAATAAAAAAAGGCCACTTAACTTCAAGTTATACGAATAAAATTACCAATAACTCAAGAAAGATGCTTCTTATTTAACATAGTAGAAAAGTAAAAAGAGATAGCTAGCTTCCAAAAAGGTCAACAAATTACTCTCAGTATTACAGATAATTTTTATATATAAAAGCGTAGAAATTTTGTCTCTTACCTGGCTCCTTGTAATTTTATCATCAGTGCGATGTATAGGATCAGGTCGTGAGAGAAACTATGGAAGAAAATAGCTTTACAGTTCAAATAATTTTATTCATACAAAGCATTAATGACAGCATATCTTTACATATTAAAAACATTCACAAAAATATAAATAAAATACCCCAAAATGATAATGCAGCAGAATTTAAGAATCCCTGGAAATCATTTACAGAACAATATTAAGCTGCAAATCATTACAGATTTAACAAACAAAAAAATAATGAAAAAATGAAATTTATAGTTACTTTGCTGAAAATTATGTTGCAAAGAAATATGAAAATAATTTTTTGATAATTGAATAGCACATTAATTTATTTTATTAATATATATATATTTACAAATGTTGAAGCCATTCATTAATATTTTTCACTAACACTTTCAAATATAATAAAGAAGTATTTCAAAACATAATAAATCGATGTTTTCATAATTCATTTAAGTTTTTATTACGTTAAAACATCATAGTAATAGAATTAATCAGAAATATTATACATTGTATAATAATATATGTGAAAAATTATATTTTTATTACACAAATTACCATCAGCAAAGAGATACTAGCTTTATTTCAGCAAAAAATCCATCCAATTGCAGACACGAAGAGAAAAGTACAGTTTCAGAAACTGATCTTTTACCATTCTTGCATGGGCTTTGATTATTACAATTTCCCCATTTTTGATGCCAAAAATTAAAAAATTTCAATACAGAAATTCTAAAATTAACTACAATTAACTACAAAACATTATCTTAACAAATTAATTGTTAGATTGAATTATCCAATTTCGGCAAAGCACACTGCAGTTATCTGCTTTGTCGGTTTTTATTGAAAGTGCTCAAAATGACAGACTAGGTCTTATATCCCTCATTCACTACTACCAACTTCTGAAAATGATTTTCATATTCATAGATTTTATGTTCCTCTATTCTAAAGGGGAACCTATAGTCACAAACGTTCATACCTAAATAAGGCTTTGAATCTAAGCCCATAAGTATAGTAGTCAGCCTTCAATGATCATCATACTAAAAGAACTAAAAAATTTCAATCAAGAATTAAAAACTGGAAATGTCATTGTTTTAAGGCTAAGATATTTCATTTAATTTGTTATTACTCCTATTAGTATTACTGACAAATTATTTTCCTAAAATCTGACAGAATGAAAAGTATAAAATAAGACAGAAATAACTGCAAAATAATCAATAGAACTCTTGACATTTTTAAAGTTTAAACAAAACCTGTTTTTGGAAATTGAAATAATTTTTAAATATTTTAAGACTTCTCATAAGATTTTTGCAGCTTTTTTTTTACTTTGAAGGTGCATTACTATAATTTTGGATTACATTAATCCAGTTAGTTAAAATAATTTTTTCTTCATAAATAACAGCAAATTCATGACCAAACAAGCATGAATTTCAAATGGAAATAATACAAACACAGCTTTAGAGCATGCCACATTAATAGTGTAAACAGTACATGATATAAAAACTTGTTATTAGAAGGATTTAAATGCAGTCTCAAATACTTTTTTTTCTAAATATTAAATATGCAATACAAATACTGAATAAGTACTATTCATATTTTTTTTATTTTAAACAGCATTAACTAATTTGATAAATAACAAATAATGACACAGAAACTTAGTCTAAAGTAATAAATAAGCTGTATTAAAGCAGTATTTGGTGTCAGGTAGAAAAAAGTATATTACCCATTGTCAGAAAGTTACCCTCGGTAAAGATCAATATTCTTAATATATACAATATTCAATACAATAATACAATATCAATATTCTTTATATACTACAGGCTGAGACCTATTAATAACAGTAACAACAACAGAAATGCCATAATATTTTAAAATGGCTAAATTATTAAAAACTACACATTTAATTTTAATCAAAGATTTAAAAAATACTCAAACTGATTACTGTTTAACTCCATATTAGTATTTCATTGGATGTAATGCATGCAATACTGAAGAGAGTTTTCAGTATTCACAGTAATCTGTTTTCAGCAGTAAACATTAGAACTTACTGAGATATTTCTGAACTACATTTTTTTATGCATTTTGGAATAATTTACAAGGAATCACAGATGTTTTAGCAATTCTTTTTAAAGATTATAAACAAATTCTTTTCTTTAATTAATTATATAGATTTTGTTAAAATAAATAAATAATTATAAAATAGGAATACTTTTAAAAGATGAGGAGCTAATGAAAAATGAGATGCTATGAAGAAATTAAAATTAGTGTTTATCTGTATATAATTGAAATTAAATTTATGTTTAATTCTGAAATCAAAAGTAGTTGAAAATAAAAACTCATAAATTTATTTTAAAAAATGGGAATTAAAAACTAACTTTTTAATATTATACCTAGAAGTTTTCAATGCTAAGTTTATTATCAAAAGACATACATGTCCAACATTCGAATTCTAATTTTATATATATAAAAAAAAAGCATAATAGAATTTCTAAAACATTTTAAAAGAATTAATTTAGAATCTCTAAAAATTTGCAGAATGAAAAGATTAAACATAAAAGTAAAATGATTTCTAAAATTTCTTTTCAAAAGTAAATTTAATTTAATATTTAAAATATTTTCTTTCCAAGGAAGTTTATATCCTGGTATATTCCGTGATATAAGGAGGAAAATCGTACCTGCATGAGGAGAAATATTAAAAGATGAAGTGTTTCTTTATCATTTTCCTCAGTGTCCATTGCTCGATAAAGCACATTTAAGAAATGAGTTTCTTCTTGTACCGTATCTTTTAAATGACCATCTGCATTAAAAAAGAAAATAATTTTTTTAGAATATATACCTATATCATATACGTTATATGTATATGATATAGGTATATATTCTTCTTGTACCGTATCTTTTAAATGACCATCTGCATTAAAAAAGAAAATAATTTTTTTAGAATATATACCTATATCATATACATTCTGCTAAACATTAATTAATAAAACACATATAAATATACATCTGAATATATCTGCAAATATGCTGGAATACATATACATGCCAAGAATATACTCATATTCATTATTCATTCTATTATTCATTCATTCTATTTGCTTTTTCATTCTTGATTTTGAAATTACCTGTTGACACTGTTGTACAGCAGATTTGTTTCTGAAATGGATTTTAATTTTAATTTTTAATTATTGGGCTTAAAAGTGTTCTAAAAGTATTGTTCAAAATTTTTAATTTTTTCAGAAATAAATTCACGAAAGCTGTTGATCACTGAAATTGTAGTCTGTTCCCTGAAAAAAAAATTAAAATTTTATTTTATGCTTCCAGTTTTTGCATTAATTGTAATTTTAATATTTTTCAGTGTTTTTTTTTATTATTATTATTAGCTTTTTAGGCTGATCACTGAGCCATTGACAGACGTGGAAATCTACTTATGACTGCAAAAACTGCTATGACATGATATGTTAACTTTACTGTGCACCACCATTTTAGAAAATTAAAAAAGACGCATTTAATATGCATTGCTGTATATCATGATTAGTTACAATACTTTTTTTCTGCTCAAATATGTGAATTTAAGAGAAAAGAATAAGTAATACAGTACAAAGTCCGTAATCCGGACATCCATTATCTGGAATGATCTATAATCTGGACCTCAAAGCCACAAACGTTTTTTTTTTTTTTTGGTATGCTTTACACATGCACATTTAATGTATAACGGATGGTGTAAGCTAGACTAAAATTATCTTTACTGATTCTAAAGCATTTCAGTTCATGCTGCAGATTGCACTGTTCCTTAATCTTCTAATTGGATCCGGCTTATTATTTTTTATTATTTTTTGCACACTGTTAGAGCAATTTTATAAAAATTAAGCTTGAACTTTTGATTATGTCAAAAAGAGTTTCCAATTTTGGAGCTGCCAAAGGATCTACAAAGCGAAAGCAGGTTTCAATGTCCATCAAACAAAAAGTGGAATTGCTGCAAAAAATGGAAAAAGGCATATCTGTCTCAAAATTATGCAAGGAGTATGACATTGGAAAGTCAACTGTATATGACATAAGCAAAAAGAAAAAGGAACTTTTTGAATTTTTGGGGGATTCCGACACCCCACTTGCAATGAATAACAGAAAAAGGGTTCGTTATGCTAAAAGTGACGATCATGACAAAGTGATGATTGAATGGGTCAGACAGCATCACAGCGAGGACGTGCCATTGACGGGTCCAACACTAATGGCTCAAGCCAACATATTTCATGAAGAAATTAACTTAAACACTGAGTGCACATATTTAACAGGTTAGTTAACCAAATTAAAAAATCACCATGGTATATCGCCAGTTATTGGATTTTGTAAAGAAATGTGGAGATGCGGTAATAAATGAAGATGATATAACAGAAGTTTTTCATTGCAACGACAATGCCCCAATCATCAATCATTTAACGGACGGCGAAATCTGTAGACCCAGAAAATACTGCTTCCGATAGTGAAGAAGACAGAGAGGTTATTGAAAACAAAAAAATTTCGATTGGCAAGTTAGTCAGTACTCTCGACACATTACAGGACATGAACAGTGGAACTTTGTACTTGAACAAGAAATGATGTCTGTTTATAGAATTAAAGAGAAAGTATTAGGACAAAAAACGAAGCAACTTAAACAACTTACATTGAAAGAAATGTGTAATAAAGTAAACAAATAAATATTAAGCTTTTTTTTTTGTGTGTGTAAATTTTCATACCCTTTAGATCATAACTGCTCTTTATTTTATAAATTACAGTTTCATGTTTTTAATTGTATAATTTCTGCATGCCATCTTACCAGATTTAAAGATTTAAATTATTGATCTATAACCCGGAAAAACCCCTAATTCGGAATCGCTGAAGTCCTGACGAGTCCGGATTACGGACTTTGTACTGTAATACTATTCTGATCAATATATATAAAATATAAAATTTAAATTTACTGCTCAATATTTATTACATTCCCTTAAAAGTAATCCCCTTTAACTGCAATGCACTTATACCTTTTTTTTAAATAAGGATTCATAGCAAATTTCTTTTTATTACGTCATTAGACTCAAAATGGTGACCAGATAATAACAATTTTAACCATAGAAATGAGAAAACATCCAGGAGAATACAGAGCTTGTAAAGCTATATTTGTTAAAACTGTGGCCATAAATTTACATATAATATGAACATTTTGAGCACAGGCATTATTGTCATGCAAAATGATATCACAGTTCAGGTGGTTTTCTATAAATTGCTTCACACGAATTCATTCAGAGCATTATTAGTTTGATTAATTGACAGAAATTAATGATGCAAAACACAATGGCATTTGAAGAAAAGTATCCATATTACCTCGATTTTTTAACAAATCTCACATAATCTTTTCAATATTGCTTCATCTTTCAAGTGTGATTCATTTGATTAAGCTGTTTCTATATATGAAATATAAATCTATGTCTCATCAGTAGTACTAATGCATGTTAAGAAAGATTCACCATGAGATAGCATCTCCTGCGTCTCTTGAATAATGACAAAATTCAACATTTTGGAGCAACCTGAAAATCATCATACCTCAGGCACAAATGATTCTTCAAACTTGCTCGACAAAATACAAATGATAAAGGAAAATTGTTCATTAATATCCCTAAATGATCATTAAACAGCAAATTTCCTCTTTTATCACATTAAATGAATGACCAACCATAATCTGCTTCATTTAAGCCCCACAAGTGGTCAAGTGATTAAAGCCCCTCAATACTGGGAACTCTATCTGGGTTTAGTCCTGGGCAAATAGGCTGACTACATGGTTGATTTTTGTGGCTATGTATGAAATGAATATGAACCAGTTTCTCTCAGAAAGTCCTCCACCAAGGTATGCCTTCCCTTGGGCAGAAGCCCTTGCGCGTTTAATCTAACCTACCTCATTTAAAAATTCTTGTTTTTGATAAGAAATCAAAAACAATTCTTGCTGCTCTCAAAGCCTTTTTTCAAACATAAACAGAAATTCCATTTGGAACAAAATTTAATGTATGTTCTTCATTTTCACCATTTTAAGAATTTGCAAAGGTAAATTTCTTTATTAATTTAATATAAATTTATTTTGAAACAGTAAAAGAACCTGAAATAAGGTTTTTGGCAAACGCTGCTGAAAGTCATAACAGCTTCTGGGGGGGGGACTTTGCACTAATTTTTCACAGGAGCATATTTTAAATGAATCCTTCCTGATACTTTTAAATCACAATAGCAAAATGCAAATGATGATGTAATCCTACTTAATGGTTAAAATGAGCTTCTGTGTAGATATACATAAGAAATAATCTTAATATGTAAAAGTTAAAATATTGCAACAGATTTTTGAATATATGTAAGTAATTTTAGTGAGGTTATGTTTGAGAATGAAGCATTGTTTTTTTGTATAATGTAATATGAAATGCTTGAAAGAAATGATGCTCTGCCAGAAAAATCAGATTACAAGGGGCAAGTCTATTTAACATTCAGTAAATGGCTATCTCACAAAATTGGCGATGATTTTGGCAAGAGATTGTATAAAAAGTCGCTAAACTTGGTGACCATTTGGCGGCATTTTGGTCCGGTCTCTGTATAACTATAATTGGTACAGTAATTGAATGATTGTAACTGATCTCTATTGTAATGGTAATCGTATCCAGTCTTCATAATGCCTTTCAGTAATTTCTAGAAAAGGAAGGTACTAGAGCTTTCTCATTGGCTGGGGAAAAACTATATAAGATATAAGACAGCATTAGTTTATCATAGTTCAGAGCAACTTTGGAGTATTGAGATATCCATGAGGGCTTCGCCTTACAGATACGGATTGCACTACAATGTGTATAACATTCTTAGTAGCTTGTAGTGTAGCTATTAATTGTGCTCTGTGGTACTGAGAAGAAGTTCTGAAAGTTTCCAATATATATATATATATATTGGAAATTTGGTGATATATATATATATATATATATTTATATTTTAGTCAAAATAAATTAATAAGCTATCATTCGTTCTCTGCACATTCAATCTATTACAAACCCGTATGCACACAACAGTATAAAAACATACATATTCTATAAAAATTTTTAACATTTTTTCAGGTCATTGAAACACTGTTTAAAGGCAATTGGAACTATTTGCAAAATATAAGTAACATTTGATTTAATATCCAAGACATTTTCATGTATGTCCTTTCATAGTCATCTTAAGTTTCGGAAAAAATAGGGGAAAAAAAAAATTGGGAGAATATGATGGGTGATTTATCACTACAACTGAATGCTTAGCAAGATACTGTAGTGCAAATAATACTCTACAGAGCCTAGCATTATCACATAAAAGACACAAATGCCCAGAATCAAAAAGTTCCCTCCTAACTTGCCTTATTCTGTTTCTTAATAATAATAATAATAATAATAATAATAAAAAAAAAAAAAAAAAAAAAAAAAAAAAAAACCACCTTTCTTGTAAAAATACTAATTAATTAGTTAAGTTTTAGGAACAAGTTCATGGTGAAAGTCCTTTGTAATCAGAAAACGCAATTAGCATCACCTTAGTCTTTTATTTTCACAATGATGCTTTATTTATTTATTTTGTATGGAAGAAAACAGTTCTAGATCATATTTAGACAACAGTCTCAACTTTTCCTATCATACATTTTAAGAAATTGCTGGCCTATCTCACAGTAGTCAGCAAATCTTCACAGCAAGCTATTCTGTCTTCCTTTTCTTATTCTGTCAAATTGAGCATAATCTTTCCTCATTTTCAGATTTTCAATTAAAATTAATCTATAGCTTTCTTTGCTTATCCCTTATGTCTGAAAGTTGCTGAGTTCTCACATGGATATCAGCTTTTACCAAAGACTGTTTTTTCTCTACATTTTCCTCATTCTTTATTCATCTTAAGTTAAAGAACACTCCATTTTTTTGGTTCATCATCAATGCTTTTACGTTCAAATTTAAATGTGATTTTACCACTCATATGCTTGTGTTATTATAATGCATTTTAATACACAAATAACACAATAACCAGTTTAAGCTGACTTTATAACAAGAGATGTCATTTCTAAACATACATTCATTCTTTCACTTTTTTATTTCATAATTTGGTCTTTCAATTTGCTCAGTTACTTTATAGGTCCATCTTGGGTATGAAATAGAAACAATAACATTTTCTGGATGTTAAAAAAACAGTCACCATACATAAAATTTTCAGAATTTTTTTAGCTTTCCTAAAATATGATACACAAATTTAACAAAAAAGCACAAGGTAATGTTAAATTATTCATGCATTCACAGAAATTTGTTCAGTTTTCTGGTTTGAGTGTATTTTTCATTACAAACACAGCTTCTCTTTAATCAAATATTAAGCCATTTTACCTATTTTTCAGTGCTTAATATATCTTTATGTGTATATAGTTTGAGTTCAAAAGAAATGAGTTTTTTGATTTGATTATCCTATCTGAGGAAAAAGGTGTAGGGCCTATTATTGGCAGCGTTATATTAAATGTGAAAATATTTGCAGCCTAAGTTGGAAATCAAATTTTGTAAGAAAGCTAAAAAGCTTAAACAGTGGTATAAATATTTAAATTAAACAAAGAATGAAAAATAAATGAAACACCCTTGCTTAATCTTCACACAGAACTTGCCAAGGGTTAGGTATTTAAAATATTAAAACGGAATGATGAATGAGTGCCGAACAACATGTTTCATTCTTCTCAATACTGTAAGATCCACCGCTGTAATTTCCTGTTTGAAAAATTATTTCTCAAATAGTCTCACACTGTTGAATAGTTCTCCATACATGTTGTTCCCTACTCTCTGAATTATGACCAAAAAAATTGAATAAATTTAAAAACAAACAAATTAAACTGAAAACATACAAAATATAAAATCATAAAAAATTGAAAGAAAAACTAGTTAAACTGTACACTAAAACTTCCAAAAACGCTATTCATATAAATTATGAAAACTTCCCAGTGGTCACAATTACAAATAAATATCTGATGTGAACACCACATAACTTTCATACACAGCCTATTATATTATGCACAATTGTTTGCTGAATTTCATTTAAACTTATTTCCTTGAATTTCACTAGAGATATATTTATTCAGTTCTCACTATGCAGCAAGTCAAAAGTACATAAAAATTCAAAGCATCTTCATCAAAAATTGCAAAATACAGAAAAACATAAAACACCAAATACACTTAAAAACAGTTTAAAAAAACACTTTTTACAATTATTTTTGCTGCATTTCATTTAAACTTATTTCCTTTTAATTAGAGATATAGTTATTCAGTTCTTACTTTGAGGCAAGGCAAAAATACATAAAAAGTCAATGTATCTTCATTAAAACTTGTAAAACACAGAAAAACATAAAACACCAAATACATTTAAAAACAGTTAAAAAAAAACATTTTTTCAATTAAAATCAGAATTTCTACACAAACACAAACAATTTCCCCAATGGGCAGGAACAGAGATTTTTCGATGACAGACAGATTTTATAAAAAAGAGAATTCTGTCTGTACATATAGATGCCATGCAAAAACATCATTCTAATGGATTCGAGAGCAGTCAAAATGTATATTCTCACTGAAATATGATACCCAAAATTTTTCACAATTGCAATACTTCCTTTTAAGTACAAGAAAGTAAAATTCAGTTGACTCGTTAATTTGAGGTATTATTTTTTTAACTTTTAAATGTTGTTTACTTGTGAAAAAAAAAAGTAAAAATGAGAACCAATCATTTATGAGCTATTAAATTTTAAACTAAGTAGTCTTAAAGGAATAAAATATTAGATTTTAAAAACTGCTGAAAAAGATCTTGCTATAGCAATCCAGGCATATCTCGCAAAATGACGTTAATTTCTTATTTGAAATGCATGTGAAAAGGCAGGTTGTCAAAATTCTTCAATCTAAATGCATGGGAGCAAGGGTTTCAAAAATTAAAAGCATCTTCCATTGTTGAAAAGAGAAGGTGGAAACAAGTATTGGGTACATGAAACAAAAGGGGAAGATGTTTTTCCAAAGTTGTGTATTTGGCATACTCTTGGCTGAAAAACATCAGTGCAATCATGAGGCATCATTAAATGTTAGCAGGAGAAAACTTCCGGTGGAACTTGTCAAGTCAATTTGGAAGAAAACTGGCTACTTATTTCAAGTGCTAGAACTATGATTCAAACTAATTCTAGCATACACACATACTATATATAATTTGTCAAGTACTTGAATGTCATAATTTTAGTCAACTTCAGTTGTAAATGGCCATTGTTTATATTTAGTATCTTAAGTTAATAATTATTTCTTTTCCTAAACATTTGATGAATATTTTAGTGGAGTTTGATCTGGTCTGTTTACTAGTGTAAAATTTGCATTGCTGAATAATATATTGACAGTAAGTGAATTACTCTTCCTTCTGTACATAAAAAATTGGTACTATTCGGTTTTGAGGGCCGTAAAAAATCGCCAAACTATTGTTGATGCCAGTGCGCCCAAAACTAATTGCGATAACCCTAACGCAGGAAAGGAAGTATAATAGTAAATAGCTATCTAAGATTGATGTTTTAATTTAGATGAAAAGTTAATTTCATATAATACTTTTTATTATTATAATTTATATAAAAAAGGCTAAACATAACTGAATGGAAGCATAAAAGTAAATAACTATTTCAGATCATTATTATAATTTATATAAAAATTGCTAATAATAACTGAATGGATGCCTGCATCACTATTTCGCTACCAAGTTATCGCTAAAGCATAATTTCATCTCGTTGGTTGTTCAAACATAATTTTCTATAATGAATGATGCCTTTTCTTTAAAAAAATTCTCGGTAAAGTGCAGAATCGCCCACTTATTTGTTTGCAGCTTTTTACAAGGGTAAAAACAATTGCATTTTTGTCAATTTTCTTTTACTTTTTAAGTGAAAATAGGTCGATGTGTACATAGATAAAGTCAAGGGTGTGCGCAGTGCCATTTTCGTGCAATTTGGCGATTTTTTTTAAGTGAAAATATATCGATGTGTACATGGATACCGAGTATGTGCAATTCTTAAAAACGCATCAAGTAGTGGGTGATTCTGCACTTTACCCAAAATTCTATTGCTGACTTTTCGTCATGGACAAGTCCAAATTGTGAAATACATAGGATATCAAAAAAAGGATTTAAAAATTAAACTAGTATTTCAATGGCGTCTTAAGAAATATAGAACTATATAAACTTACGCAATCTGAAATCAGCATGTACGTTAGATTTGGCGCACTGTTAAATGGGCGCTTTTGCACATACATTTTCGCTGCAATTTTTTTACAGTCCTCAAAACAGAATAGTACCAAAAAATCTTTAACTCCAGATTAAGATGTCTGATCATGAAGTGTGAGCTCAAATTATATTCATCTAAATTAGCAATGATTACATTATATAAATAAGCACAGTAAGGCTAAGCTCAAACAAAATATAGCCAAATAAATTTTACAGACAGTGCTACTCCTGTAGGATAGACAAAATTCAGTTTTAAGTTATAGTTAAATCCATATAAAAGCTCGTTTTAAGAGAATTTATTAAAGTTAACTTCTTTAATAAGAGTAATTCTAATTTTTGGGTGCAAATGAAATATATATATTTAAAGCAATAAAATCTGATAAAATTTATTAAAATAAATCAGAAAATTCTCCTTCTTGAAGAAGAAAGAATTGCAAAAAGCTTTTCTGGAAACACTAATGCATTTCCAAAAAACGGTAATCAATCTAAGGATGAATTCTACTAAATTTTAATTCTTATAAATTTACTTACATAATTGCTTTTACAGCATTTCACAGTATTCTAATTAATTGATTAACACTATATTAAAATATTTAAATATAAGAAATACACAGAGGAATAAAAAGTAACAAATTTAAGCATATACACTGCTAAGAACCTACAATACACTTACCAGTGAAAAAACTGTTTGGAAAATGCTGAAAAGGTCCAAGTACTCCAACTGAACTTCCTACCAAACGAGAGCTTTTACGCTTTAATACAGGAGCAGAAGACTGCCGTTCATATGATTTATCTTTATCTTTAATAAATTTGTTCTCATATTAATTGAAAATAATCGGCAACAGCATTTATAAACAGAAACACATGCATAAAATAAAATATTAGACTATAAAAAAATATATGCATGAAATAAAATAATAAAGTTATGCTTGTATAATCTATTGTCATACATAAACAGTATCACTCGCATAACACAGATATTTTATACAGTTGTAGAATTTTAAACCAATCGTTTAATATTAAAAACTAAAATAAATTAAGATGACTTAACAATTTAAAATACATAAGAAATTTTAAAAAGTATAAAATAAATATATCACTACTTCTATCAATGAAATAAGCACTGCAAAAAAATTAAACCTTTGATTGTTATGGACATATTCTAACATTGTTCAATAATGCTCCATCAAGAAATCATCAAAAAAATTTCAATTCTAAAATGCTTTCTGAAGAATAGTTTCTCCCCCAGCCCACCCCAAAAATAAAAGATAAAAAAGAAAAAGGTAAATAGAAAAAAAGCTAAAAAAGGAAAACTTACCAATTTTATCTTGGCGATGTAACATAGCACCAGGAGCTGAAGCTGACCTTTTATATGGCATTTTCTCACCAAAACTAGATGTTAAAGATCTAGTACTGCTAGTATGAGATAATGATTCATGTGCTCTTTTTAATTTCTTTTGGAACATTTCACTGTTTACATTTGTATTTTTCAGATCTATAAGATATGAATAAAATTGATAAATTAAATAATCTAGCATACACAGAAAGATGTCTTTCATAAAATAAAAAGCAAAATTATTAAAATATTTAAATTTATGTAAATTAATTATTTTTTTCCTCCTAGCAGAAAATGGAAAAAGTAAACACATGTATTCAAATCATGCATCTTCCAACTGTTTGTTGCAAAATCTACCACTTATTCCATAAAAGCACAGATTGGGGAAATGTGATATTTCTTTTTACATTAAAATACCTACTGCCTCTGGTTCTAGTCATTAGATTTAGAATGTAATTTATACAGTAACCCATTCATCTCCCCTCCCCCCAAAACAATAATTTCCAATTAGAAATAATAAAGGAATAAATATGGTAAAAAGAAAAGGATTAATAATAAGGAATATAATTAACTAAAAAAAAGTTAAAAGAAAATACCTAGTTCGTATGCTAAAAAGTTTCTTAAATACTGTGGTTCTGTAAAAAAATTAACATAAGCAAAATAAGGTGCAATGAAATGTGTAAAGATTAAAAAACAATACAAACCCTTGAATATTTACAAATAAAAATCAATACTAACAGTAAGCAATATGCTAATCAAAGTAAAGCATATTTAAAACATTAGAATAAAGTACGAATAAATGATTTAAGCAAAAATATAAAAACTAAGAAGCAGTAAATGGTAGATTAGCCTAATTCAAATCTCGTTTTTTTTTTAAAGGTTCCCCCCCCCAAGTTTTTGGATAGGTCTTTTTCCATTTGTTCTTTTTACTTTAATTAACTAAAAAAGAAGTTATTTTAGAAAAACTTTTATTAAGACATAAATATGAATTATATAAGCACTAAAAAATTAGTCATATCAGCACTAAAAAGTGAATCATATAAGCACTGAAATTAGAAGATAAAGTCATTGAATACATATAGTTGTTAAGTCTAGTTCATTTCTCTAGTAAAACAAACTGGCTGGATAGGTATTTTATTTTCCTAAACATAACATAACTATGATCAACTGGCCTTATTTCTCCATGATAATAATACTTTAACACATTTTCTTAAATAAATTCCCATTTATATGCATATTAATTTTGATGGTAAAATAATGCAATCATTTAAAATTTACATTTCATAATAACTAAAAAACAATCTCGAAGTATTTGAATCATTTTTTCACTTTTATTTTTAGTTTCAATAATTGTATCAATATATTTTTAATCAATTTCCAAAATAAATACATTTTTTCAATTAATTTTCCATCATTTAATGAATAAAAATCAAGTCCTGAATGATCTACAGTTAATTTTAAAATTTAATATTATTCCTCTACAAATATATCATTTGAATAAAAATAAATTTCAAACTGTGTTCATTATTAGGATACATAAAAATAAACAAAGATAAACCAAAGGATTTTTTACAGAAGACTTTTTCCAAAGAAGATCCACATTTATGTTCCATTCACCCCCCTCACAAAAGAAAACATATCTGGCTTGATCCAGAGAACATCAATCCAATTTCAGTAAGTCCAAGCTTTAGTGATGAGTTCGATTCAGCCTAGTTCTCAACATGCATTCTTCTATAGAAAGCTTGATACCATTCCTCCAATAGCAGCGACAGATGCTATTGTGGTGATACTGTCATGGTGCAGGCAAGCATTATATTGGACAGTTATGCAACACTCTACATGTGAGAGAAGTCCCCTGACTGATTAGAGTTCTGTGCACAATGTTTCAGAGATACAACTGGATATCAGTCCTTTTTTTTATGGATGAGAATATTCATTCACTTAAGTGAGATATTTAGTCAATGAATTAGCCAGCCAGATCTTCTCATCTGAACCACACTGATTATGTCTAGAACTGATATATCCCAGAACATGATTTATACATTATAACATAATTGATATATCCCAGAACATGATTTATACATTATAACATAATTGATATATCCCAGAACATCATTTATACATTATAACATAACTGATATATCCCAGAACATGATTTATATCAAAAAAGCATGTTAATCATATTCTGGGAAGTGGTTGACAATTTTCTAGAAGCCAACAACAGTTTTAGTGCAGAAGTAAATGCAACTGCTACAGGTCCCATCATCTCTTTCACTAATTGCACGATGACTCATACTATGCAATCTATTCACCTATTAAAGATATCATACCTTCTATTAGCCTCATTTTGGATGACATCTTGCAATATTAGATTTGAATATTGCTGCTTTTATTAGTCTTATTCACGATCACACTCTGTATGGTATGAATTGCTGCCTAATATTACTCTGCATCCATGACAAATCTTATTAAAAAAACATGTTTTTTCTCTTAATTTTGTATGTACATATATATAAATAAAGCTGAATTTTTTAAAAAATTTTGTGTGAGCCATCTATTTAAGAAAACTTTAAAAAAAAAAGCTTATGCATTTATAAAAATCACAGATCAATTCAATTCATGTACCAGGAGATACTTGAAAATGCCCTAAGCTAATGAGAATAAGAATGCTTAAAGAAGAAAAACAACATATTAATTGATAAAATGTAGTACAAAAAATAAAAGCATATAAATAGGAGGAGGGAAAAGGTTTGTTTTGGTTTGGTTTATTGAGATTACGGCAAAGCACACTAGGGTTATCTGCCTAAGGGGACACAAACTAAACTTCACTACAACACAAGCTGCAGAATGTCCAAATCAGGCAAAAAGCATGAGGTGGCACGTTAAAGATAATGTGCGAATCAACAGTGTTAGCAGGTTATAAAGAAATGCTAGTGATTGCAAAACTCGTATATACAATTAGTCAGTAACATTAACATGAATAATTACTAAAGCAGTTAAGAAAAAGAAAACACAGAAGCAAAGGAACATGGATGGTGTAACAAGATAATGGGGCATAGAGAAATTAAATACATGGGTTACATATACAGATAGTACAGAAGTTAGGTAATATGCCTTAACACGGCCAATGGCCTCTTCTTATTTACATTATCACAATAATCATAATTTAATACAGGAATAACACCCGTATATACCTCTGACATATGATATATCACCAAGTCTCTCCAAAATTATCTGATCTTCAAGAAATAATGTATCAAAACGATTCAGGAAGAAATCCCAAGTAAGAAAACGCCTGTTTGTCAGATGATTATGAATTTGAAATATTGTCTGCAGAATCATAGGTCGATCCATAACATTACAGTCAAACTGCACTTCTAAGCACCAGACAAATAACTGGGAAAAAAAAAAAAAAAAAAAAAAAACTTTTAAAAATACATAGCAAATCATACTGTATTTAGTTCTTTTTAAACTTAAACAAAGATGCATCTACATTATATATGCACACTCTTTTCTAAAATGCGGTATAATTTTAAAATCTAGCATACAGAAGGATTCACATTCTATGAACTAATTGGAAATATTACACAAATTTCAAGCAATGCAGTGCCAGGCTAATTTTTTTATAAAAAACTGAATTGGATCATTGCATATACTGTTTGTTTAGTAATGTTATTTTTAAAGATGTGAAATATTGCCTTTTAATTTTTTTAAATTTATGGTTAATCCCTGTAAAGGAACTAGTTTGCATCTGTAATTACAAAAAATTGTTTTTATTACAACAGTAACTTTTATTAAAAGCTGCATAAATTGGAAGAATTCATGAGAAAAATTAGCAAACAACCCGATAAAAAACACGAAATTAAAAACAACAGATTATTTATTAAAAAACATTATTTAAACTTAACTTCCAGTTTAAAAATCGTTATGTGAAATATTTTCAATATTACTGATAATCCATTGGCATTATTCCTCATAGAATAGCACTTATTTAATGAACATTTACTGTTAAAATTCTTTTACATAATTTATAAAAAGTCTCTGACACTGCCGCTTTTGATACTGCACCACTGATACCGCTGTTAACTCCATTTTAAGAATCTCTTAAAGGCAATTATAATTGACACAGTTCAGTTACATAGCAAATCATTTTCTAGAACAGAAGCTTTCAGTTCATTGTTTCTGCTTATAATATGTTATGCCCACTTATTTTAATATTATAAAACATATAAGTAAAGAAAAGAAACATGCATGTTTACTTCAGACGTGTGAAAATTTAAGACATAAAGGGAAAAAAATAATTTAAAAAGAAAGAAGTGACACAGTTCAGATTCACTGATTTAATATTATTTTTCTACATTGTTTAGGTTAAGCATGGTTTACATTAGGTGAAATATGTTTAAGTGGAGATTTAATCTCAGTTAATGAAAGCACAAATAATGTTCTTTAAAAAATAAACTGATTATATATAGCTAATAGGGAAAAAAAAAAAAAAAAAAGGAATGTAATTTTCCTGTTTTAAGGTAATCTGCACCAAATCATCTTCAGAATATAGATAAAGCTGCCAATGTTGTCTGTTGGATTCCATTAAAATTAATATGTATTGGTCTTATTGCTTATAAGTGTTCTTGTTTGCAAAGCTCTAAATTACATCATCCTATTTTATTCTTTTTCTATTTAAATATCAAGCTTAAAAATATATTGCTTATGTTTAGAAAAATTTAGCACACAAAATTGAGTTAAAATGTGTTTGCTTACTGGAAGTAAGAAAATATATTTCCTCACTAGAAGTATGTCTCCTCATATATCTTCCTAGAAAAACAGTTTGGTGTGTGAAGTTTTATAATAGAGATCCAATAAATTTAATAACTATTTTTAATTCTTAAATATTTAATAAATTTCCTAAATTAAGTAATAAGGTAGATTACAAAATACAAATTTTCCTTTAATAATTATTCAAACAATTTAATAATCTATCTTGAGAAAATACAAAACAATTCTAAAATATGTTGATGCTATCATTTCTATAGAAAATATTGGATAAGAATGTTAACAATTTCAAAAAATGTTAGTGAAGTTTTGTAAGCAACATTTTATTACCTGAAATTTCAAGTTACAAAGAAGACATTTACAAGCAATACCCCCTTAAACAAACTTTTCTTTTAATGCTAAACATTAAAACTACACAAGGGAAAAGTTAAAATTTCCTTAAAAAATTTCTGATGCTTATTTTTACCAACATGTAAGGAAAAAATATTATTATATTCATTATAACCTTTTCATGAACATACCTTTAGAGATGGCGTTTTTATGCTTTCCAAATTAAGTAAAGCCCTTTGAGAAATAGTTGGTTGCTCATCATCTAAACTATGAACTAAATAAGAGAAAGCACCAGCAAGTGCAGACTGCAGTAGAGGACTGTTTTTTACGGTTGATACATCCACAAAGTGGGCAATCACCGTTACTTTTTCAACTGCTCAGTAAATAGAAACAAATATATTAAAAGCACATATTACATGCATACACATCTGATTTAATTCTGAATGTGGTGTATAAATTATTTTACAATAATGTATAAATAAATCCAAGCTTAAGGTTTCAGAAGAATAACTTAAATATATATTATACAGGTATAGGTATATAAAAGAAAAAGAAATGTTATATAAACTAAATATACAGTTTTTAAATTCTCCAAAATAAATGCATTCTAGTTTAAGCAAAACTAATTAAGAGCACTTTCTAACCGCAAAATGTTAAGAAAAATTATTATAAAAATCCATTAAAATGAAATTTTAAAATATTATAATTTTTCAATCACTTTACTTTTTGAAAGTAATGATCTGGACATTTATGGCTATCTTTAATCTTTAAAAATGAAACATTGATCATACTAAGAATCAAAACAATATAAAAACACTTCTTATCTTTTTTAAGTTTCAATACAATTTTTACATAGATAAATTCAATTTTCAATCCTTTTCCAATATCCATGTTTTTAATTTATTAATGCTGTTTACTGGTTGTAAAAATTTAAATGTAGTGGATATTTAGTGAAGAAAATACATTTTTTAAATGATAATGCATACTGTAATTTTACATGCAAAAAACTACTATATTCCTATTGCTAATCTTTAAATATTTAAATCTAGAGTGAAACCTTTATAAAATGACTTGACACATAGAGTAATTCCTTATTGTGCTTATTAAGACAGAAAGTTATCAGACAAACAGAAATGGTTTTTTTATAGAATGGAATTACAATATGGTTAAAATTAGTTTTATTGTTATTTACACTCTGTAAAGCCAGTTTCAAAATTAAAATTCACTGTCATGGAAATTCAATGCTAGACCATCTACACATTACAATACCTTTTGAAGATTACTCCCTGACTCTTCAGGTTCAAAAAGAATACATATAATACATTTTTTGCTCATAAACCAATTACTTTATATAAAAAATATGGAGAAATACATATAGCTATAAGGAAAATAACCTCCATTTGTTTGGTATAAGCATGTGGTTTACTGCAGCACTAAAACACCTACACAGAAATAGCTATGTTGTCTCATACCATCACAAACTGTTCTTGTGTTCAGTGTCCAATGTGTACTAAGCAAAGAAAGATAGCTAGTTCAGCTGATGCTCCTGCAAAAATGCGAGGTTTGCATGTGTATTTTTTCTTTTTAGGATGACAGACAGCATTAGCAAAATCCACCACAAAATAGGTTCAGTAAATGGAGACAAGTTGATTAATGAAAGTTACATGAGGGAATGCCAGAAATTTTAAAACAGATAATATGATATGCATGATTATCATCAGTCATGACAGATGATCTTGTTGAACTAGTGCAGAAAGTGATTCAAGTGCACTGCTGCTTCATAGTGCTGAATCTGTCTCATGAATTACCTGAAAACGGCAGAACAAGATTCAATGAGAATTGTGATGCTGAAGCTAGATCATCATAGGGTCTGTGCACATACCAAATCCTCATTAAAGATCACAATATGCATTGAATGGACTAGGCACAACGGCATAAGTTCACAAAGTTTATTTTATCATGCCTCCCTACTGTTAAAAATGAAAATTCCTATACCCCCAATTTCCCAATAATAAAAATATTATCTACCTACAAGCATTATAAGAAGTAAGAAAATAACAAATAAATCAATGAATCAGATGAGCTTGAATATTTTTGACAATATTTCAGTTCTTGGCTGAATAGAAGAAAGTGTGTAAATCACTAGAAATATTAAGTTTGCTTTTATACTTTGCTTTTATTGCTACAATTGCTGAAAACATCCTTTTGTGCAAATAAGTGCTTGAAAATGGTAAGCAAAGTTATAGTACTTGCTGTGATATGCTGGGATAAACTTTTAAATATATTACCCAAAATAATGGCTTATCCATCTTCTCAAAGTCATGTTTGGCTGCAGAATCATTTTTTATTTCCAAAGTTTGCTGTTATAATGTTTCTGGCAGCACATCTATGCCAATGTGAATGTTATAATGACACAAATTAGGAAAGTGACTTTTAAATTCACCAGTGATATTTTATTCTTAGCATCAATATCCTTAAAAAACATCCTAAGCATGCTTCTTCCAAGATTCCAAATAATTTGGGAAAGCAGGAACAAATGCAAGCTAAAATTTTACACTCCCAGAGTTGCAACTATTAATATATGATGTGATAGCATCTCGATCATAAACTATGTCTGAACCTCCACCTTGTAGTTTTAAGCTCACTGAGCTCAATGAATTGAAAATGTCTAATAGATAGGCCAATACAACTAACTTGAACTTTCTTTTTGAAACTCTACATACAGTTTGGTTTAAGTGACAAAAGTAATGGTTGATACTTCGAAAAAATGGAAGCACTTAATTTAAAAGTTGAAAAAATCTTGCTAGCATATTTCCTTTTCACAGCTAGCATATTTCCATTTGAAATAACAGTATTTTATGTTCCATTCCCAAATCTTCACAAAGCCCCCCCCCCAAAAAAAATCAAATAAAGAAGTGTCTTACTTCTTAGTTGATGGTGTGTAACACAGACAGCACCAATGTTGGGATTTTTTTTCTCTTACCATCTGTATTAATCCTGAGTGTTCACTGACACAGCACCAGCTGTGCATATGCCTGTCAGCTTAGCCCTGGTAGTTTATACTTGCAAAAGAATTCACAGATTTCTGTCATTACATGAATTGCTATGGAAGTAATCATTAACTCTGTAGAAAGCAGAACCCTGTCTTTAATTGTTTCATTTTGTATGTACTGAATGAAAACTAACATTTGATAACATTTTGCAATATCTGAACTCTTGTCCAACAATATTATGACAAAATATGATTCTTTCATGAATTACACGAACAGAGAATTTTTTGTCGTCAGCCATATCATTAATATGATAATTTCACAGTGTTGTCAGATAGTGATATTTTCGAAAGCTTTTGTTCATTTTCTAGTCCTAGAACAATATCAGCTGCTTTCAACAGACAGAGTGTGATGAGTGTTTCTCTGATAATATGAGATTTCTTGGCCTCTGTAATGAGCAGTGATAACTCATAAAGCTTTGAGCACTTTTTCAGATGACTGATCAAAGGAACCAGTATTATCCTTTTTTATATGTTTCAAACTTGTACATTTTGCAGAAAAAGTTTCCTTTCAGTAGTTCTTTATGGTGGCCATCTGGAACTACACCTAAAACACAACTGGAACAAAGGTTAAGACAAAAGGGCTAACATAAAAGATGCTTAAAAGGACTTATATTTTTCCTATCTATAACTACACAAATATCTGCTTTTGTTTCTGTAATATTATATAAATTTGGCAGCAAAAACAACCAGCTTATTTCTATTTTCTATCTAAATTTGAAATTTAAACATTGTAAATCTAATTCATCAGAAGATCTAAAAGCCCTCTAAGGCCTTGGCCTCTAAGGATATGGCTGCATTCTTTGCATAGCTCTATTTACAGCACTGTTCATGTTTTCTCAGAGGTTGATTGATGAATAGCCTTTGTAGTTACTACTATTTTGGGAAGAAAATTTTACACATAGGACCTCAATACCAGAAGACCTGTTGTGTTTGTTACACTTAAACAATAACAGACTGAAATTTAAGCAATTCAAATTAGGTTCATGTTAGAAAATCTCCTCGAAATTTAAGGATAACTGGCAGGGTTTTATCTTCACAAAAAGCAAAACTATATTCTGCTTCTTTGAAGAAAAGAGGTCTATGCCATTTGCATTTAAGTTTTGAGAAGAAAAATTATTCTCTTTGAAGAAGAAGGTTCTGTGTCAGTTGCTCAGGAAATTCCCAAACATTTTCTGTAAGTGCAATATAAGACTGAATTTTGCCCAAATTTTTTATTTCAAAATGGCATACTTAAAATTCATTTTTAATCACACAAAATTAAATTAACTTATGTTAGACAACACGTCACCTGAAAATGACAAAAGTAAAGGTTATTACTGCCCATAGATGAGACTAATTCTTAAATGATATAATTTAACATTGCCAAAATCTTGAAAGAACAAGAAGCTTGGTACAGCCAATTCAGCATTCTTAAAACAGACAGTTATTTAAATGCCAGTATTTTGGATAATCTCTTTGTGTGATTACACTCACCAAAATGTGATTATATATGGAAATTTATATCAAGACCAGCTTTGAACAGTATATCAGATGTGGGTGGATCACAGAGATTTTAAGGATAATTTTAATATTTTTCAATGTTTTAATGAATATTAATGCTCATTTTAAAAAAAGCAGCTCTATCCAACCAGCTTATTAGAGATCAAGACATTGTAGGAATAGCCTAGCAAACTAAATCAGCAGATCTTAATTTTATTAATTTGACACAGCTCTTTTTTTTAAAAGTTAGGCACAAAAAATTACTCTCTCTTTAAACTTTGGAGAGTCATCTTAGGAGTCATCTTGGAGAGTCATCTTAAGATGAAGAATGCTATAGTTCTTTAAAATAAACAAAATCATGCTATATGAAATCTCTGCACCATAAATTTGCTACACAAAAAAATTAATGGCCTTACCTGCTGCATATCTTGCTCTCCATTCCTTATTGTGAAAATCATGCTCTATAATTTTCCAAAATATATCCGAACCAGATGGAAGAGTAATAGAATGGAGAAGCAAGGCAGTAGCCAATTGAGCTATATGGGAGAACTCCATCTGAAGAAGTTTCCACAAACTGGAAAAGATTTATTAGAATATCTATAATAATAAAAAAAAATTTAAAAAAGAAGAAGAAGACTGTGTCATGGACAATGTGAATGACAGCTTTTTTTACCAAAAGCTTACATTTAAACTAAATATATAGGCATTTTAATATATTGTCAAATATATTTAAACTTACATCCTATATATTTAAACTGCTAAGATATACAGACTTTTAATGAAGTAAATAATGAAATATGTCATACTTTGCTATCAAAGAATTCTCCTGGCACCAAATAAGAAAACCACGATGATTATGAGCTGCTTTATTTAACACCTCAGAATGCAGACACATTACTTTCAGACATGAGAGAATATGATATAAAACATCAGCATCCTCAAGTACGGCAAGATCCTGTATGAAAAATTCATTCATTTTTTATTTCAAAATATGAAATAATTCTAAATTCATAAATTTAAATAAAAGAAAATTTCAAAAAGCTTTGAATTCAAAAGTACATAAATAATATTTTTAAAAATTCTATACTTGTAATTGAATATAAGGTATAAAATAACCAAAAAATCATCCATGAACATCAGAAACAAACAGACATATAGCATATGACAATCAAACTTATTTCTTGAAGTAATCTCTATCATCAAATACCCTTTGCTAGTGCTCCTGCAGCTGTGCAAATCTGTAAAGATAAAACTTGGAGGTCTTGGTGAACACTCGGCCAAAGAGCAATGTGTTGCTATGCTGAGACAGCAGTGACAAACAGGCTGTCACTTGTTTCTCATTGGCTACCAACAATGCGTGGGATACCTACTTGCTCAACTTGTGCACCTTCCCTGTATACTGCAAGTGAAGTCTGATACTTTCCTTTGAAGCATTTGGCAACTTAATCATATGTTTGACTGTTGCCCTCCTCTATGGCTGCTTTCAGGGCCTCATCATGCAACACCTGTGATTGCCCATTGCAGAATTCATTACAAAGGCTCAGATCATCTGACCTGAATTTTTGAAACCAATGCCTGATGGGGTGTTTGTTTATGCCATCCAAATGCTTTGCATATTCAACAATTTGATGTGGCTGCTGACAAGGCCACATAAAGTCAAACAATAAACTATGAACAAGCTGCTTCAATACCTTCATTTCTCTTCAGCCATGGATGAGCTATGATTGCTGTGTGTGTGCACAATGCATCTGTATAAGTGCAGGTCAATGGTGACACTAAACCACCATTAATTATTGGTACACAAGTCACTTCATTCCTCTCTGTGAGTGTTTCATCAACTGGAGTGTCAAAAATGGCAAGAACTTTTCTGATTATCTTGTAATAATAATTGCATAAATAACCATATATAATTTAGTTAACTTATAAT
Organism: Stegodyphus dumicola; assembly: GCF_044657685.1. NCBI lineage: Eukaryota > Metazoa > Arthropoda > Arachnida > Araneae > Eresidae > Stegodyphus > Stegodyphus dumicola. The sequence continues at coordinate 56,204,052 of NC_140770.1, read as the reverse complement.
TACTTTGAAGAACATTGTTAACAATAAACAAATTGGATCTGCTTTGAAAACAAGCATTTAACTTGTTACCACTTTTTAATTTAAAATTAATACATGTTTTCTTATTTTGACTTCTTTGAAAATAAGAATTTACCCGCCTTTTTGTTCTGACTTGCCATTTACCTCCCTACACATTTAAAACTACGAATAAAAAATAGCAAATGTCTGAGGTAAAAGAACTGCATATTTGAAGTATTTCAACTATTATTTATAGCTATTTAAAAAATTACTTTTAAGCCTAATATTCCTGTACAAAAAAATAAAAAAAATGTCTAAAAATATTATTCATTTATCTACATAGTTCCCGGTGCTTTCAATAAACTTAACACAATGATCTGCTCAGTAGTGGGTTTCAGTATCAAAAAATGTTTTGTCACAGTTTTCAAGTCGTGTGGCATCCTTGTAATCATCATTATTACTGAAATAACATGCACCATATAAATGCTGCTTCAATTTTTTTTAAATGTCAAAAGTCATTTGGGACAAAGGATAGTAAGAATGTTGAAAATCATGTTTTGTAGACTAGCAATTAGAAACCTGAGCCTCATATGTTGGAACATTGTTATGCAAAAGCACAATTTTTTTTGCTATGTTTGTCATGGCATTTTACATTTATATCTTGCTAACAATAATGCTCATTTTCATGGCAATCTCAGAATTTGTTTCTCATATATTTTCTATTACATATTCCTTAACTTAATACACATTTCTTCAGTGGTCTGGCTTGATCTTTTTTTTAGTTATAGTATGATCTCCTGTCTTAACTATACCATGGCAAAAGCCTACCTTTTGGTAGTGGCATAATAATTATAAGAGACCATGTTATTATGAATATGTGTTGGTATTTGATCTTTATTCATAAGAACTTAACAAATAAATGATGTTTGATATTTTCAGTACTAACAGCTATCACTGACTAACAACATTTAACAGCTTTTCAAAATCGAAACATCTGGTGCTTATGCTTTCCTTTTCATACTTTGAAAGGCTGATGTAATCATTTCACGACATTTTGTCATGCCATATATCTCACACCCCTCACACTTGAAACTTATTGAACTTCCTCATACATATTCCAACCAAGTTTGCCATAAAATGAGTACCAAGTTTTCTTGAGGACTAAACACTGGATGTCCTCGACAAGCTGATCACTTGTTCAGGGCATATGCTTATGCACCCTGGAGCCCGCGGTCAAGAAAGCGGATTTCGGGCAAGGCCTTGGCCCATTAGGGCTGTTACACCACTGAGTTTAGTTTTTTTTTTTTAGACATATTCTATTATTATGAAACATAATAAACATAATGATTCCAGTTCTTATCAATACACACCAGAACATTTTGAGACCAGCCATACATTGTTGTTTATTACTTTGTTGGTAAATTATTAGACGGATATCTTCAGGATCAGGTACATCACAGGCTCCAGCACCTTAAAAACATATAACTGGCTACTGCTGTGATAATGCAATCAAGGTGTTAGAGTTAGTGGAATCTAATGGCATCCCATACCAATAATCACTTGGTACAAAAAACAACAATGAATGAAGTAGATTTTATTTTAGCAAAAGCACTTCAATGTAACTGCAGTAGTGATTCAATGCAATTGAAGAAGGCAAAAGCACCGAGTCGCTAAAAGAGCTCCTACTGAATAAAATTTATATCAGTCAATGTTTTCTTTACACTCAGTTTTAATTGGCTAGTTATTCTTTCCTACTTGATGCAAAATTTGCATCATGCATTTGATACTGGTAATTTGATCATAGCATCAAGAGACACAGACACATCTGTTGTAATGCTGCATTTAAAGCATATGTTTGTTTTGAAAAGGCAATGCAATGCCAGTTACTAATATATGTACAATGTTCATGGCACCACTACAATCACAGGAACCAGTAATTCAATGTGAATGCAACCAAAGCAATGTCCATCTGAAAAGATGCCTTAATACTGCAGGCAATACCTGACTACAGATATGGGTTCTGGTTATTATCTGTACAAATGAGCTCTGAAGAAAAATCCTTTCAGTCATCATTTCAAAATTCTTCCTTGATTAAAGCTTAAAATCTCCCCCTTTAAAAAAATCCTTAAAATAATATGTTTGCATTGCTCCTATTTCTACCATATTCTTTCTCAATAAGGCAAACTGGAATATTTCAAAATCAGACTTATGAGTGAATATAATCGAAGTGTTTTATGTCAGATCTGCATTATCTACTCTTATATTACCCTCAGGAAGCCAATATTGTCAGCCTTGATTTGAACATACGTTGGGTTGTTAATCCCCACCATTTACACATCTGGAAATTTCAGCTAATAGGATATTTTCTTGCATTTTTAATAGTTCAGTAGTGTAATAAAATACAGAATGGAACACAAAATATCAAACACTTCAAATGGCTTGTCAAATTTTAATACACATCTCAAATTAAAGTACTCACTGGTATATGCATGGCAGCCAGTACATAGAACAGATTAAGTATGTTAAACTTCTTAGTTTATAGCAAGATTATATCTTCAGCAGACACTCTCAAGTTTTATAGCACTAATCCCTGGTCAGTCTCTGAAGAAAACTCATAATGATCATTTGTACTACATCTACTCATACACAATGCACTACATCTACTAGTAGACAGCTTAAGATGATCCCACAAAAACGAAATTACATGATTAGGCTGTATAGCTACCACATTGCATCACTCTGAAAATTACCAAGATATAAGCAGGATGTCACAAAAAACTCATATTATGCTAGAAACTCAGAAGTCATGAAAACATTCTGTTTTCCTTGCATGAAAATTTTGAGCTCTGCATGGTGTCACAGATATTCTTAATATTTTCAAGACCATAAAATGTAGCCGTTACAAAATGTTATTTCTTTTTATAAGGATATCTGAAGCAGATGAAGTAAATGCAGTACAATGGCAAACAGCCATTGTTACTATCTTAGGCTCATCACTGAGGATAGTGTCAAACACAAACCTAAAGGTCTGCCTCAAAAATGTTACTATCCAAAAAGGTGGACATATTAAATATATCCCACACACAAACTAGTCAAGCATATTCCAGTAAATACTTTAACATGAACTTTCCTATACTATTTTGCACATTAAAGTTTTATAAACTAGTTTTAGTGCATAACATTTGTATACTCTGCTGCATATTAATAGATGATTTTTTTATTACTTTCTAATGCATTATAATCCCAGGAAGTGATGGAAATTCTAACCTTAAGTAACACATAGAAAAGTTGAAGCTGAGGTGGTAACTCCTCAAGAGTGAACTTAAATTTGCCTTCACTTGTATGCCAAAAAGTTGCATCATCTACACTCTGAGATGTTATCGACTCATTTTCATCAATGAGTAATGCAGCAGCAACTGTGCATTTTGCTCCAGCTAAAAATCAACATTAGTTTAACTGTACTTTTAAGACATAAACAAATAAATGTTACAAAAAATTTATAAAGCTCATGAAAATTAAGATAGATAAGAGTCCAAATTAAATTGGCTCACAGTTTAACCATTTGCGCTAAAAAGATGTGCCATGCACATTGAGATGCTTTTGTCTCAAACCGTGTGCAAAAATGAAAACAACATGGTGTACACATTGCCTAACAATGAGATTGTTTATTTCTCGAGTTACAGCTCTGGATTGCACTCGCAGATGTGGAGAGGCGTAAATGAGACACTTTACCGCTTGTTATATTGTAGCGCACGGCTCCGCAACCGTGAAGTTTAGTCGTAGCGCAAGTGGTTAAGAAACTAAGTCTTCAAAACATGAGTTTAATAACTTGAAATATGTTTACACTACTTATAGGCAGAAGCTTTTCATGAAGTAAAAATTTTTCTTTAATATACTGAAGAATACTAATACTGAAGAAATTTTAATAACTAAATAGGTAGTTAAATAAGCGTGATGAAATTTAAATAAAATATTACTAACCAAAATTGCATGATATATTTGTTTAGAAATAAAATCTATAAATATATATGATTTAAAATTAGGCAAAAGAAGCAAACTTAGTTTGGCATAAGTTTTGAATAAAACTCTATCAGTTTTGAGGGTAATCAGACATAGGAGTTTTCTTCCCCCAGCAACAAAATTTTTTTGTTCCTAAAAAAAAAAAAAAAAAAAAAAAAAAAAGAGGAACCTATGTCTGATTACCCTTAAAATTGATAAATTTTGTTCAGAATCTATCCCAAATTAAAGTTGCTTCTATTTTTGTAATTTAACATTTTACAGTAGCATGTTTCTTTTACAGTTTATATGAGTTAATACAAAATAATGATAGCTGATATAAATTATGTTGAGATTAAAATATAGATTTTGTTCAATCAGAGATAAATTTAATTACAGAATACTTCAATTTTAAATATATAGTAAATTTGCCATGACTGTAAGTCTACAGATGCTTCAACAGCATAACATCTATTATCCAACAGTTCCTAACTCATGGCATATATCCTGCATTGTACAATAGTATTGTTCGCAAATTGCAAAGTCATTCCCCATTTGTATACAAAAATATGGAAAATGCATCCCTTATTGTGATCAGCAATAAGCTAATGTTAGCAAAATATTATAGAATCAGTTAACATCATCAAAATAATCTAAAATTAATTTTTTAAGTTGAAGTAATGTTGCCAAATAAAAGATAAAATAATCAAACAAGGTTGAAATAAAACAGAGACCACCAAATAACACAGCTATGTTGCCAAAGATGGGATTAAGTCACCAAGCATCTCAATTTTGATTTAAGGTAACATAAGGTCTTGGCATCATGTCTCAGAAAGATAATAAGGAACTGTTTTAAGCACATCATCATTTTAATAAAAGGAAAAGTAAAAAAATAAAATAAATAAATAAATAAAAAATAAAAAAAAAAAAAAAGAGATGAATAAAAAATGTCTCTAACATGAATTATGAGGAATTGAAGCCTTATATTACTGAAAAACTTCAAGCTGCAGATTCGTTGACAAGATGAAGATATCTGCCTGTCACTTTCTGAAACAAATCCAAGCACATCATGTTGACAAAAATAATCAATTTACTATAAATGCTGAGATGAGAGATGGCCTATGAGTATCATTCAAATAATTTCCAGAACATTCAAATAAATTCCACTGGTACAGTTTTGAATTAGCCACATGATCAGCATTACACAAGCCATGTGACATAGCTCATTCTAGAAATGGCCCAGTCTAGAAAAGTTATTATTTTTAGAATACATAGAGGAAATACCCAAATTAAAAATGAGGAATGAAAAGGCTATTACTAAATTAAATTATACAGTTGATTTACATATTTTTTAACTTACATATATATGAAAAATACTTTTTAAGAAAATAACAATTTTTTTTTAATTTTTTTTTTTTTTTTCAAAGTTTTTATTTTTAAATGCTGTATTTTTTCTCAAATTTATAGATAATACTTATTATAAAAACATGATATTGTATAAATTGAATAAATAATGGGGTTCATCAAAACTTATTTTTTCCCCACAACTTTAGTTTTAATTTCAAGAAAAAACACACATCATTAATATACACAGAAAGAAAATGTCTCTCATATACTGTTGAAGGGCTAGATGGATCTGCACTTTCCTCCATTGCATTCCTATGATCCACAAGCACACATAAAAAACAAAAATTTAAATGTGCTAAATCTATTCAGTATACATTATAATAGTATTTTAGATTTCAAACATTTTTATGATAAATGTAATGTATCAATTGTAAATCAATTTGTGGATGAATACCATAAATTAGAAAATAATAAATAAAAATTGCTATTTTCATAAAATGTTTTTATTATATACATTTTTATGCTTTTCCTTTAAATAAATTTTTCACAATTAAATTTTCTTTTAATATAAAATAATACTGAAAGAACTAATCATCAAGACTGATAGAAATCTGTATTGCTGTGAGTTGGATGTGCAATCAGCAAGGTTATTATGGCTTGCAGCAAATGAAAAAACTTAAATATAAACAATATAAGTCAAAAACTTAAGCTTGATTGTTTAGCTTGTTTCTGAAAAGGGTTTCCATAAACTTCTTTGTAGAAATCAAAACTGGTAACATTTAAAGAAAAAATACAAAATCTTCTATTCAAGACTTATTCATAAAAGCATAATAATTCTATATTTATATATTGAGTATCTTACCTACATCATCCTCAGTTAGAGTAACTTCTGTAGCAATTGCAGTTACCACTGTTTCAGTAGGTATAACTGAGACAGTATCCAGCTCAGTTGAGCATTCCTGTACTGTAGCAGTTTGAATTGGAGAAGTGTGACCTACAAACACGTTATCTTCTGAATCCTCAGAAAAGAAATTTACAATACTATGGTGAGACACATTATCATCTCTATGAGGAGAAAGACTTGGTCCTTCACCTTCTGCTTTGATATTAGTTTCATTTCTCTCTGGAGTACCTTCATGTTGGTATCTGAATTCAGACTTCAGATCAGGAACAGGAGAACCTCCAGGAATCTAAATATATGTACCAAAAAAAAAAAAAAAAAAAAAAAAAAAAAAAAAATGAAATTACTAAATTTTATTCTCTTTCTAGAGAGAGAGAGACACTTTCCCCCCTTTAAAACTTAAAGAATGCATTACATTTTTATAATAATTTAAATAAACTTTATTAAATTCAATAAAATTTCCACAGATATTCAATCAACTAAATCAGAGCTGATTAACTGCTATACTGTGATTATGAAATCCCTTTTTGTGACCCTCAAGCTAAGGAAATTTATTATCATCTTTATTGACTGCCTACTCTCTGATATGCATATTTTTTCATATTTTTGATCCTTTACAGCTTATTTATAATATCAGTGCCATCAAAGAAAACTATGATGAACTTAGAATATAAGTTATTAAAAGCAAAATATTTGCATGAATATTGTGCTATAAACTTCAAATAAATATATAAATAAACAAAATTTATTTTATGAATGTTTCATTGACTTATAAAACAATATAAATTTTAAAAAATATGTTAAGAAACTAAATAATTTACAGATACTGTGTAACTACTACTATGAATTCTAGAACATAATTTTAAATACTCTATAAACAACAGAGTTGCTTGTGGAGCCAATATGCAACTTAAATTGGATTGTTTATATAAAAATATTAAGCATATCTGATCTCAAGAATGCCCCAAATTAGCCACAATATTTTAAAAAAAGATAATGTTTTCATCAAAAATATTACTAGTCATAAATAATATTAAATTACTGCTTCAAATTTTTCTTGTTCTCTGCAAGTTAAAGGCAACACATAACAAGATTTTGCAGCAGGTAAGGAATACAAAAGAAATGGTTTCAATTATAATAAATTAAGACTTGGCTGCAATATTTTACTGGTATCATATCATATCTAAAGCCCCATCTACACAAAAAGACATATCTCTGAACAAGACTTCTTTGCAGACATGTTGCATGACAGCATTAACATCAATATTTTGCATCTAAATTTCTCTCAGCTACCAAGAGAGCAGTCAAAGCATGTGAATGACTTACATCCAATAGGAGACCTCTATCGAATTCACAACAAACATAATACTTTTCAAAGTTTCCAATGCTTTTATTTTTCACAGCTTATTTTTTTAAATAAATTGTAATAATAACAACAGTAAGAGAATAAACAGAAGGGTTACTAGCAGACAGAAAGTAACAGTATTAAACATTTCGATAAAATGAAAATATTTTGATAAAAATGAAAAAAATGAAAAATACAAAAATTAATAAAGTTGTAATTTAAAAAAAATAATAAAGTGGAAAAGGAAAACAATTACTTGCAAAATATGAAGCGCATATATATGGTATAAAATATGTAAAGCAAGCTTCTAATTTATTAATTGTGAAATGCATGTACATACATAAGATAAAAAAGTAAAACTTAAAATTACTCAGATTTAATCTACAGGGTGATCTTTTTTAAAATGACAGTGTTTGGAGCGCACTGTAGCATGATCTAATAGCCAAAATAGCACCAAACTTGGTATTTAGACTAATCAAGACATGGGATATCAAGACATACAATCGTACAGTTAAATTATTAATGTTTATTTACTACATTAACTTCCCCGGTGAGGAATTAGACCACATTCAATGTGAGCACCGTTCTCAGAAATAACACCGTGCATTCTGTGCACAACGTTCTCCACAGCCGTATATAACGTATCACGAGGTTGTCCTTTATAATAGACAAATTTGATACTCCACCAACATGAACTTGAGATTTCAAATAACCTCAAAGCCAAAAATTGCATGGCATGAGGGGAACGATGCAGCCATGCAACTGGAAAACTGTGACTTATGACTCTATCATCAGTGAAGTTTTGGCGCAACAGCTGCTTTACCTTATTACTAATGTGTGGAGCACCATCCTACGTAAAGATTGTCTGTTGGAGATGGTTTTTTTGCTAAAGTTGTGGAATAACAAACGTTTGCAGCCTTTCATGGTACCTTTCTGCACTTATGGTGCACGTTCAGAGTCCTGTCGGTGTGATGGTCTCAAAAGAGAATGGCCCAATTACAAATTCGGCTGTGAAACCACACCAAACATTGACTTTTGGGAAATTTAATGGAATTTCATGCATGGTGTGGGGCTGCTCAGAAGCCCAATTCGGCTATTTTGTGTGTTTACGGACCCACTGAGATAAAAATGGCACTCATCTCCCCACAGAATGTGCCATGGGAAAGCATCATCAATTTCTACTCTGGCAAGAAATGATAGAACGAATGTCACTCGCTTATCATATTCACCTGGTTTCAGTTCGTGCAAGCGGCTGATTTTGTAGGGGTAAAATCCAATAACGTGCTGCAAAACTCTCCACATCGTGGAACAATCCATGTCCAATTTTCGAGCTACACCCTGGGCGCTGCTAGTACCAGCAATGGTTCCCTGCGATCCTTCGACAATTGCAGTTGCCACATCAGCTATTACATCTTCTGATACTGGTTTATGTCCTCTCCCAGCACGAATGGTCAGTGATCCCCGTTTCCTCGAACTTCTTAATCATTTTCTTAAGACCATTCAGCGATAAAGGCCCCTTTCGTAATTTTTTTCTGGTTCGAAATTCCTGAAGAGCTGCGGATGCAGTACATTGATTCATGTAATACAGCTTCACCAGTAACACACGTTTCAGTAACATGAGAGGCATGTCCACTGGAGCTCGTTTACTCTAGCTGAGATTATTTGTCAGAGATGTCTATTACTTGCTTTTATAGCCCCTATTACTGGCACTGTCATCGCACAACATTTGCATTTTTTTTATACCCGTGTTTTATGCTAATTCTCGTTATTGTAAGTTACAGCAGCGCCACAAAATGCCCTAGCAGCGATTTTTGGAACTAAAATTTTTTTTCACGGAATCTTTTTTCCCATGTCTTGATTAGTCTACATACTAAGTTTGGTGCCATTTCGGCTATTAGACCTCACTACAGGCGCTACAAACACTGTCACTTTAAAAAAGATCACCCTGTATATACTTTCACCCTCTATTTTAAAAATAGTAATAACTTTTTCTAAATTGCACCACTGAAAAACTAACTTGCATTATGTAGAGCTCTTGGCCAGTCATCATTAAAAAGTTAAGCAAAGAACTCCAGTCTTATATAAAGGCACTGCTGAAATGTGCACTCACTTTTTTCAGGCTAGCTCATGTTTCATCACTTTGTTGTATCTTCCACTGTTTAAAAATGTGATAAGCCTAATTAGAATTAAGGGATATTTGTTCCATCCATAGTGTTTTGAAAAGGAGAAATGTCATAAGAAATTATTAATCAAGGAATAAAATCATGCATCTTGTTAATACTCAAATCTGCAATTTTCTTTTATTACACAATTATGTCAGCCACATCTAAAACCATCAGCTATGATTACAATTGTATTCTCTCGCCTGCACTCCTAAATCATTACATTATATAAAAGTTTACAATTTGACCAAAGTACCAGATTCTTAAAAGATGAAACTATATTATACTAGGTATATGACTGCTTGCATCCTCTCCTTAGGAAGGACATAAGCAGTGATAGCACATACCCGTTGTCCTCTTAAGTATACTAATATGAAAACTTTTTTTTAAGGCCAGTCAGCTATGGCTATAAATTGGTTGAGTGCTGCACCAGTCACATTTCTTTAGCCAAAAAAAACTCCAAACAATTTGTACCATGTTCTTCAGTAAGCTAAACATTGAGAGTAGTTGCCATTAGTTTTTACAAATGTGATTTCCATACGTAATTTCGTTGGCTGTTGCTGAACATGACAGTGTATCCTATTATGCACAATGATCAAGACTGTAGTGCAGGTGCTGCAGGCACTGTAGACCTGAAGAGCTACTAGTTCAGAGACATATTTCTTTGTGTAGATGGGGTGTATTAAAATACAGCACTTTTCAAAAATTGGAAAATCATGCAATGAATATAAAACTTACAACACTTGAATTTGGCTGTTAAATGGTGTTAGTGAGCTCTTTATGAAATGACAATGTACAGCACAATGCAATGCAAATGGAAGCACCTGATACAATTCAACATGATGGCACATCTTATGCAAAGAAACTTAGGTTACTCTATCAGAGAAAGATCCCTGTTAAAGATAGCTTAGGTTACCATTAAGGGATAGCTTAAGTTTTCTGATCAGAAAAAGATGCAAATTACATTACAGATGACTAATAATCTTACTAGTCATCTGTAAATCATCTTACAGATGTTGAGTAAACAATTTTTTATTCAAGTAAGAACTGCTGTACAAGCATTTTCTTCCTCCAGGGGAATGCAATATAATTGTACTCGAAATGCAATTTGCTTATAAAGCGGTTGTTTGAGACTTTTCCTGAATTTTACCTAGTAAGTTAGTACTCATTTTCCATACGACTTAAGCTTGGGCACCTTGGAGTGGTTAGGGGGCTCCCTTACCTGAGGGACAGCAGCTGAGTTAAAAATGTCTACTACAACCAACCTGCTGTGAACCCTAGGGTACCAGGTTAGCTAACGCCTGTTGTCAAAATGGCTAAATACATATCCAATTGACATGGATTCAAAAGACTATTTAAAGGAGGATCAAGCCTAACTTACCAATCTAAAGACTATTTTTGCTAATAAATCTTAAAATGTTAGCAAAGGCACTGCATCAGGTATCTGACATCAATGTTAGTTTATGTTTAATCTTATAACAGATCAGTGCACTGAGATGGCAAGCCTTGAAGGTAAATTTCAAGTTTCAGAACAAAAAGACAAAGTTAAACATTCTGTATGGGATCATACCCTTACCAGGAAAAATAAAACAAAACATATTACAATTTTATACCTTACAGGGGAATAAACAAGAAAGTATTAAAAAGAAACTTTTGAAAAGCATTGATCCTATAAAGATTATAATTAAGTACTTAAAACAGGTCTCAAAAGGGGGCCTGTTAAATAAAGCAAGCAAAGAAAAGGACTTAGAAGTTCTAGAGTCCAAGATTAATCAAGTTGTAGATGCAAGATGTAAGATTAGGATGCAATTCAAATTAAACATCCTCAAAAACGACTACTAAGAATTATAATATATATCATTCCTAAGGATGTTACCAGGGAAGATCTGAAGAAGTTTCTGGTTGCACAAAGTGATGGCATACAGGACAATTCCATCAATACCACGTTACCAAAATAGCAAAAGGAAACAAATCACTGGGGAATCGAAACCTCTCCTGAAGCCTTCAAAAGCTTCAGTAATATTAGGAAAGTTTGTTTAAACTGGGAGCGCTTTAGTTTAAAGAGTAAATTTAATTGAACTGGATTGCTGCTGTCTTTATGAACATATTTCAAAGAATTGTCAGATGGAAAAGGTCTGCAGCCAAAGTGGAGAAATCGGCATAATTTAAATAACTACAAAAACCAAGAAATGAGATGTATTAATAGTTTTGAACAAAATGAGAACAGTGCATTAGAGCTAGATTCCAACCACTTGAATTATTCAAAAAATCTGTCCCTCAAGAGAGATGAATTAAGAAAACAAATCAACTATGGATAATAGCTCAATTCAGAAAACTATACGAGTAATTCAAATAAACTTAGCACATTCTCAAGCTGCCACAACACAGCTTGAATTGCACAAGTTTCCAAATAAATCCATCTAAGTTACAGTATTTCATGCAGTGCATTAAGTAAAATTTAAAAAATAGACTTTTTATTTAAAGTAAGCTTATATTTCACAGCAATTTCCAAACAAAATTTATCTATATTTCAAAAATTATAAGAGACAGCACACATCATAATTTTCTGCCTTTCGAGACATTATTTTTTAATTTCACTATACCAAATAACCAAATTCATAAATATAAAAATAACTGAATTTATAATAAAACAAATATAAAATTATGCTCACAGGTAGTCCAAACATATTTCACAATAAAGGCAATCTAATAAAATAAATACAGTAAGACCCTGCTTAACGCAGGGGATGCGTTCCATCAAATTAGAGCGTAATGCGAAACAGCGCTAAACGAGGCTATCTTAACATGTAAATAATGGAGTTAGGGGAAGATGGATAGAAAATTGGTTAGGTATTAAATTTAATAATGTTTTTTTAATAAAAATAAAACCAAACATTTATTTTTTTACAAAAATAAAAACAATATAAACGAATATATTTATGAAAAAAATAAAATTCTAAGCCAGTCAGATCATTCAGTCTATTCTGTGTTTCCAATTTTCTGCCTTTTTTTTCAAGAAGGCATTATGATAGATTGGCTTAATGGCATATTGCGTTCAATTTCGTCGTCAATCCATATAGACAGTCGTTTTTCCACTTCCTCTATAATGTTATTTCTAGAACGGGTAATTCTAGTTGCAGAACTTGACGTAGTTGCAGTTGCCGATGACAGTATTTTGTCTTTATTCTTAAGAATTGTCCTTATTGTTGAAGTTGCCAAATTCAATGCAGCACTAATTTGAGATTGACTCTCACCAGAATCTAATCTTCTAATCACTTGCATTTAAGTTTCCAGTGAAATGCTTTTTCTGGTTGCTTTCTTTTCTTGTTTTTTTATTATCACCCATGATAAAAACTAAAGATCATAATATTTTCAATGTATTAATCGTTATAGTATTATGTAAATTTATACTTACAATAATGCCAACAAATGTTTCAAATGATAAAAATGCTTCCGTACAGCCCCTCACCGCACCAAACAAGAAACATAACTACAAAGTTTCGGATATGTTATTTGGAAACCTACCGCTGTGCACAATTTCGAGGAATCCCCGTAGTTCATGCTGCAAGCAATATCGGGGAATCCCGAGGTTGAAATAAAAGAACGCTAAACCGAAACAGCGCTAAACGAAACAGCGTTAAGCGGGGTCTTACTGTACATTTATAAAGAAATGAATATTAAGTAGGATAGAAAATTTCTCACATCAGCCATAGTAACTTCCATCACAGGAGAAAAGTATTCAATCAGCATAAGACTCAGCTGATAAAATATAGCACACATTTCACAGAATATACACTGACTGCCTTCTGTAGGTTCAGAACAAGTATGAATACCTTCCCAAGGTGCTTCAATAAAATTTCGAATCAAAAGTAATATACTTTGTGCATCTTTCTGCTCAAAACCTTTGTGCAAAGGAACTTCTTGAAGTTCTAACTGTAAAAAAAGCAGATATTAGTTTGAAAGAAAAAACTATTAAAAATATAGGAAAAAACAGGAGAAGAAATTTTTCTTTTCCCCCAGCTTAGATCTAGTTTATTATATAGTTTTTGTTTATAATGAAAATTTAGGTTATATGGGATTTTCTTGCAGAAGCAAAAAGCAATTCACAAAAATCATTTTTCTTTTGATTTTTATCCAATGTTTAATATAATCAAGAAATCTAAAATAATTAAACTCCATTAATTCAACTAAGAACTTACTATGCACATTTTTACCAGCAAAAAATAGCAATATTAAGATAAAATTTTATATAGGGATCTTTTGTCAACAAAAACTGCAAAAAAAATTAAGCCTTCAAAAATCTGATTCATATAAATTATAATGCCCTAATACAGAAAGAAATTCATTCTTGCTCAAATATAATGATATGCTTCAAATGTACAGTACAGAATTTAAAAAAAAAAAAAAAAAAAGCATTTTCTAATGAAAAGTATATCCAAATTCAACATGGTTTAACATTTATTGATGAATGCATATGAGAAAACTGAGTAAGTATATTTAGCATTTAAGTGTAAAACTATTATTTAAAAGAATTGACAAATACATATCACCAAAATTTATATATCTTTTAATATAAGTACAATTTTTAACATTCATTTTTCAAAGAAAGCCTATTAAAGATAATTTGTTCAACATGCCATTCTTAGCTAGCAGTAGAAAACAGGATTTAAGAGTACTGGCAGAAGAGTTAGGTTTAACTGTAAGACCTGAATTTAAGATTGCTCAGTTGCACAAATTGATTATTAAAAGTCCTGGTTATGATAAAGAATTTACTCGAGAATTACTGGCTGCAATTAGAAAAGAGTGAGGGGGGGAAAGAAGAAAGAGAATAATAAAGAGAAGAACTAGAGGAAAAAAAAAAAAAAAAACGTGAAAGAGAAGAGCGAGAAATGAGAGAAGAAAGAAAACATGAAAGAGAAGAGCAAGAAAGAAGAGAAGGGAACGAAATAGAGCCCTTGAGTTTCAGAAACTTGAATTAGAAGCAATGACTGCAAGAGCACAGTCGGTAGAAACTATGCAGTTATCTGAGCAGCTTTTGAAAATCAGAATTCATGATGTCCTGCCACATTTTAACCCTAAAGAAGATCAAATAAGTTTATTTCTGGTGTTATTTGAGCGTCATGCTAAAATTATGAATATACCTGTTGAAAACCAAGTGACTCAACTTATTTCATTGCTGCCTCCTGATACTGTTTAGCTTATTGCTAGAGAAACAGAAGAGGATGCAAAAAAAGTATGAATATGTAAAAAACTTTACTGTAACAACAATTTAAATTGAGTGCGGAAAAATTTCAACAATTATTTAATAAACTCCAAAAATCTTTTGAAAGCACCTCATATGATTTTTTACTATGAATTAAAAAATTATTTATAAGGATGGCTTAATGGATTAAACATTAAAACTTTTGAACAGCAAAAAGATCTGATGTTGGTTGATCAAATTAAAAAGTGTACTTCTCTTTATTTCAATGAGCATTTTATGGACGAATGGACTACCATCATTTCACCTACTGAGATGATTAAAAAAACTGAAGATTTTGAAGATGTGAGAAAAACAATAAAACTGAAATTTTCTACCAATGACACTGAGAGAACTAATAAAACCCTCATTATGAAAATTTTGTGAAAAAAAAGAGAGCATCTGCCACATTTTAAGCATTCTGATAAATGGGATGATTCATAATACCAGAAAGACCATTGACAACGAGAAGATGTCCAACAAAGAAATCAGTTCTAAAATAAGAACCAAGAAAATTCATGACAAAAGATATAAACCACATTGTTTCGAGTGCGGGTCATATGAACATTATAAGCCTCGATGTCCCTGCTTAAAATCAACCAAAGAAATAAATTGTGTCTCTTTGAATAATGATTTGTTAGAGAGACACATACAATTAACAGTTTAGTTAATGGGTATGAAATGTCTATTCTACAAGACACTGTACCCACAGTAGACATTATTTCTCGAAAATACACAGATAATGCAAAAAATGACTGGAGAACATGTCTGGGTACAGTATCTTTTAAATGACCATTTAGTGAGCCTATTGTTAGCGGAAGTTGAAATTAATTATGAAGTTGGTCATATAAAGACAAAGGCAGCTGCTGTTGCAAATGATTCTGATAAATATGTATTGGGTAACAAACTGCTCAATTGTTCAAAAATAAACCATTCTTTAATTTGGAACAGGTAAATGCAGAGTTGACATGATCTCAAGTAAAAAGATCTCATGAAGGAGATCGAAGTAGAGACCCCGAAATGGAGAAACTAGAAGAACTGTCATTTATTTAGACTGAAGGAGATATTTTACAGCAAGCTGATGAGGAAGACAAAGAAATTAAGTAATTAATGCTAATTCTAAGGAATTAAATGAATCTCAACATCAAAGCAGATATCTAGCCTCATTGCTTAGCAAAGCTAAAAATGAAAATTCCAGCAAGACAAATGATTTCACAGGAAAAGAAAATGGGTTATTAGTGAAAACGAAAATAGATAAAAGTGGAAATCAGAGGGAATTAACTATTATTCCTGAAAAATATAGGGATCAAATGCAGAACTATATATATTTGAGGCAAAACTAAGCAAATAATAGTGCTAAAACTTGGCCTAATTTGGTCAATACACACCCTCCTAAAAGTCAAGCTTCTGTCAATGCTTCACAGAAATCTGACACACATCTAAGGGTTCACCTCCTGGTGAGAAAATTGAAGTTATTGATGCGAAAGTTGGCTCACTTTATTCACCTGGTAATTCACCTTCTATGGATAGTGTGCATGATTATTCCCCTACAAGCTCTCCAGTTCCTTCTAATAAAAAAGCACAAAGATGTGTCTGACAGTTTGTTAACAGCAGATCAAAGGACTTCTGATAAAAGAACTCATGAAGGCACTTCTAAAGCTGAAAAATTAAAAATACGTTCAGAATCTAAGCACATATCTGAAAAACTTAGCAAAGAGACATAAAGATGATAAAGGGGACTCAAAGTTGCCACATTCAGTGAGAATGCAAGTAACAGATAAGAACAACAATTCAGCTCAAAGGACCGAAAACTATCTGAAAAGAAAGAACTCACAAAATTAGATGATTCTCAGTTAAAAATTCTAGATGAATTGCCAATTTCTGCAGTTGAGATGAAAATCAAGAAGTTTTTAAAGAAACTAAACAGACAAGGGCAAGTTGCAGAGGAAGTAAAACTGCTGGAAAGGACTCACTCTGTTACATGCTCCTGACTTCAATAAGGAGTTTATTTTGCAAGCTGATGCTTCAAACATTGGTACTGGTGTTATTTTAGCTCAGAAAGCTGAATGAGACACTGAACATCCAGTATTATATCTTAGTAAGAAGTTTACAGAGACTGAAAAAAAGTACTCTATTACAAAAAAGGAATGTGCTGCCATAATATTCACTGTAAAAAAATTGCAATGTTATTTAGATGGGTATACTAAATTCCTCATCATGACCAACCATAACCCCTTAGTTTGGCTAAAAAATAATGCGGGTCTATATCCGCAACGTGAAAGATCCACTTCGATGAACGACAGTGTAATTGTAGGGTTAACCCTACAATTACACTGTCAGACACTGAACACACCACAATTACACTGAATTACACACCACAATTACACTGAACGACAATTACACTGTCAGACACTGAACACACCACAATTACACTGAATTACACACCACAATTACACTGAACGACAGTGTAATTGTAGGGTTAACCCTACAATTACAAATTACACTGTCGTTCATCGAAGTGGTAAAAACCATAAAAATGCAGACACATTAAGTCATACTCAAAGGGCTGTTTAAAGAATTTGTTTCTCTATATAGATGAAAAAATAATTTGTTCTTTCCTCTTTTTCTGACTGTATGTTATTTTGTTATTTCAATTATGTATATGATATTATGTTGTTTTGAAAGAAAAAAAATGTAAACTGTAATTTATAAAAATATCAATTAAAGTTTACCTGGAGGGGGGGGGAGAATTTTTAATATTTTATTATTTAACAAATAATTATATTTATTGCCCTTGACATTGGAGTGGCAATGCCATATTCATATTATGTAATAGTTGCTGAGGAACATCAGAAAATGTTTACAAATGTTATTCTGAAAGTTTTACCACTAGTAGATGTATAAAAAATTTATAGAGAAAGAAACTGTAGTAGGAAGCTGGAGTGGGAAGCCGTAACAGATAGAACTGTAATCAAATTATCTATCTTCGTGAATTGAAAATAACATTTATGTTTTACTAAGAAGCTCATCTGTTGTTTCAATAAAAGCTGCAAAATACATTATAATATCACGTTCTTTGGGCTTATACAACATAAAATTAAATTCAACAGAAAAATCACAAAATATTTAAAAACAGTATATGTTTAGAAATTTTGATAGACAGCCTTGTGTGTTAGAGATAAAAATGTTTTTTCACCGTGAGAGTGCTGCTATTGCTTGCTTGTTGAGTTTTGAATTGTTGAGTTTGTTAATCAAAAATTCAAATGTAATTTAATATATACAATAGATAATAAAATAAATTCAAAATTTGGGCTTTCAGATCTCCATGTTCAGGTGGAGGACTACATTATTCAAAATTTGATGGCACCAGGTTTTTCACAATGTGCCAAACATGCATATATGCATGCAGATTCTTCATTATTTAATTTCTTTAAATATAATGCAGAGCAATAATATTTGGTGGCAACAATTTGAAAAGTGATGTGCCGTTTATTGTGATTCAATGCAAAACAGAGTTTCAAGACTAATACCTCATTCGAGACTGAGTCTGAGTAAAGGCCAAAAGTCTTCACTCAGACAAATAAAAGTATGTCTGAGTAAAGGCCTTTGAGCAAATTTCTAATTCAGAAGTCAAACAACAAGAATCAGCGTTAATTTACAAAATTTTCACAGGACTAGTTTCGATGGTTTTACCGAACCATCATCTTCAGCTGCAAAACCTTTTGCGGTGTCTCAAATTTCTAATATTTATTTAAGAAATTTCCTTCAGCAGATATGATAATTTGCATTCATATGGTTAAGGAGTATGAAAATGCAGTTTTTATGCCTAAAAGGCATTTTCTCTCGAAATCTTACATAATTTTAAAAGTAGTCTTTAGATACTCAAATTGATAACAAACCAGATGACTGTTTTTATAATTTTAGGTAAGATATGTCTTTCTTCATTTATATTTCTTTTCTTCCATGAATTTCAACTTTTTATAAGCCCAACTATCTAAAATTTTGACATATGCTGCATTCAGGCTGGACAATTTCACTTTATCTTTCAAAAACTGCCTTAAATAATATACCATAATTAATTATACGCTGTTTACATAAAAGAAATGCTGAGCTATATTTCTGCTTTTCTTTATTATTAGGTAAAAGTAGAAAATTATCTTCATATTTCCTTTGCTGACAGAAAAAAGTACTAACATTAAGTTTCCTCTACAAGTAAAATTTTGTAAAACAGCAAGAATTTAGCAAGTTCCAAAATAATAATTAACAAGTGTTATTCAGTTTTCAGGCATTTATGATTTTATTCTTTTTTGGATAAAATATTTATTACATGGAACTGAATTTTCATTGAATAATTTCAAATACAATAAACTAAGAAGAAAAATTGAAATGGTGAGGAAAAATATAGTTGGGAAAATTAAAAATACTGAGCAATTCCTGTTTGTCTTAGCTACAACAAAACATTCACGATTTTTAGGCACTTCAGTTTCCTTTACATTTATTATAAGAATGTTAATAAAAATAGTCAGTAGTAAACTGTAAATAAAAGCATGGAATATGAAAAACAAATGAAATAAAAATCCACAACTTGCTACAAAAAAACTGAATTAAAAATCATTGCAAAAACAAATTTTAATAATGCAAAATAAATATGGAATCCCTAAAAAAAATTAAATTCACCAATGACAAAGTAATTTATAAAAGGATTTTGAAAAACTTTTGAATTAAATAAAAAAATTAATGTAAAGACATACTTGCTTGATCAATATGTCAAGCATTAAGATGTAGCATGACAAATCTATTTCGGCATCTGATTTGTATTCCACATCCAACAGAGGATTTTCATCTTCTGGAACATTCATAAGATGTGATCGCTGGAACTTTAATTGTGCATTACTTCCTTTTTGTTCATGAGATGGAGGTGGAATTAGAAAGCAACTTTTTTCTCCTTCTTTCTTTTCATCACGAGACACCATATTAGAAACTCCATTCATGAACATATCATAAAGCAACTCTAATGGTACTGGAACTTCCAATGCACTTAAAATCTAGGCATGAAATATTAATATTTAAGAATAAACCTATTTTAATCATCCAATAGTACCATATTTCAAATATAAAAATTTCTATGGCATAATATATATTAGTTGGAATAGAAATTCAGTACAGGATTTAAAAAAAAGTACTTGTATCTTATTCTACACCAAGAGTTACAACAGATATAGATAGATTTCTTAAATGGTGAACACATTATTATGCACATGAAATTACAGCACCAGGTTATCAATGATTTGAATCAAAAGATTTAAAAAAATTGGTTAAAATAACTGTACCCTCATTTTTTTAAACAATAGGAAATGTGTTAAAATCAAAGCTTAAGATAATCTGTGATGCTTTTGAGATTTTATTTACTGAATACAAAAGGTAAAAACTTTTAAACATGGCCAATTTTTTTTTCTAACAAGCCATTGTTAGCCCAAGGCAAAAACGTGTATCACTTCCATGTCCGCTTAGTCTGAAGGGCAAATATAATCATGATTGCACTAATTAAGAGCTAGTAAATATGTGGTAAAAATAACATCTCAGAATTCTAAAATAAATCATCAAGTAGGTAAATCATCAAGTTACTGTGCTAAAATTTGCATTATTTTGTAACACAGAAAATACTTATAGTTTTGGAGGGGGATGCAGTCACCCTTTTATTTAGTTGCTAAGTATTTAGTTTCAATTTATGAATACAAAAAACTATTTTATTCAGATTTTGGTATTTATTAATATTTTCCATACTTTTTTCTTTTTTAATTAATAAAACACATTAAAAATAATCTAAATTTAAGTAAATATGTATGAATTTTTCGAGCTTGGAAAAGAAGGGGATATGATCATCTAGCAATGGTGAATGGGGCTATGGGACAAAACAGGGTTGAGAACCACTGTGCTAGATAATTGGTCTAATATTCACAATCAACCAACACTCAATGTATGTGACTGTATTATAGATGAAACTGTACATTTAGTGGAAATTATGGATATATCATTAACACCACATGCAAATGAAAATTTACATACATACTTTCTGCTGATGCCATTAAAAAAGTTGAAAACAAATTTAAATATAAAATTTGTAGTTTTGTAATTAATGCAGCAAATATGGCAAAACTGAGAATTTATTTTGCTGCATCACTCTGCACAATTTTTGAGTAAAGCTGACCAGAAGCATTGGTAAATAGTTAAACATTTATTTAAGCAAATAATGCAAAGAGCTAATTTCGGAATTCTCTTCAAATATAGATTTAAACCAAGAAAAACTCTATAGAAATCAGCTGGCTGAAATGATTCAGGGTTCGTACACATTTCTGCACACAGAAATTAAGTACTTTTAAGGACTTTTAAGGACCATTAATGAAAAAAATTAAGGACCTCTGAGCAAATGGGAACTGAATAAATTCAATTAAAAATATTATCCATGCCTGAATTTCACTTTTGTAATGCCATCCTAAAATGAAATAGATCCCTAAGTTGTATGCAGTATTACTAAACATGAATTAACTAACATTATTATTAATAAGTTTGAGAATAAAATAAACTTTATGCAATTTATCAAGTAGCATTAAATATTTGACACTTATAATAGTTGGACATATTTGAAAGAAATAAGTGACATTTACGTTTTACAAACAGTTAGCTTTATGTTGATTTTTTTTTACGTTCGTTTTGTCGTATACTTGGTCAGTCTAGAAGTTTAGTAAATAGCAGGTAGATTTTATGTATAATGGCATAGGTTAAAATGAGAAGTAAGATCATAATCAGCATGATTCTTAACCCAAAAGACTGAATGTTGTCACCACTGCTGCTTGTCTAGAGAGAGACCTGCTGATTAGAACGAAGCTGAAAGGCTTGATGTAGGCACGGTTGACAAGTGTTGAAAGTTAGTCAGGCTGTGTTTGATGCAGTTAGTGTCGTAGCTTCCAGTAGAGTTCCAGAGGTTGTAACCCAGTTGATATACTTTAAGGTTCCAATAAGCTATTAAAGCACCAGAGGTGATAAACTGTTTTGTATTATTTTAAGTCTCACTAGATGCGAAGAATAAGTTTTACTTGAATTTTTACACTTTTTTTATTTTATCTTGTGACAGTGAGTATAAATGAAAGGCAATAACTCACTTTAATATGTAAGGATAATTTTTAAGGGTAAGCAGTTAGTTATAAATAATTAAATTAGGTAGTTTGATAACCTTAGTCATTATGGATTTACATGGCCACTATTAAATTTTATTTTTTAACAATATTTGTTAAAAACACTATTAAAATCCAAATCTAATAACATTTCACAGTTTAAAATGCATGTAATTTATGACATTAGGATAATTACACTGTAAAAGCTACAAAACATTTATGTCTTCTAACAACAACACTAAAAAAATATTTATCCATAATTTTAATTTGAAGCCATCCCAAACATTTTGGCTACTTTATATCGATTTCCTTTTCTTTAAGCATCTTTTCTAACAATTAAAGATTTGTCTCACTATGCAAACCAATGCTCTCGCTAGTGTCTGCGTGCTTGTCAACCTCTCCACATGTACCTATGAGGGTTTACTTGATCTGGTAAAAGTTAAATAGTCCGAAACCTCCGACAGTTGTGAAGCATATTATCGCTATGTCTGAAAGTATTTACAACATCAGACAAACGTTTAAAATAAAGAACTTAGAACATAAAGGCATTTTCTGATGCTAACAAAATCTACAGTTCACGGTGACGTAATTAAACAAGAACACTCTAATTCAAACTAAAAATGTGGACTAGTGGTCAAAGATTAAACATGTTTCCTTTTCATTTTAGAATTTCTGGATTTAATTAAGGATTTCTCTTACTCTAAAAAACACTAAATGCATTTAGAATTTATACAAAAGATGGCTAATTTTATTTCTTTATGAACATTCAAAAGCAATATAAAATATATATTGTAAAGGCCGGTTACAGAGCTGATGTGCCAGAATTTTTAGAATTTAGTGACACACCAAACAGTAAAATCTAGAAATGCCAAAACTTTTAGAATTTAGAGCAGACATTGGAAGCAGAACTTAGAAGGGCACTAGGCAGCAGAATTTAGGATCCACAGAGATTGCATCAGGTGGAAAAATGTGTACCAGCTCTGTGTGTGATGCATTAAGAGATATTAGATTAATCTTTTAAATTGTAAGTTTGCAATTTATTTATTAACAAAAACATCCCTATTTATTAACAAAAACATCCCTATAATGCCTGCCCATGTGATAAGATTAGAAGCGTTTTTAATATTTTCCATGCTTGTGTCTAGTGAAAAGTAGAGAAAATAAAGGGAAGATAAACGTGTTAAGATTCTAGTATTAGAAGTAAAATATTTAAATATTATGATTTCATTGTCCTTCCAGACATTCTCCAAAAAGTAAGAAATTCATTGCAAACTTTCTGCAAAATACATCCATTACGTGTTGATACCATGGAGACATTTTTCATTTTGTCACATATTTCTCGAATCTTCTAGAATCGTGGGTCTATAAATCTTGCCTTCAAATCCTTCTAAACTTTCCAAGCTGCAATGTCTAAAATCCTAAAGAAAAATTTTCAATACCATTTCTGTAACAGCAAATACATAGAAATATTTCGGGGGGGGGAAGGGGAGGGAAAAAGTATAAAATTAATTTTATAGAGAAAACTGATGCCCATTATGAGAATTTTGAATAACCCGAGACAATTAATTACATGGGAAAAACTCTTACTATGAAAAAGTTAAAAACAAGACATTTTTAATTAATTACATAGCTAATTTTGCTTTTGCTAAGAGCCGTTTTGTAAATCGTGCTTTATAGCATTATACCTTATTTATTTTTTAGATTAAAAATATTGTATAATAAGTTGCCAAAATGAAACTTTATAATATGACAGCAAAAAATAATAATGTTTTATTTTAATCTTATTTTTAAATATAATTTCAATATATTACCATTATTTTAATGAAATTTATCAATGTTACGATGTTTTAAAAAAAATCGTCGAAAAATTCTCAGATCTCGGAATTAAAAAATTTTCTATAAAAACTAATCTTAAAATCGCCAAAATGTTGATAAGTCGCAAAATTTAGAGCCGTTTAATAAAAGAATTCACATCCCCAAAGCGAGAAGTTGTTTAAGAGCTCTTTATTAGAAAAAAATTAATTTCAAAATGCTTATGTTTCACTTCTTGCTTAGAAATCCGAGTATCCCATCATTTCTATTAGAAATAGAAACAAATTATAAACCATGAACCCATTCAAAAGATAACCATATATGTCACTGAATCGCGAAAAATATTCCTCCAAAATGCTAATTCACACTCAAAATGGCAGTCGTAAAAACAGACAGAAATTTCAGATGATTAAAATTAAGGACCTTCTACCAATTTTGGCCAAAATTAAGGACTTTTAAGGGCCAAAAATCGATTCCAAAAAATCTAAGGACTTTTAAGGACTCTTAAGGAACGTACAAACCCTGATGATTATATGATTACACTTCTTCATTAAATAATACTCAATAATATTTGAGTTGATAATATTAGTGCTTTTGCTTATCCAAGTACCCAGAATTTCACAAGGAAACAAAGCATATTGATATTAAGCACCATTTGGATAGACTCTTAATGGTGAACTTGGTACTGAGTACACTGCTAGTGAAAAGCAACATGGAACCATCTTTAGCAAGCTTTTACCTCACAAATCTTTCAAACAACTAAGAACAGATCCTGGTGTTGTAGATATTACAGAATTGGGAGTTCAAGGAACTTCAATTCTGTCATATCAGACTATTTAATTTTCTTGAATAGAATTTATATGTCTTTTGTGTCATTGCTGTTTTTTTTTTTTTTTTTCATTTGTGGCAACAGTTTGGTTCTTATTATCATAATATGAGTATGTGTGCATGTATTGCTTATAGATTATCACTGTATTTTGCCTGTGCTACGCAGCTTAAATTAAGTTGCTTGTTTAAGTACTTAATTTGTTTAGTCAATATTCACTACAAATTTTCTCATTGCTGCTTTGCAAATTCTATGATTAATACTTTAATAACATTTTGAAATTATTTTATACATTATCATTAATATTTTTAAACATAAGACAAGGGCATGCCATAAAGTCCATTGAATCCTTATCACTATATAATTTATAATTATAAAATCATTACAATTACAAATTATAATAATACAAAGAAAATTTGTGTGCTTTAACATCAAATAAATTTCTTACAAAAAAGTAAAGTCTTCTAAAAAAAGAAAAATTTCAAAAATTGATACCAAAAGAATAACTTTTTAATTGTAGTTTTTATATAAATGTATGCAAACATTATTATTTATCACCATATTATCATCAAAATTAATATAAGTGCAGACGAAATATGTACAGAAGAAATATAAACACTTAAATTAAATCATTTAAAATTATAAGACTTTTACAATAAATAAAACTGCATAAAATTTTTGAAGCTAAGTCTCAAATAATTTCATACAGAAGAAAATATTAAAATAGCAGAGAATCTTTCACTTTTTAATTTGTAATAAAAATTTAATACTCCAAAAACATAAATTATGATAATGCTGGGCTGCATTATTCAAAACACTGATCAGTAACAATGCATTAAAAGCAGGATATAGGTTATTTGCTCGAATTTATTTATTAATGTTAGATAAATGTTAATAATAAAAAAAAAACAATTAAGAGAAGCACTCCAAAAATGTTATTATTTAGAGTAATAATAAGTAAAAGTAAATTTTATAAAGAATTTAACTACTCAAGACAGGATTTTAATTACTATATTTCAAAATTCCTGATCTGTTGAGAACTATAATGACAATTTTTGAAAAAAATCATTATGCAAGAAATTCCTGTCTCTTAAATCAATAAATAGCAGGGGAAATTTTTTGCATACATTATCATACATAAAGTCATTCTTTTTCCACAGATGCATATAGTTATCCATCAATTAACATCATTCACTTATAATATTCATTTATGTAAGATTACTAACTTGGAGCCAATACAGAGCTTGTTCTTGAATGGCAGCAGAATGGGTTTTGAATCTCATGCTCAAAAATTTATACATATCATTTGTATTAAATCCAAGCGGACTCAAGTCAGGATCCAGAATTTTACTGTAACAATTATAAAGCATCATATGATAACATGCTAAAACACAGGATAAATATCATTACAAAATATATAAAAATTAAACATTAATATAATGAAAAAGTGAACATGCATTTAATAACAAAGACATAATTGCAGTTAATGGGGAAAAATTCTATAAATTTTACCTTAGAAGAATTTTTAGTTCAGTAAATTCAGCTTCAATGGCTTCATGTCTAAAAGCATCCATCCAATAAGGCATTATATACTCCCAAATCTTTAAAATATAAAGATCATGTTATTAAACTAACAAAAATCTCAAATTTTCAAGAAATTTTAATGCAATACCTGTGGAATGAGAAATTTCATGTAATTTTAAGGGGTTACATTTCAATAAAATATTTTATGCATTCAAGGCAATAAACTTATGATTGAATAGTGAAATTTAGACTTCTCTAAATTTAATGAATGTACATGAAGATAAAAACAGAAGTGAATTTATATATTTGTAATAAATATCCAGAGTGAGAAAGAGCTCATACACTAATTAGTTCAAGTACAATAACTAAAAAGTATGAATTACATTTAATTAACTTTTAGAATGTAGGAGGTGTTAAAGCAACAAGAATCAACGTAATTTGCAGGAATTAGAAAAGACAAAATTTTTTATCACCTGAGCACAGTCTTCACGTTTACCATTTGAACTTTTGAAGCTGAAGAAGAAAGTTCTATATTTAAAACTTCGAAACTAATCCTGCAGATTTATTTACACTGATTCTTGTCACCTTATCAACACCTCCTATAGTCATTACTCAGCATGTTATTTTAACTCATTTAACTGTTAAATGATAGAATTTAACTGTTAGATTGTACAACAGAAAATAATGCTGAAGAAACAAATATTATTGTTAAATTTAAAAAAGGCTTACTTCTAAAGTGATTATATCATATGGAACAAGGCATAACAACCTTTTAAATCCTTCTTTGATTTGCACAGGATATGATGGCCAAGATTCCCTGAAACACAACAAAATAATTAAACAATAAATATATTTTTAGCTAGAACATAAAATGCATACAGTAACAGAATATAAAACTAATATTATCATAAGGTCTAACTTTTTTTAATAAAAATGAGTGAACATTATTCTATATAGAAATCTATTAAGGTGCAAACTAAACAAAACAAAAAAAAAAAAAAAAAAAAAAAAAAACCCTCTAAAGCTAGTTTCTTATTGAAATTAATATGAATTAGGATTGGAATAATTTTTATTATTATCTTCCATAAATTTGGATCAGGATTAAAACTTCTTGGCAACAAGTACCTATTTTGCCTCAGTATGCCTATTTTGCCATTGCTTTTCCCAATTTTTTATGAACATAAATTGGATTATGTAGTTATCTTAGCATCAATTAACAATGATTTCAACAAAGTCCAGTCAGTAATATAATTTTCGAAAAATCTTTGGATTCAATGAACTATATTTTTATATTTGGGTTACCTTCTGCAACTGAATTAAGAAACTGAAATTCAATTTTGCAGTGATTTTCTTCACGATTTCATAATTCCTTATGATTAAGCTTCAAATTATATACATAACCAAAATTTAATGCATAACACATTTCACATAAATTTGAGCTCATTAATAATACCATTTTAATTTGCTGCATCAAAACTGCTTAATTTTGCCAATACATTGTTTTTAATGTACCAGATGCTTTCAAAAATTTTGGTAAAATTCAGGCTTATATTGACATTAATTTTACAAACTCTATACATTTCAAGAGATATAAAAACAGGGCTCCTATTCTGGAAGTGGTTTTTCCCATGTGTGATGTGGATATGAGCAAGTTTTCCTTAGAAAATCCTCAACAAAGCCATTCCTCCCTTTACACAGATAATCTCATGTGCTTTGCCATAACCAAATAAAATAAACCAAACCTATTCTTAAAAGAGAAATAATATTTTGCCCCTGCTTTAAATTGGCATATTCCTTTTTCATATATAAGTTAAAATATACACAGACTATTTATATCATGCAGATGGTTAAAAATTGAGTCCATATTTAATCATTAAGAGAAGATTAGTATCTACTACAGTAAAAATTTGATTATCCAAAAAGTTCTTGAAATACTGAATTCTGGATACATGAAAATTCTGGATAGCTGAGCATATAAAAAATGGAATTCATGTTAGAAAAGCCCAAATCAATGCAAAAGATGTCCACTCTAAAATTATAAAAGCAGTCTTTCTTATCTGTTACTACCTTCAATATCAAAACCTACATTTAAAATTACATACAATTAAAAAAAAAGCATGACAGTCATAAAAGCCAATGTATTTTGATTATTACGAAATCTCGACAAACATGAAAGTTGGCAGAGATGTCGCCAATCATTCTAATAGAAGTTTAAATGAACACGCCATTCTTTACATAGTTAGATAATAAAAAGATACAAACTATGGATGTAGTATATAGAAAACTAATTTCGCTAATCATTATTTTTCACATTATAGCACCATTGTTTATCAAAAGTCGCATGCCTGGATCTTGTAATTCCAAAAATACTTCATTTCGTGCAGTCTCAACTATTAATTATTTTTCAAAATGGGATGGAAACACTGAGCCTATATCTTTTCATTATAACTTATATATAAGTTATAACTGGCTTATCAAGAATTAGTCAGATTTACACAAAGCCAAAACAAACTGATGAACTTGTGATTGTGTTATGACATCATGTTTATCCATTATTGGAGCTAACTCACATTATTTGATGGCACTGTATATTTGACAATAATATTACTAGTTCTATAATGGCATTACACATCTCTCATTTACTAAATTTTTAAGTGAAAAATTTTTCCCAATTTTCTTAATATTCCGGTTACTTGAGCTTTCCAGTCAGCACAATGTCAAATAGTCAGGCTTCTACTGTAAAAATGAAACAATATGAAAAAATAGCTTTTACTTCTAGAATTATGTTTTGATTTGTTAACTGTTCATTACTGAACAAAGATTCTGGAGCAATCATAAAATCCACAGTGTTATTCTGCAGAAAAGGATTGAGTCATGTAATCTATATACACTACAGCAAGAAAATAAGATATGTTCTGTTTCAATTTTTAAAAAGACAGTAAAACAACTACTCGTTTTTGTAATTAAAACAGCCCCATAAAATGATTTAAAAAAATTCATTAATGTGTTCATATAAGCAAAAGAAATATACACAGCTGAATGATAAAGGAATCATCTACCATAATAACTATGATTAAAGTCTAAAAACAATCTAGGAAAATTACAATTTAAAACAAAAAAGCTTTAAATTAAAATAAGATTATTTTTTAAAAGACACTCACCAGTGACCACCTACTTTAGCATAATCTACTGGATGAGGTAACAAACATGAAACAAATACTTCAAAGCGACTTTTAGCAACTTCCATCAGCCATCCATGAATGTACTTCATAAAAAAAAAGAAGATAATTATGAAAATATAGTTAATGGAATGAATATACATACATGAGGTAAAAATTACTGCAATATTGTTATGAAATGTCCAAACGTGGTAAGATGGCTTCCCCGCAAAGCAGTTTTAGGGTTGCCATAAAATAGCAATGGAAGACAGGGTTGCCACATTTGATGAGAAATCGTCCATTTGGCTACATTTGGCGATATACCATCGATGGATGGAGAACCTTCTGGAACGAATTCTTACCCGTTTAGCCCAGAATGTTCTCGAACACAAGCCGAAAGCTATATAAACCCTGCTAGTCCGCAGTCAGTCAGTGTTTGCCTCATCTAGCAAGCTGATAGTCAGTCATAGAGTGTGTGCTTCATCGAGAGGGCGAGCCAGAGTGCCTCGTCTGGAGTGAGAGAGAGTTAGTATTGAGTTGGTGTCTCGTCTAGCGAGTCAATCGAGTTGACAGCCGGGCAGCAAGTGCCGAGTGGCTCTACGAGTGCACCAAAAGAGTCTCGCGGTTAGTGCATCGTCGAGAGAGCATGTTGAGCTCCGGGAATGACTGAACCGAAGAGTCGGAAGCTGTGCTCTGTGTGTCGTCGAGTGCATCCCCAGATGTAACATGGCGAGTCTCAAGAGTACGTGGAGTTCCGAGAACGATCACAGAGTCGGTAGCTGTACTCTGCTGCTTTGCCGTGAAGCTGTCTCCACTGTTATTGCCTGACAGTGTGAAGGCTGTGTCGCTGATTGTTCCAGGGAGTTTATAGTAGTTCTTCGACGACTAAAACGCGACTTTGGAGCTGTCCTGATTAATATTGGCTAAATAAAGTGTGTTTCAATATTCCATCAAGTGCTGTCGTCGTTATTCACTCCAAATCCACACGAACCCCGTACATACATGAAATAAAGGGAAAATAACGTAACAACTGGTGTCAGGAAAAAAAACGCAACAATATCACTCTTACAGTATATTTCAATGAAATTCACCTTTGCTACACAGAGATATGCAATTTTTTTGCCTGCTTTTTCAGCTTGTGTAAAAGAGAAAGTGAAAGGGTGCTTCAAACTCTAATTTCAAGAACTGCGCTAGTAGTTAGATAAAAGTTTTGCACATAGACAATGAAATATCTGTCAAATTGTGACAAATGGCATGTGATTAAGGAGATTGGAAGCAAGGCAGTCACTGACACAGGTGTAAAGACATGACAGTAGCCAAACACATTATCTAAAGAATCTGGAAACTTTAGATACTGGTCATGTATGCAAAGAACCAGGTTAAGTAAAAAATGTTCCACAAGAGACTCTCAGAACCATCGCTTGACATTTTAAAAATAAATAGAAAATTAACCTCAGCCCATATTGCAAAGAAGTTTATTATAATTACAAGAACTCCACTATCTAAATATACTATAAGTGACGGGCTGCATAGCAGAAGGCTGTATGCAGAGAAACCCATAATTTGTGTTCCAGTAACTTGGGACTTCAAAATGGGCCTAGTTGCAGTGGTGTCAAGATCATCATGACTGGAATACTAGGAAATGGAGTGAAATTATCTCTACTGATACATTACATTTTTATTTGGAGATTGATTCCAGATATTTTTCAATCTCGCATGAACAAAGCACATGCAATAATTCATGAAAATATTCATGAAAGACATTGGTACAAAGGTGGTAGATTCATGGTACGGGCAGACATCATTTTGAATGGCCACGTTGACCTACACATTTTTACCAGGGCAACCATGAATGCTGAAATGTACAAAGATGAGGTTTTCTAAATTTACATCAAGTTGTTTAGAGGTGAAATCAGTATTAACTTTCTCCTGATGAACAATGTTCATTCCCATCGCACAGCATTAGCAGCTGATTATCTTGAGGTTAAAGGAATCCAGTGGATATATTGGCCTCATATTTTTTGGATTTAAATCTAATGGAATATATGTGAGACACACTAGGATGCTGGCTTGCATCATTGCAGCCCTCACCTAGCACCTTTCAAAGAGCTTCATGGCACTATTCACCTTGAATATATTTTGTTACCACAGAGCTCCTAGAAAATCTAGTACACAACATAGAAAATTGCTGTAAAGCTTGTCTTTCAATCAGGGGTGACCATGCACCTTATTAGTCCAAAGGGGCTTTATCCCTGAAGGACTATTGTTTTCGTTTTGAGATTTTGCACTGAATCGCTATAAATTTCCGTTTCACTATTCAAACTGCTGCCACCAAATGTTAGAGTCCTACATTATATATGAAGAAATTAAATAATGAAAAATCTGCATAAATGTATGTATATTTCTCGCATTGTGATAAAACAACGGTACATAGAGCCATCGAATTTTGAATGATGCAATCCTCCTACGAATATGGGCAAGTGGAAGACCAAATTTGAAATTTCGAATTTGTTTTATTATCGATTTCATATTTGGTAAAACTTTAACGAATTTTTGATTAACAAACTCAAGGATTTGAAAGTGAGCAATGGCAATAATCTACAGGGGGTGGGCACCTTTTTATCTCCAAAGTGCGGAACTGTGTATCGGAAATTCTCATTCAGATAGGCTCATTTAAAAATTATTTTGCGATATTGCTATTGAACTGAAATTTACGGTTTAAGTGTGAAGAAGATGATATTTAATATATAAAGGTTACACACAAAACGTTAAAAACACGCCTCTTTAGGTGTAATTTAAAATCTGAAACTTTTCTTTTCTTCTTTTTTTTTTTTTTTTATTTTTTATTTTTTTTGTTTGTATCTCTAAAAATTTGTTACATTAATATTTCCCTAACCCACTTTATTTAAATTGATTTTTTGAAGAAACAGCATTTTGCATTTTGAAAATATGTTAGAGACAACAAAATAAATGACTTGTGCAAGTGTTCCATGTTTTTATCTTCAAAATCATTGAAGTTGCATGAATTTTATAATTGTTTCTTTAATTTTCCCACCAGTGTATAGTACAGAATTATGTACTTAATGAAGCAGGTAATGAATAATATGCAGTTCAAAAGCAAATAAGAAGCATTTCTAAAAGTCTTAATTAAAAATTTATTATTTTATGATAATATCAAAAATCTTGTTATTTTATTATCAAATAAGTCTTGTAAATATTTAAGTAACATTAAGTAAAAGTTATTACTACATTATATCAAAGTTCAAGGATAATAATTGAAAATAAAATAGAAGAAATATATATATATCATAATTAAAAAGAATTTAAAAGTGAATTTCAGTATTTTGGGTACTTTTCTTTTCTAATTAATAGTATATATGAATAAGCATAATAAAAACAGCAAACTAAAAAAAAAAAAAAAGCCTGAGGAACACAAATCATAAATATTGTCTCCAACAGCATTGCTTTCTGAGACAATAATTAACTGGATCTTAAAATAGCATTACCTTTGCCATATCCTTTTCTTAAAAACATAAACTCTGTATTTCATAATTTATTTAAAGACAGTGTGTAATTAGCAGTTTTTTCTTTTTAGATCTTACAGTCTTCATCAGTAAATTAGGATCAATACAGCCTTATTTTAAAGTTGCATCTACCTCCATCTCATCCACTAAAGTAATTCTGCTTGAAACTAACACCCACACCAATATAAATTTTAAAATTTCAGTTAGCTACTGAAAAGGAACTGCTCTATTTTTTTAGCAATTTTTAAGAATAAAACACTTATAGCTAAAATTACGAGTTTATTTACGTTCATGAAAGAGAAGGAAATGTAGATGATTGTGTTACAATCTGTTTATCACATCCACTAAACGACTAATCTCTGCACATATTTTAATATGGTGCTACATTATTTTTACACCACACGATACATAAGACAATCATGATACTAAGAGTGAATGATCAACATGATTTATTATTTTAGACTGAATATTTACAAACACAGTATCGCAAGAAGAATATTCTAAAGGACAACATCAGAACTCATTTAAGAAGAATAAAGAACAGTAATTTGTATTTCAAAATAATTAAGACAATTTATATCCATTGTTTATGCTAGAAGTTTTCATAATGATAAATATATAATTTTAATAATTAAATTCAATTTGATTATCTCCTAGGAAGTGATAAGTAAATATTAATTTTTCATTGAAATGGGAGATTTTGAAAAGTAGAAAACTTATTACAGGTAGTGTGTGGAAAGTAAAAATTGCAACATGTATTAAATTTACTCTGAAAGTACTGCATATGCAAACATAAAGTACAATTTCCTACATTAGAAGCATATACCCACTTATTTAAAATATTACAAAGAATGCAAAAGACTATTGGATGTGTTTCTGAATTTATAATGTATATATACTGTTTTTACATTGTCATTTATAACAATTTCATATTTAGCAATCTTGCAACAAAGTTTAAAATTGCATTCATCAGTTTTTAAGTGAAATTTTCAGAATTTCCGTCTTATTTTTTAACATTCTCATTAATGTTATTTTCATAATGCTTCACCTTAAAAGAGTACAAATAATAATAATAATAATACTAAAACATAAATAACAAATACAGTATCTGAAAATAAGACTGCTGAATGACAATTAAATAATTATAAACTGTTATACAGCTTGAAAATTCTGTGATATGTAAGTTAATAACCCTTAAACCCAACAGTATTGATAATTTCTTTATTTCTATTTTTAAATGAACATATTTCCTTATTTCTGCTTTTAATAGTACATAAATAATGTGTATTTGCTAATGTGTAGTACAGAATATTAAAATCAGAAACCAAAATTTTTTTTTTTTTTTTTTTTTTTTTTTTAATTTCAGAAATTTGGCTAGAAAAAAGGATCATTTAAATCAAACAAAATTCACTTTCCTGTGAGGCTAATCAATAATTTCATACAAAAAGACTGCAATTCATATTAAAGAGGGAAAAGAATTAGATACGAAAAATTAAAATTTTCGATTCTTAAGAGACATAATTTCATTTCATAATTTATTTCATTTTGTTTAATAATTAATATTTTTCATTCAAGTTTCAAAATGAAAGTACATAAATTTTAAAAAATTATTTTCTTTTAACAAATTCTGAATCAATCCATAATCTTTCATTGTAAATGACCTGAAAATAAAACAGGACATAGCTTACCTCAGCCTTTAATCGCTCTAGAGCATTCCCAGCTTGATCTAATGAAAAGAAATTTATAAGATTCCTATTTAAAATATTAATGGATTTAAAAATAATTTTAATGAAAGTAAAATTACTAACACAAGCACACATATATCCAAATATGCAGAAATCACTTTTAAATGATGAAAAGATTTCATTTTGAAGGAAAGTTTTTGCTTTAAAACATCACATAAATAATTTCATTATTTTATAAACAAATAAAGTGTTTTCTGTTAGTAAAGATATGAAGTTATAACTATTAAGTTATTACTATCAACATAAAAATTTTTTAGAAAAATTCCTTATGTTGATAGTAATAAAAGAAATCTGGATACTGGATTTCTTATGTCTATATGCATATGCCAGAATGCTTAGACTTTTCTCACATGATTTTTAGATAACTAAAATCAAAGGGTTCTAGTATTCAGATAGAATATAAATGAGTCTGATGATGAACATCAGATAAATTACATAAATATTAACTCTAGCATTCCCTCCAAAAAACTATAAATAAACATAAATTCTTTCAAAAAAATTTGCTTTATTTTATACTCAAATACTAATTTGTATGAGTGAATCATGAAATAAAAAAATTTTTCCATTAAGAATAAATGAGGTATGCAAAAATACTGTGTAATTTATATAAATGCTTAAAATTTATGCCTTACCATCAGGTAAACAAGCCGTATAACTAAACCATTGGAATAACATGCTCAGCAGACGGCCTAATGACTCCTAGGGATAATATGGAATTTCTTATAAAAATTTTATATTTATTATAATAAAAGTTTCAAATAAAATAAATACTTTATAAAATTAGATACTCATTTTATATAAAATCTTGCATTAATGCTTTTTATCACAATTTCCTACTTTAGCAAAGCTTTGAATATTCAAGGTCAAAGTATTACTTTTCTTTGCAACAGTCTTTAAATAATAATAAAAATAAATAAATTTCAATTTATTTATAAATTACATTAAAGAAAAATGAAAAACTTTCAATGATGTAACAAAATTGATTTTGACACTTTATGACTGATGCATTAAAAAAAGGCTACACTAAGTTATTAACTTAGAATCTGAATTACCAAGGTTACTCTAAATAAAAAGAATATTTTGCATATAAAAATAATTGAAAAGTTTTACAAAGATTATTGTTTTAGATAAAATCTATTCTTTAATTCATTGTCTGAATTGCCAAAACTACAATGTGCAGCCATAACGTAACCAGAAAATTCTTATAAATATTATAAAAAAGATTACTAAATTTCAAACAAATTTATTTCCTTCAAAAAATTCAACAGAGGAATCTATGCAATTTTCCTAGTGTTTCTTCAGGTCATCAAAATGCTCTTTATAGGCACTGGAACTAACTGTTTGCAAAATATGCATAACATCTGAAGTTGAAAGGCACTCTATTGTTTCATCTCCAATGATTTCATGCCCACATTTAAAGCAATTGAACTATTCATACACATGTGTTCTTGATAATGATGCATCACCATACACCTTTTTTAATCATCTCTAATGCTTTGGTAGCATATTTACCTAATCTGTAACAAAATGTAATGTTATAACATTATTCCTCGTCGAAGCAATTTTTTTTTTACAATGTTTCCTCAGTAAATGAAAATGATTCCAATATTTTGATATGCAACTGACAAAATTACCAGTTTACACTAGCTTCAACAAGAATTGAGATGGCAATTTTTCTAAACATACATTTATTCCATCAAATTTTTTTTTATTTTTTATTTTTATTTATTTATTTATTTTATTTTTTATTTTTATTTATTTATTTATTTTTTTTTTAATCATTTGGTCTTTTAATTTGTCCATTTACGGGCACACCTTGTATTTCTGAATGATGAAGCTTCCATGTAATAATTCAATTTGAACATAATTGGTGACCTCAGATTTTATAATATAATATACTTATTCCAAACTCAGGAAAAAAAAAAAAAAAAAAAAAGCATCAGTTTTATTTCAAAACAAAAATAGGCTATAGGGCTTTCCTTTTTCTCTTAAAACTACAGTATGGTCATGGATACAGAACAGAAATTCTTTTATGTACATAAACACAATTTCAGCTGCAAAGTATTCAAATGTATATGGTATAGTACAATGAGGAAGAAAAACAATGAATCACAATATTAGCAAGTGCAGGAAAAGTACTTTATGTGTATAAAATACATCAGCAGCAATTGAAAAACTTCAGTACCACCACGTTTTACAATGATTATTTTTCAGTTTCTCTCTCTCTCTCTCTCTCTCTATATATATATATTAAATAAAATTTGCCATTTGAACAACATATTGGCTATTTGTATTAAATATGCATGCATAAAAAATATTAGATTAAAAATTTGTTACTATATTTATCTTTAAGATTTTGATTTAAGTTATAATAGTACTTTAAAATTTACTGCGAAATTCCACCCTGTTTAAGAGAGATCAATTTCCTTATGGCTGGTCTTATTTCACTTAGTTTTAACCATAAATTAGGATCCACTTTTAATTTTGTTCTGTATTTATTTTTTAAATATGACACAGAAGAAAATCCTTGTTCACACAAATACGTTGTGCAAAAAGGCAATAAAAATTTAACAGCTTTATTTGAAATACTTTTTAATTATTTTTTCGGTTCAGCCAAAAGTTTGCAAGCGTAATATTTTTGAAATCTTTGAGTACGATCACAGGAAATTTCTATCAATTGTCCTTTTTTTTTCCACGAAATAAAATTTCAGGTACATTGGAACAAAATGGATTTCCAGTTCAATTTTCTTTTTCATAATCCTCAGGAAAGTACATTTTGAAATTATTTATCAACGAAAACAATGGTTTTTAATGTCGGACAATGTCTTTTATTTTCAAATTTTCAGTTAGAAAACTTTCTAAAAGTGGTGAAAAGCTTAAAATATTATTATCCAAATCTCTGATAAATTAGCTCGAGTTTTTTTATAATTGCATTTATTTTATTTCTAAAGATAAACAAATTAACATTTTGTCCTTGTAATCCTAAATTTATTTCATTCAACTTTGCATAAATATCAGCTAAATATGCTAAACGTGCCAGCCATAATTCCCTAAATAAACATTTTTGCAATTCAAATATTTAATCACAGAAGAAAATTTCAATTTCTGATCGAAATCCAAAAAGATAATTTTAAACTTTGCCTCTGGATAACCACCTTTCTTTGGTATGTAACAAAATCATTTCATCTTCATGCCATCTCTTGACATAAAATTGTAAATATTCTTGAAGTTCGGCTTTTAATAAAATGAACAAATTTTTAAAGATTGATTGAAAATGATTTTCAGGCTTCCAGGGATTGTTTTGGCTACTAAAACTTCACGATGAATGCAGCAGTGAGTAAATTTAGTTTCATGTGCTACTTTTTTTATTTGAGAAATAACATCAGAACTTGGTACATTTTTGAATAAAAATTTTCTTTATTGAAAGTCAATTTCAATCAAGTACATATTGACCATTGTTATCTATGACCTTTTTTCATAATTCCATCGGTGCAGAACTTCTGTGATTTATCGTTGAGAAACTTGGCCAAGTGATTTTCAATGGCACTTTGGTTGGCCAATTTTTACCATTAAGAGAGTTTTGCAGAGACTAAAACAAATGGTAGTCAGATGGTGCAAGGCCCCGGCTATACGGTGGATGCATCAAAACTTTCCAGCCAAGTTCCCTCAATTTTTTCAGAGTCATCAAAGATGTGCATGGCCACGCATTGTCATGATGGAACACCCTTTCTTTTGGCCAATTTTGGTCATTCTTTCTATAGTGCTTCGTTCAAACGGTCGAATTGTGCACAGTACAGGGCCGAATGGATGGTTTCACCAAGTTGTAATTTATGTGGCAGCTAAACATTGAGCTTCTTTTCATAACCCACTCTTTTCAAATGATTACAAACTGTCATGTGGTTGATGTTTTAGTGCCTCTGCTATTTCCTGACACAGCTTGCCCTCCAGTCTTGCACCACCAGTTGCAAACTTTCATTGACTTTTCCTGTGGCTGGCCAACCAGAGGGAGGTGCATCTTTGACATCGAAATTTCCGGAATGGAATTGAGCAAACTACTCCTGGGTCTTTCGTTCACTCACAAAATTCTCACCACACACAACACAAACATTTCTGCATATTTTTGCAGCATTTTCACCTTTCTTATAGTAAAAAAGCATCACATGCGTATTTCTTCAGATATTTCACCCATTTTCAAATCAATATAACTTTTCACATGAGCAACGAATTAGGAAACTATCTTAACAAACAACAGAAGCTGAATGTCACCTTTTAAACATGTTTGCGTTTGAGACAATCGGGTGAGTATTGCCGGATGTATATGCATCAATACCACCTAGTGGCGGCCCACCAGCGGCTGAGTGGTAAAGTCGCTGAACACTGGTAGTTCAAATCCTGCAAACGGGATGGCTGCATGGGTGTTTTCATAGTTTTCTCCATGTGTAACGTGTAAACGAGCCAATTTTCCTTAGAAAGTCCTCCACGAAGGCATCCCTCCCCTTAGGCAGACAGCCCTCAAGGCTTTGCCATAATTATATAACCTAACCTAACCATTTAGTGGCAAAAAACCATGGAGACTTTTTGTATGACCCAATATATTGTTTCAAGAATAGCTTCATAAACAAAGAATATTTTTTGATGAACTTTTTCATGCTGAAAGAGCAGATGCAATTTTAATGAAAACATGATGATATTAAAAATAACAGATTAACTTTTTACAATATTGTTGCAAGATTTATGTTGATAACATTTGATGCTTATGAAGTTTATAACTCAAAAAGAGCTGCTCAGTTTTGAAAACTAAAAGAAAAACATATATTTGATTGATTTCTTGAAAACAAAGCAACGATTTTTTTATTTAATTAAACTCTTGTGTCATATTGTTCGTAAATAAGCTTTTATCTAAATGTTGCATGTAAATAACATTTAGATGAAATGTTATTAGTTAAATTTAAATTTAATTTTATTATACACTGAAGAGCTAAAGCATTATGACCACCTACTCAAAAACGGGTTGAGCGATCTTTGGCCTGCAAACCAGCTGCATCTCATCTTGGCTTGGATGCAACAAGTTCTTAGTAGATGACTGGAGACAGGTTGTACCAAATTACTAAGCAGTGGTCACGCAATGTCGAGATATTTTGACATGGTGGTGCTTGAAGTCTGAGCTGCTGCTCCAATGACATCCCAAATGTGCTCTATCAGGTTAAGATCCAGCGAGTTAGGTGGCCAGGACATTAAATAGAATTCATCTTTATGCTTCTTGAACCACTCCACCACAATTCGAGCCTTGCAACATGGGGCATGCTGGAAGATTCCATTTCCAGCTGGAAAGATGGACACCATGTAAGGATGCAACTGATCTGCAGTTATGTTCAGATAGTCTGCAGCTTTCATGCTGTATTCTACCACACATAAGGGTCCCAGAGCCACTCATAAGAATGTCCTCCAGCCTGTGTATGACATGATGTAGAGGGAGGAGCAACTATTCACCTGGAAGATAGCATACCCTGACACAACCATGAATGTGACGAATGAGAAATCATGATTCATCTGACCAGGCAACTGTCTTCCACTTACCCATGGTCCAGTTTTGATGTTCCGCTACACACATAGTTGACATTGATGCTTGGTCAACAGAGACACACAAATGGGATGTCTGTTGTGCACTCCCATATCTAACAGTTTTTACTGAACTGTGTGTTCCGAAATACTTGCACTTGGACTGTTTGGCGATAGTTTTGCTCTACTAAGTGGGACAGTCTCCAAAGTACTTTTTCTTTGATGATGCATGAACATCCAACATCTTTGCATCTACTGCTGGTTTCACCGTCATTTATCCACTTTGCATCAATGCTAACAATGGCAGATCATTAACAACCTGCCAGTCTTAAGATTTGGAGACACTCGTTCTGAGTCCTCGGGCCATTACAATCTGCCCTCTATCAAATTCTCTTAGGTCAGCAGCCTTTCTCATCACTCACAAAAGTAAGTTCAAGAATAATTCCTTACATTTTCCAGCAGCAGTTAAATATTATTCCAACTTAATTAAGTGTCCTCCATGTCATCCAGATGAGTTCATTGTAAAATGTGGGAATGGTCATAATGTTTTGGCTCATCAATGTATTACATTACATGTTAAACATTCAAAATTATAAACTGAATATTAATTTTAATGGACTTGTTTTTTTTTTTTTTTTTTGTGTGTGTATGTTTTATTACATAACTTTGTAAATACATTTGTCATGTATTGTACATTAAAGGTTACTTTCGTCAAGTTCTTATCGGTGATATTATAGTAATGTTTAAATGCTTCATAAAATCAATATTTAGATAACTATTCTTACAATTTATACATTACTAAGTGAACAGGAAGAAACAAAAAATAAATCAGTATGAGCTATACAGTTCTTACTATAAAAAATAATCTGTCTAAAATAGCATTTATCTTCAGATCTTACTAATATAAAAATTAAATATACATTACATCTGGTGTGTTTTCATTTGGTGTACAAAGACCAACTAGTAGCCATATCCCATAACGGCTTAAAAGCTGTCTCTCTTCTACTACTCTCATTTCTCTGCTATCTTCATCTTCCTGGCCATTCAAAGGTTCTGAGATATGTTTCTCATTTAATGGCTCTGCCTCTCGAAGAAGACTGAAATATTTCAAATTTTAAAAAAAAAATTAAGTTTAGGAAACAAAAAGAGATAAAAAATTATTATCCTAAAAATATTTAATAAAACTGAAGCTAATCTTTTCATTCAAAAAATCCCAATTAAAAAAAACATAAATTTAGAAAATTTTTAATAAGAACTACAAATTACTTTTCAGGCTTTGAATGTAAAATTTTTATAATCAGATATATGACTAAATTTTTTTTAGTTTTTAATTTACTACATACAATTTAGATTTAGTTCCTTGTAAATTATATTTAATTTATTTTATTTAAATTAATTTAAGCATATAATATAAAAGAATTATGTTTTCTATGAATTATAGAAATTATGCGTTTTTTCTTTAAAACATCTAATGCTATGTCATACAAAAATAACAAATATAATCTGAGCCCATTTTCCTTTTCTTATTCAGATATTTTACCTTGCTCATTTCTAGGACTTGATGAAAACAATTCAAACAACAATTCACAAAATTAAAATTAACAAATCACAAATCTGAAAGAAAACTGCACTTAAATGCACTGTATATTCTGGCATATAATGCACACTTTTAATACATAAAAAAATTACATCAAAATTAATAGGTGCATATTATACGTCTGATATAAAAACGATAGATTTAAAAAAAAAGAAAAAATTAGCATAATTAGATTTATGAAATGATATACCTTATGAACTTACAGATTTCTATTATTGGATAACATGAAAAATTCATCAAATTCGTCTCCTGTACTCAAGGCATATGGTTAATTTCTATTTCATCTTCATCATTATTACTCTGATCCATAAATAAATAATCATCTTCCATTCCATCTAGATTATTACTGAATTATGTCAGGCTTAATTTCATTCCATTTTATTATCCACTCACACATTATTTCTAGACTAGCATGATACATTTCGCCTTCTTTTGTAAATGTTTTCGTCTTCTGACACTCGCATATTCTACTGTTGTTTTAAATTTTCTTTGAATAGTTTATTGATACAGACATCTAAAGGCTGAACTAATGATAATAATTGCCATGTCTGTGTTACACCCTTTCATCAATATCTTCTTATCTTCAATTTCAAAATTATCTGTAAACAGAATCTAATCTAAAATACTTTCTGGATTCTTGAATGCCACAGGATGTTTTTCCCAAACATTTCTTATCCACAATTTTACACTGTTCTTGTCCTTCTGTGAACATGAATGAAAACATCATTTGGAAAATAACACCTTGACATCATCTTTCTTTTAAAAATAACTACGGATTTTAATTTTGTACTGCCCACTAAGCAGGAAAAGACTATGATGAGATGAGACGTCTCACGACCTGTTTTTTTTTATGTGAACTGTTTTTGTTCCTTTCACATCAATTGTTTTATTTCCTATCGTATCAAACATTACTGGAGTTTCATCCATATTTCCAATACTAGAGAGGACAGTATTTTTTTTTCCTTTCAAAGGCCAATAACATACTTCTAGAAACAAAACAATTTGGTGCCCAAATCTTTTGAAAGCCTTTGTGAAGTTTTTGTTTTTTCTCACAGTACTAAATTATTCTGTGCCGTAAATTGATTACGTCAACATAAAGTTTGCTTTAAAGTTTTCATTTTCATTTGCATTCTTTTTCGTACACTGTAAATCAAATAAATGTATGCTGTTTCTTGTTACAATTAATCCATTCTGGCAATTCTCTAGGACTCAATTCGTAACACTTTCTTCTAGAATAGGCCATTTCATTACTCCTTTATACAAAACACATTTTTCTTTGACATATTAATTATTGAATTTCCTTTTTCTTCCACTCACGTATGGAGCTTTTCATAGCAGCAGATAGCCTTGTTGCAGCAATTTCTTATAGAACTTGAATGACTTTGCATACCAGCA
Organism: Stegodyphus dumicola; assembly: GCF_044657685.1. NCBI lineage: Eukaryota > Metazoa > Arthropoda > Arachnida > Araneae > Eresidae > Stegodyphus > Stegodyphus dumicola. Next base: position 56,160,753 of record NC_140770.1, on the reverse strand, counting down.
CTGTGTTTGTTTCCTTTTTGCAAAAGCAATATTTACCACTAAAAAGAATCTAGAGCAACTGTATTTCAATTAAAATGCAATTTACTAAAGCCTTTGATGTTCACTTAAAAATATTGGCTTCAAACGACAGGAGAAAGCAAAAATATTTAACTTCTACTTCCACGAATTCATCTGCTCGGAAGTGTGTTCTTACCTGAAACTTATTTATTCTTATCCCATTTTCTCAATCTAGAATAAAAGTCTTGTACACCTGCACTGAATACAACAAACCCTGTTTAAAGAATTACTTATTTCCTCAAGCATTTTCTCCACACACATATTGTTCACCCTAATTATTTGTCATTTCAGTATACCGTTGTTCAAAAGCCTAGAAAAATCTTTTGAGTGAATAATTTTAAAAGATAACAGCAGCACAGATGTACACTGCTCAAAAAAAAAAAAGGGGGGGATAGTTCTATATCTCTCCTTCTACTGGGCCAATTCACAAAATTCAAATTGCGTTCTTTATGTCTCGAAAGCACGACTTAGGATATTTATATTTATATTACATTTATATATAACACTATTCTAACATAGGTATTTTGACACAAAATCAGACTTTTTCTGAAATAACATACTACTTTTTTTTTTTTGCATATTTCAATTCTAAGACTCAAATTATGCCTAGATACTAAATTTTGTAAAATTTGGTGCGAAATTTATGGACACATTCAACAGTTTATGTTGGTGCTTGTTTTTTCAATCGCGTCAAGAAAAGTTCACACTTGGCGAACTTCTTAATATATGACAACCTATTTTCATTTCCCTTTCTACCTCGTCCGTGAGGGGGGGGGAAGTCACGATCATTCCTTTTTTCAGATAATAGTCTTCATATGATATTTTTAATTATAATTGTTATTATTTTAGGTATTTTTTCTTTTTCGAATTTCATTTTAATTGTTTAAGTTGCATGGTTTCTTTCGAATAACTGTTTTAAAAATTTCTATTTACTCATTCAAACTGTGTAGTTTAAATCAAAGGTGCATTGTTTATTATTTTTTTTTTCAAATAGTTTTCTTTATACTATATTTTTAGTCATAGTTACTATTTTAAGTAAATTTAAAATTTTTAGACCTTTAGTTAGTGTTGCAATTGTTAGTGTTGCATTGTCTCTTTAGATAATTATTTTAAAACTTTCTATTTATTCATTCGAATTGAGCATTTTAAATATATTTATTAATATAAATTTTCCAGAATTTGATTTTATTTATTTGAATTGCATTTATTTCGGAAGAATACTTTGTAACCCAGACTATGATGCATTTCAAAACTGCAGATATTAAAAGAGAAACTACAGTAAAACACAGTTAACACGCCTTTTAATATTCCATTCAGAAAAGATATATATAAATAAGAGAGATGTATAACCAACATTTTAACTTAGGATGACTTGCATACAGTGATTAAGACCCAATAACATGCCGAATAAATACTAATTCAGAAGTCAAACAACAAAACTTGTTGTTTGACTTCTGAATTTGCATACAGTGCTTTAAACAGTTTTATCATCGTGCCCACTGCTTCACACAATTTTATCCTAAATTTGGTTTCTTAAAATGTTATTCATATTTTAGTCAAATATTTTATTTTTGAAATCGCAAGAATCAAATATCATAAGATTAAAAAGTTTTAAATTTTAAAAAAATAAAAATACTAAATTTTACGCAAAAATTAATTTTTCTTCAGGCATTCTGCTTCATTCTTGCTCTTTTTCTTTAGGCATTTTGTAAGTATATATTAAAAAGCATCCAACTTTTCGAAACATCTTGGTATTTCTGACAATCATTTTAAATAAAGTTATCACCTTCCATTTCATAAAGGCCCACAAACGGCCAAGCGGTAAAGTCACTGAACACTCCGGGGTTCCAATCCTGGTAAACAGGCTGGTTGCATGGCTGTTTTCGTGGATTTTCTCATGTGTAATGTGTATGCCAGCTGGTTTCCCTTAGAAAGTTCTTCACGAAGGAATCCTTCCTTTTAGGCAGACAGCCCTGCTTTGCCGTAACTTAATAATCCAATTCAATCCATTTCATCAGTATTTAGTCGCAGCCTTTACTAGTCTTTAGAGGCTAAGCATTTTGAAGGTATGAGATGAAAGGAAAGACTGGTTTCATCAAGATGTTTTGCTTTATTTAATTATAACAACTATTATTTAATTATAACACTAGGGCTATCTGCCTAAGGGAAGGGATGCCTTCGTGGAGGACTTTCTAAGGAAAACTGGCTCATATACATGTTACACATGGGGAAAACCATGAAAACGCCATGCAGCCAGCCCATTTGTAGGATTCGAACCTTGGACCGAACTACCAGTGTTCAGTGAATTTACCGCTCGGCTGCTGTTTCATCAGGAGGGGAAAAAAAACGTTTTTAGGTGACATCCACATACATCACTGGATAAATTCCTGAATTTTCAATTAATTCGACTGAGAAATCATGGGATTCTTCGTTTACGATACGATACGATGTTCTATAACGTAATTTAAATTTATGCAACTATATAGTATAAAACCAGTAGCTCTTCATTTTAATCCACAATGATATCGTTTTTGTCTTTTCTGTTAACACAAGCTCAATTGATAGTATTTGCTGGTGTACACGTCCAAGTGTTTTCTCTTTGAACACCTAAATTCTTTGAAGTATCCTGAAAGTATATTCAAAAGCGTCCAACCTTTTTAACCATCTTGGTATGTCTGACAGCCAAATTTCCCTGCAAATTTTTGTTTATTTTTCTCCCTAATTTTCTTCTTTCCTTCTACAGTTATTTTCAGTGCTCACACAAGAAAATTAAGATTTTTTGCTTGCTAGACTCCATAAATTTTGCATTCTTGTCAATTTTTTTTAAATATCAGTTACATAAATTGCGTTTCAGCTGAAGATAGCTTTTCATTTTCTAGTCATTTTAACGATAAATAAAGTTTAAAGTCCAAAGGATAATATTTTAATTAAAAGATTTTTTGCTAAATGACAAAGAAATAAAACAGTCCAGCAGTGTTTATTCTGTACCACCGAGTGACCTGATTCTTATATCGGCTGAAACAATCTAAATCATATTAAAAATCATGTTTTTTTATACAATCTATAACGTGAGAGAAAAATTAGCTTCTTAAAACATTCTTTCTAAGAGGATTAATATAAAAATTTATATTCAAATATATATTTTTAAAGCTGGGACTTGAACCAAACTGTCAAACTTTTAAAGTTTAATTTACATGGTGGTTATAATTAAAGTTTCACTTTGAAATGGTCCTAAAAGGAAAACTACCGGACCAAATGGTTAACAAACTTGGGAATCTTGTAAAGGAGGTTATGGAAATTTATTTTCTGCGGGGGGAAAAGAAAAAAAAAAAAAGTTCAAAAACTCACCACCAGGGGAAAAATGGTGCTGTATGCAATACAAATTGTTTAGATTATAACCATAAACAGTGCTTTTAAGATAACCCTATAGCCAAAAGTCACAGAGGTTGAGGTGTCTGGTGGGAAGAGGGGAAGTGTCGGCTTATAAGATGTTCATTCGTAAAATGTTGCCAAAGTAACTGTGGGGCACATGTGAGGTGGAGCCCAGTCCTGCATAAAAATAGTAGTATCTAAAATGCCACGTTACTGCAGTTCATGTATCACGTAATATTTTAACACTGACACTAAGCGAGCTGTAATCACAGTGGTCCAGCTGTCAACTGCTCTTCAGAGAAAAATGGTTCAGTTATGAAACTAGCTGTCATTCCACACCGCTGCTATGCAATCGAATGCAGTAGGAAAATGCAATACAAACTAGGTAGATAACATGAGGGATTTCTTTGGCCCAAATCGATTAAAAGCGTTTTGAATCAGTATCTTCAAGTTTTAGGGCCGAATTCAAGCTTCAAAAATTACAAATTAGCAATCTGTTAAGAAAACAATTTCCAGATTATACGCACTTGTGCGAGTGATTTGCGATCTCACATTTTCTAATCACTAATTCATGGTTTTCACGGATGAATTTCTCCCTTACATAGATGGCGCACTCGACTTTTATCGAATTTAACGCCTTTAAATGGTAATTTGCTTACTTCAAAGTTTCTTAAGGATATACAACATATTAAACCCGTGTAACAAAAGGTTAAGTTAGATTCCGAACCATACTTCGTTTAATAATACTGCATACAGCTCCATTTCTCCCCACTCCGGTGGTGAGGTTTCTAACTTTCTTTTTTTCGCGGAAAATAAATTCCCATGACCTCCTTTACACGGTTAGCAAGTTTGATAACATTTGATCCAGTAGTTTTCCTTTTATGACCATTTCAAAGTGGAACTTTATTTATAACCACCCTGTATATTATTAAATTTTAATTTGAAGCTATGCGTTACTTATATACCATGCGTAAGATTTTCGCTTTTATGGAAAAAATAAAGAATCGAAGCAAATAAACATAGGATAATGAACCAAAACTGAAAAAATTTCCCCTCCCTCCAAAAATAAAATATTGAATCTTCGATCTTGAATTTATTGGGTTATCGAAATATTCAATTTGACTTATCTTCTAACCTTGAATTTATTGGGTTATCGAAATATTCAATTTGACTTATCTTCTAAGTCCTAGTTTCGACAACAATTTCGTCAAAAATTCCGAATTACTGAAGCTGAAGTAAGAGGTTTAGTATATATTCACTGTATGTTAACAAAGTAATCAGAGTGTAATAAAACAGATTATTGAATTTACGCTGATGCAACTTTGTGTCTAAATGCACAACATGTAATGGAAGAAAAGGCCTGTAGAGATATGTTTTTGACATACCTTTAAAAGTAGATGTCATACTCTTTTTGTCTCTTCAATGTCAAAAAACTTTCCTTTGAGAGGCAACTTTAGTTTTGGGAAAGAAAAAAAAAAAAAAAACACAAGACAAATTTGAAGAACATGCAGGACAATTGAGTACACATACTTATTTTCGGAACATAAGCGGTTCTACGATTGGTTATTGAATAATGAAAAGATGCACTGTCATGCAATACAAAACATTTGGAATACATTTTCTAACTGAATAACGTATGATTAAAAGTCATCTGCTTAATTCACAGCCATTTACAAGTCAACAACTCGGGCAATTGCAGAATCGTTTTGATCCTGAGCTTGTAAGACAAATCTAATATCACTGGATTTAAACACGTCTTTAATCTTCCGAGAATCCTTCTTTAGCTCCTATTCCAAGAATATTAAGTGAATACAATTATTTCAAAACAAATTGAATATTTATTTGCACTACGGCTTGGTAGTTTACTAACGAGTTAACAAAGCTTAAATTCCACTTTTTGTGTCTAAGAATACAACAATATTTTAAATATTTACAAATGAAATATTAAATTGGAGCCTCACTAGTTGCCTAGCATTTGAAGATTGTTAAATACTAATTCTTTGTTGCAAAGTCTAACCCAGGCTGCATGGTTGGTTTTCGTAGTTTTCTAGGTTCTTTTTACAAAGGTTCTCTATGAAAGCATCTTAACCAAATAGCTCCCATGTTCTTTCTATGTTCAAATAACCAACTAACCTAGTTTAAGCGCGATTTCCAAGTGAAATTGCTAGCAAAATCTGAATACTCATTAAAAATCATGTAGCTCGCCAATCGGGAGTAACATGAAAGGTACGGCACCAATAATTGAATTGCTATTACGGTACGCTGTTTCTAAACTTAGATGGTCATTCCTTAATTAAATATAATTAATTTGTAACTTCTACTAGCGCTGACGGTAAGAATTGAAGGGCAAATAAATGATATCGTGTGCAGTCTTGATTAATATAAAATTAGAAATATTTGCATTCAGACAGAAAGTTTTTTGAAATATTTGCAATTACCTTATAAGAAGGATTTAGTAATAACCGTAATAATGACTTATTATATTACTGATGATTAGAATTCAGTTCTTGACAATTAAATTCTAAATTAGAATTTTAAGGATACAATGAAAATACGTTATGCATAAAAATACATTTTAGGATAAAAAATGAGTTGATTTTTTTATGTTTAAAAATTTCTTAAATTCATTTAGTAAACATCGTACCCTCGTTGTTAATTGAATCCAGAATGCTGGGTGTCGTTTATATAATTATTCTTACTTGTCCACAAAACCTGCTGACTTATCCAGCCATTAGGTAGTTGCAGATCATTTCTACATAACCATTGAACTTCCATTAATTCGATCTCTAGAACTTCCATTAATTGTTTATATCATAATTTGACTTTTATAAAAATTTTTATTCTCAATCTTATGTTTCTATAAAAATATACTGTGCTTTAAAAATACGGATGATAGTATCAGCCACTCTTTCAGCCACTTCATAAGCAACAGTTTGTTTAGAAATAAATTATGCAGTTAATGTCATCAAATATTTTCATAAAATTCTAATAAACATCAAACAAAAGTTCTCAGTTTTAGACAATTTGATTTAAACGAAGTTAAAGTAGCAGATAAAACGCCGAAGATAAAAATTTACTCTTACAAATATTTTTTTTAAAAAAAAAGAAAGAGAGAAATTTAAAAAAATAGTTAAAAATTTGAATAATATCATCTATAATTTTAAAAAAAATAGCTTTTCATATAGTATTAATAAATATTTATTACGTATCATTGAGGGAAAAAATTTCATATAATTAATTTTCCATAAAATTTTATTTGAAATTTAAGGTTAAAAATAGCTGTGGTGGTTTACTGTAACAAAAATCCATAAACCACATTTGGCGTTATTATCGCTGAAAAAAAGATGCCAAATTTCAAAACACGAAAATATGTAAATTCGTGTATATCTTAGAAATTTTGAATAAAAAAGTCTAATTTTTTGCATGTATGCTTAGAAATACACCTACTTTAAGATGGCAGTAAAAATTTTATAGGTTATAATTCAAAATTTTTTACAAAAAAATTATAAAAATTATTTAAAAATAGAAATTTGAAAAATAAAACACAAAAATTGGGTAAATTTTATTTGGAATGAACCTAAATTTTGAAATGTGAAAGGATAAATAAAAAAAATTAATAATAAAAAGAGATATTAATAAATATTTGCCAAATTTAATTAACATTGAGGAGCTAAAATTTTGAGAGCTGATATTTTAAAAACTACTTGTATGATCTTTACAAAACTTGGCATTCTGGCATAATTTGAGTCGTAAAACTGAAATATGGAAAAAATTGGTATGTTATTTCAGAAAAAGTCCGATTTTGTGTCAAAATACCTATGTTAGAATAGTGCTATATATAAATCTAATATAATATCCTAAGTCGCGCTTTCGAGGCATGAAAAACACAGTTCGAATTTTGTCAATCAGCCCAGTAGAACAGGAGATATAGCACTGTCCCCCCTTTTTTTTTTGAGCAGTGTACATTTAAGGTTTCTTCTTAAATTAAAGGGTGCACATTATATGAGATTATACTTAAAAATTAAAATATGTAATTTGAAAATACAAGTGCATGTTTTACATCGGAATATATGGTACTTATCATTAATTCAGTATCTTGTTTTTCAGATTCTGATTATCATTTCAAAATTTTTTTCACGTTATAGAATCTTTAGAATGCAATTTTTTTTTTTTTTTTTTTTTTTTTTTGTATAAATGATGTTCATATCAAATTTACTTTCACATATGATAAGGAGTTTTATCATTATAAACAAACACAGTTCAATTTTTTTTTTCATCTGATCATGAATAAAAAATTTAAGTATACAATTACTCAAATCATTGGTTATTATTATCTATTAATTGACTAGGTTCACAAACTTCAGTTTAAGAATCAATATGCAGAGACTGCATTCCCAAATGGCTTCTGTTGATGCTTGATTTTGTATAGAACTTTATGGATTTTGTATAGAACAGGAAGGGAAAAAAAATGCATTGTTTGTCCAGCAAAAAAGTACAAAAAAACGAAAACGCGTTTTGCTGAATGTGAAAAATATTTGTATTTGGAATACACAAAAACACTTTCTTTAATATGCTGCTCACATTTGTTGTTGCATTTTCATCTGTGTCTATAGTGCTAATAAAGAAAATAAGAATTGACAAAGAGTATTGATACAGCACTATTTTTTTTCCTGTGCTAATAAATAATTAGATTTTCTATTCCTTTAAGAAATTTTGTTTCATAAAAGCATTTGGAGAATGCTTTTATGAAATTTTTATTAAAAATTTTAACTTGCATATTTTTTAAAATTTTATCATAAAATTTATTATTGACATAAATGTCACATTGTTTCTGAATATTCACAACATTTTCTTCAAAAAACAAGAACTGCGTCTTTTGGACCCAGTGCGCACTCGCAGGTTAATTTTAAATTAATTTAATTTCAAGCTTTAAGTAACATCTGCTGTTTTCACAAAGGGAAATATAATATAATTATCAATAAAATAAATGAGAAGTTTACATACTTTCTTGATAATTTTAATAATGATGATTTCTTAACTTTTCAAATATGTTATTAGGAAGATAATAATAGAATGCCATAATTTGAATAAAGAATAAGAATCCTGTCATTATAATAAATATTACTGCACATGAGAACCATGAAGTAAATTGCTATACACAGCAGTAAAAACAAATAAAGACTGGTATTGAAACCCATGTTAATCTAAAAATTCAATAGGGAAAAAACTCTGATATTTTAAGAAATAAAACATGAATACCTTATAACAGCTTCAACCATATAAGACTGAGTTTCTAAATCCATACTCCAAGGTGAAGGTATAGTTGTATGTATCATATGATTAACTCCTTGTTCTTCATTATGGTATGTCACAACACACTGGGCACAGTACCTAATTGGACGATGGCCATTACGTTTCGCACACTCTATTGAAAAGCAAGTTGCAACTGCTGATTTGTCAGTAGCTTTACAATCCTGAAGAAAATCAGTTTCAGTTACAATTAAATATTAAAAAAAAAAGAATAATGTAAAATAATTTTCAAGATAATAACATTAATCAATTTTAACAAGTTTTAACATGCAAAAATTCAATCTGCAACAGTAACATTCTATACAGACATACATAGAAATGATGCTAAATTACCGGATCTTCACATGTTACTGAAACTTTATCCATTGGTAACAAAACATCAATTAAATTTTCTGAACCATGCACTTGTTCAACTTCTTCAGCACATGCTTCACACATATAAAGAGGTGGTGGATGTTCACCAGAAGTTATTGCTACAGAATGTTCAAAGCACATCTGGAACAAGATATGCAATAAGACATATACCCCATTAAAGTGAAAAGTACCTGTTGTAAAATTACATAAATAAAAGTACCTTCACTGCCTCATTTCCAGACGTACTGGAACAGTTTTCCCTTTGGCAAGACTGGGGTTTCCACCCTTGCAAAATAAGGACGAATATTAAGATATTAAACGTACATAGAAATACAACTTCATGAAATATAGCAACAGTAGTAAAATAATATATTTTGCACAGTTTTAAAAAGACTTATATAAAACATATATATTGCCTACAATAATATACATTATAATATATAATATCAATAATAATAATATTGCATTTAATAATGAAGTCATATGAGAAATGCATAATATTCTCCAATAAACAATATATAACAAATAAAATACAGAAAGTGTTAAAAAAAAAAGGAAACTAATATCTATGAAGTGCAAAAGACCAAAGTTCAATGCAACAAGAAATTTTTTTTCAATCAGGATTTGAAATCAGAAACAAAAGCTTTTGCCTATTTACACATAAAAAATGTGGAAGGCAGAAAAACTACACTATTTACTGAAATACTTTTTTGATTAAATTGCAAATCAGTTATATGTATTCATCCTTCCAATTAAGAATAGATTTAGAAGATAACTTATTGAGAAAGTACTTATTAAGAAAACTAAAACCATGAAACAAATTTTAAATTATAAAAGGTGTTTTTTAATATAAATGTAAAGAGTTCCTTAATTTATTAGTATAGTAAAATGTCAAACTTTTTTTTTAATGTCTTAAGAAAGAAAAATAAGAAACATTAATATTTCAGTTTTTTAAAAGATTTTTGCTCGGATTATAGTTTATAATTAGCATAACTGTTTTGCACTTTATTCATCATTCTTAAAGTATTTAATTTTACTCTTATTATTTTGAATTAAGTTGGACAGATTTTAACATTGAAAAAGACTTTATTTATAATTTATATTCATTTTCATGAAAAACATATAGAAAAAAAGATAAGAAGAACAGGAATCTAAACATCTGGTGTTGCAATGAATTTCTAATCTTTTGGCACTTTTCAATTGCATGATGTAAAAATAAAAGAAAGGAAAGATGTGTAAACAAACAAAAAAAGAAGTTTTTGTACCATACGAGCAGTTATAAAACTTATAAGCTACAGTTACATTTTTATAACTAGCATGCATCAGTCCTTAAACAAGTGGAAAAGCTAAGCTAGCACATTCTTCAGTGCAATACAGTATAAAATAAGCATACAGACAGCGCATAAAACCTTTTAGCAAACATAAAACGAGGAGGACAAAAAATAGGTTGCTTAATGAATATGTTTTCTTTTCATCGATGAAAAGTGTGGTGAATTATATTAAAACAAATTTCTTATAAAAATTGGTGGCAAAATATTAACAGGTGAAAAAAAACAAAAATTTTTATTGATCATTAAATTACATTACACAGATTTCTGTCAAAAGAAATACTCTCTATTGAAATTCTAAAATTTATTACATTATGTTCTTAAGATAAAGTAGAAACTTTCACCTAACTTCATGCATGCTCTCTTTACCCATTTAGCATTGAAGATACAGATATGAGACAAAAGAAAATTACATTAAGCACTGACTAAATGATTAATTTACTTATTGCAGAGAAATTTTTAAAAAAATTACCAAGTAGTATATAGAAAATAGATGAAATGTTCTGCGTGTTCAAAAAAATTTTAATTGGATAGTTAAGTAATAAATAATACAGAAAAAGAGTAATGTGTAGTTATAATATTTAAATTAATAGTATTAATTAAAAATGTTATAACTGATTAACACAATGCAACCGCTAATTTGCTATCACGTTTTACATGAAAAAATGTCTTACATGAATCATTCAATCCCTTTCTGACTTTTAAACTTCCAGTCCAAACTTATTGCAAATACACAGAAAATATTAGTCAATATTAAATTTCTTTCCATAACTTAAAATTCTAAAATGAAGTGAGTAAGACATGGGATAAATTTTAAAGTGAGTAAAGAGGTAATAAATTAATTTAGTATGAAAAATTATGCCACCAATTTTCAATCAGATGTATAAATTAGAAATGGTCATGAGCAAAGATTTAATTAAAAAAAAATAATTTTAATAATTAACTTAGTATTTTATGGGCAATGAGTGTATGGATATATTAAAAATTAATTTTTATAATTACCTTAGTACTTTATAGACTATAAATATATTTTAAAATATTAAAAGTTTGAATAAAACAATATCAATATTTAATTTGTTGGAAAATACTACACTATTTTAAGCACTGTCATTTATGAAAATGCACAAAAATGGTTTTAAAAATATAAGTGTGCAACAATGTAACATCAATTGTTAAAATCTGATCTTTTTTAATAGAAATTCCTTTTTTTTTCCAAAATTATTTTTTAAAAGCCAGATGAATGATGGTAAAGAACAGAAAATATTCCTTGCTATTAAATATAAATGTTTGTGTTGGTGAATAAAATATGAAGTGCAAGCAGGCAGGCAATGAAAACAGAAAGCCAGAAAGAAAGATAGAAAAGAGAGAGTGGAGAGAGTGAAGAGTCCTTACCAGTATGGCCTGATCCTTGAGGCATAAGGGAAGGTGATACAGAAGATGGAGAGAAAGTAGGAAAGAGAACAAGACAGGTGAGGGTGCACAGAGAGTCTAGAAGCCACCCTACCAGGGACAACAGCGAATGCATGTAAGGAGACAAATACACTTCAGAGATATTGCCTCAAGTAATTATGTACAGATTCAACAAGCTTCAGCTCCTTTGTCACTTACATTTATATAATTTACATTTAGTAGATAAACATATAACATTAATTAATAAATAAGTTTAATAAAATAGTTCAAAAGAAATCTGTAGTATTATTGCACGTAAAACATGCATTTACTGTCAATTTTTATGATTTGTTTTGCAGAAGAGTCAAAAAATGAAAAGTTTGTAAGTGTACAAAATGACAAGGACTAATGAATTAGAAAACTGTAATGAATGATCAAAAAGAATCATTGAAGAAACAATACTGAGTCAGTGAGAAAAAGAAATTAAAATGCAGAACCTTTATATCTTAGGAAACTGGAGAAAACAATCACCATTAATAAATAAAAAAAAAAACATAACTGCAAAAAAAAATTGGATGAAATTTTCATTATTCATCAGTGAATAAAACAAAAAATACAATTTTGAATGCACACCACTGGTGATATGCATTTACTAAAAAATCATCAAGAAAAAGGAACGAGTAACTAGTAAGAAAGAAATGTTCCTAAGCAGCCTTACTTAGTTCTCAAAATTAATATACATATATCCACAATGATAAACAAATATTTTCATGTTATGGTCAAGTTAAACTGTACTCAGATTTGGGAACAACATGTACTATGTGTGCTATATTTTCTTCTTCATTAATTTAAAATTAAACTGTAGAAGTTTAATATTTACTTGAAGCACAGTGAAATTAAAACTTTTTGGATAAAGTAAAATAAAAGCTTGGAAATGTTATATGATTACCTTCAAATAATATGAAAATAATTGTAGCAGTAATTTCATACACTCAGAATGTACTTCTCTTCCTTCTTCCTGAACAACATTATATGGATATGTAGAATTAGTAAAAAATCTGAATTGATTATATGATAGAAAACTATTTCAGTCAAAAAACCTGAGCAGCATTTTTAAGAATATACTGTTAAAACACTAGAATTTTAAGTTACTAAAATTATTCATTAAACATTTTTTATATACTACTACAAAATATTTCAGATCCAATTTCATCATAAAAGTGTACCTCAGGAAAGTTAATTTCTGCCAGTAACAACATAGGACCTCAGCTGATAAGTATATATGAAAATAGAAAACAAAAAAATGATGATGAAAGAACAATCATAAATCAACCTAGCAGCAAAAAATGATGTATGAAACATTATAGCAACAAACTGAATGACAGCTAATGGATGAAGGGGTAAAACTGAAGTTTGCTGAACCTTTATATCTGTATGTGAATAATATTATTTTCTGATTATTGAAAGAGGCCACAAAAAATAAAAAACAGTGCATAATACACGACCACGTCACATATGATGCAAAAAAACACGAAACACTTCACACTATAACTCTACAAACTGCAATGAGGGAAATGCAAGACAATAGCGAAAATAATTCAGCACCATTCATATTAGGAGCATGAATGCTTTTGTATTAATCTAGCAAATACATAAGCACTGAATATGCATTTGATGCTTTATGGGTCTCTATATCACACTATACATGTCTGAATATTTACCAATAGAAAACATAATCTAGCAGATCACAAAAGACTAAAAATCAAAACATAATGCTACTTTTAAAAAATCAAAACAAAAAACTGTACTGAGGCTACAAAAAAGGTCAATAAAAAATTTCATTTTATGTCACAAAATAAAATTGTAAAAATAATATAGCATATTTTTTTTTTTTTCAATTTTCAAAAAACGTTATATCATTTACCATCAAATATACCATAATAATCACAAAATATGATATATGATTAAAAATATTTTCTAAAAAATTTTAAACAAAATGTGCTATTCATTTCAGGTAATCAAATAAAACATTAAAATATGTAGGTCTTATAAACAAAATTTTCAATACATAAACAGTATTTTTATAGTCTGAGATGAGAGAACTTAAAAAAAAAAAAAAAAAAAAAAAACTTTAGTTACAATCTCACTTCAAATTAATAAAAAAAAGTTATTCAAATTATATGATTACTATATATATGTATATATTCTATTTTAAAATTTTTATGATAAGGGTGGTGATTGAAATATTCCAAAACAGATTTGAAGTACTTGTAAAAAACTTAAAAGGAATTTACAGGGAATAATCCCTAACTTATTTGTGTATTTCAAATATACACTTATATACTATTTGAAAATATAAAATTAAGCAAAAATTTGCACAAAAGAGAATAAAATTGGTTACTAACAAAAAAGAATTCTCTAAATTACAGAGAAGAGAGAATGGTAAAAGAGAAAATCATATTTTGAAAAAATTGTACATAAATTGTACATAAAAATTTTACTTTCTAGTTATAAAGAAATTACTCTACTTAATATTTATAAATTGTCTCTCATTATTTACAATTGTAATTAAAAAAACTCTTACAAAAGAAAAGTTTTCAGTTTAGCTATTATTACAATTATGACCAAATAATTTTCACTTCATTCGCTAAATGCATATCAAAGAAAACAATCAAAATGAAATGCTAGTTTTTTTTACATGTTTTCTCAACTCTGTTTTATTTTTTCTTATATATGCAAAATATTTGCATTGATTTAACATTTTGATTTTTACACAACTTTTCAGATTTCACTGCAAATGATTCTGATATGAAATTTTTTAATTCAAAATTCAAGAATCTGCAAATATTTTAACATTATGTAAGTGTACATTACAACTACTCTGCAGTGAATTTTCAAAAGTTTTTAAATGACTATAATTTAAACAGAAGGAAAGAATAATTTCACTATTGTTATAAAGCTGAAATAATCTAAAAACATTTAATAATTCATGGGTCCATAACATTTAATAATTCATGGGTTCAGTTAAAGCTTAATTATTAACAAAATATTTTTATTGTCAAAACAAACTAGCAGTTAAACCTGCAATTGTTAAAATATATGTCATCCATAATAAAAAATATTAACTTTCAACCCATCTTTAGAATTAATTTTCTAGAAAGTTAAACTTGGAATACATTGAAAATTCAGCACAGCAATAGCCCTAACATTTACTATTTATGTACTATTTCTATTATGTTACATTTCTACTATATTTATTACTTTCATAGCTTTATATTTTTAGGCACTAGAACATCACACTGAACTCTAACTAATATGCCTTTTTTACATCATTAGATTGTTCTACATGTTAATATCTTTGCTAACTTTTAATTGAATTAAAATGTAATTTAGGTGTAGTGCTAATCATTTTTAAATCTTGAATTCATCAAAGACTTTCAAATTTTATTTTTGGAGAACTCTAAAAACAGTTACCCACAGTAAAAATTTCCTAAGACAATCATCTTTCAAGTGAACAGTATTTCTGACAACACACACAAACAACGGAATTAACATTTATATTTCCATTGCCTTTGATGATTACTTTGAAGTTTGATCATGACAATCAACTATGCATTAACATCAGTTTCTTTAAATTTGCTTCAAATTAAAATATCTCATATGCTAAAAAAATTAAAATTACATTTCCTATTCTTACTGTAATAGTAAAATTAATAGAAAATATTAATTAAAATCTAAATCATTAATTTTACCCTTTTACAACTTGGTATAATTTATCACATTGACAGTATTTATACAGCACCGTTTAAGTGATTTATCCCATCCCTAAATTGTTCCTATCAGCTTTTGCATTTCCTATCCACATGGCAGAAACTAGAAAATAAATCATTATTCTAGTAGGACTAACACTTCTGTTTTTGATGTTTCTGATATATATACATATTGATTTTATGAATCAGAAGTGGTTAAATCTAATGTAAAATGCCTATAAAACCAAAGGCATTACAGTCTAAGAGATACTGAAAATGCTGATGGTGCTCTGTTCACAAAGGAAATTGGTAAAAATGTATGAGATACAATTGATTTATTTTATCAAGTTCAACATGTTTAAAAAATAAGATAATTAATCAGAAGAGAAAACAAAGCATACTTCATTAGATGAATATTTTAATGAGATGTAAGTATTTTTTTAAATAACTAGACAAAATTTATAATTAAAGATTACTTCCTCTTTTGTTTTATACTTAAAATCTGTTTTCTGTATTTTAAAATGCTGTTCATAAAATTAAGATAAACTTTTTCTCCAAGTTCTGTGCTTTTGCTTCAATGTTCACAACTTATCTTTTTAAATTATTTGTAATCTTATTCATATAACAATATTATTAATTTGTGGTTTTATTGATGTAGTGGTATTAATTCATAATTTTATCAATATACCACATTTCTACTTCTGTACTTTTTTAAACTGATTATAATGATCTTGATTAAGCAAATCGGTAACTGCCCTCACTGACAGTCATTTTCTCTAAAATGAGCACAGAATAAATCATTCAAAATTGTCTGCTTAGATCTTCACTGCATTGGTCAATAAAAGATATTAAGAATTTTTCAATTAAAATTATTTCTTTTTCACATACTAGTCATAAAATGAATGACAAGGTTGATTGTAATCATTGATCAGCCTCACTGGCCACTTACTTAAGAAAATCATAAGAAAATATAAAAGTGATTTATGAATCATTAAACAGTTCAAAAGAACTTAAAAAATTTTGCTACACATAAATCAGTAAATTTTTTTCTATTCACATATTGACAACTAAAGTTCTTTTTTTACACTTTTGTTCTTTAATATTCTAGACAGGTTCACATTATGAAATATGTCCTTTTGCTTAAATAAACAAATTTAAATACATATTACTTTAATATTATTTTCAGTTATAATCTTTTAAAACCATAATGGACATTTTAAGGAACTCTGAAAACAGGCTCCTGATATATTAAATGATTCATAACAAAATACATATTATATTTTAGAATATTTAATAATTAATATTGCCCCCAAAAGCTGTAATTTAAATTTTTGCTCTTAAATTTGGTACCAATAATATACTTTACTAACAGAAAATCTAACCAAATTTAGATCTAACAACATTATCTAATACACATTTAGATACATGTAATTTCTCAAATATTAATTTCCTCAGCCAAAGAAAACTTTTCTCTTTTAATGGAATGTGCTGAATGTGGACTTGTGAAACTCGATTTTGCATACACGCATTCCCTTAGATGTTTCCATTTAATTTGACTGACGTGAGACTTTCAGTTATATGAGATTCACTGCAGAGCACTGGCTGCTTTGTTATAGTCTTCTTCAATGTCTAGTTTGAAAATTCATTCATTAAAGAAGTCAGACATTACTCTGAACCGCAAATCTGAGCTTTAAAGTTCTCCTAATTATCAATAATGTTCCAAGACATGGAAATGAAGTCCTCACAAAATCCCATATATATGTAGAGATTTCATTCCTTGTACCAAACACTACTTCCCTAATCCAGCCAATGAATTAAAGAATCATAAAAAACAAAAATCTATTTAATCAGGCATGTTTACATTATAAGGTATTTCTCTAGCCTTCTTAGCATGCCTTCCTAACATTTCCTGTAATGGCCAGTGCACTCGGTACATATTCGAGAGGCACGTGGTTCGAGTCCCGGTGAGGGCATTGCTGATTTATTTCTTCAGTTGTCTCATATAGAAAAATTATGTGCGTGTTCGAGAGGTTTGAGTCCCAGCGAGGGCATTGGTCGTTTATTCAGTTTCATGCTTTGAAAAATACCTAATGCCCCAATAACACCTCTGTAAATAAAGCACTAGACGAAAGAAAGCATGGCACATTAATCGCATTTGGGAAGCAATTCAACATAAGACTTCGCATAGAAATTATTAAACTTGCAAGGAAACAAATAAATTTATCAACAATGAATGCCTGCTTTCATCAGTGCTAGCCAGAAGTTGAAGTTGTCAACAATTTTAAAGGATTCACATTGGCTGAAAATGAAGCCTAGGAAATTGTACAGATTTCAAAAGCAATAGGGTGTGAAGAGTTTTCATGTATGAAAGAAGGAGAAATTAAGGAATTAGTCCAGAATGATGATAGTGAAATGACAAATGACGAATTAGATGATTTTATAACACCAACTGATGGTGAAAGCTGTGATACTGAAAAAGATAGTAACATACACAAAGTTAAGTGAATTGTTAAAAAAGGAAAGGTACCATAACAGTCTGGTTTTGTAATGGGGACCGATCCAAATCAAGGGTAGGGGGAACACTTTATGATAAGTATTGGAAAACTTTGTACTCCTTATCATGAGACAATAAATGAGTTGTGTCAGACATATCCCAAGGAAAAATTTCCAGCTATTAAAAAAACAAATTGTACTACTTACCAAATAAATTGTACCAGTTCAATATATTGTTACGAAATGTACAGGCACGGTGGAATGGCTTCCCCGCATAGCAGTTTTAGCGTTGCCATAAAATTGCAAGGGAAGGCAGAGTTGCCATATCTGGCAAGAAATCGCCCATTTTGCCACATTTGGCAACAAAATTGGCAATATGCCATGGATGGATGGAGAACCTTCTGGAACGAATTCTTACCGGTTTAGCACAGAATGTTCTCGAACACAAGCTGAAAACTATATAAACCCTGCTGGTGTGTGTGTGCCTTATCTAGAGTGCGAGTTAGTCAGTATTGAGTTGGTGTCTCGTCTAGCGAGTCGATCATGTTGACAGCCGGGCAGCGAGTGCCAAGTGGGTCGTCGAGTGCACCAAAGGAGTTTGTTAGTGTATCGCAGTTAGTGCATCGTCGAGAGAGCATGTTGAGCTCAGGGAACGATTGAACCAAAGAGTTGGGAGCTGTGCTTGCGTGTCATCGACTGCGTCGCGAGTTGTAGGGTGGAGAGTCCAGAGAGTACGTGGAGTTCCGAAAACGACCAAGCAGAGTCGAGAGCTGTACTCTAGTGCTTTGCCGTGAAGCTGTCTCCACCATGATAGCCTGATAACCTGAAGGCTGTGTCGCTGATCGTGTCAGCATCTTTACGGTAGTTCATCGACGACTGCAAAACGTGTTTTGGAGCTGTCCTGACAATACTGGTAAATAAAGTGTGTTTCGATACTTCATCAAGTGTCGTCATTATTCACTCCAAATCTACAAACCCCTTAACAACTGGTGTCAGAAAAGAAAAACACAACAACAATTGGTGTCAGAAGTGGGATAAAAAAATGCATATGAAAATAAAAATAGGAAATTTTTTCCAGCAAAAAATAAGACATGAAAAACAATTTTTTGAAAAGAGTACATGTACCAGTTTGAAACTTAGCAGAGACAAAATATCAGCTTATTATAACTGTGGTAAAATTTTGTAAACATAAGAAATACATCTTTTAGGCTATTGAATGAAACAGAATAATTTACCTTGAAAACTTATCAATTACACTAAATTTTTTTGGGGGGGGGAAGTAATTGTTGTACATAATGAGAGTAATATATAATGTTGTACGTAATGAGAGTAATATATGCAGCATCAGAAATCCTCCTATCAATTAACATTTGTTTCATTTTTCCCTTTTAATTACAGTAATATTTAGGTTTGTATAGAATCATACTTAATCAGTTTTTTTTTTCCATAGGAAGTTAAGTCTGAAAATCCTAATTTTACTATACATGCAATGTGTTAATGATGTAACCCCCCCCCATTGAGAAAATGTTTACTACATTTTAATTTTAAATACCAATTGAAATTAAAATACTTAATATAAAGTATTATTTCTTGCATTGTTTAATCTTAATTTCAGCTTGAATTGAAAGCTTACCTTTAATCCTTTACCTTACTTACCCTATAACTTTACTGATGTAATTTAATTCTTGCTGACTTGGGGAATAACGAATGACTCAAAATGATTTATTTCATTAATATTTCCTACTGAATTTCCTAATTGTAATGCTGATTAAAAACAATGTGTGCCAAATCAAATGAAAAAAAAAAAAAACAGAAGTTTGAAAGTTTGATTGCAACTTCCGATTTTTATTCCAACATTACCCTTCAGAACAAACTACAATTAAATGATTTTTTAAACAGTTTTCAAAAGATCCACGTGAGTTCGAATTATTAATTGTACAGACATATATACATTCAGCAACAGCACTTTCTAGCTACAAACAAAAAGAATAAAGGGTTTGGTTTATTTAAACACAGCAAAGCACTCGAGGGCTATCTGCCTAAGTGGAGGGATACCTTCATAGAGGACTTCCTAAGGGAAACTGGCTTGTATACATGTTACACACGGGAAAAATCACAAAAACGCTAATGCTGATAGCCTGTTTACCGGGATTCGAACCCTCTGGTTGAACTACCAGTGTACAGCGACTTTGACGACTTGGCCACAATGGGACAAAAAGCACAGAGCTTGCAAACCGAACATAAATTTAACAAAGAGGAGTCATGTAGCCACTGTGTGTAACAGTACAAAACAACTGTTAAGATTATTTCAGGATTATTTATGCAATTACTGTTATATTTTTGAATTAAATTTTTGTTATTTAATTGAACTTGTTTATTTCATTGCAAGTCTTAAATGGTTGAAAAGAGATATTAAATGAGAATAAAAATGTTAACAGTTACTGCAAGAGAAAATGGACTTTGTTTTACATAGCTAATGCTATTTTTAAATATAGCAGCGAGTATACATTAGGTCTGGCAGCTTTCCAACAAATGTAATTAGACTCTTATTAGTAAATAATCAGTTTAATATATGAAAATAAAAATAGGAAATTTTTTCCAGCAAAAAATAACACATGCAAAACAATTTTTTGAAAAGATTACATGTACCAGTTTGAAACTTAGCAGACACAAAATATCAGCTCATTATAACTGTGGTAAAATTTTGTAAACATAAAAAATACATCCTTTAGGCTATTGAATGGAACAGAATGATTTACTTCGAAAACTTATCAATTACAGTAATTTTTTTGGGGGGGAAGGAATTGTTGTACGTAATGAGAGTAATATATAATTTAACTGTAGTAAATAATTCAACATGTACATGCATATCTATTGGGAAAAAATACCACATGTAGTTTTAAAGCACAGAAGATCTACAGTAATTTTTTAGCTAAAATGTTGCATTTATTCATAAGAAGCTACTACAAAATACAAGCAGGACAATATTTAAAGATACATTGAGTTAGTTTGAATTCATTTTTTTACCGCCTCTGTTTTTAATATTTAATCATGAACAATATAAAGATAGATCAGAGTAACCAAGTATGCAAAATACTTAATTTAAATTTTAAGAATCTTGTCATACCAATTTGAAGCATTATTCAGTCCTTCTAAAATAACAAAGATATGAAAATTTTTAACAAAAATGATAATAATATTAAAATCAAAATTGACATTTGATCCATAAATAAGAATAACTCATTATGATACAAAAGAAAATTTACTGACTGAAGCACAAAATTCTATAATGTTCACTAAAATTTCACCACAGTTTATATCCAAAAGCATTTTACAAAATGAGAGAAGGGAAGAACCTAATTAAATTTAACACATATACATTAAGTATTATTAATAGTAATATGATTATTTTTCTATGTGGGGACTGAAAAAGATCTTCACATTAATCATTCATAAAAAGTACTACAAGTACAATCCTTTCTTTAACCATGACAGCTGCAAATTATATTTTATAATTTGAAGAATAAAATATAACCATTAGTAAGCAGAATCCAAAGTGTAGTTAATAAAATATTATCCCACAAACTTAAAAATTTGCATATAAAATTATAAACATAATCCATTCCATAAAAACATAAACATTGCATCTTCTGTTACAAAGCTTAGTTTCCTGGTAAGGCATATAATGTTTACATTTGGGATGGCCAAAAGACAATCACAGTGCCAACTAGTGATTGTGACATATTTTGAAACCATTTTTCCACTATGCAGTTTCACCTCCTTCTTTATACTTTGTGGCATACATGCAAAGCCAGATTTAGACTTGATAAGGCCCTAAGCTATTTGAGATATGGAGTCCTTTATAAGTCTGTTATAATATATTTTAATACCATTTATACTATATTTTAATTTTTTGGGAGACCCACAAGATAATGGGAGCCCCAAGATATAGCTTGTGTAGTTTATATCTAAATAAACACAAATCCAGCCCTGCATACATGTACAGATAGTTATAAAAATATATATGTTGCTGTCTATGGGCTAAAAACATACTATTTAAAGCTAACATTTACCCTTTCTTTACAGATGCATACCAAGCAAGAAGGTGGCTACAGAGCCAAATTATTGATCATACAGATTTATGCTAATAAATGGCTGTTTCTTCATTATAGATGTATTTTATTTAGTGCCAAAGTTAAAGAAAGAATTGGGAATTTCCTCATGCTTAATTATGAAAAATTATCAAATTCACATACATAAAGCATTACAAAATAAAGAGTTGTTGGTAATTAAGAGGTTTGGATCTTATATAGTTCTAGATAATGGACATTCAGATTTTGGATTTTGGATTGCATACGTATTTCATTTAGGATCAATCAGCATAGACTTTAATTTATTCCATTGATATTCAATGTTATTTTCAAATTTTAAGAGCTGAGAAGTAAAATTAAACAAAATGTAATAATAAAAATGAAATGTTCCATTCTAACCATTTGTTATTTTAATTGTATATGGATAAGATTTCTTATCAATCCAAAAATTTATTGTTTCTAGAAAAGCAGCTGAATTGCTGTTCCTGAAATTGCAAAAATGCATATACTACTGTACTGTAAGTCAGCTTATCTTTCTAAAGTATATGATATAAATAATGATAAATTAAAGATTAACACAATTTTATATAGTTTTTGAATCTATTGTGTAGCCTATATGTTTATTTCAGCAACATAGCAACAGTAATTAAAAGACAGAATTTCAACAGACCACAATTTTCATTTTTTATTTGCTTCCCAGTATTAAAGTAAATAATTTTGAATTTTATCTGAAAGAAATGCACCTCATTATTAATCTACAACTTATACTGAACTAATTCATATTCACTCAAGTTTGGACTAATAATCCAACAAACAATAAATTGCTCAAAAAATGAATCACTTGGCAATGGGTTTTGAGACAAATATGCAGCAAAGGCAAAGAAAATTAAGATCAATCAAATTTAAGTAATTAAATTGTTTTTGCAGACGAAAAATAAAAAATAAAAGCCCTAATAAATAACTAATAAATATCAAGTGTTATATTCAAAGCACTTTAATCAGTTTGTCTTCAAGCAGTATGCATACAAACTGATGACAATATAACCCAATAACAAAAGAATTACAGCAAGTTCTATATGCACTATGAAAACTCTAAAAATAAAATTTTTTTCAAATGCAGCTTAGCAAAGCTCTAATTCTGTTTAAAAATGTCTACTCATAAACATGAAACATAAATATCACTGGATAAAAGAAACATATAAAAATAGAGTTTTGAACATTTTCTTAGAAACATATACAGATATATTTCAAGCAATTTCTAATAAAATTATATAAAGATAAAAATTTTATTTGTCATAACAAATAGACAATAACGAAAGTATGCAAAAGTCATCATAAATAAAAAAATGTTATTTGTAAAATTTTTTACATGTCCAGTATTAAACAACTAAAATGCAATAGAGCACAGAAAGTGCAATATATCAATTATAGAAATTTTGGGAAAAAATAGTTATAAAAAAACTGTTGTTAGAGACTGACATGAAACATCAGCAGCATTTCAATTAATCACACTATAAAAACACTCATTTCTTTGTTTTCAGTTAGACTAATTATCTATAGAAAACTAGAATTAAATCAAAAATTGATCATTTACTTAAATGCGATTTTAGTCACTGTTTTTATACGAGCAATTTTGGGATATAGTAACATAAATTCATCTGTTTTCAAAATATAATAATTAAAAAATATTAAATATACTTTTTTATCTTTTCCCACACAGTGCAACTTATAATTCATAATTTAAAAAGGCATATTTCTCCGTTATGATGCATGCATATTACAGTAACACATTGAGAATCATTTAATTTTCATGAAAAACCATTGCCAAAAATCTTTTTTACTGAAGAAAATTTAAAGCATGATCAGAATATCTGATGCCGACACATGAAGAAAATGTCAGTGCTCATAATTAATTTGTTTTAAAATTTTTAATAATAAATAATTTGTTACTTAATCTTTATTCATCTCACCTGTCACAATTACTGTTACACTTTGATAGTCAATTTTGATTTTAGTTGATGGACTGATTTGTTGATGGACCTCTTTGGACTGATTCCTATTTGTTGGCACCTTTATGGAACATTACACAGTTATTATTTAAATCATATTACTTTTTTATTATTAAGTAATCCAAATTTATTTATGGTGGTTTACAGTACAGTCCAGTTATATGACTGGAATTTGGTTGATTAATTACCTTGCATAGCCCTCGTGATATGATGACACGGAAATTCATATTTTTAATTTTTATTTATTATATTCACACTTCTGTTCAACTTTTTTAATGTTGATTTCTTATCCAACAATAATGAGTTTTCCCATAGGATTTGTAACTTGCAACAATGTTTCTCTCTCACTTGCTAACTATTATTTTTATATTTTAGACTACAACTTTTATTGCACACTATTCATCTTCCTGCTTTTCCTTTATTATACAGAAAATTTTATAGTCCTAGTTACATTCTCTCTCTCCATATATATATAGTCATACTTACACATTAACATACACCTATTTATGTGGATATTTATAAAAAATAATATCATAAAGAACTGTATAAAAATTATACATTAACGCTGATATATATGTATGGTTATGCCCAGTCTCTACATAGAGAAAAATTATTGCACCTTAAGTATAAAAATTATTAAAAACTAATCTCTTAGGCCTTTGATTTAATAAAATTTTTAATTAACTCACAAATATCAACTACTGATGCATGACCATGCTCTGTAGGTATTGGAACTAGCGAGTCATTCTTGAACCATTAAAGTGTAGGTTTTCATAAGTTTTAATTTTTTAAATGGTGATTTCTGAAACTGCAATCAATGTTAGCATTATGAAAATTCTTGGAAGAATAAATAGATTTGAATATTACTTTTGCATACATAAGACATATTTATGATAAAAAAATTTCTGAAATTTACTCTGCTATTTGTAATTTAGTATAAAACTTGTCCAGCTATTATTTTGAAAGTTATTGTTTTAATAAGAATTTTTATGCAGTTCTGCTGAAACAACTTTCCGTGATTCACATATATACTGCTGGCCATTAAAGTTTCTAAAGGAAAGCAAACAGCAGAATCTTATTTATTGTACATATTCAAAATAACAACAAGAAGACATGATCAAATTTGTGGGTAGTCTAAGGTACAAAGCATGTAGAATTCAGTACACAAAGCTGGCACTTTTGACAGCAACAATGGCTATAATCTGAATGGATACCGAGTTGACATGAGCTTGGATAATAGATATGGGTATTTTATTCCATGTAGCTTCAACTCTATGGCAGGCTGGTGAGTTATGGCATGCCAGTCTCTCAGCAGCCTGTGACCGGATGTTCTCAAGGGGTATGAGATCTAGAGAACATACAGATCGGGGTAACAGTTGAACATTCTCTGTATCAAGGTAGATCAGGCCAGCATGGACGATATGTAGTCCTGCATTTATCTTGTTCAAAGATGGCTTAATGCAAGCTTTGAAGATATGGCACAGCCACAGGCCTTAAAATATTAGAAATGTAATGACAGCTGCTCTAGAGAACAGCTGGTTGCATAGGTGTTTTCATGATTTTCCCCATGTGTAATATGGATATGAGCCAGTTTTCTTAAAATATGCTCCACAGAGCATCCCTCCCCTTCCACTTAGTGCCTAATGGCGGAGAATGTAATAAATTAATTAGTGACTGCTATTTTATACAAGCTTTGTTATTGTTAATATTCTTCATGTAATTGTTCACAAAAAGAAATACTTTGGTCATTTGTTCTTGGTCAGGATTTATCACACATTCAAATAAATAATTACATAGAAATAGTCTGTGCCAAGAACAGATCCTAGAATTTTTGTTTTCACTGTACTACAGCAGAAGTCCAGAAATCCGCAAAGCTTGGGACCAGAGGTTGTGCGGATTTTAGGATTTTGCAGATTTCAGGACAGGAAAGATAAATCATAATATTCAGACTCAAAGTGCAAAATAAATAAGGCGTATTAGATAGATTTAATTAAATTATTATACACATTATTGCAATAATTTATTATATGCATTAAATTATTATTACATAGTATATAAATTGATTACATTATTCATTGTATTATATGTACACAGCATTCAGGTTTGCCGATTTCGCCTCATGCAAAGATTTTATATTTTTTCCGGCAAAGATTTTAGGTTTTTCCCAGTTTCAGATTTCGGTGTTAGAATCATTGTTGCTGTAAAGTTTCAAAAGCTTTTCTTTATTTTTCCGTATATCATACACAATTGTGTCCCAATTTCATACAATTCTGCTGTAAACCAAGGAGTGGAAACTACCTCCATCTTTTACAGAATTTGCCCTTTTTGCATTACTGTCAGTGCAACGTGTTTACATTTTTCAATGTTGCAAGCAGTTAAATCATGAGTGGGTTTCTTATCTATCATTGTATTAAAAAGGGCTGAAATTTAAAATATTCTTAATTTATCCACAAAATAACCTGATAAAAAAACACAGCATTAAATAATCTCGTGAAATAACAAAGCTCAGAAAATACAACAACGTGAAGGGGGAAAAAACTTTTATCAGGATGTCAATAATTTGGTATTTCCGTTATGACTCATTATTATTTGGTAATTATGACGTCATTATTCGGTAAGTATTTTTTCTTCGATATTTCATACTCAATGTTCCGGTTTCCGGAACCTATAAAATGAAGGTTTATATTTTGAAAGGCAATACAGATTTCAGGTCAGCGGATTTTCGGTATTTGTATAATTAATGTAATTTTCTTTCTATCACAAGGGCCACTTTCATTATATCATTCTGTTACCTCATTTTGAATATACTTTATGTTCTGCTAACAAGGCAAAAAACTCAGAGGAAATAATTGCCATGGAACATGCTATCATAAATTAAGTTTAATCAGTGAAAATCATGAAAATTAAGCAAGGTCTCACATTGAGAGGAAAGGTTGTTTTACACCTTATGTATTTGATTCCACTTAGTGAAATGATTCTTTTCAACTGTAATTACATACTATCGCTGTCATTATTAAAAAGTAAAAGGATCAAACAGTGTCCCCTTTCACTGAAGAAAGAGAATTAAGCATAAAATGTTTGTTGCATTTTAAACGTCAAATCACGAGTGAAAATTTAATAACCTAATTCCTCAAATGTAAAATATACATAAACATTATTTTACAGTTTTTAGATTTGATATATCCTAAAAACTATTAATGGTGGCATTTTTTAAAAGAATTTTACTGAAAGTAGACTGAAATTGAAATATCAGATTACCTTCTAAAATTCAAGAATAATCCTTACAATCAGTGCATTAGGAAATTTATGATAGAGGCGATTTATAGATGATTTTTTATGTGCATACTTAGCATTTGACTGAATGACCAACAGAATTATAAATTATAAATTTGAACAAAAATGTGCATTTACAATAATGTCACAAAAAGGGCTTAAATTATATTTAAAGACAGCTAAAACACACATTTTCAGTAAAAATATGAATCCAGATTTTCTATTATTCTTAAGAATCAATGTTTTAAATATTAATTTTATATATAAAAAATTTTTAATAAATTTCCAGTATTTATCCAATATTTCCCAAGGAGTATAAGTTTTGCATAAAATAAGCATAACACATTTAAAATATTTTTGGAATATTCATTTATTTTTTCCTGGTATTTTTATATTTGCAAATAGTACAAGGTATTAAGTCATTATGAAAAACAATACTCTCTGTTGAAATTTTGCTCATAATATCTTACTGTACTGCGAATTTAGCACTGACAGCAAAATGGGGAATGTTTTCATTATATCCTCTGCACATCATTTCAAAAGTGTAAATTTTCTGTCAGGATTTTCATCATCTGATATTGTATGTCAAAGTTTTTTTGACATAAAAAGCATGAGCATACAAAATTCAAAAGAACACACCATTAAGCTTATTACCAATTCCTTTCCTGTCCAAAAGAGCTGGGTTTAAAGTTGGAAGATACTGAAACAGAAGTTCTACAGCATGGCAACGAGCTTTAGCTGTTCCATGAGCAATCACACAAAGGAGATCCTTAAAAGAAATATACAAATAAACATTATTTTTTATTTGTTATGAAAGTGGAAATAAATTTCATTCTAATTGATTGAAAAATTAAAACAGAAACTAAAATTGAAACACAAGAGAATTTCAATAATTCATGGTCACTTCATTCAAGAATGCCACTGGACTCTCTCTCTCTCTTTTTTTTTTTTTTTTTTTTTTTGAAAGAAGGAACAAAATTTCAATTTTTCAGAAAATTCAGCATGGTAAACTTAGCAATTTTTTTTTAAATATGCAAACACTTTTTTTAAAAAAATTGCATTACATTTATATCATACTTTGATTAAAGAATTAAATTAATTTTATTATTGAGATAATTTAACATTTTTTACATAACAGAGTTCCCTTACAGTAATCACTGATCCTGAATTTCCAAATTTTTCTTTTTAGATTAGTCATTACTTCAGAGTGTTTTTGTTGTCTTTTAGTGTTAATTTTGGGTTTCTGCTGTTAAAAAGTGTAAAGAATTAATGTTTCTATAGCTTTTCAGGCATTGAATCCAAACTGAAATGTATTTCATTAATTAGTTTGTTTACATTTTGTGCAATGAATGCAAACTTGCTTACACTGCAAGTGATGAAAGACAGTTTTCTTTTTAAAAAATAGCCCATACAGCTGAAAATAGCATAGTCACAACATTTGCCACCCCTCTCAAAGCACACCAAAAAATATACATATAACGTCAAAATAAAATTTAAAGAAACAAATAAAAGTTCTGCATTTGTTTCTGTAACAAAATTTTAATTCCATATTCTAAAGTGCTAATATTAGAAGATACTAAGGCAACAAAAGTCAGTGTAAGTTATGTACATTCACAGGATTAGTTTCAAATGTTTAAATAAATTCTTCTTCAGCATCAAGAATGAAAATAATTAAGGAGAAGCCTGTACTCATGGGATGGAAAATTTGATAATATCGCTAGATGCTCTTTGAAAGGGGAGTATATATAAGCTATGTCCTCCCTCCTTTCTGAATGCCTTCATGGTGGAATGGTAGCACACTCAGTGCATATTCGAGAGGTCCAGGTTTGATTTCTGGCGAAGTCGTTGCACATTTTTCACATCTCTCATATAAAAAAAATCTAATGACACTACAGACTAAGTTTCCTAGTCATTATGGATTCAACATTTTAGCATTCTATGCAATCATAATTAATTCTTCCTCTTCAGTATGGATCTTCAGTATGAATACTATCTACTATGTTATTTTATATTACCTACCTGCTGCCCTATGTACATTGCCATATATTTTTCTCCTTTTTCATCACACATATATATACAGTACAAATGCACATTTAATGTATAATAGACAGTATAAGCTAGGCTAAAATTATCTTTACTGATTCTAAGGCATTTCAGTTATGTTGCAGATTGGGCTGTTCCTTAATCTTCTAACTGGATCTGGCTTATTATTTTTTGCAAACTGTTAGAGAAATTTTATAAAAATTAAGCCTGAACTTTCAATTATGTGATAGCAAAGAATGTGACAGAGAGGTTATTGAAAACAAAAAAAATTTCGATTGACAAGTTAGTTGGTATTCTCGACACAGCAATTACAGGACTTGAACAGTGAAACTTTGTACCTGAACAAAAAATTATGTCTGTTTATAGAATTAAAGAGAAAGTATTAGCACAAAAAAGGAAGCAACTTAAACAACTTACATTGAAAGAAATCTTTAATAAAGTAAACAAATAAATATTAAGCTTTATTTGTAAATTTTAATATCCTTTAGATCATAATTGCTCTTTATTTCATAAATTACGGTTTCATATTTTTAATTGTATAATTTTTGCATGTCATCTTACGAGATTTAAATTGATGATCTATAATCCGGAAAAACCCCTAATCAGTAATCGCCGAAGTCCCTACGAGTCCTAATTACGGACTTTGTACTGTATATATATAAATGCATGAAAAACCTATTATTTCCATTGATTAAAAATATGGACAGCTAAAATTTAAAAAAATAAAGCCTTAATATTTTTTAAATGCAGCACATTTATCCATTTTTAAGCACATAACTACCATAACATTTTTAATATTCAATTGTCCTAGGATTTATTCAATACATTTTTTGAGTGTTGAAATTACATGAAAAGAAAATAAAACTTATGTTAAATTAATTAATATTAAAACTGATAATAAAATGCAGCACATTGAAATGCAGGGAACTGTAAGTATGAGCTAAATGTTCTTCACATTTTCCAAAAGTGCTATGATTCACACATACAAACAGCAGGAAAGTGGAGGGAATCTAATTCTACCAAAATTTTATTCAATGATTTGAATTAACCGGGAAACATAATATTTTCCTAATTTTCTATATTTAATAACTCACTTTAACAATATCTTTTTTCAGACTCATCAGACATTCCAAAACTTGACAGTGATATGCTATAAAGAAATTAAAAAATCAGCAGCTAAGTATGAATGTAAAAATTGCAAATTAAAAAAAGTCTTAATTATATATACAATAACATTTATTTAAATATAAATCATTACTTAAATACACATTGTTGACTAACGGCAGCACAGCTTACAGAGATAAAAAATTAAAGCCCTCTAATTTAAACTTTCTGCGAGTACATATATGCATACTTTTTGAATGTACAAGTAGCATGATTAGTTATATGTTAGAACATGACCGATCCTTTAAAATGTGCTATATGACTTTTGCTGATGCTGTTTATTTTTTATGGTTTACTTTCTGTGATAAAAGTAAAAGACTTTAGAAACAAAATACCTGCAGAGAGGCATTATGGCATTATGTTATATCTCTAGAGTACTTACCATAAAATAATAGTACTTACCATAAAAAGCAAAATAAACATCATCAGCTCAAGTCAGGAATGCATTTTGTAGGCACACAGACAAAATGTTGTTAAACAAAGCTCGCTGGCTTCATCGTAGCTAAAACCCATCTGCCTCTAATATTTTCCAGTCTTTGGCATAATTATTTTCTCAGCAGTTGAAGAGTGCATACTTCTTGCTATAGTTTTTGTATTGCATTGTAATGTCTAGTAAGCAAGTAATACTGATGAAAATTTTACCACATTAAAGAAAATGAGGAAAATTTAGTTTTCAAATAAAGATTACCAATGTTTACGAGATTGGAAAATCTTGAGGAAATAGCTTGGGTAAAAAAATATTTTCTATTTTCATATTCAACCTTAACATCACTTAGCTTAAATAGTGGTTAATGGTGCTGATTGCCATACTGATGGCCTGGGTTTGAATCCTGGAGAAGGCATGGATGTTTGCAAGCACATAGTATCTTTCAGGCAAAGAGGCACTCAAATTATACAGTGAGTTGAAATCCCCTCAAGAGGTTGGTGGTAGCGGAAGAGCGATGGGGAACTCTAGTGCTACCTCTGAGGTGTTCCTCCTTAAAATCAGTGCAGAAGCTTAATTGTTATCTAGATTTAGCAGTACCTCAATTACCTATGATTGTGTAGGCCTAGCACACCTGGTGCTCACAAGTTCGGCCCACCACTTATGGCGAGATAAAATAATACCAAGTTCAAATATTAAATTAAATTTAAATAAGCTAGTAGTCCAAGGCTACATGGATCAATTTAACAGGAAGCCAGCTCAACTTAACTGGCATGGATATTCAATTATCGGCAATTATAATAAAAGGTCGAAGACTACAAATCTGCTCTAGTCACCTAGTAACATGGCCTCAAGAGACAGAACATGCTCTGTCTTACAATTTAAAAAACTCACTATAAATACCCACAAAACAATTCCATTCTGGCAGGAAAATGGAAGAAAGAAGTAACAGTAAAGAGTCATATAAAACAGTTAATTAATTAACATAAAGGAACCTTACAGTTTGAAGAAGTTGATTCAGAGTGTCAATGCTTAGTTACTATATACAATCAATTTGGATTTTTTAGTCCAAAGGGGCAATTTGCCCATAAGGACTATTAATTTCATTTTGGCATTTTGTGTTCAAATGTCAGTTCACTTTTCAAATTGTTGCCACCAAATACCAAATATTAGAACCCTGTATTATATTTAAAGAAATTAAATAATGAACAATTTGCTTAATTGTATGTATGTTTCTCGCATTGTGATAAAATGGTACCTAGAGCCATCAAATTTTGAATAACGTACGTTTCCACCCGAATATCGGCATTTGGAAGACCAAATTTGGAATTTGGAATTTATTTTATTATCTATTTCATATTTTGTAAAACTTTAATGAATTTGTGATTAGCAAACTCAACGATTTAAAAGAGAGCAATGGCAACTTCAGCGTGCAAGACGGCATATTGAAAATTCTGAAGATATGCTCATTTAAAAATTATATTGCAATATTGCTGTTGAATTGAAGTTTATGGTTTAAGTGTAAAGAACATGATATTTAATAAATAAAGGTAACACACAAAATGTTTAAAAAAAAAAGCCCCTTCAGGCATAACGTAGGAATATAATTAGCGAAAATTTTGATATTATTCATTTTTAATAGACTAAATTAGAACGAGTTAACATTTTAAGGCAAAGCAAGTGAACGCTATCTGCGTGATGGAAGAATTCTCTCTTAGAGAATTTTCTAGGGTAATTTGGTTCATATTTACATTTTTATATTTATATAATTTTTAGTTTTTATCCAATTTCTGACCCTATTCACAGACCCAAATGAGGTTGTTTTGAATATCACTGGTATAAAGGATTGAAAAGTATTACACTTATTTATTGTTGCTGTAGTACAAAATTAGTGAACAAGTAATACCAACAGAACTTTTTATCATTTACTTATTCAAATTTCTTAATATTCAGAAATATTTACTTCACTAATTAAACATATATAATGTAATTTCACACTCTGCTCAATTTCGTTAGTGCATAAAACAAATCTTTTGAAGCTATAATTACAATGTGAAGAAACCCAAAATTTAAGGGGAGGGGGGAAGAATCAAACATTACTCATCAATTGAATTCAGAACTGAATGAAAATTAAATACCACTGTGGAAATTCTCATCTTCAGCAGTTTTACAAAAATAAAGTAGATTATATAGGAAAACTGTACTACATCAAAATTTCAATTATAAACATTCACTGCACAAAGAATAATTGAGAAGAGAATTAAAACATGAAATTTTCTATAGCTTATAAAACGTAACTATGCACTACTCCTCAAGCAAATAGCATATATTTCTAGATGAAAACATATTAAATTTAGATAACAGATATTTCTATTCAAATGTAAATATACATAATTAATTCAGCTAATTTTGTAATAATAATGTATATTAATATTATTGTTATAAACAGCGAAGATGTTTTATACTATGTTGAAAGACAGTTAGGAATACAGAAATTCATTTTATGGTACTATTCCGTTTTGAGAACCGTAAAAAAATTGCAGCGAAAATGTATGCGCAAAACCGAAAAATCTAGCAAACACGCCCATTTAACAGTGCGCCAAATCCAGCGTACGAGCTGATTTCAGATTGCGTAAGTTTATATAGTTCTATATTTCTTAAGACGCCATTGAAATACTAGTTTAATTTTTAAATCCTTTTTTGATATCCTATAGATTTAACAATTTGCGAATTGCCCATGATGCAAAGTCTACAATAGAATTTTGGGTAAAGTGCAGAATCATCCACTGCTTGATACGTTTTTAAGAATTGCACATACTCGGTATCCATGTACACATCGACCGATTTTCACTTTAAAAAAAATCCCAGAATTGCACAAAAATGTCACTGTGCACACCCTTGAATTTATCTATGTACACATCGACCTATTTTCACTTAAAAAGTCAAAGAAAATTGACAAAAATCCAATTGTTTTTACCCTTGTAAAAAGCTGCAAACAAATAAGTGGGAGATTCTGCACTTTACCGAGAATTTTTTCAAAGAAAAAGCATCATTCATTATAGAAAATTATGTTTGAACAACCAACGAGATGAAACTATGCTTTACCGATAACTTGGTAGAGAAATAGCGATGCAGGCCCGCTACCGAGCTTGACGCGTTTTTAAGAATTGCACATTCTCGGTATCCATGTACACATCGACCTATTTTCACTTTAAAAAAAATCCCAGAATTACACAAAGATGGCACTGTGCACACCCTTGAATTTATCTATGTACACATCGACCTATTTTCACTTAAAATGTCAAAGAAAATTGCCAAAAATGCAATTGATTTTACCCTTGTAAAAAGCTGCAAACAAATAAGTGGGCAATTCTTCAATTTACCGAGAATTTTTTCAAAGAAAAAGCATCATTCATTATAGAAAATTATGTTTGAACAACCAACGAGATGAAACTATGCTTTAGCGATAACTCGGTAGCGAAATAACGATGCAGGCATCCATTCAGTTATATTTAGCAATTTTTATATAAATTATAATAATGATCTGAAATAGTTATTTACTCTTATGCTTCCATTCAGTTATGTTTAGCTTTTTTTATATAAATTATAATAATAAAAAAGTATTATATGAAATTAACTTTTCATCTAAATTAAAACATCAATCTTAGATAGCTATTTACTATTATACTTCCTTTCCTGCGTTAGGGTTACCACAATTATTTTTGGCCACACTGGCATCAACAATAGTTTGGCGATTTTTTACGGCCCTCAAAACCGAATAGTACCCATTTTAAAGATAAATAATATGTGTGTTATATTAATGGATTACATTTTTTTCAGGAATGCACGTCTGTATTATTACTGCAGATTTGTTGCTCATCTCTTCAATTTAATCTCACCATAAGCTGTTTTATTTTTTTAATCTGAAAAGTGGTAATAAGCATATACAAACTTGTCAAAGCAAGCACTTTAAGCTATAGTTTTTTTATATTACTTGAAAAATTAATAGCTTTTTTCTTTTTACTAAATTCTAGGCAACATGTTTTTTATGAAATATTGAGCTTTAACAAAAGTTTATACCCACTGCAAATATCATCTGCACAAACAGTTCACGTTGACATGCTTAATCATATTTTGTCAAACGATTGTTAGCATTTGAAAGAAAGAGACTTGCTTTAGAACACTGTATTGTGAAATTTGTAAAAAAATATCATTAAGTGCAAGGTATTTTAAATGGAACTATCAGCAGATTAGGACCATCATTTACTTCCAGTTCTGTTGCAAAAAGTGAGCTACAATGTCACCAAATCATGTGTACAGCTTTAGGTACTAATGTTGCATCATAAGACACAGTGAAGGTTCGGTACCGAAAGTTCAAAAATGAGGACTATGACATTCAAGAAGCAGATCATTCTGGCCAGCCTACTGACGTTGATAAGGCGTACTTGCAAGAACTTATGGAAGAAAATCAGTAAGCAACCACTCGAGAGCTTGCTAAAGAGTTAGACATTAGTGCCATTGCACTATGCATAGCATGAGCTGATTCAAGCAGATTAAGGACAGATGTGTTCGGGCCTGCACTAATCTGCTCAAATATTAATGCAAGGATAAAATTCTGGACTGGATCATTACTTGTGATGAAAAATGGATTTACTTCAACAACACAGGCCGAAAAATGGGTTGGTCTGTGCCCGTTGGCAGCATCACAAAACTCAATTTGACTAACAAAAAGCTCATGCTCTGTATATGGTGGGATTGCTAAGGTATTATTCATAAGGAGTATCTGGAAAAAGGTAAAACCGTCAACAGTGAAGTTTACAGCAAGATTTTAGTCCGTGCTGATGCTGCTGTCAAGGTAAAATGTCGAACTGAGTTCTGGTGCAAAATGGTAATGTTCAATCAAGGTAACGCAAAACCTCACGTGTCTGCATTCCCCAGCTGGACACTGTACGGACTCGAACGGGATCTTTTGAAGCACCCACCATATAGGCCCGACATCACTCCTTTAGAATTCTACCATTTTTCACAGCTGCAGCTGCATCTTGCTGGTGCTATCTTCCATTCTGCATGGGATGTGCAAAATGATATTGATCTGTTTTTGGATTCGTGGCCACCAAGTTTCTGGGCTGAAGGTTTTGGAAAACTACCAAAATGTTGGCAGCAGTGATTAATACCTGCACTAAAGGTACTGCTTTCGTGTTTTTTTTTTTTTTTTTTTTTTAAATTTTTTCCTAACTTTATTAAGAAGGTGTTTTGGTAAAAAACTTTCATTACAACCAGATATTAAATGAGTGTTGCTGAGTTCATAAACATTTATAACAATTTATTGGTACTTGCTTACTGTAGTGACCACCAAGACTTCTCACTAATCAACTGAGACAACTCACCACATGTTACATCTTATACCTCACTACATGTTACATCTCAGTTGATTAACAATTAAATTGGGGGCCACTATAATAAGAAAGTACCAATTTATTTATAAATGGATTTTTTTTATTCAATTATGCATATGCTACAACTAGCTGCCTGAAGAAAAGATAACTTTGTGGAGGAATTTTTAAAGAGAAAACAATTAAAACATTCATGCAATTAGCATCAGGAATTGAACAGTCAAAATATATCCCAAAATGAAATTTAACTGAACAATAATAATATTTTTTGAAACCTTACAAAATATGTGAATAAGTTAGAAACAGGATTATAAAATCTTTTTAAAGTTAAAGAATTATAATATCAAAAATTAAACAATATTCAGCAGATTTAATGTTACTAGAATACTGCTACAGTTGCCAAATACAGTAACCTATCCATATCATATCATGAATAGGACTGCAATGCAAATAAGTGAAAGAAAGAACACTGGTTTAGGAATTCTTTCTTCTATACTTTCAGTTGATTTAAGTGGATGAATTAGCAGCTGCTAATATGAAAATCTGCATTTAAGCTCCTATACCAGTGATTCTCAACCATTTTTGACCCATGCATCCCTTTCATCACTGCCAGAAGATCATGTCCTCCTTCTTTCCAAAGCTCGAAAAATAAAGCTTTTTTGGTTGATGGTCCACTAAAAATATCTGGCATTATTTCCGGCACACCTGCATATTAAAAATGTGAAAGTTGGGAAATATTTTTTAAAACATATTATTATTTTTATTTTATTTATAAAATTTATTTAGTGAGAGGGTTGAGCCCGTTTTCTTGAACAAATTAAATCAAAACAAGGTTTCAAAGTCACCAGACAAGTTCACATTTCGTTGTCAAATTTTAAAAGTCTTTCATGCTCTTTGGACTTGATTTCTGATAATGCTGAATATCCATATTCACAGAATCATGAAGATGCAAAAGGCAAAAGAGTTTTTAATAGCTTTCAAGTTGATTGCAGAAAACAAAATTTTGACAGAAAGCCGAAACTCATCCAAATTTTTCTCAAAGAAAGTTGAACTATAAAATTAATTGTTTCTCAAATCAATAAGCTTTTCTTTTTCTGCTATTCTCAAATTTGGTATCTTAAAAATTAACAAATGGGTTAATAAACCATTCATATTCATAAACTGAAAGCAAAAGAAGAATTGCTTTTAAATGAGGTTTGATATATAGCGATGGTGGTTGTAATTTTGTCTATTCCCCCTCCAACTCAGATTCATTGACATCTGCAGTCAAAATTTCCTTTTGATGTTTCAGATTTCTGCAGTGTTAATTTTTCTTCAAATGACTTTGATACTGATGTAATGATATTCTCAGATGAATCTTGAAGAGTTAAATTTAGAAAGTTCAGCTTTTCAAACAAGTTCAAAAGAAACTAAATTTTAAGCTCTCAAATTTTGTCATGAAAAGAAAATTCAAAAGATGCTTCTTTAAACCTCCAAGAACAAAATCACCTCTGCTTTCAGGTGTACGAGCCATTTCAAAGCTTTTCCCTTTGAAAGCCAATGCACTTTGGTGTGATACGAAAGCGTTTTTGTCATTGGCATCCATTAGCTGAGAGAGAATTTGGGTCTTATGGTCGAATCTAGATGAAATTGGCCATTTGGATGACTTGGTTCCATAAGTGAACATATCTGGAGTTAAAGATTTTGATACAGCAAACCAAAGCTTGAAATATTTTTTCTTCAGGCTTAAATACATTTTTTCTGTTGCCATGCTCTTCAAATCTTGGCATAAAAGACAATCATTCAAGAACTTTTCATCTTTAGCAAATCAAAAGAACAAAGGAGCTGTGTTTTTCCACTGACATCTATCGATTCATCAATCTAAAGTAACACGAGTTCATCGTCGTGCAATTCAAAATGTTAAAGAATGAACATTGATTTGTGTCATGCAACTGGATGTTTTTTAAAGTCTGAAGATAAATCTTCTATTTTGCATGGTAGTGCATCACTGGATAATGGTACTTTCTTGACCTTCACTATCGCTTCCTTTCTCAACATCATTTCGAAACATTTTCATCATTCGGAGAATTTTTCGAAAATGACAACTAAAGCCAAGTTGGTATCAGTGTATGCTTCTTTGTGTTGTGCTATTGTACAACTTTGTAGCTGACAATCAATCCCTTTCCTCGAGAGATAGTTTCCTCAAGATACACTTTTTTTTTTTTTTTTTTTCTGTTTTATTTTATTGCACTGTCAGGTTTTTCAAAATATTTTCTTAGTTTGTTTGACCTCTAGTAGTGAAGTTTCCAAATATCTTCTCAGGTTACTAGACATGAGAGCTTTGTTTACAAGCTTTTTCTTTTCTTTTCTTTTTTTTTTTTTTTTTTTTTTTTTTTTTTTCAGACTATACAGAATGGTATTTAAGGATCTTCCATTTCAATTGCAAAGAATTTGAATTCAATGCAGTCTTCTTTATACTTCCATTTGTTTCTTTGTTTATCTTCCATTTGTGAAGCAACAGATTTTATTAAATATTTATCTATTATGGCTAAATGAATAAAACATTTTTTAACTAGTTCACAGCAATGCAATCACATCAAAGAAATTTAAAGGCTTATTTATTTCACTAATCTTTTGATTTTAAGAAAGAGCCAATTTGAATCAATGTCAATTACAAAATTGGGAAAAAATAATATTAATTAAAAATACCAGAAAATTACCTTTAAAAAGATTTTTTTAGAAACCATTTTAGTAATTATAATTACTATTTAAAAGTGACAAAACCCAGGCAGTTTTAATTATTTGTCAAAATCCCCCATGGCGCATTTGACAATCTCTCTTGGTATACTGATGTGTGGTTGACACACAGGTCAAGAAATACTTATTTAGATGATTTGTTAATGTGGTTTATAAATTAAACAAAAAGTGTACAAAATGCTAATAAATAAATAAAAGTAATTTGTAATAAAAAATAATAACAAAAGTAGTAAAAGTAGGAAAAAAAGTAAAGGAATAGTACTTGAATAAAAGTAGTTTATATATATAAGGGACTTAAGTGTTTGTCTTGCCACTAGTTTATTGTTGCCACTTGGAAAAATGAGCATGGAAATTAATGTTTCCACAGTTTTTAATTAATATCTCGGCCGATTAAAGTAATACAAAGATGAGAATGGCATCGATGGATTCGGAGAATTTTTTGGAATCCGAGGATATGTGTCTCGAATTTCAATTCGATGCCATTCCGTAGATATTCGAGAAAAAGGAATTTGGCACCTAACCAAATCCCTCTAATAGGGAAAACCAAAGGAAGTGGAAAATGTAGGGGAAAATTAGTTTTTAATTAATATCTCCGCTAATTAAAGTCCCACGATGACGGGAATGGTTAAAATGGCGTGCCATGGACCTGCGGAAACCAACGGTGTGCTTCGCTAAGCCCAGGAGTCAGCTGTTTCAGAGATATGTTGTTACTTCCCCCCAAATATATACAGTTAAAAGTCTTTAATCCGGACGTCCATAATCCAAAATGATCTATAATCCGGACCTCAAAACTACAAACTTCCTATGCATGCGTAAATGCATAACGCATCTACACATGCGCATAATACGTTTACGCATGCACGTTTAATGTATAACGGACGATATAAGCTAAGCTAAAATTGTCTATTTCAGTTAATGTTGCAGATTGCATTGTTCCTTAATCTTGTAATTGGATCCTGCATATTATTTTTTGCAGACTGTTACAGCAATTTTATATAAGTAAGCTTGAACTTTCGATTATGTCAAAAAGAATTTCCGATTCTGGAGTTGCCAAAGGATCTACAAAGCAAAAGCATGTTTCGATGTCCATCAAACAGAAAGTGGAATTGCTGCAAAAAAATGGATAAAGGCATATCCTTTGTTTCTCTAACCATTCCGAAATCTGTTTATCAATTTCACGCTACTCTGCGGGGGGGGGGGACGTTGCGGCACGCAATGAACTGGAAGTTGATCTGTCAGCACTATCCTTATCTTCAGGGCAGATGTTTTTATTTTATTCGGCTTATAATTCCTTACTAAATGTAGTATTTCATCTCGATGTACTCTGTCTTTGATATGATTTAAATCAAATTCCTCGTCATTATAAATATCACGAATACACATCAAATAGCTTTCTGGTTGCAATTTTCTAATTTCGACTATGCATAATGTATGCTTTACGTATGCGCGTGTTGAAAGAAATGTTTAATAAAGTAAACATATAAATATTAAGCTTTTTTTTGTAAATTTTGATACCCTTTAGATCATAATTGCTCTTTCATAAATTACGGTTTCATATTTTTAATTTTATAATTTCTGCATGCCATCTTACCAGATTTAAACTGATGATCTATAATCTGAAATCGCCAAAGTCCCGACGAGTCCGGATTAAAGACTTTTGATTGTATATGCGGCTTAAGTGTCCGTTTGTCACCGATAGTTTATTGGTTGCTTGCGTAACTGTCCTAGCCAATGGGGTGAAGTTGCCAAAGCACAAGGTTGCCGTTTCAGTTGAGACATAGACAATTTCCTGCAAAACTTGTTTTTGCTATGACCATCAATAAGTCTCAGGGCTAAATGCTAAAGCATGTTGGCATTTTTTTACGTGAGCCTGCATTTGGACATGGTCAACTTTATGTTGCCTGTTCAAGAGTTCGTGAAAAAACGGATGTAAAATTAAAAATAGTTGATGGTCCTCTGCAAGGCAAGCTTAAAAATGATGGAAAGATCTACACAAGAAATGTTGTGTACAAAGAAATCTTTGACATGTGAATTAACATTTTATTATTTAAATCACCTTTATTTATTGATCTAGAGGTGGCTCTTAAGAAATGCACTGCCAGTGGTTTCCTTCATTGCACTCTACTTTAAGCAATTAAGCAAATAGAAGGGGGAATCCCGTGGGGCTGTAAGCAACGGGACGTCCTCGCCGCCTGCCCTGGGTAATTCAGTTTGAATTAGCAGACACCTTTGCATAAATCATTTTAATTACAATTTATAATATCTAGAACAGCGGTCATTTTGTATGACCGCCGGGCTTTCTAGTTATTGTATATTCATAACCCGAAACTAAATACTTAACAGCTAAATAAAAGGCTCACTGTATTCCCGCCATAAAACTACGAAATTCCCCCAGGACAGAATTCCTCCGTTTGAGAACCCCTAACATATACAATGTTATAGATCCGGATAAGGGATGCAATAGGCAAAATGGTGAAATAAGCAACTACAATCCCATGTCATGGAATTCATGTGGTGGCTAATACATGAAAAGACACAAATGTACTCAATAATGTCGAATTAAATTGGCAGTTTTATGCCTCTTGTGTAATACGGAGATAATCTGGTAAAACCAATTTTGAATTTTTGTATTTGTCTTGGATTTATTTTGGACTTAATAAAATAGGCATTCTTTCCATGAAGCTTTATGTATTGTTATGAATGAGATTTTTATGTGTTATTAGTGAGATTTTGCACCAGCATTTATATTTGACAAGTGATGTCCTATTAACAGAAAAATATCAAAAGTGCCAATTAAAATTTATTTTCCTTTAAATATATTTAGGTATCATGTTTTAATAAATTTTATATTTGAAAATATATAATACATACCAGAACAGTCTGTATATTGAAAAATCATCATTAATACAGCAGCAGTTGACATACTAGCATAACTGTCACTGTTTTGCTTTGGATCTTCTCCTGCAAATCAAAATTTTTAATCAAAACTATCATAATATAAAAGGAAAAATATGGAGATATTAATATATTTTTAGTAGTAGGATATAATTCACAAACAAGTATATAATCTTACTAAACGTAAAAGGAAGAAGGTGATTGCAGAGAACATCAATGATGTCTTTATGCAAAGAGCAAGGAAAGAGGGTCATTGTAGATGCTACAAGGTAAGGAAGCGTATCCATGAGTTCATGCTCCAAAAATGGTACTAAACATGCAAGAGTATGAAGTATGGTGTAACCAAGGGCTGAAAAGAAAACACTCAAATATATGAAGTAAAAGAAGTTATATAATAATTTTTACACTTTTTTTGCTATAATAAAGAATTAAAAAAATAGTGACAACACAAATTTCTTTGTTTAAAAGACCTAAATTTACATTAAAAATATACTTAGAATACAATTCAATATTTTTAAAAATTTACCATTCTAAATTTTAAAACAGGGCTTTGAACCAGAACTGAATCGAAAACAAAAAAACCGGAAAAAACCATTATTTTGGTCGGAACGAAAACTGGAACTGAACCAAAAAAAATATCAGTTTATTTTGGTTTAATATATCTTCAGTCATTTTGCTACCACAAACCAATTTGTCAATATTTTCTAATTTAATGCATTTCAATCATAAACGCGGAAACACAATCTTCTATTGAAAGCGATGAAAATGAAGACTATTTAGAGACTTTTTTAAAATGTAAAGAATTGACAATAAAAACACATAGATTCCCTATTTCTACCGAGATTGACATTGAATTCACTTTATATAATTTTGACAATGTATGAAGGGTTGATATAAAACATATTTTAGATTTCTGGGAAGAGAATAAAATTACCTATCAGCACGTATATAAGATTGCAATGGTGGTTTTGGCCATTTTTTGGGACGGAACGAATACCGGAACTGAACCGATATATTTTTTTTTTAGTTGAACCAGAATGAAAAAAATTACAGTTTGAAGACCTAGTTTAAAAGAATGTTTACACTATAAAAAATTTTTAAAAAGAAAATTCATATAAATATTTCCTTTCTCTTCTTATCCAAAGAAATCCCACTGCTGCAAACTTCTAAAACTAAGCTGTAAACTTCAGCTATAAAGATTCATCTAAATAAAATTAAAATTTGAAGAATTTCAGTTTTTAAAGTTCTGGCATTTGTTTCTACATTTCTGTTTAGAATATGAAATGATATAAATAGAAAAATTTTCAAAATATCTTTTTTAAAAATTATATTACTATTTGGATAAAATTAAAAAACAGAAATATACACAGAGTTATCAATCTATACGCTACTATGAAATTTTGTAATAAACATTATATTTTATTCAGAATGCAAATGAGAAGAAATTTTGTAACTAAATATAAAGTATTAGTAAAGCTACTTATAACACTCATA
Organism: Stegodyphus dumicola; assembly: GCF_044657685.1. Classification (NCBI taxonomy): domain Eukaryota; kingdom Metazoa; phylum Arthropoda; class Arachnida; order Araneae; family Eresidae; genus Stegodyphus; species Stegodyphus dumicola. Next base: position 56,117,179 of record NC_140770.1, on the reverse strand, counting down.
ATATAAAATAAAACTGTTTGAAAATATTAATAAGGAGTCTAGACAGAATGACTTTTTCAATTATTACTTTACATCACATTGAACAATGCATTTTTAAAATACTGAATAAATATGAAAGATTTTAAATTTCATTGAGTGGTAATATCTTTATCATCAAAAATATAATTTTACTGCAAACTAAAATCCATGCATTTTAAAAAGACTTTTCCTTAGATTAGTTAATGAGCATAGCTCTTACACTATATGTGAGAACTTTTACATATTTAACATGAGAATGTGTAGGTTTATTAAGTGCAATATTTACATATAATTTATTACCTACATTTGTAAATTTCAAATTTATTGCATATTTTTATAATCTTTACTATAGCTCTGTAGAACATGATAATTATTAAAAAATAATAAAATAAAATGTTTTCAGGAATAAAATAATATATAAAATGTGATAACAAATTTTATAAGCAAATTACACTGTTCAGAGGATTTAAAACCTAGGAAATATAAGATCAATGGCCCAAGTAATTTCAGAAATAAAATGTCACAAAATTATCAAAAATTTAATATTACCTCTTTCTTATTACAATTCAATATCTTACACACAAAATAAAATTAATTTTATATGCTAAAATAATCTTAAAAAATTGCTGTATTTTTACTATGTTAAGTAAAAAATAAATATTGTTACCATGAGCCCCATGTTGGACCAGAGGCACAGCATCAACTAGCTCAACAAGGGCATTATGCAGTGTTTTATAATCTAAGCTAGGAAAAAGAGAAGTGCGGGCAGCATCTTTTTCTGGGGACCGTAGCATATCCAAAGAAATACTCGGAACATCTTTCAGAACACTGACGAATAAGAAAATTTTAAGAGCAAGCACAAAAATTACTGTCAGCAAATTAAGGAAGTTCTAAAATGCTAAAACAACCAGACATACTAAAAAATAATAATAATAAATTTTTTAGACATAAAAATAAATACAGATGCAAACTAATTAAAAAAAAACAATTTTTAACATACAGTAAAATCTTTATTTAATAATAACTAATTTATTAACACCTTCTATTTAATGAAAATACTGAAATCAGAATATAACTGCATTTAACAAGTTATTTTTTTTCTTCATTTTGGACACCTAGGACTAAAGAAAAAAGACAAATAAGCAAACAGCAAATATTTCATCTGTCTCTCTCTTTTTTTTTTTTTTTTTTTTAAATGACCATTTTAAGACAAATGCACAAAAAAATAAATAAATAAATAAATAAAATAATAATCATTCTGAAATTACAACATTCATCCATAAAATTTAACTTCATGTACCTCAATAAAGTTTGAGAAAAATACTTTAAGGTGTTTGCTACGTCATCCCCAGAAGGTAAAGGAACAAGGTTATGCTTGATTCTTGCATTATAGTGCTGTAGATTATGGATTTTAGCTGTAACTACAAAGAAAGAAATGAAAAATATAATAAAGCAATCAAAAGACAGCAAAAGTTAAATTTTTTTCTGATGATATAACAAATAAGAAATGCTTAGAAGTTACAGACACAAGCAACTTTCTTTTTAGTGTTTTTTTTAACTACTTATATGTTTGATAACACGTATTTATTAGAAATATATTACTTTAAAAATAATTTAAAATTTTGTAATAACTTGTTTTTTAAAATATGTATAAGAGCAAATAATGTATTAATCGTGTGAAGAAACTAACCAGGAACTTATTTTTGGTAACTTCAAAACAAAAGCAGAAACAGAAAGCTGCTCAAATATATTACACAGACAAACAATTTGGCTAATCTTTGGAATATGGTAACAGGTAGTTTGGCGACATTTTGGTAAGGCAATAAAGGTTACTAGCTAGGACTTTAGCAGTGTACATGGATAAAGTCAAGAGTGTGAACAATGCCATTTTTGTGGAATTCTGGGATGTTTTTTTAAGTGAAAATAGGTCGACTTATACATGGATGATACCGTGTATGTACAATGCTTAAAAACGCGGCAAGCAGTGGGCGATTCTGCACTTTCTCCCAATTTCGCACCTAATCTTCGTCATGATTAAGCACTTTTGTTCCATAAAAGTTCTAGCATAAGCATAATTCGACTAGCAAATTGTTGGAAAAAAAAATGTTGAGTTAAAAAAAAAAAGCCTTTACTTCGTGAAAACAAAATGGCGTTCAGAAAAAAAACTAGCAGGGTTGGTCGTCAAATTTTCGCCAAAAAATCTCCAAATTACCATAATCCAAAGATTAAAATAAACAATTTATATGTAAAATTAACGTAGAAAAAAAAAAAAAAAAAAAAAGTTGACTAGCATAAATTTCAAGCAAAATAATAAAGCTTGGTTTGAAGGACAAAGTCATAGAGGTCCTTTTCTGTCATGAGCAAAAAATTTCTGAAAAAATAATTTTGTTCCTGAAGAAGGGAAGCCATTTCACTCTCAAAATCAAAAGCTTTATTTGAAATTTAGGCTCTAGTGTAGAATTGGGTGACCCTTCGATTAGCAAAAATTTTCTTTTTAAATTTTGGCGATGAAACCTCACTTCTGGTTACCATGATAGTTTTAACTTTGTTTTAGCTTTCTGATTTTATTTAAATGAAAATAGATTCATGTGTATATGGTCAAATTTAAGGCAGTGCAAAATGCCTAGTTTGTGCAATTCTATGATGTTTTTTTAAGTGAAAAAAAAAACTGATGTGTACACGGACACAGAGTTTGTGCAATTCTTTGACTTGCACAAATTTTATTTTTGTTTTGTGTAATGGCCATCCTGAAACTGCACCGAGCTTGGCCTCAAAAAAGAATTGCCAAAAAACAAGGGGCACCCAATTGTAAACTTTTACAAAGTTTACATCAATCAAACTTTTTTTTCTTTTAAATCTCAATCATATATTTTAGATTGGGCATATATCTCTTCTATACAGAGTCTGAAATTTAAAAATATGTACTTCTCTAAGGAGAAAGTTAGTATTACACATGCACTGATAAATAGGCACAAATGCAAACTAAAATAACCAGAATTTTACCACTTTGAAAGAAAATATTAAAAGCACAGTATAGTAATTATTTTGCAATATATTACAAAGCCCACAAAATGTCAAACCAAAAAGGAAGTCTTTTTGAACATAACCATAATAATATTAATGCAACATGAATTTATTACAAATTACATTGAGTTACAAAAATTTATTACAATTATATGTAATCTCAATCTTTTGAAATTTTTAATATTTCATAAATCACTGCACTTATAAAGCATTACAAATTAAATATCACTAAATAAATAAATAGCAAAGTTCTGGAAACATGTTAATCATTATAATTATATTCAGATAGTTATACTATTAAAATATTCAGTCTTATAATTTCAAAACTTAAATATAAAATAAAATAACTTACAAGCAGCTGCTCTGGTCCCCATGATTAAGTTATCTCAGGAATTTTCTGGTGGAATAAAAAATTCATAATTGTATGCAAAATGAAAAGGAAAATTTCAGTAAGAAAATATTTTCGTTTGAACTATATACATTTTCTTCGCTAAATAAATAAGAAAGAAAAATAACAATTCTTACAGAGCAGCTGCTATATTTTATACAGCAGGAAAACCATACGGAAAACTCAGCCATCTGTCCCCGCATCCATTAACTTCGTACATCCATTATCTCCATCCGCAATGCAGCGCATCTTCTGCATCCTTAGCATCTCCGCTCTCCTCCGCATTATCGTCACTTTTGGTTTCGAAAGAACTGTTTATTATTAGTCTCAGCAGCATATATATATAAAATATTTTTGGATTTTTCAATTTATTATTTTTTTATTAATGACTTATTTTTTGTTATGCGTGTGTAAATCGAAAGAAGAATTTTATTTAGTCTCCAACATTTACTGCAGAGCAATAAAACAGAAACTTCGAATTTTAGTAAACATCAAGTCTCAAATTCTAATATTCATTCAAAAGTATGTTGCAACTAACGGAGATTACTCGACTTTTCGCTTCTGAAAGTATTTATCAAGGTATTTCTTAATTTCGCTAGGAGTCTAGCTATTTATGTAAAAAAAAAAAAAAAAAAAAAAAAAAATCATTTTGGTTCTGGCAACGAGCGAGTTGAAGTGAAACGATTTTACTGTTATTGCTTGAATGTGAATGTTGTTGTGATTGTTTGTATTTTGTAGTGCGCGGGAGGTAAGATAATGCATTTATTATTTGTCTGTAAATTTTTGTGTAAAAATGCAATGCTTATTAAAATTAAAGTTTCTGTTTTATAGGCTTCATTTTAAGTGGAAATCTTTGTATTTTTTATAGCTAATTTTGTGTCCTTCCGCGTACCGAATTTAATGTAATATCTTAGATCTACAAAGTATTTGTGTATTTGCATTTAAGCTGTTTTAAGTGTACAAGAAAACTAAATTAAAATTTTATGATTATTGAAATCAACGTATCTGTTTTACATGGCTTCAATTTATGGGAAAATTATTATGTTTTGCAGGTACTTTTATAAAACGAGTGAACATCTTCTAGAACTACTTCAATGGATCCTGCATTATTAAGAGAGCGTGAAGCCTTTAAAAAACGTGCTCTCTCCAATCCTGTAGTTGAAAATAAGAAAAAAGATGTAGAACAGCCGAAAAAGAAGCCCAAAACCTCATCACAACCCAAGCAGCCAAAAGGTTGTGGGATTAATTTTTCTTGCTTTTTTAAATCTTGAATTGCCAGCTTTGTATGTGCGAAAATATTTTCAGAAGTACCTGTTCCTATTATTTCTGAACTTCTAGCGCAGAGAGTTCCTTTTCAGTTATGTAAATATATAACGTTCAGAGTATGTTTTTGATAGTTTTAAATAGTAACGAGTTTAGCCACGTGTAAAGATTATGTGCGAGCTCATGACAGTTCATACATCACTTTTTCCTTTTTTTACGGGGGGGGGGGTGTTAAGCTAATAATTTTCTAATCTGTGATGCAATTTTACATTTTATAAAAGATTTTTATTAAAAATGTGTTTGTCAATTTGCATTTTTATACATTGTATATATAGCTAAAAATAGCCAACTCTCTCCCAATAGTAACTCTCCCAATGTGAAAAATTTCACAGAATTTTATCTGCCAAAGTAATCATTCAAGTGTTTTTTTTTTTTTTTTTTTTTTTTTAATATTTCTCCTGTGTTCTCACATTAAGTAATTGCACTCTTAGTTGCAAAAAATATATAACATTTTTAAGAGAAAGGAATTGCATATTCAAGTGTCAAATTTATCTTGCATGCTAAAGCATTTTTTGGTAAAATCCTAGGAGAGCCTACACCCTTGGCGACAAACTGGGAAAGTGCAGAATCACCCACTGCTTCGCGCATTTCTCAAAATCGCCAACTTGAAAGTAACAAGTAAAAAAATTGCACAAACTCAGTATCCATGTACACATCGACCTATTTTCACTTAAAAAAAATCCCAGAATTGCACAAACTTGCCATTGCACACTCCCTTTGTCCATGCACACATCGGTACGTGCCATATAAGTGGGCTCCGCTAGGATCCTGCCCATTTTTCTTTATTTAGTTTACGAGAACTATTTCTTAAAATTAGCATTTGAGACACTATTTTTTCATATAAACATTCATCATGTAATTGTAAATTTAATCTGAATTTGCTCTTAGCTTTGAATGAAGTAAAAGTAATGAGTTTCCATAAAATTTTAATGCATGCATTAAGGTTTCTTTCAAGTCACATTGTAAACTTTTCTTATATGATTCTTTATAAGTATTTTTAGGGTTTTACTTCTGCAGAAAATCTATTGGCTCTCGTACTTTATTATATAAGTGTAATATAATAGTGTATGTTGCAATAATATTGATTCGCTTAACTATTATCTTCCTTTATATAACCCCAAAATTAATATCTAATTAATCTATTGAAAATTATGTATTAAAAATATATTAAAAAGCATTACTGTCATTAAAATTAATTTATTAAAAAAACTAAATCTGTTAAAAAAACTATTGTAGTGTAGGGAGTTGACACAAGGAAGGAGGTAGCATGTTTAATTTATTTAACATTCTAGGCTATATGCAAATAACTTAATAATGTTTGTTCTTCATTGGGGGGGGGGAAAAAAGATAAGGAACATAGTCTACAAAGTCCCTATCTGTTAGTTGGATGTTAAAATTCTCGGAGGGTTTTTCTTTTTGATGCAGATTAAAGTTCCTGTGTAAGACAAACGGTAAAATCCTAGTATACGGTGCAGCCTTGGCGCGACTTTGAAAATTATCGCCAATACCAAAAATTATCCAAAGAACGTCTATATATATATATATACTATACACTATATACTATGTGTGTATATACATAGCATATATACTATATACATAGTATATACTATGTTTAACTATATATTTTCTTTGAATGACCCGTTAACTACTTATCGCAATGTCCGGTTTTTACTGCTCATCATAAAGTCGCCAAAAGTAGCCAAATCCTGTGTGCACTGGATACTAGGATTAAACCGACAAACAGTCTTGTTGCCTCTCTTGTCGTAGCAAGCATTCCGAGGAAGTTGCTCTCAAATTAGTTAGCGAAAACTCTGCCTAACAATTGCTTTATCTCTCTACAGAGATAAAATGCTCTTGACAGAGCTAAAAACACAAGAAAAAAGGTTTCTCTTTTTTTTCACTAAAACTAAGTCTCTTTCTGGAGCTGTGTTACTGTTTTTGCTCAAAATTTCCTTCAAGCGTCGGGATGACTTCCTGAATTCTCATTTACCCCCAAAATTTTCCAAGTTTCATTCGATTGGCAAAAACCACCCAGATTGTTTGTTTCACCAACCCAATATATTGTTGACAGGACTGAGAAGATTTCTACAAGAAGTCCTCAGCTCTGACTTGGTACTTAATCTGGAATATTTATATACAGCCAAGAGTAATGGCGGTGCCAGGCAGTTGATGCATGACAGTGCATACAAAGGATTGTCATGTTCCAGTTTTTCTTGGGAGTGAAACAATGTTCTCCATTAGACCACCATGTTAGAAAATAAAAACTTGAAAATGGTACATGATTACAGGTCATGGTCAGCTTCCTCAAGAATTGCTAGGTAGTTGTTCAAAAATAACTTTTCCAACAATTTTGGGGGGAGAGGATTATTAGAAAGCAGCTGTTTACTACAGTACTTTATTTTTGAATGTTTATTCTGATGTCATATTAAAAAAAAGGACTGAAGACTGAAATAAAATACGTATTGAAGTTAGAAAAAGGAAAATTAAATTTCCTTTTATGATTATCAAATATTACCTATATGAAAACATAATAAAATACGTAATGAATTTCATGGTTTTACTATATTATTACAAAATTTCAAGATTCTTGAGGAAAATGATGATGGAGTAGAAAAATTTTGAAAAATTCACGAGGGAGCTATTAGTTAATACATAACTGTAGAGGAGTAAAGCATAAATTTGCATTTTTTTTTTTTTTTTTTTTTTTTTTTTCTACTCTAATGTGCAGTGCGAAACTTTAGATGCCTTCTATGAGTTCTTTGTTAAATTGAACCCTAATTTACAAGTAGCTTGTTCTTTTGTTTAGAACTAGAAGGTACTACCATTGAAAATGCCGACACCATTAATGATTTTAATTCATGAGGATTTTGTGAAAACTACTCAAATGCATTTTGTTCCAATGGAGCATAAATAATGTTAAGAAGGAAACTGGGAGTTTCAGTAAAACTGCAAAAGTTTTTTAGACATTCTAATTTGGCATTGTGTAGCTCATTGTTAAAGTTTGGCATTCATAATTAGATTTAGAAGCATTAAAGAAGTGAATCACTTTAAAATATTTCTGATAAATTATATTGTTTTCAGCTCTTTTTTCTCCCCCTCAAAATGGGAAGAATTAAATGAGACTGATAAAGATACAAGTGTCAGAATGTATACAAAAATGGGTAGCATGCAGTTTGTGAATGGCTCTTGCTATGTGAAACAATTATCCAGGTTTTTGCAAGCATTTTGCATCAAATAATAAACATAATGGTTTTTTAAGACTTCTGAATTTAAAATTTTCAAAAGATCTGACACCAGTGATTGATATATTACAGAAATGATCATATCTAATATTCATCTATATTTTAAACATTTTGTTGGGATTTGATATTTTGTTTTTATAAGATAAAGTGATATTGTTGTAAACATTTCATGACATACCACTGGATGTATGAGAGATCGAAAAGATGGCTCCTTCGTAACACCATATATTGGCATTTTCTAGCACTTTTCTGATTTAAAGACTGATTTTGTCCTATTCAGTTATTGAGTTTGGATGCTTCAATGAGTATTTAACCAAATATGTTCTATTTTAGTTGATGTACTGGTTGGCTGGGAATGTAAATATGTTGTATATGTTTGGTAATTTTCTAGACATTGAAATCGTATACTAAATTTCTGTGTTTGTATCTTTATTGCTGATAAGAAAAATGGGCTAATCTTTGGAATATGGTAACAGCTAGTTTGGCGACATTTTGGTAAGGCGATAAAGGTTACTAGCTAGGACTTTAGCGCAGTGTACATGGATAAAGTCAAGAGTGTGCGCAATGCCATTTTTGTGCAATTCTGGGATGTTTTTTTAAGTGAAAATAGGTCGACATGTACATGAATGATACAATGTATGTGCAATTATTAAAAATGCGGCAAGCAGTGGGCGGTTCTGCGCTTTCTCCCAATTTCGCACCTAATCTTCGTCATGATTAAGCATTTTTGTTCCATAAAAGTTCTAGTATAAGTGTAATTTGGCTAGCAGATTGTTGGAAAAATTGATGAGGAAAAAAAAAAAAATGCCTTTACTTCGTGAAAACAAAATGGGGTTCAAAACAAAACTAGCAGGTTGCTGTAGCAGGGTTGGTCGCCAAATTTTCGCCAAAAAACCGCCAAGTTACCATAATCCAAAGATTAACCGAAAAATGTACGTATCTGATGTATTTGTTATGATTACATCTAGTTTGCCCATTCTTAGCAATTTCTGGATGGATAAGATTTGTGTAATAATAAGTTTGTAATGAAATCATTTGAAGACGTGTTTGTTTAACAGTAATTTTTGATTATCCTCACTTCTTTTAAAAAAGCGACCAACCATTGGTGACTAATTTTTCACCAAGCTAATATGTGAATAGCACAGCCATTTGGAAAATGGCAACACACAAAGAATTTCATAAAAAAGCAATGAATCAATGAAATTCAAAAAGAAACACCTACCTGTAATTAAAACATTTATTTTTTAAAAAAAATCCTTAGGGTTTAACCCTTCTTATTCTCCTTATGTAAACAGATATCTGTTTTTGCTTAAAAAACATCATGAGCTGTTCTTCTCCCCATGAACTCGGCGATTTTTACTTGAAAAGAATCAGACAGTCGCACAACTTTGCACAGATTTTGATCCATAAAATCTTATCATTTATAAGTATCACTTCACAGGATATGAATTTTTCTACTGTTATAGAAAATGCCATATTTCTGAAGAAATGCAATGCATTTTTTCACCATCCAGCAAACTTCACACTCTCATTAAGTTCCTTACAAGACGAATATACTCAATGCTAAGACTATCAAATATGAAGGAGGATTGTCCATGCTTGTCTGCTATGCATTTTCATACCTGGATTACCATGTTATGTATTTTGGTGATTTCATAGGCTACCTATTTTGGCAACATAGTTCGTTGCCTTTTTAATTCTTTTCTGGAGCCTGCAGATAATCAGGAGGGGGGGGGGGGGAAATGTTACATCTGTGTAATTCTTGCATTGTAACTTTATTTATTCAGAAATAACTGCGAAAGCTTGTCTGTTGGTTTTCTTAATAAGTTTTTCAATAAACCCAGGAGAGTATCTAATGTTTATATACTATAAGTACATAGGATTTTTTTTTTTTTTTTTTTTTTTTTTTTTTAAGTTTAGACGTAGAAGATAATTCTTTAGCTGTTTTAAGTAAAAAAAAGAAAGAAAGAAAAAAAAAAGCAGCTGCATTATGAGGATGAAATTAACAGTAGTGATATGGCATCTTTAGGAAGAAATTTTATATTTTTCTTTCAAAATGCATTTATTTCATTTAGCTTGAATTTAATGCTTTTATAACAGTGGAAAATCCCTGTTATCAAATTCATATACTTCTAACATAAGTGTTAAATTCTGTACTGATATATGTAACTATGAATAAATTTAAAGGTAACATTGTGTAAGGTAATTAAGATAAAATAACACTTTTATTTTTAACATTGTTTATTTTTAATTTCAGATTTTAATTATAAAACGTATGGTGGCAGTTCACAATATAATTTTGGTATTTTGGCTAAAATTGTGAAACATATGAAGGTATGTAGTTTCGTCTGGAGGTATTTTAATTTGTTGTTATATTTCATAATAAAAGTTTTTAAACTAATGAATAATGGAACTGCTCATATTTAGAGTCACTTATTTTTATAGCAAAGGCATCTTAATGGGGATACATATCCTTTAAGCCTTGAAGAAATTCTTGATGAAACAAATCAGTTAGATATTGGAAGTCGTCAGCGTACATGGTTGGTAAATGAGGTTAGTATTGCATTGTGTTTTATTTTTTAAGAAAGCTGTGGATTTTTAAATTTATTGCATCCAATGTATTATTGTTTTTATGTAAGCAAGCCAAAATAAATAATATTTTCAATTAATGCAGTTAAACAGTTTCATTGCATTCATAATAACTAAACAGAGAATTATTAGGGAGTATAAAATTTGAACTCAGTATTTTCTAGTCTCCTTATATAATGGCACAATAATGGTTATTGCCTTTGTTAAGTAATGGAAATTAAATTAGAGATTTTATGCCATGCTGAATATGATGCTAATAAAACTGGTTGTTTTCTAGACTATGCGAAAAACAATATACAGTCAAAAGTCGTTAATTCGGACACCCATAATCCGGACCTCAAAGCTAAAATCTTTCTGCGCATGTGCCGCATTGTCACGTGCTCATAGGCATTTTACGCGTGAGCGCAAGACATTTATGACTGCGCATATGCGTCTGCGCAAGCGCAGAATACGTTTTCGCGTGCGCGTTTAATGTATAACGGACGGTGTAAGCTAAAATTATCTAATTATCTATTTCAATTAATGTTGATGATTGCGTTGTTCCTTAATCTTCGAATTGGATCCGGCTTATTATTTTTTGCAGACTGTAAGAGCAATTTTATAAAAGTAAGCTTGAACTTTCGATTATGTCAAATAGAATTTCCGATGCTGGAGCTCCCAAAGGATCTAGAAAACGAAAGTATGATTCGATGTCCATCAAACAAAAACGGATTGCTACAAAAAATGGATAAAGGTATTTCCTTTGTTTATCTAACCGTTCCGAAATCTGTTTATCAATTTCACGCTGCTCTGCGCAGGGGGGGGGACGTTGCTGCGCGCAATGAACTGGAAGTTGATCTGTCACCACTATCATTATCTTCAGGGCAGATGTTTTTGTTTTATTCGGCTTATAATTCCTTACTAAATGTAGTGTTTAATTTCAATGTACTCCGTCTTTGATATGATTTAAATCAAATTCCTCGTCATTATAAATATCACGAATACAAATCAAATGGTTTTCTGGTTGCAATTTTCTAATTTCGACTATGCGTAAGGTACGCATACGCGCGTTAAAAAAAGTTTTTAATAAAGTAAACAAATAAATATTAAGCTTCTTTTTTTGTAAATTTTGATACCCTTTAGATCATAATTGCTCATTATTTTATAAATTACGGTTTCATATTTTTAATTTTATAATTTCTGCATGCCATCTTACCAGATTTAAACTGATGATCTATAATCCGGAAACATCGATAATCCGGAATCGCCGAAGTCCCGACGAGTCCGGATTAAAGACTTTTGACTGTACTTTATTTCTTATGCAGTGATAATGTTTACCATGATGCAGAATGCCCAGATAGCTTAGGTAATGATATGAGAAACTGGGGAAAATTCACTGTAGTCATTTTAATGTTTAAACATATTTCTTCATATTACGTGTTTAAGATATGTGTCATATTTAAAGTTAGGCAAATTTCAATCTTACATCTGTAGTACTTTTAGAAAAATGCTGAATACATTTTAAGATATATATGTTTTTCCTCTTTGAGTTGTAAAAATATTCTGCATAATAATTCTAGAGATGAAACTGCTAATTTTAATAATATGAGAAAAAATAACCTTGAAATTAAAAGAAATAAGAATAGCTTCTGTCTGTAGTAACTGCTTTGAAACAATTAAGTTCTTGAGTAAAAGAAAATTGCAAAGAGCAAGTCTTAAAGAGACATTTATCTAAGAATGAAAAAGTGATAAATTGTTGTACAATAATTAAATTTAAAAAATAATAAAACATTTTCAGTGGTGCATATGCAGTATAGTATAAGAGTAAAACAAAGTCATTTCTTATTTGGCACATTGATGACATTTGACACAAGATCGTTTTTTATTTAGCAGAATGACAACACTTGATTGATAAAATTATTGATTTTATTAGAATTAATTTCATGCCAATAAAAGTAAATCTTTAAAAGATGACCAAACAAAAGAATTCTTTATTTTGTAAATTAAATTCCCTCAAAACATCCGCATTCAATTAAATCTTGCAGCTGTAACTAATGATATTATGATTGCTTTAGTTTTCCATAACACTAGAATTATGGCAACAGTAATTTTGACCATATCTCCATTTTAATTGGACATACATTTTTTATTTCTTTATTTATAACTTTAATATTTTTTAACTTTTTCTAAAAACTTGTGACTATTACAAGATTTTTTTTTTTTAAAGATATTTTCAGCAATATTATTGTTTATACCTAGAAATAAGGATATCGGTTATTTTGACCGTATCCAGAAAATTATATGTTCCTCATTATTTTTATGACTTTTTTAGCTATTTACGATTTGCTGTATTTTTAGTAAGAGGCCCAGTGACGCAGTGGCTAACTTGTCGCGCAGCAGCACCACATGTCCGGGGTTCGATCCCTGGGCTGGACAAGGTTAACTCAGCCTTTCATCCCTGGAGTGGGTCGCTAAAATGAGTACCAAGTTTGCTTGGGGACTAAACACCGGGGGTCTTACGACAAGCTGACCGCTTGTCAAGGCTAAGATGCACAAGCAACCCACAGTCTAGAAAGCAGATTACAAGGCACTGCCGGCCATGGCTCTCTATGGGCTGTTTGTGCCGCTGAGTTTAGTTTAGTATTTTTGGTAAGGAAGATTGCATATTTCACAGAGGTGAGTGGAGAGGGTAATTGTGGGTAATAAAAATACCTGCTTGGAATTTTTGCGAGCCACATGTCTGCACATTTCCCTTGTGTTAGAAAGGTTATTTTTCAGTAGACATAAAGGTACTTTACTTCATTTGGATAGTTTTGTTGTTCTGACCTGTTTATCATGTCGCATAGAAGCATTGGTAGGAAATAGTTAATGGAGGAAGAGATGCTGAAAGTTTTTGAAAGTCTTTTTGATGATAATTCGGCTTCAGAAACTGAACCTGAAGAATTTCATACTGAAAGTACATCCTGTTTATTCAATGAGGACTGGATTATTTCTGCTGAAACAATTCATCTGATGGAGAATCTGTTCACGAAACAGAAAAGGAAAGTAAAAATTTAGGTAAAAAAATATTATATTTCCTTTTACTAACTATAGCTTTTGGAAGTAAAATCAACGGCAGGAGATGAGCTCGAGAAAGTAGGTGAAAGTCAACAAAACGGAACTTGAGAATGAGAAAGATGTATCCAAAGTAGGGAAATTCAAAGCAATGAAAAACAGCAAATGATGGTTCAGTTTGGAAAATAGGAAATATTTCGATAAGTGTTACAGGGAGACGTCCTCAGCATAATGTCTTACGAGAAATAGCTGGGCCAACTTGACAACAACAACAAAACAGAACTTGAGAATGAGAAAGATGTATCCAAAGTAAGGAAATTCAAAGCAATGAAAAAACAGCAAATGATGGTTCAGTTTGGAAAATAGGAAATATTTCGATAAGTGTTACAGGGAGACGTCCTCAGCATAATGTCTTACGAGAAATAGCTGGGCCAACTTCTTATGCAAAGAGAAAAATAATTGATGGTAACTCAAATAGTGCAAGCAGATTGTTTATCAGCGAAAAAATGTGTCACATTCATCGCTGCACTGAAGAAGAGGCACATAAGAAATTCCAAAATCCAAACTGGAGTTTGCTACTAAATAACACTTTCATTTCACTGTTGTATGTTTGTAGACCTTTGGCTGCAAAAGGTCTTTGAGTTTATGTTCAAAATCTTGGGGTCTGGTATTTTTCACTAAGACAATGGCTAGGGGCAGATTTCTAGAAATTATGAAATATTTGTGCTTTGACAAGAAATTAACTAGATCCTAAAGACTTCAAACTGATCCATTTGCCCTTGTTTAGGTTACTTGGAATGCTTTTATTGAAAATTGCTTGAAATGTTATAAACGGGGTGAAAATGTAACAGTGGATGAACAATTATTTCCCATGAAAACCTGATTCCGATTTATTCAGTATATGCCTATAAAAAACTACAAATTCGGCATTAAATTTTTGCTTGCTACTGATGTGCAGTCAGAATATTTACTGAGCAGATTTCTCTGTATGGAAAAAGACAAAACAAGACCAGCTGGAGAAACAGTAGGTGAACATGTAGCTTGATGGAACCTTACTAAAATACTGGAAGAAACCTGACAATGGACAATTTTTTTTACTTAGCTGAAATTAATAAAAGAAATGAGGAGTTCAAGGATAAGCTGCATTAACACAATAAATAGCTCAAAAATAGAAGTACCTTATCCTTTCAAAAATATGAAGGTTAAACTCTTAGAAAAATATGCATTTCCAAAATTCACAAACTTCCTGTACCGAACCAAAAGAGAATTGATACTTCTGTCACATAAGCATAAAGAATGCCAAATAAATGCATGCAGGAGGCAATAAACTATGAATACATGTGAATATGGTAAAAAAAATATGTTTGTGGAACCTGTACAGGTGAAATTAAAAAATTAGTAATCTGTATGCCCTGCAAAACCGAGTAATGTAAGTGCTGATATATATAACTTTTTAAATATATTTATTTTATATTGAACATTTTTATGAGGCAATTTATTAAATGATAAGAACTTAAAAAATATCTAGAATGATTTTTTTTCCTCTTTTAGCTGTTTGTTATATTAAATTATCCTTTGATTAATATATTTTACTCACTTTATTTTGCTTTTTGTTGCATTAAATTATCCTTTAAGTGCAAGCATTTACTTTATTTATTTATTAAACAAGCAAAATATATCATTATAAGCATTAACTTTACATAATATTAGCAAAAAAGGGAGCCTTTTCTTCTATTCGGAACAGCAGTCAAAATGACTGCTGATCATAGTTATAGGTATACGGAAGATGCCATAATGCTAGTGTCGAAAGCCTTGAGTTATTTGTTCCTTTAATTTTCTATTCTTTCAGTATCCCCTTTTTATTATCTATTATTTCATTTTCCTTATTAAATGACATATACAGTCAAAAGTCATTAATCCGGACTCGTCGGGACTTCGGCGATTCTGGATTATAGATCATCAGTTTAAATCTCGTAAGATGGCATGCAGAAATTATAAAATTAAAAATATGAAACCGTAATTTATGAAATAAAGAAAATTATGATCTAAAGGGTATCAAAATTTACAAAAAAAAAAAAAAAAAAAAAAAAAAAGCTTAATATTTATTTGTTTACTTTATTAAACATTTCTTTCAATGTAAGTTGTTTAAGTTGTTTCATTTTATGTGATAATACTTTCTCTTTAATTCTATAAACAGACATAATTTCTTGTTCAGTTACAAAGTTTCGCTGTTCAAGGCCCGTTAATTGCTGTGCCGAGAATACCGACTAACTTGTCAATCGAAATTTTTTCGTTTTCACTAACCTCTCTGTCACATTCTTCATGTCTTTATCCATTTTTTGAAGCAATTCCACTTTTTGTTTGTTGGACATCGAAACATACTTTCGTTTTGTAGATCCTTTGGAAGTTCTAGCGTCGGAAATTCTATTTGACATAATCGAAAGTTCAAGTTTACTTTTATAAAATTGCTCTTACAGTCTTCAAAAAATAATAAGCGAAGATTAAGGAACAACGCAATCATTAGCATTAACTGAAATAGATAATTAGATAATTTTAGCTTACACCGTCCGTTATACATTAAACGCGCAGGCGAAAACGTATTCTGCACTTGCGCACACGCATATGCACAGTAATCAAGGTCTTACGCGCACGCGTAAAATGCCTGTGCGCATGTGCCAACGCAGCGCATGCGCAGAAAGTTTTCATCTTTGAGGTCCGGATTATAGATCATTCCGGATTATGGGTGTCCGAAATAACGACTTTTGACTGTATTATTATATTTAAATGATATGGCATGGGATATTTTTCCTTCTCGAAAAACTTGTATCTGTCCTTTTGATATTAATAAATCTCCCCTAATTAACCAGCATTAATTTAAAGTTGATTTTTGCTTAGTTTTAGATTTCATATTGGCATATCTCTGTTTCATTTGCATCACTGAAAATGTTTTATTAATTTTTTAATTTAAAAATTGCCAAATAATATATCATTCTCTTTCATTCTTATATAAATGTGTGAGAAATATTACGTGAAAGTTTTTTTAATCATGTCTTCTATTATGAGTCTAAAGAAAACATTCTGTAATGATTCTATTCTATAATTATTTTATAGAAGACTTTCTATAATGATTTTATAGAAATCTTTTGTATTTTTTGATAATTGTATACTAAATGTACAGGTTTTGTTCTTAAATTTTTAATACTTTTATTTTCTGATATATATGGTTTATTACAGGCACTTGCAAATAATCCCAAACTTCAGATTAATGCTGAAGGTAAATATTTATTTAAACCTCCTTATAATATAAAAGATAGAAAGGGTCTTTTAAAATTGCTTGACAAGCATGACCAACGAGGTCTTGGAGGCATAGCTTTAGATGATGTTCAGGAGTCTATACCCAATGTTGAAAAAGCTTTAAAGGTAACATCATTATTTTTTCAATTACTGTGTTTTGTACATATGCTTTGTTTGTAATTTAAGAGATATTTATTTTATTTTTATATTCAGAATTTTAATTTACATAATTTTTTAATATGCAAAAGCTGAAAAATCAGTTTTGTTTTTTTTTTTTTTAAATTTTTATGTGATTTGAATAATAGTGCACAGTTAATATGAACTTATTTAATGCATATATTTTATTTAATATGATATTTTTAGGTGTATAGTCAGATCTAATTAGCAATAGAAGATCTTTACGTATTGGATTACATTTTTCTTTGGTACTAATTTCTGTTTAATTTCCATATAATACATACTAATGATTAAGTTATTTTTGAGATAATCACTCAAGCTATTAGGTCACATTCCAATTCATTGTGTGAGAACATTATTAACATACCAAAAGGAAAATGAGTTTTTTTTTCATTCAAAATATATCTCTGTTATATTCCTACTTTCTTTAAAAAGCTACCAAATCAATTAGCATACGTAAAGCAGAAGACAAACAAAGGTGAGCAGTTTTCTACAGAAGTAGGTACTCGGGCATTTTTCTCACTGCAGTTCCATTTTTAACTTCAGTTATTGATGCTTAAGTATGTGGAGGAGGGACTGTTTTCGAATTTTTTACCAGACTGTCAGCTGATTTTCAGAAAGAGAGGTAACACACTATTGCTTGAAGAGGAAAACATTCTTTTGAAATAGAGCTGTGGTCACTGAGTATTCCAAGAATGTGCACATAGGTAGTGGAGAGGTGACATGTTATTACTTTGAAGAAAACATTCTTTTAAGATAGAGCCCTGGTTGCTTAGTATTCCATAGTTGTAATTAATTGTCCATATCTTCATAGGAGGTAAAGGTGACCACCTATTTGATACCTCCACAATAAAATGGCCACCACTTCCAGCCTTAGGAGTGACTAGTGTCGAAAAAAGACAAAATAGTGCCCGCTGTTCAGAAAAATAAATGTATTTTTATTGCAATTGGCAGTACTAAACATATATATGCAGGGGGGTATACTGTATATTGTAATTATATATAGCGTTCTTATACGGCTTTTATTTTCACAATTGTTGGTCATAGTCATATACTTCCAACTACAGAAGTGTTTTAAATGCTGAAAATATTTTACAATGTCAATTTTACAATGTTTTAAATGCTGAAAATGTTTACAATGTCAGATTTTAAAAAATGATTAATTTTTGACAAATATGAAATCTAACTTTTAATGGAGTCTCTTGGTTCCTATACTTATATTTATAAAGAGTTTTATACTCATTATGAAAAAATAAAATTACAAGAAGTTTGACTCCTATACGACAAAAGTTGACGGAAATATTTGATTTAAAGGTTCGCAGTTTTCGATGTTATCTTCAACTTACCTTGAATTGGTTAATTAAGTTAGAATAATTCAAGGAAATAAGTTTAAATGAAGTGCAGCAAAAGATGCATATAATTTAATAGGCCATCATGTGGTGCCCACATCTTGTTTTTTTTAATGCTTTCTAGATTTTTATGGATATAAAATTATAAGAAACTAACAAAATTGAATGGAATTAGCTAAAAATTTAATATGCAAAATTTTAATTTGAAATAATGAATAAAACATTAAATTAATATGTTTTATGTCAAAGTCATGCTATAAGTAGTTTAATAACTAGAATTATGCAATGTAAATTTACTTTTAAGTCCTTTTGAAGATGCATCGCTCATCATGTTTCTGAAAATCTTCTAGTTTTTCATATTTCAAAATTGGCAGTTTTGATATAACTATTCCTAGCCCTTCCATGAATATAGAAAATGATATTTTGCTTAGCTTTTTGCTTCCCAAGTTTTCAAGTCTGGTATGTTATGATGTTTTTTCAAGATTTTGTCAAAGACAGTGTTTATTTGTGACTTCACAATGAGACCATATGATATAAAACTTAACTGTCTTTTAATGTACATGTAACTACTGCATGATAATGTTATTTTTCACCTGTCAGCTGTTGTCATTGTTTAATAAATCATAAGCAATTATAATAAGCAAAGATGTACACATTTTACATAAGTATTTGTAGTAAGGGTAAAATTAGCTGTAATTAACATATAAATATATTATCAGGAAAAAAAAAGAATTTTACCTTGTATATTTTTAATTTCATTTAATTTTTGGCACTGTGTTTTCTTTTTAAAACAGGTTTTAGGTGATAATGTTATTCAAATTACTCAGCCAACTAGCAAGAAAAAGATCTTATTTTACAATGACAAATCTATGGAGTTCAAAGTTGATGAAGGTAAGTTTTATAAGCATAATTATTAATCCTTTTTTTGCTTGCATATTTTTAATAGCTTAGTTTCATTTTTTATTTTATGTGTTTGATTTTGAATAAATTTTATACGATTAGATAATTATATCCAGGGATATATATCTTTATTTTAATGATTTTCATAAATTTTAATATGTTTATATATTAAAATAAAAAATCCAGTTTTTATTAATAATAACCACACCTTTGAATGTGATAAATAATGCATAATAATCACATTTACTGGTAAATGTGAATAACTGCCAATGAAATTTGATTGGTCATTTAAGCATAATAGATTGAAAGCCCTTATTCTAATTTAATTTTAATATTGTGTGATATGAAGTGCATGAAATTATGTGTATTAACTTTATTAGCAATGAAACTGGGCCGGTATAAATAAAAGTTTTATAATAATGATTTCTGTAATTTAGAAGATACATTCATTAATTATTGCATCAAAAAAGTTACATTACACAAACACTTCAAAGTGCTAAAAATTCTAAACAAAATTTTTATTTTGGCAAGAAGAACTTTAATAGCAAGTAAAGTCAAAGTGTTTTTGACATTTTATAAGTACAGCGATTTGAGTTACAGTTGCTTTTCCTATTGCAAGATTGAAATCTTTGATCACTTAAGTTAGAATTTTAACAAGCACATTCATTTTCTTTCAGTTATTTCAATGTCTAGAACTTTATTGATTGAGATAAAAGCGTCCTTACAGACAGTAAAATCATTGCCAGTAGGGAGTTGGTTTAAAATTTCATCTTTTGTATCTAGTTTAAGTAAGCTTGTATTTTCCTTAGAAACGGTAAAATATTCTGGCTATCAGCTTTACCCCTGTCTACCTGTGGTATTCAGAGTGCAAACTGTTTCTCCTGTTTTTGCTGTTAGGAATTTTAACATCAAAAGTCATAACATTTTTTCCATTTGCTTATTTGAATTTTTAGCTGAGCATTGAGCTCTTTTGAATATTTTCTGACACTGAGTACAGAAAGTTTTCTCTGTTTTCTTCACAATATTCAATTCTAACATCAAACCTTTTTGCTTTTCTATTTCCATCCTAAGTCTTTTATTTCATAATTATGTTGTTCATATTCTATTTGTCCAACTCTCTTATTTCTGTTTTAGGTTGGACCTGAAGCAATTATTACTTCCAAGTCTTCACTTGAATTACTCAGTTCCACTTCCATACTGTCATCACTCATTGCATCTATATGTTCATTTTTGGTTGAGATTACTGCCTCAAGTTGGACATCATTATTAGACTGATTTCTTAATACAGCAAGATCATCTTCTCTTGAGCTTCCTGAAAAAATATCAGCTAGCAAGTAGGTTCTTAACTATAGCAGCTTCACATGGACTGTAATCTATTTCAAAGTGATGTGCTCTATTTTTCATAAATTGAATAAATCTTTATTCTTTCTTATCGCTTGTGCTGTATTGTTTCAAGCCAAGTGAATAACGTTTTTCCAATATTGTGGTTTGCTCTTTCATCTCAGGCTTGTGATTGATGTATTGGCTTATCGTGAACAATTTTGAATTCATTACACATCCCACAAACTTCTTCCAAAATATTAGCAAATTCTTGGCCTTTGTCATGTTGCAAAATGCACAATGTTCCAAATATTTTTAGCACATCTAATAGGTGATAAGCAGTTTCCTCAGCTCCTTTTGCTTTTAGTGCTCTTAATTGAATAAATATCATTATATGGTCTTGATAAACCATTATAAAGCCTCCATTCACTTGTGATTCCGTATGTTAATGAGGTCAATATCACACCTCCAATTTAATTCAGTACTTTTAATTGGTTTAATAAAACCTTTTTTATGGAATGCTTTCTTTGTTTTGACATGGCTCACAAAGATTTTAATATGTTATTACAGTTTCACCCATAATACTCTGTCTTAACCTCTTTCATCATTCTGTTTGCCCTCCATAACTAATTATGATATGAATCTCATGAATTATTTGAAAATTCACCTCCATAAAAGTGTGATAAAATAATTGGATATTTTTTATTTTTAACTGGAATGAGATGTTTTTCATCTCTACCTTTTCTTGCAATATCATAACTTGATAGTAGTTTCTAATTGTCTGGTGATCTGATAGAAGTCTTCTTATTGCTTTCTTTAACTTTTTCAGAGAAAAAAAAAAGAATTATGCTTTTATTTTGTAAATAACTGATGATTTCCCCCGCCCTTTTTTTTTCAACCTGAATCTATCCAAATGGCCATTAAAGTGTGCTCCATGCATTGGAAATCACCATCCATTGTACTTAAAAATACTATAAATTTTTTGAAAATTTCCATGCATGCCCATACTAGCAGTTGATAATAAAACTAAACTCAGTGGGACAACAGCCCATAGGGGGCCCCATGGCCTTCAGTGCCCTGATATCTGCTTTCTTCACCGTGGGCCCTGGTGTCCCTGAGCATATGCCCTGAACAAGTTGTCAGTTTGTTGCGGGTCCCCTCCCTCATGTTTAGTCCCCAAGCAAACTCGGTACTCATTTTATTAACCTACTCAAGGGATAAAAGGCTGAATCAGCCTTGCCCAGCCCGGGGAATGAACCCTGGACCTGCAGTGCTGCTGCACGACATACTAGCCACTGCACCTCCAGGCCTCAGTTGATAATGAATGTAGCCTCAAATTGACATTATATGTAGAACAATTGAAAATGTAAGCATGCAAAGTAATTGTATCTCGAAGAATGAGGGCACCTTCATCTAAAATAAATGATCAGCTAATATTGTCTAGCTGTTTGTCAGCTGACAAAAACAAACTCGTATGCTTATAATAGCTATCATATGTTTCCACAATAGCGAGATGATGATGCAGAAAAATATACACATGCATATAATAGCAAATCTCAAACTGAGTGCATTAAAATTATTATATTGACCATTCATTGGTGGACATTATTAATAACAACTGGTTCACATGTAAGAAATTTTGATAAAGTGTTAACTGTTTTATTTGATTATTATTGACAATAACTGATTAATCGCATTGACTGTAACATATGTACAAATATGATGTATTATTTTTGTGCTTTGATCGTTTCATGTTACGTAAATACTTCTGCATTTTTACCATAATCAATAGTTTCCTAATCATAAGACATATTTTAGAATTCCAGAAATTGTGGAGGGGTGTAACTGTTGATAGTTTAGATGATGATAAAATAGAAGAATATCTTCAAAAACAAGGAATTACATCTATGCAGGATATTGATGTAAAGAAAGTAGTAAGTTTCATTTTTAAATCTGAATTTTTTTAATGTATGCAATGTTTTTAAATCAGAACTGTTTGTAAAGTTTTTAAATTATTATTATTGTGTTCAACAATCAAGAAGAGGAAGAATAGTTGTTATTTTTGATTCAGCAGTTTTTGTTACAGTGTTTGAATTGTTGAGTCATATATCTTAAAATATGTCGTATATAAAGTTTTAGTTCAATACTGATTAAACAGCTAAGCATTGAATATTCAAATTTGTGTAGAGCTGCTTTTATATAACAAGGCCTCTTAAAATCCAAATACATTTTTAAAATAAAAGTAACTGCAATTATTATTCTAAAGTTACACTAACCCAAAGCACAAATGAGTACTTAGGTTTATACCCTGATTTTTGTATATAGTTAGAAAATATTTCCGAGAAATTAATTCATTTTGATCACCTAGATGAAACATTATAAAGCTGTTTCTTGGCTGTTAAAATTGAAATTCTGTTATGTAACTTGCAAGTATTAAAATGTGAAAATATTTTCATAAATTGAGCCTAAAAATATCACACATTTATCGTAGGAAAAGTGTATGCAGTATTTAATGAGATAATAGAAAGATTTATAAAAATGAAGGATTTAGTAAATATTTCAAAAGAAAAGAATTAATGCAGAGTTGTGAAAATTTCTTCATCTTAATAGAACTTGAAACAGTAGAATCAGCAAAATGAAATTTAACAATAAATTGTCAATATTACAGTTGATATGCAAGGGTAGATTTTGTAGTTAATAATGCATTCGATGTGCAATTATGTTATATGCATTTTCAGTAAAAAAAATCATTACTTATTTATGAATTTTTAAAACTTTTTCCATAAAAATTTGTACATTTCGCAGTGAGTTTTTAGATTATTTGTTGATTTAAAGTGCAGATTGTAATTTAAATTTCTTGTCTAAAGTCTATCTGGGAATTGCACAATAGAATGTATATTTTAGTTAAAAACTTTTAGGAATAGTGCTGCAATGTACATGTTGAATTTTTTCAAAAATATATTGTCTTCTTTAGTTGTCAAATATCAGTTTAAAAGGTTTGATATTGATGATACTTTATTTTGTTTTAATTTTTAATAGATATTAAAATGTGTATACTTTAGTTTAAATAATTGTTTATGATCACAAAAGTTTTTAATAACATGTTAATTTTCATAATTTTTAGACACCTGTGCAGAAGAGAAAGAAACCAACTAACAGAAATAGAAATTTCAAGAAACTTAATCAACATATGAGTGACATTCTACAAGATTATACAGATAAAAATTAGATTAAGGAATTTGTATTAATGTAAATTTGTATTTTTGAGAATAATTTATTTGTTGTTAAGTTATACTCCATATTGATAAACTTTACATCTTCTTTTCTTTATATTATACTGTGAAAAATAAAATATTTATTTTTTATCGTATGCTCAAGTTTGAAACTACATTTTTTTTGTAATTTATGCTTAAATTTATGTGTATACTGTAATTAAATACACTGTTTTAACAATTGATTTTTAGATGCAAAGTGTAGGTGTTTTACAGCGTATTTCTTCTAAAACTAAAATACTTAAAATTTCCATCATTTCTTGAAGTACTTTATTCATGATTATTAGGAAATAATGGCATAACTGTGACAAAATGTATGCATATACACAAAGTGTTCGAAAAGGATGATTACAGACTTCCTTTAATATCCTATTAGTACATTATTTATAGTTATCCCCAAAATAAAGGCACAATCATGATTGCAAAGAATTGTTATAAAACATATACATACAAGGTAACCAAAAAAGTTCTTGCCGTTTCTGATATAACATTGAAAGCGTTGACCCCAACATAAAAATAATCACCAAACCTGGCAATGGCATGGTTAGAATGAGAAGCCAAATATTGACCAAGAGTATAAAGGCTCGTTGCATCGTTACTTCAAACATAACTTGCACAATGAATGATTGAAATGGATGCATCAAAGGCACTCATTCAGAGTTGTTTGCTGCATGATTTTAAAGTGGGCCTGTCAGCAGCAGAATCAAGTCACCAAATTTGCCAGGCCTTTGGGGATGATGCCGTTAGTGAACAAACCGCTAGGTAATTGTTCCAGAAGCTCAGGTCAGGGAATATGTCTCTTAGTAATGCACCACTCAGCGGTCTGCCACAAGCGCTGGATGATGAGGCCCTGAGAGCAGCCATAGAGAGTGAGAGTAGCCAAACATGCTTGCTACACATTTCTCCAGTTATCTGATGAAATGATCAGACTGTATTTGTGCCGCATGGGAAAGGCATACGAGCTGAGCAAGTAAGTACCCCACTCACTCACCAGTGATGAAAAATGGGTCCAGTATGACACACCTAGGCATTGCAGACATTGGTTATCACTACGGAACCATGTGCCTCACACTGCGAGACCTTCTTTCAACCCATGCAAGATCTTGCTCCGTACCTGGTGCATTAGTCACCAAGTTGTGCACTATGAGCTCCTGCTAATTGGCCAAACCATCACCATTCATCAATCTGAATTTTAATCTTGAAGGAAAAAGTTTAACTCATTTTCATAAAAACTGCCATCAAAAGTCTTGAAGCAGGAAAAGGCACGCTATCTAAATATGTCATTTTAAATTCCAGTTGCATGTAGAAGTAAGGGGTAAAGTAGATTTAATGTTACTAGAAAATTTATATTCACTAGAAGCAATCAGTTAGGATCTAAAAACAACAAAAAAAAAAAAAAAAAAAAGAAACTAAATATTATGAAAAACAGGCCTGTACTCACAGCAGTTAGAACGTGTGCATCAAGCACTGATGCATAAAGAGCCAGCATTGGTCAATAGTAAGGGTGTACTTCTCCTTCGTGACAATGAGAGGCCGCATTTAGCTCGGGAGGTCAGAGACACCATCCAGCGATTGGGCTGGGAGACACTACCTCATCCACCATAATCCCCAGACCTCGTACCAACAGACTAACCTTTTTCATTCCCTGGACAACCATCTTTGTATGAAATCCTTCAACAACCAGCCAGACCTCGAATAGGCCCTCACGAACTTCTTTGCATCCAAGACTCCTGAGTTTTACCGTGATGGCATCATACAACTAGGCACTGTTTGGCAAAAGGAACTGGATGCCGATGATGATTATTTTGAGGATTAGCGGTGATTATTATTTGTTTTATGACTTTTTTTATCGTACTGTCTAAAATGACTAGAACCTTTTTGGTTACCT
The DNA here is from genome assembly GCF_044657685.1 of Stegodyphus dumicola. Taxonomy (NCBI): domain Eukaryota; kingdom Metazoa; phylum Arthropoda; class Arachnida; order Araneae; family Eresidae; genus Stegodyphus; species Stegodyphus dumicola. The sequence continues at coordinate 56,091,362 of NC_140770.1, read as the reverse complement.
TGTACAATGTGTTAAAAAAATAGTAGACTTTATTTCATTAAATATAGGTCCTATATGTATGAAGTATGGCCATCCCTGATATTCATAACAGTAGTAGCCTCATATTAGGATCTAGAAAATTTCAAGAGTCACAACTAGATTTATTCTAAGAATGGCAGTTTCGTATTGTTTTAAAAATAATGAATAAATTTATATGAAAAGAAATACTTGAAGTACGCTAATGTTAATTCTGTATCATTTATATTATTAATATGGTTAAATGCAAATACAAGTTTGTATTTAATTTGAAAATATTAGTTTTACTGGCATCGGTAGAAATATTTACGTAGGAAAGAACAGAACTCTTGAAATTTCAGTGATTTCTGAATTGCTAAAATCACCTCATAACAGCCCTGAATGCCACATTCTTTCAGTAGGGCACCCAATGAAATCTGCCTGTATTTTCAAATAATTGGAGCTATGTTTTCTCAAAACTAACTCTCAGTTCCTCTCAATAATTCTAGGTGATAACATACTAAAAATAGGTTTGGAGTTCTTCTAAAAACCTATGGCATTGTGTGTAATTGCTGAAATGTGAACATGACTCCATTTGTCTACAACTTGTACTATTCAGTCATGGTTGCTAAATTTTACACTTAATTAAAATTTGAAATGTTATGCAAATATATTTTTCAAAGTATGTTAAGAAAATAAATCTGAAGATTCAATAGTTTAATTATGTGCTTCATTTAAAAATTACTTTGACATCTTTTTAATTATTGTAGGTGTAGTTTTGAAAAATGTGTCATTAAATTTGTTTTTATTAAAGACAAATTCCAAATCTGTACTATTCTAAATGTTTATTATTAAATGAAAATTTTTTTCATTTCCTTTTTTCCCCTTTATTATTTTTTGAAGGATTGGAGAGGTATAATATTAAAAAAATTCTAAAATCTTACAGGTTTTGAATTCATATTCAAAAGAATTAAATGGAGAACCTATCTTTAGTTTCTACCATTGCCAGTTAAGAACTATAAATATTTGTAATACTGTTCAGCAAGATTTGAGATAACGAAATTTACTTATTAGTTATTGACTATTGTACCTCCAATGAAGGCAGTAAAAATGAAATTTAATGAATTGAATGGCAGAATAGATGGAAGGATCGGCCAAGCAAAGAATAATATTGCCAAAAATTGTTACATGTAATGTATTTTAGTTAGATATTTGAATCGAGGTTTTTCAAATGACAGATATTTTTTAATATTATCAGCAACTTAATATAAAATATTGTACATTTCTATGTTACTGGTCAAATACTTATGGTATTAGTATTATTCTGGAATCCCTTCCGTACGTAAAAACAAGGCACTAATAATGATTATAAGAATTTTTTTGACTGAATAAAGAGAAAGATGGCTAAAATAAGTAAATATCATGAATTTTATGCATTAGTTGAAGGATTCTGCTATTTGTACATAATATTTTTTGCAATATTTCCATTTTCCCTCTAATGTAATTTTCATAATTTATGCCATATCTTTTGTTAGAGGCCTGTTTGACTTTGGACCACCACATTCAAAGGCATTGCCACAAATCTTCCAATCTTTTCATTTGCATACCAAAATTCCACTTCATAATAATCAGGCAGAGGATCATAGTACAGTCTTCTGTTAGGATGTCACCACTTTCATAAAAAACATGTTAGATGTGTAAGGTAATTGAAGGCCAGAAATATTAACAGATGAATGAAGTGTGATACTTCCTTTATACCTATAAAAGATACATCATACTTATAGAAGTGTATCTAGATAATGTTTTCATGGAGCTTGCGTGCATACATAATTCTATAAATTTTAAATAACAAGGGATGTTATACTCAACAAATGATCATTGATCATTAAAATGATAAATTTTTGTTTTTAGTCATTCTCTAAATCTGTTGCTAATAGTATTGGAAATCAGTCATTTTTAAGCATTGCAAAAGATGTAATTCAGTGAATTCCTTCCCAAATAACTCAGCAAAATTTTATACTTACAGGTATGGAATTTTTTATATTAAATTGATTAAGTGCTTTAATTCATTAAAGCACTTATCACATCAGCTGTTTAACCATTATCATAGCCGTGGCAACTTTCAAATAATTGAGTTTCTGTACAAAAGAACACCGAGGAAAACAAGTATTAAAAACATGACAAAGTAAGAACTGGAACTATTTAAATTTAGCAAAATGACAAGAAGATTTCATGTCGTTTAAGCAAATAGGGGAAAAAAAGTTTTTAATAAACTATGATGTTGAAACTAACTTTTTACATGTTATTAAAATATCAAGGGAAGGGAAAATATTCAGTAATCCAAAGAAAACAATAGTGGAATTGAGTTATTCCTAAATAACTAAGATATTTGTAAAAATTATCATTTCCCTTCCTCCCATCCAAAAATACATTTATATGTTTAAAGATACCAAATGTAAAACTAGAAGTTAAAGGCTTTTTTTTTTTTTTTTTTTTTTTTTTAATAATTAACAATTAAGTCTCAAAACATTATTTATAAATAACTGAGTATATTTCACACTTAGCTAAATCATATAGGTAGATAGGAAAAATGAATTGTATAACTAATTAGATCTTAAAACATTATATATAAATATCTGAATAAATATGATTCTTATCTGAACAGATGCATTAAAAATGAATTGTAAAGTATAACCATCTTTTTAATGCGCAAAATCTTGCAAGAAGTTAATATAGATTTAATCTTTCATGTGGAAATGCAAAAGAATTTTAAAATGCAAGGCCAGTTCACAATGCATAAAATATGTAAACAGAATAATAAAATTAATTGTGATAATATGAACATAAAAATAAAAAAATTAAGAGCACATTTCAATGAAACCAATGAATTTCAATGAATGAATTCAATTTGAATGAATGTCTTGCCCTATAGTTAAAATCGACAGAAATTAGAAAATCTTTGAACTAAAAAGTTTATTCACTGGGAAAAAAAATCATTTTTGACTGTATTCTTTCGCTATACCAGAATATAGGAAGAATATGTTGTAAAACGAACAAATGTTTTGCTGCAGTTCTTGATATTTCTGCTCTACTTTGGATGGCCACAACTGGTAGCCAAACACAGCTGAAGGAAATATTGCTTTTTCAAATTGTTGGAGGGCATACAAGTTTGATAATTTAAGAGCTACTGGCTGTGAATCAGGCTGGCTCATAATTTAGTTTATTTGAGCATTGATTATCATACTCAAACAGTTGAGCATTTGTAAGGCACTGCAAAGTGGCATTATAAATGCCAGAGAAGTACTTCCATGGGCATTATAAGAAATAAATTAACCCAGTGGGCAGGGCGTGCATACCTATCAGCTGAGACAAATAGCTCTACTGTAACACTGAAATATAAGGCGTTTACATCACACAACCATTTTTAATTATTAAAATCAAACATTGTCTGAGTCGTGAGAGGGTGATATTCACAGTGTTTCTAAATAAGATTTAATATTTCTCATAAAATCACTTTTACTGTTTTATGTGCATTTGTTCAGACGTAATTTTTGTTAATCTATAAAGATCATTACTCTGGTAAAGTAGTAAAAATGTTTATTCTCAAAAATTTCAATATTAATCGCAATATTAAAAATTTAAAAAAAATATTAGCAGTTGACATTGATTTTAAAGGAAAAGTGTTTGTATATTTCGAGTGCAAACGAAATTATCCTTTTTATCTGGGAGCAAATTATACTGCCAATATTTTGGGACTTTCATTTTAGGCAATATAATTTGTTCTTTAAAAAAGGAGTTTTTTCAAAATTCACATTCATCAAAATTTTTTCTAAAGTTAATGTGGAGAGAAATTTTTTGGTTCGACTAATCATTTGAAATGAATTTTATATTTCACTTAAATTTCTCTTACTTCTACTATTCTGTGCATAGGGAATGTGACTGAGAATTTTCTGAGAGGTTTATTTTTTATTTATTCTTTTTAACTTTACATGTATACTTTTTAAAAGGTCATCTGAAAAGTTTGGAGGTTTTTCAATCAAAACGCGTTTTCTTCTAATTATTTTGTTACTGCCGCCAAGGAGTGACCTCTATGAAGTATATGTGTAAATACAGTCTTTTCTTCTCACGGTGCATAATTCTACTGTGTTGTAGCATTATTATTATTATTATTATTATTATTATTATTATTATTATTATTTTTTTTTTTTTTTTTTTCAGGGCAGTGACAGGTATGGTGAACATAAAGTTCAATTTCATCATACCAAGCTTTTCTTTTAAGGAAAGGGAAAAAAGCTAGTCAGACTACTCATAAAATTTGTGCTATGTGTGGATGTGGACAAAGGTACTGTTTCTGATGAGATAGTTCAAAGGTGATTTGAGAAGTTTAAGCTCGTAAACTTCAACCTCGAAGATAATGTCTGCTCCGGATGACCATTTTCTGTAAACAAGGAAATCCACATTATACAGTTCAGGAACTACCAGACAGATTAAATATTGCAAAAATATGATGATTGGTTGGTTATGTAAACCGCTGCGTTGGTTATTCCATGAACACTCATAGAAAAGAGCTCCACTTCCTGGCTGTCCGCTACAATGGCCTGACACAGATTAAAGCTCAATTCACGAGAGGCGATCCAAAAAAAATCAACAGAGCAGAATGTGCTTTCTCGATTTTTGGCATGTGATTCTTTGCTGAAAAGAAGTACAGAAACTCCTTTTTTGAAACGGCTCATTTCTGGAGATGAAAAGTAATGTTACAAGAAAAAATCATGGGTTAAGGCAAATGAACTTCCTTTAGTAACAATGAAAGGAAGGCTTCATTCCATAAAGATAATTCTTTGTGTATGGTAAGACTACGAAGGAATTGTATATTATAAATTACTGCCACCGTATCGGACAATACATTCTAAAAAATACTGTAGTTTTAAAAGCAGAAATCAGAGCAGATCGTCCAGAACCGAGGACCCGAACTGACTGTTATGACAATGCTCGGCGCCATATTTTGATGAATATCAGATGTATGCTTATTGAGCACAGCTGAAATGTTTTGTGTTCTCCCCTCCATTTTGTACCAAACTTTACGTCATCAGATCTACATGTAGACGGTCACATCAAAATTCTCTGAATGGCCTGGAGTTCACTTCTTTGAAGACTGCCAAACAGCATCTTCATAATTTCATTGCGAATTAGCCTACTGGCATTAAAAAAGAATCTCCGAGGAAATCCTTAAATGCTAAATTCTTTTGGAAAAACTGAAACTAGGGGGTAAAGAAATTGTACTGCAATGGATTTCCAATCTTTGTAGCCTTTATGGTAATGATCAGGCCGACAAATTGGAAAAAAAAAAAAGTTATCTACAAATTCTCCTTAACCCTTCTACAACACTATACATTCGTAAATTTTTGAAGCAAAGATGGAGAAGTGAACATATGACGCGAGTCTCAACCACGAGTTGGAGGGACCTCTTGTAAAACAATCCACGGGGAAAGCTGTTGTTTTAGGCTTGGAACTGCCATGACTGCTTGGCAAGCCATCTATATCGTATTGGTACTCTTATCGGCCTGAACTACCCACTTTGCGGCTTTAAATGAAGAAATGGACAAGACTCACATCGGAAGGTGCCCTGCCTTGCGTTGAGCCTCTGAAGTGCAGACCAAAGACCGCTAGAGGCCAAAGATGAGATGTTGACTTTTTACGTTATATGTTCACAGAGTTTTGTTCTGTGTGTATAATATTTGTGTCATTCTCTGCAACTGGAAATAAAAAAAAATAATAATAAAACTTTCCAACTGCCGGAGAGATGGCAAAAAGTCATATAGAATAAAATGGTGCTCATGTGATTTAATAAAATTTTCTTATGTTCTTTTACCGGTTTTTTTCGTTATGCACTTGCCACTCATTTTGGTAGTACTGTTGTAATAACATGTGTGTGTGTTTAATTATTCTTGCTTACACACACACTCACAATCACACATAGTTCTCAGTTGGTGCTGTTGTTGGGTCTCCAGTGAAGAAGCCAAACGAAAGCACCATCCGGTCCGATAGTTCTGTCGTTTGACTTCCCATTTCACGGGCCAAAAAACGTGACGGGTGCATAACGGAAAAGTATTCTTTCTCGAATTTTCGCTCGAGCACTTGCTTCTTTTTCGTGATTTTCACTCCTTAAGGTGAAGAAAGTGGTTCTATTCAAACATTCGAAACTAATCCTGCAAATTTATGCAACTACGCTGATTCTTGTTGCTTTTTTGTTCGATAGAACAATAAAATCCCTGTTATTTGTCACACGTTCTTTAATAGTTAATTAATGACGGATTGAAATTCTACTCACGACTCCCATATAAGCATTTTAAAGATTCGTTCATATTATTGGCTTCTCATTTAATTTCTTCACTACTTGATAAACTTTTGCAGTACTAGATTACTAGACTTCAAAGAAACATAAAAGAAAGACACGAAAGCTTTCATAAAATCATATGACTTTATTACTTGATTATCTGAAAGAGTACCAAGGATTGTCGTACAGATTCGATTACTGAATTGCTAATTTCTTTTTATATTTTCACTCATTTCACATCATCGTCTTTAATGCTAATATCAAGAATTACAACATTCAGAATTTTACTCTCGCATTGTAAGAAGCAATACATGAATTGCTGTTGTGATATATTTATTCATACATTTTCCATTTAATTTTTTTTTTGAAAACCTTCCTGAGGTTAATCTGTATGGTAACAATTAAACTTTTCTTCAGATATTACCAGTATAGTAAAACATTTGAAATTAATAAATATTTCTTGAAATTTTTTATTCTGTTACACGTTAAAAGGCGATTTTATGCTTCATACTACGTAATTTCTGAGTTGCAGCATAAGTTGCTGCCACGTTTTAGATTGGAACGTTAAACTAAAATTCAAGTATTCTTCTTAAGACGTATGTCGTCGTCGTCTTTTTTTTTTTTTTTTTTTTTTTTTTTTTTTTTTTTTTTTTTTTTTTTTAAGTAAATGCAAAAGTATAAAAATGTTATAAAGAAAACATTTGCAATGTTTAAAATAAAAGTCAACAAAATCGTTGAAAGCTCGGTAGGCTGAAGCCGAAGATACAAAAATCATAACATTTCGGCGGCCAATGAATTCCAATTAATTTTAATCTGCATTTCAATAGATTTCTTGCTTTATCAAGCAATGAGAAGTCAAAAATCATGTGGAAAACATTTTACTGAACGCTAAGATTGCAATAACACAAATTGGAAGTCGTCAGCTTAAACCGTTCAAGATAAACTTTAAACTTACCGTGTTCAGACAAAAACTGCGTAACTTTAAAATTGAGCAACAAGTCCTTACTTTTCAGTCTTTCAAAAATAGTTGGGAAGAATGTTTTTGTAACAGATCCCTTATAAGAAGAGATATAATCAGAGTTCCACTGCTCAATCATTTTAGCTTTGAATGTTTTTTTGAAATAAGATTTTGGATTTTGGAATATTTATGTCAACATTAATATCATTTTTAGTTGCATTCTTAGCAAGCCAATCAGCTCTCTCGTTTCCATAATTACCCGAGTGATCACGGACAAATGTAAAAAACACTGAAATACCCTTCTTCTCCAGATCTCCGAGAGACTGTTGTATATTAACAATAATATCATTGCATGATGAGGTATTTGTAAAGGATTCCAGGGAAGAGAGTGAATCCGTTCAGATTAAGTAGCTGGAACCAGGTCCATCCTGGCTAAGTGTCCGCTTAATTGGAAAATTAATACACAGAAGCTTAGAAATCTATACAATACATTCATTTCTAATACGAAATTGGTGGTACTCAATTTCAACATCATCTTCAAAAATAACATAAGCAAAACCAACTTTATCATCAATTCTACTACCATCCGTATAGAACACAAGTGAGAATGAATTTACATCAGTGTCCATACTATCCAGAATCTGTACTGGTTGTCTTACAGAAGGATGTGGAAGAACAGACAAGGGCAATAAAGAATTAAAATGAGAACTGGAGCAGTTTGCAAGAATATTCTTGTAATAACAGGTCAGAATAAACAAATACGGCAAGGGAGAAAACAGCATTGTAACTAATAGTTTGGTAACCCCTTATAACACGCAGTAAAATTCGTCTTTAAACTCGAAGCAGGCGATTAGAGTTAATTTTCTTTTTTAAAGACAATCCCCAAGCTCTACATCCATATAAAATAAAGGGTACAATGCCTTGTTTATAAATAATTGCACTAACATTCGATTTAACACCAAAACTATTACATACAATTCGATTCAGCCCTTGTTTATAAATAATTGCACTAACATTCGATTTAACACCAAAACTATTACATGCAATTCGATTCAGCCCACGCAGAAGTCTCTCATATTTATTAGACATGTAGGAAATATGTTTTTTCCAGTTTAATTTGCTGTCTAACAAAACACCTAAATATTTAATTTCATTCACCCTCTCAAGGGGATTATCATTTAAAAGCAATTGATATCCTTCATAAGTAGTATTTTTTCTATCAATAAACATGGTCTTGGATTTTGCATGGCTAAAGTTTAACTTAAAATCTATTGACGACTGATAAATGAAATCTAAAACATCTTGGGCCAGATGAAAAGCTTTATGCATTTCTTTTCCTTGAACACCACTGAAGAAAAAAGAAGACAGATACACCTGACATTATTCACATGTGGAACACTGAAAGTTTGTTTCTTGGGTATCACAATAACGAAAGCGTTCTTCCAAGTTCGTGGAAAAGCACCAAGATTCAAACATATATTAAATAATCTATGAAAAACTGCAGGAAAAAGCCGATGAAAGTATCTTATAGTTTAATTGGGAATAGAATCCGGCCAGGAGCCTTACCAAGCCCTAAATTACGAATTACATCATCAACCTCGGCCTGCGAAAAAGGAGGATCAATCTGAGACGCATATTCACTGCGAGCAGATGAGCGCCACTGAGTATGAAAGTCATTATCAAAAAAACCTCGACCAAGAATAGCGTCGATAGTTTCCTCCAAGGAAGGCGTAAAGTTACTGCTTGGTAGTCGAAGGCCCGAGATCTCCATCATCCTCATAAAATTTTCTACCGTTAAGTTAAATATTTTAGTTTTTCTTTTAGTTACGAGTTTATGTATTGGGTGAGTGAGTTATGTGTCGTCTTATTATTTTTTGTTTTCTAACCGATTATGCTTATGATTTTCCTTATTTTGTTTTGCGTGAGTGTATTTTTAAAGATACACAATCTGTGTTAATCTGTATTTTAATCTTTTGTTTTTCTAACCATTAGGCCGATTATTATCGGCCAGGAGAGTTGCAGCATACTCGTAAACTAAACTAAACTAAACCGTTAAGTGTAAATTTTTTTTCACATATTCTTATTATTGATATCCGAAAGAAACTTCCTCCAAGACTCTAACTTAGCCTCAAGAAGCATTTCATTGTATTTTTTCATTAAATCAAGGTATTTCCGCTTATACAAGTCTCGTATATCATTGCTAGTAGTCCTCTGAAACCTCCGTCTAGCAGCGTTGACTCTTTTTCTCATAATGGAAATCTTAATTTCCATTATGAGAAATATGTATGTCAGATTTGAAGTAAGAGTATAAAAATTACTATAATTGTATAATAATTACCCTATAATTGCCAGTTGTATTTTCTTTGCCACTTTAATGCCAACTTTCTGGCTAGAATTAGGCTATGTCGCCAACGTCTTTTTGAGCTTGTACAATTACAAAGTAAGTTAGCGGCATAGTTATAGTAATAATAATAGATCGTGTATTGTGCAATTGATCCTGATTCTAGCCAGAAAGTTGGCTACAGCCATTAAAGTGGAAAAAAAAAAAAAAAAAAAAATCTGAAATGTTTCAGATTTTAAATTACGTCCAAAGGGGCGTTTTTTTAACATTTTGTGTGTTACCTTTCTTTATTAAATATCATGTTCCTCGCACTTAAACCATAAGATCCAGTGCAACAGCAATATCGCAAAATAGTTTTAAAACGAGCATATCTTTAGAATTTCCGATACAGAGACTCACGCGCTGGAGATAAAAATGTTTTTTCTGCACAACGTTGCCATTGCTCGCTTTGAAATCCTTGAGTTTGTTAATCAAAAATTCGTCAAAGTTTTAAAAAATAGGAAATCGATCATAAAACAAATTTCAGATTTCAAATTTGGTCTTCCACATGCTCATATTCGTTGGAGGATTACGTTATTCAAAATTCGATGACTCTATGTACCGTTGTTTTATCACAATACGAGAAATATACATACATTTATGCAGATTTTTCATTATTTAATTTCTTCAAATATAATGCAGGACTCTAACATTTTGTGGCAACAGTTTGAAAAGTGAACTGACATTTATGAGTCCGACGCAAAATGCCAAAACGAAAAGGGACTAAAAAAAAAAAAAAAAAAAAAAAAACACTGGCATTTATAAGGTAATTATTATACAATTATAGTAACTGTTATACTCTTACTTCAAATCTGAGCATCAATGACACCACGAGCGGTTTCTTGAGGCCTATTTTTATGTTACCTGATAAAAATTACCGAAACATGGAAAAGATGTACACTATTAATAATTTAATACATACTGAATAAAAAACATATACGTTAAAAAATTAATTAATTTTAGGCAAAGTTCTAGCTTTTAAAAAAAAATCTGATGATTTTTTATACCTTTACTGGTATTTTCTTGTTCGTGAGTCCACGAAAAATTTCCAACTTATTGACGACTTTATGAATTAGAAAGAAGTATTTGTTCGGCTAGAAGAACAGCGTTAATATTCATTATTTACGAGTGTTTACGTCTTATAACTTTTATTCTGTTCATAAATAATAATTTAAAAAAACTTTTTTAAGAGGAGAGAAATTTTATGTGAAAAAATAAAAATCAATATTCCAGATATTTATATTTTACAGCGGTAGATATTGTTCACCGCTGTAAAATATAAAACGCATATAAAACGTACAAATCGATATGAACTAAAACATGTGTACGATAAGCGTATGCGGGGTTGTCTGTTGTCTCGTGTATACCATGAAACTCGAAGAAAACACGAGTTACAGAAAGTAAATCGAAGTACTTCTTCATTATCTAACTTCGAATATGCATGGTGTACACTCGAAAATGCATAAAAAATAGAGTAATTCTATCGAATTGAAGCAGATAATTAGAAAGTATCTAGTTATTTCAATTTACTAATTTTACATGTATTTGGAATTTTAATATATCAGGCATAATATTTATGGCATTTAATATTTGATTAAAAAAGTGTAAAATATTAATAATTTTCATAAATTATCACTCATTAGGCTCTTGATAATTATTTATGAAAAGTTATTCCGTTTTCTTTTTAAAAACTGTAAATAACACAAGTCTTCAACATGAAGAAAAATTAAAAAAAGAGAAAATAAAACTATGTCTCACTGTTTAATGTGCAATAATTCAAAATAAGGATTCCTTGAATACAAGCAATATAAATTGCACACATATCAGAGTACTTTCTATCACTCTCATGGCTGATGCCACAGACATTTATTGAACTTTAAAATATATGCGTTGAAAGGTTAACGTGTTCCATCTATTAATATTATTGTATCTATGGTTACCTGAGAAGGCAGATTTCTATTTTCAATTTCTATCCACTTTGAAACTGTAATGTTAAAAAAGGTATTATTCAAATAGAAAATATTTTTAGAGAAAAAAAGAGGAAAGTATTGTTTTAACTCATTAAAATAATGGCTGAAAAAGAAGCAAGAGAAAGTTTGAGCATTGAAGAACAGTTCAATCAAAAAACATAAATTATCACTATGCAGATTATTTTCTTCACGTTCATATTAACTTTATACTTCTAGTCTCGTTTTGGCGATTTCTTTTAAGAAATAAGCAGTGTTATTACTAGAACATTCTTTCAAAAAATTTAAACGGATCAAAGTTTAAATCTTTTATTATTTTGCAATTCCTGATAAAAATTTCTTTCAAACATGAGCAAACCTAAAGTATTGATGACTAGAGTAGATATACCTTCAGAAGCTATTGAAAAAGTGAAGGAGAAGTAAGTAATGAAATATACACCATTTTTAACGAGAATTTAATTTCCTTTTGTATAGTAAGAAAATAATATACCATTTTCTTTAGCCAATTTTCGTTTATTGAAAATAAAAACTGCTTTGCTGCAACAAGGCAGAAATAGGCACAAAATTTTTTTGAAAACAAAATCAAAATTAAGAATCATTTAAAAATATTTTCTTAGTTTAAAATTTTAACGAAAATAAAAATTACATTTGCTAGTATACAATATTGAGCTTTCATAACTGTAACACAGATAATAAATAAAATTAGTTTTTGCACCTATTTTCTAATCCATATATAATGAAAATGATGCAAAAACATAAATAAATTTTAAAAAGCAGAAGTAGGTAAGATTATTCCTTTTGGTTTCTACTCATATTTGTCCATTCTTGGCGGTAATTTAAAATATGAACTAAAAACTGTAGCATATAGCATGACAGTTAAAAAAAACATAACATTAATTAATAAAAGTATACAGAGATACATTTTTTTTTTTTTTACTTAATGTTTCAATTTAATTCTTTGACATTTAACGTCTGTCATCATACGATGTTATCACATTTCTTTGTCTGACTGTAATAAAGAAGAACATGACAGCCGTAAATATTGGAAATATATACTAAAATTATCTCATTAACCATAAACCAAATTTGATTAAACTTCTGTTGAGTTTTAAAATTTGTGATATTTGGCCTTAATTACAGGCAGGCGGTAATCAATAAAATTTGGTAGTTTGCATCAGTATTAAAAGAGAAAATGGTACTTTTCCGTTTTGCCGGCGCAAGCGATAAAGTCGCCAATAATGGTACAACCGATGCCAAACGGAATATTCTCGCTGGTAACCTTTTACGCCTCATTCAGATAGTTCAGTTTTATGTCTAAGGCCATTTTCGGCAATTAAATCAATTAGGATGCAATCACAGCGCTTACCCGAAGCCGAAAATATAGAAAAGGTAAAGTCAAGGGTTAAATTCATCAATTCTAATGAGAATGCACTAGCGAAGTAAAGCACTGCAGTTTTACATAATTTCTGAGTAAGCTATTCGTACGAATTGAAGTATTTTTTGCATTTAAACTTGTGTTCCAAATTAAGATTTAACTTGAAATTAATGTAAATAATTACTGAGAGCATTATATTTTTGTAGAGTAGTATACGTGAGATGAGATCGCTTGGGCTCACGTGATATGAACCGGTGAAACAGGATGTTGAACCATGAAAGCATAGTAAATTCTTAAATTAATGTCTTTTTATAAATTTATTGTCTTTATTTATTGGCTTTTTATAAAATTTTAAGCGATATTAAAATGTATATGCCTTCAAGAAAAGAATTCTTAGGACTAACCTTTTTTTCAATATTTTTTGTGTGTATAATGTATGTTGTCGCCAATAAAGTCTGCTTGGCGAGATTTGCGCCGGCGAAACGGAAAAGTACCGAGAAAATTTGTCTAATTTAATCTATAACTAAAAACTGTAGTATATAGTATGACAGTTAAAAAAAACATAACATAAACTAATAAAAGTATACAGAGATACATTTTTTTTACTTAATGTTTCAATTTAATTCTTTGACATTTAACGTCTGTCATCAAACGATGTTATCACATTTCTCAATTTATCTTGCTGCTGTTGCCCACCTACCTCGATTTCACAGAAGTTGTCACCGTTCTTTTATTTTATCCAACAATACAGTTGCAACAGAAAATTATCATTTTGTGGAAAGAAAATGTGAGACAAAGACGAACCGAGCGCCTTTTACATCTCTACATCCTCTTCATTTCACTAATCTCTTGACTAAAAATCTGTGTCTGTCAAATGAAAAAATTCAAATGGTATTAAAAAAAATCTAGAAGTTGAGCACATGTATCTTATAGACTCTATAATTTCATATCATTTTAAATATATCTAGTGGTACATTAATAGGCGAACTTAATTCTTTCCCTTCTGTTCGTATCTGGAAACGTTAGTATCTCAAAATAACGCCTTTTTAAATTTTTTTATTTATTTTTATTTTTTGGTTGTTGTTATTGTTGCTGCTGTTTCTGGTTAAGGGAAATCAATTAATCTGTTCTCATATTTATAATGTTTTGAAAAGCAAAAATATGAATTCATGAAGAAGTTATTGGTTCATAAAAAGAATCATTAAATTAAAAAAATCAATTATTGATACTTGTTTTATATTTTGGGTTTTACGTACAAGCCGTCGCTCAGGCAAGTAGAACGATTTTGCCCCAGTTATGGATGACCGTGTCCTTTAGAATTCCACAGTAACGTTTGGCGATTGACGACCGTTGCCGAAATTTCTGCCAACGATAGACGAAATAATATATCAATACCGCGACACTTTCTAACTCCGAGCTGAAAGTTCCAAATAACGATCCTCGTTCGTCATTGTGGATATTAGTCGACATTATGCAGGTCTTATCGATCTAAATCCAGTATCCTGAATCACATTCTGCAAATTTCACAGGACAGTGGGCGTTGCATTGAGCTCTGTAGCCATCTACCCTTGTGATTGGTATGCCACCAATAGACCAATCTACCGAAAATTCCCGTCTCATTCCATTATCTATACTTACGTGATTGCTCATTTTACCTGTTGATAGCTTACAATATTTATCCAACTCTTGCGAAAAACACGGCAAATGTCGTGAAGGAATACGAGCATATAAATCGTCGAAAACTTCTCGTGCGCTCTTATCTTCTCCACAGTCACAGCTTCCCAGTCATGCACATGTACGCTAACGTATTCGACTCTGAATATTTGCAAAATTCTTCGATGTCATAATTAGTACTTTTCGTTCAATAATTTTCGTAAAAGTACAGATAGTTTGTAAGTTCTTTTAATTTTGCATACGTATAAGATATTTTCTCCCTCCTTTCCGCATGTCTTTGTTGTGTAACAGGAATGTTGTGTCTCGGGCTTTTCTGGAAAGTGTTCTGAAACTACCTCTTTTGAAGGAAAACTGCACAAGTCCGAGAAAATTGTAATATAAATTATAAATTACTGTTAAGTGTTTGTGTCATATGGTATATCTTTTAATGAAGCCAATCTGAATCTTTTTTATTTGCATATTTTTTATGTTACGTTTCTTGTTGTATTTATATTAAATAAGTTAGGTTCCACTGCTGTTTTGAAGGATATTTTTTCTCGTCGTCTAATGTTATCATTCGGTTAACAATAAAAAAAATAACCGTGGACAAACATGAACATATTATTCGCCGCCTACTGTATTGCCGTACTTATTGTATTTTATTCCGTACTTATTGTACTTCCGTAATACATAATGTATTACTTACGTAGTTTTATCCCGTATTATTAGTTTAGGAAGATATTACGGCACTTCCTTTACCAAGCATTTCCTTGAAAAAAGGTTTTTTTTTACTCTTTTCTGGTACTTAGATTATATATTAATTTGAAATTTTACTGCTTTTGATGTAAGAAAGCTGATGGAATTTTGTTTATATGTTATAAGGTTGCAAATACAATTTCTTTTAGAATTTTTATTATTAAAATTTCAGATGTGATGTCGAAATTTATGAGAAAGAGAATCCAATTTCCAAAGATGAACTCATAAAAATGGTTGCTGGGAAAGACGGCCTTTACTGTTTGCTAACGGATCCTGTTGATAAAGATGTTATAGAAGCAGCAGGTAATTTGCAAGTTGCTGTTCTTATGTACTTTGTTTTAAACAAAAAAAAAATTATAACATTAATCTTAATTTTAATTATTCAAACTACTATTTCAAATATATATTAAAACTGATAAGAGGTGATATAAAACAAAAAAGGAAATATAAGTACAGATAACATTATAAGGCATTGGAATTGTATTATAAAAGGTAGTGTGTGTATGGAACGGAATAATAATTTAGCAGCACGAATGTCAACATAAATACATTTGTTCTCTCATAGAGGGATTTTGGATCTATCCTAAAATATCTCAAAAGATATAAGAATGGAATAATTCGCATGTTTTTGTACATACAATCTTTCAGAATTTGACGGCATAAGATCTCTTGTCTTTAAATATTTAGCTCTTCAATACCTTCGAAGAAAACTATAGACTGATTAATAGAATTCTAGCTATGGAATATTATCGTATGAACTTTTCAGATGACAGTGGTTAACTATGACTTCAGTCTTTAAAAAGTATGGGAGCCATCTTCTATTTACCGTTACGAACTTAGTAGCGTTTTCAAGATTTCTGACACATAGTGATGCACTGATGACAATTTTTTTTTTTTTTTTTTTTGTGTGTGTGTGTGTGTGTGTGTGTGTATTGAATTAAAAATAAAGTAGAAATCCAGACATGTTTAAGATGAAAATTTTAATTTTCCGAGTAGCCATGATAATTCAAATAAAATAATTATCTTAGAATTTTTCATGTATGTGGTTACTTGTGATCAGTAGAGAAGCTACGGGCTATTTTTAACAATTTAAAAAAATATTTAAATGTTTCAATGTCTTTGTTTCCTTGATTATAACTGTTGCTTTTTATAACATAAATATTCATTCATCATAAGCATGAAACAAACATTCAGCAATTTAGCACAGCAATAATTTAACAAACTATTTGTTTTATAATTTGCGTCGGATTTGGGCCAAAGACATATCCAAATAAAAATGACAATATCTGAAAACTATTTGGTATACAATATAACAATATAGCGGTAAAGAGACAATTAATAATATTCGTAAATGATAATGAATGATAATCAAGTAGCTTACAGTAAAATGAAGATAAAATTCTTTAACCAATCAACATAAAAGTCAGTGTTCAACAGAATAGCAGTCAATACAAAAAATGATAGATTGTTTCCTCTCATATACAACATGTACACACAATTTTTAAATTAAGCATTGTACCCATTATTCCTCACAAGAGTTGTAGGCATCTCTGCAAGTTAAGCAAAACCATTTTCTGTTTCAGAATCTGTATCTGATTTCAAAATATGCTTCTTCACGCATTTCAGCTTTTTATCCCTCTTCTTTTAACATTTTTCTGTCCTTTATCTTTCTCTTTTTTGTTTCTTATTAATTATCTCTTCATAGTCATTTTACGATATTTCTTTTTCAGATGTGTCAGTTAAGATGGCAGATTTCCTTTTGCATCGGCCGTTGTTGTTTCCGAAGCCTTAGAGAGAGGTCTAATCTCTGGGGGGGGGGGGTTAATCTATTTTTCTCTTTCAAGAAAGGAAATAACATAGAATAAATTATTTTGCATAGCAAAATTCAAAAAAAGAAATTCTAAATGTATAAATCAAAATATCAGAACAACTTTCCCCACCATATGGTTTCGGACATTTTTGTTAACTTATAAGAAATATTACGATTGATAAAAAATTAAAGCAGCATTTTAAAATTTAATACATGGACAAAATACATAGGTAAAGCTGTTTTTAAAGAGATCAGTTTATAAGGTATTTCTCCCGCCTTCCTAGCATGCCTTCGTGGTGTGGTGGTCTGCACGCTGGACGCGTATTCCAGAGGTCCGCGGTTCGATTCCCAGGGAAGGCGCTGCTAATTTTTCATCTTACCTGGTTCCAAAAATACCTAATGTCTCTACAGTGGCGTCTTAACTAAAAGGATGTTGGATGATGAGTCTCCATACCCAGGATTTGGCGATTGGGTCCCTTAAAAAACCCCGGTCGCCCTTTAAAAGGGGGAGTATATAAGGTATTTCTCTCGCCTTCCTAACGTGCCTTCGTGGTGTGGTGATCTGCATGTTGGGTGCGTATTCCAGAAGTCCGCGATTGGATTTCTGGCGAAGGCGTTGCTAATTTTTCAACTTGCCTGCTTCTAAAAATACCTAATGTCTCTTCAAATTAACATAACTGTTAACTAGACTACAAGACTGTTAACTAGATAGGACAGAACCTCTTATTACCCATTGCGGTGGAGCTCTGACTGTGCTTATATAATAGGAGCCTTCATAAGAATTATATGTAGTTAAATCTATGATAAAAAATTTTAAAATACTGCATAACGCGGGTATTACAACTATCCCCTAACTTCCCTAGTAATCACCTCAAGTAAGAATTACGTTAAATTAATTAACGCAAAATTTATTAACAGCTTCACAGAAATACATATTCAACGCCGAAAGGATATGTATTTGTCCAAGAAGCAATCGTCAATATTCTACAATTTGGCCTTTTGTAAAACAGCTTAGCAAATCTTGGTGCAAGTGCAGTCACTCAACTACTAATTATTATTCCATTTTGTACATGAAGTCTTGATCGACTCTCGACTTTTACATCAACCAGGTTGAAAACCTGAAAAATGATAGATAATCCAGCCTCATGTAAGAAGGAAGAGAAAAGGCAGATGTATGTGCCATGAACGAATCAGGTGATCAAGATCAAAAGAACTTCTTTTTTTCCTCTTTCGGCAATGTTGAAAGCATGGATGAATGTTTCCTTATCTGCGAGAAAAAAGGAACGTACTTTGTTTATCACTGATCATGTCACAATTTTTTGTTATGTTTTAGTTAAATCAAAGACGAGTTTTCTTATTTGAATTAATTCAAGTATGATTAAATCATAAGACATATTTTAAAATAGGAAAGGCGAATGTGCGTGCCATTGGACGCAGTCATCTGATTAGTTTCAAAGGGATTCTCCTTTTCCCTCCTGTCTCCTGCAACGTGATAACATGGACGATTTTTTCCCTATCTGCGGGTTAAAGTGGATGCTCCTTGTTTAGCACTGACTGCCGCAATTTATTATCAGGTTTTAGTTAAATTTAGCGCAAAATTAGAATTAGGTACATTTCCGTTTCGGCGGCGCAAATCTCGCCAAGCAGATTTTATTGGCGATAACACACAGTATACACATAAAAATGTTGAAAAAAGTTAGCTCTAAGAATATTTTGTTTTGAAGGTAGAAACATTTTGATGTCGTTTAAAATTTTGTAAAAAAGCCAATAAATTTATAAGAAGACATTAATTTAAGAATTTACCATGGTACAACATCCTGATTCGCCAGTTCATATCACGTGATCCTAAATGATCTCATCTCATGTAAACTACGCTACAAAAATCTAATTCTCTCAGTAATTAACTACATTAATTTCAAGTTAAATCTTAATTTGGAATACAAGTTTAAGTGCAAGAATTATTTCAATTCATGCGGTGGTGTGGTGTTGGTGTATTTAATTATGGCAAAGCACACTAGGGCTATCTGCCTAAGGGGAGGGATGCCTTTCGTGGAGGACTTTCTAAGGGAAACTGGCTCGTATACACGTTACACATGGGGAAAACCACGAAAACGCCCATGCAGCCAGCCCGTTCGCGGGATTCGAACCTCGGACCGAACTACCAGTGTTCAGCGTCTTTACCGCTCGGCCGCTGGTGGGCTTTCAATTCATGCGAATAGCTTACTCAGAAATTATGCAAAACCGCGGTGCTTTACTTCGCTAGTGCATTCTCATAAGAACTGACGAATTTACCCTTGCCTTTGCTATATTTTCTCCATCGCGTGAGCGGTGTGATTGCATCCTAATTGACTTAATTACCTCCCGAGAATGGGCTTAAGGCATAAAATTGAACTATCTGGTAAAATTTCTATGTAATTGTATGCCGGTATTGAAAGAAACAATCAATCTGATAAGAAATGGCTGCAACTTGTTTTGAAAATGTTAAAGTAAAAGGTTACCAGGGAGGATATTCCGTTTGGCATCAGTTGTACCATTCTTGGTGACTCATTCCGGCAAAATGGTAAACTGCCTAGAATTATTTCATATATAAAATAATCGATATACCTCTGTTTAATCTTTATTCTCATATTAAGTCTCAAACTGTATCTACATCTTTAAAGTTAGATTTATTCTCTTTCTTTTAACTCTCCCATTCTCATTACATGCAAATGCCTTAGCTAATTCGATTCGTTAGACAATAAGGTTTTGCTAGTTTCTGAAAAAAATAATTGTCATTTGTATAAATTTTAACAATTGTTGATGTCACGTCACAGCCTTGAATATGATTGAAATTAGTATTAGAAATATGAAGAGTAAATGTAATTGCAAAAACTACAATTTAACTTTCCGCTGAAATTATTATTTTCAGATGAATTGAAAAAACATGTACTATGACTTGATTTATATATCTAGTTATCCTCATAAACTCTAAATAACTTCATAAAAGTATAAATATATTATTTCATTTGTCTTAGGAAAACAGCTCAAAGTGATTGCCACTATGTCTGTTGGCTATGAACACATTGATCTGAAAGAGTGTGTGAAAAGGTAAGAGCAGCTAATCTCTTAAATATTTCTGGATGATGGCTAAATAAAAGTTTTTTGGGGCTCTCTTTTTACAGGGTGATGACACAATATCTGGCAAAAATATAAGAGTAGAGACAGAGGGGTCCGAAATAAGCAGATTTTATAATAAAGTTGTGTGCCACAGTAAGGTGTTGAGGAGGCTGCTGAGCGGTAGGTAAAAGATTCATTCAAGGTGTAAAGTTCAAGCGGTATGCATGAAAACAGAATCCGCCGATTTGGGGTTTAGGTATTGGATTTCAATTAAAGCTGAACAGCCCCTCAGAGGAAGTACAGACACAAGTAAAAGCTACGCAAGCACCGCTGTAGCACCCTGGGATTAAGTTATTACCGAACCTAGGTAACTAATAGACTTCTGCGCCAATTTTGAGGGAGAGCACCTCATTGTCAGACCACAGGTCTCCCATTCCTCTTCCTCTACCATCGGTCTGTCAAAAGAACTTTCGGCTTGCCGTGTAGTTTGAATACCCCCTTCCCGCGCATCACTATCACGACTTACAAATATTCATCCGTTTTCTGGGATTCGAACCTCGGTTAATCGGTATTGCAATCAGGGTCATTAACCACTATACCGGCTGGACGACATCAAAGGAGGTACACAGAACGCTTATTGGGTGCCTCTTTTGAGCAGATGCTCCATTTCCGGCTGCAGCCCCATACATAAAATACATGTCACCGAGTTCCACGCTCATGTAACGATGCATATCGTTCAAACTCCGCACAGGAAATGAAATTTTAAGCCACCAGAGCCCTTTCATCTACCGCTCAACCATGCATTCTGTTACTTCAAAGCACCATTTTGCGGCACAAATTTTGTTATAAAATGTGCTCTTTTCGACCCCCGCTACCTTCAGTTCGTATGCCAGAAGAAGAAATGCATAAATATCTAATCTGGTGATAGTACGCTAGCCAAGGGCTAAGTCCACTCATCCAATCAAATAGGCGGCATAAGAGTCGACGTAGTTTCTGACATTACAGCTGAAGTGAATTAGCGCTCCATCGTAATGAAACCATTAATTGTAATCATTTTGCACTTTAATATGTGAACAGCTGGAGGAACATCAGAAAGAATCTTGGTAAAAGTATTTTATAGAATGATGCTGTACGTGCGGCCGTCTAAGAAATTACGTAGAATGTACGTTCCTAATAAGTAGTTGCATATTAGCCAAAATAGTAATGTAAAATGTTTCCTGATGGACATTTTATTTTATCCACGTGGATTGTCATGCCCCAGAGGAGAGAACTGTGGGTGTTAAACATACCCCAGTCTGTAAAATTAGCATCATCAGTGAATAAGAGGTATGAAGGGAAGTCAGAATTTGCTGTAACTTGCCGTAGGTATCAGCAGAGAAACTTCATACCTAGAGAAAAATAATTCGGTTTCACGCCTGCGCTCTCTGAAAATAATATGAATAATTTATTTTCTTTATACAGTCCTCCAATACATTGGTTGACTGACGGTCAACGCATCTCCAACTATAGAAGGGTTATTCAAAGTCGCCCAGCCGTATAGTGATTAGTGACACTAATGCAATACCCATGAACCGGGTTCGAATCCCTGACCAGCATCGATGTTTGTACGCGTGTAGTATACTTTCGGATGGTGGAACTCAAAATATATGGCGAACGGAAAGTCCTCTTGAGAGAGTGATGGTAGGGGAAGTTGTCACTGAATTACATGTACCGCCAACAATTGATGGCACAACGCGGACTGTTCTCCTCTTGAGAAACCTCCGTATTAAGCGGGAGGCGGGTCATCCAGTTGGTAGTTTCCCTAAAAGAAGAAAATAAGAACGTCACACTTGCTACTGCCCCCCCCCACACACAACCGAGACAGCAGACTTTGAAAGAACTCTCTTATAAACCAACTGTTACTGTCCGGGCGCGCGAGGTCATCACCACTCCTGGTTCCCGGGTTTCGCAGTGGTAGCCACACACATGTTTGGAGATTTGACTGGTTGTCAGAAATGCTACCTTCCAGTACTACGCAGGATGTCCGAAGCCGTAGAAAAATTATTCTCAAATCAGCGTATTACATTTTTTTCACTTCAAGAGTTCCGTATATTTCCATATTTTCCTATGTACATCCTGCCTACAAACCCAGCAGCCAGCAGATCGCTTTCATCTACTGATTCCAAAAATGTGTATCTCTGCTCCAGCGATGATGATTATTTTTCCTGTATTCCTTCATTCAAAGATTTTTACCTTATTTAAATATATTCGGATTAAGACAAAGTTATAAAAAAGACTTTTAGAGCTAACATTCCTAAAATTCCATCAGATTATCCACAGGCAGACTTCTATAATAAGGAAGAATTTTATCATCTGAATATTTCCGCTTCTTTTTTTAACTGCTGTATGTTTTTCTTTTTTAATTGCTGAACTTCTACGGTTTTAAAATATGTTTCTCGTTCTTTCTTGTGTTCAAGAAATTATTTGTGGTTAGCTATCTTGTTGTCGTTTTTCCATGCTTCAGGGTAAATATTAATGTATGTGTTCTTCTCGAACGCGTACAGCTCGAATGAGTGTCATACTGTGTAAGATAAAATATGAATTTAGTAATGTGTAAATACAGAATATAATGTATGTTTAGTTTTTTCTTATTTCAGTGGCATCAGTTTGCTGTGAAATTAATTTTAATTGATTATTTATCTTTTAAAATGAGTTTCTATTTAATAATTACCGTATTTACCGGTGTATAAGACGCGCCCCCTTTTTTATACACATTTTTGAAGGATAAAACTTTATAACTAATCATTACAATTTCGCCAAGCTCTTATCATTTTCTCAGTTTGGGGGTGGCCCGAAATGTCTCTCTGCAGCCATGTTTCGATGTTCTTTGGCATACGCAATCACACGTAACTTGTATACTATGTTATAGCAATACTGATGTTGTTTTTGAGCGATAACTCGCCAACATATTTAACATAATTGAACAGTTGAAATCTCACACACTTAAAAGTAGTCCACAAAAGTTGGAAAGTTTGAACGAACCCAGCTGTGATCGTCGATGACAGCGCATGCGCATTCACTTCAAATTTCCAGAAATGGATGTAATCAAAAACTGAGTATCGACGTACAAGACGCCCTTCGTTTTTCAAACCTATTTTCAAAGAAAAAAAGTGCGTCTTATACGCCGGCAAATACGGTGCCTAAAAATTTGCTTAGATTTTATTTTAAATTTAAATTTTGAATTTCCTCATAAAAGTTTCCCCTTTTTAAAATTTCCTTCTGTGTAAGACACCACTTTATAGACACTCCACTTCTGGCCCTTCCCTTCTCAAATTTTATCCCAACCCCGATTTTTAATCTTCCAATACATTTTGTCTTTCTCAAATGTAATTTCTTGTTTCGTTTACTGTATAATGATTTTTCTAGCAAGGCTCATGCTATTGCGGAAACGTTAACATACAGTAACTTAAAAATTTTTTCTCCATTTTTGTAATAAATCTGTACAGTAGTTTACGTCATTCTTTTATTTCGGATTTTCTAACTTTTCTGCCGTTATTAAAAGTGTAAGTTTATTCTTTCAACAATTATCTCCGTAAATATTATAACAAATGACTTCCAGAGCGAACTCTTTCTTTCCTCCACTTTCCAACATCTTTCAATTTATTTCAAGCCCCGTGAAAACTTAAGGCGACTTTTCAAGGTTTGGCAATATGTTATGTTTAACTGAAAGCAGATCAGCTAAATAACAAGCATCATCCAAAATCAATGATCATGATTTTCAAAACATTCTTACTATCGTAACAGACTTCATGCCACAGACAGAGCAAGAGCTAAACAGGATGGAACCATTGTAAGGATTACATGAACAGGCAGTCATCAAACATAAAATAGTCTACAGTAATTTCTGATCTTAAAGCTCAGCTTCAACAGCAAAATCTGTGTGTTGGGAAGTTACTTAAATCTTCTTCTCCTGAGCAATATTTTATATTGCAACCGTCTTCATTGCGAAACATAGTAGTTCATTTCGGCCTTCAAATAACCCTCTTGTGGGTACATACTGGAGGGTACATAGGTATGTCCCTCTCAAACAGCCCTCCTTGAAAAGCTGTTCAGAGGTGTGAGATAAAATACCTCTTTTGATACTAAAAACACTTTGTTATCTTTGAAATTTCGGTATAGAAAGACAGTAAAGGTTTAACAATGGAATATTTAAAACACAGAAAAATTAAGTAAAATATTTCTGTAAATATAATGAAAATCATCTCAGCCTCTGTGTGCTAACTTTTGGGAAAATGAACTACTATTATTATGCCAGAAAGACTCAGTACTTCAGCAATGGATTTAAGGAAAACATTGCTTTTTGTTTGGAACTATTTAGTCATTTATTTTGCAACATCGATTTTGTTTGCTAGGTTTTTAATTCACAACTCAAGTGATTTTACAATAAAGAAATGTTTATTTCACTGCTAAAAATGTTTCTTTGTAGGCATAACTAGTAATTTATATTGCTTTATATATATACCTTTTTCCCCGAAGGAAAATCCAAGTGAGTAACACACCAGATGTTTCATCTGATTCAGTGGCAGAGTGGACCGTCATGCTAATGTTATGTGCCGGACGTAATTTTATGGACGCTGCGACCGTGATAAAAAGGTAAAGTATGCAGTTCTGTCCCATCCTCTTATCCGTTTGTTTAGTTGATTATGGCAAAACACACTACGGCTATCTGCTTAAGGAAAGGATTACTTCGTGGAGGACATTCTAAGGGAACTAACTGACTCCTATACACAATACACATGGGTAAAACCAACAAAACGCCCATGCAGCCATCCCTTTCGCCAGTACATAGCGATTTTACCGTTCGTACATTCTAAACGTCAATTTTGATGAAATTTTTTCAAATCTTTTTTAAATTATTTTATTTTAAAACATATACTTTAAACTTAACAAAAGTCTTTTTGTTTTACCTCTCCGGTGATTAGAAGCAGAGTTATGACTGCTCTTGTTCTACGTCGTGAATCGGAAGTTGCTGTTTTAAAGGCCGGAAGTGGATGTTTACGTTCACACAGACTACTTTCAGTATCTTTTAACTGAAAATTTTTTATTTGAACACTTTTCGTGATGTTCAAAAGGTGATTTTAAGACTTTCTGTGAAGTGCTCGGGAATACGACCAATTTCGGAGTTTCAGTTTCATATTTGGCAAATTTTCTTTTTATTCTATTTGTGTTTATATTCTGCTTTTTACTTCATTGTACAAAGTAAAGGCAGTATTGTAATCACGAAAAATTTCGGGTATCATGTTTCAACGAAAATACCCCTTTTGACTGCACTCGAATTCATTTGAAAGAGATTTTTGCATGACAGAGATTTTTGTGTACGTACGGGCTAAAAAAAATTTAAAAAAAAAAAAAAAAAAAAAAGGAACTATTTTTTCCAAAATTGATTGTAGAATGGATTTGAAACGAAATCAGCAGGAATTTTTTTAATGCTGACTGTATGTACGTACGTATATATCTCTCATAACTCAAAAAAATGATTAGCCGTAGAAAGTTGAAACTTTGTATATGGACTGCTATAATAACTAGTTGTGCCCCTTTCTATTTTGTTGCAATCGGCCTCATCAAACGTGTGTGCATATATATATATATATATATATATGTATGTATGTATGTATATTTGTGTGTGTATGTATACCCGCCCTCTTACTCAGCTTAGTAAGTTCCTATTTTATTCTTATACGTTGGTAAATTGTGCATTTTATTGCTCTAAAAGTGACTCGATGTTCCGATTAAGCTTTTTATGCTAGTTGTAGAATAATCAAACATTTAAATGTGCTACACGTGACGAGTCCGTCGTTTGTTTACATTTGAAACTCTTAATAGTACAATCAATTAAGTCATTTGGGGTACCAACTTCAGTGTCTTTTTGCCTAGTGAGGCGGAAGTTAAGTTTAAAGTTTCGAGAACCGAAAATGTTGTCTTCCTGCCGTTGGCCGAAGTGCTTGTTTTTGAGTATAAACTCTAATTTTAATTATAATTTCTTTTAAACTGCTTTTAACTGTACTTAGTGTTTTAGGTTTTTCTGCATTTTACAATTTTTAATGAAGATGTTTTGAGTTTTATGCATTTTTTGCCGCGAACCGAGAAATATATTTCTAATGAAATTCGAAGAAATAAGTTTAAATGAAATGCAGCAAAAAATGTGTATAATTTAATAGGCCGTACAAGGAAGTCATATGGTGTTCACATCAGATTTTTTTTCTAACATTTTGATCAAAAGTACTTTTGCTTGCAAAGTACGCAATTTGTCACTGTCGCGGCATTTTTTAAAATTCTGTTCTTTGAAAATGTTCCCAATGTATGGACAATTATCGAGGAAAGGTTACACTTCTTGCAAATTTACATCGTTCTGCTTTGGGAACAAATTATCCAGATAAAACATAAAGTTCGCAAAAACTGTTATAAATATTATAAAAACCTGTGTACATGGAGCTTTGTGATGACAAACTGTTAAAAAAAGTGTTTTCACGGAAAAATTCAAAACTTCAGGGAATGTTTTTGTAATATAATATATTATGGAGTATAATAGGAAAACAGGTATTTACTGAACTAAATAACATTGTTTCTTGACTTCTGTATAGAAGTAATACAATTTAAATACGCATTTAAGACATTGATTAACGTATTAGGAAAACGTAACCCTCAACAATATGATATCAAGGCATGTAGCCCTCAACAATATTGATGAATCGCAGATTGTCGATTCAAAGCTCCATCTTTACGTTCTGCAAAATCACGTAAAAAAATTAAGACATTCATGAAAGAAAAACATTTCACCACCTGTTTTAAAAAGTATATGAACAGGAACTACGAAATAAGCAATTATTTCTGGGCGGAAACTTTCATATAATTTCTCTCTCTAATGACAAATAAAAGGTTACTGCAAACGTATATTATGATAAGCAAAAAATCATTGTATGATGTCATTTTTATGTCTAACGTTTTACAGAAATAAATCTATAATTAGCTTCTGATTCATTCTCGATTTATATCAGATGAAGTATAATCTATATAAGTGCAGCACGCTTTATTGCAGAATAATTTTGTATTTCTATAAATGTTTGTACAATAGTTTTTTTTAATGCAACTTCCTGATTTCTACTAATTTGTTTTTGCTCTTGATGAAGAGGGACCTGTAGTAGTTTTAATTAAAACCTATGCTAAACACAAGATTACTATTTTTTTTATTTTAAGAACATGTTGTTCAAGAACGTGTTTGCAAAATACTGTCAAAATATAAATAATTTCTTCTAATTTGGTGAAAATGAATGCCTTTTGTTTACATATTTGCAAATTTTCTTCGATTTAGGGGAGAATGGATTCATTCTTGGCGACCTATGTGGCTTTGCGGAATAGGCTTGCTAGATGCAACTGTTGGAATTGTTGGGATGGGAAGAATAGGTATGTATCAATTTATTTCACGTTAAAACTCTTCTCGGGCGCTACTGAGTTACTTTTCGTTGTCAAACTGAAGGGTGCCATTTCTTAACAGTTTGGCTTTTTGCTTTTTTATATTTCCGTGCAAACTTCCTTTGCAATGTCGAATTTCTATATCGTAATTCTATAGTTATTACATCCGCCTAGCTTTCTGGCACTCCAGGTTTTCCAAATTAAGTACCAAATTTAATGAGAACAGTTAGTGCGCAGCAGCAATTTGCGGCGTAGAGATAATGGTTAAGTTAGTTTCTTTATGTTTTGCCGCATATTTCTTATATTTTCCAAATAGTCCTAAAAACGTGTCTGGCTATTATAGTAGTATCGAGTTACATAAAATATTCTTCAAGCAACAATGATCGGAAAACTATTTGCATTAAGCGTTTAAATGTCAATGAAGGGTTGCACAATCCGAAAAGCACTACTTTGAACTGTCAGAGACCTGGACGTGTAAGAAATGTTTTTCTCCATTTTTGATATCTATATATTTTGACTTGCCATTACCGGTTCTTTAAATCCACAGTTTAAATCCATTTGTTTCTGGCTAGCTGGTATCGGAAGTATCAGACATGGGCACAGCCTAGCCCACCTAACCAAACAAGTTGGTCTCATGGTCATAACAGGCCAAACTGGTTAGCTGGTGTATAAGAACCGCTGATTTTAGCAAGATGTAACTGTTCTTGTTTGCAATATTTTTCCAACGTTTCCATTGACAGAAAATCATATGGAGTTGTCCGTTTTGGAAACCAGCAGGATAGGTGAAGCTTAGGGTCTAGACGAAGAATCAAGTAATGCCATTATCCTGCATAGCTTTCAGAAGCATTTCAAATTCTTTCTGTTTCGCGGAAGAAAGACGACAAGGATGTTGCTTAATGTGCAGATGGCTTCTAATGTCGGCCATGCATTGTGTCACATTCGGCCGACCAACATCGCTTAATAAATGTGAATAGATATCTTTAAATTCTTGAATTAAATTACAGCTTGCATTTAATTAGCATTTAGCTTTGAGTTGGCAGTCAAATCTTTTAATTCAGCTGAAGACTGTTTTCGATTGAAGGAACTTCGCATGACGCTTTTCAGAGAAGAACATGAAGCAGTTTCGTTTCCTCTGACATATATATGTAGTCCACCGCTTATTCTAGCAACTCTAACTGACACATTTTCTTTTGATAAGTCTACAAGTTGGAAGGTATTAGATGTTACAATTAAAATGAGCTTCCTCTTTCCTGATGTTATATATCTAATCATTCACATATGTAAGCGCGACGTTATAAATTAATTGATTTTAATTTATGTAAAATAGCAATGTAAACATTCCCTACTGCTAAGAGTTGTATACAATGGTTTTAATTTTGTTCTGCTTTCGTCCTTTAGGGCAAGGAGTGATGAAAAGGATTTTGCCATTTGGTGTGAAAAAGGTTCTGTATTTCGACGTATTTCATCCAATTAAACCAGGTAAGTGCAAAATATTTTAACCTGATAAGTCATAAGCAATCCAAGGAGCTTCTATTCTAGACTTAGTAGCTCCTGTTTTGTGGGCAAATCTAATGGAATATTGTTTATTTAGCCAGAGAGGTAGGATTTTATGTTAATTAACTAGTTATTATGAGTCGAATCTTTACTATAGCTTGTTCTTTCCGTCGTACTCCCCAGAATACAAGTTAGTTCTTGTGTATTTAAGCCGATAGTTTGAATGTTTATTAGAGTTTCTGGCAGCCCTTTTACTGTTACGTACTATTTCTAACTCTGTCTAACTTTTATTCCGGCTTTAGTATCTTGATAATCGGCGTTTAAAGTACGTGGCGGCAAGTATCTTTAGCCAGCTGGAGTAGTATATTTTATGGGTTGTCTTAGACTACGTTACCTATACTGAACATTCCAGATTAGCATCAGCCCACCAGCGGCCGAGCGGTAAAATCGCTGAACACTGGTAGTTCGGTCCGAGGTTCAAATCCCGCGAACGGGCTGGCTGCATGGGCGTTTTCGTGGTTTTCCCCATGTGTAACGTGTATACGAGCCAGTTTCCCTCAGAAAGTCCTCCACGAAAGGCATCCCTTCCCTTAGGCAGATAGCCCTAGTGTGCTTTGCCGTATTCTCAATACACCCACACACACATACACACCAGATTAGCATCGTGCCATCTCAAATGCGACTTGGTACAATATGTCCTCCGTAATGAATTCAGTCCTATGTTGCTAATCGTAACGTCGACAAATTAACGTTAGAAACGTCCTTGGAGGTCTCTCTAAAAGTTTTACGTTATGTTACCCTAGTTTCGATTGGAATATGTTACTATTACTTGGAATATATGATATTTGCCTTCTGCAGAACTCGCCGTCTACAAATTCATAAAATGTTTCCATTCCATTTAGGTTTCGAATTTAATGTATTTCTAATTTCTGAATAAAATGAGCGATTTAAAAGTAATAAAGGAACTAACAGAGCTAAAAAATGAGACTTTTTGAAAATCTCATACTGATGTCAATACACCCCACATGTTTTATCTGTATTTACGCGTCAAAACAGAAAACCGCACATATAAAAATAATATTTTTATGTTACTAGTAAGTCTTGATTCAATAACAAATCGAGGAAATGAAAGCGAGCAACTCACTACGGTATGAATTCCTTGGAAATGAGAATCGGAGAATTAAAAAGTAAAGAATAAATCCAACTTGGAAGCTGTATAGACATTTTGAAACTTGGTGATAAGATTAAACAAAATATGAAGCTGTGCATAAATAAATACAACAAGTAGAGCAGTATAAATATAAATATATTTCTTAATATTATATTCACCAATAAAAGACTGCCAGTCTTTGTATGCATGAAAATGAGGAAAGACCGAGAGAAATTTCTTTTTGTATGGCACCCAAATGGAATCCCATCCAGCTGAGATGAAGAGAGGGAGGTATTTGTTCCGGATCATGCTGAAGAAGAAAACGTTAAGAACTTCAGATAATTTTTTAAGAATTGGAATCTTCGCCCGAAGGGATAATAAGAAAATCTGATGTGTACACCACATGACTTCCTTGTACGGAGTATTAAATTATACGCATTTTTTCTTGCATTTCGTTTAAACTTCTTGGATTGAATTAAATCTATTTCGCCGACAGCGCATAAACCGCAATAGAATAAATGCATTCTTTAAAATTCACTTTATTTGTGTACCAGAGCGACACTCTGGCGCTAGGTTCACTTAACAGTATTATATTTCGTTCATAACTCAGAATGCACAAAATTTATATCATTTAAAGAATTATATAATCGTTGCCACACGTTCTATTCAAATACTATAATAAAGCTAGAACTATGTATAAAAGAAATTAAGCAAACAAAACAAAAAAGAAAGTTTTTCACAGACGATTGAGTATTTCACATTCATTTAATTCAGTTCTCACTTCACGACAAGGCAAAAATACATAAAAACTCAAAATATCTGTATTAAAAATTACGAAGTAAATCTTAAACACTTATTTCGTCGAAAAAATTCCAGAAAGGATTAAGCATGATTTAATTGGCAATAATAAATGAAGGCGTTATCTTTGTTGTTGCGAAGCTACGTTTCTCTAGATTGGCAACAAATCCACTATCCTGCTGTTTCAAATGTAAACAAGCAATGGCCGCCATCAAAAAAAAAAAATATTAGGCTTAGCGGCACTTAAACAGCTTTTAAATTATTGATAATTGTACAAATATTTTTTCAGATTTACTAAAGGCACAAAAACCTTAACCGGAAGATAAGAACAACATAATTCGATCATTTTTAAAGCATAAAACGTACAATTTACAAACATATAAGAGTAAAGAAATTGAGATCATTGAGCCGGCTAACAGAGTGGATATATATATATGTGTAAATATTTATATGCGTTTGGTGCGGCCGATTGCAACCAAAATACGAGGTGCACATCTACATGTTACAGGAGTCCTATATACAAAATTTCAACGTTCTGAGGATACTCGTGTTTGAGTTATGCGAGATACGTACGTACGTACGTACATACGTTCGTACGTACGTACATACGTTCGTACAGACGCCACGAAAAATTCTTTTCAGAATTCATTTTAAAGCCGTTTTATAATTTTTTTGGAGGAAAAGAGTCTTTTATTCTGTCCTTACGTACAGATATCACGCAAAAACACCGTTAAATTGCATTCGATAGCGGTCAAAATTGATATTTTCGTTGAAATATGCTGCCTGACACTTTTCGCGATTACAATACTTCCTTTTTACTTCGTATAAGGAAGTAAAAAAAGAGATTTCAAATGCGCAAGAAAGTTAGAGTTATTTCTTCCTTCTCCTGAACACACCCTGAACTCTGTTCCTTCTCCAGAACACACAATGTGTGTGTATTCACCTGAACACACACACATTGTGAGTTCACAATTTTAGACTGAGAACACTCAGACTAAAATTGTGTGAAATGAATTCATACTAAAATATAATTGAAATAGTGAGCTAGTGTGTGTTTATATTAATATTTTTAATAATTGATAAATTAGTAAATTTATGACACCTGTATTAAATTTAAAGTATCTGTGTATAACCAAAATCACCTTAGAGCTCTGCGTGAGTCCTAACATTTACCAATAAATTTCCCGAGTCACGAATTTTCGTAGAGTACAAAATTCAGTCACACAGGAACACTGAATAAAACCAAAATAGTTTCAAATAAAATAGTTATTTTATTTGAAATAATTTAAAATATATTACATGGTAACAGTCTACGTGACTGGGTATTAGTTGTAGAATAACGTTTTAAGTTCAAATAATTCAGAATTAAGTTTAATTTAGCAAGAATCCCAAATTTTCTAGCGGATGATAACGCGTTTGAACTTTCAGTCGCAGCTTACCAGTTGAACTGCTAATTCTATAGACCTTTCTCCTGCGACCAGGTTTTCCATCAGACATTGGCAAACAGCTGATTCACCTTCAAGTGCGCCTCTAAAAATAACTTCTAAACAAACTATATTGTCACAAGTTCCTAACATTTTAACATTTTTCGAGTTTTTAATAGTTTGCGAAATTTTATTGCTCTTTTGATTGCTCTTTGCGGTTTATAACCACGCTCAGAAACAGAATAAACTTATTCAAACTGCAATTTGCGGGAAACAACAAACGACTCACAAAACAAACGCCATTCTAGAATGGATAGCAAAGAACCATTTGTATAAAACCACGAGATTTTTATAGCTATACGTATTTTACTTTATGGACTTGTTTTATGAGCCATTTAATGAAGGTAACAATTTTCTTCGCAGCTGAAGAAATGGGAGCAAAATATGTCGAATTACAAGAATTACTTCAAAATTCGGATTTCGTTGTGTCCATGTGCAACTTAACTGACGAAACAAAAAACCTATTCAATAAGAGCGCCTTTGATAAGATGAAGCCTGATGCAGTATTTATCAACACGAGCAGGTAATTTCTTTTGATGTTTTATTTCAGTTTCCATCAGTATAATTTAATATTAAAAAATATTTTTTCATTTTATTACATCTGCAATAAAATTACACGAATGAGTTCACATTTTAACTAAGGACTGCAGGTGTGTGGCCTCGTAAAGCGGCAAAAATATTTATAAAAATAAAATATTAATTCAAATAAATTTAATTCCAAACAATTGTTCGTTTATTTCAGTTTTATAATTTAATGAAAAGAAAATTTTCAAAATAACTACATGATTCTTTTTGTTTACGTCTCCATTAAGGTGTTTCATACTGTATGATGCAAAACATCGTCATTGATGTCAAAGTTAATCCATATTTTTTTTTCGTCAGTAATGCGATGTAGCTTCGCATAAATGCGTAGTATAACAAAGCAGAAATATGCTTAGGATCATTTAAACAATTGTTAAAAATTCTGTCTTAATACCTTACTACTTAACTACTATTTGAAAATCCCGCATACTATTTGAAAATCCCAATAATGTCAAACCCGTGTTGCTTGATAATTTGGCAAATTCTTTTATTGCCAAAAGAGTGTCATTTTTTACTTCTGCATATCTGATTTCTGAATCCAATGTAATTTTTCAGAATAAGAATTTAACAAATAGTAATTCTGATAGTGTATCCACAAATACTTCAAATGCTCAATTACAATATCTATAATTTAATATTTCGGTAAGTCATTCCCAATTAAAAAAGTCCTCTGTAAGTTGTAAATATGAATGATGAATAATTGATTTTCTACTCTTCAGTATGATAACGTTTCAACAAAATCTTCAACTTTATGTTATAATAGAATATAAATTTAAACCAGGATTCACGAATTTAATTCATTTCTGAAGACAATTCGTTATCCTAAATATTGAAAAAACGAAACAATTTTTCCCATATGAATTAATGCAAAATGAATTAATCGGTTCCCGGAAATTCGTAATACAAGTGCAATGAGATTCATACGTAATATTTAACACAATACTAAACATATAAAAAATAAGAAACCTGGAATTAAATTTTACGGTATCTCTTAAGAAGGAAAGTTAAGAGGAAAGTTGAGTTGCTAAAGAAACCGAAAAGTGGGAAATGCTATTGTTTGGCAGGAAACAATGAATTAACCAATATTGCCCCATTCGAATGTGGAACGAATTTTTATGAATGCAGCTCAAATTAAATTTTGATACAAGGTGGAATTACAATGCTGATAGTTATATTGTTGATCTAGTACAGAGCAGGAGCTAGGGTTTTTAGCGCCCGAGGTCATTTGAAGATCTCGCTCCCGTCCTGTTTGCCAAAAGTGAAAAACGTTCCATTCTAAAAATTCGTAACGTCAGTTTAGCGCCCACTAGACGCTGCGCCCGGGGAGCATATAAGCATTCTGTACCGCGCCACGCGCATAAGGAAAAATCCGTACTTGTGATTGGACATTCTTTCCGGATGACATTCCTTTCTCTCGGCGTAATGACGTTTAGACGGGATTCTTACGGTTTTATTTTCAGTGAATGACTCGCCTGCGTGATACGGAAGCGTGAAAATTATGGTTTGTTTTCTTTGGAACAAAAAAAAAAAAAAAAAAAATGTAGCCGCACCATTCTGAAGATGGCTTCTTGTTTCACTGAATTATAAAATCTTTCAAACATGCTGTTAATATCAAAAGCAATCTTAAGCATTTAGATTGCATAACTAGCTGAGTTCATAAATTTAGTGCAAAACCAAAACACGACGGTCTCGATCCTATAAAGGCATTGCGTTCTAACAAGTATATTATTATTGCAATTTTGATGCATTCTGTTCCTTTCATATTGTAGAAAATATTTCCTTTGCAAATGTTATGTTATTTCCATGTTAATGTCCATGTTATTTCTAACATTCTGTTGCCTTAAATGAAATTAAAAAGTGCATTCAGTATTGTCTCTGAATTTAATACACATGTACAAGACAAGAAACTCCCTTTTCTGACAAACGCTATTTTTATGCAAAGATGCAAAAGATGTTACACATTAAAAAATGAGCAATATTCATAAAGTAATATTATTCAATTTAAAATACGTATTTCTATATCTCTGTTCCAAATCTATATTAGTCTAACTCCAAAAGTAAATTTTGTGAATTTACTCTAGTAAACTAATAAGTTAACTCCCAACGTCGTTTTTGCTATTTCCGAAAAGTGACTTGTCTCATGCTTTCGGAGATTGCATCTGCAGAGAATGGCTATATAATGAACATGAAATAATGAATTAATAATCACAGCACTTTTAAGATAAAGGGATGACTTTTAAAATTAAATTTAAACATTTATTAGAAATCTCTGCACTTAACTCACTGCATACACATTTATGTAGTTAAAACTAGAAGAAATAATATTTTTTCTCTCTAGGGGGGGAAACACTACATTCTTATATAAATTCACCACACTGCAGTATTGTAAGTGTAATCTTATAGCAACAAAAATACAACGTACGCAATAATCGTTTCGGTACTGCTATCAAAATGTAAACAAAAGGTATGGAGTTGTACCCTCGAGCCAAGGCAAAGTCAAGGCGTACCTAAACGTAAAGGAAATGATGTCATCGGAAGCCATATCCAATCACGATGAGGGATTTTTCCCTATGTGCGTGGCGCGGTACAGAATGCTTATATGCGCCCGGGAACAAATGTCCTCCCTTGCCCCCTCTAGCTACGCCGTTCATCAAGAATGGGCTCAAGTGTATCTATCGTTGTGGACTTTTTTTTAATAAGCATCTACACTTAGTGACAATGGAAACAATAATCACATTGATAATGTTCGAAATCTAAATAAAAATGCACTTGAATTACACAGAGAAGATCACTTCATTACTGTAGCCACAGTAATATGCAACTACTATTTAATTTAGATTAAAACTGTGACCTTTATATTTCGTTCTTAATAGTTAAGCTCACACTGTCCTGTTTCTTCTTAGCTTCATTCGCAGCTGTTACTTTTCTAAAATTTCAACTTCAATTTTTTTCAGTTCTTCTGTTTCTAACCTATCACATTTATGAGACGTTGCTCATTTGAAAACTGATGCAGAGAATTTTTAAACTCCCATGAAAAATGTCGCGTAAAATATAGGTATATACAACCGCAAATGAATTGCGAATAAAATACTTTTCACCCTTTCAGAGGTGGAGTAGTGAATCAGGACGATCTGTATGATGCTTTGAAGAACAAGAAAATACGGGGAGCTGCTTTAGACGTGACACTACCAGAACCATTGCCCGCAGACCACAAGCTGACCACTCTTCCAAATATAAGTAAGTGTCTTGCTCAAAATGAGAGAATACATTTTTTTAATTTCATTAATTTATAGTCTCATCAGTAATTTTCAGAAAACTAGTTAGATATTTGAGTTTTATTTTTCTATTCTCTTATTTTGATTTCTTAGGGTTCAAAAAGCAGTTCAGTACGAATATGTTATTTTTGCTTTTCTAAATGATTGTTCACTTACAAGTTAAAGCATTCGATGGAAATGGTCAAAACCTCTTTGCCATTTAGTCGTCGCATCACCCAGAAACGAGAGTATCATTGTCTTTTATTATTGCTGGTTTTTCTTATGCTCATTTGTCTGACGTAGTCAGCTCAAGCCCACGAAATTCCTCGTGGCAAGGAGCGCAAGATTACGTTTGTCTTTGGCAACAGCCCCGAGCACTATACAGGTGACAGTGGGATTTAGCTAAGTTCCCCACCCCCCAATTTTGAAGGAAAGCACCTCGGGGGTTTACGGTTCCAAGGGTCTTCCACTCGAGAAGACGTTCGGCTCGCCGCATATATAGAGTGCCGCCATGCCGCACCGACACTATACATTTACAAACATCCATACCTTCTCCGGGATTCGAACCCGGGCACTTCGGCACGGCAGTCAGCGACGCTAAGCGCTGTACAAGTCTGGCGAATATCATCATCGTTTACTTTATTTTACTCCACCGACACCGATAGAGCATTTTGTCCGCTTGAGAATGATACTTATCAGCCCATTTAAACCTTGCTTGTGACTTTAATTTTGTCCTCAAGTCTGGAGACTTGTCTACTGCTGGCTTTGTGTTAAAGGACAACTAAAGTGCAGTGCAAGGAGTGAAGTTAGCCTCAATTGTAAATTGCAGGCCGCAGTTCATGTGCCGTTCTTTTGTTTTAAAAAACAGAGTTGCCTTTTTTCGGGGTTCTCGATATACAGTACTGTTACAAACATACTGATCAATTCATTTGAAAATAGATGCATGGCAATAAGCTATTACAACATACAAACTAAATACAATTTATTAGATAAGTACTTGAAAATATTGTACACTTCTGCAATACCAAAACACAGGTGCACCTGTATGAGTACATACATATAGTGTACGATACAATTACAATATTGGAACAATACCTGTGCTACACTAATATATTTCACTACTAATGCACTTTATAAATTTATTGTACATATCCAGAATTATAGTGGTCATGTCAAAACTCTGTAGCAATATAAACATTGTGTGCGCGTGAGAATAGCTGCCGACATGTGGCATTTGAATTGCCATCTCAATGGACAAAATGCAATGCCTGCCACACCACGACGGACAACATCTATAAGTATTTAATTCTAATATCTACCAACTTTGTTTGAAAACTGATAAATCTGATGAAATAACGTTTCATATTTCAACATTTTCCTTAACTGTTTCATGTGATAACATCAGATAAGATTTCATTCGGTTACACTGTAGAGACATTAGTACTTTTTTTGGAAGCAGACAAGATGAAAAATTAGCAACCGCCTTCGCCGAAAATCGAACCATGGACCTCTGATATACAGGCTTAGTGTGCTGACCACTACACCACGAAAGCACTCTAGGAAGGCGGGAGAAATACTTTATATACTCCCCCTTTTAAAGGGCGACTGGAGTTTTTAGGGGATCCAATCGCCATATCCTGGGTGAGGAGAATCATCATACAACACCCTTTTAGTTCAGGCGCCACTGTAGAGACATTAGGAGTTTTTTGGAATCAGAAGAGATGAAAAATGAGCAATCGCCTTCGCCGGGAATCGAACCACGGACCTCTGAAATACCGGCTCAGTGCGCTGACCATTACACCACGAAGGCACGCTAGGAAGACGGGAGAAATACCTTATAACGCCATTTAATATAGTTCCTGCTTTTTCAAAGCAATTACCTATCGTGTTTGATGTCACCTCATTTCATGAATCCCCATCAAAATTTATCGCATGAAGAATATACAACTTAAAATTGACGATTTTATTTGCTAGCCATTTAAAATTCTTTTTATATTTTATTATAAATGACAGTATTATTCTCGTTCCAACAAGATGTAGTTCTTGCATGACACGAACGAAAAAGTGGTTTTCAGATATAGGAAATCGTAATTTGAAAGAAGAATGAATAGAAGTAATTTTATTGATTCGATTTTTATTTATTTATTATTCAACTTTGAAGTTTTCTAAGAATTATTATTATTATTATTATTACTGAGAATCGAGAATAACTAGACGTAACGAATAAAAATTCTCAAGAATCAAGACTCAAAACTTTTTAGTCAATTTCAAAGTTCTTTGCGGCATTTCTCAAGCCCAATTACTACCGCCGTCCAATTACTCTCAAGCGCAATTACTACTCGAGTCCAATTACTACATCGGGTCCACAGAAGTCCTTGCTCGGACTTTCTGTTCGCAAGCGTTAGTCGTAGACATGTACTTCCAGTTGTAAAATTATTTTAAATGATGTAAATATTCATGGTTTGGCATTTTTAAAATTAAAAAAAAAAAAAAATCTGAAATGTTTCAGATTTTAAATTATGTCCAAAGGGGCGTTTTTTTAACATTTTGTGTGTTACCTTTCTTTATTAAATATCATGTTCCTCGCACTTAAACCATAAGATCCAGTGCAACAGCAATATCGCAAAATAGTTTTAAAACGAGCATATCTTTAGAATTTCCGATACAGAGACTCACGCGCTGGAGATAGAAATGTTTTTTCTGCACAACGTTGCCATTGCTCGCTTTGAAATCCTTGAGTTTGTTAATCAAAAATTCGTCAAAGTTTTAAAAAATAGGAAATCGATCATAAAACAAATTTCAAATTTCAAATTTGGTCTTCCACATGCTCATATTCGTTGGAGGATTACGTTATTCAAAATTCGATGACTCTATGTACCGTTGTTTTATCACAATACGAGAAATATACATACATTTATGCAGATTTTTCATTATTTAATTTCTTCAAATATAATGCAGGACTCTAACATTTTGTGGCAACAGTTTGAAAAGTGAACCGACATTTATGAGTCCGACGCAAAATGCCAAAACGAAACTAATAGTCCTTCGGGATTCAAATTCCTTTGGACTAAAAAGTCAATTTCCTAAAGATTAAAAACCTATTTCTTTATACTCTCATTCTGTCCGTGTACTTATATTTAGAAAATTTCATAATAAAATAAAAGAAATGAAAATGAAAAAATAAAAGGTTGGAGTAGACTGAAGGGTACCCTTTGTATTATTATCACGAAGTCGTTTCATTTATCGCCAAGTTGTTGTTTCGTTTATCTCCAAGTTGTTTCGTTTATCTCCAAGTTGTTGTTTCATTTGGGATAACCTGAGTAGTTTAATGTTCCGTAAGTATACTTTTACCTAGAATTGGGTGCTCCTTTAACTTTTTAAGTGAAAATATATGTATGTGTACGTAAACAAAGGGAGTGCGGAATGCCAAGTTTGTGCAATTTTTTTGTGTTTTTTTAAGTGAAAATAGGTCGAAGTGTACATGGATAAAGTCAAGGGAGTGCGCAATGCCTATTTTGTGCAATTCTGTGTTTTTTTAAGTGAAAATAGATCAATGTGTATATGGATACCGAATTTGTGCAATTCTATGACTTGTTATTTTGTCTTTGTGTAACGGCGATTTTAGCACCAAAAATCGCCGCTATACCAAGCCTAAATAACAAGTCAAAGAATTGCACAAACTTGGTATCCATGTACCGCCAAAAATCGCCAATTTTCGCCAAGGGTTAACTTTTACCAAATAAAATACAAGAACTGTAAGTCCCGTACCACTAAAATTGACAGAATATGTAGTTTTAAAAAAACCTGGAAATCATTACCAGGAGCCGTAGAAAAATTAATGAGTGAAATGTTTGCATTTTTACATGACTGAAAACAAAATAACAGTTTAGAAAATTATCTCTGATGTTAAGAGATTAAGTGACGAGTATTTCTATGCAGATTATTGTTAAAAGTACTTGTATACGTGTAATTTCAAAATGGATATCTTATTCACAGAATATTAGAGAATTCGCTTTCTAGAAAACAGCTTTGCCACAACTTCAGCTTTTTCCCTTAAATACCATTCGGTGGTATACCAATACTTTTGTGATTTACCCGCGTGCAACATTCTTTAATTTATAATTTGGTTATAAGTGGTATGCCGAAAGAATTTTCATAAACATAATTTGGAAGTTCTCTATAAAATCATCATAAATATTATCATAAAGTTTTATTGAATTATCAGAGTTGAGAATTATTGAATTGAGTCATTATCAGAAATTATGCCTCAAATTCATTAAACTATAAATTTATAATTCATGCAAACAATTTTACTAGCTGATTGTAGGCCAATACTGAAGCCTGTCATATTTTCTATAAGACGAATTCTGTGATTCTGTAAATAAGATCCCTTTTGTGAACAAATTTGTATTGATAATGCTTTTCTCGACAATATGTATGGAAATGTTTTTAGCTTTATCCATTAACATCCGAAACGTTTTTCTAAATTGATATTTTATTTTTAGTTAGGTACAAAGGCAAACATTTCTCTCTTTGAGTTGTATACAGCTCTGGAATATAATCACTCACTGTTTTGTAAAATGCAATAACTCGGTCAATTTTTTCCGTACTGGAATGTATTTTATTTTTTATAATGAGTATAAAATTTTCTTAAACATAAGTATAGGGACCGGAGTAATTTACAAAATGTTTGATTCCGTAATTTATACAAAATTGATATAATTTTAAATTTAAAATGGTTAAGACATGAATATTTGAATGATTTAAAACTATTTTGTAAGTATATGTTGATGACAATGTTTGAGAAAATAAAGACCGTGTAGAGACTTGTAGACATGGTATATAAAACCTGATTTCAAAATTTGTGGACCAACATTTAGGAATAAAAGAGTGCACAACAAAAAACACAAGAAACACATCTTATGTAGAAAGGTAAGGACGAAACTGAAGCATTGAAACACAAACATAAAAAATCAAAACCGAAATTGCATTTATTTATTTTAAATTCCCAGTAGTTGAAAAAGGCTACTTTACAGCAATGTTTACAATAATTGTTCAAAATTGAGTTCAAGAACAGTAATACGTACTTGGCAGTGTCGATGGAGCGACTGACTGATTACATATATTTGTAGTAAAAACTATTTTGAAGTACTGATAAAGGAACACTGAGACGTAAAAACGCAGAAATACCGATGGCGCACATACGTTTGGAAGCAAATTAAACTCAGATCGACGACCTTGAACTTTTTTTTCCCTTCTAAATATTGAAGTACTAGTTAATTCCACATTTCATTTCATTGGACATTTGAACTTTTCGAGCTTGCAGTTAAACAAACACACTTTTTTGAATTTAGTAGATATTTTACAGATATCCAAATGAATAAATGTTCCATTAAGGTTAGTAACACGTGATCCGATGCCGATCGACTCATTGTGATGAAAAAGATGTAACAATGTAGATGGCGTAGCAAGTAGACAGCTAAGAACGTGAATTCATATTGAAGAGGAAAAATTCTGATTGCATTAGAATACTAAGATGTTGAGTCCGTAATGACTAAAAACCTTGGCAGCCGAATAAGATTAAATATTCATTTGCATTTCAATTGACACTTGTGGCCACAATTTACTTGGTACTCTAGTCGTCCCTATTCAAGAACATTTACATTTTAATACTTTTGCGATGGGAACAGAGCACAGTGAAATAGCGTTATTACAGGAAGAAAGGAAAATGCTAAAGTGCGCCGTTATCTAATATGCAAGTTCTCCAAGACAGGGTTTTGGTTTAGGTTCAAAAGTTTCAATTCTCAAAATTTTGAGTTTAGATTCGAATTAGCGTTACCCAATGCATGCGAGATGGAATGATCTAGAAATGATGCAGTCTAGAAAAATTATCACGATATTTAGAATAGAGAGGGGGAATTTTGGGTGACAATACCAAATAAAGTTATGTTATCTAAACACATTTCTATGAAAATCGATAAAGTATTCTGACACATACAGAGCTGCTAATGGACAGGTTTTTTAGCTTGCATGAGGCTTTGCAATGGAGATAAAATCATGCCCTTAGAGGTGAAATATTTTAGTAAAATTACTTCTCCTGACTAAAAATGAACTTTGCACGTATGTGAATAGCGCAAATAAGAGCGGACATTGAGCCACTGAGGCTCCCGAAATTCGAAGCCCGTAAGTTATTTCACTTTCGTGTGAATCGTCTCCTTGTAACAATTTACTGTAGTCAACCTCAGTTAAATCTAAAACACTATTATTAAACTCTTAAGAATATCGATATCAGGGAACATGCAAATGTCTAAGAGCTTATTGATATTATTTTTAGAAATTATTATGTCTAAGAAAATTAAATTTTCAAATAAATCACTTTCTTTCAAACACATCCATCGAGTTAGAAATGACTTTTAAGTCTACTGTTATAATTAACTAACCAAAACGGTTCTCAAACTACACTTTCTGATAGCTGATTTATCGTGTATCTGGCTGACGTATCTTGAAATTGAAGTCACGGACGTCAACCATCTTATTTAATATCGGCATTGAACTTTTAAATCCAGGAAATGATTTTATTATTCCGGTAATTCTCATTATGGAATAATAGTCAACGGAAAGTCAGTAAAATAGGTTACAAACTGCTATAAGGTAATAAGAAATAGCAATAGGTAGCTTCAAAGGATATCATCACGTCACCAGGTAGCATGGCAATACAGTCATAATTTTATTAAATCACTGACCGTCGAGGGCGTTTTAGGCTACCAAAGATACTACCTACTGAAAGTGGCTACCATGCTGTAGGAATGCACATTAAAGAAAGAGTCGACTGTAGTGCGTCATTTATGTTCTCAGGCCATTTCTAGAGTTAAAAATTAAATGTGACAATTGCTCAGCGACATACAGCTGTGTAGTTCTCCGAAAATGTCCTGGTTAACTCATTAATGGTATATATTTTCAACACAGTATCACCATGACTATTGCGGCGCGAACCAGCAAAAACCCAAAACCTTAGATGCAGGTATCCTGATATATCGACTGGATAAGAGTCTCAGTGCAAATGGAAGTCGTATAAAATATAAAACTGATTGTTTCATAAATATTTCGCTCAATTTAATTTTTTGAATCATTTGTGAACTATTGACTGACAACTCTACACGTATGTTTGTGATATAAATAACTTCTGTTTTCAGGAATAACAACATTATCAAAGAGCAAAATAATGTTTTAAAAAAGTCATTCTAATTCTTATTTTTTATTTACTTTTTTTTAGTTATTACGCCCCATGTCGCCAGTGCAGAGACGAACGTCAGAATAAAAATGGGAAACTTGGCTGCTGAAAATATTTTGCTCGGTGTGAAAGGGGAGCCTTTGAAGACACCTGTACCCATGCCCAAATAATTTCAAATTGAATGTACTGAAAGATTTTTTTAAGTTAATGTAACAATCATTTAAATAAAATGTAATTAAAAGCAATTTACAGCACAATATGGACTGTTCACTTTGTAAAGAGTTGTTATATTTATATCTATGCGAATTCAGGTACGTGGAATCAGGGCCGACGATAGGCATTTTGCCGGTCGGTACAACCTATATATATATATATATATATATATATATCCCTAAATTCTAAAAATATACCTAATTATCTAAAAATTTTAATTCCCTAACTTCTAAGATACAATTATGCTGGAAATTGCAAATTACCTGGTATGAAAAACTTTGAAACTAGGACTTTTATTTCGAAAAAAAATTAAACCTATACAATTGGGAGTCACAGTGATCACTCCTTATCTCAGTTTAATTTAATAGTTTTACCAATACCTTACCTTTCGCAAACTGCAAAGGAGAAATTTATACAGGCGATACTGTCTATTTATATGCAAGATCAATTAGAACT
Organism: Stegodyphus dumicola; assembly: GCF_044657685.1. Lineage (NCBI taxonomy): Eukaryota > Metazoa > Arthropoda > Arachnida > Araneae > Eresidae > Stegodyphus > Stegodyphus dumicola. Next base: position 56,046,928 of record NC_140770.1, on the reverse strand, counting down.
AACCATGCAATTTACCAAGATACAAGAAGGCCTTGACAAAACTGAAGAATGGTGCAACAAGTAGAGATTTACAATAAACCCAGATAAATGTTACTCTGTGCTATTACCCAACTATAGGATTGGCCGCCTAGTTAAAACCAAGCGCATACTATATCTCCAGGACAGCTCGTTAATGCAAACAGGTGCTGCCAAGGGTATCTTGAGATACCACATGACTAGACACAAGTTACAAATAATACTGGTGGCTGCACAGAAGTACAGAAAAATTTTGTAACGCTTATTTATAGTCTGCATCTGAATTAAATGCAATTACCATTACCAAAGTTCCAACCCCATAAATACGAATTGTTAAATAATTAACACGAAATAGTTTCAGTAAGTAATTTTTATCTAAAATAGACTACACACATTTTGTTTTCTTTTTAAACTATAAAATTTGGTATTATTTTTCTTGCTTTGGCACTGAATATAATCAAGATTTTTTCCAAAGTTATCTTATCAACTTTTAAAAATGTTACACTGAAATCATCTTCACGAATGCTTTTTCAAGTGCTTCTCAAAAGCTGCTGTACAAATATTAGCCATACCAATAACGATTCAGCAGCATACGCTAGTGGGTTGATTAAGAATTGATTCCGTTTTGCATAGATTTTTAAAGAGCGAAAAGGTTTCTTAAATTAGAGTATTCTGGGGACTACCTCTCTTATGCCCTTCTTCGAAAACAATTTTTTAGCATATGTTCCTACCAATATACTTATATGTTAAAGTACAATTTAAATTTAAGAATGGTATTAATGTTTATTTTCGTTTTTAATAATTCAGAAGATTTGGTATAATCTTTAACGTCCTAATTAAAATTTGGATGAAAGTTTGCACTCGTATAAGTAAGATAGATGAAACTGACGATTCTTACACCGCTGTTCTGTCTTCGTACGTATGTTGGTAATATTAAACACTATATCAAATGTAATTCGTAATTTTTTTTTTAAGGTCGCGATGAAAACACTGTGTCACGAAGTAGAAATAAAGAGAATAACAACTTTTAAAATACCATCGTACAGTTACGTCATTGTTATCATTTTGTTTTTCAGTTATCGCACTTTAGCGTTAAAATAAGTATTACTGCAAGAATGACACAGCTAAAATTCCTCGGTTGTTGGAATTGAAATAGTCAATTTTAAGGATGACAGAAAGAATGACGTTTTAAACAAAGTTATCTCCAGCAGCATCAATATATTGTTATCAAAAACATATGTTGATGTCATTTATACCACGTTTGTAAAAAATCATGTCTGGAAATTATGAAGTCTTCCACTGACAAAGAAATTAATCCATCATTGGCGCAATATTTCTAAATATCATTCTACAATATTTCTCATTTTAGCAGCACTTAAGAAAAATGACTTAAATGCTTCAAAAATGGTAAATTGTTGGTGAAACGTAATTACAGTGGGGAGGATAAGGCACCATTTCGTATCCCTCAGTGTTGATCTGCTGTAGGGTTTAAACAGTTGTATGTGGTAGGGCGCCGAACCAGTATAGAAGTTAATGAAACTGATTGTCATGCCGATGCACCTGAATTCGAATCCAGGAGAAGGCATCTATGTTTGTAAATGTATAGTGGCTGTTCGGCATGGGACACTTTAAATATGCAGCAAGCCGAAAATCCTCTCGACACGACGATGGTAGGCGGAGAGGGGTGGGAGATCGTCGGACCGCCTCGTGATGTTCTTTCTCAAACCTGGAGTGGAACTGCGCAGTTAGTGCAGCGGGACTATACCTGTACGACCAATGGTGCATTTTTGGTGTCCCGCCCACTTCTACCTGTATGCGATGAGACGTTACCTTGATGCAAGATAACTTCACGTCTATTTACAGCTGCTAGTTGCTTAAGCATCTGCTCATATCTGTACAATACCAAGCTTCGCTTACCTTTTCAGCTCGCAGAAAGAATGAGTAGTGGATAACCTTTTAAGCGTGTTTCCCTCCAGACCACTGCGTTCACAACTGTCACAAAATACTTTTTAAGACAAGAGCATACTTCCAAACGTGTGCTTTGTTTACCAAAGTTCCTGAGGCACTTTGCCAAGCTACCTTACTTTGCCTGCCCTTGCAAAGAGCCGTTGAAACAGTCGAAAAACGTGCATTTAATGTTTGGGCGATTTCGTACAGTTTGCCGTGCATCTGTTTCGATTAAATTCTTTTTTCAGTTGAATCAATGGAGGAAGGATAATGTCCACGGGGTTCATTTAAGACTCGAATCCCATAGGCAAAATTTTGATAACCAAAGCGAGTGAATCTGTCATTAGTTGCTCCCCCAACAAACGCTTTCTTGATAGTCTTTGCAGCAGAATTTCTTAGTTTGAACTCACAAAGGTATAGCTACCCTTACTAACTAGGTTATATAGTTGAAATCGGTAATATTCAATATTTAATGCTCGTTTGATTAAACAAATACTACTATTGCATTACTGTTGTGTGGCGTTGCCACATGACAAAAGAAAATTATATAAACCTCAGCATCTGCTTTCTTCTGCCTGGCGTCATTCAATAGCCATTTAATTTGCACAATTCAATATTTTATTTGGTAAAATGTGAGAAGATAACTGTTCTTATACCTAAACAATTCTGATAAGTTTCGTAAAACCTCTGAGAATTATAATGACAATGATCTGAATTAAATGTGAAAAAATGCCTTTTATTACACAATAAGCAAGTTCACTGGAAAAGAAAAAGATTTTATTTGTTTAGTATAGTCACATGGAATTCATAAAATACAAGCCACAAGGATTAGGCATATAAAAATTTTCTGAATGACATTCGTTGAAAATACTTTGATAACAAATGTATAATGCAAGGCATTCTGAGGAATTCTAGAAGGCAAGTGACAAAACATAGTGGGTAATTTAACATTCCTACACCTAGTCAACTTTCACATATGTAAAAAAACAAAGAAAATACTGATAGTCGTCTTAATAAATATTTTTCAACATAAATACACAAACTCTGAATACTATAAGAAACAATATTGTACAGAAATCTAACGCTTTAGCACCATTTCAGTTTCACATCAATACCTGTTTAATTCTACTTAAATAAAAGATATTCTTATTTACATTTTAGCACTTTGAGAGTGTTATAAAAATATATTAAATTTCACAAAATTTGGGGTGAGAATAACAATTTCAGAATTTAAGTAAATTGAAGAAAATTTTGCGTAAATACGAAAGTTGAAATGCTGACTAGAGATCAGAAATACATCAAAAACGAATTAAAGCGACAATTAACTGTAGAACGAAACTCATAAAGGGCGGATTGAGATGGATTCCTCCAGTAAAAGCATGAACTGTAAATGACAAGTGAAATGCAGGGCGAAATTTGGCTTGGCTTAAGAACATCTAGTTTAACCAAGTGGCACTGGCGTGACCATAGGTTTTCCATCCAGAACTGCTAGAATATTTTCAGCTGCTAGCTTAGCCATCTGGACTCTTACTGACACTTCAGCACTGCCCACGTGAGGAGTTAGAACTGGAAAGAAAACATTTATATTAGAAAAATCAAAATATGTATCATTTCTTTTTCAACAAGAAGGCATAAATAAGCTTACGCTACTCAGCGATCTAATATGATTGGGTACAAGATACATACTATAAGAATTCGTTTACTTTTACTAACCAGTTATTTTATGTTAATTTACTTAATTAACTGTCTTTCTCCCTTCCCATTTTCCTGTCAGAAAGTGAATTTCTAGTTCGCGTTTATTCAAATGAGGTAGAAAAGAGACAGTATTTAAAAGAAGGTTTTTAGAGTGTAGAATTAGAATGTGTTCCGCTTGCTGAAGGCCACGTTTGCTACTTGTTTCTCTTGAGAGCGGTGTTCTGTGGCGTAGCGCTATTCTCACCATTTGGCTTGTCACGCCAACTTTAGGTCAAAGCCAACTTACGCGTTTTTCTGTGTAGCCGTTGGGCTAACTTACATTTACTTAGTTAAGTCAAATTCATCTCTTTTGCGTTAAGCCATAAATGCTGGCTGTTTTGTAAGCACGAGCAATGCCTTCTATTTAACTTTTAGTTAAATAAATATAACTTTTAGTTAAATAAAAGAGTCTTTTATACCCTTTCTCATTTTCTGTGGTACTTTACAAGACATAATATAAGTCACTTAGGTCTTGGAGTTCTCATCTGTGCTACCAAAGAATACGAGACTTCACAGTCAGTACTAACACTAAAATCTAGTACGAATGCTGCTTCTGTAATTCTTAAATTATGGCGTAAAAAATATTTTGTTACTTCAGAGAATGTATCTTACTTTGGGCATTCTATCAATTTATATTTTATCATTAAATGCTTCTCAGAAACGTATACAAAAGACATTGAAAAGTCAAACACCTTGTTGATAATTTTAAGTCAAAGAGAGGTTCCCTAGAGGAGTGCTAGCAAGGGAAAAAAGTTTTGATTCGCATATAGCAGTATATATTACATAATCTTTTTCAATTCTGTTAATGTCTTAAAATTCGAATTAATTTGGAATAACAGATAAAGTAGGTAAACTGCTCAACATAGATTAAGTCACCATAAGTGAGACTTGATTTCTGTGTGTACTATTTCAGCTATGCACTCAGATTTTTGCTAACTGCCACGGTTTGCGTATACAAGTGACAACACTTTATTTTGTTTATAAATGCTTTCATAGAATGTATAGTTATATGGATATTGAGATATAATTTAAACGCTTCTTTTTCCATGCTGCATTTTCGGTTTTTATATTGCGTTTTCAGTTTCCAATTAAATGGAATTGCAAACCACTTAAATGAAATTCTTAACAAAAACAATTCTCATCGGAATCATCTTCCCTAAACGGCGTAAAGAAACTCGTAGAATTTGAGAAGTCCATTGATAAAGGCAAAGCACGTGAACGCTTTCCCTTCTTACCCAAGATCCAGAATAAAAAATATACATGATATTCATTAAAAATACTTTGAAAATTAACATAATTGCGAGGAATTTCTTGCATTTATTTATGCATTATGTGTGAAAAATGACTGAATTCACTGGACGACCAAAAAAAAAAAAAAAAAAAAACTACTTTTTCCCTCTGAATGGAATGGTTATTCATTATGGCGGGAAGACATTGGAGGAACAGGACACTGCTGATGTAAAATTCGTGTATTTTAAGCTACTCTGGAATTAATTGTGAGTGAAATAAGGAAAGCTGAAAAAAAGAAGGCTTCTTAAGGTTCAGAAAGAAGACTTATTTCAGCCGGAAAACAAAACTATATCCTTTTTTAAAGCTGTATATTAACTCCGTTGGCAGATGATTGCAAAAAATCCATTTTCCTATATATGGCTTAATATTCTTCTCTACAATGAAAGTCACATTTTAAAAAAAGTCTAAAATAATCTACTTTATTAAAACTGCGATAGCAGTATTGCTGGTGATCTTCACTATTCTTTGGAGAACTGTATTATAAAGTATTTTCTCTCTCCTAACGATAACACACTCAACGCGTATTCGAGAGGTCCAGGTTCGAGTCCTGGAGAGGGCGTTGCACAATTTTCACATCTGATTATTTGGATATTGACATGATCCCATATTAATATAATACTGAATTATAATCCAGTTTAAAAAGTTTTATTTAAACACTGCCCTTAAACTTAGCTTAATAACAAATGTTTTTGACAAACCGACATAAATATTTTTGTACCTTTTATATTTTGTAGCCTATCGAATGCAAAAAAGTAAACAAAAATCCTTCCTTCTGAGCATAATTGTTCCTTCCGGTTAGCACAACAGTCAACAATAGATAACTTATCAAGCTTGAAAACTGAGATTCGAAACCATCTAAGCTATGGATTAGCATAACAGTCAACAATGGATAACTTATCAAACTTGAAAACTGAGATTCCAAACCATCTAATCTAAGGATTTTATCAGTCTAAGCTACGGATTAGCATAACAGTCAACAATGGATAACTTATCAAGCTTGAAAACTGAGATTCCAAACCATCTAAACTAAGGATATTATCAGTCTAAGCTAAGGATTAGCATAACAGTCAACAATGGATAACTTATCAAGCTTAAAAACCGAGATTCTAAACCATCTAAACTAAGGATATTATCAGTCTAAGCTAAGTATTAGCATAACAGTCAACAATGGATAACTTATCAAGCTTGAAAACAGATTCGAAACCATCTAAACTAAGGATATTATCAATCTAAACTATGGATTAGAACATCAGTCAACAACGAATAACTTATCAAGCTTGAAAAACGAGATTCGAAATAGAATTTTTTTTTATTTCCATCTAAGTTAAGGATATTATGAAATTAAAGTCCAATAGGTTTCCAAATTTCGATAGGAATGAGAAATGCTCAACCAAAAATTCATTCTGCTTGGGAAGAACTTATTTCCATCTTGGACGAAACAAACTGTTTTTAAACTAACACCGTAGAAGGCGGTTAAAGTGATTGTTGTTAATATTATTCGGATATTGTTATCGAATTACCCAAATCCTGCCCGCTTGCATACGCGAAACATGGAAAATAAATCGGTAATTGTGATCAAGAATTCGGTAAATGTTATCAAAATATCATAGAATAATTTTCTACCAACGTAAATTCGTCAAATAAAAGTTAAAATTGTCACATAAGTTCAAAATTGATTATAAAAGATGACAACTGACAAAGGAATGTCGCTAAGTGAGGGAATTAACTCGCCAAACAGCTTGGTTCCGATTTTAATCAGCCATTTAAAATGATCCAAAAATATAAAAAACTTCATTTGACGTAGACTTTCAACAACTATTGATTTTAAGGGCGATCAGACACATATACACAAATTCTGTCGAATTTCCTTTTCCCTGAAAACATGCCTGCCAAACAAGTTTTCTTGTTGCCTAATTTAAAATTTAACAGTGGCACGTTTTCTTCCAGAAAAGAATGCCCTCTGAGTATTACGGTTAGGGGCACATGATCGGTCAAATAATTTCCAGAAACGTTATGAAGAGTGCATAAATGAACTTTTGAATTAAAGAAATTATGAACAGTTTATAAAAAAGCTTCACATTTTCTTAATTAAAATACTGTAAAAGTATCTATATGTATTTCCAATTACATTATTAGCACACAATTTAACGCATTAACATTTATATTAAATTAGGTAAATTCCATTGTTATTTTGAAGGATACTTTTTCTCATCGTTTATCGTTACCATTCGATAATGTTACCAAAATAGCCGTGGGCAAATCTGATCACATTAAGCCGCATCTACTGCAGCATAAACTGCACTGAAATTAGAAGTGATATTTGTAACAGCACAGGGGTGTCATTCATTAATATAACTCGTCATTAATATCCATTTTAGTGCATCCATAATGTTTGAAAGTTTAATGTGTACGACTTTTGGATCACCTTGTATAAGGAGACATGCATATAGATTTAAACAGCACAAAGTAATTTTAAGTTTCCTGTATTTAATTATTCTTTTTTTCCTTTCTCTTTATACCTTTTGACAATATTTCATGCTCGAACATATTAATTGAATATCGCCTTTCTTTTTATTATATATAAAACTATAAATTGCAGTTAAGATTCATAATACACAAGATTAGTGTTATAAAAATGCACTTACTAATATTATCGAGAGTTGTCAGAGGGTGATCCTTAGGAAGAGGTTCTGGAACCATGACATCTAATCCAGCAGCTCTTATTTTCTTATTCTTAAGCGCTTCGTACAAATCTTCTTGGTTCACAACGCCTCCCCTATTTATCATACATTTCGAATTAGAAAAAACATAAGATGCTAAACAAGCAGACAAATTAATACCAAGCCTCTAAGTAAAATAAACTACGGAGGAAAAAAATGAAAAAATTACTACATCGCTTAAACAGTAAAAAACGTCATGCTTCTAAGGTATCGAGTTCGAGAAAATAAATTTATGAAATTGTATATTGTAAGGATATGACGTAATAGTTTTTAAATATGAATTTAGCGACGATGAATAACGTAAAAGTTATTTTGTGCCCTTTAAGCTATTAATTAGGTTCACTTTGCAAAAGGAGTGAAATCGATTATCGAACACGTTAGAAAGTATTGAAAAATTCCTTTTGATCTGTATAGCAGAAAAACATTTATGTGTATTATCAAGAGGCGGCGCTTCATTAATGCATAGTATATATTTCTCCCACTGCATGCGTATTTTAGTATTAAGCAGCGTTATAACAATAATAAACCTTTTTTAACAACGGATTAATTTATTTTCCCTTTATTGGAAAATTTGTTTCTGAACGTCCAAGGATCTGGAACTGATTAATGACATACCGAGGTACCACTTTATCGAAATTTAAGAAAAAAATGAATAAATTTAAAAAATAAAACGTATTTACCTGCTTGTGTTGACAAAAACAGCTGTGGGTTTCATAAGATTGAATGCTTTAGCATTGAAAAGGTTTCTTGTTTCTTCTGAAAGATTGCACATGGCGACAATGAAATCGCTCTGTTTGACCAATTCTTCGAATTCGACGTACTGGGCTCCCATATCCTCAGCTGTAATTAAACAAATGATAAATTAGTAGTTCAACACACATCAGAACTTAAATAAAAAGTCTTTATTGGTGTTTTCTTACCCGGTTTAATAGGATGAAACACGTCGAAGTAAAGAACTTTAGAAACTCCAAATGGTAAAACTCGTTTCATCACACCTTGTCCTAAAACAGAAAGTTTAATTTCACATTCGAATAGTGTTAGAAATGTTAAAGCTGCTAACAAATCGAGTCTTACCAATTCTTCCCATTCCGACAATGCCTACAGTGGCATTTGTTAAACCTTGTCCGCATAACCATAGAGGACTCCAAGAATATTTCCATTCACCTCTGAAAGAGTAAGAATAGAAGGAATGAAAGCTTAAATAATCAAGATCATAGCATATTAAACAATAGTAAATTATTAATATTAAAGGTTTCACCAACATCAAGGAAAACTGTGGCGATGACAACCATTTTTCTTTAAATTTTCAAAGATGAGTTTTGTTATCTGTAATGTTGATGTGGCAGAGTATTTATTGTGGAAGTCAAATTAGTGGTTTGTTTTATTTTAATTATTGGAAAGCACGCGAGGGTTATCTGCCTAAAGGTTGAGATGCTTTTGGGGAGGAATTTCTAAGAGAAATTAGCTCGTACGCATGCCAGCCATGGGGGAACAACCAGCCCTCCCCCCCAAAAAAACATGCAACCAGTCTGATCACCTGGAATCGGACCCACGTTGAACTAACAGCGTTCAGCGACTTAAGTATTCGGCCATTGGTGAGTCACTAATTAGTGAGGAATAAGAATTATCTTCTCTTGGACAAATTTGTTCACCTTAATCACAACGACCAGTTCCCCATTCTTACCAAGTACTGATTGCAGACTTATGGATCTGATTATGCATGCTCATCAAACGACTTTTCCGACTTCGGTATTGATAAAAGATTTAATTCTGTGAAATAATTTAATCTTGGAGAAAGAAAACTGTACCTATTCCAAAAAAATGCATTTGCTCGGCGTTACTTGAAATTAAATTCGATTAAATGTTGAAATTTAATTATTAGGAACAAGTTTATATTGTCAGTTACTCTCGCAAGCTTATACTGCACTTGGTTGCTATCTTCTAAGGCCAGTTTCCCGAGTAAGAAAGTTACATGTTTGAAATAAAAAAAAATTCAGCTATCAAAATGTGTTGACGCACTCAGTTGATCACTGTTTACGTTTGCAGAATGTTGCCACGCATTTTTTTATATTAGCTAAACTATTTAGAACTGGAATGTAATCTTCATCTGCAAAATTGTTACTGGAGTTTGGAAAAGGTTGAAAGTTTTCAGTTAATTTTTATGCTCTTCTAGCATATTTATTCACAAAGTGTATACGAACTGTTAACACACAAAAATACCAATTCAGTACTTGAAAACACAGGAAAATAAACGTTTAGTTATTTTTTGTTTTGTAGTTAAGGATAGGAACGATTTTTTAAGCAATTTAAAATAAAATTCTAAATTTTAAGACTCGGTTTGAGAAATAGCAGATATTTTTATATACTATAACGAATTTTGCATATGTGAATAAAACTGAATTTTGCATATGTGTATGTGTGAATGTGCATAAATAATTTTAATGAAATGATACTTGAAATCGAACTATCTTTTGTATAGTGTAACTTGAGAAGTCTGAAGAAACGAAGCTCTGCCGGAAAAGTAAGATTACAGGGGCCAGTCTATTTAATGTTGAGATAAATGGCCATTTCGCTAAATTGGCGAGATGCCGCCAAACTGGTAATGGCTTTGGCGTCTAAATTTTGTCGGCAAATTTGACGAGAAATCGTCAAAAGCCACCAAACTTTGTGGCGATTTGAAGATATTTTGGCGTTTCTGTATAACAGTAATTGGTACTGAAACTGAATAACTATTTGATCCTTATATGTAACTGTAACCGCATCCGGCTCTTGCGTGTAACTTTAACCGAATATGCCTTCTGGTAATTTCGAGAAATGGAAAGACTAGAGATTTCTAAGCGACCGGGGAAAGCTATAGAAGCCTGAAGAGAACATCAGTTCTCAGTTGTTAGTTCAGAGCTGACTTTGGAATACTGAGATATCTCTGAGCGAGTTTCGCCTTTTAGATGCGCTTTGCATTGCATTGTATTGTGTTTTACGTTATTATAAGACTGAAGTGTAACTACTGATTGTGCTCTGTTATACTTAGAAGAGCTGTACGAGTACTTTTGTGAATAGTTCCAGAAGTGTAAAGAGTTTCTTTGGAGAAAATAAATTTTATTAAATCCACATGATACTAACTCAGAAGTCAAACAACAAAATTATTTGCGGTTTTGCAGCTGAGGATGGTGGTTCTGTAAAACCATCGAAACTAGTCCTGTGAAAATTTTGTAAATATTTTTGATTTTTGTTGTTTCGCTGATTTCGCCGATTTTTGTTGTTTGACTTCTGAATTAGTATTTATTCGGCGCGTTATTGTGTCTTAAATCCACATGATGTTAATAAGCCGTATTATTTTGATTCAATTTTATGATTTGCAATCTGGGAACTGTTTTGATATGAGTTTTAAGATAATGAGATAAATGAGCTTTAAGGCATGATTGCCCTGCATTTAGTTATTTCCAGCGTTAGCAATGACATCAACATCTTGGCAAAGTTTCACGCGTTCGCTTATGCGATTCGTTGGAGAAGCGGGGTCTTACTTATTGTATTAATTGACTTAATGTATTCGTTGGAGAAGCGGGAGCTTACTTGTTGATTATAAGAAGTATTAATTGACAGTAAGGTTTGTGAGTAAAATATTTTAATTAGGAAGAAAATTTATTTGTTTAACTAACTTTTTAATTGCACCAGCAGCATCTATCAGTCTTCTGCCAGCAGCAAGAAGCAACGTCACTGTCATTTCAGCTACGGAATCTGTTGATACATCAGGAGTGTTGCTAACTGGAATATTCCTGCAGATAAAAAACGGTCAATTAAACTTAATGCTAAACGTTTATACAGGCATAAAAATATTGTGTTTTTTTTTCATGCTTACCTTGCTTTGCATTCTTTTGTATCAATATGGTCATACCCGACCGACATAGTTGCAATAGCTTTTAACTGAGGACCTAAAACAATAAATGAAACCCATTTTACAATACTTGTTATTGAATGGAAAAGTACATTCTAAGCTATATTTGAATATGCCTCAGTAAAAATATTTATAAATTCATGACCATAGAACAGGAGGCTCGAAAACAAATATGCACCATAACATGAATGTAAAACGCACAATTCCCATTGCAAGTAAAGCATTTCTGAACATTTAATATGGTTTATAGCTTAATAGAGTGAAACACTTAAAAGACTAGCTGCCTAAGGGAAAGAATGCCTTAAGGGTGAATTTCTAAAAGAAAGCTACACCACATACAATTTTACTACTGACGACTATGATTTAAGCCACTTTCCTAAAGACGAAAACGCACAATATTTAAAAAAAAATTCAAATGACATAATAACCCTACGTCTCCGATTTGTTTACTCGGTTTCAAGCAGCTATGTCTCTTAATGATAAACAGAACCAATTGGATGAAGTACAAACGCATTAAAAATAGTACGTCACAAAGAAAGTTCTTTATGCAGTGGACTGATATTCAATATTAAAAACATCAACAACGGATAATAAAGGACTTAATAATATCTAAAAATGTTACAGTACAATAATATGCTTCTTGAACTGATGAACATATAACTAACTGGTTGAAAATAATATGGCCTTCAGAAGAAAGCTGGATGTTACATTCAACAAATAATGAAAAAAAATTTAGTTGTTGTTCAGTCACTAGTTAAATTTTTAGTTACGGGAGGGGGATATTAAAATGGTTTGAGAAGTGATACAGTAAGTCATTGTTTTGGGAAAAATATTGGAAAGGATTTAACGGAATTCGGGCATTAAAGCATGAAAACGCTTTAAAGTAAATTTAAAGCACAAAGTCACTAATACTGCTACGTTTATGTTATTATAGTTAACTGAGGTAATCACACTTCAAGAACAATTTATTTCAAGTCTTTAATAACTTGGTACGATATTTTCTTTCAAATGAATGTTACAAGTAAAATTAATCAATTTTTAAGCATTGGCTTAATTAAATTTACATAAATGAGTTATACTTATTTGGAAAATAGAATGCAGACAAAATAACAGTTATGCCGCAGAGTTGGCTACTACAATATTCATCATAAGTTAAAAGTGTCGACTGAAAACTAGGCTGATTTATTACAAGACAATAATAAGCATAAGATGAAGGACTTGAAAAACATTTTGCATATTACATGCTGGAGAAAGCATGAAAACCCTCGAGTCACGCTACCAAAACGCACCGCCACAAACCACAATATGGACATGGTTTACAGAAAAAATTGTAAAACGATGGTGTGTTAGTATTTTTTGGCTCAAGACCAACACATGGGTCATCTGTTCCAAACGGAAAACGGTTTGCGATGAACGAAAGGGAAAAATGAAATATTCATACCAACTCCAGATGAATCCAGATGATGAAAAACTTCACTCCGTGACTACCAAAAATACTTCAGTTCTAAACATTTCCGAGCGATTTCATACAATTTTCCAAATAATTTCTTGAATCTTAATTAAATGATTATTTAAAACTGGAGTTCTATCGCAACATTCCCGGAACTTAAAAATATGTGGGAGTAATAAAACAGTTAATCATCTGTCAATAAAGGGTAGTACTACTTATTTTTAAAAGAACGCTTTTTTGAAATTGGCAAAGATGAAAGTTCTGAATTACTATCGACTGTATTCTTAAACGTGCAATTTGCAGTTTATGTCTATTTTTGCCCATTAAAATGCCCATGAAAGTATTAATTTATTGCGCACGTGTGAGAAGTAGATCTTGAACCCACATCCAATAAAATTAACACACCAGGCTAATTTATTTATGCAGCTTAGAATTACAAATTATTCTTCCGAGCAAAATGCTCCGAAAAAAATGCTCAATGTTATAAAAGTCAGTGTAAAAAAATATTTAATGAAATTAGATTTACCAAAGTTCGGTTAAAACGTTGCTAGAACATTTATAGTATGCTTGCTGAGGTAACTGATCCCATAAAAGTGTATTTTCTCCCTCCTTTCTGCATGCTTTTGTGATGTAACGGTAGCACACTACGTCCGTATTTGAGAGGTCCAGGTTAGAGTCCCATTTTTCATTTGAAATCAGTCAAAAGCTAATATTGAATATTAACATTTTAGGGTAAAACTTATACATCAATGCGAGTAAAATTGGAAATTGTGACTTCCATCAGCAAATTATTTACCCTACCCAGAAATACGGGTGAATTATTTGCGTTTTGATCACAATAAATCCTTCTAACTAAAAAATTATATTCATTAATGGGTATTTTTTAAAAAAATCATTTAGTTAAAACAAAAATAGTCACTTATAATATCCAAGACGTTATTTTTCACTGATAATTCAGTTTAGGGTTTTAACACCTAAAAATCCTCGAAGCTTCTCTTAAACCTTTACAGCGCTCCAGAAAGTATAAAATTACTTGAGAATTTGGGTTGAATTTACATAAGATTAATTAGAGAATTAGAGAATTTAATTCAAAGAATTTAATCCAGAGAAAATTTAATCTGGCTTTGACTTGATTTAGAATATAACTTACCCGATTGTTCTGAAGGTATATATGTAACTACAGTCAAAAGTCGTTAATCTGGACTTGTCGGGACTTCGGCGATTCCGGATTATCGATTTTTCCGGATTATAGATCATTAGTTTAAATCTGGTAAGTGGGCATGCAGAAATTACAAAATTAAAAATATGAAACCGTAATTTATGAAATAAAGAACAATTATGATCTAAAGGGTATCAAAATTTACAAAAAAAAGCTTAATATTTATTTGTTTACTTTTTTAAACATTCCTTTCACCGCGCGCACGCGTAAAGCATACATTACGCATAGTCGAAATTAGAAAATTGCAACCAGAAAACTATTTGATGCGTACTCGTGATATTTATAATGACGAGGAATTTGATTTAAATCATATCAAAGACGGAATACATCGAGATGAAATACTACATTTAGTAAGGAATTATAAGCTGAATAAAATAAAAACATCTGCCTGAAGATAAGGATAGTGCTGACAGATCAACTTCAGTTTAATGCTCACCGCGATGTCCCTCCCCCCCCCCGCAGAGCAGCGTGAAATTGATAAACAGATTTCGGAATAGTTAAGAAACAAAGGATATGCCTTTATGCATTTTTTCAGCAATTCCACTTTTTGTTTAATGGACTTCGAAACATACTTTCGCTTTGTAGATCCTTTACATATTAGTAAATATATATCGGAAATTCTATTTGACATAATCGAAAGTTCAAGCTTAGTTTTATAAAATTGCTCTAACAGTCTGTAAAAAATAATAAGCCAAATCCAGTTCGAAGATTAAGGAACAACGCAATCTGCAACATTAACTGAATTAGATAATTTTAGCTTAGCTTATACCGTCCATTATACATTAAACGCGCATGCGCACACGCAAATTCGCAGCCGTAAAGGTCTGACGCGCACGCATAAACGCGACGCATGCGCATAAAGTTTGTAGTTTTATTTAAAGAAAAGCACTTGATGGCTATTATTTAATATCATCCGAATATTGACCAAAATACGAGGTATGAAAATCGGAAACCTCGCACTCCTCTTTCCTTCACATATTTCTCGACAGAATATCGATATTGATGGGTTGTTTGAGACAACCAAACTCAGAGATGCTAGTCAATGAAGTCGGGGCTTAAACTCACGCCATAAGCGTATGGCTAGCTTCCTCATATCTTGCAGGGCAGAAAAGCTTAAACTAGATTTAATAACTGACAAGACGTCACTTAAAACCTTTAAATTAGGAGTTTCCATTTAAAATTCCATTAATCCTGCCGGTCGATGGAATTTTAAATGGAGTCACTGATGTTGAGTTAACGATTGAGGGTAGATAGCCAAAAGAATAGAACATACTTAAACGAGTAAGGAAGATAGTAGATATTTGATGTTGCATTAAGCTATTATACTCGATTTATGTTAATCAGAGAAAACAGTACAGAGATCAGATCCGAAATGAGATAAAAAACGCATTTAATATGAATGAGAAATTATGTTTTTATGCTCATTACCTTTTATTTTAAATTACCCATAATAGCACACAAAACATTATTGCAAAATTGATAAGTGTTAATTGATATATAGCTAAGGAAAACTTTATTAATATAAATATAACGAAGATATAAAATAAATATAAAATAAACACAAAAATTAATAAAAATCAATAATGCTTTTTTTAAAATAGATAATATTTTTAAGCAAAACTTGTAATATAAAAAAGGTAAAACACAGGAACACAAAACAACCCCCCTCCTAAAAAAAATACGAAGAATGCAAAACTACCTCATATATTATATACGAGCCACCTTCAAAATTTAAAAGAAAATTTTAATGTTCGCTTCTAAGACACTGAATATTTGTATGAGGCATACTGCCTCATAAAACCACTGAACATATGAAATCGGTGATATATTTTGATCTTAATACTGTATAAGATGAGTTGATGCATTGAAGGAAGATTGTTTGCATTGGGAAGGGTGATCAATCTCCAAAATAAAAGTTGTTATTGAACAACATTGAGTTTCTCTTCTTTTTCTCAGTGGAAACACAATGCACTCGGAGAGAGGTTCGCAGGGTTCTTCTAAGTACTGGCAAGCCCATGCACGAGTAATGCCTCTTCTCTGAAGCCTTTTAAAGGTGTCGAAACACCAAAGGCGGCTCCTGCTGAATAAAAATATCTAGCGATCACGCAGTCCGAGTTCAGACATGACAGTACCTTCACAAATCCCTGCCGCGCCTGTACAGATCACCATGGAACTACTGGTTCTAGTCCTATAAAGGCATCTAATCTCTCCAACGTACGGACAGAGCAAGTTACTAGGTCGGAGGTATCTAATAGAAAATGTCTTTAGTAAAGTTAATTTGCTACGGAAAATGAGAAATAAACTGAATATTTTTTAATAAGGAGACTTAAGAATTTAAGCAATTTTATATCAAATATTTAAAAAAAATCGCATCAATACATCAAGCGGAGCTTCTCATTCATTAAAACCGAACTCTTCTTTAGTTAGAATCGGATATTTTTTTTGAAAACTTCTTTATAAAATTAAAGCAAATCTAATAAAGCAATTTTTTTCCAAAACTTTTGTTCACGTTCATAGTCTAATTGCTCCCAAGATGTGTGAAATTATGTGTGTGATTTCTTATGCTGTATATTATACAGGAAAATGTAAAGGGAGTGGATGAAAAAAGCCATTTTTATAAAAGGCATCGATGAGAGGAAAAGGTTGGGAATCTCAGATTTAAATTATTCCACTCAAATATAAGAACTAGGCCGCCCACACGTGGTTAGGAGTTATCACAGTTAAGCCTGACTGCGATACCGAATTGCCTGGGCTCGAATCCCGGAGAAGGCAGGGTTGTAACTGTCCGTTCCTTCATAGGAGGCGATGGTGGCCCACCTATCAGGCACCTCCATAACAAAGAGACCACCACATCTGGCCTTGTATAGATTAATGGACTGCGTTACACTGTAACTGTCCCCAATCTGCCATTGGAAAAAATATATATACAAGAACTAGAGAAAATTATTCTACATATTTATAGACAAATAAGGAATAAGTTTTAATTTTTAAAAAAAGGCCTTGAAAACTGTTTATGTGAGTATCGTTTGCTTCATTTTATTGTTGCAAACAGCATAAATTTCTTTTATTTTTCTTCCTTTAGTTTTGAACTTTATGTGTGGCAACAACATAATTGATTGATAGAATTGTGTTTGTGACAGCCATGTAGAATGGCTCGCTTATTTTGTATCAATTATTTCGCATCACTAACATCTTATTTATAATTAGTGTAATGAAATAAAAGTGAAGGAATACAGTCCATGTGTTAAGTGATTATTGTTTGTGAAACATATTAAGTAAAGATCATTTACTAAAAACATTGGTCCAGATAATGAGCTACTCTTCCCTCTCGAAAATTCAAAAGCAAAAAAGTAACTACTTATATGCTATATTTGTTAATGAATTTCACCTTGAATGAAAATTTAACAAGAATTTTATATGTTGAGAGTTACGATCGCAAACTAACGTAAATGTGCCAACATTATTAGTTCATGCAATTTCAGAATACTATTGAACAACTGTTACAAGCTCTTCACAACCAATTGCAAATATTCCCAATAGAAAATTTTATATATTTTAATTAATATTATTGAATTATTCCACTGGTATGTAGATCATTCGAAACATTTTAAATCTTTACTCTGCATCTTATGAATTTTTGTTTTTACTGAACTATGATTTTTTAAATAAGAACTAAACTAAAATACATTTAATATTACGAGTGAATTATGAATCTATATTTAGATTATTGCCCAGTTAATTTTTCTGTAAGAAAATCGTACAATTAATGCAATTCGTTATGTCTTCAAACACATCACGTATCAGCGATTTGAGTTTGATTTTATTTCGCATTATTGTTGATTACTCCGGGAATTTATCTTACGCATACAAATGGATAATTTGGAATCTGGATTATTCGTGTAATTGTTATTTTCAAACAAAAATGCGAAAAATTTCTTATTACACATAGCTAAGAATTTTTAAACTAGCAACCTTAAAGAAACAATAGGATATTACTTCTGCATTTGATATTCGATTAATGCTCAGTAGTTCTCGCAGTGATAATCCATATAGAAAAATCCGAGAAATGAACAAAAATAAATACGATTTCGTTTAGGAAAGAATACGCCTTCGAAGCATTTTACTTTCATCAAATTTCAGTAGTGTTAACAGCGATCTATTTTTACAAACCACACTCGAAACAATAGTCTCCAGGTGTTCCATCTTAAGCGTCCTTCTTGCTGGCTCAGGAATTTTTCTTATTTTAGAAAAGCTGCCTTGCTTCTGTAACGCCTATATCCAATATCCACAGTTTCAGTTCTCCGATGTTTTGTACTGCTCCCAGAACGTTTTTCAAATAATGATTTAATAACGCTTTAAGAAATAAGTTACAAAATACACTTAGCCAACGGGTCAACAGCCCACATCCGTCAGAGACATGCAACGGCAGAACGCAACTGTTACACGAATTTCGCCTGCTGCTGTGTATGATCACCTAGGCATACAGAAAAAGCTCTAGCAATGAAAGCTATTTCCTTGCTCTATGAATATTGTTATATGTCGATTGTTATATCTAAAGGAAGTAAAGCGAATGAAAACGTAGCGCCATCTATCGGCGGAAAAAGTAACGAAAAATTAAAGTAGTAAAATTTTAATAAGCGTTAGAAAGGACTGGATTGGAATTAAAGTCATTAACTAAATAAGATAAATCTTAATGAATGTGAAAAGCTTCAAGAAAATCGAATTCACCAATGGAAGAAGCTTTAAGGATAATTTTTGCAGACTCGGTGAAAATTGTGATCAAGTTCCCAACCATGATCAACTTTATCATAATTAGATTCACACATTTGATTTAATCTCTGTTTCTGTAACGCACACTAGACACAACACTAATAATGCTAGATTGTCTCCGTTTCTGCAAAATCATTTTTAATTCTTGGGAACTGTATGATCACACCGTACTCTCTTATCTAAACGAACTCTACTTTAAATGATGACATTACAGTGGTACCTCGGGTATACGTCACTTTGAACCAAGTCTAACTTGATATAAGTCCTGTTTGGACGCGAAAATGTTTGATTATATGATATTTGTTTGAAATACGACCTCGAGTTCGATGAGTGAGGAGTACTACTCTTGGATATACATCTTTCGAGACAATGTTAAGACTGCCGGTGACAGTCAGTACGCCTGTTGCTATTATTCACTAAAACACCTGCGTTGAAACTCTAAATTTTTCCTATGACTGTGTTTTTTTCGCATAATCTTTCGTAAATTCGTTAGCAGTGAGTTAAGTAAGGAGGAAAATACGGAGGCGAAAAGAAAAAGATTTTTGCAAAGTATGGAAGATGGCAGGCGTATCCAAGTCTTAGTCTCTGCATATCGTATGACGATGTGTCTAGTATTGTAAATAATAAAAACATTATTAAATCAGTCAGTTTGATTCAAGGACGTGAAACGGATTAATTACGTCTAACCAAGGTACGACTGTATTTTAAAGATTAAGATCTTTTTATAACTGTGGAGAATACAAATTGTTTGTATCAAAAGCCAACAGTAGGGCAGATTTTTTCCCGAGTTGCATCAATTCTACTTCCACAAAACGTTGGCGAAAGGTAAAACAAATTTAAATTATTTAGCGTTATGCAATTCAACCATTATTTTCACGCATAACCTTTCTTTGTGGAGAATTCTTGGCTTAGCCCTTTCAGTACTGAGCGAAACATCGTACCTATGAGAAGAATACCGGGCCAATTTGACAAATTTGCTATGGGTTGTGAAAACTCTTATACAAACCAAATTAAGAATGATATTTACAAAATTCTCTGCTGCTGATTATAACTTATGAAGAAGGTAACGAACATAGACTGCTAAGTTCTTTAGACAGGTCAAGAAAAGACTGAAAAATTGAATTCCCTGTATCGATGCAACATTGTTTCGTGATACATAAGCTTTATGGTGTAACAGCTATTAACATTTTGCGATTACGGTCCCAAAGGTTTTGCGGTGTCGATTTTCTACCTTATCGCTCCAGCGTATAGGTAGTCTCGGCACCAACCAACATAGAATATAACCACAAAGTTAAACCCAAAAACAATTTTTTAAATTCTCTTGCAATGGAATTAGACTATTTATTACGTTTTATAAATTTTTTGGAGAGAGTTCTCAAGCAATGCTAATAGTAAATCGCCACTGGATACTCAGTGACATCGTCGTTGGTATTTTCGCAAGTGTTGACGAACGATATATCATTGTTCGGCACTGAAAGGGTTAAGAAAGAAGATGAATTCGATTCCAACTGAACATTTCGAGCCTTCAATAATACTGAGAATCGCGTTAAGAAGCTGAAATTTTAAATTTATTCATGCAAATTTGCGTAACTTTGAGCTCCTCGTTTAATTAGACTGCTTTTGTACGACGATATATCCTACAAAAATTTCTCTTTTTTGATGAAATCTTCTGTTTCTAATACATAAATAGCTTTAAAAAAAATCACTCAAAGAACAGATTTTGCATAGAAAAGCCTTAAAATATTACGTCCAATAAAAGCCCAGCGGTTAGGACTCATTATTTAAAAACATACGATTTGGGCTAATGATTCTTCATCAAAATCACCCGAAATTGATGAGAGAACAAGTTCGTTCGTATGACATGTTGGCAAACTAAACCTAAATCTTCAGTCTGGATCATGGGTGACAAATACTTAGCGTTCTTTTTTTAGTGCGTCATGCGAGCTTATATCGTTTCTCCCCCGCCCACCCCGCTTTTTTTTTTTTTTTTTTTCTCTCTCTCTCCAGTTAACTTTGCGGGGGTTATTTGCAAGTGAAAATTCATTTAAATCTTTTTTTCAAATGCTTCATTTAAGTTTTTTTCCAATGCTTATAATAGATTTACTGAAAGAAGGTCAGTGACTAGGTTTTATTAGAAAAGGTTCGATTTCTTTTGATAGTATTTCAGTTGCACTTGAGAAATTCGTTAAAACTTCTTTGTTTCTATTTATTCATAATGTCTTTCCCCCTACGCCATCCAAATGTTGAAGGCAGTGCATCTAGTTCTAAACTCGGTCACCTCAGTATAGTAGATTCATAATATTTCTTCCCCCTATAGCATTCAAATGGCTGAAAACAGTGCGTCTAGTTGTAAACTCGGTCACTTCAGTATAATAGATATAATGTTACTTTCATGCTATACGCACATAGCTACAAACAAAAAAGTAAACAGCAAGATTACATGCTTCACAGCTAAATTAAAATCATCTTTTTGAGCAATTAAAATTAATAAAATATGTGCATTAAAATACTATGTTCCTAGAAACTTCTGAATTAACGAAAAAAAATTAATCCACTATTAAAGAGAAAAATATATAAATATTAGCAGATAGCAAATTTAGTCCCTTTTTGCTCCTGAAGAAACAGGTATCTGAGCGGGTTACAGCCGAAAACATCGCGTCAAAAACATCGCAGACGAAAATGTCGCGGAGAAAACAATGCAAGGCGAAAACGTCGTGCTACAAAACATCGTGGGAGAAAACATCGCAAAGAGAAAACATCCCAGTTCTAAAACATAGTGGTACAAAACATCGTCGTCGAAAATAAAGCGGTTCAAAAACATCGCAGTTTAAAAACATCGTCGTTGAAAATATCGTGGTAAAAAATAAAGTATCTACAAATCATCGCATGACGATAACATCGCAGACATGCTTTTTTCAGGCATGCTGGATATTCCCATAATGATTTGTGAGCGCAAGATGGAAAGAATGATAATTTTTACTTTCATATTTTTTATTAATTAATAAATTTTTGCTGAGAAAATAAAAAGGAAACTTAAGCATACAAAATTAATGCAACTTATAGCACTTAATAGAATTTTAAACCGACATAGTTATCTAACAAAGGCCATTAATAAATCATTTTTATAAAGTTTTTACTGGTAATATTTCATGAAAAGTATAATCTATAAGTTACATTTAATTTTCTATGCTTAAGTTTCCTTCTTACGTTTTCAGCAAAAATTTATTAGTTAATAAAATATGTGAAAGTAACATTTATCCTTCTTTACACCTTGCGCTCACAAATCATTATGGGAATATCCATTTACAATTATTAAAACCTGAAAAAAGCATGTCTGCGATGTTATCGTCATGCGATGATTTGTAGATACTTTATTTTTTACCACGATATTTTCGACGACGATGTTTTTAAACTGCGATGTTTTTGAATCGCTTTATTTTCTACGACGATGTTTTGTACCACGATGTTTTAGAACTGCGATGTTTTCTCTTTGCGATGTTTTCTCCCACGATGTTTTCTCCCACGATGTTTTGTAGCACGACGTTTTCGCCTTGCGTTGTTTTCTCCGCGACGTTTTCGTCCACGATGTTTTTGCCGCGATGTTATCGGCGGACACCATCTGAGCGTGGTCGCCCTCTCAGTCTGTAGAATTTTACTCAAAATCTAGGCCAAACAAAAATTGCCTTTTTTTATGTGTCTTTGTCGTTTCTCATAGTATATCTTCTTCAATTGAATCAGATTATTTGGATATAAGCTAGCGAAAACGTTAAGCATTTGAAATAAACTTTAAATGAAAGAATTATAGGAGACTGAGCACTTGAGTTGTAATAAATAGCTTATAATACGCAATAATAAAAAAATGCCCTCTCTCGTTATTTTAAAGTCTTATTTACCTAATTGTATTACATAAATACCCTAATTAAAGTAAATTTACTATTTTATATTTAGAATTTACACCAACATCAACCGGGTTATCGATAAATATTTGTTACCTGCTGCTTCGATCACTTCCTTGTCGATGGGATCCGTTAACAGACAGAGTAAAGCATCTTTTCCTTTTATGCCTTTCAGAAGCGCATCCCTTTCAATTGGCTTCTCCTGATCATAAATTTCCACTTCACATCTGTAAAAAAAAAAAAAAAAACAAAGATTTCATCAAGGAAATGTTCATACAAGATTTAAATATTCGACAATATTAAATATTGTTCATATAAGAGTTTCATCGAAGTTAAATGTTCACAAAAAATATTATTTTAAATGCCTTTGATTACTTTCAGGACATTGCTAAGAAAGATTAATGCGTTATTTAATATATTATTTTGCACTGCAAGAATGACGGGTCGCCGTCACTGAACACAAAGAGAAACAAATTTAGTGTTCAAAGCCAAACACATGAGAGTTATGGTACTTATGTACTAAAGCAACCACCTTGGCGCAGTTTGGCGATTTTTGCAGATCAAAAGGTAAAAAGTTACTTATCGAGTGCAAGTTCGTGATTTTCGCGACTATTTCCTAACTATTTCTATTAATCGTAAAGTCGACAATTATTATCAACATAAAGAAAACACACAAAAGATTATATAATGCAAAAATAAATAAACTTATATTTCGCGAAATCTTCTATAATTTTCTGCTCTGTCAATTTCCCTCTGTACGAAGCGATCTGTCACTTAAAAAAACATCAGACAATTACACAAATCTGGCATCGCGCATAACTTCGGCCATTGCTAACAAACTATCATCTCCTCCTTGTTCCCTTTAGCAATTTTGCTGCAAAATACTGTATTGCTGTAGAAATTTTATCTCATTTTCTTTATCACCTTTTCTGATAAATTCCAACCAGTGGTCTATAAACTGACTGGAACTTGGAATATGAGAAAATGAATGAATTCAGAAATGACGATGAAAATGAGCTGGTTGGTTTTTAGTTGATTTATTCGATTACGGCAAAGCACTCGAGAGCTATCTGCCAAAGGGGAGGGATGCCTTCGTGGAGGATTTCCAAGGGAAACTGGCTCGCATACACACTACATATGGGAAAAACCACGAAAACGGCCGTTCGCGTGATTCGAATTTCGGACAGAACTACCAGTGTCAACGACTTTACCGATCGACCGCTGGTGGGCGAAAATACGCTGAATGAAGCCATGCTAAGTAATGAATTAAATTGTATTTCGAATATAAATCATCACGTTACACATCCAAAGTTGTCTTGAAATTTTGAAGATTTACTTCTTCAGCTGCACAAGTGCAGATGATTGCACAAAAGTGCTAATTTATTTGCACTTCCGCAGCTAAAGAATGTTCTACATTTAAAACTTCGAAACTAGTTCTGAAAATGTATGAATATTAGTCTGAATCTGGTAGCTTTAACTCCTCCAATAACCGTTATTCGGAGTGTTATTTTAAGTCAATGTACTTCTGTAAGAAGCAAATAATATAAATCCCGTAGACCCATAATCGAACCTTTAAACTCCAGGAAAAACTCTGTTCTTAAAACGCTGTGGCTTATAGGGTTGGATTGGATTATTCAATTACGGCAAAGCACACGAGGGCTATCTGCCTAAAGGGAGGGATGCCTTCATGAAGGCCTTTCTAAGGGAACCTGGCTCGTATACACGTTACACATGGGGAAAACCACGAAAACGCCCATGCAGCCAGACCGTTCGCGGGATTCGAACCTCAGACCGAACTACCTGTGTTCAGCGTCTTTACCACTCGGCCGCTGGTGGGCGTGGCTTCTGAGCGAAAGTATATCTTTGCAATAGCCATTAATTTGTGTTAAGGCGCCACAACTGGCAACTATTCGCTCTTTTATGGCGAATTTTGGCTATTTCTCTGTCAACATACAAGTACCAGAAATTCTATTGTTTTAATATATTTGAAATATGAAACATCTACATGCCTCAAGTATTTAAATTACTCATTTACCTAGATTATATTTAAAAAACACATTCAAGTACTATAAAAATTGGTTTCCGTGCACCTTAAAAGTGAAGGCAAAACAAAATCAGGCCACTGTACATGTTCACTGTTAAAGAGTTTCAGGGTAAAATCAATAAAAATTTATCTAAAAGTCTGTTTAGTGAAGATTAATTAAACAACTGGAAATTGAAATGTATTTCGAAGATTTAAAATGCTTTCAGTAATAAGTTCGAAATTTCTGAAAAGGAAACTCATTAATTATGGTAAAGCACACTAGGTCAATCTGCCTAATAGGTGCCTTCCTGGAGGATTTTTCAAGAAAAATAGTCTTACGGAGTGGGGAAACCATTAAAACGCTCATGTAACTGACACGTTCGCCGGGATTTGAAGCCGGTCGCCCAAAACACTTTGTTAAGGTTTTTCTACACTCTCTACCGGTTTGTTGTTGCATTCAATCCTGCTAACCTATTTCTTTGTCTTTTTTAACTTTATTATTAAGAATCATTTTTTTCGAGCTTACGCCATATACAATTCAACGGCAAAATTATAAAATTTTTAAAAGCAGCATATTTTAGAATTCCCGATGAGGTGCTAAGTATTGACATACATTTTTCTATTTATTTCAATCTTTTCTAAGTTTATCATATCAATGCACAGTTTTCTTAGTTAGATGGCTTGCAAAACTTTTTTTGCCTTATTATTAATGTTTTGTATGTTAAATGATTAATTAAATACAGTAGAACTCCTCCAATTATCCGAACTCCGGCTATCCGAATCGCTGATTATCCGAATCACTTTCAGAAGAAAAAAAAATAAGACAGAGACGTAATGTTGGACAATCAACGATTTCAAACATTAAAAGGAGCAAACCTGCACTTTCAAACTTCGTGTTACTGCTTGAAAGCGAAGACTGAAGTTCTTCAAGAAAATCAATGACGGCAGCAACAAATAAAAATTTATAAGATGTCGTTTTCAAGTGGTTTTTGCAGCAATGTTCTATGGGAAAGCTTGGTCAGAAGCTTGGTTGTACATCCTTTAAAGGTTGGCTAAGAAATTGTAAATGCAGGCACGGTGTCCGTCGTGCATGCACTTACAATTTCTTAGCCAGCTTACTTTGACGAGATGTTCAGCAAGCAATGACGTTCAGCACTTGTAAGTACTGTACAGTACGCTATCTAACATGTATCTAAAAGTTTTGCCTTTTCATTTTAATTAACTAAAACCTCTTTTTCTTTAAAAATAGTTTTTTTTCCTCTCCCATTTTCAACATACAGTACACGCAGTAACTGATTTGATTATCCGAATGAAGTCAGGTCCCAATTAATTCGGATAATTGGATTTCTACCGTACCATGTTCTCTGCCACAAAGTTCAGTTCAACAGCAAAATCACAAAATATTTATAAACAGCATAGCTTTAGCATTTCGGATATAGAGTCTCCCGCGCTGGAGATAATGTTTTAATCCGCACAGTGTTGCCACAGCTCGCTTTGAGATCGTTGAATTTGTTAAAATTTCATTAGTTTTATTAAGAATATGAAATACAAAATTGGAAGTTCAAAAATCGGGCTTCCGGGTGCGCATGTTCGAGTGCAGGACTACGTTTTTTAAAATTTGATTGCTCTGAGGTACCGTCCTTTTTCCACGGTGCAAGAAATATACGTGTATTAATGCAGTTTCTTCATCATTTAATTTCTTTAAAAATAATACAAGGCGATAATATTTCGTGGCAACAATTTGAAATTTGATTCAGATATATAAAGTGATACGCCACCAAATCGCGTTTGGAGGCTAATTGCCCATTCGGGGTAACGCCCTTTTGGTCTAATAATGAAAATTTGTAAAATATATGGCAAATAATACTTCAAGTAATTTTCTCAAAAATTTAAACATTTCTTTAGCCCGCTTGTGGTCTTAACAGAACTCGAAGAAATTAAGATGCCTTGTAACGACGCCAAGTATTCCAAGAGGAGGAAGGATAGTTGAACTACTCCAAGAGAATTTAAAATAGAACAAGGGATACACCAAAGAGGAAAGACTCCAGTGTGTCATGAAATAGAGGTCATTGCTACTCAATAAATCTTTTCCTACGCACAGAAATGCATAACAGATACTGAAATGCATCACTCTTATTGTCTTTTTAACATCTGTTTGTCAGATAAAAATGAACGTAATGCAAAGATATCTTCCCGAAGATATTTGCCAGCTATGCTACTGTTAATTTTCGAATTTGTTTAACGTAATTTATATTTTTAGACTCTATTAAAATTAATTTTTATCGAGATAATTAGATATGATGCTGTTAAATTTCAAATTTGTTTAAAGTAATTTATATTTTTATGTTCTGAAAAAATCGAATTTTATCGTGATTTTATATTTAAGTCACGATAAGTCACTGAGCATATTTTACCATGCATAAAATCTCAAAACGAGGGCAGAATTTCAGCTCCACAAAATAAAAAATACGAGTGCTCTTTTTATTAACAAATGAAGTTTAAATCAATAGAAATTGAATAAATATTGGGACACATACTCAAAAATATGTACTAAGTATTTTTTATTATAAAAACCACACATTGAAAATTTCATTACATTCTATAGACCTGCATTGGTTATATTGCACCAATAATGGGAATCTATCTTTATTCAAAATGATAAATTTATCAATGTGCATAAATAATGAATAATTTTAAAAATTGCAGAAAGATTTTTAATATACTAGCAAGCTCACGATTCTCTTAATCGAATAAGCGAATGCGTAAAACTCGCTTAAGTATGAAAATGGGAGAATTAATATGTAGAGAATAAATCCAATTTTAAAATTATATATATCTTGAGATTGGGTGATAAGATAAAACGAAATTAACAGAAAAATATTAAAGATAAAACAAAGGTCGATCCATTATTTTAATGTTTTATTTTATAACATAACTCAAATTCTGTGCAACAGTGAGCAGTAAAGTTTAAATCAACTCATGAAATCAAAAACTCGAGTTTTTGGTTTCATGAGTTGATTTACTTCAACTCGTGAAAATGTTTCGAGCAAAAGTATTTTTAAATATTGTTAATAATTAATGAAAATGTTACGAGCAAAAATATTGTTAAATATCGCTAATAATTACTAAACATTGATCAGCTGAAAAAATGCCGTCCATGCTCCACACCCTTTTTTCTTCCTTCACCTTTTCTAATTTAAAATTGAGAATAATTCTGCTGTTATTAGGATGTTTTTTAATCCGATATTTAATATGGATGCCTAAATTTTGATTGATAGATTTAAACGGTTTGGAACTTGCTACCTTCGTTGATCCAAATTGAAATTTAATTTTTAGCGATAATCAGTTTTTAAAGAAAAGGTTTTTCGACACGTACATAAAAGAAAAGGTTTTCCGACATTTTTAATTTTAATTCATTTTTTTTTCTCTCGAAACATAAAATGGAAAATTGATATCGAATGAAATAATCCTTGTAATTAAAAGAAATTATGAAACATTTTCTAATTATTCAAAATATTGGAAGATTTTTGCTATTAATTATGAAACTACAGTAGGCACGAAATTGTTTGACCGATGTTATACTCCTAATTTCAACACTCGGAAGATCACCCTCGTTCAGTGGTAGTTTGGTTTGGTTATAGTAAAGCACTCGAAGGCTATTTGCGTACGGGAAGGGATGCATTCGTGGAGGGCTTTCTAAGGGAAACTGGCTCGTATACACATTACAAACGGACAAAATACATAAGCGCCCATGCAGCCAGTTCTTTCGCCGGGATTCAAAACCCGGACAAAACTACCAGATTCAGCGACTTCACTTGACCGCTGGTGGGCCATACATTGGAAGAGAACATGCAAGTGTAAAATTTAAAAATTAAGCCAAAAAAAAAAAAGGCTTCTTAGTTCGAAGATTGTTTCAGAGGATATTTTTGTTAAAGGTGCAGGATACTTGTTCACGGATATTTTAATGACATTAACCGAATAACATAAAACAGTGAGAAAAAACATCTTTCAAATTACAAACAGAATGGGTACTTACGGAAAATCCCGTCGACCATTTTTTCCTATTAAAGAAAAGACGCCAAACTACGCGATTTTTTGCCAAAAATGGAAAAGTCTTCTTCAAACACTGTGTTTGGTGTAACTTTAATTACACGTGTTAGTTATTCTTTTTGAGTAAAGACTCCCCCCCCCCTTTTTTTTCCCTCTATCACGCATTTTCGAAAAAAAAAAAAGGATTAAAATTTGGGACCTGCCTACTACAGAAGAGCATGCTTTTGAATATTTCCAAAGTTATTCCATAACAGAAAATAATTGCTTTTTCAGTATATTTCCTTAATAAAAATTAATGGAAATTTTTTATGAAAAATTAAGTATAAATAAATGATAATATAATAAATTTGAAAGAAAAATAAGAATAAAACGTTTTTTCTTGCATTTAGTAAATGGGTTTTTTTCGTTTGGCGCGATTTGCGCCGTTTCTTGTGGTCAACGGGATTTTCGTAAGTACAAAGGTAAACTAATTCAATACGAATATAACTAGAAACATAAATCTTTACTTTCACAGCATTTTAACTAGAAAAAACGTCATTACTAGAGGATTGTCACCAAGCGTTATGCAAAAGTTCATTTATGAGCTATTAATGTTTCCGGAAATCATTTGACTGATATTGTACCGTACCCTTAACCTCAATACTCGGAAGGCGTTCGTTATATCAGCATTTCTATGAAATTTATTGATTTCATGTTTAGCTCTTCACAATGATGTGCTTGGATTTGTTTCAGAAAGCCTTGGCAGATATCTTCTGTGTAAAGAAGAGACTTTGTGATCGTTCTCGAAATCAACAGTTATTAAAATCTTACTCCAAACTACACAAAAGGTTACCTTTTTGGCCAATTTTAAATAGTTGACTAAAATTAAAACAAAGCAGTTTTTTGACATAATCCTTTACTTTGAGACATTTTTCAGTCATTTGGCAATATTTAAAATTTATATTTATTATTATTCCAAAGGGGCGTCCCTGAAAGACTATTGTTTTCATTTTGCGATTTTGCGTTGAAAACTTTAAAAGGCTGTATCACTTTTCAAATCGTTGCCACCAAATATTATCGCCCTGCATTATATTTGAAGAAAATAAATAATAAAGAATCTGCATAAATGTATGTATGTTTCTCGCATTGTGATAAAACAACGGTACCTAGAGCCATCAAATTTGAATGAGTAATCCTACAGCGAATATGGGCATCTGAAAGCCCAAATTTGAAATTTGGAATTTGTTTTATTATCGATTTCATAATTTGTAAAACTTTAACGAATTTTTGATTAAGAAATTCAACGATTTAAAAGGAAGCAATGGCAACCCTCTCCGGATATATATATATATATATATTTAAAAAAAAAAAAAAACTTTTTATCTCCAGCGCGCGGAACTGTATTGGAAATTTTAAAGATATGCTAACTTTGAAATTATTTTGCGACATTGCTGTTGAACTGCTGGTTTAAGTGATATTTAATAAATAAAGGTAAAACCCAAAACATGATATTTAATAAATAAAGGTAAGACCCAAAACGTTAAAAAAAAAAAAACGCCCCTTGAGATGTAATTTAAAATCTGAAACCTTTCAGATTTCCTTATTTCGGTTATTTACCTTATTTGGTAAATTTATTTAGTTTTTAAAATTCTATTATATACCATCCTGATAAAACTCACCAAACTGTTCATCACAATAGGCAATGAATTTTTCATGTTTTCGTATGCAAACAAGCGAGACTTCATGAATTCGATAATAGCATGAGAATGATAACAATAACCGTCATCACATTACGCGACGTTTACTGTAGTTAAATTACTCTTCGAGTGATACTATCGTGTGGCATTTTATTGTGAAAAACTTTCTTGATGCACGAAGTCTGCACGCATAACTCGGTCAGATCGGTAAACGCGAGCGTATGAGTACCCATACATAACTACATATACCCTTCACATATACATAAGCACCGTTATTCTACTGGATTCCGACCATTCGAAAGTTGAAGCAAATAGCTGCAATCTTTTATCGAACTCTGCATTAATTTGAGCTGAAAGTTTAAAAAAAAAAAAAAAAAAAAAATTCTGAGAGAGAATTTTATTTATTCTTTATTTAATGGGTTTAATTTGAAATTTAATTAGTTTCTTGGAATTTAATCCCGGATGATTAATTTTCGAGCCAAGTTTACGATTCTTTAATTTGTTACCAATAACACTATCCAAATCAATTTAAAGCCTGAATTTGTGAATAGATTTTCTGGAATTATCAGAAAGCAAAAAAAACCTACGAATGATTTGACAAAAATATTTAAGAAATTTTCAAAACTTACGACAAATGTATGATTTTTTCCACTTATTCTAACATATATCTAGAAGAATATTTGGTTTATCCAATCTTATACAATTATATTCCTGCTATGATAAACGCCCGAAGTTTAGTTTAAGATAAAGTGATCACATTTTCATTGAGACAAAGCGGGAAAAAATGGAATGAAATGAAAATTGTAATTTATTTATGAAAGCAGACCAATAATTCAAAAAATGCATTTTATTGTATACATTCATATACTTATCTATAAATATACAAAAGCATATTTATTATTAATTATTTGTAACTATAAAAATATTTGTAAAAAACAATAATTTGAATATTATGTTTTTTTATTAATTAAAAATTTTATTTAAAAAAATTATGATTTTCTTTCACGGTCATATTTTTATCCGACTGATTTTTTATCCGGATTTTTCTGGATATTAGATCATCAGTTTAAATCTACTAAGATGCTATGTAGAAATTATAAAATTAAAATATGAAATCATGATTTATTAATGGAATAACGAAGCATTTATGATCTAAAGGATATAAAAAAAAAAACGGTACTATTCGGTTTCGAGGGCCGTAAAAAATCGCCAAACTATTGTTGATGCCAATGCTGCCAAAAATAATTGCGGCAACCCTAATAATTGCGGCAAGAAAGGAAGTGTAACAGTAAATAACTATTTAAGATTGATGTTTTAATTTAGATGAAAGGTTAATTTCATATAATACTTTTTTATTATTATAATTTATATGAAAAAGGCTAAACATGACTGAATGG
Organism: Stegodyphus dumicola; assembly: GCF_044657685.1. Lineage (NCBI taxonomy): Eukaryota > Metazoa > Arthropoda > Arachnida > Araneae > Eresidae > Stegodyphus > Stegodyphus dumicola. Next base: position 56,014,849 of record NC_140770.1, on the reverse strand, counting down.
TGTTTTTTTGGTGTTTTTTAATTATGGCAAAGCACACTAGGGCTATCTGCCTAAGAGGAGGGATGCCTCTCGTGGAGGACTTTCTAAGGGAAACTGGCTCGTATACACCATGACTGAATGGAAGCATAAGAGTAAATAACTATTTCAGATCATTATTATAATTTATATAAAAATTGCTAAACATAACTGAATGGATGCCTGCATCGCTGTTTCGCTACCGACTTATCGCTAAAGCATAATTTCATCTCGTTGGTTGTTCAAACGTAATTTTCTATAATGAATGATGCCTTTCTTTTGAAAATATTCTTGGTAAAGTGCAGAATTGCTCACTTATTTGTTTGCCGCTTTTTACAAGGGTAAAAACAATTAGATTTTTGTCAATTTTCTTTTTACTTTTTAAGTGAAAATAGGTCGATGTGTACATAGATAAAGTCAAGGGTGTGCGCATGCCATTTTTGTGCAATTCTAGGATTTTTTTAAAGTAAAAATAGGTCGATGTGCACATGGATACCGAGTATTTGCAATTCTTAAAAACGCGTCAAGCAGTTGGTGATTCTGCACTTTACCCAAAATTCTATTGCCGACTTTTCGTCATGGGCAATTCCCAAATTGTGAAATCCATAGGATATCAAAAAAGGATTTAAAATCAAAAAATAATTTAAAAATTAAACTAGTATTTCAATGGCGTCTTAAGAAATATAGAACTATATAAACTTGCGCAATCTGAAATCAGCGCGTACGCTAGATTTGGCGCGCTGTTAAATGGGCGCGTTTGCTAAATTTGGCGCTTTTGCGTGTACATTTTCGCTGCAATTTTTTTACGGCCCTCGAAACCGAATAGTACCAAAAAAACTTTATATATTATGTTTACTTTGTTACACATTTCTTTCCAATGTAAGTTGTTTAAGTTGCTTTGTTTTTAGTGCTAATACTTTCTTTTCAATTCTATAGACAGATATAATTTCTTGTTCAGTTACTAAGTTCCATTGTTCAAGTTCTGTAATTGCTGTGTTGAGAATTCCGACTAACTTGTGAATCGAAAATTTTTCTTTTTCAATAACTTCTCTGTTACTTTCTGCACTATCGGTAGCCGTATTTTATGGATCTAGAATAAAGTGACCACATTTTCATTGCGACAAAGCGGGACAAACGGAATGAAATGAAAATTGTAATTTAGTTATGAAAGCAGACCAATAATTCAAAAAAGAATGTATTTTATTGTATACATTCATATACTTGTCTATAAATACACAAAAGCATATTTATTATTAACTATTGGTAACTATAAAAATATTTGTAAAAAACAATAATTTGAATATTATGTTTTTTAATTAATTAAAAATTTTGTTTAAATTTCTCACATGAATTGGTCAAATTATAATTTACGCTTAATACAGATTTTAAAGTTTTTTAATGTTCACTTAACGCTTTTTTCAATTGTCCATATTTTATTGATGCTAGAAAAAACACGTTCTGTTGCTGCATTTGTTTCTGGAAGGGAAAGTGCCTGTTATACAATTTTCAAAATATTTTCATAGAGAATATTATTCTGTTTAAAATGAAGGAGTAACTACGTTTATTTTTTGTGTTTCCATATTTGCAGACAACGAACATTTAATTTTTTAATCAGTAACGTATCTTTTTACCAATGACACCTCATGAAAAAGATCACTTTCGTAAAATATTATTTTTCCGAAAATGGTTACTAATATATTAAAAACATGTTTCCACATATTCCCATAAAATCTCCTTTTTTAATGCCCCTCATTGAAAATTTTTAATATTCTCGAATTGAACGGTTCGTTCTTCAAAATATTCCACTCAGTTATTATAAACATTTCCGACTTCTTTCAGAAAATCAGATCGTTTAATTGCACTTTGTTCTTCAAACCTAGTGATGTCCTTTCGAATAACTTAAGGAACGTAACCATTATCCATTCTTTCTCGCAATTTTGTTTTTGAATTATTGATTTCATTTGATATTTCCGTGATTGAAATTTTGTCTCCTTCAATAATTTTCACAGCATTGTGAAATAATGTAGCTTGTTTTGGATGAACTGAAGCCAAATTTGTGATGTGTCATTTTCAAAAAAGAGCTGCAATATTCTTGGACATTTATCTTGTGATAAAAAGTATGATTTTAATAGTTCGTATATTTTAAAAATATTTTCTGCAGCTGGTCAAAGAGCTAACCCTCGTATTTTGCTGTAACCAATAATTCTTTTATATTCAATTTTTGCGCTTTCACAAATATCCTTTAAATTTTCAACATGCATAGTATATATATAAATAAGAGTAAATTTTTGCAATAATATTTTCAACATCAACTGGAAGTAAGTCACATGCTGCTTGAATAGTATTGTGTAGAATATGCGCTGCACAACCAACTCCAATAATTTTTTGGTTCAAATGTTAAGTTTCGTAAAAACGTTATTGATGACTTTTCTAGCTTTTCCACCAAAATTTACATTAGTGTTATCCTCACAATAGGCAACAATTTTATTGTTCAAGTTATTCTTTTTTTAAATAGTACTTATTGAATCAAAAATTATTTATGAACTTTCAGCCGGCAATGAAACAAATTTAATATTCTAATTTTAATCCTGTTTCTGGATCCAAAAGTCTAACAACTGTGGGAAATAATTTTAAATCTTTATGGTTGGAAGCATCATAATATATGGATATAAATTTGCATTTATCTAATTCTTTCTGCAATTGTCAAAAAGGAATATGGTGAAAAAACATTACAAATAATTGCTTCGGTTTCTGTCCGTGCACATGCAAATTTCTTTTCGTACAATGTTTTGATCATTTGAGACGTACAATCAGCTGATCTGAAACTTTGTGGTTTATGGTGTGGAAAGCAAATAGCCCTTCAGCTAATGCTAGCTGCGCCTCCGTTGACAATACATATTCCTTGACGAGGCGTAACGACAATGATCGAAAGTTTTTATTTCTTTATATTTACTATAATAATTAATAAATAACAGGTAATATATTTTTACAGTACATTTAAAATAAGAAATGCATATGTTTTCTAAAAAGCGGGACATTTTTAAAAATCCGCGGGACCGTCCTTCAAAAAGCGGGACTGTCCCGCCAAAATCGGGACGTGTGGTACTTTAGTTTAAGACCAATTCGAACACTAAAGAGTACTTGATATGGCAGCCTTTGAAATATTTTGCGTACGATTTTCATAAATTTAATGATTTTATTTTCAGTTTTGTTACCAGAAAACAGACAACTATCTTATGTTTTTGGCTAATATTGACATCAAATAAACGTCAAGCTAAATTTTTACTGAAAATTTTTCATATGTAACTATCCATTTTAAGCTTTTATAATATAAAAGACATGCTTATGGAATGAAAATGAGTCACGCTAAATTTTAATTTTATTTTGTGAAACTAGACTTTTGTTCATAGGTTTTGTATTACAAGTTATTTTTTAACAGTCAGCGTTTTCGTTATATTGCATACAATAACATAGCTCAGTATGGGGTAATATCAGTGCTATTACATAATGTACCTGAAATTTTTAAGAGTAATAGTTTAAAAAGTTTTAATAGCGATATCTCAGTTAACAGAAAAACTGAATCATGCTCAGCATTTTAAGACTTTTTATAAAGAATAACTTATAAATTCGTGGTGTTCAGTTTCCAAAAAAATGTGATTGAATTATAAAATACCACATTCTACTAACCAACTGAAAGAATATATACGTTTGTAAAGACTACAGAGTAAATTTTATTTCGATACATTATTAGCGGAAAGTACACTTCGTTAATTGTTAAGATAAAACTTAAAATGATAAAATAAAGGATACCAATTATCTCAAGAAAGTGATTCATATTTGCATTACACATACGGAAATACTTTTCTGTAAAAAAGCCTTTCCAACCGCCGGAAAATGCGTGTGTAACGTGTATACGAGCCAGTTTCCCTTAGAAAGTCCTCCACGAAGGCATCCCTCCCCTTCGGCAGATAGCCTTAGTTTGCTTTCCCATTATTAAATACATCACCAACCGCCGGAAACTGAACCCCCAATGATCAGTCGTAGCTCCGCGACTTCAGCCGATTAGCCAGAGTTGAACATAGATTATTCGAATATAGCAAATCACGCGAAGTCTACCTGCTTAAAGGGTTAGATTATTTGAATACGACACAACATACTAGTAGGGCTATTTGCCTAAGGGAAGGGATGCCTTCATGAACGACTTTCCAAAGGAAACTGTTTCTTACGCTACACACATGAGGAAAATAACTAAAACTCATCATGCAGCCAGTTCGTTCGCCTAGATTCGAACCCAAGTTTGACCTACCTATTTTCAGCGGTCTTGACTATTTGGCCCTTGGTGCAGGAAAGGATGCTTTCGTGGAAGACTTTCTAAAGAAAACTGGCTCGTATTCACGTTACATATGGGGAAAACAATAAAAATTAAAGTTGCATATTAGCCGCATTTAATTCGCAAGTGATGAAACCCAGGTCGAACTCTCAGCAATTAAACGGTCTTAGCCACTTAATTGGGCCACTTGGGAAGTAAAAAAGTGAAATGTATTCAAAGTGTTGTTCTAAACAAAAACGCAAATATTACGCTTTCCTTTTTCATTTATTGCTAATGGATAGTGAAAGAGGAAATGCAAGATGAAATTAGGGGCGGTGTCTTTCCAACAAGAGCAAAAACTATTTTTCAGAACTTTTAAAAGAAACTTAGAAATTTCTGTTAAGTAGTAAAATGCTTGAAAACAAAACACGCGATATTTTAGCTTTAGCAAATTCTTTATCTTAAAATACTGTAGAAAGTTAACAAATGATCGTTTGCCTTTTAGCACTCAGATTTTTTGAGGGGGAAGAATGAGGGCAATTCGTAATTTTGCCATAATTTTTCCTAAAAATAAATATAATTTTTTTTTCAGCATTTTCTTCCCTGATACCAAAGAAAGCATTGCGTTTACTATAAACTAATTACAATTCACACTATAAACAATTAAGATAACTTCATAAGTCGGTTTTTATAGGCAATATTAATTAGTGATTTTCGTATTGAAATGTGATATAAATTTGTCCGCTTTAAAAGCCTTTTGAATGAAAAAAAAAAAAAAAATGTGCAAAAGGAATTTCTGTAGTTCTCGGAATCATGGAATTCTTCTTGCCAAAACATGCAACAATAACATAAAATCATTCCAATTCCAATTATATGCCAATTATATGATATATATAATTTAAAAATTAAAAATGTATAAATGATTAAAAATTATAAATGATATATTTTAAAATATGGTATGTTATATTCAAATGCACGAACGAAATCAGTTCAAACGAAACGCTTCAGGTGTTTCTCATCAGCTAGAAACCATAACTTTACAATAAAATGTTTTATTACGTAGAACTAATGGGAACTCACTTTTCCTTAAGCAATTGAATGCCTTCGATAGGAACATCAGGTCTTGTAACGAGCACCTTTGGCTTACTCATTTTGACAGACAGTGACTACCCGCAGCTCCGACGATAGCGTCTGCTTTGACAGGAGGGCGAGAGGAAGTCACCTTACGCAAGGTCATAGCTTTTATCCGGTGGCGTTGAGAGCGCCTGTTCAGATGTGACGTCAGACTGTGATGACATAAGGCCCTCCCAAATGAATTTCTAGCCCGGAAGTGAGAATTTCTTTCCGGGGTGTTTTGTTTCACTCGTTAAGTGATAAGAAACTATAAAAAAGCAAAGTTAAACGTCCGACAAAATAGAGAAACGTAAAGAAAAAAAGCAGTTACGTTAGATTTATATCCAGAAAGTATTCAAAATAATACAGCTAGCCCTCATTTTATTTCTGCGCTGAATCCTCACAATGCTTTCTCACAGTGACATCTTAAAGAGAACTAGTGTCAAACGATAAAAATCTTTCGTATAATGTAAACGGGAGGATACGTTCTGCACATCCAAAATTAAATTAATTTTATTTAATTATTGTTAAAAATAATAATTAATCTAGTAATACTATTTTATTAAATTAACAAATAAAGCAACTTAAGGGGACACATACACCTTAAAACCCATAAGATGTTCGAATAGGTGACTGTTGCAAGAATTGAGATAACTTATTTATTTTAAAAGCAATTTCTACCAATGTTTTATAGCTGACTACATAATAGAGCTGCTTTCTGAAATAGTAATCAGAAAGTTTGTGTTGCCACAAATATTTTTATAATTTAATCCGCTTTGTGACAACATTTTTCGTCATGTGTCCAACTTGCGCGCACAGTTTAAAATATTATGTTTCATAATTTAATTCCATATTTAATATATAGCTTTTATAACATTTGAAAACTACTGTGAACCTAAAATTCTAAAAATTTCATGTTAAATTTGTATTTTATTCGGAGTTGAGTTTATAAAATGTATTTTATTAAAAAAATTTGTAATGTTTTCGTCCATAAAATTTTTCAGTATTAAAATATTCATCAGATTGTTGGTTCAGTTAAAAAATAGTGCCCATATAAAGAATTCCATCAAATTTCAAGTATGTACCATTAGCCATTTTTAAAATATCATGCGCGCAAGGTGGAAACATGGCGAAATATTTTGTCACAAAGAGGATTAAATTACAAAAATATTTGTGGCAACACAAACTTTCTGGTTACTAGTTTCCAAAGAAGCTATATTATGTAGTCAGCTGTAAAAAGTTAGAAGTAATTTCTTTTAAAATAAATAAAATACAGTAAGACCCCGCTTAACGCTGTTTCGTTTAGCGCTGTTTCGGTTTAGAGCTCTTTTATTTCAACCCGGGGATTCTCCGAAATTGTGCGCAGCGCTAGGTTTCCAAATAACATATCCGAAACAGTGTAGTTGTGTTTCCTGCTTTGTGGACGCATTTTTACCATTCGAAACATTTGTTGACCTTATTGTAAGTTTAAATTTGTATAATACTATAACGATTAATACAGTGACAAATATTATGATCTTTAGTTTTTATCATGGGTGATAATAAAAAACAAGAAAAGAAAGCAACCAGAAAAAGCATTTCACTGGAAACTCAAATGCAAGTGATTAGAAGATTAGATTCTGGTGAACGTCAATCTCAAATTAGTGCTGCATTGATTTTGGCAACTTCAACAATAAGGACAATTCTTAAGAATAAAGAAAAAATACTGTCATCGGCAACTGCAACTACGTCAAGCTCTGCAACTAGAATTACCCGTTCTAGAAATAACATTATAGAGGAAATGGGAAAACGACTGTCTATACGGATTGACGACGAAATTTAACGCAATATGCCATGCCATATAAGCCAATCTATCATAATGCCTTCTTGACAAAAAGGCAGAAAATTGGAAACCCAGAATAGACTGAATGATCTGACTGAGAATTTTATTTGTTTTTAAAAGTATATGCGTTTATATTGTTTTTATTTTTGTAAGAAATAAATGTTTGATTTTATTTTTATTGAAAAAAACATTATTAAATTTAATGCCTAACCATTTTTTATCCGTCTTCCCCTAACCCCATTATTTACATGTTAAGATAGCCTCGTTTAGCGCTGTTTCGCATTACGCTCTACTTCGATGGAACGTATCCCCCGCGTTAAGCGGGGTCTTACTGTATCCCAATTCTTGCAACAGTCACATATTCGAAGATCATGAGGGGTTTAAGGTGTATGAGTCCCCTAAAGGGACAGGATAAAAACCAGTTGTAAGACAGAAGTTGTAAATCAGTCTGGCGGCCTGCGGAACGCATGCGGCTCACGAAAACATTTCAATTATACATTTGTTGCAAAAACTTCATGATTTTAGTTATATGAAGTCCAAGCTTACGTTATTTTCATTTCCATTAAAAATAAACATAAATAAAATAAAGTAAAAAAAGAAGTGTGAAAGTTTTCCAATTTTATATTACGCCAAAATGGGTGTTTTTTAACGTTTGCTGCGTTACCTTTATTTATTAACTATCATGTTCTTCGCACTTAAAACACATAAAATTCAGTTCAACAGCAATATCACAAAATATTTATAAACAGCATTTCTTTAGAATTTTCGATATACAGTCTAGGGCGCTAGAGATTTTTTTTTTTTTTTTCCTTACAGTGTTACCATCGCTCACTTTGAAATTGTTGAGTTTGTTGATAAAAACTTAGTAAAAGTTTTACAAAATATTAAATAGATAATAAAACAAATTCAAAATTCGGGCTTCCAAGTTCCCATGTTCGGTTGGAGGACTACGTTATTTAAAATTTGATGATTCTAGGTTACGTTTTTCTTCCCATGCGAGAAACATTCATGCAGATTCTTCATTATTTAGTTTCTTTAAATATAATACATAGTGATAATATTTGGTGGCAACAGTTTGAAAAGTGAATCGACGCAAAATGCCGTTGTGAAATTAATAGCCCTTCTGGGCTAACATCCTTTGAGCTAATAACACCAGAAAATCTATAAATGGGGCTAATTAATTTATACTGTAACACGAATCTTATTCAAAGATTTAAAGATTCAGATCTGATTAACTTTTATTCATACTTTTCAAAAAATATTCTCAGTTACGAATTCTTCCCCTAAGAATACTCGCTATGTTTGGAAATGCATTTACATGTGAAAAGCTGTTTTTCACAATTGAAATGAATAAGAATGATTGATCCTATGATTTTCTACAACCCGTGATGGAGACAATATCTAGAATCAAATAAGAAAAGTATACGTATTTTTATTTATGTATCGAAAAAAATTAAATAACAGAAAGCGACTAAATTATTACTATTTATTCTCGAAATTTGTCCCATTTTGTTAATTTTCTCCGAAAACTTAGTTTTCATAATTTTTTTTGGTTTATATTAAAGTAATTCACTTAATGATTAATTAAACGTGTTAGAATTATTTGAAAGAAAATGTCTCTATCGAATTTAACAGTTAAATCTCAGTATATTTGTATTAAAAAATGTAACGAACAAAAATGTTTTACAGGTACAAAACTTCAGATTTCAGACAGAAATAAATATAAATTTCATTTTTTTTCTTTGCATTATTATTAATATTGTTTATGGATTTTCTTTTTCTTGCCCATCGGTTTCCTTTGGATCGAGCATTCGGTCTGCATGCAGTTTGAGTTACAGATCACTCGGTTAGAACACTCCCGACAAATGCTTGTGAGAGATAAAGTGATGGGCCATTTGAAAGAAAAAATTAGAATTTCTTAATGAAAAGCTAAAATCACAGCTTAAATTGCGCCGGTTCCAGTAGTTCTTAATTTTTGATATAAATCATAATTCTAGCCAGACCGCACCGGTGCCTAAATAAGAAGGCTCCGGCACTTCTTTTATGTAACTGAAACAACAATTTCAGTAAAAATTTGATCTCGAAAATTTTATTTTAAGTAATAAAATTTTATTAAAATCGCTTATTAAATTTTAATTTATTTCTTTACATTTTACTAAATTTTAATTACTTTAATAATTAATTGTTTTAATTATTAGTCCAAAGGGTATTTGCCCAGAAGGACTATTAATTTCGATTGACGATAAGTGTTGTTTCACTTTTCAAATTGTTACCGCCAAATATTATCACCCTGTGTTATATTTAAAGAAATCAAATAATGAAGAATCTGCATGACTGCATGTATGTATGTTTCTCGCATTGGGATAAAACAAAGGTACCAAGAGCCATCAAAATTTGAATAACGTAATCTTCCAAAGAATATAGGCACGCGAAAGCCGTAATTTGAATTTGAAATTTGTTTTATTATCGATTTCATATTTTATAACACTTCAACGAATTTGTGATTAGCAAACTAAACGATTTGAAAGCAAGCAATGACAACACTGTACGGAAGAAAAAAAAAAAAAATTATCTCCGGTGCGCGAGACTGTGAATCGAAAATTCTAAAGATGTGCTCATTTTAAAATTATTTTGCGATATTGCTGTTGAACTGAATTTTATGGTTTAAGTACGAAGAACGTGATTCGTTTCAATAGATGCATCTATCATGCAAATTCTTTTAATTTTTCAGTTGAAAGACTTTTTTTTATACTCTAGTCATGTTAATTTATCGATCCTGATACTGAAATGAAGAGTCATGGACCAGTACTCAGACCCTGAAACGTCGCTCGTAAAGTTGATGTGGTCATGATTTATCGCTTCCTTTTCTTTCTCTCTTTTTGTTTAGGAGAGTAATTTTTAGCACCACAGATGCGATGCTTATTTTTATGTTTATATAATTTTTCAAATTAAAAGGATGTTGCCTTTTATTATTTTTGAAGATGTAATATAGCGAATATAAAAACATGTATGGCAACACAAATAAAAGAATGTTGCCCCGAAATGTCGTCGCCATGTATTATTTTTAAAGAAAACGAATATAAAAAAACATATGGCAACACTTAACACTCAATCCGGAATTCTAAAGATATGCTGTTTTTAAATAGTTTATGATTTTGCTATTGAATTTTATGTAACGTAACTACGAAGAAAGGGAATTTTAATAAATAAAGTTCAGAGGACAAAAAAAATTCTTAAATTATCTTAATAAGAAAACTGGACATTGACATAACGAACTGAGTAATGACTGAAAAAAAATAATGGCAGCTCTTAATCGGGAATTTAACATATGCTACTTTTAAAGATTTTATAGCCTGTTATTGAATTTTATGAGGGGTCAGTGCGAAGAAAGCGGTGTTTGATAACTCGTAAATTGCGAGATCAGCGAGAGCATGAAAATTCTTAACAAACTCTCTAGTATGAAAATCTGAAACCTTTCACAATTTTTTATTTTTATTTTTTTTACATTTTATTTTTTAAATATGTTTTTCTTTATATTGTTCTCATTTCAAAACCACAGTAAGTCTGAATTATCGGAAAAAGAAGGGTTGGCTGCGTTTGTAATTACACCCATTCAGCGAAATTTTATTAAATCCATAATATAAGTTATAAATAAGATTGCATTAAAAAAATTTGTTAAATACTGAATTACCGCTGTATAAAGATAGAAATCAAAAAGCTTCTATTGATAAAATTATCGTTTCAGATATGTATAAAATAATGGAAGGAAAATTAATATAACTAAACATATTGTATTAATTTTTTCTGAGCTTCAGTTGCTTATAAACTACTTTTTGATCCATAGATAATTTTTTTTTATCTACTGAGTTTTCCTTACAATACATGTTACGCTTTTGCTCGGAATAAAACCGCCATATAGAGTGATTTGACTTCTTAATTCTACTTACTTATATGATTTAACTAAGCATTCCACGGGTTTCTTACTCTCTTGCCACTGTCCAAAATGTCGAAATTATCATTCTCATTTTACGATTTTACAGTTTGTAAGCATATTTACTGTCTTCGTAATAATTATTTGATGATTTAATTGTAGTAAATACCAAATTATAACCTTATTTAAGTTGCAAATTCAAATATTTTATCGAAAACATTCTATTGAAAATCAGTCGGAGTTAAAGCAGATCAATCGTAATAAATAGGAGTGATTATTTCATCCTTTCATCATCGAGATATATTGATAAATGTTAATAAGATATAAATTTACAGTGTCTTACAATAACGATGGAGCATTTACAATTTCCGGAAATATCAAAAAATTTAAATGCATTAAACTGAAATTATAAACCATGGTTTCCTTTGAATGCACATCTATTCGGTGCTATTTTAACACTAAGTATTTTTTTGAAAAATGAAATATTCAGTTTAAAGTCAGTATTTTCTCTTCCAGAAGCGAAAATTACATCAAAAAATGACTGCACAGTTTTCACATTCTATCAAATTATATGCATATATTGCACTGAAGATTCCGTTTAATGTTAAATTTACATAGTCGCCTGGAGTATGTGTGAAATATTTGCTAAATATTCTTATTTCTCACCGGCATTCACCATTCACTGATGGTGAATGTTGAATACAAATCATTATGTTTCGTTTTTAAAGCATATTTTATTATTCAAACATGTTATGATAAATGTCAAAATAGGAGACAGCTTAAGTAACAGCGCATTTAACTGTCGAGTTATAATAAATAGTACAATCCTAAATGGGAAAAGAAAATAACACCAGCAGTAAACTTACTTAGTTATGTGATTGATTTTATACAATCTTATTTATTGCCACAACTTAAACTGTTGTGGTACTTTGAATTGCACAAGAGTCCTTTGCTTTTATATCTGTGCTTAGTCGTGGGACACCTTTTTCTTCTCGGCTTCTCCACCACCTCCACCACAGCACATCTGAGCTTGTCGACATATACACCAGTGATGGTTCGAATGTATAAGAACATAAGCAAATATTCGGTCTTTCACTGATATATTTAGTATGTGTTGACACTCACCGGAGAGTGGTGACATTCTCCAGTTTTTGTCTCTCACTGTAATATATATAGAGAGAGAGAATTACAAAACAACTTTTTAAAAACAAAATATAAACATGCTTAGTATTTTCGCGCATTAAGCTGCTGAAAAATTATCAGTAGAGACATAAAGTAAGAAATTTAGAATTAAGTTTTCACAGACCATAAACTGAAATTCATAATTAACAAATTTCAAATAATCCTATAAATACAATAAAGAATTTAAAAATTTTAAAACCAAAACTATGAAGATCTTTCCCTAAGTGAATAGTCGTCAGTTAGCATATATGTGCTGATACCTTTAGAGGCTAGCCACAAGAAATCCGGCACATTTATTATCATATATTTATACCATAAAGAATACAATCTTCACCCAAATGCCAAAAAGTCTGTATGAAGATCTTTATCTTACTGAACAGCCGCCGACTTATATAAAGGTGTTGCCATCGTTATGAAATCGTTGGGGAACATGAAGTTTCCCTGATTGTTTGCTATGGCCTAGAGAAATAGATCGAATAGTTATGAATTAGCAACGAGGTAACGGCAACGGAATTTAACAGACAGTTTAATTTACAGACCATTTCAATGAGCTATGTTTCATGCATAATTGAAATTATGATTAATCTTTCATACGTTTTTAAACAATACCAATATCAGGTAATGAGGCTTACCTGGACCGGTGCTTCGGGAAATCTCCGAAATACTAAGGCATACTATGAAAATCATGCTGATTCTATTATCTCAGTAATTCAATAATATCATATATAATATATTAAGTCTGACTTTTATCGCATTAAGTATGAATAGATTTGTATGTGATTTTTGGAGCTTCAGAACTACAGCTAATAATTTAGATACTGATAGAAGAAGGACATGTATTCTGATCAAACTGGGCTTGGCCGCCATTTTTTAAATTTAATTATTCCTGGATACGTGATAAAATTACATCTGTTTAAAATTTTATGAAACAGGCTTTTGAAAACTGATCTCAGATAGACTGACTTTTGCTTATGCGTTGTAAGAGACATATTTTGTACATTTGGGCATATAGTAAGTGGAGCGAAAAAAAACTTTTTTTTAAATTTATATTGCCTAAGTCATGGTATGTTTCCGAATGCGCTTGAATAAATTGTGTTCAAATTTCAGCCCCAAAAATTTACATCTTGAGGTTCTACACCTCAAGTGAATATCTGTACTGACTTTTTTAACGGTTTTATGCATTTTTCGTGAATTGCTTTGTCAAAAACGTCATTATAGCGCGAGAAATTGCTTCCTACACCAAAATATCAAATTTAATTTCAAAATATGCTACTAGATTTCCGAACGGGTTCTCATTTGACTATTGGTTCTAGCTTTGGGCAAGCAATCACGTGGCTTCCATGATTGTCGTGAACATTGTGAGTTTAAGAGAAAATAATGAGCGGTTTGTTAAAATTTAGATCAGATGAAAGATCTTTTAATATATAGCATTTTAATACTATTTAGCACAGTGTAATAAGTTCATTTTACAGTACGCAACATCCTCAAAAATGATCGTTACAACGCAGTTCGATCATCCATCTTTTCTGAACAACAATCTCTCTCGTTGCCATTCCGTAACATAGAAACTTACCTCTCATGGAGTTCGATAGTGGCGCGACATTCTCCCCACCTTGAGTTTGGGGATACAAACTCAAAACAGTAATATAATGATAATACATACATACAATTTTGAAATAACAATAACGTACATAATAATAATAGAAATATTTCAAAATATTAGAATGCAAATAGAAATCAATATTTTAGAGTTCAAACACAGAAAGTTCAAAAGTTTGTTTAGAAGTTTATAAATCCAGTCTTTTAAATGGTTTTATTATTCGTCCTGAGCGAGACACGCGAACAGTTTCATTAGAGTTAGTATTAAGCTCAGGATTTTCAGCTACCACTTCCGGAACCTTCTGAGGTTCCGATACGACTTGCTCGTAATTTGGGGTCAATTCCAAAGGGTACAGTCGTTGGATTGGTCTTAATATGTTTCCCTTTTCAGTTCGCAGTTTCACAAGTCTGATGATTCCATCTTTTCCTGGAAAGAGTTCCAGTACTCTCCCTAGCAGCCAAATGAGCCTTTTTTTATCATCTGTACCAATTAACACTATGTCACCTACATTTATTTTATCTTCTCTTTTGTTAACTGAAGAACGAAGGAAACCCAGATACTCCCTTTTAAACCTTCGTTTTAGATTTTTACGAACCTTTTGAATATGTCTCCATCTCAAAACAATATTAGTCTTTTCAATTTGATCCAAATCAGGAACATCATTTAAGGGAATGTCCTGAAGAAACATTGAGGGGGTCAAGGTCTTCAGATCTTGTTCCTCGGATATGTAAGTTAACGGTCTGCTGTTCATGACAGATTCGCATTCACAGACGAGAGTCTGCATTTCCTCGTAAGACAAACAGGAGCGTCCAAGATTTTTTCTCAAAAGATCTTTCAAAATCCCAATCAAGCGTTCCCAGAAGCCTCCCCACCATGGAGAGGAGGGTGGGTTAAACTTCCAACGAATTTCGTTGACTCTAAATTCACTTTCAATTGTAGTCCAATCTAATTGTTTCAGAGCATTATTTAGTCCTGTAAAATTAGTACCATTGTCTGAATACATCACAGAAATTCGTCCTCTTCTGGCTATAAACCTACGCATAGCTTGGATGAAGTCATTGGTACTCAGTGAAGGTATTAGCTCAAGATAGACAGCTCTAAATACGGCGCAAGTAAAAAGTACTATCCACACCTTTTGTTTACATTTAGTCAACAGAGGTCCAACTATATCTACACCTGATACTTGAAAAACTGCTGCTACTTCTGTTCGGTCTTTTGGAAGAGGCGGAAAAGGTACCTCAAGATGTTTTACCTTTTGCCTTTTACATGTTAAGCATTCTTTGATAACACTCCGGACAGTTCTTTTCCCTTTCACTATCCAAAATCTTTTCCGTAAAATAGTCAGTAGAGTTAATGTCCCAGCATGCTTGTTAGCAATATGTTCTTGGGCTATAAATCTTCTCACTGCCAGGTGTTTCGATGGTAGAATTATTGGAGAAATAAAATCTTTCGATTCTTCCTCATTTATCAATCTGGATTTCAATCTTAAAATTCCTTCTTCATCTTCAAATATTAGAAGACCTTTCAAATTTTTTCGTGTTTCTTCATTGGAGTAACATTCCTTTTGTATTACACGGAAAGTAGTCCTTTGTGCATTTAACAATTCTTCATTTTGAAGTTCCTTACATTTTCTTAAGTCTTTGGTTGAAAACGCAGTATCCAAGCCATAACCCTAATCATCTTTGAAAATCTAGAGAATCTTCTGGCTAACTGTAATGGAATTGACTCTAGCTCTGTGTTACTAGCAGAGATGACTGACTTTCGTTTCTCTATCTCTACTTCTTTTTCGTTAATATTTACAGCTGACTTTGGCCACTGCTCCTTCGGATTCTTCAACCAGGCTGGCCCTTGCCACCACTTGCGTTTCTGAAGTTGCCTAGGTCCACAACCTCTTGACAAAATGTCTGCTGGATTCTGGTCAGTTGAAATATGGAACCAATCTTCCGAAATTGTCAATTTTCTAATTTCACTTATTCTTTTTGTAACGAATACCGACCACTGTTCTCGACGAGTTATCCACACAAGAACTGTGGAAGAATCTGTCCAAAAGTAAGTCTTGATGTTGGGAAGTTTTAGAGCTTGCTTCACAGAACTAAACAGCCTAGCACCTATGGTAGAAGCCATTAGTTCAAGTCGTGGTATAGTAAAAGTCTTCGTTGGAGTTATTCGTGATTTGGCTTGAAGTAATTGAACAGTCACTAAACCCATACTGGATTCACTTTTTAAGAAAATGCATGCCGCATAAGCTGTCTTGCTGGCATCGACAAAAGTATGGATACTTAAATTGGATTCCTTCATCACACCTAACCATCTTGGAATTTTTATATTTTTGAGGTATTTCAGTTGTTTTCCCCATTTTAAAAAATTCTTCTTTATTTCATCATTCACTTCATCATCCCATGATTCTTTGCTCTTCCAAGCGGCCTGCAGCAAAATCTTAGGCTGAATCATAACAGGTGCAAGGAAACCTATGGGATCAAATACTCGACTAACTAGTGAAAGCATTTTCCTTTTAGTTACTTTTTCTCTTTCATCAAATTTCAAAAATTCGGTGTCTATTTCCAAGGTATCTAAATCTTTGTCCCAAACCAGTCCTAATACCGGTGATGTTTTATTTTCTGAAAATGCAGGAATGCCAGAACTTTCCCATCCTCTGAGATCAAACATTCCTTCTTTCATTACATTAGTTGCAGATTCGATGAATATTTCTAGTTCGTCATTATTTTGTACACTAGTTACGCAATTATCGACATAAAAACTATCTTGTAATTTTTTAAGAAATTCTTCAGAATATTTTTCTTTCCACGTTTCTTTTGATAAATGATGGTCAATAACCGCCATCAGCAAAAATGGACTACAAGTAATGCCAAATACCACACGGGTGTGACGAAATGTCTTCACTCTACCATCATCACCATACCAAAGAAATCGTAAAAAATCTCGATCTCTTTCATTTAGAGATATCTGTAAAAAAGCTCTTCTGATGTCTGAAATCACACCGATTTCATGTAAGCGAAATCTTGCTAGAATAGACGGAATAGTTTCAATCAAATTAATTCCAGTCTCTAAGCAATCATTTAGAGATGGCTGATTAGAAAGCTTTGCCGAAGCATCAAAAACGGGTCTAATTTTCATGGAAGATAGTGAGGACGTTTCCTTAATGACTGGACGATGTGGGAGGTAATGAACAACGGGTAAAGACAACTCCTTTTGGGGAACTTCTTCAATCACTCCTTCCTGCAGCCATTCATTAAAGACTTCATGATACCTTTCACGATATCCGATTTTTTCCAACTTCTTCGTAGTAGATTCGAGTCTTTTCAAAGATAGGTCATAATTGTTAGGTAAGACTGCATGCTCAATCTTCCAAGGCATATCAACCTCGTATCTACCATTTTCTAATTGACGAACTGTTTCTTGGAAATGAACCATAATAGCTCTTCTTGACTCTTCTTTAGTTTTTTGTTCAACAGGATCTCGGATACCTAATAATTCTAAGTCCCACAACGATGAAATAGGCAGGTCTTCTTGAGATAACATAGAAACTATAGTCATATTTACATTGTGCTGATGTTCGGATTGAGGTACTTTACCCATCAAAGTCCAACCCAATTTTGTTTCTATAGCCACTAAACCTGTTCTTAGTTCTTCTCGTTTGCCAGTAAATAACTTCCCTGCAACGTCTGCTCCTAACAGTACCTGAACAACGATGATATATGATAGGGCCTGGATTCCCTTGGGTATCGGTTAAGCGTATTCCCTTATTTCCTAATTCGCGAATCCAAGAACCGTATCTTATGCTTGAAATATCATTACAAATAACATCATGGTCTACAGCATCTAATTTACACGAATATTTACCATCAAGGCTACTCAAATAAATCTTGTAACATTGATGTTTATAAATTTCAGTTTTCTTTCCACCAAATAAAGAGTGACTAAATTCTTCCTCCCATTGCAAGTCAAAACCCATTTCTTCTGCAGTAGACTTTAAAACATAACTTTTTGAGCTACCCGTATCAATCATTAATCTAACTTTACGCCTTTTATTCTTACCCTCTATGTTCACAACTAGGGTCTGAAGGAAAACTTCATTCGTAGCACGCGAATGCAAAGAATCGATTGTTTTCTCTTTTTTCTCATCATTTTCCTGGTTATGCATTTCACTAGACTTATTACATTCAAGACTAGGACAAAAAAATTTCAAATGCCTTTTTGAACAAATCTGACACTTAACACTTGATCGACACTGGTTACTGAGGTGACCTTTAACCAAGCATATTCTGCATAAACCTTTCTTTTTTACCGCAGACATTTTTTCATCTAACGGAATATAAAACGCCTTTTTACAATTACACGTTTCATGATCTTTTAAACAAAACGAACAAGAAGGTATTGCTTCATGATTCATCAAATCCGACGCGGAAGGAATATTTTGGCTAGTTGCCAAGTGCTTACGATCAGACTTAGAAAAAATATCCGCTCTGCTTAATTTTATTTTTTCTTCTGACTGAACTTCGCTTTTCAGAAATTCAAATATTACATCAAGACTCGAAATGTTTCGTTCAGATTCAGTAATTTTTCGTTGTCTTTCAAACGATCGCAATACGTGAATAGGAATAGCACTTTCCACAAGAGGATATAAAATTGTTCCACACTGATCAGTCGTTACACCAAGACTGCTCAGGGCTCTAAGTTGTGTTGAAAGTTTGTTATACAAACTACTCAAAGAATCCTGCTTCCTTTTCGCTGCGTTATCCAAAACAAGTTTTATTAACTCTCGAACATAAAAATCAATTAAAAGTTCTTTACGCCCATATCTCTCAGTAAGGCTTTCTATAGCCAAAGGATAATTTTCGTTCGTCACCGGAAAAGATTCTACAATATCTCTAGCTTCTGATTTAATTTTTGTTGACTGTATCAAATAATGGAATTTGTCTGAATTCGTTAAGTTATTATTTTCATGTATGTTTTTAAACTGATTCCAAAACGTAAGCCAATTTTTTAAATCACCTGCGAACTTATAAAGTTCTACTTTCGGTAGGCGTTGGCACAAAGTTTTACATGTATTTTCATCAGAAACTAATTTCTGACTACTCTCTGACGATGTATTTTGGATTTCGATTAATTTACTCTTAATATTATCGAGAAATCGTTCCGATTTTAACTGTATCCTAACAGCCTTCTCTCGATAGTCCTCTGTTATTTCAAATTCTGTTTCGAATTCTTTATCATCAGTTATAGTATCTAAATAAGCACTGTGCGTCAATTCTAATGTTTCTGCCTTTTTCTTGAACAAATAAAAACATATTTCTGCTTCTTCATAATCAACATTATCATCATTTAAAAGTTCATCTAGTCTTTTATATGCTTTAGTAAAAGCTGAACGTTGCGCAGTTTTGTTTCTTTTCATCACTTCCATTTTGTCATAAAAGTTTAAAATATTCAGATAAAAATTAGGCAAGAAAAGTATTTTAAACTTCAGTAAAACAATAATCAATAACTTCAAAACGGAAGTATAAGGTAATCAACTTACCCTATCTATTCTTTCATCCAACATGTTTCCAACAAACACGCCCACCCGGGGGCGCCAGAAATGTCGTGAACATTGTGAGTTTAAGAGAAAATAATGAGCGGTTTGTTAAAATTTAGATCAGATGAAAGATCTTTTAATATATAGCATTTTAATACTATTTAGCACAGTGTAATAAGTTCATTTTACAGTACGCAACATCCTCAAAAATGATCATTACAACGCAGTTCGATCATTCATCTTTTCTGAACAACAATCTCTCTCGTTGCCATTCCGTAACATAGAAACTTACGTCTCATGGAGTTCGATAATGGCGCGACAATGATCTTTCAACGACTTTTTAATGTTAATTAGTTGTTTGATGTGTTTTTTCAATCCTGCTTTATCAGTCATTGTTTATGCTGGACTAAGATGGAATCAACTATATGTGCATCGTTTTTACATCTTTGTTGGCCATAAACTGCAATGGTTTGTACGCTTTTTGCACAACAATAAACTGCCTCTTTGTCATCTTTTCCAGAAGATTGATGAAAATAAATCTGGGCCACAAGAGTTTTTTGAACACTAGGAAAATTCGTGAAAATATGTGTAACCCTTTCCGTGACAGGTTATGTCCCTATTTCAGTTGCTCTATCCGAAATTGACAAAAAAAGACCTCAGCAGTGATTAAAAATACCTCTTTGATATTTCTAAGACAGTATCCTCGGGGAAGTGTCCTTCAGACGTAGAAAACAGGAGTCCTGGGAAGGCGGCTCACTACAGATAACAGAATTCTTCGCCTTTATGTATTAACCGTCAAACCAACAGACGACTTGAAGCTATTAGCCGAATATGTTATAAACGTTTATGTGTCATTCTGGTTTGAAATAAAGGAAAATCTCAAGAGCAATCCACGGTACACGTCATGTTCACGGAATGATAAATAAAAGTTCATTTTTGCCAGAAAATTTTAAGGCAACCATTCACAAAGCTATTCGGAGGAACTCATTTTGCTCCTTCCGTAAACATCCTGCTGGCGATGCTGGAAGATGAACGAGCACATATTCGTGAACTTGGCCTGAGAAAAATACTGAAAACAAGAACAACTGACTTAAAGGGGGAAATACGACAATTGGTGCTTTTCAAAATGAATTTCAAAGAGTATTTTGAGATGATTCCCTCGGACAATCCCTTAGAACCAGCGGCTACTTTGAACCTCAACGACGTACACATAAGATTGATCAGAAACGGTTCTCAGTTTGAAATAGGACAGCTCTCTTGCCATTCTCAAGTAGTGAAGAGGCATATGAGACTGGTAAATTAGCATCATTGGCAATATGTGGTGCAGAAGCCAGGGATGGATTCATACGCCAGTCGAATCGAGTCCCGGAACGAACTTCGACGCCAAGATGAATTTCATCGGTTCTGTTGTAGAACCTAAGATGACAGTGATTAAGCTGAAACTTTTTTTACTGGTAGTTTTTTTTTTTTTTTTTTTGTTTACCTCATCTCAGGGCTTAATTTCTAAAAGTAGAGGTGTCGGAGCCTTATGAAAGACCGTCAGGAAAGAGGAACAAGAGTAAATAAATAAATAAAATGACTATTAAAATCATTAATGATTTCAAAATTAAATAGTTATGAGTATGAAATTAATTAATAATTATTTAAATCATATTAATGATTAATGCTTATTAATTATTATTTACTTTAGAATTATTATGTAATTAGTTCATAATTAATTTATTATTATTTATTAAAATAATTAAAGTAATTAAATAAAATGTAAAGAGATAAATCAAAATTTAATAAGCGTTTTTTTATATAATTTTATTGCTAAAATAAAAATTTTTGAGATCACATTTCTACTGAAATAATTGTTCAGTTACATAAAAAAAAGTTTAGGCTTCTTATTTAGGGCTCCGGCGCAATTTAAGCTCTGACTCATGTGGAACCTGAAGATGAGAGACTGAGCTGCAATTTTTTTGCTGTGTTTTTTTCATCGAACAGAAACATTTGCTGGGTCAGAAAATAATAAAATTTGGAAAAAAAAATCTACTCCACCCCAATATACAGGTTCTAAGTAGTTTTAAATAGCAAATTTTATGATAATTCTCAAGATGCTACGGGCTGAAAAAAAAATTAGATTTTACAAAGAAAATTACTTAAACGTGACTAGAGGATCTGCCTTGCATGAAAGGACAATTTTTAGTGGCAATACTTTGTTGTATTAGGCTAGAAATTGTACAATTATCTGTAAATTATTAGCAATAAATATTTGCCCTCAGTTGAATTTAGGGAATTCTGTTATGTTTTTGCTCATCAAGGCCTATTTCTAATCTCCAAGAACAGCGTCAGTATTTATATTAATATTTTGAACTACTATACTGAATTCTATTAGCGGATTATATATTGTCTAATTATTTTGACTTGAAGTATGAAAGCTGCTCTTCTACGGTTACGATTCCAACAAGTGTTCAGTGCGAAAAACGAAAATAGAGCACATTCTCGAATTTACAAATTCAAAAATATTAGCAAACAATATCGGTAAAATCAAAACATTTGTAAATGAGAAAGCAATTTAAAAGGTTATCAATAGTTTGCGACCAAAGTAATAGTGCACAGAAACGTCTAATTCATAAATTGGAGGCTCGTATTAACGAATTTTAAGAAGGAAAAACAATTAAGAAGAAATTGAAACAGGTATTAAATATTTTTATCTATATTACTCGTGAATGTAAAAGATCAAGTGAATAGTAAATAATACTTAAAATGATGTAGAGACATTAGGTATTTTTGGAAGCAAGAAAGATGAAAAATTAACAACGCCTTCGCCGGTAATCGAACCGTGGACTTCTGGAATACCGGTCCAGCGTGCAGAACGACTACACCACGAAGTCGCTAGGAAGGCGGAAGAAATACCGTATAAATATATTCAAATTATTGAGTCAATTAAATCATTATCATAATTTAGTCATTTAATGAGAAATATGAACTTGTTTCTCAAGCCGTCATTGAGCAGACAGCAGACAATTACACCTGTAATTCTTGATTAAAGAAAAAGGTTGCTCTTTGTTTATTTTTAGTGTTGCCAAAGAAAATCAATATTAGTTTGAAAAATATAGATGTGTATATAAAGCATCTTCTGGCAACGGTAAGAATTGTCGTTCTGTTCAAATCTAAACTGAAAGATAGCTGACACTTTCAAATTGAGCTAAAACTTTCGATCAATCTGGATACAAGCCAGTTTTCCTTCTTTTGACGTCAGGTGTTTTGTATCTGCAATACTAACAGTAAAGAGATTACGGATCCAAACATACCCATTCATTCATACGGAGAATAGAAAACTACGTAACAGCTTAGCCTCTCTTTTGGAAGTTTCCAAAGAGATCCAGTCTCCAGATCATGTCAGCTATGACAGAAAATGTTTCAGTATTATTGATTTCAGCTTTTTAACTTCCATGTTTTATTTTATCTTCTGAACTATCCATCTTGCTATTTGGCATTAAAGATGTTTCCTTTTTTCTCTGGCATCCTCATATCAAGGTTGTTTACATGCCCAAAAAATGTCAACAAGATAGGATAGTCAATACTTTCATATAGCATATCTTAATTCAAAGAAGCAAAATCACGTTTCATTGCAGCAAAAGTTTCTAATAACGCATCGTTCAATTCTTAAGTTTTTAAGAAGATCTTGCTTTTGGATAGTCATTGATTATTAGAATAAAGTACAAAGTTTTGATATTTCATTAGGAGCATGAGCTTGCAAGACTTTGAGTAATCTAGTTTCAACTGCTCTAACTGTAATGAGATTACTTTGTTCATTATCGTTCGTAGGACTAAACAATCGCTTTAGCTGTCATAGTGTTGGGCTGTAAAAAACAGTGAGTGGAAACCATTAAGAAAACCTGCCTTTAATCTTAAAAGGAAATCTTGCTTTTAACTAACCTTTAGTTAGGAATATCATTGCTGGTGCATCATCAGTGTGCAATGAAACATCAACTTTCAACATATCCGTGATCTGTAAACGTCTAATTTAGTTAAATGGTCACAACTGATTACGGGTGAATTTTTTTCCAAGAACAGAATTGTTTATTTATTTGATTAATGCAATTACATTTGTATTGTCACACGCGTTCCCTTTACCTAAGATCAAGCACTACACGGACCGATCCTAGCTGTATGTAACCTCATATTACGCAGGAAGTGAGTCGCCAATTCTAAAGTTTCCTCAGAGGCTAGAAATATGCCATCATGTCGCACGTTCAGAGGTCCCAATCCCGACGGCAGACTTTAAGAAAAATCTCTCTGTAAACCACCACTAAACACTGACTAGTCGGGAGTTATGAAAGCCTGCTGGAAATCTGACTGGTCGTAATAAATGTTCCCTGTCAGACATCCGCAAGCAAATCCGCATGAGAGAATTACACAGAAAACTATATGAGCCCCTTCGCGCCCACAGTAAGTACAGCCACTACTGACATCACGAAAGAAAAGATTCACGCCAAACCGAATCCGAGGGCACTATGAGCTCACCCCAGAGCAAATGAAACCGTTTTTGTGCCCCCGGTGCCGAGACTGCCAGAGTACATAGCTGTACTAGCACACCAGACTATGTGATTATGGCAAAACACATGTGAGATATTTGCCAAGAGAGAGCGACAGGACAAACGCCACAGTCTGTACAACATCGGGCGGCAATTTTTTACAATTTAAAAAGGAACAGAGCGGTAGAATTTTGGAGTTGCAGAGTTTGCACCAGATGGCAAAAATATCTAGTGCCGATCCTGGGGAATGATACCTTTGTGAGGAATTTTCTGAACGAAATACAGATGGAAAAAACTATGGAAACGCCTATGCTGCCATCCATTCTTTGGAATTCGAATCTAAGTCCAATTCCCAGCGTCAACACTAAAAACTTTGTCTAAAAATTTTACCTAATTCAAATCTAGCATTTTTGGTTTAAGCCTGTCAATTCATCCACGAAACATTTTCCCCATATCCCCATCTCAGCTGTTTATTCCCATACGTTAGAACAGTGGTTCTCAACCTTTTGACTAACGCGTACCATCTAAACAAAATTTGAAAACCTATAGTACCACCACTACAAAGTATTACTACTACCACCACTCTTAAACAAAGCTCAGATCGCATAAATTTACGATTGTTAGAGAAAAAACTCAATCAGGATGTTGGGGTTTTAATTTTTGAATTTTATAGTTTAAAATACTTTGCTTCCTTGCGTACCACCGTTTGAGAACCCTTGCGTTTGAAGATACAGCGGCCGGAAATAATAGATGTTAACTTTTGGATTTATTCCATTACTTTAATTCTTGAAAATCTGTGGTGATCTTACTTCGACTGCATAATTTTGTAGAAAACACACGACCTTCAGTTAAAATATGATTACTGAAATTAACTTGCATATTTATTACTATAATTAGCTTGAAGAAACTTAATACAACGTAGGAAGGTTAATAAACAACATTTTAGGTGGAGCTGGTCATCTCATGGTCTCCGAGATCCTTCACTTCCGCAGACACTCAATATTACCACACAGCCTCCTCATGGATGAATTGTGCTTATAGAGTCACTCACTTATAGAGACCTCTTTAAGTCCGTTGGGTCTCCCTTTGATAAGGCTACAATCTTGCAGAACTCATTTGGGTATTCTAAACTCAACATCAGCTGTTCTTTATAATCCACTCCAAACACGGAGAAGACTCGTTTTCTCTGAGGGTACTGACGACGTACCTAATATACTTGGCTCAAATTTGTACTACGCTGCTACAGCTGAAAACTCCAGCTTTTATTGGTGGTGGCTGCTAGTATCTGAAAGAGATACGTTGATTTTTGCCCAATATTTGACAACAGAAAACAGAAGATACAGCAGCAAGAAATAGAGGAAGATAGTTCTGGTATCCTTCTTTTATAGATTTAACTATTTCCTTTAAAAGATTAAAAGCAAAATGTTCTTACTTCTTAAGAAGAGGGACCTATGTCAGTGTTTCTTCTTGAAATCGATAGAATATTATTTAAAATCTACACCAACCTAAGGTTATATTTTTTACTAATTTTATACTTTAAACTGGCGTTTCCTATTCTTTATAGATAGTTGACATCAGCGGAAGGCCTCCAGTCTTTACTGTGGAATCCACAGGTCCTTCGAATCGCTAGATAATGGCGTTACCATTCTAATGCAATTTTTCGTGAATTAAAAAAATATTAATTAATTAATTTCAAGGTGCGGTACTTCTACAACGTTAATGCTTGAGCAAATTTGTGAGAAAAAATTCGTAATATATAAAGTCCTCCATAGATATGAAATCCAGCCGTGAAATCGTGTAACTTAATAAACAGTGAAATGCAAAAAATAGAATGAAAGATCAGTTATTTTTCCCATTGCCTACAATTTAATTTGTGAAGGACCAAGTTAATACTTTAAAAGAAGATCCATAAACTACTGCCAGTTCTTGATAATCATGATTCTTATTAATCATTTTGACAGTGATTTACCACTTTGAGAACTAGTTCTTACTGGATTCATGGAAAGCCAAAAATTATATAGTAGCACTGGTGAGACAAAAATGTAAACAAAGTTCTTGCATTTTATCTCATGAAAACAAAGTAATGAATTCTAATTAAATGTTTTATTTTTACTTCCTTGTACGAAGTAAAAAGGAAGTATTGTAATCGCGAAAAGTTTCAGGCAGCATATTTCAACGAAAATATCCATTTTGACCGCTATCGAATGCAATTTAATGATGTTTTTGCGTGACATCTGTACGCAAGGACAGAATAAAAGACTCTTTTCCTCCAAAAAAATTATAAAACTGCTTTAAAATGAATTCTGAAGAGAAATTTTCGTGGCGTCTGTACGAACGTATGTACGTACGAATCTCGCAAAACTCAAAAACGAGTAGTCTCAGAACGTTGAAATTTTGTATATAGGACTGCTATAACATGTAGATGTGCACCTCGTATTTTGATTGCAATTGGCAGCACCAAACGTATATAAATATATTTATATATATATCCACTCTGTTACACGGCATAGTGATCTGTTTCTTTACTCTTATATGTTTGTAAATTGTACGTTTTATGCTTTAAAAATGATTGAATTATGTTGTTCTTATCTTCCGGTTAAGATTGTTTTTATGCCTTTCGTAAATCTGGAAGCAATATTTGTATAATTGTCAACAATTTAAAAGCTGTTTAAGTGCAGTTAAGTTTTAAATAACATGGCGGACATATTTGTTTACGTTTGAAACAGCAGAATAGTAGATTTGTTGCCAATCTAAAGAGACTAAGCTTCGCAACAACAAAAATAACGCCTTCATTTATTATTGCGAATTAAATCCTACTTAAGCCTTTCTGGAATTTTTTCGAGGAAATAATTAAACCATGCTTAATCCGTTCTGGAATTTTTTCGAGGAAATAAGTGTTTAAGATTTACTTCGTAATTTTTAATACAAATATTTTGAGTTTTTATGTATTTTTGCCTTGTCGCGAAGTAAGAACTGAATTAATTGTATGAGAAATACTAAATCGTCTGTGAAAAACTGTTTCATTTTTGTTTTGTTTGCTTAATTTCTTTTATACATCGTTGTAGCTTTATTATAGGATTTGAATAAAACATGTGGTTATGATAAGATAATTCTTCAAATGATATAAATTTTGTGCATTCTGAGTTATAATAAGAACGAAATATTAAGTGAACCTAGCGCCAGAGTGTCGCTATGGTAAACAAATATAGTGAATTTTAAAGAGTGCATTTATTCTATTGTGGTTTATGCGCTGTCGACGAAGTAGATTTAATTCAATCCAATAAGTTTAAATGAAACGCAATAAAAATGCGCATAATTTAATATTCCGTACAAGGAAGTCATGTGGTGTACACATCAGATTTTTTACAGACTATAAACACAACTAATTGCGCATGAACAAGAAAACATTTAAATAAAAATCTTTAAAATTTAGGAAAAAAAATCACATAATTTCACAGGACTTGCATAAAATAATAAGTAAATTTAACTATGCAACAGTATTTGTGCCAAAACTTCTGCACAATATTTTTTTTCCGTGTTCACTGATCAATTTTAAGGGCAAGCAATTATTTTACTAAAACGTTTTTAAATAAAACTGAGGATGAAATTCTCTTAAATGGTTTCTCATTTAAGGAGACTGTCATTAAATCTGAAAAATACCATATAAGGAGGGGGAGGGGAAGAAAAAAAAGATCTCCCATCTTTTCAAAAAAACTAAACAATGGGACTTTTCTATCAACCTGATAATTAACAAATGTGATACCAAACAACAAATTTATTAAAAACAATACATTTATTGAAAACTATTAAAGGTTAAAAGGTGTTATTTATAATGCATTTGACTAATACTGATTGAAACTCTAGTTCTCAAAGAAAGAAAGTCTAATGTAAGTGACTGAACAATTATGACATACAGGACATATGTTTTTCTTTTGAAATGAACAAGGAGCTCATTAGGACAAAATTTAAGAAATGGTTCCAGCAAGACCCCCTGCAGCTCACCAATGGATAGTAGCTATGCTGCTAATAGGTGATTTAAAGAATTAACTTTTGCGTAGACCAAGCAAGTGTTAAATTTTTAATTAGGACTTTCTACACATTCTGAAATTTAAATACAATGTATCTCACCTTTGTAATATGTTTATGATGACAGGGCCAAATTTTAGTTCAAGTACTAATATTAGTTGTAAACTACCACAAATTAATAAATTTTATTTGGGTGTTAATTTGACTTGTTTTTGCAGTTAAATTGTTGCTAAGGGCAATAACTCATCAACAGGTTAAGCTAATGCTACATGTTAGCAGTAGACTAGTGATGACAATAATTAATTTTATACTTCCAATCTTTAATACTCTGTACAAAGATCCAGTAAGAGTCAATATCAAATTATTGATCAGCAAATGCCAAAGAACGGGATGTGTGTTGAATGAATACAATTTAAGACAGCCATCAACATCAGCACAGACTGCTTAAATTATTGAAATGCAGTTGGGAGAAATTCTAAATCTTCTGCATGCAGTTTGAATAGATAGTTTGGTGCTCCTACACAAGAATTCTATGCTACTGTCCTAGGAAAGATGCCCACTACATTCAAGAATTTTATATACTACCTGAAGAATTTGCATGTCACTTATTTATGTATACTGTTCACATTCAGGTGATGAAAATGAGATTTTATGGAACATGTTTTGTTTACTGATAAAACTATATTTTATAGATATGGAAGTTAATTGTCATGACAATATGATACAGACGGATGAATAACTTCTTATAATAATTCAGTGGAAGACAAAATTGCATAATTTAATATTTCATTTAGATTATCTAAAACAGAAGTCCAGAGACTATTCATGCTCTTCAAGGCAACAGTGAAAGATAACAGTTGCCTCAATATATTATAAATTTTTTTCAGAACCACAGTTAATTTGTAATGGCAATGAGAGTAAGTGCTTCAGTAAAAAGAAGCATCATCACATTTTGCCAACATCGTAGATACTACCTTGGAAATGTGTGTTCCCTAATCATTGCACTGGAAGAGCTTACAAAGAATATCAGCTCAAATCATGTTCATCAAAACTAATAATGCTTGATTTGTTTTACTGAGGGTTTTATAGGGATAGAGGTGTACAAGGTGAAGTTACAAGCATTAATCAACTGAAATTTCATATTTCATTTGCTTAGAATAAAATTACACCACTGGAAAATGTTTTCAGGTTAATTTAGAAGAGGTGGAAGATTTGCGCAGTAGAGGAAGGAGAATACGATAAAACGTACTAAAATTGTTTTACATCTTTATGCTCTTAGGTTCTAAAATGTTATTTTCATTAATAAATACTTTTTTTTAAAATGGAATAAAATCTTTTAGGAAGATATAACCTTTGTGAAGAGATGTGAACACTAACCAAGCGTTTCTTAAGCATATGGGAAATATACAATCTCTAGCTTAAATTAATAATAGTGATGAGACAGAAGTGATTATGAAGCTTTTTTCAAACATTTTATTCCTAACACATAATAACAAGAATTTCAGTATTCAAATCCCTGACTGCAAAAGACTTAAATCATCACCAACAACGTATATATAACAGATTTTATTCTATAAAAGCAGAGAAAAAACATTTTAGCAAATATTTAACAATCAGTAAACAAGTAGAGTTGATGATACAAATTTTTACAAATGGCAAGTGATCATAAAGATATTTTGTAGCAAAAAAATGCATAATTAATGGCAAAATCTATTAACAAATATATATAAATACCTTTGCATTTCAAATACAAATTAGAAAAATTTTTGCTGTAATAAGGCATGTGTAATTTTAATGTACATATTTGGTGTGTGCTTTTTCAAGTGTTTAACTCAGATTGACATACTTGTACAGTTTCACACATTTAGAAGTTGTATTTTGCAGCAAATTTTGATAGTAATATATCACATTATTTTACAATTTACCATAAATATTTGCTTGACATAATTTCAAGCAAAATAATGCTTATTGTTGTATCATGTAATATTGCATAGTATTACTCCAAATTAAATAATACTCCTAATAATTTTATATAATCACAGTTATGAACCTACAGATATGCTGTAATTAGGATATTCTTAATAAAATGAAGCAAGCTAACATATTAATAAATACATACCCAATTTTGGTCACAGTCTCTACATATAATAAAAGGAAGAGTTTGTCTGTCTGTGTGTTTGTGTCTTTCGTTCGTGCTGTTCGTAAGCTAGACAAAGGGGTGCGAAATTTGGTACATAGGTGCATCTAGACAAGAGCCCATACACCTGGAAGCGATTTTTTTCAAAATTTGAATGAGCTTTTTTTTTTTTTTTTTATTTTATGTTTTTTGATGAAATCCCATCAGACACATGGGGCATATGCAGCCATTGCTGCTGATATGAACACTTTGATTTTTTTTTTTTTTTTTTTTTTTTTGATGAAGTTGTTCTGCAGAGTAAAACTGTGCAGTTTTTAAATTTAATGTTTGGTGTTTCCTTTACGCATTTTTCTGGTACATTTAACATTTAAAAGTCAGAAGAAGCCTGGTCACGTAGCAGCTAGTATAAAATAAAAAAGCCAAGACATAACAGCATTATAAAATTGGGTAAAAAAATGGTGAGAGCAATTGCCCTACCTTTGCAAATACTTTTTGCTTTTAAGAAGAGGCACCTATGTCTGATTGCTCTCAAAATCTATCAAGTTTTATTCAAAATCAATACTAATCTAAGGTTGCTTTTTTGCCTAGTTTTAGATTTTATTTTTGTGTATTTCTTATTCCTTTAAGCAAAGTTTATTATTATTAGATTAAGGGGGGAAAATATATGGTTTTTAAAAATCAAATGATACTGTATAATGTTTAAAATTAAAATATCAATGCAATATTTTACACTGCAGTACTATTATAAAAACTATAAATCCTTTTTAAAAATTCAAATATGCAGTCTTTTATAATACCTTCACATTTTTATAACATTCTCTACAATATTTGGGAGAAGGGGGAAGAGAAGAAGACTTTTCCCCTTTATTTTAGATTTCTTTTAACTGATTACGGTAAAGCACTTGAAAGCTATTGCCTAATATTATGTCAGACTAATTACTTAAAAGAAAACGAGAGAAAACACAATTTTAAATTTTCTTAAATAAATTACTTTTCTTTAAGAAAAAGGAAAATCTTTAAGAATTTTTTTTTTTTTTTAAATCTACTTTAAGAACAAGTAATGAACAACTTTAATTTTATCTACAAGTGTATCTTTAATCTCAATTTTTTAAGAAACTATTAACACGCAAAAAATCTTTAATCTCAGAAATCAAATAAAAACGTTAATTTTATATGAAATTAAAATATAATAAAGTAAGAAAAAACTCTTATGAAAAGATATTTTTGTTTATATATATTATACAAATTTTAAAATCATGTTATTTAACTAATTAACAACAAATCACAGGATCATATAAATTTTAAACTTGAGCATGGGAAGTTTTCAAAATTTACTAGTACATTAAGCAACCTATTGCTGAATGTTTGAAAATACATTTACTCTCATGTGGATATTCATTAAACAAAATTGAACAATGTTAAATATGTAAATGCATACTCCATAATGTTTTACTGCACTGCAGTAGGAAACTTATCAACAAATTGAAAAGCTTATTCTTTTATAGGCATTCAATATAAAATAAGACTTATTTTCGAAGTCAGTTTATTTATTATGATATGCATACATTTTATTCATTTGACTGAATTACTTTTTGCCACTTAAACATTAAGAAATATATGTTATCCTTACCAATTGTTTTTTCATATATACAAATGCAAATAAGATCCCAGCATCTGCCAAATAACATAGTATGATGCCAGAGGATTTAAGTACTATGTCTCACAAACTGCAAACCATGAATAATACAAAGTTGACATAAAATGAAATTAATAAGTAAAATAATACCGTTGCAGTGAACTGAGATAAAGAATATAATTTAAAACATCATTATAAGTTTTTTGAAGTCTTATCAGTAATACTTACTTATACATATTTTTCTATTATACCATATTTATATTTAACTAAGTATTAAGATCAAGGATTACTACTTTTTGGAAACAGTTACTGAATATATAAATTCCTAAATTATACAAATCACAGAGCAATTTCTCCTACTACTCATGCTAATTACAGAAAATATAGCTATTAAAACCATTATACATGTAATAACAATTTAAAAACAATCATAGTTATATTATTGTAGATAAATGTCACTAACACTGGTTTAACAATATCATTTAAATCTTCTAATCTATCAACAACTAAATAAAAAAATGGAATACATTTGATCTTCATAAAAAAATTCCTTTACTAAATAAAATGTCACACAAAGGTAAATTTTCTTCTTTTGCATGCAATGATAAATTTAGCTATGTTCATTAAATTTAAAGAAGGCAAAAATAAGAACTGAATGTATATCAATTCTTTTTCAAATCCAAAGATGATAAAAATTAATTTTTACTTCTGCCTTTAATTCACTGATAAGCTGCAAAATATTAATTACACAATAAAAATATTCCTTTATAATTTAACACATGGATATTAGATTCAAAAAAGAATCTTTAAATACAGCTCACAACTTTATTTAAACTTTTAGAATTCAATTTTGTTGCAGAATGATAAATACTGATATTTCGGAAAATTTTGCTAAACATTTTCTATTTTTTATTAAGTGATGCTTTTAAGAGCTTAAAAGATAAAATACACAGCCAAAAAATCACCAGCATACAAATAATAAAGACTACATAAATTTGAACACACTCTATTTACACTTTAGTTTTGAATATCTCATGATATGGCACAAACAACAAAAAAATATGGGCATTTAAAACTGATTTTATTTCAATAACATGACTACAAATACTTAGTTTCAAAGATTAATAAGCAGGGTCACTAAATTTTTCAGAATAAAAAATTTGTTTTCTATACAGAATGACTGTAACTTAAAAGGCTATAAATTAAATTCAGATAAAACGGGGAAAATTATTAAAATTAAAATAAAATAAATAATAATAATAATAATTTAAAAAAACACCTGTTGAAATAAAATACTTCATCAGTTGAATGCAAAGTGAATGTCATTTAACGTGCATACACATGTTTTGATGGAATATAATATCATCACAATAAACGTTTTATTCTTGTAGTTAATGTTTGCTATAAATTACCCAAGAAATGCCTATTCGAATTTCTGATACAACTGCTTGCCACAAATAATTCTGTCTGATGCATGATTTTACATAACATTTTAATGTGCACATCATAAAAGTTTTTTTTAATTATCTGCCTTTTTGAAAAAACAAAGTTAATAAAGAGCTACAAAAATGTTGTGCACTTTGCACAAATTTTATTTATACATTCATAACTATTTCATCATAATTTCAAATGCATGATAAAATCAACATATGAAAAACAATGGGATGCATCATTCTTCTATTTTAGTGTAGTTCCCCTGAATTTGTCATTTGTTATTTCATTTCTAATTTAGTAAAAATGTTTTCGTTGTTTTCTCTATTTTAACTAACATTCAAATTTAACAGATAACATGTAGTAAATACTCAGAACAATTTTAAAAATTATAGATGGCCAAGTTGAAACTTGTTCATTTAAATTCATTCAAGAATATTCCATGAATCAAGACAGGTTTTTATACTACTGTGATCAACAACAGTACTCCGCAGCAGAGCCCTTTTTTTTCACAATCAGTTTAGTCTTCTTTTGACTGCAATGTTTGTTCATTCTAACCACAGTTCTGAGATGCAGTTTCCCATCTGTACTTATTAGCTGTAATTCTGAACATGAAGTAGTGTAATAATGATATTAATAATTATTTTTAAAATTACAAATTTATTATCAAACTATGTGATTACACAAATAATGCTTTTTATCATTATTTATAGATTGATTTCATCATACGTAGAGCTTAATCATTTCTGTTCCCCACAATATCCTTTAAAAATATTACATATTACAGTTAGATAAGTAATGCGCTAAGAATAGAAATAATTTGGTATAAATTATAGTAAAATAAAAAATAAATGTTTTTTTTTACTCCCTTTTTTATTTTTTTCGATTTAATTTTGCATGCTTTTTAAGAACTTTAGAGCTATGGTGGTATCTTTTAAATTCCAAATACAACATAATTTTTTACGCTTTTTTTTCCAATTTCTCAACAGTTTTTCTCCTTTAATTTCTGAAACTGCATGCATTGAGTATAAATATCAGGCCTGCTCTGATTTTTGTTTTAAATGGTAATAGCTGCTTTGATCAGTTCTTAAAAAAGTAAAAACACAATTTTAAATAAAAATTATAATACTTGAACAAATGACGTGAGGTTATTTGCTGATTAGTCATTTGCTAGAACTGTGCCCAAACCCATCTTTCGTTTTCCACCTCATTACCGATAATGTTTATTGTGCTGAAATGTATAGGTTGACAGTATTAAATTTACAGAAAAGAGTAAAATCAGTAAGAGACAACCAAACCATTTTTGGAAGCTGAAACAAAAGCCTAAATTTCTTGTCACACAGTTTGCAACCATTAACCATCTAAACTGACAATGGGTTAATAAATTAAGAAAAAGAAAAGGGGAAAAGGAAAACTTTCTAAACACTCGCATTGACACATACATTGACAAATTGCAAAATTCAATCATCGTTTGAAATTAATTCCAGTTCCCCAATACGACCTACTGTTATTCGCATTAGATTACATGCCTTTACCAAACTCCTCAAAATGACAATTCCATGTAGCATATAATTTCTAATTTAGTAGTTATCTCGTATATTCACTAAAAAAAATTAGTGAACTAAATTTCTTATAGTATTTATTCTCTAATAATACTTTCATTAAAATAAGTAAGTTGGAAAGAACAAGAAGATTTATGATGAAAGAATCACAGCAGTATTAAACAAGTATTTCACATATAGTATAAACACCAGAAAACAACGCACTAGTGAAAAGAAAATCATTAAAACAAACTAAAGCAAAGGTTGGCAACATGGTGCCCATGAAATAATTTTAATGCTTTAAAAAGAAAAGCAAACATTCATAATTGTAATGACTAACTTTAGTAAAAATTCTTATTTTATCTTCACCATTTTAATAACTGTACGAATTATACAATTAAACTTTCGTAAAAACTAAATCTTAGCAACATCTAAATGAATGATTATTGCAATGACCAGATGAATCAGTTTTCAACTGCTAGAAAATAGATTCCCCATATAGTGAATTATTTTTTGTCCTCACTATCATCCTATACTCTGTTTAACTATGGCATGCCACGCTTTATATCCATAACCTCTGTTCATTTGTAAACTTGTCATTTTATATTTCAAGTTTAAGCAGAGTGTGTGTTCTTTTCAAATTAAAAGATAAAAAGATTCAGACATTGCTTTTGCAATGGTTGATACTAAAAATAATTTAATTAAGTATATCATTTACATCAGCTTTGTTTAGACCAGCAACTTATTTCAGTTGCTCAACAATAACAATTTGTAATTTTCTTGCTCAGGGAGCAACATTTAGAAACAACATGCTATAGCAATATGTTTTCATAAACATTTTTGCAATATCAAAACATATTGTTAGAATATTAACGCTTTTACAAATCACATAAATTAAATCTATTTTGATACAATTATATATTTATTTTTTTTGTCATGTATTATTTTTTGTTGTTACTGCCGATGATATCTGTGGTGCCCGTTGAATTCCCACATTTTAAAAATATGCCCTTGTAGTATAAAAGACTGCC
The DNA here is from genome assembly GCF_044657685.1 of Stegodyphus dumicola. NCBI lineage: Eukaryota > Metazoa > Arthropoda > Arachnida > Araneae > Eresidae > Stegodyphus > Stegodyphus dumicola. Next base: position 55,979,019 of record NC_140770.1, on the reverse strand, counting down.
AACCACTGCACTACATCATACTCTATAATATCTTAGAATAATCTATCAACAATAAACAGCTTATACCATAGTCCATTTTAAAAAGCATGAATGCAGTCACATTGTACAGTTTAGCACTTCAAACTTATGAATTTAACATTCTCTTAATCAAAATGGGAATTTTAACATTTTCCTTAGAAGCCCATGCCAGAAAGAAACACAATATTAAATAATATAAATATTTGCCCTCACCAGAACCATATTTTTCTTATATTCATTATATTTAGACTTTTAGACAAAATACCAATTAATATACTATGCATATCTGATATCAATTTCATTTTTTTATAAATTAATTCCTTAACATAATACATTTTTATTAAATAACCGTACATTTACATAACATAACTACATTCTTATTCAATATTGAACATTTTGATTGTCAGTCCAAAATTATTACTTGTTTTCTCCCTTTTTCTTCAAATTCAAGTTCTTATAGAACAAATTTTAATTAAAATTTGAACTCCTTTCAAAGCTTTAGTCATGATGCAATACTCAGTTTTAGTACCAGAAAGCATTATTTTTTATTTTATTTCATTGATTCACCTAGCCTGATATGCATTGATATTAGAATTAGGATTTTCATTGGTAGCATGATGTTATTTTGGCATTTAACATTGATTCAAATATTAACAAACACTTATCTTGAATCCAATACATTCAGGATTACAGCTAAATAAGATTTAATCTACATACAGAAGCTGCAATATCAGATTTTGCAATAACTTCTCCTCTCTATCTAAATATAGCTTTTGCACATAATTTTTTTTTTCCTTCCCCCCCCCAAAAAAAAACTTTCTTTGTATTTTTAAGCTTAATATTTCATGCAAAGTTTTCTTGCTTAGAATTGCAAAATCTTGCACACACAATTAAATAAATAAGTGATCTGATCAAAGACAAAATATTTTTATATATAGTTTCTTATTTATGAATATATCATGATTTACAAAATTCAGTAGTGGGATTTAATGATACTGGAACATATTTACATTTCTTAATATAGTGATGCCTTGGTTTGGAGCATAATTTGTTCCCGAAATCTTGTAATCCCAAGCACCCATATATCAAAGTGAATTTCTCCATAAGAAATAATGAAAATTCAGATGATTTTTGTGCAATCCAAAAATATTCATAAAAAATGGCTGATATAAAATATGCATAGAACAAATTAAGTTGCACTTTACCCTTGAAAAGAATTGTGCTAAACTAAGAAAATTACTACTATCTGTTGCTCACCAAAATCTTTTCTTTTTTGTGCATTTTACCAAGGAACCTATCCAATGGCAATTGCTTTTGCCTTCTTTTGACAACTCCAAATAAATGCGACTTTTCATTATTGCTAAACAGATTCATCACTCTCACTGCTACAGTCTTACTTGGATAGTGTTCTTTTTTTTTTTTTTTTTTTTTTTTTGCAAAATTTTGTACTTGTACTGTATACTTACTTCTTGGTTATCTCAATTGAAATGAGAGAATCTGTCACTTTTTTTTCCCTTCTCTTCCTCAGATGATATCACTTTCATAACCTTTTGTTGGTACTCATGATGCATATCCATTAGTCAGAGGATGAACAGCTAGTGGCCATGTTCTTATATCAGTTCTTAAAGGTCATCCTCATTCACTACCCGTCCCATGGTCTTCCAAAAGGGCACTAGTTGATTGACAGCTGTTGGCTTCTGTTCATAACATATCCCTCAAAGTCATTTCAAGAATGAAATTATTTTACAATTTCTCCAAACAAAATTGAGGATTCTCTAGGTGGCTTCATTCCAGGCTTTATCAGAGATCTCTAAGCATTTTATGATATCAAAACAATTTCCCCCAATATTCTTGGAAGATATGGTTACTAGTACCTTTAAGCTTAACTGAAAAAAAAAAGGCTCTGGCATAAACTTCCAAAATTTTAATCCATGGCCTGGAGTAGTGGACTGAAGTTGGATGGAAGTTGAGTTAACTTTAATGATTTCAGATTCCTCTAGTAAGTCATCCGTAGACATGAAGAAGAAGCAGAAAGGCACTAAATGGCAGGTTGTTGGGAAAAATAGAATTCCTCTTAATGATATGAATTTTGATAGCTTTGCAAATGATACCATGTACAAGTTCTAGAATATTATGTCTTGTTCTGCATGATTCTTTTATAAATGGTGGTTTGCTTGCTTTTAATATATGGTTCACTAGACATAGTAATGAGTACACATAGAATCTGTATTACATAATAGTCAACTTAAGAGTGCTTGAGAACATAGATCTCATACTCCAAAAAGGCATATTAATAGAGTACAAAGTTCAGAATTTGGACATCCAATATTTAAATCATCAAACAATATTCAGACCTCTAAACCACCAGGGGCTAGGGAGGGAAGAAAAGCAAAATATAAGTACGAATATAACACTAAAAAAAATGGGGGCAGGCAGGTATGCTATAAATTCGATTTTTCACTGACTGAGATTCCTGCATGTTACTTTCAAATGCCAGCTGGCTAAGGAATTGCACACAGGCTAACAATACATTGATCGACCTTATATTGATGCTAATCACAATCACATTTTCGGAGCTTGAAGGGTGGTGGGGGTAGCATTTTCCTATCTCACCTAACAATAGTGAAGACTAAATATTGAAGTGTCTACACATCATCTAACTAAATTTAAACTGATGATCTAAAATCCAAAAATTTCCAAAATCTGGAATATTTCTGTTCAATGTTTTTACACACTTGTTAAAGCTGCTAATAGCAAGAAATATTCAAATTTTCATTTTCAAAGAAAAAATATTCAACTTATTATGTTTGATTAAAAAATAATTATTATGGATCTTTTTTCTCAAAACAAAATCAGTATTAAAAAGTTAAAAATATATAGAACAAAAATATAAATAACCTGCTCTTTAACCGGCAACTAGTGCATGTTTCCACAGTTTTATTACATATTTCAAATCTACATATATTTTAGAGTTAAAATATACAAAAAATTTTTGTAAAAGAATTATTTTTTTCTATATGAAATTAGATTAAAAAAAGTTGTTCGAAAATTGAAATTGAAGAATAATCATACAAAAGCAAAATTCTGAAAATTAGTCTTGTTTAAATTAATTATGATTTATTTTATAAAATGCAAAGATAAAACGTATATACTAATGAAAATAAACAAAATATTCATGAAAACATTTATTAGAAATTAATGCTGTTACGTTAATGTTAAATCTCATGCTGTTACGAATCAGAACATCTGTGCTTATGAGAGAACATCCGTTGTTTACGTTTTCTGTTTCAGTTTTTTTTTTTTTTTTTTGGGGGGGGGGTGAATTCAAACAAAGCAGTATTGAGGGGTGAGGTGTGTTTTGTGTTATGAAAGCCCTAATATTGGCATCTCGAATTTTTTGGGAGTAGTTTTTTAGGTGAGAATTTTATTAGTAGCTCGACTCATCTTTACTTAGACCTGCGCGAATTTTTTGCTGTCGCTTTTTAGTCTTATTCCCGTTTATTTTCAATAATTGTGTAGATATTTTTCTTGTATGTATATATTATAGGCTTATTTTTCTTTATTGTTAATACTAATCGTAGTTAATTATTTTAATCATAGTTGGTTAGTGCTTCCATCAAAAAGCTTTGAACAATTTCACGAAGCTAAGAAATAGGAAAATTTGTAAATATTTTTGTATATAGGACTTTTGTATATAATTATTTATCTCATTTATCCATATATATTCAAGAATATTGTGTATAATTTAAAAACCATGTATACAGCCATAATACAGAGTTTTTTCATTCTTATACAAATGCTTCTACTCATTTTCGTGCTTCACTGCAATGCTCGCGAAGTCGCACTTTTAAAAGCTCTGGCGGCGCAGTGTTCCACCTCATGGAACACCCACAGAATTAAAACGGGAAGTGCAATTTTTACAAAATTTTACCTGTATACTATTTTAGGACTAAATAGACTGCATACAACTTTTTTTGTTGAAATTCTGACGTTAGCGTACAGTGTGCTGCAAAGGGTTAATATAATTTATAAAGTGTCTAATAGGAAATTTTTATAACATTTAAAACATTAACATAGCTCATTTCTACAGCTTAAAAATTCCCAACTTATATTCCTTTCTTGAGAATTATTGATAATATTATTTACAAATATTCATTCTAATTTTAAAACAAAGGGACATTTAAATTATCCCATGTACAGCTGTTACTCCCAATTACAAAATGAAAATAGAAAGAGAATGTAAGTAAAATATTAAATACAACACAGAGAATTTAAAAATTAAATTGATAGCCATTCTTTTAGAAAAGCCTATTTAAAAAGTGCCCATTCTTTTCCTCAGTATCTTAAAATTTTATGCTTAAAATTTTATTTTAAGCTGAAGAGGCTAAAATAAACAGTTTAATGTCATGACTGAAATTACAAACTTTAATTACTTATTACTAACTTTAATTCCCAATTACAAAATGAAAATAGAAAGAGAATGTAAGTAAAATATTAAATACAACACAGAGAATTTAAAAATTAAATTGATAGCCATTCTTTTAGAAAAGCCTATTTAAAAAGTGCCCATTCTTTTCCTCAGTATCTTAAAATTTTATGCTTAAAATTTTATTTTAAGCTGAAGAGGCTAAAATAAACAGTTTAATGTCATGACTGAAATTACAAACTTTAATTACTTATTGGACAAAACTAAATATGTGGATAGAAAAAGTAATTTAATCCTCAGAAAAATAAAATAATAGACACTGATTATCATAACATCCCCAGTCTATAAAAAGAAAAAAATGCAGAGATCTAAAATTCAGTATCTCATTGTGATATGGAGGAACAATTAAAAAAATACTATGCAGAAAGAACTGTCTAAATCAAAAATATCTGGGTGTAAAATTTCCTCTTATTATCTATTCAGAACTAAAAAAACAGTCACCCATGTTATATGGCAAACTGTCAACACTGAGAGCTGTTGCCACCCCATGCAATATAAAATCTTGAATTTATCTTTCGTACCTGGCAGTGTAATTTAAACTGTTTAAAAATAATACAAGTAGTATTGCTTAATAATTTCCCTCCTTATTTTTAATATATAATATATATAAATCACATTTTTAAAAATGTTAAAACACTTAATGCAATTAAAAATACATACATACTTAATTACACATATTATATAGCTTGACTACAGAATGAAACTTATGATGCCTAGACAGCATAGTGGTTAGTGATGCTGGCTACCATAACCAATAGGCCTAGAGAAGGCATGGATGTTTGTAAATGTATCTGTTTTGTTTGTAATCTATCTACATTGTATGTAACCTGTGTGACATGGGGGCACTCAAAATACACACAGGCCAAATGTCCTCTTGAGTGCCTTGGGTGCTCTCCTCCCAAACTGGGAAAAAGTCATACTGTGACCTATATGGTGTTACATATTAATGGCAATGACAAAAGCAGTTGTGCACTCCTCACCAAGATAAAATTCATAAGCTTGTTCCGATCAGACAAACAAGACTAGCCACAACAACAACAACATAATGCTTGGGCACCATCTAGTTAACATTTTGGTTTATTCCTGGTATTCAAAAGAAAATAAAAATTTTATTTATTAATTAAAATTTTAAAAAATCTTTTTATTTCTAATGCTATCTATTATGTGTAGGAGCATAGGATGATGATTTTTGTTAGAAATAACATAATTTTTTATTACTTATAAAAATAATTATTTGTTAACCGATGAGTTAAATTTTCACACTTTTTCACAAGTTAACTGCAAACATTTCATTGTGATTGGGTACATATTTATGGCACATTTTTATAAAGATGCAAAAATCAGTAGAATAAAATATACAAAATATATAATTCCAGAAATGTATCCCAACTTATGTAAATTAAGATTTTTAGATCTAATTTCTAGGTTCTTCCCAGATATATAAAAAAAAGGAGAATATGTTCCTTAAAAAATAGATGCAAAAGAGTGACAGTGAAGCAAAGAGTGGAAAGAATTGACTGAGCCATAGGATCGACTTTATTGAACCATTGCCTTTCAATCATAGTTTTGAAATTCCCTAAAGCTCGTTTTCTCTACACAGAACTAATATATAGAATTAAAATGTTAAAAAACTTGGTAAATGAATGAAAATTATATTTACAATGGAAGGATAAATATTCTTTTCTCCTCTAAAATAGGAATCAAACTTTCCTCGTGCACTTCCAACAACATCTCTCCATATGTGAATTCTAAGCAAACTACTGCTCTTTTTTGATGATTCACCATTCATTAATTGAGCAAACGGAATTGCTTCTTTGAGTTAGTTCGACAACAATGTCACATATAGGTTAGGGGAAAAATAGCAATGCATTTCATGAAAAAAGCTGTTACTAAATCTAAGGGAAGAAGTGCATTTCAGCATAAAATACAGACAGGCTGATATTTAACTTTTTATGCAAATTTTTAAAAAAAATATTGTTCATTATATCATAAAGAAATTATTTATGAAATATATTACACTGTAAGAGTATGCATTACTATTTACTGGGCACACAGAAAAAAATTGTAGGAGTTAAAATCAAAGTATATCAGTGGCATAGACAGTTATATTATCTGCAAAAGTCACATACTGTAGGAAAAGCATTGGGTTAGATTTACGACAAGAAAATCAAGTAAACTGATTTTTGAATGAAAAAATATAAATAATTCCTACATCATTGCAACAAGACACAAGGACCATAAAATATTCTACAGATTATATCCTAATAACAGTTTTAATCGCAGGCTGTTTATCATAAAATGAGTTTTTCCAATGCATATATGGTAAGTTTGGAAATAGGGAAATTTAACAACTGGAAGCCTTAAATAGACAGGCAATTGTACAGTCAAAAGTCGTTAATTGACACCTATAATCCGGAATGATCTATAATCTGGACCTCAAAGCTACAAACTTTCTGCGCATGCGTTGCGTTCACGCATGTGCACAGGCGTTTACGAGTGCGTGCAAGACCTTTAGGCTGCGAATATGTTTGTGCGCATGCGCGTGTAATGTGTAATGGTGGTAAGCTAAAATTATCTAATTCAGTTAATGTTGCAGATTGCGTTGTTCCTTAATCTACGAATTGGATCCAGCTTATTATTTTTTGCAGACTGTTAGAGCAATTTCATAAAAGTAAGCTTGAACTTTCGATTATGTCAAATAGAATTTCCAATACATATTTACTAATATGTAATTTGTATCTACAAAGCAAAAGTATGTTTTGAAATCCGAAATCTGTTTATCAATTTCACGCTGCGGATTGGAAGTTGATCTGTCAGCACTATCCTTATCTTCAGGGCAGATGTTTTTATTTTATTTGTCTTATAATTCCTTACTAAGTGTAGTATTTCATCTCGATGTACTCCGTCTTTGATATGATTTAAATCAAGTTCCTTGTCATTATAATTCGCTTCCGATAGTGAAGAAAGTGACCCAGAGGTTATTGAAAACGAAAACGTTTCGATTGACAAATTAGTCAGTATTCTCAACATAGCAATTATAGGACTTGAACAGCGGAACTTTGTAACTAAACAAGAAATTATGTGTGTTTAATAGAATTAAAGAGAAAGTATTATCACATGAAATGAAGCAACTTACATTGAAAGAAATGTTTAATAAAGTAAACAAATAAATATTAAGCTTTTTCTTTTTGTAAATTTTGATACCTTTTAGATCATAATTGTTCTTTATTTCATAAATTACAGTTTCATATTTTTAATTTTGTAATTTCTGCATGCCATCTTACCAGATTTAAACTGATGATCTATAATCCGGAAAAATCGATAATCCGGAATCACTGAAGTCCCGATGAGTCCGGATTAACGACTTTTGACTGTAGAACATATTTTGCTTTCCAGTAAAACAGTTTCACGTTAAAAAAATCAACAGAAAGAATAAAAGATTAGAAAATTGCATTAATTATTAGAATGTGAACAAAATTACAACAGAATATGTCATGAAAAATATAAATTAACAGAACATGAGATGAAGGAAATTATTATGCAATAACAGATAAACAGTATAAATAAGTAGAATAAATGCTGGGAAAAATAACTTAAATATTTAAGACAACTAGTACTGTGGGCAATGTTATGTAGTCTAGATACATAAATAACTGCCGGGAAAAAAAGGAAGAAAATGATGCAATATTCTACTTTAAAGAGCAATGAAAACTTCAAAAATTTAGCTTGACATAAATTCTAATCCAACTGCGGAAATCACTAACACTTCTGCATTACAAATCGTTATCCTTATTGAAAAAAATCAGGAATAAATGTCTAATATGCTATGAACATCTGGAAAATAAGAGAATTGTTTTCTCTGGTACACAGAATAAACCCTACTGAAGAAAGAGCAAATTTATGTTCTTACCTTTCAATGTATTTTAAAATATACAAATTTTTAACAAGTTCTATATGTCACGGCAAGCAACATATTCTTCTAGGACGGATGGTAAACTTAATTTAGAAATAACATTTGGGAAATGGACACCATGAATTTTGTAAAGATGTTGCCTTAATCTTATATTGCATATCTGTTTCAGCGATGAAGGTTGATCTGAAAATAAATAAATAAAACAATGATAATAAACATAGGTAACATAAAATAATTTGCTTTTAAACCAGTAAAGGTAATTCAGATATCTTAATAACGTAAAAAAAAAAAAAAAAAACCATTTGCACAAAAAACACTACAGCAGATACGTATATTTTTTTAATATGTCGTATATACTATTGGATATATCTAATTGTGTTGATAGTTATTTATACACACACAATATTGAAAAAACTATTTACATAAAAATTAATAAGAAGGTAAATAATGTACCTTGATAGATTTCATGATAAATAAGAACAACATTTATTTGTTTTAATTGATTTATTTTACAAATTACTTACAAATAAACATTCAAATTAATTTTACAATAAATTTGCATTAAAGTATGGTATTGCATCTTATTATGAGTTTAAATTAGTCTAGAAATACAGAAATATTATTGATGGCATCAAATAATTTCATAAAATAAAATTCAAACTAACTATGGCTGCCCCCCCCCGAAAAAAAAACTGTAGAGTGGAGTACAAACCTAATTTTGTTTAAAACTACGATAAAAATTCCACTCATGCAAGAAGGCAAAGTTTTGCAAAAGGTTTATAATGTATTAATCATCTAAAATATATATATATATTACAGAATACTTTGTTTTAAAAACATAAGGGAACTTGGCTTGGCTGCTTGGCTTAGAAATAACATTATGTACTAGATTCCGTGTAACATCTAAGCTAGACTTACTTAAAAATTGTAAAAAGAAACATCAAATTAATTTTTGGGATTTACATACAGTACAGAGTTCAAAATCCGGACTCGTCGGGACTTCTGCGATTTCGGATTTGGGATTTTTCCAGATATTAGATCATCAATTTAAATCTGGTAAGATAGTATGCAGAAATTATACAATTAAAAATATGAAATCATAATTTATAAAATAAAGAGCAATTATGATCTAAAGGATATCAAAATTTACAAAAAAAAAAAAAAACTTAATATTTATTTGTTTACTTTATTAAACATTTCTTTCAATGCAAGTTGTTAAAGTTGCTTCGCTTTTTGTGCTAATACTTTCTCTTTAATTCTATAAACAGACATAATTTTTCATTCAGTTACAAAGTTCCTATAATGGCTGTGTTGAGAATACGAAAAGTTTTTACATTATAAAAAATTTCTCATTCCTTAATTTTGCCTCCCAAATTCCAAAAATTTTGTCTTCCCTAAATTTGGCCGTCCGGTGCCGACATATTCTGTGGCCGCTTCTGGATTTATGGTGAATAACATATCAGTTATTCTTAATTAAAATAGCACTAAATGTAATCTTTTGGCCTATGAGTTTCAATAACAAAATCTATTTTTACATATGAAAAAGAAATTTTGTTGAATTTTTCCTCGTCAACATTTCTTAGAGCATTTAAAAATCTATAATCAGCACCAAGCATAATGTTAGCACAAAAGGTTGCCATATTTTTGTTATTCAATTACTAATATAAAAAAAGAGTTAGACATCACTGCATGAGTTATTAGTGAAACTGTTATGTATTGATAAACATGCGGTGTTGAAGGCAAAATATAATAAATAATGACTTGTCAGGTCAGCCAGGGGTATAAAATTGGTGAATGTTTTGGTTTGAATTCTATGCCAAGCAGACACTCAGCTACGGAGCCAAATTATTAGTCTCACAAATTTATGCTTACATGATTGCTTTTCCATAATGAGGTATTTTATTTAATGCCTAAGTGAAATTAAGAATCGGAATTTTTAAGTGAAAATCTCCACATGTTTTATTAGGGACGGAAAAATCAAATGCGCATGCGTAAAGCATTAATAAAAAAAAAAAAAAAAAAAAAAAATGTTAGTGGCTTTGAGGTCCGAATTTTAGATCATTCCAGATAATGGACATCCAGATTTTGGACTTTGTACTGTATTTCTCCATCACCCATGAAAGTTGGCAAAGGTCTCCCCAAACTTATAATTGTTCACGAAAATCTGAAGTAACACACTGCTCTTTATTTAATTAGATATTCAGAGGATAGAAGGTACTGATATTGTATGAAAATAAAACTTAAATAAAAAAATCTGGAAGGTTTCAGATTTTAAATTACGTCAAAAGGGGCTTTTTCTTAATGTTTTGTGTGTTATCTTTATTTACAAAATATGTTTTTCGCACTTAAACTGTAAAATTCAGTTCAGGAGCAATATTGCAAAATAATTGTAAAATGAGCATATCTTTAGAATTTCCAATATACAGTCTCGTGCAATCGAGATAAAAAATTTTTTCTGTACAATTCAATATTGCCACTGCTTGCTTTGAAATCCTTGAGTTTGTTAATCAAAAATTCGTTAAAGGTTTACAAAATATGAAATCGGTAATAAAACAAATTGCAAATTTGGGCTTCCAAATGCCCATATTCGCAGGAGAATTACATTATTCAAAATTTGATGCTCCAGGTACCATTGTTTTATCCCAATGCGAGAAACATACATACATTTATGCAGATTCTGCATTCTTTAATTTCTTTAAATATAATACAGGACAATTTGAAAAGTGAAACAATGCTTTTAGTGAATCAACACAAAATACCACAATGAAATTAACAGTCCTTCTGGGCAAATTGCCTCATGGGACTAATAAGCTCAAGCTTTAGTCTGACAAATTCACTAAAACTTATGTCTACCATTCCAGAGGCCAAAATTCTCATATGGCACTTAAAATAGCAACAAAATAGTCATTTTTTTGTCGACTTGGCATCTCATAAATTCGCTTAGATATGAATCTATGTGGGGTTGCATGGTTCAATAGTGACAAAAAATTTCAGTGTTTCAAATACAGGTATATATAAGGTAAATACAGGTATACCTGTATACATGTGTTTCAAATACAAGTATACCTGTATATATGAGGTACAAAAAACACTGAATTACTAGAAAGATGCGACCTAGTAAATGACCATAATCTAAAGGAAAATTGAAAAAAAACCTATCTGATACAAGCTACCAATAACTGTGGCACAACAATTTATAATTTAAATTTTACAAATGGAATACTACATCACAAAATTCATTAAACTCAATCCTTCTGACAATATAGTTATAGACACTTCTAAACACGAAAAATGCTTGTGATTCCTGTTGCAGCATGAAGACATATTAACAGGCATATACTAATCAGGAAAGCCAGAATGCATCATAATACAAAAAACAAGCTCAAGTTGGAAGTGTCCTAAGCTTTGGCATTTTGAAGTGCTCGCTTTGGACGACACATCATACATATTATAATATTCAAATAAATGTATACAAATAATAACATAGATCACAGGTACTTTCTTCTGGGAAACACTGGATTCCACAAAATGTCTATCACTATCTAAGCATCAGTACAAACAAATTACACATTTTTTAATGGCAATAAAATTCTGCTCTTGATATGCGTTCTTTCATTAGGTAGCCTAGATTGAAAAATATTTCATAGCATATAAGGAAAGGTTTCAACATTGCCTGGGCTTTCAAAAGCAAATAATAAACCATTCCAATAACCTGTAGGATATGTTAACATACTGAGCCTAGCTGATGTTTAAGGCCACTACTATTTTTTGATTAGCATATCATAAATGTATCCTAATGTTATGCAGTATATTTGTAAAACATAATAATATATTCATATTTGTCCCCCAGATGGTATAGTGGTTAACGGAGCCTACTACGGTACCAAAGGGCCCGAGTTTGAATCCCCGAGAAGACATGGATGTTTGTAAATGTATAGTGTCAGTGTACGGCACTCTAAGATGAGCCAAAAGTCCTTTCGTGTGGATTGGTGGAACCTCCCGGCGCACTCCCTCCAAATTGGGTGTGGAAAATAGAAATCTAACCTCTCTTTGGAGTAGGCTACGGCAACCATTGTTCTATGTAATATGCCTAAGACAACAAATATTCAGATTTGTTTCTAGACCATAATTAGTTTGTATTCATTGAATATATAACATTCATACAGACAAAATATACATGCCGTTAAAAATTATCCTTAATGTGTTAAGCCAGGAAAAAAAAAAAAAAAAAAATCATCCCAAGGTTTTTGAACTACACATCACAAAATACCATCAGAAATATTGTAATATCTGTATTTTAATGGCTAAGGGATGTTTGAAAGTACATGTAGGACTCAATCACATTAGGAAAGTAATTCTACTATGGTCTTTTATTAGATAATTAATTATTGGAAAATGAATTAGAAGGTAAATATCTTCCTCATATATTAATAAAGTACTTACATTTTAATTTCAAGATTGATTTACAATGAAAGGTATAAAAATGCATTTAGCTCAGTTTAAATTAAAAAGGTATATAATTTTGCTGATGAAAAGCTATGTCTGCTGATTGAAAGACAGCTTAAAACTGCATTTAAACCTGCAAAAGTCAACCATATAAACAGCTTATTTCAATCTAACGAAAAATGTAATCTGAAAACGTGACAAATTTTTGTATTATTATTAATCCTTTTGGGACAGGCTTCCCATATATGCATTCTGTATGATCATCTCTCACAGCATGGTGTCCCACCTACAAAAACTGTAGAATAAGCTTAGGGATGGGCGATGTATGTGTGCTTTTAAGCAGAACCATTTCTTAAAGACAACTAGATAGCATCTTGTGTCCATAACTTTTGAATTGAATATAGTTTTAGTACCCTGACCTTCAGTTTAATTACATTCTGCCTAACTTTGGTATCAACTGTTGCAGAAAAGGATGGAGAGTGTAATGTAAACAAACAGATTCCAGCTCTTTAACTCATCATGTAATATAATCATTCACGTTTCTATCATCCTTTCAAATCCTTTTTTTCACTATTATACAGGGTTACTATGTGGAGTTCTGTTAAGCTTTGCATTGCTTTTATAGCTTATATTTCGGAAAGCTCTTACTTCAGTTTACTATGGCGAGGCAAGCCTTATTTATCAGAGGAAGGAGATACAGTCAAAAGTCGTTAATCCGGACTCGTCGGGACTTGAGCGATTCCGGATTATCGATTTTTCCGGATTATAGATCATCAGTTTAAATCGCGTAAGATGGCATGCAGAAATTCTAAAATTAAAAATATGAAACCATAATTTATGAAATAAAGAACAATTATGATCTAAAGAGTATCAAAATTTACAAAAAAAAGCTTAATATTTATTTGTTTACTTTATTAAACATTTCTTTCAATGTAAGTTGTTTAAGTTGCTTCGTTTTATGTGATAATACTTTCTCTTTAATTCTATAAACAGACATAATTTTTTGTTCACTTACAAAGTTCCACTGTTCAAGTCCCGTTAATTGCTGTGCCGAGAATACCGACTAACTTGTCAATCGAAATTTTTTCGTTTTCACTAAACTCTCTGTCACATTCTTCATGTCTTTATCCATTTTTTGCAGCAATTCCACTTTTTGTTTGATGGACATCGAAACATACTTTCGTTTTGTACGATCCTTTGGGAGCTCCAGAATCAAAAATTCTATTTGACATAATCGAAAGTTCAAGTTTACTTTTATAGTATTGCTCTTACAGTTTGCAAAAAATAATAAGCCGGATCCAATTCGAAAATTAAGGAACAACGCAATCATCAACATTAACTGAAATAGATAATTAGATAATTTTAGCTTACACCGTCCGTTATACATAAAACGCGCACGCGAAAACGTATTCTGCGCTTGCGCACACGCAAATGCGCAGTCATAAGAGGTCTTACGCGCACGCGTAAACGCCTATGCGCATGTGTCAACGCGGCGCATGCGCAGAAAGTTTTTAGCTTTGAGGTCCGGATTATAGATCATTCCGAATTATAGGTGTCCGAATTAACGACTTTTGACTGTACTTGCATTGTAAATGAGCCAATCAGTGACATGGATGAGAGTGATGATTTATTTTCTTAAAAGTTAAAAAGCAATATTTATAGTGATTCTAATATGGATATTTTGTTAGAGACTGAGTGCAAATGAGTGCCTGCCATTCACTTCTTGTGAAAAAGTTTGTTATTTCTTCTTGTGAAGTATCTTTCTTGTATTTTTTTATTACTCTCTCTAGTTTATTAATGTATTTTGTCAATTAAAACTTCATAATAATTTGAATAGCACTCCCAAAAAATATTTCTCAAAGAAGCAATTTCTTTTACACAGTTCATGCAAATTAATGGAAAAAGTTTATTAAATGGTAATTTAAACATCTAAAGCTAGTTTAAATAATAATATAAAATTGTACCAAAAATTTTGATGTTAGGGCTTAAGCTTTTTTTTTTTTTTTTTTTTTTCCCTTTTCTCCCTATAGTTAGGTTTAATGATGCAAAACCCCATCTTATGGGATGATGCCTTCCAACTTTCATCCATCCTGAGGGAGTATCTTAAACAAAGGCATGTTATCTCGAACTAGTTAATAATAATTTTAGAAAAATGTTGACAGAGAAATAAGCAATCACATTATAAACATAATCAACAATACAACTTCAAAGAAAGTAAAGTAATAATTCTACAACAATGTCATAAATCTAAAGCAATACATTATATGCACTTTTCAAACAAAAACAAAAAATTGAAGAGGTTTTTGTACTGTAGGAACTTTGACAAAATGTTTTAAAAATTAAATAATAAAAATATCATTTAATTTTTACTAAAACTTAAAATTAGGAACATATAAATTAAATTCTGTTAATATTTTTAAACTATAATTTTTTAAACATTTCCACACATAAAGCTGCATTAAAATCATGGTAAATTATGAGTTAGATTAACACTACTAGAAAAAACTTACCTATTTCATCTAAAATATCCTTTACATCTTCTGGAAACCATGTATTTAATGCAAAAACTGCATTTTGAACTGCTTTCGTAACAATAAGAAAGCGCAGAATAAGTTTTAAAAAAACAGCCAATGGCATCTTTTCTTTTCTAAGAAATCGTCCAGCACATTTTATAAAAAGTTCACCATCATCTTCAAAACACATATTAGGATCACATCCATGAAACAACAATGGCTGCAAATACACTGAACTTGTTAAAAGGCAGTAAAGAAAGACTTCATTCGAAGAACCACCCTCTCTTCTGTAATTTACATTTGTACCACTTTCCATGAGAATATGAAACTCTTGCATCGTTGGGTTGCTCATAGCTTCAATAAAAGGAAAGAACAATATTTAAAAAATTCATGAAAGTTCAATACATAAGAAATGTTTTCAAATTATAAAAATAGTTCATGGGAATATGTTGAATTCACCATGTCAATAAAATATAAAAATTAGGAAAAGGAACTCATACGATATGATGGAATGATTTTTATTACATTTCTTTAAAAAAATTTGAAAATAATAATAATAATAATAATTCAAAGAAATAAAATCTGAAAGCTTCAGATTTTAACAATCACCTAAAATCTGAAACATTTAAAAGCGTTTGTTAAGATTTTTTTTTATGTTCTCGCCGAGTTCACAGTCTATCAATCTGCTTTCACCCCTATTAAGCCTTTCTCCCCTTTTAGCTTTACTACTGAGCATTGCTTTTTTTGCAGTTACACCACATAGCTAAATCACAAAATTTTTAAAAACTTAAAAGCACATGTTTAGTATTCCTGATGCAGTGTTAAGTCTTGGCATGCATTTTAATATTTTTCAGTTTTTTCTCAGTTTATCACATTGATATTCAATTTTCTTAGTAAATCAGCAATAAAAATGTTTTTCTTTTAATTATTCAAAATTCGGTGGCTCTAGGTACCGTCATTTTTTTTACAGTGCCCAGAACATAGATACATACAGGCAGATTCTTCATTGCTTAACTTCTTTAAAAATAATACAAGGCAATAATATTTAGTGGCAAAAAGTGATATAGTCAGCCAACACAAAATCCCATTTTAAGACTAATAGCCCCATTGAACAATTAAAAAAAAGTAAGATTATGTGTACCTATTTAAAAATGAACAACATTAAATAAGTATTAAACATAGACTACTATAGTTAGGCTTAGTGACCTATAGTTAGGTTAGGTGATTATAAGATTTTGATAATAAACAAAATATCCAAAAGTAGTAAACATCTTCAAAAGTTATCTTTCTCATCAATTCTATTTTATACTAATTATACGTTTCACAACTTTTACTTTATGCTTATGTTCCATTTACATTTCTGTTACTCCTGCTTCAGCTACTTGTACACAGCAAATTTCAATCTTTTTCTCAGACTTTGTATTGATGGTATTAATATAATATATATTAGTGTATTAGAACTGTAAAAGAACATATCGAAGGTCACTTTATCCTTTAAAACTGTTTTAATGATTTTGCCGCTGTGTTGAAATATTTCCCTCGCCCCTAGGAATTTCTTTTCACTTGTTTTGGTTCCTTTGCAAATGGAGCTGAACTATGAATAAACAAGTACAGTCAACAGTCGTTAATTCAGACACCCATAATCCGGAATGATCTATAATCCGGACCTCAAAGCTAAAAACTTTCTGTGCATGCGTCGCATTGACACATGCGCATAGGCGTTTATGCATGCGCGTAAGACCTTTACGACTACGCATATGCATGCGCGCAAGTACAGAATACGTTTTCGCATGCACGTTTTATGTATAACGGACGGTATAAGCTAACATTATCTAATTATCTATTTCAGTTAATGTTGATGATTGCGTTGTTCCTTAATCTTCGAATTGGATCCGGCTTTTTGCAGACTGTAAGAGCAATTTTATAAAAGTAAACTTGAACCTTCAATTATGTCAAATAGAATTTCCGATGCTGGAGCTCCCAAAGGATCTACAAAACGAAAGTGTGTTTCGATGTCCATCAAACAAAAAGTGGAATTGCTGCAAAAAATGGATAAAGACATGAAGAAAGTGACAGAGAGCTTAGTGAAAATGAAAAAATTTCTATTGACAAGTTAGTCGGTATTCTTGGCACAGCAATTACGGGACTTGAACAGCGAAACTTTGTAACTGAACAAGAAATTATGTCCGTTTATAGAATTAAAGAGAAAGTATTATCCCATAAAACGAAGCAACTTAAACAACTTACATTGAAAGAAATGTTTAATAAAGTAAACAAATAAATATTAAGCTTTTTTTTGTAAATTTTGATACCCTTTAGATCATAATTGTTCTTTACTTCATAAATTACGGTTTCATATTTTTAATTTTAGAATTTCTGCATGCCATCTTACGAGATTTAAACTCATGATCTATAATCCGGAAAAATCGATAAACCGGAATCGCTGAAGTCCCAACGAGTCCGGATTAACGACTTTTGACTGTATTGAATTTCCTTTGTCGAAAGGTACCTGCTGCTCATTCTTGCTATTAATGTCATCATTTCATTTTTTATGGTGTTCTTTCATTCTGTAGCATTTAG
This sequence comes from Stegodyphus dumicola, assembly GCF_044657685.1. Lineage (NCBI taxonomy): Eukaryota > Metazoa > Arthropoda > Arachnida > Araneae > Eresidae > Stegodyphus > Stegodyphus dumicola. The sequence continues at coordinate 55,961,063 of NC_140770.1, read as the reverse complement.
CACTACCAATCTTCTTGCACTTGATACAAACTACTAAAATCTTCTTATCAGCTACCTTCAGCACATAGGAACCCCACTACTGGTCTAACATCCTTTCAATTAGATGTAACAACATTCTAAGATGTCAGAAAATTACATTCAGTCTTCCTTTTTGACAAAATTACTCCCTCAAAATGAAATACCTCTGCAGCATGCAAAATGCACTCTGAAGAGAAAATAGTAATGGTTCACTATCTTCAATACACATTTTATCTGACTAGTGCATTCAAATAAGCAAATAAGGATCAATTTTTTTTTGTTTATTTATTTTAATTTTTAATCTTATATATACATATACATAAATTAAAATCCATATAATTTTTTATTTATAAAAACAATTTTATAAAAGAGTACTAACTGAAAGGAAAATCTTAAAAATATGCATAATTAGCATTGGTAATTAGTACAATGTTTTATGTGTTTTTATCAATTTCTGTCAATTGTTACCAGTTTCAACCATTTTTTGCCACTGGTAAGGCAAAAACCACATTCTGCTGCAGATTTTGCTGCATTGATTCCATTACAATAAGTTTCATAACTTGTAGCTGAAACTTATTGCAACGAAATCAATGCTGGCTTTGACGATACGGCCAAAAAATTGTCTTCATAAAAGATAATGTAATTAAGAAGTTAGTGGAAAAATGTAGTTCAAATTAGTGTGGCCGACATGTCTGATATTGCCCTTAACATATGTCAGAAATGTATCTGGCTTTTAAAACAGCATAAATATTTTTTAAAAACTCAGTAGTACTTGCTCATGAATAGCTTCACCCAGAAATGATCATTTTACAAAACCATAGGCTATGAGAAATTGATAGTAGAAACCACTGTGGATCAGTTGTATTTGAACAGCGAATGATAAAGATCATAATCATGGCCAGACATTTATTCATATAGACAGTCTGCCCAGTGGATATCCCTTTAACAGATGTCCCTGCATTGCACGGGTAAATACAACAATTTTAATTCTACTAAAAATAGATAATTAAATACAACATTCATATAAATATTAAAAATTTTGATTTTGATGATAAATTAGAACAGTTTTATTATATTTAATAGAAGATGAAGATAAATTTATTTCACTGGACGAATGCAGAAGGTGTTTACACATTTTGCAGCAATTTCTGGGGCATGTAATTAATGTTTTAAATGTTCTGTCTGATCTTCATCACAACTTATAATGAAGTAATGAGTACAATGACTCACAACACCAGAATTGGATCAGTAAGAGCAGATTAAGCCTCAACAGAGATTCTAAACAATAAATAATTTATGTAAAGTTTAGCACATGATATCACACAGCATGCATTGATATGGATCATTATGGTAGCTGAGATATTTTCATTCAGAGAGAAATTATGCTAGATGAATGCACAACAAAGCCAGTATTGCAACCAGTGAACACTACAATAGCAGAACTATCCTATCTAAACTATATGCAATAATCCCAAGATGTCAAGATTATTTTATGGACAATCACACGATTTCAATTGCTGATAAACTGTAGGAAAATGTGGACACTGCTTTAACAGACAAGCTTGCAAATTCCTATGGTCTAAATTCCACTGAACATATTTAATAACACTGAACATATTCCCAGACCTTCAGCAAAATTGTAGCTAGAGTTTTCAGTGCCCGGGCACAAAAGATTTTGTGCTCCGTCCTGTTAGCTAAGAATGGAAAATGCATTTCATTCTAAAAATATTTGAAACCTCAATTTGGCACTCCCTGAATGATGCAACCGGAGACAGATGCTCTTGTTTTCTCTAACAAAACTACTAACCTTGACACACATATGTTTTCACACTTGAAAATATTCAATAATTTTTTTAAAAAATCGCACTAACAGAAAAATTCTTAATGTTATTGCAAGAACTTATAAATAAAGTCCAGTATACATTAACAAAGTAGTGCAAAACATGAATCTCAATTTGAGGTGATTATATCCCTACTAAAACCATCTTTTAGCTTTTCTTATTCTACAATTACTTTCCCCCCCTCTAAAACTGACATTTTTGATAATCAAATATTTTTTAACTTATGCATGGAAATTACAGATTGGCCTCAAATAGACTAAAGACCAAAATTATCTTTAAACAAAGAAAAACACTGTTTTGTTAAATTTAGAGAATAAAATCAAATGAATTTATTTGAATAGTAATATAACATCAAAACATATAATTAGAAATTTAAAATTTGAATGAAAGACATATAAAATAAAAGTTATTTTACAAAACAAATAAAAGTGAAACAATGCATGATAGCAAAATTAGAAGGGGAAAAAGTTCTTCCCGATTATCTATATCTACATAGAAAAGTCACAAAAAAGTATTCACCATGCAAAGAAACATGCTGCCAAAATAGTTACGCAGAAACCCACTGATATCACTAAAAATATTCATATGGTAAACCAGGAACGTGCATAGCATGTGTTTATTTTGGCCGGCGAGCAATGCTGAAGTTTGTTCCAAAAAGCATGCTGAGTTGGTGCATTTCTTTGATTTTTAGCTAAGTAAAAACAGATTGCTGTATATGTCAAGCAGCAAAACAGTGCAAAAAAAAAAAAAAGGATTTCTTGAAAAAGGTTTGCTGTTGATGTTCCTTGCTTGCTTATTATTTACTGACTGATTGCTCTCAGAAGGAACTCTTAGTATACAAATGATTATTCTCTTTTCTGCATTGGCTTGGCATTAGTCACCAAAAAGTTGCAACTTTTTGGTACAAATAATCAGTAAGTACCGTAAAAAATCTGAAAGCTTTCAGATTTTATGTTACGCCCAAAGGGGCATTTTTTTAACATTTTGTGTGTTCCTTTTATTTATTAAACATCATGTTCTTTACACTTAAACAATAAAATTCAATTCAACAGCAATATCACAAAATATTTAAAAAGAGCATATCTTTAGAATTTCCGATACACAGTCTTGTACGCTGGAGATAAAAATGCCCCCCACAGCGTTGCTATTGCTCACTTAAGTTTGTTAATCAAATATTCATAAAAGTTTTACAAAATATGAAATAGATAATAAAACAAGTTCTAAATTTGGGCTTCCAGATGTCCATATTGGAGTGGAGGACTACATTATTCAAAATTTGGTTGTTTTTTCATAATGTGAGAAACATACACAGATTCTTCATGATTTAATTTCTTTAAATAGAATGCAGGGCTGTAATATTTGGTGGTAACAATTTGAAGGATGAAATACTGTTTTATAGTGGATGATGCAAAATGCCAAAATGAAATTAATAGCCCTTCTGGGCAAATTACTCCTCTGTTTTTTTTTTTTTTTTTTTTAAAGAATACTTTGGAAATATATGTAGAGTTTTTACATCTATACATTTACTGGGAATGTGAATTATGTATGAATGTGTGTGTTAGCTTTATTTATTAAATATCATGTTCTTTGCACTTAAACCATAAAATTCAATTCACTAGCAATAAAACAAAATAATTTAAAAAGAGCATACCTTTAGAATTTCTGATACACAGTCTCATGCTGGAAATAAAAATGTTTTTTTTTTCCCCATGAAGTGTTGCCATTGCTCGCTTTGAAATCGCTGAGTTTACTAATAAAAAAATTCATTAAAGTTTCAAAAAAGATGAAATAGATAATAAAACAAATTCCAAATTCAGGTTTCCAGATGCCCATATTAGAGTAGATTTATTAAGTTTTCAAAATTTGGTGTCTCTACGTATCATTGTTTTTTCACAGTGTGAAAAACATACACACATTCATGCAGATTCTTCATGATTTAATTTTTTTAAATACTATAATACAGGGCTCTAATATTTGGTGGCAACAATTTAAATGTTATTCCCCGTTTGTAGTGAATCAATGCAAAATCCCAAAACGAAATTAATAGCCCTTCTGGGCAAATTGCCCCTTTGGCCTAAAAGAAAAAGTGCAATATTGAATGCTGAAGGCAAGAATGACAGTAGGAAATTGATTTGAAATAAGATCAAATTTACAACACACATTACATATTTTTATTTAATGTCATTTGAATATGTAGTTAATGTCAGTCAAATTTTGGTAATCAGACAGATTTTTACATTACACACTAGAACTCCTGTCTTTAAGGAGTTTACATTTCAAAATAAAAAAAGGACGGAAGTTCCAGTTACTGAGATCAGTGCTAAAGTTACTGTGGGAATTAATATGCTGGAAACAAATTAAACTCCTGAGATACTTATTTTTCAGTCATTATTTTTTTAATGTATGACTAATAATCAACAACACTGAAATATATTTGCATACATAAAATTATAAGATATTTTTAGAATAAAAAATTTAAATATACCTCGGAGAAGTGGATGAAGAGCATCTTTTACAGGAGGATTACTGCTTGCCCCAGCAGATAACAATATAGCCAAAGAAATTTCATCTCTTTTATAAACAGCATATGATAATGCTGTTTCATGGTCAGGTAAGAATGGTATATAATTAGGAATGGAAAGTCCAACACAGTCATATAAACTGTCGGGCGAAAATCCAGCAGCTAATAGTGATTTCAAAGATTCATGGCTTTTAAGGAGAAAAATAATTCACATTTAAAAAAAAATTATTAGAAATTTAAATATTAGTAAACAAAAACTAAATGCATAAGAAAGCATTTATACAAAAAATGATTATCTAAACTAAAAGAAATTTGTTCAGAACATACCTTCCCCATTCAACAGCTAAGTGCAAAGGGCATATCATATCTGAATTGATGTAGGTTAATGGATGGAAACATTTAATCATGGTAGCCAAGTCCATTTTTTCTAATAATATTTCTAAACACCTTTTAAAGAAAAATGTAAATATATATTGTTCTTAGAAACGTTTTTTTACATAACATCTCTAAGAAACATAAATTTAATTAATGTGACGAATTATTGGAATAAATTTGAGTCAGTATTTTAAGTATTAGTTATTTAGGTTTCTATTATATTATAGTAAAAATATTTCAACAAGATGTACAGAAATATTATTTTAAACTGGAAAAATTCTCAAGAATAAAATTAAAAAGTAAAATTTAAAGTATTGAAAAAGTAGCTATTGTTATTGACTGCAGATTAATTGACCTGTCAAGAAAAACAAACCAGTCCACTATCAATTAACAATAACCTAATCATATATATATATACAGCGTGTACCGTAAATGTTGCAACAAACTTCGAAGAGAGGTAGGGCACATCATAAGGATTAAAAATTGCATAGGAACCCATGCCCGGAAATGTCAGGGGTAAGTGCTAGCAGAGGTAAAAGATGGGAAAAGAAACAAGAGTGATTAATTAGAAACATTTATTGGATAAGAATACAAATGGTGTACAACAGCTTAAATGTTACAACAGATGCTCAAAGTTTGCACCATCAGAGGCCAAACATGCCTGACACTGACAGACCATTTATTGCCGGACATGTTCAAACACACCAGGAGTTTCTTTGATTGTAGCAGCTGTGCAGGTGAATCTTGCAACGAGATCCATTTCAGACACAATAGGATCGTGATATATGACACTTTTGATGGCTTCCCACAAAAAGAAATCAAGGCTCGATAAATCCAGTGAGCGTAGAGGCCAGGGAACTGGTCCACCATGCCCAATCCATTGATGTGGGAATGATCTGTTACAAACACGAACATCCAGTCCAAAATCAGCAGGGGCTCTATCATGTTGAAATCACATGTTGCGCCTCACATTTGGTGGAACATAGTCAAATAAATTGGGAAAACCTGCTCCAGAAAGATCAAATAATTTGTGGCATTCAAATGGTCCATTGGTGTCAGGCATGTTTGGCGTCTGATGGTGCAAACTTCGAGCATCTGTTGTAACATTAATTTGTACTCATGTCTCATAAATGTTTCAAATTAATCACTCTTACTTCTTTTCCCCTCTTCTACCTCTGCTACCATTTATCACTGACATTTCCGGGTATAGGTTCCTATGCAATCCTTATGATGTGCCCTACCTCCCTAGAAGATTGTTGCAACATTTACGGTACATCCTTTAGATATGAATTACCAACTAGAAAATCTACAAGAAGCTATCTGTGACATCTTTTTCATCAAGAATAAGGTCCATTTAAATAGAAGATACAATTAAATATCAGTTAATTATGTAATTAAATAAATGGCATGAATCACAGTTACAAGCAGTTCATGACTATAGTCACATCTATCTAACTTCTACTAGAGATTAAATATAGTTGCACTTATTTTCCTCTTCAGCATGGTGGAAACATAAGGGGAATTGCAAATTCCCCAATAATTATCTTCAGGCTAAACTCTTTCTCAGTACTTATAAATAAATTTGCACACGCATAACAATAAACTAGATATTTTTTGGCAAAATAAGTTTATATATACAGTCAAAAGTCGTTAATTCGGACTCGTCGGGACTTCGGCGATTCCGGTTTATCGATTTTTCCGGATTATAGATCATCAGTTTAAATCTCGTAAGATGGCATGCAGAAATTCTAAAATTAAAAATATGAAACCGTAATTTATGAAATAAAGAACAATTATGATCTAAAGGGTATCAAAATTTGCAAAAAGAAAAAGCTTAATATTTATTTGTTAACTTTATTAAACATTTCTTTCAATGTAAGTTGTTTAAGTTTTGCTTTGTTTCATGTGATAATACTTTCTCTTTAATTCTATTAAACAGACATAATTTCTTGTTCAGTTACAAAGTTCCGCCGTTCAAGTCCTATAATTGCTGTGTCAAGAACACCGACTAATTTGTCAATCGAAATTTTTTTGTTTTCAATAACCTCTGTCACTTTTCTTCGCTATCGGAAGCGAATTATAATGACGAGGAACTTGTTTTAAATCATATCAAAGACGGAGCATATCGAGATGAAATACTACATTTGGTAAGGAATTATAAGCCAAATAAAATAAAAACATCTGCGCTGAAGATAAGGATAGTGCTGACAAATCAACTTCCAATTCATTAGGCGCCCGCCGCCGAGCAGCGTGAAATTGATAAACAGATTTCGGATTTCAAAACATACTTTCGCTTTAGATTCTTTACATATTAACAAATATATATCGGAAATTCTATTTGATATAATCGAAAGTTTAAGCTTACTTTTATAAAATTGCTCTTACAGTCAGCAAAAAATAATAAGCCGGATGCAATTCGAAAATTAAGGAATAACGCAATCATCAACATTAACTGAAATAGATAATTAGATAATTTTAGCTTATACGTCCATTATACATAAAATGCGCACGCGAAAACGTATTCTGCACTTGCGCACACTCATATGCGCATTCGTAAAAGGTCTTACTCGCACGCGTGAACGCCTCTGCGCATGTGTCAACGTGGCGCATGCGCAGAAAGTTTTTAGTTTTGATGTCCGGATTATAGATCATTCCGAATTATGGGTGTCCGAATTAACGACTTTTGACTGTAAACAGTTACATGCAATAGTATTTTGGTTGATTTCACATATAATGTCTCACTATTGAGTCATCACAGACTTTGACAGTTTGATCAACTAATATGCTGGAAAACTATTTGAATAACATATTTTTATATTTGAATAACTTATTTATTAAATATTTAAAGGATGACTGGTGTTATTGAAGTAACACCTTTCTAACACATAATGGACGATTACACTTTAAGATAATTACTGGCAGTTGTTTTTAGATATATGCATAAAACAGATGCTTTTCACATGCAACATCATTAACAACTTCGGGTAAATTTACATGCAAATGAGAAGAAGGCAGATATGTACTTTGTCTGTAATCTTCCCAGCTGTGGGAGAAAAGTCCAAAATTTTACTTTAGAAAGCTAAAACTTTACTTTTACTTTATCGAGCACTTTCCCAAGAGGCAAGTGCCTGATCACTCAATATTTTATTGACTGCACCATTATTTGCAAAAAAAAAAAAAAAAAAAGTTTCACACTTCTACCATACAGAGTGTTGAACACTTTGAAAGCAATTCTAGATTATATAGAAAATGATCCTGACATCAACGTGGGAGTTTTAGACTTCGAACTGGTGGAACCGATATAGTATGGCATATTTCCTGCACTGAATGATTGAATCAGTATTATCTCTAGAAAATGCAAATTTTCAGAGCTGTTGATTTTTCTGCATGCACTGAAAGCATGCTAGTTCTTGAAGAAGACTACTATGGAACTGGAATTTCCAGCACATGTTGCTCATACACAAGGCCATGTTCACCTGAAAAGGTACACTTAATGCTCAAAGTGTGAAGGTATGCATCAATAATAATTCCCATCACTTATGGCTACCTTTTTACCAGAACATATCTCCTTCAATAAGTCTTGTTTGAAATTGATGGACTATGAAACTATCTGCGAAGAAATGTATTATCACTATAATGGAACACTAGCTTATTCCAGCACTTGTGCATGGTTACTTGAATGTCCTATATGCAGGCCAATGGATTGGTCGAGGTAGACTTTTCGCATGGCCCCCATAATTATCAGATCTGTCTACTTTAAGTTTTCTCATTAGAGCATCTTAAATGCATAATACACATAATTGTTGTTAATTTTGATGAGGAACTGTTTCTCAGACTTTCAATTGCTGCTACAGATATCTAAGAAATGCAACGAATTTTTTTTTTTTTTTTTTTTTTTTTGCCAGACTTGCTTTTATGTACTGAACACAATTTAAAACAATTCTTAAAATAAATTTAATACAAAAAATAAACCAATGTGGTTTAAATCACATGCATAATAAATTTAGTAATATAGCATGATACCAAGCCATTTGGTACCATGCGATGTTATGAAATACATGCAGAAAGCATTTCTGTTAGCATTTCAGTACTTTAAGCACTTTAAAAATGTTAATTTTCTTTGGATGTTTTGCTTTTTTTAATTTTATTTTCGTTTAAAAATTGATAATTAAATACAAGATTTTTATTTATTAATATAAGTGTAATATGTTTATCATTAAAACCCCATTCATTTAAAAAATTAATATTTTAGTTTTTCTTCTGTGATGAAGCTATACTGCAATATTCAGTATTTCTGAGAATGAGTTTGTTTGTTTCCTCTGCCTTGGGTAGTATTTTAAATAGAGAAAGTTTAAAAAATTACACCAAAATTTACAAAGAAATATTACATTTGCATGACTTGCAGTTAATGCTTATTTAATATTTCCCACAGTCCCAAGAAGACAATTCTTGGACACAAAATCTTTTCTCAATGACAGCCAAGATATGAATGCAGCTGATTTAAAAAATTTAATTGGCTTGACAACTGATTCCTCCATAAAGATTTAAAGAACATATGCAAATTTTGACAGAATATAAAACGAGATACTCATATTATACTTCTTTTTGTGACAACAGATTTGTATGATGAAAGTTTTTCACATTACGGTCAACAAAATCCAAATATAGAAACTGATTTGATGCTGCATCTGATATAAGAGTTCAGGTTTCTAACACTGACATTAAAAGAATTTCAAAGACTCAAACACAATAAAGTCACTGAAAACTTGAAATTTTTTCACTTTTTTACATTATTTGCTTCATTTAGTTAGGTTTATGAGTTGTTCTTTAAAGTTAAAAATTGATAATGTTTTTTGATATGATATAAAAATTGGAATAAACACATATTTTATTTATCTAATATATATGTCTAATATATATGTGTTATAATCCATTACACTTAAACATCCGAATTTACTCAAGAGTTCCTCAAAACTTTTAGAATCCAAAATGTGTTCCGCATTGAGAAAAGTTTGGGAAACACTGCCCTAAAGTTTGTTCTGTAAGTTTTTAATCATGCTGAAATGCTACCTAAAACTCTTTCTTACCTTGACTCTTTCTTTTTTTTTCTTTTAGCTTACTTCTGAGAAATGAGCACTAGACTTTTGTATATGCATTGCTTTTAAGATTTCTAGATTTATAAAATTTTGGGCAAAATCAATCAGTCAAACGTAATGGGCTTGCCTCATTAGTACTATTACTAAGAAAAGATTCAGCGGAAATTGAGAAAGAATAGAAATGAAGTTAATTGTAAGGGATTTACATATATGTACCACATATTTTATTTCATACATTTATTTAATAAGTTTCATCCACAACTAAAATATTTATTTACTTGCATTCATTCAAATGCAAAGCTGCAGTTTAGAGCTTATAAGTAGCTAGAAATCTTACAATTTGTGATTTCCTTGCACAGCCATGTGTAAGGCTGTAGCATGGTCTGATGTTTTCAGGTCAGAATTTGCATTATGCTCTAATAAAATTTTAACACAGTTTTCAAATCCTTGCTGAGCAGCAATCATCAAAGGGGTAGCCCAGTCTTCAGCACCAACATTCACAACATCCTCCTGGCCTAACACATTAAGAATACATGAGTAACTAAATTTCACATAAAAGAATTTTTTTAAAAAGGCATATTAAAATCAAAGTTATTATTATAATTATTAAATGCATTTTAGAGAAATAATATAAAATGTCAACCAAAAATAAATATAATCATCCAGATTGATCAATATTTGAACTGCTTTACAGAAAATGAATGCATAAAATCAAATAATTATATACACAATATTTTGCAATTTTTGTGGCTTATGCATTACAGACAAGAAGAATGTAAAATTAATAAATCCTTCAGATATCCAAAAAATGTTTTTACATAAAAGCATAAAAATTTTTTAATATTGTTCATAAGTTAACAATTAACTCTATAAAGTTTCTCAAAAAGTTATTAAGAATTTGTAATGCACACCAAAAATGGTCCATTCATATTATGCCTTTGATAATTTAGCCAAAGCACTACAAAATTTTTATAGCAATATAACATATAAATTTAAAAAATTACAACTTAATTAGTTATAGATACTAAAAAATTGAAAATATACCATACTCACAGAAACTGTTATTTCAATTTTATTATTGGAGATACACATATGAAAACACTCAGCACAGTTCATATGTCACAAAAAGTTCAGAAATGCTTTCAGAATATTTTTCTAATAATCTTATCACATTTAACACATTTCAAAGAAGTTTTATTACCTGGTTTTTTAGCACAACTAGTATCTTCTACAACTAATAGTGCTGTATATTTTGCCCAAATTAGATAAGAAATAAATTCTTAAAATTAATTTTAGAAATGCACCATTATTTCATGTATGCCTTTTTTATATTTGTTTTCATCATATATAGAAAATTTAACACTCTTTTTTTTGGGGGGGGCAGACGCACGGCTAGGGTTTTCAACATCCATTGGCAACTGAAGACTTAGTATTCCCTCCTGTTTGCCCATGGAGGTAAGAAAGGAAGGAGTGGCCAGCTCGGGACTAAGAGTGAAGCACTGCTTCAAAGCTTCAGTCTCCAGATGGAATATTTTTTGTTTACATTCAGAAGCCCGAAAAGTGTTCTCCACGACAACTTCGTTATCTTGATTTTATTGGCAAACTTTCCACTGACATATGATACATCAAAGGCCATGACAATATCGTTGCTGATGCCTTATCTAGGGTAGAAATATATGCAGTATCTGATAATCAATATATTGATTATAAAAAATTATCCGAAGCACAAATTCAGGACTCTGAAATTCTGCCTATTCTGTTGGGTATTAGATCTGCCATTAAGAAAGATATAAATGCTACTTACGCTGAACTTGTCTACGGTACTACACTTAGATTACTGTCAGATACGATGAATGCTACAAATATTGTATCGCCTACTGAATCTTATGTGTCACAACTTCGATCAGTCATGCATTTAGTTAGACCTCTTCCAACCTCTAGGCATATTCAATCACCAATTTATGTACATCCAGCCCTTCAAACCTGTTCTCATGTATGTCTGCGTATCGATTCTGTTAAACCACCTCTAACTCCACCTTACACTGGTCCTCATACTGTGGTTAAACGAATGGATAAAATTTTTATTACTGAGGTAAATAACAAAATGATTACAGTTACAGTCGATCGTTTGAAACCAACATATATGTTGTTAGAATGTATAAATTCACCTGTAATTCCTCACTTTCTGCAGGAAGTCTGCAAAGACTCAAAAATTGTTCCAAAACAAGTAGTTACCCAAAGTGGACATCGTGTTCATTTTCCTAAAAACTAATTACTGTAATATGATTAAAGTTTTCTCTTGTGGTTTGCTGCAAATGTTACAGTGTATATATATTTGATTTTTTCCCCCATACGTATTGAGAGTTACATAAAATACTTATTAACTTTTCATTATTTTTGTTTAACTAAGTTATGCATTGTATGGGTATATATTCCAATCAGAATTGTAAATGTATTATTACTATTCATATATTTGCATTTCTTTTTTTACGTACAATTTTAAAGTATAACTGTTATTTGAATGTGCATATCTTAAATTGGAAATTCACAGCCAACCCCTTTTGTGTCATGACTGTGTCACTGGGGGATACTCTGTGGCAATCTAATGTTCGACTGCGTGCGCAGCCAATCCACGTCATGTGGTTTATGTAAAAAATTCTAGCGCGGCAGTGAACTAGCTCACTTCACCCTTAGCTGGAGAATAAGATGTTTGAATTTTAGTTTAGTAAATTTTGTTATTTCATTCGGTTATTTCAGTTGCATTTAAAGTTATGGTGTGTGTGAATAAAGGTTATGTTTAAGGAAAAGGAGTCATGTCAATTCAAGAATATACACCAAGCACATAACCACCATGCCACTATAAGATCATAATTGCTCTTTATTTCATAAATTACAGTTTCATATTTTTAATTTTAAAATTTCCACATGCCATCTTACCAGATATAAATTGATGATCTATAATCCGGAATTGCCGAAGTCCCGACGAGTCTGGATTAAAGACTTTTGACTGTATCATGTTTCTTAAAAATTAATTATTTGCACCCCACATCAGGAATTTAAGGCAATAAAAAAACCGGACTAATTTTATAACATATTAATTAAAGTAATGCATATAGTATGTTACAACATGTTAATCAAAATAATACATTAAAATAATGTATCTAGTTAAAGCATGCACAAAATATGAAATTATATCTTGGAAGATATATATTACAGACAATTTTGTTTCTGAAAATCGTATTTGGAGAACCATCAAAATTTCCTTTCTTACTACTATATTTATCTCAATGATCTATCTAAGTATCTTGTATGCAGCAAGATAAATACCTAGACAGTAGTAAATCTTGTTCCGTGTTACTCGAACCATAGTGCATGTCAGATTTCCTCATGGCATCTATTATATTAAGTGCTTAAAGTAAAACTCATTTTTATGGTTATTCTTTTTTATGAAATCTCACAACAGGGGGGGGGGTTAGTGGCATCAAATCTATGGAGCAAAGAAGTTCTTTGAAACATCTATGGCTTTTCCATGTTCAGGTTATCTTACAAAATGCATTCAAGTAACATTATTCTAACATCTTAACATTAACAACTTTAGATGGAGTACTACAATATTCATGTAGCCTTTTCTTCAAACATGAATAAGCAAGCTTACCTGTGATCACTAGGCAATGCATTCATATGAACAGACACCATTAAATTTAATTATGTGAACATATGTGAGAAAGAATTTAAAAGTTTATGGCAAACCACACAAAGATAAGAAATTCATATGTGTGGTAACCCCCCCCCCACACACACACACCAAATCACAGTGTTCGAGCTACTACAAGGTGTAGATCTTGTGTTGCGAGATCTGACATTGCAGAAGCAATAATTCATTCAGTTATGGCTCAACTTGACATTAAAAGAATCACAATAGCCAGTGTCAAGGGATTTTATTGATCTATACTGTGTCTACCACTGAAGGCTGACGGACCAATGATCCTGCTGCTGCTCTCACACTGTTTCAACTATAACGAATCAGAGGATGTAAAATATAACTCAAAAAATGAATAAGCCATGATTAATTCAGTCTGCAAATTGCTTTAGACAAGGTAAGAACTCGGAATGCTCTTTAACTCTCGACTAGAGGCATTCTTGCTACTGGCAAATCCTCACATAATGAGGAGAACAACTTATGTTTCAATGTTGTTATGTATTGTAACAGAACTTCTCATAGATTTATATCAGTTGTATTTTTATTCTATATGCAGTAAAAAATATGCGATATTAACAAACGCAACCAACATCAGTTACTGCATAGTGTCTTGTCATCATTGCAACATACCAACATCATCCCATCTTTTTTTTAATCCCCTGGCACTATGCATACCAAAATTATATATAATAAATATTTACTGAAATATAATTCCATTATTTTGAATCCATTGCATTTCATCTGGATATATATATAACAGACTAATAATATAAAACAGGGACTTTTTTACCTCTCTCTTTTGCAGCAGTCAGAAGCATTTCCAAACATAGTTCACAACCATGTTGTGCAGCAGTGAATATAGGAGTCATTCCACACTCATCTTGTATATCAATACTAGCACCCTTCCTTAACAAAGCCTGCACCAGTACAGGATTTTTCTTTGTTGCAGCTTCATGTAACGGAGACCATCTACTGCAATCAGTAGCATTTACATCAGCTCCAGCAGAAATAAGTTGTTCAACCACATTAATGTTTTCATTTCGAACAGCTATAGAAACAAAAAATATTTTCTATAGCCAATTATTATTTTTAAAATTAATTAATATATTTCAGTTACTGGAATTTAAAAAGGCATATTAATGGGATTGTACAAGTCATAATCCAAAGTGATTCCCCAATAACCAAAAATAAATGTAAACAAACATAGCCTATACCTTAAAATGAATATAGCTGATGTAAGCCTACCACTTCATAAATCTATGCCTAGGAATTTATGTATTAACATAAAAACATACAGATGCTTTTTGCAACCTTACAATAAATACTTGCACTACCATTAAAATCACCCATCTTTCGTTATCTAAATGTACTCTGTTTGCTTCGATTTTTGCAGTTTTTGTTTCTTAATTATGAGCATTTAGGATTTGTAAATAAGTAATAATAATAAAATATTTTTTAAAAAAGTTATATGTTTCCAAGATAACAGAATATCACTAATCAAACATGGTCATGCTAATTTCCATGGAATTCAATTATACATCAATGATGAATGAATCATAATGCGTGGAATAAGAATGTGGTGGAAAAATAACACTGATAAACACAAAACATGGCAATGAATGTTGGAAAGACTTATCTAGCCAGCAAAGTTCCCCAGGAAAAATTACCAGTATCAGTTACTTTAGCAGTATCAGTCTCAATCTTTAATTAATTTGTAATCAACAATTTTATATACAACAATAGCTTTAATGATTCAGCTTTTGTTTTCTGGAGGAAAAAGTATAGAGAAGAATAACTGAGAAAATTAGCACAAATTAAGCAAGAAAGCAAATTAGAAAGAGGTCAGAATTCTATATACGTACTTTATTTCCTCTACAAATAAAAAGAACAAAAATTATATATATATATAACATATATCTTTGTCTTTTAGTTGATAACCTTCTGATGCTTCAATAGTGATTTAAAATATTATTTATGTGGCACATAAATCAATTATTAACACTTTGCCATACTTAATTATTAAAAGTGAAAAAGAATGAATGAATCTGTTGTCTGATATTGAAGATTTTGAGAAACACGTAGCATAAATTTGCCAAAACCTTCACATGAAGAGTCTGTCCTTTTAAAAACATTACTCTTATCACCCATAATCTATTTTCTTCGGCACAAATATCCTCCATCTTTCGAAGCATCAAAGTTTAGTTTAAAAAAATTATATTCACTGATTTTATGTTACGGCCATATTCTACAGCTATTGATTTCTGAAACTACAATAAGTACTATTCCCATTCATGTTCTGAACATTCTCATATCTTGCCTCTCTGTTTCTTTTTATTTGTTATCTTTTATTTGGATACCTCCTTGAATAGAACTTGGTACAAATCAAGTTCTCTAGCTGCTTTTATTTTTATTTTATTATTTATTTTAGTCTCAATTTTGATTTCATTTCTTAACTGTTTTGTTAACGGATAATTTATTACAATTACAATCAGAGAAAGCTAACTATAAAATGCACATTTCCTAAAGTAATTAGCTTACATTCCTTTTTTATTTTAGCAATAAAATCTTGGACTGACACTGAATTTATCCTAATGAAAGTACAAGTACTCGATTCATGCAATGCATAATAATCTTTTCCCAAGTTAAAATAATTTAGAAATGTTAACACAGAAGATAATTATGCACTTTATAACGAAATGAGAGCAAAGAGGCACACCTAGAGTTTAGTTAAGAAATGCTACAAAATAAATTAATGGATGGCATTTTTCTCAAAGTAATTAATGAGTGAAATATATTGCACCATACTGAAGAATGGATAAGCAACATAATATTAAAAAAAATTCCATTTATAAAATCAATAGAAAATAATGATAATCAATTTATTATTTCAATACTTTATTATAAGACTTTGCCTTATCGGCAAGTTACGAGTCTAAAAATTGGAAAATTTTGAAGATACACTATAATGATTTTAAAGAAAAACATTAACAAGTCACACTTAGCCAACAAAATACATACAGCTGTAAAATATCAATTTACATAATAAATCTACAACCATCCTAAATAATTTTAATTTACAGAAGTATTAACTATTAAGAAAATGGTTGGTTATTTAGTTTATCCAAGCATATAATGATTAACAATCCATCAAAGGCATGCTATTACTGCATAACTTTTAAGGGAAATTCATTCCATTTACACCAAGCATTTAGATTTTAAAGTTCTTTTCCATTATGCATCTGCCATGTTCCCCTGTGAGAGAGAAGCTAAACATATGCCAAGATCCAATGATAGCATCATCTGGGGACTATATGTGTGTCCATGTAAAAAAGAATGATTAAACACATACACACATAGTATTACAACAGGTACTACCAAAACGTGTGGCAGTTGCATAACAGAAAAGTATTGATTTAAAAAAATAACTACAAATAGTCATCAATCATATTTACTTACGAAGTTACAAGTGATAAAAATTGAGACTAAAAAGATTTAGGATGAAACTTTGATTTATGTATTTTGAAATTTGAATCTGAATCTCAAAGAAGAAAATAAAAATTTCTTCAGCGAACTGGTAAAGGAATTTAAGGTGCAAACATTACCTAAAAATGTTTTCTAATTAAAGATGACTGACTGCTCTGGGACAAAAAATCATTACTCTAAATATTAATGAAATCCATTAAGTTTCTTTTCATGTATTAAAACCAAAAATCAAAAGGCAAAGTGAAGCGAATAATTCACCTTCAAGGCAATATTAATTTTTTAATTTAAGCTAAATGATAAAAGTAGCATTATTAAATCCTCCATTACAGTTATTTTTGCATATATGAATTATTACAGGAAGTATTAAATAAAGATATTCCTATTTGATTGCAAAAGAAAAGTAACAAAAGTCACTCTGGTTTTAAAGCTTTAATTGTGATGAAACTGAAATCCTATTTTTTTACTAGAATGATGATAATAATAGTAGTAATAAAAAAAGCTTACTATCAAAATAACATCAACATTAAGGATTATGAATAAACCTCAAACACTGCTTTATAATAAATTTTTCTGGTGTTAATATGAGTCGCATATCTTTTTATTGAGAATTGCTACTTAATTATTTCAGAAAATATATCAAACATTTAAAATGCTGACAACATGACATGTTTTCATAAAATCCCCCTTCCTCTCAAAAAGATTCTAATTAGAAATCTATTTCATGGTAGTAATTTAGAAATGAATTTAGAACAATAATAATAAATTTCACTACAATGCATGGATACCATCAAAAATTTTTGAATGCTATTACTTTTAAGTATAAAATAGATTTCTTTAGCTCTAGACAAAGGCATAATTTCATGAAGCATAATCATACTTATTCGTTATAATGCTTTGTTAAACTAGACATGTTAAACAAACCTGCTAACAAAGGACTTTCTTCTTCATTATCCACTATATTAGGATCAGCTTTATATTTTAAAAGAAGAGAAACAACATCGTTTGCTTCAGTTCCTTGCCTCCTTTTACAAACAAGCAGAAGAGCTGTCTCCCCTTCATGAGTTACCCAATTAATATTTGTACATTCTATTAAAGAAATAAAAAATAAATATGCTGGCACTTTCGAGAGAAATCAAAAATAAAACTATGAAAGATTTTATGATCAATTTGGGTATGCATTTTTAATTTTCAATCATCAACATTAAGAAAGTTTATTTTACCAATGCTAATTTAATAACATTAGAAAGCTTGTATATAAAACATGCTTGATTACAAAAATTGCAAGGAAGCTAAGTACTTGCTGAAAAGTTCTATTAGTAATACAGTCAAAAGTCGTTAATTCGGACACCCATAATCTGGAATGATCTATAATTCGGACCTCAAAGCTAAAAACTTTCTGCGCATACGCATAGGCGTTTTATGCGTGCGCGTAAGACCTTGACTACTGCGCATATGCGTGTGCGCAAGTGCAGAATACGTTTTCGCCTGCACTTTTAATGTATAACGGACGGTGTAAGCTAAAATTATCTAATTATCTATTTCAGTTAATGTTAATGATTGCGTTGTTCCTTAATCTTTGAATTGGATCCCGCTTATTATTTTTTGCATATGTCAAATAGAATTTCCGATGCTGGAACTTTCAAAGGATCTACAAAACGAAAGTATGTTTCGATGTCCAACAAACAAAAAGTGGTATTGCTGCAAAAAATGGATAAAGGCATGAAGAATGTGACAGAGAGGTTGGTGAAAACGAAAAAATTTCGATTGACAAGTTAGTCGGTATTCTCGGCACAGCAATTAACGGGACTTGAACAGCAGAACTTTGTAACTGAACAAGAAATTATGTCTGTTTATAGAATTAAAGAGAAAGTATTATCACATAAAATGAAGCAACTTAAACAACTTACATTGAAAGAAATGTTTAATAAAGTAAACAAATAAATATTAAGCCTTTTTTTTTTTTTTTTTTTTTAATTTTGATACCCTTTAGATCATAATTGTTCTTTATTTCATAAATTACGATTTCATATTTTTAATTTTAGAATTTCTGCATGCCATCTTACGAGATTTAAACTGATGATCTATAATCCGGAATCGCCGAAGTCCCGATGAGTCCGGATTAACGACTTTTGACTGTAGTAAACTACAGTGTTCAAAATGAAATAACGAGTTAATAAAAGAATTAGAATTGCTAAATTTTATAAAAAAACCTCCATGAAAGCATCAATTTTTTTAATGAAGAACTTTAATTACAGTGGCTACCATTTGTTTTTTGGATGCTTGTATTTTTTTAATATATTTACACAGATCTTAAAGCAAATATTGAAACATAAGACTTCATTTTTTTTTCCTAATATATTATTTTGTCTCTATTTCAAATGTGGCTAGTTGCAAAATAAATAGGATCAAACCATTCCTTGTGATAAAATAATTTATTCAAAAAGTGTTCATCAGTAACTCACATAATCATTTGGACACTAGAAAGTTTTGTTGAGGCGTTTTGGCAGACAATGATGGTTTTCTGTCGTAATTTTTTGTTTTAAGCAGAAATATACCATATGAATTATCATCTGCTTTTTGGAAATTATTAGTCATTTAGTAAAAATTGCTAACAGTTCCATATCTGACATAAATATGTTACCTTTGATGTCATAAAATAATGGAAGATGCATGACACTAGTGAAAATGTGCTTACGTGTATATCACATTCCAAGCTAAAATAGAAAAATCAGAGACTCAAAAATTAGCATTATAAAACTGCAGAGGATTAAGAATGATTCAAAATTAACTTTATTTTTCCATTGAAAGCTTATCTTAAAATTATTAAATTAATTACTAGAGCACATGGATACAATGGGTGATCAATAAGAAGGTATTTTTTTATAAAACAACAGAAGGAAAATATGCCTGCCATTTACAAAATTCATGGTAGGCAAAGATTTATCATATTGAAACAGGCAAAGATTTATCATATTGAAACAATGTTACATTTGCAAAAGAGTCAAAATTTAGTATATCTGGGTCCAATGATTGAATTACAGTGTGGTGAAGGCCAAATGAAGAATTTAATCTGAAAAACCTATACACGAAGCACACGAAGAAGGCATAACGGACTGGAAATGTTTCTATCTTTTGGCATGGAAATTTTAGTTTTCTAGAAAATAATATGGAACAGTATAAATATATAAGTATTCTTAATGAAAATAGGAAAGCATCTGGGAGGGAAAAAAGACTTAGAATGCAAAATACATTCAAGTTCTATCAAGATAACAATACTAAACATTGAGCCCTAAAGGTTTGCTAATGGTTACTATACAACTGTCCTGAAGTTACCAAAATTCCTCTATATTCTCTGAATTTAAATCTTGTACAACTTGTATGGAGTAAGATGTATAAAAAAATAAGAAAATGTATTTTTTGAAAGCTCTAACAAAAAAGAAATTCATACAGAGGAATGGAATAAAATGGAAATGCTTACACAATAAAAATTAGTTGAATGCATATCAAAGTGCACAAATAGTGTAATTTTAGTTAAAAGAAGCCAACAAAATGTTAAATATTCAGTTATTTTTACATTTTCATTAAAAATAAACTGTATATTCAAAGCGTCCGAATACTTATACGAGTTCATTTCAAAACTTTTTGAATACATAGTTTTTTTTAAACTAAAAATGTTTTAAATAAGTATTTTCAAAACAACTAGGTTTTAAAAGTAATGATATCTGTCAAAGAAGAAGTCATTTTGGTAATATTTAGCAATTAATATTTGCAAATAAAACTGAAAAATACAAGTGTCTGAGAATAAATGTGAACGATTGCAAATGTTAAACGAAACATGCCTTTAAAATTGAATATAAGCAAATACTCATACACAAGTCACCTAATAATATCAAAAACAAAATATATTTAATGCTTTTAAATTTAGCATTATTTCACAATATTAAAAATTTTTACTAACTGTGAAACATAAAAAGATTTTTTGCACTGTTCAAGTGAAAAACTCAACTACTTTTCAGTAACTTCTTTAAGAGCCAACAATATCATAGGTAAGAGAGAAGCAATAATTAAACTTGTAATTGATTGTGTTAACAGTAAATAGCAAATGAACAAACAGCTGAGTAACAGAGATAAAAATATGAAATTAGAAATTTTCATAACTGAATATGAATTCTAATACAATTTCTGACACAACAGCTTTTGTACAGTGCAGCTACTTGCAATCCAAATCAAGTTAACCTATGCCTTCATCATTTTCTTTTCTCTAAAAAGAAGAACTGTCCTAATAAATCTGGAGATAAAATATACTTTTTAAATTGCCTGATTTTTTTTTAAATAATTTTTGTTTTTCTTTTGTGGGAGAGGCACTAGATTTTAGAAGGTTATCAGAGTAAAATATTTTGATTTAAAATTACTGTTTTATCTCAATCCCTAATACTGAAGAGAATTCAGAAAAACATAAATGTTCAGCAACATGAATTAACAAAGATTTGGGTTTAGATTATCCAATCTTGTTCTTGCTCACAAATTAATCTTTTGAAATTTAAAATTATTTAGGCATAGTGATTGCTCTTATCATTATGACTATGAGAAATTAAAATTCTAACAAATCACTCTACTTGGCATGGTAGTTAGGGAGTTGGCTGCCATACTCTGGGCAATCCTGGAGAAGACATGGATATTTTTACCTGAACAGTGTGTCTTTATGACACAGGGTCACTTAAAATATTGTTAAGTCAAAATCATGCTTGAGAGACTTGTGGAAGGCAAAAGCAAGGAAGGAAACTCTCAGATCTAATGCATAAAGGCTTCTTTTTAAAACTGGTATAGAACTGTGTAAATTCAGACTGTCACCTATAATGTGCTCAAGTATTGTTGGACATGATAAAATGTATGGATTTGATCTGATGTTACTTTCAGAGAAG
The DNA here is from genome assembly GCF_044657685.1 of Stegodyphus dumicola. NCBI lineage: Eukaryota > Metazoa > Arthropoda > Arachnida > Araneae > Eresidae > Stegodyphus > Stegodyphus dumicola. The sequence goes on along the minus strand of NC_140770.1, from coordinate 55,939,107 downwards.
TGAGATAAGTCATAACAAAATACAACAAAATTCCAATAATGATTTAAAAAACAAAAATTTAGGATTATGTAGAGAAAATACATATATAAATAATGACATCAATTAAAAAAGTCAAATAACTGATTAATATCTTTTTTCCAGCTGAATTTAAGAAAAAAGGGGAGGAAAAAAATTAGATGCATGACTGGCTATTTTTATTTTAACATGCTACTGAACATAATCATACATTTCAATTCTTGAAATACACTTAAGATACAAAATTTTCAAAGAAAAAGAAACTGATCATAAATAAAGCACAAAACATAACTAATAGTTTATCATTAAATCTCTTTAATTAACCAATGAAAAATTTTATTAGGGTGCAGCCCGGTCCACCTTGCAAAACAAAGTTTGCCCTATGACCCTATACGGGCTATGCCAGTAATCTGTTAGTATGTACTATGAATCTTCCTCATATTATGGAAAAAAATCAGTATCTAGAACCATCAAATTCTGAACACATATAATCTCCTACAGGAAGAGATGGCCTTTCTGAATGTGGTTTTTAGTCATTGCACGTTTTGTTCAAACTTAAAGAAGTCTTGATTAATAAACTTTGCAATTTAAAAACAATGTGTCATCACTCAGCGAAGCACAAGATATTTATATTTCAAAATTAATCATGAAATTCAGTAGTTTAAAAACAACAGGTTGCCACTAGCTAATGTATAAGATATTTGTCTAACAAATTTAATCAACAAATAAAGCAGTTTAAAAGCAATGAGCTGCCACTAGGCAGAGCATAAGGCAGTCATCTTTCTAGTTTAATCAGAAAACTCAAGTGATTTAAACAAGATTATGAGGTTATTTGAATACTGCAAAGCACACAAAGCGTAACTGCCTAAGGAGACAGATGCCTTCATTGAGGATTTTCTAAAGGAAAATGGCTTATACAAGGGTGCATTACATAAGCATAAAATCATGAAAATCAATCATACAAACAGCTCATTTGTATGGGATACAAAGCAGACTGGACCATCATAATTAGTGGTTTTAAACACTCAGCCACTGGCGACACCTCAGGGAGTTAAAAGAATTGTGTTGGTACTTCCCAAAATAAATTATCATCCACAGGCCAAGGTGCTGTCATTTTGCAAAGCATAAGATATTTATTTTTTAATTTAATGGCACAATCCAAATCTTAAACTCTGCTGACAGCCACATACTATACCAACAAGCATTTGACTGCAAATTCACACAAGAACTATTCAAAATACCTTTCTTCGTCCCAGTTCACATAGCAGCTCCACGTTTCGGACTCTGTTTTAAAAGTCCCACAGAAATTCCAAAAATACACTTCAATCGTCATAAACACACCCGTGAACAAAAGACTCATTAACAGCTCCAACATCGTACCTTTTAATACTAAATTTACTTTCCACACAATCTAAAATATGCAAGTGAAATCTTGCCACCACATCTATCATTGCAACATAGGCCATTTCAAAACACACACGACATAAACAACCAACAAGCAATTAAACAAATTAAACCACTCCAGCAAAAGAGTTTTCAACGTCAAAAGGGTTGCCATACAACACGCAATCGTGCCAAAAACCAGCGCAGAACACATATCACCACATTTGGTGATCATAGGATGCATATAAGAGTAGAACCTCAAGGACTATTAAAAACACAATCAACATTGGAAATACTCTGAATTTACTAATTCATTAATAATAAAAATATCATGTAAACAGTCTCTTAGTTTTTAACTTCAAGTTAGCCTCAGTCTTTCATTAGAGGAGGGAAAATTCAGCTGTTCTGAACTTCTGGCATATTTGCCTTTAGTACTTTGGGAAATCCAGGTTTTCCGAAAGTTGCCAGATAATGTTACCTTCTCCCTTCCTTTCAAGTAGTGCACAACACTGATATCATCATTAAATTTGGCACTTTGCTCACATCTCAACTTGACTGGGATGCCAATGTTTGACTCTTACCATCTTCCTCAAAAAGTCCTCACCTGAAGAATCTTTTCTCGGAACTTCTTGATGATATTACGAGACATGCTTTTTTGGCCAGTCCTCTGCTAACTATTTCTATATTTCTATTATGCACAAACGCTTTTTTTTTTTTTTTTTCTTTTCTGTATTTTTCCCCTGTCTACAAAAAGAAATGTGTACTCTTTTGTTCAGACTCAGAAATGTATGCATGTATAGGTGTATATGTTCATGTATGCAAGTATATGTGTATGTACATACTTTTGTGAATCCAGTCCTAATAACAGAAGTGTACTAAAAAAAAGTAACACAAATTCACCTTCATATTTAACCTATTAATAATATGAAACAATATAAGTATGAAGTTCATAATATGGGATTATATCTTTTACGAAAAACATTTTTAGTGATTTTGTACTTTTAGTATGTGCAATGCATTCTTTATGCAAGACATCACTATAAGTACACATCATACAAAATACTTAAAAATACATAGTCAGTCAAAATTTATATTACTGTGCTTTAACAATTCCTCTAAACAAGCTAAAGAAGGTGAAAAAACAGCTGCTTCATGCAGTGGTTTCCATCCTCTATTGTCTGCCACATCAACAGGTTTCTTCTGCCGAATAAACTGGCGTAAATACTCTAAATTTCCCAATCTAGCAGCATAACCAACTTGGGAGCAAGTATCATTCCATGATTCAGTAAAATCCATTCCCTAAAAACAATTTTAAAAAATATTTTTTAAATATCACAGTAAAATTAAATACATAAATATTTGCCAATGCATTCCACAAAGAGGTATTTTTTTTTACCAAGATCTGCAGCTCTTAACAGTACAGATTACTTTTTATCAGGCCGTTTTAAAATATAGATAAAGTTTCACAAGATTGCTAAGAACATTGTGTAATAGCTAGGTAATGGTACTAAAGAGATGTCATTTACAATAACTACAATGTAGTCAGGGAATGTTTTTATAAAGGGTCAACTTTTATTATATTGTATCAATACCTTCAGAACAGATCTAAGCTAAGTCACTTAAGAAGATAGCAATATAACACAATAAATATTTCAAACTAACAAATACGTGATTAAATTACACATAAGTGATTAACATGTACACAAAATTTAAGTTTCATTAAAATGACAGGTGTGATTCGACTCCAGTATTCTGATGGGATACTTCATGAGCTACTGGCAGTTTGCAGGATAGCACTTGGGAATTAAGTGTGTGCTGGCACAATGTACCTGGCACCGAGTTCTCCTCGTCCTGCTGATAGATGTTGTTTCTAACTAACTAAGCTAGGCTCAGCAATACCTCAATCACCAATGGTACTACAAAGGTGCTTGCCTAGCTTCATGTTATGATATGGTTAAAATTTTTATTCCACAGTATTTTGATCATGTTTACTGAATTGTTGATCACAATAAGTAATATTTTTCCATGTTTCCTATAACAGAATACAACTTCAACAATTCGATTACAATATCTACATGATAACGATAACCGTGATCATAGTAAGTGGTGTCTACTGTACACATTATTACCAAAGTCCTAGGTAGTAACCTTTATCACCTCCAAAATGTCGCCAAACTACCAGTTACCATATTCGAAAGATCAGCCAAATTTTTATTTCTTCGACATTTTTTGTTTTTTACAAAATGCTTCTTTTACTGTTTATAAACAGAATAGTACTATAATGGGAAAAGATAATCAAACATTTTGGTTGATCTTTACAATATGGTAACTGGTAGTTTGGCGACATTTTGGAGGCGATAAAGGTTACTACCTGGGACTTTAGTAATAATAATGTGAGCAGTACTCAGTTCCGATTACGCATTATTTTGTGTGGGGGAAATGAGAGATCATGGGATATGTCATGTGATATTAATGGACGAATTACGGTTCTTTAATCGGAAAAGGGGGAAAATCGGGAAAAAATCTGGAAATTTTGTATTTGGCTTTATTCTGTGTTGTGTGAAACAGTGTTGGTTAATTTTTGGATCCCACGGCCCTAACTAAAGTAAATTCGAAATGGGTATTTAGGCATTGTGATAAAGAGAAGTTTGCTTTTTATTTAGCGGAGGAAGTATGGAGGAAAAATTCGCAGAAAAAAATCTTTCAATAATTTTATTGAATGAATTAGAAAAGTGTATCCGCCACGTAATCAAGATTCTGAAGAAGATTAGGTAAGTTAGTATTTTTAATTATTTGAGGATATTATTTTTATGCATTGTTCTAAATGTAAGGTGGAAAGGAATTTGGTATTATTGGGAAAATTGTTATTAGCAATGATTTAGTTTAAAGTAATTAGGATTGTAAGGTAATTTTTATTAATTTAATGTATGTGCTCATTTATATTTTAAGTAGTGTTTTTGAATTTAATTATATTTTAATGAAATGATAGTTATTTTGTGAATTTTATGTTTGTAGGAATTTGGTATACGTTTTAGTTGAAGTAAACGTGCATGGAAATAATTTAAATATTTGATACTAAGCATTTGTAATGCTTGTGGTATGAATTCGTTGGTGACGTGTATAATGTAATAGATGATTTAGAGGTAAAAGTTTTTGGATATTTTATTTATTTTATATGTGGAAATGTTCTTATTTGGAAAGGGTAAATACTTTTTCGCGATCAGGTAATTTCATACATGTTCTTTTTACCGGGTTTAAAGATTGAGAAAATTGTCATGTATTTTCGTGAAATTTTTCTAATTTATGAGAAAAAAGCAGTGTACATGGATATAGTGAAGAGTGTGCGCAATGCCATTTTTGTGCAATTCTGGGATGTTTTTTTAAGTAAAAATAAATCGGCGTGTACATGGCTTATGTGTATGTGTTATTTTGAAAAACATGTAAGGAGTATGGTATTGTGCACTTTTTCCCAATTTTGCAGTGAATATTTGTCATGATTAAGCAGTTTTGTTTGATAAAATTTCTAGCATAAGTGTAATTCGGCTAGTAGATTGTTGGAAGAAGTGTTCAGTAGATAAAAAGAAAAGAAACATGTCTTTACTTTGTGAAGACAAAATGGTGGCGGGGAAAAAAAATAGAGGGTTGCTGTAGGAGAGTTGGTTGCCAAATTTTCGCCAAAAAATCGCCAAGTTACCATAATGTAAAGATCAACAAACATTTTTTGCCAATTTAAAAAGTTACTATTCAGCTGCCAGTTTTTTGCGGGAGTGCATATAATCAAAAAGTATTGCATATATGTATGTCTAATTGTTTCTAGAAGTAACGCAAAATTTGGGACATGTCTTTTGCAGCAGCTTTACTGATAATTTTCATTTGGTGCATTTCTGCATTGGTGAGAAACAAACATAATTGCACTCTGGCAATACTGAAGGTTTTCATAGCAAAATACTCATTATACTTGTTATATTTGAATGAAATAACAAATTTGAAAGTATTCAATTTATCACAGTACATTTTCTGTTATATATTTTGCGTTTTCCAACTTCAACACCGGAAGATTCATACAAAATAGCATAATATACTGGGAAAATAAAAAAGATTTTTCATTACATGCCTTCGCTATTTAAAGCTGTTTGATACAGGAGAAGTTTCCTATTGCACATCACAGATCGTGCAAAAAAAACTTTTGCCAAAATAAATGACATTCATCCATTAAAAATTACCAGATTAAAATGCTTATCATTTCCTTCCTTTAATGAGAACACTAAACAAATCCGAAATTCACTTTTCATGTCATATTTTTAGTCAAAAAATTTAAAGCTTTGTTTTTAAAGATTTTTGAATGGGACATAAACTATCAACATTTCATCGTCTTACCAACTCGTTGCTAAGAGACTGCTCATTTGACTATAGTTTGGAAACAAAACATTTTTCAAGAAAAATGAGTCATATAACAGGGGCACAACGAATTCAACATAATGCAAATAAAAAATTTACAAAATTCATCCCTGGTCATCAATGTACAAATGTACTTTCGATTCAAAATACAATAACTAAGTCTTTGTTTATTAACTAAGAAGGAAATAAAGGAATTCATCAGCACTGCTCATTTTTAAATGAGTAATCGATCCTGGCACTCACAGTAATAACAGCAAATATTTCATGTTTTGTTTACACATACTACCTTTCAAAAATGATCCCTTTATGCAACCAAGATATAGTTTTAATCTTTATAAACATTCCCTAGTTCTACTATACATTTTTCTGACACTCATTATTACATTTCCCCTTATAGCCATCTTCCTTTAACTTATCGGTTAGCTTTTATTTATTTGCACCCGGAAAAACGAGCAGACAGAAGTAAGCAACTGAAGAGAATCAATGTTGCCAAAGGAAACTACAACATGTGCTTTACTAAAAGCTAATTATTTCAGTAGTTCAGTATAATCTGATAAAATTACCTAGGTTATTTTTCCTACATTTCAAGAAAGATTATATATTATTTTATATTTTCATGCCATAGTTTCAATTGTTATTATTTTGCGATCTATGTAAAGAAAAAGAAAAAAGATCGTTACCGGAAATATATATTCCAGACATCTCAACTTTACTCATCAATTTTTGAAATGTCAACAAAAAGAAAATATGTGGGAAAGTTGACATAATCGTGTGTTGTTAGTGTTGAATTTTTTAAATTGAGTTATTATCGATTTATGTTAATTTTATGTTTTTCAACAATCACTTAATATTCATTATTCGGTAATTAAAATATAGCTAATAAGTTGTGCATAATATTTATTATTTCCTAAATATCTTGCATAACCTTGCTACAGTGTACCTATTTTGATTATTATCTTCACATTCCTTTCGCAATAAATTATTAATGAAAATAACATTATGGTTAAAATGAATTTAATTTGTCCCAAATCTCAGACTTTGCTAACTTATTTTGTCGTGATCTTAAAGAAATGAATAAAAAACAGAAGACATTGTATGAAACTTGGAATAAGTCCCCTCCGAAAGAAGTTTTGAAAAAATCAGGAACCAATTTACCATCCTCTTCTAAAGCAATTACATCAGGAAAGAACACAGCTGGAGTTGCTTTCGACTTTTCTAGTAATGATATATTTCAGGTTAGTTAAAGCTGTTATTTATTTAATTAAAGATGTTGCATTTAACATTTATTGTTGTATTAGTAGATATTATTTCATAAAAATGTTCATTATTATTTGTAATAAATTGTTTAAATACATTTGATGAAATTCTGAAAACTCTTCAGAATGTATATAATAGATGGGTAAATTCAAATCATTTGTATTTTGTTTACTCGTGTATATTTTGGCATTATATATATTGATTTCCATTCTGATAATATAACTTTGTTGTATCATTATGACTGGCTGCAAAATGTCAAAGATGTAATGCATTGATTTAAATAATGCTGTAAATTTTAAATGTCATTCTATTTTATCTCATGATTTGATTTTATAAATTAAATAAATTTAAAGTCGTATGATGAACTCATGGATGATGTTTCTATGTTAAGCAGATATCTGAATTTTTTTTTCTGAGTTTTGTATTATGTGTACTGTCTTTTGAGCATATTTTGCTTTCAATGGAAAAAACAAAAACAATTATAACCATTATATGTTTTTGCTTTTATTAGAATAATTAAATTTAATGGTATACTTTAGAAATATGTATTTTTTATCTTTATTATTTCAAAATATTGCACAATTATTATTAAATATAATAGAAAATCTTTTTTATTTCTTTTTTTCCAGACCACAAAGTATTCAAAAAATGAATCAAATATTGGTGAAACAAGTTTTGATCATAATGCTGGTCAAACATGGATTTACCCCACCAATCATCCAGTTCGTGATTATCAGTTCACTATAGTTAAAGAAGCATTGTTTAAAAATACATTAGTCATATTACCAACAGGACTGGGTAAAACATTTATTGCAGCAGTTGTTATGTTTAACATCTATAGATGGTATCCTCAAGGAAAAGTGATCTTCATGGCACCAACAAAACCTCTTGTTGCTCAGCAAGTAGATGCATGCTTTAAAATAACTGGGATTTCCGAAGAAGACACTACACAAATGACTGGTATGTAATAAAATCACAATGATTGTAATAAACTGATTTTTATTTTAAATTGGAAATTTCAGTATATTCTATATTAAAAAATAGTATATTTTACATTGTTTATTAGTTAATAAAAATAAAAAACTGCATAACTTTTACAACAAGTAATGTTGACACGAATTTTTGTGTAGCTCAAGTTTGTATCCTGATTACGATACTTGCATTGTTTGCTATTTGATGAAGAGTTTTACATGCAGTCACTGCAAAGCATGGCTACTTCAAAGAGACTATATAGAAATAAAAGAAGTATAGTTAATATTTTATTTACAACTAAGGTAATATCTGCTAAGAAAGAATGTTTTAAAAAGGTTTTCAGACCAACAAGTATGGATTTTAAATACAATAAAAGCTTGACAAAGGCTAATTTTCGTATAATTGAGTATTTAAAAAATGCAGTTCATGATAGAAAAACCAAATAAAGGGGATAAGTTTTGGTAAAAGTATATTTATGGGTACCTCTTCACGAAAATTGGTGATTTTTGGCAGCACATAGATACCGACTTTGTGCAATTCTTCATGCTCTCCCTTGACTTTATCCATGTACACACCAACCTATTTTAACTTTTAAAAAAACCACCAGAGAATTGCACAAACTTTGCATTGCATACTCCCTTGACTTTGTCCGTGTACACATCGATATATTTTCACTTAAAAAGTCAAAGGAGCACCCAATTCTAGATAAAAGTATATTTATGGAACATTCAACTACTCAGGTTACCATAAATAAAGCATGAACTTGGCGATAAATGAAACAAAAACTTCATGATAATACAAGGGGTATTCTTCAGTCTACTCTAGCCAAAGTTATTGGTCTAAAATTATAAAAACATTCGTCTTATTTATAATCAACTTAAGAACCAAAATCTTACTGGGTTAGAGTAGACTAAAGGGTACCACTTGTATTATTGCACACAGTTGTTGTTTCATTTATCGCCAAGTTGTTTCATTTATCGCCAAGTTGTTGTTTCATTTATTGCCAAATGGTTGTTTCATTTATTGCCAAATTGTTGTTTCATTTATCGCCAAGTTGTTGTTTCATTTATCGCCAAGTTGTTGTTTCATTTATGGTAACCTGAGTAAATGAATGTTCCATAAATATACTTTTACCTAGAATTGGGTGCTCCCTTGACTTTTTAAGTGAAAATATATCGATGTGTACATGGACACATTGATAGTCAAGGGCCATGGCAAGTTTGTGCAATTCTGTGATGTTTTTTGAAGTGAAAATAGGTCAATGTGTACATGGATACCAAGTTTGTGCAATTCTTTGACTTGTTACTTTGTCTTTGTGTAGTGGCAATTTTTTGCCGCTGCACAAAGACAAAATAACAAGTCAAAGAATTACACAAATTCGGTATCCATGTACCACCAAAAATCGCTAATTTTTGCCAAGGGGTACCCGTAAATATACTTTTACTTTTGCCATTATATAAGCTTTTGAACGAAATGCATTCCATATATAAGAACTGATATATATTTATAGGCCTTAAGCATATGAAAATAACTTGTAAAACTTCTTTTCCATTTGTAAAATCCCATCGATTATAAATGTTGATGGAGGTCCTGAAACATTTGCAGAGAAAGAAAATTAAAAAATCTAGCACATAAAAAACTTATACTATAAAATTTTTATATATGCATATATATAAATTTCAAAACTTGTTTGTTTGAAGTTGTTAATTCTTTCGTAATTTTTATGAATTGAATTTTGTCTACTTTTCTAATTTCTGTATACACTGGCGTGCAAAAATTAAGGACGAAGTCGAAAAATTAGCATATCAGCTGAACGAAGATGCAGAGCAGACAGAAAGACCTATCAGGAGATTACGTAAGGTGATGTACGGTAGCACATGCGCAGATATGCAGGTAGACGTGTCTGAGTAGTATAAAGCATATTGTCGGTGTAAGATCAATATTTCTGGCAAAGAGATTGCACGCCGTATAGCAGTTAAAATCACACCGAGTTGCTGCCTCAGCGAGAAATAGCGAATAATCAATCTGTTAGATGACATCTGGATGCTTTTACCTGAGGTCAAATCATTGGGAAGTTGGAGGAAGGCCGCAGTGTGACAAGTGTGGCTGCAGAGTTTGGAATTGCTCACAGCATCGTTTCACGACTTTGGAGACAATTTAAAACTACAGGAACAGCTATCCGGGGGGTTAGTAGTGGTCGTCCAAGAGGAACCACACCCGCAGATGACCGGTATATTGCCTTACAGGCCAGAAGAAACAGGCGGCAGACAGCGGGAGAAATCGCTAGACACACGACACAGGCGACTGGACGACCGATATCGCGTTTTACCATAGCCAGAAGACTGCACGGTGGTGGTCTGTTTGCACGATGCCCTGTACGGTGTGTACCTCTAACGCCTGCCCATTGGAGAAGGCGTTCTCTGTGGTGCCGTGAACACCGGAATTGGAGAGACAATGAATGGGGACGAGTATTCTTTACAGATGAGAGCAGATTCAGTCTGAGTAGCGATTCTCATCGCATACTCATCTGGAGAGAGCGGGGAAGCCGCAATCATCCCTCGAACATCATTGAAAGGGACAGGTATGGAGGTGGCGGTGTTCTCGTTTGGGGAGGCATCATGCTTGGTAGTCGTACAGACCTTCACATCTTCGACGCAGGTTCAGTCAACGGGACCCGTTATTGTAACGAAATTCTTCTTACATATGTGCGTCTTTTTAGAGGCGCTTTTTAGAGACAATGCACCATGTCATCGCACAGTAGCTGCCGAACAGTTCTTAGAGAATGAGGATATTGAACGTATGGATTGGCCGGCACGATCTCCGGATCTCAATCCCATCGAGCATGTATGGGATTTTCTAGGCAGACGCTTGGCAGCTCGTACCTTACCACCAGTAGCGATTCCGGAGCTTCGATTGGCGCTGCAAGACGAATGGGCAGCAATGCTTCAGCAACTCATTGACACCCTCATTCTCAGCATGGGCAGACGCTGTGAAACCTGCCTAGCAGTCAGGGGAGATCATATCCCCTATTAAAGACCGGATGTTTCTTGCTGGACACCCATCACAGGGATTTTTCGGCCTTCAGTCGCATTGCGCTCCATGCTACTTTTTCAATAAAGCTTCTTTTTATCCCTCTGATTTCTCTTTTAGTAAGTGTTGCTTACATTACTCATGTCCTTACGTATTGGGGATCTTACTGTATTAAATGTGTTGATTTGGAAAGCTTTTGTACAAATTTATATTGAAAAAACCATCTCGTCCTTAATTTTTGCACACCAGTGTATATATATATATATATATGTGTAAGTTATAGATCTAGCACATAAAAACTTGAATCACTTGTCTTCATTTTACATTTTGCATTGCCATCATTTATTTGTTTTCAAATAAAGTCAGTTGTGCCTATTAACATAAATTTTTCTTGATGGCAGAATCTTTTTTTTTTTCAGGTGGAGGGATACTCCACTTCATGCTATTCCATTGAAAGCGTGTCCCAAATTTTAATTCCTCACCCCCAAAATGTGGGGGAAGATAGAGATCAATTTACAGCCTTCCTTAAAAAAAAAAAAAAAAAAAAAAAAAAAAAAAAAATTTAAATCTTATGATTATTTTTTGATGTTTAGCTTATTTATCATTGCCACTAGATCACATTGTTTGGTAACAGTTTTTGTTTATCAAAAATGGTAAATGCTAAGCATACTGGCAAGCGTAGTTCTTGTTGTAGACAGACTAAATTCCTGTCATAAACTTTCGAATCTCTCACATATTCCCATGCCATGCTAATTTCCCACTTTCTTTGTATATGGAATATCTAGTTCTAAGAACGAATTCTTGGCATAGTAGTTTACAGCAAAAAACAAGAACACAGTTCAACAACACAATATTAAAAAAAAATAAAGCTGCAACATTCCATTAATTTCACATATCTCTTGCCTCCCAGTAATGTTCGGCAAGAAAAGTCTTGTGCAGAGCAGGACAATAGAGACAATGTACGGCGTCCATCACATCTTCAGAGCTGCACATTGGAGAAGAATAATTTTAAATCTATGGAGATGATATCGTAGGTAGTCATGTCCTGTGGTAAGGCGGAATTCAACGACCCCTCTATGCCTTGGGCCGTTACACAAATTCAAGATAGCATTCTTCCAAGACTTATGAGAAACACGATGATAGAGATCTTTCTGAGCACATACTTTTGAAAAATCTTTTAATAAGATCCTTAACAGTGTGGAAAGGCATAGCTTCTAATTAGTTGAATGCCATATATTTAGGCATTTATTGTAGCTTCAGATTTTGAATTTTTTGTTCAATTTACTAAATAGGATATTATTAAAAATTCATTCATTTAAATGAGTTTTTGGTAGATTTGCTAATATAGTTTAAAATAGAAAAATTGAAATAAACTATGAGGCGACTGGTAGCTTAGTTGTATGCTACTTACTTATGACCAAGTGTAATATTAAATGCTAATATTTATTAATAATCTAGGAAAAGCTTAATATCATTATAAATTACTAACAATATTAGCTATAAATCAACATTTGAATATTAAAGGCATATAAGCAGTATTCAGTTAGCTTTCAAAGGTAAATATACTTAATTGTTCTTATTATATGAAGATATAGTTCTTGCTAGGAATAAGTGTCTTTGTTATTGAGAGTTTCAGAGCTCTGTGCTTGCTCTGTTTGATATACAGTCAAAAGTCGTTAATCCGGACTCATCGGGACTTTGGCGATTGCGAATTATAGATCATCAATTTAAATCTGGTAAGATGGCATGCAGAAATTATAAAATTAAAAATATGAAACCATAATTTATGAAATAAGGAACAAAAATGATCTAAAGTGTATCAAGATTTACAAAAAAAAAAGCTTAATATTTATTTGTTTACTTTATTAAACATTTCTTTCAATGTAAGTTGTTTCATTTCATGTGATAATACTTTCTCTTTAATTCTATTAAACAGACATAATTTCTTGCTTAGTTACAAAGTTCCGCTGTTCAAGTCCTACAATTGCTGTGTCGAGAATACCGACTAATTTGTCAATCGAAATGTTTTTGTTTTCGATAACCTCTGTGTCACTTTCTTCACTATCGGAAGTGAATTATAATTATGAATGATCATGACAAGAACTGCTGAAGTCCATGTAATGATCATTCATAAGAAGTAAGATATAAGAAGATTCATAAGATCACTCAGGTAAGCCATTTGAAGATGATTTACATTGGTGAATTACCGATATAATCTTGGCTTACAAAACGGGACAATAACAAGGAAATACCTATCTTTGAATATCGGAAATAAGATTTGATCTAAATCATATCAAAGATGGAGTACATCGAGATGAAATACTACATTTAGTAAGGAATTATAAGCCAAATAAAATAAAAACATCTGCCCTGAAGATAAGGATAGTGCTGACAGATCAACTTCCAATTCATTGCGCGCTGCGACGTCCCCCCCTGCCACAGAGCAGCGTGAAATTGATAAAGATTTTGGAATGGTTAGAGAAACAAAGGATATGCCTTTATCCATTTTTTGCAGCAATTCCACTTTTTGTTTGATGGACATCGAAACATACTTTCGCTTTGTAGATCCTTTGGGAGCTCCAGCATCGGAAATTCTATTTGACATAATCGAAAGTTCAAGCTTACTTTTATAAAATTGCTGTAACAGTCTGCAAAAAATAATAAGCCGGATCCAATTAGAAGATTAAGGAACAATGCAATCTGCAACATTAACTGAAATAGATAATTAGATAATTTTAGTTTATATTGTCCGTTATACATTAAACGCGCATGCGTAAACGTATTATGCGCATGCGCACGTGCACGTGCATATTCGCAGCCGTAAAGGTCTTACGCAGCTTTGAGGTCCGGATTATGGGTGTCTGAATTAAAGACTTTTGACTGTATTTTGCAGTCTGAATGAGCATCACTTTTTATTTTTTCTGTTATATTTTATGTCCTTTGGTTCACTATAGTTGAATATGAGATCAGAAGAGCTGCAGAATCATTGGCTGATAAGCCATTTGAAATTGAGAGGCTTTATTTACAGATACTGCGCAGATTATTTAAATCCTGTGACATTAGATGAAAAATGACAACTTTCATAATGTCAAGTAGAGAGATTATTGAATAAGTTATTATTTCCGATATTCAAAGATAGGTATTTCCTTGTTATTGTCCCGTTTTGTAAGCCAAGATTATATCGGTAATTCACCAATGTAAATCATCTTCAAATGGCTTACCTGAGTGATCTTATGAATCTTCTTATATCTTACTTCTTATGAATGATCATTACATGGACTTCAGCAGTTCTTGTCATGATCATTCATAATTTGTTCACAATGACAAGACCTCTGAATAAACCATGTGTCATCTTATTTTTTTACAGATAAATGTTAGCATTTCACAGTCGCTTGTAATTTTCTCATCATGAGAGGAGCTCTGAATATTCTGTCTGTTAGCATATTTTCATTTCAAAAAAAGAATGTTTGATTTGCCAAGTGAGGAGCATTTTACATCACATTCAAATATGTGAAAATGGTGATTAATTGAAACCACATATCAATAAAAATATTTGGAGTTGCAATGTGAAAAGTTTCAAGTGAGAAAAAGATATACATTTTAAAAACTGGTTCAGTTGGTTCAGAATATTGTTTGTAGCAATGCAGCCATTTATTTACTGGAGGCAGAGGAACTGATATTGATTAAATGGTGGAAGAAGAAACTGAGCATTTACGAAAATATGTCTAGCAACTGGAACAGTTTTATGAAAGAGACGTATTCTCTGAATCTAATCTGATAACTATATAAGCAAATAAGTGGCCCTGAAAAAACTGTGGGCATTAACAATTATTTCACATGGGAAGAAAATAAAGCTGGTAGGATTTTACAGTACTAGTGGATTATGCCAAGAAATTGATGAACTCATTCTTGCGTAGACTCTGAACAGAAAGAAAGGTAACCATACTCATGGAAAAAATCATCAGCCATGTATAAGAGAGATGGTAATTTATTCAAATTGTTGGTTGAGTCATTTTACTGTGAACCATAAATTTCATTTTGTTGATCCAAAAATAGTTGCTCATACACAAAATGTTGAAAAACTGTAATGCTACTAAATGATGGAATAAAAATTTTTACAAGTCTTACCATCTGTAGCTGAAGTGGTGATAGTTCTTGTGATGAGAAAATGCTTCTGATGCCTTTTATTAAAAGCACTCATAAAACATAGCATTCGCAAAGTATATGTGAGAAGTAAACATGAATTTGACTGTAACCTTAGCACCAACTTTGCATTTAAAAAGTGAAAGCCATAATAATAAGGAAGTACCAAAAGATGTCCTATAATTCATAAAGATATTGTCATTTCATCATAATTAATCAATATTCTTTTTCAGGCTGTGTTGGTACATAAGGATTTAAATTTTATTTACTGCAGTTTAATGTCAGTAGAACATTTTGCTTTGAAGATACATTCTACAATTTATTCTTTTTCTTATTATATTTGTTGTTATAAGCTTTTACTGGTCATACAAATCTCTAGATTTAAATTACATATTTTAACCAAAAAAAAAAAAAAAAAAAAAAAAATCTTTTACCCATGATTCATGTTGATGGAAATAAAAATTAGTACTGTTTGATACAATAACTAATAGCAAGTACAAATTACATTATAAATTTAGATTTTTACTAGTACACTTATCTTATGATGAAATACAAAACAGTGTGTAATTGAATATGTGAATTGGAGCGATCAGAACAGAAACACACACACACACATTTTGATATTTTCTAGTGAACCTGTAATGTAATAATTAAATGAATTATCAGATTATTTCAGAGTGAGCAAAGAGATCTGAACAAAAATCTTGTTAATATTTTTAATTGTGGGAATTATTTATTTTAACAGGTATTAACTTGCCAGAAACAAGAAGACGACTTTGGTTAAAGAAAAGAGTATTCTTTCTTACACCTCAAGTTCTAGCTAATGATCTGGTACGGAATATATGCCCAGCAGCAAATATCAAATGTCTTGTTGTTGATGAAGCTCACAAAGCATTAGGAAATCATGCTTACTGCCAAGTAAATTAAATTTTTTGTATGTGTATATAAATATTCATTATAAAAAAATTAGGTACTTGTGTATTATCTTGTCAATTGTTGGTTGTCGTTGGTCAAGTTGATTATCACTGAACCACGAAAATTGGCAGAGAACTTGCTGAAGTTTGCCAGTCATTTTTGCAGAATTCTGAAGGAACTGGCACCTCTTTTTTTCACAGGAAATCATTCCAATATATGACTGTTTTGTCTGCCATTTTCAGTTAACCATATCATGTCCATTAATACGTACTTTTTTGAAGGTAGAATCCCATAACTTTGAAAATAATCCATTGCTTTCTGCTCTGTAAAAGACAGATCTCAAATTTTAGTAATTTTCTCTAAAAGCAAGAAAAAGTATAGTAAAGGTTAATTTATATATTTGTTCACAAAAACAAAATTTGGCTTATTGAGAATCAATTGTGGTCACATCAAATAAAAGTACAGATGTTATTAGTATGTTTTTACGTCACTCTTATGTACAATTGCAGATAAATCCTGCTGCTTGGCAACAGCTTCACAACCAGCGGAATAATACATAAGTATCAAAACTTTATAACACTTTTTGAGCTTTTATATTAGCTAGATTCTAGTTATTAATCTTCAAATGTGATTCCTTTGCTTCCAAATAGTTGTTATTGATAAAATATTGAAAGTTTAAATATTTAAGTATCCTACTGAAATGGAAATAAAATTAATTAAGTAAATTTAATTTATAATCATTTGTGAACAAGTATTGTTATCAAGTTATTTTGATAAATGTAAGAAGTAGGATGTATTTTGAGCAATACAAGGTAAAGCCAGACTTGCTCACGTACAATGTATTTTTTAAGGTAATAACAAGGATGTGGGTTAAAGCACATTTCATCTGCAATACAGTCGGAGACTTACTAATTGGGATTTTTCTCTAAAAAAAATTTGTGTATTATGATTACAAGGAAAGAGAATTTTACTGTTAAATAAGAATTGCAAATATTAAACCATATTTGATAACATATCACATTTCTTTTCTTTTTTTACATTAGGCAATTGTTTTGCTACCTGTGGGCATTGAAGAATCTGTTTTTCCTTAAATATTCTATGGTTATTTAATAATTGATTAAAATTTCTGTAAGTTTAATTATTTCATTGGAATTGGAAGAAAAAGAGTCAAGGTACAAAATATGAGGTGTCATTTTGGAATTATAATTAAGAATATACCATTTAATCATGGTCTTTTGGGGAAGTTTTTGGCTTGGAGACAAATTCTTTGCCACTTGGAGGGGCAGCTTATAATTTGAGAAGTATTTTCAAGATTAAATAAAAAAAACCAAAGCATGTGATTTTTTTTCCTTTCGTAGCATATAAATTAATTTTTTATTTCATTATTAATATTTTTTTCTTTAGAATATTTTTTAATAAGACATTTAATTTCAGCACCAATAATCAATGATCACCTTTTAATGAGTCGGGAATGAGTAATAGACTGAATAAAAAAATAACCTTATGTGTGGTCTGCTTCTGAAATTTTCAGTATACAAAATGCTAGAATAGGCTGCTAACAAAATTTAATGGGGAAAGGAGGGAGAGAGGTATTTTAAAAACTTCAAATCATTCCTCTATGGATATTGACTTCATACAATTCAAAAGCATACAATTGTTTATTTTTAAATGCAACAAAGTATTATAATTATTCTTTCATCAATAAATATTAAGTAAAGAAAATGAATATCCCAATAATTCAAAATTTCATGCTTAGTATAAAAAAAGGATTAAAAATTTATTCATTTAAGTATATTTCAAAGTTCTATAAATTTTTATAAAGTCATGTTTTGAAATTATATTTTCTTTATCAGGTTGTTCATGAATTATTATCCTATACTTCACATTTCCGTGTTCTTGCCTTAACTGCTACACCTGGAAGTGACACACAAGTGAGTCTTTTTAATGTTGACTAGTATTATAGAAATTATTTTATTGTATGTGTAACTTTTATAGTATATTTGTTTCAAATGGCTTTTGAAGAGAAATTTGACCATATTTAATATTGGTATCCAACTCTCTTGGGTGTGAGCAAATGTTAGAAATTAAAGTGTTCTCAGTGGCTTGAGAATCAGATATAGCTTCAGTAACTTAAGATCAAACATTAGATTAGGCTGATATGCAGTCATCATGAAGTTACTTAAATGACTAATACTAACAGTGATGCACATTAAGAATCGAAATAATTCCTTGATATTCACTATATTATATTAATGAAGTCGATTTTTCAGGGCCCAATTTTGATTCCTGGCCAAGCACAAAGTCTTTGTAATAGGGTTCAGCAACAATAACAGCAAAAAGAACTTACTTGTTGAATATCAGATGCCAGACAATAGTGTTAATATATATACTATATTATTTTATTTTCCAAAATTTCATTTCCTTGTTTCTGAGTATTTTTAATTCCTCAATCTAGTCTCCGTAACAAGGTTGTAACCAATTTTCTATAGAAGGTCATTCACGATGTCTGTTCTGAGGCCCGTAGTTAAGTGCTTTGTCATGATAAATAAACTAATCTAAAATGTAGCTGCCCAGATATTCCTGTTTTATTTTCAATTAGATTAAATTGTTTTATATCATAGCCTATAAGTGTTTGTATTTATTTAAATTTTATTATGCCTGCAGGTATAAAAAATAAATCATATAATAGAGTGAATGCTGTAATACAATACATAATGTAAAATATTTTATTCTGTATATTGTTATGTAATATATACATTCATTATGGAGGGTGAGAAAAAACTTTGAATAAGTAATGCTGAAATGTAATCTGGATTAATTTGGTTCATAAAAATACAGGACCATCATCTTAGGTAAATTATCAAGTAATTCATTCATTTTAAGATTTAAATTGAGCGAAAAAAGTGCAGTTGCATATAGAAATTGTAAATTGCTTAAAATATGTTATTACTATATCTGTCTTAATTGAGATGTTGGTTTCAGAATTTTATAGATTGAAATTTATGCAGTGTATTTTGTGAAAACTGTTATCTGACATCTGTTAAAATCCTAAAAAACAATCCTTCATAAAATAGGAAAAACAAGAAGTTGTTTATTATGCTAAAATATTAATGTATTAATTGCTATTATGGTTTTAGAATTTTAACCCATTTGTTAATGTAAATGACACAGGAAAATTATTTCAGATAAAAATCTGTAATACTCTTTAAACAAATAAATTTTAAACAAATGTTTAATACAGTATCCGGTAGCATAACTAAGAGAGGAACAAGGTGAAACATCTGTCCCCGGGCACAGCATCCAGGGGGCACCAAATTAATGATACAGAATTTTAGAACGATATGTTGTCCATTCTTGGCAAACAGAAGGGGACATAAAATCTTCAGTCATTTCTGGGTGTTGAAAACCCTTGCAATGGCCCTGGCAATACCTGCACTATTTTGCATTTCTTCCTGTGTCATTTTCTCCGCTGTTATCCAATCTAAATAAATCAAGTCAGTGAATAGGCTTTAGCATTTTTCTCTTATATCCTCCTTTTAAAAATTGTTGGGTCCCACCAGTGGCAAAGCAATTAAAGATTGCTGAATGCTGGTAGTTTGTTTTCGGTTCAAATCCAACTGAACAGGCCGGGTCCATGTTTGGCATTTGTGGTTTTCCCCACGTGCAGCATGAATATGAGCCAATTTCTCTTCTTCCATGAAGGCATCTTTTCCTACCCTTAAGCAGATAGTTCTTGTTATCTTTGTCATATTCACATAACCTAAAAATTTAACCTTGAAAAAATTTAAATAACCTTAAGTTTTTTATAATTTATCTGAAGCACTAAGTTATAGAAAGACTACATTAATAGTCTTAGTTATTATATTAGGGCAATAATAATGAATGTGATTCATTATTATTGTTTAACATTTATTTATAAAATAGAATCTAAAGTTGTGTGTATTTTGATCAAGTAAAATTCCTAGTTGATGTTAAATATTATCATTTTAAATCTAATTGTCCTGGTAATTTTTTTTTTTTTTTTTTTTTTTTTTTTTTTTTAAATAGGCTGTTAAACAAGTGCTTTCTAATCTTCTGATTTCCCATGTGGAAATGCGTACGGAAGACAGTGATGATGTCAAACAATATACTCAAGCAAGAGATATTGAGAAGATTGTTGTTCCCTTGAGTGACAAATTAACATCACTGAAAAGCAAATTCTTGGATGTAAGTTATGTTTTTTAATGTAGGTCAAACTTAATATAAACGAATCTAATAAAGTAATTTTTAAAGTATGAAATGTTACATTATAAATAAAACATCTTGTGTAGGAATTGCTCTATTACTGAAAGCAGCAAAATAACAAATAGAAGTCATATTGATTCAAAATTTTCCTTAAAAAGTGTATAAAAATATTAAGTAAATTTGTTATATTCTTGCATAGGTACTTATATCACACACAAAACAAAAACAAAAAATCGCACTTCTGTTTAAGTTCATAAATTTAATAAAGTATTTTATTCAAATAGTTTCTCTTTAATTTATCAATCAAAATCAGTAAAATCTTAAAAAATACTGAAAAAGATTTACATATTGAAAAAGAAGATGTTATCTTGCATTGCAAAGAGCAGTGAAAAGGTTATGCTTTTTCTTTTGTTATATCTTAATTGACTTCTATTATAATGAAACACTACAAATTGACAAAAAGGCTTTTATCACAAATAATCATTATATGGAAGATTGCTCAGAAGTCAGCAAAATATCGTTTATATATCTAATTTAGCATTAAAACTTTAAACACCAACAAATTTAATTGTCATTGTAATTTTTAAATTTAAAATTTTGTATTTATAACAAAATATTAAGTAATTAAAAATTTTATTGATGGAAAAAATATCATTCTTATAGATTTTTTCTTAATTACCATTAACATACAAATGATAATAATAATACTAATTTGTTATTTACCTAAGTTAATCTTTTTTGATAAAATCATCCATGCTATAATGTTTTAGGTAACATTGATGAACACTATCCCATTTACTTCAGTTTAAAATATGTAAAATATTTGCTTGCATTTCCTTTCCTTAGAAGAAATTTCACAAATTTCTAAATGAATTTCGTGTATCTTTTATTGTAACTAAAATATCTTTGATTTAACTTCTAAATAACATATACTTTTATTAAGTACAACACAATCTTCAAAATTAAAATTTTTTGCAGTTCTCTTGTTTTGCTATCTTTTTTCTCCTTAAAAGATTTCATATTTTTCATACATATGACTGCATAAAGAGAAGGCTTTTGTTGCATCGTTAATGTCAGAAAATTCCTGGACAAATTTATCATTGATAAGTCTAAGGTAAGGAACTCAAAACACTTATAGTTGCAAACTATAAGCATGAAATCTTCATTCCAAGCTGTTTTCATTTAAGTAGCAAGCAAGTAGCGTATTTGTATCACATGCTGTTGGTTGCTAATTCAATTAAAGTTTTATTCATCACTCTTTTTCTGTAATGCCTTTGAAAAGTGCAGATTACCTTTTGATTTATAGCTTGTAATAGCTAAAGTAGTATTTTGGAAAAGAAATTCAAATTTTACGAATTAAAATTTTTTTGTAATGTTTCAAGAAAATGCTGTTACTAATGGGCAAGAAAATTACTTTTCTTTAATGTCATTTTTTGATCAAAATTTTGCATCTATTCTTGAAATATCACATTTTCTCTAGGGTTTTATATGTGCTTTTTAAAGTTTGGGCAAAATTTTAACACTTTTAAAGTAGCATTGTTTTAGGCTGTTCTGATATTAGGACAAGACTGTTTTTCTATTCTGCTGAGAGGTGATCCACTTCTCTTCTAAAATAATTGCAGACTTTGATTTTGGGTTTATTATCAGTGCATTCAGTTTTTGTATTTTGAATCCATTTCATGAGTAAATAAGCAACAAATACCAGTGGTGATGAAAAAGGTGACTAACTGCAAAACGTAAAGTTTCTAACCAAAAATATTTGACAAGAATCCATGTACACAGCGATCTGTTTTAACTTTAAAAAACATCACAGAATTGCGCAATCTATGCGACAAAGGAATCTATGAACTACGCACACCTCGCTTAATTAACATAACAACAATAAATTTCAAAGAATACAACGTACACAGTGTTCTGTTTAAACTTAAAAAAACATCTACGAGTTGCAAAATCTAGGCAGCTAAGGAATCTACGAACTACACACACCTCACTTAAATAAATTAACATAACAACAATAAATTTCAAAGAATACCACCTACACAGGGTTCTATTTAAACTTTTAAAAAAATCTACGAATTGCACAATCTAGGCATTGCATACTAATCAACAAAATAAACTAAAATAAATTACAAACAATTCAAAAAAAAAGAAAAAACAGTAACAACAGAAATTCATACTAAAAAAAAACAATGAACATAACATTCTACAAAATAAAAACAATAAAATGCACTTACCATAATGAATGGTTCTTCGAACAGCAGAAATGTCAAGAGCATACAAAATCCAGCATACATTCGTGAATAAAATTTTGCCAGTCACACAACATCTGTGACCAAAAGTGCCATGATTTTGCAATATCACACGTCTTTCTGCGATTCAAAATTCCGAAGGTAATGATAAAAACTTCCTCCAAAGTTAACTTACTACACGAAAACCATGATCCAAATCTTAAATTCCTCTGAGAGCCACATACTTTACCAGAAACCATTTGCCTGCAAACCCACACAAGTCTATCAGAAACGCCCTTCTTTGTGCAACTTTTCATATCAGCTCCGCATTTCGGACACGCCAAACTCCGCTTCAAAAGTCCTGACTCCCACAGAAATTCCAAAAATACACTTTGATTCACATAAACACACCCGTGAACAAAAGACTCATTATCAACTCCAACATCGTACCTTTTAATACTAAATTTACTTTGCACACAATCTAAAATACAAGACTGAAATTTGTCCACCTTGTCTTTCATTGCAACATTTCATTTCAAAATGCACACGACACGAACCAACAAGGAAATAAAAAATAATAACCAACAAGGAACAAGGTTATCACTGCAGTGAAAGAATAAGTTTTGAGGTCAAAAGGGTTGCCATACAAACAACATTGTCCCCAAAACCATCGCAGAACACACAATCGCTTCAAAAACCAGTGCAGAACATATATTGCCATCTTTGTCGACCTGAGGGTGTATATAAGAGTAGTACCTTAAATATATATGTGTGAGGTATTTTCTAATCCATATTTATCATTTTAACGTTTATATCATTCTAATACATTAAATATGTAATTTTTAGTTTTAATACTGGAGTTACTTTTATTGCTTCTTGTAAATGTTATAGCAATTCTATTGATTTATTTCTCATTATATGTAACTTTTTTCCTTTCAGATTATTAATATGTATTTAAAAAGACTGAGTCAAAGGAAGGCTATTACACCAAAAAATCCAGCATCTCTTTCAAAATTCCAAGTGCTCAAATTGCGAGATGCCTTCAGTCAGCATCCACCAAAGAACATGGATAAATATTCTTATGGTTTATGTTTAGCTGATTTCTCACTTTGTATTAGTCTGTATCATGCATATGAGCTGCTGATGCTTCATGGTGCGAGATCATTTTATAATTTTTTAACAGGTAAATTTTAAAAAAAGGAAAAGCATTTTTAAGCTTTTGTTATTTTGTTTAACAATAAATGCATAATTAATTTTTTTACTATCATTTGCAGATAAGTATTAACTTTTTTAAGCGAAATAATTTAATAATTTTTCATGCTTTATGCATGAATTGCATTTACAAATAGAATAAAATTTGAATCTTTCAGACCACTATACAGTATAAATTCCAAGATCTGGACTCATTGGGTCTTCGGCAATTCCAGATTTGGGATTTTTTTCAGATATTAGATCATCAGTTTAAAACTTGTAAGATGAAACATAGAAATTATAAAATAAAAAATATGAAATCACAATTTATGAAATAATGAAAAATTTATGATGTCAAAATTTACAAAAAAAGGGCATAATATTTATTTGTTCACTCTACTAAACATTTCTTTTAATAGAAGGTGTTTAAGTTGCTTCGTTTTTTGTGCTAATACTTTCTCTTTAATTCTATAGACACACGTAATTTCTTGTTCAGTTACAAAGCTCCATTTTGTTCCAAGTCCTGTAATTGCTGTGTCGAGAAATCTGACTAACTTGTCAATCGAAATTTTTTCGTTTTCAATAACCTGTCACTTTCTTCACTATCAGTAGCGGTATTTTCTGGATCTAGAACCATACTAAAGATTTCACCATCCATTAATTGATTGATGATCGGGGCTTTGTCATTGCAATGAAAACTTCTGTTATATCATCTTCATTTATACCACTTCTCCACATTTCTTTACAAAAATCTATTAATTGAAAATTTCACCTTTGATTTGCTGATATCTGAAAACCTTCACATTTGTGGCTGCCATCTTCACTATGAAGGTATTGTAGCTGGACATAAATTATTCCAAGCATTTTTTAAAGTATCTGTAGACTCCTTCCATGATCTTGTGATGCTCCACATAGCAAATTTTATGCTAAAATATTTCAAAAATTCTTGAACAGTCTTGCCATTTTTCAAGAAATTTAAAATGAATTTTTAAAATGCTACTTTATGTTTGAACTTCAGTGTACACACTATTACTATATCCTTAGGCTGAATGAAGGACATACAACTTGGAGGAAAGAATAATATGGATACATTACCTTTCACTAAAACTTTAAGTTTGAGCCAAACAGTTCTTTACAATCAGGACAATTTTTGCATCATCAGGTAAACCAACCGAACTGAAATGTTGCCGAGCCTCGGGTATGAAATGATTTTCAAACCAATCTTTCATTAATGCTTGTGTCATCCATGCTGTTAACAAGGAAAATTTTCACTCCCTGAAAGAATTTTAAAAAATACTCGAAGTTGTGTATTTTTGCCGATTATCAAAAGTTTACACTTTGTGTTCCTGCAGCATTTGTACATGCTATAATTGTTAGTTTTGCTTTGGAATTTTTGACACCAACTGGAACCTTTTCTGTAAATGTTGCCAAGATACTTCAAGGTACGTGTTTCCAGAAAAGACCAGTTTCATCAGCGTTGTAAATTTGTTCTGGAGATAACTTTTCACTATTAATGAGTTCAATGAATGCATCTGCAAATAGTTCAGCAGCTTCAGTATAAGATGAAGCTTTTACACCTGAAATTTTTAATTGCCTTATAGCATGTTGATTTTTAAATTTGGTTAACCTGTCATGATCCTCATTCTAGCATAACAAATAATTTTTCTGCTATTCATTGCAAGTGGAATGTCGGAATCACAAAAAATTCCTTTCTCTGTTTTCTTATGTCATATACAGTTGATTTTCCAATGCCATACTTCTTTCAGAATTTTGAGACGGATATACTTTTATCCATTTTTTGTAGCAATTCCACTTTTTGTTTAATGGACTTTGAAACATTGCTTTCACTTTGTAAATCCTTTTTCAACTCCAGAATTAGAAATTCGTTTCGACATAATTGAAAGTTCAGACTTTAATTTTCATAAAATTGCTGTAATAATAACAGCCTGCTAAAAATAATAAGCTGGATCAAATCAGATCATTAAGGAATAGGGCCATCTGCTATATTAATTGAGATTTCTTGGAATCGGTAAAGTATAATTTTAGCATAACTTAATTATGTCTGTTATATGTTATTGGTTATGTATTATGAGATTGACGATGAAAGATAAGTTCTTCCGCTAAATTTTGTCTTGCTTCTATCGTGCATTGAAGCAGTTAAGTCTGAATTGTATTAATTCAGTTATTTATTATACTTACGTCTATTTTTTGCACATGCTTAAGGCTGATCTGAGGCTTGAATAAATAAATTTGCACACTTAAGGCTAATCGAGGGCCGGCGCTAGATATCTTACCGTTCTATGCTGTATCTAGTGGTCCTAAATTCTGCTACCAAGCACCTCCCTAAGTTCTAAATTTTTGACGTCCCTAAATTTTGGGTCCCAGTGCTTAAAATTCAAAAAAAAATTTGTCATCCCTTAATTTTGTTGCTCAGCGCTTTTCGAAATCCCAAAAATTTTCTCTTTCCTAAATTCTGCCGTCCTGTGCGGTCATACGAGCTCTGGCGCCAGTTCTGGGATTATGTGAATCACAAATGAGTTCTTCTTAATTCAATTAGCACTAAATATAATCTTTTGATCTATGAGTATCATTAGCAAAATCTGTTATTAGCATATGGAAAGAAATTTTTGTTAAATTTTTCCTCATCAACATTTCTTAGTGCATTTAACTTAAATCTGTAACCGGATAATACTCTTTGTTATTCAATTACTAATATCAAAAAATTGTTCAGGCATTGCTGCATGAGTCACCATTCAAGTTGTCATGTGTTGATAAACATATGGTGATGAAAGCAAAATATAATAAATAATTATTCGCCAAGTTGGTGTCAAGGATATAAAATATTAGTTGGTGTAAAATCAGCGATGTTTCTATGTAGAATGTTTCAGTTTTAGATGTATCCCAAGCAGATACGCAACTACGGAGTCAAATTATTGATCACACAAATTATACTAAAATAATTATTTCTTCAACAATGAGGTATTTTATTTATTGCCGAAGTGAGATTAATCAGAAGTCTGCATGTTTTATTATGAGCAGGAAAAAAAAATCAAATATGCATGCATAAAGCATAAAAGAATCGCATTACACAGTCTATTCAACATCAAAAATCCCAGATGTTGATATGAAAATTCCCAAAAAGCTAATTATTACTGATAAACTTTCAATACATTGTTGGGCACATTTCCATAACCTTTAAAATATCACTATATGCAAAAGCTAAAGCATATATTTCACCTACCATATAATTCGGACAGCATGTTGAAGTGCATTGAACTTAAATCTGTATTCATCCGCAAGTGTAATGTCAACATAAAAGTTTACCATACGTTTTGCTATTCTATTACTAATATAAAAAAAAATTATTTAAACATCGTTGTATGAGTCATTACTCAAGTTTTCATGTGTTAATAAACTTGCGGCATTGAAAGCAAAATATCATAATGATTCGCCATGTTGGCATCATACTATAAAATATTAGTAGTTTAAAATCAACAATGTTGCTCTGTAGGATGCTTTGGTTTGAGATGTATGCCAAGCAGATATGCAGTTACGGAGGCAAATTATTGATCACATAAATTTATGCTAAAAAATGATTGTTTCTTGAATAAGGAGGTATTTTATGGAAATGAAATGAAGTGAAATGAAGAATCGGAACTCTCCACATGTTTTATATTGGAGGAAGAAATGAAATGCGCATACATAAAGCATACAAAAAAAATTCCTTAAAAAAAAAGTTGGTGGTGGCTCTGAAGTCCGTATTTTAGATCATACTAAGTATTGGGTGTCTGGATCTCGGATTTTGTACTGTATAATGTTTATAAAAATGCTTTGGATTAATAATTCATTCAATAAATATATAATTAAAAAGTTTTCTTATTTTCAGATTGAATTATTTAACACCATTGACTAATTTTACATACAAATTTAAAAAGCAAAAATTATTTGCCGATTAAATTTTAGGAATATTCTCTATACCTAGTACAGTACAAAGTCCGAGATCCGGACTTGTCGGGACTTTGACAATTCCGGTTGTGGAATTTTTCCGCATATTAGATCATCAATTTAAATCTAGTAAGATGGAATGCAGAAATTATTCAGTTAAAAATATGAAATTGTAATTAATGAAATAAAGAACATTTATGATCTAAAGGGTATCAAAATTAAAAAAAAAAAAAAAAAAAAAAAACACTTAATATTTATTTGTTTATTTTATTAAACATTTCTTTCAATGTAAGTTGCTTTTTTTTTTGTGCTAATTCTTTCTCTTTAATTCTATAAACATACATAATTTCTTGTTCAGTTACAAAGTTCCACGATTCAAGTCCCGTAATTGCTGTGTCGAGAACACCGGCTAACTTGTCAATCGAAATTTTTTCGTTTTTAATAACCTGTCACTTTCTCCACTATCAGTAGCAGTATTTTCTGGATCTAAAACCATACTATAGATTTCGCCATCCATTAATTGACTGATGATTGGGGAATGGTCATCGCAAAGAAAAACAACTGTTATATCATCTTAAGTTATTACTGCTTCTCTACATTTCTTTACAAAATCCATTAACTGGAAAGTTTCACCTTTAGTTTGCGATATTCTGAAACCTTCAAATTCACTGTTATCATTTCCATCGTCCTCATGATGAAATATGGTAGCTGGCTAAAAATAATGCCAAGCATTTTTTAATGTATCTGGAGATGCATCCTTCCATAATCTTACAATGCTCTACACAGCAGATTTTATGCTAAAATATTTTTTAAATTCTTGAATGGTCTTGCCATTTGTTCCACTAAATTTTGTCTTGCTTCTATTGCATACTGAATTAAGCCTGAATTGTATTAGTTTAGTTATTTACTATACCTACATCTATTTCTTTCACATGCTTTAAACTAATCTGAGTCCTGAATAAATAAACTCCCACATATACTTAAGGCTTTATCCAGGGCTGGTGCTAGATACCGCCTGGTGTTGTCTCTGCTGGTCCTAAATTCTGCTACAAAGCACCTTCCTAAGTTCTAAATTTTCACTGCCTCTAAACTCAGTGCTTTCCCTAAATTAGAAAAAAATTTCTCACTACTTAACATTGCCGCTCGGTGCATCCCCAAATTCCAAAAATTTTGTCTTCTCTAATTTTCTCGTCCGGTACGGCCATATTCTGCCGCCGCTTCTGAGTTTATGCGAATAATATATCAGTTATTCTTAATTAAATATCACTAAATGTAATCTTTTAGCCTATGAGTTTCATTAACAAAATCTATTTTCTAGCTATAAAAAGAAATTTTTGTTAAATTTTTCCTCGTCAACATTTCTTAGCGCATTGAACTTAAATCTGTAATCATTGCCAAGTGTAATGTTAGCATAAAAGGTTGCCATACTCTTGCTAATTAATTACTATCAAAATATAATAAATAATGACTCATCAGGGATATAAAATACTAGTAGGTGAATGTTTCGATTTGACATGTATGCCAACCAGATACTCGACTACAGAGCCAAATTATTAATCTCACAAATTTATGCTTACATGATTGTTTTTTCATAATGAGGTATCTTATTTAGTGCCCAAGTGAAATTAAGAATCGGAATTTTTAAGTGAAAATCTCCACATGTTTTATCAGGGAAGGAAAAATCAAATGCACATGCGTAAAGTATACAAAAAAAAAAAAAAAAGGTTTGAGGTTGGGATTTTAGATCATTCCAGATCTCGGACTTTGTACTGTAATAATTTAAATTTTTCTTTTTCTAATTTTTGTATATTTACTCTAATGCTAATAAAATTGAATAATATTTCGCTACGTGGTAAAATTTAGATCCCTATTAAGATTAAAGATTGTGGATAAAATGTATAGAATTCTTTTAGTTTCAATTGATTTGTGCTTTTATTATACTTTTTGATTAAATAGTTGTTTAACTGTAGTTATTAATAAAATAGTTAACATAAAATCATTCACAGAGTTGATTAATAAAATTTAAAACATATTCCTATATGAAAATTTCAGACAGCATTAGCAGCTATTGCAAATGATTACTGTCAACGTAACTCATTCAAAACCAGAATCACATGTACATGATAGTGCAATTCTCCCCTCACAGTATCGTATTTGTGATAGCTTTTTTTAGTTTTAAGGCCTGTGATGATACCAATTTGATTTGAAACTGGAATGTTTCATTTAAGTTTTTAAATGATGGTAAATGTCAGTTTAAAATGCATTATATTTTCAAATAATGTTCCACAAAGCCCTGAGCTTCAATATTGCTTTTAGTTCCAAGATTTTTTTAAATATTTTTGTTGAATCGAGGGAATTTGAACATGTAAACAATTGCACATGTTTGATTCTTTCAGGAGGATAGGCACTTTATAAATGTGAATAGTTCATTCATTTCAATATATTTATGAAATTTGTTTGAATATATCATATAGTGTTACTAGTAATTTGTTGAAATTTTAAAGTATCCATTTTTTTCCAAACAGTATATACATGTATATGTATATGCAGTACAAAGTCTTTAATCCAGACTCGTCGGGACTTTGGCGATTCCGGATTAGGGGTTTTTCCAGATTATAGATAATTTAAATCTGGTAAGATGGCATGCAGAAATTATAAAACTAAAAATATGAAACCATAATTTATGAAATAAAGAGCAATTATGATCTAAAGGGTATCAAAATTTACAAAAAAAAGCTTAATATTTATTTTTTTACTTTATTAAACATTTCTTTCAATGTAAGTTGTGTAAGTTGCTTCATTTTATGTGTTAATACTTTCTCTTTCATTCTATAAGCGGACATAATTTCTTGTTCAGTTACAAAGTTCTGCTGTTCAAGTCCTGTAATTGCTGTGCCGAGAATACCAACTAACTTGTCAATCGAAAGTTTTTCATTTTCACTAACCACTCTGTCACTTTCTTCATGCCTTTATCCATTTTTTGCAGCAATTCCACTTTTTGTTTGATGGACATTGAAACATGCTTTCGCTTTGTAGATCCTTTCTGAGCTCCAGAATCAGAAATTCTTTTTGACATAATTGAAAGTTCAAGCTTACTTTTTATAAAATTGCTCTAACAGTCTGCAAAAAATAATAAGCCGGATCCAGTTAGAAGACTAAGGAACAACGCAATCTGCAACATTAATTGAAATAGATAATTTTAGCCTAGCTTATACCGTCTGTTATACATTAAACACACATGCGTAAGCGTATTATGCGCATGCATAAACACATATGCCCATGCGTAGAAAGTTTGTAGCTTTGAGGTCCGAATTATAGATCATTCCTGATTATGGACGTCCGGATTAAAGACTTTGTGCTGTATATATCAATTGAAATTAATTGTAATTGAAGTAAATTTCCTAATACTTGTGCAATAGCTACAAAGCGATATAATAATAATTTATTTACTAAAGTAATATTGAGTATATTATCTCCTAATATAAAGTTAGTAGAATGTATCTGAATGAAGTATCCCAGAAGCATTGAAATTGAATCCCGAAAATAATATTTTTAAGAGGAACTTTAATTTTAATTATGAAAAATAGAAATGAAAACTTTTAAAATGAAAATTAATAAACTAAGTAATTATCATCAGTGATCAGAAATTGGTTGACTTCTCAACAGGAACAAACTAGCTCCCATTCAGTTAACAATAATTAATAAATGCGAAGGTGTAAGTTGAGTTTTAATCCAATTACTGAGATTAAAGTGAACTGAATTAAAGTACTATAAAGAATTCATTATGAATGTAGCAGTTCCATTAAGTTAATGGTCTTTTTAGAAATCTTGAGATATTATTGCCAAATTTAGTAGTAATAAAAAAATTTCTTTGCTAGATTAAGTAGTAGTAAAAAATAATTTCTTTTTTACTTGAGTAAAGTGTCCCCCGACACCCTCGCTTTCATGGATGTTAATTAAGCTGTTTTTATAAACATACTAAACAGAATTGAATCTTTGCCATATGTATGAAATATAATTCAAAGTAATCGTTATAAACATAATAAACAATGCAATCTTTGCAAAATTAATGAAATAGAAGTTGAAAAAAATGAAGGATATTTATCAAATGAGGTACAAGAAAATGTACAAATTTAAATGGACATAATATACATAAAAGGCCAGAATATGAAAATAATTAACTTATGTTCTTTCTAGTGGGAGCACAGTGAAGTGTTCGCATCTGTTTTCTAACTCAGAAGGAGTTTAGTATGTGATCCAAGGCGTAGAGAGCAGCAGTGGGGACCCTTTAAATTATTACAGCCAGTAACCTTTGGGAAGCTATTTTTGGAATGTGGGATGGAAGTGGTTGTGGAGCTTTTTTGCGAGTGTAAATGCGACTATTAAAATTTTGCTGATTGTCATTGTGAAACGAGTAAGAGAAGAAGAAGAAGTAATTTTCACTGCTAAACAAGCTATTGAGCAGACTTAGAGTATTGAAATAGGCTCATTTTTTTAGTAAAAGCAAAAGGAATAAGAAAATGCCAGAAAACAATGCTTTTTTACATTATATATAATTATTTCTGTAATTACACTATTTACAAATCCTCCAACTGATAGTCATCCAACTTATACCGCCTTTTCAGGTTTAGGAATAAATTTTCATATCCCTATCAGTTAAATGATTTAGATAGAATATTTAACACCTCTTTTAAGACAATGATTAATAAAGCGATTAGGTACTAGATTATTTTTTAGAATTTTAATAAGTAGCAGAATTTTGCATTGAAGATCTTTTGTATCTGTACATATATTTTTAATATGTTGTATTTAATATGTTTAATACGTATGTTGTATTTGATTTAAGATAGTATTACTAAGTATATATGTATATGTGTGTGTGTATATATATATGTATAACTTTTTTTATTAAAATGAAATAATATTCTCTAAAATTCAACTTCCCAATTACACATCACACTTGCTTCCAGTTATGCCACAAAGGCACACAGAAAGCAGAGAGAAAATACCTTATATACTCCCCCTTTTAAAAAGTGACTGAGGATGAAGGAACCCAATCACCGAATCCTGGTAATGACAATTATTGTCCGCCATTCTTTTAATTCAGGTGCTACTTGTAAGATTATTTGGTTTATCAATGCAGAAAATGTGCCTGTTTTGGTACAAGTTCAGTTCATTAAAAGATTGTTTAAACTCTTCAAAGTCAAATGTGCTAACTCACTACTTGTCTAGTAAGGTTATAGGCTGGAAGTTCCAGAATCACCAAATACAACCTTATAAAAGGTTTGTTTTCATATTATGTGATTATATTGTGCCACATTTTCTGCTTCTAACTGAGTTGATTATCTTATATTTTTGTTATTTTCTTTCATATATTTTAGTAGTTTTCACTTCTAATAATAATATAAAGAATTATATAATACTGGATGATAGTAAAACACTTTATTTACAAATTACTCAAAAACTACTAAAATTTTAAGAAAGTAAAATGATAGCAACACATGAAAAAACAATTTGTAATGATATACAAATTTTTTTTTTTTTTTTTTTTTTTTTTTTCAATATATGATATTGAATTAAGATGGAAACTTTGATTATAATGTTAGGTTTTTGTTACTGAACTAGCCTTATGTGTGATTACCTTACCTGAAAAGTCTAATAATATGCTTTCTTTAAAATCTTGTGTATGGGTATACATACTTTATTTTGCTTTGTTTTCTGTAAAGATTTTTAAATATTCTTTCTGTGAACTCATTTAATATTTAATGTCAGTTCATGCATTTGTAAGTTAACAAATTGTAAAATTATTGAGGTACTTTATTATATTTTATATAGGTGTAGTAAATGGTGATAAATCTATACCACATGCAAGAACCGAATTGCAGAAAAATGAAGACTTTGATGAAATGATCAACATTGTGAAAGAAAATTATATTGCTGATTCAGATGAAAATGTACTAACCTAGTTTCTTTAGCTAATTTTTTGCTTTTAGTTTTATGAATAATTATACATGAATTTAATAATTATTAGAGAAATTAGTGTATCTAGCAGTTACTTGAATAATTCTTTATAATCAGTTTTTCATAATTTGTAAATTTCCAACAATGTAAACCATGGGTAATTTGTTCACCACATTATAATCACTGTCTTTGTGCATTAGATATAAGGATTTGTTTATTATTTCAAATGAAACAGTTACAGTCATCTTGCTAATTCTGCACTATTGAATTATGTTAATTTCAGAAGAATTTTTATTCTAATTATTTGTGTATAATTTTCTTTTAGAATGATCAAAGAGTGGGAAAAATAGTTTTACCTAGCCATCCAAAGCTTGAAAAACTTCAAGAAGTGGTTTTAAATCATTTTAGATCATATAAAGGTAAAGTATAAAAATCGTGAGTTATAGCATGTTTTTCAATTTGAATTTTTGAGGTATTGATTATTTTTAAACTTTTAAATGAAATTTTAGTTTTTCATGAAAATTTATATTTTATTTTTATATCACTTTATAAATGTAATTTAGCTTAAAATGTACAATTACTTATATTATGATTTGTTGAGATATATGACAATGAATAGTTCAAATTAAAACTATTGTTTTTGAACTTAGTAGAAAAATGTAAAAAATAAAAAAGATAGAAAAGAATAATTTCTGCAGTATAAAATTTATGGAAGTATGGAAGAAATAATAGAGATTTATTTATTTATTTTTTAAATTTCATTACATGTAATTCTGGTGGTCACTGACTTACGACCTAGTTGACTTATATCCAACCAGCTCTACAACCATTTTAATAAGAATACATTTTACCACCGATTCTTAGTGGGAAAAAAAAAAATTGAAATTAAGTGTGCATTACTCACAGCTATTGTCCCACCTTGCCATTTAGTCAGTACGCATGCATCAGTTTTAAAGCAAATCTTTTCCTTCGTGTTTATATAGTTTTGTGATAATGAGTCTATAAAATGGTGCTGAAGAGAAAATCAATATCACTTGGCAATCAGCAAGCTAGGGGGAAAAATAATTAATTTAGACATGGAAATGAAAAGGTGCATATGATTAGTATACTCA
This sequence comes from Stegodyphus dumicola, assembly GCF_044657685.1. Taxonomy (NCBI): domain Eukaryota; kingdom Metazoa; phylum Arthropoda; class Arachnida; order Araneae; family Eresidae; genus Stegodyphus; species Stegodyphus dumicola. Next base: position 55,904,333 of record NC_140770.1, on the reverse strand, counting down.
AGTATGATTAGTGTATATGAAAAGTAATACAAAGGTGGGGGGAAAGGTACATATGATTTGAAACTATCTTATTCCACAGTGTCGATAATTGTGAAGGACAAAGGCAGAATTCATTGTGTTGTAAAAGGATCCACTTCTATGCAGCCGAAGATAATTTTTAAACAACAAACTGGATCAGTTCATAAAATAGAAGAATTATTAGATGCATGGATGACTGGCCAACTGCAAAAATGACTGCTGTTGTCACTGATTTCTGTTCAAACAAAAGTGTGTGACTTATTTGAAACTTTAAAAGCTCATGATGATTACAGCCAAAATTTTATAGCTAGCTCAGGTTGATTTACACACTTCAAACAAAGATTTCAGCTGCATAATACTTTTGGGTCTGATGAGGTATCTAGTTCAAGTACAGAAAGAGTGCATAAGTTTATAGAACTTTGAATAACATTAATTATTGATGATGACTGTGAACCCAAACAAAATGTCAATGTTGAAACTGATTTGTTTTGGAAATGTGGGCCTACTGAAACCTACATTCATAAAGAAGCAAAAGGTATACCAGTAGTTGAAAGCATATAAGGATCTTCTGCTAGATAGTACTGTTTCAGGCTTTTAATTTAAATTAACACCATTCCTAATTTATCATTTAAAAATCCCAAGGACATTTAAAAATGTTAATTAGGAATGTAAATAAGTGAATCTGCCTCTTTATTTTTTATCTAATGCCAAAGCACTGATTGATTTTATTTTAAATTTGTTTTATTCCACAAACATGAGAATATTGTCTGAAGAAAAGAGTTCCTTTCAAAACTTAATGACTCTTGAATAGTGCATCTTGTCATTTTGCACATTTGAATCCCATTGTGAACTATGTTTTGCTTCCAGATGCAGCACTGTTGATCCTAGCTATGGATCAGAGTTGCATTGCTGCATTTAATGGAAATTACTGGAATATCACATTTGCTCAGGCTATTGCAGTAATTGATGTAGCTTTCATTGTGTGGTTTCTGAAAAAATTATGACATTTTAAAGTGCATTAAAAAAATCTTGCTATTCTTTGAGAAAGTGTTACTATGACATTGTGAATGGAATTAAGTGTTTTGTAAATAACTTCAAATGACTTGACAGTAAGAAAGGTCCCCAAATAATTTATAAAAATATTATTACAGATGCTAAAGATCTTTCCTTCGAATGTAAAGTTGAAAATAATGAATTGCTGCTAATCCAAGAGTCTAGCGAACTGTCCAATGAAAAGTTAATTGAGTTAGAGCAAGAAAGAATTAAACATGAAGAAAGAAGAGAGAGGGAGAAAAAAAGATAAAGAAAGTGAGACGGAAGAAGAAAAAATTACCACATAGGATTTATCTGAATGCTTTACAATGCTAAATCAATGTCTTGCTAAACTGGAAGCCATAGATGCTTCAAGAGATTCACAAGTGTAAAAAAAAAAAAAAAAAAAAAAAAAAAAAATGACAAATGATATTTTATACCCTTGTCATGAAATTTATGATGAAAAGAAAAAACAAACAGCTGAGACAAAACTAACAATATTTATGAAAAAGCCAGAAAAACAAATCATAGCAAAAACTGTTATTGCTGTCAGGCTTTTACTAGCTATAATGCTAGCAATAAGAAGACAATATTCTGCTGTAAATAAACTTTGTGCAAGCATTAATTTATTTGATTTTTTTCCCCCTATTATTTTTTGTTGAGATCAACGATGCAACTGGTGAGTCAAAACCAAATGCAGTTCTAAGCTGATGACCCTCTGTATGCAAAAGTGTAAGAACTTTAATTTTAAAAGTTATGATTTGAAACATCTGTTTTTTACTTAAATTGTTTTTTCTCAAGAAGAGTTGTTAAATTCTAATAAAAATTACCCTATGTCCTAATCTCAAAAATTAATCTTCTAATAAAGTTAATAAAAATTTTAGATTATTTAGGCTGTCTTTTCTATTATTTAAATCAAAATTCTGTAAAATAATTTTACTTCTTAGTTTATAACTGTATTGTGACTTTATCAAATACTTTATTCTTGTAGCATATATTTGTTTCTTATTATTATAATCTTTGGTTGCAATGTTAAATTGATCTTATTAAATTTTTAAACATATAATTGGTCAGTTAAGAATAATTTAGTTTAGAAATGATGTGAAAGAAAAAAAAGTGTCTTTCTGTCTTATAAAATCCTGATGATAGGGAAAGTGGAGAATTGAAACTTGGTATTCTACCGCTTGCTGGCAGATTTCAATCAGACCTTGTATAAATTTAGTTAGACAGCCATCATATGCTTTGTGTTAACTAAATAATTCAATTCAATATATATATATATATATATATATATTGTTTCGAATTTGGTATTTAAAAAGCTAATGTTAGTTCAATTATAATTTAAATGGTTTTATTTCTCGCGCAGTGCAGCGCGTGACGAATATTAAAAGAAAGCTAAGCCGGAAAATTGAAAATACAAGAGCGCGTGCATTAAATAAATAAATATCTCTTTTTGATTTCGAGAAAGTACTGGAAAATTCTAGCGCATGATTTTAAAATCTTATAAAAGGAGGAAAACATCTCAGTTTGTAGTAGTTGCTTAGTTTGTTGTTGTTTAGAAAACTACTGTTGTTGATTGTAGCGAATTCGCGGATTAGCGTTCCTTAGCTGTTTTGAATTACGTTCTATTGGACATTTGAGTAGTTAAAAGATAACTACTGTGAGATATTGTAATACTGCATGATAATTTGAGAAAATTTAAGCATTTTTGTTGTGATAATAATAAATTTTTGTTCATTTTTCATCGGACTTGTGTATTCATTTCATAACGAACCCGTACGCACGCAACAATTTTTGGTGTCAGAAGTGGGATTTGAATGCCAATAACAAGAGCGATGGAAGAACAATTCAGGCAAATGATGACTGCATTTGCTGCTTTCCAAGAAAAGATGGAAGGGGCCGTCAACTCCGTTAAGGAAGAAATGAAATTGGGCCAGGAATCCGTTAAGGAAGAAATGAAATTGGGCCAGGAATCCGTTAAGGAAGAAATGAAATTGGGCCAGGAATCTGTTAAGGAAGATATGAAATTGGGCCAAGATTCCGTTAAAGGAGAGATGAGATCCGTTAAAAAGGAAATGGAAGCCGTTCACGAAAAGTTGGAAGCTGGTCAAGTAACTTTTAAAGAAGACATAAAAGCTGTACAAGAAAAGATTGAAGCAGGTCAAGTCGAAATGAAAAGAGAAATAACCTGCGTAGTAGAAAGTAAATTTGAGGCTATGGAAGACAGAATAGGAGCTGTCGAAAATAAAGTCGGGCAAATTGAAGAAAAGGTTTCTTCTGTCAAAGATGAAATAGAAGATAGAGTGTCGGCTGTGGAGCAACGAGTCGAAGGAAGAGTTTCGGCGTTCCAACAACAAATTGAAGAAAGAGTTTCTGCCGTCGAACAACAAATTGATGATAGGGTTTCTGCTGCCGTCGCCAAAGAAGTTGACAGCCTAAAGAAGTGCATAGCGACGGAAGGAAACAATTCTGAAGGTTTCAAATTTTTATCGATGCCTGCTCGTTCCGTTCTGAAACTATCTACATATGATGGGAAGACCTCCTGGCAGGTGTATAGGACACAATTTTCTATCGTTGTGGATGCGAATGGATGGGATTCCCAAGCTAAGGCCTGTCATCTCGCCGCTTCTCTGAGAGCAGACGCAGCAGATATCCTGCAGACGCTTCCCGAAAATCAAAGGCTAGATTTCGAAGCTCTATCCGGCGCTTTGGAGCTGCGCTTCGGCGAGAAATGTTTAAAAGACTACAGCAGGCTCCAATTAAAATCTCGTCAACAGAAGCTCAGCGAAACGCTTCAGGAGCTCGCCACGGATGTTGAAAGGCTGTCACATCATGCCTTTTCGGAGTGCCCGACAGAAACAAGGGAAATCCTGTCCCTGCAATATTTCATCAATGGCATCCGGAACCCTGAAATACAGAAAGCACTGTGAATGGCGGATGTTAAAGATCTGAAAAGCGCTTTAGTGTATGCCATGAAATTTGAGGCAGCCCAGCAAGCCACCCGTCGAGACCGCCATCCAGTCAGAGCTGCTCAAGTTCAGGAGCCAGGGGATCAAGTCACTACTCGTCTAGACGATTTAACAAGACAACTGAACGCCTTGAGACAGAATATTGGTGACAAGAAACCGACCGTAAAGTGCTGGAACTGCGGTGCTGAAGGACACATACGACGAAACTGCAGAACACCCCAGGGCACGGATGCTAAGACCGCTCCTAACAAACAGCAGGGAAACTAATTAGTGGCCATCTCGCGGGGCGGAGGTTGCCAGATCATGAAAAGCCCCAGTTTAAAGCACTTCAAATTTCTGCAGTGAGAGGCGGCAGTAATGGACTTTTCGTAATAGGACATATTAATGGAGTTCCCTGCAATATGACGATAGATACAGGAGCCAACGTTACCATCATCCGAAAAGATTTGGCTCAACAACTGGGAAGCAAACTTATCTGGACGCCGCCCTGCGTTACCCTACAGACTGTGTCCGGTGAGAAGATCAACATCGATGGAAAAATAAATGCTAACATCACGTTTGGAAGTGCCGCTTACCATCACACTGCATATGTAGCAGAGATCACTGATTCTTGCATACTCGGATTGGACTTTCTAAGGAAATACAATTTTTCCTTGGACTTTAAAAATAACGAATTGCATTCTACATCTGAGGACATAGCGTTATTTGGAGTCAATGATGAAGTTAAATCTGTCCATAAAATCATAGCACAAGACAATATCACAATACCGGCAAGAACAGAAATTTTACTTCCTGGATCCATAGCCAAAAACAGAAATTTCCGCTACGGCATCATAGAATATCCCAATAACTGTAATAGCCCAAAAGGAGTACTAGTAGCCTCAACACTCGTCGACCTATCCAGAACGGTTATCCCAGTGAGAGTCGCCAATGTAACTGAGAAGGCGAGAGTTATTAAGAAAGGTGAAGTGGTTGCAACATGTACTCCAGTAACCACCGTTGAAAGAAAGAGTAACATCCAAGAATCCGTGTCTTCAGAAAGCATTACATCAGAGTTACTTCAGAATGCGCAATTAAACGATGAAGAGAAGAATGCTGCCGATTGCGTCGTTAAAGATCTTAAAGTTGTTTTCTCCCGCTCGTATTCTAACGTGGGTCGAACTAGTTTGATACAACATAGAATAGATACCGGTGATCATCCCCCGATCAAGCAACATCCAAGACGTCTACTGTTTGCTAAACAGGAAGAGGTGTGAACACTGTTAAAAGATATGGAAGAAGGCGATGTCATCGAGCCTTCAGTAAGTCCATGGGCATCTCCCATCGTCCTAGTCAGAAAGAAAGACGGCTCAACAAGATTTTGCGTCGACTATCGCCGGTTGAATGAGGTTACGAAGAAAGACAGTTACCCTCTTCCTAGAATTGACGACATTCTAGACATTCTTTCTGGAAGCAAGTGGTTCTCAACACTTGATTTAAAGAGTGGGTATTGGCAGGTAGAAATACAGCCTGAAGACCGAGAAAAGACGGCATTTACTACGGGACAAGGGCTTTGGCAATTCAAGGTAATGCCGTTTGGACTGTGTAATGCGCCGGCAACATTCGAACGTCTTATGGAAACTGTTTTGAAAGGCCTTTCCTACGAAGCCTGCCTCATATACCTGGACGACATCATCATCGTCGGAAAGAGTTTTGAAGAACATTTAGAAAATCTTAGGAAGGTGCTTCAGAAACTGAAAGAAGCCAATCTGAAGCTGAGTCCCGCTAAATGCAAATTGTTCCGAAAGGAAGTGACTTACCTGGGACATGTCATCTCTGCAGAAGGTGTGCGCACGGATCCTGAAAAGATATCAGCCGTTAAATCCTGGAAACGTCCCGAAAATGTCCATCAGCTGAGAAGCTTCCTAGGGCTTTGCACCTACTATAGGAAATTCGTGAAGGACTTTTCTTCCATCGCAAGACCCCTACACAAGCTGACAGAGAGCAACCAGAAGTTCTTGTGGACAAAAGAATGCGAGGATGCATTTAACAACTTAAAGGAGGCTTTAACATCTGCTCCAATCCTGACGTATCCTCAGCTTGACCGACCATTTATTCTCGACACCAACGCGAGTAATGAAAGTGTTGGTGCTGTTTTGTCCCAAGAAATAGACGGCCAAGAACGTGTAGTGGCATACTGGAGCAAGTGCCTGTCTAAACCGGAGAGGAATTATTGTGTCACCAGGAAAGAGTTGCTCGCCATAGTCAAAGCTGTAGAACAGTTCCATCACTATCTATACGGCAGAAAATTCCTGCTCCGCACCGATCATGCATCATTGACCTGGCTTTTAAATTTCAAGAATCCTGAGGGTCAAATAGCCAGGTGGATACAGAGACTCCAAGAATATGACATCACTATCCGTCATCGTAAGGGATCATCACACGGAAACGCCGACGCCCTGTCTAGAAGACCTTGCCAAGAAAGCTGCCGATATTGTTCCAGGGTGGATGCGAAATACGAGCTGCTGACTCCGGTCGCAAGACAAATTACAACATCAACATCGGCTGATCGAGAACCGTGGAGTGATGATGAAGTCAGGAAAGACCAGCTGGAAGACCGCGACATTAAACCCATAATTGATTTAATGGAGTCATCAAACAGAAAACCTACCTGGCAGGACATTTCTACAACCAAACAATATTGGGCACTCTGGGATTCACTTCACATTCGAAACGGCGTCTTATACCGGAAATTCGAATCGGATGATGGGAAGACGTTCCGATGGCAACTTATACTTCCAAGATCCCGCATTCCTGATGTCCTTAAAGAGTTACATAGCACCCCTACTGGAGGTCACTTTGGAGTAATGAAGACCTTGCAGAGAGTTCGTGAGCGCTTTTACTGGAATAATGCAAAGGATGACGTGCAAAAGTGGTGCCGATCTTGCGATGCCTGTGCAGGTTGGAAAGGACCGAGGAGACGCAGCCGAGGCAAGCTGCAACGTTACAACGTAGGGGCGCCTTTTGAACGTATCGCCTTTGACATCCTGGGACCTCTGCCACGAACTGCTGATGGCAACAAATACATACTCGTTGTCATTGATTACTTCACCAAGTGGCCTGAAGCTTATCCTATTCCTGATCAAGAGGCTGTCACAGTAACTGAGGTAATGATACAGCACTGGATTTCCAGGTTCGGAGTGCCTCTTCAGTTACATTCCGATCAGGGAAGGAATTTTGCCTCGGCAGTAATCAAAGAACTATGCAAACTACTCGGCATTGACAAAACTCAAACGACGCCATTGCATCCCCAGTCGGACGGCATGGTAGAGAGGTTCAATCGAACCATCCTTAATAACCTCTCATTAGTGGTTTCCAGAAACCAACAGGACTGGGACAAGAAATTACCACTCTTTTTACTGGCTTACCGCAGTGCTGTCCACGAGACTACCGGCTATTCTCCATCACAGATGCTCTTCGGTCGTGACCTTCGTCTGCCTTGTGATCTATTGTTTGGCCGCCCTCCGAATGCTCCTTCATCGTCTGAGGAATATATTCAAGATCTCCAGGCCCGGTTTGAAGTGATGCACAACTTTGCACGAGAGCGAGTCAACTTGGCGACGGAGAAGATGAAGACCCGCTACGACACAAGAGCTACTGAACATCAGTTCCACGAAGGAGACAAGGTGTGGTTGTGGAATCCGACTCGACGGAAAGGACTTTGTCCGAAATTACAGTCACCTTGGGATGGCCCGTATACAGTCCTAAAAAGACTGAATGACGTCGTGGTTCGGATTCGTAAGTCTTCGAACTCTAAACCTAAAGTCGTTCATTACGACAGGTTAGCTCATTACTATGGCCATAGTACGTAATGTAAATAATTGTAAATAGTATCAGACCATGGTCCTTTTTGTTTATAAATGTGTATTTGATTTGATTTGTATTTAGTATTTGATTTGCATTTAGTATTTGATTTGTATTTAGTATTTGTTTCGTATTGAGTATTTGATAGCATTTGATTTGTTTAAGTTAGTTATTGCATTTATTGATCATGTTGTTTGATATTGTAATGTAATGTTTATGCCACATTTGTAAGTTTAGCTTCCTGTCCAGGGATTGTACTGCCCGGGACGTGCAGTCCTTGGGAAGGGGGCAGTGTTACGAATTTGGTATTTAAAAAGCTAATGTTAGTTCAATTATAATTTAAATGGTTTTATTTCTCGCGCAGTGCAGCGCGTGACGAATATTAAAAGAAAGCTAAGCCGGAAAATTGAAAATACAAGAGCGCGTGCATTAAATAAATAAATATCTCTTTTTGATTTCGAGAAAGTACTGGAAAATTCTAGCGCGTGATTTTAAAATCTTATAAAAGGAGGAAAACATCTCAGTTTGTAGTAGTTGCTTAGTTTGTTGTTGTTTAGAAAACTACTGTTGTTGATTGTAGCGAATTCGCGGATTAGCGTTCCTTAGCTGTTTTGAATTATGTTCTATTGGACATTTGAGTAGTTAAAAGATAACTACTGTGAGATATTGTAATACTGCATGATAATTTGAGAAAGTTTAAGCATTTTTGTTGTGATAATAATAAATTTTTGTTCATTTTTCATCGGACTTGTGCATTCATGTCATAACGAACCCGTACGCACGCAACAATATATATATATATATATATATATATATATATTTTTTTTTTTAAGTCCAAGGGGTGTTAGACCAGAAGGGCTATTAATTTCGTCTTGGCATTTTGCATTGAACACTTTAAATGTCAGTTTATTTTTCAAACTGTTGCCACCAAATATTACAGCCCTGCTTTATATTAAAGAAATTAAATAATGAAGAATCTGCATAAATGTATGTATGTTTCTCGCATTCTGATAAAATGACGGTACCTAGAGCCATCAAATTTTGAATAACATACGTTTCCTCCCAAATATGGGCATCTGGAAACCCAAATTTGGAATTTGTTTTATTATGTATTTCATATTTTCTAAAACTTTAATGAATTTTTTATTAACAAACTTAACGATTTCAAAGTGAACAATGGCAACACTGTACGAAAAAAAAAACACTTTTATCTCCAGCAAGCGAGACTATGTATTGGAAATTCTAAAGATATGCTCATTTTAAAATTATTTTGTGGTATTGCTGTTGAAATGAATTTTATGGTTTAAGTGTGAAGAACATGATATTTAATAAATGAAGGTAACCCTTTGGGCCTAATGTAAAATCTGAAAGCTTTCAGAATTTTTTTTTTTTTTTTTTTTCTTATTTTGATAGTAGGATTACATTTAAATATTTAATTTGATAGTAGGATTTATATGTGAAATTAAAATTTAAATTTTGATAGTAGGATTTATATGTGACATTTCATTGAAAGTGTTGTGTAAGCTTTTTTATAGTAATCACTATAACCAATTGCTTTGACTTGTGCCAGAATCTGTCGGTTTATTTTAAAACTGTATCCAAATTTACTCTATTGCCTCTTTTGGTGATCTGTGGGTGATGATTTATGAGTTGATCGCTGATTACTTTCAAACTGCACTGGTGACCAAAAGGCTTAATGGGAGTCACTATCCTAAAGTTTAATTGTATGATATATCTAAATTTACTACATTATTCCGTACCTTAGTTGACTTCAAACAATCCTTAACATGTAGGTCAGTAGTGATGAGCAGCTTTAATGAATGCTGGAAAGCAACAGTTTTTATGGGTTTCAGTTTAAAAATTTTAGTTAATAGATTTTAGTTTAAAAATCTGTCTAAATTAGCTGTTGCTACTATGGAAAACATAAAGTATTTGATTTATCTTTCTTGCCTCTTTCTTATAACTATGTCTAGATTATTGCAATTTTGCAAAATGTAAAACCTTTAATTTATCTTTTTAATTTAAACTGTCTGTCACTACATAACAAATTGAGCACCTAAAAAGCAACAAAGGCATTTCTCAAAGATTTAAATAATTTTATTTTTAGTTATATATTTGATTGATATAAATACATTGTAATTAATAAAAGATATTTATGATGATGTGTATTATATATACTTTGTTAGAATAATTTGTTTTTGATCTGGCTTAAAAGATTTTGAAATATTTTAAGAATAGAATTTTATTGACTTGAATTACTAATTTATATTCCATCATGTTATTAGAACTCTAACCTTTTTTTGTTATCGCATTCTGCCATGAACTTCAAATAAGTTAAGTACCTAATTTTTTAAGTATGAAGAAAACAAGCATTAAAGATTATTTGAATAGTTTTAAGTGAAGCTGTTGAGTATTTGGTAAACATGTTGATTTAATGAACAAACACTTTTTGATATTAGAAGAATTTGAAGTCTTTCTAAAAATTTTAGACCATTACATTTTATTATGTTAAATTACACTACCATGCTCATACAGGGTAATTTCGCTACCAGTGGGACAAACTTATAGGAGATGTAGGGGGTACAAAGATGATAAAAAGTCACATAACATTTTCAGGGTCCAAAATGTCTTCCACCCAAGCTGCAGTTAAAAGAAGCAAAGAAAAAGAACAGAAACATGTTAGTGTAACAGAATTCAATTTATTACATGTTTTACATGCAATTTGGTCTTCAACTGAGTCAACGGGAATCTCAGACACCAATGCCTTAATTTGATTGCAGAAGAAGTCCAGGCATGATAGCTCCTGCAATCTTGACAGGCTAATGAACCGGAGCACCATGACCTCTCCAATGCTGTTCAAATGTAACATTTAGGTGTGGCAGACATCACTATAGTAGTGTGGGGCAGCCCCATATGCTGAAACCACACTGAGCACTGAGCAACGCAACAACTGAAAACACCGACAGAGAAACGACTTTGAGCTAGAGGTGTTCGTGTACCATGGGATTATCCAAAGCCCATAAATGGGCATTATGTTGATTGAAGGCTCTCTATCTTGTGAAAAATGCCTCATCCTTGAAAAATATGGACGCAGCAAATGTGCTCTCTGCTGTACTCTGTTGAAGATACCAAGTAGCAAAATCCCTGCATAGTGGATAATCCACAGGCTCCAATGCTTTGACGCATTGCAGATGGTATAAGCACATCTGATCCAGTATCCTCCATACAATGGATTTAGACAAACCCAATTGTTGGGCTATCACTCAAGTATTCGTACTCGTACTCAAATTGCCAGACATAGGACATTCTCCTCATTGTCTGGTATCTTCGTCATTTGCTCTCATTTCATGGTAGGTCTAATGAAACAACTGGTTTAGTATAACCTTCTGTGCAGATGTGCGAAGATCGTATGATGAGGAGCATGCCTGTGCGGGAAACGTTTCTGGTACACACAGAGTGGTGCACTCATTGCCATCCACAGCACTAGCACAGTGTGAGGTGCGGGTCAGCCATTTCAACATTTGAATAATCGTCCATCCTTTTGCCTCTAAAACGGACTTCCAACATAATTGCTGTTCACTCAACCTCCTGTTCAGTGCCTTATACTGCATGATGAAGTCATTTCCGACCCTGCAATGCTGTGTGATTCCAATTCATCTTTGTGCCCCCTACATCTCCTGTACATTTGTTGCACCAATAACAAATCATCCTGTTCAATTTAGCAAGTACTGACATCGCATAAAATTTAAGACTTTAATTTATTGTCTACATGACCTCCCAAGTAGCCAGTGTTTAGAATGTTTCCATTTCACAGAATATGAAATCTTTAATACCTTTAAAATTTAATGTCCATAATTGCCTAATGAAATAAGCAATTCTGTGAATGTATGTAGCATTATTCTGAACAATAAAAGCTATTTGAATTCTATCGTATTATCTGCCAAACCCTGACAATAGTCACTGGGCAAAACGCTGTGTCGCCAAAGCAATCCAGAATTTTATGAAAATGTATTCATCTGGTAACCCACAAATGCTTCCACGCAGATTGCGCTAATAGGTAATGCCACCATTTATCTCAATGGTGGTGGTAATGTACATGTTTTTAAAATTTGAGGGTCATATTTATAGTTTTTTTTTTTTTTTTTTTTTTTTTTTTTGTTTGTTTGTTTGTTTGTTTAGTGAAGTCCCCCCCTTCCCTTGCAAAGAATCATAATCCCACTGTGGAGCTTGGCTGCTAATGAGAAGAAAGTGTTTCATCCCCTCCCAGAAATATGGTGTTTTACTTAATCGTAGAAAGGAGCATTACATGAAGTTACTTTGTGCAACTTTTTTTTTTTTTTTTTTTTTTTTTTTTTTTTTTTCCCAAAAGTGTATGTGAAGAACAGTGCCAGTTTGCTCTTCAATTCTAAGAATTCTGCAGTTATGTGATTCTTTTTAAGTTAAATCATATTGCTATGCACATGGACAAAAGATTGGGAAAAAAGGAATGTTAAGGGTTTTATTATGGATGTTTGTTGTGTTTTTAATTTAGTTAATTTGTTGCTATTTTGTGTAATTTTGAGTGTTTCATTGTGGATATTTTATTTTTAGTGTGGAATTTTGAGTGTTTCATTCAGTGTTTTTTTTCCTCCATTTTTAATTTCATTAATTCATTGCTGTTGCATATAATTTCAATGCAGCACTATTCTTTAAAATGGCTGCTGTTTTTCACGTGTTATGCTGGCAGAAAATTAGTTGCTAATGATTGACAACTTTGCGAGAAGGTTGAGTAGATAATGCAAGAGTACTAAAAATTCTAATATATATTCTGCAAAAAAATCTAAAATGGTTAACTAAATAAAATTTGTTTAATTTTTATTGTTACTGCATAGCTACCAACTCTCAGTTTGACTCATCTCCCAGTCTCCTGCTAGATAACCAAATCTCCCAGTTTTTTTAATTTTTAGCCTTTATTAAAGAAGCTGTTTTCACCAGTAAAATTAAATTGTGCAAATAAAATTTGCACAGTTTGTTCCATTATTGAATTTATGAAGCTTAAGTTGGGCAACTTTCATTCCCCCATTCCTAGAGATTTTCAGAAAAAATGTTTCTTATTAAATTTTATTTGATCTGATTGGTCTTAATGTACTGCAGATATTTATGGAACTACTGTAGACATTTGTGAAAATTTGTGTGTGAAGATTTGTGAAGAAGTGTTTAATCAGTAACAGTTTAGGAACAGAAAGTTTGAAAAATAGGAACCAGGATTTGAACTATGGACCGTCTGATTGCCAACCATAACTATTTGCCAGATCCTGATGGTGACAAATTACCACCCAGCACATTTTCGTTTATATCACTGTAGAGTGATGTTTTGATTTTTAGATTCCAGAAGACTTGAAAAATGTGTAATGCCTTCGCTAGGATTTGAAGTTCGGACCTCCTGATTGCTAGCGAAATGTTCTTCCAGTTACATCACAAAGTTATGCGGTAAGGAGGGATAAAGTATCTTATAAATGTATGGGGTATTACTAAGTTTACCCACACAATAGTATGCGCATTAATTATTAATTTTATTTTTATCATGTTTAAAAGTACAAGTACTTTAATAAATTATAGATTACCTTCACTACTCAAAATTTTCTCTGTATAAAAGTGCAAGAAAATTATGACATGAGATAGGTAAAGAATATAAAACTTAGAATACGTAATTAATATATTTTAGATCAGATTCATTTTATAAATGAGTGATTAAATTAAATCATGCGTTTTGAAATGAATTTAAATCAATTTTGAGTTCTTATAAAATGGTTCTGCGGCGCAGCATGAAAACGTTCTGGAAACTCCTGGTTTTTGGCTGGTGATCTCCAGGTTTTTCATATATCAATGTTAACAGCTATGTTATTGTTTCCAAAATGGTTTAGTTTGGTTTATATGATTATGGCAAAACCTTGAGGGCTATCTGCCTAAAGGGAGGAATGCTTTTGTGGAGGACTTTCTAAGAGAAACTGGCTTCTATACATGCTAGACTTGGGCGAAAACCACAAAAACACCCATGTAGCCAGCCTGTTCACAGAATTCGAACCTCGGACCAAACTGCCAGTATTCAGCGACTTTACCGCTTCACCGCTGGTGGGCCCAGTTTCCAAAATGTAATAGATCTATTGTTATGAGCAAAATCATAATGAAATAATGATTTTATTTTTATTTTCTGTTAAAAAATGTGCTTGATATTGGTATATTTTCAATGTTTTTTTAGGAGATTCCTTAAAATAAAAATTATAGTTTTATGAGTCAGCAAAATATGAAGGCTACTGTTTTAACTGGAAATTAAACAAGATTAATTTTCTAGAAGTGTATTTTTTAATTTCTATAAAACAAATGTTGATGTATGCTTATATGTTCAGAAGATGTATGCTTATATGTACACAAATGCTGCATATGTATACATGTAGATGATTTTATCTTTTTAATTGCATTTAAAAAGAAAAGTGGTTATGGCTAAAATTTATATATACATACAATATTTTATAACATCCTGTAGCTAAAATGTTCCTGCATATTTGCTTTCATTTCAGATTCTGCCCAAGGTACAAGGGTTATGGTGTTTTCACAGTATAGGGACAGTGTCCAGGAAATTGTAGAGATGCTGAATCGCCATCAACCTATGATAAAAGCTATGAGCTTTATTGGTCAAGCAACCAAATCTCTATCAAATGCTGGATATTCACAAAAGCATCAGTTAAAGGTAATATATTTTACTTAAATGAACATAATAATGCTGTATTTTCTTCTTTTATGAATTAGTAAATGCGCATGAGCAATTATTCATAATTTTATTAATATTTAAACTGACAAGTCTTAGGCAATATAAAATGTTCAAAATTAGTTCTGAATAACTAAATTGAAAATGGATTGTTATATTTTCTGTTGAAAAATTTATGCTCCTTTTCTCGATATTGATTACCATATTTGACGCCATATAAGACTCACTTTTTTTTCTAAATTTGGTCTCAAAAAAAGTTACCTGCATCTTATACGTGAAGGACACAGGTTAACTTTCAATACTGAATGCTATTTTTAGCCCTGATAAAGGTCTAGACACACATAACTTTTTCTACATCTACATGTGTGTGGCCTTCTAAATAAGGGTGCGTCTTATATGCCGTCAAATATGGTAGTTATTGTAATTCTTTTAAAAATTATTTCATTTTGCAGCACTATAGAAATTCCGTATTTTATATATGTCAACCCTTTTATTTAAAAGAGAGATTGTTTCTAAATATATCGCTTGTTTAAGTTTTTTATATTTATAGTTGGTTTTATTTTGTAGTGTAAAAAGATATTTTAAAAAAACATACAGCATCTGTTAAGTAACTATTTGTAGCACAAAGGGGAAGGCCAGAAGGGCTATTAATAGTTTTGAAACAGTATTTTGCATTGCTTCACTGTAAATGTACATTTCACTTTTCAAATAGTATTGCCCTGTATTATATTTAAGGAAATTTAATAATGAAAAATCTGCTTGAATGTATGTATGTTTCTCGCATTGTGAAAAAAAAAAACGACAGTACATGGAGCCATCAGATTTTGAATAAAGTAATTCTCCTCCTGAACATGGGCACCCACCTGGATGCCCGAATTCTGAATTTGTTTTATTATCTATTTTATATTTTGTAAAACTTTAAAGAAATTAAAGATACTCTTCTGTTATCAGGACCGGATGCAGAAAGGTGGGAATGTACGAACATATGTATAGATATATATACGAGTATGTTAGTGTGTGTATATACATACACATGCATATGTATGTACACATATACAGTCAAAAGTCGTTAATCCGGACTCGTTGGGACTTCGGCGATTCCGGATTATCGATTTTTCCGGATTATAGATCATCAGTTTAAATCTCGTAAGATGGCATGCAGAAATTCTAAAATTAAAAATATGAAACCGTAATTTATGAAATAAAGAACAATTATGATCTAAAGGGTATCAAAATTTACAAAAAAAAGCTTAATATTTATTTGTTTACTTTATTAAACATTTCTCTCAATGTAAGTTGTTTAAGTTGCTTCATTTTATGTGATAATACTTTCTCTTTAATTCTATAAAAAGACATAATTTCTTGTTCAGTTATAAAGTTCCGCTGTTCAAGTCTCGTTAATTGCTGTGCCGAGAATACCGACTAACTTGTCAATCGAAATTTTTTCATTTTCACTAACTTCTCTGTCACATTCTTCATGTCTTTATCCATTTTTTGCAGTAATTCCACTTTTTGTTTGTTGGACATCGAAACATACTTTCGTTTTGTAGATCCTTTGGAAGTTCCAGCATCGGAAATTCTTTTTGACATAATCGAAAGTTCAAGTTTACTTTTATAAAATTGCTCTTACAGTCTGCAAAAAATAATAAGCGGGATCCAATTCGAAGATTAAGGAACAACGCAATCATTAACATTAACTGAAATAGCTAATTAGGTAATTTTAGCTTACACCGTCCGTTATACATTAAACGCGCAGGCGAAAACGTATTCTGCACTTGCGCACACGCATATGCGCAGTAGTCAAGGTCTTACGCGCACACGTAAAATGCCTGTGCGCATGTGCCAACGTGGCGCATGCGCAGAAAGTTTTTAGCTTTGAGGTCCGGATTATAGATCATTCCGGATTATGGGTGTCCGAATTAACGACTTTTGACTGTACATGCATATATTCCCACATTTCTGAATACAGTCCTGATAACAGAAGAGTACCAAATTAAGTAATGAAGAATCTGCATGCATGTATGTATGTTTCTCGCATTGTGAAAAAAACAACAGTATACCTAGAGCCATCAGATTTTGAGTAATGTAATCCTCCACCCGAACATGAGCACCTGGATGCCAGAGAATTTTTCTATTAACAAACTCAACGATTTCAATACGAGCAACAACAAAACTGTACAGAAAAAAAGATTTTTATCTTCAGCACACGAAACTGTCTATTGGAAATTCTAAAGATATGCTGTTTTTAAATATTTTGTGATCTTGCTGTTGAAATGAATTTTATGTGGTTTAGATGCAAAGAATATGATATTTAATAAATAAAGGTAACACACAAAATATTTTTTAAATGCCCCTTTGGGCATAATATAAAATCTGAAAGGTTTCAAATTTATTATAATTAGTATTATTATGAAATACAGGTATTTTGATATATCTTGTTGCAAATTTACTCAACTTTGATGATTTTTCACTAGCTAATGATATTTTGGAGAATTCCAGAACATATGTTTTCTAGACTCTGAGACGTATTTTCCTAATTTTCCTAGAATGCTCTGTTAATGCTTTTTCTCCTTTTTGGCTGTAGTTTAATAATTCTTTTAAATGTTTCCAAATCTGAATTAGAATTTTTTTCGTTCTGCTTTAAGACATTTTTTAGTTGTTTCATAAAATTTGTAATTGTATGAAGCTATAATAATTTAAATTTTCCTTTTGATTTGGCTTATTTATTTAAAAGATCTTTTGCAAGTCATTAATATGTAAGAATAGGAATTTCAATTGATATTAATATGAAAACAGTTTAATAACTGAGAATGATGTGTACTAATAATTAGGAACTTTTTGTGATTTATCATAATTGGTTACTATATTAAAACTGTCCTTAATCTGATTCAAAACTGTTGCTTTAATTTCTGATTTACTACAAAATATTAATTCAATATTTAAAATTAAGTTGGCGAAATTATTTTCTAATTATGTTATAAGTTTCCAACTTTTCTGTTCATCTTAAAGAATAGTACAATATTTTTAATCATTTATGTACTTTTTTATCTCTTCTCTGGGTTATCTTCAAAATTATCACATTCTTTTTCATTCTGATATTAGCTTTATTTTATAAAATTAAAACACTATTCAGTCTTTTAAGGTGGTAAAATTTAAGTATTTAAAGAGCAGCTTTCTTGTAGAACAAAATACAGTCAAAAGTCGTTAATCCGGACTCGTCGGGACTTCGGCGATTCCGGATTATAGATCATCAGTTTAAATCTGGTAAGATGGCATGCAGAAATTACAAAATTATAAATATGAAACCATAATTTATGAAATAAAGAACAATTATGATCTAAAGGGTATCAAAATTTACAAAAAGAAAGAGCTTAATATTTATTTGTTTACTTTATTAAACATTTCTTTCAATGTAGGTTGTTTAAGTTGCTTCGTTTCATGTGATAATACTTTCTCTTCAATTCTATTAAACAGACATAATTTCTTGTTTAGTTACAAAGTTCCGCTGTTCAAGTCCCGATAATTGCTGTGTCGAGAATACCGACTAACTTGTCAATCGAAATTTTTTCGTTTTCACTAACCTCTCTGTCACATTCTTTATGTCTTTGTCCATTTTTTGCAGCAATTCCACTTTTTGTTTGATGGACATCGAAACATACTTTTGTTTTGTACAATCCTTTGAGAGCTCCAGAATCGGAAATTCTAGTTGACATAATCGAAAGTTCAAGTTTACTTTTATAGTATTGCTTGTACAGTCTGCAAAAAATAATAAGCCGGATCCAATTCGAAAATTAAGGAACAACGCAATGATCAACATTAACTGAAATAGATAATTAGATAATTTTAGCTTACACCGTCCGTTATACATAAAACGCGCACGCGAAAACGTATTCGGCACTTGCGCACACGCATATGCGCAGTCGTAAAAGGTCTTACGCGCACGCGTAAACGCCTATGTCAACGCGGCGCATGCGCAGAAAGTTTTTAGCTTTGAGGTCCGGATTATGGGTGTCCAAATTAACAACTTTTGACTGTATAAATATATTGGGTTTGAAAGAAGTTCTACCATCTTTGACCATTAACCCCCCCCCTTCCCCCGGGCTTCCTGAGTCAGGTTGTGCCAACTGTCTGTTACATTTCATTGGCCATAGCTTCATGACATTTCTTTCCCTTTTACATCGTCCCACCTTATTGGTAAGCTAAATTCTTATCTTTTCTGGAGGCAAGAGACAATTTTAGCTCATAGCTTTTCACAGATTAAGGTTTGTTTTAGATTTTTCTTAGTTGTTTTAATTTTGGTCATAGCAAGACTTAATTTGATATGCTTTTAATTTTAAATTTTAAAAGTTTTTTTCCTTCTTTTACTAAGTTTTAACTCTTTAAGCTAATAGGTCCTCCCTAAAAATCTTGTATTATTGACGAATAGCAATTCACTGTTTATTATGTTCTGTACATTTGCCTAACCAGGCTAGTCTGTATAGTTTTTTCTTACACCATTAATATGTTTCTCATTTACTTTTAACCAGCGGACGTGTCGGGAAATAAAGCAAAGGAATTGAGACTTAAGTTTTAATAGGTTATTTTGTAGGTTTAATAGTCAAAAGTTATTTTGTGTTCAGTCTCAGTTCTTCTGTTTTGACGAAATGCGATATGGAATTAGCTGGATTCGAAGATCATTGTGCATTTCCCCTGAAAAGTCCGTAATGAGATTCGAATTAGGCTTACTATTTACCGCTTCTTTGTATTTTTGCTCATGTCTTAAATAACTTTTGTGTTTATGTTTAAATGTTTTATAATTGTTTAGACTTTAATCAACATTTTTTAACATTTAAATTTGAACTGAGTTTTACATTCACTTTTTATTTGTCAGTTTTCTTGTTATAATTTCATTTATCTTGTATTTTAACTTTTAATTGCAATTTATTTTAACTTAGTGTTAAAAATTATTCACAGGAACCACACTATCACATTTGCTTTAAAGCAATAGCATGAAAAATTTTCTTTTTTACCTTGTTTTCTAATTTTGCAGCTCAATGCGCAAAATTCTTGACCACACAGGTCTTTTTTAGTTTGTTATTCTTTCTTAAATTATATATGTATACTATAAAGAATAAACATTTAACTCATAAATTAAGCCAAGGTTTGAAATAAACGGTTTTACTACAAAAATTAATTATTTTTTAATAGGTTATCCCGGAGAATAATGCGTAGGGTAAATAAACTGTGCCTTGTTAACTTGCAGTGAAAATTTTTTAAGCCTGAAATGGAAACCTTAAATTGTTATTAAAGCTAGAAAAATGTAAGAATTAGTGAAAGTATAGAAATTAAAAAAATAAATTATACTAATTAACTATTCTCACTTTGTTTAATGCTTCAAACAGAACTTTTCAACAGTTAGTGTTTAAAACATTAAACGGGGTCGATTATTGAGTGCCAAATAACATGTTTCATTCTTCTTGACGTTGTGACTCTTAACTGTTGTAAATTAATTGCTCTTGTTTGCAATATTATATGTCTAATAACCGTATTTAAATATCATGTACTTTGCACTTAAAGCATCAAATACAATTCAACGGCATTATCACAAAATAATTTTAAAAGAGCATATCTTTAAAACTTCCAATACACAGTCTCACATGCTCTGGAGATAATTTTTTTTTGGGGGGGGGGTCAGTGTCGCCATTGCTCACTTTGAAATCATTGAGATTTTTTAATCAAAAATTCGTTAACGTTTTACAAAATATGAAATAGATAATAAAACAAATTCCAAATTAGGGCTTCCAGATACCTATATTCGGGTGGAGACATACCTTATTCAAAATTTGATGGCTCTAGATGCCATTTTTTTATCAGAATGCAAGAAACATACATATATTTATGCAAATTCTTCATTATTTAATTTCTTTAAATTTAATGCAGGATTCTAACATTTGGTGGCAACAATTTGAAAACTGATATGCCGTTTATAGTAATTTGATGCAAAATGCCAAAACGAAATTAATAGCCTTTGCTGGGCTACTGCTCTTTGAGCTAAAAATATGAAATCAATGCTTTCTGAAAGAAGAAAACTTCACGCAAATACATTCAAAAATGTTATTCATTTAAATCATAGAAAGTTTCAAATGCATTAACACACAATTAAAAAAGAGCTGATTTATGAACATAAATATCTAAACTCTTAACGCTTAAAACCTGCTATAGCTGAAAAAAGGAGAATTTACAATTGTCATTAAATTATGATCTGGACAGTTTAAAACAAAGCATGCTAAAATGAATGAATTATATTGAATGAATGAACAAGAGAATTATAGGAATGAAAATATAAAAACTTACATTTGTAGTCTATTAAGAAGCTCAAAAAATTGTGAACATTTCTTTGACTGATATGCACATGAAAGGGCAGGTTGCCAAATTCTATAGTTTGAACTCATGGGAAAAAGGGAGGCCAATCTCAGAAACATCCAGTGAAACTGTGAGATGTTGGTGCTTGTTGGAAAAAAATGGCCACCAAGGTTGGCCATAAACAAATTACATCTGGAAAAAGCAGAGGAAATAATGAAAAACATATAGTTAAAAGTAGAAAGGCTTCATGCAAATGTGCTGTAATACGTCTTGAAAAGTGTTGGTTCTTTGTTAATAAAATAAAAGTGGCAGATTAGGCTTTATTTTATTTTATTTATTTATTTTTTTTTTTTTTTTTTTTTTTTTTTTTTTTTACTTCCAGTTAACAAGACCCAATTTATTTAATGTGCAGGATAATCTATGAAAAACAACCCCTTTATGTACTATATACGTTATATAAGCTATATATATGTGTATGTAATCAAATTTAAATTTTAGGTAATAGCACAGTTTCGTTCTGGGGGTTACAATACATTGGTGTCAACATGTGTAGGTGAAGAAGGACTTGATATAGGAGAAGTTGATTTAATTGTTTGTTATGATTGCCCAAAGTCACCAATTCGGCTAATTCAGCGTATGGGCCGGACAGGAAGACTCAGAAAAGGACGAATTATTATTTTAATAGGAGAAGGGAAAGAAGAGCAAGTAAGTAATTTTTTTTAACAGATTGTTTTAGTTCATAAGAAGGAATATATTTAGTCTCATAAGCAACCTCCTTTTAATAAACTGAATTTTACCATTTTAAACATTCTTAAAGAGTTATTTCAAATTTAAAATGTATAATTGATTAAGAATGTTGCTTTAAACTAGCTTATATCCCCTAATTTTAGTTTTTCTTTACTTACAGCATTAATAATTTCTTTGATGAAAAATATGTATTATAAATAATGAAGCTAAATGCCTTTAGATGGACATATAAAATATTACACATCATTCAAAATATTCTTTTATGTTTCTAAATCATAATTTTTTGTATTTTATTAAGTATCTAATTATTAAAAAATTATCATACTTCTTGTGGAGGGATGTGTATTAATTACTTTTATTTTTTAGTGGATCTGTATTAATTACTTAGTTTTGTATTAATTAATACAAAAACTTTTGTGATTTTTAAAATGATTAAGTTGAGAAAGTTCTGGCTATTTTAGAAAAAATTTCTTCAAAAAATTTTTTTGAAGTTTCTGCTCTGAGGTGCATGAAAAGAAAATCTGAAGCAAGTGCATTTAGTTGAACTTAACATCAGTTGTGATCTCCCTTTGGATAAGCCATTTTGTTTGTGTCTGTGTGCTATACAGCTTCAAATAAAAATTAAGTATTACCAAGTTGAGTTTCCAATTTCACAGTACATATGGATAGTTACACTGAGAATTCGTAATGCAAATTTTTATACTTCTCGATTTGTGGAAGGCCTCGCATGACTTGATTGATCTTTCCTGGGATTTGTTAAAGTCATTCTGTAAAGAGATGCCTTATCACTTACATAATTCTCATTTTGTTCTTGAAGGACAGACACATTTTCTGTTTTTGAAGTGCTGTCTTTGAAAGGATAATCTGAGTCAGTGAAGTCAAAGTAAATTAGCGGCAGGCAGGCTTCTTCATTTTTAGGCTTATTCAGTTTTGCAGGCCAGTGTTCAGTTATTCTCATAGGCATTTCTTAGAAGATCATTAACAGATTACAATGGATTTATTAAGTAAGGCAAAGCAACTTGAGGCCTGTCTGTCTAAGAGGAGGGATGTGTTAAAGAAAACTGGCTTATATCCATGTTACACATGAAGAAAACCATGAAAACTCCCATGCGGCCAGCATGTTCACCAGAACTGAAACCCGTATCAAACTACCTGTGTTTGGCAACTTTATCACTCCACCACTGGTGGGCAGTTTAGAAGATCATCAATGCACATGAAGCTACTTTTTATTATGATTAGGTTTTCGTTTTGTGCACAATAAATAGTATTCAAAGTTATATTCGTGGTGCAACCAAACCTTTCTTAATTATTGAGTATGAACTAAATTAATTATAACTGCCTGTGTTTTTTTTTAGTTTAAAAATATGAAAAATATTATGCAGTGCATTTTGTATTGAAACTTAATTTGGGGAACAACCTGGAGAGAACAAATAAATTTACAACTGTATTAATATATAATTTAATTAGACAAAAGAGTTATAGAATTTTTTCCATAGAATAATAGGTACGTGCATTTTCTTTTTATTTATTTATTTATATCTATTTTAATTTTTTTTTGGAAGAATGTGTTATATCATTTACCCTTTCCCCCCCTAAAGAAAGTGTTTTGTGCCTACATTTTAATTTTTTATCTTACTTTAATGATAATTACTTTTTGATTTGCTGAATGAATTTTTTAATTTGCTGTTATTTGGCTTTAAATGATAAATGAATGGCAGTAAAATATAAATAATACTCTTAAAGAAGTTTTTTGGAATCCCCAACCAACCTTCTTTGCATTTCAAAGGGAAACTCAGTGATGTGCTAGTATTATCCATTTAACTAGTTATACATAATTTATTCTCAATTCACTTTATAGCTAATTTGTACTCTCTCTCTCTCCTTTTTTTTTTTTTTTTTTTTTTTTTAGATGTACAGTAGTTGTGAATATAAAAAAAAATCAGTTAACCGAGCAATAACAAAAGGATTTTCATTTGCTCAGTTTTATCAGAAAAGCCCATCATTAATCCCTCCTGGAATTACTCCTACTTGTGTGATGACTAAAGTAGATGTTGAATCTAAAAAGCCTGTTAGTACCAAAGGTAAGAGACTGTGATAGGTTTATTTTCTATCTCAAGTTGTGTTTAGTGAAAACATATATATATATATATATATATATATATATATATATATATATTTTTAACTCTACTTAAATCTTTTTTATTCAAGTGAATAAGGCTTCAATCTCACATTCTTAGTGCTGTTCTACCTACTCCAGTACTCCAGAGTGTTTATTAAATATTATATTAGCTTTTACCATGCTTTTTTTCTCTTTTAGGAAAATATAAAGGTGAAGCTTTCTTATCTAAAGAAGAATTGACTGAATATAATACTAATTTTCGAGTATCAACAAGTAATGAATGCTTATTGCCCAAGTCAGATTGTATCTCATTGAAAAATCAAAAATGCTTTCAGGTTAGTATTGAATAACATAAATTTGGTTTTTCTATATTTTTTATAAATTTATATTTTCTATTAAATTTAACATGAGGGAATTATTAATTTTTATTTTTCCCCTTGTCTTCCCTTCTAAAAAGAAAATTCCCTTATAAAGAAGTATGAAACTTTTAAGGAAAATAATGTAAATTAAATAATAAAGGAAGCAGAAAACAGTATTTGCAAAAGTACACTGAGAAACTAAAATACACATCTTCAAAGTTGTTAAAGACTGCAGAATGTTTATCTGTTGGTGCTGGGGCACTATAAATTTTGTGCATTCATCCAGAAATAGTTTAAATTAGTCAAGGATAAAATGCATTGTTAGTTTCTTTTATTATCTTTAGGAAATAAAAAGGGCTTCATTGATGTTTACATTGTTATTGTTACTCATTTTCGCTAACTTTGGAACTTCTTATCAGTTAGAATGTCTGTTTATTTAATTTCCTGATCATTATTCTCCCTAAACTTTGTTAACTTAACAGATTCTGTAGGATTTTCAAGTAAGGTAGTATAATTGTCTATGGAGGATTTGGTGTCTGACTAGTTGTTGTGAGCACTGTAGACTTTTCAGAATGTGCTTATTTCCTGTTCAGAGGGGTTTTAGGACATTTCCGATAGTTAGTAGCATGAAACTGTAAAGTTGCAGAATTTAAAATCTTAGATCCATTTTGCTCAAAATTTTTATTATTAAGACCACATTTCACATAAGAAGAATGCTGACAGTTGTGGCACTGTACCACTCCATGTTTGAATTTGTAAGATTTGACAATGATGTCGAAACCTGAGAGATTAGAAATGTCATAAATTCTTTCGGTACCAGGTCTGTTTGTGAGCTATATATGAAATAAAGGCATGGGCTCTTGGGTACAAAACCGGTATATAGGAACACACTCTAAATTGTGATATTATATCCCTCATCAAGAAGTTTCTGTTTTTTCTCATGTACTGGACATTGTGATATAAGAGGCCTCTCAAAACCGCCTTCATGAGTTTAATTCAAGAATCGTTAACTACATAATGCTGTATTGTATTAGCTTCTCAATAGCATCTAATTTTATGAACGCCTTGGGTAGAAATTTTAAAAACTCATCAGATTTACGATCCAAAAAGGTAGCATTGGTGTCAGTATTTAACTTGTTTACAATTCATTTAATTTAAAGAAGGGATTATTTAAATATAAAATATGTACTTGCTTTAAGAATAATGGCTTATATTTATATTTGTCAATATATATATATATATATTATTTGACAAATAAAAATTTAAGAATTCAACTTCTTTTTTAATAAAATAATAATAACTTCATTTCA
This sequence comes from Stegodyphus dumicola, assembly GCF_044657685.1. Taxonomy (NCBI): domain Eukaryota; kingdom Metazoa; phylum Arthropoda; class Arachnida; order Araneae; family Eresidae; genus Stegodyphus; species Stegodyphus dumicola. The sequence continues at coordinate 55,878,849 of NC_140770.1, read as the reverse complement.
AATTTATGTCTTTTGTTCTTTTTTACATATTTATTAATTCAGTAAATGATATATTATTGTATTTATTTTAGACTGAAAAGGAAGTCTCAACTGAATTCAGCAAAGATTCATTAAAAACAAAACTCTCTCTTTCAAAATGGACGCTTCTGCAAATTGTACCTCATAGAACACATAAAATTGAACATTCTGAAGCAACAGATGTTTTAGTAGACCTTATGCAACGTGCTATTTCTTCAGGTTTTGAAATGTCTGTTAATAATGAAAACAATCTAAATTTCTTGAAACTTTCGCCACAAAATAATATAAACATTTTAGAAACCAGTGCATTCAAAGGTGATATAAGTGGTTCAAATGATTTTATTTTCAATGAATGTGAAGCAAATGCAGTTGAAATTAATGAACCAAAAAATTTGATTATAGATCATGTTGAATTTAATAATAGTGAGAACTTTGAAGAGGATTTTGGTGAGGCTTTTGAATTTCTAGCTAAGTCAAATATATCTTCCACCTGTGCATCTGGCAATATAGACAAAAGTCCCTTATTGAAAAGATTGTTTGGTTTTGACTATAATGAATCATGTCTGAAGCAATCAGTTTCTGTTTGCGTTTTACCACCACCTTCATCAGCAACAAATATGTCATTTATCAGTGACCTTTCAAATGTAAAAATTAATCAATTTATTCGTAAAGAAAATAGAAATTTAACAAAACTGCGTATTTTAAATAAGAAAATGAAAGCTAAATTGATAAGGAAAACAAAAGAACTTAAAAGCACTCTTTCTGTTAATGGAAAATTTAGTACTTCTATTAAAAATCAGTTAAGTTGCAATCTGGCATCATCCCCTGATTCATCTAAGAAATTATTTCCATCTTCTCTTGATGTTTCGTTTCATTGTTTCGACAATAAACATACTGAGTCAAAATTTATTAATACAGTATCTAGTAATGATAATTCAACTCTAAAATCTCTTGCTTTTGATATTGACTTTGATTTATCAGCAAATTTTGAAAATTACCCTAAAAATTTGAATAATTTGGATGGCTGTCCTTTACCATCAGTAATTACAAATCAAGATCAAAAGCCAGAAATTGATTCTATGTTTGATAGTGACTCTAATTCAATATTAGAACAATTATCTTCAAGTACAAGAAATATTCAAGACAAACTAGAATCTTTATCTACTTTATCATTAAAAGTAAAAGAAGTTGTTCCTGAAAGTAGTTGTAAATCTTTAAAAGAGCAACTAAACAAAAAACGTATAATAGATGATGAAAAAAGTAACCTCTTGAAAAAACATAAGACTGAAACAAAAGAGGAAGGAAAAGTCTATCCAATGGCAGGAAATTTGGTGGGAAACAATGCATCATATAATACTTTGACTCAAAGCAATTCGAAATTGCATCTTAAAAATATTTTAACTGATGCTGTACATAACCAAGGTGATGATAAAAGAAAAGATGAAGATTGCACTCAGTATACTTTGACACAAATGCTTTCATTGCTTGATTCTACTGGGAAAATTGAAGATATTCAAGAAACAGAGCTAAATCACCTTTTTGAAAAAACAGATGAAGATCATACTTTTTGGAATGAAAGTTCAGATAGTGAAATAGAGCCCACACCACCAAAAGAAGACCATAAATCACAGTTTACCTATAGAAACATGGATACAAATCACCAAGTTCTGAAATGGCCAGTAAATGCAGTAGATGGTAATCATGATTTTGAAGGTAATGACTGCAAAAAAGATTTAAATAATTTTTCTCATTCACAATTTTTGCCTTTAGATGAAAATAACAAAGAAAATAAATCAACCTCAGAAAGAAAGGATTCTGTTAAAAGTCTCTGTTTTAATGAACAAAAGACTGATAGCTTTTCAGAATTAACATCCTCTCAGAAATTATGTTTTGATATATCCTTTGATTTACCAATAACTCAGAACAATTATCCTTCAGAAAATGTACTAGAAAATTATATTTTAAAGGTCCCTGACTTAAAATTTTCTCAAAATCTGCAAGATCACAGTTTTGGCTTTGATAATGATATGTGGCTAAGAAATGAAAGTGACAGTCTCTTATCAATTGAAAAGAGAAAAGCTGATATATCAAAAAATGATCTTGTGTGGGGTTCCAAAATACAGCAAATAAACTGCAGTGCAGATTTAATCACTGATGATCTTGAATTAAATCAATTTTCAGAAAGAGATAAACACAAGTCTTTAGTTTCCTCTGCAAGTTTAGAGAATGCCATTCAGGTAGTTGAGATACCAAAACAGGGGGAAAAACACAAAATATTATCAAGAAATAAATTAAAAAGAACTACAGAATCAAAAAATGAATATAAAGCAAATCTGCCCATAATTAATCTATGTGATGATCAAGATTCAGATGAAGATTTTAAAATAATGAAACAGGTTCAGACTGGAAAAGAAAATTTAGTGAGTGATAAGCAGTGTGACTCTTCTGTCGAAGTACTACATAGAAAAAAGAAAAGGAAACAGAAAAATCATTTTGTGCTTTCTCAGGCTGATGTATCTGGTATTCATTTATCTGATGATGATCATACAGATGTTGAGACAGATGGTTTTGAAGAAAGTTTTATTGATGACTGTACACTCTTGGAAGATAACCAAACTGATCCTCGTGACATATATTTGGAATCTGTTAAGGACTGTGCAGGTTTACCTCAAAAGTATAAACTTAAATTTTCTTCACATCATGATGATTATATTTCCCAGTCACTAGCAAATGGTTGTTCCACTTATTTGATTGATAGTTTTTGTGTTGATGATAATGAAGTAAGTTTTATTAGTTCTGATGATAATGTTGAGCAGAAAGGAAGTAAGAGGTGTAAAAAGAAGAAAAATTCAAAAAGAAAGTTAAGACGTATAATTTCTAGGCCTTCTAGTAGTTCAAGTGAAGAAGAAATTTTTAATAAATTAGATATTAAATCTATGGAACTAAAATCAAATATATCTAGTAAGGAAATATCTGATAGCTCCAAAGAATTAGTAAACAATGATATCAAACATATCACAAGTGTCTGTGACAGTGAAAATAAAAATTTAACTGTAGCATCTCATACTAATAGAAGAGCTGTCTTAAATGATTCCAACGTGTCTGATTTTATGCTGTCAAATACAAACAAAGAAGTTAGTGCAATTAAATATGTGAACAATGCATCAGATAATGGTGTTAAAAATTCCAAAATTGAATCTCAGACTGATATAAGACAAAAACTTCCAGGACAAGAACTTGGCATTTCATCTGCAAGTGTAGAACGTGAACCTGCTATTTCTTTTGATATTGGGTGGAATGAAGATTTTAGTATACCTTATTTCACTCATGCAGATCCAAAATCAGAGCCAAATTTTGTTTCCGTACTGCACAATGAAAATAGTAAGTGTTCAAGGAGAATGTCTATTTTGGTTGATTCTAAGGAACTTGCTGGAGGAAAACCACTCATTTCGGTACTTCGAAATAAGCATGATGTGAATTGTATTGTAATGCAGCTGTCATTTGCAGATTATATTATTAGCAATAAAATTGTTATCAAGCGAATTTTGGATTCTGAATTCACAAGTGGTCACGTTCCTCAAAAAATTGTTGACAGAATTCGGGCTATGTGTGACTTGTATGAAAATGTGTTTGTAATAATTGAAAAGGATATTCGTAAACAGAACTTAAGTTTCAATAAAAACACCACAAAATATCTGCAGTTTGCCCTCAGCCTCAACTACATTCCTTCAATCAAAATGCTGTGCTCAAATTCAGCAGAGCACTCTGCTGATTTGTTGTTTAGTTTAATTCAGATGGAAAAGAAAAGAAACCAACATATTGATATACCAGTTTCTTTAAATGACTCTAGTCAAAAATTATTCAATTTCTATCAAAGTTTTCCTCATGTTAGTCCAATATGTGCTCTCAATTTTGTTTACCATTTTCCTAGCATTAAATTATTTGCTGAAAGCTCTGTTGATCAACTTAAAAAAGTGGGTTGCATATCTAGTCGTAAGGCTGTTGCTATCAAACAGTACTTTAAAAGTGAGATATCTTTCCATCCAGCTTCTTGACAAAAATGTGATTTTTTTTTTTTTTTTTACCTAATTATTTAATAGTTACCATATTTACTTGTGTATTTTCCCCACTTTTTTTGCTGATTTTGTGGCGTAAAAATCGAGAGGAAAAAATTGCATGAATAATTTGATTTCTAAAGGATATAGTTACAGTAAGAACATAACTAATGAAAAGTATTCATGGATAAACTACCAGTAACTATCACACATTTATTTAAAAGAAACCTACATTTCAATAGTAATATTAACATTTCAATATCAAATAAGATATCTTCATTTCTACTTCCCTGTATTCTGAATCTTGCCTACTCTTTATTGTTTCCTACCTACTCTTAGGCCTTCAAATTGTTTAGTGCTGCTGGAACTGCTGTCTTAGTCGTCAGTGAGCTGTCACCATTGTGATCATCTTCATCACCATTCAGTCTAGTGAACATCAGAGCCATCTAAAGCATTAGCTATCACTGTTTTCTTGAAGATCTTCATTGTTACTGCTGTATCAATCAGAACCTATGCACCCAAATTCCATGAGCAAATTAATCAGTAAAACTAAAAAAAGCACCACACTGACTTAACCAATTTAAAATTTAGTGTCGCTTTCTAAATGCCTTAAAGAAGGGGAAATTACATGAATGCTTAAAAAATGTTCAGAACTTTGTGCTTAAAGCTAAGGGGGGGATATGAGAGTAAATATGGTATCTGTCTGATGAATGAATTAAAAAATTTTTATCTGTGAACTCAGTATTTTTAATGTGTATTTTTCATTATTTTTCATATGAAAAATATTTACTGCATTTCCAAAATATTTCACATAAATTAAGTAGTGTAATAAAGTATTTATGTTTTTGAATTGTATACCTTTTAAAAAAATATATTGGTTTAAATTTATTATTTTCCTAAATTGTGCTATGGAAAATTTTGTTATAATTTCCAAGGATGTAATTGTAAATATACTGTACATACTGTATTCAAAAGTTATATATATTTTTCTATTTAAATGCATAGAATTCCAAATAAATTATTTTTTCTTGCATATTAGATTTTGCCTTTTCTTCATAAATCACACTAAAAATATATAGCCATTAATAAAATATTACATTAATTAAATTTATACACAAAAACTGAAGGAAAACTGAAAATTTTTCAATTAGTTTTTAAATATGCTTTACAATATATTAGGTTTGCAAAGAAAGTCTGTGTATAAAATATTCTGGGAAATGAATAGAGTAATTTATTTTATGAAAGTAAACTTGGGTTTACTTTTTGTCTTGGTTTGTACTAATAAATGCTAAGGAGTCAGTTATGTGTAAATAAAAATTAAAAGAAGTTGGGTTAAAAAAATGTGTTTATTAAATTTCGTAAGGGAAAATATTTGCTTTCCTTTTCTTTAATCTTTTCAAAATCTTGAAGGTTTTTCTTTAAGATTTGAGTAATTTGAAAATTGGAACATTTAAATAGCAAAAGTAAAATGATTATTATATAGATAGAACTTTATGTCACATAAAAAATTATTTATTTTTACATGCAAGTTCAAATATGATATCCAGATTCTGTAGGTAATTTCAAGACAGGAAATATCATCATGGTTGTAGGTATAACAAAAAATTGTAATTGCCCCCCCCCTTCTTTTTACTTGCAAGGTGCAGTAAAATGTAGATAAAACACCAACTGGCCTATTGAATATTAAACTACCATAGGAAATATACAGATGAAGTAAATAGTTGTTAATGGTATAAAAAGATTTATTTATGTACGTAAGAACTATTACATAACCCCATGAACATCAATAAATGATGTTATAAATCAAAGATGGCCAACTTCTGCCTCCCTTTGCACTCTTTTTTGTAACCCTGATCTCCATAATGTTTTGCAGTTTTACTGTAAGCAGCAGACTACTGTCGAAGCAATTTTACTGTAAAGTTTAGCAATTTACGAATAAGAGTAGTAGAGTTTGACTTGCATTCCTCTGCCCTGCCAATTGACGAAAAAAGTGTTAACAGTCCCAATGCTGGTTTTGCTCAGAATACTTTAGACTGAGGTTAGATCCTGATTTGTAAGTGTGTGTTCGAAATTCTGTCACTGCTTAGGTAATCTTGTAGTTAATTACACAAGTTATTTACATTGAATGCCGTTGTTAGGTTCACTTTGCTGTTTGTACTGACATTACTTTGAGACCTTAAATTGCATAAAATTGCTGAATCAAAGAAATCAAATGAACTGAAAGCAGCAATTCCTAAATGTCTTTTAATACTTAATATGCATGGGTTGCTGCACTTCAACAAGCTGTCTGATTTATATGGTAGGTGAAATATGTGCTTTAGCTTTTGCATCTAGTGGCATTTTAAAGGTTATGGAAATGTGTCCAACAATGTACTGAAAGTTTATCAGTGATAACTAGCTTTTTTGGAATTTTCATATCAACATCTGGGATTTTTTATGTTGAATAGACTGTGTAATGCGATTCTTTTATGCTTTTATGCATGCATATTTGATTTTTTATCTTGCTTATAATAAAACATGCAGATACTCCTGATTCTTAATCTCACTTCGGCAATAAATAAAATACCTCATTGTTGAAGAAATAATCATTTTAGCATAAATTTGTGTGTTCAGTAATTTGAGTCTTGTTGGCATTTATAGTAGCATTTGTTAGCATTTATAGTAGTTGCGTATCTGCTTAGGATGCATCTAAAACTGAAACATTCTACATGGAAACATCGCTGATTTTACGCCAACTAATATTTTATATCCTTGACGCCAACCTGGCGAATCATCATTTATTCTATTTTGATTTCATCACCGCATGTTTATCAACACATGACAACTTGAGTGGTGACTCATGCAACGACGCCTGAACAATTTTTATATTAGTAATTGAATAACAAAGAGTATTATCCGATTACAGATTTAAGCTAAATGCACTAAGAAATGTTGACGAGAAAAGATTTAACAAAAATTTCTTTCCATACGCTAAAAATAGATTTTGTTAATGATACTCATAGACAAAATGGTTACATTTAGCGCTATTTGAATTAAGAATAACTGATATGTTATTCACATGCAGCTAGAATCAGCGGCAGAATTTAGGGAAGAAGAGTTAACAGAACTTTTTCATTGCTATGACAATGCCCCAATTATCAGTTAATTAACAGACGGTGAAATCTGTAGTATGGTTTTAGATTAAAGTGACCACACTTCCCGAATTTGGCGGGACAGTCCCGCTTTTTGGAGGACTGTCCGTGTACCGCCGATTTTTAAAAATGTCCCTCTTTTTAGAAAACAACTGCATTTCTTATTTTAAATGCACTGTAAAAATATATTAACTATCATTTATTAATTATTATAATAAATATAAAGAAATAAAAAATGCATGCAGAGTGAACTAAATTAGGCAATATAACGAGTTAGATTTACTCGGTTGTGTTCGATCATTGTTGTTACATTTCGTCAAGCAGGGGCGTAGCTAGAGGGGGGGCATCTGTCCCCGGGCGCAGAATCCAAGTGGCGTCAAACTGATGTTACGACATTTTAGAATTAAATGTTTTCCATCCTTGGCAAGCAGTAGGGGGCGCGAAATCTTCAGTTATCCCTGGGCGCTGAAAACCCTAGCTACGACTCTGTCGTTAAGGAATATGTGTTGTTAACGGAGGAGCAGCTAGCATTAGCTGAAGGGCTATTTGCTTTCCTCACTATAAACCACAATCAAAATTTCAGATCAATTGATTGTACGTCACAAATGATCAAGACATTATACGACAAAAAATTTGCATGTGCAAGGACAAAAACCAGATCAATTACTTATAATGTTTTTTCACTATATAAGTTTTCACAATTGCAAATAAATGCACATTTATATTCATATATTATGATACTTCCAACCACAAATATTTAAAATTATTTCCTACAATTGTTAGACTTTTTGATCCAGAAACAGAAATTAAAATTAGAATATTAGATTTTATTTTATTGCCAGGTGAAACTTCATAAATATTTTTTAATTCAATAAGTACTACGTATTTTAAAAAAAAACTGAACAATAAAATTATTGCCTATGGTGAGGATAGTACTAATGAAAATTTTGGGGAAAAGCTAGAAAGAGGCATCAATAACGTTTTACGAAACTTAACGAACATTTGAACCAAAAAATTATTGGAGTAGGTTGTGCAGCGCACATTCTACACAATACTATTCAAACAGCATCTGACTTACTTCCAGTGGATCTTGAAAATATTATTGCAAAAATTTATTTGTATTTATATATATATATAGTAGAAAGCCCGGCGGTCATACGAAATGACCGCTGTTCTGGATATTATAAATTGTAATTAAAATGATTTGTGCAAAGGTGCCTGAATTAACCAGGGCAGGCGGCGAGGACGCCCCTTTGCTTACTGCCCCACGGGGTTTACCCCTTTTAATTGCTTAAAGTAGAGTACAGTGAAGGAAACTACTGGCGGTACATTTCTTAAGAGCCCACCGCTAGCTCAATCAATAAAGGTGATTTAAAATAATGAAATGTTAATTCATATGTCAAAGATCTCTTTGTACACATTTCTTGTGTAGATCTTTCCATCATTTTTAAGCTCGCCTTGCAGAGGACCATCCAATATTTTTAATTTTACGTCCGTTCTTTCACGAACTCTTGAACAGGCAACATAAAGTTTACCGTGTCCAAATGCAGGCTCAGGTAAAAAAATGCCAACACGCTTAAGCGTTTGGACCTGAGACTTATGGATGGTCATAGCAAAGGTAAGTTTTACAGGAAATTGTCTACGTCTCAATTGAAACGGCAATCCTGTGCTGTGGCAATTTCACCCCATTGGCTAGTACAGTTACGCAAGCAACCAATAAACTATTGGCGACAAAGAGACACTTAAGCCGCATATATATATATGGGGTGAAGTAACATCATCTCCTAAACGGTTGGCTCCCAGGCTTAGCGAAGCACACCGCTGGTTTCCGCAGGTCCGTGGCACGCCATTTTGACCATTCGCGTCTTCACTTTAATTAGCCGAGATATTAATTAAAACTGATTTTCCTCTACGTTTTCCCTACATTTTCCACTTTCTTTCTTGGATTTTCTATATGAGAAGGATTTGGCTACGTGCCAAAACCTTTTTTCTCGAATATATACGGAACGGCACCGAGTTGAAATTCGAGACGCGTATCCTCGGATTTCAAAAAATTCTCCGAATCCATCGATACCGTTCTCATCTTCGTAGTATCTCAATCGGTTGAGATATTAATTGAAAACTGCGGAAACGTTAATTTCCGCGCTCATTTTTCCGAGTGGCAACAATAAACTATCGGCGACACACACTTTTGCCGCTTATATATAAAAAGAAAAGGTATTGTGCATATTGAAAGTGCACATGCAAATTGAAGGATTTATGTGAAAGCGCAAAAATCAAATATGAAAGAATTGGGTGACATTAAAAAAGGAGATTTTATGGGAATATGTGGAAAAATCTTTTCAATATATTAGTAACCATTTTCCGAAAAATAATATTTGCGAAAATGATCTTTTTGATAAAGTGTCATTGGTAAAAAGATACGTTACGGAAGAAAAAATTAAATGTTGGTTGTCTGCAAATGTGGAAACGGACAAAAAATGGACGGAGTTATTCCTCTATTTTAAACAGAATAATATTCCTTATGAAAATATTTTGAAAATTGTATAACATGCGCTGTCCCTTCCAGGAACAAATGCAACAACAAGACGTGTTTTTTCTAGTATTAATAAAATATGGACAATTGAAAAAAACGCAGTTGAACATAAAAACTTTAAAATCTGTATTAAGGGTAAAATATAATTTGATCAATTCATGTGAGAAATTTCACGACATTTTAATAAATAATCCGAATCTATTGCAAAGTATTCACTCGGATAAAAAATATCACCGTGAAGGAAAATCATATTTTTTAAACAAAATTTTTAATGAATTAAAAAACATAATATTCAAATTATTGTTTTTTACAAATATTTTTATAGTTACCAATAGTTAATAATAAATATGCTTTTGTATGTTTATAGACAAGTATATGAATGTATACAATAAAATACATTCTTTTTTGAATTATTGGTCTGCTTTCATAACTAAATTACAATTTTCATTTCATTCCATTTGTCCCGCTTTGTCTCAATGAAAATGGGGTCACTTTATTCTAGATCCATAAAATGCCGCTACCGATAGTGCAGAAAGTGACAGAGAAGTTATTGAAAACTGAACAAGAAATTATATCTGTCTATAGAATTGAAAAGAAAGTATTAGCGCAAAAAACAAAGCAACTTGAACAACTTACATTGGAAAGAAATGTGTAATAAAGTAAACATATATATAGAGAGAGTTTTTTTTCTAATCCTTTAGATCATAAATGCTTCGTTATTAATAAATCATGATTTCATATTTTAATTTTATAATTTCTGCATGGCATCTTACTAGATTTAAACTGATGATCTAATATCCAGAAAAATCCCAAATCCGGAATTGTTGAAGTCCCGGCGAGTATTTTCCCATCGTTTATAAGCATCCGAACACATATCATTAAATACACGTAAGAGTACATTGTTACTTACAGAGATCTTTCTGATTATTTTGCCTCTAAAACGTTTTGAAAATGTATACAAATTATAATATATGAAACATGTTCTTAAGTGTTTTTGTAATTAATAATTAATTTCATAGTACAACTATATAACTCAGTTTATGATTATTAAATATAAAATTTGACACGTTTAGAATTGAGCATTAGTTTTTCGTTTTCATTTTAGTATTTACGAAACGATAGTGGATTCTACTGATAATACTAGTCAGCAAAAGTTTTGAAATGGAATTTAAGTAAGCTTTGCTTTCTATACGGTAAGCTGTGTGTATGACGACTTTTGATATGCACTTTGATTTTTGCTTTCGTCTGCAGTTATTTTCAGTGATATCACTTATCGATGAGTAAATATGATTTGTAATATTTATTTATTATTACGTGATAATAATTAGAATAGCATTACCGCATATGGAACGTTTGACTTTGGCTTTACATATAATCGAGAAAGATGTTTCGGTTTTAAACATTTAAATAAATAGTCCTTCTTCATTAATTTCTGCTTTCTTTCCTCTAAGGTTAAACGAATTGCTTTTTGGACATTCTGAACTTTGATGATCTGAATCACAAATTATGTAGTTCGAATTCTTATAATTCCGATTCTGATCTGTAGAGAGTAACTAGGACGCAAACGCTACATCTGGTGTCCGTTTATCATGCCAAATTGACAGCTTGCTTTTATGTTTTGTTTGTCGAGGGGGCAGATAAATTATTGGCGCCGCTTGTTTGGATTGTAAGGCTGTTTTTCCTGTGCAATTAATTGCTGAGAAATAAATCCCGTTAGATTGTATAAATCATATTTTTAAACTTTCCCCTTCTTGTTTATTATATTCAGGGATTATATATAGTATATACAGGGTGATTCTAAATTGTTTTTACAAATTAAGAAGGGTGATAGTACCCCATCCAGACGAGCAATAATTACCATAGAACATAGGGTCGCATTCCACTCTGAGAGGCAGAAAAGAGGAAAGTAGAAACGCATTGAGGAAGACCAAGGAGACTATCTCCTAAGACTATCAAGAGTTAACCGTATGCAAATTCACACTGAGAAGAAGCAGCATTTTGCTCTCAGTTGGTACCGGAGAAAGCCAATCAGAGCAAACGGTGTCTTTGGAAACGACGCAGCATCATCTCTTCAAGAATTACCTTGATAACGTCGTCCGAAACTTTTCATGAATGCTGTGGCGGAGTACAGAAATTGGCAGGAAGCAAAAGGGAATGGACGCGAAGCACGAAGATTGTAAAAACAAGCGATCTTCAACTCGTCGGTTCCAAGGCATCCAAACGTTTCCAGTTTTGATAGAAGGACTGTGAGAAACCGGTTCTTTTGCCGTCTCTTTTGCCATCAAGCAATGTAGGCCGTTCGTAAAATGCACCAACATCAGAAATAGAAGAGCGAGTTTTGACTAGTTTTAAAGCAGTTCCTTCCACAAGTACGCGAGCAGTGGCATACGGAAATGGGTATTTCTCAGCCAGTGGTGTGGCGTATTTTGCACGAAGAACGCGTGCACTCCTACTACGTGCAACAAGTGCAGTCTTTGGACACAGATGATTATCCCTGCCGAGCAGACTTTGTCCAGTGGATACTTGGAATGAGGAATAACGATCTACAATTTCTTGCATTAATATTATTTAGTGATGAGGCAACATTCAGCATAGAAGGCATTTTCAACGTTCACAGCAATCGTCACTGCACTACCGTTCATAAATACCAGCAGAGAATTTTCGTGAACGTCTGAAAAGATATCCTAGGTAGGCCATTACATCATGCCAGACCGTTTGACCGGCACAACATACCGTATCTTCTTGGAACAAGTGCTTCCCAGTTTATTGCAGGCTGTTCCGCTTCCATCCAGAGAGACATGTGGTTTATGCACGATGGAGCCCCAGCATATTTTTCTGTCACGGTCCGTAACCTTTTGAATGCCACATGTCCCGCACCATGCATCGGATGTGACTTGTCCTCCTCACTCACCGGACCTCAACCCGCTGGACTTTTTCTTCTGAGGGCACAAGAAATCTTTAGTGTACGAGACGCCTGTGTAGTGTGAACTTAGCTGAAGATCTCTTGGCGAGAATCGTTGTTGCCGCGGACAAAATTAACACGACAACAGGAATCTTCGGGAGGCTGCGCCAGTCGTTCCTTCGCCGATGTCAAACGTGCAACGACACAAGTGGTCGGCATTTTGAGCACTTTCTGTGAGTTTTTCATTAAACAATAAATCTGGTTGCGCAAATTTTGGTCTCGTTCATTCGCTTTCCCAGCACTGTTGTAAGTTCAGGCTGGAGTTCTAATATTCTTCTTTTCTGCCTTCAGAGTGGAATGCGAGCCTCTGTTCTATGGTAATTATTGCTCGCCTGGATGGGTACTATCACCCCTATTAATTTGTCAAAACAATTTAGAATCACCCTTTATATATATATGTATTATAGTGATTTGGTTAAAGAAAGTCGCAATGGATTGGCGATGATTCTCTGGATTATAACTTGGAGACTTTACTGCGTAGTTAGAAAGATGACACTCGAAGACAGACATAACGGTAAATTCTACACATAATTTGATTCCTTGATAATTCAGATCATTACTGTGGGTGCGGTACCAGAACTAGGCGAAGCCCCCAACCACCTGGTCTACAAAACCTTATGTCAAAAAGGGCTGCCCATCTAACAACAAACGATGGCCGCCACCGAGCCGGCCGTGTCCATAAAACGTAAAAAGATCAAATGGAAAGAAGCATTAAATAAAATCAAATAATTACGCAACATTTAACAATTAAAATAATTACGCCCCGGGAAGCCAAGCCCGAGAACCGAGTAACATAAAGATTAGCATAATGTAAAAGAAACAAAATAATAAATACGACTGAGAGAACTCTTCTCTACAGACCTCAGGACGTCACATAAAAAATAATAAAATTAAAATTCAAAATAGGTTAGTAAACTAAAAATAACATGACACGTAAAATAAACAAAACATATACTGTGAGTGCGGTATACACCCCACAATTTTGTACAGGTTACATCTTTTAAAAGAAAAGGACGAAATTGAAGAAATAAATTCTGCGTAGCTAGCGGCAAGGCGAAGTTGCGAAAAGAAAAAGTAAAAAAGAGAGAAAAGAAGGGGAATTCATTCATTCAATTATCCCTATTGCCGGAATATTGCTGTTGTAACGCAACGTGTCCGGCTCATGACACTTAAGCGCAAGGGGCGCATGACGATGTAATGTCAGGACCGTGTGGCCGGAGGATTGGAATTGAAAAGAGGATGACTACAGGACATCACAAGTGGAGAAAACGAGCAGACTAAAGCCTAAGACCATGAGAGGCGAAGACAAAGTGGATATTCTGATGTGTTAAGATATGTTCAGGACAAGTTGGTGGGAAATAAGGGAGGCACAATACAAATGACATTTTATTAACTACAAGAAATACTAAGATACATTATATAAATACAATTAAAATACGAAATACAATGCAAAAATAGATAAAATGATATAACATAAAGAAAACCTATATACATACATACAATGATATTGTAATCTGATTAGGTAGGGAAATTCGAGTCACGGGTGAGGAAGGCCGCGAGTGGTCTGATGTTAAGAGTCTTCAGCAAGTACAATATAGTCGAAGACTTTAAAGAGCTGGAGAATTGGACAATTCCTTGCTTTGTCGAAAAAAGTTTTGTTTGATCGATGTAGAAATTCTTCTACACTTTCGATATGTAAATCCCTATGAAGGGTCTCATTTGATACATAAAAATGTGCATTAGTAATCATTCTGAAGCTTATTTTGTATAATTTGGAGCTTCTTAATATTCTTTTGTGAGTAGGTCGTTCAAGCAGGGAAGGCATATGAAAAGATTGGCTTAATAATTTCAGTATAAATGTGGCGTTTTCTTCTCAGGTCCAACTTTGAAGATTTTCCTATAAGAGGGATGAGGTTTTTAGTTGCAGCGGAGGCTTTGCATCGAGCACTTTGGATGTGATCTTTCCAATTGAATCTGTTGTTTAAAACTACTCCAAGGTACGTGGCCATTTTAACTATGGAAACTTCCACGTCGAAGAATTTGATTTTCTTGTCGAGGGGTATTCTACAATGTTTTCCCCGATAATAATAAGCTGCGACTTTTGACCGTTAATGGCGATTCTCCATTTTGCACACCAGTGTTCGATGACGATGGCTGGTATTTTTTCCTGTAGTTTGCTTAGTGCATGTTCTTGACTGTGCGACTTAACGGCCAGGGTCGTATCGTCGGCATAACAACCCAAAGTACGAGTTTATGTCTTTACACATATTAGAGAAATCTGCCACATAAAATACGTACAAAATGGGTCTTAGAATAGATCCTTGAGCTACTCCGGCCTTCAAACGCTCAGCTTCTGAGTTTTCATTACTAAAACTGGCGAAAAACTCGCGATTTCTTATGAAAGAGTTAATCAGTAGAATCATGTCTCTGCTAAAGTCGAGAGAGATGAGCTTGAATATTAGCCCCTCACGCCAGACGCGGTCGAAGGCTTTCGACCCGTCTAGCATGAGTAAGCCGACTTTTTGGTTCCTAAACAGTGCGGATCCAATAAACTCACAGAGCCATACTAATTGCTTCGTCGTACAGAGATTCTTTCAAAATCCGAATTGCTCCGGAGGAAGTTTTGTCATATACGGTTCAATTCTTTTGTAAATGACCCATTCAAAAATCTTGCGCAGCCAGGCAGCAGACTGATGGAACGATACCCTTCTGGCTTCGTAGCGTTCTTACCAAGCTTTGAGAATAAAATTACCTTTGCCTTTTTCCATCTATCCGGGAAGTAATTATGTTCAAGGCAGGCATTAAGGATACTAACATACTTACTGACAATGTTAAGAGGCATATTCTTGATAGCTACATTAGTTATTTCATCAAATCCGGGAGTCTTGCGGTTTTTAATTTTTCTAATTATATTCCTAACCTCATTAGGAGAGGTATAATCTGTACGGGGTTGTAATATACAACCCCGTAAAGGGGAAGCAAAACTGAGGCAGTGACTGCTTCATATCCACTTCCTCGATCTTCATTGATTAAGCAGGATTGAAGGGCGTTTGTAAAATAAATCGTGACCGCCCCTCCCACCTCTGTGACTCAATCTGTCGCATCTATAACAATTGTAGTTTGCGATTTTAAGGCTACAGCAAGGAGTCGCAAACGTCTCTGTGATGAATGCAGCATCGATATCATGCACAAGTAAAAAGTTATGTAGTTCCTGTATTTTATTTTGCACACTGCGTGCGTTCTAGGTTATGATCTGAATAGGGGCTCGACTATTTCTGTACTGATCCATTATCTAGATTTTGTGGTTTGAAAGTTTCCTGATTAGTTTGGTTTAATTGTTTGACCTGCTGTGTTAATTGGAGAAAGCCTGCTCTTTTAATGACGTTTACTAGCTCAGCTAGGTTCTCGAATACCTTTTTTGCTTCATTGATTGTTGCCGAGTAAATACCTGAAGAGATTGCTTGGGCGTAACTTTTGCCTTCAATGATTCGATTGGGAAAGGCTTTGTTTTTAGCTGTGTCATTTGCATTATTCTTTGGGAATTTCTAGGATCCTTTATAACTTGACGTGTGAGGCCCCTCGCAGTTCGAAGGGGAATTGCGACGCAAATACCTTTATACCAGATTACCAAAGCAATAATTTTCTAACTAATCTTCCTGCAATTTTGAAAAAGATCCGCCATCTAATCTCTATTGCGCACTTACGTATGAAATCTAAACCCAACATCTGGACAGTAATCTGTCATGTACGAGTAATCCGGTCAATTGTGATAAATATTTGGAGTGACTGCTGAATAATTAAAAAGATGACACTCGAAGACAGACATAACGGCAAATTCCACTCATAATTTTATTCCTTGATAATGCACATCATCACTGTGGGTGCGCTATGCACCCTACAATTTTATACAGATTACATCTTCATAAAGAAGGACGAAATTGAAGAAATAAATTCTGCGTGACTAGCGCCAAGGCGAAGCAGAGAAAAGAAGCAGAAGAGAAGGGGAGTTGCCACGCAATTACCCTTATACTGGATTGCATTTCAGATCACATGATAGATTGATGTCCAGATGTTGGATTCAGATTTCATGGATAAGTGGCTGATAAAGATTAGATGACGGATCTTTTTCAGAATTGCAGAGAGTTTAATTAGAAAAATTATTGTTGTGTTATTTTTAGAAGAAAGACGGGAGTTAAAGGACTATTATTAATTTATTATTTAAAAGATAGATATTTTATAAAACTGTAATACCAATCTCTCTTCGTACTATATGTAGTATTTTATAGCAAAGACTTTGCTTCCAGTGAAAAAAATTTAGTTCGCGTTAGTTTAGTTAAATTTTAGTTCGTGAAAAAATTGGTGTTTACTCTGCAACTTTACGGAAATAATTTTTCTAACATGATTAATTAATTAATTGTACTGTATCCGAATTGTGTTTCTGAAGAATAAGGACATTATTATCTCTTCAAATTCGCCTTTTTGAACTTCTACAGTCTTATTTTACGTTTTATTCAGCAATTTTATGGAAACTTAAGACTTATTTTGCACCGACCAATCCCATAGCTCATTCGAGCACTTTCACTCACTGATGCCTCTCTCTCATCTCGACTGCTGCTGCCATGAATGATACTTGCCTCTTCACTGCTACTGACATGCCATTTAATAGCATTTAAAAATTACAATTTACTGAGTTTATCTCATGACTTCGATTTCGCCTTCGGGTGTGGTGTATTTTTCAATACACCTCTTATTTTATTATGATTACTAATGGCCATTGGTAAAACGTTTAATTACTGATTAGAACTCTTAGAAGTTGATGCCAGAAGAAAAGATACGATCCTAGATCTTCGTACTAAACTACTTGAAAAAGCTCATATTGAATTTGGTCATATTGTGTCCTTATTCCCTCAATATTATTGGGCAGGAATTGTTCAAGATATAAGTTATAGTAAACACTGTGAAGTATGTTGGTTTAATTAGAAAAATAAACAAAAGCGATTTGGTATCATTCAAGGCCTACCATCTGTAAGTGAACTTTTTGAATTATTGTCTATTGACACTGTTGGTGGCTTACATTATTATAATTCTTCTAAGAAATATATTCACATTATAATAAATCATTCTACTCGTTATATATGGACTTTTGCTTCTAAAAGTGCAACTACTGATACTTACATAAACTGTTTAAGACAAATCTTTCAAATTCAGGTACCAAAGAAGTTAAGTGATAGAAATGCTGCTTCTTCAAAATTCAAACATTTTTTGAGAAACACCAATGTAGAACAATTATTAACCACTTCTAATAGACCTCAAACTAATAGTAAAGTAGAAAGAGTAAATCAAACTATTACAACTAGATTAAGATGTAAACTAAATTCTATACATTTACCAAACATCCAAACCCGAACTATTATAACTAGATTATGATGTAAACTATTATAATTAGATTAAGACGTAAACTAAATTCTACGAAGGTAATATTGCATGGACTAAATTATTACCTCAAGTTACCGAAGAATACACCATAATTCTGTGACAAAATTCCCACCATCTTATTTAATGTACGGTAAATTACCGTATGATTCTTTAACTGAAAACCAAGAAATGTACCCACCAATTGAAGATGTTAGAAAAATTATTGCTCTGTTATTATTAGAACGAAGACGGGAGTTAAAGGCCTATTATAAATTTATTATTTAAAAGATAGATATGTCGCCCAGACATTATAGTGGTTAGGAGAAACTACTGAGCCTACTACGGTACCGTAGGGCCCGGGTTTGGATGTTTGGTAAATGTATAGCGTCGGTGCGGCATGGCGACACTCTAAATATGCGGCGAGCCGAAAGTCCTCTTGTGTAGAGTGGTGGACAGGGAGAGGGGGTGGGAGACTCCAGGGTGCTCTTCCTCAAAATTAAGGTGGAAAATAGAAATCCAACCTCTCTTCGCAGTAGGTTCTGGCAACAACTGTTCCATATAATATGGACAAGACAACAGCAACAAAAGTTAGGTATTTTATATTTTACGAATATATATATGTTCTAGCTAAAAATTTATTTGACTGCTAGAACCTAGTAGAATTGTGTGACAAATATTCGCTAAATTCTTGTTGTGCAACAACTCAGAAGAAGTGTTAAAATACCCTTTTATTTGAATTGAATTGTAAGTATATTCACAGACAGTCTCACTTGGGCGTAGACTAATAAGCACGCTTGTAAATAGCAAGCTTTAACTCGTAACAACAACGTAACCGAAAGGCAGAACGCGCTTTAACTGAAGTAAAAAAATCGAAATCGAGTGAATGGTTAGGAGGCATTTAGTAGTCTCTGCTACTTTAACCGTCTCTGTTGGAGATATGCCCTAAGGCGTTGGGAAGAATTAAAAATTAAGGTGATTTACACCGCACCTACAAAGGTGAAGCAGGGACATCTGCTAATGCACGTAAGTTGGTCAAGTAGACTTTGGAGAAGGAGGGTTCAAGCATCTGGCCGCCGTACAAGCTGTGATGTATCTTCACTAGTTGAAGAAAGATGATACGTCGAGGCCAGTCACGTGGGTGGTCACCCACCCAATTAACTGAAGTAGCTCAAGTCTAAGCTTAAATAGTACTTTCTACCCTATTTTATGTGAAGCGCGTGAAACTCAAAACTCATTTTAGCAGGAATGCGTAGGTAGGAAAATGAGGAAGTAGAGTAACGCTGTTTCTCAAATAAAAATTAACTGTTAGAAATATAACGTAAGATCCTACAAACTTTAAGTTGCGAGAATTTTTCCCCCTAATTTTGGCTCTTTTCATTCTTTCCCATCCCACCCCGCCGCCTTTTATAATACATTTTTAAATGCAGTCGTAAATTAAATTACAACTCTTAATAACAGAGACCAGTTTCAGATTCATACTGTCAGTATAAAAGAAACCTATGAGAAATTAAAAATCCTCTTACAAAGTATCCAGAGTGAACAATGCGAGTAGAATATTTGTAGTGATTTAAAAATAATCAAAATAATCATTCTTCTCCTTTTAATTCAACTGGACAACACAAAATACTGTTGTTCTTTTGCAAATGGGGCAGAAGAGAGAGGAAGAATCATTAGATCCTGGAACATTGAGTGAAACTAGGTTTAATAAGCATACCCTAGTTAAAAAGACACCAAAGCAGAGGTCTAAGTTATAAGCAGAATATTAAGGAGCACAATCTAAAAATGTCACCTTTATTTAAAAAAAGTACACTATATTATCTTCCTAGTAAGTTTAATATAGTGGAACCTCGAAATACGAGCATCTCTCTATACGAGGAAAGTATGAGTGAAACGTTTGCCTTTAAATGCGAGCAATGACTCGAGAAACGAGCAATGAGCCAGGCTCATTACTCGTGACGCCATTTCCTGATCCGGCTCGCCTCGGTGAATCTCCTAGTCAGATCACTCGGTGTTCTTTGATCTACGTGTTTGTGCGGTTGTGAGTCAATTATTTATTACATTTAACGTGAAAAATAATTATTTCAAGATGCCTCCCAAGAAAATTGCTGCCTCAGATAGTGCTGCAAAGAAAAAGAAGGAAGCCATGGCCGTTGAAATTAAGAAAAAAATCATAGATAAACAAGCGTGGCGTAAGACTGACGGAATTGGCGACTACTTACGGCCTTTCGACATCGACGATTTGCACTATTCAGAAGAAGCAGGAAGAAATTAAGAAACTTTATGTAACCAAAGAAGTTACCGTTACTTACAAGCACCATCCGAAGCTCCTAGAAACTGTTGTTGGTGTGGTTGGGGTGCGGAACGGAATAACTGGATTTCCATTATTTTCAATGAGGAAATTTGTTTCTAGATACGAGAATTTCGCTATACGAGCTCAGTGCTGGAACGAATTAAACTCGTATCTCGAGGTTCCACTGTACACTGCTCGACATAGAAAATGCAATACAGTGAAGATTTGGCAGTATAAATACGTAAATTTAGGGGAATACGTGGCTGAACAAGTCATGCAGATGAGGTAAGATACAAGTTGCTGTTTAGAGCGAGAACGGCTGGCTTAGTAAGTAAGACGACGAACTCGGAAGCCGAAGATATAAAGTTCGCCTAAAATTTTATTTTGTTTAATGCTTTATTTTGTACTTGTATTTTGTAACTCCAGTAAATAGTTTATTTTACTTTGTATTTTCTATTCGATTTCAGTTGAAGTATGATACCCGAAATTTTTCGCGATTATAATACTTCCATTTTACTTCATACATGGGAAATAATAGTTTTTTTTTTTTCTTTGGGTGTGTCTGTGTGTGTGAAATTCCATTTTGAGAAATGAACTATTCTACCTTCTGCCTGATTCTGAGAAATGAACTTCTGCCTGATTTTCGTTGATTTTCAGCAAAACTGAATTTAGCAAAGTTGCGCTTCTTTCGAATTTATTGGGCAATAGCAATTCGGGTTTTCATCCGCAGAGAACCCGTTGGCGCTTCGGGAAAGAATCCGTTGGCGCCGTTGCATTTTTACTCGCCAAGCTCGCGGTTCATCGACGATGAGCCGAGCCGTAAACGTCAAATTTTGTAAGCGTGATTTTTAGTGCATGTAAATTCAAGTTTGCAGACAAAACAATATATTAAGCATATGGTAGTAAAAATTCACAGATAATAAGCATGTAGATGTAAAACTAACCGGTTAAACGTGATAAACGAAAAAAATTTGTCTTAAATTCCAGTTAACACAGAAAACAATATATTCCTTACACCAGCAGTGGTTTGCTAATTTTGATGGCCATGGTGATGCATCAAACTATTCTGACATCTTAGATAATCAATCAAATTTTTTATTTCAATTTAATCATCTATTTATGTCACACCTGCCATTCTCTGAAAGGTTACTGTTAGAAAAGCATTAACAATATATTATCTTGTTAAAATTTTATGCCATAAAAATTGATTTATTCTCATAATATTAGATGACAATAACCAATAATAAAAATAAAAGCATTACTTAATTATTTAAAATGCACATGCATATTTTTGCGGCCTACGAAAACAAATTATTTTAGGGGTTGGAAACCTCATAGTTCTGAATGCTTACAGCTGTTAATAATTAAGAACACAATGTGAACAGCCGTGTTACAAATTAGCATTCACCCTTCCCGCCGTATTTTCTTCCTTTAATATCGAACCGAGAACCGGCATCTATCTACGAAAATATTTCTATCTATTCGTTGTTAAAGAATTCAGAAAAAAAAAATAATAATAATAATAATAATAATAATAATAATAATAATAAATAAGAGAAGAATAATATAAATCTGAAAATGCGAACAACGACAGTGATAATTCAATAAAGTGAACGCAAGAAGAATGGTTGCAAACTTCGAACAAGCGAATAGCATAAATCCG
Organism: Stegodyphus dumicola; assembly: GCF_044657685.1. Lineage (NCBI taxonomy): Eukaryota > Metazoa > Arthropoda > Arachnida > Araneae > Eresidae > Stegodyphus > Stegodyphus dumicola. Next base: position 55,856,779 of record NC_140770.1, on the reverse strand, counting down.
CTGGGTTACCAGGTTTGAACTATTATCGCCAAAGTTAGCGATGTTTACATTTACCGGGTTCTCTGCGGAAGTGCTTCCAGCAGTTCTTTGCATTCAAATGGAAATTTCTGAAATAACGTTGACAATATTGTTATGATCGTTTTGCTTTACGTGCAATTAACTGTTTATAAACAACTGATATGAGAAAATTTTTTATAGTAACTCTTCATAAATTGCTATAAATGAAACTATGAGCTGCAATTTTCGCAAAGAAATTTAAGCAAACGAAATAAATATTATTTACTTTTAGAGATATGAGGATATCATTTGATTTGATTAGACAAATCTGCAATGCAACAATTCCTACTTCTTATCTCAAATCCATGCTCTTTTTCTGCAACTCAGTCTAGAATTTTTTATTTCCGCTTTCATTGTCTTGCAGGATTCGAAAAGTATATTTTAAGTCTAATAAGTGCATTTGCTATGGCATATAAACTGCAGTTTCTTTTATAGGAAATATTATATGTGCAGTGAATGTTCTTGTAAAATAACTATTAAAATTATATGTGAAATATCGACATAGTTGAATGTGTCAGGGTGGTAAAGGAATAAATTATCACCATTGGGTTTCGTGTTTGAAGACTCAGATAATATGAAGCACTTAGGTAAGTGGCAGTTATTTGATTTACATAATGAATGCACGTTGAAGTCGCAATAATATAGAAATGTTTAGTCGCTGGTAAAGCAAAATTCAGAAATGGAAAGATTTCTCAAAATAATCTATTAAGCAGAAAATTTTGAAAAAATTAACTTATTTTATTTTTTAATTTACAATTTATGTGGAATATTGATATATACTGACGCAGAGTGTACCCAAGTAAAACAAGTATGTCATGCAATTATTGCCGAAACAGATAATAAAAGGCACACTGAAACACGTAAAACAAAATTATGGTTATGCCTTTTCGTTTTTTATACATATATATATATATTTATAAATGGTCATATAGCGTATTTCTTCACATATATCACTCTCTAGCCTTTTAGCTCTAGGTTCTGAGAATTTCATAAATATTCGCATAATTTTTCGCTTCCTCTATTATACGTAGTTTTCGCTCTGAGAATTATTCATAACTAGCGCCAGAGCATGTGCAACAGGTGCAGCCGCACCGGGCGGCAAGATTTGTAAAATGCAGGGTGATAGATTCCAGGAGTAGAAGTGATTGCACAGGGCGGCGAGAGGCCTAGCGCTGAAGCTATTTTACTGGAAATTGTATCCTCCTTAATCATTTTTATATTTATTCAGTATATTCTATTTGGATTTGCATTTTTGTATTAGAATTTCATCCGAATCTATTTTGTCTTGCATTTATTATTTTAAATGTATTTTGCGCTGCTTCTTCTTTGACGGATGTGACAGTTTTTCTGACACTTAAGAAATTTTCCAGGCATGTAATTTCCTCTTTTTTTCTGTTATTTACGTTCTAGCTTATTGTATTCTTATCTACGATGATGTGTTCGATCATTCGAAATCCGAGGCTTTCGTTCGCCCTCCTTCTTCTTCGTTTCTCCGATTACCTTCTGCCCACCAGCGGCCGAGCGGTAAAGTTGCTGAACACTGGTAGTTCGGTCCGAGGTTCGAATCCCGCGAACGGGCTGGCTGCATGGGTGTTTTCGTGGTTTTCTCCATGTGTAACGTGTATACGAGCCAGTTTCCCTTAGAAAGTCCTCCACGAAGGCATCCCTCCCTTTAGGCAGATAGCCCTCGAGGCTTTGCTGTAATTAAATAATCTAACTTAACCTAACCGATTACCTTCTTGGGAATTTGGGTCAAGACTAATTCATGTTAGACTTGGTAACAACACCAGAGTTAGACACCAGAGTGCCTGTGCATAGTGCACTGCCCCTTTTGTAACTCAGTTAAAAATTTCGAAATCGATTAAGGCCATAACTTAACTTCTTAAGAAACTAAGAAATCGAATTCTTCCTAATGTAACTTTTTTTTTTCTTTTTCTCCCTAAAGAATTTAGAAGGATTTATGACAGTGCAAGCTAGAAAGCCGCCAAACCGGTGATGGCAAGTGTGAATTTTATGAGCTAGTAGTGATGTAGAATAACTATATACAGGTTTAACGATATGCAAAAATATAATACAATATACAAAAACAATTTATTCGCATATAACTTGGTTACTGAGAACAGACATGGTCTTTTGCTATTGCGTGGAGATGATTATAGTCATAATTATAAATTTGTATTACAGGATTAAATAAATTGCGCTGTCTGGTATGAAAGTGTTTTGCTAAGTAATAAAAATATGCTCTGATATGAACAATTTAAAGTTAATCGTGAATCTTGTTATTTCTAACATATCGGGAATTTGTGATATGTTGTAGAATAAAATTTTGAACAGTCTGTAATTTTTTTCCTGCTGGTCTTGCAGGAGTAAGCCCATACCGGGCAAGCATAACAGAGCACATGAAGCAAAATGGCTTTATAAATGAGTAATTTGTCGATAGATAAAACACTGTTTCGTGCAATTAGAGGGAAGAATTGAGCTTTACGTACACAAAACGTTTTGATAATAGATGTAATGTGTGGGGTTCATGAAAGAGTATTAGTGAGGATCACCCCAAGATAAGGGACTTGCTTAGCCCAGGGCAGGGTAGATCCACAGAACTGTAGGTTTTTCATAATTCTCTTCTTTCTGGTGAAGAGTATAGCAGCTGTTTCGTTAACATTCACTTGGATTTACCATTGTGTCAGTCAGGTCTCCACTACTCGAATATGCTCTTGTAATCGTTGGATTACTGGACTAACAGGTGCACTTTGGCCAAGGATTGCTGTATAAACAGCGTACATTGCTAGTGTAGTGTTGGGTGTGAGAGGAATGTCGTTCACATGTATGTTAAACAGTGTGAGCCCTAATAATGACTCTTGTGTGACTCCAGCAGAAATAGCTCGACGTGTAACTCATTCATGTGTGTTACCCCGGGAGCTTTACAAGGTAACTGAGGTGGACATCAGCTCAGTTGCTGCCAGAAATCGGCTCTGTATACGTCCGAATATATACAAAACCTATATTTCAGTAAGAATACGTAACGTTAATATTGTTACGTATTCTTACTGAAATGTAGGTTTTGTTTTAAGGATATAATAATGTAACAGTTACCAGTAATTATATCCATAATTTTTTTTTCATTCCTCGTGTTCTTATTGTAACCCCTTTCTTCGGAAGTTAAATTACTCATGTAATTTTCTCCTCTGGATTTTCGGACGATAAAATTATCTAAAAGGCATGGAGGTAAGAAAGGAAGGAGTGGCCAAACCGGCATTAGAAGTGAAGCATCGCTCCGAAGCTTCGGTCACCAAATGAGGTGTTTTTTGCCTACATTCAGAAGCTCGCTTGACAGCGCTCTGGTAGTATTTTGACACACGACAGTTCCATACAAATCGAAAGACGGGACACTTCTGCATAAAAGAAAAATTCCTAGTGTGATGGATAACAGCTATTTGTATAGTTTAGTGACATTTACGCAAAAATCACATCTTGGTTATTTTTCGATAACTAACGACAGCGATTTTGATCATGTATTTGTTTTGTAAAATTCTAAGCTGTTGAACTACAAAAATATAGATTTTAGCAAAAATGTTATGCTAAAATCTAAAGGTACGGTGAGAATGAAAAATACCTCACCGTACCTTTAAAATTGTATACATCTTTCGATACCCTTGATATAATATTCGCTACTTTTATTTTATGTTCCAAACGCCAAAATATTTTCAATAAAATAAATTTTTTCACATCCACATATTATTGTACCATGTAGTACTTTTTTAAAATTAGTGTAAATTACTTTACTCGAAAAATATAGTGAATGCACAGAAATTAAAGATTTCCACATGCCGGAAATGAAAAATGGCATTTATGCATATGCTTGCAAAAAGCATGTATTTACATTTAACAAAATACGTAAATATTTATTAAATTACTATTTATAAATGTATTTGAAATGAAAGATTTATTCATTCATAAATAACTGTGAAAAAAATCTAATTATTAAATTATCTAAATTTATAATGATTATAAATATTATCTAAATATATAATAACCTTAACATTGTATTGTAAACATAAATTGACATCCTGTTGACAAATAACATTATAAAACTAGTTAAGCAAAAATTGTTCGTACTGGAAAGCAATCCGTTAAAAGGTATTGTAAAGCAATTTCTATGAGATGCGTATTTAAGAAAGTAATAAAGAAGAGTTTTGGAGTATGTATTGTTGAAATAAAGGGTAAAAAAATCTGATAAGTATAATTAAAAGAATTATTCCCCTTACATTTTATAATAACCCAGTTACAAGTTTTAAATAATATTTAATTAAATAATAATTTATTCTCTTTCAGAAATATTCAGAGAAAGTTAAGTACTATTTAAAGTATTTCGCTATTAAAATAAAAGGTGCTCTAATTTGAAATGGACCGAATAGAGCATTAATTATAAATTGAGTTATATTTTTCGATTTAAAAGATGCCTCAGAAGCTAAAAAATCATGTCATATTTGAGAAAGTATTTTAGGAAGAAGCTCTATAAATAGAAAAGAAATAATGCATAATTTTAATATTAATAATACAATAAACTTTGATCTTAATTTTTGTAATCATTAACCGAATAAAATCGAATTGCCTTAAAATTTCTTTTTAATTTAACGAAAACTTATGAAAATACCATTCTGAGCAAACTGTTCTGTGAAAAGTATAGCATTTAATTGCGTTCAGAATGAAATGTTGTTTAAAAATGTATTCTTTTCATATACTTAGGACTCTGAAGTATTGTAGAAAAAGAAAATATATACATTTATATGCATATTTACGCCGCAATTACAAAATACTTACATCCGATCGTTAATGTTTACATTAAAGGAGAAAAGCCTTCGAAATCGTTTATTCCTCAAATGCGGTAAAACGGAAATCATACCACAAATGAAGCTATGAGTATCCATTAATTTTAAATAATTAGATGATACCGATATACATTGAAGAAAGCAAAACTCATTCAGCTTTAGTATGTCATTAAAGCTGTAGAAACTGTGAAATGACTGATTCAGAAAAATCTATCAGAAATTTTTATCTCATTGCATAAATCCTTAAAATACTGATAAGATTATTTGGTAAGTAAGCAGCAAATTTACAACCTGCTAAACCACACCAAAAGTAAATTTTCGAATAAACTTCGATTTCTTGAGAAGTTCATTGCAATAGTAGAGCAGCTGCTCGACTTGTGTGCTTGAAAACCAAATGGATCCCACTACTAAATGAAATGACACACCAGGCCGTAACTCCATTTTATTTGGCTGTGTGACTGGTGAGATTCAAGTCACTATCCCAACGATGTTCCCGTACATCTCCAGACACGTCTTCTTTGGTTATCGTTGTTTCAAACTCAACGGGACTGACTGCTACTCCAATGAATGAGATATCAGATCGAGTGAAACCTGCACCACTGCAGTGCACTTACTGATGCCCACCGGTGAGGCAACAAATCGTTGTGAGATCAGAACTCGTTCTCTGAATCGCCTTTCGATGGTTCTTGCAGCCCCTGGTGTCCTGTTTACATTTTTAATAATGGCATTTGTATTTTTAATAATGGCAAGTGTTGCTGAGACAGCCGCTTTGATGATCGCTCTGTTCTCGTCCTTTGTCGTCTTTCCAGATAGATCATGGCTCGAAAGGCGGCATCCTTCCATTTAACAGCCCTGCTTTAGGCCGATTGCATGTCATCTCCTATCTAGTGACATTATACTCATAATGTATGCAAATTCGTCTGAGAGACATTGGTACATTCAAAATGAGCATATGGAATCAAATTCGAATAAACGTTATGCAGAATAGCTTAGAGAATGCAATGCCAATTGTTCCTGATTGCCTGACAAAATACTAAATTACGCTGCAATCAGATTAATCCTTCTTGGTTCAACATTTTTTAAAAAAAATCTTAGAGTGTATTTCATACATTTTGGAAAATTAAAAACAAAAGTATATGTAAGAACAAATGTTGAAGAAGGTTTTTAACTGTCTCCTTTTCTCGATACACTAGTTTAAGGTTTCATTTGTTTTCTTTTGAGTGATTTATGCTTAAACACACGAGGGCTGACTAGCTAATAGGACGGGATTCCTTGGTGCAGAATTTTTAAGAGAAACTGAATCGTATTAACGTTACACATGGATAAACCATGAAAACACTCATACAACTAACCAGTTCACTGGGATCCGAGTTTGTGTCGAAATTACCGAATTTCAGCTGTCTCTCATATTCGGCCACCGTTTTAATGCCAGTAAATGAATAAATACATTAAGTATGCTTTTGATAATTGAAATTTTAATTCATTTTGATTTTTTTTAATCCGGCTTCATTAATTCAACTATAGAATTCATGTCAACTTTCATTAAAATTCTGTTAGATGACGATCTAAAACAATAATTTTCCTATCTAATTATTTTCTATTCTCTATTGAGACCTTAAAAATTCTTCTTATAAGGCTTCAATTTTTATTTCAGCATCACGGCAACGACTGCTAACATTTAGCCAGGCGGAAGAGTTAGAACAGTCAACGGGAGACCATGCTGACCGCCCATCATTCTCCAAAATGGACGAAGAACTTTTGAAAGGTGACGAAGATGCCGTTGGATTTTTTTCTGCTATGTTGACAACAATATCTTTGTTCTCGTACTCGTTGGATATAGCTTCCTCAGCTGTATTATGCTACTGGCTATTCAATACTGGGCGATGGTGGTGGTGGTTAAGTATCGCATCTTTGCTCTGTGCTCTGCTCATTGTTAATATCTTTAGTATGCGTTGGTACATTCACGATGCTCAAGAGGACAAAGCTCACGTTTTAAAAGTATCTACCTCCCACTGGGTTATGAGAGTACTTTTTCACATAGTTCTCTTAGGACCTATCATTAGGTAAGAGTTGGCTTATAATCTTCTCATTCACTATATTTTAAAAGCAAATTTTAGAAACTTTATAACTACAGCTGTTGGAAAAAACAAATAAGAAAATATGTTATTCTTCTCTGCGCTTCAGCATTTTGTACATCGGGTTATCAGTAGCGTGGAAATTACAGCATACCTCTAGCAACGTCTGTTCCGTTGATAGTTGGAATGGAGCAGATCTGAACATTTCGGAAACGAATGCCATGAAATAGTTCTTTGATCTTAGCAATCGAATCATGCTCATTAGGGATTAAATCATAAGTGTACGTTGCATTCTAGAGCGCTTCTCAGCCACGCAGAACAAACAAATTAGCTATACATGTTGCGCTGCATACTATGCAAATTATTTTAGAGAAAATTTTTCTGCTTTTTTTGTACCGATGGTCACAGATTAAGCCCCCAAAATTAACATTAATATTGTTGCGTTTTTTTTATTCTTCTGACACCAGTTGTTACGTTATTTTCTTCCTTCACGTTCGTACGTGGTTCGTAGATTTGGAGTAAATAGCTACGACACTTGATGAAGTATCGAAACACACTTTATTGCCATATTGTCAGGACAGCTCCAAAACACGTTTTACAGTCGTCGATGAACTACTATAAACACGCTGACACGATCAGCGACACAGTCTCCAGGTTATCAGGCTATCACGGTGAAGACAGCTTCACTGCAAAGCACCAGAGTACAACTCCCGACTCTGCTCAGTCGTTCTCGGAACTCCACGTACTCTCGAGACTCTCCACGATACAACTCGCGATGCACTCGACGACACACAGAACACGGCTCCCGACTCTTCGGTTCAGTCGTTCCCGGAGCTCAGCACGCTCTCTCGACGATGCACTAACCGCGATACACTAAGAGACTCCTTCTGTGAACTCGACGACCCACACGGCACTCGCTGCTAGACTGTCATCTAGATCGACTCCGCAGGGATTGACACGCTAGACGAGACACCAACTCGATACTGACTATCTCTCACTCTCACTCGCCCTCTCGACGAGACACACCCTCGATGAGAGACACACATTAACTGACTGCGGACCAGCAGGGTTTATATAGCTTTTGACTGGTGTTCGAGAACATTCTGGGCTAAACCGGTAAGAATTCGTTCCAGAAGGTTCTCCATCCGTCCATGGTATATCGCCAAATGGCTCTAAATGGGCGATTTCTCGCCAAATGCGGCAACCCTGCATTTACTTGCCATTTTATGGCAACCCTATAACTGCTTTGAGGGAAGCTATCTCACCGCGCCTGTACATTTCGTAAGAATATTGCGATTGATGGACTATCTTTGAGATAAGATTGTAAGGTGTTTTCTCTCCGCATGTCTCCGTAGTGGAATTGGAGGAACGTCCGTCTAACAACTGGGAAGTTCTGAGTTTCGAATCTCGGCTAGGGCATCATGTATTTTCTTGTTTTCCACTTCGAGATAAGCCTAATGACTCTACAAGTCATGCGTTAAGATAAACACGATCACCATCCTACATTAGAGCTGCCATATTCTTAGCAGTTCTGGAACTGATTAATTTTTTAATTAAAAGTCGACTCACATTTCAGTTTTGTCTTGTAGAATGTCTCATTCCCCATAACCATTCGGCATACTACAATCTATCCTTTACGCATAGTGCTCCAAATGGATTTGAGCAACATCTTATGGTAATCATTTTTGTATTTTCAATAATTCTGCTGCTCCTCTTTCAAAAGCATTATAACAACACAATTTTTAGATCACCGGCTCACTCAAAATTCAACTTGTCACTCAAAAAATTCACTCAAATTGTTATGGAACATGCATGTCCATATATAGTGAGATCAGTTAACCAAAATGTGGTATAAATGAAAAGCAATAATTTTGTTTCATGACGCGTGTATGACGCATTATAAAAATTCCAACTTATATATAAATTCATTTTTATTAGCTATTCATTGCAATTATTGTTCTTATATAAAGATATGATTTTGCTGTTATTACTATGAAGTTCTGTCTTTATAAAATACTTTGCTTTCTCAATCATACTAAATTCAGTCATTCATTATTTCTGTACACAATGTTAGCTCTAACGCAGTATATATATAATTATATAATACGATAGTATTTGCTATATATATAAACACGGTACTTAGTTATGCTATTATTAATATACGTTTGAAGCTAAATAGGGATATTAGTATATGCGCTTAATATTGCTATGTCCTTTCATTTTTAGCATCTTCAAATAGAATACATTTTCAAAGTCTCATTACAATCATTTATTTACATGCACTTTGCGTAATACATATTAAAAATATTTTCATCTACAAAACAATAACATTAGCGGCCATTTCATTATTAAGAAAATTTTCCGTAGATGCTTGTAAGTGTATAGTGTCTATGAGGCAAAGGGGAACTCAAAATACACGGCTAGTCGAAAGTCCTCTCGAGTGTTTGGTGGTAGGAGAAGGGTGGAAAGCTCTCAAACTGCCCACTCGGGGTCATCTGCATCAAAATTGGGGCGAAGCTTAACAGCTAGAGCGGCGGGACTGCACTTGTATTCCCAATGTTGAATACTCCTTATCTCACCTTACTTATACTTGTACTGTAGATACAACTTGCCACCCTGGTCGGTACGGTGGTTAACGATTCTGACTGCCATATCGCTTGGCCCAGGTTTGAATCTTGAAGAAGGCATGGATTTTTGTAAGTGTGCTTTGTGGGGGCACTTAAAATATTAGCGATCGAAAGTCCTCTTGTTGGGCAATGCTGATGGACGGAAGCTCCAAAGACTTGCTTATTACACCTTCCGCCTTAGAAAAGACATTTATTCTTACATTTATGCTTTTGGAAGCATCAGTTGTTGAACTTTTCAAGGACAGTCTTTTCTCAATATGATTCGTGTACACTATTAATACCAGAACTCAGTTATCTCAGAAAGTCCTCTCAAGTGGTTGATGGTAAAAAAAAAGAGGGGCGGGAGAACCTCGGACCCCCCCCGGGGTGTTCTTTCTCAAAATTGGGGTGGAAAGTTTAACAGTTAGCTAGGTTCAGCAATACCTCAATTACCTGTGGTACTACGGAGGTGCTGGCCTAGCTTCTACCTGTACCTGTACCTGTTGGGATTGGTTTGCATTGTAAATAATCTGTAATAGTATGATAATGCTATGTCCTATGAACATAACTTCTTGCATTGTAAATAATCTGTAATAGTATGATAATGCTATGTCCTATGTGTTGAAGTATGTTGTAACAGTATGTTGCGCTATGTCCTATACGTTGTTAGTGCTATGTCCTATGTTGACTGTAATCAGATCCCCTGTGGAAGGGGCGCTGACAAAACCAACAAGCTCTATAATGAACATAACTTCTTGCACTGTAAATAATCTGTAACAATATGTTAATGCTATGTCCTATGTGTCAAAGTATGTTGTAACAGTATGATGTGCTATGTCTTATTTGTTGTTAGTACTATGTACTATGTATACCGTAATCAGGTCCCCTGTGGAAGGGGCGGTACGCTAGAGAGGTAGTGCATGGGTGCTATACCATTTTTGTCAATGGCGATGGCATGGTGCCCACTGTATTTGTTCCTGACCTGTCCTGTTGGGATTGGTGATAGAAGAAGAGAGGGGGTGGAAGACCCTCGGATCTGTTCCCTTCAGAAATTCTCCATCAAAACTGGGACGGAACTGCCCAGTTACTGTGGCCAAACTACACCTAATAGTAAAATAGACCAATACAGTCAAAAGTCCTTAATTCGGACACCCATAATCCGGAATGATCTATAATCCGAACCTCAAAACAAAAAGCTTTCTGCGCATGCGCTGCGTTGACACATGCGCATAGACGTTTACGCGTGCGCGTAAGACCTTTACGACTGCGCATATGCATGTGCACAAGCGCAGAATACGTTTTCGCGTGCGCATTTTATGTATAACGGACGGCATAAGCTAAAATTATCTAATTATCTATTTCAGTTAATGTTGATGATTGCGTTGTTCCTTAATCTTCGAATTGGATCCGGATTATTATTTTTTGCAGACTGTAAGAGCAATTTTATAAAAGTAAACTTGAACCTTCCATTATGTCAAATAGAATTTCCGATGCTGGAGCTCCCAAAGGATCTACAAAACGAAAGTATGTTTCGATGTCCATCAAACAAAAAGTAGGATTGCTGCAAAAAATGGATAAAGACATGAAGAAGGTGACAGAGAGGTTAGTGAAAACGAAAAAATTTCTATTGACAAGTTAGTCGGTATTCTCGGCACAGCAATTAGGGGACTTGAACAGCGGAACTTCCTATAGTCTTCCTATAACTGAACAAGAAATTATGTCTGTTTATAGAATTAAAGAGAAAGTATTATCACATAAAACGAAGCAACTTAAACGACTTACATTGAAAGAAATGTTTAATAAAGTAAACAAATAAATATTAAGCTTTTTTTTTTGTAAATGTTGATACCCTTTAGATCATAATTGTTCTTTATTTCATAAATTACGGTTTCATATTTTTAATTTTAGAATTTCTGCATGCCATCCTACGAGATTTAAACTGATGATCTATAATCCGGAAAAATTGATAATCCGGAATCGCCGAAGTCCCGACGAGTCCGGATTAACGACTTTTGACTGTAGTAAAATTCTTATGTTTCTCACCTCCACACTTTTACATATATCTCTAGATCCAACGAACATATTGCTATTCCTGGTCTGAGGCTGATGAAAAGTTTTTGTAAAGGCACCGCGGATTGAAAGATATTCCGGGATTTACAGACTTATGCAACCTCAATTTTATGTTAATTAATCCAGATATCTCATTATTTTGACTCATCCATCGGAATGTAAATTAATTAATGTTGCATAATCGCAAGAGCTCTTGAATTTAAATGAACGTTTTTGTTAGCGCTTGCTAACTGTTTCTGTTTACGTCTTTCTACTTCTTGAAATGATTTATCGGCTTTGGAAAGTCGCATTTTCATCAGCCGAATACTTGGAGCTCGAGACAGAGCTTACTTAGGTAAGTGTTAATTTGTATTCTCCGCTGCTTCTCTGTATTTCTCGCAGTTGATTTCTGTTATTGTATCTGTTTTATGTAAACATCAGGTTGATGTGTTAATATGTTTTACTTTAAATCTTGAATCTGAGGTGTATTTACAACAATTAGAAGTTAAGATTGAATGATGAGTCTTCTGACTGCCATTGTTAAACTTACTTCAATTACTTAGTGATGGTGAATAAATAACATGGAATGCCTTTAGACAATAATGTTGGGATTTTCTGGGAAATCGAAGCGGAGAATTACAAACAAATAATGAAGAATCTTGTAACTCATATGAATAGATTGGGTAAGGAATGGACCTGAAAATAATGTCACATATTCTCATTTGAATTTTTTCCCCTCACAATTGTAGTAATGTCAGAAAGAAACACGGGGGAAACGATTTTATCGACTAATTACTGTAACAGAAGAAAGATGCAGAGGAAAGACAAATGCAGCGATGTTAGCCGATATCTATTGGAGCATTAGGAATGAATGATGCGACTCAAGTTAACTAAAAATGGCGAACCAAAATGCGTAGACATTTTCAAATCCTTGAATATTCATAGTGTATTATTCAAATACAGTGGCATAGCTAGGGTTGGGGCAAGGGGGAACATCTGTCCTCGGGCGCAGCATCCAAGGGGCGCCAAATTGATGCTACGAAATTTTTTAATGAAATATTTTCCATTTTTGGCACGCAGAAAGGGGCGCAAATTCTTCATTTGTCCCGGGCGCTGGAAATTCTAGCTACGCCCCTGTTCAAATATTCATTAGTGCTGCGCTATTGTCTGCTTCGTTTCCCTGTTCGGGCCCACCAGCGGCCGAGCGGTAAAGGCGCTGAACACTGGTAGTTCGGTCCGAGGTTCGAATTCCGCGAACGAGATGGCTGCATGGGCGTTTTCGTGGTTTTCCCCATGTGTAACGTGTATACGAGCCAGTTTCCCTTAGAAAATCCTCCACGAAGGCATCCCTCCCCTTAGGCAGATAGCCCTTCTGTGCTTTGCCATAATTAAATACACCAACACCGTTTCCCTGTTCGAGATAATTGCTTTAGTAAAAAAAAAATGCTGACTACTAAGTTTGTTTTATCTTTTAAATAACAGACAGAATATAAAATGCATATTTATATTCAAGAATTAAAATTTAATAACGAAAAGCTTATTTCATTTCTTTTTCAATTATGCCGAGGAGTCAAATTACGAGCAAAACATTGTTTATGAGTGTTAAAATTTAATATATCTTTTGTTGTAACCTTTAAACAAGAGCCTGCCGTAAGTTCATATTTATATTCAGGAAGTGACACTTAGAAAGGAAAAGCTTATTTCATCCCTGTAACCGGGTAGGGGAACTAAACTTACTTCCTCAAATTCATTAAAGATATATTTTTCATTCAATCAGTTCAAATTCTCATTTCACGGCAAGGCAAAAATACTTAAAAACTCAAAACATCATCATTAAAAATTGTAAAATATAGAAAAAACCTAAAACACAAAATACAGTTTAAAACAGTTAAAAAAAAATTTTTTTTTACAGTTAAAATTAGAATTTCTACGCCAAATCAAGTAATTCAGCCAATGGATATGAAGACCAAATTTTCGGTGCACAGAATTAAAAATTTATTTTTGATCCCACTCAGCAAAAAACGCTGAAATTGTTGCACAAACTGACTTAATTCACTATTCTATTAAGAGTTTCAAATGTAAACAAATGGCAGCCTCATTCGACCTAGCGCCACTTTTAAATAGTTGATAATTCTACAACTATTTCATGCAGATTAACTAAAGAAGCTGTCATTTTTGTGAAAATAACGTAATTCTAGAGAAAAATGTCAGAAAAAAGTTGTCCTGTTCAAGACGGTACGTATGCTCATCCTATTTGCTAGCGTTCAATATAAAACATATAGGCTAATTTAATTAGAGTTATTATTCGTCATTATTAGTTTTATATTCCCAGTTTCATATCATATAATTAAAAAAATTCTATCTTAATTCATACTCAAGAATTTATATTAATTATATGCATCTGTTTGTAATTGCATACTCCACTAAAAATTATGGAAATTAAAAATCGATTAAATTATGTAACAATAGCGAATGCACTGCATTAAACTGCCTCTATATCGCATCAGACCTTCTGATGTCAGCTGTCTGATCGGCATTTGTTATTACATCTCTTCCGGTATCTTTTGTCTGCATACCGCATTTAAAAAAAACCCAAAATAATGTCACACACATTAAAAAAAATATGAAACATAAATGTCCCACAAATGTCAATCAATATTAATTTTTTGTGATCACCTTCGATGTCTTTGGATATGTTTATATAAAGTGGTTAAAATTTCTTTTTGAATAAAACTCTAATTGGGAGTTTAGTGTACGAGAATCTCATAGACTCAAAGTTTTTTAAAATCTTTTAATTGTTTCCTAGAGTTAAATAAAATCTCAGATTTTATAATAGGCGCCTATTCGTATTCTGCAGGAAATAATTTTTTCTTACTATGGAATATAACTTTTTTAGTTAACAAAAATGCTCAGTTAATTAATTTTAACTTATTATTATTATTATTTATCTTGTGCAATCATCAGAATGTACTTTGGGGAGGGGAGGGTTTTGACACTTTAAAAAATTTTATAGCAGTTTCCTATGGATGACCTTTCATTTATTTGTTTACCGCATAACATTTAAAAATTCTTTGTTACAGGTATTTAGAATTGTTTTTGTATGGATTGCACAGTTGTGATCGAAATGATCCCAAGCGTTACCAGTATCGTCTCATGTTCTTGCAAGAAGATAGAGATACTTCACTTTTGGCACTGGTTGGCAGCTTTGTAAAATCTGCACCTCAGTTGGTTCTCCATACTTATATTCTAACGCAGAATAAGTTCCCCATCAATTTGCCCACAAGTAAGAACTTAAAAAAAAAAGATTAATTTCACTATTCATGTACAACATTTTACCTTAAATATTGATTATTGTTATATACAACTCGTTTTTCTACGTTGAAATAAACTACTTCTCCCCCCCCCCGGGGGAAAAAAAATCTGAAATGTTTCAGATTTTAAATTACGTCCAAAGGGGCGTTTTTTAACATTTTGTGTGTTACCTTTCTTTATTAAATATCATGTTCCTCGCACTTAAACCATAAGATCCAGTGCAACAGCAATATCGCAAAATAGTTTTAAAACGAGCATATCTTTAGAATTTCCGATACAGAGACTCACGCGCTGGAGATAAAAATGTTTTTTCTGCACAACGTTGCCATTGCTCTCTTTGAAATCCTTGAGTTTGTTAATCAAAAATTCGTCAAAGTTTTAAAAAATAGGAAATCGATCATAAAACAAATTTCAAATTTCAAATTTCAAATTTGGTCTTCCACATGCTCATATTCGTTGGAGGATTACGTTATTCAAAATTCGATGACTCTATGTACCGTTGTTTTATCACAATACGAGAAATAGACATACATTTATGCAGATTTTTCATTATTTAATTTCTTCAAATATAATGCAGGACTCTAACATTTTGTGGCAACAGTTTGAAAAGTGAACCGACATTTATGAGTCCGACGCAAAATGCCAAAACGAAACTAATAGTCCTTCGGGATTCAAATCCCTTTGGACTAAAAAAAAAAAAAAAAACCCACCACCTTCCATCGATCCAAACAAGAGTGTTCCTGTCTTTCATATGAATTCGTAGAGAAATTGTACGTTTATGCGACATAAAAATTTTATAGTCTTGGCTATTGCCTGTTTTTAATTTTATAAATTAAAATTTCGATTAGATTTCAGAGCATATATTTTAATTCTAAAACAATACCCTTAATCTCATTTTAAATTAATAACAATGTTCCTAACAGAGAAATAAATTTAGTATATGAGAACACACAAGCATGAATATCCGAAGCATAAATATTGTAAATCCTAAATATTTGTGAGAAATTGAAATAAGTTATATTGCTACTAATCAAACTTTGAGTTCTTTCGTATTAAACTTCCCTCATTGGCGAATATAGTCACCTTTTAATTTCCGGCGGAAAATGTTTAGTGATTTTCTTTAGAACGACATCGATCATTTCATTTGCAACGTGTCTTTTCCTCCAGCGAAACTCCGCTAGGTAGGATTCGAGGTGTTCCGCGATGTTGTTTATTTCGCCATTTAATACACGCAAAATATAAAACGCCTTGCGTATGTGTGCAATTTCAGGATCGATGGAATTATATTTGTGATTTACTTTACAATGGATATATACCCAGACTGTTCGAGTTCTTCTGCTTTATACCCCTTCCAACAGTCCGGAAAAAATGGTCGTTCCTTCTTTAATGTTCTTTTTAATTTCGTTCATTAGTGTAGTAGCATTACGATCAGGAATCATTACAAGAAATGTTTTACTCGTTTCGTGACAAATGCCCATAAAAATCCACTATGGAGGCAACATTCTTGTATCATTTCTGCCTCGCGTGGACACGCTTTGTCGATCTCCATAATGCATCCAACGCAGCCGACTTTCTCCTTTTCTGCTGCCGCCATTTCAAGAACGCAAATCTCTCGGAGATAATTGTTCCAATCCACTACCTTTTTATCAGCCATTATTAGTTGCTTTGCAGAACTTGGCCGATGTTAGCATCAGCATTATATGAAACATAAAGCTGTCGTGAATGTTATTTGACTTCCTTCGAACTAGTTTTCTACGCGCATTCTAATAAGATTTCGGAATGAGCAGTCGTTACGCTTCCCAAAAAATGCGATCTTCGTTGATGTATAGCTTCGATGAGTGCGAAAGTTCGCATTCTCGATTTTCCCGTAGTAGGCTGTAATTCTACAAATAGCAAACTGCCTCCTTTTCATTTCGAGGTAAGCTCCAGAGACCCGTAAGGTAATGTTCTTTGACTTAAATTCTAAATGAATAGATAACTATGTAATAAAAAGCTGTCTAATCGAATCAAATGCGAACACGAAAATGTTCAGAATAGCATAGGTTGCGATAAGCCGTGAAATATTTGGTGATTAATCGTTGGGGTGCGGTTGAGACTAAAGAACCAAAAATTGTTATTTATTGGTGTTGTTCACAGCAAGAACCTATCTTTCGTAAAAGAAACCTTGTTTTCTTTTGATGCTTGCAAGAGTAAATCACTTAATAAATCAATTGAATAACTACTAGCTAACTCTTCTGACTCAGGTTATTGCCACTGCAATAACTCCAATATATTGTCTAATGAAAACAAGGCCTTGGAATTAAATAGACTCTTTCTCATTATTTGACATTTTGCCTGGAAAAAAAAGAGCAGCTTTTGCACCTGTGATGAATAGAAGGGAAAATGAAAGCTCATTCTGTTACCAGGAAGTTTCATATAGATCAAATTAGATTCCTTCCTGTGGTTCGAACAATCCTATTCCTAGAACACAGGGATAACATATTTTGAAAATAAGCATCAGATTTATTTTCTTTAGCCTGAGTATAATGTGATTTAATATCGAGATAAATAAATTTAAATAGGAAAAAAAGTATTGTCTCTTAAATTTAATTATTAATGTAACATCCAAAATCTTCTATGATTTTGGCTCATCATTTCAAGCAACTTTTGATCCTCTTTCTAAAGAATTCTTTTGATATTTCTGTAAAATATTCATTCATTCCTTTTTCATCTTCCTAATTACTGTGGACTCTTTGCGAACACGGAATGTTGCAGTGGCTTAAACTTGTGTAAAACTGGAAGATGAGTACGTGAACTCTTAGGAGTATGAGTAATTAAGCCCTTGTCAAATTATTCTCTCATTATGTAATTTAACTTTAATCTACTGATGAATCCCTCAAGTCTTTTGGTTGTTAAAGTCTTCTTCGTATTATATAGGATGACAACAAATGTCCGTATTAATAGTTTAGTTATTTTCTAACAGCTCAAAATAACCATGTCTTCTATATCTTATCGCATGCAAAATAAAAGCTGCTTTGGATGCAATTCTGGTTTTTCTGCGAAACCTGCTTTTTTCAGAAAACGTCTTCAGTTTCTCGTCTTTTTTGAATAGCATTAATGTAAAGAATTTTCTTTTTCAATTCTAATCACTAAATTACCTTTAGAAAGGCTCATTTAATTTAAATATAAAATGTAAATGCATATTTCTTTTTTAGTTTTACAGTTGTGAGTTGGGCGTACCAGTGGCCCAGTGTCTAAGTGCGCTGAATGCTGGTAGTTCGACCTGATTTGGATTCGAGCCCAAGCGAAATTCCCCTGGCTGCATGGTTGGTTTCCGTGGGGTTTTCCCGAGTGTAACATTAATACGACCCACTTTCTCACTGAAAGTCCACCACAAAGACATCCCTCCTCCTAGTTCTCGTGGCTTTGCTATATTCAAATACAGGATGATATACAGGATGACTGAAAATTTTGGAGACTGATTTTCATTCGTTACAATCAAACAATGTATAGGAGCCTTGTATTATTTTTTTTCCAAATTTGAATCTTTCACATTGATCTAATGTATTTTTACAGATGATTCATAAACATGAAACAGACTCTTTTGTGACATTCTTTTTAACATTACGGATGCTGTGCTTTTCATTTCCTCGTGTGAAGAGAACTAATTGCTAACAGATTGATTTCAACCATATTCCAGGGCATTGTCCTGAAACAAAACCACCCTTTCGTAAGCAAATTTGGTCTTTTATCCCTCACGCCTGCCGTAAGAGGTGATCTTAACCTCTCCAAATCAGGTATGATATATCGATACCAGATAATTAATGCCAATCTATGCCAATCAGGCATGATATATCGATAAATTTCCCCATTGCATAAACCTAATAACTTGTCGGCTGCAGCAAATCAAACAAGTACATCTGTGCCCAACAAATACAATTGTACAGAGCAGCATATAGTCTAATAAATGAGAGGCCGCAGAGTGAGGAGGATCATAAAAGTCTATCAGAGTACCGAATTAATAATAAAGATCGACCATAGAATCCATTCATATATAAGTTCATTGTATAACTGTGGAAGTACAACACAGTATTTCAAGTTCTTTTCACAGTTTTTTGAACTCCCGCATCGTTCACTAGAGAACACTGGCGAATAACAATTTTAAACGTCGTACCGAAATTGCCGAAAACATTGATCCGCCATCCTCTCAATATGTGCAGCCATAAGGCTGGGGCTATATTTGAGCTAACCGCGCTGGACTGGGAATTCGATTAACCATGGCAACAAAACCATTTCGTCTTTTGTTAAACATGTAAGGTAATACAATAATAGAGTAAGAAGGAAAACATAATCAAAATATATAGATGGACACGATCCGATACAACCGTACCTCGTTTTTGCTCTTCCGCTTCCCTCAAATGTACACAGGACATGTTACAATCTTCACCCCCTCCTATAAACACCCGCTAATTCAATGCGAATAATTATTCGCAATCACCGGTTCCTCGTTCGTAATGTCTCAGAATTTTCCGAAATGCAAACACACACCCTACACTTTAGAATAAATCTCTCGCTGGAATCTCTGCCGCATATCCCGGTCGATGTCCTAGTCTAATATTGATAGCAATCGTCATTGCCAAATACTATAAGGCATTTTCTTCCTTCTTTCTGTATGCCTTCGTGATGTAATTGGAAGCATAAACGACACGTATTCGAGAGGTCCAATCTTCGAGTCCGGCGAGAGTACTATACATTTTTCGCGTTTCCTGTTTTAAAATATCCTAATAACTCTACAAGGTGGCGGCCGAACTAAAAGGCGGTGGATGATAATTCGTCACCGTCAGGATTTGGCAACTAGATCCCTTCATCCCAGGTCGTCCTTTAAAAGGGGCATTATGTAAGGTATTTTCTCCCATCTTTCCGCAAGCCTTCGTGGTGTAATAAGAAGCACACTTGGTGCGTATTCGGAAGGTCGGGATTTCGATTATCCGGATTTCGAGTAAGGGCACTGCACATTTTTCACTCCAAATCCAAATTAAGTAAAATAGTTGAAGAATTTTCTGCTGTTTAATATAAATGTAAACTAAATACGCTTTGTACATTTCGATAGAATATGATACACTTATTTAAACTTCCAGAAGAATATCTTGCTCCTGCAAAAAAGAAATGCTTGAAATTCTGTCGAAATGCATATAATATGGCCAATGTAAAATCAATTTTTTCCTAATTTTAAAATTTATGCATTTGTTTCGTATATGTTATTTCTTATTTCATCATTTGCTAACATATTTTATGACTCACTTGATATACCTTTGATAATGTCGTATGAATTTCATTGCAGCTAGAGCTCAGGCAGTCAACTTAATAGCAGCTCTGATAGAGCTATCCTTGGCCCAGAGTTCGTATCACCGAGCCCTACGAAGATCTATACCTACAAAGCGCAATATAAGTAAATCAGGAGCGACTGTGCAGTTTCTTAGCCACTTATGTGTTATCGCATCAAGAGTACTATCCCTCGCTGTATTCGCCTCTCTATACGCGCACTGGGTTTTTGTATTTTGTGCAATTCACTGGGGTCTGATGACTGCTTGGTTAATTTTTCAAAGAACATCCTTCTGTGCATCCGCATCTGGACAGCCAAGACCTTTGGAAGAACTCATTTTTAACATCGTGATCGGAGTCATATATCTCTTTTGCTTTGTCAACGTTAAAGATGAACCTACAAGGTATGTATATGTTTTATTAAAAAGAAAAGAGGCATTACTTATGTATTTTATACCCACTAAGACTGGGATAGGCATAAAGATTTTCATTTCGAAAGTTTGGTAGAAATAAATGTGAATTGTGTTAGAAGTATATGTGTGTATTAGCTGGACAATCAAATTAAGGAAAAAAAAAGTCATTTGGAGTTATTTTGCCTTTATTACTATGGTATAAGTCTGCGTTTGGAGGTCAATATTGCAGCAATTCTTTCCGGAAGTGACCAATACCAACCTTGTTAAAACCTTAGAGGAATTTTTAACCTCACCTTTCACAAAATTGTAGCTATTTCATTTTATGGCACTGGAGAAGGGAAACCTATCATATCCTAAATAATATATTCATTCCACTTAAATTCATATCACGGAATGTTCATTGAAATCCCGTGTTCATATCGAGGAATGAATATTGAAATGGCAAATAATATGGAAGAATTTCGAGATCACTTTCATACTCTTCAAACCATTCTATCCTCAGTTTTGCAGCGTAAGTTGCTGCATTATCATCCTGATATACGTCAGGCTCATCTTTAAGAATAAATACGCTGAACAATTTGATAGTCTTGGTCCATCGGTAGTCATTGACAGTGATGTGAATGTCAATTAATATTTTCCAAAGAATCCTATAATACTGCGACCCAAATCTCTTCCATGCTTCACATTCCAGGCGTAAAGGAGCTCTCCGCGTGTTAACTCTTCCAGAAAAACAAAGACGACGAAATAAATTAATAAATAAAGACGGCGAAAGGAAATCGAAAGGGACGACGGAATTGAAGAATGAAAAATAGCGGTTTCGTGCTGGATATTACCAGTTTTTCAGTCACTGCTTCATTTTTTTAGATATATAAGCCGGAATGCTGCGGCTCTCGATGCACCAAAAAGACCTGCTATCTCA
Organism: Stegodyphus dumicola; assembly: GCF_044657685.1. Lineage (NCBI taxonomy): Eukaryota > Metazoa > Arthropoda > Arachnida > Araneae > Eresidae > Stegodyphus > Stegodyphus dumicola. The sequence goes on along the minus strand of NC_140770.1, from coordinate 55,835,218 downwards.
GTAAGAGATATCCCAATCGGATGATCACAAAGATTTCTTGTTCTTTTTAATTTCGACATATCACCTGTTTATGTCCTACAATTTTTAACTCCTAAAATCATTACCTGTAATACTGCTTAAAATTCAAACTTCATACTCTGCTGTTATTTAAAAAGTGTTATTGATTATATTCAGAATCATTTAGTTTCTCAAGCTAAGCATACACTGTCTCAAAATGTGGAGTACTTTTATTTATTGCATTTGCCAAATATTTCATTTTAATTGTTAAAACCCTATATGTGCAACAATATTCACGTATTTGTAAAAGGAATAAGATCATAAAAATCGATAATAAGCCTACTATTCATTTTTAGTATTAGTTTATACAGCTTAAATATACTTTTAAGATTTTTTATTTATGTTCACAAATATCATGAATGTAATACAATTTCAAATAAATTAGGATTTATACAGATAAATTAATAAAAGCATTAGAACCGATATTTTATATAATATAGTTATAAATATAACAAAGATACCTACTACCTATACCTGATAATTAAATCAAAATTTGATGGTTAACAGTCGAACAGGAAGAATATACATCAAAATTGGAACAAAAATAAATATAATGTAATAATATGATAACAAGCAGTTGAAAATTCTTTGTTCTTTTTCAAGGAGCAACCGAAATTTTTCAACAGAGCCATGTTTGTGAATTATACCTGGATGCAGTGCTTAAATTGCGCCGGAGCCCGGCTCCGGTGCTTCTCAATTTTTAAGATAAATTACAATTCCAGCAGGAGCGCACCGGAGCCCTAAATAAAATGAGCTCCGATACTTCTTTTTATAAAACTGAGCCACAATTTCAATAAAGAAAAAAATTAGAATTCCTAATGTTTTAGTTTAGCAAAAAGCAGACCTTGCAATACTCTATTTCTCTAGAAATACACTCATGAACATGAGACGTTCATTTAATTTACAGTCCCCTCACTTATATGCGGAAACCTTTCCCTTTAAGAAAGGCAATAAATTTTGGGGAGTTTGTTTAGGAACGCGTAAATTTCTCGCAGTGCCATCCTATCTGGCCTATTGCTATCGATAGTTATAGTTATCCTCGCAGGAAGGAAAATTTGTGTTCTTAAATGTGCGTTAAGTGACAGCGAGTACAATAAGAGTGAAATACTGAGATAAACTGCTCAAGCACGTCCTATAATGCATGCTCCTATGCTCAAGCATCGTCTTCCCACAGTATCCACTAATGCAACTAAATGTAACCAGCAACTTCAACATTCATCCTTAGGATTCAGATTCAGGTCACGCATCCGCTTGACGGCTATATCAGCAGAAATCCGCGGTCTTAAATTGAACGTTATCTCTTCATCAAGATTCCCCTCAATTTTTGTTTGCACCCACTCATACTCTCACGCCCTCATTCTCTTTCGCGCTGTTTTTAGCATTATCTGAATTTTTATCAACTATACTTTAAGTATATTTAATTTTTGTGATGATAAAAGAACTTTTCCTTCCTTACGATCAGAGCTTATTGGGCCGATGCTTCTTAGTTTTTGTAATAAATCATAATTCTAGCCGGAGCGCACCGAAGCCCTAAATAAGAAGGCTGCAGCACTTCTTTTATGTAACTGAATAACAATTTCAATAGAAATTTTATCTCGAAAATTTTATTTTGAGCAATAAAATTATATTAAAAATCGCTTATTAAATTTTAATTTATCTCTTTATATTTAATTTAATTTCAATTACTTAATTACTTTAATCTTTAATTATTTAATTATTTCAATAATTAATTAATTATCTAATCATTATCAATTAAATTATAATTAATTAATTTCTTAATAATCGCCAATAAAAATATAATTATTGAAAATATAATATATGATAATTATTGATTAAATAACAATTAATAAACATTAATTAAATAACTATTAATTAATTTGATAAAAATTAACTATTTAATTTTAAAATCATTAATGAGTTTAATAGTCATTTTATTTATTTATTTACTCTTGTTCCTCTTTGCTGACGGTCTTCCATAGGGCTTATACACTTCTAATTTTAGAAATTAAGCCCTGCCTGGATGATTATGGATTCACGAAATAAATCAAATGAAATTGCCAGATAAAGAAATTAATTAATTAAAATAATGAAAGGTTATAAAAATTGTGTATTATACAAATGCAGCATGCAAAAAATTAAGTATAATTTAGTTTTAAAAAGTTTTTTATTCTTTTTAATAAATCATCAAGACTTCTGATGAATCTGCTTCGACGGGACCCAACACAAAAAATATTGCATAAAATTTAAAGATTATAAAATAGGAATTCTCGAAGTAAGAAACCAGATCGATTGATCAAATTGAAAGCAATAAGCAATTAATAGTTTTCAAAAACTGTTATAAATTAAAAGTAATTAAATTTTAAGAATCAGGATTTAAAAGAGGAATTTTAAAAAAAATGCTGAGAATGGTAGGTGATTAACATAAAGAGTGAACTATTTCAACCAGCAAAAAGGGTAAAATTATGAAAAAAAAAGAACTAATTTTGTAAGGTTTATATGTTAGTTAACTCGTTAATATGATTTTAATTTGAACTCTAACGTCTTGTTTTAGTATTCCTCACCAGAATGCAAATCAACTTTTCGAGTATATAAGCTGAGGGTTTTTAAATTAGCGAAAGAAAGTTTGCCAGTTAGAATTTTGCGAGCTATATCTAAAAGTAATTATTCCGGCTTTTTGTATTCTCTTGTTAGCCTATACTTTAAACTTACACTCCGGCAAAACTACCTGAACCACCTTATAACCTATTTATTTGACTGTGTCGTCTTAGACTGTGTTATCAACCTTCGAAATGAATTATCTGTTATTGCTTAACTTATATCGTCACAAGTGATGGTTTGTCTGTAGTACAAATTGTGCCTTTTATGTTCAAAATTCAGATTAAATGAAAAGGTTATTTAAACTTTTTCAAGACTTTGTCATAATATTTCAGTCGTAGCAATAACTCGTTAACTTGTCTAGTATGTTTGCAGTACTTAATTTTAGTTTCCAGATTAATAGCACCCACAAGCGACCGAGCGGTAGTCTCTGAACGCTGGTAGTTCGGTTCGAATTCCGCGAACAGGCTGACCGTATGGGCGTTTTCGTGGTTTTCCGCATATGTAACATGCATACGAGCCAGTTTCTTCTGAAAAGTCCTTCACGAAAGCATCCCTCCCTTCAGGCAAATAGCCCTCGAGTGCTTTGCCGTAATCAAATAAGCCAAAACCTACCAAATTAATAGCAACCTTACAATTTAATAAATTGTAATGAGAATACTTTCGAGTGATTAATGACTAAGAAAAAGTAATACAAGTATTCAGAATCCATGGACATGGGATTCATCAAATTAAATGAACCTAAGAAATGGCAATACTGCTAAAACAACTGCTACCAAACAAAAACAATTAAATTTTTAAAGTCAAAACTTAAGGAAACAAAACTAAGTTATTTTTGTTTAAAATGGGAGATTATAGCCTAAAATGACTTAAAATCATCTCACAAAAATAATTAAAGTAATCTGTTTATTCATCAGTCTAACCCCTACAGGTCGAAATAAGCAGTGTAAAAAATGTTAAATTATAGTGATAAAAACATAAACATATAAATAATCCAATAAATAAAATAATATATAAATAAAAGATAATAAAATACGTAAATTTTGAATGCATGAAAATCGGGTTAAAAACTTTTAAAAAAAATTTTAAGCAGCAAATATGTAATTCAAAATCATTAACTTTAACTCGGCAATAGTCCTTTTGATTCCTCATTTTAATCTGGCTATCTTCCCTATCTGTTCTATATTAATTAGAATAATTTTTCTGGACTGCATCTTTCCAAATGAATTCATTCATGCTTGCTTATGTAATCTACTACGTTACGGATGGTTCTCATCCGATAGCAGAGCTCAAAATTTAAAAAAAGGAACTTAAGTCTTTAAATACTGCTGTTACTATTTGCGCAACCATTTTTTTCAGTTCGCCTTGCTGCTAGCCACAACGACTTCATATATCTCGTTGGTTCGGTAGTATTTTTTAATTTCCCTTGTGGGTTGTTTATGGCATTCGACTATTCGTGCGGGAGGAAAGGCAAATAGTTATAAAGTACGGCATCAAAAGTACTGCGATGAAACAGGTAAAAAGTCTGCGCAAAATTAGCAACTGTATTTAAAGACTCAGTTCCTTTGTTTACATTTTGAACTCTATGACTGGATGACAGCCATCCGCAGTGCAGGAGGATAACATAAGGAAGCATGAACAAATTAATTCGGAAAGACGAAGTCAAAAATTATTATAAACAGTTTGGAATAGAAAAGGGTGACAAGTAAATTAAAATGAAGAATTAAAGAGACTGTTGCCAAATTAAAGTTAATAATTTTGAGTTACATATTTTATATTTTACATACATACATGTACATATATATATATATATATATATATATATATTGTTTCAGAAGAAAATAGTAAAGTTGAATGAAATTTGAATTTAACAAATATTCTTTATTCGTATAAAGCAAATATAAAATTAAAATTTTAAATTTAATTAAGAAATTTTAATTGCAAAGAAATAAAAATAATTATTATTGCTGCAAACTAATTTACATTATCATTTAAATTCTAAGAGCATATGTAAATTAATTGCACTTATCTAAAACCATGAAAAAATATACTGTTTTAAAAAATTTAATTTATTATTCCTAAAATATGCGTAAGTGAGTGATTGTTGAGCAGGCAGGAGACAGACTTATCAAGGGGTTGCATATCATCGCACATTTATCATTTCTCCTGTTTCCAAAATAATCCTTATGACTCTACATATTTTTATAAAAGGCATCTCTGTTGTAGGAAAATAATCCTAGCAAGTTTTACGCTAAAGTTACGTTTAACCAACTATGAAGTAAATTTTCATAAAATGTCTTTGTTAGGAAATAACGAAGAAATTTGTTAGTAAAAAACGTCAGATGGTTTACATGTAATTAACATTATGTTCTATATACCCCGTTTAAAGAAAACGTTTTCCAAATTTTGAATTAAAATAGCTATTAAATTGTATTTATTTCAGTTATGTTTAAATCAATGTCCTCTACACGCTACTACATTGACAATGGAGTTATTCTCAACTCCTGAGAAGGTTAAAATAACATTTTTGTTAACTCTTTAAATTTAACAGATTCTGTTTACAAACAAAACTCCGCCACTTGCGGGTATTTAAAATAACACAAATTCAAATTCAAGTAATATAGTCAGAGACTACTCTCAAAATGATCTACTTCAACTAGTTCAAATAATTTAGCGGCACCTTTTCAACGACGGATAGTAAAATGGCTAAAGCTGGAATAATCAATGGCAGTGCTTACGACAGGAAGCAGCTGCAGATAAGCTTTATCTCTTTAACATTCATAACCCTCAACTTGAATAATTAATCAATTAATTTGCATTCTGATTAGGATTACGAAAAGGAGAAGTTATGTTAAAGGTTTAATTATAATAATTAGTTAACTAATATAAAATACCTTACACAGACTTTCTCAATTACACATCATTTAAAGCTTTAGCTCTGTATAAAAAAATTAATGACAAAAATGTGCAACGACACAAATAGTTTTATCTGGCATTTTAACATTTTCTCCTTTTCTTTCAGGTGGAAATATACAATTTATTATATTATCATTTGGATTGAAAATGTTACTTTGGTTACTCTGTGGTACCTGAGAGCTGATCCAGATCTATGGTTTCGCATTCCTCTCCTTTCCTCTGTTGTCAGCAGCTTAGCAGCTGGTTTGCTACTATTAATTATTTACTACATGTTTCTGCATCCTAACAAATTAGTGACTCCGATAGCTGTGTGAAGAATTTCATCAACCATCTAACCGAAGAATATAATGTCATCAATAATTTAGTGGAGTAAACCATTTGTACCTCCATAAAGAAACCTAGATCTGTGAATAATGTAATAAATAACTTTGTTTTCTCTTCAAGCAGAGAATAACATCGTAAATCACAAACTAAATTACTTTTCGTTCCACAGAAGCGAACGACAGTAAAGTATTTGTGCTATCAACAGCCATATTAATGAATGGTCTACAAAAATATTTTGCAGCAAATGGCTTATTGGATGAACTACACCTAGAATTAAAAATTTTGACAGCAAGTTCGAGTTTAATTGTATACTGGAAAAACTTTATACAGGAACGAGAAAAGCACATGAGAACAAACCAGCTTTCAATCTAAAAAAGCTTTAAAGTGTGGAGAAATTGTGATTGCACGAATTTGCTTTCCTCGAACAGAAGGAAACAACGCACTTCACAGAGAACAGAAATGAGTAATGTCTGATATGATAAACAATGTTAAAAAGCTGATAAGACGATAAGATCAGTGTTGTAATTGTGTATTTTTCAACAAAAAGAAGGTAAGCTAAAATCTGATTCACTTTTATCATCAAAATACTGTAACAAACTGTGTCTTTATTTAAATAAAAAAATCTGATGTGTACGCTACATGGAATATTATATTATACGTATTTCTTCCTACATGACTACATGTGTACACTACATGGAATATTAAATTATACGTATTTTTTCCTGCATTTCACTTCAACTTATTGAATTCTATTTCGTCGATAGAGCGTAAACTAAAAAAGAATAAATGCACTCTTTAAAATTCATTATATTTATTTTACCATAGCGACACTCTGGCGATAGGTTCACTTAACAGCGTTACATCTCATTCATTTTACAACTCAGAATGCACAAAAATTATATCATCTGAATAATTATATAATCGTTGCCACATGTTCTATTCAAATACTATAAATCTAAAACGATGTGTAAAAGAAATTTTAAAAAAAGAAACAGTTCTTCACAGATGATTCAGCACCGCTTACCTAATGCGCATGCGCTACTCGTAAACATTCTCTGTCTGAGTCAGAGTGGCGACAATATTTAATGCTAATACGAAACACATATTTCCTCGAATTTCGTTAGAGATATATTTCTCATTCCATTAATTCAGTTCTCACTTCTCGGCAAAGAAAAAATACATAAAAACTCAAAATTTCTTCACTAAAAATGGAAAGATTCAGGAAAACATAAAACTCCAAGTACATTTCAAACAATTAAAAACAAATTTTACAATTAAAATTAGAGTTTCTGCGCAAAAACAAACAATTCGGCCAGCAGGCAAAACGGCAGAATTTTCGGTGCACAAAACTAAAAGTTTCCTTTTGGTCGCACTCTGCAAAAAGACTCTGAAGGCGTAGAAACTGGCTTATTTGTTGTGGACACTATGTTGGTTCAATATATTGGATAATTTAATAACTTAAATCATAATTTAAGAATGTATTAAGCATGATTTAATTCGCAATAATAAAAGAAGACGTTATCTTATCATGTTGTTGCGAAGCTTAGTTTCTCTAGATTGGCAACAAATCCGCTATTCTGCTAACAGAGCTTAATGTTAACAAATATGGCTGCTAAGTTAAAGAAAAAATTTGATATATATATATATATATACACCACATGACTTGCATGGAATATTAAATTACACGGATTTTTCTCTGCATTTCATTTAAACTTATTGGATTGAATTACTAAGTCTACTTCGCCGATAGCGCATAAACCACAATAAAATAAATGCACTCGTTAAAATTCACTATATTTATTTACCATAGCGACACTCTGGTGCAAGGTTCACTTAACCGCGTTACGCCTCATTCATTTTATAACTTAGAATGCGCAAAAATTATATCATCTGAAGAATTAGCTAATCGTTGCCACATGGTCTACTGAAATACTATAATAAATCTAAAACGATGTACAAAAGAAATTAGACAAAAAAAAAAAAAAAAAAAAAGAAAGAAAGAAACAGTGGTGGTTGTGAAGCTTAGTTTCTTTAGACTGGCAACCAATTCACTATTCTGCTAAATTTTAAATGTCAACAAATATTGCTGCTATGGTACAAAATTAGGCTTAGGCGCACTTAAACAACTTTTAAATTGTTGATAATTCTACAAATATTGCATGCAGGTTAACAAAGGTATAAGCAACACAATTCAATCATTTTTAAAGCAAAAAAAAAAAAATTCACAATTTACCAACATATAAGAAGAAAAAACTGAGCACACGGAGGAGAGTAACAGAGTAAATATATATATATATATATTTACTTTTGGTGCGGTCGATTGCAACCAAAAAGGGAGATGCACAATTACATGTTAAAGCAGTCCCACATACAAAATTTCAACGTTCTGAGGCTACTCGCTTTTGAGTTATGCGAGAGACATACATAGATACGTACGTACATACAGAAGCCACGAAAAAATCTCCTCCGAATCCATTTTGAATCGGTTTTATAATTCGTTTGAGGAAAAAGAGGCCTGTATTTTGTCTTTACGTACGGATATCACGCAGAAACATCATTAAATTGCATTCGATAGCGGCCAAAATGGCAATTTTGGTTAAAATATGGTACCCTGAATTTTTCGTGATTACAATACTTCCTTTACTTTATAAGGTATTTATCCCGCCTTCTCAGCGAGCTTTCGAGCTGTAGTAGTCTGCATACTCAGCGCGTAATTGAGAGGTCCACGGTTCGACTCCCGATGAAGGCGTTGCTAATTTTTCATCTCTCCGGCCTCTAAATAACCTAATGTTTCTACAACTTCGTACAAGGAATTAAAAAAATCTGATGTGTACACCACATGACTTCCTTGTACGGAATATTAAATTATACGCATTTTTTCTTGCATTTCATTTAAACTTATTGGATTGAATTAAATCTACTTCGCCGACAGCGCATAAACCACAATAGAATAAATGCATTCTTTAAAATGCACTCTAGTATTTGTTTACCATAGCGACACTCTGGCGGTAGATTCACTTATATTTCGTTCATATTATAACTCATAAGGCACAAAATTTATATCATTTAAAGAATAGAATTATCTAATCGTTGCCACTTCTATTCAAATACTATAGAAAGCTAAAATGATGTATAAAAGAAATTAAGCAAACAAAACAAAAAAGAAACAGTTTTTCACAGACGAATGAGTATTTCTCATTCAATAAATTCTGTTCTCACTTCGCGAGAAAGCAAAAATACATAAAAACTGAAAATATCTATATTAAAAATTACGAACTAAATCTGAAACGCTTATTTCATCGAAAAAAATTCCAGAAAGGATTAAGCACGATTTAATTGGCAATAATAAATGAATTCGTTATCTTTGTTGTTGCGAAGCTAAGTTTCTCTAGATTGGCAACAAATCCACTAGTCTACTGTTTCAAATGTAAACAATCAATGGCCGCCATAAAGAAAAGGCTTAGCGGCACTTAAATAACTTTAAAATTGTTGATAATTCTAAAAATATTGCATACAGGTTAACAAAAGCATAAAAACCTTAACCCGAAGATAAAAACAACATAATTAAATCATTTTTAAAGCAAAAAATGTACAATTTATAAACATATAAGAGTAAAGAAACTGAGATCACTGAGCCGGGTAACAGAGTGGATATATATATAAATATATTTATATACTTTTGGTGCGGCCGATTGCAACCAAAATACGAGGTACACATCTACATGTTATAGCAATACTATATACAAAATTTCAACGTTCTGAGGCTACTTGTTTTTGAGTTATGCGAGATACGTACGCCACGAAAAATTCTCTTCAGAATTAATTTTAAAGCAGTTTTATAATTTTTTTGGATGAAACGAGTCTTTTATTCTGTCCTTACGTACAGATATCAGCCAAAAACATCGTTAAATTGCATTCGATAGGGGTCAAAATGCATATTTTTCGTTGAAATATGCTGCCTGAAACTTTTCGCGATTACAATACTTCCTTTTTACTTCGTACAAGGAAGTAAAAAGGACCTAAGATTAAAATTAGTCAAAGTAGTTCTACTAGTTTGACTAAAGTAATTTTAAATTTTAATATTCGGTTCTATTTTTTCCTTAGGTCCTTTCTGAAAGTTAACATTTACGTTTTAGTGCCTAGTCCTTTGTAAAAACACTTTATACCTCCACTGTTTATAAGCTAAAAAAAGCATTTCTCTCCCCCCCCCTCTAAGGTAATATTAAAAACACCTCGAACTTTGATTTTAGCTGCTTTTCAGCTCAGCCCAAAACAGTTTCGCAAATTTGTGGAGGATTTTAGAGATTTCGTAAAATTAAACAAATCTATGAATTTCAAATGTTTTAACATTACTTATTACATAATTAATCAACTACTGTTGATGGAAGTTGTCAGCATCCACTAACGTAGGCAAGTTTTATTTTATGTATCTGATTTAAAAACAAGAAAAATTTCATTTACCTTCTCTAATGCTTCGTTGAAATTAACCTTGATGTCTCAGCTGGAAAGCAGAATCTTCTTCACAGAAAACATATTTCTGTTTCATTTGTTGACATCACATTTTATTTACATAAAACATTCAAAAGGAAAAAATGATAGTTAAGTACATTTTCTTGACAGCCTTTTTCTCTCGTGGCTGTACGAATCAATCTATCCGTCCTGGAACGGACTCCCGAACCGAACTGTCTATTGTTTACAAAAAAAGGGGGGAACAAAGGTTTAAATTTTCTTTCACAAGTGGAACCCGTGGCGCTATCTAATGAGGAAAAGAAACACTTTAACATACACCTAGCGTACTACTCCCACCTTAAATTTATGGTGTCAACCAGAAATTAAACATTAGAATTAAATTTACATCATTACTAAAAAACAATAAAATGAAATAAGAACTAATATGTATGAAAATTTCAAGTAATAAAAAATTAAAGTTCTAAAGTTGAGTTCTGAAAATGTTCATACAGTTTATCAACTGGGTTACTAGATTATCGTTCTTAGCTATCTCCAAATGGTAAAAGTTTACGAATCGGTCATACAAAAGTTTCTAAAGAAGTTTTTACGTCTGCCACACGTGTGCAACCGTCTCTACTTGGAAACAATTTTGTGACTTTACCTCTTGGCCATTTAAGTCTCTTTCGGTTGTCTAGTTCAATTAGCACTACATCATCCGTCTGGATCACTTGAGCCTTTTCTCTTGATTTTTGAACGAGAGTTTTCAAATATTCTTTTCGGAATCTATTTCTCAACTGATCTTTTATATCTTGGCATTTTCAGTACTTTTTTCGAAGTTTCAGGGAATAAATTTTCTTTAAATGACAACTCGTACTAAACAATTTACTATGTGATGTTTTGACCGCAACAAAATTGGATATTTGAATGAAAATTGGTCATCACATTCTAAAAACTTGGTTTTCACTCGTATTATGTTATTTTGATCTTTCACAACAACAAGACCTTTGACAGTATCTGAGACATCACCAAAATTTTCTAACTGAATTCTTGACCAAAGGAACTTCTCTGCTTCTTTCGTTTCTCCGACCAAAAGCTCAGATGGAAAAAAATAATTTCTATCTCTACATTTGGATATGAATCTTTTCACCCAACAAATATTTATAAATCTGCAAAATTTGGAAATTCTCTTTCATAATTCATGAGTTGATCTACTTTGTACAAGTAAATAATGATATTGCAGTTTTCTTTCTTTCTGACATAACTAAATCTTCATTAGGAACCTGTTCCGACTTTCGCCAATTATTTTCTTCGTCCTTTAACCATTTTGGTCCCTCCCATCATCTAGTTTCGATAAGATGCCTAGGGTTACAACGACGAGATGGCAGGTGCGCCGGATTTAGATTACCTGGGATACCATTGGTGCGATTCTGTGAGTTAGCATATTTCTCTGATTCTGTTACCCACAAAAGTACCCCATTGGTCATTTCTTCTTATTCCTGCTATAACTGTTGAAGAGTCAGTTCAGTGATAAACTGGTACTGTAGGAACATCCAGAGCCTCACGGATATAGTTTGTTAATTTGGCTCCCAGAACACGAGCAAGAAGTTCTAGACACGGGATTGTCAAAGTCCTTTTTGGAGCAAGTCGTGATTTTGATCCTAGAAGCTGTACCGAAATCCTATTATCATCTTCACCGCGCAGGAAAATTACTGTTGCATATGCATTGACTCGCGTCACAAAAAACATGCTCGGACCATTTTTCTTTATTTCCGTAACCTATACGTCTGTTTATCCAGGTTAGATAATTGTTTCAATTCACTGTAACATTTCTGAAAGTCCTTTTGAATTTTCTCTGGAAGCGGAGCATCCCATTCTGACTTAGCTGACCAGGTTTCCTGAATCATTAGCTTGGGTGGCAGCAATGCTGGGACGAGAAAACCGATGGGATCGTAAATACATTGTGTTATAGACAAGATCTTCCCTTTAGTAGGATTTTTCTATTTCAGCGTCAAATTTATTGCAAATCACAAAACAATCCTCCTTTCTATTCCATGTAATCCCCAAAACCGAAACTGTAGTTGTAAGATCTCTTTTAAACAAACTTCTGTTCTCAGGTGACAATTTTTTATTTCTTCTACAGGACCGAATTGCCATAATCTCAAATCCATCTTAGCTTCAGCCATAATTTCAGTTGACTTCGAGATGAATTCTTCTAATTCGAATACACTGTCTGCCGGAGGTTACGCAGTTGTCAACATTTCAGGAGTTTGTCAGTAACTGTTCTGATTTCTGGAAACTTGTTCAAATGGTTCCTTATAACCGCGCTGAAAAAAAGGGCTATAAGTAGCTCCAAATAACATTCTGTTATGTTGGTAGACTTTAATTTTATATGTCTTCTTCCACCATAAAAATCTCAAAAATTCTTCTTCCTTAACTTCAGTTTGGAGGAAAGCTCTTCTAATGTCGAATACAACAGCAATAGCCCTTTCTCGAAATCTCAATAATATAGCTGGAATTTCTTCGAACAAGTTTGGTCCTTTGAAGACATAGTCATTTAGAGATGATGCTCTTCCAACTTTGCACGAGGTGTCAAAAACTGGTCTGATAGACTTAGTGGCACTCTCTGGCTTAATAACTGTATGGTGACACAAGTAGTGGCCTCCTACGCCTTCTAATTCCTCTTTTGAGACTTCCTGTATGACATTCTCTGTCTGCCATTCTTTAAAGACAAGGTCATAATTTTCAAATTTATTTAACTTCTTCAGTCTTCTGGTAGTGCTAAACAACCTTCTTTCTGCTTCATTTCTATTTGAGGGAAGGTTTGGATTCATATATTTGAGGGAAGGTTTGGATTCATATATTTGAGGGAAGGTTTGGGAAGACCAACACGGTAACACCCGTCTTCACTTCTCGTAAGTTCTTTAAGGAACAAGTCATGGGCTAGCTCTTCTTCTTCCTACTTAGACAACATTTCAGCGTAATCATTAATTCCTATTGTTTCTAGCTGCAATAAATCTGGAAAATTAAGTTCCCTCAGAGATAAATTAGTCATCAACGTTAGCTGTACCACTACTCACGTAACCTTAGGATGGATTCTTTAACTAACCACATACTGTCCGTCCAAGTTTTGTCTGAATTGCTGTTATACCAGACAAAACCTGGAAAAAAAACACCTGCTTGATTCGCCCCGTTAGAAGTTGTCTATAAACGTCGCTGCCAATTAAAATTTCTATTTCTAGACACCCAGTACCGATATCTGATATCCATAGTCTATGTTTCTTAAGCTCTTCTAGAACAGACTCTTTTGGATTGCGTGGAATTTTCCTAATACCTTTTCTCGGTCAAGGTATTCGGCTGTGATAACTAATTTGTGACCATTACTCGGAGCACTTAATTTAGTTTCATATTTACTATGAGGTTTAGCTTCTATTTCTGCAGCTCCAAATACCGTGTGGGTAATAGCTGCTATAGCGAGAGGCTTAGGACCAAGTTATTTCGCGCTGCTTTTCAAATAACTCCTTTGGAACCCACTGTCCAATAAAACCCTAACCTTCTTAATTTTCTTATTACTCTTAATTAGTATTTCTAGTGTCATGAGGGCTAATTCCTTTGAATAATTTTCTTATTACTCTTAATTAGTATTTCTAGTGTCACGAGGGCTACTTCCTTTGAATACTGCTGATTTGCAAGTATTCGCTAGGGGGTTTGCATTTATAACTGATTTCTTTCGTTTTACCTGTTTCAGAACAGAAATGCTCTGTATGAGGTTTTGAGCAGACATAACATCATACGAAAACTTTACACATTTTGGCAAGTGGGCCAAAGCGTAAACATTTCATACAACAATTCTTTTCCCTGACTTTCTTTATGTTTCCTTCCAGAGAGAACGATCTGGAGACTACGCAGTCCTTACTTTCATGCGACTTACCACAGAACAAACATGACATTTTTTAGCAGCGAATAAACCTGTTGCAATGGAATACTTGTTATCCCTTTTCAGCATTTTCTCTTTTACTTTGTCTTTTGGGATAATACTTAAGCCTGACCTGACTAATTGTAATCTTTCTTCACCCGCTACCTCCCTCTTCAAAAAGTTCACTAACAACGTTAAACTCGACTTCAGGAAACTAGCGTCACTATCAGAATCTTCCTTTTCCAAAACACTGTATTTCTGCCATGCTCTTAAAATATTATTAGGTAAGCTGGATTCTATGATAGGCTATAGCCAGGCTGAATTACTTTCTATATCAAACCCCATGGATTCTAAAGAACTTAAATGTGTTTCTACCTTGGTAAACAAGTCACACAATGATAATCTGTCTTTATTCCTAGCTTGAACATTTGCTGTAATTAATTTTAAAAATTCCCTGATATACACTTCTATAAGAATATCTTTCTCCCCATAACGCTCTTGAAAAGCTCGCAAAGCTTCTGAATAATTTTCTGAAGTTATCGGGCAACTTTCCAATAAATGCCTAGCTGACCATCTTTCTAAAGATTTCTGTGAATTGAAAGAGGAAAAATAATTGAATTGTAAAAAGATTACACAACTTGAATGAAGAAAGGTAGATATTTTTGTTATGATAAAACTTGTATCCAGATCAGAGGACCATGTTGTATCGAGTTCATGTTCTTCAACATCACGTAGTGATTTGAAGCGAAGTGTTTATATAGAGAGATGATCTCATTCTTTAAGACAGGGTTTCTTAAACTGAGATTTTTTTGGCGACACCTGGACTCCATAATATTTACGAAAATTTTGTAGGACCCAATAACGAACAGACGAAATGACAGTGTCACCTACAAAGCAAGTAAAATGAACGTTTATATTATAAAAAGAATGCGCCGGAATGTTTTCGTATTTTCTTTGTCTGTATTGTCTTATATTTATCTATTTTCAGATACATTGTGTAAAAATATTTGTTAATTTTAAAATTATTATAATAAGTTAAAGAAATATCAAAACTGCTAAAATTTTTGGCGATCCCCTGCTGCAGGTCTTGCGACCCTCATAGGGGTCGTGACCCACAGTTTAAAGATCTCAGCTTTAAAAAATGCTCTGGAAAAAATCTCTCGGAGAATATCTGACTCATAAAAAACATTTTTTGTTCATTTTCAGGATGTCGTTTAAGACATCATTAAAAGTAACTCTTTCTTTTTCCATTTTGAGATTCAAAATCTGTTCTTAGAAGTATTCTAAGAACCATTCTTTTTTTATTGAGAGATTGATTTTCTCCGAACTTTCTGAAAATGTTTCCCCAGAGTATTCCAAATATTATTACTCTCTCCATTACAACTTTGCCAAAGAAGAAACATCTGTTACCCAATTTTATAATATATAACTTTTTTATGATTTGAGTGTAAATTGCTAAAGTCACCAGAAAAGATTTCACAAGGTTCTTGCTGAATCTATTTCAACCTTACAAGCGACATGAGAAGTCAATACAGAAATTGGGCACACTTCTCGTATTGAAATAACAGTAGGATCATCTTAAAAGTCTCTCGATAGTTTGATAGTTCTTTCTACATAGCCCTACATTCAAAGGTATTCACAATTTCTGGTGGCATTTCCACCTCTACGTAGAATTATTTTCATACATTATAGTCAAAAGTAATTATCATTTCTGGTATTGGATTCAAATTTTTTTATAGGTCATATCTCATACATGGTCAAACATATTCACAGTTTTTGGTCGTCACTGAAATTTCCTTGAGTCCATTCTATCCAAAGGTGTTACTCTGAACATCAACGATGTGGAAAGAGAATTTGTTGAAGTGAAATCTGAAACAGATTTCACTGTTGTTGCTAGTCAAACTTAATTCTCTGGTCAGCAATGAAACGTTTATAGGACACACCTTATACATGGCTACTGTCAAGCATAGGCACAATTTCTGGTCGCCACTGAAATTTCCATCAGGTCATTCTATCCAAAGATGAGCATTAACGATGTCGAGAAGAATTTGTTGAAGTTAAATGTCTTTCTGGTAATGGATTAAAATCGTCATTGCAATTTTTATAGGTCACATGTTACACACGGCTACTGAACAAATATATTCCGGTCATCATTAAAATTTCTATGTGTCCATTCTATCCAAAGATGTTACTCTGAACATCAATGGTGTCGAAAAGAATTTGTTCAAGTGATTTGTTGGAAAACAGATTCTATTGTTGCTGACCATTTTTCTAATATTACAGTAACACATCGTCATTGAAAAATTGTGTAGATTAGCCAAGGATATTTACTCTGCCCATCAACGGTGTTGAAAAAGAATTCTCTGAAAAAAAGATTTTGAAAAAGTCAAAAAATAGTTTAAATGTAAAAGATCCCATAACTTTAGTGAAGAATTTACATTATGGTGAAGCTTTTATCCCTATCGGTGGACCATGTTGTATTGGATCTTAAAGAAATGGTCTGGGAAAAATCTCTCAGAGAATACCTGACTCAGAATTAAAAAAACGACTTTCTATTTAATTAAAAATGATGTCATGCTTTCTAAAAATAGATTAGAAGACACCATTAAAAGTAACAAGTTTATTTTATTTATTTATTTATTTATTTATTTATTTATTTATTTATTTATTTATTTATTTATTTATTTATTTATTTATTTATTTCTGAATCAGATTCTCTCTGGGAGATTTTTCCAGTCGACGATGGGCCCACCAGCGGCCGAGCGGTAAAGTCGCTGAACACTGGTAGTTCGGTCCGAGGTTCGAATCCCGCGAACGGGCTGGCTGCATGGATGTTTTCGTGGTTTTCCCCATGTGTAACGTGTATACGAGCCAGTTTCCCTTAGAAAGTCCTCCACGAAGGCATTCCTCCCCTTAGGCAGATAGCCCTAGTGTGCTTTGCCATAATTAAATACACCAACAATCCAGTCGACGATGAGACGTTACCATTTGTTTAAGAATGAGATCATCTCTATCTGTATAACGATTACGAGTTTCACTTCAGATCACTGCGTGCTGTTGAAGATGCAATACAATGTAGTCCTCCAGCCTGGATTCTTCATAATGGAAAAGAAATAATGGATTTTCTCCAAGCTCTGAAAATATTTTCCCAACCAACTCTAAAAATACGTCTACCTTTACAGTTTTATGTCTTACCCAACGTTAAGATAATTTACAATTTTTTCAGGACAAGTTTGAAGAATTTATCGGAAAAATTGTACCTCGCTGAATTCATTTTTTCTAAACGGTTTTCAATAATGAGGGAGATTAATATAGAAAGCACTTCATTGGAATTTGTCATGAATTCACTGTAACTACTAATAACCAAAGTTATTCACAATTCTAGCAACTCGTTCAAACTCCAGATTTCCACGGTTATTGACGTATCTTAAACTAGAACAATTTTCCAAAGTTCTCGCAACACATTCAAGTATGAAAGGAGACGCATTTAAAAGTTCAGAGAAAAATAGTTTTAACCATGACTGCCATTTTTTTCCGCCTGCAAATTGTATTTTCTGAATGGGTACCGATGTTCGAATACTTTTGTGACCGACTGAACGACAAAAATTGTTCGAAATATTTAGTTTCACAATTTGCAGTTTTTTCCGTTGTTTTTCAGCTTGCCTCGAGATGTCAGTTAATTAAGTAACAATAATTTTAGAAATAAGCTTGAATGAAGTATAGCAAAAAAAGTGCATAATTTAGTACGCTATAAAAAGATGTCAAGTGCTGTCCACATCAGATTTTTTTAATAATGCATTTATATGCAAGACATAATTACTCATTTATGAATAAGCCATAACAGCGTTCATTTAGTCTGCGTATTTTTAAATAGTAAACAATTTAAAAACCTGTTCTCGGGTCTCAATTCGGAAGCCTTCTAGTTAGGCTATTTTCTCGTCAGCTGTTTTCTTGTTGGTTATTTTTTCGGAGCTATTTTGTCATTTCTCAAGGTGTGTAAAGCGTTTGTTATGCTCAGTAGGACATCTGCGGAAATTGTTGCAGATTAATTTTTAAATAAATGAATATTTGAATTCAAAAGCAAACAAAGAAGCAAAAATTCCGAAAGGGAAGTAATTTCCGGTAACTATCCGTAGTTGTCAAAGTTTTGATGAAATGTGCTGTGAGCGAGGTGGGTTCATCTTAAAATACTTATCAAAGTATTTTAAGAGGAACCCGTATCGCTGTGAGCAGTCAGTATTTGACCGTGAGCAGTCAAATATTACAAAAAGAGTATTTAGGAATATAGTTTAAAAAAAAATTGAAAGATTTCAGATTTTAAAGTACGTCTAAAGGGGAGTTTTTTTAACGTTTTGTGTATTACCTTTACTTATTAAATATCATGTTCTTTGCATTTAAACCATAAAATTAAGTTCAATAGCAATGTCACAAAAAATTTTTAAAATGAGCAAGTGTTGCCATTGCTCGCTTTGAAATCCTTGAGTTTGTTAATCAAAAATTCGTTAAAGTTTTACAAAATAGGAAATCGATAATAAAACAAATTCCAAATTTCAAATTTGGTCTCCCACATGCCCATATTCGTAGGAGGATGACGTCATTCAAACTTCGATGGCTCTAAGTACCGTTGTTTTATCACAATGCGAGAAATATACATACATTTATGCAGATTTTTCATTATTTAATTTCTTCAAAAATAATGCAGGACTCTAACATTTCGTGGCAACGATTTGAAAAGTGATACAACCTTTTAAAGTTTTCAACGCAAAATCTCAAAACGAAAACAATAGTCCTTCAGGGACAGAGCCCCTTTGGACTAAAAATTCACAGTTTAAGAAATTATCGACAGCGATGAGCGCATTAGTATTTGCGTACCAAAGAAGGTGCGCCGAGCAAAAGTAAGGTCGCCGGGGATATAAAGAAAGGAAAATGGCCGACATTTAATATAACTTTCAAAAGGAAACATATAGATGGCGAAAGGGGGTCCACCCAAAAATTCTAAAGAAGGTAACAAAGATTTAAAGCGAAAAACAAGTACCTGGGAGAAAGCACGACCTTCCGAATAAAAGGCCAAGGTAGCTTGACGAATAAGGACGACGGATGACGAAAGGTCCACTGACTGATAGCGGCAGAAAGAACGCAACGGTGTTGGAACAACTGAGCGGCTACATGATAATCTACGATAGAAAAGGCCGTTTGAGCGGTTAAAATGCAATACATCCTGCGACCATGGAAAGAAGAAGGAGGTCAGCTGAGATTGTGGAAGCTAACAGCAACAACAACATTTTCCAAAGTATAGTTCAGGACCACCAGAGAAATCTGTTAAACAGCGAAAATATATGAGGATCAGAGACTGAGCAGCAAACAGAAAGAGGCATCGAGATGACTAGCATGAAAACCAATCGCGAAGAAAACATCGGGAGAATGCGATATTTTGGCCAACAAAGAATGAATAAATTTGTGGAGAAGAGCATGAAGGATTATCAGAAAGAAAAACGTGGCTGTAAGTTTAATTTATTTGAAATTTATATTAAAGTATACAAACTTGTTCGTAAGGCTTTATTTTACCTCAAGCGAGGATTTAACGTTTAAGCATAGAAAGAAACGTTTTTATTAGAGTTCCTCAGATTCTAACTAATCGCAAACAAAAGTTGTACATTTTGTTAATTTCAAGCTTTAATAAAAGTTTCTAAGGGCGGTGTTACACTTTCACAGATTGACCGAAAACTCGCTTAATGTCTAAAAAGGATTAAATAATTTTAAATTAGATTTAAATAGATAGTTACAATCAACTAAATGTGTGCATTCAAAGTGATATTAAAAATTATACTCCTGGAAATTGTAATTAAATTTGATATAAATTTTCTTCTGCACGGTCAGTCCACGTAAAATAAGAAAAAGCATAAAGCGAAAGATCAAGAATTTAAGCTTTAAATAAAAGAGTTACTTTAAAGTTTCCAAGGACGGCTACTTTTACAGGTTGTGCGAAAACTCGCTTAATGTCTAAAAAAGATAAAATAATTTTAAATTAAATTTAAATAGATAGTTGCACTCAACTAAATGTACGCATTCAAAGTGATATTAAAATTTATGCTCCTGGAAATATATAATAAAATTTGATATAAAACTTCTTCTGCAAGTTCATTCCACGTAAAATAATAATAGGTGTAAGGAGAAAGATTAAGAGCTTCAATATGTAGATGATAATTTTGAGTTCTTCATAATACGTAGAAATACACAAGAGTGCCAATTAAATTTCTCAAGAAAATTTGAAATTCGTTTTCTTCAACATAACACATTTGCTTTTAAATTAGCGTTTAAAATATTCCTCTACATAATTGATCAGCACATTTTTAAATACATATTTTCTAAATTTCATACTGTTGCGTTTTTTTTCTTTCTGACACCAGTTGTTACGTTATTTTCTTCCTTCACGTTCGTACGGGGTTTATATGGATTTGGAGTGAATAACGACGACACTTGATGGAGTATCGAAACACACTTTATTTACCAATATTAATCAAGACTGCAGCAAAACACTTTTACAGTCGTCGAAGATATACTATAAACACGCTGGAGCAATCAACCACACAGCCTTCACACTGTCAGGCAATAGCGGTGGAGATAGCTTCACTGCAAAGCATCAGAGTACAGCTCCCGACTCTGCCTGGTCGTTCTCGGAACTCCACGTTCTCTCGAGACTCTCCACGCTACAACTCGTGATGCACTCGACGACGCACAAAGCGCAGCTCTCGACTCTTCGGTTCAGTCGTGCCCGGAGCTCAACACGCTCTCTCGACGATGCACTAACCGCGATATTCGACACTCTTTCAATGCATTCGGCGACCCGCTCGACATTCGCTGCCCGGCTGTCAACTCGATCGACTCCGAACGGACTGACTCGCTAGACGAGACACACTCTAACTGACTGCGGACCACAACAGGGTTTACACAGCTTTCGGCTTGTGTTCGAGAACATTCTGGGCTAAACCGGTAAGAATTCTTTCCAGAAGGTTCTCCATCCGTCCATGGTATATCGCCAATTTTGTCGCCAAACGGGCGATTTCTCGTCAAATGTGGCAACCCTGTCTTCCTTTGTCATTTTATGGCAAACCTAAAACTGCTTTGCGGGGAAGCAATCCTACCGCGCCTGTACATTTCCTAACAATATGCTTATAACTGACTGAAATGTTTTTTCACATAAGTAAGAAGATGATAGAAATCCAATAATCAATAATATAAATCTTATATAAGCGTTTCATTTAAAATCAAATTTAAATGAAATGAAAACTTATCTTCTACAGAACAAGGCATACAAATAAGTGAAAAACATTCACCAACTAATCTTAAAATATGTTTTTATTCCGAGCACTTTCTAATTTTTAAAGCTGTTTCTTACAAATTATGATTCAATGTGTTTACACACTCAGTGGAAACAAATTTTGTAATAATATTATTAGCATTAGAACAGACAACGCTCTCACATATTTTTGCATTTGTATTCGTTTTGCTATATATATGTTAACGTGACTTACAGCAGTTAAGATCATAATTGTAGCCCAATTATGTTTACTTTTGAGAAAACTATGTTTAAATACCAAAATTCTGCATCTATTCGCATTTTATGCATAGAAAATATTTTTCGATACATTTCTTCAATTTAGGTTTTCTTTCGCTTTTTTTCAGTTTAATGGTGATTTATATATTACAAAACAAAGGCAGTAAAAGTGTCATTTCATTTCTTGAATAAAATTCCAGTCCAATAGCCAATACACATGCCAGTGATATATAGCGAAAGAAGTATAGTTGCATGCCCGTCGAATTGCTTTACGAATGATATTATTTTTTCTATTAAAGGAGTTAACAAGAATAAGCATAATAAACATTTGAAAGATTTCCGTTGTGTTCAACTGTTCATAGTTCAATTTCAGGCTGTTGCGCAGATTCGTCGGCGGCAAGATCTGTATTATTTTGTTCTTGATTCTCTTTCAATTTTCGTTCAGGATATTCATTCGCTAACGCTTTGACAAGGAAATAGTGAATGAATGAGTAAGTGCACCGCTATGATGGCTTCCGACCACGGACATCAACCAAACGGAATTATGTACCATCACGGCGGGGAAGACTCCAAAGTAACAAGGTTGAATATTACATACTAATAACAGTTTTTACATATTGATAACTGCAGGCACTAAGCGTTATTCTGGTTATCTGCTTTAAGTTCTGAACATTTGAAACATAATATTATTCACGGTTGTTTCTGCTTAGGCAGTGCCTTGAGATTTTCTCTATTTTATCAAGGGCTATTCTATTTTTGAGTGTGTTAGACGTCCACATTGCCCAAGCAAAGTCCGCTGGTTTCTTCAAGTGCCAGGTTCTTGTATGTACACAATGGAAGTAATAATGATCCGTGTCGCCTTCCTCTCCGCATTCGCAGAAAGGAGTATCCTTAAGTCTGTAAAGATGATCGTTCTTGGGGGTCTAAAACAGATGCCTTGACATTTTTCATATTTAAACGCGATTCTTAATCTGAATCCCTTAGTTCGTAGGGTGTTTCGGTATAGCCAGTTCCATCACTTGAATTTTTCTCATGTTCGCTATTATTAATCTCATTATCGCCAGAATCTGCCATTATATTTGAAATTCCATGAGTGAGGTTTTCATTAATTATTACTCTGTCGCAGTCGAAATAGTTATTTCCACTAGTTGGTGTAAATTGCCTAGTGTCAGAGAAATCCATTCTAAAGTATTTTGACCAAAGGTCGACTAAGTTAGTTGAGAGATTTTCCTTAAGTTCTGTTGTTAGTAGTTCAATTTCAGGTTGCTGTGCAGATCCGTCGTCAGAAAGTTCCATGTTATTTTGCTCTTGATTCTCTTTTAACTTTCGTTCAGCGTATTGATTCGCTAACGCGCTGACGAGGAAAACGTCAAGAGGATGGTCTCTGTGATCTAGAACAATTATCATGAATTTATCCAAACTCATTTCAATAAGAGTGATGTCTTTGTATTCCCTTTTTCACAGTCCGTTTCTTTGTAGATATTTAAAACCATATTTAAAAGTGATTCTTGATCCGAATCCTTGAGTTCGTAGTGTGTTTCGGTATAGCGAATTCAAAGTCTGGAATTATTCTCATGTCCGTAACCGTTACTGACTTCATCGCCAGAATCCGGTATTATGTTTGAAATTTCGGGAGTGATGCTTTCTTTCGTTGTTACTGTAATGTTTTCAAAACAGTTATTTCCACTATTTGGTATAAACTGTCTAGTGCCAGAGAAAACCATTTCAGAATGTTCTGTCGAGAGTTTGGCGAAATTTCTGTCATCTCGTTTGTCATATTTCCACTATTATTTTGATGATGATTTCACTTTGCGCAAGTGGGTGCTTACCCTGGATATCATGTCGATCTTAGTCGAGGTTTCATTTTCTACGAATTGATTATTAGGTGCTTCGCTGTTTTTTACGTCTATATGAGCGACAACTTGTGACTCGGTATAGCCAGATTCAGCACATGAAATATTCTACATTTCTTCATCATAGGTAACATTTTGATCACATTTCAGAACACCACTGAAAATCTCATGCCTGATGTCTCCTTTGATCGTTGTTACTATGCTAGATTTAAAATATTCATTTATATCCCTTGATGGAATTTGACTGTTTGTAGAGGCATAAGTTTCATCACATGGTGTCCACAGATCTATTAAATTAATGTCATCTTGTTGCCTCATGTTTCTATTGATGACGATGGTCATGCTTGTTTCGCAATATGCAAATGCATTCATACATCGGTTATCACATTCTGTTTCATCCAAAGTTTGGTGTTCAGGGTCTAGATTTTTCAGTGTTTCACTGCTTTTTACTAAAAGGCTTCTTTTACTACCTTTTGTATCTGCATCGATTACATTTTCACTGTCACGAATTGTAGTTTCATTCATCCAAAATATTATCTCAGAAATGGCTTCATTTTTAATAAAAGTGGAAATTTCATTAGAGATATTTATTTCTTCATAACATAAATCATATGCTGTGGAAAAGTTCAAAAGGTCAATATCGTTTTGTGGGTTAATACTTCGGTTAGTTAGCGGCATTGATATATGCATAACGTTACATTTTACATCAAAATTACTATTTTTTATTAGGTTTCAAGTTGCATGCAGTAGTTTTATCCCTTCTATTTTCACGAAAGGTTAAGAAAATAATTATCAGATAAAAGTGAATAACCATGCAACTTGTCTGGAATCCGAGATAGCGAAACACACTGGGAGCTAAACCATTGGTGATGCTAGGAACACAATCATTGTTGGTAAGAGGAAGAGGAAAGTATAAATTATTTTACTCCGTAGTCCATGCATTATGCACTACAATCAGCGTTTCGCTGCTCACTCACACCACCTGAAAGCAGTTTTTACTTACAAAATTGCTTTTCTATAAAGCTTTAAATTAGCAAAATAAATCACTTTCTGAGAGCAGTTCACTACAGAAAGAAAATTAATTTTTATTTGATATGAGTTGTTCAAATTAGGTTTCCAACAGTATTATTCTCTTTCTTATGAAGAATAAACTTCGTTAAGAATGCTACAGTTTGCTGAAAGTTTCGTCAAGGAACACTTTTTGTTTGTTACAGGCTTTTACACATAATAAATAACAATAGATATTTTAATGTCTTCTTTTTAAGACTGTATTATTGCATTGAAATTTTCAGTGTCCTCTGTTGAAATATATAACTCTAGAATATTGCCTGTAACCGCGAAATTAAACTATAAAAAGAGTTTAAAATTTACAAGTTTTACAGTTACATTATAAACACATTTCTCATTCCTAGCCTTTTTAGTTTACAATTTTTTCAAGCCAATGCAAATAAAAATTCTTTGTTAATTTTTTAATGTATTAAAATAAAGGTCAGACTGTATATTTTTTTTGTTTCACTGAATACTAAAATACTTACTTCAAGGCTCCCTTTAAATTTCAATGATTCATTTCAAGAGTGTGTTACAAAGGGACTTCTTTCGAACGCCGCTTTTAAGAGCGAGAATTTGCTTAGAACGTGATGTTTAACGTTTATCGTGTCTCACGTTTAGGTTAATTTTTTTTTTCTGAATAAACTATAAACCTGGGGGCAATTCTATAAACGGAATGAAGTCAGGTATTACTTTCCAATAAATAACATAAGCAGTGCTTGCATTCCTACCTTTCGCTTAAGAAGGGAATCGGTATTGTTTTTAATATCTCTAAATGATTATTCAAGTTTATCATGCAAAAGAAATTTAAATGTTTTAAGGAAATTTTTCTATTAGCTTGTTGTTACATCAGTGGCTGATGAAATAAAATCGTGAGTTTCAGGACTGCCGCAAAATCCGGTAGTCATCGAATTAGAGATTAGTCGCCATAGTACACCAGACAAAAGAGCCGTTATTACAAATTGGTCTAATTATACCAAAGCTCTAAGCCACACCCATCACACAAATACATACGAGTGATGATTTAGATGTTTTAGTAAAAAATTTCATTAATGTCCTCTGCTCAGCCTATCATGCCAACACCAGATCAATTTTTGAAGAAAAGTTAAAACAAAATATGCAACTAAAAGAATTGATTAAAAGGAAATCAGGCCAGAAAAACATGGCAACGTTCTCGGCACCTAGCTGACAAACTACGCCTAAATGCACTGCATCAAGAAGTCAGGACTATTTCAAAAGAATACACATGTAAGAGCTGGGCTAATTACCTTGAAGGTCTTAATACTGATAATATCTTATGGAAAACTACTTCAAGGTACAAAAGATGCTACACGAATATTCCGCTCCTTAAAGGCCCCACAGAAATCGCCTATACGGGAAACTGAGAAAGTTCAGTCCTTAGCAAATTACTACGCTACTCAGTTTATCACTAACAACATGCCTGATACAGTCACAGAACACACAGTTGCAGAAACTATCATCACACAATTTTTCTCACAACCACGCACCAACATCGCAGTTAATCCGCCAGACGTACTTACCTATATCATGCATCTAAAAGAAAAGAAGAGCCCGGAGAAGAGCCCAATATATGATAAAAAAATGGGACTAATGATGAATTTTAGGATCATAAAAAAAATATATATCCTAGATCTTCGTTACTTTCCGCTAAAATGGAAAACGGCTGTTATCATTCCAATCCCTAAACCAGGGAAAACACCTAGTAAACCCGAAGCATATAGACTAATAAGTCTCTTACTAGTAGCATAATTGCAGAATTTATCATACTTAAAGCTATACGCAACTACGCAGAAAATCAAGGACTACTAATTTCCGAACAGTATGGTTTTAGATGCTATCACTCTACTGTTCACCAAATTATAGAGGCACTGAACTTATTTCATCAGGTTTACAACAAAAGATCAGCACTGCAGAAATATTCCTAGATACAGATAAGGCGTTTGATCATTGTTTGGCTCGATGGACTTATCTACAAATGAATTACTCTGGGTTTCCCAGAGCCCATCGTTACAATACTTTATTCCTATCTTTCAGATAGATACTTTGTCGCTCGCATCAAAACTACATACTCCAGGCGTCCTCCAGGGGGCGTTACTTGCACTGTTCCTCTATAATATCTTTGTGAACGATATTCCGCACACACAGAACATAAAACCTGCTATGTATGCCGATGATACGGCGATTCTCACTCAAAACACATGTATTAGCTCACCATACAACTACAAACACACATCCATGCACTAGAGTCCTGGCTACTCAAATGGAAGATTAAAGTAAATGTAGAAAAGACCACTGCGGTCATGTTTACCAGAAAAACTATCTATAGATGGAAACCTGACCTTCTATGGAACTTCTTTTTCCTGGGCCAAGGAAGTTAAATACCTAGGTGTAATTTTAGATCACCACTTAACTTGGAAGTCCCACATCAAACATATAATTTCAAAGTTTCGAGATAGTAAATCCTCACTCAACTCCCTAATCTCTTGAAACAGCGTTTTAGCAATAAACCAAAAATTACTAATTTATAAGGCTATCCTGCGACCAGATCTCCCATATGCATGTCCAATCTGGGGTTACGTCTGCAAAAGCATATTACTCAAAATTCAAAAACTTCAGAATTCCACACTAAGATAGTTGACAGTTGACAAACTGCCCCTGGTACGTTAGAACTGAAACTATCTATTATGAATGCCGAATTCCTCAAATTGCTGAAGTTATGGTCAAACTCCAACATTTTAAAAACCAACAACCCAACCATACCTATATAACCTACGACACCAACTCAGCAGCAAATAGAAAAAGGCCCAAATCCGTAATCGCCATGATTCACGTTTTCAACCTCTATCACCTGCACGTTACTTATACAAAACTCGAAAAAAGATTATGTTGCTATGTTGGGATAGGGTCTGGCCCAGGGGCCCGAAACAACTGGACTTTAGTTCACCGAGGAGGGCTGCCGCAAGACATTTTGTTGTCAGCTGCAATCTCTGAGAGTCCTAAATTCTGCTACCTAGTGACTCGCCGAAACCTAAAATTTTCTCTCTTGCTAATTATAGAATTATAGTGCCAGTGATTTCGTTAAATTATAAAACGTTGGCCATTCCTAAGTTTTATATCTCGATGCTTCTCTAACGCTAAACACCTTGCTCCCATTGCGGCCCCTTGGGCTGCATTATCTCTAACCCAAGCTCTGCCTTCTCTTAAACTTTGCAAGATTTTGAATGTTGCGCGTGCTTTAGTTTGCATAACCTTGTGGTCTAAGCGAATATATGTAACATGATTCAAAAGGAAGATTAGGCAATGAATAAATTAAGCTTGACTATTCGTAAAACTGAACATATTTCGCTTAATATAATTTTTAAAATTAATATAGCTGCTATTATTAATTGTGAGTTGAATATTATTTATACTTTCTGTACGTATCCAAATGATCAGAAGGTTGTTGATGCGTGTTCCTTGATCTATTGCACAACGATATTTTACTGTACATTTATTTACAAGTCGTATGCCACCTGGCATGTTTACAAGCGTTATGCCTCCTGACATGATGTATATGATAGACATATTCTGCCACCTGGCATGTGAATTGATACATCATACTAGTTTTCTGCCACCCGACAGATACGATGCAATTACCTCAATTAGCGGTAATACGCCCGACATTTTGGCGTGTCCGCTTCCCTTACGTTCTGTAACGCAACTAACTCTTTGTGCGGTGCGCCCTCTGGGCACAAATCACTGCAATCACCGAGGAGGCCAAAACACTTTCTTTATAAATATTCTGATTATCCAATACAGAAAATTCAACCACAGTATATTTTTCAATATTTTCAGTTCCAACAATTTGATGAAAGCGGATTCGAGACTTTTTTATCGTTATATATATTTATAAGCAGCATAATAATAGTGAAATGAGAATTTTAAATAATTCTATAGTACTTAACAATTTTTGAGTGTCACCGGTTTTGAAGGAGTAAATGGAGCAAATAAAATCATTGATCATTTTACATAGAATCATTTTTTTCGAAGCTGACAACTTCTAAGACTTTTACATGGATGAAGCGGTACGTAATAATTGGGAACATTTATTTTCGCAATCGTTATTAAGAATGGCCAAAGGTCTCTTGGCATTTTCTGGAGAAGCGTGTTTATTGTTGAAGAACACACTGGTATTTTTCCTGCGGCTTAAATGAAAAATTGTGTGTCATCAAATGATAGTAGACATGTAGCTGGGTAATACCCAGTTCCTGCTGAATTTTATCTTTTCTGACGTACAGTCGGTCACAAAAGTATTCGAACATTGATACCCATTCAGAAAATACGATTTCCAGGAACAAAATGGCAGTCAATCTTGGTTAAAATTACTTTTCTCTTAACTTAAATGCGTCCCCTTTCATACTTGAATGCGTTGCAAGAACTTTGGAAAATTGCTCTAGTTTAAGATACGTCAATAACCGTGGGAATCTGGAGTTTGAACGAATTGCTAGATTGTGAATAACTTTGGTTATTTATAGTTACAGTGGATTTATCAGAAATTCCAATGAAGTGCTTTCAATATTAATCTCTCTCATTATTGAAATTCGTTTAGAAAAAATGAATGCAGCAAAGTTGGTTGGTTGGTTGGTTGGTTGGTAACGGAGGACGGGGACGCCTGATGTCTAACAGAGGTAAACAGGCATGTGTCCCGCGCCCTCCACTAACCAGGAATAACTCCCTGGGGCCTCAAGAGGCCGCCTCGGGAGCTTTTTAGGATGTTAACAAGATCATTTACATGGCCATACAAGGGCAGATTGCATTCGTTTTACCGTTTTGACGTTTGTTGTTGCAATTTCCTATGGTAATTTTGCACATTCACTATAAAATTCTAATAAAAATACAAATTAAATATACAGATACAAAAATACAGTTACGAAATAATAGGATCAAAATACAGGCTCATAGGGAAAAAAATAAAAATAAAAATAAAAATAAAATAAATAAATAAAAATAAAAAAAATTAAGTATTATGCATATACAGAAGAGGAAATGTTAAATACATTTGATTGTACATTATTTGAAAGGTGTCTGTAATAGGGACTTATGTAAATTTTAGGAGTACACTTATGTGTCTGAGAATGTGGAACTGCATGCTGACTTGTCTTGAATGTATCATGTCTTGAGAGTTTTGGTTAATGAGGAGAGCACAAATCTTGGCCCATTCTCTTGAGCTTGTTAACAACTTTGCAAATTGTATTTACTGCCGGTTTGTGCTTTATAAGGAAGCGGTGATAAGCTTCACTATTGTTGATAGGAAGAGGGAGGTGATTTCCTGCTGTCAGATGGCATTCAAAAACATAGTGGTCTGGGGAGCCTTCCGCTCCGCAGGCGCATATGTCCGTGGTTGTTATGCCATGTCTATTGAAGTAGGTCTGGAATGGGCCGTGTCCCGTAATATAAGCTGTAAGAGGAGCTATTGCAATGTTGCGTTCAGTGCTGACTTTCGGGAGGTAGCTGTATGTACGTCTTCCAGTTGTGCAGTGCGTCCAGTCTTCCTGCCAAAGATTTAGGCCTTGACCCCGTAATAGCCCTTTGAGGTAGGAAGGAGGGGCTGGGATTGTGATTTTTTCAGCTTCTGGATCAGTGGCTGCTTGCTTGGCCAGGCTATCAGCTGCTTTATTCCCCTCATTTTCTGCATGTGCCTTGATCCATGTTAAGGAGAGATGTTTATGCGGGTTGCGCTGTAAAAGTTGTTGTAATTTGATGATCAAGGGCGAGGTGTGGTTGTGATTATCTAGTGCTAGAAGCGTTGACATACTGTCAGTGAAAATTTTCGCCCGTTCTATATTATTATTGAAAATGTAATCTACCGCGGTTATAATTGCTTGCACCTCCGCCTGGAACACACTGTTGTTTAAGTCAAGGCGTGCTTTCCATACATGGATGATTTTTCCTTTGTCATAGTGTGCAAAGGCGCTGCCTACTCCATCTTCCTGCTTAGAGCCGTCGGTGTATATTTGCGTATCCCTTAAAACTCGCGTCATTGACAGTGGCTGTATCCGTGAAATGTTAATTCTTATTCCTGTGCCTTTACGTGCAGGATGAGTGTGAAGAGTGTTACCTGGGCTTTGAAATTGCAGAGGGCTGTATGTTATGTTGCCAAATGTTGCATCTTTGCGGAGGTATATGAGGGTGGTGTACACTGCCTCTTGTTCTGCCCGTATGTGGAGTGGAATGAGCCCTGCAAGGACTGTCGCTGAGCTGGTGGCTGTGGTGCGGTACGCTTTACAGAGATTCAGGGCGAATGGTCGTTGAAGAGATGTAAGATGTTTGATCTTTCGCCCTCCCATCGGTTGGGCCCATACGGCAGCAGCATACAAGACTATTTTTTCAGCTACCACATGGTAGAGGATCTTCTGAATATGATGATTCTGACCCCAGTTTTTACCTTGGAAGGCGCGGGCCTTTCTGGCTATAGCTGATGTTTTGTTTTTTAGTTCTTGGATGTTCAACTTTTCAGATAAACTCTTCAAACTTGTCATGAAAAAAAAAGTATATATCATCATAACAAAGACATAAAACTTTAAAGGAAGGCTGAGTTGGTTTTAAAATATTTTCAGAGCTTGGAGAAAAATCCATTATTACTTTTCCATTATGAAGAATCCATGCTGGAGGATCATGTTGTATTACATCTTCAACAGCACGCAGTGATCTGAAGTGAAACTCTGAATTTCTCCAAGCTCTGAAAATATTTTCCCAACCAACTCCAAGCATACGCCTTCCTTTACAATTTTATGTCTTACCCAATGTTATGATGATTTATTTTTTTTACAAGTTTGAAGAGTTTATTGGAAAAGTTGGACCTCGCTGAATTCATTTTATCTAAACGGTTTTCATTAGTAAGGGAGGTTAATATTGAATTGGAATTTATGATGAATCCACTGTAATAACTAATAGCCAGAGTTATTCACAATTCTAGCATCTCCGGTTCAAACTCAGATGTCCACGGTTATTGACGTATCTTAAACTAAAGCAATTTTCCAAAGTTTCCGTAACACATTTAAGTATGAAAAGAAACGCATTTAAGTTGAGAGAAAAGTAGTTTTACCAAGATTGACTGCTATGTTTTTTCCTAGAAATTGTATTTTCGAGATGGGTACCGATATTCGAATACTTTTATGACCGACTGTACATGAGTAAAACATCCTGTACTTTTATTGTTTCATGACGAGAATAAAACTTTCCAAATTACAGGAACCAGGAGACCGCAATAAATGTTTGATTTCTTGATTTGTCCAAAATGA
The DNA here is from genome assembly GCF_044657685.1 of Stegodyphus dumicola. Taxonomy (NCBI): domain Eukaryota; kingdom Metazoa; phylum Arthropoda; class Arachnida; order Araneae; family Eresidae; genus Stegodyphus; species Stegodyphus dumicola. The sequence goes on along the minus strand of NC_140770.1, from coordinate 55,803,208 downwards.
TTTTTTTTATTTGAGCTTGCCAAAACCTGAACACTTGTATTATTTAAAATACTTCCTCATCTAGATACCATTTCACTTATGAAACTATTCGATGTTTATCTTTCCACATTAATTTATTTTCGGTTGCGTGTTCTGATCTGATTTGCCTTACATGCGCATTCTTTTTGTGTTATGTTGTTCTTTCTGCAAGAGCTCCCCGTTCATGTGAGATTTTATAATGAACCTGAGTGCATCTCTTGGGCATTTGAACTGTTGTCATGTTAGTGAGCTATCATAGTAATGAACTAATTTTGAAATTCAGTATTTTATAACCGAATCACTCAGATCCATGAATAACTATAAATTTTACAACCAGTTGCGATAGAGCCTGAGTTTCGTGCCCAAGCACTCCATTCAATTTTGCGTGAAAAAAAGAGAATATTTATTTGCCACTGGATATCGTCAAGCTTATTAAATGTATTGTCTGAGCCATTTTTTCTTTAGTCGGAAGTTGGGGTAGTTAATAAGAGTTTGGAAAAAGCCTTAATGCGTTTGGCTAAATAAGTAACTTCTAGCTAATGTATATTCACTAAAAGGTTTCACACTTATGACAGATTCACATCGAGTTTCACTGACCTGATTTTAGAGGAACACGGGAAGACCATGTCTTCGTCAATCTGGGGAGTCCATGTCTTTGATTTACAGTATCTAAAATATGATATTCTCGGGAAGCTAGTTGACATAAACATCTGCATTACCCAATCATCACGAATAAAACAGTCCATATCGGACGGAATTTTTCCTGTACATTTCGAACCATCTGACAGTAACTGTCTCAGGTAAAATTCTAGTCGCAGGAATCATTACAGGATCAACAGCATTCGTGGCTGCTGGATTATGAATACGGCTTATCGCGTTGAATCTACCTGAATATTATTTCATTCAGTCATTCTCGCGTTTAAATTAAATCTGACTTCATTCCATAACTCTTGAAAAGAAATATTTTAAATAAACAATTACATTTTCTTGCTTTAGAAAGCCAAAACTTTATGTGCTTGCGCACTTAAGGAAATCAAAACATTATTCTAATCTTCCTTACTGTTGCCAAATTAAAAAAAAAACTCCGTCTAAAATAAAAGGAAAATAACGGCTGTTGAATATCGTTAACAAATATAAATCATGGAATATAAATCACGGTTCAACATGAACTGATGAGAGAAAGCACCTTACGAGGACTGAAGGTCTAAACCAAGGAGGATAGAATAGGCCTTGGCCTAAATCATAAAAGAAAAGTATAAAGAGGGTTGCTGCTTGCTTTCTTGTGGAACAATTTTTTACCAAGTGTGCCTGTAAAAGTTTTACTCTGGTACACTTTAGCTTTACTACTCTCTGGTAGTCTAACCGAAGAATATGCGGGACTATGATCTTTAAAAAAAAATGCATGAAGACCTACATCTGTCATGAAAAATAAATAATTTTAATTCGTAAAATGAGAAATATATTGCTCATGGTAAACGAATGGACATTTTGGAAGCCGAAGGTGGTGTGTCAGTGCATCATCGCAAAAGAGTGTGCAGGTTTTTAACCAAGCCACATAATCCGATCCTTGGCCTTGATTTAAAATGAAAGTCCTTTGTATTTTGAAAGACATACGAAGGTTAAATTTTGATAATTATTAAAATTTTAATTTGTCTTTAGTCTTTCGCCTCTAACAACGTGGAAATCATTTGTATACTTTTCAACGCGAGCATCTATCATGAATTAAAACTGTTGCAATATTTGAGTGGCAACAACGAATACTGCAAATTGTACTTTATTAGATATATAAAAATCAGCTGGCAGTCGTCTGCTGCAAAAGAGTAAGGTGATTAAAAACGTTTATGCCAATTACATTTTGTTCCTGTGTCAGTAGGGTTTATGTATTCTATGATAATTTTACGTAAAAATTACCTTAAATAGTACTAAGCTATTTATGTTCTTATTTATAAAAGTTTGGAAAGTCATGCCTTAAAGTTCATGCTTAAGTAGCTAACATTTTTTTTTTCCCTCAAAAGCCAAAGGTTGCGATTCTTTTTGTCCTTACTGTGTCACTTTGGTGGAGCACTGTAAAATTAAAGTTTATAATTTTGCTTTATGCTTCCTGTTTGTAATTTAATTTTGCTTTTTGTGGAATTTATCATATCACGTTTATTGGCGTTTTAATTGCATTAGTACATTAACTTTTTTGTAGCCTTTCAGTCAGTCTTCTTTAATCATTCTAAACTTTAAAGAATGAAGTATATTTTCGGCTGGATAAAAATATGTGTATGTTATTGATTCAGAACTTTTTATGTCATGCAGAATTATTTAAAATCCAAAAAAGGTACTTCTTTTCATTAGGAAAGGTAGCGGTTTAAATCAAATGTAAAGAATAAATTTTTAAAATGCCAAGGAAAATTTAAATTTCATTAAACTGTTATTAAAAGGGAAGAAAGTGTTCTTCAAAACTATTGATATCTTTACTTATTTATGATTCTAAGGTGTTATTATGTATCTTAATATTTTGAAGAAACTTGGGCAAACAGAAGAGTGTAGAAATGTAGAAAGGCAAAATTTAAATTATGGACATACTAAATAGAATATCGTTTTAATGGAAATAAAATATGCTGATTTCATTTCTTTATGAGAAAATAACAATTTCTTTAAAATTTATTTCATCTTTTTTAATTTTTAATTCATGTTTAGCTATCAGTGTGTATTTTAATGTATCAGTTTCAGGATGTTTTTTTTTTTTTTTTTTTTTTTTTTGTTGTTGTTGTTGTTGTTGTTGTTGTGCAATTGTGCAAGCTTTATTTATTATATAAAATTTGTTACAAAAATGAAAAGTTGTTTTACTACTTGACCCATTAGACCATTAGAATTTACTACAGACATAAAATACTGTATTCTTATTGAACTCAAATTATTTTGTTCTGTGTAAGGTAGAATTTATGAATATACACAGTAAAATAAAACTGCTAATAATCTTTTCTAAGGTTAATGAAACAACATTTATTACTCATATGACATATGGAGCCATATTTACTTTCATCCAGATCATATTACTTTGGATTGGATTTTTATAATATAGTTGTAGAAAAATAGGCAGGATTCAAGTGAAAGTCTAAAACTTTTGGCATGAAAACAACCAGCCATACAGGAAATGTTAGCTAAAAAACTAGCTCTTGCTCAGCCTTTTTTCTTTATTTATTATGATTTTAAAATTCATTATAAAATTCTGAAATGCAATTTCTAAAATGAATGCATCTTGTCAGTTATTTTGGTGAATCTTTGGATTATGGTAACTTGGTGATTTTTTGGCGAAAATTTGGCGACCAACTCTGCTATAGCAACCCTCTATTTTTTTTGCCCCCATTTTGTCTTCACGAAGTAAAGACATGTTTCTTTTCTTTTTATTTACTCAACACTTTTTCCAACAATCTGCTAGCCAAATTACACTTATGCTAGAAATTTTATGGAACAAAACTGCTTAATCATGACAAATATTAACTGCAAAATTGGGAAAAAGTGCAGAATTGCAAACTTCTTGCCGCGTTTTTCAAAATTGCACATACACAGTAACCATGTACACGTCGACTTATTTTTACTTAAAAAAAACATCCCAGAATTGCACAAAAATGGCATTGCGCACACTCTTGACTTAATCCATCTACACTGCTATTTTCTCATAAATTACAAAAATTTGCACGAAAATGCAGGAAAATTTTGTTAATCTTTAAACTTGGTAAAAAGCACATATATGAAATTACCTGATCGCAAAAAAGTATATACCCTATCCAAGGATGAACATTTCCACGTATAATATAAATAAAATATCCAAAAACTTTTACCTCTAATTTATCTATTATAAACGTCACCAACGAATTCATAACAAATACTTAGTGTCAAATATTTAAATTATTTCCATGCATGTTTACTTCCACTCAAACGTATACCAAATTGCTACAAACATATAATTAACAAAATAACTATCATTTAATTAAAATATAATTAAACCATGTACACGTCAACTTATTTTTACTTAAGAAAGCATCTCAGAATTGCACAAAAATGGCATTGCGCACACTCTTCACTATATCCATGTACACTGCTTTTTTCTCATAAATTAGAAAAATTTCACGAAAATGCATGAAAATTTTGTGAATCTTTAAATTCGGTAAAAAGGACATATATGAAATTACCCCATCGCGAAAAAGTATATACCCTTTCCAAGGATGAACAATTGCACGTATAAAATAAATAAAATATCCAAAAACTTTTCCCTCTAAATTATCTATAATAAACTTCACCTGCCAATTTATAATGCAAACATTAAAAATGGTTTTAAATACTTAGTGTCAAATACTTAAATTCTTTCCATGCACATTTACTTTTACTCAAATGTATTCCAAAATACTACAAACATACAACTCTCAAAATCACGATCATTAAATTAAAATATTAATTAAATTAAAAAACACTACTTAAAATATAAATTAGCACATACATTAAATTAATAAAAATTAGCTTACAATCCTAATTACTTTAAACTAAATGATTGCTAATAACAATTTTCTAATAATACCATATTAATTTATTTACTCCTTACATTTAGAACAATGCATAAAAATAATATCCTCAAATAATTAAAAATACTAACTTACCTAATCTCCAGAATCTTGAGTGCATGGCGGATCACAAAATGTCCATTTTCACCAGATTTCTTGCACTGCCATTCAAACTTATCTGTAATTTCCTTCCTTTCACACAATCTCATTTCATTCCCACATGTTGGACATTCATACTTATCCGCAATTAAGCAATTCTTTTCGATTACACATAAACGCAATAAAAATTTCGGATTTACTTTATATAGGGCTATGGGATCCAAATATTAAACAACACTGTTTCACAGAACATACAATGAAACTAATACTATAAAGCACAGCAGATATTTTTACGAATTTACCCCTTTTTCCGATTAAAGAACAGTGATTCGTCCATTAATGTCACATGACATATCTCATGATCTCTCACACAAAATAATGGGTAATCGGAACTGAGTACTTCTCACATTATTCCCAAAGTCCTAGGTAGTAACCTTTATTGCCTCCAAAATGTCGCCAAACTACCTGTTACCATATTTCAAAGATTAGCCGTTATTTTATATTGTTCATAATATATTTAGATAAAAGATTTTTTTTCTAGAGTTTATGTAAGGTTTTTTTTTTTTTTTACAATTATGTATTCATCCACCTGTAATGGAAAAAAAATTCTCTCGTAATTAAATTTTAAAATGGTAAGCCAGTTTTTACGTAGGATTTTTTTAAGTTCCTGAGTAACATAAGCAGTTTATTCACATTGTCTCCAAACTAAAATAAAATTTCATTTTGTTCTTACATTTTTAAATCTAAATCTTTAATACATTGATTGGCACATAATTAATAATAGTTTTAATAATTATCGTATATGTTTGGATTTCATGAAATAATTTGGAAAAACTTATAAGTAAATCATTATCAGTATGATTATTGAAACTTCTGATATAAGGAAATAAACATATTATCTCAATGAATTTTAAAAAATAACGTTTTTGAAGTTATCAACAGGGTCAGTTTAAGAGCCTCTTTAGACTTATAGTTGGAGGTGTGGGCTCAGATTTTAGAGGGTTTTCCCCATTGCGCATGAATAGTAAAAGTAAAAAAAGGTTGAATTTTGTATTAAAACAATAGTTTTTTTTTTAATTTATTTTTTAAATAAGTGAGTCTTACTGGAAGATAATGAAGAAAGTCACAGCTTTTCTGTCTACTTGAATGTCTTGTAATACAACTTATATGAAAGGATTTTGGAGACAACTGATAAAATGATAGAAGTACTTTCAATTTCTGTAATGAATGACATAGGTGGCTATATTTAAAGTGCAAGAAACAAAAGGAAAATCATTGCAGTCTGTAGAATATAGATTTCTTCAATTTGTAAAAGCATTGATCATGGATCTAAATTCATGGCTAAGTACTGTGGACGATAACTTTAGTATTGTTTTGGTTAAAGAAAGTACAACAGATATTTATGACGAAAAGTTGACATTTACCATTGGCAGAGAAGCAAGACATTGCTTTAGGGTTCTTCATGGTTTTCATTGCCTTGCAAATGGTGAGAAAATTTAAGTGTAATCAGTTCACCTTTCATACATAGAAACAAAACAAAAAAAATTTCTTAGTTGGCATGCATATTTAGAAATCGGTGTGATTTGTTCAATTCTAACTGTAAGACCCACTAAATGTCAAGCAGATAAGACCGCTCAACACTGGTACCTCAGTCCAGCAAACAGGCTGGCTACATGGTTTTCTTCATGTGTTATGTGAATATAGTCACTTTTGCTTTAAGAAGTCCATCAAAATAAATCCAGTTTAATATAATTATAACTTTTCATAAGAAATAATAAACATGGAATCCTGATTTTAAAATAGGCTACATGAGGTAAATAAATTCATAAAATTATTTCAAAATAAACAAACCAATTGAAATTCGGATAGTCTTTTTGGAAACTGGCAAAAATTAGATTCATTTGTATTAAAATAATTCTAATTCTGATCAGTACAGGTATTTCCATTTCTGTAATAATGAATAATACTATAATAATTTCTGTGTTAATTGATGTAATATCCATAGGGGAGTAAAGAACAAGACACAATTGAAGACCCAACTGACGAAGCAGAGGTATCGCTTGCCAAAGTTCAAAAGGACACTTGTCTTATTCATTCTCTTATAAACAAAACAAATAATTAGGTGCTTAAAATAATGGGCAAAAAATGAAGTGCTCTAATTTTTCAATATAATGTAAAACATTGCATTTCAAATTATATTTTTTAACATTCACTTGCTTTTAAATTTTGTGTGTTTAAAACATTTTATTTTACAGATGGAGATCCAGCAAATTTTAGTTTGTGTTGATTTTGATCATACATTGGTAGACTGTAATACTGACCTTTGGATGAAAGCATTAGCCAATGGTGAAGGTATCCCGGAGGACATTGAAAATTTATCTAAAGTGCCAAATGGATGGACAACATACATGAGAGAACTCTTTAAATATTTACACAAGAAAAATGTTACTAAAGAAGATTATATCAATCGTCTAGCTCAATTACCTATGGTAGATGGAATGAAAGATCTATTACTTGAAATTTATGAAAATGGTGGTAGTGACATAATTATACTGTCTGATGCTAATATGTTTTTTATACAGTGTTTTTTACATCAGCAACAGTTAAATAGTGTTGTTAGTAAGGTATTTACAAATCCTGCAGAATTTGATTCTGACGGTTGTTTGCATATCAAGGAATTTCAAAACCAGAATAGCTGTAGCAGGTGTCCACCTAATTTGTGTAAAGGTTTAGTTTTACAAAATTATGTATCCCAAAAAATGTCTGAAGGTATTCAGTTTTGTAGGATTTTGTATATAGGTGATGGACATAATGATGTTTGTCCAGCTCTTAAATTGAGACCAAGCGATTATGTTTTTGCAAGAGTGGGTTATCGTTTATTAAGATCTCTTGAAAAGATGCCAGCTAAAGATGTAAATGCTGCAGTAGTACCTTGGGAAACTGGACATGATATTCGAAATATACTACTGTCCTCATAAATTAATTTGTTGAAAAATGTTTTTCAACATGAATATTATTTTTTAATTAATTCAGTATTAAGTAGAATGAAATTGAAGAGATGTGCATTTACTTAAAATGGGGCAATGTTCGATATAATATCGAAATTTTCCATGGCATTTATTTTTTGGTTGTATCAAATTTTGTTACATTAATTTATTGCACATTTTAAAATATTGAATCGAAAAAATTTTACTTTATAATTAAATAAATTTATTTGCAACATTAAAAATGAGATTACATTAAAGGATACTAGTTTCCTCTAACTAGAAAATTTCATGAACACAAGAATTAATTATTATTTCTTGTATCAATAATTTAAGTACCATAACTGTATAATGTATAATAAAATGCTTTCAAGAATTTTTTTTTCTTCTTCCTTAAAATAAATTTAACTTTTGGACAAAATTTGTACAGTTCTTATTGATTTAAAAGAACAAATGAAAAAAATTGCATTTGCATAAAATGAAATATGATATGAAATTAAAAGGTTTACTGATATTTTAGATTTGCCAAGTTTTGCCTTTTAACAGCATTAAAAAAATTTGGAATGTTTTGAGTTTGCATTCTTTCATTGTCAGGATTAATTTGTTTATAGTAAATCCTATTTACTATAGGATGTATTTGTAGTACTATTCTAAATGTGACTGAAAGCAGATCTAAAAAATTATCAATATATGTAATTTCAAAAATTACTACCAAAACAATCGTAAAATTTGTACTCAAACTGCCTCACATTTGTGTAAAGGGCGATTTAAAAATTTTTCTTTGGACTCGCAAATTTTTTTTTGTTCTTGATAGATGTGCCAACTCCATAAAAATGATAGTAATAAAAGAAAAATATTTCAAAACGAATGCAGAACAAAGTTATGTACGTTAATACATATTGGTTGTAAGGTTTATCCTAAGTTTATAACAGTTATTTTAAAGTTTGTCACACTTTTCTATCCTTCCTAATTTCAGCTTACAATTCTTACCAGAATGAGTTTTTAGAATCGCGTTAAATGCAAATGAGAAGGAGTAGTATTTAAGTCGGAATTCCACTGACTTTGGTAGAGAGAATTCAATTTCCTGAATAGCGTGCATTTGCCCTTTGACTATGTTTCTCTAAGCTGTTACTACATTCAGCAGTATTGCGTGCCCTTGATAGCTTCGCTAGCTAATTTAAATTAATTAGAAATTGTGTTAAGTTCTTATTTCTTATATTTTTGAGTTTAAGCTCAAGTGGAGGCTTTGTTATGCATCCTGAGAAAGAAACTGTCTGTACACCTTTAGTTTGAGCAATAAAGGGTAATTAACCCTTCTTGAGTTTTATGTTTCTGTTTCTGGACTTAAGCGATTATTCGCTTAGTCCTATCTTTCCACCTGATTCCTCCACACTTAGTTAATAGATAAAAAGGAGGATCATTACATGGTAAATTTTATTACTGTGTAAGTTTTGTTTTTGTATTAGTTTTCCAAGTTCTAAGATGATCGATCACTTTTTGGTTTAGGGCTTGTGTGCTCGCCATTCAGAAGGGGGGAAAAAAATGTTTAGGGCTTGTTTAGCTATATATTTGAAATTTGTTCCCCTGATTACATTACTAAGAACTAAACAATTAAAATGACTTAAAAATTGAAACATTAGTTGAAGTAAAGTAAGTTCAACTATCAGGGCAGAATATTTACTGAAAAGCATTAACAATTAAAGTAAATCAAGAAACAATGAATAAAGAAATAATGCTCAAAAGAATCAGTACAACAATGTTAACTTTTCAAACATGAGAAAACATCTAACAATGGCTATAATAAATTAAACAAAAATAACCTAAATTAACTGAAAATTAATTAAAAGAAAAATGGATATTTAAACAATGAAAAATTAGGAATCTGCTTTTAAAGTTTTTGTGAAAACTAATATGTTTCGTGTAACTACTGGTAATTAAATTATAATCCATAACCTGTGAAGCTGTCAGAAACTGACTTTGTGATGGCAGTGAAGATCGTTAGCTTACGAATTATGATGGCACAAAATTGCATATCTCTAACATCACATGCTATTTTTTGCAACTTATTCTTCTTTCGCTACCTTAGCTAAAAAATTTCTGCAAATACTGGTACAGTGCATGATGTACAAAAATGAGATCAAGTAGATCTCGCACAGTCCTGTTTCTCACCTAAGGTGCTGGAATAGTTTATGCCTCAAAAATTCGCAAAATAGCATGTACGTGTGCGAAATATAAGTGCAACAAGTTCACAACACATTTTAACAAAGCTACTGGAAAGTGTGCGTGCATCTGTGTGCAAAAACCAGATTATTTTGCACTGAGATATGGTGCAAAATAATAATAATAATAATATGATAATTTGTGGAGAAAGTAATGTGATTGGATGAAGCAGAATTCAAATCTCATGGAACTGTCAACAGACGTAGATGTGCATACTGCATTTCAGAAAATCTATCCATTATTGTACTGATTACCAATGACACAAGGATCAATGTCTGATGTGAACTGTCATGTAAAGTGCTAATTGGATTCCTTTTTTGCATGTGTATGTTTTAGGGAGGTCTTACCATAGAAGAAATTATCTGGACACTTCAAAATGACACATGTAGATTTAAAATGATAAATGAAATAAATCAATGATATACATACCTGAGAGTATACTTTGATCAGAATTTTCGAGGATAGTGTATAGGATAAAGAGGTCAGACTGAGTCTCCCCCCCCTATAAAACATACTACACTTTTCATACTTAGTATCTCTGGTTTTTAACCTGTGTTTAATATAGAAAATGCAGTGTGCAGTGGCCACATTTTGAGATGAGATTGAAAAGGTCTGTGCAGTAATTCCGATGCAAACTTTGGTCAACATTCCAACCGAATTTGATTTAAGCAGTAGTAGATTATGTTAAGAAATATCTAAACATCGAAAGCCATACTTTTTTAGAACTAATTATAAAGCTAAAAAATGTACTGTATCTACAAACTATAGTCTTCCTTTGACACATATACACGAACGTTTCTGAAAATTGCAACACCATGAAGGAATTATGTAAATTGAACCAAACTTGCAGGAAAATTAAAGTGAGGTAAGACATGCAAATGATTAGAATTACAAAGTGATTGTGCATGAGTTGAATGAGAACCGGATGCTTGTTCCATGTATATAACATACTGTAAAGTTATGTTGAAATCTGTTTATCATCCTCTGTCTGTGGTGAACATTTAACTAGTGGTCAGTGTGCCTTGTCAACAGCAAAAGTGCCACACCAACAGCTAGTGGAGTTTGAATGAGACCGCATCGTAGGTATATGAGAGGGTGTACTTTTGTATCGAGCAATGCACACAGTGTAATGCCACTACAGTGATGCATGTTTAGAAGAAATGGACAGAAAAGAACCAAACAAGGCGAAATCCTGGCAGTAGGGAATGCAATAGCACAACGACACGAGATGACAGACACCTCATCCACATCGCTGTTATGCATCATACGGCATCCTCTTGTGTGCAGCACAGTGTTGAAGCATGATTACAGGTGTTATGTTGTCTAACTTCACCTTACGTCGCCATCTGATGCAGAATGAACTGCATGCAAGGGTTTCGTTATGCAGGATTCCCATGTTGCTGAATCACAAATGCCTCTGACTTCAATGGGCACAGCTACACAATGTGTGGCGTGCTCTGCGGCAACAATTTGTTTTCTCCAATGACTATCCATACAATCTGGAGTACAGTGATGTAAAAGTATGCATCAGATGTTTTACAGTGGGGAATGTCTGCTTCTACCATGTGTTATCCAGTGTCATACTGCACAAACTGGTGTAGGGAGCTATTGGGTATAATTTTTGATCACATCAAGTGCAGATTGCAGGCAACCTCAACATCTGATCACTAAATATGGGAAGTTATACAGCTAAAAGTCTTCCCTATTCTTCATAGCATTCTGGGCACCGTATTTCAGCAAAATAGGATAATGCCCATGCACATGTTTCTCAGGCTGCACAAGCCTTCTTGAAGGCACAACAGGTCGAAGCCATATGGATTGCCATTTCCCAGGATTACATTCAGAACCTGTATGGTTCAATGCCACAACATGTACAGACTGTCATCACCCAGCGTGGTGGACACCGATTTCCAAAATGTAAAAATACTTTTTTTAAAAACTTTCATAGCTTTTCTTTAAAATAGTCACTATTCTGTGAGAAAGAAAATCTGTTTATGCAGGAAAGAAATGCTATAACAGATGTCAACAACCTATTTATGCCTGCCGGCCAAAATCAACCAAAATGTGTATTAAGATGATGTTTCTGGTCAGTGGTCTTTTTTGGTGAATAATAAGATAAATTTTATTGAGAATAATTATAATATGCTTCAAATTTTAAACATAAAAATTTAAATTGTAATTATAATTATTATAAAAATAAATGTAACTGAATGAGCATTTATTTTTTCTTCAATATCAATGGCTCCACTGATGCGAAACAGTCAATTTAGGCTTATGGTTAATCATTTTAAGAAGGATATTATGGTTAATCATTTTAAGAAGGAGCATCTGAAATTTCAGCAGTTTAGCTTTTCTTCTTTATTTAAAATATATTTCATATGTGAAAATACTTGCTTACATTTATAAGTCGAACCGAATGCAGACAAAATGGCAAAGCTAATTTTTTTTTAATAATTAATTACAGATTGGCATTGTCAATCTTATTGATTTGTCCTCGAAATTATGTTAGTTTTTTTCATTTTTTAAAAATGAAAATGCATATTTGTTATTCCAATTTTGCAATCAAACCAGGGCTTGATTTCTGAAATTAGAAGAGCCGGAGCCCTATGGAGGACCATTAGCAAAGAGAAACAGAATTAAATAAATAAATAAAATTACTATTAAATTCATTAATACTTTAAAAATTAAATAGTTCCTTATTATCAAATTAATAATTATTTAATTAATATTTATCAATTATTTAATTAAATGTAAAGAGATAAACTAAAATTTTATAAGTGCTTTTTAATATAATTTTATTGCAAAAAAATTTAATTTTCGAGATCAAAATTTCTTCTGAAATAGTTGTTCAGTTACATAAAAGAAGTGCCGAAGCCTTCTTATTTAGGGCTTTGGTGCACTTTGACTAGAATTATGATTTATGCCAAAAACTAAGAAGTACCGGAGCCGGGCTCCAGCACAATTTCAGCTCAGAATCAAACAGAAAATTATTACTTACTTTTGGTTTATTATGTATTCTTCAAGCGTTCCTTTCGTATTAATGTTTTATAATTTATTTTTATATACTACACTTTATTTTCAGAACTCGAGTGGGTCACATGAAATTATGAAATGGGTGACGTGCAGGTTATAAGTTGCTGGCGTACTTGAAATTATGAAATAGTGACCCACGGGATATAGATTGCTTAGGCCTATGCTATAGTTTTTCCACTTGTCTCATATATATATAATGTAAGTATGAGTAAATATTCTTAATCTTCAAGGAAGAACAATAGACAAATAGCTTAGGAGAGCATTGCCACTATCTTCTGTTCCACAAAAAAAAAAAAAAAAAATTAATTCTGTGCATAAAAATATAAAAGCAAAGTCTCAATATAAAATGAAATATGTAATAGCAAAAAAGTAAATATGATCCTTAAACTTCAAAGTCATTTAAAAACAAATATGTAGCACTAACAAGAAGACTGAAGCTGGAGACAATTATATAAATTTATTAAATTAGAAATACAGTATACTCTCGATTGTCTGGTTAGTGGATTTTTGTGTGTTGTGGTGTATACACGTGATTGGTTTTCTCACAACTCTTGATGAGGAAGATGAAATATGAAGTTCCAGAAAAAGGTTACTGTATCGGATGCCACATAAAAAGTAATAAAAGTTTAGTCAAAAGTAGAATAAATAACAGTGGTTCGATCATGGAGAGAAATTCTTCGTAATACAGAAATTGGAGATTTATGTTGTATTGATTTCATTTCAGCATTTTGTGTTGAAAACTTTAAATGTCCATTTCATTTTTCAAATTGTTGCCACCAAATATTATCGCCCTGTGTTATATTTAAAGAAATTAAATAATGAAGAATCTGCATAAATGTATGTTTCTTGCATTGCGATAAAACAACAGAATAACGTAATCCTCTACCAAATATCAGCATCTGGAAGCTTTAATTTGGAATGTGTTTAATTTTCGATTTCATATTTTGTAACACCTTAAGGAATTTTTGATTAACAAAACTCAATGATTTCAAAGCGAGCAATGGCAACACTGTACAGGGTGAAAAAACATTTTTATTTTCAGCATGAGACTGTGCATTGGAAATTCTAAAGATATGCTTATTTTAAAATTATTTTGTGATATTGCTGTTGAACTGAATTTTATGGTTTAAGTGCAAAGAATATAATATTTAATAAATAAAAGTAACACACAAAACATTAAGAAAGTGATGCTTTGGGCGTAATGTAAAATCTGAAGGCTTTCAGATTTTTTCTTTGAAATTGAATCTGTCTGTTGTTATTTATTTGTCTTATTTATTAATCAAACTTAATTCTTGGTAAAATTTGCATTATACTGACCTTCTGTAAAAACCATGTAATAAAACCAAACAATTTTTGCTGTTATATGTAGTAATCTATTTTGTAATAGATTAACATTTAAAAGTGGAGAAAAATTTGTTCTAATGCTGCTAAACTTCACTCTCAACTACATTACATGGTTTATGATAAATTTCAGAAATAACACTTTCCTTTCTATTATGCAATATTTAACGCAATGCAAAAGGCATCACACGAAAGTGAGATTTTGGAAGTGGTATATTCTCAACAGGATTGTCAAGTTTCTTCCACAGTGCAGGAAATCATCCTGAAGTAATTGATTTACTTTATTTACTTGCCTTTATTATACTTTATATTAATATTATTATACAAATGCATAACTAATAATTTAAATATTTCTGTTATACGTATGTAACAAATATTCTATTTGTATAAAGCTAATATAAATTTAAAATATAATTAAGAAATTTTAATTGCAAAAATAAAAAAATTAAATTAATAAAATTGATTAAATTTAAAAAATAATTTAATCAATTAATTTTATTAATAAAATTAAAAATTTAGAAATAAAATTAATTATATTTCTTATTTTTGCAATTAAAATTTCTTAATTATATTTTTAATTTATATTAGCTTTATACGAATAGAATATTTGTTAAATTCAAATTTCATTCCTTGCAGCAATGGTGCAAGAGAATTATTTAAATTTATTTTAACTTTACTATATTCTATTATATATGAACAACATATTTATTATTTAAATATACAAATTTTCATACAAAAAATACATTTATATAATTATAAATGGAAGTTATCATATTTTTACTAGACCATGATAATCAAAAGAATAAAATTGATAAAATACATTATCAATAAATGAAGGAAAACACTACCACATTTGTCATTTAATTTTTGAGAAAAAAATTGCTTTTCCTAATTTCATCCACAAAGAATCCAATTTAAAAAAAAAAAAAAAAAAAAAAAAATCAATTTAACTACCTTTTCTCCATATTTGTTATTATTTCATGTTTTCTTTTTTATGAAGGATTCAGGGAAGAATCAAACAGAAATTAAGGGTTGAAAAAGATCAACTGAAATTTAGTAAAAGAAGAGGAAACTTGAAAAAAAAAAAAAAATTCTGGGAAAAATATCTACTATTGAGGCATAGGGAAAGAAAGAAACCAAAATGTGCTAAAATAGTATCAAAAATAAGTGAAATGGCTTTAATAGAAAAGTACTAATTTATTATCAAAATATTCATATAAATATAGTACTATATTTATAAAGCTATGATATTGAACTATATTTATATGTAATAAAAACGTTAGAAACAGGTTGTGTAATTAGATATTAAAATTTACCCACAAACTCTGCTTCCATGTAGTTAAACAATACAAAATCTATGCACTAATATTAATGTTTCCTCAACAACTTTTTTTCACCATTAGGCCTAATGTCTAGTTAATGCAAGATTGCTTTTACTTGTCCAAGTTATTAATACACTGACATACAGAATTTTTACAGGACTCATAAATGTCGGTTCACTTTTCAAACTGTTGCCACAAAATGTTAGAGTCCTGCATTATATTTGAAGAAATTAAATAATGAAAATCTGCGTAAATGTATGTATATTTCTCACATTGTCATAAAATAACGGTACATAGAGTCATCGAATTTTGAATAACGTAATCCTCCAACGAATATGAGCATGTGGAAGACCAAATTTGAAATTTGTTTTATGATCGATTTCCTATTTTTTAAAACTTTGACAAATTTTTGATTAACAAACTCAAGGATTTCAAAGCGAGCAATGGCAACGTTGTGCAGAAAAAACATTTTTATCTCCAGCGCATGAGTCTCTGTATCGGAAATTCTAAAGATATGCTCGTTTTAAAACTATTTTGCGATATTGCTGTTGCACTGGATCTTATGGTTTAAGTGCGAGGAACATGATATTTAATAAAGAAAGGTAACACACAAAATGTTAAAAAACGCCCCTTTGGACATAATTTAAAATCTGAAACATTTCAGATTTTTTTTTTTTTTTTTTTTTTTTAAAGTTTTATTCACTTATATTTTTACTGGGCTTAACCACTCAAGCATTTTATTACTATACTTTTTGTAGTTCCATTTCCTATTTGTAGCATTACAAGCTACCAAATTTTTATTATCTAGATAGGCATTTTCAATGTCAGCAATGGATAAAGCTCAAATTTCTGCACTTAAAAAATATTTAATTTCCCCAATAAATTGAGGAAAATGTCATGCATCTCCAAGACACTGTCATATTTTTTATTGACAATATTTTCCATTAAAAAAACTGATTACTCTTATACTTTTCCCTTTATTTCTGAAATTACTTTTATTTTTAGAGTTTCGAAAAACAGTAAGCATGTCAAATTAAAACCTGAAACAGTTAAATTGGACCAGTAAAGGCAAAATCATTTCCTATCCAATTAAGTACTTTTTTTAAAGCATATGCTTAGGCCCAGAGTGCTACTACTATTTTTTATTCACTTCACATTTCAGGAGAAGTGCAGAACTTTCTGAAAGTATTGTTATAGTCTCTTACATAACACTTTGTATTATATATAACATTTATTCCTACATGATTACTTATTATAGCATAGTCTCGGATATTTGTACCATATGCACAAAAAAATTGAATTCTCACAATAGATCTGTGTATACACATAAAATTCAAAATATGATAATTTCAGCTTATTCTTGATTGCAGTTCAGTTTGTGTATCTATTAAATATTTGTAATTAATATTGTATTTCCAATTAGATTGTTTATAAAATTATTTTTGTTGTATATAAAAATAGCAATCAATGTTTAAGCATTTTTTCACTTATTAATAAAAATAGATTATGTACAATCAGAAGAGTATGTATCAGTTAAATAATAATGAAGTGAATATTTCACTCATGCTTACATTCTCATATCATTTATACATCTGTTTTTCTCGAATGGTCAAGCTACTTATCTCAAACTTTGTTACAATATATGGTTATTGGATTATCAATTGTTATATATGGTTTATTGGATGTTACATTTAATGTATGCTTGTGTTTTATGTTTTAAGTTATATGAGCAAATTTCAGTACTTCACCTAATCAATTAGGTAGTTGCAATGAATTCCATGAATTTATTTTTCGACCTTCCATGAATTTAAATATCCCACTGCAATAGCAGTCTGAACAGGATATGACAAAGTTTTCCAGATAAATGCATTGCATCACCATCATTATGAAAACTTTCTTAGTAAGAAATGTGGATAACAAACACATTTTGTGAAATTCTAATGGAATAGCTTTACCCAGTGTTTTTTGGAACTAGTTCCTGACTGCTGTTTGAATTGCCTCTTCAGAGTTGCAATATCTTTATTAGAATGATGTAATCCACTTCAGTGCCTTTTTTACACACCTGATTTCTTTTCTTCTTCATTTCTATATTCTAATACCTTCCTTGTATGAACATTCATGTATTAATGTGTGTCTTCATCACTTCATTGGGAACCTCAGGAAAACTCTCAGCAGTTACAAATAATTTGCATATCATTATTGTCTCTTGAAATATCATTTTTCCGTATTTACTTGCAAACATCATTTCAAACTGATTTAATTTTTAAGCCACTTATCTGACAGAAAGAGCAAATCACCACAATTTTTTTTTTTTCAAACCAACCAACATGTTTTTTTGAAGCCAGACTGGTTAACTGTCCATTTGTGTTTTTAATGAATGGTCATATTTATTTCCATGATAGGCTATGTAGCTGCAAAATATAAAAAATTATATACGAAGTAGTCAGCTGCAGGTTCTGTTGTAGAACCTGTGTAGAATTATTTGCAGCAATATCCCTCATCTCAGTTTCACCATCTAAACTTTTCAGTGTTTCGGATATATTTAGATTTTAAGTAAAATATTACCAAAAAGATGAGAAGTAATATATGCATCCTTCTTCTCATCAGGAGCAACTGAAGAGGTATTGAGCAATGAAATTTGCATTTCATATTTTACTTCACAGACAGTGGATAACTATAGAAATGGCTAAAACCTTGTATTCATGAAAATTAATTGTCCTGCCAATATAGATTTAGTCTAAAAGTTAAACAGCATTTGACACCTGATGGTTTCAAATCTGAAAATAGATTAAGCAATGATCTTATATCATGAAAGGCAATATGTGCCTCACTTTGCCAGCATTAATACCTTCATAAAATGCATAAACATACTTCATAAAATCCAAGTTATCTCCTGGATTTAATCATGTATCCCATACACACAAGCTAACAGCAACTCAGAAACAGGTTTTCTGGGGCTCAAGATATCAAATGGATCACTAATTGAAAAAAAATTGCAATGTCTTCTTCTGGCATGAGATAACACAACGGTTCAAAAACAATCACATGATCTCTGACAGCAGTGTGATTAAATGACAATCTTGGGCACATTCTTACTTCTTCACATTCCATTGATAACAAATAGGTTCTTTTGTGATCAATTTATTTTTGGAAGAGTTAATCCATCATCTAAGAAATAATTGCAAAGAAATTTCAAATGTGTCGTCCAGCAACAAATGCCCACATGTGTTTATTACAATTTTGCAGATGTATAAAACATAGGTTCAGATGGATAATTTAAAGTTTTGACCACACAGCATGATTTCTTTCACCTAGGTCAGCTACAGCTGCAATTACATATTATTCAGCTTCAACCAATTATACTAATATCTTCAACAATGCAGCAGTTATTTCTAAATTAAAGTAAAAATATATTAGCTTACAAGAATCCCTCATATCGTTATTATTTGAACTATGAATTCCTATGTAGACCAATAATCTTATCCTGTGCTTATTATAACAGATTCTGCTATATATTTTCATTTCATGAAATGAAATCGTAATAAATACATTCTTGGTCTCTTTATCTGTAATGCCTAAACATGCATAACTTGAAGCATATCATGTAATATAAGAGGGGATTTAAAAAAAAAAAAAAAAAAACCCTCTCTTCAGAGTTGAAATACTAAGAAATGGAAATCCCAGTTTTTGTCTCAGATAACAGCAGAAACTTTTAGATATTGCCATCAATGTAGCACATTTAGAAATGTCATCTGCAATCCACTCAATAATTTTTTTTTTTTTTTTTTTTTTTATCTATCAGACAACATATTTGATTATCTGTGAAACCAGTTTCTAAAATTTTTGTACCTCATTATGCATTTGCTTATTTTTATTTTCAGAAAGTTATATAATTTTTCATGAAAAGCAGCAAATTCAGTAATAATTTTTTCTGCACCTTTTACTTGACTACACAACATATTTAAACTAGTGTTTTCTTTTTTTCTAGCAATTCCACAAGTTAATTAAGTCAGATGTACACTGAGTTTACAATACTCTAATAGGATACAAGCAAATGTGCAAACTAAATACATTTGAATGTAAGCAAGCAAACTTAAATTTCAAACTGCACATAACATACAGTATGATAAGATTAATCAGTATCATATAATACCATGAAAAGTTAAATTTCATGATTTGCTACAGAGATACATTTTCAAACGTTCAAAGTGAGATATATAGTATACAGAAAATGTTTTTCAAGGAACTTAAAATTAATTTAAAATGTAAATCCAGAAGTAAAATGTTGAATTTTGTAAAATGCATTAACAAAAAATATTTTTTACTTTTTAATTTGAAGGATCGATAGTACGAATTGCCAATCTAAGTTTCATTGTAAAATCAAAATTAGTTTTTTAAAAAAGAAAAAGATTCAGCTCCTTTAAGAATTTTTAAATGAAACTATTTTACTTTCATACTAGCCATTTTCACTTTTATGAGAAATTATTGTATAAAAATCAAACCTTCACTATTATACACAGCTCGAAAAAAATAAGCAGTAATGAAATTAATCTTAAGAGAAGAACAAAGATTATCAAAACTGCTAAGTTAAGTATTCAAAAGGAGAGTTTTTTTTTTTTTTTTTTTTTTGTAAAAGGATATGAATTGCAAAATCACTTCGTAAAATACAGCACAAGTTCCCAAAATCCCAGATGTCCAGTTACCAGAATAATTTATTACCTGGACCTTCCATAAAATACTTTTCTTTTTCTCACACAATGTAGGAATAAATAATACAGTACAAAGTCCAAAATCCGGACGTCCGTAATCCGGAAAAATCTAAAATTGGAACCTCAAAACCACCAAGAAAATTTTTCTCGTAGGCTTTATGCATGCGCATTTGATTTCCCCCTTTGTGCATAATCTGGAGAATCCCGATTCTTAATTTCACTAAGACACTAAATAAAATACCTTGTTATTGAAGAAACAATCATTTTAGCATAAATTTGTACGATCACTAATTTGGCTTCATTGCTGCGTATTTGCTTGGCACGCATCTCAAACCGAAACATTCGACATAGATACATCGTTGATCTGACGCCCAACCTGGCGAATCATTATTTATTCTACTTTCATTTCATTACCGCATGTTTATCAAAACATGACAACTTGAAAAATGACTCATATAACGATACCCAAACAATTTTTTTATGTTAGTATTTGAATAATAAAGGAATGTGGTAACCTTTTATATTGACATTACGCTTGGCGATGATTACAGATTTCAGTTGCGCTAAAAAATGTTGATGAGGAAAAATTTACCAAAAATTTCTTTCCATATGCTAAAAATAGATTTTGTTGATGATACTCATAGACTCAAAGGTTACATTTAGATCATAAATACTTCATTATCTCATAAATCGCGATTTCATATTTTTAATTTTATAATTTCTGCATGCCATCTTACCAGATTTAAACAGATGATCTATAATCCGGAATCGCCGAAATCCCGACGAGTCCAGATTAACGACTTTTGACTGTACTATGAATGAGTACTTGGATCAAGATAAACTATTTTTATTGGTCTTATTACGTTTTAGACAGTTTGGGTAAATGTTGCTGTTTTCAATCAGATTATAATTGTTGAAAGTAATAATGTCATCAATACTACATCTATAAGTATGTTCAAATTTACTGAAATCATTATTAGAAAGGCCTTTAGGAATTTGAATTCTTTAGAAAATAAAAATAAGTTACAAATATGAGTGGAATATGAACTTCCCATTGGAATTCCTTGTGTTTGCAGGTAAAGAAAGTTTGAATGTTTACTAATATAGTTATTGTATAGCAAAAAATGTAGAAATTCTTTCCATTTTTGTAAATCTAGAATATTAAGAATTTCAGAAAAAATTTCTGTAATTTTTAAAAGACTTTCATAGATTTCTTTGAGTGGCAGAAACATGTAGAGGTTTTCATAGCAGTTATTATTATAAATTTTAAGACTTCTAACTTCTTCAGTGATTTTCAAGTAGTCGTAAATAATCCAGCAGAATACTAATTCAGAAGTCAAACAACAAAAATCAGCGTTATATTTTCAAAATTTTCACAGGACTAGTTTCGTTGGTTTTACCGAACCACCATCCTCAGCTGCAAAACCGCAAATGAACAAGATATTAAATAATGATTAGATGAGATAAGAAAGCCTGGACAAGAATAAGCAAGTGGTGCCATCTGTTGGTGAAACCAGAACTAAAACATAATTTCTTTAAAGGCCAGTGAATTTCTAGGAGAAATGTTTTTAACCTTTTTTACAAACTCTATTGAATTTTTTATGGTGTAAATTTACTCATGGTTTCTTTTGATGTAAAATCATTATTCACCAATGTTCCAGAGGAGGGTGCATTAAGATGTCTAGAAACCAGACTTCGTGAATTTCATTTCTCTTGCATCGAAATTGATGAGCTAATTTCTCTCACTCAACTCTGTTTGAAACATACACATTTTGTTTGCCAAAATAAATATTACAAGCAAACTGAGGGATTAGCCATGGAAAGCCCCCTCAGTCCCATACTGGCTGATATCTACATGCATTATTATGAATCAAAATTGTTTGAAACTTTAAACTTCCCGGCGTGGTTCCGCTACGTAGACGATACTTTTACCCTGTTTGAAGGTAATAAAGATGATTTAAATAAAGTTCTTACAACAATGAATTCTATTGATTCTGCTATTCAGTTCACTTTTGAACTTGAGACTTGCCATTCTCTTCCGTTTCTCGACATTCTGGTCACACGTAACACATCCAACTTCAGTACTACTGTTTACCGTAAACCTTCATCGGTTTGCCTTCCACCACACTTTAAATCATGTCATCCGACTAAACAAAAGTTAGCTTCATTTTATTCCTATGTTTTCCGTGCTCTTCAAGTTTGCTCCTCCAAACTAGCCCTTGATGAAGAACTAAATTATTTAAAAGCAATAGCTATTGACAGGGGCTTTTCACCCAACATTATTAATCAAGCAGTTAAAAAATTCTCATCTCAACACACTAAAAGCCACACTCTTATTTTAGGAGATTATAAAAATTCTGTTGTCATTCCCTTCTTTTCATCAATTAGCTATAAAGTTGCACAAGAAATATCCCTTAATACAAATTTTAATTATTCTAATGAAATAAATTAGCCAACTTTCCGTTACTTTCTCTCAACAAACACCCAGTATCCAAGAGAAACATTAAATTTAAAAACTGCACAGAATTATCGCTCTCATTTTTCCAAATGGCAACAGTCAGCTGATTTTCAACAGTCGGCAGTCCAGTATACAAAGCATTGACTGAAAAACTGTTGCCAAAATCACATTTCTAAAAGAATGAAACTATTCAAAATGATGCAATTTCATCAAAAAAGATAAAATATAAAAAAAATCTGATTCGAATTTTGAAAAAATTGCTTTGAGATGCACCTATGTACGAAATTCCGTAGCCCTGGGTCTATTAGCTTACACGCAGCATGAATGAAAGACATACACACAGATTCTTTCTTTTATTATACATAGAGATGTCCAGAATGTTAAATGCTTTTTCATCTTTGTAAGAAATAAAACTTTGAAAATAAAATTTTGAGCACATAACTTAAAAAGCTTTAGTAGAAACTCTATCCAATTTCTAAGCTAAACTAATGTACTGGAACTAGAAACATAATAATTATAATTTAGTCTTTTGATTCAACTATGTTCACTGCTTGGTAAACCGTACATGCTATCACATAATTCTATATATATACTAGCCACTAATCACAGAACTTCATAAAGAGTGGAATAAATTTACTTAAGAGTAAACCATTAGAAAATAAACTAAAAATGAAACTCTGATATATATTATATATTGCTTTATTCAATTATATATTACTTTATTCATGACTATGATATATTATATTAAAATATTTAACATTTTGATCTTTTCTGCTAAGGCAATCACATATCATTCTTTGTTCTTATACATAACACACATTGCTTTTTGATTTAAATGCTTCTGGACTTTTACCAGAACTTGTTTCAATTGCCTTAAAAATACATCTATATCTTCTTTAGTAACTCCTATTGTTGCTGATGCAGTGAAATAACTTACAAATGGTTCATCAGTATGCATGCCCCAGTTTTTAAATTTATAACCACCAACAGTTTTATCATCACCAGCTGCCACTAATCTTGCACCCATAACAAACTTTGAAAAAAGCATAGATCCAATCTCGGTTACAAATTTATGATGATGAGATTCAAATTGTTTTAAAGTAAATGCTACAGACAGACAATTGCCGGGTACTTCAAGAACGTTTTCCCCAAATTCAGAAGCAATCTTTTGAAGTTCTTCTTTTAAATATATATATAAATTTTTCCTTTGCTCAAGTAAATTTAAATACCCTCTTTTACCAATATTTAGCAAAGTTATGAATACATCTGTGGAAGGAGTTCCAGAACCCCGTCCAGGGTACATTTTACCCACTTCCTCAACTATTTTTGTATCAAAGCCACATATAACTGAACCACCAACAGGAACCATGAAATTTTTGTCTGTGCTTGAAATAAATAAATCCACTCGCTTTGCAGAAGCATTTTCAATAGCTTCCAAATATACTGGACACTGAATTCCATAAGCATTATTTATCACATGAGGAATATCATATTTCTTACATAACTTAGCAATTTCTAATAAATTATCTGGTTGTTTAGGAGCAAAACTCGAAGTAGTACTCATAATACATACAATATTATCTGATTCAATGGTTTCTATTTTGTTTTCGATTTCTTTTAAGCATCCTCTCTGGCCATCTCTAATTATTTCATTTTTTATTATTACTGGGATAAGTCCAGCAGTTAAAATGCACTTAAAGCAAGACTTCTGATCAACTCTAGGCCATATCACATATTTAGCTTTTGGTCTTTGATTATGCAAAGTTCGTAAACAAAGCATCATGCTCATTCCAGTTGCTAAAGGCACAATCATACATTTTTTCAAGCTAGGCACACCTAATGATTTCAAAAGATCTAAAACCATGTTATTACAAACCTGTCCAATTAAACTGGAGCCAGCTGCCTTAGGTTGTATTTCAGTTATGTCTCCGGATCTTCCAATGCCATGACCCATGTAATAGTGCCTGCGAGCAACAATTTTAGAGGCAAATCTTGCTTCCCGTTCACCAACTCCGCAACTACCTAGAAAATTATTACTATCCATCATAGCAATCTCATGAAGAAACACTTCAATTTCTTCATCATTCCAACCATCTTCTGGGCATGATTTTTTCGTAAGGAGATTTAAGATTTTTTTCCGCCGGCTCTCAAATGATTGTTGAGCTTGTTCAGAATATTGACGCACAAACGTTTTAGTAGCGGCTATGGCGTTCGCATCCATTATTCAAATTAATCTCGGCATAAAATTATAAGTTTTCAGTTTTTCATATTACAAACAAAAATTAATAAATGGAAGACACAAAAATAATAACTTAAAATGACGTGCGAAAGATAAGCATATCACTATTTGCGCATCTTACGACTACGACTTTCTGCTCACCGGTCAAAAAATAAATAAAACATTTAAAAAGAAAACAGCGATAACAGCAGTTTTTTTTTTTTTTTCCTACATTTCATTTCTACATTTTTACTTCCTTTTCGGATCTACCTTTGCACTGCAATCTGAAAACTAGTATTTATTCTTTGTAAAGTGTTCATGCAAAATTCGCGCTGTAACATCAGCCCAGGGGGGGGGGGGGGCCCAAGAGCGATGCGCAGTGCAGGGAGAAAGTTATGCCACATGCGCATGACGTCATGTGGGTGACAGCGTTAGTTCTTGGCGTTTGTTTACTTTCGTTGCATCAACAGTTTGATTTGATTTGTGTTGTTAATTTGCTATTATACCTAGGCGGAAGTGGCAAATTGTGCAATAGCGTTGTGTCAGAATTATACACGTTAATACGTTTTTTGGTGGAAAACACTCTTTACAACCAGATAAAATAACTATTTTTTTAATGAATTTATGTAATTTTCATACATAAATGTGATGTAATTTTACATTTATTTTTCATTTTACTGCTATTTTACATTTAAATTGAAAAATTTCTCATTTTAAATCATTTTTTATCATAATCTTCATTTTGTGTATGAGACTTACATCGTAGTGAGATATTTAAACTCAGTGTCATGTTTACCAATACTGAGTACCTGAATGATTAGTTAATAAATTCGCGTATCCAACTTCATTCACATGTTTTGGTTACTTTCTTTACATCCCAAACGTAATTCTATGTATTGAAGCAGCGTCTGGGTTAAGCTTTGCGAACTAAGTAAACTGATACATGCCTCACCGTGAGGAAAGAACAATTTCTCGACCACACTATGATGCAAACATCGAATGAGTGAGTGACATATTTCCTTCAGTGTTGTTTAACTGATGCATACAGGTATGTGTGATGTAATTTAATTGATATAACTTA